>NC_136067.1:761921642-764911097 GCF_964261635.1 Lissotriton helveticus | reverse complement strand
GGCCTCCTGATCTCCCTATGTGAATCATCATCACAGGGGTTCTTCTTCCAACATTCTTCTTCTGACACACAACATATCAATGACATAAACTCTCAGTCGTCCACCAGAATCAGGGAAAGAACCAATTTGGTTGAAACAACCGCACCATCGCATCTCTCCCTATGTGTTCTACCTCGGGTACTTCCTCTTGTAACCTTTTAACTTCTTCCCATGTATCAGCCACTGACAACATAAGATTTAAGTTGGTCTTATTTTCAGATTCATTTACATATTCTCCATTGAAAACATGGGACCCATGAGCACAATACCATGCGACCTCATCAGCATAATGATTGCCAACTGTCACATAGTCATTTCCACGCCTGTGTGGGGAATACTTTGCGGCAGCAATCTCTTGAGGCATTCGTAAGGCTTCCAGTAACCTCATGACATAATCTCTGTTCTTGATTGGTGATCCTGAAGATGTAAAAAAACATCTGTGGCTATAACTGTCCAGAATCATGAACTGCATCAAAGTCATACTGAGCATCTGTAAAAATAGTCACTCTCATTTGATCTGAAACACAACAGGCTCTAGTAAGAGCAACCAGTACAGTCACTTGTGTGGAGATTATACCCCGGAGCCAGGAGACTTCTACTACTCCCTCTATGGCATTGACTGTTTAAGCAGCTCTCAAGTTTACCCCCTCATCCCTCAGGCAAGAGCCATCCACAAACTGTATATAATCAGCCTGTGCCAAGTGCTCGTCTCTAATGTCTGGTCTTGGCTTGCTGCATAGTTCTGTGACATCTAGACAATCATTTTGTACTTCTCCATCATCAAGTTCATTTTGAGGCAATGGTAACAATGTAGCTGGGTTAAGAAAAGTACACAATTTTAATGGGATACTTTCTGCCGTCAAAACTATTTATTCATATTTTGTGATATGACTATTAGTCAATTGTTAGGTCCTAGTGCATGTCAACAATATTTCAACAGAATTGGGAGCCATTACTGTAAGAGGAATTCCCATGATTACGCTCTTACATTGCTCGATGCTGCCACCTACTGCAGCTCTCCCTTAAGGCATCCAGACAGCCCTGAGTCTAGAGGGTCAAGAATAGCAGAAAAATAAGCCATGGGTCTTCAAGCATCCCTAAACATCTGTGTAAGCACTGAGAGAGTGCAGCCCTCTCTTCCACTGCAGAACAATGGAAATGCTTTATTATAATCAGGCATTCCCAGTGCTGGGGCACAACAGAGACATTCTCTCAGCTCCAGGAGCACAAGCAAACAATTGTTGTCCTATGGTAGCAGATTCAGCACATCTTTGTGCGTCAGTCTCTGCAGGGCTTGGCCACTAGGGAAAAATTGGGTATTTCCTGTCGACAGTAGCCCACCATTCCCAAAAACATCCTGATTTCCCTTCATGTAGTTGGCAGATTCATGTTTTAGATGACAGAGATTCTCTCTTGTGACACTTTACTTGCTCACTTCTCAATGTGGTTCCCCAGATACAGGACATCCTTCTGACAATACTGTAATTCCCTCGGGGATACTTTATGTCCATTCTCAGCCAAGTGGCGCAAAAAAGCAATGGTGTCTTGCCTACAAGCCTCTTGCATGCCTAACACAACCAAAAGGTCATCAATATATTGAACAAGGACTGAATATCAGGCCATTAATAAAAACACTCAAGATTATACTTGAGGATCTGATTAAAGGTTGAGGTACTCTCTGTATACCCTTGCGGGACTCAGCACCTGGCCAAACACAGTTCTGAAACTGGAAGGAAAAGAGGAATTGAGTGTCCTCATGCAATAGAATGGAGAAAAAGGCCCAACACAAATCAACCACAGTAAACCACTCAGCCCCACTTGGAATCTGAAAAAATATTACAGCTCAATTTGGTACCACAGGAAACAAGGAACAACAATATTATTGATTTTTCTAAGATCTTGCACAATCCGTTATTTAACAATAGGCTTCTTCAATCCCATGATGAGTGAGTTACATGGACTCCCCGTTATCTCAAAATACTTTCTTGATCAATGACTCAATCACTGGAGTAATTCCAGCAATCATTTCAAGGATTAGATTATGTTGAGGAATTCTAGGATATTCAGTATTAGGTTTAACAGTTTTTCAAACAGGCTCAACTACTTTTATGAGACTAATATCCTGACTCGAGAAATCCCAGACTTCGGGGTTCAGCGTATCTTTAAGATCAGTTGGTGAATCCTCAGAAGTCATTAAGGGATACAGCGCAACAGCTGCCCCTTGTCAATTTAAAATGCACATCTCCGTCATGAGTTTGAAATTCCACATCCTTCAGTGTACAATATATGGTGCAATTTAATTTTCATAGCAAATCAATTCTCAAAGGATTTACAGGACTGGAGTCACTCATCACAAACTGGTGGTTCTGCTCAAATGACCCTATTTTAACTGGAACTTACTTTGGGCCAGGGTCTGTAATCTGCTTATTGACAAGTCTTACAACTTAGATTCTTTTTCCCGAGAGGGATAGCTTTGGAACAAAAAAATTACAGGGGTGGCCATTTACATTACCTTTTACAAATGGACTATTCTGATCTACCTCTTACAATGCGCCAGGTACACAATCTTCCTCCCCCTCAGGCACCATCAGTGTGACGGTTTAGAGCCATAGAATCTAGTCAAAAATAGGTAACTGCTGAAATGGATTTTGATTCTGGAAAGAGTCTGACTCATCGTTGTGACCTGGTTCACATTGAACCTGCATCATTGGGACCTGACACATGTTTGTGGTTTGCATTCTCTTCTTCTGTACATTTGGCAACTGCACAGGGTTTCCATTTTGGGGCTATAGAAAAACTACATCCTGCATCTGGGCTTAATTCAAACCCCTATTGGGAGTTAAAAAACACTCATGCTTCCAATGACCCAACTTATTACAGAAATTACATGGATTATATTTCTTCAGTGTTGCAATATCAACCCCAGTACTTTGAGCAATCGGAACACCACAATTTCTTCTCTGTAGAACACTGTTTCCACCCTGCATAATCTGCCCTCCTTGTGGGTATGCAACTCCTTGCATCCCACCCTTATTTTCTACAAATGGACAACCTTTATGTGCCATCTTCACTTAAGCTAGCTACAATCACTTCTGTTTCATCTCAAGCTCATCACTGCATTACATCATACCCTAGGGTCACATCAATAGACTTGTTTTGCCAACAAATCATATGCTGCTTAGTCATCATACTAATCCCAGCTTGCAATCCCATCACAAACCCAGACACAAAATCTCGCAAGTCTTTCCCTACTGGGTTCTCCATTCCACTGTGCTTTTTAAACATTTGCAACAATCTCTCAAAATAAGCATGCATGCATTGTCTCCTTGGGTTCCTGTGTGGTCATGATGATCTTTACCCAATCAATATCTTTTCGAGGGTACCTTCTCTGTCAGTAATCACCTGCTTATTCATTTCCATCACCTAAGGTGAAGAATCACAAGCTATCGGATTCCTAGAACGTTCCCTGAATAAACACATTACATTCAGCCCATAAATCACTTGGCACTACAATGTTGAAAAATGTATTAAAATCCACCAGTCGCACCTGTGAGATTTTAACAACCCTTCAACTTGCGTGCACTACTGAAAGTGATTCTGTCTTAACTTTGGGAAATCATTTGTAAGTGCTGCAAGATCACTCCTATTCCAAGGTACATGTACATACCCTGCACTTGGCACCTCCGACAGGGAAAAAACTCTGAGTTCTGTCTTCATCTGGGTAGCCGGGCGATGCTCCCCCATTTGTACAACTCACTGCTCTTCCATATACTCCCAATCAGTTCTCTTATTTGTAGTTTCATCCCTAACACTCTCATGCTCATTATGACTTCATCATTAAAACAAACACAGAAACCTTTCTGTAAAGACATACTCTTTTTGAGATCTATACCATACAATTGAACATGTTTGAAAGCCTTTCATGAGCCTGGAAAGCACATTGGTCAATATCTTTACACAAATACACAAGTTCATTCTCTTGATAAGTGTCTACATTAGAAAAATCAAGATTACCTGAAATCAATTTGTCAACTCCATCCTCAACCTGACCACATCCACAGGTCTCTCTCTGGAATTTGAACTTCAACCCTCGGATGTTAACCTTCGCCACCTTCAGGGGACTCATTAAAAATGTTTACAGAATTGTATGTGTCCTGCCAACTAGTCCCATTTGGTGATCCAGGAGTATTTAACATTATTCTCAATTTAGTCTTACTATTTGGAAGACACAGTAGTGAGTTCCAAATGGACATAGGACAATTTGGAGGTATTGGAGCAGGTTCCTCTAGGTGGGTGGCTCCTAATGCACCAAACGTAGATGACATTGATGAACTCTCCATTGGTGCGGTCTAATTTGGGACTAAAGGTATTCTTTTCATCGCTCCCCATGTTAGGGGTTATGGGGCATTATTTGGAAGGGTCACTACAGTCGGCACTGCCAGAGAATGAGGTGTTCCTCCAATGGCTGCTGTTCATACATGGGAACTGAAGGACCAATAATAACAAGGACAGTTATTGCATCTGGACATTAGTAACCGGGATATCGGAGAGCCATGAATCCCTAGTGTCTCTCCTGGAGAGGTCTGATTTGGATTCATAGGGGCTGTGGCACTAATAAGACTTCCACCCACAGCCACACCCATCAAACTGTCAGATGGGGATAACATAAGGTGGTGGAGGAGAAGAGTCATTATCACTACCCCAATCCTCAACCATATCTGCCTTTTCCAACACCTTCCTCCTTTTCCTTTTTTGGGGTTCTTCATTTGCCGATGCAATTTATAAAATAAACCCCTTAATCACTTCTGCTCACATTTTTTGTTCTGCATCCCACTTAGCATCAGTGTTAGATCTGGGTCTCTAATTGGCAATGGTATTCACCTTTGTCCAAATAAAGCCCTTACTTCTAAGTCTAATTCTAATTACACTCCTAAATAACCCCTGCTCACCCCCTTAGTAGCTTGGCACAAGCAGACAGGCTTATCTCAGAGGCAGTGTGTTAGGCATTTGTGAATATACACAGTAATACAGTGAAAACACTACAGATGGACACAACACAGGTTTTATAAAAATAAGTATTCTTTATACAGACTTAACACAAGACCTGAAAGGACAAAAATCCACAATACTATACTTAAAAATGACTTAAAGATGATTAAAGTTGCTTAGTTCAAGTTGATTACAACTGCGACAAAGTTCTCAACAAAGTACCTGGATGTGTAACGCAAGGTGAACAAAAGGCTCACAAAAGGGGAGATGCGTTGGTTCCGTGATCCGGGGAAAAGGATGCGTTGGTCCTCAATGCTTGCGCAGAGTAGGGGATGCGTCGTGATCCTTACCGGTGCGGGGTTGATGCGTAGATTCTCGGCCTGCGGGCACGTTGGGATGCGCAAGATGGCACCTTGATGTGATGCGATGATCCGGTTGCGATGCGAGAAGATGGCACCCTTGATGCGACGATGCGATGACGATGCGTAGACGCCTTGGAAGCCTCGCGACGACTCTCTACTTTGGAGCCGCGACAGGCCCTACGACACGCTTCTCCGGTGATGCAATGACGACTCTCTCGATGGCGTCACGCTTCTCCGGTGATGCAACAGCATGCATCTTTGACGAAGACACGCTTCCAGAGAGATGCGGTAAGGCTCGCTTCTCCGGCGATGCAACGATTTCAGCTGCGGCGGCGACACGCTTCCTCTTGATGCGTCGCGCTTCCAGCTCCCAGCGACACACAAATGTCTGTGGATAGAATTCCCAGCAAGGAAACTCAGAGGGGAACTGGAGATGAAGTCGTTTGTCCCTAAGACTTCAGCAGGAGGCAAGCATCGTTCAAGCCCTTGGAGAATATTCTGTAGATAATGAAAGTCCGTAAAAAGTTTCTTCTCCTTTCCTTGGCAATGAAGCAACCACTGCAGGCCAACCCAGCAAACAACACACTGGCAGAGGGGCAGTCCAACTCCTGCAGCTTCCTTGGTTCTTCTCCTTGGCAAAAGGTTTCTTATTCCAGAAGTGATCTGATTTCTTGGGATAAGGGTCCCAATATGTATACCCCCAAATCCTTTGTTCTCTGAAAGCAGAGGCCTCTGCCTAGTCCAGACCAGTTCCTGAGCACTTTGTTTACATGATTCCTTCCTTCCTTTCACAGTGCAGAGACATCAGCCGCCCCAGAGGAGGTGGAGCCAGCACAGGGGAGGGAATGCACAGCTCTGGAGCTCTTTGTTGACAAGATTCCTTCTCTCCTTTCACAGTGCAGGGCAGAGACATCAGACAAGCCACAGGAGGTGGAGCCAGCATTGTAGAGGGAAGGCCCAGCCCTATTCAGGTCCCAGGTAAAAATCCTCCCTCCCATCTACATGCAGACCTCTCTATTCTCCACTGGGCTGCCCCAGCCTGTCTCCTGGAATCCCCCAGCCCTGTCACTCACAAACCCCAGACAAGGAATACGCATCCTAGCAGAGGCAGGCCTGGACAGTTAGGCAAGAAAATACCTACTTTTCTAAAAATTGTGTTTTCGAACTCAAAATGTTAAAACCAACTTTACTAAAAGATGTATTTTATCATTCTGAGTTCAGTCATACTAAATTCAAATTTCTACCATGTTCCTTGAGTCAGTTAGGATTATAAGAATCTAACTGCCCATTCGAGCCTATGGAGAACAGGTAGCCTTGCAATAGTGAAAAACAAAATGGCTGCAATTCACTATTAGGACATGCTACACAAACCAGAGCATGTCCTACCTTATACTTACAGTGCACCCTGCCCTTGGTCCTACCATATGGGTGTCTGATATGAAGCAAAGGGAAGGTTTAGAGACTGGCAAGTGGGTGCACTTGGCCAAGTCGACATGGCAGTGCTAGACTGCACATAGGCCTTGCAATGGCAGGCCTGAGACACACTTTACAAGCTGCTTCTGTGGGTGGCACAACCAGTGCTGCAAGCCCACCAGCAGCATTTGATTTACAAGCCCTGGGCACACATGGTGCACTGTACTAGAATCTGATCAGTAAATCAAATACCCAATCATGGAATAACCAATTGGTACATCAATTTAACATAGGGAGCACTTGCACTGTGGCACTGAATTGCAGTGGCACAGTGCCCAAAGCATATAACCAGCAAAAGCATTTCAAAACAGAGGAGGCAATCTGTCAAAAATGGAAGGGAGATTCACGCCAATGATGCCAGGTCTAACAATCAGCATAACTACATACTGCTTTCTTAGTGTTATCCTGATATTTCCCATTCTCTTTAATATAGGTGATGCGCTCCAAATCATAAAATGACGCATATTTTGCTGGTCTAGGGGGATTTTTCATATTATCCAATACTCTTCTTAAATTCTCAATAATTCTCAAATTAAATGTACCACATGGAGGAAATCTCCAGGCATTTTCATTCAAGGTAATCTTATACCACTGGCCCAGTCATATACATGTGTTGAGCCCCACATTCAAAGACATATTATGACCTTCTGTGCCTTCTGGTGGAGCCTACTCTCCCCGGCGGACAGGAACTCTAATGACTCTTCTCAGCATAGCTCTACTACCTCTGAAATATTTCACCTTTGTAACTATTTCAGCATTCGGGGATTTTGTTTTTAACCCAAGCCACCAGGGCTCTTGCCAAGTCACAATCTATTACACTTCCGGCTCCAACCCACAAGAAATCACCTCAACCAATGCAGTTCCTCCTTTGCACCACAGGATGCACCAGCACCAATCACTTTTAGTACTCATGCAATAAAGTTACAGCTCCTTATCTCAATTGTACAGTCGATGGTACCTCATGACAGATGCTACAAAACATAGCAGATGAGTTTTACAAGAATAGCTTTACCTCTCTCTCGATCTTAGACCATGACAGGTCTGATAACAAGGTCTGTTGAGTATCAAGAGAGTACACACTCACCAACAACTCTAAACCATAACATCACCAAGACGCAATTTGCTCACCATTTCTACACCATACTCTAGACTCAACATATCACTGTGAAGCACAACCCTATTAATACTCCCTCCTCCATAACTGCAAACTCCTTCAGAACTGCCAAATCACCGTCGATCCTCTGAACTGGGCCATGGATTTCAGGAACTTGGGGAACTCCAACTTTCTTCCAATATAATCTAGCTCCCATCCACAGTGTGACAAACCATCCTCTAAAAGCTACCACTTGGTGGAGCAGGGATATCTACACCTCAATCGTTCAATAAAATCATCAAATTATATCCCCTATTAGTCGAATGGACTTCTGACTGTGGACTTGAAGCTTCTTGGGGGATCTAACTTTGTAAATATATTTAAGTTTCCATGAAACCAATGCGGGTTCACAATAACAACCCAAAACAGTTTAGCAACCGTAAAATTATATTTTAAGAACTTGTCAAGCACAGGTAAATAATTAAGCAAAGGTTTAGGAAATATGTTTATTTATTGACCAACTTAATACAACTTTACATGAGTTCTTAAAGATTAAGATAACTAATTCGTCTAATTGTATTCAAATATTTCACACAAATTAATGAAGTAAAACTCACATAAATATATAGGTTAAATATAATGCATATTAATGCATATACATGTATATAAATGACTTAAATGAGTTGGAACCTAAAAGTACGCTGCTCCTCCAACAAGGTGAGTGAAGGCTTGATTCCTTTTTAACTATATATTTTTTTTTTAGACAGACCATCCTCTGTATGAGAAGCATCTTTGATATGTCTGAATACTGGAATCACAGTCATAATAGATTAGGCCTTTAGAACGTTTGGTAATCTTTTACGTCTCAAAATCAATAGCAATGTCTAAAAAATTATGAAAAGTGGAGAGTTTTGTTGATAGGCACAAGTAAGATTTTAATTGATTGTAAGAACAACATTTATTCAGTGAATTTCTGTCTGTCATTAACATTTAAGCAATTGCTTTACATCTGCACTAAAATCCTCAGTTGCTTATGGTAGTAATTAGTAAGTAGTGGGTGGACAGACGATCAAAATTAAGTATTGGAGAAGAAAGACGGAAATTCATAGATTTCTTTGGAGAATTTGTATTGTAAACTTTAAAAAATCCTTGAGATTTATTTTTGTGCTGCTGGTTCATTTCTCTCTTTCCTTGCCCCCTGTTGTGTATGATAGCTGATGTATTTTATTAATTGTTGAGATCAGATCTTAGCTCACATGTATTTAAATGTACCTTTGAGCTAGTAGCTTTCTGTATTTGAAGTTTTATGTTTAGGGTTGTTTTGTGTATGGATTGAACCCATCTGTAAGAAGTATAATATATATATTTTTGAAATAGTTAAAAATGTTTGAAGAGTAAGAAAAAAAATACGGCCACATTTCTCATGCAGTGATCTGATTAGGATTTTTTAAAGTGAAGCAATGTGATGTGATGTTCAAATATACAGGAAATCCGACTTACAATTCAGTCCAGTCACACCACTTATTTCCATTGGCATATTCACACCCATTTAATTGAGGGGTAAGCTGGGTGACTGTGATCTGGTATGGGTGGAAAATGCACCATTACCACAAATAAATATACGTTTACCTGCTTATCTGCCAGTACCTTCACTGATGCCAAATAAACGTAGATGACAAAGCAGTGATGATTGGTAGTTATAAATATTTGAACCTCTGAATGACAAGAGTATGACATTGTCTATGGTTGTATGTGGTATTGGTACAGGCTGAACCGGTCCAAAAGGCACAGGACAGAAGCCGAGGGTCAAAGGCAAAGATACAGACAACTAGATATTGGATAAATAGCTGGACTTTATGAGAGAGAGTTGACTGTGACTGTGTCGTGATCTAGAGTTTTTAAGGATTTGTGTCTTTAGCTGTTTCCCAAATTGGTGCTGGTTTGGTGTGGTCCTCATACTGCTTTATATTGTGTCTGATCATGAGTAAATAGATCATGGTTAAATAGACTTTTGCACCTCTCCGTGCCTGTTCTGATCGAGTTCTGTCTACAAATGGAGTGATGTATTTTACAGTATGTGCAGTCCTGAAGAGGGTCTCATTTAATTTTGTTTTCAATAGTTTCCGTATTACATTACTTTACTTATGTTTTATAGACATCATCATTGAGGCTGGATCTTGAGTTCAGTCAGTTCCTCCTGTCCAATAGAGCTGTGCCACAATGAGCAATATGCAGTGCCATCAGACACAACAAAAGAGGAGCAGCCTGGTGACAGATCATGATTAATGCTGCCTTGTAAATAAGGCCCCCTTTCACTCTACCCTTAGCGTGAAAGGGGAGGGCAATGGGTGTTGCGGTGGCCATTTCACCGCAACATCCATTGATTTTGACGCTGCCCCCATTTACAAGGGCAGCGTAAATAGGAGGCAGTGCCAAAATTAGGATGAGTGAAAATCCGGTCTTAAACAGGCGAAACAATTCTTGTTTTTGATGTTTCCATGTGTCCTGCATTGTGCAGCACATATAGAAACAGCAAATTGCCGTTAATAGTTTATGTGCAGGAAGGTGACCCTTCTTGCACATTAACAATCAAAACAAAAATGACATTTTGGTATTTCTATGTGTGCTGCATTAAGCAGCACACATAAAAGTTACAAAACTCCATTTAAAGATTGTTTAGGTGCAGGAAGGGAGACCGTCCTGCACATAAACAATCTTCCCTCAACGCAGGCAATCTTCCACTTGCACTATAGTGCAAAGGTGCCTGCATTGGCGCTAGGCTGCTAAGCTTAGCACCAGCACAGGGGGAAACGCAGGGCTGCACCATTTTGTTGTAAATATGGTGCAGCCCTGTGTTTCTGAAGTGGTGGAGTGTGGTGTCAAGCCAAGGATGCTAACACCGTGTTCTGCCACTTCCTTGTAAATATGCCCCTATGCCTGTTCAACACGAAAAAGTGGTATGCAACATTGTTACCTGTTCTAACATACATACTCTTTTTGACGCATATATTTTTTGAGAAGAACAGCCACTTGCTCTATCTACTACAGCTGAATTCTTAGCACTTATGTGGTTGAATTGTTTTTCCCTTTTGGAGCTTTTTTGTGTTTCTTTTTTTGTGCTCTGCGCAACAATAATAACAAGGTCAACGTTCAACACTGATTGCAGCATGTGCAGGATTAAGATTCAAAACAGCAGGGAAACAAAGTAATGGTTCTGTACAATAATAGGTCAGGGCTAAAAAGAGTTCTCAGGGTTGTTGACTCAGCATGGCATAGCAGGGCACTGTCCAATTGCAATGGGGCCTTTATTCTCGAATATTTCACGCATTCTTTGTGCTTTTTCCAGGCGGCAGCTCTGGAACATCTGTGTCACACAGGGCTGCACAGCCCTGTAAGTGCCATGAAGAAAAAATTAGGATGAAGACAATGCAATATATTTTCAAGGGATGTAGTCTAAGAAATGTAGGCTTGCTTTTCTTCTGTGTTTGAAAATGGCATGGAGTTCAAAGGGGGAAACACCGCCTAAAAAGAAGAGTGTGGGATAAACGCAGCGAATCATTGCAGAAATGTATTTTAACAAGCTTAAAATCAATTATATTTGAATACACTTCACCCTTAGTCCATCCTCATGAGACCAACAGAAATATTAGAAATACTACCACTGAGATTATACAATGGCTTCAACTTCCAGAGAAGCAAATATTTCAAATCCTTTGCACATTTAATTAGCAAGTTAATGATTACCTGCGTTTTATTATGTTTTACAAATACATACAATTGAACAGCCTCTAATATCAGCTGTAATGTTGCAGGTTTATAAATTCTATTCCAAAGAGACACCGTAATGCATTAAAATATAATTTAGTTATTTTTTTTACATTTATTACAAACTAGCTGTACCCTGCCACGCGTTGCTGTGACTCAGTCTGGTTAAATGGAAGAGAAAGAAAAGAGTACACGCACATTTCTAATATGTTTAATTTCACAATGCTTGTGGGTACACAATATGTTTGTGTGACTATTGTCTCTATGCGTCCCTTGTAGTTATTGTGCAGCAAGCTAATCGATAGCGTCTGTTCGGCCTTTCGATTAAAAACACGCTAGTATTGTACATACGCGTATTCAAATCCAACGTTGTGTATATATAAACACGAGCTAATGTTGCAAAGTGAACCAACTCCTCCCCGCTCCCTCCACCCACTTCCGGGTCTGCCATCCTGACACCAACTGTCCATCCTAATATATGTAGACTATTGTCTCTATGCGTCCTTTCTTAATGGTACAAAGTGAACCAACTACTCCCCCTTCCCTCCACCCACTTCCCGGTCTGCCATCCTGACACCAACTGTTCATCCTAATATATGTAGACTATTGTCTCTTTGCTTCCCTTGTAGTTGTTGCGCAGCAACCAAATTGATAGGGTCTGTTCGGCCTTTCGATTAAAAACACGCGTATATTGGACGCACGCGTATTCGAATCCAACATTGTGTATATATAAACACGCGCTAATGTTGCAAAGTGAACCAACTCCTCCCCCCTCCCTCCACCCACTTCCCGGTCTGCCATCCTGACACCAACTGTCCATCCTAATATATGTAGACTATTGTCTCTATGTGCCCTTTCTTAATGTTGCAAAGTGAACCAACTCCTCCCCCCTCCCTCCACCCACTTCCCGTTCTGCCATCCCGACACCAACTGTCCATCCTAATATAGGTAGACTATTGTCTCTTTGCGCCCCTTGTAGTTGTTGGGCAGCAAGCAAATCGATAGGGTCTGTTAGTTCTTTCAATTAAAAACACGCGTGTATTGGACACGCGCGTATTCGAATCCAACGTTGTGTATATATAAACATGCGCTAATGATGCAAAGTGAACCAACTCCTGTCCCCTCCCTCCATCCACTTCCTGGTCTGCCATCCTGACACCCACTGTCAATCCTAATATATGTAGACTATTGTCTCTATGCGTACTTTCTTAATGTTGCAAAGTGAACCAACTCATCCCCCCTCCTGCACCCTCTTCCCAGTCTGCATTCCTGACACCAACTGTCCATCGTAATATATTCAAACTATTGTCTCCATGCGTCCCTTGTAGTTGCAAATTGATAGGGTCTGTTCAGCCTTTCGATTAAAAACACGCGCGTATTGGACACACACTTATTTGAATCCAGCGTTGTGTATATATAAACACGAGCTTAATTGAATCCAACGCTGTGTCAAAATTTCAAAGCAATCGGTGAAGAACTTTCGGAGATTTAAGATTTCAAACAAACGAACATTGACATTTTTATGTGTCTGTTCGAGCATTCGATTAAAAACACGCGCGTATTCGACATGCGCGTATTGGAATCCAACGTTGTGTATATAAAAACATGCGTGTATTCAAATCCAACGTTGCATCAAAATTTCAAAGCAATCGGTGAAGATCTTTCGGAGATTTAAGATTTCAAACAAGCGAACATTGACATTTTCATGTGTCTGTTCGGGCATTTGATTAAAAACACGTGCGTATTCGACATGCTCGTATTGGAATCCAACGTTGTATATCTAAAAACATGCGCCTATTCAAATCCAAAAATGTTTCAAAATTTCAAAGTAATCGGTGAAGAACTTTCGGAGATTTGTGATTTTGAACAAACAAACATTTTCATTTTTATCCATATAGAAGATAGATGAGCAACTGCTGTTGCTTGAATTTCCTACA
Organism: Lissotriton helveticus; assembly: GCF_964261635.1. Classification (NCBI taxonomy): domain Eukaryota; kingdom Metazoa; phylum Chordata; class Amphibia; order Caudata; family Salamandridae; genus Lissotriton; species Lissotriton helveticus. The sequence continues at coordinate 764,897,439 of NC_136067.1, read as the reverse complement.
GGATATCAAGCCTTTCCTGAAGGCAAAAAAGGGTAATAATCCTGGTCCCTAAGTAGTGTAATGATGTTCGTTGTCAGATCTGTGGGTGGTGGGGTATCCAAAGATATTGGAGTAGACACCTCACTCACTTATTGTGACCTGCTTCATCAGAGGCATCTATCAACACCCAGGTAAGATGGTACTACCTGGGAGGACTCAACCAAAGATGTAATGGGAGTTCTTATATAAAGCAAAAGCTGGTCATGCAGGGAACAAATACCTTCAGGTATACCAAAAAATATATGTTTATTAGGAGGGTATGGGTAAAAGCAAGCAAAGTTTGGGATTTTACTGAATTTAAGCATTTAGTTTTACCACATTTAAGGTGCCAACATGTTTCGTCCCATACTCTGAGCCCACATGGGTCTGGGGCCTTTGTCAGGGCTACGTTTCTACCTTTAAGTGTTCCTGCTTGTGAGAGGTGCACAAATGACATGCCCTAGAGTGAGGCCTAATGCGCACATCTGTCTAGACGGTGTCCTTCCGTAGGTTTTCTAGTAAAGAACAAAGGAATAGTAAAGGGATACCACTGTGCTTCCTCCCTTTACTATATACTGGACCGTGTTGTCTCGATACTAACAACTATTCTATGTGGTGAATTCCAGTGCACACCCAACCCTCTCAAAACTACATTCAACTCATAATTCATCATGCAATATGGGGATATTCAATAGGTAGTGATCAAATTCATGAGGAGCTTATTGCATGTTATACTTCCTTCCTGCTATATTATCGTGTTTGTGCTACATTAGGTCCACTAATAAGGACTAGGTGTAGTGGTAAATGATTTTATTTGTACCTAAAAACATTGTGCAAATCTATTTTGCCTCTAAATCAGATATCTTGTGCTTACCTACTTGATGTTTATTAATAGGCTCTATGCGGATCAAGTGGTTGGTGCTGTCCTGCTGTCCTGAAAAAGGAAGAGTGCATCAAGTATTCTCCATGACCCATTGAACAGTACATTTGTTTGTGCACTCCCACTGCTATCACGCCATTTTTGATGCTGTAAAATATATGTTAGCTCGAACATTCTCCATGATCCATTAAAAAGTGCGTTTTATTTTTGCACTAAAAACTGCTATCACCGTTCATTAACACGATTATGATGACGTAAAATATATGTGAGCTCAAACATTTGTCTCATTTCTCAGTTTCTGTACCTGTATAATAACACCCAGAATATATGATGGTAGTAATGATTAAAAAGGTGGTAGAGCATCTATCTGCCCATTTTCGCCATGTAGTCGTCACCCCTACAGGAATGATTGTTTACAAAACAGAGGTTTCCGCTGAGTCTAGAAAGGGGTGGTTTCCTGTGAAATTATTCCAGCTGTGGAATTTTAACACTGGGTAAAAACTAAAAATCATGCGTGGGGACGTGGGGCCGTCACCCTGATACAACCTTAGCAATATACGTAGGAAAATGTACCCTCTCCCCCGGGATCATGGTAAGTATGCTCGCTACCTCCGTGAGCCTTCAAGTCCCCCCTTGCACTCCCACTTACTTTGTCAAAGATCAAGCACCACCTGAGTACCTCTGTATCTCACTGCGTCTGCAACCGAGTACCAGCCCTAGAAAGGCGGGGCTTTAAGTACCTGCAAGTCTGTGTTCCTAGTGTGCATCATACCAGGGCACGAGCGCCGTTTGGTGTTGGCATGCTGGGAAAGCAACTTTTTCCTCGGATGTGCATGTGGTTTCTTTATATTTTTTGCCTTGTATGTTAAGGCATGGATGGTAGGTTTGTGTACAGCTTGGTATCCATGTCCGCACCGGATGGCAAACAACCCTCGTGTCTATTTTGAAACTATCAGCTTCTCTGCCACCCTCACATTGGCAAAAGAATGGGTTCTCACAAGGTGTCGCCATAGTCTGTACCTTTAAGGGCCTTAAGTCCCATTTTATCGTTCCTCCATGGAAATGTATAGAAAAATTAGTTGGTGAGGCGAGTGACCAGTTGGGGTTATCGTCCACGGATAATGTTTCTTGTGTCGCGCCAATACCACTGCATGATCTCTGTTTCCTGTTTTATTGGTTAAAAGGATTTTTCAGATATGTGGTTCAGTTATTATGTCATGGTGGATTCAGCAAGTGCTATACCCATTTCTTGTCATCTTATTATGCTGATCTATCTGAGAGCGCTTGTAAAGAGGTAGTTTTTTGGGTGGGTCTCACATTTCATCCTCATAGATCTATGTGTCTCATAGATGGGGGTTGAACGAAAGAAACCAAATCTGAACATTAATCATTGTCTCACATGTTCGCTATTGCTCTTTTAAGCTTCTATGTCCAACTCTGTCTGATGTAAGTCGGAGTTAGGACAACATTGTCCACGGTATATTCCCATTTAGCCTCTGTGATGAACTTGAGAGATGGTAAATCCATCTTTGGTCCAATTTTATTAACTGTTTTTCTCCAACTGTGCTTGGTAGTTTCTCTATCACCGCCCAGGTGAAGTCATTTTCATTATGCCCTGCTGTTTGGAAATAGCGCATCATTTTCATGATTGTTTTCCACATCGGAATGTGCTGCTGTGCTCATTGATACGTACCTCTACTTTATGTGTTGTCACGCCAATACATTTTATCTGGCATTTACATGTGATGATGTACACCACACTATTGCTCTTGCAATTGAAACATTTCTTCTGTACCTATGGTGTTCTAAGACCCATGGCTACAACCTCTGGGAGGTTCTACAGTATATTTGTCCTGCAGATACCCTTGTCAGTTCTTTTTGGATGTGTGTGTACCACTACGTCCCTCAGTGACTTTCGTCTCCTGTAGGCAAACATTGGTCTTTCTAACCTTAATTGTCCTGAGATGAGAGTTTTCCAATGGCGTAGAATTATTATTTTCATCACATTGGATTCTGTGCCATATGTGGTCACACATGCTAACCTGGTGTGTCTTGGTTTTGGGTATGTTTGGAGTAGTGTCTCCCTGGGGTTGTTCTTCGCTCTCTTAAATGCCCATTTAACTAATCTGTTAGGATATGATTTTTCTTGAAGTTTTTTGGTTAGTAATGCTGCGTGATCTTCATATGTTGCTTTTTCTGAACAATTCTTTGATAGTTTAAAAACTGAACATACCAGCAGATTGTCCCTAAGGGCTTTCGGATGAAAGCTGTCATATCAGAGCAAGTTGTTGGCATCCGTTGGTTTATAGTACACTTCTTTTTAAGTATCCCATTCCCCAACACCTTAACAAACAGTGAGGTGGAGGACAAGCTCTCATGCTCCACAAGGTAAAAAAAACACAAGCAGCATCAAAGACAGGATTTATCTTGCTGTGTCAAAGTACATCCTTGGTTGCTGGCACCGAGTCCCCATGATAGCAGTGGTATATTCTTTCCACAAACCTGCCATATGAAGTGCACCCATTGAATAGCACCTGGTGGACAACAAAGCGAGTACATTAGTCTATTATCTCAGTTGCCCAAAGAGTCTTTGTATGCTTTGATCTCTGTACTCAACTTGGGCCTCTGCAACTTTTCAAAAGGGCAAGCTTTCCGCACTCATCTGTTATCTTGTCCTCTTCAATATAGCTAATCCTTCAGTCCTATACAACATTCCACACCATAGCATGATCAAGTTGCTCCTATACCATCTTCCATCCTAAAGCATTTGAATATGAATACCCAAGATGAGCATTTCAATAGTATTCATAAATAGGATAAAAACATAGCAATCATCTTAAAGGATACTAAAAGTCAGCTTAGATTATGTAACCCTTAGAAATTGACTCCTCGTACGCTTTATGGCACTTAATTCCTTTGTGACTCACAAAATATTTCTAATTCACAGTTGGGGGGTATGTTATTCTGCACTAAAAAATACCAATCAACTGCCAAATTCATTAGCCAGTGGTATATTATCTCAAAAATGGATTTCATTCTTTTCCAGAAACTTTGTAGAGCAAGTCTCAAACCTTGCAGAGATTATATAGTCATCTCTGATAACAAAGACCTGATTTAAGGTATTACCCGACCTGCGGGGAGGTATATAACCTCTTGTTCAAGAGCGGGTCACCAGTTTGTCATGATAATTATTTTGCCTGTCTGTGCGTGTGTAATAGCAGAACAGCCTCGGACCCTGACAAGAGATGTGTCTTTCTTTATGGGCGGCATACGAGCGCACTGGAATCTCATCATTGATCTAGACGTTAATATGGTGGTCGAGGAGCACCTAAAGAGTGACCATGACCCCCAAGTGATCAAGAATGAAAACTCAAAACAATCTTGTTTCTTGCTGACGCATGGTGATTTCTTCCCTGAGCGTGTGTGTGAATAAGGATGAATATATTATTAGCATTCACAAATATCATGAACTCATCCAAAAATGGGCTAATAAACATAAGATCAATGACAATAAGTTCAAGTTCCTGACATGTCCACATCCAGTAATGCGACTTTTTATCATCTGCCGAAAATCCATAATAATGCCACTAGACCACCAGGGCATCCAATAGTTTCCTCCACTGGATGTCTAACCGAGTCCATGTCCCAATATGTCGATCATTTCCTGGCAGAATTTGTGAGGACGTTGCCCTCTTTTATACGTGACACTACTCACTTCATCAGAAGCATCATGGACACCCCATGGGAACAGGACATGGTGATGGTAGTGTTAGACGTGACCACACTGTACGTTATTTTTTTAAAGGGAGGTCATTACAGTTAACTGAACATAATGAAATGTTAATTGAATTTACCAGTTTTTGTTTGACCAATAATATTTTCCTATTTGAGAAACAACGTTATTGCCAGGTACGGAGTATCACCATGGGCACCTGCTTCGCCCCCAGCTATGCAAATATATTCAAGGGCTGGTGGAAGAGGCAGGTGGCCTGGGCAGACAAGTACAGCAAATTGGTCAGTTGCATAATATCCTGGTATAGGTATATCGATGATTTGTTCATTCTATGGAAAGGTCCACAAAGCGATGCAGAACTGAACTGACTGAATAAAAATTCCCTAAACCTACACTTTAGTGGGGATCTGAGCAAAACAGAAGTTTCCTTCCTAGATCTTAAAGTTTCTGTACGAGAGGGCAAGAACCGTACCTCCTTATTTGGGAAAGAAACGGCAGGTAACTCCATTTTAGAAGCTTCCAGTAGCCACCAGAAATCTCTTAAGGACAGTATCCCTTATGGGGAGTTTTTGCGCATGAAAAGAAATTGTACTGATATAGATGATTTTCATACAGCTGCACTAGAAGCAATAGAGAGATTCAAAGCACGTGACTACTGTCTGGATTTATTGCTTAAAACCTTGGCTAAAGTAGAGAGAATTCCGAGACACCGCCTATTAGGTATGAGGGAGAGGTTAAATAACCGTGAGGATGACGCATGCCGGTTTATTACCACCTTTTCAAATGAGGCATGTATTCTGAGGAAAAGTCTATGTCGTAACTGGCATATTTTGAAAACTGATCTGGTAATAGGTAGGACACTCCCTGATTACCCACAGATAATCTTCAGACGCAGTAGATCATTAAAAGATGTATTGGTCAAGAGCCATTATGAACCAATTCCATTTGTCCCGAGAATCAGTACAGTCACGGGGTTTTTTCCATGCTCTAAATGCAAAGCCTTCAAAAATAGTTCCAGAGTTCTCTCATATAAAATGCAAGGTATGAAGGGTGTTAAACTGATAAATAAATTTTTGACCTGTAATGCCCTATTCTGCGTGTACTGTTTGGTATGCCCATGTGCCAAACATTACATCTGCAGTACAATACACCCAACGAAACGGAGAATCCTTGAACATGCTAGAGCAATCAAAAATAAGGATTTGTCATACCCTGGTGAGGCATTTTGCCAAATACTACAATAGCAATAGAAATCTTTTGAAATTTTACTGCATAGATCATGTTCCTGCCAGTCATCGTAGTGGAAACCACGAATTGAGATTACGTAGAATTGAGTCAAGATTTATTATAGACATGCAAACTGCCATTCCGAACGGTTTAAACACTGAAGAGGATTTATCAATCCATTTAGGATAAGAAGGTTAATGATGTATTCTGATGTCTAAGGGTATTTAGGTGATGCAATATCTGGTTAGAAGTATTTTTTAATTGATCATTGAATATCTGCAATTGATATGAACACTTCTGCTGGTCTACAAAAATGTTTAAATATAATTAATCATGCTGGGAGGCACCTACATGAAAAATGTGAAAGAATAAGAGTCTCATTGCAACTGTTTAATTAATTTTCAAATCAGGGGTTGGCTGTATGCCCATGCAGGGCGTAATTATTTTCTGAAGACAGATCCCAGATGAGAATTAGTTATTGAATGAGAATCACACCAATGAATTGTGGTTAGCCCATACAGGGATCAATGTTGTGATATGGAACATGATTCATTTTGGGATGTTTTGTCAAAGAGAAGAATAAGTTATTTGACCAATTTAGATTTTCTCATATATTTACAAAAACCATTTCAAGCCAAACAATATATATTACTACGTTTGTAGAATGAGCACGTTTAAAGATGGCACCTCTGCTAAATTCACTGTTTACGGTGAAGTCCGCTTTCTATGTTGATGAATTTGCAACAGAAACATTGCGAGTATGCTGCATAAAATGGCGTTTCGTACACAGTTGGAAGAAGGCGCGAAAGCCAAAACACACCCTGTGTTTGTTTCTTTTGGATGCACAAATAAATTATCGAGCAAATGACCTTGCGAGTGCGGTCGATTCATTCCTTTGCCGGGAGATTATGTTTGGAATGATATATATATATATATATATATTACCTACTGGCGGTCGCCAGTAGGTATATATAGTTAGGATTTTTTCTCTATGGGTTTTTTGAAAATTCTATGTCTAATAACTTTGGCGTTTGTGGACGGAATTGGCTGAAATTTTCAGGAAAATGGCACATTTTGTTTCTGAGCAGCCCCTGAAAATTGGGGGGGGGGTTCGTCCAGGGGGGGTCGAGAAAAAAGGGGGGTCCCAAAACGTGTTTTTAACATTGAGTTTTCCATAGGGCGGTTGGCCTCACTTTTAGCCCGAACGGCTGAATGGATTTGCACGAAACTTGGCAAAATTGTAGGGACTGGTAGCCCGATGTGCCTTTTGTAGGTCTCAATATATGTGCTACAGTGGATTTTGAGAAATTAACGTTTAAAAAAAGATATATATCTGTAACAGCGGACCGGGCAGCGCTCCAGGACGCGTACTTTTCGCGCAACGGAGCTTTGTGAAGCGAAGCTGATTGGTTCTCCGGCGTCTGTCAACATTCCAAACAGTCCGTAGCGGCCGCCATCTTGTCTCTCGGTAGGATCGAGAGACAAGAGGAGGCCAAAGCGAAGGGGCAAATGACCATAAGGGGGAATAGTAGATCCTCGCTGACCCCCTAGGTTTGATGTGGAGGTTTTAAAAGGGCCCAGCGGGGCAAAAAAAAAAAATAATAATAATAATCGAACGGATGAATGGATTTGCACGAAACTTGGCAAAATTGTAGGGACTGGTAGCCCGATGTGCCTTTGCTAGGTCTCAATATATGTGCTTCAGTGGATTTTGAGAAATTAACGTTCAAAAAAAGATATATATCTGTAACAGCGCACCGCTTCGCGTACTTTTCGCGTTACGGAGCTTTGCGAAGCAAAGCTGATTGGCTCTCCGGTGTCTGTAAACATTCCAAACAGTACGTAGCGGCCGCCATCTTGTCTCTCGGTAGGATCGAGAGACAAGAGGAGGCCAAAGCGAAGGGGCAAATGACCATAAGGGGGCATAGTAGATCCTCGCTGACCCCCTAGGTTTGATGTGGAGGTTTTAAAAGGGCCCCGCGGGGCAAAAAAATAAAATAATAATAATAATCGAACGGCTGAATGGATTTGCACGAAACTTGGTAAAATATTAGGGACTGGTAGCCCGATGTGCCTTTGCTAGGTCTCAATATATGTGCTTCAGTGCATTTTGAGAAATTAACGTTCAAAAACAAGATATATATCTGTAACAGCGCTCCGCTTCGCGGAGATAAAATTATATCTGTATTACCTAGCTGTTGCTAACACCAGTTAGCGACGGCTAATAGGAGATAGCGACCATCTTGGGCCCCACTTTGCATGTGAGTGATATTTATCACTAATGACATGCAAAGTGGGCATGCCAAGATGTTAGCGACTGGAAACAGTCGCTAACATCGCTATCTCCTATTATCAACTTTTGGAAATATTCGAGATAAGCGCGAATATCTCCAAAAAGTAACAGCTGCCCTGAGCAGTTCTTAGCCATGTTATCCAATGGGAGGTGGATAACATGGCTAAGAGCATTAGCTCGGTAATGCATGAATATCGCTGAGTTTTCAGCGATATTAATGCATTGCGGTCGTTTTTTATCGTATTTGCGATAAACCTTGATAATAGCAAGGTTTATCTGCGATAATTTCTGACGGTAAAAAAATCTTTTCAATGCATCGTTAGGGATAAATATCGCTTAACTTTGGTAATATGCCCCAACGTCTGTTAACGTTCGATTCGAAGGAAATCAGGAAGTGTTGAAAAACATTGTCTGCGCCATCTTGTCTTTTTTCAAATGCCACACTTTTGTCGTGCACGGCAGCCATTTTAGATGCCTTGACCAGACCCACTCTGTGCACGCTGTCGATCCTTAGCATGGCTCCCCACCCTCGCAAGCATCTCACCCAGGCAGTGGTCACCCCCGCTCTCTGTCTTATGCATGGGTAATAAACCTCCCCCCATCTGCGCTGCTCTTCCCTGAGAATCACACCCTGTGCCCGCCCGACACCTCCCTTTCGCCCTATTCACTACCGCACCCTCTGACACTCCTTTTCCTCTGTGTCCGATTGTCCAGGCCGGTCCTAGGCTATCAGCTAGCCCTGCAGATGTAGTTTATGGCCACAGCTGTAAAGAATCACCCCTCTTCAAAGGAGTTATAGTAGATCAAGGCCCACACTCGATGAGATCCGTCACAGCAGAAGCGTTGCTATTATCTGAAAACCATCCTGTATTGTGATTGGGGAGGGGACCGAGCGTGAAGCGGAAGATTCCAGGGATGACTCTTTGTACATCAAAGTTTTTACAATTATGTGTCACATTAAAAATATATAGCACTCCGACAAAGTAGTAAGATTATAAAACTTTAATAATTTATAAATATATACAAGAAAACAAAAATAGTAATAACATATAAACATTTTTAGGGAAAAACAACGAAGTAGCGGTCGGCTGTGCGAATAGTCCCAACGCAGCACAACGTCCAGATTTCCGGCGTGGGGCGTCGCGGGGGGTGGGTCATCAGTAGCAAACTGTTGTGCGAATAGTTCCAAGGCAGCAGAACGCGCCGAAATCTAGATGACACGAAAGTGATGTCTAGTAAGTTGCCACCCAGCAAATAACGGCGTGGGGCGTCGCGGGGGTGGGTCATCAGTAGCAAACTGTTGTGCGAATAGTTCCAAGGCAGCAGAACGATGGCACCAAGGTGATGTCCAGTAAGTTGCCGCACTGGTTTTGGTATCCTACAATGCTGCTCCGAATAACGGCGTGGGGCGCCCCGGGGGAGGCGGCGTGAACGGGCCTCTCCAGGTGGAGTGTCATCTGTTGTAGTGGGGCGCCCCTTTACCGTTTCAGTTGCCATTCCGTCCGTTTTTGGTCCACTGTGTCAAAAGCCGCAATTCAGCTGAGTTGCGCCCACTCTTGCGGTGCAGCGATAGGCGGCTGTCACAGGACTCTCAAAATGGCGGCAGGCTCTTTCCTTTTTGGGCCTGGTCACTGAAATGGCCCTGGGACACCTTGGAAATCGGACGCTTGTCTGCTAGGTCTTGGACCCCATTCTCGAAAGCGTCCCCTCCGCCTTGAGAATTCATCAAAAGTTTTGGGGGCCCCGACTCCTGCAGGCTTCTGGTGGGGAGCGGCTGCCATGATTGCTCGCGGAATGACCACGACGGAGCTACGAGATGGTGGTGCTCTCATGGTGACGCCAGTTTAGTCTGAAACATCCAGAAACAAGGTGGGGCTTTCATCGTTTGGGAAAAAAAAAAAGTTTTCATCCAATGAAAAGTGTTGTTTTTAGGTCATATGATCAAGCCTTCCATCATTAGGAAACCAAAAGTAAAATGAACCAATGAAAAGTTTTATAAACAAGTCACATGACCTGTTATGCGGCATAGGGTATAAAATGCGGAGAAAATACGTTGGTACGTGAGGCGGCGTCAGTAGCGGACCGATGTGCGAATAGGGCGAAGGCAATACAACGCGCCAAGATCTGGATGGCACCGAGGTGGTGTCCAGCAAGTTGCAGCACTGGTGTGGCCATCCTACAATGCTGAAAGTCGGCGTGGGGCGCCCCGTTGGCCTGTGAGTTTGCGTCAGTAGCGGACCGATGTGCGAATAGGCCGAAGGCAGCACAACGCGCCAAGATCCGGATGGCACCGAGGTGGTGTCTAGTAAGTTGTCGCACTTCTGTGGCCATCCTACAATGTTGAAAGTCGGCGTGGGGCGCCCCGTTGGCCTGTGAGATGGCGTCAGTAGCGGACCGATGTGCGAATGGGGCCAAAGGCAGCCCAACAATATTTTCTGACTGACACCACAAGGCGCTGAGATGCCAAGATCCGGATGGCACCGAGGTGATGTCTAAGTTGCGGACTGATGTGCGAATGGGGCCAAAGGCAGCGTAACAATATTTTTTGTATGGAAGATACCACTAGGCGTTGAGATGCCAAGATTCGGATGGCACCGAGGTGATGTCTAGCAAGTTGCTGTACTGGTGTGGTCATCCTACAATGCTGAAACTCGGCATGGGTCACCCCATAAGCCTGTGAGATGGCGTCAGTAGCGGACCGATGTGCGAATAGGCCGAAGGCAGCACAACGCGCCAAGATCCGGATGTCACCGTGGTGGTTTCATAGTTGAGAGGCACTTCATCTGCAGTGGGGCGCCGAGATCCGGATGGCACCGAGGTGATGTCTAGCAAGTTGCTGTACTGGTGTGGTCATTCTACAATGCTGAAAGTCGGCGTGGGGCGCCCCATTAGCCTGTGAGATGGCGTCAGTAGCGGACTGATGTGCGAATGGGGCCAAAGGCAGCGCAACAATATTTTCTGAAGAGAAGACACCAAAAGGTGCTGACATTCCAAGATCCGGATGGCACCGAGGTGGTGTCTAGCAAGCTATGCAGTTGAGTTGTGTGCGCACTTGCGGCGAATAGGTCGAAGGCAGCATAACAATGTTTTTTGAATAGAAGACACCACAAGGCGTTGAGATTCGGTTACCACCGAGGTGATGTCTAGCAAGTTGCCGCACTGGTGTGGCCATCCTACAATACTGCTCCGAATAACGGCGTGGGGTGCCCGAAGGGGGGGGGAGCCGGCGTGAATGGGCCTTCCTAGGTGGAGGCTCGTCTGCTGTAGTGGGGCGCCCCTTTACCGTTTCAGTTGCCATTCAGCTGAGTTTCGGCTGCTCTTGATGCTACAGCGACAGGCGGCTGCAAGAGGACTCTCAAAATGGCGGCCTGTTCTTTGGATTTGGGCCTGGTCCACTAAAATGGCCCTGGGACACCTTAGAACTCGGACGCTCGATTTTTTTTTCCTTTCCTGTACATGCAAAAAAAGGTAAATGCCCGGTACGTTACACGCTTCATCTGCCACGATGAACTCTCCAGAGGAACCGAAAAAAAATATAGTTGTGGTAACTATACCATGCATCGTCATATGGAGAGGTGGCACCAATTAATTATAGTGCTGCATAAAAGAGAGATTTGGAGGAGAACCCCTGACCTGCTAGTACATTCATCAAAGAAGTGGCACTGAGAGCTTCAGAGGCAAGGGAAACGGTCCCAAATATTTAGAAGAACTTTGGAAAGATTAAAATGACATGTTTAGATTGTGGCAAATTAATTTCATGTGGACAGATGAGTGTTACTCTAATAAATACAGCATATGAACATCATCATAGTCGATGGTTGGTAGAGACATTTTGACTATATCCTGGACCTGCCCGTCCTCGCCCAAAATGGCGCCGGAATAAATGGGACTCGTAACTCCTTGTTGTGTACTGGTTGCAGAACCTTGAAATCACGAGATACGTATGCAGTTTTGAAGCACATGGCGGGCGGGGACGAGAATTGATTGACTATTTCGACATCCCTATTGATATTAAGTTCTGATGTGTTATTGATTACTGTACTGTTGAAAGTTCGAATTAACGTCACCCATGGTACTTGCCCGCAAATGTATATCTAGATAATTTTATTGTAACTGGCCCTGTCGTATTTTAATTATAAAATGTACGTCCACCGATTCCGTAACTGTTAGACACCTTAGTTCTTGCAACCTAATGGCCCGCCCGTTACGTTCCTCTACAGTGTAAATGTCTATTCATCATATACGATTACAGTTTGCTCTGTGGCAGGCCCACGTGGTTATAGGCTCGTATTTGTATAATGAAATTTTCACAATAAAGGTTTTTAAAAGAAAACATGGTAGTAGTATATACATTGGTAAAGTTTTTAATAATAGTGACTGTTTTAGAATCATTAAAAGGCAAGTGAAATAAAGCAGACCAATTACATGAAGGGTAAAAGGTATAATACGAAGGAACGCAGTAAAGATAAATGGTCAAGGGCTGTTGTGTTTTCTATTCCTGCAACATAAAGTGATCGATAAGAATCTCATATTCAGGCGTATCGGCGACTAAGACAGCAGGTCGACCCTCTTTTGCTCAACGGCTCCGTCATGGGACGAAGAAACGCTCTTTTTCTCGAAAAAAGAATATATTTTACTTGCAGGACAGTTGTAAAATTTCCGGGAAAGTACATTAGCCTGGAACATTATAACATATATTTAAGAAAAAATAATGTTCGGAAGTAATGAAAAGCGTAATTTTTAGGTCATATGACCAAGCCTTTCATCATTACAATAAGAAAAGTAAAATGAACCAATGAAAAGTTTTATTAACAAGTCACATGACTTGTTATGCTTACGTTACGCGCTGCGCGCCCCGGATGACTTCCGGATGCGCTAACGCGGCGCGTCATATGACGCATTACGCGACAACGCAGGTACAGAATATAGTCAAAATGTCTCCACCAACCAGCGGTCGGAACACAACCCCTTTCAGCAGGCTAAATAGTTCTGTTAAATGACAACAGAAGGGACAGGCAACAAGAACCATCAGTCAAAGAGGGGAGGGCTAGTTCTTCTCTACCGGGTTACATTGGGGCGCTACCGGAACTGATCGAATTGGTAGTCTACAGTGTTTCTGGATGTTTCAGACTGAAGCTGGGGTTAGCATGAGAGCAGCACCATTTCGTAGCTCCGTCGTGGTCATTCCGCAACCAATCATGGCAGCCGTTCTTTATCGTTATTTTGGGCGGGGTGGGTGGCGGAGCCGAGCTGTTTTGCAGCCATCATTGTGTGGAGTTCAGTTCATCTCACTAGTTTTGTATTTGTCATGAGGGGTTGTTCCTAATGTTTCTATTTTAGCGAGGTCAAAAAGAGATCCCATTAGTGGCCTACTGATTTTGCTCGATTCCTTTTCTTTTTTTTTACACGATTTTTCGTTATCTGCAAAGACTAAACAGAGTATTGCGACTCTGTGTTTGTTTGTAAATAGAGAATGAACCAAAGAGAACTAATTCTAAAACAGTAAATACTTGGATAACAATCAATCAAATGGAGAGAGAAGCAGGCACGATGGATTACAACGGGGGCAAAGGCCTGCGTTAACTACCTTTCACTATCTGCAAAGAGAGAGTACTCCTAATAGAAATGAGGGGGGGGGGGCACCATTCAAAGCAGATCAGTGTGCATAAACACGAAAATGTTTTCACTTACCACGTACTTGACATTCGACAGCTTATGATATTTGCTATTAAAAAACCATTGAAATTCACTGAAAAAACCATAGGTTATAGACCATATATAGTTAGGAATTAGCATTTACAAAACCTTGAAAATTCACTGAAAAAACCATAGGTTATAGACCATATATAGTTAGGAATTAGCATTTAAAAAACCTTATTTTACTCACACAAAACCATTGAAATTCCATATATAGTTAGTTGCACTAACTATATATCGCGCACCCGCAATCCACTGCTGATCATGTCACATATTACATCATTCATGACATGGTCAGTGACATCACTGATGACATCACTGATGACATCTCAAATGACATCACTGATGACATCACTGATGACATCTCATTTGACATCATTCTTGTGCTAATACGATAAACCTCTTCAGACTCTAATATAACCTTAGATACACTCAGTGTATACAGACACTCACACACTGCCACTCATCCATGGAGTTACTCACACACCCAGTCAGTCATGCAAAGAAACAATCTCACCTCCATTTCTTCAACTATACAGTTAAACACACCTTACTTATTGAAACATATACTAACACATATTTACTCTCTTATACAATCCCTGATACAAGTTCACAATGATCGATACAACCACTCACTCATTCAGTGGCTCTCATGCACAGTTATTTATATATGCCAACTCTCACATGTACTGTGTTTTACATATGTACTTACTATGACATGTAGCATTGAGATATCCATTCACTCATCAATACACTCATGCACACAGTCAACTGCCCATGTAGCTGTTTCCACATGCACTCTTGAACTCATACACCTAGTGAATAAACTGCTCACACATCTATGCATAGAGTCACACACCTTCCAGCCACCCCCACACAAACTCAATCTCCCATAGAAATACTTGGGCAACCAATTAATAACACATATAGCCTCTCGTATAGCTAATGATCAACACATGCAGCAGTTTACAGAACAACAGACATAATGATGCACAAATTAAGACAGTTTAGTCACTAACCCATGCATTCAGTGAGACACATTTAATCACTCACTCATACAGTCAGTCACGCACCTACTAAATCCTTCATCCAGACACTTATACATCCACTCATTCTTCAATATGTAAGACATATTTTAACTTTACAGAAACATACAGTCACTGGATGTTGTCATCAGTGATGTCATCAGTGATGTCATTTGAGATGTCATCAGTGATGTCACTGACCATGTCATGAATGATGTAATATGTGACATGATCAGCAGTGGATTGCGGGTGCGCGATATATAGTTAGTGCAACTAACTATATATGGAATTTCAATGGTTTTGTGTGAGTAAAATAAGGTTTTTTAAATGCTAATTCCTAACTATATATGGTCTATAACCTATGGTTTTTTCAGTGAATATATATACATATATATATATATATATATATATATATTTACAAAACCTTGAAAATTCACTGAAAAAACCATAGGTTATAGACCATATATAGTTAGGAATTAGCATTTAAAAAACCTTTATTTTACTCACACAAAACCATTGGAATTCCATATATAGTTAGTTGTACTAACTATATATCGTGCACCCGCAATCCACTGCTGATCATGTCACATATTACATCATTCATGACATGGTCAGTGACATCACTGATGACATCACTGATGACATCTCAAATGACATCACTGATGACATCACTGATGACATCTCAAATGACATCACTGATGACATCACTGATGACATCATCCAGTGACTGTGTGTTTCTGTAAAGTTTAAATATGTTTTACATATTGAAGAATGAGTAGATGTAGAAGTGTCTGGATGAAGGATTTAGTAGGTGCGTGACTGACTGTATGAGTGAGTGATTAAATGTGTCTCACTGAATGCATGGGTTAGTGACTAAACTGTCTTAATTTGTGCATCATTATGTCTGTTGTTCTGTAAACTGCTGCATGTGTTGATCAGTAGCTATATGAGTAACTATATGGGTTATTGATTGGTTGCCCAAGCATTTGTATGGGAGACTGAGTGTGTGTGTGGGTGGCTGGGAGGTGTATGACTCTGTGCATATATGTGTGAGCAGTTGATTCACTAGATGTATGGGTTCAAAAGTGCATGTGGAAACAACTGTATGGGCAGTTGACTGTGTGCATGAGTGTATTGGTGAGTGAATGGATATCTCAGTGCTACATGTCAAAGTAAGTACATATGTAAAATACAGTACATGTGAGAGTTGACATATATAAATAACTGTGCATAGGAGCCAGTGAATGTGTGAGTGGCTGTATGCATCATTGTGAACTTGTATCCAGGATTGTATAAGAGAGTAAATATGTTTTAGTATATGTTTGAATAAGTAAGGTGTGTATAACTGTATAGTTGAGAAAATGGAGGTGTGATTGATTCTTTGCATGACTGACTAGGTGTCTGAGTAACTCCATGGATGAGTGACAGTCTGTGAGTGTATGTTTACACTGAGTGTATCTAAGGTTATATTAGAGTCTGAAGAGGTTCATCGTATTATCACATGAATGATGTCATCAGTGATGTGATCAGTAATGTCAAATGAGATGTCATCAGTGATGTCATCAGTGATGTCATTTGAGATGTCATCAGTGATGTCATCAGTGATGTCATTTGAGATGTCATCAGTGATGTCATTTGAGATGTCATCATTGATGTCATCAGTGACGTCACTGACCATGTCATGAATGATGTAATATGTGACATGATCAGCAGTGGATTGCGGGTGCGCGATATATAGTTAGTACAACTAACTATATATGGAATTTCAATGGTTTTGTGTGAGTAAAATAAAGGTTTTTTAAATGCTAATTCCTAACTATATATGGTCTATAACCTATGGTTTTTTCAGTGAATTTTCAAGGTTTTGTAAATGCTAATTCCTAACTATATATGGTCTATAACCTATGGTTTTTTCAGTGAATTTCATTGGTTTTTGAAAAGCTAATATCTATAGCTGTAAAGTGTATTCTTCTTTAAATCCAAAAATATATTTTATATGTTTATTAATAATTTTTTAAAAATATTTTTTTTGTTTCGCTCCCGGTCCGCGAACCGGGAAGCTTCCCGTTAGCTCAATTTAATTCCGCGACCCGGTCCGCGAACCGGTAAGAAATCAACATAGTGACGGTATCGCGTTGCCGCGTAATGCGTCTTATGACGTACTGCGTTAGCGCACCCGGAAGTGCCCCGGGGCGCGGACCGAGGCGCGAAACGCAGCTCCCCGGAAGCGATCCGCGGCGCGAAAGCGCGACGTATCGCGTTGCCGCGAAATGCGTCTTGTGACGTATCGCGTTAGCGCACCCGGAAGTGTCCCGGGGCGTGGACCGGGGCGCGAAGCTTAGCGACCCGGAAGCTAACCGGGGAGCGTTCCGCAGCGCGTAACATGAGCGTGAGAGGTCATGTGACTTGTTAATAAAACTTTTCATTGGTTCATTTCACTTTTGGTTTCATAATGATGGAAGGCTAGGTCAGGTGACTTAAAAATAACACTTTTCATTGGTTGAGAAGTATTGTTTTTCCCAAATGATGAAAACCCCTCCTTCTTTCCTCACTCTGACTTTCATCATTGTGAGAGGAAGACCTATTTTGCTTGTTGGAAGACCTATTTTGCTTGTGTGAAAATGGCTTCATTGGTTGCTTCAGCTGGTGCACCCCCACCACCACCACCACCTCCTCATGGGAAGAGAGGACCACCTCCCCAGGTCCTTACCAACACTGAGGAGGAAGAGGAAGAAATGGATGAGGAGGGAGAAGAACCACAATTTTTAGAAGAGTTGCCCCGGGTTTCCAGAAAGAAAGCCAGTTTCATCTGGCATTTTTTTTCTATGCCTCGTGGCCAAAAAAAGGTCAACGCAAGGTATGTCACCTGCCTGATATGCAAGGAACAATTGTCCAGAGGGACGGACAAAAAATATAGCTTTGGAAATCACACAATGCACAGGCACATGACGAGGAAACATCCCCTAAATTACAGCCGGGCAGAATTAAGGGATATGCACGACAATCCAAGACCAACTCCTGTGGCCAGACCAACAATACCGGTTTCTCTAACACCAGAAGAGGCACGGGAAACTGTGCCAAATATTCAAGAAAATTTTGGGCACATGATTCACTTATGTATGCACTGTCGTGCATTATTAGCTTGTGGCAATATGAGCATCAATGCACTCAACCTGGCATATGAACACCATGATTGCCCTAACCGCCCCCAGTAATTTTTTTTGCTCCTGTTGAGCCATTTTCAACGCCTGTTTTTTGTTGTTTCCCCCCCCCCCAAAAAACCAAAAAAATTATACAATCGTTCAAAAAATACAAAAAAAAACAAAAAATGTTCAAAAAAAATAAATATATAAAACAACAAAAATATTAAAAAAAAAGTTCTTTTCAGAACTACCTTCCCTTTCCAAAAAAATTGCTAGAATGTTTAGCACTCTGGCAAGCTCTATTTCTTTTGGTTCGCTTCCGGGTTAGCTTCCCGGTACGCGGACCGGGAGCTAACCAAAAAAAAAAAAAAAAAAAAAAGTGTAAGTATAAGGAAAGGAAACAGAGAGTGATGTTAAAAGAAAGACAGCTATAGGGAGTAAAGAAGAGATACTGTTTAATAGATCTATTTACCGAAGAAAAGACAGAAGAGGGTATAATTGTGAAAAACAAAATAGATAAGGAAGTGAAAGAAAAAAAAGAGAGTATAACATTAACAAAGAAGAGTTTCTTGGAGAATGTGAGTGAATGTTCAAAATAAGATTAAAACATGAGGAATAACAGAGAGAAAAAATAGAAAACAGAAAACAAAAAATAACAGAAAAAGATTAATTGAAACAGCAAAGAAATGTAATTAACATAGAGCCATATCATCAACATAGGCAATAAAAGTTTTGCAGCTTTTATTGGCAGAAATGTGTCGCTAAAGCTGCTTTTGTGGCAGAAAACTGCCACTAAAACCACTTTTGCACCAGTTTTCTGCCAATAAAAAGAGCAATAATTTTATTGGCTGTGTTCATAATATTCCCCTTAGTGTGCTTCAACTACACAGAGAAAGCATTATGAACAAGTAGTGATAGACTGATCAGTCAAAGACAGTAAGAGTAATAGAGACGCAGTGAGTGAACAAGAGTGAGGAACTATGAGAAGAGAGGGACTGAGAAAAAGAGTGGAAGGAGTTGAGTAAGTAGGTAATAGAGAAAGGAATGAGGGAAGTAGCAAAGGCAGGAAACTGAGGGTTAAAGAAATGAAGCAGTGGAACTAATAGTAGTTAAATGTGATATAAATGTAACGAAAACAGTACAAAATATTTACCTTATAATTGTCGTTAAATTACTCACTTTTTGTTTTTATACTTTCAATCTGTGAAAGAGAGAACAAACATTTGAAAAATATTAAAACATGTATTTAAAAATTTGAAAAGACAAGGGAAAAGATTGAAGGACAAACAGTTTTTCAAAAACGTTGACACTTACAGAAGCTTCTGCTTCTCCAGGCCCCCTACACAGTCCTAAAGATATACATTTTAAACTAACAGTATCTTGATGCAGATGAAGTGAGGCCTATCTTAAAACATGGTGCATCTTTTGCATTGCTGTTGTTTCAGAAAAGTGTCGCAACACACTAAAATTTTAAATAATTGCTTCAGGATGCCAATAAGATGTCTACTATCCAGAGGTTTGTTTCAGGTGAGGCCTACTCAGGGTTGCAGATGAAATTTCGAGTTGTTGAAGAGAATAGAGGACATAATACATGTGAAGGTCTACCAATGAAGTGAGTCATGTCCACTGCACTCTTCAACAAAGTCCAAACCTCCTATGTTTCCCTGGACAGACCTAAACTTGATCTGCACAATGTGATTCGTAATGATAGGAAACACAGGTGATGTAATTGAAATACATGCAATTTATTTTGCTCATTTCACAATCACATCACTTGTGTTTCCTTTGCTTAGGTATCTCATTGTGCAGATGTAGTCTAGCATATGAAAGAATACGCAGAAGTGCAGCACTGCATGCAACAACTTTGACACTTACAGAAGCCTCACCTTCTCCATGCCTCCTACACAGTTCTACATATACATCATAAATGCAAACAGTACAGAATTAATTATACATGTTAAATGGTTTATTTTTGCTGTTCTCAGAATGTATCAAAATTCACTAAAAACAGTGACTTGAAGGTATTCATCATGTAACAGCGGGGAAAAAAAACCACAATCAAAATGATTGTGTTTAAAAAACCCATACAACATCAGAAATCAAAATTCAGAACTCCTTAAAGTTAACTTACTTTCCATGACGTCCAAGGATGTCCTATGAACAGCTTACACTCTTTTGTGCTGTTATTACTTTCAGCCCGCCACTTTCTGAAAGAAAATCTCCATCGTTTTTAAAAACACGTTACATGCAATAAATGACTTCTTGCTCTCTACCACAATTTTCCACAAGGCCAAATCTGGTCAGAGCCATTTATAACTCTTGGATTTCTTGTAAGCCAATCCCGTCATTTGGCATTTCCGCAACTTTCAGAATTAAAATGTTGAAGATCATTTTCACAATCCTGGAATAGTAATATCTTCCCCTTCTTGCTCAGTCATGTTCTACTTTTCCTATGACACTGATACAAGCAGACTTACACTACCTCTATGACTACTACAATTATTTAATTCTCTACATCACTTTTAATCACAAAGCAATGTAAAACAGTAGACAGCATTGCAGACTTACATTCCCTCTACTCCATGTTTTGATTGGCTGCTTCAATTAGCTTATAAAAAGAAACAGTTTTTCTGAACTCATTCAAAGTGCACGTATTTCTCCATAATGTCCAGTCCTATGGTTAGAAGTTATGTCTCTGAACTACACTTATCCTCAAGGCCAAATTGTGTAGGAGCCATTAGAACTTCTTGAAATTCCACAGAGCACATCCCGAGATTATTTCCCTAAAATTTTGGTTTTAAAAACACCAGGTAAGAGTTTTTAAGGTCATACGGCAATTTTTTGTGTGAAAATTAAAACAGAATCATTGCAGAATGACCAGCCATTTCTAGACTTTAAATAAGCTGTGTAATGTCCTGATGTTATTGAAGGGCCGTCATGATATATAATTGCTGCAGTTACAAAAGTCCTTCCTGATATTGACAACTGCGATGCTACAAAATTTTTAATTAAAGTTGTCAATTTTGTTCCATCAGGCCTACATCGTTGGAACATTAAAATGACATACTGGCCATATGTTCGTATAAATAATGTGGACATCATTTCAGATTTACATTGGCTACACTCCATGTTGTGATCAGCTGCTTTTACTAGCTTATTAAAGGAGACTGATTTACTGTCTGGCAAAGTTAAATATATAAATCTTTCTGAGTCTACACTAGTAGTACTTGATACCATACAGTTCTCGCAGTCATGCTGCCATTGATAAGAAAGCCCAAACAGCTGATCTACATCTACACCTTCAGCATGTAATACATCAAGCATATACATTAAAAACTCCTGACAATCTTGCTGAATATTTTGAGAGAATTGTGTTTGGCCTGAACATCTGTCTAACAGATTTCGAATTTCAGACACACTTTCTATGTTTCTTCTATCAGTGGTACATTTCTCTAACACAGAATTTAACAAACTGCAAAATCTTTGATCAGAATTGACCACAATCTCTTCTTTTACATTTTTTAGAGAAAACAAAACATTAACCACTACATTAGCATAGCAGTTGACACCAGAACTGTTTTCAAACTGAAAACCAACAACATCTTCAACAGAATCCTTTTTGTTTCTGCTTGTAATTTTAGGTTCATTGACTTTTTGTCTTTTTGCTACAACCTCCCCAGTATTGTTCTCATTTCTTCGTTTCCGGCCTACCACACGTTTCTCAAACAAAGGATACTGAGGCAAATGTGGCGCATACTCTCTTCTTAACCTATTGTATTCCTTAACACAATCTAGATCCGCACAAATGTTTGTGACATCACACTCAATCAAGTACAATCCCGATAAAGTTCTAACTCGTGACAATGCCACATATGCCATACCCTCCTTGAACACAGAACTGCCAATATTCACCAATGCACTGTCTACACTTAAACCTTGCGATTTATGAATTGTCACCGCATATGCCAAGCAAACAGGAAACTGCTTACGGCGAACATATAAGTCTTTTACAAGCAAAAATCTAGCAGAACAACGAGCAATTAGCTGTACTTCCTCAATGCCATCAAATTTAATTTTTAAAAATTCAATTCCATCTCTATTTCTGTATTTCACAAAATCAACAACATTACCCATTGATCCATTTACCAGACCTCTTTCAACATGTAAATTCCTTCTTAAAATTATACGGCAGTTCAAGCACACATTCAGAGTCTTTTCAAAACCTGCAGTTTTAGATATACTCTTCTCTAATGAATCCAATTTTGTTTTCAGATTCTCAGACAAAATAATTGTTGATCCCATATGCTCTACTCTATCAATAGCTTCCAGTTTCACAATCTCTTGCTTTTCTAAATGCAACATTTTGTTGTTAAATTTGGCACATTCTGCAAGAGTTGGCATCAAACATATTCCAGATTTCTTCTCAGTAATTTTCTGAAAAATATTCTCAGGCACAACATCTTGTTCTGGATATAAATTTGACAGTAATCGTGCATGTAAAGCTTCTTTCCCATGCTCGGTCACTTTTCCAATTCTAACATCTTGTAGAATAGTCTTGTAAACTTCATCCTTCGCCTGACGCATATTTTCATGCAGTTCAGCATAATTGAAGTTTAACCATATATTGACGTTGCCAATGCTGCCTAGGCACTTCCTGGTATCTTCATGCGTGAGCATTTTGAACACAGGTTGCCCTTTCACTGGTGTAAGCTGCAGAAGATCTCCGAAAACAATGATGTGTTTGCCACCAAATAACACATCATACTCTGTTTTGAGAACTTCTTGCATCCTCAAATGCACAAAGGCAAGCATGACATTGGAAACAATGCTTACTTCGTCAATGATAAGAAGTTTCATTTTCCTCAAGATTCTTGAAACTTCAAAACAAGCATCTCCAGATAGCTTGTGATATTGTAATTTGTTGTCATGCTCCACTGGCAGCATCAGTAAACGATGTAAAGTAATCCCTTTAATATTATGTGCTGCCAGTCCAGTTGGAGCAGTGACAACACAAGACAGCGATGACTCTGTCCTTTCCTGCAAATAGCATGAAATTGCTTTAATGAGGAAACTTTTTCCAGTTCCCGCTTCTCCACTCACGTACAGTCGGACAGGCTTCAACGACGTACATGAGCACTCTTTCTTATCATGACTTAATCCATGATCAATTTGCATGGTAACTTCGTCATATATTTTCCTCTGCTCAACGTTGAGTTGTCTTTCCAACTCTTCTAAGTTAACCGCATCCTCTTGAGCATGTGCCATGGCTCTTTCCACTTCATTCATAGCAGTGGCAGCTTCATTTTCGATAACAGGTCCTCCTAGTGGATCCTGACTCAATGAAGCAGAACTCTGACTGTCCTGAGAACTGTCTCTGGCAATCTCGGCTGCAATCGTTGCTTCCTGCTCAATTTCCGCATTCAACATTTCTACATATTTGGGAAAAGCAGGACATTCTATGGTCTCCTTGGCGGCATTGAAAGAGTCTTCGTAACAGAGGAAATCTCCAAGCAGTTCCTCTTCTGCACGCCAAGGCTTGAAAAGTTGCAAAAGTGCTAAATAGAAAAACTCCTTTTTTTCAGGAGATTCACCACTCAATTTTCGATGGTTTACCAAGTGGCATTTTCTTTGCTTGACCAGACATCCCTCACTTCCTATTACAGCATACACTCCTTTCTCAGTATCTTCTTTGATGTTCCTCTTGAATATGTAATTTTGCAGAACCTCATACAGACAAACATTCTCGAGGTGACTGCTTCGATTTGGATAATATGCATCCAACATGTTTGTCTTCAAAATGTCGGTACTGTTTGGCTCCTTTTCCGCCAAATACTCAATTTCCCGCACAGGTTTGAGAACTCGATTACGCGTTGCTGCAAGACCAAGACTCGCCCAAACGATACTCCTGGACTTGGCATAGAGACTTGCTGAAGACAACCGGTCAGAACATTCGTACGCTCCGATTTCTCGATGCGACAACATCTTCAGACTGAAACTGTACAACTTCTTGCTGAGGCTCTTTTCATGGGAAATGTCCTCCCACATATCCTTCAATTCTGTCTTCTCTTTTTTGGTGATGTAAGACGTCACATACCGAGCCACAGCCATACAGTTATCAGCCACAAACTGTATATCCATGTTAGCATTCCACATGGACAAAATCACCGGGTTGTAGTCGTTGATGTACTTGGACTCTTGGTTCCTCTTCAAATTGTAAGTGTTTTTAGGTGATTTCTTCATGACATTGTGTCGCAGCGAAGACATCAAACTGTTTACTCTTCCTTTAGAAATCACCGGTCGTGGAAAGCCGAAACGACATTTAGTGTAGAACTTGTCCTTGTTTCGGAATTTACGACGGCAGTACTTTCCACATCGATGGCTTTGGAAACGCAGAACTTTTTCTCTTAGGCTTTTCTTCTCCTTTGCGTTTGGAACAGCACACGTAGAATACTGTTGGATGAAACTCATCACTGAGTCTTCTGGATCCGTTCCAAATTTAGGTGCATCCTTGATCCACAGCAACATATGTATATGAGGAGCACCTCTTGCTTGGTACTCCTTTCTCCAGAAGAAATCCAACACCTCTCCAAGAGGTGGATTCTTCTTATTCATGATGAAAGACATCATAGCTTCAAATCTATGATTGAAGTACCTACATACATTGACTGGATCCAAAGAGCACAGTTCTCCAGGTGTCTTGAATTCGATGTTATCTACGTTAGCATTTGCCTCTCGTAGAAATTCAAGTAAGTCTTCCCAGCCATACTCGGCACAGCTCAGAGTGAGGAACCATGTGGGAGTACCTAAGTTCCTCAGCATACATTTTAAATCACCATGACGACGGTACCAGTACTCATTAGTACCACGCTGACACGCCATGAGATTAATCAGGTGAGAATCCAAAATACTGTCTTGGACATTGACTTTATCCATAAAGTCACTTGCCGAGATGTTTTGCATGTGTATACCACTTTTCAAGATGTGGTTCACTGCATATGACAGTCCAGACAGATCGCTTTCAAACAGGAGATGAAACAAATAAGGAATGCATTGTCGAAACCTAGCATCTCCTGCATACAATCGCAAAGTCCGGTATTCAGAAGCAGGAATTTGATGAGGTCGCTCATCATATCTTCCTCCCTGACCTGTTGGAAAAAGCTGTGGGAAACACCGAGCTTCCAAACTTTCCTCCCAAACACTAATGGGACTCCCTTTGGCTTGTTTCATTTGAAACAACTCAATAGCATTCCCCATGACTTCCTTGGAATGCAAAGGATGAACACTATAATGTTCATATATTTCTTCACTAGTAGAGGGTTCTACTTTCTCAATTTGACCAGCACACAAATCACTATCCTCTTCCTCACTTACTTCCTCTTCTGCAACCTATGCATTCTTATAGTATTTTTTTTTTTTTTCAAATACAATGTTGCCTTTTTAACTTTCCTAACATCTACTAAATCTTGCCATATTTTCTTATTCTTTGTCGGAACCCCATTAACTAAGATAACCAGAGGTTCCTCTTCCACTTTTTCTACTCCAATTGTGTTAATGTTTTTCTTCAAATCTAGAGGCAAATAAACAACTCTTCCCTTTAATCCTCTCTGTAAATCTGATGGAGGCAATTTCCCTGTCTTTGGCTCCATTCTTACAATAGCCTGAAAGGGATGGATACTTTGAATCAAAATAGATTCATAAGTATTTAAATCCTTCAATTCAGAAGGAATCTCAACCAATTCCAGATTATTATGAACTGCTCTAGCAGGCATCTGGTTTTGATTTAATTTGCAACAACAATAAGTACACACATGTTGATCCAATCCCAAATCAAAACAATTTTCTACCATCAAGTATGTTGCAAAATCCTTCCATTCACTATTATTTTCCCTTTCACTTTTTGCATATAAATCCACTAACTTAGTCTGATTCTTATAATAAGTGCGTCGACAACACACACAAGTGAAATTAGGCCTCTCACTTGATTTCACCTGAAACGTGGCAATTTCCCTCTGAAAATTATCTGTACTGGAAACCTGTACACTATCTTCCACATGACCCTCTTCTTCTTGCTCAATTTCAACATTCTCCTATTTACTTCCAAAGTAACAAAACTCAATTTCTTCACATATATTCTTCACATCTATTTCAGAACCATGCAAAAGAGCAGCGCATAATTTTTTAAGCATAATTGCTGGACTCTTAGCATAATACAACATTCTAACTAATTTCCTCACTTTATTATGATGCACTGCTAGCATCCTGAAATGATGAAAAACACTCTGGCATACTCTCCTGGAAAGACAAGCCAGTGAATGACCATGCAAACCTGTCACTTCTCTCACTCTGCAAGGATCTAATTCTTGCAACAACCTTATTTTCTGCTTCAAACTTTTCTTATTAAATGACCGTACAAAATCACAAAGCAAATTGATGGAATCCTGTCGCACACTGCAAATACTACTACACTTCCAGGTGTACACAGGACCCTTAGCACGTCTTCCTAAAACCTCATTACCTAACACCTCTTCTGCCTCTGTTGTCACAAGTTTTTCTTTTTCAACTGGACAACCATCTTTCACTTCATAAGCACGACCACTGGTGTCAACTGCATGCACCAAATCATTATCCTGGAAATAACTCTCCTCATTAAAAAATGCCTCACAGCTTGAACTATGCATCCATTCTCCAGAAAAAACTTCACAAAAATTACTACGATTAACTATTCTCTTCCATCTACTATTTCTTTTGAAATCATAAATTGCCTTGTTTAGCTTCCTAATTCTATTGATTATCAAAATAAATAACTTACGTTTAATTTCAAATGCCTGATCAATAACTTTCTCAACTTTTTTTTTTCTCTTATAAAAAACCAGTTTCTGTTGACGTTTCTTAATATTTTTTAACAAATTGCCAATTATCCTGTTGCGGAACATTCGTTTACGAATCTCCCTAAACTGTTGTTTCCTTCTACTATCATGCACAGAGTTATCTCTTGCTCTAGCAGTAACATTTTTCATTGGCCTTTCCTTTCCATTTGATTTCCTTCTCGTTTTATGGACTGAAACATTTTCTGTAGTAATATTTTTTTTACTACACATATTTCTTATGAATTGTTTTGTGCTCTTACCCGGTGCTTTCTTCGTGACTTGACAAATCTTTTTGTTAGAGGACTGCTGCTTATTTTTTTTCACCTGCTGTCTTTGACGTTTTGCAGCCTTTCTCTGTCTTTCTATTGTAGGCATGGTGAAATCTTGAAATGATCTGCAGTTGAATCTGTGGTAAAATATAATAAAAAATGTTATTAACCATTATTACCAAACAGTAAAACAATAACAGTGATCAAAAACTTAACACACTACTTGACATTTTAAATAGAAGATTTTTTAGTCCTTGCAAATTTACAAAACAGAAATACCAGAAAAGAAATGACATTTATATTTATGTTACCTATGCTATTTTATATGTGAATCTGATCTAATTTTATGAGCATATTTTAATATTTTATTGAAGACACTACACATAACCTGCTTTTGAAGGTGTCTTTATTTTTAAATTAAACGGTTTACCTTTTTACTTTTTATTAATTATAAATTTTAAAAATAAATGTTTATATTTCCATAGGCTCAAGCAGGTCAGCTTCCCATCCTATTTCATATAATTCCGACAAATCTGCATCCTCATCACGCTCTTCTTCATCCTCAGGATTTAAATCATCCAAGGGATCAACATCCACTGATGTTTCAATTACAAGTTCAATGATGAGGTCAAAATCAACTGATTGCAGATTGTCGCTCATGTTGAGGTTGTCTTTATCTTTAAAGAAAGATAACAACAATGAGATGTTGCAGAGTAAGAGACAAATCTCAGAGATTATAATAGTAAAATTGTTTAACAAGAGTAAAATTTTGCAGCTATTATTTAGCCATGTCCAGCGATGCTGAGCAGGTGAAGCCTATGTCTAATTTTTCACTGAACAGGACTCATCTCTTCTTAACCTTGGATAAGCCTCACCGACTCTGTGTCCCCTGCACATACTTAAATGTAAAGGGGCAGATTTATGTTAAATGGCACATCCCCAGGCATGCACCAGTTAACGTGCACCACTGCTCTGCCACCCATGGTGTGCCGCATTTACAATCAGATAGGAGAAACCTGCGTCAAAACCCTGCGCCTGCTTTAAGCAGGCATAGGTCTTGACGCAACATTGTGGAGATGGTGCACCCTTGAGCGTTGCTGGAGCTGATTCGCACTTGCGATACAACTCCAGCAATGCGCCACCTTAACGGCACAGATGCGTCACGCATCTGTGCCGTTTTTGCCCCATGCTGCGCCGCATTGTAAATGCAGCACACCATGGGTGGCGGAACAGCGGCGCAGGATGACTGGCACATCCCTGGTGATGCGCCAGTGATGGA
Organism: Lissotriton helveticus; assembly: GCF_964261635.1. NCBI lineage: Eukaryota > Metazoa > Chordata > Amphibia > Caudata > Salamandridae > Lissotriton > Lissotriton helveticus. The sequence goes on along the minus strand of NC_136067.1, from coordinate 764,869,008 downwards.
GCGAGATAGAAAACAAAATTTTGTTTAAACTCGCAAAGTCACATTTCCATAACATGAATAAAATTATTAATGATTTGTGATATGTCGTGCTAATACAACCTAGATTAAACTTTACACGTGGGGGGACTAACATGTGTGCTTATAAACGTGCATAAATGTTGCATCTTTTTGTTCGTGCAAAATAATAAAATAATTTATTGTTTTCGTTTTTGTCATTACTAACTGCTGCATATTTAAAATAAGCATGTGCTTGTTTTGCTTTTTCTTGTCTGTGTAATGTCATTTCTACTATTCTAGGTGCATATGGGTCTCATAGAAAAACGGAGACTGGTAAATATAAACGCTGCTTTATTTGTTTGCAATGGCTAGGTAACATTTTGATTAATCGGGTGGGCTAATTATTTAGTAAACCATGGAGTGGATACAGAATATACTTTATTTCTTACATTAATACTTTTCTTGTGTTTGTTTTATACTAGAAATCATAAGTTGCCTGCTTTTGAGGCCTAACTATTTGAGCCGCACAAAAAGAGCTAATCCATATTTCTGCAGAAAGTCACGAGACGCCCATTCTGAATTAAAACGTTTATTGAAGCTGCATTCACAAAGCAAAAACTGATGAGCTGACATCATTCTGTCGGACATGGCCAAGGTCGAAAGTGAACTTTTTGTCAGTCCTTAACTTGGCATCCGCGGAAGTTGCATCGTAAGACTATGGAAGCTGCGAGGATGACTTAAAACAAAGTTGCAATCGCAGGAAGCCTCTGGCTTCACGTGGAAGAGACAATGGTCTTTGTAAGACATGATTTTGTGGAACTTTTTAAGAATCGGGTGACATGTCACTTGTCACTCTCAACCAATGGGACGTCGAGTATTTCTGAAAACTTTCCTTTGCTAGTTTAGTTAGCGTAGAAAGGTATAAAAAGTCATGCCCTTAGGGTTGGGCTGGCTGCTGCTTTCTGACTTTCCGATGAGGGTGATGTGCTGCTGGACTTTGCGTGGAGCACGTAAGAATCCTCAAAGATCTTTACTTTAATTTCTGTCTATTTAGCTCAGTTAGGAAAATATGTTTTAGAAATGCTAAACTTTATATAATTCTTTGAAGTTAATTCAATTGCTTAAATTGTACTTTTCTTATTTCTTACCATCATGCTTGCTTTATTGCAAATAAATTTCATTTATAAGACTTACAACATATATACTATAATTTAGAAAATAAAATCTTACTTTTGACAAACAAGCTGGTCTTGGTTATTCAGAAGTGTAGGTTACCATTAGCTAGATCACGTCGCCTATGGTGGTCGTTTAAATGGTTGGGTTTTATTCTAATGACAATATTCTTTCTGCAAATGTATAAAAATGTATATATTGTGTAGATAATGTGTATATAGATTTATTCTGACCACCTGATTCAGTAGGCCCAAAATATATCAGGTTCATAAATGGGTCCATGTTTAGTATAGAATTTTGTTTATAGGTTATGAAGTTGGGTAGCGTAGTTTATGATATATTTTCTATAGCCCGCTGGATCAATTATCTGGTAGCAGAGGATGGTTGCTAAGGAGTAACCAAGGTAACATGTTGGTTGCTAAGAATTGCGTCATGGTATGAAAATAGGATCAATGTTTTAACACTCGTTAAGTTCGTTTTTCGTGCCTATCTGTAAGCTATACCGGTATAGATTGTGTGGCGAGAAATTAGTCACGCAAGCCATCTGTTCGTTTGTAGTGATATCGCCGAGTATCACAAGAGGTATCGCCGTGTACCATAGTGTTGTCGCCGAGCAGCACAGTTTTAGGGCTAGGTCTGAATCTCAAGAGAAAATTGTGTAACAGACACAATAATTCTGTTAAATCGCCTTGCAGAAGAAGGACATAAAGTGTCCCCAGCAAAACTACAGTTTTGCAAACAGGAAGTGAAATATCTTGGTCACAGAATTGCAAAGGGAAAAAGACAAGTAACAATAGAGAGAATAAAAATGATTCAAGCAATGTTACCGCCAAGAACACAAAGACAGGTCAGAATGTTCTTGGGAATGGTAGGTTACTGTCGACAATGGATAAGTGGATTTTCAGTAATTGCGAAACCACTACAAAGACTGACCAAATCAGATGTAAAAGATCCAATTATTCTCAATGATGTTGAGATGGAATCTTTTGAAAACTTGAAAAAGAGCTTATGCCAAGCTCCTGCTTTGGGTATGCCAAATTATGAGAAAGATTTTGAACTGTATTGCAGTGAGAGAGAAGGATGTGCATTATCTGTGTTAATTCAGAGACATGGAAACCTAAAGAAACCTATTGCATATTTCTCTGCAGTTCTTGATCCAATTGCAAAAGCATTACCAGGTTGTTTAAAAGCAGTTGCAGCTACAAGTATCAGTCTTGAACAAAGTGAAGGAATCATTATGGGATTTCCTGTGAAAGTTTTTGTGCCTCATTCAGTTGAAATATTACTGACAAGAGGTAAGACTCAACATTTAACAAGTAGCAGATTGACAAAGTATGAGAAAATCATACTAGGAGCAGATAATGTTTCGATTTCAAGATGTTTGAATCTGAATCCTTCTACATTACTGCCTGATTCTGAAATTGTTGATGACATCGAGACAGAACATGAATGTTTAGATGTCATGGAATTCTGCACAAAACCAAGAAAAGACATCAAAGACAGACCTTTGCCTGAATCGGATTTTGTCTACTTTGTAGATGGCTCATGCTTAAGATCCGAAGGTGGTGTCTTGAAAGCTTCATACTCAGTTTGTACAGTCGAAAACATTAAAGAAGCATCATGTCTTGAAGGAGTTCGTTCAGCACAAGTGGCTGAATTGATTGCTTTAATTCGTGCATGTGAAATATCAAAGGATATAAGAGTTACCATCATTACTGATAGCCAGTATGGGTACGGAGTTGTGCATGATTATGGACAGCTCTGGTCACAGAGAGGATACATGACATCAACAGGATCACCAATTAAAAATGCAGTTTTCATTAGAAGATTAATTGAAGCAATACAATTGCCAAAAGAAATTGCCATAGTCAAGTGTGCAGCACACACTAGAGGGACTGATTATATTTCCAAAGGAAATGCCTTCGCAGATGAAACAGCAAAGTACTGCGCAAGGAAAAATTATTCTTACAATCGGAATAGAAGTACAGAAACTGATTCAAATTCATTAATGCTAACAACTATTGTAGAAACATGGAATGAGATTAGAGATTTACAAAACGAAGCAGATGATGAAGAAAAAGACCAGTGGTTAAGATCAGATTGTAGACAACGTGATGAAGATGGAGTGTGGGTTTACAAAGATGGCAGAGTAGTTTTACCAAATTGCATGATTTCTGACATGGCCAGATTATATCATGGTCCTGCACATTTAGGAAGAGATTCTATGGTCAGACTGTTTAAAGAAACATGGTTCAATACCAAATTTAGAACCATTGCAGAATCTTTTTGTCAAAGGTGTTTGTCATGCCAACAAATGAATCCAAACAGAAAATCAGTGGTGGGGACAGGAATAATTGGTCGAGAGGGTGGTCCTTTTACCAGGTTACAAATAGATTTCATTGAAATGCCCTTACACAACTGTTTGAAATATGTACTTGTAATTGTATGCTTGTTCTCAAGGTGGGTAGAGGCTTTTCCTACACGACATTGTGATTCAATTACAGTAGCAAAACTAATGCTCAGAGAAATCATCCCAAGGTACGGTTTTCCAGTTACTATTGAGAGTGATGGAGGAAGTCATTTTGATAACAAACTGTTGAAGTTAATTTGCGAAGCTATGAGTATTGAGCAGAAAATACACTGTGCATACAGACCAGAGGCATCAGGTGTAGTTGAACAAATAAATGGAACTATCAAAAACAGGATTGGAAAAATGTGTCTAGAGACAGGAGTTAAGTGGACTGATGCTCTTCCACTTGTTTTGATGTCAATAAGAAGTACACCAGATAAAAAGACAGGTTTGAGTCCTCATGAAATTTTGATGGGAAGAGTTATGAGGCAAGCTTTTGTACCTGTAGGTAAACTGTTGAGCATAAATGACAGTGCAATTTTGGATTACTGTAAAAGGTTATCTGATATGGTAACTTCTGTATCTAATCAGGTGGGAACTGAAGCACAATCAAATGACAAAGTTTTGACACATGATCTGAGACCTGGAGACTGGGTCAGAACGAAAGTACATCGGAGGAGGAATTGTCTATCTCCTAGATGGCAGAAACCTAGGCAGGTAATCTTGATCACTACTAATGCTGTAAAGTGCAGAGGATTGAAGCGCTGGATTCATCCAAGTCATACTATTCCAATACCAACTCCTGAGAATTCTGATGTTGAAAGTGATACCACAGATGACTCTGATTCTGAAGCAGAAGACAGAACAGAAGGTGAAGTAATTCCAGATTCTGAAGATCGACAAGAAAGTCGACATCTGGAAACTGTGCCAGTGAATGGAAATCTGACAAGAAAAGACTTAGAAATAATTGAAATAGATTCTGAAGGTGAAGAGAATCTGCTAAAAGGAAAGATAACTGAGGATTCGGTTGTCTATGTTGAAGACAGAGAAGCTGAACCAAAAGAAGTTTCAGACCAGGAGAGTATCGAAAGGCAGAGAACAAGCTCTGAAGTAAGGAACAAAAATCCGAAATCTGGGAAGCTAGAGGTAATTGAGGAAGAGGAGGAGAACGAATTACCGAGTACCAGTGATGGAAGACAAAGTGAAGTTCCTGAAGGAGTAAAATTGCCGTATAGAGAAGTTCCTGAGTCAATTGAAATTTCAGACTACGAAACTGAGGAAAGTGACGTAGAAGGTGGAAGTGAAAGCAGAAAGAAAAGGACTTGGAAATCTGAATCGAATAATTCTGAACCAAAGAAAAAGTACGTGAGAAAAGCAGACTACTGGCCTGGTGGAAAATTGAGAGTCAGATTGATTAAAAAGCCAATAGAACAAGTTGAAGAAATCAGTAGTCAAAAGAGTCCTGGAAAAGAGGTTGGAGTTGGAAGGAAAATAGAAGTGATATCAAGAAAAGGGAAGAGAATAATTAGACCAAACCAGAAATACAAGTCTCCTGAGTGGACTTACTTAGTAATTCCACCTGTTATAGACATATATGATAGTAGTGAAGAAGAAAACGAAATCCAAGAAATTAGTGACAATGATTGAAGTACAAATTTATTAAATTGGCATAAGGCTGAAAAAAATCCTGTTAGTTGACACAAGGTCGAAGAAAACTGTCTAATAGAAGAAAACTTATGTATGACATAAGGTCGAAGAAATCTTGTTTAGGGTTATAAAAGAAAAATATATTTTAAAAGGGGGGTGTATATAAATTTTAAAATTTATTTTTTATTTTATTTTTGAGGCTAAAACTAACCTAAAAATGCCTTACATTAAGGAGAGCACTTCAAAATGCTCTGTTTTTAAAAGATGCTGTAAGATGACTCTGGTGTGTCTGCTCATTTTAGTTCTGCTCTGGTTGGTACTAGCTGTGATCATACCTTTAGAAATGAATAGAGAATTACACAAAGTTAACATAACAAGCAAAGCTCTGGTTAGCCAAACTAAACATAGTGCATCTGCAAAAGTAATTGATCATCAGCCTAACATTCATCAAGATAAATCAATAGGTGATTTTTCAAGCAATACTTTCACAAAGCTTTTGAGTGAATATGTAAAGGTAATGGATGCAAAGGATTGTTATGTATGCGTTAAGTTACCCGCTTCTGTTTCTGAGGGAGTAACATATAATATGCTTCCTCTCACTTATGCTGTTACATGTAGTGTATTAACTAGTTTATTTTATCAAACCGGTCGTTTAGAATATTACTATTCAAATTATGATGAGATTTTTGCTAATGTCAAGATTGATAATGCTTTAAATAAGCATAAGAAAGCTAAACAATTAAGAGAATATTTCCTTGTTACTAATGAACTCACATATGAGTATGCTTACAAGAATAATCTAACATGTAAATTAAGTGCTGAAGGAAAGAAATTTCTAAATATGGTTGAGGAGAGAAGAGCAATTTATAAGAGAAATGAATTAGTCAAGCAGACTAAGTCATCATTCTGGCAAAAAGAGGATGAGAAACTAAATGGCAAAATGCTTGAAAATATTGCAATTCACATAGACAAACCTGTTAGTGGAAAACTTTGCATTAGAAGAGATAACACACTTTTTGATAATTATTTTGTAGGTGCAAGCAACTGTGAAGATACTTATCAAATTATGGGAGGTTGGGGATTTAAAGGTGGAAAAGATCCTATCTTTCCTGGAATTTATTTTGTTTGTGGTGACAAAGCCTACTACAACCTTCCAGACCATTGGTATGGAACTTGTTATGTGGGAATTGTTTTTCCTAAAGTGTTTCATGTTGACAGAGATTCAGAAGGATTATTTAAAATTCATAATTATGTAAATAGAGCTAAAAGAGAAACTTTTACTGAAGTTCTGGGAGATATTTTCCAAGCTGTAATACCTTTTGTTGGTATAACCCTAAATGCAGGGAGAATCAGAAAATTGTCCACTATAGTTGATAGATTATCAACTGACACTGCTGATGGGTTTCAATTAGTGAATGTTGAAGTTATTGCAATTAGATCCATGGTAATTCAAGACCGTCTTGCTTTAGACATACTCCTAGCAAAAGAGGGAGGAGTCTGTGGCATTTTACATGTCCAACATTGCTGTACATATATTCCTGATGAAAGTAAGAATATTGAAATGTATATTAAGAATATTACACAAATGCATTCTGAAATAATTCCTTTAGAAGAAGAAGATTTTACTGGGAAACTTTCAAATAGGTTTCAAGCAATTAAAAACTGGTTTCATAATATCGGAAGTTCAATTCTTGGCAAGATTCTGGCACCTTTGATTATAATTATATTTATTTTTATTTTGACTAAAGTAGGTTGTCTGTTGCATAAAAGAAAGAAGCATTTAAGAGAAAAGAAGAGAATCTATAAACTCAGAAAAGAAGAGGAAAGGGAGATTGAGTTGCAGGAGTTACATAGAGAGCGTCATGTTAATTGCAAGGATTATGCTGAAACAGACTTTTAGGTTTACTAATACAATGAATTTGAATCGATTTCTTATATATTAAATTTACCAAAATTTTGAGTGCTGGTGTGGTGATTTGTTAATCACCAGATGAGGGAGTTGATGGAGCGAGATAGAAAACAAAATTTTGTTTAAACTCGCAAAGTCACATTTCCATAACATGAATAAAATTATTAATGATTTGTGATATGTCGTGCTAATACAACCTAGATTAAACTTTACACGTGGGGGGACTAACATGTGTGCTTATAAACGTGCATAAATGTTGCATCTTTTTGTTCGTGCAAAATAATAAAATAATTTATTGTTTTCGTTTTTGTCATTACTAACTGCTGCATATTTAAAATAAGCATGTGCTTGTTTTGCTTTTTCTTGTCTGTGTAATGTCATTTCTACTATTCTAGGTGCATATGGGTCTCATAGAAAAACGGAGACTGGTAAATATAAACGCTGCTTTATTTGTTTGCAATGGCTAGGTAACATTTTGATTAATCGGGTGGGCTAATTATTTAGTAAACCATGGAGTGGATACAGAATATACTTTATTTCTTACATTAATACTTTTCTTGTGTTTGTTTTATACTAGAAATCATAAGTTGCCTGCTTTTGAGGCCTAACTATTTGAGCCGCACAAAAAGAGCTAATCCATATTTCTGCAGAAAGTCACGAGACGCCCATTCTGAATTAAAACGTTTATTGAAGCTGCATTCACAAAGCAAAAACTGATGAGCTGACATCATTCTGTCGGACATGGCCAAGGTCGAAAGTGAACTTTTTGTCAGTCCTTAACTTGGCATCCGCGGAAGTTGCATCGTAAGACTATGGAAGCTGCGAGGATGACTTAAAACAAAGTTGCAATCGCAGGAAGCCTCTGGCTTCACGTGGAAGAGACAATGGTCTTTGTAAGACATGATTTTGTGGAACTTTTTAAGAATCGGGTGACATGTCACTTGTCACTCTCAACCAATGGGACGTCGAGTATTTCTGAAAACTTTCCTTTGCTAGTTTAGTTAGCGTAGAAAGGTATAAAAAGTCATGCCCTTAGGGTTGGGCTGGCTGCTGCTTTCTGACTTTCCGATGAGGGTGATGTGCTGCTGGACTTTGCGTGGAGCACGTAAGAATCCTCAAAGATCTTTACTTTAATTTCTGTCTATTTAGCTCAGTTAGGAAAATATGTTTTAGAAATGCTAAACTTTATATAATTCTTTGAAGTTAATTCAATTGCTTAAATTGTACTTTTCTTATTTCTTACCATCATGCTTGCTTTATTGCAAATAAATTTCATTTATAAGACTTACAACATATATACTATAATTTAGAAAATAAAATCTTACTTTTGACAAACAAGCTGGTCTTGGTTATTCAGAAGTGTAGGTTACCATTAGCTAGATCACGTCGCCTATGGTGGTCGTTTAAATGGTTGGGTTTTATTCTAATGACAATATTCTTTCTGCAAATGTATAAAAATGTATATATTGTGTAGATAATGTGTATATAGATTTATTCTGACCACCTGATTCAGTAGGCCCAAAATATATCAGGTTCATAAATGGGTCCATGTTTAGTATAGAATTTTGTTTATAGGTTATGAAGTTGGGTAGCGTAGTTTATGATATATTTTCTATAGCCCGCTGGATCACCAGTCATCATAAATCTATCCCTAAGCTTCTTATCTTGTTAGAGATGAACTGCCATATGTATCATCAAAATATTTTGCATTTCCTAAATAGCGAATTTTAAGGAATAAATAGCGATTCTTTACCATTCCTAATTTGCGATGAGCAAATTGCTAATTGCAAGTTACCCATTCATTTCCATGGGCTAGGAGGCTCATAGGAATGAAGGTTTAATTTGCGATTAGCAATTTGCTCATCACAAATTAGGAATTTTTCCAAGGGTGCAGGGGTGTCTCAAGAACACCCTGCTGCACCCCTGAAAAAGAAATTTGGGGGCATATGGCACACATACATGCCCTAAGGGCATGTGTTGGCGTCATATGTGACCTTTTGTTTTTAAAAAAAAAAGCTTTTTGAAAAGAATTCACAAATTACCACCAATTTACCACAATAGTTTACAAATCCTTAATGTCATTTTTTACATATTTTTTGTTTGATACATTGCATTTAAGTAGTCTCAAAAAAATGTGCAAATCCTTCAGTGCAATTGCAAAATAAGGAATAGCAAATTTTGCTACTCCTTATTTTGCATCAAACTTGTTTGATACATACCATTTGTCTAATTAACATTCGCAAAGGCCGAAATTCGTAGAATTTTGATCTTTGCGAATGCTAATTAGCTTGATACATATGGCCCCAAGTGAGGCCTGTCTTGCGACATGGTGCATCTTTTGCATCACTGCTGCATCGGTTTCATGTGGTACGTTTTTTTTACACCATTACATATCTGCCTAAATGCATCAATTTGTAATGTTGTCGCCTCATAGCAAATCTTTTCCACCGCCGCTGCATCATAAAAGTGACTCACAGTGGCAGAAAAGAGGCATACACCTATCATAAATCTGTCCCTAGCATTTTAAATGATTAATCCAGGATGACAATAAGGTGTGGCCTATCCAAAGGTTTGTTTAAGTTGAGGCCCACTCAGGATTGCAGATTAAAGTTACGCTTGATGAAGAATACAGAGGAGATAATACATGTAAAGGCCTACCAATGAAGTAAGTAATGTCCACTTTATTGCGCCAGTCATCATAAATGTATCCCTAAGCTTCTTATCTTGTTACAGATGAACCACCATATGTACCATCAAACTATTTTGCATTTCCTAAATAGCAAATTTTAAGGAATAAATAGCAATTCTTTACCATTCCTAATTTGCAATGAGCAAATTGCTAATTGCAAATTACCCATTCATTTCCATGGGCTAGGAGGCTCATAGGAATGAAGGTTGCAATTTGCGATTAGCAATTAGCTCATCACAAAATAGGAATTTTTTCAAGCGTGCAGGGGTATCTCAAGAACACCCTGCTGCACCCCTGAAAAAGAAATTTGGGGGCATATGGCACACATACATGCCCTAAGGACATGTATGGGCGTCATATGGGACCTTTTGTTTTTTAGAAAAAAATGCTTTTTGAAAAGAATTCGCAAATTACCACAAACTAGAAGTTGGTGGTAGTTTCCAAATCCTTAATATCATTTTTTACATATTTTTTGTTTGATACATTGCATTTAAGGAATCGTAAAATTTGCAAATCCTTCAGTGCAATCGCAAAATAAGGAATAGCAAATTTTGAATTAAGGACATTTTAAGTCATTTCCATATGTGCAGTGTTTTGAAATTATGATTTGAAAATCGTTTTTGGGGAAAAGTAATGGTTTGCAAATTTATGACAAGGACATAATGGTGTATGCTTCTCTATAAGGCATTTCAGTGTCTCTGATGTCATTTTTCCAATATTACATTATAAGACCTTTCCCCATGGAGCACATTCCTTGTAAATATGCTCCCACCTGAGCATGGCGAATTTAGATTTTGACTGTTTGAGTCACATAACCATGTTAAAAGTGACCCAAAAAAATTGCAAACGTTTTAAAAAAACACATTCATGTGTCTTAAGGACATGGAGAAGTGTGGCTCAATGGTTAGAGCGGCAGACCCTGATGCAGAGGTCTAGCCCGGGACCAGGGTTCAATTCCCCGCCTCGGCGGGTCTTGGGCTCAAAAATTCTACGGACCTGATAATTCTCGCCTCGGTGCCTATTCCAATCATGGAGTCCCACTCTGCAACTCTGGGCAATAGCTTGCTTAATCTCCACAACGGCCCCCACAACGCTAAGGATGCCTGGCCTCCACCTTGGGGGTGCCCAGGAGTGGACACCTCACAGGGAAAGCCAGGATGGGTTCCACAGCGGTATTCGTACAAGCGCCTTGAGACCCTTGCGGGTGAGTAGTGCGCTATACAAGTATCAATTTACAATTTACAATTACAATTTAAGTCATTTCCCCATGGACAGTGTTTTCTAAGTGGCGCAAAAGAGGCATACACCTATCATAAATCTGTCCCTAGCATTTTAAATGATTAATTCAGGATGACAATAAGATGTGGCCTATCCAGAGGTTTGTTTAAGGTGAGGCCTACTCAGGATTGCAGATTAAAGTTACGCTTGATGAAGAATACAGAGGACATAATACATGTAAAGCTCTACCAATGACGTAAGTGATGTCAACTTCATTGCGCCAGTCATCATAAATGTATCCCTAAGCTTCTTATCTTCTTAGACATCAACCGCCATATGTATCATATAACTATTTTGCATTTCCAAAATAGCGAATTTTAAGGAATAAATAGCGATTCTTTACCATTCCAAATTTGCGATGAGCAAATTGCTAATTGCAAATTACCCATTCATTTCCATGGGCTAGGAGGCTCATATAAATGAAGGTGCAATTTGCGATTAACAATTTGCTCATCTCAAATTAGGAATTTTTCCAAAGCTGCAGGGGTGTCTCAATAACACCCTGCTGCACCCCTGAAAAAGAAATTTGGGGGCATATGGCGCACATAAATTTTAACAACATTCCTTTACCTCAAAAACGATTTTCAAATCATAATTTCAAAACACTGCACATGGGAAAATTACTTAAAATGTCCTTAAGACACATAAAAGCGTTTTTTGATTGCCTTTGCAGCATGTTTGTATCACTTTTAACATGGCTATGTAACACAAACATTCAAAATCTAAATTTGCCATGCACAGGTGGGAGCATATTTACAAGCAATTTGCGCCACAGACAAAGGTCTTACACTAAAATGGGAAAAATAACATCAGGGACAGTCAATTGCCTTATAAAGAAGCATACACCATTATGTCCTTGTCATAAATTTAAAAACAATTCCTTTTCCCCAAAAACGATTTTCAAATCATAATTTCAAAACACTGCACATGGGAAAATGACTTAAAATGTCCTTAAGACACATGAAAGCGTTTTTTGAATGCCTTTCCAGCATGGTTGGGTCACTTTTAACATGGCTATGTAACACAAACATTTAAAATCTAAATTTACCATGCACAGGTGGGAGCATATTTACAAGCAATTTGCGCCACAGAGAAAAGTCTTACATTAAAATGGGAAAAATAACATCAGGGACAGTCAATTGCCTTATAAAGAAGCATACACCATTATGTCCTTGTCATAAATTTAAAAACAATTCCTTTACCTCAAAAACGATTTTCAAATCATAATTTCAAAACACTGCACATGGTAAAATTACTTAAAATGTCCTTAAGACACATAAAAGCGTTTTTTGATTGCCTTTCCTGCATGGTTGGGTCACTTTTAACATGGCTATGTAACACAAACATTCAAAATCTAAATTTTCCATGCACAGGTGGGAGCATATTTACAAGCAATTTGCGCCACATAATTCATAATTTTCTCCTTAAAGCACACTATTCTCTATCTAAATTAAAGAAATATTTTCTCACCTTAGCAAATACTTTGAGTTTGAAAACAGTCTCAGAAACACACCAATTTGTCTTCAGCAGAGCAAAAGGTATGCACTCCAGAGTCTGCAGCTATCAAAAGCACAGAAATGCTGTAATTCTTCACACATATTTCTCATGTCACCCAATCAAAACTCTTCCCTCACTTTTTTTCAAATGAAAACCCTTCCCCCCTCTGCCCTTTCTGTCTTTTCTGCATGGCAACCACCTCTTGGAAGACTTCTGGTGTTTGCAAGTTCACACAACTTTGTTGCAATTGAACTCTGAACTCTCAGTGCACCTGCATATCCAGTGCATTCTTTCATTTAATGATTTTTTATTGACCATTCAAAATACATCTTTCAAAGAACACATCCGTGCACCCTAACTTTCTGTTTTCAGCAATCAAAATCCACCAATCACTGTTACTGCTTCATGAACACAGAAACTCCACAGTTTTTTTCATTTTAAACTCTCATTTTTTCAACTGCCATTTCATTGCCACACTTCATCTGACTGCAGGAGAACCTTCTCTCACCATGTTTTCTGTCTGGATTGTTGGACATAGTTATATTCACTGGGCTCAAAGGTACGTTGAAAACAGGAAATTACCTAACCTCAATTTACAAGATGTGGAAATTAAGTGGTTTGGCCACAGAGGATTAAAATGTCACCAATTGATACCATTGGTGAAAACCTTTATGCATTTGCCCAAACCTGACCTGTTAATTGTGCACTGTGGAGGTAATGACTTGGGCACTTTGACTGGTGTAGGTCTGGAAATGCTTTTAAAGGACACCTTTGAGCAATTAATGGCACTTTTTCCTCAGACTGCCTTGGTATATTCAAATATATGCCAAATACAGAAATGGAGGTGGTCAAACCAATTTTGTCCACAAATTGAGAAGTCGAGGAAGCATGTAAACAAATCTGTTTCAGCTTACATGAGAGACCATGGAATGGGCTCCCTGTACAACAATAACTTGCGTTACTACATGCAAGATATCTACAGAGGAGATGGAGTTCACTTCTCAGATGAGGGCAACAGAGTTTTCACTCTGAATTTAAGAATGTGCATTGGTACCTACTTATAAGTACCTAAATGTACCATAAACCCAAAAGCTCTTCTCAAAGCTACCCTACATCTGATCACTCACAATTATTATTTTACTCTAACATTTTTCACTAATTTCCAACAAGGTACGCTCCCTGGGGCGCTACCCGGTACGCGAACCGGGAGCTAACCTCGCGAAATTTTTTTTAAAAATGTTTTTTTTTCGCACATATAAGCCTCCTCAGCCACCCTCAGAAAACCTAGGGGGTCAAGATAACTCTACCGTGCCCCCTTCTACCCATTCTGAACATTATTTGCCCTCCATCTTGTATCTTAATTCGACCGAAACACAAAATGGTGGACTCCCGGAACGCTTAAGGTTCGCGAACCGGGGCGCTCAACGGTTCGCGTACCGGGTCGCTCTCTGGGAAGCGCACCATCAAAAAAGGTGGGAAAGTAGTTCACAGAAAAGCCACTGGAGACAATTTCACCAAATATAGATTAGCTCATACTACATACCAATCCCTACCATTTTCACAAATTTGATTGGAATTCCATTTAGTCATTTAGCCTGTAGACCTCTCTAAATACCCTGAGGTAAATTACTTCACAAAACACATCTGAAGTGTTGGAATTGACAACCAATGAAAATGTTACTTTCATTTTCTATTTTTTTTACCTGACATTTCATTGGTTATATACCTGAATATATATAAAGGAAGAGAAGAAAACACAGCCATTTTGACTACTACTTCTTGCTGTACATTTCAATAGTATTTTCACTAATTCCTTCAACTTCTTTCTAAAGGTAAGTTTTTATTTTTAAAACTGAAGTATATTGTGCACTATAAGTTAATATGGTAAACTTTTTCTGATAGATATATACTATCCCTCTGTAGTAGTTATAGATTTAGAGAGACTTCTCTGTTATAGTTATGGATGGAGTTAGGCTTCTCTTGTATAATTATGAATTTACTTACGTTAAATCACATACACTTTTTTATATTCCTACTTCCACTCTGATACTATTCACTGCCCAAAGATAAATTCACTGATAAAAAATGCCTATCTAAAATTATTCCCAACATTGCCCTATCTCTACTAATATATATTTTTTTAATCCAAATTTCAGGCAAAATGGAAGGCGAAAACCAAGTTTCTTTTGAAATGGACCTGCAAGAGAGCAGCCAAGAATTGATTGATACAATTGATCAAATTGACATTGAATTTTTCGATGAAACTTGGGACAATGAACTACTGCAATGTGTACAAGCAGTAGATAACCTCCTTGCAAATGAGGACATTTTACACCCTCAGAGACTACAATGTATATTCCATGATAATTATGAAATTTCTGACAATGAAATGTTAGAAAGTTTAATAAATTATGAAACACAATCACATTAAAATAAAATGCTTAAAAAATAAAGAAAATAAAAAATAATCAACAAAAACAACAATCAATTAACATACAGCATTTGAAAAGTCTATCATTCATTTTTCATTGCAGTACGCTGCCCAGAACGCTTCCCGGTTTGCGGACCGGGCGCTCCCCACGCAAAAAAAACAAAAACAATTTTTTGTTTTTTTTGCCCCGCGGGGCCCTTTTAAAACCTCCACATTAAACCTAGGGGGTCAGGGAGGATCTAGTATGCCCCCTTATGGTCATTTTCGCCTTTGTTTTGGCCTCCTCTTGTCTCTCAATCCTACCGAGAGACAAGATGGCGGCCGCTCCGGACTGTTTAGAATGTTGACAGACACCGGAGAGCCAATCAGCTTAGCTACGCGAAGTTTCGGTACGCTTAAGGTCCGCGGACCGGAGCGCTGCCCGGAGCGCGCTTACAGATATATATCTTTTTTTAAACGTTAATTTCTCAAAATCCACTGGAGCACATATATTGAGACCTAGAAAAGGCACATCGGGCTACCAGTCCCTACAATTTTGCCAAGTTTCATGGAAATCCATTCAGCCGTTCGGGCTAAAAGTGAGGCCAACCGCCCTATGGAAAACTCAATGTTAAAAACACGTTTCGGGACCCCCCTTTTTTCTCGGCCCCCCCTTGACGAAACCCCCCCAAATTTCCAAGGGCTGCTCAGAAACAGAATGTTCCATTTTCCAGAAAATTTCAGCCAATTCCGTCCACAAACGCCAAAGTTATTAGACATAGACTTTTCAAAAATCCCATAGGGAAAAAATCCTAACTATATATACCTACTGGCGACCGCCAGTAGGTAATATATATATATTACCTACTGGCGGTCGCCAGTAGGTATATATAGTTAGGATCGATTTCCATAGGGAAATCGCAACATTCTATTTGGAATAACTTTGGCGCCGGTTGAGCAATCAGCAACTTTGCCTCGCGGCTCTCCGCTCCTTCCCTGAAAGTTTGGGGGGGATTCGTCAAGCGGGGGCTGAGATAAAAGGGGGGTCCCAAAACGTGTTTTCCCCATGTTAATTTCCATAGGGCGGTCTGTCGCAGTTTTAGCTCGAACGGCTGAATGGATTTGCACCAAACTTGGCAAAATTGTAGGGACTGGTAGCCCGATGTACCTTTGCTATGTCTCAAGCAATGTGCTCCAGTGGATTTTGAGTAATTTAGGTTTAAAAAAATGTATATATCTGTAAGCGCGCCCTGGTACGCGTACCGGGGAGCGCTCCGGGCGCGCCACGCGACTTGCGCACGGCAAGCTGATTGGTTCTCGGGTGTCTGTAAACATTCGAAACAGTCAGCAGCGGCCGCCATCTTGTGTCTCGGTAGGATTGAGATACAAGAGGTGGCAAAAATCAAAGGGGGAAATGAGCAAAAGGGGGCAGGGTACACCCCCCCTGACCCCCTAGGTTTGATGTGGGGGCCATAAAAGGGTCCCGTGGGACACATTTTATTTTTTTCGATTTTCGCAGGGGGAGCGCCCGGTACGCGCACCGGGGAGCGTACCAGGGAGCGTACTTAGGTGAAAAATAGTGAAAATAATAGTGTAAAATAATCATTTTGAGTGATTACAGGTAGGGTAGCTCTGAAAAGAGCTTTTGGGTTCTGTGGCTGTTTTAGGTACCTACAAGTGTGTCCCACACACACCCACATGCACACAACCCCACACCCACACACCCACACAATCCCCACACACACTTCATACATGCACACTTCCACCCACAGTCAAACACCTCACACCCCTACATCGACACCTTACACATCCACAGCCACACCCACATCCCACACACCCACACTCAAGCACACACCTCACCCCCCTTCCACCACACACACACACACATGCACATACACACAAATATCTCACAGACACACCCCACACATCCCACACACACATCTCCCCCCAACACACACAGAGACAACTCACAGACACATCCACACATCTCATACATACATACACATCCTAAACACATACCTCCCACACCCACACACACCCCACATGCACCTCACACACCCACACTCCCACCTACACTCAAACACCCCACACGCCCACACCCACACACACACCTTACATACCAATATCCCCACCCACATCCATATACCCCACACACCTATACACCTTATGCCCCCTAGACACACAGACACACACATACACACCTCACAGACACCCCCCGCACATCCCCCACACACACCTCCCCCACGTCTACACATGGGGAAAACTAAGTGAAACACTAAAATAATAATTTAAAGTGCTTAGAGGTAGGGTATCTCTGAATAGAGTTGTTGTGTTGTTTGGGTGTTTTAAGTACCAACATGTAGGTAGCAATGCTGAGTCTTAAAGTCAATGTACACCGTCTCCTCTGTAGATAATTTGCATGTTGTTACAGAAGTTATTGTGGTATATGGAATCCATACCATAGTCTGTCAGGAAAGCAGAAACAGATCCTTTAAGTACTCCCTGAGAAGACATATGGGATCATGGGTAGTCTACCCTGCTCCCTTATGATGTTTTAAAATTGCACAGTATATTGTAAGTTTCACTTTATACTATAATATAAACATAATTATTTTGGTAGTACTTCATGAATTAGATATAAAAATGAATAATGTCTCAAACAATTTTTAATTATTAAATAAAAATGTATTGGTCAGAATTTTCATAGTTCAATAAAACTTCCAGCATTACATCATCTGGAATCTCCTCAAACATGCATGTTTCTATGTCTTGTAAACATTCAATAAATTGTTCATCCAAAGACTGATCCATAAAATCTTCATCCAAAAAATCTTCATTTAGAATCTCCTCAGATGTAATCTCGAAGGAAATATTGATATTTTCTTGCTTCCCTTCCATTTTTTTGCTGTAAATTGCATAAAAAATAACTATATCAGTGTTGTGTTTAAGTTCAGACAGGTAGTTCTGTTTTTTTAACAGTTAAGTTAACTTTGGGTAGTGTATGGTAACAGGCAGGAAGTAGAAATAAAAAAAGTGCCTGTGAAGAAGCGTAAGTAAATTCATATTTATAGCAGAGAAGCCTAAGTCAATCAATAAATATAACAGAGGAGCCTATCTCTATCTACAACTATAGCAGAAGGACAGTAAATAATTATCAGAAAACGTTTTTACAAATTACCTTAAAGTGCCCCTTACAAATTATCAACTTACTTTAGAGAGAGGTGGAGAAGAAAAAATGCGAAAATCCTTTCAAGATGTACCTCAGGTAGTTGTAGTCAAAATGGCCGTGTTTCCCTCTCATTTTTCATTTATATTCATGTACATAACCAATCAAATGTCAGGAAAAAAAAATAGAAAATGAAAGTAACATTTTAGTTGGTTGTCAATTCTAACACTTCAGATGTGTTTTTGTTATGTAATTTACCTCAGGATATTTAGACAGGGCTACAGGCCAAATGGCTGAATGGAATTCCACCAAATTTGGGAAAATGGTAGGGACTGGTATGTAGTATTGCCTATTCTATATTTGGTGAACTTTTCTACAGAGGTTTTTATGTAAATTAACTTTAAAAAATTTTTGGGAGCACTCACCGGTGCGCGCCCCGGTACGTGTACCGGCAGCGCTACGGGAGTCCTCCATTTTGTGTTTCGGTAGATTTCAGACAGAAAATGGAGGACAAACAACGTTGGGAATGGGTATAAGGGGGCATCGTAGGCACTGCTTGACCCTCTAGGTTTTCTGAGGGGGTCTTAGGAGGCCGAAATAGGCAAACAAGAAAAAAAAGGTTTTATTTTTAGCGGGGGGAAGGGCCCGGTATGCGCACCGGGAAGCGTACCGGGGAGCGTAATATAGTGAAAAATAGTGAAAAAAGTCATAAAAAGATAATCATTTGGAGTGATCAGAGATAGGGTAGCCCTGAAAAGGGCTTTTGAGTTCTGTGGCTGATTTAGGTACCTACAAGTAGGTACCAATGCACAGTCTTAAATTCAGGAGGAATATTCTATTCCCTTCATCTGAGAAGTGCACACCATCTTCTCGGTAAATATCTTGCATGTTGTAACGCAAGTTGTTGTTGTATATTGAACCCATTCCATAGTCTCTCATGTAAGCAGAAACAGATTTATTCACATGTTTCCGTGCTTTTTCAAATTGTGGACAAAATTGGTTGGACCACTTCCATTTCTGCCTTTGGCATATATTGGAATATACCAAGGCAGTTTGTGGAAAAAGTGCCATCAATTGCTCAAAGGTGTCCTTTAAAAGCATTTCCAGACCTACCCCAGTCAAAGTGCCCAAGTCATTTCCTCCACAGTGCACAATTAACAGGTCAGGGTGTGGCAAATGCAAAAAGGTGTTCACTAATGGAATCAATTGGTGACATTTTAATCCTCTGTGGCTAATCCATTTTATGTTCACGTTTGATAAATCAAGGTTGTGTAAATTTCTGGTACTAGCATACCGTTGAGCCCAGTGGATATAGCTATGTCCAATAATCCAGACAGAATGCATGGTCAGAGGAGATTCTGGTGCAGTTAGATGAAGTGTGGAAAAGAAATGGCAGTTGGAATAATAGGAGTTTGCAAAAAAAAACTGTGGAGTTTCAGTGCTCTTGAATCACAAGCAATGATTGGTAGAATGAGATAGGTGAAAACTGAAAGTTAGGGTGCATGGTTGTGTTCTGTGTAAGAAGTAATTTGAATGGTTAAAAAAGTTATTTAAAGAAACCTTACACCAGATAAGCTGGTGTATTTGCAGGTCAAACATCCTTGCAGAGGTGATTTGCAACATTGTAGAATAAACTTTTAACCCTGGGAGCTCAGTGAGGAGGGAGTTGCTGTGGTAACAGGTAGAAAGGGCTGAGGGGGGAAGGGTGTTGGTTTGAAAATAGAGAGGGAAGAGTTTTACTTGGTTAACAAAAAGGGATATCTGTGTAGAATTAGAGGTTTTCTGTGCCTTTATGGTTTGCAGTGCCTGGAGAACATACCTTTTGCTCTGCTAAAGAAATATTGGTGTGTGTATCTGACACTGTTGTGAATCTCCTAAAGCATTTGTAAAGGTGAGTTATGATTCATTTAATATACATAGAGACTTGTATACTCTATGGAGAAGATTTGGAAGAAAATTGTGGTCTTTACATGTTGCTTTGTGTCATGCTTTTTGATAATGCTTGGTAAAAAGTTTTTACTGCATAGAGTAATTGTATTTTGTAAAATTGTGAATTTGTAGTCGTGACATGGAATGCTTCTACTTAGGACTTGTGCTGTGTTTGTAAATGTGATGTAAAAAATGATTTTGGGTGGAAAAAATAGTTTTTACATTTTTTAAAAGGAATAAAGAATGTGTGCATGTTTAATAGAAATACATTTGACTCTTTACAATGATGTTACCTGTGTTAACTCAGTGTAGGAAACATATTGAGTTTGTTTGCATAGAGGAATTGTAATTTGTAAAATTGTGAAGCTTCATGTGAAAGCTTTTGCCTTAGTCTTATCCCTGCTGTGAGACAGATGGTTGTACATAGGATCTGTGCTGTGTTTCCTAAATGTGATGTTAAAAACGATTTTGGGGAAATTAATTTTTTTAACATATTTGAGTATATTGTGGCACAGAGGTTTAAAAAGTGATGCATCTAATTACATGTGTCTCTTTTTAAATATGGTGCAAAAAGGTACATGTTTGGGCTTTCTTGGGGAGCGTAGGTGGTGAGGCTTGTGTCTAAGAGTGCAGTGGACTAGGCTTCATGAAGCCTATCCCTGACTGCACTGTTAGACACAGGTGTGAATTTGACTCTTTACAATGATGTTACATGTGTTAACTCAGTGTAGGAAGCATATTGAGTTTGTTTGCATAGAGGAATTGTATTTTGTAAAATTGTGAAGCTTCATGTGAAAGCTTTTGCCTTAGTCTTATCCCTGCTGTGAGGCAGATGGTTGTACATAGGATCTGTGCTGTGTTTCCTAAATGTGATTTCAAAATCGATTTTGAGGAAATGAATGTTTTTTTACATATTTGAGTATATTGTGACGCAGAGGTTTAAAACGTGACACATCTAATTACATGTGTCTCTTTTTAAATATGGTGCAAAAAAGTACATGTTTGGGCTTTCCTGGGGAGCGTAGGTGGTGAGGCTTGTGTCTAAGAGTGCAGTGGACTAGACTTCATGAAGCCTATCCCTGACTGCACTGTTAGACACAGGTGTGAATTTGACTCTTTACAATGATGTTACATGTGTTAACTCAGTGTAGGAAGCATATTGAGTTTGTTTGCATAGAGGAATTGTAATTTGTAAAATTGTGAAGCTTCATGTGAAAGCTTTTGCCTTAGTCTTATCCCTGCTGTGAGGCAGATTGGTGGTACATAGGATCTGTGCTGTGTTTCCTAAATGTGATGTCAAAAACGATTTTGGGGAAATGAATGTTTTTTACATATTTGAGTATATTGTGGCGCAGAGGTTTAAGACGTGACGCATCTAATTACATGTCTCACTTTTTAAATATGGTGCAAAAAGGTACATGTTTGGGCTTTCCTGGGGAGCGTAGGTAGTGAGGCTTGTGTCTAAAAGTGCAGTGGACTAGGCTTCATGAAGCATAAACATTGTTTTTACATTTTTTAAAAGGAATAAAGAATGTGTGCATGTTTAATACAAATACATTTGACTCTTTAGAATGATGTTAGCTGTGTTAACTCAGTGTAGGAAGCATATTGCGTTTGTTTGCATAGAGGAATTGTATTTTGTAAAATTGTGAAGCTTCATGTGCAAGATTTTGCCTCAGTCTTATCCCTGCTGTGAGGCAGATGGTTGTAAATATGATCTGTGCTGTGTTTCCTAAATGTGATTCAAAAACGATTTTGGGGAAAATAAATGGATTTTACATTTTTGAGTATAATGTGGCGCAAAGTTTTAAAAAATGACGCATACATGCGTCATTTTTTAAATATGGGGAACAAAGGTACATGTTTGGGCTTTCCTGGGGAGCCTAGGTGGTGAGGATTGTATCTAAGTGTGCAGTGGACTAGGCTTCATGAAGCATATCCCTGTCTGCATTCTTAGACACAGGTGTCAATTTGACTCTTTACAATGATGTTAGCTGTGTTTTAAAACAGTGTAGGAAGCTTATTGAGTTTGTTTGCATAGAGGAATTGTATTTTGTAAAATTGTGAAGCTCCATGAGAAAGCGTTTGCCTCACTCTTATTCCTGTTGTGAGGCAGGTGCAAGATTTTGCCTCAGTCTTATCCCTGCTGTGAGGCAGATGATTGTAAATAGGATCTGTGCTGTGTTTCCTAAATGTAATGTCAAAAACGATTTTGGGGAAAATAAATGGTTTTTGCATTTTTGAATATAATGTGGCACAGAGGTTTAAAAAGTGACGCATCTACCTACATGCGCCATTTTTTAAATATGGGGCAAAAAAAGGTACTTGTTTGGGCTTTCCTGGGGAGCATAGGTGTTAAGGCTTGTGTCTAAGAGTGCAGTGGATTAGGCTTTATGAAGCCTATCTCTGCTGCATTCTTAGACACAGGTGTTTTGAGGCAAAATCTTGCACTTGTCTCACAACAGGAATAAGACTGAGGCAAACGCTTTCTCATGGAGCTTCACAATTTTACAAAATACAATTCCTCTATGTAAACAAACTCAATATGCTTCCTACACTGATTTAAAACACAGGTAACATCATTGTAAAGAGTCAAATTGACACCTGTCTCTAAGAATGCAGACAGGGATATGCTTCATGAAGCCTAGTCCACTGCACACTTAGATACAATCCTCACCACCTAGGCTCACCAGGAAAGCCCAAACATGTACCTTTTTTCCCCATATTTAAAAAGTGACGCATGTATGCGTCATTTTTTAAACCTTTGTGCCACATTATACTCAAAAATGTAAAATACATTTATTTTCCCTAAAATCGTTTTTGATATCAAATTTAGGAAACACAGCACAGATCATATTTACAATCATCTGCCTCACAACAGGGATAAGACTGAGGCAAAATCTTGCACCTGCCTCACAACAGGAATAAGACTGAGGCAAACGCTTTCACATGGAGCTTCACAATTTTACAAAATACAATTCCTCTATGCAAACAAACTCAATATGATTCCTACACTGATTTAAAACACAGCTAACTTCACTGTAAAGAGTCAAATTGACACCTGCGTCTAAGAATGCAGACAGGTATATGCTTCATGAAGCCTAGTCCACTGCACTCTTAGACACAAGCTTCACCAACTACGCTCCCCAGGAAAACCCAAACAAGTACCTTTTTGCTCCATATTTAAAAATTGATGCATGTAGGTAGATGCGTCACTTTTTAAACCTCTGCGCCACATTATAATCAAAAATTTTAAAACCAATCATTTTCTGCAAAATCGTTTTTGACATCACATTTAGGAAACACAGCACAGATCCTATTTACAATCATCTGCCTCACAGCAGGGATAAGACTGAGGCAAAATCTTGCACGTGCCTCACAACAGGAATAAGACTGAGGCAAACGCTTTCTCATGGAGCTTCACAATTTTATAAAATACAATTTTATATAACTATATAACTCAATATTTTCTTGGGAAGCATAGGTGGGGAAGCCTGTGTATAAGAGTGCAGTGGAGTTAGACATAGGTCTGATCTTCTTTGTAGTTGTGGACAGAGCTGTCTTCCACAATATTTTTCAATACAGTCCTCACCTTTTGTGCACCACTGGAGAATCCTCACCTGATCTGAAACCCTGTATTGATCGTTTGCTTTTTGTCATTGCTTTGTTGTTTGGTAATAGTGGTCTATAATGTGCTACTGTTATTCTTTAACACAGATTGAAATCGTTATTTATAGAAAAAGCAAAGATGCCCACAAAGGAAAGGACAAAGAAACATCATAACCGGGAAAAATCAAAAACAGCAACGGAATTACAGCATTCTTCCACAATAGATACTTCAAAAAACAGGAACAAAGCTCCTGGTAAGACAACTAAGTCTTTTTTACGCAACATATGTACATTCAGAAAAAATAATGGACACCATGTAGAAAAAGAAAATGAGAGAGTAAAATTGAAAAGGAAGGAGAGAACTTCAAAGAATCCTAAAACTGGAGCAGGAGAGAATAATATGTATAGGAATAGAAGGCAGAATCAGTTTAGAGACATTCGTAGACGAATGTTTCACAATAGGGTGGTTTTAAATTTGTTAAAAAACATTAGGAAAGGTAAACAGAGAGCTGCTTTTTATAAGAAAAAGAAAAGTGTAGAGAAGATTGTTGATCAGGCTTTTGAAGTTAAGAAAAAATTATTTATTTTAATAATCAATAGAATTAGGACACTTAACAAGACAATTGATGTTTTCAAAACAAACAGTAGATGGAAAAGAGTAATTAATCGGACTAATTTTTGTAAAGTTTTTTCTGGAGAATGGATGCACAGTCCAAGTTGTGAGCCATTTTTTAATGAGGAGAGTTACTTCCAGGAGAATGATTTAGTGCATGTAGTTGACACCAGTGGTCGAGCGTATGAAGTGAAAGACGGTTGTCCGATTGAAAAAGAGAAACTTGTGCCTAGAGAACCAGAAGAGGTGTTATCTGATGGAGTTTTAGGGAGACGTACTAAGGGTCCAGTGTACACTTGGAAGTGTAGTAGTATTTGTAGTGTGCGACAGGAATCAATTGATTTGTTTTGTAATTTCTTACGTACATATAGTAAGAAAAGTCTAAAGCAGAAAATGAAGTTGTTGCAAGACTTAGATCCTTGCAGAGTGAGAGGAATCACAGGTTTGCGAGGCCATTCACTGGCTTGTCTTTCTAGAAAAGTCTGTCAGAGTGTTTTTCATCATTTTAGGATTTTAGCAGTGCATCATACCAAAATGAGGAAATTAGTGAGAATGTTGTATTATGCAAAAATTCCAGCACTTAAGCTTAAACAATTAAACAGTGCTCTTTTGCATGGAACAGAATTAGATGTGAAGATTTGTGAAGAAATTGAGATTTGTTATTTTCGTGAGCAGGAGGACAGTGTAGAAATTGAGACAGCAATTCAAGGTAATGTGGAAGACAATGTACAGATTGTAAATGCAGAAAAGTTTGAGAAGGAAATTACCAGGTTTAAGGTGAAATCAAGTGAAAGGCCGAATTTTACTTGTGTGTGTTGTCGACGGACTCATTATAAGATTCAGACTAGGTTAGTTGATTTATATGCAAAAAGTGAAAAGATGGATAATTATGAGTGGAAAGATTTAGCAACTTATTTGTGGGTGGAGAATTCTTTTGATTTGAGTTCTGATCAGCGTATTTGTAAATATTGTTATGACAAATTAAATCAAAACAGAATGCCTGCTAGAGCTGTTCATAATAATCTGGAGTTGATAGACATTCCCCGTGAATTGATAGATTTAAATACATATGAGTCTATTTTGAGTCAATGTGTCCATCCTTTTCAGGCAATTGTTCGCATGGAGCCTAAGATAGGGAAATTGCCTCCTACAGATTTGCAGAGAGGATTAAAGGGAAGAGTTGTTTATTTGCCCCTAGATTTGAAAAAAAATATTGATACAATTGGTATAGAAAAAGTAGAAGAGGAACCTTTAGTTATTCTAGTTAATGGGGTTCCAACAAAGAGTAAAAAAATCTGGCAAGATTTAGTGGATGTTAGGAAAGTCAAAAAGGCAACGTTGTATTTAGTAAAAAACAATGAGTACTACAAAGATGTATGTGTTGCAGCAGAGGAAACAGCTACAGATGAAGACAGTGATTGTTCAGGCGGCCAAATTGAAAAAGTTGATGTGTCTAGAAGTGAAGAAATATATGAACATTATACTGTTCATCCTTTACATTCCAAAGAAGTAATGGGGAATGCAATTGACTTGTTTCAAATGAAAACAGCAAAAGGAAGTCCCATTAGTGTATGGGAAGAAAGTTTGGAAGCTCGTTGTTTTCCACAGCTATTTCCAACAGGTCGAGGTGGACGATATGACGATCGACCACTTCAAATTCCTGCATCTGAATATCGAACTGTAAGATTATATGCTGAAGATGCAAGGTTTCGTCAATGCATTCCCTATTTGTTTCATCTACTGTATGAAAGTGACTTGTCTGGGCTTTCTTATGCAGTAAACCATATTCTGAAAAGTGGAGCACATCTACAAAATGTTTCGGCGAGGGACTTTATGGAGAAAGTGAATCTGCAAGATAATATTTTAGAATCTCATCTAATCAATCTCATGGCATGTCAGCGTGGTACAAATGAGTATTGGTACCGTCGCCATGGGGAATTGAAATGTATGCTAAGAAACTTAGGAACTCCTACAGGGTTCCTCACTCTTAGCTGTGCCGAGTATGCATGGGAGGACTTACTTCAATTTCTACGAGAGGCCAATGCTAATATACAAAATATAGAATTCAAAACACCTGGAGAACTGTGCTCTTTGGATCCAGTGAATGTATGCAGATATTTTAATCATAGATTTGAAGCTATGATGTCTTTTATTACCAACAAAAAAAATCCTCCCCTTGGAGAGGTTTTGGATTTCTTTTGGAGAAAGGAGTATCAAGCGAGAGGTGCTCCTCACATACATATGTTGTTGTGGATTAAAGATGCACCCAAATTTGGAACAGATTCGGATGACACAGTGATGAGTTTCATTGAAGAGTATTCAACATGTGCTGTTCCGAAAACTACGGAAGAAAACAGTTTAAGGCAACAAGTTTTACGCTTTCAATCCCATCGTTGTGGAAAGTACTGTCGTCGAAAATTCAGAATCAAGGAAAAGTTCTACACAAAATGTCGTTTCAGCTTTCCGCGACCAGTGATTTCTAAAGGAAGAGTAAATAATTTGATGTCTTCTCTGCGACATACTGTGACGAGGAAATCACCCAAAAATACATACAATTTAAAAAGAGACGAAGAGTCCAAGTACATCAACGACTACAACCCAGTGATTTTGTCCATGTGGAATGCTAACATGGATATTCAATTCGTTGCTGACAACTCTATTGCTGTGGCTCGATATGTGACGTCTTACATCACAAAAAAAGAAAAGACAGAACTAAAGGAAATGTGGGAGGACATTTCACATGAAAAGAGTCTAAGCAAGAAATTATACAGTTACAGTCTGAAGATGTTGTCGCATCGAGAAATTGGAGCGTATGAATGTTCTGATCGATTGTCGTCAGCAAGTCTCTATGCCAAATCTAGAACCATCATTTGGGGGAGTCTAGGTCTTGCTGCAACACGAAATCGAGTTTTGAAATCTGTACAAGAGATAGAGTATTTGGCGGAGAAAGAACTAGAAAGTACAGATATTTTGAAGACAAACATGTTGGATACATACTATCCAAATAGAAGTCATCACCTTGAGAACGCTTGTCTCTATGAAGTTCTGCAGAGATTTATTTATAAGAGGAACATCAGAGAAGATATCAATAATGGAATATATGGAGTCATTGGATGTAAAGGATGTCTAGTGAAACAGAAAAAAGGTCATTTGATTAATCATCGCAAATTGAGTTGTGATAATCCAGATAAAAGAGAATTTTATTATTTGGCTCTTTTGCAACTGTTTAAACCATGGCGTGAAGAAGAGGAACTTCTTGGAGATTTTCTCTGTTATGAAGACTCCTTTAATGCAACGAAGGATACCATAGAATGTCCTGTTTTTCCAAATTATCTGCAAATGTTGAATGAAGAAATAAAGCAAGAAGCGACAATTGCTGCAGAGATTGCGAGAGACAGTTCTCAAGGCAGTCAGAGTTCTGCTTCATTGAGTCAGGATCCACTAGGAGGACCAATTATCCAAAATGAAGCTGCTACTGCCATGGATGAGGTGGAAAGAGCTATGGAACAAGGTCAAGATGATGAAGTTAACTTAGAAGATTTGGTGAAACAACTAAACCTTGAGCAGAAACAGATATATGACGAAGTCACAGAACAGATTGAACATGGATTCAGTCATGAGAAAAAAGAGTGCTCATGTACATCATTTAAGCCTAACCAACTGTACATGAGTGGAGAAGCGGGAACTGGAAAAAGTTTTCTGATTAAAGCCATTGCAACTTATCTGCAGAAAAGGACTGAATCACCGCTGTCTTGTGTTGTTACTGCTCCAACTGGGCTGGCAGCACATAACATTAAAGGGATTACTTTACATCGTTTACTGATGCTGCCAGTGGAGCATGATAACAAATTGGAGTATCACAAGCTATCAGGAGATGCGTGTTCCGAAGTTTCGAGAGTCCTGAAGAAAATGAAACTTCTTATCATTGATGAAGTAAGCATGATGTCAAATATCATGCTTGCTTTTGTGCATTTGAGAATGCAAGAAATTCTTAGAACAGACTATGATGTCTTATTTGGTGGAAAACATATTATTGTTTTTGGAGATCTTCTGCAGTTGACTCCAGTGAAAGGACAACCTGTGTTCAAAATGCTCACACATGAAGATACCAGGAAATGCTTAGGGAGCATCGGAAACGTTAATATATGGTTAAACTTTAAATATGCAGAACTGCTTCAAAATATGCGGCAGGCAAATTATGAAGATTATAAAAATATTCTACAAGATGTAAGGATCGGAAAAGTAAGTCAGAAAGGGAAAGAAGCTTTACATGCACGATTAATTTCAAATGTGTACCCAAATGAAAACATTCTTCCAGAGAACATATTTAAGAAAATTAACGAGAAGAAATCTGGCATATGTTTGTTGCCAACTCTGAAAGAATGTTCCATGTTCAACAACAAAATGTTACAGTTAGAAAATGAAGAGATAGTGAAACTGGAAGATATTGATAAAATAGAGCATATGGGAGCAACAATTATTTTGTCTGAAAATTTGAAATCAAAATTGGATTCATTAGAGAAGACTATATCTAAAACTGCTGGTTTTGAAAAGACTCTGAATGTGTGTTTGAATTGTCGTGTCATTTTAAGAAGGAATTTAAATGTTGAAAGAGGTCTAGTAAATGGAGCAATGGGTTATGTTGTTGGTTTTCTGAATTACAAAAATAGAGATGGAATTGAAATTTTAAAAATTAAATTTGATGACATTGATGAAATAGAACAAATTTGTCGTTGTTCAGCTAGATTTTTGCTCGTGAAAGACTTATATGTTCGCCGAAAACAGTTTCCTATTTGTTTGGCATATGCGGTGACAATTCATAAGTCTCAAGGTTTAAGTTTAGATAGCGCTTTGGTGAACATTGGAAGTTCTGTGTTTAAAGAGGGTATGGCATATGTGGCATTATCACGAGTCAGAACTTTAGCAGGATTGTACTTGATTGAGTGTGATGAAACAAAGATTTGTGCAGATTTAGATTGTGTAAAAGAATACAATAGGTTAAGAAGAGAGTATGCTCCACATTTGCCTCAATATCCTCTGATTGAAAAACGTGTGGTAGGCCGAAAAAGAAGAAATGAGAGTAATTGCAGTGAGGTATCAGCAAAAAGGCATAAAGTAGATAAAAGTGTAATTGTAAAGAGAAACAAAAAGGATTCTGTTGAAGATGTTGTTGGATTTCAGTTTGAAAACAGTTCTGGTGTCAACTGCTATGCTAATGTAGTAGTTAATGTTGTTTTTTTTCTTCAAAATGTACAAAGACAGATTGTTGAAAATCGGGAACAAACATTGTGCTGTTTATTGAATTCTGTGTTAGATAAATGTAGTAGTGATAGAGCTAAAATAGAAAGTGTTTCGGAAATTAGAAATCTTCTAGATATATGTTCAGGTCAAAATCAATTTTCACAGAATATTCAGCAGGATTGTCAGCAGGATTGTCAGCAGGATATATGTTTGATGTATTACAAGATGAAGGAGTAGATATAAAAAATCTATTTGGCCTTTCTTATCAATGGCAACATGACTGTGATAACTGTGCTTCATCAAGTACTACTAGAATAGACTCTGAAAGATGTATATATTTAACTTTACCAGACTGCAAATCAGTGTCTTTCAATAATCGAGTTAAAGCAGCGGATCACAATATGGTGTGTACCCAATGTAAGGTTGCAATGCTGTCCACATTATTTCTACAAAATTATGGTCACTATGTTATTTTAATGTTCCAACGATGTAGACCTGATGAAACTAAATTGACAACTTCTATTAAAAATTTCGTGGCTTCTCAGTTATCGATATCAGGAAGAACCTTTGCAACTGTAGCTATTATTTTTCATGACGGTCCTTCTACAACATCAGGGCATTACACATGCTATTTAAAAACTTCTAAAGGTTGGACTCAATGTAACGACAATCATTTGACTTTCAAACAACGTTTGCCTTTTGGCTTTAAAAATTCATATCTAGTGTTTTTACAGCCAAAATTTAGGTAAAGGTAATTGGCCTATGAAGACGGGAGGAGTACTCATATATACTCCTACATCTGACACTATTTGGCCAAATGGAAAAGTGCAAGAATGAGTAAAGAGTCATGACTGAAAAAAAGGAGTATATTAAAATTTTGAAAATATTTCAGATGTTCTTGGAGCTTTTCTTGTAGAAAGTCGATGAAATGGATTTCTAAGTGAACAGCAAAATACTATGTAACGAGAAAAGGACCTCCATGATATACTATTTGGCCTCAAGGAAAAGTAAGTCAATCAAAGATTAGCGTATATTTGTCGTTTGTCAGTATGTAAGGTTTTTTTTAAAACACAATCTTTTAGATTGTGTTTTTTTTTTCCCGCTGTCATATGATGAGTAATTTGAACTCACTGCTTTAAGTGAAATTCAATATATTCTGAGAACAGCAAAAATAAACTAGGTAACATGTTGTAGAAATTATTCTATACTTTGGATTGTGTAAATTAAATTGTATTCCCATTCTCTGACATCCACTCTCCCTCGCTTATCTTTGTTTGCTTCTTACTTTTGACCTCTTCTCTCTATTTTTCATTCACTACTTCTCTGTGCTAAGTGCCTCACTCTACTTGTGTTATTTTCACTTGTGTTTATCTACCTTCTATCACTTCTTTTACAAAACCTTCACTGCTCCTCTCTCGTCGTTCTTCATCCCATTTCTTTTACTCTGGTTCCGTTACTATCCATCATTTCCTTTCTTTCAATGTCCTTCTCTTTACTTTCATCACCAAATTATTTTTTCTCAGTAGCACTGTTTTAGTCGTGTTCTCCTCTCTTTCCTTTTTTTTGCTCACTTACTTTTTTCTTTTCTCACTCATTGTACTCCACCTCACTCTGTTTTTCTCTTAGTGTGTCTACCTTATAACTTTCTCAGTCCATTTCCTTAAATTGTTGTATATTATTCTGTCTCCCTTCATCCTTTCACTCTATGACTGTTCTTCACTTACTCTCAGTTATCTGCTATCCCTCATTCTTCTAAATGCATAATTAATTAGACTGTTTTCTGTCTCAGTCATTATCTTTTTACTTACTTGTGTTTCCTGATTTAGTTTTGCTAACTCACATTGTTTTAGTATCTTTCTTACCTTCAGTTCATTTCTCTGTACTTCTCTCTCTTTTTCTTAGTGAATCTATATGCCTTACTCATTGTAATTTGCTCTCCTTCTATTTCTTTTTCCCTTTTTTTGTCCTTCTACCTTAGTTTATTTCCCTTTCTGTGTTCTTCACTCTCACTTTATTTCTAAATAGAGTGTTATGATGTGTTTAGCTCTTCATTTGTATCTCTTAATTTAAAATACATATTTTACTAATTATAACTTATATTTTTTTTCTCTCTTTCACAGATACCAACTGTAGTAAAAAAAATTATAGTTACATTTATTATATGGTAAGTATGACTAAAAAAATGTAGTTTGTTATCACCCTTTGCTTTAAGGTCACTAACATTTTCTCAATCTACCTCACTCCTGTGTTTTTACTCTCCTTCTCTCACTTCTATTACTTATTATGACAAATTAAATCAAAACAGAATGCCTGCTAGAGCTGTTCATAATAATCTGGAGTTGATAGACATTCCCCGTGAATTGATAGATTTAAATACATATGAGTCTATTTTGAGTCAATGTGTCCATCCTTTTCAGGCAATTGTTCGCATGGAGCCTAAGATAGGGAAATTGCCTCCTACAGATTTGCAGAGAGGATTAAAGGGAAGAGTTGTTTATTTGCCCCTAGATTTGAAAAAAAATATTGATACAATTGGTATAGAAAAAGTAGAAGAGGAACCTTTAGTTATTCTAGTTAATGGGGTTCCAACAAAGAGTAAAAAAATCTGGCAAGATTTAGTGGATGTTAGGAAAGTCAAAAAGGCAACGTTGTATTTAGTAAAAAACAATGAGTACTACAAAGATGTATGTGTTGCAGCAGAGGAAACAGCTACAGATGAAGACAGTGATTGTTCAGGCGGCCAAATTGAAAAAGTTGATGTGTCTAGAAGTGAAGAAATATATGAACATTATACTGTTCATCCTTTACATTCCAAAGAAGTAATGGGGAATGCAATTGACTTGTTTCAAATGAAAACAGCAAAAGGAAGTCCCATTAGTGTATGGGAAGAAAGTTTGGAAGCTCATTGTTTTCCACAGCTATTTCCAACAGGTCGAGGTGGACGATATGACGATCGACCACTTCAAATTCCTGCATCTGAATATCGAACTGTAAGATTATATGCTGAAGATGCAAGGTTTCGTCAATGCATTCCCTATTTGTTTCATCTACTGTATGAAAGTGACTTGTCTGGGCTTTCTTATGCAGTAAACCATATTCTGAAAAGTGGAGCACATCTACAAAATGTTTCGGCGAGGGACTTTATGGAGAAAGTGAATCTGCAAGATAATATTTTAGAATCTCATCTAATCAATCTCATGGCATGTCAGCGTGGTACAAATGAGTATTGGTACCGTCGCCATGGGGAATTGAAATGTATGCTAAGAAACTTAGGAACTCCTACATGGTTCCTCACTCTTAGCTGTGCCGAGTATGCATGGGAGGACTTACTTCAATTTCTACGAGAGGCCAATGCTAATATACAAAATATAGAATTCAAAACACCTGGAGAACTGTGCTCTTTGGATCCAGTGAATGTATGCAGATATTTTAATCATAGATTTGAAGCTATGATGTCTTTTATTACCAACAAAAAAAATCCTCCCCTTGGAGAGGTTTTGGATTTCTTTTGGAGAAAGGAGTATCAAGCGAGAGGTGCTCTCACATACATATGTTGTTGTGGATTAAAGATGCACCCAAATTTGGAACAGATTCGGATGAGACAGTGATGAGTTTCATTGAAGAGTATTCAACATGTGCTGTTCCGAAAACTACGGAAGAAAACAGTTTAAGGCAACAAGTTTTACGCTTTCAATCCCATCGTTGTGGAAAGTACTGTCGTCGAAAATTCAGAATCAAGGAAAAGTTCTACACAAAATGTCGTTTCAGCTTTCCGCGACCAGTGATTTCTAAAGGAAGAGTAAATAATTTGATGTCTTCTCTGCGACATACTGTGACGAGGAAATCACCAAAAAATACATACAATTTAAAAAGAGACGAAGAGTCCAAGTACATCAACGACTACAACCCAGTGATTTTGTCCATGTGGAATGCTAACATGGATATTCAATTCGTTGCTGACAACTCTATTGCTGTGGCTCGATATGTGACGTCTTACATCACAAAAAAAGAAAAGACAGAACTAAAGGAAATGTGGGAGGACATTTCACATGAAAAGAGTCTAAGCAAGAAATTATACAGTTACAGTCTGAAGATGTTGTCGCATCGAGAAATTGGAGCGTATGAATGTTCTGATCGATTGTCGTCAGCAAGTCTCTATGCCAAATCTAGAACCATCATTTGGGGGAGTCTAGGTCTTGCTGCAACACGAAATCGAGTTTTGAAATCTGTACAAGAGATAGAGTATTTGGCGGAGAAAGAACTAGAAAGTACAGATATTTTGAAGACAAACATGTTGGATACATACTATCCAAATAGAAGTCATCACCTTGAGAACGCTTGTCTCTATGAAGTTCTGCAGAGATTTATTTATAAGAGGAACATCAGAGAAGATATCAATAATGGAATATATGGAGTCATTGGATGTAAAGGATGTCTAGTGAAACAGAAAAAAGGTCATTTGATTACTCATCGCAAATTGAGTTGTGATAATCCAGATAAAAGAGAATTTTATTATTTGGCTCTTTTGCAACTGTTTAAACCATGGCGTGAAGAAGAGGAACTTCTTGGAGATTTTCTCTGTTATGAAGACTCCTTTAATGCAACGAAGGATACCATAGAATGTCCTGTTTTTCCAAATTATCGGCAAATGTTGAATGAAGAAATAAAGCAAGAAGCGACAATTGCTGCAGAGATTGCGAGAGACAGTTCTCAAGGCAGTCAGAGTTCTGCTTCATTGAGTCAGGATCCACTAGGAGGACCAATTATCCAAAATGAAGCTGCTACTGCCATGGATGAGGTGGAAAGAGCTATGGAACAAGGTCAAGATGATGAAGTTAACTTAGAAGATTTGGTGAAACAACTAAACCTTGAGCAGAAACAGATATATGACGAAGTCACAGAACAGATTGAACATGGATTCAGTCATGAGAAAAAAGAGTGCTCATGTACATCATTTAAGCCTAACCAACTGTACATGAGTGGAGAAGCGGGAACTGGAAAAAGTTTTCTGATTAAAGCCATTGCAACTTATCTGCAGAAAAGGACTGAA
Source organism: Lissotriton helveticus (assembly GCF_964261635.1). NCBI lineage: Eukaryota > Metazoa > Chordata > Amphibia > Caudata > Salamandridae > Lissotriton > Lissotriton helveticus. The sequence continues at coordinate 764,834,450 of NC_136067.1, read as the reverse complement.
TCACCGCTGTCTTGTGTTGTTACTGCTCCAACTGGGCTGGCAGCACATAACATTAAAGGGATTACTTTACATCGTTTACTGATGCTGCCAGTGGAGCATGATAACAAATTGGAGTATCACAAGCTATCAGGAGATGCGTGTTCCGAAGTTTCGAGAGTCCTGAAGAAAATGAAACTTCTTATCATTGATGAAGTAAGCATGATGTCAAATATCATGCTTGCTTTTGTGCATTTGAGAATGCAAGAAATTCTTAGAACAGACTATGATGTCTTATTTGGTGGAAAACATATTATTGTTTTTGGAGATCTTCTGCAGTTGACTCCAGTGAAAGGACAACCTGTGTTCAAAATGCTCACACATGAAGATACCAGGAAGTGCTTAGGGAGCATCGGAAACGTTAATATATGGTTAAACTTTAAATATGCAGAACTGCTTCAAAATATGCGGCAGGCAAATTATGAAGATTATAAAAATATTCTACAAGATGTAAGGATCGGAAAAGTAAGTCAGAAAGGGAAAGAAGCTTTACATGCACGATTAATTTCAAATGTGTACCCAAATGAAAACATTCTTCCAGAGAACATATTTAAGAAAATTAACGAGAAGAAATCTGGCATATGTTTGTTGCCAACTCTGAAAGAATGTTCCATGTTCAACAACAAAATGTTACAGTTAGAAAATGAAGAGATAGTGAAACTGGAAGATATTGATAAAATAGAGCATATGGGAGCAACAATTATTTTGTCTGAAAATTTGAAATCAAAATTGGATTCATTAGAGAAGACTATATCTAAAACTGCTGGTTTTGAAAAGACTCTGAATGTGTGTTTGAATTGTCGTGTCATTTTAAGAAGGAATTTAAATGTTGAAAGAGGTCTAGTAAATGGAGCAATGGGTTATGTTGTTGGTTTTCTGAATTACAAAAATAGAGATGGAATTGAAATTTTAAAAATTAAATTTGATGACATTGATGAAATAGAACAAATTTGTCGTTGTTCAGCTAGATTTTTGCTCGTGAAAGACTTATATGTTCGCCGAAAACAGTTTCCTATTTGTTTGGCATATGCGGTGACAATTCATAAGTCTCAAGGTTTAAGTTTAGATAGCGCTTTGGTGAACATTGGAAGTTCTGTGTTTAAAGAGGGTATGGCATATGTGGCATTATCACGAGTCAGAACTTTAGCAGGATTGTACTTGATTGAGTGTGATGAAACAAAGATTTGTGCAGATTTAGATTGTGTAAAAGAATACAATAGGTTAAGAAGAGAGTATGCTCCACATTTGCCTCAATATCCTCTGATTGAAAAACGTGTGGTAGGCCGAAAAAGAAGAAATGAGAGTAATTGCAGTGAGGTATCAGCAAAAAGGCATAAAGTAGATAAAAGTGTAATTGTAAAGAGAAACAAAAAGGATTCTGTTGAAGATGTTGTTGGATTTCAGTTTGAAAACAGTTCTGGTGTCAACTGCTATGCTAATGTAGTAGTTAATGTTGTTTTTTTTCTTCAAAATGTACAAAGACAGATTGTTGAAAATCGGGAACAAACATTGTGCTGTTTATTGAATTCTGTGTTAGATAAATGTAGTAGTGATAGAGCTAAAATAGAAAGTGTTTCGGAAATTAGAAATCTTCTAGATATATGTTCAGGTCAAAATCAATTTTCACAGAATATTCAGCAGGATTGTCAGCAGGATTGTCAGCAGGATATATGTTTGATGTATTACAAGATGAAGGAGTAGATATAAAAAATCTATTTGGCCTTTCTTATCAATGGCAACATGACTGTGATAACTGTGCTTCATCAAGTACTACTAGAATAGACTCTGAAAGATTTATATATTTAACTTTACCAGACTGCAAATCAGTGTCTTTCAATAATCGAGTTAAAGCAGCGGATCACAATATGGTGTGTACCCAATGTAAGGTTGCAATGCTGTCCACATTATTTCTACAAAATTATGGTCACTATGTTATTTTAATGTTCCAACGATGTAGACCTGATGAAACTAAATTGACAACTTCTATTAAAAATTTCGTGGCTTCTCAGTTATCGATATCAGGAAGAACCTTTGCAACTGTAGCTATTATTTTTCATGACGGTCCTTCTACAACATCAGGGCATTACACATGCTATTTAAAAACTTCTAAAGGTTGGACTCAATGTAACGACAATCATTTGACTTTCAAACAACGTTTGCCTTTTGGCTTTAAAAATTCATATCTAGTGTTTTTACAGCCAAAATTTAGGTAAAGGTAATTGGCCTATGAAGACGGGAGGAGTACTCATATATACTCCTACATCTGACACTATTTGGCCAAATGGAAAAGTGCAAGAATGAGTAAAGAGTCATGACTGAAAAAAAGGAGTATATTAAAATTTTGAAAATATTTCAGATGTTCTTGGAGCTTTTCTTGTAGAAAGTCGATGAAATGGATTTCTAAGTGAACAGCAAAATACTATGTAACGAGAAAAGGACCTCCATGATATACTATTTGGCCTCAAGGAAAAGTAAGTCAATCAAAGATTAGCGTATATTTGTCGTTTGTCAGTATGTAAGGTTTTTTTTAAAACACAATCTTTTAGATTGTGTTTTTTTTTTCCCGCTGTCATATGATGAGTAATTTGAACTCACTGCTTTAAGTGAAATTCAATATATTCTGAGAACAGCAAAAATAAACTAGGTAACATGTTGTAGAAATTATTCTATACTTTGGATTGTGTAAATTAAATTGTATTCCCATTCTCTGACATCCACTCTCCCTCGCTTATCTTTGTTTGCTTCTTACTTTTGACCTCTTCTCTCTATTTTTCATTCACTACTTCTCTGTGCTAAGTGCCTCACTCTACTTGTGTTATTTTCACTTGTGTTTATCTACCTTCTATCACTTCTTTTACAAAACCTTCACTGCTCCTCTCTCGTCGTTCTTCATCCCATTTCTTTTACTCTGGTTCCGTTACTATCCATCATTTCCTTTCTTTCAATGTCCTTCTCTTTACTTTCATCACCAAATTATTTTTTCTCAGTAGCACTGTTTTAGTCGTGTTCTCCTCTCTTTCCTTTTTTTTGCTCACTTACTTTTTTCTTTTCTCACTCATTGTACTCCACCTCACTCTGTTTTTCTCTTAGTGTGTCTACCTTATAACTTTCTCAGTCCATTTCCTTAAATTGTTGTATATTATTCTGTCTCCCTTCATCCTTTCACTCTATGACTGTTCTTCACTTACTCTCAGTTATCTGCTATCCCTCATTCTTCTAAATGCATAATTAATTAGACTGTTTTCTGTCTCAGTCATTATCTTTTTACTTACTTGTGTTTCCTGATTTAGTTTTGCTAACTCACATTGTTTTAGTATCTTTCTTACCTTCAGTTCATTTCTCTGTACTTCTCTCTCTTTTTCTTAGTGAATCTATATGCCTTACTCATTGTAATTTGCTCTCCTTCTATTTCTTTTTCCCTTTTTTTGTCCTTCTACCTTAGTTTATTTCCCTTTCTGTGTTCTTCACTCTCACTTTATTTCTAAATAGAGTGTTATGATGTTTTTAGCTCTTCATTTGTATCTTTTAATTTAAAATACATATTTTACTAATTATAACTTATATTTTTTTTCTCTCTTTCACAGATACCAACTGTAGTAAAAAAAATTATAGTTACATTTATTATATGGTAAGTATGACTAAAAAAATGTAGTTTGTTATCACCCTTTGCTTTAAGGTCACTAACATTTTCTCAATCTACCTCACTCCTGTGTTTTTACTCTGCTTCTCTCACTTATTTTTATTCTCCATGTTTACTCCCCTTTCATTATTTACCCTCTCATATTCAACTTCTTTTGACCCCTATTCTTTACTTCACTTACCCTCTGTTCCCTTCCTTTGCTTATTTACTCATTCTCTTTTTCTTAATTATTTACCTTACTCCTACACATATACCTCATCCCCCTCCCAACACATACACACACCTGTAACATACACCCCACACACACACCACACCTACACATCATACACACAAAAAAAACCTCCCACACACACTCCTCAAAAATACACACACATTCCATACACACACATACATCGAACACATATACACCCCACACTCATACACTTCTCACACATATTTCACACACCCTCATCTCTACCCACACCAAAACACTCCACACAACCACACCCACAGACACACCTTACACACCCACACTTTGACCTACACCCACTAACTCCCTGTAAGTCACACACACTGCATTACTTATCTTTTTTTGCTGTTGTACTCAAGCCCATTCAGGTACTGTTCTCTTTACTCTCCTTGTCCTCTCTCTTTGTCACTCACCATGTGTTATCCTAATTCAATATTTCTCCCTCTATCACCCCTCTTTACTTTTACTATGGGTAGCGCACCGGGGAGCGTAACAAGGGGAAAACAAAGAGAAACAGTAAAATAATATTTTAGAGTGCTTTGAGGTAGGGTAGCTGTTGTGTTGTGTGGGTGATTTACTCACTGCACTCCTTCCATTCCTTTTCTCAGTACCTCTGTTCTCACAGTTCTTCATTCCCGTTCACTCAGTCCGTCTATCTTACTGTAATTGTCTCTGTCTCTTCACTCTTTCACTACTTGTTCATTATGCTTTCTCCCTGAAGTTCAAGCACACTACGTTATTTACATTTCTTTGCTGCTTCAATTATTCCCTTTCTGTTACTTCTTCTTTTCTTCTTTTAGTTTTTTCTCTCTGTCAATCCACATGTTTTAACTTTATTCGATGTTATCCATCTTATTTCATCCCTCTTTAGTTATGCACACTACTTTTTTCTCTCTCTCCCTTACCAGTGTTATTTAAATCTGGTTCCGTTATTACCTTTTATTTGTACATAATTTTTTCTCTTTCCTTTTACTCTTTACAGCCACTCACATTCTTCATGTGCCTCTGCTTTAGTATTCTTCTTCTCTCTTTCTTTGTTTCACAGCCTTATATTTTTTACATTTTCTCTCTTACACTTTGTTATATCTTTGACACTGTTTTACTATGTATTACACAGTACATCTGTGTTGCTCTCTCTTGCTGTCTGTCTCTTAACATTACTCTCTCTTTCTCTTTCTCTTATGCTCTCCTTCTCTTGTTTTTTTTTTTTTTTTTTTTTTTTGCGCTAACGGGGCGCTCACCGGTGCGCGTACCGGGAAGCGCACTCATGAGAAAAATGAAGTTAAGAGTGCTAAAAAATTTTGTAATTTTTTAAAAATGGGAGGTAGTTCTGAAAAGAACTTTCTTTTTAATGTTTTTGTTGTTTTATATTTTTTTTATTTTTCTGAATTTTTTTTTAATATATTTTTTGAACAATTTTATGTTTTTTTGTTTTTTTTGGGGGAACAACGAAAAACAGGCATTAGAAAGGGCTCAACAGGAGCAAACTTTTTTTATTTCTTGGGGCGTTTTGAGCACTTGTGGTTTTCAAATGCTCTATTTATCAAATTGATACTCATATTCGCACATGAAAGTAGGTCACCATAATAAAGGCACACTATCTTCATGTGCACAAAATTCTGTTGGATATTTGGGACCGTCTCCCTCGCCTCTGGTCCCGATAGAGATACCTGTGTCGATGTACTGGCCACAGGAGTTGGTGGGTTATCTCGGAGGTGACGCATCTCTGCAACGCTGTAATTGAGTGGATGCCACCTCTGCATATGGCGGTGCATAGTATAGTTACCATAACTATACTTTTTATCTGTACCTCTAGACAAAACATCTTTACAAATGAGGCATGTCACATGTCGGGCATTGACCTTTTTTTGGCCTTGAGGGTATGAATAAAATTGCCAAATAAAACTGTCTTTGTGGTGAGATTTACGGGGCTCTTCAGGCAAGAACTGCCTCCGCTCTACTTCCTCTTCCTCTTCTTCTTCCTCTTCCTCTGGGTTTGGAAGGAACTGCGCAGGTGGTCCTTCCTTCCTGGGTGGTTGTGGTGGGGGTGGGGGTCCACCAGCTGCAGCTACTACAGATGCCATTATTTCAACAAGGAGAAACAGGTCTTCCTCTTACAAAGATGAAAGTCAGAGTGAGGAAAGAAGGAGGGGTTTTCATCATTTGGGAAAAAAAAAGTTCTAAACCAATGAAAAGTGTTATTTACAGGTCACATGACCTGTTATGCTTACGTTACGCGTCCCGCTCCGCGCCCGGAGCGCTTCCGGTCTGCTGCGCTTCGCGCCTCGTTCGCGCACCGGAGCACTTCCGAGTGCACGAACGCGGCGCGCCATAAGACGCATTACGCGGCAACGCGATACGTCGCGCTTACGCGTCGCGATGTTGTTCTCGAACGCGGCAGTTGTGCAAACGTTACGTTTCCTGGTACGCGGACCGGGTCGCGGCATAAAAATGAGCTAACGGGAAGCTACCCGGTGCGCGGACCGGTAGCGAAACTAAAAAAATATAAATAAATACATATACATAAAAAAATTATATTAAATACATATAAAATATATTTTTCTTTTAAAAGAAGAATACATTTAACAGCTTTTAATATTTGCTATTAAAAAACCATTGAAATTCACTGAAAAAACCATAGGTTATAGACCGTGAAGTAGTGTGGCTCACTGGTTAGAGGCGGCAGACCCGAGAGCAGAGGACGGCCCGGGACCAGGGTTCGATTCCCGGCGCGGCAGGTTTCTGGACCAGGGTCAGCGGACTCGATAATTCTCTCGCCTCGGTGCCCACGCTGATCAGCGATCACACTCGGCAACTCTGGGCATTAGCTTGCCTCATCTTCACTAACGGCCCCACCAGACCGCCGGGGATGCCTGGTCTCACCCTCGAGATACCCATTAAGAGACCATCTCTCAGGGAAGCCAGGAAGGGTTTCGCAGCGGTCGAAGCGCCTTGGGACCCTACGGGTAAGTAGTGCGCTATATAAATGCCTATACGTACATTTACATTTACATATATAGTTAGGAATTAGCATTTACAAAACCTTGAAAATTCACTGAAAAAACCATAGGTTATAGACCATATATAGTTAGGAATTAGCATTTATAAAACCTTATTTTACTCACACAAAACCATTGAAATTCGCATATATAGTTAGTTGCACTAACTATATATTTCGCGCACCCGCAATCCACTGCTGATGACGTCACATATTACATCATTCATGACATGGTCAGTGACATCACTGATGACATCACTGATGACATCTCAAATGACATCACTGATGACATCACTGATGACATCTCATTTGACATGACTGATCACATCACTGATGACATCATTCATGTGATAATACAATGAACTTTTTCAGACTCTAATATAACCTAAATATGCAGAACTGCTTCAAAATATGCGGCAGGCAAATTATGAAGATTATAAAAATATTCTACAAGATGTAAGGATCGGAAAAGTAAGTCAGAAAGGGAAAGAAGCTTTACATGCACGATTAATTTCAAATGTGTACCCAAATGAAAACATTCTTCCAGAGAACATATTTAAGAAAATTAACGAGAAGAAATCTGGCATATGTTTGTTGCCAACTCTGAAAGAATGTTCCATGTTCAACAACAAAATGTTACAGTTAGAAAATGAAGAGATAGTGAAACTGGAAGATATTGATAAAATAGAGCATATGGGAGCAACAATTATTTTGTCTGAAAATTTGAAATCAAAATTGGATTCATTAGAGAAGACTATATCTAAAACTGCTGGTTTTGAAAAGACTCTGAATGTGTGTTTGAATTGTCGTGTCATTTTAAGAAGGAATTTAAATGTTGAAAGAGGTCTAGTAAATGGAGCAATGGGTTATGTTGTTGGTTTTCTGAATTACAAAAATAGAGATGGAATTGAAATTTTAAAAATTAAATTTGATGACATTGATGAAATAGAACAAATTTGTCGTTGTTCAGCTAGATTTTTGCTCGTGAAAGACTTATATGTTCGCCGAAAACAGTTTCCTATTTGTTTGGCATATGCGGTGACAATTCATAAGTCTCAAGGTTTAAGTTTAGATAGCGCTTTGGTGAACATTGGAAGTTCTGTGTTTAAAGAGGGTATGGCATATGTGGCATTATCACGAGTCAGAACTTTAGCAGGATTGTACTTGATTGAGTGTGATGAAACAAAGATTTGTGCAGATTTTAGATTGTGTAAAAGAATACAATAGGTTAAGAAGAGAGTATGCTCCACATTTGCCTCAATATCCTCTGATTGAAAAACGTGTGGTAGGCCGAAAAAGAAGAAATGAGAGTAATTGCAGTGAGGTATCAGCAAAAAGGCATAAAGTAGATAAAAGTGTAATTGTAAAGAGAAACAAAAAGGATTCTGTTGAAGATGTTGTTGGATTTCAGTTTGAAAACAGTTCTGGTGTCAACTGCTATGCTAATGTAGTAGTTAATGTTGTTTTTTTTCTTCAAAATGTACAAAGACAGATTGTTGAAAATCGGGAACAAACATTGTGCTGTTTATTGAATTCTGTGTTAGATAAATGTAGTAGTGATAGAGCTAAAATAGAAAGTGTTTCGGAAATTAGAAATCTTCTAGATATATGTTCAGGTCAAAATCAATTTTCACAGAATATTCAGCAGGATTGTCAGGAATTTTTAATGTATATGTTTGATGTATTACAAGATGAAGGAGTAGATATAAAAAATCTATTTGGCCTTTCTTATCAATGGCAACATGACTGTGATAACTGTGCTTCATCAAGTACTACTAGAATAGACTCTGAAAGATTTATATATTTAACTTTACCAGACTGCAAATCAGTGTCTTTCAATAATCGAGTTAAAGCAGCGGATCACAATATGGTGTGTACCCAATGTAAGGTTGCAATGCTGTCCACATTATTTCTACAAAATTATGGTCACTATGTTATTTTAATGTTCCAACGATGTAGACCTGATGAAACTAAATTGACAACTTCTATTAAAAATTTCGTGGCTTCTCAGTTATCGATATCAGGAAGAACCTTTGCAACTGTAGCTATTATTTTTCATGACGGTCCTTCTACAACATCAGGGCATTACACATGCTATTTAAAAACTTCTAAAGGTTGGACCCAATGTAACGACAATCATTTGACTTTCAAACAACGTTTGCCTTTTGGCTTTAAAAATTCATATCTAGTGTTTTTACAGCCAAAATTTAGGTAAAGGTAATTGGCCTATGAAGACGGGAGGAGTACTCATATATACTCCTACATCTGACACTATTTGGCCAAATGGAAAAGTGCAAGAATGAGTAAAGAGTCATGACTGAAAAAAGGGAGTATATTAAAATTTTGAAAATATTTCAGATGTTCTTGGAGCTTTTCTTGTAGAAAGTCGATGAAATGGATTTCTAAGTGAACAGCAAAATACTATGTAACTAGAAAAGGACCTCCATGATATACTATTTGGCCTCAAGGAAAAGTAAGTCAATCAAAGATTAGCGTATATTTGTCGTTTGTCAGTATGTAAGGTTTTTTTTAAAACACAACCTTTTAGATTGTGTTTTTTTTTTCCCGCTGTCATATGATGAGTAATTTGAACTCACTGCTTTAAGTGAAATTCAATATATTCTGAGAACAGCTAAAATAAACTAGGTAACATGTTGTAGAAATGATTCTATACTTTGGATTGTGTAAATTAAATTGTATTCCCATTCTCTGACATCCACTCTCCCTCGCTTATCTTTGTTTGCTTCTTACTTTTGACCTCTTCTCTCTATTTTTCATTCACTACTTCTCTGTGCTAAGTGCCTCACTCTACTTGTGTTATTTTCACTTGTGTTTATCTACCTTCTATCACTTCTTTTACAAAACCTTCACTGCTCCTCTCTCGTCGTTCTTCATCCCATTTCTTTTACTCTGGTTCCGTTACTATCCATCATTTCCTTTCTTTCAATGTCCTTCTCTTTACTTTCATCACCAAATTATTTTTTCTCAGTAGCACTGTTTTAGTCGTGTTCTCCTCTCTTTCCTTTTTTTTGCTCACTTACTTTTTTCTTTTCTCACTCATTGTACTCCACCTCACTCTGTTTTTCTCTTAGTGTGTCTACCTTATAACTTTCTCAGTCCATTTCCTTAAATTGTTGTATATTATTCTGTCTCCCTTCATCCTTTCACTCTATGACTGTTCTTCACTTACTCTCAGTTATCTGCTATCCCTCATTCTTCTAAATGCATCATTAATTAGACTGTTTTCTGTCTCAGTCATTATCTTTTTACTTACTTGTGTTTCCTGATTTAGTTTTGCTAACTCACATTGTTTTAGTATCTTTCTTACCTTCAGTTCATTTCTCTGTACTTCTCTCTCTTTTTCTTAGTGATTCTATATGCCTTACTCATTGTAATTTGCTATCCTTCTATTTCTTTTTCCCTTTTTTTGTCCTTCTACCTTAGTTTATTTCCCTTTCTGTGTTCTTCACTCTCACTTTATTTCTAAATAGAGTGTTATGATGTTTTTAGCTCTTCATTTGTATCTTTTAATTTAAAATACATATTTTACTAATTATAACTTATATTTTTTTTCTCTCTTTCACAGATACCAACTGTAGTAAAAAAAATTATAGTTACATTTATTATATGGTAAGTATGACTAAAAAAATGTAGTTTGTTATCACCCTTTGCTTTAAGGTCACTAACATTTTCTCAATCTACCTCACTCCTGTGTTTTTACTCTGCTTCTCTCACTTATTTTTATTCTCCATGTTTACTCCCCTTTCATTATTTACCCTCTCATATTCAACTTCTTTTGACCCCTATTCTTTACTTCACTTACCCTCTGTTCCCTTCCTTTGCTTATTTACTCATTCTCTTTTTCTTAATTATTTACCTTACTCCTACACATATACCTCATCCCCCTCCCAACACATACACACACCTGTAACATACACCCCACACACACACCACACCTACACATCATACACACAAAAAAAACCTCCCACACACACTCCTCAAAAATACACACACATTCCATACACACACATACATCGAACACATATACACCCCACACTCATACACTTCTCACACATATTTCACACACCCTCATCTCTACCCACACCAAAACACTCCACACAACCACACCCACAGACACACCTTACACACCCACACTTTGACCTACACCCACTAACTCCCTGTAAGTCACACACACTGCATTACTTATCTTTTTTTGCTGTTGTACTCAAGCCCATTCAGGTACTGTTCCCTTTACTCTCCTTGTCCTCTCTCTTTGTCACTCACCATGTGTTATCCTAATTCAATATTTCTCCCTCTATCACCCCTCTTTACTTTTACTATGGGTAGCGCACCGGGGAGCGTAACAAGGGGAAAACAAAGAGAAACAGTAAAATAATATTTTAGAGTGCTTTGAGGTAGGGTAGCTGTTGTGTTGTGTGGGTGATTTACTCACTGCACTCCTTCCACTCCTTTTCTCAGTACCTCTGTTCTCACAGTTCTTCATTCCCGTTCACTCAGTCCGTCTATCTTACTGTAATTGTCTCTGTCTCTTCACTCTTTCACTACTTGTTCATTATGCTTTCTCCCTGAAGTTCAAGCACACTACGTTATTTACATTTCTTTGCTGCTTCAATTATTCCCTTTCTGTTACTTCTTCTTTTCTTCTTTTAGTTTTTTCTCTCTGTCAATCCACATGTTTTAACTTTATTCGATGTTATCCATCTTATTTCATCCCTCTTTAGTTATGCACACTACTTTTTTCTCTCTCTCCCTTACCAGTGTTATTTAAATCTGGTTCCGTTATTACCTTTTATTTGTACATAATTTTTTCTCTTTCCTTTTACTCTTTACAGCCACTCACATTCTTCATGTGCCTCTGCTTTAGTATTCTTCTTCTCTCTTTCTTTGTTTCACAGCCTTATATTTTTAACATTTTCTCTCTTACACTTTGTTATATCTTTGACACTGTTTTACTATGTATTACACAGTACATCTGTGTTGCTCTCTCTTGCTGTCTGTCTCTTAACATTACTCTCTCTTTCTCTTTCTCTTATGCTCTCCTTCTCTTGTATTTTTTTTTTTTTTTTTTTTTTTTGCGCTAACGGGGCGCTCACCGGTGCGCGTACCGGGAAGCGCACTCATGAGAAAAATGAAGTTAAGAGTGCTAAAAAATTTTGTAATTTTTTAAAAATGGGAGGTAGTTCTGAAAAGAACTTTCTTTTTAATGTTTTTGTTGTTTTATATTTTTTTTATTTTTCTGAATTTTTTTTTTATATATTTTTTGAACAATTTTATGTTTTTTTGTTTTTTTTGGGGGGAACAACGAAAAACAGGCATTAGAAAGGGCTCAACAGGAGCAAACATTTTTTTATTTCTTGGGGCGTTTTGAGCACTTGTGGTTTTCAAATGCTCTATTTATCAAATTGATACTCATATTCGCACATGAAAGTAGGTCACCACAATAAAGGCACACTATCTTCATGTGCACAAAATTCTGTTGGATATTTGGGACCGTCTCCCTCGCCTCTGGTCCCGATAGAGATACCTGTGTCGATGTACTGGCCACAGGAGTTGGTGGGTTATCTCGGAGGTGACGCATCTCTGCAACGCTGTAATTGAGTGGATGCCACCTCTGCATATGGCGGTGCATAGTATAGTTACCATAACTATACTTTTTATCTGTACCTCTAGACAAAACATCTTTACAAATGAGGCATGTCACATGTCGGGCATTGACCTTTTTTTGGCCTTGAGGGTATGAATAAAATTGCCAAATAAAACTGTCTTTGTGGTGAGATTTACGGGGCTCTTCAGGCAAGAACTGCCTCCGCTCTACTTCCTCTTCCTCTTCTTCTTCCTCTTCCTCTGGGTTTGGAAGGAACTGCGCAGGTGGTCCTTCCTTCCTGGGTGGTTGTGGTGGTGGTGGGGGTCCACCAGCTGCAGCTACTACAGATGCCATTATTTCAACAAGGAGAAACAGGTCTTCCTCTTACAAAGATGAAAGTCAGAGTGAGGAAAGAAGGAGGGGTTTTCATCATTTGGGAAAAAAAAAGTTCTAAACCAATGAAAAGTGTTATTTACAGGTCACATGACCTGTTATGCTTACGTTACGCGTCCCGCTCCGCGCCCGGAGCGCTTCCGGTCTGCTGCGCTTCGCGCCTCGTTCGCGCACCGGAGCACTTCCGAGTGCACGAACGCGGCGCGTCATAAGACGCATTACGCGGCAACGCGATACGTCGCGCTTACGCGTCGCGATGTTGTTCTCGAACGCGGCAGTTGTGCAAACGTTACGTTTCCTGGTACGCGGACCGGGTCGCGGCATAAAAATGAGCTAACGGGAAGCTACCCGGTGCGCGGACCGGTAGCGAACCTAAAAAAATATAAATAAATACATATACATAAAAAAATTATATTAAATACATATAAAATATATTTGTCTTTTAAAAGAAGAATACATTTAACAGCTTTTAATATTTGCTATTAAAAAACCATTGAAATTCACTGAAAAAACCATAGGTTATAGACCGTGAAGTAGTGTGGCTCACTGGTTAGAGGCGGCAGACCCGAGAGCAGAGGACGGCCCGGGACCAGGGTTCGATTCCCGGCGCGGCAGGTTTCTGGACCAGGGTCAGCGGACTCGATAATTCTCTCGCCTCGGTGCCCACGCTGATCAGCGATCACACTCGGCAACTCTGGGCATTAGCTTGCCTCATCTTCACTAACGGCCCCACCAGACCGCCGGGGATGCCTGGTCTCACCCTCGAGATACCCATTAAGAGACCATCTCTCAGGGAAGCCAGGAAGGGTTTCGCAGCGGTCGAAGCGCCTTGGGACCCTACGGGTAAGTAGTGCGCTATATAAATGCCTATACATACATTTACATTTACATATATAGTTAGGAATTAGCATTTACAAAACCTTGAAAATTCACTGAAAAAACCATAGGTTATAGACCATATATAGTTAGGAATTAGCATTTATAAAACCTTATTTTACTCACACAAAACCATTGAAATTCGCATATATAGTTAGTTGCACTAACTATATATTTCGCGCACCCGCAATCCACTGCTGATGACGTCACATATTACATCATTCATGACATGGTCAGTGACATCACTGATGACATCACTGATGACATCTCAAATGACATCACTGATGACATCACTGATGACATCTCATTTGACATGACTGATCACATCACTGATGACATCATTCATGTGATAATACGATGAACTTCTTCAGACTCTAATATAACCTTATATACACACAGTGTAAACAGACACTCACAGACTGTCACTCATCCATGGAGTTACTCACACACCTAGTCAGTCATGCAAAGAATCAATCACACCTCCATTTCCTCAACTATACAGTTATACACACCTTACTTATTCAAACAGATACTAACACATATTTACTCTCTTATACAATCCCTGATACAATTTCATAATGATCCATACAGCCACTCACACATTCACTGGCTCTTATGCACAGTTATTTATATATGTCAACTCTCACATATACTGTGTTTTACATATGTCTTTACTTTGACATGTAGCACTGAGATATCCATTCACTCACCAATACACTCATGCACACAGTCAACCGCCCATACAGCTGTTCCCACATGCACTTTTGAACCCATACATCTAGTGAATCAACTGCTTACACATCTCAACCACCCACACACACACTCAGTCTCCCATACAAATACTTGGGCAACTAATCAATAACCCATATAGTTACTCATATAGCTACTGATCAACACATGCAGCAGTTTACAGAACAACAGACATAATGATGCACAAATTAAGACAGTTTAGTCAGTAACCCAGGCACTCAGTGAGACATATTTAATCACTCACTCATACAGTCAGTCATGCACCTACTAAATCCTTCATCCAGACACTTCTACATCCACTCATTCTTCAATATGTAAGACATATTTAAACTTTACAGAAACATAAAATCACTGGATGTTGTTTTCAGTGATGCCATCAGTGATGTCATTTCTCTTCTAAAACAGCCTGAAACGCGTCTGGCGTTTTCAAAGCGAACATTTTGTTTCCTGGGTTTCACTCCTGCTGGCAGGCTGTTTTACCAATAAAAAGCGGGCGAACACTTACCTTTGTGAGGCTGCATTCTCAATGGGATCTGCACAAGTTTGGATTTAAAGCGGCCGTCCCGGTCCCGAGAATGCGCCTGTCGCTCCGGCGGATCCTCGACAGCGTCCAGGTGGTGCCGTTGGTATGGAGCAAAGGCGGAGCTGGATTCTAGCAGAGGAGGCCAGCACCAGCCCCGGTTAACAACCTACAAAGCGGGGCAGGAGCTACGACAGAGACACGCATTAATTAGGCTCACAGTCTGAAGGTGTGCAGGCGTGCCCACTGGGGTTTCAATCGTGAAAGCACTACATCACCCAGAAGACCCCGCAAGAGGCCACGCCTATTATAGCAGGTGATGTGATACAGAGTGCTTTTCAGTTCAACGCCTGCACCAACTAGTTTGCCGTTACACGCCACTGATGAAAGGACGATATCCTGAAACGCGTCTGGCGTTTTCAAAGCGAACATTTTGTTTCCTGGGTTTCACTCCTGCTGGCAGGCTGTTTTACCAATAAAAAGTGGGCGAACACTTACCTTTGTGAGGCTGCATTCTCAATGGGATCTGCACAAGTTTGGATTTAAAGCGGCCGTCCCGGTCGCGAGAATGCGCCTGTCGCTCCGGCGGATCCTCGACAGCGTCCAGGTGGTGCCGTTGGTATGGAGCAAAGGCGGAGCTGGATTCTAGCAGAGGAGGCCAGCACCAGCCCCGGTTAACAACCTACAAAGCGGGGCAGGAGCTACCACAGAGACACGCATTAATTAGGCTCACAGTCTGAAGGTGTGCAGGCGTGCCCACTGGGGTTTCAATCGTGAAAGCACTACATCACCCAGAAGACCCCGCAAGAGGCCACGCCTATTATAGCAGGTGATGTGATACAGAGTGCTTTTCAGTTCAACGCCTGCACCAACTAGTTTGCCGTTACACGCCACTGATGGAAGGACGATATCCTGAAACGCGTCTGGCGTTTTCAAAGCGAACATTTTGTTTCCTGGGTTTCACTCCTGCTGGCAGGCTGTTTTACCAATAAAAAGTGGGCGAACACTTACCTTTGTGAGGCTGCATTCTCAATGGGATCTGCACAAGTTTGGATTTAAAGCGGCCGTCCCGGTCGCGAGAATGCGCCTGTCGCTCCGGCGGATCCTCGACGGCGTCCAGGTGGTGCCGTTGGTATGGAGCAAAGGCGGAGCTGGATTCTAGCAGAGGAGGCCAGCACCAGCCCCGGTTAACAACCTACAAAGCGGGGCAGGAGCTACCACAGAGACACGCATTAATTAGGCTCACAGTCTGAAGCAGTGCAGGTGTGCCCACTGGGGTTTCAATCGTGAAAGCACTACATCACCCAGAAGACCCCGCAAGAGGCCACGCCTATTATAGCAGGTGATGTGATACAGAGTGCTTTTCAGTTCAACGCCTGCACCAACTAGTTTGCTGTTACACGCCACTGATGAAAGGACGATATCCTGAAACGCGTCTGGCGTTTTCAAAGCGAACATTTTGTTTCCTGGGTTTCACTCCTGCTGGCAGGCTGTTTTACCAATAAAAAGTGGGCGAACACTTACCTTTGTGAGGCTGCATTCTCAATGGGATCTGCACAAGTTTGGATTTAAAGCGGCCGTCCCGGTCGCGAGAATGCGCCTGTCGCTCCGGCGGATCCTGGATGGCGTCCAGGTGGTGCCGTTGGTATGGAGCAAAGGCGGAGCTGGATTCTAGCAGAGGAGGCCAGCACCAGCCCCGGTTAACAACCTACAAAGCGGGGCAGGAGCTACCACAGAGACACGCATTAATTAGGCTCACAGTCTGAAGGTGTGCAGGCGTGCCCACCTGGGTTTCAATCGTGAAAGCACTACATCACCCAGAAGACCCTGCAAGAGGCCACGCCTATTATAGCAGGTGATGTGATACGGAGTGCTTTTCAGTTCAACGCCTGCACCAACTAGTTTGCCGTTACACGCCACTGATGAAAGGACGATATCATGAAACGCGTCTGGCGTTTTCAAAGCGAACATTTTGTTTCCTGGGTTTCACTCCTGCTGGCAGGCTGTTTTACCAATAAAAAGTGGGCGAACACTTACCTTTGTGAGGCTGCATTCTCAATGGGATCTGCACAAGTTTGGATTTAAAGTGGGCGTCCCGGTCGCGAGAATGCGCCTGTCGCTCCGGCAGATCCTCGACGGCGTCCAGGTGGTGCCGTTGGTATGGAGCAAAGGCGGAGCTGGATTCTAGCAGAGGAGGCCAGCACCAGCCCCGGTTAACAACCTACAAAGCGGGGCAGGAGCTACCACAGAGACACGCATTAATTAGGCTCACAGTCTGAAGGCGTGCAGGCGTGCCCACTGGGGTTTCATTCGTGAAAGCACTACATCACCCAGAAGACCCCGCAAGAGGCCACGCCTATTATAGCAGGTGATGTGATACAGAGTACTTTTCAGTTCAACGCCTGCACCAACTAGTTTGCCGTTACACGCCACTGATGAAAGGACGATATCCTGAAACGCGTCTGGCGTTTTCAAAGCGAACATTTTGTTTCCTGGGTTTCACTCCTGCTGGCAGGCTGTTTTACCAATAAAAAGTGGGCGAACACTTACCTTTGTGAGGCTGCATTCTCAATGGGATCTGCACAAGTTTGGATTTAAAGCGGCCGTCCCGGTCGCGAGAATGCGCCTGTCGCTCCGGCGGATCCTCGACAGCGTCCAGGTGGTGCCATTGGTATGGAGCAAAGGCGGAGCTGGATTCTAGCAGAGGAGGCCAGCACCAGCCCCGGTTAACAACCTACAAAGCGGGGCAGGAGCTACCACAGAGACACGCATTAATTAGGCTCACAGTCTGAAGGTGTGCAGGCGTGCCCACTGGGGTTTCAATCGTGAAAGCACTACATCACCCAGAAGACCCCGCAAGAGGCCACGCCTATTATAGCAGGTGATGTGATACAGAGTGCTTTTCAGTTCCACGCCTGCACCAACTAGTTTGCCGTTACACGCCACTGATGAAAGGACGATATCCTGAAACGCGTCTGGCGTTTTCAAAGCGAACATTTTGTTTCCTGGGTTTCACTCCTGCTGGCATGCTGTTTTATCAATAAAAAGTGGGCGAACACTTACCTTTGTGAGGCTGCATTCTCAATGGGATCTGCACAAGTTTGGATTTAAAGCGGCCGTCCCGGTCGCGAGAATGCGCCTGTCGTTTCGGCGGATCCTCTACAGCGTCCAGGTGGTGCCGTTGGTATGGAGCAAAGGCGGAGCTGGATTCTAGCAGAGGAGGCCAGCACCAGCCCCGGTTAACAACCTACAAAGCGGGGCAGGAGCTACCACAGAGACACGCATTAATTAGGCTCACAGTCTGAAGGTGTGCAGGTGTACCCACTGGGGTTTCAATCGTGAAAGCACTACATTACCCAGAAGACCCCGCAAGAGGCCACGCCTATTATAGCAGGTGATGTGATACGGAGTGCTTTTCAGTTCAATGCCTGCACCAACTAGTTTGCCGTTACACGCCACTGATGAAAGGACGATATCCTGAAACGCGTCTGGCGTTTTCAAAGCGAACATTTTGTTTCCTGGGTTTCACTCCTGCTGACAGGCTGTTTTACCAATAAAAAGTGGGCGAACACTTTCCTTTGTGAGGCTGCATTCTCAATGGGATCTGCACAAGTTTGGATTTAAAGCGGCCGTCCCGGTCGCGAGAATGCGCCTGTCGCTCCGGCGGATCCTCAACGGCGTCCAGGTCGTGCCGTTGGTATGGAGCAAAGGCGGAGCTGGATTCTAGCAGAGGAGGCCAGCACCAGCCCCGGTTAAAAACCTACAAAGCGGGGCAGGAGCTACGACAGAGACACGCATTAATTAGGCTCACAGTCTGAAGGTGTGCAGGCGTGCCCACATGGGTTTCAATCGTGAAAGCACTACATCACCCAGAAGACCCCGCAAGAGGCCGCGCCTATTATAGCAGGTGATGTGATACGGAGTGCTTTTCAGTTCAACGCCTGCACCAACTAGTTTGCCGTTACACGCCACTGATGAAAGGACGATATCCTGAAACGCGTCTGGCGTTTTCAAAGCGAACATTTTGTTTCCTGGGTTTCACTCCTGCTGGCAGGCTGTTTTACCAATAAAAAGTGGGCGAACACTTACCTTTGTGAGGCTGCATTCTCAATGGGATCTGCACAAGTTTGGATTTAAAGCGGCCGTCCCGGTCGCGAGAATGCGCCTGTCGCTCCGGCGGATCCTCGACGGCGTCCAGGTGGTGCCGTTGGTATGGAGCAAAGGCGGAGCTGGATTCTAGCAGAGGAGGCCAGCACCAGCCCCGGTTAACAACCTACAAAGCGGGGCAGGAGCTACTACAGAGACACGCATTAATTAGGCTCACAGTCTGAAGGTGTGCAGGCGTGCCCACTGGGGTTTCAATCGTGAAAGCACTACATCACCCAGAAGACCCCGCAAGAGGCCACGCCTATTATAGCAGGTGATGTGATACAGAGTGCTTTTCAGTTCAACGCCTGCACCAACTAGTTTGCCGTTACACGCCACTGATGAAAGGACGATATCCTGAAACGCGTCTGGCGTTTTCAAAGCGAACATTTTGTTTCCTGGGTTTCACTCCTGCTGGCAGGCTGTTTTACCAATAAAAAGTGGGCGAACACTTACCTTTGTGAGGCTGCATTCTCAATGGGATCTGCACAAGTTTGGATTTAAAGCGGCCGTCCCGGTCGCGAGAATGCGCCTGTCGCTCCGGCGGATCCTCGACGGCGTCCAGGTGGTGCCGTTGGTATGGAGCAAAGGCGGAGCTGGATTCTAGCAGAGGAGGCCAGCACCAGCCCCGGTTAACAACCTACAAAGCGGGACAGGAGCTACTACAGAGACACGCATTAATTAGGCTCACAGTCTGAAGGTGTGCAGGCGTGCCCACTGAGGTTTCAATCGTGAAAGCACTACATCACCCAGAAGACCACGCAAGAGGCCACGCCTATTATAGCAGGTGATGTGATACAGAGTGCTTTTCAGTTCAACGCCTGCACCAACTAGTTTGCCGTTACACGCTACTGATGAAAGGACGATATCCTGAAACGCGTCTGGCGTTTTCAAAGCGAACATTTTGTTTCCTGGGTTTCACTCCTGCTGGCAGGCTGTTTTACCAATAAAAAGTGGGCGAACACTTACCTTTGTGAGGCTGCATTCTCAATGGGATCTGCACAAGTTTGGATTTAAAGCGGCCGTGCCGGTCGCGAGAATGCGCCTGTCGCTCCGGCGGATCCTCGACGGCGTCCAGGTGGTGCCGTTGGTATGGAGCAAAGGCGGAGCTGGATTCTAGCAGAGGAGGCCAGCACCAGCCCCGGTTAACAACCTACAAAGCGGGGCAGGAGCTACCACAGAGACACACATTAATTAGGCTCACAGTCTGAAGCAGTGCAGGTGTGCCCACTGGGGTTTCAATCGTGAAAGCACTACATCACCCAGAAGACCCCGCAAGAGGCCACGCCTATTATAGCAGGTGATGTGATACAGAGTGCTTTTCAGTTCAACGCCTGCACCAACTAGTTTGCTGTTACACGCCACTGATGAAAGGACGATATCCTGAAACGCGTCTGGCGTTTTCAAAGCGAACATTTTGTTTCCTGGGTTTCACTCCTGCTGGCAGGCTGTTTTACCAATAAAAAGTGGGCGAACACTTACCTTTGTGAGGCTGCATTCTCAATGGGATCTGCACAAGTTTGGATTTAAAGCGGCCGTCCCGGTCGCGAGAATGCGCCTGTCGCTCCGGCGGATCCTGGACGGCGTCCAGGTGGTGCCGTTGGTATGGAGCAAAGGCGGAGCTGGATTCTAGCAGAGGAGGCCAGCACCAGCCCCGGTTAACAACCTACAAAGCGGGGCAGGAGCTACCACAGAGACACGCATTAATTAGGCTCACAGTCTGAAGGTGTGCAGGCGTGCCCACCTGGGTTTCAATCGTGAAAGCACTACATCACCCAGAAGACCCTGCAAGAGGCGACGCCTATTATAGCAGGTGATGTGATACGGAGTGCTTTTCAGTTCAACGCCTGCACCAACTAGTTTGCCGTTACACGCCACTGATGAAAGGACGATATCATGAAACGCGTCTGGCGTTTTCAAAGCGAACATTTTGTTTCCTGGGTTTCACTCCTGCTGGCAGGCTGTTTTACCAATAAAAAGTGGGCGAACACTTACCTTTGTGAGGCTGCATTCTCAATGGGATCTGCACAAGTTTGGATTTAAAGCGGCCGTCCCGGTCGCGAGAATGCGCCTGTCGCTCCGGCAGATCCTCGACGGCGTCCAGGTGGTGCCGTTGGTATGGAGCAAAGGCGGAGCTGGATTCTAGCAGAGGAGGCCAGCACCAGCCCCGGTTAACAACCTACAAAGCGGGGCAGGAGCTACCACAGAGACACTCATTAATTAGGCTCACAGTCTGAAGGCGTGCAGGCGTGCCCACTGGGGTTTCATTCGTGAAAGCACTACATCACCCAGAAGACCCCGCAAGAGGCCACGCCTATTATAGCAGGTGATGTGATACAGAGTACTTTTCAGTTCAACGCCTGCACCAACTAGTTTGCCGTTACACGCCACTGATGAAAGGACGATATCCTGAAACGCGTCTGGCGTTTTCAAAGCGAACATTTTGTTTCCTGGGTTTCACTCCTGCTGGCAGGCTGTTTTACCAATAAAAAGTGGGCGAACACTTACCTTTGTGAGGCTGCATTCTCAATGTGATCTGCACAAGTTTGGATTTAAAGCGGCCGTCCCGGTCGTGAGAATGCGCCTGTCGCTCCGGCGGATCCTCGACGGCGTCCAGGTGGTGCCGTTGGTATGGAGCAAAGGCGGAGCTGGATTCTAGCAGAGGAGGCCAGCACCAGCCCCGGTTAACAACCTACAAAGCGGTGCAGGAGCTACCACAGAGACACGCATTAATTAGGCTCACAGACTGAAGGTGTGCAGGCGTGCCCACTGGGGTTTCAATCGTGAAAGCACTACATCACCCAGAAGACCCCGCAAGAGGCCACGCCTATTATAGCAGGTGATGTGATACAGAGTGCTTTTCAGTTCAACGCCTGCACCAACTAGTTTGCCGTTACACGCCACTGATGAAAGGACGATATCGTGAAACGCGTCTGGCGTTTTCAAAGCGAACATTTTGTTTCCTGGGTTTCACTCCTGCTGGCAGGCTGTTTTACCAATAAAAAGTGGGCGAACACTTACCTTTGTGAGGCTGCATTCTCAATGGCATCTGCACAAGTTTGGATTTAAAGCGGCCGTCCCGGTCACGAGAATGCACCTGTCGCACCAGCGGATCCTCGACAGCGTCCAGGTGGTGCCGTTGGTATGGAGCAAAGGCGGAGATCGATTCTAGCAGAGGAGGCCAGCACCAGCCCCGGTTAACAACCTACAAAGCGGGGCAGGAGCTACCACAGAGACACGCATTAATTAGGCTCACAGTCTGAAGGTGTGCAGGTGTGCCCACTAGGATTTCAATCGTGAAAGCACTACATCACCGAGAAGACCCCGCAAGAGGCCACACCTATTATAGCAGGTGATGTGATACTGAGTGCTTTTCAGTTCAACGCCTGCACCAACTAGTTTGCCGTTACACGCCACTGATGAAAGGACGATATCCTGAAACGCGTCTGGCGTTTTCAAAGCGAACATTTTGTTTCCTGGGTTTCACTCCTGCTGGCAGGCTGTTTTACCAATAAAAAGTGGGCGAACACTTACCTTTGTGAGGCTGCATTCTCAATGGGATCTGCACAAGTTTGGATTTAAAGCGGCCGTCCCGGTCGCGAGAATGCGCCTGTCGCTCCGGCGGATCCTTGACAGCGTCCAGGTGGTGCCGTTGGTATGGAGCAAAGGCGGAGCTGGATTCTAGCAGAGGAAGCCAGCACCAGCCCCGGTTAACAACCTACAAAGCGGGGCAGGAGCTACCACAGAGACACGCATTAATTAGGCTCACAGTCTGAAGGTGTGCAGGTGTGCCCACTGGGGTTTCAATCGTGAAAGCACTACATCACCCAGAAGACCCCGCAAGAGGCCACGCCTATTATAGCAGGTGATGTGATACGGAGTGCTTTTCAGTTCAACGCCTGCACCAACTAGTTTGCCGTTACACGCCACTGATGAAAGGACGATATCCTGAAACGCGTCTGGCGTTTTCAAAGCGAACATTTTGTTTCCTGGGTTTCACTCCTGCTGGCAGGCTGTTTTACCAATAAAAAGTGGGCGAACACTTACCTTTGTGAGGCTGCATTCTCAATGGGATCTGCACAAGTTTGGATTTAAAGCGGCCGTCCCGGTCGCGAGAATGCGCCTGTCGCTCCGGCGGATCCTCGACAGCGTCCAGGTGGTGCCGTTGGTATGGAGCAAAGGCGGAGCTGGATTCTAGCAGAGGAGGCCAGCACCAGCCCCGGTTAACAACCTACAAAGCGGGGCAGGAGCTACCACAGAGACACTCATTAATTAGGCTCACAGTCTGAAGGTGTGCAGGTGTGCCCACTGGGGTTTCAATCGTGAAAGCACTACATCACCCAGAAGACCCCGCAAGAGGCCACGCCTATTATAGCAGGTGATGTGATACGGAGTGCTTTTCAGTTCAACGCCTGCACCAACTAGTTTGCCGTTACACGCCACTGATGAAAGGATGATATCCTAAAACGCGTCTGGCGTTTTCAAAGCGAACATTTTGTTTCCTGGGTTTCACTCCTGCTGGCAGGCTGTTTTACCAATAAAAAGTGGGCAAACACTTACCTTTGTGAGGCTGCATTCTCAATGGGATCTGCACAAGTTTGGATTTAAAGCGGCCGTCCCGGTCGCGAGAATGCGCCTGTCGCTCCGGCGGATCCTCGACGGCGTCCAGGTGGTGCCGTTGGTATGGAGCAAAGGCGGAGCTGGATTCTAGCAGAGGAGGCCAGCACCAGCCCCGGTTAACAACCTACAAAGCGGGGCAGGAGCTACCACAGAGACACGCATTAATTAGGCTCACAGTCTGAAGGTGTGCAGGCGTGCCCACCTGGGTTTCAATCGTGAAAGCACTAAATCACCCAGAAGACCCCGCAAGAGGCCACGCCTATTATAGCAGGTGATGTGATACGGAGTGCTTTTCAGTACAACGCCTGCACCAACTAGTTTGCCGTTACACGCCACTGATGAAAGGACGATATCCTGAAACGCGTCTGGCGTTTTCAAAGCGAACATTTTGTTTCCTGGGTTTCACTCCTGCTGGCAGGCTGTTTTACCAATAAAAAGTGGGCGAACACTTACCTTTGTGAGGCTGCATTCTCAATGGGATCTGCACACGTTTGGATTTAAAGCGGCCATCCCGGTCGCGAGAATGCGCCTGTCGCTCCGGCGGATCCTCGACGGCGTCCAGGTGGTGCCGTTGGTATGGAGCAAAGGAGGAGCTGGATTCTAGCAGAGGAGGCCAGCACCAGCCCCGGTTAACAACTTACAAAGCGGGGCAGGAGCTACCACAGAGACACGCATTAATTAGGCTCACAGTCTGAAGGTGTGCAGGCGTGCCCACCTGGGTTTCAATCGTGAAAGCACTACATCACCCAGAAGACCCCGCAAGAGGCCACGCCTATTATAGCAGGTGATGTGATACGGAGTGCTTTTCAGTTCAACGCCTGCACCAACTAGTTTGCCGTTACACGCCACTGATGAAAGGACGATATCATGAAACGCGTCTGGTGTTTTCAAAGCGAACATTTTGTTTCCTGGGTTTCACTCCTGCTGGCAGGCTGTTTTACCAATAAAAAGTGGGCGAACACCTACCTTTGTGAGGCTGCATTCTCCATGGGATCTGCACAAGTTTGGATTTAAAGCGGCCGTCCTGGTCGCGAGAATGCGCCTGGCGCTCCGGCGGATCCTCGACGGCGTCCAGGTGGTGCCGTTGGTATGGAGCAAAGGCGGAGCTGGATTCTAGCAGAGGAGGCCAGCACCAGCCCCGGTTAACAACCTACAAAGCGGGGCAGGAGCTACCACAGAGACACGCATTAATTAGGCTCACAGTCTGAAGGTGTGCAGGCGTGCCCACTAGGATTACAATCGTGAAAGCACTACATCACCGAGAAGACCCCGCAAGAGGCCACACCTATTATAGCAGGTGATGTGATACGGAGTGCTTTTCAGTTCAACGCCTGCACCAACTAGTTTGCCGTTACACGCCACTGATGAAAGGACGATATCCTGAAACGCGTCTGGCGTTTTCAAAGCGAACATTTTGTTTCCTGGGTTTCACTCCTGCTGGCAGGCTGTTTTACCAATAAAAAGTGGGCGAACACTTACCTTTGTGAGGCTGCATTCTCAATGGGATCTGCACAAGTTTGGATTTAAAGCGGCCGTCCCGGTCGCGAGAATGCGCCTGTCGCTTCGGCGGATCCTCGACAGCGTCCAGGTGGTGCCGTTGGTATGGAGCAAAGGCGGAGCTGGATTCTAGCAGAGGAGGCCAGCACCAGCCCCGGTTAACAACCTACAAAGCGGGGCAGGAGCTACCACAGAGACACGCATTAATTAGGCTCACAGTCTGAAGGTGTGCAGGTGTGCCCACTGGGGTTTCAATCGTGAAAGCACTACATCACCCAGAAGACCCCGCAAGAGGCCACGCCTATTATAGCAGGTGATGTGATACAGAGTGCTTTTCAGTTCAACGCCTGCACCAACTAGTTTGCCGTTACACGCCACTGATGAAAGGACGATATCCTGAAACGCGTCTGGCGTTTTCAAAGCGAACATTTTTGTTTCCTGGGTTTCACTCCTGCTGGCAGGCTGTTTTACCAATAAAAAGTGGGCGAACACTTACCTTTGTGAGGCTGCATTCTCAATGGGATCTGCACAAGTTTGGATTTAAAGCGGCCGTCCTGGTCGCGAGAATGCGCCTGTCGCTCCGGCGGATCCTCGACGGCGTCCAGGTGGTGCCGTTGGTATGGAGCAAAGGTGGAGCTGGATTCTAGCAGAGGAGGCCAGCACCAGCCCCGGTTAACAACCTACAAAGTGGGGAAGGAGCTACCACAGAGACACGCATTAATTAGGCTCACAGTCTGAAGGTGTGCAAGCGTGCCCACTGGGGTTTCAATCGTGAAAGCACAACATCACCCAGAAGACCCCGCAAGAGGCCACGCCTATTATAGCAGGTGATGTGATACAGAGTGCTTTTCAGTTCAACGCCTGCACCAACTAGTTTGCCGTTACACGCCACTGATGAAAGGACGATATCCTGAAACGCGTCTGGCGTTTTCAAAGCGAACATTTTGTTTCCTGGGTTTCACTCCTGCTGGCAGGCTGTTTTACCAATAAAAAGTGGGCGAACACTTACCTTTGTGAGGCTGCATTCTCAATGGGATCTGCACAAGTTTTGATTTAAAGCGGCCGTCCCATTTGCGAGAATGCGCCTGTCGCTCCGGCGGATCCTCGACGGCGTCCAGGTGGTGCCGTTGGTATGGAGCAAAGGCGGAGCTGGATTCTAGCAGAGGAGGCCAGCACCAGCCCCGGTTAACAACCTACAAAGCGGGGCAGGAGCTACCACAAAGACACGCATTAATTAGGCTCACAGTCTGAAGGTGTGCAGGCGTGCCCACTGGGGTTTCAATCGTGAAAGCACTACATCACCCAGAAGACCCCGCAAGAGGCCACGCCTATTATAGCAGGTGATGTGATACGGAGTGCTTTTCAGTTCAACGCCTGCACCAACTAGTTTGCCGTTACACGCCACTGATGAAAGGACGATATCCTGAAACGCGTCTGGCGTTTTCAAAGCGAACATTTTGTTTCCTGGGTTTTACTCCTGTTGGCAGGCTGTTTTACCAATAAAAAGTGGGCGAACACTTACCTTTGTGAGGCTGCATTCTCAATGGGATCTGCACAAGTTTGGATTTAAAGCGGCCGTCCCGGTCGCGAGAATGCGCCTGTCGCTCCGGCGGATCCTCGATGGCGTCCAGGTGGTGCCGTTGGTATGGAGCAAAGGCGGAGCTGGATTCTAGCAGAGGAGGCCAGCACCAGCCCCGGTTAACAACCTACAAAGCGGGGCAGGGGCTACCACAGAGACACGCATTAATTAGGCTCACAGTCTGAAGGTGTGCAGGCGTGCCCACTTGGGTTTCAATCGTGAAAGCACTACATCACCCAGAAGACCCCGCAAGAGGCCACGCCTATTATAGCAGGTGATGTGATACGGAGTGCTTTTCAGTTCAACGCCTGCACCAACTAGTTTGCCGTTACACGCCCCTGATGAAAGGACGATATCCTGAAACGCGGCTGGCGTTTTCAAAGCGAACATTTTGTTTTCTGGGTTTCACTCCTGCTGGCAGGCTGTTTTACCAATAAAAAGTGGGCGAACACTTACCTTTGTGAGGCTACATTCTCAATGGGATCTGCACAAGTTTGGATATATATATATATATATATATATATATATATATATATATATATATATATTCACTGAAAAAACCATAGGTTTTAAACACTTTATAGTTAGGAAGTAGCATTTACAAAACCTATGAAATTCACTGAAAAAACCATAGGTTTGACACCAGTTGTAGTTAGGTGGAAATTTTACTGATATAAAACCAATGAAATTCCACGTTATAGTTAGTTGGACTCACTATAACTTGCGCGTGTAATGCACTGCTGATGACGTCACATATTACATCACTCATGACATCACTGATGACACCATCCAGTGAATGTGTGTCTTTCTGAAAAATAAATATGTGTTATATATGTATATATTATTGAATATCTTAGTGAATACATATATTACTGAGTAATGATTAAATATTTAAATATATGTATTAGTGTTTCACTTTGTGTATAAGTGGCTGCATGGGTTGATGAGTAGGTACATGTGTATGTATATAGGTTATTAGATGTTTTTCTTAGTATCAGTATGAGTGTTTGCATGGTTTGGTGGAGGTATTACTTAGTACATAGATGCAAGAATGACTGAGTCTCTGTTTGTATGTGTTTTGAAGACAGCATATGTGAAGGACTGTATGGGTGGATTAGTGTGTATATGTCTGTATTAGTGAGTGAATTAATGTCTTATTAGTGTCTTTATCAGTAACTACATATGTTTTAATGTAGTATATGTGAATATTGATGTATATAAGTGACTATATGTGAGAGTGAGGGATTGTAAGAGTTCCTGTTTAAATTAGTATGTGTTTCTACAAGTGATTTTTTATGAGAGTAAGTATGTGTAAGTTTCCTTAGAAGTAAAGTGGTAGTGTGTGTATAGCTGTTTATGCAAATAAATGGATGTTCAATAGTTTATTTGCATGTGTGAGTATGTGTGTGAATAACTTTTGGATGATTGTCAGTGTGTAACAGGATGTGTAGGTGTAGCACTACATATGATTAGTGAATATATGTATGAGTGACTATATAGAACTGTTGGTGAATTAGTGCATGTGTATATAGATGGTGGAATTATTGAATTTGTTGTTGTAACTGGTATGGGTATCTCCATTTTTTTGAAAATGTTAGTTTCTATTTTTGAATATGTGTTTCAAGGGTTAGATTACAGTGAAAGGAGGTCTGTCACTGTGTCACAAGGATGGTGTCATCAGTGATGTCATGAGTGATGTAATATGTGACGTCATCAGCAGTGCATTACACGCGCAAGTTATAGTGAGTCCAACTAACTATAACGTGGAATTTCATTGGTTTTATATCAGTAAAATTTCCACCTAACTACAACTGGTGTCAAACCTATGGTTTTTTCAGTGAATTTCATAGGTTTTGTAAATGCTACTTCCTAACTATAACGTGTGTAAAACCTATGGTTTTTTCAGTGAATTTCATAGGTTTTGTAAATGCTACTTCCTAACTATAACGTGTGTAAAACCTATGGTTTTTTCAGTGAATTTCATTGGTTTTTTAAATGCTAATTCAGAAATATCTCGTGTATACAACCTATTCTTTTGTCAATAAAGGTCTGGCAATATTTTTTTCGGAAACAAGCCGTTTTCTTCACTGTTCAAGTTGCATAGAGACTCCTTGTAAAGCGATACAGAATTAGAAAGTCTGTACCTTGCCTTTTTTTTAACGCATTAAAATTTGTCTGTAAATAAAAATAGCCTTTCTAAACTTTCGTGCGCGACCCGGTGTGCGCACTCTCGGCAACAGTTCTCAATAAATTGGATAGCGCATTTCCAGGCTTTCGTGCGCGACCGACTGCGCGCACCCGCCTATATATTTCGTGAAAACTTTGCAATTGCAACTTATTTAATTTCTTCATAGACCCATCAGAGAACTTATACTACGTCAAAGACACTAAACCTAGGCTTCTTTTTTATTATTATGAAAATTTTCATTAAATGGAGCCGAATGTCTTTTTAAACTTTCGTGCGTGACCGAATGTACACACCTTGGTATTTTTAAAAAAATATATAAAAGGTTTTATAATTTAACAATTGTATGCTTGAATCGAGCTCAGAAGATATATTAAATCCGGATGTGTTTGGATTTACTCCTTTTCACGTTTTGAAACTTCGCTGAATTAGACCGCTACTTCCAAATGGCGTACGTGACCAGATACTATCACCGCGTACACGTCCTGAGACGCGCATGTGAAGTCATGTGACTTGAAAACAACACTTCCAATTGGTTCTTAGTAGTTTCTATTCTGCAATTTACACGGAGCACTCCACCCACTTATCTCACTATCTTTTCTACTCTCAAAAGAGAACAACCTTCAACATCTTTCGAAAGACTTTCTTTTCACGCGATAATGTGAAATACTGAGATTGTTACAGGATTTTCTATCAGATATGTGTTCCCATTTCTGTTGAAGCACTAACACCGTGGAAAATTCCACCGATAGCAGTGATATTTTTAACGCCGAGCACCGGCGATTTTTATCACTTAGAAGCCTTCCTATTATGAAGGTTTATCTCCTAAGTCTCTGATTCTCAAACTGTGCAACGCGGCTCCCCTGTGTGCCGTAATGAAGTGCTAGAGGCGCCACCCACACTCTAGTGTGACTAACCATCTATAAATTCCACAGACATCTCTACCCTGTTATCTGCAATTGTGAGCATCAAAAGGAGCTGCGCTACGCCCCTGTGGGAGGCCTCACTCCCACTGCTGCAATGGCTTGGCAGTCCTCCAGATGCACAGGAACAGCCCCTCCGATCCATTGAAGTTCTCTGTCGTGAGAGGCCTCACTCCCACTGCTGCAACGGCTTGGCAGTCCTCCAGATGCACAGGAACAGCCCCTCCGATCCATTGAAGTTCTGTGTCGGTCTTAATACCACTTACGAAATGAAAATAAGCACTGAAGAATATTCAAGCATGTAGTATTCCTCCTGCTACAGCATACAGAATGCATTGTATTACCTATAAAAAAGTGAAACACCCACGCTACAATCATATAGAATACTTCCTCTAAAGAAGCCTGTGAATAACTTTAAAACATCAGGTTAACCTTTTTTTACTCTCTCATCATTGTTAAAGATAAGTATTTACAATACTATATTAAACAATGCCATGGTTGTTGCTTTTTAATTTTAAAAATCTTGCAATCTTTCACAAACCCAATACTCATGGCTTCTTTTTCGTGACAAAAATATTGCAATATTACATACCTACATAGAATAACAGAAAAAACAGAAAACTACAAAGGCCAAACAGTCTACTAAACGCGGATTTGTAACCTATGGGGCAGATTTATGTTAACTACTTCATACCCAGATATGCACCAGTTAATGTGCACCACAGTATGCTAGTGCTCCGTTACCCATGGTGTGCCACATTTGAAGTGTGGCGCACCATGGTACAAAAACACCATACATGCGTAACACATCTGTGCTGAAAAAGTAATACATTGCTAGAGTTGCATCGCAACTGTGATGCAGCTCCAGCAAGGCTCGCCAATGCACTATATTCACAATCCTGCGTCAATACCTACGCCTGCTTCAAGCACATGCACAGTTTTGAAACAGCATGGGCCTGAAAGTCACTGAGTGAAATATCATACATTACAGTCAGCCACTTTCAAGATGCATTCCTTCAGAGGAACACTTACCGTTTATTAGAGGTAGATCGTCCGACTCCACCGGAGGACACCCCTAATAAAAAAGACATATATATAAAATGCGGACTAGCCGCTGTATCGTGCTAGCAAACTTTAACTTAAAAATCGTTAGAAAAAACAAAAGGAATCGAGCAAAATCAGTAGGCCACTGATAGGATTTTTTTTTGACCTCGCTAAAATAGAAACATTAGGAACAACCCCTCATGAGAAATATGAAACTAGTAAGAGAAACCGAGCTCGACGCCATGATGGCTGCAACATAGCTCGGCTCCGCCGCCCACCCCGCCCAAAATAACGACAAACCCTATGCAAATATTATAAATAAATACAACACACCAGCAAAGTAACAGGGTAAAACGTTTTATTAAATAACTATTTACATGGCAGCCTGCTGCAACATGAAAACAACACTTCCAATTGGTTCTTACTAGTTTCTATTCTGGAATTTACACGCAGCACTCCACCCACTTCTCTCACTATCTTTTCTACTCTCAAGAGAGAACAACGTCCTACATTTTTCGGAAGACTTTGGTGAAATGGCTACCGTTTCTCATTCACCTTCCGAATCTGAACAAAATGATCGACTACCTTTAAGAAGAAAAAAAGAATCTTTCATCTGGCAATTTTTCACTTATCCTGAAGATCAAAAGAAAGTAAATGCACCAAAAGTAACCTGCACGATATGTGACTCGTTTCTCTCAAGAGGAAATCCAACAAAAAAATATTCCTTTTCCATACATACCATGGTGCGGCATGTCAAACAAGTGCACCCTGTGCAATTTGCAGAGGCATCGACAAAAGTCCTGGCCACGCTATAACCATTAGAGGTGGCCAGCACATTTTCTGATCGACGACCTGTATCTCCATCGAGTGCACAGATGGACTTGAGATATTTAACTATATATGGTCTAAAACCTATGGTTTTTTCAGTGAATTTTCAAGGTTTTGTAAATGCTAATTCCTAACTATATATGGTCTATAACCTATGGTTTTTTCAGTGAATTTGCTCCGCCGCCCACCCCGCCCAAAATAACGACAAACCCTATGCAAATATTATAAATATATACAACACACCAACAAAGTAACAGGGTAAAACGTTTCATTAAATAACTATTTACATGGCAGCCTGCTGCAACATCGATCCAAATGCATGACACTGTTCCTGTCAAGGTAGCATAGCTGGCGGCCTAGGGGTAGAGGACCGTTGTGCAAATACCCCGGGGAGGACTCTGGATATGCTTGGTCCCTGAGATCCTTCGATGTCACTGCCTTCCACAAATGGCATAAGTCCTGGATGTTCGGTGCCATACTTGAGGGTTTGACCTAAAGACACGTCCTGCGGTGCCCTGGTCCAACCATCACATATACCTGCGCCAGGAGACGGCGTGGGGTGCACTGGAAGGGAGAGGCGGCGCACGAGCCTCTCCCACCTCCCCAGGTGGAGGTTTCTCAGCTACACCCCTAAAGACACGTCCTGCGGTGCCCTGGTCCAACCATCACATATACCTGCACCAGGAGACGGCAACATCCACGACTTATGCCATTTGTGGAAGGCAGTGACATCGAAGAATTTCAGGGACCAAGCATATCCAGAGTCGTGGATGTTGGGTGCCATAGTTGAGGGTTTGACCTAAAGACACATCCTGCGGTGCCCTGGTCCAACCATCACATATACCTGCGCCAGGAGACGGCGTGGGGTGCACTGGAAGGGAGAGGTGCCGTGAACGAGCCTCCCCCACCTCCCCAGGTGGAGGTTTCTCAGCTACACCCCTAAAGACACGTTCTGCGGTGCCCTGGTCCAACCATCACATATACCTGCACCAGGAGACGGCGTGGGGTGCACTGGAAGGGAGAGGCGGCGCGAACGAGCCTCCCCCACCTCCCCAGGTGGAGGTTTCTCAGCTACACCCCAGCGCTTCACTGATCTCCTTGTCCTCAGTCAAGCATCAATAGTAAGATTTTCATAGGTGAGTGTAGGTTCATAGTTTGCCATCCACAGACTAAAAGCCTGGAGTGGGAGTGAAAACACCATAACTAGGTAAGAAGGAACGCAGAGGCTGTAGGAAGGACTCTGGATATGCTTGGTCCCTGAGATGCTTCGATGTCACTACCTTCCATAAATGGCATAAGTCCTGGATGTTGGGTGCCATAGTTGAGGGTTTCACCTAAAGACACGTCCTGCGGTGCCCTGGTCCAACCATCACATATACCTGCGCCAGGAGACGGCGTGGGGTGCACTGGAAGGGAGAGGCGGCGCGAACTAGCCTCCCCCACCTCCCCAGGAGGAGGTTTCTCAGCTGCACCCCAGCACTTCACTCGACATAGGCGGCCAGCTCCCGGGGTCCGGCGGAACTTTTAGCCTTTTGGTGACTCTTCCATTCTGGACCTTGTCCCACAATCCGTTTGACCTGAAGACACGTCCTGCGGTGCCCTGGTCCAGCCATCACATATACCTGCGCCAGGAGACGGCGTGGGGTGCACTGGAAGGGAGAGGCGGCGCGAACGAGCCTCCCCCACCTCCCCAGGTGGAGGTTTCTCAGCTGCACCCCAGCACTTCACTCGACATAGGCGGCCCGCTCCCGGGGTCCGGCGGAACTTTTAGCCTTTTGGTGACTTCCATTCTGGACCTTGTCCCACAATCCGTTTGACCTGAAGACACGTCCTGCGGTGCCCTGGTCCAACCATCACATATACCTGCGCCAGGAGACGGCGTGGGGTGCACTGGAAGGGAGAGGCGGCGCGAACGAGCCTCCCCCACCTCCCCAGGTGGAGGTTTCTCAGCTGCACCCCAGCACTTCACTCGACAAGATGAGCTGCGCCCGCTCCTGCGGCACATTGCCTCGCTCGGCCAGCTGAATTACGCCTGCTCTTGCTATTACAGCGTCTCACCCGCCATCCGGCTGAATTGCACCCACTCTTGCGGTACAGCAACAGGCGGCTGCCACGGAGCTCAGGAAATGGCGGTCGGCTCCACAGACTTGGGCCTGGCCTGCAAGGATGGCTCTGGACAACCCTGGAACTCGGACGCTTGTCTGCTACGGCATGGGCCCCATTCCCTAAAGCGTCCCCTCAGCCTTGAAGATTCTACAAGAGTCACCGGGGCCCCCGACTCCCGCAGACTTCCGGTGGGGAGCGACTGCCATGATTGCTCGCGGAATGGCCACGACGTAGCCACGGGGTGCTCTCATGCTGACGCCAGCTTCAGTCTGAAACTTCCAGAAACACTGTAGACTACCAATTCAACCAGTTCCGGTGGAGCCCCAACGACGTATCACGTTGTTGCATAATGCGTCATATGACACGCCGCGTTAGCGCACCCGGAAGTGCTCCGGTGCGCGAGGCGCGAAGCGCAGCTTCCCGGAAGCAATCTGGGGCGCGGCGCGGAGCGCGTAACGTAAGCATAACAGGTCATGTGACTTGTTAATAAAACTTTTCATTGGTTTAGAAATATTTTTTGTCCCAAATGATGAAAACCCCTCCTTGTTTCCTCTTGGCTCCTGCCCCCTCCCCAAGTCTTGCTCGGCCAGCTGAGTTTCGCCCACTCTTGCGGCCTACGACATGGATACGCCGGGGCGTTATGGATCAGTATGAGCAAATATACACTTGGGGATTCACAAGCAACAACAAGCCTTTGTATTTGGGGCTCTAAATCAACAACAGTGACAGAGAACAGAACCGAACTAAGCACTCAGGGGCTACGTTTAAACGTAACATCATCTCCCCAGAGTTACATCACCTTACACACACATCCACTCTGATCTCCTTGGCCTCAGTCAAGCATCAATAGTATGATTTTCATAGGTGAGTCTAGGTTCATGGATTTCCATCCACAGACTAAAAGCCTGGAGTGGGAGTGAAAAACCCATAACTAAGTAAGAAGGAAGGCAGAAACAGAATCTTCCTCTGCAACATCCGGCTCTGCATCGCTACTTACTTATAAATGCAGAAAAAACTCAATTAACACAAGGGCTCTTTTCAGAGCCACCTTATATCAAAGCACTGAAACTTCTGATTTATCTCCATTTTCACACTCTTGTAAATAGGTGTGCGCGCCCGAGTGCACGCACCCCGCAACTTTTTTCAAAAAAAATATATATATTTTCGCCTTTAGGGACCTTACTGCACACCCTGAGAAAACCTACGCAGCAAAACAATCTCTACCTTCTCCCCTTTCCATGTTCCAACGCTTTGAAATTAACAATATATTTACTCGCAGTGACAAAATGGCGGTCAACACTTCCTGATTTCCTTCGAATCGAACGTTAACAGACGTCATGCAGCAAAAAAAAAAATCCGCTCGCGCGCAGCCGCTTGAGTGCGCGCACCCGTGCGCGCGTATAGATATATAATTGACTTTAACTTTAATTTTCTCAGCAACTACTGAACGGATTTACACCATTCCAAAAAAAGCTTAATCTGCGAGCCGGACTCTACAGTTTTGCCAAATTTCTTATAAATCCATTAAGCCGTTCGACCTGTAGCCGTGTCTAAACGTCCTATGGAAAATAACATGGAGAAAACACGTTTTGGGACCCCCCTTTTATCTCAGCCCCCACTTCACCAATCCCCCCCAAACTTTCAGGGAAGGAGCGCAGCGGACCGAGCCATCTTCTTTGAGAAATTCGCAAAGATTCATCCACCAGGGCCAAAGTTAATCCAAATAGAATGTTGAGGATTTCCTATGGAAACTAGGTCCTAACTATAACTACCTACTGGCGACCGCCAGTAGGTAATATATATACATATATATATATATATATATATATGCCAAGGTGTATTGAAGAATGAGTGGGTGTATAAGAGCCAGGATGGATGATTAAGTAGGTGTGTGACTGACTGTATAAGTGAGTGATTAATTGTGTCTTGCTTAATGCATGTATTAGCGACTGATACAGACATTCACACAGTTTAGGTTGTCAGTTGGTGTGCAAGCGGTTGCATGGTTTGGTTAGCAGCTAAATGAGGATCTATTTGAGCTATTGATTGCTTGTCTGAGTAGCTGTATGGGTGCCTGAGTGTCTGTGTGGGTGGGTCGGGGGTGTGACTCTGTGCATAGATGTGTGAGTGGATAATTCACTGCATATATGTGTTTACGTCTGTATCTGTGAACGGCTGTATGGCTGGGTGAGTTTGTGTATTGATGTCTTTGTGAGTGAATGGGTACCTCAGTGGTACATGTGTCAGTAACTGCATTTGTCAAAGGCAGTATATGTGAGTGTTGGACTGTAAAAATGACTTTATGTGAGAGTAAGTGATTGTGAGAGTGCCTGTATGGACCAGTGTGTGCTTTTATTAGTTATTGTTTTAGAATGAAACTATGTGTTAATATATGTTTAAATAAGTGAGGTGGTATGTGTATAACTGTACCGGTGAGTCAATAAAAGTGTAATTCATTGTTTCCATTACTGACTAGGTGTGTGAATAACTCTATGAATGAGAGGCAGTGTCTGAGTGTCTGTACATATGAGTGAGTGGATATGATAATGTTGTATTGAAGCTGACTGTATGTATGAGTGACTGTATCGGTGAATGAATTGATGTGTGTGTAGACATAGGAATTAGTCAGTGGATATGTACTAACTGGTATTGGTATGTTCATGGTTTTGAAAATTATAGTCTGTATTTTACAGTGGGTGTATCAAGTGTTATATTAGAGTCTGATGAGGTGCATCAGATTGTCACGTGGATGATGTCATCAGTGATGTCATCAGTAATGTAATTTGAGATGTCACCAGTGATGTCATCAGTGATGTCACTGACCATGTCATAAATGATGTAATATGTGACATCATCAGCAGTGCATTGCAGAGGCACGAGTTATAGTTAGCTGAACTAACTATAACAGGAGAATTTCAACTGTTTTGTATGGGTGAAATATCCAACTAACTATATTGTCCCTGAAACCTATGTTTTTTTCAGTGAATTTCTAAGGTTTTTTAAATGCTAATTCCTAACTATAACATCTGTAAAACCTATGGTTTTTTCAGTGAATTTCAAAGGTTTTTTAAAAGTTAATTTCATATTTTAATATTTATAAAAACCTATATTTTATTCTAATTGTTTTTACAATATTTTGGAACTCTATTATCCTTTTTTAACTTTTAAAATTATGTCATATTTTATATCGTCCCCAAAAAATATGTGTATTATATTTTCTTTTTTTTTTTAGAAAACTAAAGTCCCGTACCGGTAGTCTACCAAGCTCCATCAGCACGCAAATCCTATCCACCATATTGAAATGATGCGCATTTTGTATCCAATGGGTTCGTGGCACCACATAACAACATATACATATGAGGTTGCGCTAGCTGCTAGTTTGGCATGCGACGGGTACGCAGTACCAAGCCGTGCATTACGTCATGTACATATGGAGTCGCACCTGCTGAGCGTTGCGTATGGGATGAGGGCACGCTGCCAGGCCCTGTCTTACGTCAAAAATGTATGGTGTCGCGACTGGTACGCCATTCCCTCATTTTTTTTTATGTCTCAAAAGTATATGTAAATAACTTTAAAGTGTATATGAGAGCAAGCGATAATCTAAAATATTTTCAACATTTATATATTTCTAACTGTAATAAACTTATATTATAGTAAATATATTCTCAAAATCGCGTTAGGGGCAGTCTCTTTGCGCGCTGATTGCGCAATTGCCATGTGACCCTAAAAAAAGCATTTGATTAGTTCATAACATTTTCCATTGTAGCAGTTGGAGAACGCCCCCCATTTTAGTCATTCTCTCTACAGCATTTGATGAGACACACCTCTTCTGCTTATAGAGCTTTTTTGAATCTTTTTGCTATGTACACATATCTTACAATACACACAACATGCAACCACCATCTTCATCAATATTCATCGTCTGTAAAGTAGCCTTCCACCTGTGATAGCCATTCACCTAAAAGTTACGTAACCAAAGTTTTCCCCACTACCAGAGGTAACATGGTTGCATACGCTGTCCACAGCCCAATATAATGTAGTACGGCCCAGGGGCAGTATCATGCATAGATAATGAACAAACGGACACAGATAGATAGTGGAAGTGGGTACGGGTATGTGCACTTGATACCTTTTTATTACCAGGGTCACATATCCAGTGACGTCTGTGGTGGATGCTTGTGGAGTGAGTGTAAACCAGCCCTCAGGGAATGGTTGCTGCTATCATCAACAACAACAGTAATCATTGGATCACACACAGACAATCAATAATAAAAGAATCAATAGTTTGTGCTGCAGTAAGGTAGGGACAGTAGATGTGAAATAATACAGAAAAATATTCTATCGTAAAAGAACCAAAACTTGTGGTATACTGATCAATCAATAGATCTGAAATAATACAAAAAAAGATTGTATCATAAAGGTATCATCAGTTGTAGTGCACTCACATAGCCACATCAAAATCATTCAGCATGTGCACAACCAGCTATGATGCGTGATGTGGGCAGGCCGTACTAGGAGTAATGTCTGTTGCCATCAACACAGCATCATCTGCAATAGCGACTCAATCTGAATTGTGAACACTGGTGTCTGCAGTGTAGGCTAGAGAGAGCGGTCAGCAAGGGCCCACAGCTACGTAACGTGGACTTGAGCTGCCCAGTTTGTCATACGAGAAGCAACAAAAAGCGTGTGCGGGGCCTGCGATGATGCATATGTGTGGTGTGGACAGAGCTCACTGCAGCAATGTCTTTTCCTACAGGACTACCTCATCTACAATACCGACTCGAGCTGAATTGTGAACACTGCTGTCTGCAGTGTTAATTGAAGGCTGTACTCACACAGACAACCATTAATACTTTTTCTCACTTCCTCTTCACAAAATACAACAACATAAATTACAGAAAACTCTGCAATAAATAAATCAAAACAATTCGAATTGCGATTTCTGCTGTCCACAATGTAAACTATTCAGTGTTCCTTTGCACTTGCAAGATACATTTGGTCATTGTAGTAAACCTATAAGTCATCTAAAAAAAAATCTTCAAGCAAGTATACTAAAAGGATATTGTGTATATTTCAATAGATGTTCTAGTTACTTGAGTACTGGATGCTGTAATTAAACAATAACCACTCGATCTGAATTGCAAAGACTTCTGTCTGCAGTGTAGGCCAGAGAGAGGAGTCAGCAAGGGCCCACAGCTACGTAACGTGGACTTGAGCTGCCCAGTTTATCATAAGCGAAGCAAAAAAAAGCATGGGCGGAGCCTGTAATGATACGTATGCATGGTGCAGACAGTGCGCACTGGAGCAATGTCTTTTACTACAGGACTGCGTCATCTACAATAGCAACTCAATCTGAATTGTGAACACTGCTGTCTGCAGTGTTAATTGAAGGCAGTACTCACACAGACAACCATTAATACTTTTTCTCACTTCCTCTTCACAAAATACAACAACATAAATTACAGAAAAGTCTGCAATACATAAATCAAAACAATTCGAATTGCGATTTCTCCTGTCCACAGTGCACACCATTCAGTGTTCCTTTGGACTTGCAAGATGAATTTGGTCATTGTATTAACCTATATGTCATCTAAAAAAAATTCTTCAAGCAAGTCTACTAAAAGAATATTGTGTATATTCCAATGGACGTTCTAGTTACTTGACTATAGGATTCTGTAATTAAACAATCACCCCTGAATCTGAATTGTGAGCCCTGCTTACCGCAGTGTATGCCAGAGGCAGAATTCATTAACGCCTCACAGCCACGTACCGTTGAATTCAAAAGCATGGAGTTGGTTGCACCAGATCGGAGGGGGTACACAGAAATAATCACAGACTTTAACTTCTGACATCCTCAATCATAGAATCAAGACCCCGTTTCACTGTTTGGACCTGCTAATCCGCAGTGTACTCCACCGACTGGTGTCAACCAAACACAATAATCCTGTGCAACAGTTAGCTATGCAAGCACATAGTCTGATGCACCTCAACGGAGGGAGTTCTATGAAAGCCAAGCAGCAAGTCATATCGGACAATTTCCTTTGTGGGATCAAGACACCGTTCCACTGTTAGGACCTAGACTTGGTTGCACCTGTTCGGAGGTGGTACACAGAAATAATCCCAGACTTTAACTTCTGACATCCTCACTCATAGAATCAAGACCCAGTTCCACTGTTCGGACCTGCTGTACCGTGGTGTAGTCCAGCAAGTACCGTCAACCAAGCCCAATACTCCTGTACATCAGTTAGCTACGGAAGCACAGAGTCTGATGCACCTCAACGGAGGGCATTCTGTGAAAAGCAAGCAGCAGGTAATATCGGACATCGTCCATTGTGGGATCAAGACACCGTTCCACTGTTGGGACATATTCGACTACTGGGTTAGTAGTATACAGACTACTTCACGCTGCTGGTGCGCTGTGTGCCTGTGTCGCGATAGCCAGCATTGATCTCAGGAGCCTTCCGAGCTCGCAGACGTCGGCCCACGAGCTTCCGCCATCACGTGGTGGGCCCTCTTTAACATAAGGTGGTGTCGAAAGGAGAACTGTGCGGCATATACGCGAGCCGCATTCATGACGGTTCCTGAGTACTAGCACGCTGAGAGCATCATTCAAGCAGCCACCTTCGGTCACGTGGGCAACCTCGTGCCAGTGTAAGCTGACCAGACCTGGCAGACACGTTTGCCATTCCGGAAGAGAACCACACCCAGAGAAACGTGCCTTTTATTCATACCCCTACGCTAGCCTTGCGTACGCTGAGCCAGCCCACTACGCTAAAGATTTGGGGGGGCACGTATGCGCTACGTTTCCGTAATCTTCCCTACTGATTGTACTATCATGGTAGCGTCCACTATCCACTTCATTGAATACACCATCAGTGTATGTTGAGATGTACATGTCTGTGCTCTGCATACTCAAGTCTCTCCGGCACATCCCCTCAACACTTTGCATTGTATCATTTTATAACCGAGAAACACTTGCCACCTTCGCACATACTTTGCTCCCATCTTTCCCCGCATTCTGCATTGTGTAACAGAGGTGCACTGCCATGTTTGGTTTGTGTACATGGCTAGCCACGGTTCCTACAGTACGTAGTGTCGTTTTGTCTACTAGGTGTACATGTTGTTTGTCAAGTTGTATGTGATCATGCAAGGTAGCACGTTTATACACGAGCAATGGTTTCTCCCATTTACATATCGCTGTCTTAAAGAACACACAGAAGTTTTTTCTCACAGGTGAAAACTGCGACCACAATGGCAGTCATTCATTACTATCCAAGAAGGTCAAACTGCACGACGCTTCTAAGCCCTCAATCTTGCGTGCTTTCTTAAACGCTCACCAACTCCCACAATTAGATTCACTCCTATGGAATGTGAGCTGGCATACCGTATGTCCTTACTGTTTCAAACCGAGTAATTTTCTGTGGCAATGTCTATTCCCACCCACACAATGTAACTCCCAAACTTCACCTTGGCCTTCAATCCCTACTTTGAAAACAGATTTCATTAAACTAACCAAACTGAAAGCGCTTTTGTTCAGAACAGAAGTGTTCCTCATGTCTGCAAAACAAATGTATTGATTGCAGATAGCATGAACTTCAAGTCACTTTTAAATACGAACCTTCCATTACAGTTTGTGAATTGTTACACAATTTTCACAATTTTCAACACATTCCTTCGATCATCTCTGGAATAACAGGAACAGTGCCCATAATTCTCGCTCTCTTTGCGGCCATCCTACTACTATTTTTGCTTGTAAAAAATGGCTGCGCTCCCTATGGTAACAACCATGTCTGACAGAATACACCTTTACTCAAAGCTACATCAATACCGTGAAAAAATGGAACTACTTTTTGGCTGCCTCTATCTATTATCGGAGCCAGCTACAACATGACATTTATGTACACATATGCAATCTGCGGGCAACCATCTTTTTGTTGCAAAACTTGCCCATTCGACTGGCGAATGGATCTATGCATCTCAACAATCAATTCATTTCAAAAAGCTTTATTCGACAGTAAGTCATAAGAGCACATACAGTACACAGAACTAGACAATACACAATTAATAGGACATATAAACTACATATAGTTAAAATTTTATTAAATTCTGATTTATACTGCCGATTTACAAATATTATAAAAAGATTCATCGATAATATGAGATGATCAGGGTATCGCCCGCAAACATGAGAACAGCTATGCGGGTCCCAGCAAGGACTGGGGCATCAGTGGGGGAACTGGAAAGATGGTTGACAATTCCATTGATGTATAAGGAAAACAGGGTGGGGCCAGGACAATCAACAATCGCTCCCGATATCCAGCAGGTAATGGAGTATCTTGAAAACCCTGAACTTGATTGTTCGGGCACTGGAGCCATGGCGGATGAAAAGCAAAAAGGTAATGTGGCGGAATGGGATTTCTGCGCAGCCGCGAAAGATCTCCTGCAACGTGCGACCTTTGACAACATCACAGATTGCCTGCCAATTCAAATTGCCACTCCAACATTCCAGGAACATTACTGTCCCTTTGAGGATATGAATTGGATCGCTTCGCTCTTCTCACATAATGGCAACAATGATCTCTTGGAACATTACGCATCTCAAGCCGCTGAAGAACTTCTGGACTGCAATCTTTAAGACTTGTAAAAAACTCACATTACTCTTGGATTGATTTTTTCCATCTTTTTTTACTTTTTCCTTTAATTTTTTTAATACACTTCAATTGTACTACTTTCATATAATAACTTTCTAAGTATGCTCACGCATTTCAACTCTGTTTTCGTTATTGCCCCTTACGTCTCCATTTTAACCAGGGATCGGTGATGTATGGCCTATGCAAATACGCTATTTACTTGCTAAACTAGCCTAAACCCGAAATCCATTTTGAAACCATGTCTATTCTTTGTGC
This sequence comes from Lissotriton helveticus, assembly GCF_964261635.1. Taxonomy (NCBI): domain Eukaryota; kingdom Metazoa; phylum Chordata; class Amphibia; order Caudata; family Salamandridae; genus Lissotriton; species Lissotriton helveticus. The sequence continues at coordinate 764,791,569 of NC_136067.1, read as the reverse complement.
ACACATCTTATTCACGAAGCCCTTTCACACAAATGTACTCTTCCTCAACCTTTGCTCACAAGCTGGCAATCAAGAAAAAAAAAAAACATTGTTTAGGAACTGGTTGCCACAGTGTGGTAATCGTATCCTACCTTTATTTTCATTAGACAATTTAGTCATTCATGTCTAATAGCTATTGTTCATGTCACATGGAACTGTAACATGTAATGTGGAATTCAATGATGAAGGAGCTTCGGTTGGAATACAGCAGAAGTGGTTGGAATTTGCCTCAGCTCGATGCCTTAGCTCTCTGCACAAGAATGTTTTTTTGAAACAGCTGAAGACAATAATGTATGGTTTGACCAGAAGGGTACCGAATGTACTTCTCAGAAGCACAATGTTTGTGGTCCTCCTCAAAGTTCCAATGTGGGTAGAATTATAACAATTCTGACACGCACCAGATTGAATCTACTGTACAACAGATTGCTGACTGTTCTACTGTTGATAATTTTGTGTTACCAAAAAGCAGTACCAGGGTACCCAAAGAGTTTGCTGATTACATTTTGCAATTTCTTTTTTTCTTTGTTTTCCTAAAGGATACATGTGGTAATTTTATCTTACCTTTATTTTCCTTATAGAATTTAGAGTCATTCAAGTCTAATAGGTCTTGTGTATGTCACATGGAACTGTAACATTTAATGTGGAATTCACTGATACAGGAGCTTACGTTTGATTCCAGCAGAACAGGTTGGAGTTTGCCTCAGCTGGATGCCAGCTAGGTCTTGCACCAGTGGGTCCATTTACGTCACTTAAATAAAGACACTTTTTATATAACTTTCAAACTCCATCGCTTTATTACACACAGCCACTTTCTTAAACACACCTGATTTCACCATTTGCCTTCTGTGGCATTGCAACATTCTGCATTATATTCTTCACAATTATTTATTTATTCCTGCTTGCTAAAACACTGTATTCGAGTCTTCAGACCGGGTGAGTTGAGTAGTTCGCTTCCCACTCCCTGTATAGTATAAACGCATACTAACACTACTTATGCAGGTATGCTACAGCGGCCAGTATCCTACAGCGCCCACAGCACATCACTTTACAGCAATCAGCTTACGGCTTAGGCTCACGGTTTCATCCCGGAGTCTTGAGACCGGTACCAGTGAGTAGTTTGTGTCCCACTCCCGCTATAATCTAAACGCATACTAACACCACCTGCACACCTATCCTAAAGCATCCAGTATGCTACAGCGCCCAGAGCACATCAGTTTACTGCACTCAACTCACGGTTTACGCGCACGCTTTCATCCCTGAGTGTAGAAACACCTCACCTCAGCACCATCTCACTGTAGACAAAAAAGCCCTTTCACACTGGTAGGGTTAAATATTTCACTTCACACACCCATAGCACACCCTAAACACCCCACAGACGTTACAGTGCTCCTACCCTCCGCTTTCCTACTTTTTTGCCCTTTTTTCCCCTTACTCGCTTCAATGGAAACAGAAAATTGCGGCCAACACTTCCTAGTTGCAACCATTCGCAGCCAATAAGCAGCAAGAATGTGCTCGTAACACCAATCAGATGACAGAATTCCCATATATCGATATCTGTAAATTTTGATATTTCTCCAAAACTACAGAAGTGTGCTTTCTCCCGGCCAAATCTGGGGTAATTCTGTTCACCTATTCGACCAGTATGCTTGTCTAAAGTTTCCTATGGAAATTGCATGGAAAAAACATGTTTTGGGACCCCCTTTTATCTCGGCCCCCCTTGACGAATCACCACCAATCTTTCAATGCAGCAAATGATATGAACAAAGAATTAGTTTAGATATTTTCATGAAGATTCATCAAACGACGCCAAAGTTATAAGCAAAACAAAAAATGCTCTTCCTCTACCTGGAAATCGAGACGTCACTATTGCCCGACAGACCAGGGAGCTGAGGTCTCACTACCACACGGACGTATATGTCCACTTGTTGATGTTTTCTAAGAAACTGCGAAAACACCGGGGAAGGGCGACATTTTGCCTCCCCCTTCTATCCCTTCATTTGAGGAACCTGTTTCTTTCATTTGAGGACCCTGTGTCGAATGCCAGGTTGGAAGTATCACCGGTACTGCGACTCCTACACTACAGATTGTCTCTCACCACAGCCCTGAAGAGTCACAAGTTAACTTCCTTGTGACGAAACACATGTCGGCTGGTTTTCTTTCTGTATTGATCAAAAAAAACTTGGTATAAAAAAATCTTCATAAAGATACTCCTGATGTCGACCTTCATATTGCTGCACTGAAAGTACTTTGAATAGTGTTTTTTACACTAAAACTAATACCCTAAAAACATGTGCACAGGACTTGGTTCTATTGTACAGTGTGGGTCCTGACCTACACACTCGCAGGGGTTGTTTTTGCTTGTGTTTGTTTCCCCTGACCTGGTGGCACCGTATTCATCTTTTCACATTTTAAACTCCATTCCATACTTTCTTGAGCGCCATTTCTTCCTGTCCCAATTATAAACCCTCCACTGAACCAATGAACAAAGAATTAGTTTGGAAAATGTCATGAAGATTCATCAAACGACGCCAAAGTTATAAGCAAAACAAAAAATGTTCTTTCTATAGAAGATTGATCCTAACTATAACTACCTACTGGCGACCGCAGGGTGGCTTTTCCTCTCCTTGTAAATATGAAAGAGTCCCCAGCGCCATCACTATGTTACAAAAAGTGACGAACTGGTGGCGCAGGGGGCTTGTAAATCTGCCCCATAAGTGCTTAGGTATTGGCAGAGTGATACAATAAGAACATAGTGCTGGATGGCTGATTGACGAACTGCATGAGACTGACAGGAGGTATCCTAGGCTGCATGAGTACTACTTCAGTATTTAGTGGAGTGTACCAATAGTATGTATCTGCTTAGAGGTTTGTAGGGATTGTGCACAGAATATTGTACGTGTACTTGTGTTGGTGCCTAGGTCATTCTATAAGAACATAACTAGTAACTAGAATGATGACAGTGCTGCAAACAGAGTGCTTGGTTAATTTATAAGTGCTTAGGTATTGTCTCAATGCCTGAGTCATTCTGCAAGTGCATAGACAGTGACTGGGTTCCTAGAGTGCTAGTCGTTGACAGCAGGATACGTTTATAAGCACTTTTGTTTCAGCAGAGTGATTAGATTAGGGCATGCTTCTGTCAGGATTATTGTAGGAGGGGACACAGACTCACAGTGTGATTCCAGACAAGCATGACTATTACCTGGACTTTTGCAGGACTGACTCAGTAGTCTGCAAGGGGTTAAGGGACCGCATACATTGTGCACATTTGACTGTAACACTGCTTGTTTCAATGCCTGAGTCATTCTGCAAGTGCATATACAGTGAATAGGTTCCTAGAGTGCAAGTAGTTTACAGCAGGATAAAGTTTATAAGGACTTATGTTTCAGCAGAGGGATTAGATAAGGACACACTTCTGTTAGGATGATTGTAGGAGTGGATATAGCTGCTTTAGAGCCATAGTACAGGTCAGCAGAGCTGCTTTAGATCCAGAGAACCAGGTCAGCAGAGCCGTTGTAGAGCCACAGACCCAGGTCAGCAGAGATGCTGTAGAGCCAGAGAACCAGGTGAGCAGAGCTGCTTTAGAGCCAAAGAACCAGGTCAGCAGAGCTGCTGTAAAGCCAGAGAAACCAGGTCAGAAGAGCTGCTCTAGAGCCAGAGAACCAGGTCAGCAGAGCCATTGTAGATCCAGTGAACCAGGTCAGCAGAGCTGCTCTAGAGCCTAAGAAGCAGGTCAGCAGAGCTGCACTAGAACCAGAGACCCAGGTCAGCAGAGCTGCTCTAGAGCCAGAGACCCAGGTCAGCAGAGCTGTTCTAGAGGCCGAGAACCAGGTCAGCAGAGCTGCTGTAGAGCCAGAGAAACCAGGTCAGCAGAGCTGCTGAAGAGGGAGAGAACCAGGTCAGCAGAACTGCTTTAGAGCCAACGAACCAGGTCAGCATAGCTCTATAGAGGGAGAGAACCAGGTCAGCAGAGCTGCTTTAGAACCATAGAACCAGGTCAGCAGAGCTGCTTTAGAGCCAGAGAACAAGGTCAGCAGAGCTGCCCTAGAGCCTAAGAACCAGTTCAACAGAGCTTCTCTAGAACCAAAGAATCAAGACAACAGAGCTGCTGTAGAGCCAGAGAAACCAGGTCAATAAAGCTGCTTTACAACGAGAAAAGCAGGTCAGCAGAGCTGCTTTAGAGGGAGAGAACCAGGTCAGAAGAGCTGCTTTAGAGCCAAGGGACCAGGTCAGCAGAGCTGCTCTGGAGCCAGAGAACCAGGTCAGCAGAACTGCTTTAGAGCCATAGAACCGGGTCATCAGAGCTCCTTTAGAGCCAGAGAACCAGGTCAGTAGAGCTGTTGTAGAGCCAGAGAACCAGGTCAGCAGAACTGCTCTAGAGCCTAAGAACTAGGTCAGCAAAGCTGCTCTACAGCCAGAGAACCAGGTCAGCAGAGCTGCTGTAGAGCCAGAAAAACCAGGTCAACAGAGCTGCTTTAGAGGGAGAGAACCAGGTCAGAAGAGCTGCTTTAGAGCCAGAGAACCAGGCCAGCAGAGCTGCTTTAGAGCCAGAGAACCAGGTCAGCGGAGATGCTTTAGAGCCAGAGAACCAAGTCAGCAGAGCTGCTTTAGAGCCAAAGAAACAGGTCAGCAGAGCAGCTTTAGAGCCTAAGAACCAGGTCAGCAGAGCTGCTTTAGAGCCAGAGAACCAGGTCAGCAGAGCTGTTGTAGAGCCAGAGAACCAGATTAGCAGAGCTGCTCTATAGCCTAAGAGCTAGGTCAGCAGAGCTGCTCTAGAGCCAGAGAACCAGGTCAGGAGACCTGCTGTAGAGCCAGAGAAACCAGGTCAGCCAAGCTGCTTTAGAGCCAGAGAACCAGGTCAGCAGAGCCGTTGTAGAGCCACAGACCCAGGTCAGCAAAGATGCTGTAGAGCCAGAGAACCAGGTCAGCAGAGCTGCTTTAGAACCAAAGAACCAGGTCAGCAGAACTGCTTTAGAGCCAACGAACCAGGTCAGCAGAGCTCTATAGAGGGAGAGAACCGGGTCAGCAGAGCTCCTTTAGAGCCAGAGAACCAGGTCAGTAGAGCTGTTGTAGAGCCAGAGAACCAGGTCAGCAGAACTGCTCTAGAGCCTAAGAACTAGGTCAGCAAAGCTGCTCTACAGCCAGAGAACCAGGTCAGCAGAGCTGCTGTAGAGCCAGAAAAACCAGGTCAACAGAGCTGCTTTAGAGGGAGAGAACCAGGTCAGAAGAGCTGCTTTAGAGCCAGAGAACCAGGCCAGCAGAGCTGCTTTAGAGCCAGAGAACCAGGTCAGCGGAGATGCTTTAGAGCCAGAGAACCAAGTCAGCAGAGCTGCTTTAGAGCCAAAGAAACAGGTCAGCAGAGCAGCTTTAGAGCCTAAGAACCAGGTCAGCAGAGCTGCTTTAGAGCCAGAGAACCAGGTCAGCAGAGCTGTTGTAGAGCCAGAGAACCAGATTAGCAGAGCTGCTCTATAGCCTAAGAGCTAGGTCAGCAGAGCTGCTCTAGAGCCAGAGAACCAGGTCAGGAGACCTGCTGTAGAGCCAGAGAAACCAGGTCAGCCAAGCTGCTTTAGAGCCAGAGAACCAGGTCAGCAGAGCCGTTGTAGAGCCACAGACCCAGGTCAGCAGAGATGCTGTAGAGCCAGAGAACCAGGTCAGCAGAGCTGCTTTAGAACCAAAGAACCAGGTCAGCAGAGCTGCTGTAAAGCCAGAGAAAACAGGTCAGCAGAGTTGCTTTAGAGCCAGAGAACCGGGTCAGCAGAGCCACTGTAGAGCCAGAGAACCAGGTCAGAAGAGCTGCTCTAGAGCCAGAGAACCAGGTCAGCAGAGCCATTGTAGATCCAGAGAACCAGGTCAGCAGAGCTGCTTTAGAGCCTAAAAAGCAGGTCAGCAGAGCTGCTTTAGAGCCATAGAACCAGGTCAGCAGAGCTTCTTTAGAGCCAGAGAACAAGGTCAGCAGAGCTGTCCTAGAGCCTAAGAACCAGTTCAACAGAGCTTCTCTAGAACCAGGGAATCAAGACAACAGAGCTGCTGTAGAGCCAGAGAAAGCAGGTCAGTAGAGCTGCTTTACAACGAGAGAACCAGGTCAGCAGAGCTGCTTTAGAGGGAGAGAACCAGGTCAGAAGAGCTGCTTTAGAGCCAAGGGACCAGGTCAGCAGAGCTGCTTTAGAGCCATAGAACCGGGTCAGCAGAGCTCCTTTAGAGCCAGAGAACCAGGTCAGTAGAGCTGTTGTAGAGCTAGAGAACCAGGTCAGCAGAACTGCTCTAGAGCCTAAGAACTAGGTCAGCAAAGCTGCTCTAGAGCCAGAGAACCAGGTCAGCAGAGCTGCTGTAGAGCCAGAAAAACCAGGTCAACAGAGCTGCTTTAGAGGGAGAGAACCAGGTCAGAAGAGCTGCTTTAGAGCCAGAGAACCAGGCCAGCAGAGCTGCTTTAGAGCCAGAGAACCAGGTCAGCGGAGATGCTTTAGAGCCAGAGAACCAAGTCAGCAGAGCTGCTTTAGAGCCATAGAACCAGGTCAGCCGAGCTGCTTTAGAGCCAAAGAACCAGGTCAGCAGAGCTGCTTTAGAGCCTAAGAACAAGGTCAGCAGAGCTGCTGTAGAGCCAGAGAAACCAGGTCAGTAGAACTGCTTTAGAGGGAGAGAACCAGGTCAGCAGAGCTGCTCTAGAGCCAGAGAGCCATGTCAGCAGAACTGCTTTAGAGCCATAGAACCGGGTCAGCAGAGCTGCTTTAGAGCCAGAGAACCAGGTCAGCAGAGCTGTTGTAGAGCCAGAGAACCAGATTAGCAGAGCTGCTCTATAGCTTAGGAACTAGGTCAGCAGAGCTGCTCTAGAGCCAGAGAACCAGGTCAGGAGACCTGCTGTAGAGCCAGAGAAACCAGGTCAGCCAAGCTGCTTTAGAGGGAAAGAACCAGGTCAGCAGAGCTGCTCTAGCTGACACTGACTGGCTGACACTGATTGACTAACACTGACTGACTGACACTGATTGACTGACACTAACTGACTGACACTGACACTGATTGACTGACACTGACTGACACTGAATGTCTGACACTGACTGACTGACTGACACTGTCTGACTGACACTGACTGATGCTGACTGACTACTCTCTACTACTCTACTACTCACTCTCTACTACTCACTCTACTACTTTCAACTACTCACTCTCTACTACTCTACTACTCACTCCCTAAATTCTCCACTGCTCTCTACTACTCACTCTCTACTACTACTCTCTATTACTATCTCTCTACTACTCACTCTCTACTACTACTCTCTATTACTATCTCTCTACTACTCTCTCTCTACTACTCACTCTACTACTTACTCGCTACTGCTCTCTACTACTCACTCTACTACTCACTCTCTACTACTCTCGACTACTACTCTCTACCACTCACTCTCTACTACTCACTCTCTACTACTCTACTACTCCCTCTACTACTCTCTACTGCTCTCTACCACTCACTCTCTACTACTCTACTACTCACTCTCTACCACTCTCTCTACTACTCACTCTACTTCTCTCTACTACTCACTCTCTACAACTCTCTCTCTACTACTCACTCTCTACTATTCACTCTCTACTACTCACTCTCTACTAATCATGCTCTCCTACTGAATCACTACTACTCGCTCTCTACTACTCTCTACTACTCACTCTCCACTACTCACTCTCTACTACTCACTCTTTACTACTCTCTCTACTACTCTACCACTCTCTACTACTCTCTCTACTACTCACTCTCTACTACTCACTCTCTACTACTCTCTACTCACTTTCTACTGAACACTCCCTACTACTTGCTCTCTACTACACGCTCTCTACTACTCACTCTCTACTACTCTCTACTCCTCACTCTACTACTTACTCTCTACTACTTTCTACTACTCACACTACTACTCACTCCCTTCTACTCTCTACTACTCACACTACTACTCACTCCCTTCTACTCTCTACTACTCACTCTCTACTACTCCACTACTCTCTACTTCTCTCTACTACTCTCTCTCTACTACTCACTCTCTACTACTCTGTCTCTACTACTCTCTACTACTTACTCTCTACTACTCACTCTCTACTACTCTCCTCTACTCACTCTCTACTACTCACTCTACTACTCACTCTCTACTTCCCACTCTCTACTACTCTCTACTACTCACTCTGTACTAGTCTCTCTCTACTACTCTCTACTACTCAATCTACTACTCACGCTTTACTACTCTCTAGTACTCTCTCTCTGCTACTCACTCTCTACTACTCATTCTTTACTACTCACTCTCTACAACTCTCTACTACTCACTCTCTACTACTCTCTACTACTCACTCTAATACTCACTCTCTACTACTCACTCTCTACTCTTCACTCTCTACTACTCATTCTCTACTACTCACGCTCTACTATTCACTCTCTACTACTCACTCTACTACTCTCTACTACTCACTCTCTGCTACTCTCTTTACTACTCTCTACTGCTCTCTACTTCTCTCTACTACTCGCTCTCTACTCTCTACTCTCTATTACTCACTCTCTACTCTCTACCTCTCTCCCTCTCTCATCTTCTCTCTCTACTACTCTCTCCCTCTCTACCTCTCTACCTCTACCTTTCTACCTCTACCTCTCTGCCTCTACACCTCTACCTCTACACCTCTAGCCTCTCTACCTCTCTCTACACGCACACATATGCACATATATATATATGCATTTAAATATATGTATGTGTATATATTACCTACTGGCGATAGCCAGTAGGTATATATAGTTAGGACCTAGTTTCCATAGGAAATCCACAACATTCTAGTGGGAATAACTTTGGCGTCGATTGAGGAAATTGTGTGAAATTTTCCAATATTGTGGCCAGCTGAGTTCTGCTCCTTCCCTGAATGTTTTGGGGGGATTCGTCAAGCGGGAGCCGTGAAAAAAGAGGGTTCCAAAACGTGTTTTCCCCATGTTAATTTCCATAGGACGTTCAGACACGGCTACAGCCCGAACCGCTTAATGGAATTACACCAAACTTTGTAAAATTGTAGGGACTGGTACGCAGAAGTGCCTTTTCTATATTTGGTGAAAATTGCTCCAGTGGTTTTCATGAAAATTAACTTCAAAAACACATATATCTATATAAGCTTACTGTAAGCTTACTGTACGTTTACTGTAGTCTGTACCTTCCCGAGTACGAGCTGCATTCTGATTGGCTGCCAATGTCTGTCAACACTCCAAAACAGAAATTGTTGGCAGCCATCTTGTACCTCGGTAGACTGAGGCACAGGAAAGCAGAAAAACAAACGTGTAGAACTCAAAAAGGGGGCAGGGTAGAAGCACCCTGACCCCCTAGGCCTGCTCAGGGGGTCCCACAAGGACCCCCCAGGCCCCCCAATTTTTTTGGGGGAAAAATCGCGGGGTACACGTGAGATCTGATTGGCTGTCAGTACTTCATCAAAGAAGTGTTGGCAGCCATCTTGGGACCAATATACATGATAGCACCTCATTAAAAAGCATTGTAGTTAATAGAGGGTTTTAGGACTTTAGTTACATTATAAATCATTTGTTGATGGTACCATACTCATTTTAGGAATTGTGGTGTGTGCTAAGGTGATTTTACCATGTGAAAAAGCCTTCTGCTGGGATATCATGAATCATGTTTGAAAGAAAACTATTATCTCGTGCTTTTCCCACAGTGGTTTGGAAGGGGATCTATAAGCTAAACTGAAAGCATATTTTCTGTAAATTCACATTATCTTTCTCAGTCATGTGAGAATGAAGTGTGACATTCTCAGTAAAACATGTACATCCAACAAGACAGAGACTGTCAGTTGATTCCTTTGTGTTCTACTGCAGCCTCCTCGAGTGTTCTAAAGAACAACTAGAGCGCTAACAGTCCTACTTATTACAAAGGTATGGCACACCTGAAGCCATCTTGATTGGAATAAAGTAGTAACTCTTAAAACATTTATTTTAAAAAGGAACTAAATGAGGGGGTATATTTTGCCATAGAAAGTATGATTAGTGCTTCAGAAAGAAACATTAGGGCACATTTTGAGTGACTTCTCAAATCCTCTTCTATTTCATAAAAAAAATCTGACATGCAGACTGAAACATGCACTTTGAATACCAGCAGCAGACTTCCCTGGTGAGCAGTAGCTTTACTGCAGTGATCTAATGAGCAACTAGAGTGCTAACATACAGAATTTATGGCAAATGTGTGACACATCTGAATGCCTTTTTGATGGAACCAAAGTAAACAAGCATTGAAAATGCAATAGATCTCGCCCTCGTTTAAGTTAAAGCCATTCTGTTTGTAATGAGGTGGCTTTTTAGCTTTCCTTTTATTAGTGTTTTTAAAAATTTCATGTAAATAACATGCATATGTATGCATATATGTATATGTATGCATGCATTTATATTTGTATTTATATAGATATGCAGATTATATATGTTTATATATGTATGTATATATATATATATATATATATATACATACATATATATAAATGCATATGCATATATATACATATATATATGTGTATATGTGTGCGTGTAGAGAGAGGTAGAGAGGTAGAGGTGTAGAGGTAAGGAGGTAGAGGTAGAGAGGTAGAGACTAGTAGAGAGAGAAGTAGAGAGAGGTAGAGAGGTAGTGAGTAATAGAGAGTAGAGAGTGAGTAGTAGAGAGTAGTAGAGAGCAGTAGAAAGAGTAGCAGAGAGTGAGTAGTAGAGAGTAGTAGAGTGAATAGTAGAGTGAGTAGTAGAGAGTAGTAGAGAGTGAGTAGTAGAGAGTGAGTAGTAGAGAGTAGTAGAGAGTAAGTAGTAGAGTGAGTAGTAGAGAGCAGTAGAGAGTGAGTAGTAGAGGGTAGTAAAGAGTGAGTAGTAGAGAGTAGTAGATAGTGAGTAGTAGAGAGTGAGTAGTAGAGAGTAGTAGAGAGTGAGTAGCAGAGAGAGAGAATAGTAGAGAGTAGTAGAGAGTGAGTAGTAGAGTGAGTAGTAGAGAGTAGTAGAGAGAGAGTAGTAGAGAGTGAGTAGTAGAGACTGAGTAGTAGAGAGTAGTAAAGAGTGAGTAGTAGAGTGAGTAGTAGAGAGTGAGTAGTATAGAGTAGTAGAGAGAGTAGTAGAGAGTGAGTAGTAGAGAGTAGTAGAGAGTGAGAAGTAGAGAGTGAGTAGTAGAATGTAGTAGAGAGAGTAGTAAAGAGTGAGTAGTAGAGAGAGAGTAGTAGAGAGTGAGTAGTAGAGAGTAGAGAGTAGTAGAGAGTGAGTAGTAGAGAGTAGTAGATAGTGAGTAGTAGGGAGTGAGTAGTAGAGAGAGTAGTAGAGAGTAGTAGAGTAGTAGAGAATGAGTAGTAGAGAGTGAGTATTAGAGAGTAGTGGAGCAGTAGAGAGTAAGTAGTAGAGAGTAGTGGAGAATATTCCAAAGTTTGGCACAGCACCACTTGCACAATAAGTCCAATCAAATCATATCACTTAGAGTCCTTATTGAAGCGCTGAATCTTTGTGTATATTCAAATGCTTTTATTTTCCTTAAGTTTATGTACCACAGCCAGCCGACGCGTTTCGTTCTGTACAACAGAACTTCTTCAGGGCGTTCTTATTTCCTTCAAGTTATGTCGGTATCCTGTTGTCATATAACTAGATATTTTTTCCAAATGTTAGACGAGACGTAAGTACATTCTTATTCAAAGTGACTAGGTATTCGGGCAGACTTGAGTAATTTATAGCATCCTCAAAGTCAGTCTTTCAAAAATTCCAAAGTATAGGACATGATAATCCAAATCCAAATATTTCTCAAGAAAAGTCATTTTCAATCGTTCGGAATATCGGCGTTTGGACAGATATGACCCAGGGACTCCCAGTATGCAAGGGGAATTAGTCCCAAATCTGCAAACGCGCCAGTGGCCTGCGTTGCAGAGATGTGTAAAAAGGGGCATAGCCTCATTACACCTCTGTGCAATGCAGCCCCCTGAAGCATACTGGAGGTTCCAGGTGGGCTAGTTGTCTCCCAGGGGCCCCCAGTATGCAAGGGGAATTAGTTCCCCCTCTGCAACCGCACCAGGGGGCTGCGTTGCACAGAGGTGTAAAAAGGGGCATGGCTTCATTACACCTCTCTGCAATGCAGTCCCCGGGCGCATACTTGAGATTCCTGGTGGGCTTTCAGGTCTTATATAGTTAGGAATTAGCATTAAAAAAACTTTGAAATTCACTGAAAAAAACATAGGTTTCAGGCCTTATATAGTTAGGAATTAGCATTTAAAAACCCTTGCAAATTCACTAAAAAAATCATAGGTTTCAGGCCTTATATAGTTAGGAATTAGCATTTAAAAAACCTTTGAAATTCACTGAAAAAAACATAGGTTTCAGGCCTTATATAGTTAGGAATTAGCATTTAAAAAACCTTTAAAGTTCACTCAAAAAACTATAAGTTTCAGGGGTGTTATAGTTAACTGGATATTTCACTCATACAAAACCATTGAAATTGCTCCTATATAGTTAGTTGTACTAACTATATTTCGCACACCCGCAATCCACTGCTGATGATGACACATATTACATCATTTATGACATGGTCAGTGACATCACTGATGACATCTCAAATGACATCACTGATGACATCATCCACGTGACAATCACATACACCTTTTCATACACTAGTAAAATCTTTCATCACTCTTTGTAAAATACAGAGTATCATATTTGAATCCATTGTTACACCAATACAAGTATCTAAAAACCCACTCAGTGATTCTTAGATGTATACACACATCTAATCACTTACCTGTAAATTCATTCATACATGCTGTCAATGAACAATAAAACACTATCAAAAATACTTATACACCTAAATCGACATTACACACCAGCACACATCCTATTCACATATGAAGTCATCCTACTCACTTATGCAAACAATGGTTCATACTTACATATTTACTTAGCTACACACTTATACAAACACAACTTCATCTATTCATTTAGATAGTAAGTCATACTTAGTGAATTATAAAATCATTATTACAAGTATAAAGTTATCCATACAGTCACTCACACAATCATTGAGTCTTATGTATACTTATTTATATACAACAACTGACACATACACTGTCTTTTATTTTTCTAGTTTGTTGGACATGTACCATTGAGAAATATATTTGCTCATCACCACACCCATAAAGATATTCACTCACCCAAACAACTGTTAGAACATGTAGTTTTAACCTCATATATCTAGTGAATCAACTATTCACACATCTTTGGGCAGTCACACACCCCCCACCGAACCACACACATTCACTCTCCCATACAAATACTCAGTTAACTAATCAATATCTAATATAGACTTTCACATAGCTAATAACCAACTGGAGAACCAGTTTACACAACAACTGACAAAGTGATACAGATATTCAAACAGTTTAGTCACTATCCACTATATTTAGTGAGACACTATAAATTGGTCAAGTAAACAGTCAATTACACTGCTACTAAATCCTCTATCCAAATATTTATTTTTATATTTCCACTCATTATTCAATGCAAATTGCTATATATATATAATGCATATTTAAATAACGAAGCAAACCACATTCACTGGATGATGTCATCAGTGATGTCATCAGTGATGTCACTGACCATGTCATGAATGATGTAATATGTGACATCATCAGCAGTGGATTGCGGGTGCGCGAAATATAGTTAGTACAACTAACTATATAGAAGCAATTTCAATGGTTTTGTATGAGTGAAATGTCCAGCTAACTATAACACCACTAAAAGTTTTTTGAGTGAATTTTAAAGGTTTTTTAAATGCTAATTCCTAACTATATAAGGCCTGAAACTTATGTTTTTTTCAGTGTATATATATATATATATATATATATATATATATATATATATATATTCACTGAAAAAACCATAGGTTATAGACCATATATAGTTAGGAATTAGCATTTACAAAACCTTGAAAATTCACTGCAAAAACCATAGGTTAGAGACCATATATAGTTAGCTGGACATTTTATTGACATAAAACCAATGAAATTCCATATATAGTTAGTTGCACTAACTATATATCGCGCACCCGTAATCCACTGCTGAGGATGTCACATATTACATCATTCATGACATGGTCAGTGACATCACTGATGACATCACTGATGACATCTCAAATGACATCACTGATGACATCATCCAGTGACTGTGTGTTTCTGAAAAGTTTAAATATGTTTTACATATTGAAGAATGAGTAGATGTAGAAGTGTCTGGATGAAGGATTTAGTAGGTGCATGACTGACTGTATGAGTGAGTGATTAAATGTGTCTCACTGAGTGCATGGGTTAGTGACTAAACTGTCTTAATTTGTGCATCATTATGTCTGTTGTTCTGTAAACTGCTGCATGTGTTGATCAGTAGCTATATGAGTAACTATATGGGTTATTGATTGATTGCCCAAGTATTTGTATGGGAGACTGAGTGTGTGTGTGGCTAGCTGGGAGGTGTGTGACTCTGTGCAGATCAATCTGTACTTGTATCAATGATTGTATAAGAAGGTAAGTATGTGTTAGTATATGTTTGAAAATGTAAGGTGCTCTATGTTTAACTGTATAGACAAGAAAATGGAAGTGTCATTGATTCTTTACAGGACTGACTAGGTGTGTGAGTAACTCCATGGATGAGTGGCAGACTGTGAGTGTCTGTATAGGTGTATGAGTGCATATGATAGTGTTGTAAAGATGAGTGATTGTATGTATGAATGATTGTATGGGTGAATGAGTGAAGGTGTGTGTAGACGTAGCAATCAGTGAGTGCGTATGTAGTAACTAGTATTGGTGTGTCAATGGTTTCAAAAATTATACTCTCTTTTTAACACTGGGTGAAACAGAGGTTATATTAAAATGTGAGGAGATGCATTGTATTGTCACATGAATGATATCATCAGTGATGTGGTCATTGATGTCAAATGAGATGTCATCAGTGATGTCATCAGTGATGTCATTTGAGATGTCATCAGTGATGTCATCAGTGATGTCACTGACCATGTCATGAATGATGTAATATGTGACATCATCAGCAGTGGATTGCGGGTGCGCGATATATAGTTAGTGCAACTAACTATATATGGAATTTCATTGGTTTTATGTCAATAAAATGTCCAGCTAACTATATATGGCCTCTAACCTATGGTTTTTGCAGTGAATTTTCAAGGTTTTGTAAATGCTAATTCCTAACTATATATGGTCTATAACCTATGGTTTTTTCAGTGAATTTTCAAGGTTTTGTAAATGCTAATTCCTAACTATATATGGTCTATAACCTATGGTTTTTTCAGTGAATTTCAATGGTTTTTTAATAGCAAATATCATAAGCTGTCGAATGTCAAGTACGTGGTAAGTAAAAACATTTTCGTGTTTATGCACACTGATCTGCTTTGAATGCTGCCCCCCACCCCTCATTTCTATTAGGAGTACTCTCTCTTTGCAGATAGTGAAGGGTAGTTAACGCAGCCCTTTGCCCCCTTTGTAATCCGTCGTGCCTGCTTCTCTCTCCATTTGATTGATTGTTCTCTTTGGTTCATTCTCTATTTACAAACAAGCACAGAGTCGCAATACTCTGTTTAGTCTTTGCAGATAGCGAAAAATCGTGTAAAAAAACAAAAGGAATCGAGCAAAATCAGTAGGCCACTAATGGGATCTCTTTTTGACCTCGCTAAAATAGAAACATTAGGAACAACCTGTTGAAAATAGCAATGCGTATGTACATAAGCGGCGTTCATTTGTGTTCACAGTACCCCTTGTTGATTGTTTGAATCGAGCATTGAATTGTTCGAAGTTGGTTCTCTTAAGGATCTTCTCTGCCTGCAAACGAGGAAGAATAGGAATATTCTCTCTCCCTTTGCAGATAGTGAAGGGTAGGTAACGCAAGCCTTTAACACGTCGTACCTATTTCATTCCTCATTGATTGATTGATTGTCCGAACATTGACTGTTTGGGAATTAGTTCTTTTTGGAGGTATTCCCTGTTTGCAAATAAACGTAGGAAAATCTTTGCAAGTAGTGAAAGGGTACGTAATGCGGACCTTTCTCCCCCGTTGTAATCTGTCATGCCTATCTACTCCCCACTGATTGATGCACCTGTTTCACCCGGACCATTTACTAGAGATACGTCATCTGGCCCGACCAGAGAGCACCCCTAGTGAAAAGGACATATGCAATAATAACGAAGTGATCACTGTATCCTGTTAACAGAAACTTTAGCATGAAACAACCTGGAAAGAAAAGAATAGGAAAACGAAAATCAGTAGGCCACTGATGAACATGAACTTTTATTAAACAACGAACAAAGAAACGATAACATAACGTAATGATAAAACCTATTAATGTCCTAGAAACAAGAAAACGTTAAAATATGCCAGTGGTGAGAGACCAGAAAAACAGTAAGAGAAACCAAATCACCCCTCGCTGTCCCACCGCCTGCCACGCCAAAAAAATCGATAGACTAGGGAAAATGCAAGTCAGTAGAACATCCGCCCCCACTCTGGAAACTTCCAAGGTGGGGCAGGGTTGCGGCTATGCCCAGCCGGGAGCAGCCCATATAAGGCAGGTCCTGCTGCCACGCCTCGGCCAGGAGATCCTAACGTAGGGTGTAGCCGGAGGAGAGGCCGAGGCCAGCGGGACCCGGCCAGGGGATTGCCTTTACAACGCTGAACAGTTGCAGGGGGGGGGAATGTCTCCTCGACCCTCCCCTCTCTCTCCCAGTCCGGCCGCGGTGGCCCTTGAGAGTTGCAGGTACTCCCGCCACATGCTCTTCCGGTCCGGCCACCAACGGTCGGGGGGCCGAGGCCGACGGGATCCGGCTGCAGCCGATAAACCAAGAAACCCGTTCATGGGGCCAGAGCCAGGGGCGTCCGGCCGACATCTACCGGAAGCCCGGCCCGAAGACGGACGGGACACTTCTTCTTTCATGAATAATGGCTGCGACAACACTGGGGGGGGTTGTCTTGCACATGCCTCCGACCCCCCCCCCCTCGTCCTCATCGCCTGGTCCGGCCATAACAAATCTCAAGCGAGACGCCGTGGGGTGCACTGGGAGGGAGAGACGGTGCGAACAGGCCTCTCCCGCCTCGCCAGGTGGAGGCTTCCCAGCTGCACCCTCAGCGCTCCAGGCGCCCGGAAAAGGGTTCTTCCACTGTGGCCATGCTGCAACGTCTCGCCCGGCAGGGTGGAGCCCGTCCGCTCATTTGACCCCGCGATCGCCAGTAGCTACCGAACTCTCAAAATGGCGGTCGACCTGGCAAGAGCGGGCCCAGCATAAAGAAATGGCCCGGTCACTGGTTGACTCCACCACCGTACTCCTCCACGACCTTGAAGATTCTAGAGGAGCCGCGGGAGTCTCCGACCCCCGATGGGGAATGACTGCCATGATCGCCCGTGGAGTGACGAAACTGTATCCGCGGGACGTCGGCGCTCCCATGCTGGCGCCAGCCTCACTTTGAATTACTAGAATCCTGCAGACCTCAGTTCCGGTGAAAGCACAGTGTGACCCGGTAGGAAAAATTGTTGCACCCCCTCCCCTTTTTGACTGATAGTTCAAACCACCGATCCTTTCCTTTGCCCTTTTAACGGAACTTTGGACTGCCTCCCCCTCTTTTACATTTTCTAGAGAAAACAAAACATTAACCACTACATTAGCATAGCAGTTGACACCAGAACTGTTTTCAAATTTAAAACCAACAACATCTTCAACAGAATCCTTTTTGTTTCTGCTGTGACCCTGCTACAGCACAGGCATTGTCCCCAGCAGTAATTCTGCAATGCCGGTAAGAATAGCTGTGGTGCCTACTGGACTCACTCACCCCCGCGGCGCCCCACGCCGTTATTTGCTGGGCGGCAACTTACTAGACATCACTTTCGTGCCATCTAGAATTCAGCGCGTTCTGCTGCCTTGGAACTATTCGCACAACAGACCGCTACTGACAAGAATATTTCATTATTGGTGCTGTCAATTTCAATAAATCTATTGGATAATTCAAAAGAAATTGCCACGGTCTCTTCGTTGTTTAAATGTTTTTACTGTTTTTGTTTTGTTGTATATATTTATATGTTATTAAAGTTTTATATTCCTACTACTTTGTTGGAGTGCTATATATTTTTAATGTGACACATAATTGTAAAAACTTTGATGTACAAAGAGTCATTCCTGGAATCTTCCGCTTCAGGCTCGGTCCCCTCCCCAATCACAATACAGGATGGTTTTCAGATAGTAGGAACACGTGTGGTGTGACGGATCTCATCGGGTGTGGGCCTTGATCTACTATAACTCCTTTGAAGAGGGGTGATTCTTTACAGCTGGGGCCATAAACTACATCTGCAGGGCTAGGTGATAGCCTGGACAATCGGACACAGAGGAAGAGGAGTGTCAGAGGGTGCGGTAGTGAATAGGGCGAAAGGGAGGTGTCGGGCGGGCACAGAGTGTGATTCTCAGGGAAGAGCAGCGCAGATGGGGGGAGGTTTATTGCCCATGCATAAGACAGAGAGCGGGGGTGACCAGTGCCTGGGGAAGATGCTTGCGAGGGTGAGGAGCCATGCTACGAATCGACAGCGTGCAGAGAGTGGGTCTGGTCAAGGCATCTAAAATGGCTGCCGTGCACGACAAAAGTGTGGCATTTCAAAAAAGGCAAGATGGCGCAGACAATGTTTTTCAACACTTCCTCATTTCCTTCGAATCGAACGTTAACAGACGTTGGGGCATATTACCAAAGTTAAGCGATATTTATCGCTAACGATGCTTACCAACGAATTTTTTACCGCTAAGCATCGTCAGAAATTATCGAAGATAAACCTTGCTATTATCAAGGTTTATCGCAAATGCGATAATAAACGGCCGCAATGCATGAATATCGCTAAAAACTCAGCGATATTCATGCATTACCGAGCTAATGCTCTTAGCCATGTTATCCACCTCCCATTGGATAACATGGCTAAGAACTGCTCAGGGCAGGTGTTACTTTTTGGAGATATTCGCGCTTAGCGCGAATATCTCCAAAAGTTGGTAATAGGAGATAGATATCTTGCATGTTGTAATGCAAGTTATTGTGGTATATGGAACTCATACCATAATCTCTCAGGAAAGCAGAAACTGATCCTTTTGGGACCGCCTAAAAAGGCCTAGGGGGTGAGGAGTACTCTACTTTGCCCCCTTTTCACGTTCCGAACCATTTTATTTTACTCTCTTCTGTAATTACACAAAATAGCAGCGATAAGATGCATCGGAGACACACAGTGAGAGAAAGGAGGCCGGAGATGAAGAAGAGATGTCAAATACACATTGGAGATAATATAGTGGCAGAAGGGAAGTAAATATGAGTAAACTTACCATGTAACATAAAAATGTTGCACTCTATACTATAAGTCTCATTTTATACTACAATCACTTCGCTACAACCTCATAAATTAAAAATAAAAATGAATAATGTCTCAAACAATTTTTGATTTCTAAATATAAATTTATTCTTCAGAATTTTCTAAATTTGAAAGAACTAGTAACATGTCCTCATCAGCAATTTCCTCATGAAAAGTCTGCAATGATGATTCTTCTAACTCTATGGTCTCCAAACATTCGATAAATTCGCCATCAACAGATTGATCAAAAAAATCATTCAAGTCATCTCCTCCTTGTGACAATATTTCATTATTGGTGCTGTCAATTTCAATCAATGTAGTGGAATCATTCAAGTCATCTCCTCGTGACAATATTTCATTATTGGTGCTCTCAATTTTAATCAATGTAGTGGAATCATTCAAGTCATCTCCTCCTTGTGACAATATTTCATTATTGGTGCTGTCCATTTCAATCAATCTAATGGAATCATACAAGTCATCTCCTCCTTGTGACAATATTTCATTATTGGTGCTCTCAATTTCAATCAATGTAGTGGAATCATTCAAGTCATCTCCTTGTGACAATATTTCATTATTGGTGCTGTCCATTTCAATCAATCTAATGGAATCATACAAGTCATCTCCTCCTTGTGACAATATTTCATTATTGGTGCTCTCAATTTCAATCAATGTAGTGGACAATTCAAAAGAAATTGCCACGGTCTCTTCATTGTGAGCCATTTTATTTTGAAATTGCTTGCTGTAAATTGCAGAAAAAAATAATCACTTTCATTTATCGTTTTTAGTAATACATAATATAAAACTAACTTTATCAAGTATTTAGTATAACAGAAGGACTGCAAATAAATAACAGAAACATTTTTCAAATTATCTTCAAGTGTACAACATAGTTCCCCTTACAAATTAACAACTCACCTTTTTAAAAGTAGAAGTGTTAGTACTGTGTAAATCAAACACCAGAAATTCACCACCAAAAATTCCTCACAAATGTACCTCAGACAGTAGTATCACAAAATGGCTGTGGTTTCCTCTCATTTGACATATATACATAACCAATTAACTTTCATCACACACAAATACAAAACCAAACTAACATTTTAATTGGTTCTAAATTTCAACACTTTCAAATGTGTTTTCCCCATGCAATTTTCCATAGGACATTTACATACGTCTACAGCCTGAATGGCTGAACGGAATTACACCAAACTTGGCAAAATGGTACATCAAACCTAAGAGGTCAGGAAGGATCTACTATGCCCCCTTATGGTCATTTCCCCCTTCGCTTTGGCCTCCTCTTGTCTCTCAATCCTACCGAGAGACAAGATGGCGGCCGCTACGGACTGTTTGGAATGTTGACAGACGCCGGAGAACCAATCAGCTTCACAAAGCTCCGTAACGCGAAAAGTACGCGAAGCGGAGCGCTGTTACAGATATATATCTTTTTTTGAACGTTAATTTCTCAAAATCCACTGGAGCACATATATTGAGACCTAGCAAAGGCACATCGGGCTACCAGTCCCTAATATTTTGCCAAGTTTCGTGCAAATCCATTCAGCCGTTTGATTATTATTCTTATTATTTTTTTTGCCCCGCAGGGCCCTTTTAAAACCTCCACATCAAACGTAGGGGGTCAGCGAGGATCTACTATTCCCCCTTATGGTCATTTGCCCCTTCGCTTTGGCCTCCTCTTGTCTCTCGATCCTACCGAGAGACAAGATGGCGGCCGCTACGGACTGTTTGGAATGTTTACAGACGCCGGAGAACCAATCAGCTTCGCTTCACAAAGCTCCGTTGTGCGAAAAGTACGCGTACTGGAGCGCTGCCCGGTCCGCTGTTACAGATATATATCTTTTTTTAAACGTTAATTTCTCAAAATCCACTGGAGCACATATATTGAGACCTACAAAAGGCACATCGGGCTACCAGTCCCTACAATTTTGCCAAGTTTCGTGCAAATCCATTCAGCCGTTCGGGCTAAAAGTGAGGCCAACCGCCCTATGGAAAACTCAATGTTAAAAACACGTTTTGGGACCCCCCTTTTTTCTCGGCCCCCCCTTGACGAACCCCCCCCAAATTTTCATGGGCTGCTCAGAAACAAAATGTGCCATTTTCCTGAAAAGTTCAGCCAATTCCGTCCACAAACGCCAAAGTTATTAGACATAGAATTTTCAAAAATCCCATAGAGAAAAAATCCTAACTATATATACCTACTGGCGACCGCCAGTAGGTAATATATATATATATATATATATATATATATATATATATATATATATATACATATATATATATATATATATATATATATATATATATATATATATATATATATATATATACATATATAAACATATATATAATCTGCATATCTATATAAATACAAATATAAATGCATGCATACATATACATATGTGCATACATATGCATGTTATGTACATGAAAGTTTGAAAAAAAAGCAAAGCTAAAAAGCAACCTAATTACAAACAGAATTGCTTTAACTTAAACGAGGGCAAGATGCTAGTTTACTTTGGTTCCCTCAAGAGGGCATTAAGATGTGTCACACATTTGCCATAAATTCTGAATGTTAGCACTCTAGTTGCTCATAAGATCACTGTAGTAAAGCTGCTGCTCACCAGGGAAGTCTGCTGCTTGTATTCAAAGTGCGTGTTTCGGTCTGCATGTTAGAGTTTTTTAAAGAAATAGAAGAGGATTTGAGAAGTCAAAATGTACCCTAATTTTTCTTTCTGCAGCACTAATCATAATTTCTAGGGCAAAATAAAGCCCTCATTTTGTTCCTTTGCAAATAAATGTTTTCAGTGTTACCACTTTATTCCAATCAAGATGGCTTCAGGTGTTCCATACTGTTGCCATAAGTAAGACTGTTAGGGCTCTAGTTGTTCTTTAGAACAGCCTGGGACATTCTGTCATTGAGCTACACTTGGGCTACATCTGGGTGATATTTGTGCTAGATTCTGGCTTTTTGTCTCTGGGGGCCTTCTTTGGAGACTTATTTGTTATGAAGTTCCCTACTTTCCTCATTTACTACAGTCTCCTCAGTAGGAAATACTTTCAGAGTACCGCCCGAGCATAAGGACTACCTTTGAGGCCGTTTTTCCGAGGAGACCAGGCTGGCACCTGAAATACAGGCGGTATTGCCGGCGGGACCGGGATGGAATAATTCACGACCGCAAATACAAAAGATTGGGGTAAGTCGACACACACACCCTATAAAACCTTTAGTTGGACAGTGTGTTGTGGAATGCTGAGGCGTTGGTGAGGGGTTGAGTTTCAGAGAACTTTCTAGTGAACGCTTTAAACGGAGACCGGGACCGGTTCTCCTTACAATCTGGGAACTCATGTTTAGTAATGCAGCGCGAGAGGAGGCAGCAGCTGGCATGTTCAACAAAAGAACAGGTGGGCAAATACGCACCACGGCAGTGAGTAGTGCTAAAAACAAAGATCCATTGGCTCAAAAGTATATAAAGCTCGAGAGACTTTTTGAAAGAGAGACACGGAAGTGGTGGGAAGCAACCTCGCTTGAGAACTACATCAAGGTGGGGAGAGTCCCACGGGGTTTACGTGTGTACACCATTCCAGCATACGAAAATCCAGACCCCCAACTTCTGGAAGAATGGCATGTACATACTGCAGAATTTTGCAAAGGGAGCTTATCATTACTTGTCAAATTCGCATGGAGCGACAGGGAGAAGGCACTAAAAGAGATAAAATCACTCGAAGAAGAACTAGAGAAATCTCCGGAGAATGTAAAACATCAAGAAATGATGGCGGAAATGAAGAAACGGTTGACTAGATATGAAACTAAAATCAGACTGCGAAAGGAAGAAAAATTTGATAGGGACGAACGGGACTACTCAATGGGGAGAGTACTTACTTTCGCCAAGAAATTTGATGGCCCAAGGAAAGACCTATTCAAACAAAAGCAAAACTCTGGACAGCCCCCCGAGAGAATCGAAACCTCAGAATCGGAAGTTACTGGATCTGACGAAGAAGGAGTGGCAGGACCATCCAGGCCAACGAAAACTCCTTTTCACGAGGAATTCGACATAATCCGTCACGCGTGGCTCAGGGGGGGGAAAGTAAAGCCCCCGGAACCAGACGAAGAAAAACAAGGAGGGGCGGTCGGAAGAGGACGCGGAAGAGGCAGAGGCAACAATCTGGCACGCGGGAAAGCAAAGAAGGGAGGAACCCGCTAGACACATCTGAATCTCTGACCATCGTAAACCTGAGTCCTAAACAACTGACTAAGGATGAGGAAACCGTGTTGCAACTAGGCCTCTCGTTCTGCCCTCAAAAAGATCTGGAATTCACTCAAACCAGGATCGATCTCTTTAGATTTACCAGGAAACTAAAGTTACACAAATATTACAAAACTAAGCCAACAATGCATGAAAAACGACAAAATAAAATCTTGGAGACTGACAACATCCAATTGGGTGACTTGGAAACCTTGGAAATCTTGGAAGAGATAAGATCTGAAATTACAACAAGCAATTCTGATGAAACTAGTCTGACACAAAGAAGTAGGAAGGTGGGCATAGATCAGGAAGCCCCACAGAGTCCTTTCAAACCCATCTCACATTTTCTACCACAAATGGCCCAAGATGCGATTGACATTTTCTCAGAGACAGTGATAAAAGACTTGATCAAACTACGCATGTCCAAAAAGAACGAAAAAGGAAGTGTCACCAACTCCTTAACCATAGGACAAAGAAAAGCCTTGAAAAATCTCCAGGATGACACCTCTGTGATCTACAAACCCTCCGACAAAGGGGGGAATGTAGTAATAATGACCAAGGACATGTATGTGGGGGAAGCTAAGCGACAACTATTAAATCGACAACATTACGAACCCACAACTATGAGAAAATATCAGGAGAGCATACAAGAATATGACAAGCTAATACAGAAATGGCATAATAAAGATATGTTGAATACTGAGGAACATCTTTTCTTACGATCGAACCATCCAGTAATCCCTACTTTTTACCATCTGCCTAAAATTCATAAAGATCTTAAGGCACCTCCTGGCCGCCCAATAGTTTCATCAATGGCAGCTTAACAGAGAATCTGTCGGTGTTCATTGATCACTTCCTCTTTCAATCAGTGCTTCAATTATCCTCATACATTAGGGATACGAAAGAGTTCATTGTACAACTACAGGACTTAGTATGGGATCCCCTGTATGTTTTGATTGTGATGGATATCACGAGCTTATATACGTGTATTGAGCACTCGCAAGGCTTAAAAGCAGTTGAATATTTCATGATGAAGAGACCACTGAAATATGCGGGACACAGTACTATGTTGCTTGAATTAACGGAATTTTGCCTGTTGAATAATTTCTTTCTTTTCCAGGGTGAGCTTTTCAAACAAATCTCCGGGACCGCCATGGGAACCTGCTTCGCCCCCAGCTACGCGAATTTATTCGTAGGCTGGTGGGAGGAGCAGGTGGCCTGGTCGGAGGGAAATATTACTTGGACCAGCAATGTGGTTAAATGGCACAGGTACATTGACGACCTCTTCCTAGTGTGGAGAGGGTCAGAACAAAGTGCCAGAGATTACATTTCACATCTGAATACTAACAATGTCAATCTGAAATTCACCGGCGAGGTTAGCTCAGTGGCAGTGAGCTACCTCGACCTTCGTGTAACCATTATTGATAACAAAGTAACAACATCCCTATACCGCAAACCCACCGCCGGCAACAGCGTTTTACACGCTGAGAGCGGACACCCGGTGAACCTGAAACGAAGTATCCCTTACGGGGAGCGATTGCGCCTCAAACGCAACTGCTCACGAGAGGAAGACTTCCAGGATGCAGCCAAAGATAGTGTGGCCAGGTTCATACAAAGAGGCTACAGCCCTGCTCTCTTGACCGAGACTCTTAAACGAGTGTCCGGGACTGATAGAGCTGAACTGCTAAAGGAAAGAATAAATCACAAAAAACCTGATGAGGGCAAATTCCGTCTAATAACATCTTACAGCAACGATGCCAATAAACTAAAAGGAATTTTACGCCATAGTTGGCATATTCTAAAGACTGATCCCATTATCGGGGCAGATATCCCCAATAATCCACTAGTAACTTTCAAAAAAACAAAGTCCATTAAAGATCTACTGGTACACAGCCACCTCGAGTCTCCCGTTGCTAGGACGAATACTTTGGCAGAAATGAAAGGATTCTATCCTTGTGGAAAATGCAAGGCCTGCGCATATAGCAAAAGGGTCTTGGGTTACGAAATCCCTGGGGTCATGAGGAAAAAAACCATTGGGTCCTTCATTACATGTCAAACACCCTATGTGGTGTATTGCCTAGTATGTCCATGCAACCTAAAATACATAGGGAGCACGATAAAAAGCGTGAAATTAAGAATCCTTGAACACATGAGGGCAATAGCTAACAAGGATTTGACATCCCCTGTTGCTAAACATTTTGCCATTAAACATCGGAGCAATAGGGATCTGTTACAATACTTCGGGGTTGATCAAGTACCGGAACATGAAAGGGGTGGCAACAGACTGTTGAGGTTGAGACGTTTGGAGTCTCGGTATATCATCGACCTACAGACAAAAATTCCAACAGGTCTGAATAGTGGGGAGGAATTAGCCATCCACCTGGGTAAATGAATTGAATCTGTAAACAGCCAGCCATCTCATCTAAATCTGTTGGAATCTGTGTTGACCTGGGGGGCTGCCCCCGGGTACAGGTACACGGTTTCTAGTGATAGGAGCCGCCTAAGCCGATCCACGGCAAGATAATAATGGAATGTTTGATTCATTGGGCGCTTTCATTCACATATGTGAGATAAAATGCGTAAACATGTACACTCAATAAGGAAAAAAAAGGACTGTTTGAATAATCTTGAAATGTACAATGTATATTTGAAACGTACTTGTTTTTGATCAATTTTATGTCACAACAGATGTTGATAGAATTTAATTGGTGAGCCGATCCACGGCTCCGAAAATCAACTGAATTATGTTGTTTAAAAATGTAATTTTGCCCCATGATGAATGTAACAACGTTACTTTTGCACATTCCAATATGGCGCCCGCAGCTTTGAGACGGGTAGTCCATTCTCAGTTTCCATCAGAAACACCGCGCTGCATAAAATGTCTTCCCAATAGCGTTTTTGTAATTACATTGACAAAGGGCTTGGCCCGAAACGCGTCTGCACCAGGATTAAATTAAAGAAACTCTGAAACTCACCCCGCGAGTGCTGCTTTTCTTCTTCTCCCTCGGCTGGGAGAGAAGATTTCGGAGCATTGATATTACACGGTGCGCCAACCATGTAGCGGCACCCACCGCTGGAGCCCCGTCTTTTTGGCGCAATTGGAGCAAGGATATATATATATATATTACCTACTGGCGGTCGCCAGTAGGTATATATAGTTAGGATTTTTTCCCTATGGGATTTTTGAAAATTCTATGTCTAATAACTTTGGCGTTTGAGGACGGAATTGGCTGAAATTTTCTGGAAAATGGAACATTTTGTTTCTGAGCAGCCCCTGATAATTTGGGGGGGGTTCGTCCAGGGGGGGTCGAGAAAAAAGGGGGGTCCCAAAACGTGTTTTTAACATTGAGTTTTCCATAGGGCGGTTGGCCTCACTTTTAGCCCGAACGGCTGAATGGATTCGCACGAAACTTGGCAAAATTGTAGGGACTGGTAGCCCGATGTGCCTTTTCTAGGTCTCAATATATGTGCTCCAGTGGATTTTGAGAAATTAACGTTTAAAAAAAGATATATATCTGTAAGCGCGCTCCGGGCAGCTCTCCGGTCCGCGGACCTGACGCGTAACGGAACTTTGCGTAGCGAAGCTGATTGGCTCTCCGGTGTCTGTCAACATTCTAAACAGTCCGGAGCGGCCGCCATCTTGTCTCTCGGTAGGATTGAGAGACAAGAGGAGGCCAAAACAAAGGCGAAAATTACAATAAGGGGGCATACTAGATCCTCCCTGACCCCCTAGGTTTAATGTGGAGGTTTTAAAAGGGCCCCGCGGGGCAAAAAAAACAAAAAAAAATTATTTTTTTTTGCGTGGGGAGCGCCCGGTCCGCGAACCGGGAAGCGTTCTGGGCAGCGTACTGCAATGAAAAATGAATGATAGACTTTTCAAATGCTGTATGTTAATTGATTGTTGTTTTTGTTGATTATTTTTTATTTTCTTTATTTTTTAAGCATTTTTTTTTAATGTGATTGTGTTTCATAATTTATTAAACTTTCTAACATTTCATTGTCAGAAATTTCATAATTATCATGGAATATACATTGTAGTCTTTGAGGGTGTAAAATGTCCTCATTTGCAAGGAGGTTATCTACTGCTTGTACACATTGAAGTAGTTCATTGTCCCAAGTTTCATCGAAAAATTCAATGTCAATTTGATCAATTGTATCAATCAATTCTTGGCTGCTGTCTTGCAGGTCCATTTCAAAAGAAACTTGGTTTTCGCCTTCCATTTTGCCTGAAATTTGAATTAAAAAAATATATATTAGTAGAGATAGGGCAATGTTGGGAATAATTTTAGATAGGCATTTTTTATCAGTGAATTTATCTTTGGGCAGTGTATAGTATCAGAGTGGAAGTAGGAATATAAAAATGTGTATGTGATTTAACGTAAGTAAATTCATAATTATACAAGAGAAGCCTAACTCCATCCTTAACTATAACAGAGAAGTCTCTCTAAATCTATAACTACTACAGAGGGATAGTATATATCTATCAGAAAAAGTTTACCATATTAACTTATAGTGCACAATATACTTCAGTTTTAAAAATAAAAACTTACCTTTAGAAAGAAGTTGAAGGAATTAGTGAAAATACTATTGAAATGTACAGCAAGAAGTAGTAGTCAAAATGGCTGCGTTTTCTTCTCTTCCTTTATATATATTCAGGTATATAACCAATGAAATGTCAGGTAAAAAAAATAGAAAATGAAAGTAACATTTTCATTGGTTGTCAATACCAACACTTCAGATGTATTTTGTGAAGTAATTTACCTCAGGGTATTTAGAGAGGTCTACAGGCTAAATGACTAAATGGAATTCCAATCAAATTTGTGAAAATGGTAGGGATTGGTATGTAGTATGAGCTAATCTATATTTGGTGAAATTGTCTCCAGTGGCTTTTCTGTGAACTACTTTCCCACCTTTTTTGATGGTGCGCTTCCCAGGGAGCGACCCGGTACGCGAACCGTTGAGCGCCCCGGTTCGCGAACCTTAAGCGTTCCGGGAGTCCACCATTTTGTGTTTCGGTCGAATTTAGATACAAGATGGAGGGCAAATAATGTTCAGAATGGGTAGAAGGGGGCACGGTAGACTTATCTTGACCCCCTAGGTTTTGTGAGGGTGGCTGAGGAGGCCCATATGTGCGAAAAAAAAACATTTTTTTTAAAAATTTCGCGAGGTTAGCTCCCGGTTCGCGTACCGGGTAGCGCCCCGGGGAGCGTACTTTGTTGAAAATTAGTGAAAATGTTAGAGTAAAATAATAATTGTGAGTGATTAGATGTAGGGTAGCTCTGAGAAGAGCTTTTGGGTTTATGGTACATTTAGGTACTTATAAGTAGGTACCAATGCACATTCTTAAATTCAGAGTGAAAACTCTGTTGCCCTCATCTGAGAAGTGAACTCCATCTCCTCTGTAGATATCTTGCATGTAGTATCGCAAGTTATTGTTGTACAGGGAGCCCATTCCATGGTCTCTCATGTAAGCTGAAACAGATTTGTTTACATGCTTCCTCGACTTCTCAATTTGTGGACAAAATTGGTTTGACCACCTCCATTTCTGTCTTTGGCATATATTTGAATATACCAAGGCAGTCTGAGGAAAAAGTGCCATTAATTGCTCAAAGGTGTCCTTTAAAAGCATTTCCAGACCTACACCAGTCAAAGTGCCCAAGTCATTACCTCCACAGTGCACAATTAACAGGTCAGGTTTGGGCAAATGCATAAAGGTTTTCACCAATGGTATCAATTGGTGACATTTTAATCCTCTGTGGCCAAACCACTTAATTTCCACATCTTGTAAATTGAGGTTAGGTAATTTCCTGTTTTCAACGTACCTTTGAGCCCAGTGAATATAACTATGTCCAACAATCCAGACAGAAAACATGGTGAGAGAAGGTTCTCCTGCAGTCAGATGAAGTGTGGCAATGAAATGGCAGTTGAAAAAGTGAGAGTTTAAAATGAAAAAAACTGTGGAGTTTCTGTGTTCATGAAGCAGTAACAGTGATTGGTGGATTTTGATTGCTGAAAACAGAAAGTTAGGGTGCACGGATGTGTTCTTTGAAAGATGTATTTTGAATGGTCAATAAAAAATCATTAAATGAAAGAATGCACTGGATATGCAGGTGCACTGAGAGTTCAGAGTTCAATTGCAACAAAGTTGTGTGAACTTGCAAACACCAGAAGTCTTCCAATGAGGTGGTTGCCATGCAGAAAAGACAGAAAGGGCAGAGGGGGGAAGGGTTTTCATTTGAAAAAAAGTGAGGGAAGAGTTTTGATTGGTTGACATGAGAAATATGTGTGAAGAATTACAGCATTTCTGTGCTTTTGATAGCTGCAGACTCTGGAGTGCATACCTTTTGCTCTGCTGAAGACAAATTGGTGTGTTTCTGAGACTGTTTTCAAACTCAAAGTATTTGCTAAGGTGAGAAAATATTTCTTTAACTTAGATAGAGAATAGTGTGCTTTAAGGAGAAAATTATGA
Organism: Lissotriton helveticus; assembly: GCF_964261635.1. Taxonomy (NCBI): domain Eukaryota; kingdom Metazoa; phylum Chordata; class Amphibia; order Caudata; family Salamandridae; genus Lissotriton; species Lissotriton helveticus. The sequence goes on along the minus strand of NC_136067.1, from coordinate 764,761,432 downwards.
ATTATGTGGCGCAAATTGCTTGTAAATATGCTCCCACCTGTGCATGGAAAATTTAGATTTTGAATGTTTGTGTTACATAGCCATGTTAAAAGTGACCCAACCATGCAGGAAAGGCAATCAAAAAACGCTTTTATGTGTCTTAAGGACATTTTAAGTAATTTTCCCATGTGCAGTGTTTTGAAATTATGAATTGAAAATCGTTTTTGAGGTAAAGGAATTGTTTTTACATTTATGACAAGAACATAATGGTGTATGCTTCTTTATAAGGCAATTGACTGTCCCTGATGTTATTTTTCCCATTTTAATGTAAGACCTTTCTCTGTGGCGCAAATTGCTTGTAAATATGCTCCCACCTGTGCATGGTAATTTTAAATTTTAAATGTTTGTGTTACATAGCCATGTTAAAAGTGACCCAACCATGCTGGAAAGGCAATCAAAAAACGCTTTCATGTGTCTTAATGACATTTTAAGTCATTTTCCCATGTGCAGTGTTTTGAAATTATGATTTGAAAATCGTTTTTGGGGTAAAGGAATTGTTTTTAAATTCATGACAAGGACATAATGGTGTATGCTTCTTTATAAGGCAATTGACTGTCCCTGATGTTATTTTTCTCATTTTAGTGTAAGACCTTTCTCTGTGGCGCAAATTGCTTGTAAATATGCTCCCACATGTGCATGGAAAATTTAGATTTTGAATGTTTGTGTTACATAGCCATGTTAAAAGTGACCCAACCATGCAGGAAAGGCAATCAAAAAACGCCTTTATGTGTCTTAAGGACATTTTAAGTAATTTTCCCATGTGTAGTGTTTTGAAATTATGATTTGAAAATCGTTTTTGAGGTAAAGGAATGTTGTTAAAATTTATGTGCGCCATATGCCCCCAAATTTCTTTTTCAGGGGTGCAGCAGGGTGTTATTGAGACACCCCTGCAGCTTTGGAAAAATTCCTAATTTGTGATGAGCACATTGTTAATCGCAAATTGCACCTTCATTTATATGAGCCTCCTAGCCCATGGAAATGAATGGGTAATTTGCAATTAGCAATTTTCTCATTGCAAATTTGGAATGGTAAAGAATCGCTATTTATTCCTTAAAATTCGCTTTTTTGGAAATGCAATATAGTTATATGATACATATGGCGGTTGATGTCTAACAAGATAAGAAGCTTAGGCATACATTTATGATGACTGGCGCAATGAAGTAGAAATCACTTACTTCATTGGTAGAGCTTTACATGTATTATCTCCTCTGTATTCTTCATCAAGCGTAACTTTAATCTGCAATCCTGAGTAGGCCTCACTTTAAACAAACCTCTGGATAGGCCACATCTTATTGTTATCTTGATTTAATCATTTAAAATGCTAGGGACAGATTTATGATAGGTGTATGCCTCTTGTGCGCCACTTAGAAAACATTGTCCATGGGGAAATGACTTAAAATGTCCTTAAGACACATGAATGTGTTTTTTTAAAACGTTTGCAATTTTTTTGGGTCACTTTTAACATGGCTATGTGACTCAAACAGTCAAAATCTAAATTCGCCATGCACAGGTGGGAGCATATTTACAAGGAATGTGCTCCATGGGGAAAGGTCTTATAATGTAATATGGGAAAAATGACATCAGAGACACTGAAATGCCTTATAGAGAAGCATACACCATTATGTCCTTGTCATAAATTTGCAAACCATTACTTTTCCCCAAAAACGATTTTCAAATCATAATTTGAAAACACTGCACATGTGGAAATGACTTAAAATGTCCTTAATTCAAAATGTGCGATTCCTTAAATGCAATGTATCAAACAAAAAATATGTAAAAAATGATATTAAGGATTTGGAAACTACCACCAACTTCTAGTTTGTGGTAATTTGCGAATTCTTTTCAAAAAGCATTTTTTTCCAAAAAACAAAAGGTCCCATATGACGCCCATACATGCCCTTAGGGCATGTAGGTGTGCCATATGCCCCCAAATTTATTTTTCAGGGGTGCAGCAGGGTGTTCTTGAGACACCCCTGCACGCTTGAAAAAATTCCTATTTTATGATGAGCTAATTGCTAATCGCAAATTGCAACCTTCATTCCTATGAGCCTCCTAGCCCATGGAAATGAATGGGTAATTTGCAATTAGCAATTTGCTCATTGCAAATTAGGAATAGTAAAGAATTCCTATTTATTCCTTAAAATTTGCTATTTAGGAAATGCAAAATAGTTTGATGGTAGATATGGTGGTTGATCTGTAACAAGATAAGAAGCTTAGGGATACATTTATGATGACTGGCGCAATAAAGTGCACATTACTTACTTCATTGGTAGGCCTTTACATGTATTATCTCCTCTGTATTCTTCATCAAGCGTAACTTTAATCTGCAATCCTGAGTAGGCCTCACCTTAAACAAACCTCTGGATAGGCCACACTTTATCGTCATCCTGGATTAATCATTTAAAATGCTAGGGACAGATTTATGATAGGTGTATGCCTCTTTTGTGCCACTGTGCGTCACTTTTATGATGCAGCGGTGGTGCAAAAGATTTGCTATGAGGCGACAACATTACAAATTGATGCATTTAGGCAGATATGTCATGGTGTAAAAAAAAACGTACCACATGAAACCGATGCAGCAGTGATGCAAAAGATGCACCATGTCGTAAGACAGGCCTCACTTGGGGCCATATGTATCAAGCTAATTAGCATTCGCAAAGATCAAAATTCTACGAATTTTGGCCTTTGCGAATGTTAATTAGACAAATGGTATGTATCAAACAAGTTTGATGCAAAATAAGGAGTAGCAAAATTTGCTATTCCTTATTTTGCAATTGCACTGAAGGATTTGCAAATTTTGTGACTACTTAAATGCAATGTATCAAACAAAAAATATGTAAAAAATGACATTAAGGATTTGGAAACTATTGTGGTAAATTGGTGGTAATTTGTGAATTCTTTTCAAAAAGCTTTTTTTAAAAAAAACAAAAGGTCCCATATGACGCCAACACATGCCCTTAGGGCATGTATGTGTGCCATATGCCCCCAAATTTCTTTTTCAGGGGTGCAGCAGGGTGTTCTTGAGACACCCCTGCACCCTTGGAAAAATTCCTAATTTGTGATGAGCAAATTGCTAATCGCAAATTAAACCTTCATTCCTATGAGCCTCCTAGCCCATGGAAATGAATGGGTAACTTGCAATTAGCAATTTGCTCATCGCAAATTAGGAATGGTAAAGAATCGCTATTTATTCCTTAAAATTCGCTATTTAGGAAATGCAAAATATTTTGATGATACATATGGCAGTTCATCTCTAACAAGATAAGAAGCTTAGGGATAGATTTATGATGACTGGTGCATCACCAGGGATGTGCCAGTCATCTTGCGCCGCTGTTCCGCCACCCATGGTGTGCTGCATTTACAATGCGGCGCAGCATGGGGCAAAAACGGCACAGATGCTTGACGCATCTGTGCCGTTAAGGTGGCGCATTGCTGGAGTTGTATCGCAAGTGCGATGCAGCTCCAGCAAGGCTCAGGGGTGCACCATCTCCACAATGTTGCGTCAAGACCTATGCCTGCTTCAAGCAGGCGCAGGGTTTTGACACAGGTTTCTCCTATCTGATTGTAAATGCGGCACACCATGGGTGGCAGAGCAGTGGTGCACGTTAACTGGTGCATGCCTGGGGATGTGCCATTTAACATAAATCTGCCCCTTTACATTTAAGTATGTGCAGGGGACACAGAGTCGGTGAGGCTTATCCAAGGTTAAGAACAGATGAGTCCTGTTCAGTGAAAAATTAGACATAGGCTTCACCTGCTCAGCATCGCTGGACATGGCTAAATAATAGCTGCAAAATGTTACTCTTGTTAAACAATTTTACTATTATAATCTGTGAGATTTGTCTCTTACTCTGCAACATCTCATTGTTGTTATCTTTCTTTAAAGATAAAGACAACCTCAACATGAGCGACAATCTGCAATCAGTTGATTTTGACCTCATCATTGAACTTGTAATTGAAACATCAGTGGATGTTGATCCATTGGATGATTTAAATCCTGAGGATGAAGAAGAGCGTGATGAGGATGCAGATTTGTCCGAATTATATGATATAGGATGGGAAGCTGACCTGCTTGAGCCTTTGGAACTATAAACATTTATTTTTAAAATTTATAATTAATAAAAAGTAAAAAGGTAAACCGTTTAATTTAAAAATAAAGACACATTCAAAAGCAGGTTATGTGTAGTGTCTTCAATAAAATATTAAAATATGCTCATAAAATTAGATCAGATTCACATATAAAATAGCATAGGTAACATAAATATAAATGTCATTTCTTTTCTGGTATTTCTGTATTGTAAATTTGCCAACGACTAAAAAATCTTCTAATTAAAATGTCAAGTAGTGTGTTAAGTTTTTTATCACTGTTACTGATTTACTGTTTGGTAATAATGGTTAATAACATTATTTATTATATTTTTCCACAGATTCAACTGCAGATCATTTCAAGATTTCACCATGCCTACAATAGAAAGACAGAGAAAGGCTGCAAAACGTCAAAGACAGCAGGTGAAAAATAATACGCAGCAGTCCTCTAACAAAAAGATTTGTCAAGTCACGAAGAAAGCACCGGGTAAGAGCACAAAACACTTTATAAGAAATATGTGTAATAAAAAAAATATTACTACAGAAAATGTTTCAGTCCATAAAACGAGAAGGAAATCAAATGGAAAAGAAAGGCCAATGAAAAATGTTACTGCTAGAGCAAGAGATAACTCTGTGCATGATAGTAGAAGGAAACAACAGTTTAGGGAGATTCGTAAACGAATGTTCCGGAACAGGATAATTGGCAATTTGTTAAAAAATATTAAGAAAGGTCAACATAAACTAGTTTTTTATAAAAATAAAAAAAAAGTTGAGAAAGTTATTGATCAGGCATTTGAAATTAAACGTAAGTTATTTATTTTGATAATCAATAGAATTAGGAAGCTAAACAAGGCAATTTTTGATTTCAAAAGAAATAGTTGATGGAAGAGAATAGTTAATCGTAGTAATTTTTGTGAAGTTTTTTCTGGAGAATGGATGCATAGTTCAAGCTGTGAGGCATTTTTTAATGAGGAGAGTTATTTCCAGGATAATGATTTGGTGCATGCAGTTGACACCAGTGGTCGTGCTTATGAAGTGAAAGATGGTTGTCCAGTTGAAAAAGAAAAACTTGTGACAACAGAGGCAGAAGAGGTGTTAGGTAATGAGGTTTTAGGAAGACGTGCTAAGGGTCCTGTGTACACCTGGAAGTGTAGTAGTATTTGCAGTGTGCGACAGGATTCCATCAATTTGCTTTGTGATTTTGTACGGTTATTTAATAAGAAAAGTTTGAAGCAGAAAATGATGTTGTTGCAAGAATTAGATCCTTGCAGAGTAAGAGAAGTGACAAGTTTGCATGGACATTCACTGGCTTGTCTTTCCAGGAGAGTATGCCAGAGTGTTTCTTATCATTTCAGGATGCTAGCAGTGCATCATAACAAAGTGAGGAAATTAGTTAGAATGTTGTATTATGCTAAGAGTCCAGCAATTATGCTTAAACAATTATGCGCTGCTCTTTTGCATGGTTCTGAAATAGATGTGAAGAATATATGTGAAGAAATTGAGTTTTGTTACTTTGGAAGTAAAGAGGAGAATGTTGAAATTGAGCAAGAAGAAGAGGGTCTTGTGGAAGATAGTGTACAGGTTTCCAGTACAGATAATTTCCAGAGGGAAATTGCGACGTTTGAGGTGAAATCAAGTGAGAGGCCGAATTTCACTTGTGTGTGTTGTCGACGCACTTATTATAAGAATCAGACTAAGTTAGTGGATTTATATGCAAAAAGTGAAAGGGAAAATAATAGTGAATGGAAGGATTTTGCAACATACTTGATGGTAGAAAATTGTTTTGATTTGGGATTGGATCAACGTGTGTGTACTTATTGTTCTTGCAAATTAAATCAAAACCAGATGCCTGCTAGAGCAGTTCATAATAATCTGGAATTGGTTGAGATTCCTTCTGAATTGAAGGATTTAAATACTTATGAATCTATTTTGATTCAAAGTATCCATCCCTTTCAGGCTATTGTAAGAATGGAGCCAAAGACAGGGAAATTGCCTCCATCAGATTTACAGAGAGGATTAAAGGGAAGAGTTGTTTATTTGCCTCTAGATTTGAAGAAAAACATTAACACAATTGGAGTAGAAAAAGTGGAAGAGGAACCTCTGGTTATCTTAGTTAATGGGGTTCCGACAAAGAATAAGAAAATATGGCAAGATTTAGTAGATGTTAGGAAAGTTAAAAAGGCAACATTGTATTTGAAAAAAAATAATAAATACTATAAGAATGTATATGTTGCAGAAGAGGAAGTAAGTGAGGAAGAGGATAGCGATTTGTGTGCTGGTCAAATTGAGAAAGTAGAACCCTCTACTAGTGAAGAAATATATGAACATTATAGTGTTCATCCTTTGCATTCCAAGGAAGTCATGGGGAATGCTATTGAGTTGTTTCAAATGAAACAAGCCAAAGGGAGTCCCATTAGTGTTTGGGAGGAAAGTTTGGAAGCTCGGTGTTTCCCACAGCTTTTTCCAACAGGTCAGGGAGGAAGATATGATGAGCGACCTCATCAAATTCCTGCTTCTGAATACCGGACTTTGCGATTGTATGCAGGAGATGCTAGGTTTCGACAATGCATTCCTTATTTGTTTCATCTCCTGTTTGAAAGCGATCTGTCTGGACTGTCATATGCAGTGAACCACATCTCGAAAAGTGGTATACACATGCAAAACATCTCGGCAAGTGACTTTATGGATAAAGTCAATGTCCAAGATAGTATTTTGGATTCTCACCTGATTAATCTCATGGCGTGTCAGCGTGGTACTAATGAGTACTGGTACCGTCGTCATGGTGATTTAAAATGTATGCTGAGGAACTTAGGTACTCCCACATGGTTCCTCACTCTGAGCTGTGCCGAGTATGGCTGGGAAGACTTACTTGAATTTCTACGAGAGGCAAATGCTAACGTAGATAACATCGAATTCAAGACACCCGGAGAACTGTGCTCTTTGGATCCAGTCAATGTATGTAGGTACTTCAATCATAGATTTGAAGCTATGATGTCTTTCATCATGAATAAGAAGAATCCACCTCTTGGAGAGGTGTTGGATTTCTTCTGGAGAAAAGAGTACCAAGCAAGAGGTGCTCCTCATATACATATGTTGCTGTGGATCAAGGATGCACCTAAATTTGGAACGGATCCAGAAGACTCAGTGATGAGTTTCATCCAACAGTATTCTACGTGTGCTGTTCCAAACGCAAAGGAGAAGAAAAGCCTAAGAGAAAAAGTTCTGCGTTTCCAAAGCCATCGATGTGGAAAGTACTGCCGTCGTAAATTCCGAAACAAGGACAAGTTCTACACTAAATGTCGTTTCGGCTTTCCACGACCGGTGATTTATAAAGGAAGAGTAAACAGTTTGATGTCTTCGCTGCGACACAATGTCATGAAAAAATCACCTAAAAACACTTACAATTTGAAGAGGAACGAAGAGTCCAAGTACATCAACGACTACAACCCGGTGATTTTGTCCATGTGGAATGCTAACATGGATATACAGTTTGTGGCTGATAACTGTATGGCTGTGGCTCGGTATGTGACGTCTTACATCACCAAAAAAGAGAAGACAGAATTGAAGGATATGTGGGAGGACATTTCCCATGAAAAGAGCCTCAGCAAGAAGTTGTACAGTTTCAGTCTGAAGATGTTGTCGCATCAAGAAATCGGAGCGTACGAATGTTCTGACCGGTTGTCTTCAGCAAGTCTCTATGCCAAGTCCAGGAGTATCGTTTGGGCGAGTCTTGGTCTTGCTGCAACGCGTAATCGAGTTCTCAAACCTGTGCGGGAAATTGAGTATTTGGCGAAAAAGGAGCCAAACAGTACCGACATTTTGAAGACAAACATGTTGGATACATATTATCCAAATCGAAGCAGTCACCTCGAGAATGTTTGTCTGTATGAGGTTCTGCAAAATTACATATTCAAGAGGAACATCAAAGAAGATACTGAGAAAGGAGTGTATGCTGTAATAGGAAGTGAGGGATGTCTGGTCAAGCAAAGAAAATGCCACTTGGTAAACCATCGAAAATTGAGTGGCGAATCTCCTGAAAAAAAGGAGTTTTTCTATTTAGCACTTTTGCAACTTTTCAAGCCTTGGCGTGCAGAAGAGGAACTGCTTGGAGATTTCCTCTGTTACGAAGACTCTTTCAATGCCGCCAAGGAGACCATAGAATGTCCTGCTTTTCCCAAATATGTAGAAATGTTGAATGCGGAAATTGAGCAGGAAGCAACGATTGCAGCCGAGATTGCCAGAGACAGTTCTCAGGACAGTCAGAGTTCTGCTTCATTGAGTCAGGATCCACTAGGAGGACCTGTTATCGAAAATGAAGCTGCCACTGCCATGAATGAAGTGGAAAGAGCCATGGCACATGCTCAGGAGGATGCGGTTAACTTAGAAGAGTTGGAAAGACAACTCAACGTTGAGCAGAGGAAAATATATGACGAAGTTACCCTGCAAATTGATCATGGATTAAGTCATGACAAGAAAGAGTGCTCATGTACGTCGTTGAAGCCTGTCCGACTGTACGTGAGTGGAGAAGCGGGAACTGGAAAAAGTTTCCTCATTAAAGCAATTTCATGCTATTTGCAGGAAAGGACAGAGTCATCGCTGTCTTGTGTTGTCACTGCTCCAACTGGACTGGCAGCACATAATATTAAAGGGATTACTTTACATCGTTTACTGATGCTGCCAGTGGAGCATGACAACAAATTACAATATCACAAGCTATCTGGAGATGCTTGTTTTGAAGTTTCAAGAATCTTGAGGAAAATGAAACTTCTTATCATTGACGAAGTAAGCATGGTTTCCAATGTCATGCTTGCCTTTGTGCATTTGAGGATGCAAGAAGTTCTCAAAACAGAGTATGATGTGTTATTTGGTGGCAAACACATCATTGTTTTCGGAGATCTTTTGCAGCTGACACCAGTGAAAGGGCAACCTGTGTTCAAAATGCTCACGCATGAAGATACCAGGAAGTGCTTAGGGAGTATTGGCAACGTCAATATATGGTTAAACTTCAATTATGCTGAACTGCATGAAAATATGCGTCAGGCAAAGGATGAAGTTTACAAGACTATTCTACAAGATGTTAGAATTGGAAAAGTGACCGAGCATGGGAAAGAAGCTTTACATGCACGAGTACTGACAAATTTATATCCAGAACAAGATGTTGTGCCTGAGAATATTTTTCAGAAAATTACTGAGAAGAAATCTGGAATATGTTTGATGCCAACTCTTGCAGAATGTGCCAAATTTAACAACAAAATGTTGCATTTAGAAAAGCAAGAGATTGTGAAACTGGAAGCTATTGATAGAGTAGAGCATATGGGATCAACAATTATTTTGTCTGAGAATCTGAAAACAAAATTGGATTCATTAGAGAAGAGTATATCTAAAACTGCAGGTTTTGAAAAGACTCTGAATGTGTGCTTGAACTGCCGTATAATTTTAAGAAGGAATTTACATGTTGAAAGAGGTCTGGTAAATGGATCAATGGGTAATGTTGTTGATTTTGTGAAATACAGAAATAGAGATGGAATTGAATTTTTAAAAATTAAATTTGATGGCATTGAGGAAGTACAGCTAATTGGTCGTTGTTCTGCTAGATTTTTGCTTGTAAAAGACTTATATGTTCGCCGTAAGCAGTTTCCTGTTTGCTTGGCATATGCGGTGACAATTCATAAATCGCAAGGTTTAAGCGTAGACAGTGCATTGGTGAATATTGGCAGTTCTGTGTTCAAGGAGGGTATGGCATATGTGGCATTGTCACGAGTTAGAACTTTATCGGGATTGTACTTGATTGAGTGTGATGTCACAAACATTTGTGCAGATCTAGATTGTGTTAAGGAATACAATAGGTTAAGAAGAGAGTATGCGCCACATTTGCCTCAGTATCCTTTGTTTGAGAAACGTGTGGTAGGCCGGAAACGAAGAAATGAGAACAATACTGGGGAGGTTGTAGCAAAAAGACAAAAAGTCAATGAACCTAAAATTACAAGCAGAAACAAAAAGGATTCTGTTGAAGATGTTGTTGGTTTTCAGTTTGAAAACAGTTCTGGTGTCAACTGCTATGCTAATGTAGTAGTTAATGTTTTATTTTCTCTAAAAAATGTAAAAGAAGAGATTGTGGTCAATTCTGATCAAAGATTTTGCAGTTTGTTAAATTCTGTGTTAGAGAAATGTACCACTGATAGAAGAAACATAGAAAGTGTGTCTGAAATTCGAAATCTGTTAGACAGATGTTCAGGCCAAACACAATTCTCTCAAAATATTCAGCAAGATTGTCAGGAGTTTTTAATGTATATGCTTGATGTATTACATGCTGAAGGTGTAGATGTAGATCAGCTGTTTGGGCTTTCTTATCAATGGCAGCATGACTGCGAGAACTGTATGGTATCAAGTACTACTAGTGTAGACTCAGAAAGATTTATATATTTAACTTTGCCAGACAGTAAATCAGTCTCCTTTAATAAGCTAGTAAAAGCAGCTGATCACAACATGGAGTGTAGCCAATGTAAATCTGAAATGATGTCCACATTATTTATACGAACATATGGCCAGTATGTCATTTTAATGTTCCAACGATGTAGGCCTGATGGAACAAAATTGACAACTTTAATTAAAAATTTTGTAGCTTCGCAGTTGTCAATATCAGGAAGGACTTTTGTAACTGCAGCAATTATATATCATGACGGCCCTTCAATAACATCAGGACATTACACAGCTTATTTAAAGTCTAGAAATGGCTGGTCATTCTGCAATGATTCTGTTTTAATTTTCAAAAAAAAATTGCCGTATGACCTTAAAAACTCTTACCTGGTGTTTTTAAAACCAAAATTTTAGGGAAAGAATCTCGGGATGTGCTCTGTGGAATTTCAAGAAGTTCTAATGGCTCCTACACAATTTGGCCTTGAGGATAAGTGTAGTTCAGAGACATAACTTCTAACCATAGGACTGGACATTATGGAGAAATACGTGCACTTTGAATGAGTTCAGAAAAACTGTATCTTTTTATAAACTAATTGAAGCAGCCAATCAAAACATGGAGTAGAGGGAATGTAAGTCTGCAATGCTGTCTACTGTTTTACATTGCTTTGTGATTAAAAGTGATGTAGAGAATTAAATAATTGTAGTAGTCATAGAGGTAGTGTAAGTCTGCTTGTATCAGTGTCATAGGAAAAGTAGAACATGACTGAGCAAGAAGGGGAAGATATTACTATTCCAGGATTGTGAAAATGATCTTCAACATTTTAATTCTGAAAGTTGCGGAAATGCCAAATGACGGGATTGGCTTACAAGAAATCCAAGAGTTATAAATGGCTCTGACAAGATTTGGCCTTGTGGAAAATTGTGGTAGAGAGCAAGAAGTCATTTATTGCATGTAACGTGTTTTTAAAAACGATGGAGATTTTCTTTCAGAAAGTGGCGGGCTGAAAGTAATAACAGCACAAAAGAGTGTAAGCTGTTCATAGGACATCCTTGGACGTCATGGAAAGTAAGTTAACTTTAAGGAGTTCTGAATTTTGATTTCTGATGTTGTATGGGTTTTTTAAACTCAATCATTTTGATTGTGTTTTTTTTTCCCCGCTGTTACATGATGAATACCTTCAAGTCACTGTTTTTAGTGAATTTTGATACATTCTGAGAACAGCAAAAATAAACCATTTAACATGTATAATTAATTCTGTACTGTTTGCATTTATGATGTATATGTAGAACTGTGTAGGAGGCATGGAGAAAGTGAGGCTTCTGTAAGTGTCAAAGTTGTTGCATGCAGTGCTGCACTTCTGCGTATTGTTTCATATGCTAGACTACATCTGCACAATGAGATACCTAAGCAAAGGAAACGCAAGTGATGTGATTGAGAAATGAGCAAAATAAATTGCATGTATTTCAATTAGATCACCTGTGTTTCCTATCATTACGAATCACATTGTGCAGATCAAGTTTAGGTCTGTCCAGGGAAACATAGGAGGTTTGGACTTTGTTGAAGAGTACAGTGGACATGACTCACTTCATTGGTAGACCTTCACATGTATTATGTCCTCTATTCTCTTCAACAACTCGAAATTTCATCTGCAACCCTGAGTAGGCCTCACCTGAAACAAAACTCTGGATAGTAGACATCTTATTGGCATCCTGAAGCAATTATTTAAAATTTTAGTGTCTTGCGACACTTTTCTGAAACAACAGCAATGCAAAATATGCACCATGTTTTAAGATAGGCCTCACTTCATCTGCATCAAGATACTGTTAGTTTAAAATGTATATCTTTAGGACTGTGTAGGGGGCCTGGAGAAGCAGAAGCTTCTGTAAGTGTCAAAGTTGTTGAAAAACTGTTTGTCCTTCAATCTTTGCCCTTGTCTTTTGTAATTTTTAAATACATGTTTTAATATTTTTCAAATGTTTGTTCTCTCTTTCACAGATTGAAAGTATAAAAACAAAAAGTGAGTAATTTAACAACAATTATAAGGTAAATATTTTGTACTCTTTTCGTTACATTTCTATCACATTGAACTTCTATTAGTTCCACTGCTTCATTTCTTTAACCCTCAGTTTCCTGCCTTTGCTACTTCCCTCATTCCTTTCTCTATTATCTACTTACTCAACTCCTTCCACTCTTTTTCTCAGTCCCTCTCTTCTCATAGTTCCTCACTCTTGTTCACTCACTCCGTCTCTATTACTCTTAGTGTCTTTGACTGATCACTCTATCACTACTTGTTCATAATGCTTTCTCTGTGTAGTTGAAGCACACTAAGGGGAATATTATGAACACAGCCAATAAAATTATTGCTCTTTTTATTGGCAGAAAACTGGTTAAAAAGTGGTTTTAGCGGCAGTTTTCTGCCGCAAAAGCGGCTTTAGCGACACATTTCTGCCAATAAAAGCTGCAAAACTTTTATTGCCTATGTTGATGATATGGCTCTATGTTACTTACATTTCTTTGCTGTTTCAATTAATCTTTTTCTGTTATTTTTTGTTTTCTGTTTTCTATTTTTTCTCTCTGTTATTCCCCATATTTTAATCTTATTTTGAACATTCACTCACATTCTCCAAGAAACTCTTCTTTGTTAATGTTATACTCTCTTTTTTTTTCTTTCACTTCATTATCTATTTTGTTTTTCACAATTATACCCTCTTCTGTCTTTTCTTCGGTAAATAGATCTATTAAACAGTATCTCTTCTTTACTCCCTATAGCTGTCTTTCTTTTAACATCACTCTCTGTTTACTTTCCTTATACTTACACTTTTTTTTAAAAAAAACATTTTTTTGGTTAGCTCCCGGTCCGCGTACCGGGAAGCTAACCCGGGAGCGAACCAAAAGAAATAGAGCTTGCCAGAGTGCTAAACATTGTAGCAATTTTTTTTGAAAGGGAAGGTAGTTCTGAAAAGAAGTTTTTTTTTTATATTTTTGTTGTTTTATATTTTTTTTTTATTTTTTGAACATTTTTTGTTTTTTTTGTATTTTTTGAACGATTTTATATTTTTTTGGTTTTTTTTGGGGGGGGGGAAACAACAAAAAACAGGCGTTGAAAAGGGCTCAACAGGAGCAAAAAAAAATTACTGGGGGCGGTTAGGGCAATCATGGTGTTCATATGAAAGGTTGAGTGCATTGATGCTCATGTTGCCACAAGCTAATAATGCACGACAGTGCATACATAAATGTATCATATGCCCAAAATTTTCTTGGATATTTGGCACAGTTTCCCGTGCCTCCTCTGGTGTTAAAGAAACCGGTATTGTTGGTCTGGCCACAGGAGTTGGTCTAGGATTGTCCAGCATATCCCTTAATTCCGCCCGGCTGTAATTTAGGGGATGTTTCCTCGTCATGTGCCTATGCATGGTGTGATTACCATAACTGTATTTTTTATCCGTCCCTCTGGACAATTGTTCCTTGCATATGAGGCAGGTGACATACCTCGCGTTGACTTTTTTTTGTCCACGAGGCATCGAAAAAAACTGCCAGATGAAACTGGCTTTCTTTCTGGAAACCCGGGGCAACTCTTCCAGGAATTGTGGTTCTTCTCCCTCCTCATCCATTTCTTCATCTTCCTCCTCAGTGTTGGTAATCACCTGGGGAGGTGGTCCTCTCTTCCCATGAGGAGGTGGAGGTGGTGGTGGGGGTCCACCAGCTGAAGCAACCAATGAAGCCATTTTCACACAAGCAAAATAGGTCTTCCAACAAGCAAAATAGGTCTTCCTCTCACAATGATGAAAGTCAGAGTGAGGAAAGAAGGAGGGGTTTTCATCATTTGGAAAAAACAATACTTCTCAACCAATGAAAAGTGTTATTTTTAGGTCACCTGACCTAGCCTTCCATAATTATGAAACTAAAAGTGAAATGAACCAATGAAAAGTTTTATTAACAAGTCACATGACCTCTCACGCTCATGTTACGCGCTGCGGAACGCGCCCCGGTTAGCTTCCGGGTCGCTAAGCTTCGCGCCCCGGTCCGCGCCCCGGGACACTTCCGGGTGCGCTAACGCGATACGTCACAAGACGCATTTCGCGGCAACGCGATACGTCGCGCTTTCGCGCCGCGGATCGCTTCCGGGGAGCTGCGTTTCGCACCTCGGTCCGCGCCCCGGGGCACTTCCGGGTGCGCTAACGCAGTACGTCATAAGACGCATTACGCGGCAACGCGATACCGTCACTATGTTGATTTCTTACCGGTTCGCGGACCGGATCGCGGAATCAAATTGAGCTAACGGGAAGCTTCCCGGTTCGCGGACCGGGAGCGAAACAAAAAAAATATTTTAAAAAAATTATTAATAAACATATAAAATATATTTTTGGATTTAAAGAAGAATAAATTTTACAGCTATAGATATTAGCTTTTAAAAAACCAATGAAATTCATTGAAAAAACCATAGGTTATAGACCATATATAGTTAGGAATTAGCATTTACAAAACCTTGAAAATTCACTGAAAAAACCATAGGTTATAGACCATATATAGTTAGGAATTAGCATTTAAAAAACCTTATTTTACTCACACAAAACCAATGAAATTCCATATATAGTTAGTTGTACTAACTATATATCGCGCACCCGCAATCCACTGCTGATCATGTCACATATTACATCATTCATGACATGGTCAGTGACATCACTGATGACATCACTGATGACATCTCAAATGACATCACTGATGACATCACTGATGACATCTCAAATGACATCACTGATGACATTACTGATGACATCTCAAATGACATCACTGATGACATCACTGATGACATCTCATTTGACATTACTGATCACATCACTGATGACATCATTCATGTGATAATACGATGAACCTCTTCAGACTCTAATATAACCTTAGATACACTCAGTGTAAACACAGACTCGCAGATTGTCACTCATCCATGAAGTTACACACACACCCAGTCAGTCATGCAAAGAAACAATCTCACCTCCATTTCTTCAACTATACAGTTAAACACACCTTACTTATTCAAACATATACTAACACATATTTACTCTCTTATACAATCCCTGATACAAGTTCACAATGATCCATACAGCCACTCACACATTCACTGGCTCTTATGCACAGTTATTTATATATGTCAACTCTCACATGTACTGTGTTTTACATATGTACTTACTTTGACATGTAGCACTGAGATATCCATTCACTCACCAATACAGTCATGCACACAGTCAACCACCCATACAGCTGTTTCCACATGCACTTTTGAACCCATACATTATGCACAGAGTCATACACCTTCCCAGCCACCCACACACACTCCCAGTTTCCCATACAAATGCTTGGGCAACCAATCAATAACCCATATAGTTACTCATATAGCTACTGATCAACACATGCAGCAGTTTACAGAACAACAGACATAATGATGCACAAACTAAGACAGTTTAGTCACTAACCCATGCACTCAATGAGACACATTTAACCACTCACTCATACAGTCAGTCAGTCATGCACCTACTAAATCCTTCATCCAGACACTTATACATCCACTCATTCTTCAATATGTAAGACATATTTTAACTTTACAGAAAAATACAGTCACTGGATGTTGTCATCAGTGATGTCATCAGTGATGTCATTTGAGATGTCATCAGTGATGTCATCAGTGATGTCATTTGAGATGTCATCAGTGATGTCATCAGTGATGTCACTGACCATGTCATGAATGATGTAATATGTGACATGATCAGCAGTGGATTGCGGGTGCGCGATATATAGTTAGTACAACTAACTATATATGGAATTTCATTGGTTTTGTGTGAGTAAAATAAGGTTTTTTAAATGCTAATTCCTAACTATATATGGTCTATAACCTATGGTTTTTTCAGTGAATTTTCAAGGTTTTGTAAATGCTAATTCCTAACTATATATGGTCTATAACCTATGGTTTTTTCAATGAATATATATATATATATATATATATATATATATATATATATATATACATATATAAACATATATATAATCTGCATATCTATATAAAAACAAATATAAATGCATGCATACATATACATATGTGCATACATATGCATGTTATGTACATGAAAGTTTGAAAAAAAAGCAAAGCTAAAAAGCAACCTAATTACAAACAGAATTGCTTTAACTTAAACGAGGGCAAGATGCTAGTTTACTTTGGTTCCCTCAAGAGGGCATTAAGATGTGTCACACATTTGCCATAAATTCTGAATGTTAGCACTCTAGTTGCTCATAAGATCACTGTAGTAAAGCTGCTGCTCACCAGGGAAGTCTGCTGCTTGTATTCAAAGTGCGTGTTTCGGTCTGCATGTTAGAGTTTTTTAAAGAAATAGAAGAGGATTTGAGAAGTCAAAATGTACCCTAATTTTTCTTTCTGCAGCACTAATCATAATTTCTAGGGCAAAATAAAGCCCTCATTTTGTTCCTTTGCAAATAAATGTTTTCAGTGTTACCACTTTATTCCAATCAAGATGGCTTCAGGTGTTCCATACTGTTGCCATAAGTAAGACTGTTAGGGCTCTAGTTGTTCTTTAGAACAGCCTGGGACATTCTGTCATTGAGCTACACTTGGGCTACATCTGGGTGATATTTGTGCTAGATTCTGGCTTTTTGTCTCTGGGGGCCTTCTTTGGAGACTTATTTGTTATGAAGTTCCCTAATTTCCTCATTTACTACAGTCTCCTCAGTAGGAAATACTTTCAGAGTTTTACTTTGGTTCTATCATAAAGGCATTAAAATGTGTCACACATTTGCCATCATTCTGAATGTTAGCACTCTAGTTGCTCATTAGATCACTGTAGTAAAGCTACTGCTCACCAGGGAAGTCTGTTGCTGGTATTGAAAGTACATGTTTCAGTCTGCATGTCAGAATTTTTTTTAATGACATAGAAGAGGACTTGAGAAGTCACTCAAAATGTGCCCTAATTTTTCTTTCTGCAGCACTAATCATACTTTCTATGGCAAAATGAACCCCCTCATATTGTTCCTTTTTAAATTAAATGTTTTAAGAGTTACCACTTTATTCCAATCAAGATCGCTTCAGGTGTGCAACAGTTTTGTCATAAGGCTGTTAGCACTCTAGTTGTTCTTTAGAACACTCTGGGAAGCTGCAGTAGAACACAAAGGAATCAACTGACAGTCTCTGCCCTTGTTGGATGTACATGTTTTACTGAGAATGTCAGACTTCATTCTCACATGACTGAGAAAGATAATGTGAATTTATCGAAAATATGTTGTCAGTTTAGCTTATAGATCACCTTCCAAGATGGCTGCCAACACTTTTTGGATGAAGTGTTGAAAGCCAATCAGATCTCACGATGAGATGTGTAGTTAGGATCCCCCCAGATATATATGTATTTTTTTCTTTATTATCTAAAAAACTACTGAACAGATTTACACCATTTAACCAAAAGGCAAGAGTGTGACTAACTCTTTGCCAAATTTGGTGTAATTCCGTTCAGCAGTTTGGGCTGTAGCTGCGATTAAAGGTTCCTATGGAAAATTGCATGAGGAAAATACATTTTGGACCCCCCTTTTTTCTCGGCCCCTGCTTGCCGAATCACTCTGAGACTTTCAGGATAGGAGCGGACCGAAGCAGGCCATATGTTTTGAAAATGTTGAGAAGATTCGTCGACCAGCGCCAAAGTTATTCCAAATAGAATGTTGCGGATTTCCTATGGATAATAGGTCCTAACTGTAACTACCTACTGGCGACCGCCAGTAGGTAATATATATATATATATATATATATATATATATATATATATATATATATATATATATATATATATATATATATATATATATATATATATATATACAGAAAAAAACATAGGTTTAAGGGACATTATAGTTAGAAATTAGCATTTAAAAAACATAGAAATTCACTGAAAAAATTACAGGTTTCAGGTACGTTATAGTTAGGTGGACATTTCACTCACACAAAACCAGAGAAATTCCGCTGTTATAGTTAGTTGAGCTAAGTATAACTCCCGCCCCCTCAATGCACTGCTGATTACATCACATATATCATCACTCATGACATGGTCAGTGACATCACTGATGTCATCACTGATGACATCTCAAATGCACATGGTCAAGACACAAGTTTCATGCATGAATTAAGTTGGCAAATCAGATGTTTGAAAGCCCACTCTAAATGGGTCACTCTTTCAAATTAAATGCACACTATTGTATCCTTAGCAGGGGCTCCAATGTCAAGAAAAACAACATCCCTGAACTTGACTGAAGGAGAAGGATACAATAAGTTGGCAGATGGGGCAGTATCCTGTCTCCACCCACCTCTAAATCAGAACCTAAGAGCTAATCAGTTAAAACAGAACACTCATGACATACATGGCATGGCATCTGGGTCTATCATACACCAGGGGCCTGTTTACAAAGGTAGATTTACAAATCTACATGGTTAAATCTACTCTTACTCTTGTAATAACTTTACTACTTTTGGCTCTTCACTACTTCTGAGTGGATAGGTTCTACAACATGTAGATTTACATCTCTCTACCACCAGAATTCCAGTGAGAGGAGCCTTTACAAGGAGAATTCACAAGGTTAAAGTTTTTCTCACATAGGTCTCTGCCAATCTCCCTATGTTAAGGTACTAGGACATTTTAAAAAGTTTATTAAGTTTAAAAAAAAGTAAAATTATTTTCATGTTACATATTAATGTAAATTCATTTTATACATTTTATACATTCATTTTAAATGTAGATCAAAATAAAAATTTACAGCACTATTAACAACGATTTTGAAATACATATTTCATTAATTTCATTACAATAAATTTCATTAGAATCATATTTTTTATATATTACAAACTACCCAGCTAACGTACATTTTTTATATCTATTAGTTATGCAGTAAAAGTTCATAAACATTGTGTGTGGAATTAATTTCATTTTTTTTAAGTTACATTTATTTTTGAGAATAAAATGTTATTAAAATATGGTAAAATAAAGTATGATCATATATGTGTTTTGAAAAGTGCAGTGTTACCCACAAGGGTATTCAGGTGCTAGACCTACTCCAGATCTGAGCTGGGGTACACTTACTGTGGTTTCTGACCATTTTTAGCCATACCAACTTTACATGTGTAATTGGAAATATCAATGAGCTTTCTCTTTTGTCAATAGGTGCATGTTCTTTAACCCCTCCTTTACAGTCACTTTTTCTTGTAAGTATTCCCCATTTTCCAGCCTCTCCACCATCCTCCCTACATTTAGTACTAAATCATCAGCCGAAGTGTGCAAAGATGTCCACAGTCGGGTGAAGATCCACACATAAAGGACAGGAGTGGCAGACACCTATGCATGTAGGTTAGTAAAGATCATGTTAGTACCTGTATAGTGTTATTTTAGTACTACTACATATACTATGAAATGCAGTGTGTGAATAGGCTTATCAATCTGCATTTTACATTCTATTTTCTACTTCTGGGGTAAAATGTACATTTGTTTTTTTGTGAAAAGGGAATTTATTGCACACAGAACCTCCTAAGTGGATAAGAGGAGCAAGAAAGTGGTATCTGGTGGTTGTTTCCAATGTGAGGATACAAGTCTATGGTTTTTGAATACCACTGACCTGGCTCATGCTGGATGATGCAGAGCAGATGGGCCAAGCATGGATGGACAACTATAATATGACTTAGTTTGGGTCTGTTGAAACATGTAATCTGCAGGATATAAGCCTGTGTAATCATTGTGCTTTTTGAGTGTTTAATACTCAAAGATTTATGATGTTATTATTCCACAATCCCTTGTAGACTCGGTGCTGTAGGGCCAGGCACACCTTACCCTCTACAAGTATGGTTCCGATGAATTGGAAACTTGATATCAGATATAAAGTCCTTCAGTGAGACTATGAACTTGATGGATTCTTTTCTCACATGAACAATTTGGTATCATGTAACTAAAGCCTGAGTTACACATGGTTGCAGAACAGAGAATCATTGGGGGCAGGACAGTTAACTCAATGTTTTATACATTATCCTAAAGATGATACTATATTTACCTAGACATTTTACTAAACTTGAATAGCTATTATCGTCATGCTTCATTGGCAAGACATTTTCAGATTTTAGAATATTTAACAGATTAGTTAGGGCCTGATTTGGAGTATGCCAGGCAATGTGGTTAGAAGACGCCTTGCTTCTAATCCCATCCCTTGGCATAGGACTGCTGTGTATATTTAGAGATCCCTGCTAGACAGGTGGGGATCTTTCGACCTTCAATGGCAGTCAAGCTTTGCCAAGCCTGCGCCATGTGTGTTACTCCCACTCAAAAGTTTTTGGTTTTTTCAAGAACAGGCTCCCAATGCTGGGGTTTATTCTTGGAATACAACAAATCAGTTACTTAGATGTTCAGGGAGATGTAGCCCTGCTAGTGGGGAGGGGGCATTGGGCATTTTTCTGCCTGCAAACACATCGTAGACCCAGGCAATTAATCCTAGTAATGGTTGCATTGCCCTAAATAGGGTGGGGTAGGCATCTTTATGATCCGATGAATTTGTGGCATACAGGCTGTCAGGTCACAGGTAGCTAACTGCAGAGCCAGGTGAGGCTCTTTTAAAAGAAACCCAGCACTTCAGCGGATTCTGAAGAAAGCAGGGGAACCATTATATGGTGTGTAGACCTGCCAGTTTACAATACTCCTCCTGCTCCATAAAGGTTTAAATGATCCCCTTAATTTCTAGTTATTTCACAAGAAATCATCTTTTCGCTTCCTATATTTAGGGCCTAGTTTGCCAGAGGCCTGTGCCACTGGAGTGTCACTTTTTACGATGCTCCGGTGGTGCAGGCCTCTCAATCATATCTGTGAGGCGATGCAAAGCCACCCTGCGCAGCTTTGCAAAGCCTCATAGATAAGCTACGTCAAGGAGGCATTCCATGGGTGTTGTGGTGGGTTGTCCCACGCAACACCCATGGGTTTTGGGTGGGATTTAAAAAGATATGTAAACCTGGAAGTGTGTTAAACTGTAAGCCTCCCCAGAGGAGGCACAATGAGGAGAAATAACTTTATTTCTCCTTGTTTTTTCCTCTTTCTATGTATGCTGCACACATAGAAAGAGGAAAAGGCCTCCATCGATTGTTTTTGGGCAGGTGTCCCTTCCTGCCCCAAAACAATTGTGCCAACAACCAGACACTCTTGTACCATGGTGCAGGGTACCTGTGTTTGCACTAGGCACCAAATTGTGCTCTGGCATAAAGGACAGAAATGTGCTGTATTTCATGAACACTGTGCATTCCTGCCCTTTCCTTTTGGTGCAGAGCAGCACAGCAAGAAGCCTTGCGGCACTGCCCTTGGCCCAAAAGTTGTAAATGAGGCTCTTAGTTGTTTGTTCCAGTATTTAATACCAAGGGGCATATTTACGAGCCCCTTGGGGTTATAATTACAAATTCATTTCTACGAGGCCACGCAAAGTCACTATGCATAGCTTTGGATGGCCTCATGGTTAAGGAGTAAGGCAATGCACTCGGGGGGGGGCGTTCCGGGGCATTGCGATGGGTGTTCCTACGCAAACCCCATGGATATTGATGCTACCCCAGATTTACAAGACATGTAAACCTGAGTTTACGCCAAAACCTTCCATCTCCCCCAGGGTAAGTGCATCAAGGAAGAATAACTTTATTTCTCCTTGTTCTTCCTCTTTCTTAGTGTTCTACATTCTGCAGCACACATAGACAAAGAAAAACAGCTCTTAGAATTGTTTCTGTGCAAGAATGTGCCCCTTCCTGCCCAGGAACAATCCTGCTGACAACACAGGCCTCCTTGCACCATGCTTTGTGCTAGTCTGCTGCAATTGTGCCAGTACAGGGGTAAAGAACAGGATAAATATTGCATAAATACGGTGTATTCTTACCCTTTCACTTTGGTGTAGGGCAGTGCAGCAAGCTGACTTGCAGCGCTGGCCTGCACCAAATACCTGTAAATGAGCTCCCAAATGTACTGAAAACATGGCAGTTTTTAAGTCACGGTGGAGTGGCAGCTGCGGATGGATTTAAGCCATAAAAAACGGTCTCTTTAGTGTATCTCATAACTTTATTTCGTGTCTTTTTAATGAATACCTCGTATACTTTGCCATCGATTTCTTTGTACTGCCGCACCTAAGGCCTTTCGAAGATGAAAGCTTCTCTGGCTTGGTTATTTAGTTTTTGTACAGTTGTTTTTGTAACCCATAGGCCCAGTTACGATTAAATGCTGTTTCGGTCATATATTCAATGGAGCATCCGCCGTCTTCGCCGTCCATCACTAGTAATCTCAGCCAAGGACATTGATTGCGTCAGCAATGCGTGCACGTAAAAGATTTTTGATCGAATTACTGAACGAAAAATAAGCTGGTACTGCAGTCGAGATCGGTTAGCATCACAAGATCTGTTCCTTGAAAAATATCTTTATTTCACAGAGTTTGGCACAAGATAAGAATGTGCCAGCTGGTGGCTGTTGATAAAAATATGCACTAATACAAAATTGAAACTGCACCCTCCAGGAATCTGCGACAGATACAGGGAAACAAGGAAATTGATATTGAAAATTCCGTTAACAGCGGTCATTAAAAAACACAATGTTTAGGTAAGAGCATCATTGTTGTCTGCTCTCACAGAGTTACTTACGTCACAAAAATCGCAAAACGTTTTCTAATGTTGCGTATAAGACATATCTGTGTAAGGACACGATGTAAGAGCTACAGAGCACTCTCTCTTTCTCATTCTCTCTGCGTTTTCTCCTCTCTCTCCCCTTTATCTCTCCCTCTCCCTCTTACGCTGTCTCTTTCGTTCTATCGCTCGCGTTCTAAATAAGTGCGAGTATGAAACTGGTGTTATGATTCAGTGGCCCACAGTTAATCAATAAACTATAAACAATAAAAGAGGAGACTGGATTTTAAACGACTTGATTTGAGACTCATTGCTATTGCAGTAAAGGTAGATTGGTGTTTTGTAGTATGCTGTAGACTACGTTTCTTTCTTTCCTGTGTTTCATTTGTTCCTGTGATGATGCAAGGAACTCGACTCAGGGGTCTTGCTATGTACAAAACAATGGACACACATCACTCACATATGCTCGTTGGGTGTGGCCAGTACCAGTCCATAGCTGAGTCCAGTCTCTAGTATATGTGCTGTATTGCCTCAGACCACATAGAGGCCGGGTGGCACCTTACGTCCCTCCCCAGTCAGTTTCAAAGCCTGAAACCATTCCAGATGGTCCTGCTGGGTCTTTCGGCCAACCACACAAAGTTCCTGAAGATACAACTGGGCTCGGGACTTGGGAGCAATCAGTTATACACAGTTTCACAGAAATCTTTAACCCTTCATATCCCCGGTTCTAATGATTGGATTTTTGTCACTATGGTCTTGTTTTAATTTTTAGGTTGCTCCAAATTTCCCAATTGGTGTAGGACCCTTTTGTGGTGTGCTTACGCTATGTTACTGTTTGACATTTTGCACAAATACCTTACACATTACCTTTAAGTTAAGTCTGGCTGTTCTGTACCAAGCTACCAGAGGGTTGAGCACAGGTTCATTTGGGTTTGCTGGATGTACGACGTTACGACGCATGGTTTTACCACGCGTACCTTTACAACGCGTTTTTTACAACGCAAGTCGTTACCACGAAGAAAAATTAGGGCACATTTTGAGTGACTTCTCAAATCCTCTTATATTTCATTAAAAAAATTCTGATATGCAGTCTCCCAAGATGGCCACCAGAGACAAAAGAGCCCAAATGTAGCCCAAATATCAGCCAGATGTAGCCCAACTATAGCCCAATGACAGAATGTCCCAGAGTGTTCTAAAGAACAACTAGAACGCTAACAGTCTTACTTATGACAAAAGTATGGCACACCTGAAGTCATCTTGATTGGAATAAAGTGGTAACACTTAATACATTTAATTTGAAAAGGAACAAAATGAGGGGTTTCATTTTGCCATAGAAATTTTATATATATATATATATATTCACTGAAAAAACCATAGGTTACACACCAGTTATAGTTAGGAATTAGCATTTAAAAAACCTTTGAAATTCACTGAAAAAACCATAGGTTTCACACCAGTTATAGTTAGCTGGAAATTTTACTCGCATAAAACCATTGAAATTCCCACGTTATAGTTAGTTGGACTCACTATAACTTGCACGTCTGCAATGCACTGCTGATGACGTCACATATTACATCACTCATGCATATATTTAAATATTTAAACATTACTTGCTAATATATGTATTCACTAAGATACACTTAATAAGCCAGTTAACCAATCAATTTTTTTTTTAAAACACTGAAAAAACCATAGGTTTCAGGCCTTATATAGTTAGGAATTAGCATTTAAAAAACCTTTGAAATTCACTGAAAAAACCATAGGTTTCAGGCCTTTTATAGTTAGGAATCAGCATTTAAAAAACCTTTGAAATTCACTGAAAAAACCATAGGTTTCAGGCCTTATATAGTTAGGAATTAGCATTTAAAAAAACCTTTGAAATTCACTGAAAAAAAACATAGGTTTCAGGAGTTATATAGTTAGGAATTAGTTTTAAAAAAACCTTTGAAATTCAATAAAAAAACTAAGTTTTAGTGGTGTTATAATTAGCTGGACATTTTACTCATACAAAACCAATGAAATTGCTCCTATATAGTTAGTTGTACTAACTATATTTCGCGCACCCGCAATCCACTGCTGATGATGTCACATATTAGATCATTCATGACATGGTCAGTGACATCACTGATGACATCTCAAATGACATCACTGATGACATCATCCACGTGACAATCACATACACCTTTTCATACACTATTACAATTTTTCATCACTGTTTGTAAAATACAGAGTATCATATTTAAATCCATTGTCACAGCAATACAAGTATCTAAAAATCCACTCAGTGATTCATAGATGTATACACACATCTAATCACTTACCTATGGATTCACTCATACATGCTGTCAATGAACAATAGAACACTATGAAAAATACTTATACATCTATATCGACATTAAACAACAGCACGCATCCTATTCACATATGAAGTCATCCTACTCACTTATGCAAACAATGGATCATACTTACATATTTACTTAGCAAAACACTTATACAAACACCACTTCTTCTATTCATTTAGATAGTAGGTCATACTTAGTGAATTATAAAATCATTATTACAAGTATACAGTTATACATACAGTCACTCACACAATCATTGTGTCTTATGTATACTTATTTATATACAACAACTGACTCATACACTGCCTTTTATTTTTCTAGTTTGTTGGACCTGTACCTTTGAAAAATATATTTGCTCATCGCCACACCCATGAAGAGATTCCCACACCAAAACTGTTAGAACATGTAGTTTTAACTTCATATATCTACTGAATCAACTATTCACACATCTTTGGACAGCCAAACCCCCCACCGAACCACACACACGTTCACACTCCCATACAAATACTCAGTTAACTAATCAATACCTAATATAGACTTTCACATAGCTAGTAACCAACTGTAGAATCAGTTTACACAACAACTGACAAAGTGATACAGATATTCACACAGTTTAGTCACTATCCACTATATTTAGTGAGACATTATAAATTGGTCAAGTAAACAGTCAATTACACTGCTACTAAATCCTCCATCCAAATATTTATTTATATATATCCACTCATTCTTCAATGTAAATTGCTATATATATAATGCATATTTAAATAATGAAGCAAACCACATTCACTGGATGATGTCATCAGTGATGTCATTAGTGATGTCATTTGAGATGTCATCAGTGATGTCACTGACCATGTCATGAATGATCTAATATGTGACATCATCAGCAGTGGATTGCGGGTGCGCGAAATATAGTTAGTACAACTAACTATATAGGAGCAATTTCATTGGTTTTGTGTGAGTAAAATGTCCAGCTAATTATAACACCACTAAAACTTATAGTTTTTTGAGTAAATATATATATACACATGCTCC
The DNA here is from genome assembly GCF_964261635.1 of Lissotriton helveticus. Lineage (NCBI taxonomy): Eukaryota > Metazoa > Chordata > Amphibia > Caudata > Salamandridae > Lissotriton > Lissotriton helveticus. The sequence goes on along the minus strand of NC_136067.1, from coordinate 764,734,854 downwards.
GATTGCCATTGCCCACAGTTAAACAGCACTCAAACATGGTTGAAAGGTGGCACACATTTATCCACAGGGTACAAACAGGCTCTGGTGCAGAGAAAGCAAATAATTCATCAACCAAATTGGTGCAACATTTTGTTGAAAAAGAACATCATCACAAGAGTATCAAATAGGTTGTATTGGAAAAAGTGGTGGGAGACAGACACAACATGGAGCTGAGACTGGCGCAAAAAGATCTACCAGGAGGGGATGGATCAACGGGGCCTCAATGAAGTTACTGAATGGTACCGGATTGGAACCTAAGACTACCAGATCCGGGATCACTACTTTTCAAGGATGTAATTGACATAATAATTACGAACTGATCTGTCCACATGATAAAAGATTAGATGGGTGGCAGTATCTTTGGTGTCACCGATGGTGGTCTAAGTTTGAAATAACATATCTAACATACAGATCTGTTATACCAGTCATCCAACATACAGATCTGTTATATGTCATCTGGCAGCAATATCCTCATTATCTTGGGTTGCTCACATGCATATATTGCAAGCCAGCGCTCTTTGCCAAGTAGGTGGTAGACGTTAATATAACCTGGCCGCTGTGGCTTTGAGAAGGGACATAGTTGTTCAAGATCTAAATGATCAAATATATAGGAACAATTCTTATGACCAGGACAGTATTGTACGGCACCAATGGGAGTTACAGATTCATGTCAGTCAGGTTGTGTATATATGCCTTGAAGAACGAAGCAAATATATACGCTAAGTTTTAATAGCACAGCATCACCGGTGGGATCGGTACCACTTGTAATTATCGTACTGATATTTTTAGAGGGGGTCATATGATTCCTGTAACTGTGCTTATCATACCAAAAGTAAAAACATTGAACAAGTATCCACAAAGGGATAAAATAACACAGCCAGGGGATTCTAAGATGGCGCCCATGCTAGTAATCTTGAGACAAAACCAAAGGTGGTGATGGACGGAGCGTTGACAATACAAGCACTCACCCCCAGTCAACTGATCTGGGTTTAATCCATCACCGTTCTTTAGCCCACTCTGCCACCCCAGTTCAGACATGGCCATATGCAAATCAGTCTGACCCTGTGCCTCATGGGAACAGTCCAGCCCGAACTGCCAAGCCATGCCTTCCCTGGATCGGAAACAAGCTTCCGAGACAGCACGCACAAACCGGAAACCGGAAATTGCGCCTGTGGCACTACCGGCAGAATGAAGGGGCAAACCTGAGAAGCAGCGCCCATGTCGGCTTTTTAAACGGTACGAGTCCGCAGAACGAGTGAGTGGACGAGTAAGCATGCTGCCAGTAGTCAAAAACAAGCGAGGGTCCCTGAATTAAACAATGCTAGGAGAAGAAAGCAGGGAATAACTATCCAAAAACACAGAGAACCTCTCCTAGAACATTATAAATCCATAGGTAATATATCCATTAATTTTTATATATCATCATAGTCCCACACAAACAAGATTGTTTAGAAAAACATATAATTTTATTCTTTAGAATCCATCAATATTAACTGTTTCCTAAAAGATATATATATATATATATATATATATATATATATATATATTCACTGAAAAAACCATAGGTTATAGACCATATATAGTTAGGAATTAGCATTTAAAAAACCTTATTTTACTCACACAAAACCATTGAAATTCCATATATAGTTAGTTGCACTAACTATATATCGCGCACCCGCAATCCACTGCTGATGATGTCACATATTACATCATTCATGACATGGTCAGTGACATCACTGATGACATCACTGATGACATCTCAAATGACATCACTGATGACATCACTGATGACATCTCATTTGACATCATTCTTGTGCTAATACGATAAACCTCTTCAGACTCTAATATAACCTTAGATACACTCAGTGTATACAGACACTCACACACTGTCACTCATCCATGGAGTTACTCACACACCTAGTCAGTCATGCAAAGAAACAATCTCACCTCCATTTCCTCAACTATACAGTTATACACACCTTACTTATTCAAACATATACTAACACATATTTACTCTCTTATACAATCCCTGATACAAGTTCACAATGATCCATACAGCCACTCACACATTCAGTGGCTCTCATGCACAGTTATTTATATATGCCAACTCTCACATGTACTGTGTTTTACATATGTACTTACTATGACATGTAGCATTGAGATATCCATTCACTCATCAATACACTCATGCACACAGTCAACCGCCCATGTAGCTTTTTCCACATGCACTCTTGAGCTCATACACCTTGTGAATCAACTGCTCACACATCTATGCACAGAGTCACACACCTCCCAGCCACCCCCACACAAACTCAATCTCCCATACAAATACTTGGGCAACCAATCAATAACACATATAGCCTCTTGTATAGCTAATGATCAACACATGCAGCAGTTTACATCACAACAGACATACTGATGCACACATTCAGACAGTTTAGTCACTAACCCATGCATTTAGTACGACACATTTATTCACTCACTCATACAGTCAGTCACGCACCTACTAAATCCTTCATCCAGACACTTATACATCCACTCATTCTTCAATATATCAAACATATTAAAACTTTACAGAAACACACAGTCACTGGATGATGTCATCAGTGATGTCATCAGTGATGTCATTTGAGATGTCATCAGTGATGTCATCAGTGATGTCACTGACCATGTCATGAATGATGTAATATGTGACATCATCAGCAGTGGATTGCGGGTGCGCGATATATAGTTAGTGCAACTAACTATATATGGAATTTCAATGGTTTTGTGTGAGTAAAATAAGGTTTTTTAAATGCTAATTCCTAACTATATATGGTCTATAACCTATGGTTTTTTCAGTGAATTTTCAAGGTTTTGTAAATGCTAATTCCTAACTATATATGGTCTATAACCTATGGTTTTTTCAGTGAATTTCATTGGTTTTTTAAAAGCTAATATCTGTAGCTGTAAAATGTATTCTTCTTTAAATCCAAAAATATATTTTATATGTTTATTAATAATTTTTTTTTAAATATTTTTTTTTGTTCGCTCCCGGTTCGCGAACCGGGAAGCTTCCCGTTAGCTCAATTTGATGCCGCGACCCGGTCCGCGAACCGGTAAACGTTCTGTTTGCGCAACTGCCGCGTTAGAAATCAACATCGTGACGCGTCGCGGAAGCGCGACGTATCACGTTGTCGCGTAATGCGTCTTAAGACGCGCCGCGTTAGCGCACCCGAAAGTGCTCCGGTACGCGAACTGAGACGCGAAGCACAGCTCCCCGGAAGCGATCCGGGGCGCGGCGCGAAAGCGTGACGTATCGCGTTGCCGCGTAATGCGTCTTATGACGCGTCGCGTTAGCGCACCCGGAAGTGCTCCGGAGCGCGAACCGAGGCGCGAAGCGCAGCGACCCGGAAGCGATCCGGGGCGCGTTCCGCAGCGCGTAACATAAGCGTAACAGGTCATGTGACTTGTTAATAAAACTTTTCATTGGTTCATTTCACTTTTGGTTTCCTAATGATGTAAGGCTAGGTCAGGTGACCTAAAAATAACACTTTTCATTGGTTTAGAACTATTGTTTTTCCCAAATGATGAAAACCCCTCCTTCTTTCCTCACTCTGACTTTCATCTTTGTGAGAGGAAGACCTTTTTTGATATTTGAGCAATGGCTTCATTGGTAGCTTCAGCTGGTGGACCCCCACCACCACCACCACCTCCTCATGGGAAGAGAGGACCACCTCCACAGTTCATCAGCAACACAGAGGAGGAAGAGGATGAACAAGAGGAAGAGGAGACAGAGGGACCACAGTTTTTAGAAGAGGAGCCCCGGGTTTCTCATCGTAAAACTAGTTTTATTTGGCAGTTTTTTTCAATCCCTGAAGGGCAGAAAAAAGTTAATGCTAGATATGTGACGTGCCTCATATGTAAAGAGGACTTATCTAGAGGCACCTTAAAAAAGTATAGCTTCGGCAACTACACCATGCACCGTCACATGCAGAGGTGGCATCCATTAAACTACAGCCGGGCAGAGATGCGTGACCTGCAGGACAACCCACCAACTCCTGTGGCCACGACATCAACACAGGTATCTTTGTCAGGACCAGAGGCACGGGAAACCGTGCCAACCATTCAGGACAACTTTGTCCATATGAAGATTACCTGTTTGTATTGCGGTACATTACTGTCATGTGCCAATATGAGCATTAACTTAATCAACAGAGCATTTGAAAATCACAAGTGCTCTAAACGCCCCAGAAAGTAAATTTTTTTTTTGTTCCTGTTGAGCCCTTTCCAATGCCTGTTTTTTGTTGTTTCCCCTCCAAAAAAAACAAAAAAAACATAAAACTGTTAAAAAAATACAAAAAAAAACAAAAAATGTTCAGAAAAATAAAAAAAAATATAAAACAACAAAAACATTAAAACAAAGTTCTTTTCAGAACTACCTCCCCTTTCAAAAAAAATAGCTAGAATGTTTAGCACTCTGGCAAGCTGTATTTCTTTTGGTTCGCTTCCTGGTTCGCGAACCGGTACGCGAACCGGGAGCGAACCAAAAAAAAAAAAAAAAAAAGAAGAGTAAGTATAAGGGAAGTAAACAGAGAGTAATGTTAAAACAAAGACAGCTATAGGGTCTAAACCAGAGATACTGTTTAATAGATTTATTTACCGAAGAAAAGAGGGAAGAGGATATAATTGTGAAAAACAAAATAGATAAGGAAGTGAAAGAAAAAAAAGAGAGTAGCACAATAACAAAGAAGAGTTTCTTAGAGAATATGAGTGAATGTTCAAAATAAGATTAAAACATGTGGAATAACAGAGAGAAAAAACAAAAAGCAGAAAAGAAGAAGTAACAGAAAAAGAATAATTGAAACAGCAAAGAAATGTAAATAACATAGGGCCATATTATCAACATAGGCAATAAAAGTTTTGCAGCTTTTATCGGCAGAAATGTGTCGCTTAAGCCGCTTTTGCGGCAGAAAACTGCTGCTAAAAACCACTTTTGCAGCAGTTTTCTGCCGATAAAAACAGCAATAATTTTATTGGCTGTGTTCATAATATGCCCCTTAGTGTGCTTCAACTACACAGAAAAAGCATAATGAACAAGTAGTGAAAGAGTGATCAGTCAAAGACACTAAGAGTAATAGAGACGGAGTGAGTGAACAAGAGTGAGGAACTATGAGAAGAGAGGGACTGAGAAAAGGAGTGGAAGGAGTAGAGTAAGTAGGTAATAGAGAAAGGAATGAGGGAAGTAGCAAAGGCAGGAAACTGAGGGTTAAAGAAATGAAGCTGTGGAACTAATAGTAGGTGAATGTGATAGAAATGTAACGAAAAGACTACAAAACATTTACCTTATAATTGTCGTTAAATTACTCACTTTTTATTTTTATACTTTCAATCTGTGAACGAGAGAACAAACATTTGAAAAATATTAAAACATGTATTTAAAAATTAGAAAAGACAAGGGAAAAGATTGAAGGAGAAACAGTTTTTCAACAACTTTGACACTTACAGAAGCTTCTGCTTCTCCAGGCCCCCTACACAGTCCTAAAGATATACATTTTAAACTAACAGTATCTTGATGCAGATGAAGTGGGCCTATCTTAGAACATGGTGCATTTTTTGCACTGCTGTTGTCTCACAAAAGTGTCGCAAGACACTAACATTTTAAATGATTGTTTCAAGATGCCAATAAGATGTGTCCTATCCAGAGGTTTGTTTGAGGTGAGGCCTACTCAGGGTTCCAAATGAAATTTCGAGTTGTTGAAGAGAACAGAGGACATAATACATGTGAAGGTCTACCAATGAAGTAAATCATGTCCACTTCACTCTTGAACAAACGCCAGACCTCTTCTGTGTCCGTGGACAGACCTAAAGTTCATCTGCACAATGTCATTCGTAAACTTAGGAAACACAGGTGATGTAATTGAAAAATGTGGAGTTTCTTTTCCTCATTTCACAATCACATCACCTGTGTTTCCTTTGCTTAGGTATCTCATAGTGCAGATGGAGTCTAGCATATCAAAGAGTACACAAAAGTTGAGCAGTGTATACAACAATTTTGACATTTACAGAAGACTCAGCTTCTTATCTTGTTGGAGATGAAGTGAGGCCTGTCTTGCAACATGCTGCATATTTTGCATCACTGCTGCATCGGTTTCATGTGGCACGGGTTTTTTACAGCATGACACATCTGCCTAGATGCATCAATTTGTAATTTTGTCGCCTCATAGCAAATCTTTTCCACCGCCAATGCATCACAAAAGTGACGCACAGTGGCGCAAAAGAGGCATACACCTATCATAAATCTGTCCCTAACATTTAAATGATTAATTCAGGATGACGATAAGGTGTGGCCTCTCCAGAGGTTTGTTTAAGGTGAGGCCTACTCAGGGTTGCAGATCAAATTTACGCTTGTTGCCTACCAATGAAGTAAGTCATGTCCACTTCACTCTTGAACAAAGGCCAGACCTCTTCTGTGTCCGTGGACAGACCTAAACTTCATCTGCACAATGTCATTCGTAAACTTAGGAAACACAGGTGATGTAATTGAAAAACGTGCAATTTCTTTTGCTCATTTCACAATCACATCACTTGTGTTTCTTTTGCTTAGGTATCTCATTGTGCAGATGTAGTCCAGCATATGAAACAGTACCCAGAAGTGCAGCAGCAGCACTGCATGCAACAACTTTGACACTAAATAAAGCTTCAGCTTCTGCATGCCCCCTACACAGTGCTAATTATATACATTTTAAACTGATGGTATCTTGCTGGAGATGAACTGAAACCTATCTTGCAACATGGTGCATCTTTTACACAAAAGTGACCCACAGCGGCACAAAAGAGGCGCACGGCCATCATAAATCTGACCCTAACATTTTAAATGATTGTTTCAAGATGCCGATAAGGTGTAACCTATCCACAGATTTGTTTCAGGTAAGTCCTACTCAGGGTTGCAGATGAAATTTAGGTTTGTTGAAGAATACAGAGGAGATAATACATGTGCAGGCCTACCAACGAAGTGAGTCATGCCCACTGCACTGTAGTAACTATTCCTGATGACACACTCTCCCCATCTCAACACACTCGGCCGCAAACCATTGAAAAAGGTAGTAGTGTGAAAATGATGAGCTGGAACATTGCAGGCTTACGCTCCAAAAGGGGCGATACAAGATGGTTGGACTTGTTAAAAAAATGTGATGTTGTGGCCCTACAGGAGACTTGGGATAGGGATTGTGATTTTTGGTTAGATGGATATATTTCTTATTTTTTAGCTGCTCAGACAACAAGTTCAGGCCGAAATAAAGGGGGCCTGTTGTTTTTAATATCTGTAAATGTGAAGGGCACTGTGAAGGTACTAAACACACCATCCCAAAACTATCTAGTTCTGGAGGTTACAATGCCTAACACCCATAAATGTGTCTACATTAATTTTTATAATAGCATACAAAGTATAGCTTTAAACGCCAACATTAACTCGTTGATGGAGTTTTTATGTAGATATAGGGAGAGTCAAACCACTTTTGTATATTTTTTCCTGATGGGAGATTTTAATATTCATTTATGCCAACAGAATTGTCATGTCATGGATACAATTAATACTGATATGTTACAATTATCACATTTTGAGCACTCAGAAAAGGGGTTTGCCCTAGAAGAACTTCTTCTAGAGAATGACTTATATGAACCAGAGTTCTTCGACAGAAAAGACCGGGTGCCAACTTATAGTGCTAGGGACAGTAATACAATCATCGATTATATATTTATTTCACCAGGCCTGTTACAAAATGTAATGTTTTATAATGCTGTACAGACGACTTTTAGCGACCACAATCCGGTAATACTAGAAGTAGATAATAACAATCTGTTTTTATTTACAAAAGGAATAAATATTGATCCAAATATAGCAGGGTACACAGAACTGATTGTTAAGGACCAGGGGAGACGTGTCAAATGGAGCAATATCATCCCTGAGGACTTTCTCCTTTCTCTTAACCTAAAGATGGGCAAAGAAATTAACATCTGTATGGACCCAACTAGGTTTGAGGGGAATATAGTTCAGTCCTTTGAAATGATTTGTTGCCAAGTATCGGATGACCTAAAAAGTAACTCGAAAAAGAAAGAGAAAAGGGCTATGGGATGGTTTGACAAAGAATGCTCCAAAGCCCACTGTGAATTATATAAAGCATTAAAAAAGATACCACGTGATAAACAGGAAGTGGCCAGCTTAAGGCAAAAGTATAAGGCAAACATCCTAAGACGGAAAAATGAAATAAAAAGAAGGGCATGGGAAGACCTATATGAGAAGGCCACTCTGAGGGACAGTGCTAAGTTTTGGAAAATCGTTAATACCCCCTTATTTAACGGGATTGAAAATGCACCGTTAGAAGTAAATATCCCGGAACGAGATTGGTTAGAGCACTTTCAAAACATCTATGGTAGCAATATTGCTGGAGGTCCCCAAGACCAACAACTGATTGAAACAGACGAGGTTTTAGACAGTTTTACTATTAAAGAGGTGCAGAAGGCAATTGAGGACACGGCAGGTAAGAAGGCCCCTGGCCCAGACGGCGTACCGGCCGATATGTTTAAATCAAACTCGGGCATGTGGGCAGTAGTTCTCACTAACGTCTTTAATGTGATTAGCTTGGAAAGGACAAAAGCGCCAACATCATGGTCACAGTCTGTCATAATCCCCATTTTTAAGAAGGGCCAAAGGAGAGACCCTAGATGCTACAGGCCCATTTCTTTGTTAGATTCTTCCTTTAAAATATTGGGTAAAGTCATCTTGGAAAGAATCTCAACTTGGGCAACAAACAATGATATCCTGTGTGAAGCTCAGTATGGCTTTCGAGCCGGGAGAAGCACAGAGGATCAATGTCTAAATTTACATCTTACTCTGAGTAAATATACTGTGGCATCACAGGGGATGATGTATTTGGCTTTTATGGATTTGTCCACAGCTTTTGACCTAGTTAATAAGTCAAAGCTGTGGACAATACTTTTGAATCTGGGCCTAGACCAAGCACTAGTGAATTTCCTGGCACGACTCCATAGTGATCTGAGGGCTACCATACGTATGTACAGCCTTTTTTAAATCAGGAAGGGGGGTGCACCAAGGGTGCATTTTGGCACCAATGCTCTTCTCACTTTATATTAATTCACTGGGAAAGACCCTGGAAACGGCCTCCATTGATGTACCACGTATGGGTGACTCTTTAATGCCGGTTTTATTATATGCCGACGACACTGTACTGTTGTCAAGAACCCCCAATGGTTTACAACGTCTCTTAAATTCTTTTGGGGCTTTTATGAAAAGCTTGGATTTATCAGTTAATATTGAGAAATCCCATGTTATGGCAGCAGGTAGTCATAAGAATAGCATTAAAACCCTTACTTGTAATGGTTCAGTGTTATCTAAAGTTAAAGTTTTTACTTACTTGGGTGTGGTGTTCGACGAGAAGGGGACATGGGCACCACAAATTACAAGTAAAGCTGTGGCAGTAAAAAGATCGGCTGCCGCCATCATAGGTTTTGCAAAAAGGTTGGGAGGCAAACCACCTGAGGCTATATTAGCAATCTATAGAGCTAAAACCTTGTCTATTGCGAGGTATGGGGCTGCGATATGGGGTTACAAAAATCTGGCCCATATTCAAAGAGAAGAGAACTTATTTTTGCGATCCCTACTGGGCCTTCCTAAATCCACCCCAGCCTTTTCTGTACACATGGAATTGGGGATAGGGTACATTGAAGACTCATTGACCCTGGCCCCACTACTGTCGTGGATTAGGACATGGCTTAATCCAGCCTTAATTTTAAACCATGTGATCATTAGGGATTGTATGGGGAGGGAAAATGTGGCTAAGATCGGTTGGCTACAATACATTAAAATCACAGCAGTATACCTAGGTCGACCGGAGCTATATACAAACCCCGAGAGCCTAAGGAGAGAGGACATCGACTGGGTAAAGAAAAACTTTATAGAGAAGAAGGAAGCAGAGAGAGAGGCTAGCGAAATTTTAAAACCAACCGTCAGGGCCCACTATATGATGATTGCTTCGTTATCTATTCAATCTTACTTGACGATAGTAAATAAACCTTTTCATAGGTGGGTCCTCACTAAATTCCGTTTTAACCAAGCACATTTTTTGCTAGGTGAATTCGAAAAATAGTGTAAGCCTCACGAAAATGCTCCCTGCAAATGTGATCACTTCTCAGATCAAGATTTATTACATTTTGTGTTTTTCTGCCCCTTTTATAAGAATGGGAGGGAGAGATACATTAAACCAATTCTGAGAGGTTTAGATTTTATACAGGTCAGACCAGCCTTATTGTATCTGCAGCTTATGGAAACTACAGTAGTAATGTATGGGGTAGCCAATTTCCTGATTATGTCAATTCGATCAAAGCAAGCAAGATCAAGGTCAAATATCTAATGTAAATTGATTGCTTGAATCTATTAATTGACTAATGTTTTTGTAATTTAGAAATGTGAACTTATGATCTGCATGTCTTGCACTTTTTCCCCAGGCTGCTAGTACTTTTGTATTTAGAACTGTAAATATATGCTAGTTTTGCTAACTTTTTAAATTTTGTACACTGTTAAGGGCCTATAAAATTGTTATTGGTGCAAATATGGTGGAAAAGATGTTTTATATGAATTTTTCACCTTTTAATAGCAACTCGTTTAGCCTTTTTAACTTGTTTTTAATAATTTGTCTGTATGATCGAAAGTGATTCTGTAGCATACTTTTATGATTTTAAAACAATCGAATAAAGTGTTTTTGACTCTGACTCACTGCACTCTTGAACAAATGTCAGACCTCCTCTGTCTCCTGGAACAGGCCTAAACCTCATCTACACAATGTGATGTGTAATGTTAGGAAACACAGGTAATATAATAGGAAAACATGCAATTTTTTTTGCTCATTCCACAATCATATCACCTGTGTTTCCTTTGCTTAGGTATCTCATTGTGGAAATGTAGTCTATCATATGAAAGACTACGTAGAATGTGAGCACTGTATGCAACAACTTTGACACTTACAGAAGCCTCTCCTTCTCCATGCCTCCTACACAGTTCTAAATGTACATTATAAATGCAAACAGTACAGAATTAATTATACATGTTAAATGGTTTATTTTTGCTGTTCTCAGAATGTATCAAATTTCACTAAAAACAGTGACTTGAAGGTATTCATCATATAACAGCGGGGAAAAAAACCACAATCAAAATGATTGTGTTTAAAAAACCCATACAACATAACAAATCAGAATTCAGAACTCCTTAAAATTAACTTACTTTCCATGACGTCGAAGGATGTCCTATGAACAGCTTACACTCTGTTGTGCTATTATTACTTTCAGCCCGCCAATTTCTGAAAGAAAACCTCCATCATTTTGAAAAATATGTTACATACAATAAATGACTTCTCGCTCTCTACCACACGTTTCCACAAGGCCAAATCATGTAAGAGCCATTTATAACTCTTGAAATTCTTGTAAGCCAATCCCGTCATTTTGTATTTCCGCAACTTTCAGAATTAAAATGTTGAAGATCATTTTCACAATCCTGGACTAGTAATATCTTACCCTTCTTGCTCACTCATGTTCTACATTTCCTATGACACTGATACTGCTTACTATGAAGCAGACTTACACTACCTCTATGACTACTACAATTATTTAATTCTCTACATCACTTTTAATCACAAAGCAATATCAAACAGTAGACAGCATTGCAGACTTACATTCCCTCTACTCCATGTTTTGATTGGCTGCTTCAATTAGCTTATAAAAAGAAACAGTTTTTCTGAACTCATTCAAAGTGCAGTTATTTTTCCATGACATCAAGTGTTATGGTAAGAAGTTATGTCTCTGTACTACACTTATCCTCAAGGCCAAATCGTGTAGGAGCCATTAGAACTTCTTGAAATTCCTCAGAGCACATCCCGAGATTCTTTCCCTAAAATTTTGGTTTTAAAAACACCAGGTAAGAATTTTTAAGGTCATACGGCAATTTTTTTTTGAAAATTAAAACAAAATCGTTGCAGAATGACCAGCCATTTCTAGACTTTAAATAAGCTGTGTAATGTCCTGATGTTATTGAAGGACCGTCATGATATATAATTGCTGCAGTTACAAAAGTCCTTCCTGATATTGACAACTGTGAAGCCACAACATTTTTAATTAAAGTTGTCAATTTTGTTCCATCAGGCCTACATCGTTGGAACATTAAAATGACATACTGGCCATATGTTCGTATAAATAATGTTGACATCATTTCAGATTTACATTGGCTACACTCCATGTTGTGATCAGCTGCTTTTACTAGCTTAATAAAAGAGACTGATTTACTGTCTGGCAAAGTTAAATATATAAATCTTTCTGAGTCTACACTAGTAGTACTTGATACCCTACAGTTCTCGCAGTCATGCTGCCATTGATAAGAAAGCCCAAACAGGTGATCTACATCTACACCTTCAGCATGCAATACATCAAGCATATACATTAAAAACTCCTGACAATCTTGCTGAATATTTTGAGAGAATTGTGTTTGACCTGAACATCTGTCTAACAGATTTCGAATTTCAGACACACTTTCTATTTTTGTTCTATCAGTGCTACATTTCTCTAACACAGAATTTAACAAACTGCAAAATCTTTGATCAGAATTGACCACAATCTCTTCTTTTACATTTTCTAGAGAAAACAAAACATTAACCACTACATTAGCATAGCAGTTGACACCAGAACTGTTTTCAAATTGAAAACCAACAACATCTTCAACAGAATCCTTTTTGTTTCTGCTTATAATTTCAGGTTCATCGACTTTTCGTCTTTTTGCTACAACCTCCCTAGTATTGGTCACATTTCTTCGTTTCCGGCCTACCACACGTTTCTCAAACAAAGGATATTGAGGCAAATGTGGGGCATACTCTCTTCTTAACCTATTGTATTCCTTAACACAATCTAGATCCGCACAAATGTTTGTGACATCACACTCAATCAAGTACAATCCCGATAAAGTTCTAACTCGTGACAATGCCACATATGCCATACCCTCCTTGAACACAGAACTGCCAATATTCACTAATGCACTGTCTACACTTAAACCTTGCGATTTATGGATTGTCACCGCATATGCCAAGCAAACAGGAAACTGCTTACGGCGAACATATAACTTTTACAAGCAAAAATCTAGCAGAACAACGACCAATTAGCTGTACTTCCTCAATGTCATCAAATTTAATTTTTAAAAATTCAATTCCATCTCTATTTCTGTATTTCACAAAATCAACAACATTACCCATTGATCCATTTACCAGACCTCTTTCAACATGTAAATTCCTTCTTAAAATTATACGGCAGTTTAAGCACACATTCAGAGTCTTTTCAAAACCTGCAGTTTTAGATATAGTCTTCTCTAATGAATCCAATTTTGTTTTCAAATTCTCAGACAAAATAATTGTTGATCCCATATGCTCTACTCTGTCAATAGCTTCCAGTTTCACAATCTCTTGGTTTTCTAAATGCAACATTTTGTTGTTGAAGATGGCACATTCTGCAAGAGTTGGTATCAAACATATTCCAGATTTCTTCTCAGTAATTTTCTGAAAAATATTCTCAGGCACAACATCTTGTTCTGGATATAAATTTGACAGTAATCGTGCATGTAAAGCTTCTTTCCCATGCTCGGTCACTTTTCCAATTCTAACATCTTGTAGAATATTCTTGTAAACTTCATCCTTCGCCTGACGCATATTTTCATGCAGTTCAGCATAATTGAAGTTTAACCATATATTGAAGTTGCCAATGCTCCCTAGGCACTTCCTGGTATCTTCATGCGTGAGCATTTTGAACACAGGTTGTCCTTTCACTGGTGTCAGCTGCAGAAGATCTCCGAAAACAATGATGTGTTTGCCACCAAATAACACATCATACTCTGTTTTGAGAACTTCTTGCATTCTCAAATGCACAAAGGCAAGCATGACATTGGAAACCATGCTTACTTCGTCAATGATAAGAAGTTTCATTTTCCTCAAGATTCTTGAAACTTCACAACAAGCATCTCCAGATAGCTTGTGATATTGTAATTTGTTGTCATGCTCCAATGGCAGCATCAGTAAACGATGTAAAGTAATCCCTTTAATGTTATGTGCTGCCAGCCCAGTTGGAGCGGTAACAACACAAGACAGCGGTGATTCAGTCCTTTTCTGCAGATAAGATGCAATTGCTTTAATGAGGAAACTTTTTCCAGTTCCCGCTTCTCCACTCACGTACAGTCGGACAGGCTTCAACGACGTACATGAGCACTCTTTCTTCTCATGACTTAATCCATGATCTATTTGCTTGGTAACTTCGTCATATATTTTCCTCTGCTCAGCGTTGAGTTGTCTTTCCAAGTCTTCTAAGTTAACCGCATCCTCCTGAGCATGTGCCATGGCTCTTTCCACTTCATTCATGGCAGTGGCAGCTTCATTTTCGATAACAGGTCCTCCTAGTGGATCCTGACTCAATGAAACAGAACTCTGACTGTCCTGAGAACTGTCTCTGGCAATCTCGGCTGCAATCGTTGCTTCCTGCTCGATTTCCGCATTCAACATTTCTACATATTTGGGAAAAGCAGGACATTCTATGGTCTCCTTGGCGGCAGTGAAAGAGTCTTCGTAACAGGGGAAATCTCCAAGCAGTTCCTCTTCTGCACGCCAAGGCTTGAAAAGTTGCAAAAGTGCTAAATAGAAAAACTCCTTTTTTTCAGGAGATTCGCCACTCAATTTTCGATGGTTTACCAAGTGGCATTTTCTTTGCTTGACCAGACATCCCTCACTTCCAATTACAGCATACACTCCTTTCTCAGTATCTTCTTTGATGTTCCTCTTGAATATGTAATTTTGTAGAACCTCATACAGACAAACATTCTCGAGGTGACTGCTTCGATTTGGATAATATGTATCCAACATGTTGGTCTTCAAAATGTCGGTACTGTTTGGCTCCTTTTCCGCCAAATACTCAATTTCCCGCACAGGTTTCAGAACTCGATTACGCGTTGCAGCAAGACCAAGACTCGCCCAAACGATACTCCTAGATTTGGCATAGGGACTTGCTGAAGACAACCGGTCAGAACATTCGTAAGCTCCGATTTCTCGATGCGACAACATCTTCAGACTGAAACTGTACAACTTCTTACTGAGGCTCTTTTCATGGGAAATGTCCTCCCACATATCCTTCAATTCTGTCTTTTCTTTTTTGGTGATGTAAGATGTTACATACCGAGCCACAGCCATACAGTTATCAGCCACAAACTGTATATCCATGTTAGCATTCCACATGGACAAAATCACTGGGTTGTAGTCGTTGATGTACTTGGACTCTTCGTTCCTCTTCAAATTGTATGTGTTTTTCGGTGATTTCTTCATCACATTATGTCGCAGCGAAGACATCAAACTGTTTACTCTTCCTTTAGAAATCACCGGTCGTGGAAAGCCGAAACGACATTTGGTGTAGAACTTGTCCTTGTTTCGGAATTTACGACGACAGTACTTTCCACAACGATGGCTTTGGAAAAGTAGAACTTTTTCTCTTAGGCTTTTCTTCTCCTTTGCATTTGGAACAGCACACGTAGAATACTGTTGTATGAAACTCATCACTGAGTCTTCTGGATCTGTTCCAAATTTAGGTGCATCCTTGATCCACAGTAGCATATGTATATGAGGAGCACCTCTTGCTTGGTACTCCTTTCTCCAGAAGAAATCCAACACCTCTCCAAGAGGTGGATTCTTCTTATTCATGATGAAAGACATCATAGCTTCAAATCTATGATTGAAGTACCTGCATACATTGACTGGATCCAAAGAGCACAGTTCTCCGGGTGTCTTGAATTCGATGTTTTCAATGTTTCCATTTGCCTCTCGTAGAAATTCAAGTAAGTCTTCCCAGCCATACTCGGCACAGCTCAGAGTGAGGAACCATGTGGGAGTTCCTAAGTTCCTCAGCATATATTTTAAATCACCATGATGACGGTACCAGTACTCATTAGTACCACGCTGACTCGCCATGAGATTAATCAGGTGACAATCCAAAATACTGTCTTGGACATTGACTTTATCCATAAAGTCACTTGCCGAGATGTTTTGCATGTGTATACCACTTTTCAAGATGTGGTTCACTGCATATGCCAGTCCAGACAGATCGCTTTCAAACAGGAGATGAAACAAATAGGGAATACATTGTCGAAACCTAGCATCTCCTGCATACAATCGCAAAGTCAGAAGCAGGAATTTGATGAGGTCGCTCATCATATCTTCCTCCCTGACCTGTTGGAAAAAGCTGTGGGAAACACCGAGCTTCCAAACTTTCCTCCCAAACACTAATGGGACTCCCTTTGGCTTGTTTCATTTGAAACAACTCAATAGCATTCCCCATGACTTCCTTGGAATGCAAAGGATGAACACTATAATGTTCATATATTTCTTCACTAGTAGAGGGTTCTACTTTCTCAATTTGACCAGCACACAAATCGCTATCCTCTTCCTCACTTACTTCCTCTTCTGCAACATATACATTCTTATAGTACTTATTATTTTTTTTCAAATACAATGTTGCCTTTTTGACTTTCCTAACATCCACTAAATCTTGCCATATTTTCTTATTCTTTGTCGGAACCCCATTAACTAAGATAACCAGAGGTTCCTCTTCCACTTTCTCTACTCCAATTGTGTTAATGTTTTTCTTCAAATCTAGAGGCAAATAAACAACTCTTCCCTTTAATCCTCTCTATAAATCTGATGGAGGCAATTTCCCTGTCTTTGGCTCCATTCTTACAATAGCCTGAAAGGGATGGATACTTTGAATCAAAAAAGATTCATAAGTATTTAAATCCTTCAATTCAGAAGGAATCTTAACCAATTCCAGATTATTATGAACTGCTCTAGCAGGCATCTGGTTTTGATTTAATTTGGTACAACAATAAGTACACACACGTTGATCTGATCCCAAATCAAAACAATTTTCTACCATCAAGTATGTTGTGAAATCCTTCCATTCACTATTATTTTCCCTTTCACTTTTTGCATATAAATCCACTAACTTAGTCTGATTCTTATAATAAGTGCGTCGACAACACACACAAGTGAAATTAGGCCTCTCACTTGATTTCACCTGAAACGTCGCAATTTCCCTCTGAAAATTATTTGTACTGGAAACCTGTACAATATCTTCCACATTACCCTCTTCTTCTTGGTCAATTTCAACATTCTCCTCTTTACTTCCAAAGTAACAATACTCAATTTCTTCACAAATATTCTTCACATCTATTTCAGAACCATGCAAAAGAGCAGCGCATAATTGTTTAAGCATAATTGCTGGACTCTTAGCATAATACAACATTCTCACTAATTTCCTCACTTTATTATGATGCACTGCTAGCATCCTGAAATGATGAAAAACACTCTGGCATACTCTCCTGGAAAGACAAGCCAGTGAATGTCCATGCAAACCTGTCACTTCTCTCACTCTGCAAGGATCTAATTCTTGCAACAACTTCATTTTCTGCTTCAAACTTTTCTTATTAAATGTCCGTACAAAATCACAAAGCAAATTGATGGAATCCTGTCGCACACTGCAAATACTACTACACTTCCAGGTGTACACAGGACCCTTAGGACGTCTTCCTAAAACCTCATTACCTAACACCTCTTCTGTCTCTGTTGTCACAAGTTTTTCTTTTTCAACTGGACAACCATCTTTCACTTCATAAGCTCGACCACTGGTGTCAACTGCATGCACCAAATCATTATCCTGGAAATAGCTCTCCTCATTAAAAAATGCCTCACAACTTGAACTATGCATCCATTCTCCGGAAAAAACTTCAAAAAAATTACTACGATTAACTATTCTCTTCCATCTACTATTTCTTTTGAAATCATAAATTGCCTTGTTTAGCTTCCTAATTCTATTGATTATCAAAATAAATAACTTACGTTTAATTTCAAATGCCTGATCAATAACTTTCTCAACTTTTTTTTTCTCTTATAAAAAACCACTTTCTGTTGACCTTTCTTAATATTTTTTAACAAATTGCCAATTATCCTGTTGCGGAACATTCGTTTACGAATGTCCCTAAACTGTTGTTTCCTTGTACTATCATGCACAGAGTTATCTCTTGCTCTAGCAGTAACATTTTTCATTGGCCTTTCCTTTCCGTTTAAATTGCTTCTCTTTTTCTGGACTGAAACATTTTCTGTAGTAATACTTTTTTTACTACAAATATTTCTTATGAATGTTTTTATGGTCTTACCCGGTGCTTTCTTGGTGACTTGACAAGTTTTTTTGGTAGAGGACTGCTGCATTATTTCATGGACCTGCTGTCTTTGACGTTTTGCAGCCTTTCTAAGTCTTTCTTTGGTTGGCATGCTCAAATCTTGAAATGATCTGCAGTTGAATCTGTGGTAAAATATAATAAAAAATGTTATTAACCACTGTTACCAAACAGTAAATCAATAACAGTCATCAAAAACTTAACACACTACTTGACATTTTTACATAGAACATTTTTTAGTGCTTTGGCAAATTTATAATACACAAATAGCAGAAAAGAAATAGAATTCTTCTTCATTTTACCTATGTTTTTTATATGTGAATCTGATCTAATTTTATATTCAAGTCTGTTTTATTTTTTAAACACAGCGATGAGCCTACAACCTCGTATCGAGGCCGGCCGCGTAAGATGCAATTTTTGAGTGCGGCGGCAGAGCGGCATATTTTAATATTTTATTGAAGACACTAGACATAACCTGTTTTTGAAGGTGTCTTTAATTTTAAATCAAACGGTTTACATTTTTACTTTTCATTTATTATAAATTTTAAAAATAAATGTTTATATTTCCATAGGCTCAAGCACGTCAGCTTCCCACCCTATGTCATACAATTCTGACAAATCGGCATCCTCATCATCCTCAGAATTTAAATCATCCAAGGGATCTACTTCCACTGATGTTTCAATTACAAGTTCAATGATAATGTCATAATCAACTGATTGCTGATTGTCACTCATGGTTGATGTTGTCGTCATCTTTAAAGAAAGAGAACAACAATGAGATGTTGCAGAGTAAGAGACAAATCTCAGAGATTATAATAGTAAAATTGTTTAACAAGAGTAACATTTTGCAGCTATTATTTAGCCATGTCCAGCGATGCTGAGGAGGTGAGGCCTATGTCCAAGTTTTCAGTGAACAGGACTCATCTCTTCTTAACCTTGGATAAGCCTCACCAACTCTGTGTCCCCTGCTCATACTTAAATGTAAAGGGGCAGATTTATGTTAACTGGCGCATCCCCAGGGATGCACCAGTTAATGTGCACCGCTGCTCTGCCACCCATGGTGTGCCGCATTTACAATGTGGAGCACCATTGAGTGAAAACAGCACAGATGCGTCACGCATCTGTGCCGCAAAAGCAGCACATTGCAGGAATCACGTCGTAAGCGCAACATGTCTACTGCAATGCACAGGAGCAAGCCTCACATTGCATGGTGCATCACTCCTTATGCCTGTTTCAAACAGGCATAAGGATTTGATTCAGCAATGCTATAAAGCTGACTCAGTGAAATCTTCTAAATTTCACTGTGTTAGTTTTACAGGGCTTTCTTGCAAATTAATGCATACCTTGCAACAAAACACCTATATGAAAACTGACACAGGTTTCATGTGGCACAGGACTTTACAGCATGACACATCTGCCTAGATGCATCAATTTTTAAATATGTCGCCACATAGCAAATCTTTTGCACCGCCGCTGCGTCACAAAAGTGACGCACAGCGGCGCAAAAGAGTCACACACCTATCATAAATCTGTCCCTAACATTTTAAATGATTAATTCAGGATGACGATAAGGTGTGGCCTATCCAGAGGTTTGTTTAAGGTGAGGCCTACTCAGGGTTGCAGATCAAATTTACGCTTGTTGAAGAATACAGAGGAGATAATACATGTAAAGGCCTACTAATGAAGTAAGTCATGTCCACTTCACTCTTGAACAAAGGCCAGACCTCTTTTGTGTCCGTGGACAGACCTAAACTTCATCTGCACAATGTCATTCGTAAACTTAGGAAACACAGGTGATGAAAGTGTTTTTTTAAAGCCTTTGCAGCGTTTTTGGGTCACTTTTAACATGGCTATGTAACTCAAAGAATCAAAATCTAAATTTGCCAAGCACAGGTGCGAGCATATTTACAAGGAATTTGCACCACGGGGAAAGGTCTTTTAATATAAAATGGGAAAAATAACATCAGAGACACTCAAATGCCTTATAAATATGCCCCAAACAACCTATGAAGCTCTAGCAGTACATATCCATATAAATCAATTGTATACCTACATTCATGGGGAAATGACTTAAAATGTCCTTAAGACACATGAAAGCGATTTTTTAAAGCCTTTGCAGCATTTTTGGGTCACTTTTAACATGGCTATGTAACTCAAAGAATCAAAATCTAAATTTGCCAAGCACAGGTGGGAGCATATTTACAAGGAACTTTCCCCACAGATAAAGGTCTTTTAATTTAAAATGGGAAAAATAACATCAGAGACACTCAAATGCCTTATAAAGAAGCAGACACCATTATTTCCTTGTCATAAATTTTAAAGCATTCCTTTTCCTCAAAAACGATTTTCAATTCATAATTTGAAAACACTGCACATGGGGAAATGACTTAAAATGTCCTTAAGACACATGAAAGCGTTTTTTGATTGCCTTTGCAGCAATTTTGGGTCATTTTTAACATGGCTATGTAACTCAAAGAATCAAAATCTAAATTTGCCAAGCACAGATGCGAGCATATTTACAAGGAATTTGCACCACGGGGAAAGGTCTTAACCCCTTCGATGCTGGTGACGGAACCGTTCCGTCATCAGTTACGGCTGAGCTGTGCTGATGACGGAACGGTTCCGTCACGACCGCGCCCTGTTCTGGAATGTCCAGCACAGGGCGCGGCTAACGCGCCGCACGGAAGCGGTTAAATTAAAATGGGAAAAATTACATCAGAGACACTCAAATGCCTTATAAAGAAGCAGACACCATTATGTCCTTGTCATAAATTTTAAAAGCATTCCTTTTCCTCAAAAACGATTTTCAAGTCATAATTTGAAAACACTGCACATGGGGAAATGACTTAAAATGTCCTTAAGACACATGAAAGAGTTTTTTGATTGCCTTTGCAATATTTTTGGGTCACTTTTAACATGGCTATGTAACTCAAAGAATCAAAATCTAAATTTGCCAAGCACTGGTGGGAGCATATTTACAATGAATTTACACCACAGATAAAGGTCTTTTAATTTAAAATGGGAAAAATAACATCAGAGACACTCAAATGCCTTATAAAGAAGCAGACACCATTATTTCCTGGTCATAAATTTTAAAAGCATTCCTTTTCCTCAAAAACGATTTTCAAGTCATAATTTAAAAACACTGCACATGGGGAAATGACTTAAAATGTCCTTAAGACACATGAAAGCGTTTTTTGATTGCCTTTGCAGCATTTTTGGGTCACTTTTAACATGGCTATGTAACTCAAAGAATCAAAATCTAAATTTGCCAAGCACAGGTGGGAGCATATTTACAAGGAATTTGCACCACGGATAAAGGTCTTTTAATTTAAAATGGGAAAAATAACATCAGAGACACTCAAATGCCTTATAAAGAAGCAGACACTATTATTTCCTTGTCATAAATTTTAAAAGCATTCCTTTTCCACAAAAACGATTTTCAAGTCATAATTTGAAAACACTGCACATGGGGAAATGACTTAAAATGTCCTTAAGACACATGAAAGTGTTTTTTGATTGCATTTGCAGCATTTTTGGGTCACTTTTAACATGGCTATGTAACTCAAAGAATCAAAATCTAAATTTGCCAAGCACAGGTGGGAGCATATTTACAAGGAATTTGCACCACAGATAAAGGTCTTTTAATTTAAAATGGGAAAAATAACATCAGAGACACTCAAATGCCTTATAAAGAAGCAGACACCATTATTTCCTTGTCATAAATTTTAAAAGCATTCCTTTTCCTCAAAAACGATTTTCAAGTCATAGTTTGAAAACACTGCACATGGGGAAATGACTTAAAATGTCCTTAAGACACATGAAAGCGTTTTTTGATTGCCTTTGCAGCATTTTTGGGTCACTTTTAACATGGCTATGTAACTCAAAGAATCAAAATCTAAATTTGCCAAGCACAGGTGGGAGCATATTTACAAGGAATTTGCACCACGGGGAAAGGTCTTAAATTAAAATGGGAAAAATAACATCAGAGACACTCAAATGCCTTATAAAGAAGCAGACACCATTATGTCCTTGTCATAAATTTTAAAAGCATTCCTTTTCCTCAAAAACGATTTTCAAGTCATAATTTGAAAACACTGCACATGGGGAAATGACTTAAAATGTCCTTAAGACACATGAAAGCGTTTTTTGATTGCCTTTGCAATATTTTTGGGTCACTTTTAACATGGCTATGTAACTCAAAGAATCAAAATCTAAATTTGCCAAGCACAGGTGGGAGCATATTTACAAGGAACTTTCCCCACAGATAAAGGTCTTTTAATTTAAAATGGGAAAAATAACATCAGAGACACTCAAATGCCTTATAAAGAAGCAGACACCATTATTTCCTTGTCATAAATTTTAAAAGCATTCCTTTTCCACAAAAACGATTTTCAAGTCATAATTTGAAAACACTGCACAGCTCCTATGCACAAAAACACCCTGTCAGTACTAATACTTCACATTTTCTCCAATTACAATTTCTCAAAGAAACAAAATCTATTTGTAAAACACTTGAGACAAAGCAACATTTTAAAAACACAACTTTCTTCATAATTTTCTCCTTAAAGCACACTATTCTCTATCTAAATAAAATAAATCTTTTCTCACCTTAGCAAATACTTTATGAGTTTCAAAACAGTCTCAGAAATACACCAATTTGTCTTCAGCAGAACAAAAGGTATGCACTCCAGAGGCTGCAGCTATAGAAAGCACAGAAATGCTGTAATTCATCACACATATCTCTCATGTCACCCAATCAAAACTCTTCCCTCACTTTTTTCAAATCAAAACCCTTCCCCCCTCTGCCCTGTCTGCCTTTTTTTGCATAGCAACCACCTCCTGAAAGACCTCTGGTGTTTGCAAGTTCACACAACAATGTTTCAATTGAACTCTGAACTCTCAGTGCACCTGCATATCCAGTGCAATCTTTCATTTAATGATTTTTTTTTGACCATTCAAAATACATCTTTCAAAGAACTCATCCATGCACCCTAACTTTCTGTTTTCAGCAATCAAAATCCACCAATCACTGCTACTGATTAATTACCACAGAAACTCCACAGTTTTTTCCATTTTAAACTCTTATTTTTTCAACTGCCATTTCATTGCCACACTTCATCTGACTGCAGCAGAACCTTCTCTCACCATGTTTTCTGTCTGGATTGTTGGACATAGTTACATCTACTGGGCTCAGAGGTATGCTGATAACAGAAATTTAACTAACCTCAATTTACAAGATGTGGAAATTAAGTGGTTTGGCCACAGAGGATTAAAATGTCACCAATTGATACCATTGGTGAAAACCTTAATGCATTTGCCAAAACCTGACCTGTTAATTGTGCACTGTGGAGGAAATGATTTTGGCACTTTGACTGGGGTAGGTCTGGAAATGCTTTTAAAGGACACCTGTGAGCAATTGATGGCACTTTTTCCTCAAACTGCCTTGGTATATTCAAATATATGCCAAAGACAGAAATGGAGGTGGTCGAACCAATTTTGTCCACAAATTGAGAAGTCGAGGAAGCATGTAAACAAATCTGTTTCAGCTTACATGAGAGACCATGGAATGGGCTCCATGTACAACAATAACTTGCGTTACTACATGCAAGATATCTACATAGGAGATGGAGTTCACTTCTCAGATGAGGGCAACAGAATTTTCATTTTGAATTTAAGACTGTGCATTGGTACATACTTATAAGTACCTAAATGTACCATAAACCCAAAAGCTCTTCTCAGAGCTACCCTACATCTGATCACTCACAATTATTTTTTTACTCTAACTTTTTTCACTAATTTTCAACAAAATACGCTCCCCGGAGCGCTACCCGGTACGCAAACCGGAAGCTAACCGCGTGAATTTTTTTAAAAAAAATGTTTTTTCCCGCACATATGGGCCTCCTCAGCCACCCTCAGAAAACCTAGGGGGTCAAGATACGTCTACCGTACCCCCTTCTACCCATTCTGAACATTATTTGCCCTCCATCTTGTATCTTAATTCGACCGAAACACAAAATGGTGGACTCCCGTAACGCTTAAGGTTCGCGTACCGGGGCGCTCGCCAGTTCGCGTACCGGGGCGCTCCCCGGGAAGCGCTCCATTAAAAAAGGTGGGAAAGTAATTTACAGAAGAAACCCTTGAGACACTTTCACCAAATATAGATTTGCTCATACTACATACCAATCCCTACCATTTTCACAAATTTGGTTGGAATTCCATTTAGCCATTTAGCCTGTAGACCTCTCTAAATACCCTGAGGTAAATTACTTCACAAAACACATCTGAAGTGTTGGAATTGACAACCAATTAAAATGTTACTTTCATTTTCTATTTTTTTTTTACCTGACATTTAATTGGTTATGTACCTGAATATATATAAAGGAAGAGAAGGAAACACAGCCATTTTGACTACTACTTCCTGGTGTACATTTCAATAGGATTTTCACTAATCACTTCAACTTCTTTGTAAAGGTAAGTTGTTATTTTAAAAACTGAAGTATATTGTGCACTATAAGTTAATATGGTAAACTTTTTCTGATAGTTATATACTATCCCTCTGTAGTAGTTATAGATTTAGATAGACTTCTCTGTTATAGTTATGGATGCAGTTAGGTTTCTCTTGTATAATTATGAATTTACTTACGTTAAATCACATACACTTTTTTATATTCCTACTTCCACTCTGATACTATACACTGCCCAAAGATAAATTCACTGTTAAAAACTGCCTATCTAAAATTAATCCCAACAGTGCCCTATCTCTACTAATATATTTTTTATCCAAATTTCAGACAAAATGGAAGGCGAACACAAAGTTTCATTTGAAATTGTCCTGCAAGAGACCAACCAAGAAATAATTGATCCAAATTATATAGAATTTATGGATGAAACTTGGGACCAAGAACTACTGCAATGTGTGCAAGCAGTAGATGTCCTCCTTGAAAATGAGGACATTTTACACACTCAAACATTACAAGCTATGTTCAATGAAAATAACGACATTTCAGACAGTGAAATGTTAGACATTTTATTAAATTTTGAAACACAATAAATAATTGCTTAAAAAATAAAGAAATAAAAAAATAATCAACAAAACCAACAATCAATTAACATACAGTATTTGAAAAGTCTATCATTCTTTTTTCCTTAAAGTACGCTCCCACGGCCGCTTCCCGGTTCGCGAACCGGGCGCTATCCCGCGGGCCCTTTTAAAGCCTCCACATCAAACCTAGGGGGTCAGGGAGGATCTACTATGCCTCCTTATGGTCATTTCCCCCTTTGTTTTGGCCTCCTCTTGTCTCTCGATCCTACCGAGAGACAAGATGGCGGCCGCTCCGGACTGTTTAGAATGTTGACAGACACCGAAGAGCCAATCAGCTTCGCTTCGTGAAGTTCCGTTACGCGTCAAGTACGCGAACCGGGGCGCTGCCCGGAGCGCGCTTACAGATATATATCTTTTTTTAACGTTAATTTCTCAAAATCCACTGGAGCACATATATTAAGACCTAGCAAAGGCACATCGGGCTAACAGTCCCTACAATTTTGCCAAGTTTCGTGCAAATCCATTCAGCCGTTCGGGCTAAAAGTGAGGCCAACCGCCCTATGGAAATTAACATGGGAAAAACGCGTTTTGGGACCCCCCTTTTTTCTCGCCCCCCCTTGACGAACCCCCCCAAATTTTCAGGGCCTACCCAGAAACAAAATGTTCCATTTTCCTGAAAATTTCAGCCAATTCCGTCCACAAACACCAAAGTTATTAGACATAGAATTTTCAAAAATCCCATAGAGAAAAAATCCTAACTATATATACCTACTGGCGACCGCCAGTAGGTAATATATATATATATATATATATATATATATATATATATATATATATATATATATATATATATATGTACAATGCAATTCAATCAAATAAACACATCATATAGCCCCCAATCATTCTCATGCATCCAGGCATCCTCTCAAGCAACCACAACGCCATACACAATAACACAAAGACAATACAAATAAAGCAAAAAAATGTACAAAGAAAAGGAACAAAATAATACAAGCACAAAAGCGCCGACGCGCATTTCGGAAAGGACATATATCCACAGTTCCTTCGTCAGGGCACAAGGAAAACCATATCATATATACAATTTCTTCAAGGCATGGATTTCTTCAATTTTCATTTACTCAGTCCTAAATAGGAGATACCAAAATCACAAGGGCTATTTCTTGAGGCTGGTAATAGCGAGAATATACAGTCTCTGTGGGGACAATGAGACATAATCAATATACATAGCACTGATCAAAACAACATATCGCTGCTGGAGAACCACCACCAAAAGCGATAAAAAAGGGGAGGGATATAGAAAAAGTGCATGAGTAGAGACTAGTGCAATAGAGAGGTCAGAGCGACTAATCATGCTGAAAAAATGAATGAAATAGATAAATAAGAACACCCTTAAAACCCGTGACAAAGTCGGAAAAACGAACAGAATAAGTGATAGCCTTAATAGCAGTTCCCAAGATCCACGTCACAATAACACCTACCAAAAGGTCTAGATCGAAACCGCCTCTAATCAGTATAGCAGATGGCCAACTGAAATCCAGGGAAACGTCCTAAAACGTACACAAAGCAAGAGGAAGGTAAATAAAAAGATCTTAAATGCTATCTCTGCATGGGCACAAGAAGCGAACAGAATAGTGATAGCCCAAGTTAGCTTGGAGTCAGAAAATAAACTAAACGAAGTACCAACCCCAACGGACATGAAAGGTTACTTCAAGGTGTGAAATCTCACAACACTTCCTCCCTCACAAATGCAGGGGTCCACTTACCCTCAAAAACTCTCTCAAAGGGGACGTCAATTTCAATAAGGTGCTAGTCAGTAAGCACTGCCAGGGGAGCTAAGGAAAAACAAACACCGCCCAAAGCGATTAGCTAGAGGGTATAAGGGCAAAAAATATAAGTCCCTAAACAAGAAAAGACAAGAAAATATACTAATACAGATAAACCTACCTAGCAAAGACCGTGGTGCTGTTCAAATAAATCACAGGGGGCCAGAAGGAATATGTAGACCCTCCGATATACCCAGCAGGTCCCAGACGGTCAAAGAAAGGAGAGCTCCCTCCAAGACAACGGGGGCTAAATAAACAAGATAAAAAAAGTTGTAATAATCATACTTAATGGACCGCTAGACCCGGCATAAGAAGTGCCCCCATAGCAAAGCAGAAATACCTGTAGTCAGAATACAAAGTTCAGAGGCGGCAACATGTCTTTCCGAGATTCACCGTCGTAATGAATCCAGGTCCTGATTCCGGCCATACAAATACGAACAGGGTAACTGAAAAAACTGAATCACCTGTGCCCAGGCCGGCAATAGAAAGAAGACTGGTCGAAAACAACCTAGAGGCTATGATAGAATGAGCGATGCAGGCTAATAGAAGGTTATACCATAATTATCAGAACAAAAAATCCTAAGCCTGTGCCGGTGATAGAGAGAGGCTGGTCAAATCAGCAACCGAGCGGCCATGATGTAAAAGGCGGAAGGGGCAGATAGAGGGGCCCCTGAACACGGTCCCTTAGTCAGGGCGTTGGCGCCATCTTTAAGAAAGCAACTAAGAACAATATGAGATAAATGGGAAAGACGATGACTCCAAACGAATGGGGAAAAGGGAAAATTACAAAGGCCAATAAGGCAATGAAGATAAAAAATAAAAATAGAAATAAAAGTAAAATGGGAAAAATATATATTGTTTATTTTAAGAGCAAAAGAAGACCAGCAAGAAGGCCCCTATAATAAAAATCACAAGGCTAAGAATATACAATAACTAGGAAAATAATTTACAATATGGCGTTATGCCAAGGTATGGATTCATTTAGTCCTGTGACCACCATCTGCAGGGTGTAAATTCAAAATACCTCTCTTTTAGCTCTTAAGCCATTGATGTTGTTGTCATGAGGCTTATGCACCTTCTCCAGAATTCTCCATTTGAGATCACTCAATGAATGTTGCTTTTCGTGCCAATGTCTCACTAGAGGGGCCCCTCTTTTATTGTTCTTAATGGCAGACCTATGTTCGCTGAGTTGAATTCTAAACTCACGACTGGTCTCCCCTACATACCCAACCGGGCAAGGACACAATATAAGGTAGATCACATTGGCCGATCTACAGTTCGTCATTTCCTTCATAGCGAAGTTTCTCTTACCCCATACCAATTCTGCCGACACTATCGCCGAACCACAGGCATGGCAATTTCCACACCTGTGGGTACCATAGATGGGATTCTCTCTAGTGACAGATTTCTGGAGCGGCAAAATAGTGTTGTTAAATTTGGAATGAACCAAATGGTTCAGAAGATTCTTATTCCTCCGGAACGCAAATGTAAATGTAAATGTTGTGGTACTTATAGAGCGCACTGTCACCAGACGGTCACCTTGCGGTGTGGCCTATGCGGTTTCCTGGCGCTGATACTCATACCGCTGTGGAACCCATCCTGGCTTTCCCTGTGAATTGTCCACTCCTGGGCACCCCCAGGGCAAAGCCAGGCATCCTTAGCGCTGTTGGGGCCGGTGTGGAGGCTAAGCAAGCTATTGCCCAGAGTTGCAGCGTGGGGCCCGTGATTAGAATAGGCACCGAGGCGAGAATTAACAGGTCCGAGGAAATTGAGCCCGAGACCCCGCCGAGGCGGGAATTGAACCCTGGTCCCTGGCCAGAACTCTGCATCAGGGTCTGCCGCTCTAACCATTGAGCCACACTCCTCCACACATTTACATTTACATTTACATCATTAATCTCCTTTTTATTTTCCAAAAGGGCATCCCTATTATAATATTTTGCCCTCTTGTATGAATCTTTTAGGAGCCTGGGTGGATAACCCCGTCTCAATAATTTCTCCCTTACAGCCTGATTCATGAAGCGAAATAGCGCCCGCAATGGCAGCGAAAACGCAATTGCGGGTGCAAAACATGGAATCGGCATTCATGTACGAAATAGCGAAATCGCTAAAAAATAATAGCGAGCGGAATAGCGATTACGCTGTAAAAGTCGCAGACTCCGGGAAGTCGAGCATTAGCGAAAATGAAATAGCGACCAACCACGGAATCTGCGATTTGAATAGCGAAACGCAATACTGTCTCAATCGGCATTCATGAAAGAAATACATTAGCGAAAAATCGCTAAATCGCACATTAGCGCGGCGCAATTTAAGGACAACTCAAAGCAGGTGGTAACCATAAAAGCCATGATTAACCAAATTTTGAAAAACTGTTAGCCAATCACCAACAGGTCCAGGCCTGACCAATCACACATAAGGACATTCAGCAGCAGCAATAGGCGTTCCACAATGCCTGGGATGTACATGGTGGTGAGGCGGCGAAGGCTACAGCGAGCAGCACGGAGGAGACGCATGAGGCAGGCACGGATTTACCGGCAGCGGGTCACCTTGCTGGGGCAAACCAGAGAACAGATTTATGCCAAATACAGGCTGAATGGGGAAATGATCACCTGGCTGATACAAGAACTCGACCCCATCATGCAGCACCCAACAAGGCGAAACAATTCTGTGCCCACACATGTGCAGGTATTGTGCAGCCTGCACCTCCTGGCATCCGGCAGTTTCCAGGGCATAGTAGCCGCTGCTGGGGGGATTTCCCAGCCCACCATGTCACGCTGCCTCCACACTTTTGTTGACGCCATGCTCACCCAGCTCCACCGCCACATCACATTTCCCACCAGCCAACAGGATTTGGACCTCACAAAACTACAATTTTATAATGTTGCCCATTTTCCCCATGTCCTTGGCTGCATAGACTGTACCCACGTCGCCATCTGCCCACCAGCTGGCACGGAGTATATGTACCGCAACAGGAAGTCCTACCACTCCCTCAACATACAGATGGTCTGCAATGCCAAGACCATCATCACTGACATTGTGGCCCAGTACCCAGGGAGTACCCATGACTCCTTTATCTTCAGGCACAGCGGACTCCACACACGACTGCTCAGGGGAGAGTTTGGGGAAGGACACCTACTTGGTAAGTACACTTTGTCGACAATGTCACATTGCTATGAAGTAACTGCGCTGCACAGGCAATCAACATCTGCTCCTCTCATTCAGGTGACAGTGGCTACGCCCTACGGGAATACCTCCTGACCCCTTACCTCAACCCTGCCACACCTCAGCAACGCCGCTACAATGTTGCGCACATCCGGACAAGGAACTGTATTGAAAGGACATTTGGCCTGCTCAAGAGCAGGTTCCGTATACTGCACAAGACAGGTGGGGCCATGTATTACAGTCCTGCAGCGTGCTGCCGCATTGTGGCTGTCTGTGCAATGCTTCATAACATTGCAACCAAGCGCCGGATACCTGTTGACATCTCAGGCAGTGAATCTGAGGGGGACGACCGGCCACCAGCACATGCGCACCATGCACGCGGGGAGAACCCAGCTGAAGGCCACAGACGTCGCAACCACATCACAGCTAACAATTTCTAGCCCACCCCCTTCCCCCACCCCACATATCACAATTGCATGCAAACTGTAATGATTACACAAGGCGTATGTGTGCACCAAAATAAATGTATTTGTTTGAATCACAAAAAATATAAATGGGTGTTCGTAATAACTATATACAAAAAGCAGTATTCATGCATACTGCATGGGACGCTCCATTGCAGGCTTAAGTTCAGCCTGCGTCTGTGTCCCTGTCACAATGTCATTGCCGTCTCCGGCGCACAAGTTGCTGGCGCCTGGGAGCCTCTTCCTCTTCCTGGGCAGCTGGAGGTGGGGCAGCCCTTGCGCTGCGCCTAGGTGGGGGGGCCTGCGTGGCAGAGTGGCTGCTGACACTAGAGGTACCCTCACTAGCATCATCACCCCCCACAATTGCCGGAATCACAGGTGCGTGCAGTGCGGTGACCGCGGTTGTCAAGTGCTCCAGCACCCGGGTGATATCTTCGCAGCACTGGACGAGTTGGTGCTGCTGGGTTAAGGAGCGGCGCGCAAGCAGGGCGGTGGCATTTGCCGAGGAATAATTGGAGCGGCTGTTGGTGGTCAGCCGGCTCAGCAACTGGTGGTGGCGCCTGCCAGCAACACTTCGGTGCTTCACCAGCGCAGCGGTGTTGTCTTCCATTGCCGTCGTCATGCGGTCAATGGCCGCCGTCATGCGGTCCACCCTGTCGCCCACTCCCGCAACATTGCGGCCGATCTTCTGCAGCTGGAGCTGGATGGCTCCCTGCTGCTGCGACTGGCGCTGGTGTAAACGCAGCATGCGCCGCTCCACACTCATGCATGCGTGGAAGTGGCCATTGCCCCTCCTGGTGGTCGGCCGCTGTGTAGCCGATGTGGCTGGCCCAGATGGTGGTGGACGAGCTGCAGGTCTTGCAGCAGCTGGTGTTGCAGGTGCGGCAGGTGTGGTGGGTGGCCTGGCCTTGGCAGCCGGTGGGCCTGAGGCGGATGCGGCAGGTGTGGTGGGTGGCCTGGCCTTGGCAGCCGGTGGGCCTGAGGCGGATGCTGCAGGCAAGGTGGGTGGCCTGGCCTTGGCAGCCGGTGGGCCTGAGGCGGATGCGGCAGGTGTGGTGGGTGGCCTGGCCTTGGCAGCCGGTGGGCCTGAGGCAGATGCTGCAGGCAAGGTGGGTGGCCTGGCCTTGGCAGCCGGTGGGCCTGAGGCGGATGCGGCAGGTGTGGTGGGTGGCCTGGCTGCTGGTGATGGCGCTGGCGCAGGGGCTGGTGGCTGGGTGGCAGGTAGGGATTCCTCCTCCTGGGCCTCCTCGTCGATCAGCAGCCTCTCACTGTCGCTGCTATCTCCTGCACCTGTGAGGGTAAGTGGATACTCATTAGGTGCATGTGACTGACAGACGTGCAGATGTTACATGCATGCTGGGTGTCATTCCCTGGGTGGCTGTGTATTTGCGCACTTTGGAACCTTTCGGGCCGCATTGTGGTAGTACTACATTGTGGACATACTACGTCTCCCACAATGCTTCAGGGCATTTCCTGATGCACGGCATGACTAAGGGCCAATGAGTGAGCCTATTTGGTCATGGGCGGTCATAGGGACAGGGTCGCAGTCGCATGCCACTTACCTTGGGTGTCTTGGGTGGGGCGGGAGGAGTCCAGAGGGGTGACGCCAACACACGCCTCCCTCTCCAACGTGTCCTCTACCCGGTCCTCCAGGGGGGTGTTGGGTGGGACAGTCGGGCCACCTCCTCCGGTGCCTGATGCCTCACCAAGGCGCTCCGCAACCCTCTCCTTGGCACGCCCTCGGAGGTCGTACCACCGCTTCTTTAGTTCCTCAAGGGACCTGTCCGCAACTCCCACAGAGTTCACACTTGCCGCAATCCCCACCCAGATCCTCCTCTTCTCCTGCTCCGGGACCCTCCGGGAGTTTGCACCAAACAGCTGGTCGTGGTTGGCCACCACACCCTCTATGAGGTTCTCCAGCTCCTGTTCCGAAAATTTCAATTTGCGCTTTCGGCCAGCGCTGTTGCTGGGTCCTGCCTGCTGGTCCTCTGCCATTGCGGTCGCTATTTCGGCGGGGTCGGGATGCGCAAACGGCGGGTTGGTGGCAGCTTTCCGTCGTGGACAGTCGACTGTTGGCGTCACTGTGGTGTTTGGGGGTGGGATTTGGCTGCTTCCTGGTTGTGATGTCATCACGGTGCTCGAATGCGTCTTCCCGTTTTCCTGATCCCGCGAGAATGCGACTCGCAATCCCGTGCAATCGGGATTGCGAGCGCAATCTCGTGCGATCAGGATTGCGAGTCGCAATTCCCGTTCGCAGGTAGCCGGAAATAGCGATTATTCTGCGTTTTTGGTGGGTCGCTAACGGCTTTAGCGCCCGCATGCGAGTCGCTATTTTTTCTCAGATAAGTACATGAATGCCGTTTTGCGTTTCCTCAATAGCGAGTCGCTATTGATCGCTATTAGGGACACGCAAAACGGCCCGTACATGAATCAGGATGTTAGTTCTTCCGTGTGGGTTTCAAAGTTTCTCATTCTAGTGCAATTTTGTCTCAGCCTTAAAAATTGGCTGAACGGTATGTCATCTTTCTGGCTGTGGGGGTGGAAGCTCTGATACTGAAGAAGCGTATTGCGCGTAGTGGGTTTGATATAGAGTGAGACTTCAATCACTCCTTCCAAGGCTTGGATCCAAATGTCCAGAAATTCAATACGTTTCTGAGTAAGCATGCTGCACCTGAATGCACCCGGTAAGGAGGATGGGGTGGGGGATCTGTAGTAGGATCCTTTCAAAGGTCTCATATGGCATAAGTTGTTTTAACCGATGCAGGAAAGACAGCAGTAAGGAACAGGGTATTGAGTCCCAGCATGTGGTTTTCCCGCATTCATGTAAAATCTTCTAACGTGTTTATGCCAATGTCTATCACCCAAGGAAGTCATTAACATCATAGAAGGATTATGGGCACATCCTTGTAATACATGTATTTTACCTGCAGGCTAACAAGAAGTAGCACTGGGACAGACCGCTACAGTGATAACAAAAGGGGGTCACCCCAGGTATTCATCTACATATGAAAATTAATGCAGAGTGATGAGAACTGACCCTTGCCCTGAAGAAATTGCCTGAAAACAACCCATGGCAATGAAACTTGCTGGTCCTCTACGGAGACTGAAGGCAACAGAGTGTCTTTTAATGTGAGCAAACCCACGGCACAGAATAAAATAGGATAGCCAGTGTAGGTTTAGCTCATTTTTGTTATAGATTACGTGGTCCCAAAGTTCTAGGTTCCACTTTATTTTGGGTCAGGAATTATAAGCAATAGGGAAACACGTCCTAGCGCTTATACCACCAGTACTTGTTTGACTGGTTCACTGTCTGCTCACTATATCTGCACACTTTGTTTACATGTGTTTACATTTAATTTTTGGTTTGGTATGGTAGTGCTAATGATGAGAACCTAAGCCCACTGGTGAGAACCTGCCAGTGGACTCCCATGGTGTTACTTCTGTGAGGCACTCCATACCTGTACACATATTTTTTCAGATTTTCTCACATTAGTTCATCTTATCAGTATTTGTGTTGCACTGCACATTAGGGAGTGTACATGAGGGGAACATAATCATCAAGAGAACAGGCATTCATGGTGGGACAAAGGATATAAGTAATTGCCTGTGTAGTACACAAAGTTGTGGTGGCTACAGATATACATGAAGTCCAGGTGAATCTGTTCTTGCAGTAGGGTCAGGTCACACTGTGTTTTGTACTATTGAAGGGGGGGGCTTGACCTGATCCGCACAGAACCCCTAAAGTTCCATGTTGAATGGGGCTGTTTCAATCAGACAGTCACTGGTGTGAGCGCCTGACGCGTTACGAAAAATGTCTTCCTCAGAGGCAGTCGCTGAGTGAATGCGTGCACCTGGTCTCTTTACATGGCGCTGTGTTCATGCCCCCTGATGAGCCTGTCCAATGACAGCACTGCACTACGGGAAACATAGTCCAGGTAATATTAACCTTTGATGGTGGCACTAATTGCTGTCCCAAATTAAAAGCCCTGAATGGGCCACCTCCAGCTGTGTCCGCTGTTGATCCCACAACTGTGTTCTACATGACGGCTCAGCAAAATTCAAAGCCGCGTGCCCCCATAGTACCGGGGTGGTGCTCGTTCAGCGTCTGGGCAGCCGCTCTAGATATACACTTCAGTTGCCATTGCCCACAGTTGAACAGCACTCCAACATGGTTGAAAGATGGCAAACCTTTATTCACAGGGTACAAGCAGGCTCTGGTGGCAGTTTCAATCAGACAGTCACTGGTGTGAGCGCCAGACGCGTTTCGAAAAAATGTCTTCCTCAGAGGCAGTCGCTGAGTGAATGCGTATACCTGGTCTCTTTACATAGCGCTCTGTTCACGCCCCCTGATGGGCCTGTCCAATGACAGAACTGCACTATGTGAAACGTAGTCCAGGTAATGTTAACCTTTGATGGTGGCACTAATTGCTGTCCCAAATTAAAAGCCCTTTATTTGTACTATTATTCTATTTTTCAAATTTATTGTGGTGGGTGGACTTCAGTTTTAGTTGGGGCTGTTATTTTTTTGCTTGTAATTTTTCTTCCTTTATAAAGGAAAACTGTTGAACAGTTCACTACATTTTCTCTATGTTTTTATAATACATTTGCAATATTTATTTAATTCACTATGTGGCCAAGTCTACCAATGGGCTTTCCAGCCAGTAGCCCAGTACTAGTTACGGGTTCATGAGACAACTGTTTCTGTGGTGTTTTCTGAAGTGAATCATCATTTTGGCAATGGATGGCATTGGATTAAATTGCATAATGTTTTTTGTTGTGCTATTTCAAGTTTTTTTTCTGCAAACGGTTTTTAGGTGGGGTAATTTATATTTGTTGCCTTTGGAAGATGCATGTTGTAAACATTTTTAGTCCAGTTAATTTTTGTTTTTGGCATTGCTGAATTAAAGCTTTCTTTCTGTGTTAACAACCTATGCCTCCTTTGTCTGGCCAGTGTGTGAATGTGTTTGCCATAGACCCCCAATTGAGTTTGTTCCCCCTGCCATGTGACCAGGGGCCATTTTGTATAGTCAGTGTCCACAGGCCTACATGTGTTCTTTATTTCCGATTCCTCCTGCAAATTGTTGTGACCATGTGGCTGGTTTAGCCAGCCAATGCGCTTATGCCAGAGTCCTGCATGTCTTCTTTGTTGTGGCCTTGCCTTCTTGCTGGTTGTTGCTGTTTGACCATGTGGTCGGTGGCCATTTTGTGTAGGCAGCCAGTGTGCATTTGTCATCGGCCTGCATTTGTTCTCTGTTTTCCATGCCTCTTTGCTTGTTGTTGTGACCATGTGGCTTGTGGCCATTTTGCGTAGACAACCAGTGTTCTTTTGCCATAGGCTTGTATGTATTCTTTTTTGTGGCCATGCCTCCTTGCTGGTTGTTGTTATCGTTTTGTTACATACATTTTTTCTTATTCGTAAGGAAAATTGTTGCAAAGTTTTGTACATTTTCTCCATGTTTTTTTAATACATCTGCAATATTCTTTTAATTCACTAGCCCCATGCCTTCGTAATTGTTGTTGTGACCATATGGCTGGAATTGGTGTAGGCAGCCACTGTGTTTTTGCCATAGGCCTGCATGTGTTATTTGTTGGCAGTAACATAGTCAAGGCCATGTCAGACAGAGGCTATTTTAGGGTCCTGTATTTGGCCCATTACATTAAATTACTTATATAATAACATTACACACATATGCATTACACATAATTAGAATATTGCTTGTAAGAGAGATTTAAAAAAAACACAAGTCCTAAGTTATGCAAACAGGCAATGCAAATGGAAACAAGTAAAAAAAGAAGCTTACTTTCGATTCTGAGAATGACGGGGTTGATTAGCTTTGTGGTCATGTAGAAGCAGCAAAGAAAGGACCTGGACAATCGGGTTCATGTCGGAAATGGAAAAGTAAAAAGAATAAGGTTTGTTTCTACCTTACATATCTTTGACACTGCCAACTCAGGTGTGTAGGTTTAACTGCCACAGTTACATCGGCGAGAAGGCACATCGTGATTGGCCCGGTGGAAATATTGGCTGTATTCCCTTCAACATTCGCTTTTGCCTACGATGAGGTTGACGTGGACGGTAAATTCTGACGCAGATAGCGGCACGTGGACAGACTATTGTCCATAGACCCACCAGTATCTATTGTAGGTGGAGAGAGAAACCAATGGAAAAGAGATGGCGGGACTGGATCCTTCCAGATCCTAAATGAGGCCTTAAGTTTTGATGTGCCATCCGTTGGGGAACTTTTTCAAGGCGTCATTTGACATATCATTCAGCCTGTCATGAATGTGTTCAATTATTGCGATGAAATATTGGCTTTCGGAGCTACCCAAAAAGAACACGATAAAGCTCTTGCACAAGTATGTCATTATAGCCCAGATTATCACAGCCACTAACCATGATAGCGACATACTAAAGTTGAAAGATATAATTACACATCAGTCATGGAACCAACACACTTGATCCCTCACAAGTGACAGTGATTAACAGAAATGCAAAAATGTGAAAGATGAATTGTCCACAATTTAGGAAGGAGTTATACTGCGCGGGTCAAGAATTCTTTTTTTTTTTAAATATTTTATTTATATATTTTTTTAAATATTTTTATTGAGAGTTCATAGACATAAATATTACAAGCACATAATAATCTGATGTATAAATACATATTCCAAAACTGTTCAGGGCAAAACGATAGGCATAATTCTAAAGTGCTAAATTTTAAATACTCATTTCAAAGTGCTCAGCAGTGCAATCACAATATTACTATAATACAGAAAAAAGATCATATTCATTTAAAATGCAAAGTGCTAAATTGGAATACATACGTACATGTATATTCTATCTTTTTATCCAAATCCTAGGAGAGTGCATATAAAGATCACATTAAAATAAAGAGCAAAGTGCTATCTATGGATAAGTAGATACATATATGTTATCTTCTTTTATCCCAGGTAAAACATGTTATCCTATGTTTCAAACAGACTCCAATATTTCTTATACTTTCTTACTGCTCCAGATCTTATTGCTTATTTCTTTTCCAGCTCTTGTATTGTAGACAATTTTCTGAGATATTTCTCGATCTCCTCCCACAGATTCTGAATTTTTGGGTACTCCCAAATGATATGCATCCAAGCGTCTTTCTGTGCACAACGAAAGCATGTATCCTCTATTTGCGGGTATATTTTATGGAGAAAAGAGGGTGTTCTAAAAATCAGCCATTTCGAATAGTATTGCATACGTTTGAAATTCGCCCCTCTGAATATAACTGCATTGAACTTATTTAGCTTATTCCAGGTTGGTTTAAGAATCTGTATACCTTCCCTTTTCTTCCATCTATCCCTAATTTATTTGCATAGTGAAAGAGATTTATTCTCATCAAATATTTTAATCCAATTACTGATCTTCCATTGTAAGGTGCGGTTAAGGGCTTCACTAATGCTAATTTTATAACGCAGATTTTCCATATCTAGCTTTTCCAATACAGATTTTAATCTAGTAAAAGACCACTTAAAAATTGTGTTGGAATGTTGAACCCTCATTTCAATCTCTGCCCAGGTTTTCCAACAATTCCCCTTGATAAAATCCTGGATCTGATCATACCCATTATCTTTCCACAATCTTAATATCTTGTTCTCAAAAATACCTATTTCCCCCAAATATACATTCGAGAGCCTGGTTGAATTATTAATTCTTAAAATATCGTAGTGTGTTAAAAGCTATTTTTTTTGTTTAAATAGCCATTGTAAGGTCTTATAACGTACTTTCTTAGGGTACTTAGTCAATCTTGTAGGGTTGATGATCTTGTATTCCCTTAGAATCTTTTTCATAAAAAAATTATCTTCCTCTTGAGGATCTAAGAAAAAAATCTAAAGCTATGATGTGCAAATGTCGCGTAATAATAGTTTCTAATATTTGGGAGAGATAATCCTCCTTTTGCAACAGAATAGTTTAAAGTGCTGAGTGCCAATCTTGGTACATGGATGTACGTCGTTACAGCGCATGCCTTTACGACGCAAGTTTTACAACGCAAGTCGTTACAACGACTTGCGTTGGGGGTCGCTGGATAGTGAATAGTTTAATTTACTATTCCAACTCCAGTCCCCGTGGATAGTAGGGAAGGTGTTGGATAGTAAATTAAAACTATTCCCTATCCTAGAGCGCCCCCCAGTGCAAGTCGTTGTAAAAGTTGCGTTGTAATGGGTGCGTCGTAAAGGTACTTCGTTGTAAAAGTTGCGTTGTAAACGCTGTTCCCCTTGGTACCTTATTTGCCCATAGGAAAGAGAAAACATAATGTCTCTCTACTTAAAAAAGGATGTCTGTATTGCACTGGGAGCTGCACCTTAAAGAAAGTTAAACAGTGGAAGGATGGACATTATTAACGAAACTCGTCCTATTATTGATAACGGGAGCTGATTCCATCGCACTAGCTGAGAGCTCACCTTTTTCAGCAGTGGAATATAATTTAGGAAAAAAAAGGTCTTCTACTTTCTCTGTTACATAGATCCCTAAATACCTCTTTGGACGGGCGTTATGTGTCTGTCTGAATTCTGATAGAAGAGAATTCACACTACAGTTGCATAATATGATTTCTGTTTTGGTCTTTTTGATTTTATACCCTCCTATTTTTTGGAAGTCCGCAAAGACACTCATAACTTCCGCCTGAATGACTATCTTTGAGTCCAGAAAGAGAACAATATCGTCGGCATACATTTTTATGCTCGTCATTCCTTTAACCGGAACCGTATGGACTCTTTTTTCCCTAATTACGATTGCTAAAGGCTCTATAAATAGAGCAAATAAAATCAGGGAGAGGGGACAGCCTTGCCTGGTGCCTCTATTTATTTGGCATGTCCCTATATTAAGAGACTTGATTAAAATTTGCTCCTGGGAATTCATATAAAGTTGTTTTAATAGAAATACAAACTCATTTTGGAAACCAAACTTTGCCAAAATTCCAAAAAGACAATTCCACGAGACAAGATCAAATGCTTTTTCAGCATCTAAAAAACAGATCTGTGCTTCGACCTTATTGACATAAAAAAAATCTGGTGCCTCCAATAAAAAAAATATATTAGTATAAAACTGTCTCCCTGCTACAAAACCGCACTGATCTGTCCCAATAAGTGATACCACCATCTTATTTAGTCTATTGGCAAGCAGTTTAGTGAAAATGTTATAGTCAGTATTTAAAAGGCTTATTGGCCTATAAGAATTCACATTTTCACTATCTTTTTAAAATACTGATCACCACTGCAGTACGCAAAGATGCTGGCGGGTCCCCCCCTTGTAGTAGATAGTTTGCAAGTCTTAAAATTTCGGAGCAAAGTGTTAGGGAAAATGCTTTAAAAAATTCTGCAGGAATGCCATCCTCCCCAGTGGCTTTACAATTAGGCAAGAAACTGATAACCACATCTAGTTCTTCCTTCGAAAATTCAGCTAGCAACAGCTCTTTGAATTTATTTCCTAACGTTGGAATTGGCAATTTCTGTAAAAATGCATTAATTGTTTCTAAGGCGACCTGATGAGATGTCTGATAAATGTCTTTATAGTGTTTAAGGAACACCTCGCCTATTAATGACGTAGTCTTTATGCGAGCTTTAGTTACTTTATCCTGAATACAATCGACTTTATTATGGACTTGGTTCTCTTTTGCTTGCCAATCTAGCAATCTTCCTGTATACTCGCTATCTTCATAGCTTGTCTGAAGGTACAGCCTACTTGCCATATCCCCTAGTTCATAGTAGAATTTCCTCATTTTTGTTTTAGCATTAAAAACTTCTTGCCTAGTAGCTGGAGTCCTATTTCTGAAATATTCTTGATTCGCATGGGCCAGCCTAGTTTGTAATGCCATTCTCTCCTCCCTTTTGGCCTTCTGTTTTGGTAT
Source organism: Lissotriton helveticus (assembly GCF_964261635.1). NCBI lineage: Eukaryota > Metazoa > Chordata > Amphibia > Caudata > Salamandridae > Lissotriton > Lissotriton helveticus. Next base: position 764,694,127 of record NC_136067.1, on the reverse strand, counting down.
CTCTTTTGAGCTGATTATGCCTCTCAATGTAGCCTTAACAGCATCCCACACTATGTTAATTGGGGAAGAGTCTTTGTTTATCTCCTTCTCTATTTCTGCACACCATTGCTTCTCTGCTAAATTAAGTTATTCAAAATACCACCTTCTGGATACTTCTTCATCTGCCTTTCCTCGAATTGTTTCCATCTTAATGAGGGCATGATCTGAGAAGACATTTGCTAAGTGCTCATATTTACCAATTTTGAGATTATGCGAAGTTAAAAAGAAGTTCAGCCTTGATGATGAATCATATTTTGCCGACTGACAGGAGTATTCGCGTTTAAGCGCGTTGTTAGAACGGTAATTATCGATTATATCCAAATCTGTCTTACAACTCCACAAAGCGATAGCAACTTGTGGTTTATTTTGTCTTCGGTCTTTTTTGGTCGAGTCAACCGCGGGATTTTGCAAGAAATTAAACTCACCTCCCCATATGATCTGACCAGGTATGCCTGATAATGCTTGCTTTAATTGTAAAATAGGAGCGGGTCATCTATAACTGGTGCATAAATGTAGCAAATATCATATTTGTCTGGTTTATTTTACCATGCAAGAATGTTCATCTACCACTCGTATCTGAATGTGATGCTTCAACATGAAATTGGACATGCTTGCTTATGAAAATGCTCACACCCCTCTGGGCTGTCCCCGACACGGATGAGCAATAAAAACGTGCCCAATTTTTAAACATTTTACTAGTATCTGGTAGAGCTATCTGGTAGAGCTCGGTGGTGTGTCTCTTGTATAAAAATCACATCTGGGTGATGACCTTTTAACCAACTCTCTATTGCACACATTTTGCGTCTAATATTCAACCCATTAGCATTCAGAGACAAAATTGTCAATTTATTCCTATTCATGGTGTATTTAAAAACGAGAAAATATTGCTTGTTTTGTCCACAGGCCACAGCCACGGCCGATACCAGCTACGGTGCAACTTGTTCTCTAAGTGCAAAAATGCGTTTCTAAAGTGCAACTTGTGCAAAATATGCAAAATGTGCATAAAAGTAGTAGCTTAAATTGTTAATTAGTTTTCTTTCTGATAGGACAATAACAAACTAAGTTATGCTCTGGAAAACAAGTCATTTTGATTGTGCAAACTGCGCAAATGTTAAACCAATACACTGCCATACATATAATGACGATTGTGCAAATTAGCATTACCGTGCAAATCGTGCAGTTGTGAGACCAGTATACTACAGTACAGATTAAACCAGTTGTGCAAAGAATATTTAAAGTGCAAATCTCGCAGACATTAGACCAAAATACTACATAATAAAAAATATACATTAAAGTGCAATGTTCACTGTGCAATATACCATTAGCTGTCGAGCCACAGTATGACTAATACCGTCTTGTCATAGCAACATTACGTATCTTCCTAGAATTTTTTTTTTCCTCAGTCTATGAACTCTCTTTTTCTATATGCTTCACCCCCTCCACCCCCCTCCTTCTCCTTCTTTTTACTGGAAGCCATCTTGTTGCATCCTGTTGTGTCCCCTGATTTACCTCAGATCCACCCCTTCAAGAAAACTTTCCAAATATTTTTCATAGTATTATTCATATACCGCTGATTATTATTCAAAACATACTTATAACTACAGAAACTACTTTCCCTTATGTAACAGTAAGGCCTTCCAAAGGTTTTGAGCTTCTGATATGTCCATGAAAATAAAGAATTTTCCTTTGGCTAGGACTTTTTATTTCGATTGTTGCACGATCGTTGCCTGCGCCCCTTTTGCCTTGAAAGAGTCAATCATTTTAATAAAGTCCTCTCGTCTGTGGGCAGAAGCTGCTGACATATCAGAGAAGATTTTAAAGTTTTTAATTTCTTCAATGGTAAATGATCTCCTTGATATGGCTGCATTTAAGATTTGCTCCTTTACTCTGTAATCTGAAAAATGTATTAAAATTGTTTGTCGGTACTTGAGATTCGCAGGTCTGTGTGAAGGTACCCTATGGGCTCTGGTGATTAAGAGACCTCCTTGCAATTCGGGTATTGCCTTTTTCAACAGAGATTCAGTCCATTTTATCATTTCCGCACTCTCCAGGCCCTCCGATATGCCCAGAAGGAGTAGGTTAGATCTCCTGTTATAATTCTCTAGGTCTTGTAGCTTTGATTCCATCTGGCACTTGTTTTTATTCAACACCTGGAGATCCATTTGGATGGAAATGGTGTTATCCTCCAGGGCTGAGACACGGGCCTCCACCTCTGTAACCCTTCTGGGTAGGTTGCCAAGATTTTCCTCCATCTTTGTAAGTCTGTTGTGCAGCTGTGATATTTCAAGTGCTTGTGACGCCTTCATATCTCTTAATTCTTGCACAATAGTTACAGGCATTTCTTGCACTGAAATATCATATTCGGCTCCTTTTTCCCCAGGATTTCCATCAACTCTCACCGTGGTGGGGCCTGTTTCCTTTTCTTTTTCTAGGTCCAATCTTGATTCTGATTCAGATACAGAATCTAACTTATCTGCCAGCGCTCCTTTCCCGTCTTCCTTTTGCGGCATCTAGAGAAGTATTTGGGCCTCTTGGATTGGAAGCTGGCTAGCAAGAGGTGCTCCCCCGAGGGTAACCATATGTATTGCTACAGGATCTGACACTGAATACGATTTCAGTTGGGGTTGTGGGTGCATTGCCTGGGCTGACAGGGCGTGAGCAGGAGTAAGTGGTGTTCTCTGACCTTGCTTGTCCTGTAGGTCTTCCTGACTTGTATGCTCTTTTGTTCTTTCCACCTCCCTGTTTACATGCGGAGTACTAGTGGATTTGCCCTGTGTCGCAAGAGGCCTGTTGAAAAGGGGATACTGTTTCGAATTCACCGAATTGTCGTCTTCCCTGTTCGGGATCGGAGTATCCCCAACTCCGTCACCTTACCCTTCTTCTTCTTCACCACCCACAGCTAACATACTCAAATCGGCTGAAAGATCAGATAGAGTCTCCTCTTCTTCCTCCTCCTCCAGAGATTTGTCTGAAGCATTTTGACCTGTCTGTTTACTTTTCTCAGCCAATACCTGCACTTTGGCTTTTAAGTCCATTCTCTGCTGAGTATTCCTCTTCCCTCTTCTAACATCCTTGGACGCTATTACAGGCGCTGTTGGTGATTGACCAGATTTTAGGAACTCTTTTCCTGCCCCAACTTTAGACTGTTTACTGTGCATCTTCGCTGTCTTTGAAACAACTGACATATTCTTATTATTCTCTTTCTCCAGCACTCACTTGATTAGTCACAGAGTGATCACAGAATATCTGGGTGCCTAGTACATGGAAGGCATAAAGTGCACATTGAGCTAAGAGAGCCCTTAATCACTCCCTTTGGATCCTGGCACAAACATGAGGTTTTAATCAATGTGCTGGTTCTTGACAGTGCAGGGGGGTGCTGCTTCTGCCACCTTTTCGCCACCACCCTTCCTAGGGTCTAAATCCTGTTTATTCACATGCTCCTAATGTGGGGGGTCTAGGCTTCACCCCTAATTCCTCCCAGCCATTGCACTGTCCCAATGCTCCCTCCATAGCGCTTACCGTGGCACTGATGTCCTCTTAGCGGCGTCTCAGCGTTTCACCGCGCTCTCTCTTGTCCCAGATACTAGCGCGGAGTCCCGTGTCCTGAGCTCTCTCCTGCTCCCCCTACAGCAATGGCTCACCTCAGCACTGCAATGCTGAGCTCTTCCTGTGTCCCGTGTCAGCACCCTCTTGGTTGGAAAAAGGAATCACAGGCTATCGCGCACCATAGTGAGGGGGGGCGGTGGGTCTCGCTCGTAGAGTCTCTTTTCCATATCGGTGTTTTTCTTCGGCGTCCCTCTCGGATTTCCTGCACCTGCACGCGTACGCGCACTCAGCCCGATCCAGCCGAGCCGAGGCAGGCACTAAGGCGGCTGGAGAGGCAGGAGAGGCAGCCCCGCAGTAGGGGGTGGCAGTAAGGGATGACTGCGGGTGACGGCCTGTGTCGTATGGGCAAAAGTGGGAACAGAGGCAGAGATTTAGTCGTAGCTCGCGGAGACGGAGATAGCTCCCATCACCAAGCAGGCTCTCTCATGGGCGGTGCATCGGTGAACCAGGAGATGCTACGGCAACGTGCGTGGGTCACATTTGCTGCATTCCCCCAAGGAATTCCAGAGAGTCTGTGACAGAAAATAATTGAAATGGCTCATGAAGGACATTGTGTAATTGTTGCCACAAAACAAGCTCTCTGGTTTCCTTATCTTGATGAGAGGGTTGAAAAGTCCTGTCGTATGTGCAACTGCCTTTCTACAAAAGGTACTAAACATACCTTGAACATGTCAGACCTCCCAAAGCGTGCATGGGAGAGAGCAGCCATTGACTTTTTTGGTCCACTTAACAATGGATATCACCTGATAGTGATTGTGGACAAATACTCATGATTTCTGTTAATTGAAGATCTCCTATGTACCACTCAAGACCAAGTCATTGAGAGTCTAGATGACATATTTGCAACGTGGGGTGTTCTAGCCATATTGAAATCTGACAATGACACACCTTTCAAAGGTTTAGAGTTCCAATATTGCTTACAGCATCTAAATATAAAGCATCAGAGAAAAGAACCCTGTGGCTGCAGGCCAACAGACTTATTGAAAGGTTTATGAGTACACTAAAGAAAGCAGTGCAGCATGCTACTCTTGAGAAGCTTGATTTAAAAACTGTGCTAAATTGTATTCTAAGAGCTTATCGTTCAACACCGCACTTGACCATAGGTGAAAGTTCTGTGACATTAATGTTTGGGATAGCAATAACAACCAAGCTGCCTCACTAGACCGATCAAAGAGAGAAAGAGTAGAATTAAAACTCATGAGAAGGACATGTTCATAAACAAAAGATGAAAGTGTACACAGACAAATGACAACATGTGAAGAACATCGTCTTTAATAGATCAAGTGCTTGCACACCAAAAGGGGAAAAGAAAAACTGATGCTCCATTTGATGCAGAACCTTTCCAAGTGGTGTCTACCAAGGGACACATGGTGACTGCCCAGTGCCCTGGAAAGTTTATTATCAGAGACTCTTCTCATCCTTGGCATTTAACTAATCATTCATCAGATCTACATGTTGAAAGAGTGACTGGTTCTGAAGCATCAGGTACTGCTGTTACCTCTACACTATCGGAGGAGATCCTGGGCATAGATGGTGACAGTTACCAGTTTCCCAGTTTATCTTTCTTTTTCTTTATTAGTTCATAACATAAATCAGTACATCCGGGCAGTTCAAACAGGATAGAACCGTCTGAAATAGAGAAAAAAGGACACAGTAAAATGCCCAAAATTTACATAAATCCCAATAATGTCCAACATTAATTCATGACAGATAGGAATCCTTCGAGGATCACACAAGTAAAAAATATAACTGGTATAATCTAACGTAAACTGCGCACACATCAGCAGACAGGAGAATGAGGTGTAGCTAAAGTAAGTATTATCGGCATTGACGAAATCCAATCTAAGATTCCTCCAAATCTTGTCAAATTTTAGCACAGCGGAAAGGCCTCTTGCTTTAGCCAGTGCAAGCTCTAGTTCATATCTTTGATAGAGAAGGGTACGCCATTCTGCAGCATATGAGGCATTCTCTAAAATCCATGCTCGGGCAATACAGAGTCGGGCAGATGTTAACATAATTGTGACCAATTGCTGCAGATCTCCTATGAAATCATATTTAAAGCCCATCATTATCTCTTTAGATGACAGTTGTATGGGAAAGCCCAAACCTAATGACATATAATTTATCACCCTTTGCCAAAATTTTTCCAAGCCAGGGCAGACCGCAAACAAACAAATAGACTGCCGGACAGATGTGGGATTTTTTGTGGATGGATGCGGAGCCCTTTCATATGACTCATACTGAATAACCATTGATTTGAGGATGCTGCTCTGCATAGTAAAGTAGTTGCGAATTATGGAAATCCAGAGTCTGGACTATTATATATTGATGCTACAAGAAGAAAGGATCCATAACAGACTGCGTGCAGACCTTGTTCGAATTTCGTGTTCCGGATGGGATATTATTCTTGTGAAAAAATATAGCAGCCTGGTGATTGAGCTCTGACACGAAGAAGACTTTAGATTGTATGCTGACCTTCTAACATACGCTGTTATTTGATCCTACAAGTGGTTGCCTGCCGGTTAAATTATACTCCTTTCTTGTCCCCTGGGTTTTATGAGATTAATGTGGGTGTCTGGAAAGGGCTGATGAAGGTGGTTTGACTACTCTTCACACACCGCCGAAACGCGCGTTGACACTATGGTCAGATTCTTTTTGAACATATTAACTCAATCTGGTCGCAGCGATTTTATTACCTATAACCTCCCCCTTTTTCAGATGCAGTTTGGATGATTGTGGTATGAGTCTGCATGTGTTTGAATGAGACTTGAGCAATTGTTGTATTTCTGTGTTCTATCCAGGGGTTTTCTTTGTTGAATAATATATTATATGTGTTGCCTGAATTTTCTGTAAGAACAGGATTGGCCTTTTTTGTAATGTATACACTTTATTAAAAAAAGTTTTAAAGATGATAAAAGAAGAACATAATTACATTTTATAAAATGTATAAAGAATTGAAATAAACAATGATAATTAAATTATAAATGTTAGTGTCATTGAATTGATATAATTGCTTATTGAGCTCAACAGGGGTTTAGTCCGTATGATAAAGCTAAGATAGGGAGCTTTTCACAGTGTATGCAGACCGCAAACATGTGCACGGCATCAGCAGCCAGCAGGACGCACTAAGTTTCCAGCTTCCCATGGCAAGATCAGGTCAAACAGTCAAAGAGGCAACAAGATTGATTGAAGAGATTTAATTTTATATATCAGCTCCCAACTCGTCACCCAAGGAAACAAGACGACCACACACAGTTTCAGAGGGTAAATTCAGTTACTTTATTTCACCGAAAAACCTAAAGCGGGCGAGGGTGCGTTTTGGTGTTGCGCCTTTTTCCACAGTGAGTGGGGAGGGGGTAAAGGTGCATTTTAAATTATTTCACAAAAATAGAAACATGACAGTGCTTTCTGTTGATACTCCTTGACTTGACAAAAACATAAGTGAAGGACATATTTTTACATCTCTCAGCGCCATCTTGAAATTGATGTTAAATAAAGTTTGAAATGAAGCCTGCTGAATAACATAAATGTATTTACATATTTACAGCGTAAATAAGCTCTGAATGATCAATTCCTCCTTTTGATAAGTCAAATATTTGCTAACAATTTATGTACATACATACTCAAATATATGAAGTCACTGTGTGATTAAGCTCTGTATGAGCATTATAACCCATCATGTGTGCTGGAAAACCAAATGTTGTATTTAAACATGATCATTAGTTTCCAACAAAATAAAATAATCAACCATGCAGACACTAAACATCAGTGCACATTCATCTTACGGTGGCAACTGATTATATGCCAATTTCATTGTTTGTTTGATTCCAACCAAAAAGGAAAGACATTTAGAGGACTATCTGTTAAAATTCTCATCACAATGTCCTAAATTAAATTAATTGATCTCTGACTTGTGAAAACCAGCTACTTATCGGGGTCTAAAAAGGCAGTGAAAAAAACAGAAAGGGAAGCGGACACCCTTGCTGCACTCTCTGCATGATTAAGCCCTGGATGGGCATATTTGAAGCACAAAACAACTACCATATCAGATTATTGAAATTAATTATAAAGATCTACTACTGTAAAATGGCATTACAAAAGTTTTTCAAAAGTTTTTTTTAACTTGTATGGTTCATTTCATTGGTAACGAAATTCATTGTAAGTCAATTGGTGCATACAGCCTAACACACAGTATCCTGAAATCAAAGAATGTAGATATGAAAAAATGATGAATGAATTCCTGTAATTCCTGGAGAAGCATTGCATTACAGACCATAGGTTTAAATCTATCCTAAGTGGATTGCTAACTCTTCCTCTGTGTTTAATCCCAGGGGAGCTTTGACCTGCAGGTCCACTTTATATCGTGATTCCAGCCTGCGCAATTTGAGCTCTCTATTTCCTGCCCTTTCATGTGCAGGTACATGATCGATACAATAGAACCTCAGCAACTTTCTGTCACTTTGGTGGAATTGGACGAAATGTCTCGTCACAGGGTACGTAAAATCGTGCTTGTCAATAGCTCCAGCATGTTCCAAGATTCTGCGTTTTGTTGGATGTATCGTACTCCCTATATAGATCTTTCTACAGGGGAAAACAAGACAATCGATACAATAAGGGTGGTGCATGGCAGAAATGTACTAATGGTCCGACTTTGTTTCCTTCCGGGCATTTCATATGAAAGGGTTTTTGGGCTGTTTTTGCATGCTTTGCACTTAGAACAGGGAAAAAATCATGTAAGGTTGCCTATTCTAGGATTCTGTATGATCCCTTCAAAGTGACTATGCACTCTGAGGGACCGGCAACGCCTGTAAGTAATTTGCGGGCGATCAGCAAGACTCTTACCTATTATTACATCAGATTTGAGATTGTGCCAGCTACGTGAGATTATTGATCTGACATCATTGGAGTCACTTGAGAAAGTAGTAATAAATCTCTGTGTTTCACCTTCTTTAGTACGTAGATGTTTTTTGTCTTTGAGAAGAGTATGTCGCAAAATTGTATCAAGCCTACACAGGGTCTCCTGTAATATAGTGGGGGCATACCCTTTCACGACAAATCTATCTATGGACTTCTTTTGCTGCCTTCTGAAAATCATTCTCACTGGTGCAATTCCTCTTAAGTCTAAGAAGTTCCCCATAGGGGATGCTATTCTTTAGTGATTTAGGGTGATTGCTGTGAGCCTCCAAAATCGAGTTACCTGCCGTCGTCTTTCTAAAAAGTGCTGCTCAGATTGACCCATCTTGTATAAAGACTTTTAAATCAAGGAATTCTACCTCAGTTGCACTAATGTGCCCACTGAAGTGAAGGTTTACTGTTTTGTTGTTAAGTTCATTAATGTATGCTTCTGCCTGAGTGCGAGAACCCTTCCAAAGAATAAAAAGGTCATCAATGTACCCATACCAGCCTACTATAGCTGAGACCTAGCAGTTGTTACCTTCGGCCCAGGCCACCTGCTTCTCCCACCAGCACACGAACAGGCTCGCGTAACTGGGAGCGAAGCAGGTACCCATGACGGTGCCCTTGATCTGTGTATAGTGCTGTTTTTGGATAAGAAAAATGTTATTCGTTAAGCAGAAAGTTAGAAACTCTATCAACATCTCATTATGTTGGGTATATTTCAGGGATCTGTCTTTAAGAAAATACTTACCCGCTCTCACACCATTGTCATGACTTATGCAAGTGGATAAACTCACATCGAGTACAAACAATAACATATCTGTTTCCCATGATGTGTTGGAAATGGTTCTAATAAAATCTTTTCTGTCACAAATGTACGATGGTAGTAGTTTAACAAACTCTGCAAGAAAAAAGTCAATATACATATATTCTGTCAGGCAACCTTTAGAGGATATAATTGGGCGACCAGGGTTTTTTTTTGAGTCGTTATGAATTTTCGGGAGATGATAAAATGTAGACACTACCGGATGTGGACATGACAGGAATTTGAATTAATCCATGCTTATCATTGCCTTATTGAGCCATTTGTGAATGAGCAGATGGTATTCCTGGATGCTGTTGTTATAGTCATCTTTTTTTTTTATGTCCTCATATAACCTCCATAGTATTGTATAAGCATCCTCTCGATGACAGTAACCTGAATGCTTATATCTTAGAGGGTCTGATCTCAGCTCATGTTCTATGGGACCAGGCCCACATGGCAAATCGTAGACTGACCGAGAGGTGTAATCATTGGACAGTTCTACCCACCATTACCATTACTCCTGATCTAATAATCCCCAAAAAAGGCCGCGCTCTCTTCTGTTACTAAAACAATTAACCTTTTAATCCAACTCTTTAAAATATCGAACCGAGTTCCACCATTCCCTCCAAAATAGGGGTCCTCCTGACACCACATTTTACAAATTTCTCTCCTTGCTAGGAGAATCAAATAAAACATCAGGTTACCCTGCTCATCTGTGATGTCCCCCTCCCCCACTGAAGGCTGTAGTATTCCGAAAAATATTAATACGAGGCTTACCTCTATTTCTTTACCCAGTATTTCTGTCAGAGTCTCACCCACATTCTTCCAGTAATCCTTCAACACTGGGCAGGAAAAAAACATGTGGATATCATCTTCCTCCTGAGTACGACATCTTGTACCGCTATCTTCTCTTCCTCCCCTCATTTTGGATATCTTGTGAGGAGACCAATATATCCTATAAATGGTAAAGAGGTGGCTCTTTCTTAGGGCAGCAGATTTTATCAAATGGTATAGTTTATCCAAAGATACTTGCCATAAGGTTTGCAGCTCTTCATCTGGCAAGCACTTATCCCAGACCATGTGGGGGGATACATTTTTCTATCTGCAGCCTCCAGTAGATAGATGTACCAGGGAGCGATCTCCTTCTTTCTTGGATTTAGATACTGGAGATCATCTTCCATTGCACAATCTCCTGGGAATTCCCAGTGTTGGTTTTTGCACCAAGTCGAAATTTGATCAAATTTAAATCTGGAGAGCCTATTTTTTGTTAGAGTACTCCAGGTGTCCAGGAAAGGCATCTGTTTCTTCAAATATATCGATCCACCTCTTCACCACCGCCTCTTTCAAAGGTTGAGATAAGACGTCATTCAAGCATTCCGGAGTGCCTGGAGAGTTCCACACTGGGGCCCACTCGCTAAAGTAAGGAATACCTAAAATACTATGACAGTCAAACCGTAATTTGGCAGCAGCATGTAAGACCTTCAGGAGGACTTTTTAAAAAAAATTGGGGCGCCAAATTTGTACATAAAACCCTCAGCTGGACTTTTGTGCAACATAGCCTTGAACATGTGGCCCATCAGGTGATCATCTGGCCTATTTAGGAGCATTCTACTGTTTTGCAGTTGGTATAATTGTAGGTCTGGTAGACTCAGTCCTCCATGTGCCAGTTTTCATCTGAGCTTTTTCCATGACAGTCTGATCCCCTTACCAGCCCAAACAAAATTGGAAACCTTTCCCTGAGTTTTATTTAGAAGAGTTTTTTCAAAAGTCAGGGGGATGATAATAAAAAGATAAGTGAACTTCAGCAATACACACATTTTAACCAAATTTACCCTGCCTTACTGTGTAAGTTGGAGATTCTGCCATCTCTTCAAAAGAGTGTCAACCTCTTTAGAAACTCAGACTATATTTGTTTTGGGGAGTTCAGTCAGTTCTTGTGTGATGTAATTCCCACATAATTTATCTTCTTTGATACCCTAAAACCCTGCACTTCTGAGTTCCATGACATGATCTCAGTCTTACTACTATTAATCTCATAGCCTGACATTTTACCAAAGACCCGCACTTCCCTGAATAGACTTGGTAAGGTTTGGTTAACATTAGACGTAAAGAGTACTAAGTCGTCCGCATATAAAGCAAGTTTCCTTGAGAAACCATTTATTAAATAGGGGTGTATTTCTTTGTTTAACCTTAAGCTTTGAGCGAACGGCTCGATATATAAATCGAAGAGGGTGGAGACAACGTACAGCCCTGTCAGGTACCTCGTCCTATTGCTACCGGGGCTGAAAGGGTTCCGTTAACTAATATTTGGGCTGGTGATTTGCTATATATTTTCCCCAACAGATCCCTAAAAGTGCAGTCAAACCCAAAAGATTTGAATTTGAATTTGAATTTGAATTTGAATTTTAAAAGAATTTCTAAAGCGCACGTTTACCATGCGGTTCCTTGGCGCTGGAGGATACTAATACCACAGGCAGGGAGATGGGAGCCAAGGACACAAAAGCTTGCCGAAAGAGAAAAGTTTTAAGAGCGCTACGAAACTCCATATAGGAGGTAGCTAATCTAATGGCAAGCGGAAGAGTGTTCCAAAATGAAGGGGCCAGGACAGAAAATTTCAGGCCTCCTATTCTGCATTCCTTAAAACGAGGAACCGAGAGAAGGCATTTAGAGGAAGAGCACAGCGCTCTCTGGTAGGGTAGTAGGCCTGGATTGCAGAGGAAATAAAGGCGGGGGCCATCCCTGCACGGGCTTGAAAAGTCATACAGCCCATCTTAAACATGGGCCCGCTCTTTAATGGGTAGCCAGTGTAGTGCTTTAAGTAACGGTGTGGCATGATGAAATTTAGATAAGCCATGAATCAGTCGGACAGCCTGGTTCTGCACCAGCTGGAGGCGTTGAAGAGCATAGGCGGGAACACCATTATATACGATGTTCCCATAGTCCAGCCGCGACAGAATCATTGCCATAAGTATCAGCTTGAGGGCCGGGGGAGAAACAAATCTGGAGATCTTCGGGATAGTGCGGAGAATGAAGAAACAAGAGGAGACAACATAACTAATTTGGGAGTGGAGTGTGAGGTGTTAATTTAATGTAATACCTAGTGTTTTAACTGAGGGAGAGGGAGAGGGACCAAGGGAGGAAGGCCAAAAAGTGGGGGACCAGGGGCTGCCGCTGCCACCGGTCAAGACTAGCTCAGTCTTATCCGGGTTGAGTTTGAGTAGGTTACAACTCATCCAATCCCAGATAAACAGCATGATCGATTGAAAACTGTGGATACCGGATGGTGTGGAGGACAAATTAAAAATAAGCTGGAGGTCGTCGGCGTAATTATACACCGTGACCTCCATCTGTTGCAGTGCAAAAACAAGAGGGAAGATATACAAGTTAAACAATAAGGGGGAGAGGGAGGACCCTTGGGGAACCCCGCACTGCACTTTACAAGGGGGAGCTGAAAAGTCAGCCAAGTGGACGGCCTGGGTCAAGATAACACCAATTAACGCGATCAAAGACTTTTGCAGCATCCAATGTTATAATTGTTAAGGGAGCTCTAGCCACAGTTGCCAGATCTATTGCACCAATTAAAGAGATGACAAGATCCTTCATCTGCCGCCCTTCTGATTTTCATGTATTATTGCCCCTGCTATTTTACTTAGCCGTACGTTCATAATACCAGTAAAAGCTTTATAGTCAAAGTTCAATATGGATATCGGACGATAAGATTGGCATTTTGTGGGATCTTTACCAGGCTTTAAGATCAGGGTGATAAGTGCCTCTTTCCAAGTATCTGGTAATGGGAAACATCCTCTCAGGATATCATTAAATAGTTTCAACCATATAGGGATGACTTCATCCAATAATATCGAATAGATCTAATTAGGAATCAGATCTGGGCCTACAGCTTTGCCTTTTTTGTATTTTTCAGATATTCCAAGACCAGTCTCTGTCTCCTTTTAACCCTCAATCCATTTATATTCCAGCATAGTATGCCCAAACGCTCACTTCCTATGCCTGGATTCCTATCCCCCATCTTTAGATTTTCTATTCTTCTGTTTTCAGTAGCGTTGGCTATATCAATAGAGGACACTTTTTCCATTGTGTTTTCTTTCTTATCCCAATGCTCCCCACCAGACACCCCTCCACCACCCAAGATGCACTCACTGGATTTCCGCATCCCAAACTGAAGCGGAAGCAATTTGAGGAAAGGATTTAGACAGGATATCTATCACAAGGCCTTTTATGTTTTCCCTTTCTGCACTTTCTTTGATATCAAGAATCTGGATATTGCTCCTTCTTGAATTGTTTACCATCCTTTCTAATCTGTCTGACATATCCTTTTCCTTCATCTTGAGCCTATCCAGTTCCTGGACCTGTTCTTGCATGTCTTTCCGAAGTTGTAGCACTTTATTTTCTTAATCCTCCGTTTTTTTGTTAACACTAACAAATTCTCCTCCAAACTGCTACACGTTTCTTGGATTTTTTTCTGATTGATCTCTGAAGTAGCGAAATTATCTTTAATCTCTAGGGAAAGCTGGCTTAGTAGGTATTTCACAATTTTTAAACCTGGGATATCTTTGGCTCCCTCTTTAGCTTGTATATTCTTAGCCTGGTCAGTCTCCTTTAACATTATTGAGCTCCCAGATGCCTCATTAGTAGGGGTGTTAGTATCACTCAGGGGTGAGTACCTGTTTGGAACCAAGATGGATGGAATGCTGGCTGATATAACAGCTGGTTGTACAGGTAAAGGTGAAGATGAAGGTGAAGTTAAAGTATTCTGTTTAACAGGCTCCGTCTGTACCTCTGTAGGAGCAGGCAACTCCATGCTGCTCTGAGAGTTAACCTGTGGGTTTAACTTGAAATAGGACCTTAGTGACAGGGTCACTCTGGGGGCTAATGGAACAGGTTTTTTCTTCCTTTCTTTTACAGGTGTACTCATTCCCGCTTTAGCAGCCAAGTTTTAATTCTTAAATTTGCCTTGTGGGAGGTTTAATTGCTGACCTACTTGTGACTCCACCTTAGAATCTGCAGCCTTACCCAGGAAGTGATTAGATAGCAATGTATATCTTCTTCCTCTGATCACTTCTCTACCTGTACTTCCCAGTTCTCCTTCCACTGAGTCTTTTTCAATTATCAGATTTACAGTCTCACTCTCTAATTCCGCCCCTTTATCCTTTGAATTTTTACTCATTCGAAATATGCAGCAGGCAGTCATGCCATACCCCACTTTTAACTTTTTAAGCTGCTTTGCCTGCTTTTCCTGGATTGCCTGCTGTGACTGCTGTTTTAATGCTCTGTTCGTTGGAGCTGTCTCCTTCACAGCTTTCTGCTGCCCCCTCTGGACACCCTTCTGGGGATCACATGCGCTGATACTGCCGCTGATACTGTCTCCGCATGTGCCGCAGCCCAGAGCGATTCCACGAGTGCACCCGCTGCTCTAAGAAACGCTGGGCTGACACACATCCGGCCGCAACCCCCAGCAATCCAAACCCGGATCAGACCACGAGGCAATAGGGAGAAAAAGGGAGAAAACACCTCGGGCACAAGCAGGAAAGAACGGAGGCGGGAGACTGCTGCCAGTAATAGCGCCACCGCTGGTAACCACCACCCTCAAACAAACTTCAGCAAATGCGACCTCAGAGGACCAAAGTAGGGTACAGGAAGTATACCGATGCAAACATAGTCTCAGGTATGCAGGGAAAAGCCAATCTTGCGGTTAATACATTGCGATGCGGGTGCCGGGAAGCAGCTCTCGACCAGCTCACTAGCTAGCCGCCATGTTCCCTCGTGGGCGTGTCCCCCTGTTATAGTCATCTATAGTAATTCTTATATAACATGTGTCATCTGATAACTGTCTCAATGCTTCCTTATAGTAAAATTACGCCGCCATAAGGACAGTATTTTCTGGTTTGCAAACTAAGGGGGTCATTATGATGGCGGATTTTCCACATACTCCGGGCCGGCGGAAGCCACCGCCGGCCCGGAGTATGCGGGAAATCCGCCGAGGAGGCCTGAAAGACCCACCGCCAAATCAGGATGGCTGGTGGGTCTCACAATGTGTCCGCCGCTTTTCCGCCGCGGTCGGAAGGGGACCACGGCGGAAAAGCACTAACATGGCTGGTGGTGTCTATCAGACACCGCCAGCCATATTAGGATGTAGGGAAAGTAATGCTTTTACGCGGCGGCTTTTCCGCCGTGGAAAAGCATACAGACAATCACTTTGGGGGCCCGTTGCGGGCCCCCTGGGTGAAGGTTGCGTGGGGGGTGCACATGGGGGGTACCTATGGTACCCCCCTGCCTTTGCGTGCACGAAGCGGCAGGCACCGTGCGGTGCCTGCAGCTTTGTGCATGCAAATGCACAGCTTTCGTTTTTTACATTGCGGCGGGTGCTGCTTCAAGCAGCACTCGCCGCAATGTAAAACATACAGGATGTGACCGCCAGGGTGGCGGTCACATCCTAATTGCCATGGAGGGACCGACGCTGCCCATGCGGACGGTCCCTCCTACTCAGGGGTGGCGGACGGACGCAAGTCCGTCCGCCATCCTAATCGGCCCCTATTTGTGGATATTTCTCAATGTTCGCCATTGCTCTTTTTTGACCCATCGTGAGATTTATATTTGTGTCATTCTTTTTTCCAAATTTTTGTTGTCGTAATTTCATTAAATCTTTAGTGACTGTTTCCTCAAATACATGAAGGGTGTCGAAGCTCATAGGTGGTATAAAGATTGATTTGGGCTTAAAAAGAGTTTTTACGGTTCTTTGAGTAATGGTAAGACTTTCAATAGCAGGGATAGAAACAGTGCCTTCCTCTGTGTCTTCTAGGACCTTTTGACTCTCAAAGGCTTGTAGTGTTTCAAGATCTTTCCCAATAAGAACATCTGTGGATGGATTTGCTGTTGTTGTGGTATATCCGTAAGTACTTCTTCCTTGTAGTCCTCTAATTTTGAAGAACTTCTAGAGTTTAAGTTTCCTTGTAGAAAGTGAGTCCTTTCTTTAAAGCTGTTTCTTCTGTTTTGGTCAGTTTTCTCTGTGTCAGATTGATTATTGTCAGATCCTCAGGGGAGATCACTTTCTCACACCTCTTTTGCTCCTTGTTTGTGAGGCTACTCCTTGGTTTCCACCTGTTGCTTCCACCCTGTCTTGTTTTTCTTGATTTCTTTGTTGGTGTGTTTGTTCTGGGGGTCTGCCTCTCCCTCCCCGCTGCCGGGTTGGTCTCATCAATTGAAACTGCTTGTGAAAATGGGAGCAGCTGGGGAGATGAGCCTGGGAATCTGCATTGTCATCTCCAGACTGTTCATTGTCTGTAGTAATGTCTGACTCCGAGGTTTCTTTCGGTTTCTCTGTTCTGCGATTAACATTGCTACATAAGGCTATGCGCGGTGCATCGAATTTGGGGGCAAAAATTAGTATTTTACCCTGTTCGTAGTCTTGGGCATCTCTGTTAAATTTAATATGTTCACATTTCTTTTTTCCTAATAGGCCAAGAGGTGTGCTTTCATTGCCTCCCTGAGTTCTTTTCTCGTGCTGGCATCTTGATCCTGCATGATTAATGTTTCCAGATCTGCTATCTCTTTCAATCATTTCTCGTGATCACTCAATGCAAATTTAATTAAAATCTTTAACATTCCCACTGAAACGTCTGCCGGGTATGCTGACCACTCGTCTAAGAGTTTAGGGTCTGGATTCTTATAAGGTGGGATAGTGTATATACGCAGACCGCGTGGTATACGCTGCACCTCTATGTAATTTTGTAAAGAGGTGGCATCCCAACACTTGCATATCTCGCGTTCATACAGACGCTCCAGTTTTATGAAATTAGATTTTAGAGTTCTTTGTGCTTCCGATTCATTGGTTCTGTTGGCCCTTTGTTTTATCGGTCCGCGTTTGAAAATGCCGGCTGCCGCTTCACGGCATGCTTCGTCTGATTGCATTTTTTATGTTTAGCAACACGAACACCCATTACTGCCAACACTTATTATTTAACTGTTCCCCCTTGCAAAACGTTCCTGTCATGTGCCGGAAATCCAGCCAAAATAGGTTGTGAAATACAACCCAGGGAAGTTTACCGATCAGGACTTGTGGGTCCTCCGACTCACCCGACTTGACCATTGTCTTCCATTTTTCAATATATATATATTTATTGCAAAAAAATGAATTATTTTAAACTTCTTTGTAAAAGAAGATGTAGCCTCTTGCGATTTAGCAATGATGGAACCCGTTTGGCTCCTGATGGACTCCGTAGAGATGTGATGTAAGTGTTAAAGGGAAATGCAATAAAGGCTGGTTTAGAACATCGAGTTGACAGTTGCACACACATAAAAAAAGATGTGTCATACAAGCTCTGTGTTTGTGGCGTAGTTGTTGGCGGGTCCCGAGGCTGGGGAGAACGTTGCAACAATGACATTTCCAATTACAATATATCAATCTTTCAAGATAAAAGTCAGCATTGGTTGACCAAATTCTCTTTAATTAAAACCATGCATTTCACTCATACCAGTGACCCCTACTCCTTCTGATGTTTGAATGAAAAAAAACATGGCCCGGTTATGTAAAGTTTAGGAGTTGGTCTTGCGTCATAAAAGGGGGGCAAAGTCAAGCTGAAACCGAAGTGAGATGTGGTAAGGTAAGCAAGGGCAGCAAAGGGTGGCTCTGCATACCTTGCGTAATCTACAGTTATGCAAGGCAGTACAAATCGCTGACTTGCCTTATTCTGTGGCAGGGAGGCATTCCATAGGGTGAAAGCTGGATGTCTTACTCTATCGGCCCATGGATTTTTGACGGCTCCCCAGATTTAGCATTCGTGATAGAGCTAGAACCATTTCAAAATGCATCAAGTCCCCAGGTAAGCCTAAACGAAGACAAGATTCAAATTTATCATTTTGTTTACCTCTTTCCAACTGGGCTGTATTCATCAGCACTCAAAGAAAGAGGAAAACGCCTCTCAGGAGTGTGTTCATGAAGGGAGGTGTCCTTTCCTGCCCAACTACTATTCTGCCTACAATGCAGGCCCCCTTGCACCAACCGTGATGCAAGGGTGCCTTCCCTACCATTTAGTCCATCAATAACCTTATGGTGGTTTACATATAGTTGCTTCCGGTAGATGACATATTTAATCAATATATGTGAAACGTGGATTCTCCATTTTCGGAAAAAGTCAAAACAACCTATTAGGTTTAAAATCATCATGTAGTCCCCAAGTTTAATATATATCCTTCTACTGCTGAGAAAAGAATAAAACAAAAAACAAAAAACACCTACTGGGCCATAGTTTTCAAAGACTGTTCGTGAAGTCGGAGAAATGTTATCAGTTTACAACTCATTTGGTATTCAGATGGGTCTAATCCTTTCGTTAAAACAGATCATCAGGTCCTTATTCCTCTGTCGCGTAAGGCTTTTGTTAATAAAGTGACTTGTGTACAGTTTCAGGCATATGCATATCAAATGGATACAGTCTTCTTTTTGGCTGCCGCAGAGGCGACACACTATGGTAACTGTTTTTCCAGCTTGGATAATCTGCTAATGTAGTACTCTTTTCAAAGTGCAATGCCATCGTTGTTTTTTTAGGTGGACTGAAAATGTATGGTCTAGATGGATGTATGTCATTACGACGCGGTGTTTACACCGCGCTACCATTACAACGCTATAAATTCTCTATTCTATTCTCTATAAATTCCTTTGTTATGTAATTGGCCCAATCAAGTTCTTGTACATTATAAGTTAAGGAGTTCACTGGCCTGTTCAGATCGTTTATTGTTTGTCAAAATGTTCTTGAGTTATGGTGCCTCGAGCTGTATAATAATTTGGACCAAAATCTTTCCTTACTCATTCTTTGTCTTCTAATAGTTTATTTTTGTAAAGTTTCCTTTGTTGCTGAAATGCTTCTAATACAGTTCCATCATGGTCAGTTGAATGACGTTTCCTCAATGATTTTTTTAGGTAACAATTGCATTTTTGGACTTTCCTTGTTAGTACTTTTTGAGTTTTGTATCTTGTGGCCTGCTTTTGCAGTGTTGTCATTACTGTTGTCAGTTTGAACAAAAAGTTAGTTCAAGCTTGTATCCTGTTGGCACTCTCTATAACAGATGCCTTCAGTAGTTCTTTAGTTGTTGTGTGCAACTCCGGTTTGATTTCATTTCTCCATTTGAGACGTTTTGAATCTGTTGAGTTAATGTTACCTTCTATTCATGTAGTTGATTGAAATTTTGGCAAATTGAGATCATAGAAAGTATGTTAGTAGGAATGATCACTCAAAGTGGTATATTCTATAAAGAATTGTACAAGAGATGTCATTAAGGGTAGGGAGATAAACGTGAAATCGAGTATTGAGTGTGCCCTTGGTCCTTGATAGGTGTTTTTGGCGGGTTGTCTTACGCTGATCTGCCGTTTAGCACGTGAATGTTCTGATATTTCAATGTCTTTACAAACTAGTGGCCAATATGGTCTGCGCAATTCGTCCTAATTTGATGTTGTTGCTTAACATTCCAGAAAATATTGTCCGCTGACAATATTTCATCTTAATCTGGGGTACAAATTAGGTTGGAGTTAAAGTCTCCCATCAATACCATGTTCCAGGGAGGTTCGGCACATCGCATGTCCGAATAGGCTTTAATTAAGAGTTCATTATTATCTTATTTTTTACATACCATTGGTTGAGTGTAATAACTGATCAGTAGCAATGTCCTCTTTTTGTCCTAGTGCCGGCGAGTTTGATTAATTGAATACTGTATTTCTGGTGAAACTAACTGTTCGGATGTGAGGGTTAGTGCTGTCGATATGTAGACTGCCAAACCACCTTTGGCACGAGCATATTGCTTAAATTTTTCTGCAACTACTGTATAATGAATAAAACCAACTAGAGGAAGATCTTCTAGTGCCCATGTCTCTTAAAGGGCTATTATATCACATGTGGAGCAGTTGTGGAGAGGGGTGCCTTCTTCAAGGAGTTTTTTTGGTCCGGCTATATTCCATGATATCCTATGGATGGTGCCATTCTGGGAGTTGCCCGCGTTAATTATCCTTGGTCAATCACCCTTCTTGGTATTGAGAATACTTGGGAGCCAATTCTATTGATTCTGGTCGGTTCCCTGATGAAATATTAATGTAGAAAATATTGATAAACTTAATTTAAAAAATATAAACACACAAACATAAAAATGTATACATATCCGTATATTTACTTAAATATAATTTATTAACTATTATCTTCATTAAATGTTTAAACTTTTAAATATATATAACAATTAAATATATACATAAATAAAAAAATAACCATTTAATAATGGATTCAAACATTTAACAATGAAAATAAATTAAAACATACATTTTGCAATACCATAAATACAACAGTAGGGAATGTGCAAGATAGCGGAGGGTTAAAATTACTATTCCCACTCTAGTGAGTGCAACAGGAGGGAAAGGGCAGGATAGCAGATAAGTAAAAATGAATACTCCCACTCCAGTGAGTACAATAGTAGGCAAAAAGCTGGAAGGCGGATGAGTACAAATTACTATTACCACTCCTGTGAGTGCAACAGTAGGGAAAGTGCTGGATAGCGGAGCAGTAGAAATTACTATTCCCACTCCAGTGAGTGCAACAGTATGGAAAGAGCTGGATAGCGCATGAGCAATGAGTACAACAGTAGGGAAACCACTGGATGGCGGAGAGGTAAAAATTATTATTCCCACTCCAGTGGGTGCAGCAGTAGGGAAAGTGCTGTATGGCGGAGGGGTATACATTACCATTCCCAATCCAGTTAGTGCAACAGTAGGTAAAGTGCAGGATGACGGAGGGGCATACATTACTATTCCCACTCCAATGAGTGCAACAGTAGGGAAAGAGATGGATAACGGGTGAGTAAAAATTACTATTCCCACTAAAGTGAGTGCAACAGTAGGGAAAGTGCTGGACAGAGGAGGGGTAAAAATTACAAATCCCACTCCAGTGGGTGCAACAGTAGAGTAGGTGCAGGATAGGGGATGAGTAAAAATTACTTTTCCCACTCCAGTATGTATACAGTAGAGAAATGGCAAGATAGCGGATGAGTAAAAATTACGATTCCCACTCCAGTGAGTACAACAGTAGGCAAAGAGCTGGATAGCGGATGAGTAAAAATTTCTATTCCCACTCCTGTGAGTGCAACAGTAGGGAAAGTGCTGGATGGCGGAGAAGTAAACATTATTATTCACACTCCAGTGAATGCAACAGTAGGGAAAGTGCCGTATGGCAGAGGGGTATAAATTACTATTCCCAATCCAGTTAGTGCAACAGAAGGTAAAGTGCAGGTTGGCAGACGGGCATAAATGACTATTCCCAGTCCAGTGAGTGCAATAGTAGGGAAAGAGATGGATAACGGATGAGTAAAAATTACTATTCCCACTAAAGTTAGTGCAACAGGAGGGAAAGTGCTGAATGGTGGAGGGGTAAAAATTACTATTCCCACTCAAGTGAGGGCAACAGTAGGGAAAGTGCTGGATAGCGGAACAGTAGAAATTACTATTTCCACTCCAGCGAGTGCAACAGTATGGAAAGAGCTGGATAGCGGATGAGCAAAAATTACTATTCCCACTCCAGTGAGTACAACAGTAGGGAAACCACTGTATGGTGGAGGATTAAAACGTACTTTTCTCACTCCAGTGAGTGCAACAGCAGGAAAAGTGCTGGATAGAAGAGGGGTAAAAATGACTATTCCCACTCCAGTGAGTGCACCAGTATTAAAAGAGCTGGATAGTGGATGAGTAGAAATTACTATTTCCAATCCAGTGAGTGAAACAGTAGGGAAAGTGCTGGATGGCGGAGAAGTAAAAATTATTATTCCCACTCCAGTGAGTGCAACAGTAGGGAAAGTGCTGTATGGAGGAGGGGTATGAATTACTATTCCCAATCCAGTTAGTGCATCAGTAGGTAAAGTGCAGGATGGCGGAGGGGCATACATTACTATTCCCACTCCAGTGAGTGCAACAGAGGGAAAGAGATGGATAACGGATGAGTAAAAATTACTATTCCCACTAAAGTGAGTACAACAGTAGGGAAAGTGTGCTTGATGGTGGAGGAGTAAAAAATACTATTCCCACTCCAGTGAGTGCGACAGTAGGGAACGTGCTGGATAGTGGAAGGGTAAAAATTACAATTCCCACTCCACTGAGTGCAAGAGTAGAGTAAGTGCAGGATAGCGGATGAGTAAAAATTACTTTCCCCACTCCAGTATGTGCAACAGTAGAGAAATGGAAAGAAAGAGGATGAGTAAAAATTACTATTCCCTCTCCAGTGAGCACAACAGTAGGCAAAGAGCTGGATAGCGGATGAGTAATAATTTCTATTCCCACTCCAGTGAGGCAACAGTAGGGAAAGTGCTGGATGGCGGAGAATTAAAAATTATTATTCCCACTCCATTGAGTGCAACAGTAGGGAAAGTGCTGTATGGCAGAGGGATATAAATTACTATTCCCAGTCCAGTTAGTGCAACAGTAGGTAAAGTGCAGGATGACGGAGGAGCATAAATTACTATTCCCACTTCAGTGAGTGCAACAGTAGGGCAAGAGATGGATAACGGATGAGTAAAAATTACTATTCCTACTAAAGTGAGTGCAACAGTAGGGAAAGTGCTGAATGGCAGAGGGGTAAACATTACTATTCCCACTCAAGTGAGTGCAACAGTAGGGAAAGTGCTGGATAGCGGAGCAGCAGAAATTACTATTCCCACTCCAGTGAGTGCAACAGTAGGGAAAGAGTTGGATAGCGGATGACCAAAAATTACTATTCCCACTCCACTGAGTCCAACAGTAGGGAAACCGCTGGATGGCGGAGGGTTAAAAAGTACTTTTCCCACTCCAGTGATTGCAACAGTAGGGAAAGTGCTGGATAGCGGACGGGTAAAAATGACTATTACCACTCCAGTAAGTGCATCAGTAGGGAAAGGGCTGGAGAGTGGAGGGGTAGAAATTACTGTTCCCACTCCTGTGCGTGCAACAGTAGGGTAAGTGCAGGATAGTGGATGAGTAAATATTACTATTCCCACTCCAGTGAGTGCAACAGTAGGGAAAAGGCAGGATAGCGGATGAGTTAAAATTACTAATCCCACTTCAGTGAGTACAGCAGGCGGCAAAGAGCTGGATAGCAGATGAATAACAATTACTATTCCCACTCCTGTGAGTGCAACAGCAGGGAAAGTGCTGAATGGCGGAGGGGTAAACATTACTATTCCTACTCCAGTGAGTGCAACAGAAGGGAAAGTGCTGGAGAGTGGAGCGGTAGCAATTACTATTACCACTCTATTGAGTGCAACAGTGTGGAAAGGGCAGGATAGCGGATGAGTAAAAATTACTATTCCCACTCCTATGAGTACAACATTAGGCAAATAGCTGGATAGCAGATGAGTAAAAATTACTATTCCCACTCCTGTGGGTGCAACAGTAGGGAAAGTGCTGAATGGTGGAGGGGTAGAAAGTACTTTTCCCACTCTAGTGAGTGCAACAGTAGTGAAAGTGCTGGATAGCGGAGGGGTAACAATTACTATTCTTACTCCAGTGAGTGCAACAGTAGGGAAAGAGATGGATAAAGGATTAGTAAAAATTACTATTCCCTCTCCAGTGAGCACAACAGTAGGCAAAGAGCTGGATAGCGGATGAGTAATAATTTCTATTCCCACTCCAGTGAGGCAACAGTAGGGAAAGTGCTGGATGGAGGAGAATTAAAAATTATTATTCCCACTCCATTGAGTGCAACAGTAGGGAAAGTGCTGTATGGCAGAGGGGTATAAATTACTATTCCCAGTCCAGTTAGTGCAACAGTAGGTAAAGTGCAGGATGACGGAGGAGCATAAATTACTATTCCCACTTCAGTGAGTGCAACAGTAGGGCAAGAGATGGATAACGGATGAGTAAAAATTACTATTCCTACTAAAGTGAGTGCAACAGTAGGGAAAGTGCTGAATGGCAGAGGGGTAAACATTACTATTCCCACTCAAGTGAGTGCAACAGTAGGGAAAGTGCTGGATAGCGGAGCAGCAGAAATTACTATTCCCACTCCAGTGAGTGCAACAGTAGGGAAAGAGTTGGATAGCGGATGACCAAAAATTACTATTCCCACTCCAGTGAGTCCAACAGTAGGGAAACCGCTGGATGGCGGAGGGTTAAAAAGTACTTTTCCCACTCCAGTGATTGCAACAGTAGGGAAAGTGCTGGATAGCGGACGGGTCAAAATGACTATTCCCACTCCAGTAAGTGCATCAGTAGGGAAAGGGCTGGAGAGTGGAGGGGTAAAAATTACTGTTCCCACTCCTGTGCGTGCAACAGTAGGGTAAGTGCAGGATAGTGGATGAGTAAATATTACTATTCCCACTCCAGTGAGTGCAACAGTAGGGAAAAGGCAGGATAGCGGATGAGTTAAAATTACTAATCCCACTTCAGTGAGTACAGCAGGCGGCAAAGAGCTGGATAGCAGATGAATAACAATTACTATTCCCACTCCTGTGAGTGCAACAGCAGGGAAAGTGCTGAATGGCGGAGGGGTAAACATTACTATTCCTACTCCAGTGAGTGCAACAGAAGGGAAAGTGCTGGAGAGTGGAGCGGTAGCAATTACTATTACCACTCTATTGAGTGCAACAGTGTGGAAAGGGCAGGATAGCGGATGAGTAAAAATTACTATTCCCACTCCTATGAGTACAACATTAGGCAAATAGCTGGATAGCAGATGAGTAAAAATTACTATTCCCACTCCTGTGGGTGCAACAGTAGGGAAAGTGCTGAATGGTGGAGGGGTAGAAAGTACTTTTCCCACTCTAGTGAGTGCAACAGTAGTGAAAGTGCTGGATAGCGGAGGGGTAACAATTACTATTCCTACTCTAGTGAGTGCAAAAGTAGGGAAAGAGATGGGTAACGGATGAGTAAAAATTACTATTCCCACTAAAGTGAGTGCAACAGTAGGGAAAGTGCTGAATGGCGGAGGGGTAAAAACTATTCCAACTCAAGTGAGTGCAACAGTAGGGAAGGTGCTGGATAGCGGAGCAGTAGAAATTACTATTCCCACTCCAGTGAGTACAACAGTAGGAAAATCGCTAGATGGTGGAGGGTTAAAAAGTACTTTTCCCACTCCAGTGATTGCAACAGTAGGGAAAGTGCTGGATAGCGGACGGGTGAAAATTACTATTCCCACTCCAGTGAGTGCAACAGTAGGGAAAGAGCTGGATAGTGAATGAGTAAACATGACTGTTCCCACTCCGGTGAGTGCAACAATAGGGAAAGTGCTGGGTAGCGGAGGGGGAAAACGTACTTTTCTCACTCCAGTGAGTGCAACAGCAGGAAAAGTGCTGGATAGAGGAGGGGTAAAAATGACTATTCCCACTCCAGTGAGTGCACCAGTATTAAAAGAGCTGGATAGTGGATGAGTAGAAATTACTATTTCCAATCCAGTGAGTGCAACAGTAGGGAAAGTGCTGGATGGCGGAGAAGTAAAAATTATTATTCCCACTCCAGTGAGTGCAACAGTAGGGAAAGTGCTGTATGGAGGAGGGGTATGTATTACTATTCCCAATCCAGTTAGTGCATCAGTAGGTAAAGTGCAGGATGGCTGAGGGGCATACATTACTATTCCCACTCCAGTGAGTGCAACAGAGGGAAAGAGATGGATAACGGATGAGTAAAAATTACTATTCCCACTAAAGTGAGTACAACAGTAGGGAAAGTGTGCTTGATGGTGGAGGAGTAAAAAATACTATTCCCACTCCAGTGAGTGCGACAGTAGGGAACGTGCTGGATAGTGGAAGGGTAAAAATTACAATTCCCACTCCACTGAGTGCAAGAGTAGAGTAAGTGCAGGATAGCGGATGAGTAAAAATTACTTTCCCCACTCCAGTATGTGCAACAGTAGAGAAATGGAAAGAAAGAGGATGAGTGAAAATTACTATTCCCTCTCCAGTGAGCACAACAGTAGGCAAAGAGCTGGATAGCGGATGAGTAATAATTTCTATTCCCACTCCAGTGAGGCAACAGTAGGGAAAGTGCTCGATGGCGGAGAATTAAAAATTATTATTCCCACTCCATTGAGTGCAACAGTAGGGAAAGTGCTGTATGGCAGAGGGGTATAAATTACTATTCCCAGTCCAGTTAGTGCAACAGTAGGTAAAGTGCAGGATGACGGAGGAGCATAAATTACTATTCCCACTTCAGTGAGTGCAACAGTAGGGCAAGAGATGGATAACGGATGAGTAAAAATTACTATTCCTACTAAAGTGAGTGCAACAGTAGGGAAAGTGCTGAATGGCAGAGGGGTAAACATTACTATTCCCACTCAAGTGAGTGCAACAGTAGGGAAAGTGCTGGATAGCGGAGCAGCAGAAATTACTATTCCCACTCCAGTGAGTGCAACAGTAGGGAAAGAGTTGGATAGCGGATGACCAAAAATTACTATTCCCACTCCAGTGAGTCCAACAGTAGGGAAACCGCTGGATGGCGGAGGGTTAAAAATTACTTTTCCCACTCCAGTGATTGCAACAGTAGGGAAAGTGCTGGATAGCGGACGGGTAAAAATGACTATTACCACTCCAGTAAGTGCATCAGTAGGGAAAGGGCTGGAGAGTGGAGGGGTAAAAATTACTGTTCCCACTCCTGTGCGTGCAACAGTAGGGTAAGTGCAGGATAGTGGATGAGTAAATATTACTATTCCCACTCCAGTGAGTGCAACAGTAGGGAAAAGGCAGGATAGCGGATGAGTTAAAATTACTAATCCCACTTCAGTGAGTACAGCAGGCGGCAAAGAGCTGGATAGCAGATGAATAACAATTACTATTCCCACTCCTGTGAGTGCAACAGCAGGGAAAGTGCTGAATGGCGGAGGGGTAAACATTACTATTCCTACTCCAGTGAGTGCAACAGAAGGGAAAGTGCTGGAGAGTGGAGCGGTAGCAATTACTATTACCACTCTATTGAGTGCAACAGTGTGGAAAGGGCAGGATAGCGGATGAGTAAAAATTACTATTCCCACTCCTATGAGTACAACATTAGGCAAATAGCTGGATAGCAGATGAGTAAAAATTACTATTCCCACTCCTGTGGGTGCAACAGTAGGGAAAGTGCTGAATGGTGGAGGGGTAGAAAGTACTTTTCCCACTCTAGTGAGTGCAACAGTAGTGAAAGTGCTGGATAGCGGAGGGGTAACAATTACTATTCTTACTCCAGTGAGTGCAACAGTAGGGAAAGAGATGGATGAAGGATTAGTAAAAATTACTATTCCCTCTCCAGTGAGCACAACAGTAGGCAAAGAGCTGGATAGCGGATGAGTAATAATTTCTATTCCCACTCCAGTGAGGCAACAGTAGGGAAAGTGCTGGATGGCGGAGAATTAAAAATTATTATTCCCACTCCATTGAGTGCAACAGTAGGGAAAGTGCTGTATGGCAGAGGGGTATAAATTACTATTCCCAGTCCAGTTAGTGCAACAGTAGGTAAAGTGCAGGATGACGGAGGAGCATAAATTACTATTCCCACTTCAGTGAGTGCAACAGTAGGGCAAGAGATGGATAACGGATGAGTAAAAATTACTATTCCTACTAAAGTGAGTGCAACAGTAGGGAAAGTGCTGAATGGCAGAGGGGTAAACATTACTATTCCCACTCAAGTGAGTGCAACAGTAGGGAAAGTGCTGGATAGCGGAGCAGCAGAAATTACTATTCCCACTCCAGTGAGTGCAACAGTAGGGAAAGAGTTGGATAGCGGATGACCAAAAATTACTATTCCCACTCCAGTGAGTCCAACAGTAGGGAAACCGCTGGATGGCGGAGGGTTAAAAAGTACTTTTCCCACTCCAGTGATTGCAACAGTAGGGAAAGTGCTGGATAGCGGACGGGTCAAAATGACTATTCCCACTCCAGTAAGTGCATCAGTAGGGAAAGGGCTGGAGAGTGGAGGGGTCAAAATTACTGTTCCCACTCCTGTGCGTGCAACAGTAGGGTAAGTGCAGGATAGTGGATGAGTAAATATTACTATTCCCACTCCAGTGAGTGCAACAGTAGGGAAAAGGCAGGATAGCGGATGAGTTAAAATTACTAATCCCACTTCAGTGAGTACAGCAGGCGGCAAAGAGCTGGATAGCAGATGAATAACAATTACTATTCCCACTCCTGTGAGTGCAACAGCAGGGAAAGTGCTGAATGGCGGAGGGGTAAACATTACTATTCCTACTCCAGTGAGTGCAACAGAAGGGAAAGTGCTGGAGAGTGGAGCGGTAGCAATTACTATTACCACTCTATTGAGTGCAACAGTGTGGAAAGGGCAGGATAGCGGATGAGTAAAAATTACTATTCCCACTCCTATGAGTACAACATTAGGCAAATAGCTGGATAGCAGATGAGTAAAAATTACTATTCCCACTCCTGTGGGTGCAACAGTAGGGAAAGTGCTGAATGGTGGAGGGGTAGAAAGTACTTTTCCCACTCTAGTGAGTGCAACAGTAGTGAAAGTGCTGGATAGCGGAGGGGTAACAATTACTATTCTTACTCCAGTGAGTGCAACAGTAGGGAAAGAGATGGATAAAGGATTAGTAAAAATTACTATTCCCACGCCAGTGAGTGCCACAGTAGGAAAAGTGCTGGATAGTGGAAGGGTAAAAATTACAATTCCCACTCCACTGAGTGCAAGAGTAGAGTAAGTGCAGGATAGCGGATGAGTACAAATTACTTTTCCCACTCCAGTATGTGCAACAGTAGAGAAATGGCAAGATAGCGGATGAGTAAATATTACTATTCCCACTCCAGTGAGCACAACAGTAGGGAATGTGCTGTATGGCAGAGGGGTATAAATGACTATTCCCAATCCAGTTAGTGCAACAGTAGCTAAAGTGCAGGATGGTTGAGGGGCATACATTATTATTCCTACTCTAGTGAGTGCAACAGTAGGGAAAGAGATGGGTAACGGATGAGAAAAAATTACTATTCCCACTAAAGTGAGTGCAACAGTAGGGAAAGTGCTGAATGGCGGAGGGGTAAAAACTATTCCAACTCAAGTGAGTGCAACAGTAGGGAAGGTGCTGGATAGCGGAGCAGTAGAAATTACTATTCCCACTCCAGTGAGTACAACAGTAGGAAAACCGCTAGATGGTGGAGGGTTAAAAAGTACTTTTCCCACTCCAGTGATTGCAACAGTAGGGAAAGTGCTGGATAGCGGACGGGTGAAAATTACTATTTCCACTCCAGTGAGTGCAACAGTAGGGAAAGAGCTGGATAGTGAATGAGTAAACATGACTGTTCCCACTCCGGTGAGTGCAACAGTAGGGAAAGTGCTGGGTAGCGGAGGGGGAAAAACTTACAATTCCCACTCAAGTGAGTGCAACGGTAGGGTAAGTGCAGGATTGCGGATGAGTGAATATTACTACTCCCACTCCAGTGAGTACAACAGTAGGCAAAGAGCTGGATAGCAGATGAATAAACATTACTATTCCTACTCCTGTGAGTGAAACAGTAGGGAAAGAGATGGATAACGGATGAGTAAAAATTACTATTCCCACTAAAGTGAGTGCAATAGTAGGGAAAGTGCTGAATGGCCGAGGGGTAAAAATGACTATTCCCACTCAAGTGAGTGCAACAGTAGGGAAAGTGCTGGATAGCAGAGCAGTCGAAATTACTATTCCTTCTCCAGTGAGTGCAACAGTAGGGAAACAGTTGGATAGCGGAAGAGCAAAAATTACTATTCCCACTCCAGTGAGTACAACAGTAGGGAAACCGCTGGATGGTGGAGGGTTAAAAAGTACTTTTCCCACTCCAGTGATTGCAACAGTAGGGAAAGTGCTGCATAGCAGACGGGTAAAAATTACTATTCCCACTCCAGTGAGTGCAACAGTAGGGTAAGAGCTGGATAGTGAATGAATAAAAATTACTGTTCCAACTCCAGTGAGTGCAACAGTAGGGTAAGTGCTGGATAGCGGAGGGGGAAAACTTACAATTCCCACTCCAGTGAGTGCAACAGTTGGGAAAGTGCTGGATGGCAGACGATTAAAAATACCTCTTCCCACTTCAGTGAGTGCAAAAGTAGGGTAAGTGCAGGATAGCGGATGAGTAAAAATTACTATTCCCACTCCTGTGAGTGCAACAGTAGGCAAAGAGCTGGATGGCAGATGAGTAAAAATTACTATTCCCACTCCTGTGAGTGCCACATTAGGTAAAGTGCTGAATTGCGGAGGGGTAAACATTACTATTCCCACTTCAGTGAGTGCAACAGTAGGGAAAGAGCTGGATGGCGGATGAGCAAAAATTACTATTCACACTTCTATGAGTGCAACAGTAGGGAAAGTGTTGGATAGCGGAGGGGTAAAAATTACTATTCCCACTCCAGTGAGTGCAACAGTAGGGAAAGAGATGGATATCGGATGAGTAACAATTACTATTCCTACTCCAGTGAGTGCAACAGTAGGGAAAGTGTTTGATGGTGGAGGAGTAAACATTACTATTCCCACTCCTGTGAGTGGATCAGAAGGGTAAGTGCAAAATAGTGGAGGGGTAAAAATTACAAGTCCCACTGCAATGAGTGCAACAGTAGGGAAAGTGCTGGATAGGGGAGGGGTAAAAATAACTATTCCCACTACAGTGAGTGCAACAGTAGGGAAAGTGTTGTATGGCAAAGGGGTCAAAATTACTATTCCCACTCCAGTGAGTGCAACAGTAAGGAAAGTGTTGGATAGCAGAGAAACAAGAATGAATAATAATATTTTTATATTATAAAAAATATAAACAAAACAAAAAATAAATAAACAATATTTTAAAAATAGCAGATTAAATATATTAAACATTAACATTAAGTATAATAATTATATATACCAAAAAAGTAGAACTATTATCTACAATAAATAAATACATTTATAAACAATATTTTTTAAAATAAGCAAATATTAACCAATTAAAATATATATATATATATATATTTATTTAATTTCCTAGACTATAACACCACACTAAGAAAACCATTTCAACATTTTCATTTTCATTTATTTCCATAATTAACATTATTATTAATCATTTGACAAATTCTTATTAATATACATAATTAATGAACATTGAATTAATATGCCTTCTTTAACACTATAATATTCAGAACACACACTTAAAATAAAGTACACTAATAACATAATCAATTACTAATTAATTATCTTTCATTAATTAACTAATATTTATTAATTAATTACTTGCCACCCTTCCCACCATGTTCACCTATAAACACCACAACACACCTAGAATGTTTACACATTTAACATAATTAATTAAAATGAATTACCAACTAATTATAAAATCATCAATTAAAAACGTAATCACTTCCCACCATTTTCACCTATAACTAGCACAACACACAGATAAAAATAATTACACAATGAACATATTTAATTGCCAATTAATTAATTAAAATTATTTAACAACTAATTAATAAATCATGAATTAAAAACTAATTTACTTCCCATCATTTTCACCTATTGACAGCACAATACACACATAAAAATAATTACACAATTATTATAACTAATTGCTAATTAACTTACTCAAATTAATTAAGAACTAATTATTACATAATTGATCAATAATTTACATATTTAACACTATAACATCTTACTTCAACAATTATTAATAAATGAAAATGATTCTATAAATTGTATATAATTAAATTACTTCCCACCCTATTCCCCTATAAACCCAAATCCTGCTACGGAACTAAAAACGCAAAATGAAAACTTTTTTTTTTTAAATAACTACTAACATTTTTTCACATATAATCAAAATAGAAGAAAATCATATACAAAAAATACATGCATCACACACACATAAAATATATACTAACATACATAACAATAATACAAAATCGATATTTTTAACATCTATATTTCTGCAATCGATATTAAACACTTCGATATTTTGTACATCAATATTTTTTACATCGATATAATTTACCCAAAGTCGATATTCTTCACCACAATATTTTGTCTGTCAATATTCTTGAGCCATGATATTTTTGCAACGATAATCAGATAAGTCGATATTTGTGATTCGATATTTAGTCTCTGCAACATTCCGATCTGCCTATTCCGATGTCAGACAGACCTAAGTCCATCCGACATCGGGCAGGAGCTGTAACCAACAGACCTGCTGTCGTTGGTTACAGCCCTGGTAGTACGATGCGACCGAACAGGGTTTGGTCGCATTTGTATACCTGTCAATGCAAGCATGCTTTGCTTGCATTGCTGAAAGCAGGGGTGCAGTTCATCCCTGCACCCTGTGTCCGGCACCCCAAGGTGCCTGCCACCGGGTGCGGGGATCAATGCGTGTCCCCCCCTCACACCCAAGGGGGCCCTGCTGGGGGCCCCCAGAGACAGCTTTTGACTGCCTTTTCATGCCGGACAGACCGACAGGAAAAGGCAGTGAAAAGCTGCCATCGTACTCCCTCGGTCGGAAAGAGGCGACCAGGGGAGTACTGGAGGATTTCCGGACTGCGGACAGGCCGGCAATGACCGATTCGTCAGAAGGGCTCCGAACCTAGAGGCCGATTACGATGGCGGACGTAAACAGGTCTGACCGCCATGGTCGCGGCAAATATACACCCGACCGCACCACGGATAAGCCATCGGTGCGATTAGGATATTTCTGCCATTACACACCGACCCCGGCGGACGGATCACACCAATGACCGCCGCACGTGGACGGTAGCACAGAAACACCTTCCGCCACGGACGCAACGCCTGCGGAAACAGGCCCAACCTCTGCCAGACCTGCGGAGGGACCGCCCGTACTATTAGGATAACCCCGCCATCCCAAAGGAACTCACCACCGTCCACGACCGCGGCAGACAAAAAACAACAACAAATGGAGCTTGGCTGCGGAAGGACCAAACGAACACCACCCCTGCCGTCAAACCAAAACAAAAATGGCGGACGGAAGTAAATAGTAAACCAAAAAAACAGGACACACACCCACCTGGAACACCCACCTCCAACAACTACACGCCCTAATGCCACACCCCCAGCGCAAACAAGAGCATCCAAGTCTCCACACCCACAGAACACCTGACTGCAAAAAACCATTGGGACACAACCACCACACAGAGTATAAAAGGAATCCCTCCCATTACCCCAATCCTTTGCATCACAGCACAGCTGCAAGAAAGAGGCACACATCACACACACAACAGACATACACAAACACACATACAACCTGCACACCAACACACCCACCACACCAACCCCCACAACACCATCCCTACATACCACACACCTGCACACCCAACACCCCAAACACCTTGCACATCACACACCATTACCCCCAAGAAAAAACCCAAGTTCACAGAGAGTGAGTTAAAGGTCATGGTGGATGAAATCATCAGTGTCGAACTACATCTGTTCGGTACCCTAGTGCAGCAGACCACCTTGGAAACTAAAACCACTATGTGGGACAGGATAGTGACCAGAGTGAATGCTTCAGAGACCGTGCCACGCACCAAACACGATATCCAGAGGCGGTGGCACGACCTCAAGGCAAGGGTGAAAGGCATCAGGTCCAAGAACCACCTGCGGGCACACGACACTGGCGGTGGCACTCCCATGGATCAAATACCATACACCGAATGGGAGGAGAAGGTGCTAGGCACACTGTACCCTGAGAGCCTGGAAGGAATAGACGAGGGAGTGGAGGCTGGCAAGTACAAACCAATTACCACTATCACACTGTTATGTACTGCCTTGCACAACTGCTAAAACACATCTCCCAGGCTACAATCCATGCATGTGGACCACACAGTCACCCAAATGTGAAGCCCAGGGCTCAAATGCACCCACCGTGATCAACCACAAATGTAGCCTCCTACGTTCCCAGGCTTGCATGTGGTCAAACAGCTAACACCACAACTCCCATCAGGCCCCCATGTCTACAGGGAGGGTGGGGGTGTGTGAGAGGCCAGCACTACAACTCCCAACAGGCCCCCATGTCTACAGGGAGGGGGGGGGGTGTGTGAGAGGCCAGCACTACAACTCCCAACAGGCCCCCATGTCTTCAGGGAGGGGTGTGTGTGTGAGAGGCCAGCACTACAACTCCCAACAGGCCCCCATGTCTACAGGGAGGGGGGGTGTGAGAGGCCAGCACTATAACTCCCAACAGGCCCCTATGACTACAGGGAGGGTGGGGGTGGGTAAGAGGCCAGCACTACAACTCCTAACAGGCCCCCATGTCTACAGGGAGGGGTGTGTGTGAGAGGCCAGCACTACAACTCCCAACAGGCCCCCATGTCTACAGGGAGGTGGGGTGTGTGTGAGAGGCCAGCACTACAACTCCCAACAGGCCCCCATGTCCACAGGGAGGGGGGGTGTGTGAGAGGCCAGCACTACAACTCCCAACAGGCCCCCATGACTACAGGGAGGGTGGGAGTGGGTGAGAGGCCAGCACTACAACTCCCAAAAGGCCCCCATATCCACAGGGAGGGTATGTGTGTGTGAGAGGCCAGCACTACAACTCCCAACAGGCCCCCATGTCTACAGGGAAGGGGGGGTGTGAGAGACCAGCACTATAACTCCCAACAGGCCCCCATGTCTACAGGGAGGGGGGTGTGAGAGGCAGCACTACAACTCTCAACATGCCCCCTTGTCCTATCCCAGAGCTAGATGGAGTCCCCCCACCATGTGCTGACCAGTGCATCTCCCTCTACAAACTTACAGGTAGGTAGCCATCTTCACAGGGAGAGGTGGGGGTGAGGGGGAAGTCTGTACTCCAAATTCCAATGTACACCCTCCACCCTCATTATTGCAGCGAGGAGCAACACAACACATGGCTCCGTATTAACTCCATGGTTAAAATGTGAAATTAAACATGGGACAGGCGAGTACGCAGTGCCTGCATACTGCATTCGTCGAACAACAAACAAGTACCATATTTCCACAGATGGACCCACAAATAACTGACCCTTTCACACATGTAAGAGAAGCGTCACATCTGCATGCATCAAAGAACCAGCAAGGGGAAACTTGGACATGGTCGCAGCTAACCCTGGGCGTAGTACGCGTAGTCGCGCTACGCGAAGCTACGCGAAGACGTTCTCGCACTACGTGAGCTTTGCGTAGCTTCGTGAGCATGCGTAGTAGCTTGCTGGTCCCGTTCGTGAGCCGTTTTTCTTGCTCGGGAGCGCGTTATGCGTGTTCGGGGCGCTGTCTGCGTGTTCGGGGGATTGTAGCGTGCGACCTTACCCATGTGGTGGGCTATGGGCGGGCCATCTTGTTTTTTCAATTGTCCCGCCCGCTCGCGTCCCCTATTTCCTCTTCCGGGTCGCGTATAACGTGTTTGCGCTGTGCACGTCTTGTTTGGGAACACAACTACTTGTTCACGCTGACAAAGTGCGTGTTCGCGTGAAATTGCGCGCAAACTTACCCACGTGGTCGCGATGGGCGCGGCCATCTTGTTTTTCACACTCTATGCTATGGTTCTGGGCCTAGTTTTCTATCCACCTTATATCTGTGCAATCTTTACCTATTTTCACAGTGTTTCTTATTTTTTTTACTTATCATCTATCTCTCTCTGTCCCTAAGTTTATATTTTGCATTTTATTTCTACTTTTTCACCTTTTTTTAAACTTTTCTACTTTTTTATTTTACTCCTACTTCTTCCCCCTAACTTTTTCCTTTTGTTCTTTCTTTTCCACGTCCACCCCAGAACCATGGCAAAGGGGAGCAGCAGAACCGGCTCGAAGGGCAAGGCGCCTGCGTCCAAGAGCCGGCTGCCTTGCGGCAGAATGCGACCTTCAGGGGTGAAGGCCCGGAATCTTTTCGGGGGTGTGGAGGTGGCCGCCCTTGTTTTTTTATCCAGCGCCACCTCCCCTTGACCTTGGCAGCAGGCGGCAGGCCAGGCACTGGTTACCTCCCAGATGAGCGTCACCGCCGGTGGGCAAAGGTGCGCCGGGCAGTCTTCCGCCGCACGGATATCTGGCGCACCCACCAGCAGTTGGCCCACCGGTGGGAAGACATTCTGGACAGGGAGCAGGACCTGTTGGACCTGCTAGGTGTCGAGGTCGTGGGGCTTGGTGAGTAGCTAGTAATATTAATATATGTATATATAGTAGTATAAGTATTGTGTATAATTCTTGGACGAATAAGTAACACGATTACTTGTGCGCTTAGTTACATTGCAGATCAATTCCATCTCAAAATCTTCTGTTACCGTATGACACAGGTTCTGCTCGCTCGCCACTTCTCTTACTGGTTTGTAACTGTGCGCTAGCTTGGGCTGGTGATTATTGATGTTAGAGTTAACTTTAGAGAACTGAAGTTAGTTAATGCTATTGCTAGAGTCTAGTCCTTTCATTGTCCTTTAGTGAAATAGTGGTGAATGGATAGTATTAGTTCATATTTTCTTAACGGTCTGCATGACGCGGCGCCTCCTCTGTCACTGAATGCTTAGTTAGTTCTTATTTATCCCACCCCTCCATAGAACCGGTTTGCAGTTTGTTTACTGAGTGGTAGGCTTAGCAGCAATAGCATTGTCACGTCAGTAAGTGGCACTTCATATGATGCAAGCAACAAACAATTTCGTGTATGCACAAATGTATGCATGTGTCCTACTCCTCCATCTCATCTATGCATGTTTGCGGGCAAAAATAAAATGGAAATGCCGACTTACTGAACAATTGGCCCGGCTGGATTCTGGAATAGGTGGTGTAGGTCAGGAGGTACTGGCTTCGTTAGTATATTCTGCAATCACAATGTTTATGGAACATTTGATTAGTGTTCTATAAGTAGACGGTCTGTGAATCCTGCAAGCCAGTAGTCATTTAGACTTCGAATTAAATTTTATTGCAATTGTTGTTTCCTAAAATGTTTGAGAGGATTTTTGAATGATGTATTTGTTTCACAGCACTCAATGTTTCTCTTTCTTTATTATTTCTTACATGATCAGCACCACCCAGGGGCACGAAGACGTGGTCCGAGTCGGCGGGACAACCACCAGAGGAGCGCTCCTCTAGCGAGGATCCTGCTGCTGGCCCCAGTAAGTCCTCCAGTGCTTATAATATTATGAATTATATTTCCCTAACTTTTTAACGCACCTTATTGTTTCAAACCTATTAAGCCTCCTTCCTAATTAAATGTTAGCTAAACCTTCTTTGGTCTTCAATTTGTTTTCCAAATTTTGGGTATCTAATGCCATCCCTGACTAGTTTAAATTCCTTCAAACTGCCTCTGCCCGATGACTCTTTGTGCTACTACTATTAGACTGTCTTTAGCTAAGCTTGCTCTGTTGGCCACTCTTTAGTTAAGGTATTCTTTTCTTTGGAATAAATCTGTGATAGAATAGCTGTAGCCACTGGGTCCACTCCTGTCTTTTGTGTTGTCATCTGTAATCTCTAGACTTTGTCTATTCCCACCCCAAAAATGCGCAACCAGATGTTTGCCTACTAATTTTTGTTAGGTTATTATACTACTACTACTGTTGCGGTTATTCTCTGCACAGGCACATACAGAACTATGCACAAGAAAATAGGATGTTGGTGATAGGGAGGTTGGACCTTACTTACACCCTAGTCACAGAACTCAGTCAGAAGAACCCACAATTCAATGACAGTCTACCTACCTAAGTGTCTCAGTCATAGTCATTTGTCCCACTCCGTCCCGACCCCCACAAGAAGATAGTTAGATATACCCAATGATTTTCTTACACAACCCAGAACAGAAGAACACCCTTTCGCTCACTCACTCGTTTAATTCCACAACACCCCAGACACTCAAAATATACCACAGTCTATGTGCAAGTTCAAAAACTTTATTTTTTTAACAACAAGCTTTGTATTGTTGTAACTTGTAAGTTGTTCCATGAAAAACATCCAGCTCCACCATGCACAATAAAGAAGATTAAATACTATACATTTGTGTACAACTAGTGCACGATAGAGAACTGTGGGAATTGTGGGAGACCCCTCACCGTTGAAAGTATACTGGTTACACATGCATCTTTCGAAAGCTCTGCTAATCTCTGGTTCGTAGAAGGGAATCTTCTCATCTGCCTAGGAGAAAAATGTTGCACGTTAGACAATGAATAACTATGCCAGTTTATAGCAGTCATGCCAAAAAAGTGTAACATTATGGATAAGCAAAAGGGATTAACAATACTGTAAGTAAGTAAATCAACCTCTTTAGTTGTATGCATTGCAACACTCATGTGGCCTCAAAGGTGTCTTTCTTACTGCAACAAGCTGCAAGGTAACAACATGGGCAAAACAGTAGACCCGGATCATTCTAAAATGGTTACATGGCTCAGGCTAACGTTCCAAAGACTAGAGTAGGAGTAGAGATTAGATGACCCTAGGGACCATCTAATAAAGTAAAACTAAACTCTGTCTAATGACTGCTGTACAGTAGTACGCAATTTGGACTAGTCACACTTACAATGCTTTA
The DNA here is from genome assembly GCF_964261635.1 of Lissotriton helveticus. NCBI lineage: Eukaryota > Metazoa > Chordata > Amphibia > Caudata > Salamandridae > Lissotriton > Lissotriton helveticus. The sequence continues at coordinate 764,655,394 of NC_136067.1, read as the reverse complement.
TGTTGTACGTAACTGTATTTTCAATCTTCCTTCCTGGTGAAGTACAACTAGTAAAATAGGGGAAGTTGTGCAGGCATCTCAAAAGGTGTACTTGCTTTTATAGGTGCACAGTCACTACCAACGACCAGTGCCACTGCCGACGGGGCCAGCGGCGATACTAATGCCACCCAGGAGGGGACAGTGGCTGCGGCACCTGCAGTAGCAACAGTGGGGGAGGAAACTTCAGCGGTGGGCGGTGGTAAGTTATATTCATTACTTATTTGCATTACTAGGTGGAAGGGGAACATTTCCCTCACTGTGCTATGAGACTTATTAGGAAAGTATGAATTTGAAATTGTACTGGACAATATACAATGGTTGAAGAAGACACCGTTTGCAGCATTACCAGCGTGAGTTGAGTAAACAAGGCCTCTTCTATCAGACTCCAACTCAGCTGTGAAAGTTATGGAGAAGACTAAAAATCAGATCAGATGACCTTGAGGGATGTGTTGAACAAAAAGGGAAAGAAGTGAACTAGGGAGGAAGTAGGAAGGACGAAAGACCATAGAAGGATACTTTGGAAGGTTAATGCACGTGGCTGATATGAATCCGATGCATGGGTTGTTGAAGGATGGGTAGAACTGGAAGGTGAAAGAGAAGATGCATGCCTGGTTGGGCAAAACAATATGGGTGCATGGATATAGTGGATAGCAAGAATCATGAGCTGAGTTTGTGACAATGAAACCCAAGGCAAGGAAGGAGTGGACGCATGGGTGGTTGTTGGTGAAAGTGAAACCAGCTAAGGTGATAATAAAGAATGATAGACATTTATTTTTATTGGTTGTTTTTCCCCTAAATGTATTGTATTCATCATAGGTGGAGACTGTCACTGGAAGCAGAGTCTTACTTTGAAAATATAAAAGGAGATACAAATAAGACTGGTGTTCTTCTGTGTACTCAAGTCCACCCATAGTACTAGGGCCAGTATAATGCCAGAAAAACTTCAACAAAAGTTACAGGCAGGGGAAGCAGGAGGATAGATTAGATAGATACTAAAAGTTGCCACCATTTGTATGTACTGCGCTTGGTAGTGCTACTATGCCACTATGTGTTGAATTAATTGGAAGAGTTTCAGTTACAATTCTGTTCCTTTTTTTATAGATACTCATACTCCTTCCCACAAACCATCAAGGAAGGAGTTGGCAGCCAGGGCCCGGCAAAGGAAACTGCAGGCCATTGTTGAGGAGTACCGCCGGCTGGTGGCTGAGGCCGAGAAGGAGGAAGAGGCAGCAGCTGCTGCTTCTATCAAAGCCCCAGGCCCCAGCCAGGCCCCACCTGCAGGAGTACGGTGCCGTGGTCAGGCATCCGCTCACCGCCGGCATGTAACAACATCTGCCGCCCCCCCCACATGGATGCAAATGTAGGTGCCGTGCATTTCGGCAAAAGATTCTCCTCCGGGTGTCAAAGTTAGAGGATCAATTAGAGGAGCGTGTGAAGATATTGGTGGACAAACACCTTAAAGCCCGCCGATTGTGATGGACCGTTAATTTGCCCCTTTTTAATACTTTTGTTGGTGGGTGGGAATTGGGTGTTGGGGTTAACTTATTTTTGTGGGACATTCTTTGGACTTGGACATTGGTTGGGGTTAGGGTGGGGATAGGGGTGGGATAGGAGAGGACCAGGATGATAGTTTTCTATGTACATCAATAAATGTTATTTATTTTCAACATACACATATGATGTTGTTTTGTGGTGGGGTTACTGTTGTACGTCACAAGGTTTACTCTACATGCAGGGCAGCGGCCAGTGTTTGATTGAAATAATTATTAATTGACCACATGTAACAACATCATGCCAACAGATAGATGCGGTACCCCTCACTGAGTCATATTTGTCCTATTTGTACTACCAGTCTCCCCTCCATTATACCTCCTAGCAAACTTCTCTTCTTACCTGTGATTGATGATGATTAAGTTTGGCACTGCAAGCAAAGCCTAGTGGTCTGGGAAGAGGAGCTCATCCTCAAACCCTGGTGGTTCTTCCGACAGAAGTAGGTCCTGTAACCCACTAATTATTTCTTCCGACTCGCTCTCCTCTTCCAGCTCTGATTCATGTACTTTGTAGTCTGGTGGTATCAAGTGCTGATTCATTTTTATCATGGTTTATCTCTCCACGCTTTTGGGCGAGAGACTGGTCCTTTTCACAGTCACAATGGCACCAGCAGCACTGAAAACACGCTCAGAAGAGACACTTGCAACAGGGCAAGCTAGATACTTTATCGCCAGCCTGCTGAGCAGTGGCCATTGGCTTCTTGTCCTATACCAATACACCAATGGGCTTTGCTCCATGAACACCTCTGTTGTGTCATCCAGATAGGCCTGGACCAACCACTCAATGTTCATTGGTGCTCGGGTTTGCTCGTCTTCTTTTTGCTTTGCGACAGCAACGGACTTACCCATCCCTTTCTGTAGAAACCAAGCAGCTATTTTTTTGCTTGTGTCTGATGAATCAGATCCTGTTGGTGCGGTTGTTGTTATTGTTTGTGTTGGTGACTGCTGGGAAGCAAACACATGCTCGCATGCTGTGAAGAAGAACTTGACTCTGTAGGATGCTCAGTAGTACTTGCACTGTCCTGGGCTGGCACTGGCAAGCCTCTAATTGAGAGCCGTTCGTTTTCTAAATCAGTGGCTTCTACAGTTTTGTACTTGGCAACACCCCCTTCTGAAAAAGGAATTACTGCATTACTGTTCACAAATAATTTGTACCGTGGATCCAAAATTGTGGCAGTAATGTAATGTTGATGCGACACAATCTTATTTCTAATCCTTGTATTCTGAGATAAGCGGCCGGCTAAGGACTTCGCAAAATTACATGCTTCAAGTTTTCCTTCAACACCTTCGTATGTTTCAGACACCTCCTTCAGCTCTTGCTCCAGCATGTACAACAATGGGATAGCTTGGCTCATAGTACAGTCCTCCCTGCTGACTGCACGTGTGAATACCTCAAAAGGAAGTAGCATCTCTGTCAGGCATTTAATGAGGTCCCATTGCGACATCTCAACTGTCATGGCTTTAATAACACCAGTTGTATCCCCTGATCTTCTTGTCATGACATAAGCATTAAGTGGTATGTACTGCTCAAACAGCCAATCAAGCATGTAATAAGTAGAGTTCCAACGTGTTGGTACCTCCTGGATGAGTGCTTTCACTGGCATTCTATGCTCACGTTGAATGACCCGTAGCTGCTTCCGGGCTTTAAAAGAATGATTGAAATGCGTGCAGATTCTTCTGCAAATGGTCAGTAAGCTGCTGACTTTGCTTTCACTTTTCAGAAAGTCTTGAACCACAATGTTAATGCAGTGTGCCAAACACGGGACCCTAAAATAGCCACCATCTTCCATGGCCTTAACTACATTACTGCCATTGTCGGTGGCAACAAAACCAATATTGAGGCCTCTTGGTCGCAGCCATTCAAAGACCTTGCTGTTGAACTCATCCAAAATGTTTACAGCAGTATGTGATGTCTCCATAGCAAACATGGCTACAGTAGCATGTTTGCGAGTATCATTAAAAAGCTCAGTAGTGTCAATGCCTGTAGATATCTTGTCTCTAACACCTGTAAAAGAGATCCAGTGTGCAGTGATGCACATATAATCAGTGGCTTGGCTACTGGTCCACATGTCTGTTGTCAGGTGGATACTATGCACAGCACTCTGCTGCAAGGCTTTTCCAAGCAATTCCAGCACGTCGTGGTGTAGTGCTGGACCAGCAACTCTAGCAAAATAGTAGCGGCTGGCAACATTCCATTTTGGGGAGTCGGACAGGGGTACTTAGTGTACCACTACCAGATAGAATGTCTCCCTCTTCTTCCGGTTCGACCTGTGGACCTTCTACTGCTTCCTCACCAACAATAATGGTTCCTGCTTTTATGAGACGTAGGTGGTCCTCCCACTTGATTGCGTGGTGTTTTTTCATATGGGTCATTTGGCCTCCGGTACCATAGTTTGTACCAAGCTTACCACGACTAACAGAGGAATGACAAATGGAGCATATAGCAATGTTCTCCTCATTTGCGCTAACTGTAAAGAAGTCCCACACTGGGGAGCTTAACTTTTGTCTCCTGCTAGAGGTGCCACTTCCAATGCCGGATGAACTGGAGGTTGTTGTGTGGTGAATTTCACTATGTGGCTGCGCAGTAGTATCACTACCTACTTCTGCTGAGGTGGAACTTGTGCTGGATGTAGGACGCTGCCGGCTGTGTGCAAATGTAAAAATGGAAGCTGGAGGTAGTTTTGGTGTGGCCTGTGTTGGTGGTATGCGTGCTACATCCCTAGTCGCAGCCATTCTTGATAGGGTTAAAATGTTGGTCTCCATGTCCTCAGGGCCGGGAGTAATGCTTGTGATGACTGGGTCTGACTCATCATCACCATCATTATCCGGCTGCTCAACATCGCACTCCATAAGTGGCAGGCTTCCTGGAACCTTCCTTTTCCCTAGCCTGGTCTTCTTGGGATGTCTCTCCCTCTCATGCTGAGATTGTTGTGGCTCCCAAGTGATATCAAGATCATCAGAAGGGATGCTTGGCGAAGAACTCAATGGACTAACCCTCCTTTTCCTTGGTGGGGATTTGGAAAACAATAGATCTCCTGCATGAGGTGCTGCCTCGTCTTCTTGCTCAGCATCAGGCTCAATTTCCTGAACTGCCCCGACTTCGGGAGGAACAACAACTACTATTGCCAGTGGTGGATCTTCAACAACAACTACTGCAGGCGGTGGGTGTGGTTGCTGTTTTCGTTGAACATCTACTATTGCGGGCGGTGGTTGTGGAACACCTACTATTGCAGGCGGTGGTTGTGGTTGTTCTTTTCGTTGAGCATCTACTATTGCGGGAGGTGGTTGTTGTTGAACAACTACTATTGCGGGTGGTGGCTCAGGTTGAACATGTACTATTGCGGGCGCTGGTTGTTGTTCACCACTTTTCTGCTGTGTTCCCTCTTGCGTGGAATGTGTACTACTTTGAGATTGCGATAGGTTCAGCTCAGGCTCAGTCTCCCTGCTTTGCACCATTAGGCTAGCTACCTCTTCCCCACTCATCTGCTTTTGCCTGGGTTGGTGGCTTGGGCCCACTGATGCGGAGGTGCTGGCCCAAGCTTGGACCCCGGTCACTGCTGCTGCAGGCGTACTTTTTTTTTGCCCAAAAAAGGTTTTCGGGTCAACACCAGACTTAAGTCTGATGTTCGAGCAGTAGCGGCACCCCCCCCCCCCCAGCGCCTTGAGACCCTACGGGTATGTAGCGCGCTCTATAAGTGCCACTGATTGATTGATTGATTGATTGATTGATTGAAGTGTCACTTCCTTCTTCTGTTCTTCCTTCTTTTCAGCTAATTTCTTGGTCTTGGAGGACCTGGTACCTGCTTTCTTTGGGCCCATCTTCTTCAGATGTCAGCAGCAGCACTCAGTTGCACAAGTTGCTGAGAATGATGTCTGGTCAGGTTAGTTACACCACACGTGACGTAGTACAGATTGACATCCGTCTGGCAGTAGAACAGGCGATGAATGATGACACCTCCTCTTCAGCACCTACAAGCAAATAAGGCAGAAGTTAGTTAACAACATCAGTCGAAGGTTGATTTTTTTTAGCTTTATTTTTAATTACTACTAGAAGTATTAGTACAACCAGTAAGAGTAAGAATAGCAAAGAACTAAAAAGCTAATGTAGTGGAAGTGGAACTTGTTTATCCTTAATTTGTGCATCATTTCGGGTGGATGCAGCATCAGTGACCTGCAGCAGATCGCAATGGGGATGTGAACAGTAGTAAGCCAACAGGAACAATGGCAAGACACAGGCCAATTTGTCAAAAACAAAACAGCACACTACTACTACCACCCCAGCTCCACATGGGCACTCTCATCACAGGTACATGGGTAAAGGGCAAAGGCCAGAAAACAATAAAGTCAAGCAGGCCTATATCCCTTCCTATATGGCCAGAAAAAGGAGGATGCCTGCATCACAGCTTAATGCAAAAAAGAAAATCCCCATGGCTACAAGGTTTGAAAGTTACACAACAACAAAAACAACAAAGGCATTTAGAGTTTTTTTCACCCAAACAAATAACACCCCAAACACCACATTTGAAAATTCAATGCATTGCCACCCATGCCCTAAATGATGTTAAATTAAACAGACAAAATGGACAACGCTACATCAATCATCCTGCTGACTATCTCTGGGACTCTAGGCCTACTGGCAGAAAAAAATCACACAAGTTTGTAGGCCTGCGGCAAAAAAACAAAAACACGATGGAAGGTCACACAAAATGGCTGCCCCCACATGGCCTGGCCACCCACAAAAACATGAAAAGAAAGAGAAGACAGACAATACATTCCTATGGCAAAAGGACAATGGTTGGCTGCTTGACAAAATGGCCGCCAATCCGCCCACATGGTCAGGCCACCCTCAAATAATAACAAAGTACATAGAGGACAGAAACAGTAAGTGGTCCATGCTCCAAAAACTACAAGCAAATGACAACCTGGAGAGTTTCTCTTAGCAAAATGAACAGCATCTACATTTTCGGGAACGTTTTAGGCAACTCGGGAGATATAGCTCACGAGAATGCAAATTCGGCTTGTTCGGCAGCGCGAACTGTACAAAACCGTCTTTATCGCGTGCCCGAGCACGCACATTGAGTGCGCGAAGAAGACAAAAACTGTATGGTCGCGTTGTAGCACTGTGCAAAGTTACCAAAACTACGTGAGCTGAATTCTAGGGTTACCTAGTGCGCATATTATCCAACACACACCCAAAACCTGCAATTCAACACCAAAAAAACATTTTGCTAATCAATCCAAAGCCATCCATGACCTATGATGTAACACTTCCAACTTAAACATCCAAAATCAGTTGAACAACGTTCATGCACCCACATGATGATGAGGACTCTAGTAGTACCCATGGGCCTACTGGCAGAGTAGGCCACAAGCTTGGAGGCCTATGGCAAAAAAAACACAGTGGCTCCAAACACAAAATGGCCGCCCCCACATGGCCTGGCCACCCACAAAAACATGAAAAGAAAGAGAAGACAGACAATACATTCCTATGGCAAAAGGACAATGGTTGGCTGCTTGACAAAATTGCCGCCAAGCCACCCACATGGTCAGGCCACCGTCAATTAATAACAAAGTACATAGAGGACAGAAACAGTAAGTGGTCCATGCTCCAAAAACTACAAACAAATGACAACCTGGAGAGTTTCTTTTAGCAAAATGAACAGCATCTACATTTTCGGGAACATTTTAGGCAACTCGGGAGATATAGCTCGCGAGAATGCAAATTCGGCGTGTTCGGCAGCGCGAACTGTACAAAACGTCTTTATCGCGTGCCCCAGCACGCACATTGAGCGCACGAAGAAGACAAAAACTGCATGGTCGCGTTGTAGCACTGTGCAAAGTTACCAAAACTACGCGAGCTGAATTCTAGGGTTACCTAGTGCGCATATTATCCAACACACACCCAAAACCTGCAATTCAACACCCAAAAAAATTTTGCTAATCAATCCAAAGCCATCCATGACCTATGATATAACACTTACAACTTAAACACCCAAAATCAGTTGAACAACTTTCATGCACCCACATGATGAGGACTCTAGTAGTACCCTTGGGCCTACTGGCAGAGTAGGCCACAAGCTTGGAGGCCTATGGCAAAAAAAACACAGTGGCTCTTAACACAAAATGGCCGCCCCCACATGGCCTGGCCACCCACAAAAACATGAAACGAAAGAGAAGACAGACAATACATTCCTATGGCAAAAGGACAATGGTTGGCTGCTTGACAAAATCGCCGCCAAGCCACCCACATGGTCAGGCCACCCTCAAATAATAACAAAGTACATAGAGGACAGAAACAGTAAGTGGTCCATGCTCCAAAAACTACAAGCAAATGACAACCTGGAGAGTTTCTTTTAGCAAAATGAACAGCATCTACATTTTCGGGAACGTTTTAGGCAACTCGGGAGATATAGCTTGCGAGAATGCAAATTCTGCGTGTTGGGCAGCGCAAACTGTACAAAACGTCTTTATCGCGTGCCCGAGCACGCACATTGAGCGCGCGAAGAAGACAAAAACTGTATGGTCGCGTTGTAGCTCTGTGCAAAGTTACCAAAACTACGCGAGCTGAATTCTAGGGTTACCTAGTGCGCATATTATCCAACACACACCCAAAACCTGCAATTCAACACCAAAAAAAATTTTGCTAATCAATCCAAAGCCATCCATGACCTATGATGTAACACTTCCAACTTAAACATCCAAAATCAGTTGAACAATGTTCATGCACCCACATGATGATGAGGACTCTAGTAGTACCCATGGGCCTACTGGCAGAGTAGGCCACAAGCTTGGAGGCCTATGGCAAAAAAAACACAGTGGCTCCAAACACAAAATGGCCGCCCCCACATGGCCTGGCCACCCACAAAAACATGAAAAGAAAGAGAAGACAGACAATACATTCCTATGGCAAAAGGACAATGGTTGGCTGCTTGACAAAATTGCCGCCAAGCCACCCACATGGTCAGGCCACCGTCAATTAATAACAAAGTACATAGAGGACAGAAACAGTAAGTGGTCCATGCTCCAAAAACTACAAACAAATGACAACCTGGAGAGTTTCTATTAGCAAAATGAACAGCATCTACATTTTCGGGAACATTTTAGGCAACTCGGGAGATATAGCTCGCGAGAATGCAAATTCGGCGTGTTCGGCAGCGCGAACTGTACAAAACGTCTTTATCGCGTGCCCCAGCACGCACATTGAGCGCACGAAGAAGACAAAAACTGTATGGTCGCGTTGTAGCACTGTGCAAAGTTACCAAAACTACGCGAGCTGAATTCTAGGGTTACCTAGTGCGCATATTATCCAACACACACCCAAAACCTGCAATTCAACACCCAAAAAAATTTTGCTAATCAATCCAAAGCCATCCATGACCTATGATATAACACTTAAGACTTAAACACCCAAAATCAGTTGAACAACTTTCATGCACCCACATGATGAGGACTCTAGTAGTACCCTTGGGCCTACTGGCAGAGTAGGCCACAAGCTTGGAGGCCTATGGCAAAAAAAACACAGTGGCTCTTAACACAAAATGGCCGCCCCCACATGGCCTGGCCACCCACAAAAACATGAAACGAAAGAGAAGACAGACAATACATTCCTATGGCAAAAGGACAATGGTTGGCTGCTTGACAAAATCGCCGCCAAGCCACCCACATGGTCAGGCCACCCTCAAATAATAACAAAGTACATAGAGGACAGAAACAGTAAGTGGTCCATGCTCCAAAAACTACAAGCAAATGACAACCTGGAGAGTTTCTTTTAGCAAAATGAACAGCATCTACATTTTCGGGAACGTTTTAGGCAACTCGGGAGATATAGCTTGCGAGAATGCAAATTCTGCGTGTTGGGCAGCGCAAACTGTACAAAACGTCTTTATCGCGTGCCCGAGCACGCACATTGAGCGTGCGAAGAAGACAAAAACTGTATGGTCGCGTTGTAGCTCTGTGCAAAGTTACCAAAACTACGCGAGCTGAATTCTAGGGTTACCTAGTGCGCATATTATCCAACACACACCCAAAACCTGCAATTCAACACCAAAAAAACATTTTGCTAATCAATCCAAAGCCATCCATGACCTATGATGTAACACTTACAACTTAAACACCCAAAATTAGTTGAACAACTTTTGTGCACCCACATGATGAGGACTCTAGTAGTACCCTTGGGCCTATTGGCAGAGTAGGCCACAAGCTTGGAGGCCTATTGCACAAAAAACACAGTGGCTCCAAACACATAAAAATGGCCACCACCACCTGGCCAAGCCACCCACAGAAAGTAAATGAACTCAAGCAGGCCTACACTAACTACATGAACAACTAGGGTTACCTAATTTTAGAAAAAAAAAAATTCCACTACAACAGAATATGCAATTAAATCCAATGCCACAGACACAACAGAAACATGGGTGGACCCTTGGGTACCTCTAGGCGTACTGGATGAAATTTCTAACACATACAACTTGGCCCCTCATGAAAGTACAGGCCTCCCTCAATAATAATTTTTAAGAAAGATTGAGAAGCACAGAAAACTGTAGTTAAAAAAAACCCAAACCAAACAAACATTTACAGTACACCAACTCCCAATTTTCAAACTTACTTGTAAAAGAAAAGTTCAAATCCAAAATTCCTCAATAAATCCAATTAAATGCTATGATGCAGCAGAGATACACAAAGAGTGATCCTTCCAGCTCTAAATTCAAATGAAAGTGAACAACACCACATGGACAAAACACTGGGAGGAGCCTGGTGGACAGGAACAGGAAGTTGGAGACTATGGGGCACTTCCTTTCTCTTGAAAAAAAGAGTAGAAGCAAAAAGAGGACTCCTAGCCCAAAAAAATACAGCCAAATCACAATCTGAGGGGTTAAATGAACATTTTTGAGAAGATTTTAACATGCTCAGGAGATATTCTGTGCCAGATTCCGGTTTCTGCGTGTTCGGAAACGCGATCTTACCAACATGGCGCTGCAAGGAGACTCGCACGTCCCAATGACATGTTCGCGCGTCCAAATGACGTATTCGCGTTCTCAAAATTGCATGGGATTGTGCGGCCGGATTCCAAACATCGTAGCGAACGCGACCGGGAGAGAAAAGCAAGAAAGCGAATGCAGAACCACGGTAAGTCATTACCGCGCACGCGAGAATGCTATTGAGCGCGCGTGAGGAAGAAAAACCTACTACGCTACGCTGTTGATTGCGAAGTAGTCGACAACTTCGGGCTCGCCACGAAGTGCGAAGTTGCAGAAAATTCGCAAACTCCGCGAACGGAGCGTAGTTCTTTGCCCAGGGTTAGTCGCAGCCCACACAATCCATGTAGTAGGCAGTCTGTGCATGATGTGAGACTTGACATACCCACAACAGCAAGTACAATGTGTATCCTGACACAAGGCACATGGATGCAATGTCCAAACCCTGTCCCTAACACAAGGTAGACCATCCACATGAAAGACCAACATATGCCTCTTTTGACAATGATTAGACCAGGTTCAGTAGCAAGGTAGGTTGTCCACAACCCTTGTCTACATGGCCTAGTCCACATTGCAGAGCCACTGCAACAATGTCAAAATGACTACCAAACTACACAGAGTCCAGGGGTACGATCCAATAGCAGAACAGCACCACACATATCCAAGTATTGTCTCCCCACCTCCACACCACCATAAGGCCCAGTACTGTGTACCACACCAATGTGATAACATCAACAACCATGTCCTGAATCCCTAGAAAATTGAAATGTAACAACAACAAACCTGTCAGTCAGTCAAAATAACTTTATTTGGTTTATCATAACCATAAAGCATATACATCACAATTATTTATTATAAAAATTAAAAACGAAGCGTTTTTCAAGTCCGTTAAAATATTTACACTTTCTGTAAAAAGGGTATTTTCTTTTCCTAGCCTTTAATCTTTCCCAGCTTTCATGAGCAAATTTTCTACTAATGTCATGAATTTTACCCCTCGACATGTTAAAATGTTCGATGAAGCGCCCATCCAACTTGTTACCGCGTGTCTACAGGTACGAATATTTAAGCCAATAAAGACAGATTTCAACAAGGTCCTTCTTTCAGCGTTTACTGATGTACAAACGCACAATAGGTGGCTTAAGGACTCTGTGTGGTACCCGCATAAACGACATGCCTTTGTTTGCTGTTTATTTTTTTCCAGGAGGGGACCAGGTCCTTCGAATTGTAATCACCAAGTCTAAAAGCCATAAACCTCCTTTTTAATGACAATCGAAAATGTGCTGTTAAGTAGGGTTGTGGTTTTAGGCTTAAATATGAGTTTATTACGACCCATGCATGGCGACGTTTAACCAGTCTCCTTTTATCTTCAATAAATGATGAAACCTTTGCCCTGTTATTACAGACTTTGTTGAAAGAGGATCTTTCCAACTTGCTGTTCCATACTTCTTCCAATTCTAGTACCTCCAGGGCAATTCGCAAATGATCACCCCAGGTATTTGGGTTTCTTTGCTCATATTGTAATTTTATTTCGGTCCAGCATAGGTTATTCAAAGATCCAATTTCTGCTGCTCTGAATTTCCAGCATAATTTTACCAAGATTGCTTTCCTTTGGAATTCTTGGTTCTGGAGCCAGAATTCCAACCGTATCTGTGCAGGCGAGGAACCTTTAAAGAGATTGAATACTGATTTGTAGACCCTGATTTGTAATGTGTTTAGGATCTCAGTTTCTTGGCCATGCCATGTTTCCAATCCGTACGATAAGGTTGGGAGCAATTGTGCTGCCATTATTTTTAAGAGATGACCATAAGAAGGGCATTCCAATTTCTTGTACAGTTGTTTGTAGGCAAAGATTAATGATTGGGCTTTCGCTGTGATCTCCCTTTTCTGGTCTACCACAGCATTGATTTTTAAATTCTTGTCCCTCAGGTGACCGAGAACTGGCAGGAGAAAGCAGCAACCGCCAGCACCATTCACCCCCTCACAGCATGGACTCTCCGGTGATGATTCCCTGGACACCTCGGGTGCAGAGGGCGATGCTGGTCCTTCTATACTCCCAATGCCATCAGGCTACTAGGACATCCCTGCCCCCACCACAGCAACTACTGCCATTGTGATCTGTGCAGCTACCACCACGACCACCACCACCACTCCTGCCTGTGCCACCCTCCCTGACCCATTGGACAATGGTGGACCATCAACATCACAGGCTAGCAGGGAGAGTGGACGGGTGAGGGCCCAGGTGAAGCCACAGCTTTCGAACAGGAGGGCAGGTGCAAGGCGAGGTGGGGGACAAGACCCACCCAATCCTGGGACCGAGACCCTGGATGCCATTTCAAGAGTGCATGCGTCGTACGAGCGGTCGTAGAAACAGGCGGATCTGGCGCGCCAAGACTCACTTGAGGCCTGCCAGCTGTTGAGGTCCATGGAAAACCGTATGGGACAGATGGTGGACCTCATGGGGCAGCAAACATCTGTTTGGAGGGAGTGGTTATCCCGCAACATCCCACCTCCCCCTCACCCAAGTGGCCAGCGGGAGAGGACACCGCACCATCACCTGAGGCCACTGACAGGTAGGTGTCCCCCGAACAACCTGCCCCCACAGCTGGGTCCACTCCGGCTCAGGGACGGAGGGCCAGTCCGAGGCTGGATCCAGGACAGAGCAGTGGCAATGCACCAGCCACCCGCCAGAAGAGGGGCTGGCACTGACTTCACCCTTCCTTGATCCTGGCATTCACTCAGTGAACTATCTTTCCCCACATTGCCAAGCATTGGCACACGTCTGATGGACTAGGTGTACACCACACAATATGGTGTCTACACGTTGGTATCATCTGACATGACCTTCAACTCACTCTTCCCCTCCACCACCATTTTGTAAATATGTACTAACAGAAATCCACACCCTGTAAATAAAAACCACAGAAACACTCAAGGCTGTGTGACTTCCATGTTTAAACACAGGTTGTTGTCATTACCAGGTGCAGGGATCAATGTTTTTCGGAATCATGGCTCTGTGTGTGTGACCTAGGGATAATGAGAGAACAACAACCACAGGTCAGGAAACTGATTCACACCCATCACACCACACCGTACTGCAACATCCCACAAGCCACAATCATCACAAATTAAGCGGATCACAGGACACACATCAGGGAGCACTCCATGTACACCATGTCCCACACCCATGTTCAAACAGATCATACCAGAACAGGCAGCATTCACACACCACTTCCACCCATCACCAGCAAACATACATGTCGCATTGAACAGCATCACAAGACGTAGTTACTCACATTCAAGGAAAGTAACGGTCAATGAGCTGACGCCTCTGGTCCACGCCTTCTTCCTCCCCACTATCCTCATCACTGGACATGGGTAGGATGGGAGGCGGAGCAACCTGTTGGTCTGCAGGGTCCATGATCAGTTCAATATCCTTGCGCAAGGCCAGGTTGTGGAGCATGCAGCAGGCAACTACGATTTTGCATACTTTGCCAGGTGAGTATGGCAGGGCCCCTCCAGTTTTATCCAGGCAGCGAAACCTAGACTTCAGCAGTCCAAATGTACGTTCCACCACCGACGTGTCTTCCCATGGGTCTCATTATAGCGCATTTTACCTGGGGTAGTAGGATTCCGTAGGGGGCTCAGCAGCCACGGGCAGTTTGGGTATGCAGAGTCACTGGGGTGGAACTAGACCAATATGTGTGCCATCAATGGCACCCCCTACGTGTGGAATCTGGGCCAGGGCATAGAAGTCCCCTTTCACTACTGCCAACTCTGCCGGACGTGGGAAATGGATGTAATCATCCTTGTAACGCATCATGGCTACCAGCACATCCCGCAGTACCATGCTGAACATGGATTGGGACATCCCCCCGGCATGACCAACTGTGTACTGGAATGTGCCCGTTGCGAAAAAGTGAAGTGCCGCCATCACCTTTGCTGTGGGTGTAATTGCTCTAGGATATGGCCTGCGTGGCTTCAGGTGTGGTGCTAACTGTGCTACAAGGTCCTGCAATGTCGGCCACTCAAGCCGGAATTTGCGGATCACCTCCTCTTCAACCATGTCTTCCAGCACAGTGTATGGTCGATGCACATTTGGAGCCCTCCTGTGTGTGAGTAGATGGAAGCAGATGTAAATTGTGCAACACGGCACAGCTGAACCACACTATCACATCTTGACCAACACACCACAAATAATCCATGTTGCAGACACTGATTGTATGTGTGACGTGACAGAAATATAAGGCACAACAGCTAACTACACACACAACATTCACCCACCAACAACAACCTGTGTGCAAACATGTACAATGGTACGTGCACACATGTTGAAAGAACAGCCAACATCACATTACGGAGGGCCCATGTGTGGACAAGCATCTCCACAGACACAAATGGATGTGCACTCACAACACGAACCTGGAACACACCCTCCTTGTCTTCATGCACCCATGACACCACCAACAATGCAGACCGTTTGTTCCCGCACAACCTGTGCCAACATAGAGTCCAGCTCTACCTACAGGACGCACCCGTCCTAGACCAGCACCGTTGATTCGTTTTTACCCTCACCCCCACCCGCAGCGAGGATCCCCTCCTGCGGGGTTTTTCCTTTAACTACTACATTCGCCGACGCTGGCCCTGATGAGTCACCACCCATACACTGTGTGACGAAACACGTGTCTGCTTTTGTGCTCTTGTGTGTACTGATCTTCAATGCAGAACAATTAAAACCTTTTCTTCTAAAAAAAACACTCCGTTGAAGTACATTACTCCTCTTAAAGAACCTACTCTTTCTGGTTCTCACCTGAGAACTACGTACCCTTTTTCGTGTGCACAGGACACTTGCTACACTCTTTTGTACTTGTGTCCGGTCTCCCGAACCTAGCAATTATTGGGGAGATTAGTGTGCTCCTTAACTCGTGACTTGATTCTTTTGTATTTGGTGTTTTCCTAGTTTTTAGCTCTTTTTCAGTTGCTCGTTTTTTGGCGTTTATTTTCTCCCACAGCATCCTCCTGATTCTGCCAGATCCCATATTTATTTATTTCCTTTTTTACATTTTTTTTATTTTATTCCCTCTGTGTGGATTGTGTTTTTGTCTTTGGGTATTTCATATTATAACTTTTGCCCTCCTGGCTCTCGCTCTTGCTTATATGCCTCAGCTGTCTCTTTCTGATGTCAGTCTAGTTCTGTGGGTTTAGAGACTCAATGGTCTGATTGCAGGGTGGTTGGCCGTTCAACCCTCTTGATGTAACCTTACAATCACAGTTGCAATTTCACCGCAAATTACACAGGTTGCACAGCAAGTAGTGGCAGTAGACAGTAACTGTTGCTGTCACCCGAGCTGGAGTGTGGGCTGGCGTGGTGTTGGGTTGAGGGTGCACCGAAATGTAATTTACTGCTTGCGTCTCCCATGCATTACACTACATGACGCAAGCCCTGATAAATTTGTCCCTTAATTTTTCTAAGCAGTTGGGAACCCCATGAGCAGGCATCACAGACTCCCGGGAGTCCATGAACATCAAGTTAGCTTAGCTTAGGTAGAACACATTGCAGTAGCCAGCCTGGCTGGTTACTTCTTTTTGAAGGAGCAGTAGAATCAAATGGAGTACTGCCTGTCCTATGAACTAATTCTAGGAAGAGAAAATCACTTAGAACACATTTTGTTTTTTTGTAATTCCTACTTGTCTCTTTCTTATGCAGTTGCCGATGTTGGTATCCTATAATATTGTATTATAATGTAGCAGTTTGTTAAACTTACCATTTGCAATTCGTTCCAGCTGACGAATCTCCAGAAAATATGTTATAGGTAAAATGCCTTTCACGAACAATACCTTAATCCGACTAAAGCTTGTGTCACTGGGGCGCCAAAGAACGAGATGAGCCGGCAAATGAAATCATGCTTTTTGATTTATTCATAGGAGAAAGCAGGGGGCAATCTTTAACTGGAATAGAAATTGTTGCAGAAAGCTTTAGTACATATTGCTGTGGGCTTAGGGGGAATCTAACCTTTATCCACATTAAACCTCAGCCTGTCCGAATGCTTCCCCCTTTCATGGCTTGTACGGGTCATTGCTTACATGGTCTTTGTACTAGCAGGTATCTTCCAAGAATGGTAGAGAAACGAAAAATATAAAGCAATGTGATACAGTCGCTATTTTTCAAAAACAATGTACGGCTGTGTTCCAGATATCAGATCAGTGTAAAAAGCGTTAAGCAATTAATAAATGTTTCTTCTATTGGACTTCAATAGAGGATAGTGTTAAGCATACGAGTTGGTATGTATTTCGAATAATGAGATTTCAGAAATGTGTTGGAAGATTGTTCCGTATCTTGAAAGTGCTCTCTTAAATGACCTGTTCTAAAAGCTACGAGTTCGAATCCCGGCTATCTAGCTTTCTGCCGTTCTAGGATGAGTACATTGAGTACAATAAATTGTAACATAGTAGCATTTGTTATTTGAAGTGTTTTAAAACAGCAGAAGGAGGACATTAAACTATATAAAAAGTAAGTTATTCTTCGGCGTCATTGATGAGCATACAAGATGGCTCATGTAATGCACGCTCACTGCTAAACTATCGAGTGGTCAACAGGTCACAAATGTTTATGTGCAAACAGTTGATCCCATTAGAGCTGACTCCTCCTCCCGTTCTTTCGACGTAAATGAATTATATACTCCTAAACTGGGTACTAATTTATATCTACACTCAGAGATGTACATCTATGACATAATGTAGATATACTTCTTTTGGAATTTAAATATTTTATCAGAAATCCCCTTGGAAACCTGTGCATGGTGGTTTACCAGAAAGTCATGTGATTTTCCATTTGTGATTGGATTCCCACTATACAGAGTTCTCTGTAGCAGATAACTTTGTATCTGAGGATTGAATCTGCTGCACAAATCTACCTTTCTTCATAGGGAAAATATTTTTCCTGTGTAGAAACCTACCCTACCCGCCTCTTAAATTCGGGGTTGTTTCATCATCCTTGGCCCCATGGAAAGAATAGTTATGTAAGAACTGTTTTGGAGTAAAAATCCAACCCCATCTCAGGCCAGTCGTGAGCATGGTAGGAGTTTGTGAATGCCTACAAACCTAAGTGTTTGTGGGTAATCACAAACTTCCAAGACTAGCCACATCTTGGAAATCCCAGAAACGCTCACTTTCCTCCCTTTGAATTACATTTTTGGGTGCAGCGAACTTAACACTTGCAGTAGAAATTTCTGCACTTTTGAATGGGTTTACACCTGCCAAGAATCTTTTTATGAAATCGTGGCAGGTGTAAGTAAGGTACATAACAATGCTGGTGTTTCATTTAGCTTTTTTGAATGATAATTACCTTTTCATTTGAATGCATGAACCTGCCTCTTTTCTGCTGGCATGTAAACTTTACCCCACTGTATTTCTCCCTGCAACTCACTTCATACCCTCTCTCTATATCTCCCTCCCATCCCTTCATTTCTCTTTTTCTTTGTCCCCTATGGCAGCCTCAGCCATGTGTTTCCCTACCCGCTTCAGTGCGCACAGGGAAACAGATAAAAAGTTTGCCCTCAGCAAGGAGGAACATTTTTGATGCTTTGCCCACTGGGAATGAACTCAGGGTCAGATTACAACTTTGGCGGTGCAGCGCCAGCTCTGCCCTGCCACTGCACAGCCAAAGCTGCAGTTGGGCCGAAAAACTGATTAGGACTTCCTCCTGTGTGGCGTTTTTTTTTTTTTACATTTCCACAGCGGTGCCCTGAAAATGGGCACCACAAAGGGAATGCCAAAAACAGTTTCTGCATCACACGGACTAAGGTGCATGCATACAGGGGGCATGTTGTGCCCCCTTGCAGACATCACCATGGGGAGGAGTCACAAGGGGGCCTGAAGGGCCACCCTTGTTTCCTCTCCGCCATGGTGTTCATGGAGTTGGAACCTCCATGACACCACAGGCGGAGAGGAAACTTGTTGTATGCTTCATTGGACCATGGTGGTCTCACCAAGCATATTTTGGCCTCCTGGCCACGCAGTACTGCCAGTGAACGTGGCTCCTTGGTGGCTACAGCAGGAAAATGGCTGTTCAACCACAGTAATTGTAATAGGGCGGTTGGGAGACCGCCGTCATGCTCCCACGAGTCTGGTGGTATAGGGTACTTGTCCGCATCTACATTTGGTGTTACTCAAACCATCATGTGATTCAGAGTGCAATTTACAAAATGGGATCTCTTTGCACATTGCCTTACATTTGGAAGCCAATAACCTAGAGGGATTCAATTAATAATAATAAACGTTATACTATTCTGTGTTCCCACACTTCTTCCAATCAAAACGCTACCCCACTTATGTGGTTGCGCTTGGTGCCTGCAACATAAAAGGCCTCACAATGCAATGTAGAGAAATATCCATTTCCTGTCAAAACATGAACTATTTTGGCATTGGTGGTGGCAGCAGTATTTGGGCCTGGACTTAGTCATTAAATTTACCAAACCCAGAAATGTTTCGAAAAATAAACACTAAGGTCCATCGTATTATGCTGTGCATGGATCACATGGTGTTTTCTTAGCAACAATGCCTTGCAAACTTAAAGTTCAGACAAAATCCCACATTTACCTTCTGGAATATATTAGGGCCCACAAAATTCCTACAACCCAGCATTCCCACACTTCTTGTGATATACACTGTACCAACTTTTAGTTGCATCCTGCAAGTTAGTTTACATGAAATGCTCTACTTTCCCTAAAATCACACATTTTCCGCACATTTTAGTGACTGAAACTTCAAGAGTGAGAAATCAAAAGAAACCTACCACTCAGCGTTCCCACACTTCTCCCATTAAAAATGTAATTCCATTTGTGCGGCTCAGCCTAGCACCAGAAACACAAAAGGCCCCAAAATGCAATGTTGATACATCAACATTTTCCATCAAAAAATGAACCATTTCAAGTCAAGTCAAAATATATGTTTATTATGACCATAGTCTTTAAACAAATGCAAATAACCGTATCACCGAATAAAATATTCACATAAAATACAATAAAACCTTGTAAAAAATTAGTCCAGTACAAAATTCTTACGCATCATTATAAAGCACCAATAAAATTACGTTTACCTTAAAACTTAAATTTACATTTAAAACCCATTCCTTCATTTACTACAGGGTATATTTTCATTGGTTTAAAATTTTATACAGTACGACAGATTATTCATGATTTCTTAGTGCACTCAGGGCCACCTTTAAATATTTCCCAAGGGCAATTGCAATATCAATAGTGGGGATTTCAGTTAGTAGGTTGGCCGCCTGCGCCCTTGATCTTATATCGTGTTTTAGGAACACGGGGCGCAGCCACTGTTTCCGCGGTTGTAATAGTATCAAACAATCAAGTAAGATATGTAGCAGGTCTCCTTTGGTTCCCAGCTTACACCTGCAGCACCCTTGTTGATCTAGCATTTTTGCTTTAAGGTCTCTGTTTATTAACCAAGGGTTAATCCCAATCCGCAACCTCAGAATCTCTTGCCTATATCCGCGATTGGGTAGGATGTCTAAGTACGGGAACCAGTTTTCAGTGGACCAGGAGTTTAGCATATGTGCTACTGATTTCTTCTTTGCTAAGTAGCCTATATCAATCATTTTGGATACTACCTTCCCATTTAGCTTCAACTCACACTTGGTACCAAAAACTTGATACGTTTCCTGGTTCACTTCTATCTTTAACCTTTTACAGATCTGCATCAATCTTTCCCTACAGGCCTTTGCCCATTTGAGCTAACTGTTCTGTATTTCTTTCCTACACCAGTGAGCTACTTTTTGCTCTTCTGGATCCTCTAGTCTTTTCCAGAATCTGATTGCAGCCATCTGTGTTTGTATCTCCCAAGCCTTTGTGCCTATTTCTGTTCTTATGGCTTGTATCATAGAGGATTGTGGAAGAGATAAGAGACTTTTTATGCATTTCCCTTCCACCGAGTCCCAGGCTCCCTTACCGCTCAAATAAAGGATCTCTGCCCCATACAGGACTTGGGGAGGGATCATTGCCTCAAAAGCTCTAAGCATTGGTCGATGTGACATCTCTCCATAATCCCTATTGGACATTTTTAGACCACCAATGGAAGTGTGTGCTTTTGCTTTTTGTGTTTCCAGATGGGCTCTCCAATTTACCGACTTATCGAACCATATGCCTAGGTATCGGTACTCATTGACTGTCTCCAGTTTGAGCTCGCCTATATACCAACTGAACCTGCTTGTCTTTTTCCCAAAACATAAGGTTTTTGTTTTGTCAATATTGATTGTTAGAAATTTGCTAGCGCAGTATGTATTGAAGGCGTTAAGCTTTCTTTGGAGGCCTCTCTTGGTCTGGTCAACTATTACCAGATCGTCTGCGTTTAATAAGCAGGGCACCTTGTTTGCATTCATTTTGGGGCTTGCACTACCCTCAACCTCTAGGTGGGCCGGGAGGTCTGACAGAAATATGGAGAAAAGCTGGGGGGCCAACACACAGACCTGTCTTAGTCCATTGGCAATGGCTATTTTTTGGGTCAGAGATCCCATGGTATCCCTGATGACTTGCCCCCAGTTTTCCCTGTGTAGTTCCTTTATTATGGTCAGAAGGTCTTTGGGAATATTGATCTTCGTTAGGGTATCCCATAGGCAGGCCCGATCGACTGAATCGAAGGCTGCACGGAAGTCGACGAAACAGCAGCATAACTTGCCGTTTTGTTCCGTGGACTTCTTTTCCATAGCCCATAAAGCAAATCCATGGTCTATTGTGGAGTGGCCTGCTCTAAATCCTCCCTGTTCTATGGGAACTATTTGATGCTCTTTTACCCATGCGTTCAATTGGTTCAATACATTTTTTGAAAATACTTTCTCTCCTATGTCGAGGAGGTTTATCAGCCGGTAGTTTTGTGGATCCTCCATGCTCCCTTTCTTGTGTATTGGCCTGAATATGGCACCCTTCCAAGTAGGAGGCATTACGCCTTCTTTTAGTATTACCTGGAACATCTGGGCCAGAAATCTTGCCCACCATTTTACCTCCGACTTCAGTATTATTGCAGGGAGATTATCTGGTCCTGCCGCACAGGTTAGCTTCAAGTCTCTTATTGTAAGCTCTACTTGTTTTTCATTAAATTTGGATTTTAAGTCTTCTGATATTTTTTCCCATATTTTGGTCTCTACATACTCTCTTGGGGCTCTTACCCTGTACAGTTCCCTTATATACTCTTCCCATGCAGCCTCACTCACCACGCAATGTAATTCTCCATCTGTTGTTCCAGATGCTGTCTTTACCAACTTACAAAATTGTCGTAAGTTTTTTTCCTCAATTGCTTCTAACAGGTCTAACCAGCATTTCTCTTTATAAGCCCTTTTTGCGTCCTTTGCCATTGTTTTGAATTCTTTTTTCAACTTGTTTATATATACCTGTCTCTCTTGTGTGGAGTTCTTTTTTTGCCTTCTTTGGGCTGTCCGTATCTCCTTTTTTTTGGTTTGGCACTCTGCAGAAAACCCTTTGCCTCGGTTTGACTGTTTTACCCTGTTTTGTTTGTCCCTTTTTAGTTCTATTCTTAGGCACTGGACTACTTCTTCTATCTTTCCTATGAACCATTCTAAATTTTTCTTATCTAGATTCTCAGATTCCATTTTCATTTGCATGGCCTTCAGTTTTTCCTGGTATTCTTCCGTTAATCGTGTCGTCACCCGTTTGGGGTACTCTACCTCCTGGGTGATCACTGTTTCTCTATGCAGTTTTCTTCCCCCAGATAATATTAGGTGAAGAAGGTTATGGTCACTCACCTCTTTTTGTTCTATCCTAAACCCCCTAACTTAGGGGAAGTTCCAGGCATACATGAACATATAGTCGATAGGGCAGTTCTGTAAACCTACTTTAAGGGTCTTTCCTGCTGGGCTGTCTGTCTTTATTCTACCGTTGAGACAGTGGAGACCCCTGCCTCCTAGGGTGTATACTAGTTCTGCGTCCTGTTTCGAGATCTCCCCCATTGGAAAGTTAGCCGGGTTTATTCCGTACACCTCTAACATCTCACTGTTCCATTGGTCAGCCTTTTTAGGATTTAGTTTGTGGTTGAAGTCCCCCATTATTATTATTATTATTATATCTGATGCATAGTTTTCTAATGTACTGTCAACATCCTCTTTAAAGAACCTCATCTCCTTTTCATATTCTATTCTATTGTCCCACTGCATATATACATTCATTAGTGTCAACATTTTATGTTTCGATTCCACTATTAAAAGTTCTATTCTACTAGATTGAACCCATTTACATTTCGTTTTCAACGGTGTTACTTCCCTCAGCACTTTTGTTGATACCAATGTCATCAGACCCCCCGAGGGGCGGTCAAAGTTCTTCTTCGTGGCTGGGCGAGATAGCTGTAGGTATCCCGCAGTGATTGGGGTTTCGTCGCAAGACCAGGTCTCTTGTAGGCAGGCAATGTCCACTTTATTTATTATTTCCTTTATGTATTCTCGTTTTTGCTCATTGCCTAGCCCATTCACATTCCAGGTTATGAGACCTAGATTATGCAAACCCCCCCGTCCTATTCAACCCCACTCAGATCGCCTTCTTCTTCCTCGTCCTCCGTGTCACTATCGTTGGAATCTCCCACGGGGTTACTACATAAAGACCAGTTATCCCATGGGGTGTCATTCCCTGTGTTGTCTATTACTATGTTCAGGCAACTGCGGTTTCCTTCGATTTCTCTATAGAGGTTCACTTGTCTCTTCTGTAGACCGGCGTGCTGTTTTAGGAAGGTGTTGTCTGTAGGGGTTTTTATTTCTCTCTCTGGAATTATTCTTATTCCCTGTTGGTTTATCTCATTGGAGGCTTTCAGGATTGCCCTTTTTACCAGATCTGAATGAAGCGAGATTTTTGTTATTTCCTTTCCATTCCTGTTCTCTATAAAGCCGACTTGCCGAAGGTCGTTTGTACAGATCCCACTCAAACTACAACATTTTGCAAATGCCGTTAAGATCTGTGCCCTATTTAGGGGATTCGTTTTTCTTACCGATTTTCCCTTCTTCCCTGCTGGTAGCTGATCCAGGTATAACCATTTGTTGTTATCCCTCTCTTGTATTTTCATGTTGGTTTCATGAACGTGGTGACTGACATTTGTTCCCCCTGGCTGCCACCCTTTGCTTCTCATGCCGGCTGATGCCTGTGCATGTGGGCTAGCTGTCCTATGGCCATTGAATAGTTCGGGTGTTATCCTTACTTTCTGCTTCATAGTGCAGGTGGTTGCGGGTTTCTCTTTTGCCTCCTTACTTCTTTGAGTTTTCCTTGGTTCTCTCTGGGCCGTTGTTGGTTTGTCCTCTGATTGCATATGACTGTTTGGTATGTAGATCGGGGCTGAAGCGTTTAATCCTGACAGTGCCTCCCTGCCATTTTCTTCCCTTTTCCCTTTCTTGATGGTTTTGGTTCTCTGGGCTTTCCAGCCCTATTCCTTGCAGGGGCCGCTGTATACCCCCCACGCCTTTTTATCAACATTGGTCTCTTCGAAATGTAAACGTTGTCTGAGGCCTCAGCGGGATCCTTTGTAATAGGTTGCTCTGTGGGATGTAGAGTCCCATCGAGGTTTACCACGATTACCTCTGCTGATTCCTTTTCGGCGTTTTCCTCGATGGGTGGTATTGTAGCTATTGGCCTTAACATGCTCGGCATTTGGCTCTTTATCTCCACTAGTTCTTCTTCGTTTTTTTTTAGATGTTGTTTCTGGGCTTTCATCACTCCATTGTTTGAGAGAGATCCTTCAAGGATTCCTTGTAATACCTTCTGCAACATCAATATTAGTTCTATCAAGGATGATGTGGGTGTTACAGAAAGCTCCGAATCTTGAGTATTATTTTTATCTGGGTTTCCCTGGTGACCAGTACTTGTGCCATCTTGCTGTAGTGGAACTGTTTGCGTTTTGTGGTTCTGCGGGAGTTGATCTGGCGCGCCTCCCCAGACGTAGTTCTGGTTCTGACTTTCGATTCCCCTTTGCCCTTCATTCCCTGATGATTGTAACGAGAACATTTTTGGGAAAGATGAAAGACGAGGCGATGATATGTGTTGACTTTGACTCTGTAGGGTCGGGTTCACCAATATGGGGATCTCCCTTCCCTCCTCAATGTCCAGGTCTTCTTCTTCATGGAGTTCTCCCGTATCTATCCATATCTGGTTTGCTACTGTCGTGCCTGACTTTTCACCAATTCCCCCACCATTTTCCTCTCTTTCTCCGTCGTGTTCCGATGTTATCACTGGATCTATTGATTTGTAGTGTTTCCCTACAAAGTCCTTTATGGATTTTGACACTGCCGTGTTCTCTTTCTGTTTCGTAGTTGTTTGATTACACCCTCTTTTTGCCTGCTGGGCATTCTTCGTTGCTCTTTTGACTTTTCTTTTCTTACGTCGCTCCTTGCTGTTGTCCACAGGGGATGCCTGGCTTTCCTGGCTCTCTTCTAGGGATATTGAGTCCTCCATTACTTTACTCTTTCCTGGTTCATCCACTGTGCGCGATTTTTGCCCTCTTTTGGTTGCCATTTCTAGGTTTTTCGTACCTAGTCTGTGGTTCTGCTGAGGTTCGAGTCTCAAGGTTAATTTAGATTACAATTTTTTACCATTCCATAAGAACTTCACTTACCTCTGTTATGCCTTAGAGCCTTGTAGCCATCAGCCTGCCTGCCTTGCCGCACTTGAGAATCCCTTTCACTGCGTCTCCCCGGCTTTCCCCGGTACTTGTCCTTCTTATAGCCGGAATGCCGGGGTCGCCCTTTTGCTTCGTGGCTCCTTACTTCTTCAGGTGCCTCAGAAATTGATAATATTTCTATCCATTGGCTGAATCACCGGAATGTCCATACACTGCTGCCCCCCCCCTTTATTCTGGCTTTCTGTTGGTGTGCCTCTGCAGGTTTTTTGCAGCACCAGTTACCTCCTTTATTTTGCTCCCTACGGGGGTGGGGGTTTAATGTGCAATTGATATTCATGTGCAGGGGTATTATTCCGTGGCGGCACCCCGCGCTCCCAATCTAGCACTCTCTGTTGATATTCCGCCTGACAATTCCCTTCAGTAGGAAGTCCCTCTGTACTTACAGCTGCATAGGTCAAGGCGGGGGCAATGCAATCTAATCACCCCCTGCGCGGCTGTTGCTCGCGATTACTAGGGCTTCCTGCCGGCGTCTTCCCACTCCCGGCCGGCGTTCTGCAGCGATCTGCAGTGTTCTTTAAGCGCTCGTCCAGCCCTCCGCCCCGCGCCGCTCCCCGCTCCACGGCTCTCACCCTGAGGGTTCCGCGATGCTCCGGGGCTGGGAAGAGGGTCGGGGAGACTCGCAGTTGTCCTCGCGGCTATCCTCGGCTATCTTCGGCTGCAAGTTCCCGTTTCCTCGTTGCCTCGTCCTCGTCCTCGGACCTCCCCGTTCGTGCAGCTCCGCCGCGTCCGCTCTTGCTCGGCGCTCGATTCCTTGGTCTGGTCTGGACGGGCTTAGGCACGGCTAGGCAAAAACAGAGCCAACTACAGGACACTTCCCCATGAACCATTTGGCAATGAGGATAGATGCTGTAATAGGAACCTGGAGTGGTCACCACCAATGAAAACCTGCCAAAAACGGATATTTTTTCCAAACGGACACTCAGGGGAGTTCAGGGTGGGGTTCCTCATGTAGGGGCCGATTCACAGAACTAATCTGAGACAAAATCCTAAATTTACTACTTTTGGTTATCAAAGAAGGCACTTATGATTTATGGTATTCAGAGAAATCACTTATGACTACTAACTTTACGTCCGCACTTGGGCTGAACTTTCTGCACCCGGAGCGAAATTTCCGCGCCTGGGGTGGAATTCCCACACTTGTACTGGAATTTCCGCATCCGGGCCAGAATCTTCACTATCTATCCCGAATACCTGCATTTTGGCCATTTGAGCATTACCTTCGATGCTAAACACCTGTCCAAGTGGCTATCGTCAACCACCATGCATCAGCTGACACACTGCAGCCCAACAGCCAATCCCAGCCCTGCAGCACATTTGAAAGCAGAGCAGACATGTACAAACTCTTTCAACATGTCACTGAATGTGTTTGTTCCTCTGCCCCTTGCCATGCGACACGAAGACTTGAGGAGGAGAGTAGAGAGGATCTTCAAACAAAGGATCAACCTATTTGGGATGTCCAGCCAAGATGTCAGGGCAATATACCGTTTCCCTCCAGAAGTCATCTTGGAGATGGTATTTGATTGGGAGGAGAAACTTGACTCTGTGACCTGCTGCTCCCATGCCATTCCAGCCTATCTCAAGGTCCTTTCTGCTCTCCATTTCTTTGCGACGGCGTCATTCCAAAGGGTCATCGGGGACGCTGTGGGCATCTCCCAGGCAAGCCAGTCACAGTGCTTGCATCAGGTACTGTGCTGCATCAATTCTAGAATCCACCTCCACATACGAATGCCCCATACACTGGCCAGCAGACAAAGGGCAGCTAGGGATTTTTATCTCATCTCTCACTTCCCCTGTGTGCTAGATGCAATTGATTGTACCCATGTGGTCCTTCCGTCACCTCACCATATTGCACACATACCTCTGCAACAGACACCGATGGTATTCCATCAATGTGCAGGCTGTCTGTGATGCCAGTGGGAGATACATAGATGTGCATGCAACGTTTCCAGGTGGATGGCTTCAGGAGAATTTGGCAACATGTGGCTACTGGATAAGTACCAATTTCAACAAAACAAAGTACCTCTGACACCATAAATCACACTGAATTAGCTCAACAGGAGTCCCTTTTATTGACTCTGTGATTATTTAGTTATTTTTTGTGATTATTTTTACTTTTTTACATTTAAGTATACCTTTCACCATATACACAACACTATTTTCATTATTCAGGAAAGACTTTTACGCTAGTACAAAAAACGTAAAAACTTGACAGTGCTCTCAGGCTTCAATTACAATGCAACAATACATATGAATATATTTAAATATATGAAAGTTCCTGAAAGTTACACTTTCATTTAATCACTTCATCAAACATCAAACAGTTAATGCAACTGACAAATGTACAGTTTAAATTCCTACAGTGTAGTCCTGTCCTACTGTTAGCAAGTGTGTCACGACCATAAAAGATGTTGGTCATATACACATATCTTGACTTGTGATCCTTTCTTGGTGGTCTGAAGGCAATTTATCACTTTTATAGAGGTGGGTTTATCTTATTCCAACTCAGCCAGCTGAAAAAAGCAGCGTTTTCTATTTTCACATGATCTTTCTAGACCACTGGATTATGCCGACGCGTTTCGATCTTGCAGCTGTGGGACCAGCACACTTTTTTACATCAAGGTCTTCACCAGGGCCTTTTTTGATTATGGTAGGACATTTTTTGAGGTCTATAAAACAGTAATGGAACTGATTTTATTGTGTGTTGTTCATCGTCTATTTAAAAACATTATTCCACCAACCTATGTGGAAGTCTATACATACCGTCTTTGTAGCTGAAGAAAATTACTCTTTTCTTGCTACCTGTTTAAATAGAGTGATCATTAAAATCCAAATACTAAGTCTGATTTACCAGGCTAATATGACTCGCAAGTGAGTATAAGTACCTACCATGTCTCCTGTGTCTGCAAAGGGACGTGGGAGGGTTGGGTCTAAATTCTCGATAATTAACAAGAAAAGTGTAGCTGTGAAATTGAACAAAGAACGCTGTGTGTTACTTATGAGTCCCTATATCATGTATCAAATTCTTCACTAAAAAGGGAACATGCATGCTTGATCATTACTGATATATTAGATTTTCGTCGGAACGGATTTTATGTGCGTAGACAGCCTGACTCCTCAGGTGCGCTATATTTCCAGAGTGCCACATTCCTACTTTAGATTCGAGTGCGGAATGTAAGGCGTGAAGGTATTGCAACTCGCTTTATTATAGGGTGTTGGTGCAGGCTTAAACTATCTTCTATTCTTGTGTTTAAGTGCCGCTTGATCACACCTCTATTCCTTTATGTGTCACTAATCATGCATGCTATTTTCAAAAACGCACGATACCTTTGTGCTCTGGTTCTTTGAAATCACCCCATTTTAACATGCCAGCATGCGGGTATAGCTCCCCGTGTTCGAGTGATAGAAGGTCTGTATTTTATGGCTTAATTTACTTCTTTTCTTCTTTATAGAAACTGATGTCTAGTTTCCGGGCTCTTTGCTGCACGGCGAAGTACACTCGCAGTTTAGGGATTTAGGGCCCGATGTAGGTCGCCAATTACCGGTCGGTAACGGCCGATTTTGGCCGTTACCGACTGGTATTTGTGATTTGACATGTAGGTAGGCTTAATTTACAGAATCAGTATATTTACCGGTTCGGTAAATTTACAGATTCCGTAAAATACCGAATCGGGCAAATTTACCGGCCGGGAAAATACAGATGTAGGTGCCACTGAAAACAGTGCCACAGGCCATTACCGATTCGTTATTTACCATGTAATACTATTACATGGTAAATAACGAATTCCAGTGTACATGCGCATCTGTGCATGTACACCTGTGCCATGTGGCACACAGACATGCCCTAAGGGCATATATGTGTGTCACATGGCACACCAGCCAGAAACAGGGGTGCAACAGGGTGTCAAAGTGACACCCTGTCCCCCTTGTAAAATCGGTAATTTTACCGATTCGGTAATTATCGAATCGGTATTTGCTATT
Organism: Lissotriton helveticus; assembly: GCF_964261635.1. NCBI lineage: Eukaryota > Metazoa > Chordata > Amphibia > Caudata > Salamandridae > Lissotriton > Lissotriton helveticus. The sequence continues at coordinate 764,626,173 of NC_136067.1, read as the reverse complement.
GAATCCTATGGGCTTCAAGGCCCATAGGAATCAATGGCAAATACTGATTCGGTAATTACCGAATCGGTAATTACCGAATCTTACCGAATCGGTATTTTTACAGATTTTTTTTCCTACATAGCAATTACCGATTAGTAAATACCGAATCGGTAAAATTCGGTATTTACCATTCGGTAATTTGCTATTACCTACATCTAGCCCTTAGTCGTACCGGACAGTCTCTCTCGCTATGTTGGTGGCGTCTGACGTCAGGGATAATATTTCTTCTTCTGGTCACATGGGGGGGTTTAGGGTGCATGCGCAACATCGTCCTGGAAGTTGTAGTTCTCTTTAACTCTTTCCTTCCTTGAATCCGACGTTTCATGTGTATTCCTGACGATTATTAACGATTCTCTAATATTGAATCTTTAGTCATAGTTCACACTTGGAATGGTTTTGCCACCTCGACGGCAGACTTTAATACGTTCCGACATTCATCTCTCTTTGACTTCACTTTGTTCAATGTCCATTTCTTCAATACCGTCCAAACGTTGTTTTGCGTATTTCACCATTCTTTTCCGTGGAGTAAATACAGAAAGATTCTTTCTTGAGTATACTGGAGCCCCGTTTTTTTAGTATCACTATCTATGAGGGGTGTATTTATTTCCCATGAAAGAAAGCTTGTAGTCTTGTTTATATACTAGTTGGTCTTCCTCTGGCGTTGGATGTCCCTGTACAGGAATGTTTAGTAAATCATGAATCTAGCTTAATGATGTTCTCTTAAAAGGCGTCCTGGCTTGACTTGCATTTTACCAAAAGATGTGAATTAAGCTTAAACTGACCTAGAGGTATTTGCATGACAGACAAGAATGCATGTCTACCCACAGTTTGTGAGTTCCGACATCTCGTTTAGGCCATTTCCATAGTACCCAGGAAAAGGATGAATTTTGCTTCAATTTTGGACAGAGTGTTTTCTATGTTACTTCCATTAATCTGTCTTAACCCAGTCAACTTGATTTCATTAGGTCCATGCCCCATTGCAATACAGTGTGACACCATCGGGGCATTATGGGTTTTACATCTTATGCGTGACCGATGTTGTGTGATCCTCTTTTTAATCTGTTGGCTGGTCTTTCCAATATATGCTTTTTCGCAAGGACATAATATACAATAAACAACGTTATGAGTGTTGCAGTTAGTAAATTCGTTGTGTTTTATGTATTTCTTCCCGTATGTAAATTTCGTTCCTTCTATTGTACTAGCGCATGAGACGCAATTACGACATTTCTTGTGTCCTTTAATTGGAGGGAGGGACATCATAGAACGCAGGGAAGTGTCCTGTTTTTTTATTTTGGAATTTGCATGCACTAGTTTGTCTTTAATGCTGAAATTCTTTTTGAGTGCAAAGATGGGGACTTGCCTGAATGGTTCGAGGCTTTTCAAGGTGTTCCAATTTTTTCTGATTATTTTTTGTACATCACTCGTTGCTCCTGAGAAGGTTGTAACACATGCCATGGGGGTTGTTTCCTTCTTTGTTCTTGGCATCAGAAGGGCTTCCCGAGGGGTATACCAAGCTCTTTTCATCGCTTTTTTTAATAGCTTCTTAGGGTAGTTCCTTTCTGTAAGTTTGAGAGAAGCGCCACAGCATTCTCAAAGTAATCCTCCTTTTTTTGCAATTGCGGCGTATTCTCAGGAACTGGCTCAGCGGTAGATTTTCCCAGAGGTTTCGCTGATGAAAGCTTGCAAAGTGAAGAAATGTGTTTCTGTCGGTCTCTTTGGTATAGAGGGTGGTGTATATATGGCCTTGATCATGTTTTATCAGGAGGTCTAAAAAATGTCATCTCAACTTTACTGGTGTTCAGAGTAAATTGTATATCGAGATTCCGATCATTTAGCCACACTACAAACAATTGGAGCTATTCTTCACTTCCTCACCAGACCATAAAAACATCATCGATGTAACGATGCCACATCTTTATGTGTCCATCATATGGGTTGCTGTTATATACCCACTGTTCCTCAAAAAAAGCCATGACCATTATGGCCATTTCTGGGGCAAAAGGACACCCCATCGCTGTGTCCTTTACCTGTAGAAACTGGATGTTGTTAAAAGAGAAAAAATTGTTTTTTAAACATATCTCTGCCAACTGCGGGAGAAAATCTGTGGGCGCATTATGTGGTCGGTCTCTTTTTTCGAGAAATATGTGAAGAGCCTCAATTCCTGCTTCTGGAGGAGTATTAGAATAGAGGCTCACGATGTCTAGCGTTACAAGTATTTCATGTTCTTGTTCAAAGGGATGGTCTTCTAAGAGTACGATTGCCTGCATCGTATCTTTGATGTAACTCGTCGTATTGCTCACTAGTGGCTTCAGGAAGGTATCCACATATTTTGCTGGTTGCTCTAGTATTGAATTTACCCCTGAAATTATAGGTCTTCCTGGGGGATTCGTTTGATCTTTATGAATCGTTGGTAAGATATACATTAGGGGTGTTCTAGGATTTTCATTCATCAGGTATTTGGCCTCCTTCTTTGACAGCCATCTCTCCTTTTCTCCTATGATTATTAGCGCCTCCAGTTTAGACTTGATTTTTTTGTTCCAGTCTTTATCAGTTCTCAGACAGTATTGTTCATTATTCAATTGTCATTTCACTTCTTCTTCATACTTATATCGTTGGATTAGCACCACCCCTCCGCCTTTATTGGCGGGCTTGATTATAATTTGATTGTTCTATCTCAAATTATCTAGAGCCAATTTCCATTTCGTATATATTTTCTTATTCTCTAAATTTGACAGGGCCCGTAATACATTCTTTTCGAATGTCAGCAGTTCTATTGGCATATTACTTGTATTTGGGAAAAAGGTCGAAGGATTTTTCAGTCCCGAATAATTCCTTTCTGGCTGGTCTGGTCTGTCTTCGAAGAAGATTCTCAGTCTCATTTTGCGGAACAGTTGTATTACTTCCAATTTATTTTGTCCTAAGTCCGGTTTGACTGTCGAGATAAAAGAGAGCCCTCTTTGTAATGCATTCACTTCATCCTTAGATAGATCGTGGTTCGTCAGATAATAGATTGAAGTCTTCTCATATCTTACCAACGGTAGACATTCCTTCTCGTGGTTATTTCCCCCTGATACTGGTTGGAATGGCGATTGTACCATCGGTTGGCTCTCGCTCGACCGTTCGGCTGGCTGTTGCCTCTGTCTAAAAAAGGAGCCGGCTGGTAGACCTGTCTCTGGGGGTTATTTATTGTACTAGTGGAAGGTTCTGTGTCGCTGGATAAGTACCAAGCACTAAAAAATTAGTGATATGTGCAAATGAAAGGGCTTATTTACAAGCCCCTCGCGCTGCCGGTGCGTCACTTTTTCCCATATGAAAAGTGACACACTGGCAGTGCAAGGGGCTTGTCAATAAGCCCCGAAATGCATGAATGCCACCTTACATTAACAACCATTGTAAATAAGAATCACCAAGCCACATACACAGTCTCAACAGACACTGAATGTATCAAAGTATAGACCATGTTCTGTTCAAATTTAAGATGGAAATGCAACCTATTGCCCTATCTTCCCTTCTAAGGCAATGCTGGATATGCACTCTCCCCTCAACTCCTTACACCTTGCAGACATCCAACCACTGTACCTCAGCATATGTACAATCAGGCACACATGTGAACTCGAGCCATCATAGAGCCCACTTTTGGTCTGTTGAAGTCGCATTTCAGATGTTTTGACCGTACATGGAGTGTGCTGATGTACTCCCCTGAGGTCGTGTGCAAGATCATATTAGCCTGTTGTGTTTTGCACAATATAGCTTTAGCACATAGCTTTCAAATACCTCTTGTACCTCAGCTAGCTCTGAATCCGGGCAAGCAGGCCATTTCACATAACTGAGGTCAGGGTATGCAAGTCCGCAATCATCTGTTTGCCACGTTTTTCGCATCAGCAATGTGTTGTGTCAGGGACAAAATGTGGTTTGCTGTCTGTTGTCAATGAAGAAAATTGAATAGTTAACACTCTGTCCAAAAGTTCCATCCTGAGACTACTTTGTAAACCACACTAACTGTATGTAAACCACAGCTGTTGACAGGAGTCAAAAGATTGACTGTGCATCAGGTCATGTGCCGATGTTAGCAATCAGTGTAGTGGATGTCCCTAAGGAATATATTGACTCAGAGGATGAGATGTATACATTCTGAGAGACCCTCTGTACCTTTTGACAATGGGTGTCTGTATCAAAAAAGTGCATAACTATAGAATGTTGAGTTTTGTCCCCCAACTGATTTGAATCCACCACAAATGTTGGGCCCACAACATGACTGGTGATGTTCTGGCTGAATCTGCCACTGTGTGTCTGAGATACACAGCACTGCTTCTCCTTAATTTACTGTAACGCAACAGACAACTCTTGTGTTGAGCACTAAATATGGACTACATGTACCATAAAGCAAAAGAGGAGAAAATTAAACTGGGGTGTGATGTTGTGTAGCCTCCTCCCCCCCCCGTCCCAGCCGAAATCTCATTACATGGTCTGTACTCCAATTTGTTTCATGTCTCTAATTTTGTCTTACACCGTCATTTCAGGTTTCTCCGCTACAGAATAACAGGATGACAGTGGATTTGATCTGTGAGTGTGGATGAATCATAATGAACACAAAATGGCTGCCAACTACTTCCTGTGATGTGCTTCCTGACGCCCACTTCCAGTCTGTCATTTCCTGTATGAATGGGTTCCGGTTCGATTTCACAACTTCTGGCACAACTGCGCACTCTCCGTATGTAGAGCGTGCGCCGCGTATGCAGACCCTACGCTCCGCAACCGGAAATTACGTATTCTTAGCATCTTATCACACATTTGGATCCATCATTCAAGAAGGCCTTGTTTGCTCTGAAAAAAAGAGATAAGTTTAGGGGACCAGTTAGTGAGAGCATCAACTCCAAAAGCATCTGCAAAACACAAAATGCGACAGTTCTCAAACCTTCCACCAATTCAGGAACGTCACAAATGTGGTACATGCATTAACTATCACCTATCCATTGAAGGGACAGTCTTTGTTCATAAAGACATCCATTGGAAACACAACACTTTTTCGAATTTTAAATCCATATATGTGGTGTATGGAGGTTTTTGTCCTTGCAATAAACTGTACATTGGGAAAATTAATTAAGAAGTATGTCAACGTATAACCCAGCATGAAATCCAGGATTAGAAAGAAAGTCCTTACTGCTTCTTTAGTCAAACACTGGCTAGATTCAAAACACTTGGAATCAGATTCAAGATGGAAAGTAATGTCAGTTATTCAGACAGAATATCAAGGAGGAGACCCAGAAATACGCTTAATTCAACAAAAAGCATTCATAATTGTCAAATTTAACACTGTCATTGACAGGCTGAATGAAATGACAGAATTGCAACACTTCTTTTCGATTTGTGACTGAATTTCAGTAGAAATATGATGACCCGAGTCTCAAATTCACATAATTTTTTAAAGGAATGCATATATATTTTTAAAAACTTTTTCCAATGCTTGGTTTTATAATTCAAAAGACTACATTTCCCAGAAACCAATGGGCTGGGCTTGGCACAGTTCTACAATTAATGTATCGAAAATACTGTGTCCCTATGGTTTTAATTAAAGCCTTTTCCATTTTCACCTCTACCTAATTTTCCATTCATGGAAAAGCTGATTTGATACAGAGTGGTGTTCATTTTAAATTTTTACCTCTGCTTTTCTTTTGTTTTATTTAAAAAAAAAAAATTTCTTGTCCCCCTCTCGCTTGGAGGGGTGTGAAGAACAGGACTTCCGGTACACAAAACGTGAAAGCAATACAGAGAGGGGGTGTATCCGGCAACGACTCGGACACTCATGAGTCGTTCTCGACATATAGTACCGACATGTGAGCGTGAAAAGGTCAGTATAATATATCTTCTCATACTAGTGCAATGTAAAATCTTGGATAGGCACACATGCAATGTATGAGATCGTCAAAGTTCACAAAGTTATGTCTTGCGATCTTTAACTGTTGGATCGAATTACACAGCTTTGAATTGTGCCGGTACTTGGAGAGTAGTTTTGATTTGTGTTCTTAGTTTTAGGATATTTAAATCGTGAACAGTAATCATGCAGCCCTAATATGGAAAGTCCCTTGAAAGACAGATGTGAGGGCCTTTTACGTCATTTGGATATAGACCAATGGTAGCCACATACCATAGAGTGAGTATTTGTTCTATCTGGAGTTTTTCAGATTGGTGAAAAATTAATTTGGTGTCCAGCTAAGATAGCGCAAATAGTTTTTTCATATTTCTTTCAGTGTTCTATCGTTCTGAGTCCTGTGGAGAACTCTAAAAATCAATATAAAGGGGTCCGAAACGGGTCGACAGTTTTTTATCCAAACAAGTGTTTCATATACAATCATACTACAAATTATTTTTGAAGGACTTGCAATTTCACTCGGAGCTGTTGAAGCTTGGAGTAGATGAGAACATCGTAAATTTCTTAGTGGATCTTCACCGAGATCTTAAAGCCACAGTAAGATTTGATCAAAAAGGTAATTTAACACGCAATATTAGAATAATTAAGGGAGTGAGACAAGGCTGTATTTTGGCACCACTTTTATTTACTTAATATATTAACAATCTTGATGAGAATTTATCGGGTGCTAGCAATGACATCCCCCGTGTAGGACTCAAATTTATTCCGGCACTCCTAAATGATGACCATGCTGCCCTTTTAACTAGAACGGTGAATGGTCTACAGCATCTCTTAACCTCATTTACTATTTTTATGAAGTCTCTGGATATGAATGTACATTTTTTTAAATGTCACATTATGATCATGGGGACTAAGCCCAAGAAATATAAGACTCACTATTGTGAGAGGAATTAACTTACTCGGGTAATGTCATTCCCATATCTAGGAGCGATTTTTGATGAAAGGGGTCTTGGATCCCACAAATGCAGGCCAAAAGAAATATAATGGCAAGATCAACTACCGCCGTCTTAGATTCTAGACCCATTCAAGCTATGTTAAGTATTTATAAGGCCAAATGTCTCGCTATTGCAAGTTATGGATCTGACCTTTGGGGTTATAGGAATACCAAGGATAACCAAATTGTGGAAAACACATTTTTAAGAAATTTGTTGTTTGCCCCGTCTTCGACTTCCAGTTATATCACTCATCAAGAGCTGGGCATTGGCTTCATTCCAGACATCGTAGAAGTGGCTCTGCTGCTTAAATGGATTAGCATTTGGATTAACCCTGAGCTTGCGATGAACCGTGATATTATCCATGACTGTCTATCCCTTGACTATGTTAACTGTATTCCATGGTTGAAATATGTAAAAAGGATTGCTACATTTTTGGGGAGACCTGAGTTGTTTAGTTCTCCAGAAACAATGTTTAAGGCAGAAATATTGTGGGCTAAAAACATGTATGTCTAAATATCCCAAAGTGATAGAGAGCAGGTAGAATTAAATAAGCCTTTGGTGCGAGCACACCAGTTGTTATGCACAACATTAACGATTGAGCCGTATTTGACAATTGTGTCGAGTCAGCAGCATCATTTTCTTTTGGTTCAATTTAGATTGAATCAACTGCACTTGCTCTTTGCTGAACCTAAGGGGTGGAAAAAGTTGGAGGACTTAAATGTATGTGCATGTGACAATTTTTCTACTCAGGATTCCATGCATTTTGTTTTGTTTTGCGATCACTTTCTGCATATTCGAAATCGATTTATAATTCCTATTTTAAAGGATAAAGGTTTCACCCAGGCAAGACCAGCCTTTATTTATCTCCAAATGTTGAATAATGAGTCGGAAATGTTTAGTATCACTAGCTTTGTAACTGCCGCAGTTAGAATAATGAAGAATTTAGGATAAGATCATAATTTAGGTTCACTGTTGGTAACTTGATGGGACTTCCTTTTTTGCTGTGAGAAGTCACTATTATATGCCTCAACACTTTTCTTTTAGAGCTTCCACAATGTAATGGTGTTCTTTTGTTTTGTTTCTCCACAACACCAAGAGCTGCTCCAATGCAATGTTGCGTTTTTGCAGATCATGTGTTTATATTACTTTTTTGTATCCTTCCCAGCCCTGAAGAAGTCACAGGATACTTCCCATAGTGATGAAACATGTGTTGGCTGGTTGTGTCTTTAACGACAATACTAATCAAATAACTGAAGAATTCCTAAACTACCTGAGTGGACCTTAGATGATAACCCTCCAGATATATGAGACTGCACTAACCATTATTTTCACCCTGTAACGTGTGCCCAGGACTTTTGCTTTTCTGAAACTTGTGCGGGTTCGACCCACACACATAAAGGGGTTATAGGGTAACTCCCCTTACCAGGTTGCACCGTGTTACATGATAACACACATACATTACGCACATTCAGCAAGGCGCCACACTTCCTGGCACATTCCAAACCCTACTTTTTAAGTCAATGTATTGTTCAGTTTGTCTAAATTGTGTTTGAAAACTGATATTTGAAATGTTTCTTGAAAAAAAGTGCAGATCAAAAGAAAAAGAAAACAGAAAAATATAATAAAGTGCTGTTGATAATAACGTGCGTGATCTCAGGAGTGAGTGATTGTATGAATGGATATCAGTATTGGCATTTGTGTTGTTTCACTCTGACAGCACTGTAAGCATACTGTTGTGTATACACCTATGACACCAAACACATAAACACAGAGGTGCTGGTTGCACGGGTGAGAGGGTGGGTTTTTTGTACATTCAACAGCCTCTGAGAACTTTGGAGGCCTGACGGATGGTGGAATTTATGGGGATTGCGACACGTACATGTGCCAATGAAAAGAGCTTTGAAAGATAGGGACACGATTGTCCATTGCTGAACCGTATATAAATGGTACTTGAAAAGAAGGGGAAGAGAATTACAAAGCAAAGCCTGGGAAAATGTGGTTAACAGCTGTAAACTCAGAGATACGGGTGCAGTCTGAAAGGTGGCAAACACCACTCCATTTTTAAAAAGTACATTGCTTGACTAGAGTGATGGGTGTACCACTTTTCCAAGATATATAGAGTCTCATTAGGGGATACAGAGGTAGAGGTGTAGGCCACTCCAAATGATCCTATCATTAAAAAGTTAATGCTACAAACAACCTCAGCTACCCTTAGAAGTCCCTCTCACAAAGGTCCAGGTCCTGACGGTTTACCAGTGGACTTTTACAAGATGACAGATGAGCTTTGAACTCCATTACTCACTAATGCCTTTAACTCAGTTAGTAAAATGGAGCTCCTCTCATTATGGAGATCAGTTGTCATAGTTCCCATCTTTAAAAAAAAGTAATCAAGATGACCCTTGCTTTTATTCTCCAATATCGATATTGAACTCAATAGTTATTATAATAGGAAGAATTGTGCTAGACAGACTCATGGTTTGGACCAAAGATGGTCTTACACTGTTGGAGGTGCAGTATGGGTTTCGGGCAAGTGTGTGGGACCCTGAAACAATGTCTAAACTGACATCTGATTATAAGTAAAAATACTGTAGTTAAATCAAGCTCTTTATTCCTTTCCATCATTGAATTGTTGCACACCATCGACAGGGTAAATAGAACTAAGTTGTGGACATTAATGCTCGCCTAAGGCCTTTTTCATGGCTTCCCATTTCACACTTTCAGCCTCAGTATGATTTAGAGAAACTGGGGAATGTTCTAGGTCTTTCAACCTAGCTCAGGGCAGGAAACAAGCGTGCGGCCTTCTAACAATCTTGTTCCTTTTATATAATAATGATATTGAGACCAGGCACAGAGAGAAAAGCAAGGACATACCTGTGCTGTTAAATGCTGTTTTAGTTTCTCAAACTTCCCTTGCAAAAAATAAATAATGCCTTTGTTTGTTTCATGGAAGAGCTGACCTTTTCAACCAATCTCTCTAAAATCCTCTATATGGCCTGTGGAGGAAAAAACTTGAAGACCTGGGCATATTCAACCACGGGTCACTCTATAGGAAGGGTGCATCATTTCCACTACTTGTGTGTACCATTGATAGGGCTGGTTCCTGAGACCTCTGCGTCCCAAAAAGGAAGAAGAAGTTTTTTAAAGTCTTCAGGCTTCTCATTTAACCTCGCTGCAAGCATTGATATTAAGCCAAATGTCGTGCTAGAAGAAATTTACAACCATAAGTGCTTCCCTGAGCGATGGGTCTGATATCTGGGACTATAGGGACATGAGCACCTTTCCAGTTGAGGAACATAGTGTTCTCCACCTCCTGGTGGTCCTACAAGTAGATCTAACTAGGCTGATGCAGATAAGGATGGCTCCCCTCTTACTTTGTTGCTCCATCTGATCTAACAAACATGCTTCTCTGAATACTCCGTACTGTATTTCTTGCAGTTGGGATCCTGTTGCTTTCATATATTTGGTCTGAGCCTGACATAACAGGTTTACTAATCCTCTTATTACATCATCCATTACATATTCAGTTACATCACTGATGACATCACTGATGATATCTCAAATGACATAATTGAAGGCATCACTAATGAAATGACATCATCCAATGAATATGAGAGTTTGCTAGACACTTACTATATAGAAAGGTATTTTGTAAGCTACTTTGACTGCTAGGTGTGGCTCTCCCCCTACCAGCCCCACATCAGAGCATGCACTTGCCATACCCATGTAACCCAGGAACACAGCAGAATAGGGCACTTCTCTGTCGGGGTCTGCCTTGCACCTCGGCCACCGGCATGTCAGTTGTGGTTTCAGCATAAAAGTCATCACTGTTCATCCGGGGATGGGAATGCAGCAATGTCTGCTTTGGGTAGGCAAACTACTCTGGTGAGACTTCTCCCCGTTGTCGCCTCTCACTCGGATGTTGTTTGGCTTCCTCCATTTTCTACTTTCTTTGTGCTTTCCTTAATTTCTGTGCTTTGCTTCCTTTCAGCCAGAACTACACTCGGTCTGTCTCATCCTCTTATAGCTCTCTTGATCCTTCTTCTCTCTCTCGCTTTTCTTCAAACTCCTGTAAAAATAAAAGTCCTTCCTTTGTTTCTAATACTCCATTCTTTGCTTTCAGTTTTCTTTTGTTCCAGGTGTTTTAACTAATTCCTTTCCTTCTTTTCTAGGTGAAGATGATGTCGCTGACCATTGCAAAATCTCGGGTAAATTATCTACCTTACTATTTCCACTGGTTCTGCGGTACTCCAGCAAGAGCTAGCCCAGACCCCATGTATCCTTGATGGAGGCCATTGGTGCAATACGTGGTTCCATGGTTACTCCAGTGGGAGTACCATAGTACTAGTTGGCTCAACATTTTTTATATTTTATTTACTCTTGGGGGGGTGTCCCTCTAGAAGCCACTCATGACTGCATGGGGGTCAGGGTACTCCTACTCTGATTCCTTGCATCTTTTTTTTAAGATTCAGGACAATGGCACTGAGTCCCTGTGTCCTGTATTTGCATCAGTAACATCGATGTTGGTGTTGCAGCCACCCCATCAAATCAGTTGGTAACATAGCACCTCTTGGTCCTGCTGTAGCGAGACAGCCAATGGGAAAATAAGCCCTTTTGACATATCTAAACTCTCTGCTTTTTTAATTTGTGATTCAATGGGAGTCCCATTAGAGTACAGCAGGACCAACCGTCCAGTTACCTCTATTTTGTTAACCTTACTTTCTCAAAAACTTCTGAACAGTTTAGTACTAAGTCACACAAAGCACAATTTCTAAGTAAAAGTTAGCTTTCCAACATATTTGGTGTAATTCTGTTGCTGTTTGTTTTTCCTGTGGCATTGTGTTACATTTCCTAAAGGAACGGACATTTGAAAATGGTTTTGGGACCTCTTCTGTTTTTCAGCGCCAGCTTGACAGACACATAATAATCAGGAAACAAAAATTATGCATTCAACCATAGTATGCTTTTCTGAAGAACCAGAAAATAAGGAAACACCTTCACCCTGCAATGTTGCCAACAACCATTGATCAGACAGCAAGATTGCTATGTAGGGAACCCAAGTCTGTCATTCTATGATGATCAAAATATGGTACATTTGTCTATAAAACTGAAATAAAAATGTACTCAGGGAAGTGTTCATGGCTATATAGTGCAAGACTCGTCCATAAGTCAATTCTTACAGGCTATGACATAGATCAATGTGTTATGAAAGAATGAGTGCAATACTGTTTGGGTCTGATTGGGATTGATTCAAGCATGAACAAATTATCTTAACGCTTATCTCAAAAAGCCACTAGGTCTCTGTTCAGATACCAAGAAGAGAGAACTTTGGAGATTACCTGATTCTCCTGCTTCATGAAATGCATGAGGGCTGATTTGAACTCTACCTGAAAGGACTTGGTACCATGACTTTTGAAAACATCTTTCTGACAGACTGACAGGGACATTGGAGTCCTGGAGAATGCCTTCTGATGTGGAGCATGGAACTACTCGGAAGGTTACTACAGCAGAGAGACACCTATGGCAGAAAGATACCTGGATGTGTTTTAAACTACAGCATTTATTCCTAAATATTAATTTTGCAGTACCTATGTCATTTACACAATAGAAAGGTGTTAGACCTGACAGCCTTAGGGAGGTCTTTCCCAATCTTTTAGCATGCCTCCAGCTATTTTTTTGTACTTGTTCTGCTGGCTTTAGAGCTCCGCACACTTTACCACTGCAAACCAGTGCTAAAGTGCATGTGCTATCTACCTAAAACATGGTAACATCAGTTCATGCACAATTGGCATATTCATTTATAAGCCCCTAGTAAAGTGCACTACATGTGCGCAGGGCCTGTAAATTAAATGCTATTAGTGGGCCTGTGGTTCATTAACATTATATCAAGAACAAATATATTGTGATGCCTAAATATTGTGTCAAAAAATATACATACAAAGGTAAGTAAGAAAACAGACAAAAAAATATCGTTCTACACTAATATCATTAAAAAAACAAAAATATTAATTTGTTATTGAAATATTTTGGTTAATAGAGTAAATATTGAAAGCTTTAATATATAACATAACTATAATGTAAATTGCATAAATGGAAGCAACATTTTATACGATATAAACACATATATACTTAGATAAACATATACACAGATATATTAACCCTGGACATAGAGGGCATAGCGGGGCTTCACGGAGGGCCACAGAGTTGAGAACAAACTCTGTGGAGTTCCACTACACAACAGTGCACCACCCGCCCTATTAACAATTACTTACAACGCAGCTCAGGTAAGATGTTTTTATTTACTTTAATGTCATTTTTTAAAAGTAACTATTAATAGGGCAGGTGGGAGGCGGGGCTGGTCAACTCCGCTCCACCACGGAGATTTGTCTACTCCAGAAAGTCGGCAAATCTCCGCATACTTTGGGGGCAGAGCGGAGCTCTCCGCCCGTAGTTAAACTATATATATGTTTCTATATTTATACCTAAATATATGTATAAAACACTAATAAAAAATCTATTTCACATTAGATTACTAATCTAATATATATATATATGTGATCAAGTCCGGGTTTCCTGGACGAAACGCGTCATGCTGTTACCCATCTTGGAATAAAGCACTTCTTGCATCATCCATCCCTGTGGTCTGTACCTCTTTGTGCTTGTGTTCGTTTTGGATCCTTGTGCTATATATATATATACCTACTGGTGGTTGCCAGCAGGTAGTTATAGTTAGGACCAAGTTTCCATAGGAAGAGGATTTTTGTTTTGCTTATAACTTCAGCGTCGTTTAATGAATCTTCATGACATTTTCCAAACTAATTATTTGTTCATATCAGCTCTTATGTTGAAAGTTTGGGGGTGATTCGTTAAGGGCAGGCCAAGAAAAAAGGGGGGTTCCAAAATGTGTTTTCTCCATGCAATTTCCATAAAAAACTTTAAACAAGGCTACAGGTCGAATGGGTGAACGGAATTACCCCAAATTTGACAGGGCGAATGGTCTTGTGCTAGAAAGCACACTTTTGTTTATTTGGTGTAAATCTGTTCAGTAGTTGTGGAGAAATATCGAAATTTACAGATATCGATATGTTTTTGGATTCCGCCATCTGATTGGCTGAGGCGTTATGAGCACAAGCTTTCTGCTTATTGGCTGTGAGCTGTTGCAACTAGGAAGTGTTGGCAGCCATTTTGTGATTCCGTTGAAACGAGTAAGGGGAAAAAGGGGAAAAAGAGTAGGAAACAGGAGGTTAGGAGCCCTGTATCCTCTGTGGGGGAGTGCGAAGCAAAGTAGTCACTCCTACCGTTCTGAAAGTGCGGTGTTGCTCAGAGTGACAGGATGCTGAGGTGGGATGCTGCTATACTCAGGTATGAAACCGAGAGCCTAAACCGTGAGCTCATTGCTGTAAAGTGATGTGCTCTGGTCTTAGTAGCATACGTGTGCAAGTAGTGTTAGTAGCCGTTTATATCATACAGGGAGTGGGAAGCGAACTACTGACCCCTATCGTGCATTTATACTATACTAGAAGTGGGAAGCGAAGTACTCACACCTACCAGTGTGTGTAGACTCGGAGATCAAACCAAGCTGATTGCTTTAAAATGATGGGCTCTGGGCGGTATAGCATACTGGCCACTGTAGTATTGCTGTGTAAGTAGTATTAGTAGGCGTTTATACTAAGCATGGGCGAAATCTGCGAAATCGCGGTCCGCGAAATCGTGCGAAAGCGAATTTGCGATCCGCATAATTTGCGAATTCGTGCGAAATTGCGAATTTTGGGGGTTTTGCGAGTTCGCGGGGCTTTTTGCGTGTTCGCTTGGCTTTTTGTGTGTTCGCGGGCCGCTTGCATGGCGAAGTTACCCATGCGGTCGTGTATGGGCACACAGCACCCTCTGGTTCATCACTGTCACCCTCTGGTTCACCACTGACACCCTCTGGTTCACCACTACCACCCTCTGGTTCGTTACTGCCACCCTCTGGTTCATTACTGCCACTCTCTTGTTCACCACTGCCACCCTCTGGTTCATCACAGCACCCTCTGGTTCACCACTGTCACCCTCTGGTTCACCACTACCACCCTTTTGTTCACCACTCCCACCCTCAGGTTCATCACTGCCACCCTCTGGTTCATTACTGCCACCCTCTGGTTCACCACTGCCACCCTCTGGTTCACCACTGCCACCCTCTGGTTCATCACAGCACACTCTGGTTCACCCCTGCTGCCACCCTCTGGTTCAGCACTCACCACTGCAACCCTCTGGTTCATCACAGCACCCTATGGTTCACCACTGCCACCCTCTGGTTCATCAATGCCACCCTGTAGTTCATCACTGCAACCCTCTGGTTCACCACTGCCACCCTCTGGATCATCACTGCCACCCTCTGGTTCATCACTGCCACCCTCTGGTTCATTACTGCCACCCTCTTGTTCGCCACTGCCACCCTCTGGTTCATCACAGCACCCTCTGGTTCACCACTGCCACCCTCTGGTTCACCGCTGACACCCTCGGGTTCACCACTCCCACCCTCTGGTTCACCACTACCACCCTCTTATTCACCACTGCCAACCTCTGGTTCATCACTGCCACCCTCTGGTTCATTACTGCCACCCTCTTGTTCACCACTGCCACCCTCTGGTTTATCACAGCACCCTCTGGTTCACCACTGTCACCCTCTGGTTCACCACTACCACCCTCTTGTTCACCACTCCCACCCTCTGGTTCATCACTGCCACCCTCTGGTTCATTACTGCCACCCTCTGGTTCACCACTGCCACCCACTGGTTTATCACAGCACCCTCTGGTTCACCCCTGCTGCCACCCTCTGGTTCAGCACTCACCACTGCCACCCTCTGATTCATCACAGCATCCTCTGGTTCACCACTGCCACCCTCTGGTTCATCAATGCCACCCTGTAGTTCATCACTGCCACCCTCTGGTTCACCACTGCCACCCTCTGGATCATCACTGCCACCCTCTGGTTCATCACTGCCACCCTCTGGTTCATTACTGCCACCCTCTTGTTCACCACTGCCACCCTCTGGTTCATCACAGCACCCTCTGGTTCACCACTGCCACCCTCTGGTTCACCACTGACACCCTCTGGTTCACCACTACCACCCTCTGGTTCACCACTACCAACCTCTTGTTCACCACCGCCAACCTCTGGTTCATCACTGCCACCCTCTGGTTCATTACTGCCACCCTCTTGTTCACCACTGCCACCCTCTGGTTTATCACAGCACCCTCTGGTTCACCACTGTCACCCTCTGGTTCACCACTACCACCCTCTTGTTCACCACTCCCACCCTCTGGTTCATCACTGCCACCCTCTGGTTCATTACTGCCACCCTCTTGTTCGCCACTGCCACCCTCTGGTTCATCACAGCACACTCTGGTTCACCACTGCCACCCTCTGGTTCACCGCTGACACCCTCGGGTTCACCACTCCCACCTTCTGGTTCACCACTACCACCCTCTTATTCACCACTGCCAACCTCTGGTTCATCACTGCCACCCTCTGGTTCATTACTGCCACCCTCTTGTTCACCACTGCCACCCTCTGGTTTATCACAGCACCCTCTGGTTCACCACTCTCACCCTCTGGTTCACCACTACCACCCTCTTGTTCACCACTCCCACCCTCTGGTTCATCACTGCCACCCTCTGGTTCATTACTGCCACCCTCTGGTTCACCACTGCCACCCTCTGGTTCATCACAGCACCCTCTGGTTCACCCCTGCTGCCACCCTCTGGTTCAGCACTCACCACTGCCACCCTCTGATTCATCACAGCATCCTCTGGTTCACCACTGCCACCCTCTGGTTCATCAATGCCACCCTGTAGTTCATCACTGCCACCCTCTGGTTCACCACTGCCACCCTCTGGATCATCACTGCCACCCTCTGGTTCATCACTGCCACCCTCTGGTTCATTACTGCCACCCTCTTGTTCACCACTGCCACCCTCTGGTTCATCACAGCACCCTCTGGTTCACCACTGTCACCCTCTGGTTCACCACTGACACCCTCTGGTTCACCACTACCACCCTCTGGTTCACCACTACCAACCTCTTGTTCACCACCGCCAACCTCTGGTTCATCACTGCCACCCTCTGGTTCATTACTGCCACCCTCTTGTTCACCACTGCCACCCTCTGGTTTATCACAGCACCCTCTGGTTCACCACTGTCACCCTCTGGTTCACCACTACCACCCTCTTGTTCACCACTCCCACCCTCTGGTTCATCACTGCCACCCTATGGTTCATTACTGCCACCCTCTGGATCATCACTGCCACCCTCTGGTTCATCACTGCCACCCTGTAGTTCATCACTGCCACCCTCTGGTTCACCACTGCCACCCTCTGGATCATCACTGCCACCCTCTGGTTCATCACTGCCACCCTCTGGTTCATTACTGCCACCCTCTTGTTCACCACTGCCACCCTCTGGTTCATCACAGCACCCTCTGGTTCACCACTGTCACCCTCTGGTTCACCACTGACACCCTCTGGTTCACCACTACCACCCTCTGGTTCACCACTACCAACCTCTTGTTCACCACCGCCAACCTCTGGTTCATCACTGCCACCCTCTGGTTCATTACTGCCACCCTCTTGTTCACCACTGCCACCCTCTGGTTTATCACAGCACCCTCTGGTTCACCACTGTCACCCTCTGGTTCACCACTACCACCCTCTTGTTCACCACTCCCACCCTCTGGTTCATCACTGCCACCCTCTGGTTCATTACTGCCACCCTCTTGTTCACCACTGCCACCCTCTGGTTCAGCACAGCACCCTCTGGTTCACCCCTGCTGCCACCCTCTGGTTCAGCACTCACCACTGCCACCCTCTGGTTAATCACAGCACCCTCTGGTTCACCACTGCCACTCTCTGGTTCATCAATGCCACCCTGTAGTTCATCACTGCCACCCTCTGGTTCACCACTGCCACCCTCTGGATCATCACTGCCACCCTCAGGTTCATCACTGCCACCCTCTGGTTCACCGCTGCCACCCTCTGGTTCATCACAGCACCCTCTGGTTCACCACTGCCACCCTCTGGTTCACCCCTGCCACCATCTGGTTCATCACTGCCACCCTCTGGTACATCACAGCACCCTCTGGTTCACCACTGCCACCCTCTGGATCATCACTGTCCCCCTCTGGTTCATCACTGCCACCCTCTGGTTCATCACATCACCCTCTGGTTCACCAGTGCCACCCTCTGGTTCACCACTACCACCCTCTTGTTCACCACTGTAGATTATGGGGGAAGCACACCTGCCCAGCCTCAACTAGGATGAATTAATTTGGGGCTGGTTAATGTGTCACTGAATTTGTGCTTCAAGTCTGGCACCTGCTTCCATAGCTGTAAGTGCTTCCTGTTGCAGTTATATTTTTTTACAGGAGCATTGTGCCATACTTGTAACTATTCTCTGACCCTGCTTTGAGGGTCAGAGCAGGGTCAGAGACTAGTTGCAAGTAGGCAACTGAACTCTGGAGGGGCCCCTCAGGAATCACTACAGGGAATGGTTACAAATTAGCTTGAACTTTTGCACCTGCTAAGTGCTTTCAGTTTTCCAAAATGCGTTTTTCTGCCATTTCGCGAGATTCCCGGGGCGCGAATTTGTGCGAATTCGAACTTGCAATCCGCAAATTCGTGCGAATTTGTTTATTTCTTTTTTTTGTGTATTTGCACATTTTTTTGCTTATTCGCGGACCGCTTGCAGCGCACCGACCCCGAGGTTGCCCATGCGGTCGTGTATGGGCGCGGCCATCTTGTTTGCGTGACGTGTTTCCGTTTCCGGGCGCTCGTTGCATGCTCGCGTCGTATGCGGCGCGTGATTACGTGTTCGTGGGCGTTATTGCGTGCTCGCGGGGGAAATATCGCGCGAACTTACCCACGCAGTCCTCTATGGGCGCGGCCATCTTGTTTTTCATTCACTGCTATGGTTTTGGGCATGCTTCCTCTCTATCCATCTTACATCTTTGTAATACTATGTTTTTCTGAACTTTTTTTTGTTTTTTTTGCTTATTATCTCTTTCTTCAATTTCCTACATCTATATTTTGTGTTTTTTTTTAAACTTTTTGTTACTTTATTACCTACTTTATTTCTTTTGCTCTCTCTCTTATTTTTTTCACACCTATTCTTCTTTCCTTCTTCTTTTGCCCAGGACCATGGCTAAGGGAGGCGACAAGGGCAAGGGGAAGGGCCCAGCACCCCGTACCCGGCTCCCTTGCAGGCGTTTGAGGGGGGAGGAAGTCCAGGCCAGGGAGATCTTCTCTGCGGTGGAGGTGGCCGCCTTGATGGTTTTTGTCCAAGTCTACCTCCCTAAGACCGTGGCAGCAGGTGGGCGGATTGCTTCCGGTTACGGCCTCCGGGAGCATCGCCAGCTCTGGGAGAAGGTGTGCCGGCGCATGTATAAGGAGTCTGGGGTCCGGCGCACCTACCAGCAAGTGACGCACCGGTGGAGTGACATCTTGGACCGGGAGCATGACATGCTCGACCTGCTCGGTGTGGAGATCCCTGGCCTTGGTAAGTAGCTATTTAATAACTACTTTTTTTCCTTCTGCTCTGTTATATTGCTAATCTATTTTTTTCCTGAAGAGTACGAATGCTGCTGATTCGATTACATTGCAGGTAAATTAATGTTTAAATTGCTTCTGTCATTGCAGGTGCTCGCCTGGTTATTGGCGTTGGTACTATGCTTACTTGTTTGCAACTTTTTAGTCATTTGAGAGCATTACTGCGTAATGCTAGAGACAGTAGACTCAAGACTAGTCCTTCTTTGTACTCCTGCTGCTGCCACTTTGAAGAGATAGTGGTGGATTGATACGTTGAGTATATTATTTATTACTTGTTATAGGACAATTGTTAGTGGTCTGCAATCATGATGACGGACTGTGTCTGTCACGCGACGTCTCGTGCTGCTGAGTGATGGCAGTCGTAGTAGAACCTTTTTGTTGTTGATGTAGTTAGTGAATTACATAACTTTCCTATTAGACGGCCTGCGAAACCTGCAATACTGTACTACTATCCTCCTAGTTCACCACATCAGATGCAATTGATGTTAATTTGTTTCCCCAACATAATTTTAGATTGAGTACAAAGAAATCAAATATTTCCAAAAAAACTATCATCCATGTTGTGTTTCTTTATTTCATGATCACCAGGACCTCCCAGGGGCAAGGCGCCGGCGGCAACAGAGACTCCGGTGGCAGAAGGTGGACAGGAGCAGTCCCTTGCAGGCTCTTCTGCTGGCCCCAGTAAGTTGTTCTATTGTTATATTAATACTTATACTTCCCTAACTTTTACAGCTCCTATTCATTACAAACTGGTTCCTAATAATTCTATGCTTTACAAAATAGTCTTTGATCTTCTTCTAATGTAGACTACTTTCTACATTCTTATCCTGCCTCTACCATCACTCTCTGTGCTACTACTAGTATTTACGATTATGAGTCGGTCAGTGTAGTTAGCTAAGCTTGCCCATTCGGCAAACGGTGTGAAACAAAACTCTGATACAGCAATAGCTCTAGGCACTGAGTGCAGTCCTCTGGGTTGCCCTTGCTGTCTATTCCAGTCTTCTTAATGTAGGTGCTTTGACAATTTCCAACAACAAAATGTCCTTGTTTACACCAAGTAAAAGGTAGCAGTTGCCTTTTTGATTTGAGAGGAGCACATCCCATACTGCTAGTGTTTCAGGGACTATTCTGCACACAAAGAAGTATGGACAAGATAAATACTAGGACATTGTTGATGATAGGTGCAGTTCAACTTTCAACATACCTCAGTCGGAACAGAAGTTGAACCCCCATCCCCTGACCGACTATCTAGTGTGTCTGACCAATGATTTTACGACCCAGAAGAACAGAAGAAGACTACCGCCGAGTCCCGGCCTATCTGAGTCACTGAAAGAAACATGACTGCCAAGTGCAGTAGTTCAAACCTTTCAGCTCACTCACTCGTGAACAAAAACCACACAGTGTTTGTTAGTTTTAAAGTTTTATTTTCAATTAAGAAATGAAAACGTTATTTCTTTATTTTTAACAGCGTAGTATTCTGAGGGAGCAATGGTGATGGATGAAGATGACGTTAAAGTTCAAACAACATTCCCATGAATGAAATTAGTATGACTCCAACTTAATATTAGTTAACAGACACATGAAATTATTAGAATAACTGTGCGGGAGCCCCCACCTTCTTTAAAGTACTTAAAGTACTGCTGGTGATGACTTACTAGTAGTTGGTGAATCGTCTGGCAGACGGGCAATGGAATCTTCTTTCTGTAATGAGAAAAATGGTGCACGTTAAGCAAGCATTCATCAGTTGTCATAAGAAGAAGTGTAGCATTTAATGGAATAAGCATATAAAAGGTTAAAACCCTCCCCAAAACCGTTACTTTTTTTCAATCCCAGTAATAAAAAATGTATTATGTAACATTTTCTTCCATTACGAGACAAAATAGGGGGTTGTGTATGGCATCTGAAAATATAACATGTTTTTCCTAGAAGTCACAACATCTGATGCGGCACAGATGACCACCAGTGCCGGGGCCAGCAGTGCGGAGGGGTCCACTCTGGATGCGGCGGCGCCAACAGGAGGAGCTGGGGGGGAAGACTCAGCGGCGGCGGACGGTGGTAAGTTATTATACTCCTTACTTATTGAATTTTTTTTGAGTAGGCTCGCAAAGGAGTGTATGATGTACTGTACAGTAGTACACAGTACACTAGTATAAGTACACTTTACTGTCAAGAACATTTACTAATTTAGATCTACTTTTTGGGCTATCACGGAGAAGACAGTCAACCTTGACTTTTAATAGCATTAGCGGCGGTACTTCTCTGGTAACCAATGGCCCCCTCTATTTCACTTCAACTCAGCTGGCAAATTTTTATTGTGAAGCCAAGTCATATCAGATGTAGTTTAGGGATGTGAAGAACGAAAAGTTAAAGAAGGGTGAAATGAAGGACGACCGAGTCTTAATATTTATGACTGTAAAGAATGGTTTTGTTGAATGCCATTCAACATAAGAAAGAAGACGGCGGTTTCCAAAATATAATGAAAAGGGTGTTAGTTGGTTGTTGACAAAAAGAAATTTTGGTACATTTGAGACATTAAGAAGAATCATAGATGTACTTTGGAAGCCTGGATGTTATCTTCTTTATCCTCCTCGTCGATAGCAGAGGTGTATGATGTAGTAGAGCAGACGCTGAGTGGATGAAGTATGGCCAGTGGCAGTGCCACCCCTATAGAAAAGTAAGACATTCCTATCCCAACCTGTATGTACTGCTTAAAGTACTGCGAGTCTGCATCATCATGGCCTGTGTCTGTATTTCTTGGGTGAAAGCTGAGTGAGCTGCCATTATGGCGGCTACCACAAGTTCACGTACCAGTAATATCTTTTGCAAAACAAGAGAAAACAAATAAAAAAGGCATTTTTTTTTAGTACTCTCTGACCATGTATGTAGTAGTGAGTCCACCTATAGTGCTGCTAGTGGAATTCCTGAAACTCACAGTGTCACAGGCTTACAAAGACGGCGGAAAGATACATGCCAAAATGTTATACTGTGTTTGCTACTTGCTGGTGTTACTGAGTGTCAACCTTCCATTGAATTATTTTGACTTTTGATGTTAAAGACTATTGGCTACAGTATTTTTCTTTCTTTCTTCATAGATGCTACTCCCAAAAAGCTCACCCGTAAGGAGATGGCTGTCCGGGCCAGGGCCCCTAAGCTGGAGGCTATTCGTGCCGAGTATCGGCGGTTGTGGGTTCGGGAGCATGAGGAGACATCAACATCTACATCCTCCTCCACTGCCCCCGGGTCCACCAGCCAGAAGCCTCCAGCAAAATGGAGCCGTGGCCCGACAGCCTCCCGCCGCCGCCGCACAGCAGCAACAACATCAGCGCCCCCCCCAGATCCTGGATGGTTCGTGTGTGCCGGCTACGCAGAAGAGTGGACTACCTGGAGCGGTTGGACGAAAAACATCAGCGCCAGCTCCGGGACCTCCGCAAAGAGCAGCGGGACATGCAGCAACAGCTTGCCAAACTACGCCACCAGAGGAAGTGACTGTCCCTTGCCCCTTTTTTAAAGACTGTTGGGGGGTGGGAATTGGGTGTTTGGGAAAGGGGACTTTTGGACTTTTTGACATTGGTTGGGTTCGGGTGGGGTGAGTTTGGGTAATTTATTTTATTATTGTTGTGCTGAAAACAACACGAATATATATTTTTTAATAATTATTTCTCTTACAAAAACACAGTATACGCATTCATATATTATTTTGTGTGGGGTTGGCGGTGGTTACTGGATGTTTGTTTTCTTCAAACTTACCAGCATGAATGAAACATCTAGTCCTGAAATGTACCAAAATGCAAGTAACCGAGTTAGTAAATTTAGTAGCCCTACTACTGTACTTTACTAGTAGTACAGTCAGTCTCTGCTCTCCTCCCAACTTAGTCCTCCTAGCCCATTTTTCTACTACCTCTCCAATATGCTTATCTTACCTGTGATTTGTGTTTGAGAATCGGGGTAGCCCCAGGGCTGGCTGCATTGCAAATGGTGATTAAGGTTGGTTGTTGACTTGAATCCTCGATGGATGCTATATCATTGTTGTGCTGGTAGCAGTAGTGGTACACACTGGCAGTATCACCATATGAAAAAAAAGAAGAAATTAAACATTGAGTGGCCTGAGCGTAGCATTAGAAACAGTACAATAGATAGTATGGTACAGAACAGTGCCCTAAATTGTAGCCTAAGCAGTGCCAACATAAGGTAAGCATTAAGCATTTGATTGTTCACGTCGTATAGGAGGAGGATGTTCTCATCAATCCACGATGGCGCACATGAACTTCTGGTTGCTTTGACCTTATCCTCCCCAGCAAGTGTGTGGAATTTATTTTTGTTGTCAGTCACACCTCAAAGAAATACCACACAGCCCGGGGGAAGAGGGTTAGGGTTTGAAAATTGGATGGGAATGGGGTTTTTTGGGAAAGTTTGGTACAGAGGAAAAAAAACACAGCATGGACAGACAAACAACAAATGAAGAGAAACAAATCTTTGGATTTGAAGATATTGATAAATCTTTAAAGGGACATAAAGAAAGTGCACTACGGTATGCCAGAAGTTGTTTAATAAGGGGATGGTTTTTAGCTTACTGAAAAGTTGTACTACTACTTACTGCAGCTTACTAGTAACTACGAAGAAACAAGTTGACAGTACAGGGCTGCAGTCATTACGCAATTTCACTTGCCTCTCTGCCCTCAGAGAGAATAAACACTTAGAACATTAAATTAGTGTTAAACATAGCAAAGACGTATCAAATAGCTGGAGGGATGAATTTGAAGCAGAGATCAAACAAACGCACAGAGTCACACTCGTAGAAGTAAGTTCAAGTTCACAAGACTATCATTTGAAAGATAAGGAGAATTTTGGATACTGTTACTGTTTTTTGTAGTTGTCCCGTTGAATTTGTGAAGTTGATGCATCCAGCCATTCCTCTTATTCGCGGTAGTCCTTTATTCCATCGGATGCTCCGTCAATCAATCTTGGTGACCAGACACACTGTCCACTGCCTGCCTGATGCGGATTTGCGGATCGCTAATTGTAAGCCTAAGTAGTACATCGATGGCACAGGGTAAAAGCCTGCCTGTAATTGATGATGGAAAAACACAACAGTAAGTGTTAAAGACACCTCGGAGAAAAAAATATATCTGGCACTCTGTGTAGTGCAAAAATTATACTGTCACTTTCAGAGATGACAATCCCCAAAATCTAGAACACCCCACATTACCCTCCCAAAAACGTGCAGAATACTGCTGCTACCTCGCAGAGGGCTAATTTCAAATCGTGCCAAAACACACTCAGAAAGTATGCCCAAAACCCCCCTTTCCTACCCTCTCCAAACCACTTGCAATCAAAATTAGACATTCCAACAACTGTTCCAAGGCCCCACCCAGTCGTAAAAATCTAGCACTCCCGCCCAAACACATGCAATACAATACTGCTAACCCTAACGAGCCCTAAGTTAAGAATAGTGGCAAACGCTTTCTTTAACTAGGCCAAATCCCCCCTTTCCCACCATGGATTTTCTTCTAACCACTTGCAACCAAAATTACACATTCCTACGAGTGCTCTAAGACCCCAGAACCCAGTTGCAAAAATCTAGAACACCCCCAAACACATGCAATACTGCTGCTAACCCTAACGAGCCCTAAGTTAAAAAAAGTGCCAAAACGCTTTTCAGCATGGATTTTCTCCAAACCACTTTTATCCAGTATTAGACCTTCCCAGCAATGCCCCAAGACCCGCCAATCTGCCCGCAAAAAAGCAGAACACCCCCAAACAGGCAAAAAGCAAAAATGGAAAATCTCATACTTAGAATATTTTCGGCCTTCTTTCAATTCTGTCCAAACGCGCTGTGCAGCTAGGCCATAACTCCACTTTTCCATCATGGATTTCCTGAAAAACAAATGCAATCAACATTAGACTGTGCCAGCAGTGCTCCCAGACCCGAAAACCCACCCCCAAACACCAGGAACCCCCCCAAACAGCACCCCAAAGACAAGCAAGTGAGCAACAACGCAAAAACTTTTTCACCTCTGATGTTCTCCAAAACACTTTTATCCGGTATTAGACCTTCCCAGCAATGCCCCCAGACACGTCAACCCGGGCGGAAACAAGTAGAAGACCCCCAAACAGCCAAAAAGCAAAAATACAAAAATGGGGACAGAAATTTTTTGGCAAATTTCCAAAATTACACCATGCGCGCTCTGCAGCTAGGCCCTAACTCCCCTTTGCCACCATGGATTTGCTTCAAACCTCTTGCAATCAAAAGTATCCATACCCAGCATTGCTCCAAGACCCCAAAACCCACCCACAAACACCAGGAACCCCCCCAAACAGGCCCCCGAAAATGCTAAAGGTAGCAAAATGCCTAAAAAGTGAAAAACTTTTTCACCATGTATTTTATCCAAAACACTTTTATCCGGTAGCAAAACCGGAAAAGCTCACACTTAGAAATATTTAGGCCTCATTCCAAAATCACTCCAAGCGCGCTGTGCAGCTAGGCCATAACTCCAGTTTTCCACCATGGATTTCCTGAAAAACAAATGCAATCAACATTAGACTGTGCCAGCGGTGCTCCCAGACCCCAAAACCCACCCCCAAACACCAGGAACCCCCCCAAACAGCACCCCAAAGACAAGCAAGTGAGCAAAAACGCAAACACTTTTTCACCTCCGATTTTCTCCAAAACACTTTTATCCGGTATTAGACCTTCCCAGCAATGCCCCCAGACCCGTCAACCCAGGCGGAAACAAGTAGAAGACCCACAAACAGCCAAAAAGCAAAACCTTAAAAAGTGAGACTTAGCAAATTTCGGGCCAACTTGGAATCCAGTCCAAATGCGCTGTGCAGCTAGGCCCTAACTCCCCTTTTCCACCATGGATTTCCTGAAAAACAAATGCAATCAACATTAGACTGTGCCAGCAGTGCTCCCAGACCCCCCAACCCAGCACCGCAAATCTAGAACACCCCCAAAGAAACCCCCAAAAACCTGAAATACTGGTATATTCAAAACATGGCAAATTGAGCTCTTCACAAAAAACAAACAGCAATTGGTTTCAACAGAGACAGACAGCCATTGCTGTCCACTGCATACCATCTTCTCATTATTCATTACCTGTTCTACTTTTTGTCCACATCTTCTTCGGAAAGTGAGGGCCCACAGGGCAGCCTCTCCTGTAAATTTCAGAAGTAGGTCTGTCAACAATCAGCAAGCATGGGGTCAGTCAGTTATTTCAGTCCCACTTGAGGGGACTCGTCTACGAAGACAAAGTTTGTTTTTTCTCCAAAATCCATCCATCTGCCTTGAGGGAAATGGATAGGGGGAGTCTGGAGGAGGAGGATAGAGGAGCATGATTGAGTTGTGAACTTGTGAACATCTGAATGCAGACTGCGGCACCTTCAAATCAATAAGGAAAATAAGATGAAGACAGTGCTGATGATGGACTTATTGTGATTAGGTGATTAGAGTTTTGTTGTGGTAAAAGTAGCAAAACAAAGAAAGACACACAGGAATAAAAGTGAATAAGTACGGAAAAAAAGGAAGTAATTTTTAGGCCTCGTTGTCAGGGAAGCAGAGCTCGTCCTCCAAGCCTATGATAATACAATTCTTTGATGGGAATCCTTAATGTGTTTACTCCACAATCACTGGTGGCCCACTTTTGTGGTATTCCATGTCCCAAGTCAGAATTAGTTAATCTTGGCTCGTTCTGGTTGTACTAATTTAGACATCCAGGTAATGATGAAGAGGTTCTTGAATATCCTCTTTTCTAGACCCCTAGGTTTTCTGTGTTGTAAATGACCTCTCTGGCCTCCGGTACCATAGTTGGTACCAAGCTTACCCCGACTAACGCATGCTTTACAAATCGAACAAACGACCATGTTTTCCGCCTTTTTGCTAACAGTAAAGAAGTCCCAAACTGGGGACTGGAGATGTCTGCTGGTGGTGGAGGTGCTACTTTGACTTTCAATACCAGATGAGGTGGGGGATGGGCGTGGCTGAATTAGTTTCTGTTGTTCACTTACAGCACCACTACTTGAGGTAATGGAGGTCGAGCTGGATGGAGATCCCTGCCGGCCCGAGGTCGAGCTGGATGGAGGTCCCTGCCGGCCCTTCTGACGAGAAAATATGGAAGCTGTAGGTCGTGTTGGTGTTGTAGTTAACTGCGTTGGTTGGTGGTACCAGTGCCACGCCGCCCACATCCCGCTCAGCAGCCATTCGGGCTAGGGTTAAAATGTTTGTCTGCTGCATGCCTGATGTGGCTGGAGTGACGTCTGTGATGACTGAGTCATCGTCAGACTCTTCATCAGCAGCAGAAGGCACCACTTATTGTTCATCGTCACCAACCATAAGTCGAAGCCTTGCGGGAACCTTCATTTTAGGCTTAGCTACCTTTGTCGGCTCATGGCGTGCCTCACTGTCAGACTGCATTGGTGGGTTCCAATCAAGATCAAGTTCATCAGAATGAAGGGGGCTTGAAGAATGTTTGATGTTTGATGTTTGGGGTTTTTTATATAGCGCTCTGTTACTCCAGGGAGCATCCTGGCGCTTTGACTTCATAGCTGGTAGATTATCAGATGTATTATCTAAGTTCAAGGTGTTGTATACAGTTAGACAAGAGTTTTGCACTTTGATTCTGCCAATCCGTAAATCCAGGTTTTTAAGGATTTTTTGAAGATCTGTTCTGATGTGATTGGGCGGAGGTGCGCAGGGAGTGTGTTCCAGGCTTTGGCTCCTAGAACTGCCAATGATTTTCCGCCCTTAGTGGCAAGTCTAAACTTGGGGACAGTCATCAAATTGGCCGTAGCTGACCTAAGTTCTCTAATGGGATGATATCTGTGAAATTTGTTGGACAGATATTTTGGGCCACGCTTGTGGAAACATCTAAATGTAATCACAAGGATTTTAAATAATATACGCTTCCGGATGGGAAGCCAGTGCAACTTGTCCAGGGCGGCTGATGCTGACGATTTTCTTGGCCATCTTAAGACCAGCCGCGCCGCCGCGTTTTGAACCATCTGTAATTTGTGCAGGGTAGATTTTACCACCCCTGCATACAGACTATTACAGTAGTCAATTCTCGATGTGATTAAAGCAATTGCTACTGTGCGGCGGGCAGACAACGGCAGGTAATCAAAGAATTTGCGTAGGCCTTTTATGATGTTGAAACAGACGGCAGCTATTTCTTTAGATTGTTGTTTAAAGGAAAGCATGTCGTCGAATTTTATGCCCAGGTTTCGAGTTGCGTTGATGGTATTTGGGGGAGCTTCCGCATCAGATGGCCAGCAGGTGTGTGGAGAGAAGAGATTGTTTTTCCCAAATGGTAGGATCTCTGTTTTAGCAGAGTTGCATTTAAGGTGGTTATCATGCATCCAATTGAAAGTCGCAGTCAGACACTCTTTTAGAACCTGTTCGGCCTTATCTGTATCATCATCCAGAACCAGGACTAATTGAGTGTCGTCGGCGTATGCAACCGTATTCACATTATAGGAAGCAATTAGATTGATCAGGGGTGCCATATACAGATTGAATAGAGTGGGGCTCAAACTTGAGCCCTGAGGCACCCCTGAGCCAATCTCCTTCTCCTCCGAGTCATATTGTCCTAACCTGATTATTTGTTTTCTATGTAATAGAAAGTTTTTAAACCAGTTCAACACGGTGCCCCCATGCCAGCCTCAACTAGCCGATGTAATAAAATGGCATGGGACACCGTGTCGAATGCTGCCGATAGATCAAGGAGGATCAGGACTGCCTTACTCCCTTGATCCAATGCCGCTTTTATGGTTTCTGTTGTGGATAGTAATGCTGATTCTGTGGAGTGGTTTGCTCTGAAACCTGCCTGGTTGGGGTGTAAGATGTTGTTTATCTCCAAGAATGTTGATAGCTGTTTGTTAACCAGGGTTTCAGCACATTTACATAGAGCGGGGAGTTGGGAGATAGGTCACAGGTTCGTTAGGACTGAGGGATCATGTAAAGTCTTTTTTTGCAATGGTTTTACAATCGCAGTCTTCCATGTACTGGGGACTTCTCCAGATTGGAGTGATGCATTGATAATAGCATTAATCATGGGGTTCACCTCTTCTTTAATTACATGAACCAGAGAAGGGGGACAAGGGTCAAGTGGCGAACCCGATTTAATTTTTGACATGATTTGTAAAGTGTCTGCCTGATCAATCATGGCGAAAGTGTTCCATCTGGTTGTCCCGGTATTGTTCCCTTGTACGCTGTTTTCATAATTTAAAGGGATAGCTGGAAAATGTTTCGTAATGTTAACAATCTTTTGTTCAAAGTAGTTTGCAATCTCATTGCAAAAAGTCTGTGATGGTGGTATATCCTGAGATAGAATTTTTGGGTTTCGGAAACTTTTAACAATACGAAAAATTTCCTTTTGATTATTCTGCGAAGCTTCTATCCTATTTGTAAAGTAATTTGTTTTGGTTGGTTTAATTAGTGCATGGTAATTCCATCTTGCTATTTTAAAATTAACCTGATCGTTATCGCTATAGTGCTTACGCCATTTACGTTCAAGTCTACGAACTGTTCGTAGTGCATCTTTTAATTCATTGGTAAACCAAGGGGCTGAAATTTTCCCTTGTTTGAAATTGGATTTTTTGGCTCCACCAGAAGTCAGTTTCTCACCTATGGCTCTCATCCATCTTTCGTAGCTGAGGTTGTCAATCGCAGCATTTCCTATTATTGATGGTTTATTCTCTTTGACCCAGTCAAGTAGATCTGGGTGCTCAATGATTTTGGTCCAACATGGAGTTGGTTTCTTATTTCTAATTTTATCTGATTTCACAGTCTTAATTTCTTCCGTTTTGAGGTGAAATGCAATAAATTTGTGGTCGGTCCAGGTTTGGAGCAGGGGCGTAGAGACTTTAATAGTGTTAAGATTAGAGCAGACACAATCTAGTATGTGGCCCGCTATGTGTGTGGGGTCGGTCGTGAAAATTGTAAGCCCCAACACATGCATTGTGTCTTTAAAATATAATACATTTGGATCGCTAGTGCTGTCAAGATGAAGATTTAAATCTCCCAGTAGGGTAAAATTGGCAGCCTTAAGTGTCAGACTAGTGAGTACTTCTCCCAGACTTTCCAGGAAGTGGCTTGTTTGTCCTGGTGGGCGATATATTAATGCCCCCGAAAACGTGAAGGAGTCATGGGCTTGTAAATTAAAGGCTAGACATTCTGCACCTTTAATGTCGGGTAATTCCCGAATACTACATGTGAGGGTCTCTCGATGTATGACAGCAATCCCCCCTCCTCTTTGTACAGGTCTATCAAGTCTCTGTATCATGTAGCCCGGTGGTAGTGCAC
Source organism: Lissotriton helveticus (assembly GCF_964261635.1). Classification (NCBI taxonomy): domain Eukaryota; kingdom Metazoa; phylum Chordata; class Amphibia; order Caudata; family Salamandridae; genus Lissotriton; species Lissotriton helveticus. Next base: position 764,595,395 of record NC_136067.1, on the reverse strand, counting down.
ATATGATGTCTGGATTGGACCAGTCTTTTAGCCATGTTTCAGTGACCATAAGGCAATCCAAATTGCTTTCTGCGATCAAATCATATATGTGTAATGCATTCTTACACATAGAGCGTGCATTAATTAGTCCTCCATTGATAGTTTTGTGTGTGATTTTCGGAATGAACCTCGCATAAGGTTGTAGAGTTTGTTTACATATCATACAGGAAATAGGTCCTAGCCACCTATCTACTTCTATAGAATGATGACATTGCATATAACTGGGGTTCAAAGACAATAGATTTTCTCTGGATATCTGACCTGAATGGATTTTTTATCAAAAATAGCAGATGGAGCAGCCCCCAGCTCGTCCTTAGCGCGGACGGGCGCAGAGGGGCTGGACTTAGGCTCGACTTCGGCGCGCTTCCGGCGCGCCCGCTGATCGCGTCCGCTGCGCGGAGGTGTCACCCTATGCTTTTATACAGGAGCCTCGAGTACTAGAGCGCTGGGGCTGTGTGTACGCCCAATATGGCCGCTGAAATGCCGCCTCTCACTCAGCACCTCAATCGGCTGAGTATGGGGCGATTCTGGCTGTTTTTAGCATTGAAATTGCTGCGCTTATCTGTGGGCAGTGATCATCTTAAAATTGAAAAGCTTGGCGGCGCAAAGTAATATTTTAAAAAACAAGTAATGAAATTCTGGCAAAGCGCTAGTAATGGTCTAATCTATCTCCCGGCTTTCCGCCTAAGGAGAGCAATGAGGTCTCGCGAGCAGAAGTAAGTCTCTGCTTTTATACAGGAGCCTCGAGTACTAGAGCGCTGGGGCTGTGTGTACGCCCAATATGGCCACTGAAATGCCGCCTCTCACTCAGCACCTCAATCGGCTGAGTATGGGGCGATTCTGGCTGTTTTTAGCAGTGAAATTGCTGCGCTTATCTGTGGGCAGTGATCATGTTAAAATTGAAAAGCTTGGCGGCGCAAAGTAATATTTTAAAAAACAAGTAATGAAATTCTGGCAAAGCGCTAGTAATGGTCTAATCTATCTCCCGGCTTTCCGCCTCAGGAGAGCGATGAGGTCTCGTGAGCAGAAGTATGTCTCTGCTTTTATACAGGAGCCTCGAGTACTAGAGCGCTGGGGCTGTGTGTACGCCCAAAATGACCGCTGAAATGCCACCTCTCACTCAGCACCTCAATCGGCTGAGTATGGGGCGATTCTGGCTGTTTTTAGCAGTGAAATTGCTGCGCTTATCTGTGGGCAGTGATCATGTTAAAATTGAAAAGCTTGGCGGCGCAAAGTAATATTTTAAAAAACAAGTAATGAAATTCTGGCAAAGCGCTAGTAATGGTCTAATCTATCTCCCGGCTTTCCGCCTCAGGAGAGCAATGAGATCTCCTGCAAAGAAGAACTTATAGTAGTAGCAGCCCTCCTTAACCTTTTTCTTGCTGGGGATCTGGAAGACAATGGATCATCCTCAGGAGGAGTGGCTTCCTCAGGTGATTCTTCCACTTGAATATCAATTTCCTGATGTGCCCCTACTTCTGGAGGAACAAGCGTTGTAGGCAGTTGTGCCGCTCCATGAACCTCTAGTGGCACCTCTCCATGCACCTCTACTTGCGCCTCTCCTTGTGCATGTACTTGCGCCTCTCCTTGCCCATGTACTTGTGCCTCTCCTTGCCCATGTACTTGCGCCTCTCCTTGCCCATGTACTTGCGCCTCTCCTTAATCATGTAATTGCACCTCTTCTTGCCCATGTAATTGCGCCTCTCCTTGCCCATGTACTTGCGCTTGTACTAGTTGCACTTGTGGTTGTCGTTGCGGCTGTGATTGTTGAACACTCGCCAGCTGAGTTACACCCGGCGTTGATTGGACGGTACTTTCTTGTGATGAGCCAACATCACTGGTCGATGGTGATTGAGAAAGTAAAGTGGCTGCCTCAGCAGCACTCATGGTCTTGGACCTAACTTGGCGTGGTGGCACTGACCCCAATGAGGCGGAGGTGCTGCTTCCAGCTTGGTCCCCGGCGGACACCGCTGCTGCTGCAGGCGTAGTATTTTTTTCCCCAAAAAAGTTGTCGGTGGGCACACTTGTCTCCTTGGTAGGTGGTGCCACTTGCTTCTTCTGCTCCTTCTTACTGGCAGTGGCACTGGCAACTTTCTTCGCTGAGGCGCTATGGCCACCTTTCTTTGGGCCCATCTTCTTCAGATGTCAGAACAGCAGGCCGCAGTTGCACGAGTTGCAGAGTTGTCTTGTCTGTGGCCACACGTGACGTCGCGTGACATTGTGCTGCACACACCGCTGCAGGACTTCTTCTCCTGGTGGTTCTCTTGTGCACCTAAAATAAATGGAAGACAGAGGAACATCAGTTATACACCCCAAAAATTCGAAAAACACATATAAATCACCACAATCCCATGCCATCCATGCCCTCAATGATGTTTAAATTCAAGACACCCCACAGAAAGACTAGGCCCATGCACCACTGAGTACCCCTGGGCATAATGGATGAAAGCTAGGCAAAATGGGTGCAGGCCTGAGCACACTGCCTGCCTTCAAAATGGCCCCTTGCCCCCCAGCACATGGCCAGGCCCTGCCTGTACCAGCACTCAAAATGGCCCCCACCCACATGTCCAGTCCCCAAAAACACCCCAAAAAATCAAAAAACACATAAAAATCACCACAATCCCATGCCATCCATGCCCTCAATGATGTTTAAATTCAAGACACCCCACAGGAAGACTAGGCCCATGCACCTCTGAGTACCCCTGGGCATAATGGATGAAAGCTAGGCAAAATGGGTGCAGGCCTGAGCACACTGCCTGCCTTCAAAATGGCCCCTTGCCCCCAAGCACATGGCCAGGCCATACCTGTACCAGCACTCAAAATGGCCCCCACCCACATGGCCAGTCCCCAACAACACCCCAAAAAATCGAAAAACACATACAAATCACCACAATCCCATGCCATCCATGTCCTCAATGATGTTTAAATTCAAGACACCCCACAGAAAGACTAGGCCCATGCACCACTGAGTACCCCTGGGCATAATGGATGAAAGCTAGGCAAAATGGGTGCAGGCCTGAGCACACTGCCTGCCTTCAAAATGGCCCCTTGCCCCCCAGCACATGGCCAGGCCCTGCCTGTGCCAGCACTCAAAATGCCCCCCACCCACATGGTCAGTCACCAACAACACCCCAAAAAATCGAAAAACACATAAAAATCACCACAATCCCATGCCATCCATGCCCTCAATGATGTTTAAATTCAAGACACCCCACAGAAAGACTAGGCCCATGCACCCCTGAGTACCCCTGGGCATAATGGATGAAAGCTAGGCAAAATGGGTGCAGGCCTGAGCACACTGCCTGCCTTCAAAATGGCCCCTTGCCCCCCAGCACATGGCCAGGCCCTGCCTGTACCAGCACTCAAAATGGCCCCCACCCACATGACCAGTCCCCAACAACACCCCAAAAAATCGAAAAACACATAAAAATCACCACAATCCCATGCCATCCATGCCCTCAATGATGTTTAAATTCAAGACACCCCACAGAAAGACTTGGTCCATGCACCACTCACTACCCCTGGGCCTACTGGCTAGTGAGGCTTTACAGGCACCCCAAAATTAAAAAAAAAACAACATATAACAGTGAGCTAAAATTCCATGACATAAATGAGAATTAAGTTAAAACAAAATCAGAGAAACAGTTGTATCAAGCACCCATGACTAACCCTGGGCCTTCTGGATACTGTGGCTAGCTACCCACCTCAATATATATTTTGTTAAAGTTGTGAAAAAAGTTTTAGAACTGGAGTTGCCTCAACTGCAATGCCTTAAACAAACAACACCAACTTACTTGTAAAATCTCAAGTCCAAAAGTGATCCAAACTCCAAAGTCTAAAAAGTCCTCAAATACAAAAATCCACCAGCAGCAAGAAAAAGTAATCCTTCCAGCTCCACAGCCAAATGAAAAGTGACCAGGACATGCACAAAGCATTGGGAGGAGCCTGCTGGACAGGAACAGGAAGTTGGAGACTCTGGGGCACTTCCTTCCTCCCACCCCACCCCAAAAAATGGACTCCTGAACCAAAAAGTGCAGCCAAATGTCAATCTGAGGAGTTATCCTGATCAAAATCATCATTTTCACAAGGTTTATGCTTCCTGTGGTGGATTTCTTGTGCAGAATTGCAATTTTTGCAATTTCGGGAACGCGAGCTGTTCAAACCTCCCGCCGGAAGTCAGCTGCGTGCCGTCACGGGCATTTATGACGTACTCGCGTTGTCAAACTCTCGCCGTGCAAGATGGCAAGCCGCGATGGCGTAATTGAGTTCGAAAAACTCTTGCGCGATCACGCAGCAAGATCGAAAATGGTGCAGCACACGCAAAACCCGGAGAAAAACAACTCGGCAGCTCAGAGTCAACGCCACTCGTGCGATATTGTATTTTTCAAGCGCGACCAAGCAAAATAATTTGTAGCTTGTGAATTTGCGAATTATTGGGTACATTCGCGGGATTCGCGGATTGCGAAATCGTCAAAAATTCAAAAATTCGCCCGCGAAACAGATTTTACGCCCACGCTTAGTTTATACTATAGAGGGAGTGGGAAGAGAACTACTCACCCCTACGGGTCTGAAGACTCGGGGAATAAACCGTGAGCCTAAACCTAAATCTGTGATGTGCTCTGGGCGCTGTAGCATACCTGTGGAAGTAGTGTTAGTTTGCGTTTATACAATACAGGGAGTGGGAAGCAAACTAATCACCCCTACGGGTCTCAAGACTCGTGAATGAAACCATGAGCTCACTCCTGTAAAGTCATGTGCTCTGTGTAGTATTCCAATGTAAGTCATAGTAGAATGTTAGTATGTAATGCTTCTAGAATGTAAGTATGTAATGTTAGAATGTGGGGCTGTCATGAGGGGAATCTTGGGGAGTTTGTACACAGTGCTGGAGAAGACGGGTGACTTGCTGTCTGCTCCTGTTGGTGGCTGTCTTGTTTTCCTGCAATAAATCTACTTATCCTATCCACTGCTGTCTGCCTCTTCACTACATAAATTTGGTGAAGAGCGGGAGAAGGTAAAAAAAAGGCAGCACTCACCAATATTTTGAGCTTCCTTGCGCTCTGCCGAAGGCTCCTTTTCTTCGTGAAGCTGTTTCTACTCATCCCAGGATCTTCTGCTCATCGAACTATGTCATCCAACCTCAGGTAGGATTTACATTTTTTGATTTGGGGCTTCCTCTGCCTCTTCATTACACTCTGGTCACTGTACTACACGTGTGCAAGTAGTGTTAGTATGCGTTTATACTAATTCTGTAGGTATGCAGTAACCAATGCATCATGGCACTATGCAGCTCCTACAATGTCCCGGGGTGGGCATCCGCGAGACATTTATGTTTGTTATTACAGGGCCCGGAGCATGGCTTCCACCTTTTTATAGCAAAACCTTGTTTGCTTCGTTGAAGCGAGAGGAGGAAAACCTTGTATCGCTTCAATAAAGCAGATCCGGATGGTAAAAAATTAAGAAAAAAAAATGAAGCGGGGTCTTACCCATTCATTTAAATGAGCCCCCTGGTGGGTAATGTTCCAGGGCCAATCCTAATATTATATTGCGGGGTCTCTGCAGCACTTGGGACCTTAATCTCACATGTAAATTAGGCGCGGAAGGGCACAGAGACTTTTCGCAGCCTAGGGGATAGCCACATCCCAGGTATTGTTTACTAATTGTTCGGGCGGCTCAGAGGCCACCTCAAGTCCAGGGATCGCCACCCTCCAGGGCTTTATTTAAATATGCAGGGTGGACCTCTCCAGTCCCTGAACCCTCGGTGGCCCTGGGCAGTGCCTTATTGGTTCTGTAATCACTCGGTTAGTACTTATGGTGTTATAAAGATATACACTCATAGACCCTTGCAGTTGTTGAATTACCCAGGCTTCATTTATGTAATAGTCTGTTGGTTTATATTTGGTAGGTGCACCGCAAAATTACAAATGTTTTCCCTCATAACCTCCTATCAACTGCCGATTTTCACAATAAACTACAGACAAGTGTTGTCAGAAAAAGAAGACCCATACACTCACTTATTTATTGGTAAAAAAAATAACCTTTATTAAAAGAACACAAATAAATGGAAACACAACTTTATTCGAACAAACAACAGTATAACATGAAATACGTTGGTAGGACTCCTCCGGAAGTAGCGTACAAAACCTGCAAGACAAAAAAGAAACATAAGTATGTGTGCCATGTCCAAGAGAAAAACAAAGGTTGTCAGAATGAAAGGAAGAAAGTGAGAGCGGGACAGAGAGCATGTGGGTGGAAGAGAGAAGGGGAGGGAGAGTCAAAAGAGCAGAGGGAGGAGGAGACAGAGCATCGGCCTACTGCACCCAACCCTCACTGTTCACCTCCTGTCACCCGTGTGTTTGGTACACCGGGGTCCGCGAGAAAGAGTGCGGCCCAGCAAGTCCTAAAAATGAAGTAGAGATAGGAATGAGGACAGATATTACATTATTATCCATGGCAACATCGCTTGCCTGTACCTGTGCACCCGGGCTGTTGCACCCCAGCCACTTCTCCCGCGCTGTGCTCAATTGCACAATTGCTTCACTGCTCACCTGCCACCACCGGTGTGTCCAACGATGTTTCAGTGCGAGCTCCAACTCCGGGGTGACCCTCTCAGGGTGGCACAGCAGGTCCCCAGTCAGGGACGGTGTCTTGATACCACGATGGAAGGCGTCAGGATGCCCAGAGCATCATCACGGGCTGAGCACCCGCTCCGCCCATTTTGGCGCAACCAACTCAGTGTCTGAAAAGGGAGAAATATTACAATGCTGGAAACGTCTTGAGGTAAAGGAAGGTTTATTTCAAGCTTAATAGAGAACACTAGTTGATTGCATCCTTCCTTCTTGAAGTACGATCTACCAACTGTTAGTGGTAATCATGGTTCAAAGAGGAGTTGGAGTACACGAGAATACACAAGGTTAAAAAATATGTTATGCCAACGTTCACATACAGAGGAACAGAGCGCATGCTAGAAGCATAATGTGAGCTTGTAATGCAGTAGCGCAAGCCTGTGTGCATGTACACTTAGTAATCAGCTCACTACAGTGCCACAAAAGCCAATGCCACATGTCTGTAGGGCAGCGGTGCCCCCTTGCTCAGGTCTACAGTACTGTCCAGCAGGTCCTTAAAATAAGACAGAGATGTAACTGAATGAGGTCAGAGATCACATCATTACGCAGGGTAACATCGCTTGTTCGCACCTGCGCACCCAGGCTGATGCATCCCACCCCTCCCGCTGCACGACGCTCAATTGCAGCGCCAGTGCACTCAGGCCCCACTTCTCACCTGCTGTCATTGTTGTGTGTCCAAACACAATGGCCAGCAGGGTTCACAATTCAAATTCAGTTTTGATTGCCAGGATGGTGTACACCTCATTGATCCCTTTTTTTTAATTGAGCATTGTGATATGCGAGGTGGATGCGGCCATATCCCCTGAGGCAGTGTGGAAGAACTGGGACATGTGGCATCGTCGTTATCCTATTTATACGTACGCAAAGTGGGCTGGGCTTGCGTACGCCAGGCCAGCGTAGGGGTGTGAATATTTATTCCGGGGACCTGGCCATTGTTCAGTTCCTGCTTGGCCAGGAAGTGTACTTATGTGTGTGTCCCTGTTGCAGTATTTACGTCGCACAATCCGCAATTTACATTAATGTAGCATGTACCGAGAGGGTGGCAACTATCACTAATGAGATGCTGTCCGAAAACATTGAATGGCCAACATCACATGTTGTTGTCAAGCTTGTGGATATGCACAGACAACCATGCCAATGGTATGCGGTATTATTGAAAGTGTTGCTAACGCGAAACGCACACATGTGAATGTGCTTGGATGGAGGCAGGATCAGCAGTGAGGCTACATCATACAGAGTGATAACGCTCATTACAGACATTCAATGCATGTCAAACAGTGAATCTGAAAGTCTCACATATGACACACTACTATACTGGTTAAGCCTGACAACAAAGCATACTGCAACACAAATCTACATATTACTCTTTACTGTTTGTCACATGTGATGGAGGATGTGCACTCTGGCCGTGGCTGATGATACCCCTTTGAGCCACCAATACCCAGGCCGAAAGACAGCACAATAATGCGCACACACACACACACACACCAGGGGTATCGTGTAACAGACATATGTTTTTTGATGTAACATTTCAGATGCATGGCCATCAAACGTGGAAGGCTATTGTACAGACCATGAATATTGATCAAGATGATTGTTGCATGTTGTGTGTAGTATAAGATATGTGTACACAGCAAAAAACTTTTCAAAAAAGCTCTCTAAGCAGCAGAGGTGTCTCTAATCAAACGGTTAAGAGAGAATGACTAAAATGGGTGGGGTCCTCCAACTGTTACAACGGGAAATGTTATGAACCAATCAAATGCTTTTTTTTAAGTTTACATGGCAGTCGCGCACCGAGCATGCAAGGAGGCTGCACCCGACGTGATTTTGAGAAAATATATTTACCATAATATAAGTTTATTACAGTTAGAAATATATAAATGTTTAAAATATTTTAGATTATCGCTTGCTGTTATATACCCTTTAAACTTATTTAGATATAGTTTTGAGACATAGAGAAAATGAGGGAATGGCGCATCTGGTGCAACACCATATGTCTATTATGTACCACAGGGCCTGGCAGTGTGCACTTGTCGCATATGCAACGTGCAGCGGGCGCAACCCCTTATGTACATGACGTAACGCGCGGCTTGGTACTATGGACCGGTCGCATACCAAATTAGCAGCTGGTGTGACCTCATACGTATATGATGTTACGCGGGACGTGGTGCCACGAACCCGTTGGGTACGAAATGCGCAGCATTTACGAGTTTAGCAATATGACGGATAGGATTCACGTACTGATGGAGCTTGGTACACTACCGGTACAGGACTCCAGTTTTCTCTTAAAAAAAAAGATATTCATATTTATTTTGATGATATAAATTTTTAAAGTAAAAAAAAATATAAAATAGAAAAAATATAGGTTTTATAAATATTAAAATATGAAATTAACATTTAAAAAACTTTTGAAATGTATTGAAAAAACATAGATTTGACAGACGTTATAGTTAGGAATTAGCATTTAAAAAACTTTGAAATTTACTAAAAAAAAATAGGTTTCAGGGATGTTATAGTTAGGTGGACATTTGACTCATATAAAACCAGAGAAATTTTCCCGTTATAGTTAGTTGAGCTAACTATAACTCAGGCACCCACAATGCACTGCAGATGACGCCACATATTACATCAGTCATGACATGGTCAGTGACATCACTGATGACATCTCAAATGACATCACTGATGAAATCACTGATGGCATCATCCACGTGATAATCTGATGCACATACTGATGCCCTAATATGAACTTTGATACACTCACTCTGAAATACAGACTACTATTTTTGAAACCATACACACAACAATGCCAGATGCTACATTCCACCCACTATTTCCTAGGTCCACACACACATCCAGGCACTTATACATGCAGTTACTCATCAATACAGTATTATAATATGTACTCATACACCTATACATACAGTCACACTCCGCCACTCATCCATAGAGTTACTCCCACACCTAGTCAGTCATGCAAAGAATCAATCACATACCCATTTACTCATGTATACAGTTATACACACCAACTCAGTTATATACACACACCACATCACTTATTTATGCAGATACTAACACATACTTACTGTCTTATACAATCACTGGTACAAGCAGACACTCATTTATACACCCACTCTTCAAATATCTTACTCTCATGTATAGTCATGTATATACTCCAACACTCACATATACTGCTTGAAAACATATATAGTTACTCACACATATACCACTGAGACATTCATTCACTCAGCAACACACCCATACACACACTAACTTACACATACAGCCCTTCCCAGATGCACTTTTGAATCCATACAACCAGTAAATCACCCACTCAGACAACTATGCACAGAGTTACACCCCCCACCCACACAGATACTCAGGCACCCATACAGATACTCAGACAACACATCAATAACCCATATAGACACTCATGTAACTACTCACCAACCCATGCAGCCGCTTACATACCAACTGAGAGACTAATTCAGACTTTCATACAGTTTAGTCACCAACCCATACATTCAGTAAGACACGTTCAATCACTCACTTATATAGTCAGTCACACACCTACTAAATAATCCCTTCAGGCACTTGTAAATCCACTCATTCTTCAATACACCTTGGCATAGATATATATATGAAAAATATTAAAACTTTACAGAAACACACATTGACTGGATAATGTAATCAGTGATGTAATCAGTGATGTCACTGGCCATGTAATGAGTGATGTAATATGTGACGTCATTAGCAGTGAATTGCGGGCCTCACGAGTTAACTAACTATAACTGGCAAATTTCTCTGGTTTATATGTATCAAATGTCCAACTAACTATAACGTCCCTGAAACCTATGTTTTTTTAGTGAATATATATATATATATATATATATATTCACTGAAACATAGGTTTCAGCCACGTTATAGTTAGGAATTAGCATTTAAAAAACCTTAGAAATTCACTGAAAAAACCATAGGTTTCACCCATGTTATAGTTAGCTGGACATTTCTCTCATACAAAACCTTAGAAATTCACTGATAAAACCATAGGTTTCACCCATGTTATAGTTAGCTGGACATTTCTCTCAAACAAAACCATTGAAATTCCCCCGTTATAGTTAGTTCAGCTAACTATAACTCGCGTGCCCGCAATGCACTGCTGATGACGTCACATATTACATCACTCATCACATGGTCAGTGACATCACTGATGACATCACTGATGACATCTCAAATGACATCCCTGATGACATCACTGATGACATCGCTGATGACATCATCCACTGAATGTGTGTCTTTCTTAAAAATAAATATTTTTATATATGTATATCTAAAAGTCGATGGAAGAATAAATAGGTAAATAAGTGTCTAAATGGATGTTTTTTTTTGTAAATTTCATTGTATAACTGATTTAATAAGTGTATCTTAGGGAATACATGTATTAGCGAGTAATGTTTAAATATGTAAATATCTGCATCAGTGTCTCACTTTGTTATTAGTTGGTTTTTTGAGAATCAGAATGAGTGTCTGTATGGTTTAGTGGCGGTTATTACTTAGAGCACAGATGCATGAATGACTGACTCACTGTTTGTATGTGTTTTGAAGACAGCATGTGTGCAGGACTGTACGGGTGGATGAATGTGTGTATGGGTGTGCTAGTGAGTGATTGACTGCCTCAACAGTGTCTTTATGAGTAAGTACATATGTTTTAAACTAGTGTATGTGAGTATTGATGTATATAAGTAAGGATATATGACAGTGACAGAATGAAAAAGTTCCTGTATAAATAAGTATGTGTTTCTATAACTGATTGTTTAAGAGAGTAAGTATGTGTACGTTTTTGTAAAAGTAAGTGTACTGGTGTGTGTATAGCTGTATATGTAAACAAATGGATGTTTGATAGTTTATTTGCATGTGTGAGTATGTGTGTGAGTAACTGTATGGATGAGTATCGGTGTGTAACAGGATGTACAGGTGTATGAGTACATATGATGAGTGAGTACACGTTTAAGTGACTATATAGAACTGTTAGTGGATGAGTGGATGTGTATGTAGATGTTGGAATTACTGAATAGGTTGTTGTAACTGGTATTGGTATCTCAATGTTTTTGAAAATTTTAGTATCTATTTTTAAATGTGTGTATTATATGTTATATTAGGGTGAGAGGGGGTCTGCCACCCTTTCACATGGATGATTTCATCAGTGATGTCATCAGTGATGTCATTTGAGATGTCATCAGTGATGTCATCAGTGATGTCATTTGAGATGTCATCAGTGAAGTCATCAGTGATGTCACTGACCATGTGATGAGTGATGTAATATGTGACTTCATCAGCAGTGCATTGCGGGCACGCGAGTTATAGTTAGATGAACTAACTATAACGGGGGAATTTCAATGGTTTTGTATGGGAGAAATGTCCAGCTAACTATAACAAGGGTAAAACCTATGGTTTTATCAGTGAATTTCTAAGGTTTTTTAAATGCTAATTCCTAACTATAACGTGGCTGAAACCTCTGGGTTTTTTCAGTGAATTTCTAAGGTTTTTAAATGCTAAATCTTAACCATAACGTGCCTGAAACCTATGGTTTTTACAGGGAATATATATATGCACTGGAAAACTAAACACCCACTTCCTTTACAAAGAAATGGAAAGTTTGCATCTCTGCAACCTCTCAAATTTTTCACCTTTGTCATCTTCCACTCAATGAACATAACAAGCACAAATACACACACCTACTTGCTACCATTCTTGCCTAAGCTTATCAATTATTCTTCTTTAATTCAAATTCAAAGTGCTGGCCCTTTATTCAGCCTTCTTGGTAGCTAGGACCCGTGAATAGCAGTGGGTAATTTGCACACTTCTGTGCTTTCTTGCGTCTTTTCTACCACACACTGCGACAGGTTTACAAGCCCCTTGCGCCTCTTTTGCATCATTTTTCCCACAACCTTGTAAATCTGCCCAACTGTGTGTACTTTATGCACTAGCTTTCTACCTTAGTTGTTGTACTAGTTTCTCTTGCTCCCACTGCGGAATCTAACACCCTATCTGTGTAATGACCTGGAAATCCAAAGATCCACTCCACTGACAATGCAGTGGGTAGTTTGCGTCTCTCCAACCTTTCTTATTTTTCACGTTTTTCATCTTCCACTCAATCTACACATCATCCACACATACACACATCTAATTGCTGCATTCCTTAGCTGTGATTATCAACTATTCTTCTATTTTATATTCATATTCAAAGTGCAAGCCCTTTATCGAGCCTTTTTGTTGTAACTACTGTTCCTGGAATTCTGCTCATACACAGAACTGTTCATAAAGACTTAGGACCTCAGTGAATTACGGTGTTCCAAAACCCACCTTACTACACAAACCCCCTGCCAAACCAGCAATCAGTGACTCATTGGTTCTTTGCCCTAGAGCAAAAACACCAATGACTAGTCAACCCAGAACATGCGACTTAGATTACATTATGTAAAGTGGATAAACAAAAACACTCTTTCAATATAGTCTTACACCAGTCCAAAACAAAGATGTAAATAAAGACACCTGCAACTTTGAAATGTTTATTTCTAACGCCATAATCTCATGCACAGTACCTTAGAAAATACAACCAAACATATTATCAGAAACAAGGTTGTCAGCATTGATACTATTCTATGAAATACAAACGGAAAAAGCATCATATAATGCTAAAGGTATACAAATTTAAAATAAACCTACATTTCACCCTCCCTACCTAGCAGATTAGTTTATAACTACAGAAAGTCTCATAGGATTACATGGGCAGACCCATACCTCTGGTACTCAGCAGTAGTGGATCACATTCAGTGCTCCACAAACTGTCAAAATACGAATGTTCTCCAACTGTGTGTAACTTTGCCTCCACAATGGATTATGAAAAGCGCAAGTATCAGAGGTGGCCACAGCTCCATATGTATTATGGCTTGAACGTGCGAGGATCATTCTGAATAACAGACACAGTATTCAAGATAACCTTGATGTTCCATGCTCTCACTATACACACAAAACTAGCGAGGCAGTTTACAAATCTAGCATACCAAATTATTCTCATATAAAGCAAAATACTCAGTCTTCTCTAAACAATATCACAAGTACGTGTCATGTGAAAAGCAGAACAGGAAAGCAAAAATAGTGTATAAGCTTCTAATAAACCCATGCTAACTTAACAGGGTGTGAGTGCAACGCTCAGCCCCACAGCACCCTTTCTTGATCAAAGCACGTGATATAAACGTGGGCGAATTAGAAACGCAGAGTCCAAGCCTAAAAAGCAGAGTCAAGTTCACATTTCCAAAAAAAAGTTATTCGCTCTTATATAAATAAATAATAAAGAATACGTAGAAAAATCAAAGAGTATTAATCCAACAGCGTGTAAGCACAGTATGTAGCAACAGCCTCCAACAGGAAGTCATTGTTCTCATCTGAAAACATTTCAGCCATCCAATTCAATAGTGGGAATGAACATACATGTTCCTCAATGACCGGAGCCTCTATCACCATTGGAGAAAAACTAGGGTCATCTTCAATGTAACTGCATGCCAAGAACTCAAGCGCCGCTGCAAAAACATTCCAACGTCCCATTATTCCATGTGTCGCTGCTAAGGCCATAATCCCGCCAGCAGAACAGAGCGTGTCATGAACCAGTAAGGGGCTCATCAGCTGGTCATAATCCGCGTTGGGAGACACCGTACTGCGGAGACACAAATCCAGGGCCCAGTCGAAATCACAGCTCGGGCAATGGAAGACAGGTTGAACGCATGTGAAAAAGGAGAATCGAAACGATAATGCATAAGTTGCACTCAACGTTGCAAGAGGCAGCGCTCCATAGTAAGTAATCATTTGGTTGCCAAGCAGCAACAGCCGGGACATATTATCGTCTGCTGCAAGATGCGCATCCATATTTATGTAAACAAATTAATAAAAGCACACCGGCAACTAATGCGAGTATTAAGCGCAAACCACCAAAGATGCTGGAAAAAATTGAATGAAAAAATACCGAAAAGACACCAAATATACTTTCTGCAGAAGTCACAAGGCCACTACTTCTAACTTTAAAAAAGTAAGGTAACTCCCTAGTCAAGGACACATGAAAGATACTCTAAATTAAATCCCCGAAATTCAAGAGCACGTCTGTATTTAATAAATCATGCACTTCTGTGCGGGTGTTTGCTACATGAAGGACAAATGTTTCTGTACCAGATATAAGAGCGACCTCTTTTTGAGACAATAGCGCTCTTATACGACTCATTTGGTTGACTCTGCTTTCAAGGTCGAAATCGACAGCCAGATACAAACATCCAGCTTCCCATGCAGAGGAGTTAAAGCAACTTTTTTTTAATCAAACCACACGCTCAGTAACCGTAATCATGTAAGCGATGCCTGCTAACATTGCACAACAATCTCCATTATTTCAAAGTAAATAACTCCCGTTTCCAGTAAAGTGAACGTTGTTATGATAGCAGGTGTCGGACTACCTTTCAAAACTCAGTCCAAATTAGGCGCATCTTGTATACAAGAGCCATGCAATTGTATGTGTCTACAAATTAAGTAGTGATCTAGTACTATTGTGCAATCCTCGCAGTTCACATAGACTTCTTTTCCCTCCCTCAGACACCTATATGTAAATGGTAATAACCAAGCTTCATGCAGATAAGCGCTCCCTAAACATCCATATCTGCCTATAGCATAGTATTTCATGCAAACCTCAAACTTAACCAGGTTAAAAAATAACGTTATGATACTGATACCTGAATTGGATCTCCAATGAGTCAGCACTTCTAACCATTCTCATATCGCGCCCTGTGCTCTGATTTGACAGTGAGAAAGTGATCGCACCATAGTTTGTACTGCTAATCATTCTCAGCATATGCTACGAATACCCTTTGAGGTTACACGTCGCATCAAAGCTCCCATGTGACGTCATGTACGGCGCGCCGTACAAAAAAGACGTGAATGTTTTTAATTGTTTAAAAACATATTTTCATGTATTTAATGAACATACTAACAGAAGACTTAATCTAGGATAATTATGGAATATTATTTTTTTAAGTTTTAAAAATCCTTTATTACTTCTATATTGTATGAGTGCAGCTGCGTGCCCCTCCGCCTGGTACTCTAGACTCCACCACGCCCAGACCCGGTTCATAAGCACGTGTGATCGTCACCACAAAACCAGTAGCACCCATATCGCTTTTCCACACATGCTTTTACAACTAGTATGCATTTACCACACATGATAAATGCATAATCTTAATAATGTTTTTTGTTGACCAACAAGTGTTGTAATGCCTGTGCCTTACGTCCTTCAAATTAGTTTCTAGCTATACGTGTGACCAAGTCTGATAAGATCGGAGACCAAGGACAAACACCGTGGTATCTGTGGCACGAAATCTCATCGATCACAGAGAAAATATGCACAGGGTAAAATTAAAGTAACAGGTATAATAAAAATAACGGAGAAAAACTACTAAAATGGCGGTTGGACAGAGTATGTAATCAACGTTTGGTGCCTCGACACTACATTTCAAATAAATATACATCCAATATGTTTATTAATATATTACAAAAGTTTAGCACCGGATGACACACATGACCCGGGAAAAGAAAGCGGCAAATGTAATACCTAAAATCAGGAAAGGTTTGTTTGGCGAACTTGAAGAAAAATAAAAAAAAGTGCACTTGCAATCAAGGCTGCGCATGCGTAGAGATTACAACTGATGCAGGAAAAAAAACTGAAAGTTTTACATACTGTCATAGAAATATAGCTCTAAAAATTGCCCCCGTAATTTGCCCCCCCCCCCGGGACCTAATAAACAAAACGGACTTCTAGTTTTTTTTCACCTTTTCCACCGCGTACAAGTACTGCATGAGTACCCCGCCATTTTTTATTTTATTTAAAATAAAAATTGAGCCTAAAGATCCATGTACCATCCCCCTGACCAAGACTATAGGGTCAGAATGTTTCTACCCTGCCCCCTTTCCTTATTTCTCAACTTTGTTTTACTGTTTTCTTGTGACTCGGCTCTCGCGACAAACAAGATGGCTGCCAACATTTCCTGTTTTGGAGTATTGACAACCAATCAGCATGCAGCTCTTGCTCGCAATTGTACGTATTTCCATACGCGTACGCCGCGATTTTCCTTTAAAAAAATTAAAATAAAAAATAGAGCCTAAACATCCATGTACGACGCCCTGAGCAAGCCTAGAGGGTCAGAATGTTTGGAGCCTACCCCCTTCCCTTATTTCTCAACTTTGCTTTACTGTTTGTTTGTGACTCGCTTCTACCGAGGCACAAGATGGCCACCAACACTTCCTGGTTTCGAGTGTTGACAGACAGTCCACAGCCAATCAGCATGCAGCTCACAGTCGTAATTGAACAGATTTCCGTACACGTTTTGAACTCCGTCTCTAGATATCGCTATGATTTTACTTGCAATTTTCTCAGAAACTACTGAACGGAATTACACCATTTAACAAAAAGCACAACCTGTGAACAGAACTCTACCTCTCTGCCAAATTTCGTGTAATTCCGTTCAGCCGTTCGGGCTGTAACCCTGGCTAAAGGTCCTTATGGAAAATTGCATGGGGAAAACATGTTTAGGGACCCCCTTTTTTTCTCAGCCCCCACTTGACGAATCAACCCCAAACTTTCAGGGAAGGAGCGGAACCAAAAAGGCCATTTTCTTGGAGAAATTCACGAAGATTCGTCCACCGGCGCCAAAGTTATTCCAAATAGAATGTTGTGGATTTCCTATGGAAAGTAGGTCCTAACTATAACTACCTACTGGCGACCGACAGTAGATAATATATATATATATATATATATATATATATATATATATATATATATATATATATATATATATATATATTATCGTACTTCACCCAGACCTTTCTCATGCAAGTAGAAAAAGGATGAACACGCGGACCCAAAGTTCTTCGTGCCGTTTATTTCAAAACACCCTGCATCAAAGTCGCCATGACGCGTTTCGGTCCCACCTGGACCTTCATCACATATATCTATATATATATTCACTGAAAAAACCATAGGTTATAGACCATATATAGTTAGGAATTAGCATTTACAAAACCTTGAAAATTCACTGAAAAAACCATAGGTTATAGACCATATATAGTTAGGGATTAGCATTTACAAAACCTTATTTTACTCACACAAAACCATTGAAATTCCATACATAGTTAGTTGTACTAACTATATATCGCGCACCCGCAATCCACTGCTGATCATGTCACATATTACATCATTCATGACATGGTCAGTGACATCACTGATGACATCACTGATGACATCTCAAATGACATCACTGATGACATCACTGATGACATCTCAATGACATGACTGATGACATCACTGATGACATCTCAAATGACATCACTGATGACATCTCAAATGTCTTACATATTGAAGAATGAGTGGATGTATAAGTGTCTGGATGAAGGATTTAGTAGGTGTGTGACTGACTGTATGAGTGAGTGATTAAATGTGTGTCACTGAGTGCATGGGTTAGTGAGTAAACTGTCTTAATTTGTGCATCATTATGTCTGTTGTTCTGTAAACTGCTGCATGTGTTGATCAGTAGCTATATGAGTAAGTATATGGGTTATTGATTGGTTGCCCAAGTATTTGTATGGGAGACTGAGTGTGTGTGTGGGTGGCTGGGAGGTGTATGACTCTGTGCATAGATGTGTAAGCAGTTGATTCACTAGATATATGGATTCAAAAGTGCATGTGGAAACAGGTGTATGGGCGGTTGACTGAGTGCATTGGTGAGTGAATGGATATCTGAGTGCTACATGTCAAAGTAAGAACATATGTAAAACACAGTACATGTGAGAGTTGACATATATAAATAACTGTGCATAAGAGCCCGTGAATGTGTGAGTGGCTGTATTGATCATTGTGAACTTGTATCAGGGATTGTAAAAGAGAGTAAATATGTGTTAGTATATGTTTGAATAAGTAAGGTATGTATAACTGTATAGTTGAGGAAATGGAGGTGTAATTGATTCTTTGCATGACTGAGTAGGTGTGTGAGTAACTCCATGGATGAGTGACAGTCTGTGAGTGTCTGTTTACACTGAGTGTATCTAAGGTTATTTTAGAGTCTGAAGAAGTTCATCGTATTATCACATGAATGATGTCATCAGTGATGTCATCAGTAATGTCAAATGAGATGTCATCAGTGATGTCATCAGTCATGTCATTGAGATGTCATCAGTGATGTCATCAGTGATGTCATTTGAGATGTCATCAGTGATGTCATCAGTGATGTCACTGACCATGTCATGAATGATGTAATATGTGACATGATCAGCAGTGGATTGCGGGTGCGCGATATATAGTTAGTACAACTAACTATATATGGAATTTCAATGGTTTTGTGTGAGTAAAATAAGGTTTTGTAAATGCTAATCCCTAACTATATATGGTCTATAACCTATGGTTTTTTCAGTGAATTTTCAAGGTTTTGTAAATGCTAATTCCTAACTATATATGGTCTATAACCTATGGTTTTTTCAGTGAATTTCAATGGTTTTTTAATAGCAAATATCAAAACCTTTACAATGTATTCTTCTTTAAATCGAAAAATATTTTTTACATGTTTTTAATACAATTTTTTTTTAATTATTTTTATTGTTTCGCTCCCGGTACGCGAACCGGTTAGCTTCCCGTTAGCTCAATTCGGAGCCGCGACCCGGTCCGCGAACCGGTAAACGTTCCGTTTGCGCAACTGTCGCGTTAGAAAACAACATCGTGACGCGTCGCGTCAGCATGACGTTTCGCGTTCTCGCGTGATACGTCATATGACGTGCTACGTTAGCGTACCCGGAAGCGCAGCGGTACGCGAACCGGAAGCGATCCGCGGCGCGGCGCCGACCGCGTAACGTAAACACAGCAGGTCATGTGACTCGGTAATAACACTTTTCATTGGTTCATTTCACTTTTGGTTTCCTAATGATGTAATACTAGGTCATGTGATCTAAAATGAACACTTTTCATTGGTTTAGAACTTTTGCTTTTCCCAAATGATGAAAACCCCTCCTTCTTTCCTCACTCTGACTTTCATCTTGGTGAGAGAAAGACCCTTTATTTACATTGTGACATGGCTTCATTAGTAGCTTCAGCTGGTTCTAACCCACCACCTCCACCAAATCCAAAGAAGAGAGGACAACCTGCTGAAGTAATTTTACAACAAGAAGAGGAAGAACAGGAAGAGGAGGAAGAGGAGGAAGAGCCAAGGTTTTTGCCAGAGGAGCCCAGGAGGTATAATCGAAAAGAGAACTACATTTGGCAATTCTATAAATTTCCTGAGGGGCAAAAAAAAGTAAATGCACGCTACGTGTTTTGCCGTATATGCGGTGATAGACTGTCAAGGGGAACTGAAAATAAAACAGTTACGGCAATCACACTATGCATCGGCATATGAGTAGGTGGCATCCTAATAATTATAGTGCTGCCCAGCTACGTGATGAGCAACAAAATCCCCTTCCGATGGCAAGAAGATCGGTTGTTCCAGAGGTGTCGGGACCAGAGGCGAGGGAGATGATCCCAAACATTCAAATGTTGTTTGGGCACGTGAAGCAAGTGTGCGTGCACTGCGGCGATTTCATTTGCTACAGGGAAAGTAGCATCATTTTGATTATGAGAGCTATTCAGAATCATGTTAATGTTTGTCCGAAACGCCCCAAAAAATAAATTCTTTTTTTGTTGTTGCTCCTGTTGAGCCCTTTACAATGGATCGTTTTTGTTTCCCCCCCCCAAAAAAAACCAAAAAAAATATAAAAACGTTCAGAAAATACAAAAAAAGTAAAAAAATGTTCAAAAAATACTAAAAAAAATATAAAACAACAAAAACGCGAACCGGAAGCTAACCAAAAAAATTATTTTTTAAAAAAAAGAACAGTAAGTATAAGGGAAGGAAACAGACAGTTATGTGAAAAGAAAGACAGCTCTAGGGAGTAAACAAGAGATACTGTTACCCACAATCCACTGCTGATGATGTCACATATTACATCATTCATGACATGGTCAGTAACATCATCAGCAGTGGATTGCGGGTAACAGTATCCTTAGTTTACTCCCTATAGCTGTCTTTCTTTTAACATAACTGTCTGTTTCCTTCCCTTATAGTTACTGTTCTTTTTTTTAAAACATTTTTTTGATCAGTCAGAAACAGTGACATTAATAGAAACAGAGAGAGTGAACAAGAGTGAAGAACTATGGTCCTCCTCAGCCACCCTCAGAAAACCAAGGGGGTCAAGATACATCTACCGTGCCCCCTTCTACCCATTCTGAACATTATTTGCCCTCCATCTTGTATCTTGATTCGACCGAAACACAAAATGGTGGACTCCCGTAACGCTGCTGGTTTGCGAACCGGGCCACTTCCCGGGAAGCGGTCCAAAAAAAAAGGTGGGAAAGTAATTCACAGACACTAAGAGTAATAGAGACGGAGTGAGTGAACAAGACTGAGGAACTATGAGAAGAGAGGGACTGAGAAAAAGAGTGGAAGGAGTTGAGTAAGTAGGTAATAGAGAAAGGAATGAGGAAAGTAGCAAAGGCAGGAAACTGAGGGTTAAAGAAGTGAAGCAGTGGAACTAATAGTAGGTGAATGTGATAGAAATGTAACGAAAAGAGTACAAAATATTTACCTTATAATTGCCGTTAAATTACTCACTTTTTGTTTTTATGCTTTCAATCTGTGAAAGAGAGAACCAACATTTGAAAAATATTAAAACATGTATTTAAAAATTACAAAAGACAAGGGAAAAGATTGAAGGACAAATAGTTTTTCAACAACTTTGACACTGACAGAAGCTTCTGCTTCTCCAGGCCCCCTACACAGTCCTAAAGATATACATTTTAAACTAACAGTATCTTGATGCAGATGAAGTGAGGCCTATCCTAAAACATGGTGCATCTTTTGCATTGCTCTTGTTTCAGAAAAGTGTCGCTTCAGGCTGCCAATAACATGTCTCCTATCCAGAGGTTTGTTTGAGGTGAGGCCTACTCAGAGTTCAAGATGAGATTTACACTTGTTGAAGTGTACAGAGGAGATAATATCTGTGAAAGTCTACCAATGAAGTGAGTCATGTCCACTGCACTCTTCAACAAAGTACAAACCTCCTATGTTTCCCTGGACAGACCTAAACTTGATCTGCACAATGTGATTCGTAATGATAGGAAACACAGGTGATGTAATTGAAATACGTGCAATTTATTTTGCTCATTTCTCAATCACATCACTTGCGTTTCCTTTGCTTAGGTATCTCATTGTGCAGATGTAGTCTAGCATATGAAAGAATACGCAGAAGTGCAGCACTGTATGCAACACCTTTGACACTTACAGAAGCCTCGCCTTCTCCATGCCTCCTACACAGTTCTACATGTACATCATAAATGCAAACAGTACAGAATTAATTATACATGTTAAATGGTTTATTTTTGCTGTTCTCAGAATGTATCAAAATTCACTAAAAACAGTGACTTAAAGGTATTCATCATATAACAGCGGGGAAAAAAAAACACAATCAAAATGATTGTGTTTAAAAAACCCATACAACATCAGAAATCAGAATTCAGAACTCCTTAAAGTTAACTTACTTTCCATGACGTCCAAGGATGTCCTATGAACAGCTTACACTCTTTTGTGCTGTTATTACTTTCAGCCCGCCACTTTCTGAAAGAAAATCTCCATCGTTTTTAAAAACACGTTACATCGAATAAATGACTTCTTGCTCTCTACCACAAGTTTCCTCAAGGCCAAATCTGGTCAGAGCCATTTATAACTCTTGGATTTCTTGTAAGCCAATCCCGTCATTTGGAATTTCCGCAACTTTCAGAATTAAAATGTTGAAGATCATTTTCACAATCCTGGAATAGTAATATCTTCCCCTTCTTGCTCAGTCATGTTCTACATTTCCTATGACACTGATACTGCTTACTATGAAGCAGACTTACACTACCTCTATGACTACTACAATTATTTAATTCTCTACATCACTTTTAATCACAAAGCAATGTAAAACAGTAGACAGCATTGCAGACTTACATTCCCTCTACTCCATGTTTTGATTGGCTGCTTCAATTAGCTTATAAAAAGAAACAGTTTTTCTGAACTCATTCAAAGTGCACATATTTCTCCATGACGTCCAGTCCTATGGTTAGAAGTTATGTCTCTGAACTACACTTATCCTCAAGGCCAAATTGTGTAGGAGCCATTAGAACTTCTTGAAATTCCACAGAGCACATCCCGAGATTATTTCCCTAAAATTTTGGTTTTAAAAACACCAGGTAAGAGTTTTTAAGGTCATTCGGCAATTTTTTTTTGAAAATTAAAACAGAATCATTGCAGAATGACCAGCCATTTCTAGACTTTAAATAAGCTGTGTAATGTCCTGATGTTATTGAAGGGCCGTCATGATATATAATTGCTGCAGTTACAAAAGTCCTTCCTGATATTGACAACTGCGAAGCTACAAAATTTTTAATTAAAGTTGTCAATTTTGTTCCATCAGGCCTACATCGTTGGAACATTAAAATGACGTACTGGCCATATGTTCGTATAAATAATGTGGACATCATTTCAGATTTACATTGGCTACACTCCATGTTGTGATCAGCTGCTTTTACTAGCTTATTAAAGGAGACTGATTTACTGTCTGGCAAAGTTAAATATATAAATCTTTCTGAGTCTACACTAGTAGTACTTGATACCATACAGTTCTCGCAGTCATGCTGCCATTGATAAGAAAGCCCAAACAGCTGATCTACATCTACACCTTCAGCATGTAATACATCAAGCATGTACATTAAAAACTCCTGACAATCTTGCTGAATATTTTGAGAGAATTGTGTTTGGCCTGAACATCTGTCTAACAGATTTCGAATTTCAGACACACTTTCTATGTTTCTTCTATCAGTGCTACATTTCTCTAACACAGAATTTAACAAACTGCAACATCTTTGATCAGAATTGACCACAATCTCTTCTTTTACATTTTCTAGAGAAAACAAAACATTAACCACTACATTAGCATAGCAGTTGACACCAGAACTGTTTTCAAACTGAAAACCAACAACATCTTCAACAGAATCCTTTTTGTTTCTGCTTGTAATTTTAGGTTCATTGACTTTTTGTCTTTTTGCTACAACCTCCCCAGTATTGTTCTCATTTCTTCGTTTCCCGCCTACCACACGTTTCTCAAACAAAGGATACTGAGGCAAATGTGGCGCATACTCTCTTCTTAACCTATTGTATTCCTTAACACAATCTAGATCCGCACAAATGTTTGTGACATCACACTCAATCAAGTACAATCCCGATAAAGTTCTAACTCGTGACAATGCCACATATGCCATACCCTCCTTGAACACAGAACTGCCAATATTCACCAATGCACTGTCTACACTTAAACCTTGCGATTTATGGATTGTCACCGCATATGCCAAGCAAACAGGAAACTGCTTACGGCGAACATATAAGTCTTTTACAAGCAAAAATCTAGCAGAACAACGACCAATTAGCTGTACTTCCTCAATGCCATCAAATTTAATTTTTAAAAATTCAATTCCATCTCTATTTCTGTATTTCACAAAATCAACAACATTACCCATTGATCCATTTACCAGACCTCTTTCAACATGTAAATTCCTTCTTAAAATTATACGGCAGTTCAAGCACACATTCAGAGTCTTTTCAAAACCTGCAGTTTTAGATATACTCTTCTCTAATGAATCCAATTTTGTTTTCAGATTCTCAGACAAAATAATTGTTGATCCCATATGCTCTACTCTATCAATAGCTTCCAGTTTCACAATCTCTTGCTTTTCTAAA
This sequence comes from Lissotriton helveticus, assembly GCF_964261635.1. Classification (NCBI taxonomy): domain Eukaryota; kingdom Metazoa; phylum Chordata; class Amphibia; order Caudata; family Salamandridae; genus Lissotriton; species Lissotriton helveticus. Next base: position 764,570,854 of record NC_136067.1, on the reverse strand, counting down.
TGCAACATTTTGTTGTTAAATTTGGCACATTCTGCAAGAGTTGGCATCAAACATATTCCAGATTTCTTCTCAGTAATTTTCTGAAAAATATTCTCAGGCACAACATCTTGTTCTGGATATAAATTTGACAGTAATCGTGCATGTAAAGCTTCTTTCCCATGCTCGGTCACTTTTCCAATTCTAACATCTTGTAGAATAGTCTTGTAAACTTCATCCTTCGCCTGACGCATATTTTCATGCAGTTCAGCATAATTGAAGTTTAACCATATATTGACGTTGCCAATGCTGCCTAGGCACTTCCTGGTATCTTCATGCGTGAGCATTTTGAACACAGGTTGCCCTTTCACTGGTGTCAGCTGCAAAAGATCTCAGAAAACAATGATGTGTTTGCCACCAAATAACACATCATACTCTGTTTTGAGAACTTCTTGCATCCTCAAATGCACAAAGGCAAGCATGACATTGGAAACCATGCTTACTTCGTCAATGATAAGAAGTTTCATTTTCCTCAAGATTCTTGAAACTTCAAAACAAGCATCTCCAGATAGCTTGTGATATTGTAATTTGTTGTCATGCTCCACTGGCAGCATCAGTAAACGATGTAAAGTAATCCCTTTAATATTATGTGCTGCCAGTCCAGTTGGAGCAGTGACAACACAAGACAGCGATGACTCTGTCCTTTCCTGCAAATAGCATGATATTGCTTTAATGAGGAAACTTTTTCCAGTTCCCGCTTCTCCACTCAGGTACAGTCGGACAGGCTTCAACGACGTACATGAGCACTCTTTCTTATCATGACTTAATCCATGATCAATTTGCATGGTAACTTCGTCATATATTTTCCTCTGCTCAACGTTGAGTTGTCTTTCCAACTCTTCTAAGTTAACCGCATCCTCCTGAGCATGTGCCATGGCTCTTTCCACTTCATTCATAGCAGTGGCAGCTTCATTTTCGATAACAGGTCCTCCTAGTGGATCCTGACTCAATGAATCAGAACTCTGACTGTCCTGAGAACTGTCTCTGGCAATCTCGGCTGCAATTGTTGCTTCCTGCTCAATTTCCGCATTCAACATTTCTACATATTTGGGAAAAGCAGGACATTCTATGGTCTCCTTGGCGGCATTGAAAGAGTCTTCGTAACAGAGGAAATCTCCAAGCAGTTCCTCTTCTGCACGCCAAGGCTTGAAAAGTTGCAAAAGTGCTAAATAGAAAAACTCCTTTTTTTCAGGAGATTCGCCACTCAATTTTCGATGGTTTACCAAGTGGCATTTTCTTTGCTTGACCAGACATCCCTCACTTCCTATTACAGCATACACTCCTTTCTCAGTATCTTCTTTGATGTTCCTCTTGAATATGTAATTTTGCAGAACCTCATACAGACAAACATTCTCGAGGTGACTGCTTCGATTTGGATAATATGTATCCAACATGTTTGTCTTCAAAATGTCGGTACTGTTTGGCTCCTTTTCCGCCAAATACTCAATTTCCCGCACAGGTTTGAGAACTCGATTACGCGTTGCAGCAAGACCAAGACTCGCCCAAACGATACTCCTGGACTTGGCATAGAGACTTGCTGAAGACAACCGGTCAGAACATTCGTACGCTCCGATTTCTCGATGCGACAACATCTTCAGACTGAAACTGTACAACTTCTTGCTGAGGCTCTTTTCATGGGAAATGTCCTCCCACATATCCTTCAATTCTGTCTTCTCTTTTTTGGTGATGTAAGACGTCACATACCGAGCCACAGCCATACAGTTATCAGCCACAAACTGTATATCCATGTTAGCATTCCACATGGACAAAATCACCGGGTTGTAGTCGTTGATGTACTTGGACTCTTCGTTCCTCTTCAAATTGTAAGTGTTTTTAGGTGATTTCTTCATGACATTGTGTCGCAGCGAAGACATCAAACTGTTTACTCTTCCTTTAGAAATCACCGGTCGTGGAAAGCCGAAACGACATTTAGTGTAGAACTTGTCTTTGTTTCGGAATTTACGACGGCAGTACTTTCCACATCGATGGCTTTGGAAACGCAGAACTTTTTCTCTTAGGCTTTTCTTCTCCTTTGCGTTTGGAACAGCACACGTAGAATACTGTTGGATGAAACTCATCACTGAGTCTTCTGGATCCGTTCCAAATTTAGGTGCATCCTTGATCCACAGCAACATATGTATATGAGGAGCACCTCTTGCTTGGTACTCTTTTCTCCAGAAGAAATCCAACACCTCTCCAAGAGGTGGATTCTTCTTATTCATGATGAAAGACATCATAGCTTCAAATCTATGATTGAAGTACCTACATACATTGACTGGATCCAAAGAGCACAGTTCTCCGGGTGTCTTGAATTCGATGTTATCTACGTTAGCATTTGCCTCTCGTAGAAATTCAAGTAAGTCTTCCCAGCCATACTCGGCACATCTCAGAGTGAGGAACCATGTGGGAGTACCTAAGTTCCTCAGCATACATTTTAAATCACCATGACGACGGTACCAGTACTCATTAGTACCACGCTGACACGCCATGAGATTAATCAGGTGAGAATCCAAAATACTATCTTGGACATTGACTTTATCCATAAAGTCACTTGCCGAGATGTTTTGCATGTGTATACCACTTTTCAAGATGTGGTTCACTGCATATGACAGTCCAGACAGATCGCTTTCAAACAGGAGATGAAACAAATAAGGAATGCATTGTCGAAACCTAGCATCTCCTGCATACAATCGCAAAGTCCGGTATTCAGAAGCAGGAATTTGATGAGGTCGCTCATCATATCTTCCTCCCTGACCTGTTGGAAAAAGCTGTGGGAAACACCGAGCTTCCAAACTTTCCTCCCAAACACTAATGGGACTCCCTTTGGCTTGTTTCATTTGAAACAACTCAATAGCATTCCCCATGACTTCCTTGGAATGCAAAGGATGAACACTATAATGTTCATATATTTCTTCACTAGTAGAGGGTTCTACTTTCTCAATTTGACCAGCACACAAATCGCTATCCTCTTCCTCACTTACTTCCTCTTCTGCAACATATACATTCTTATAGTATTTATTATTTTTTTTCAAATACAATGTTGCCTTTTTAACTTTCCTAACATCTACTAAATCTTGCCATATTTTCTTATTCTTTGTCGGAACCCCATTAACTAAGATAACCAGAGGTTCCTCTTCCACTTTTTCTACTCCAATTGTGTTAATGTTTTTCTTCAAATCTAGAGGCAAATAAACAACTCTTCCCTTTAATCCTCTCTGTAAATCTGATGGAGGCAATTTCCCTGTCTTTGGCTCCATTCTTACAATAGCCTGAAAGGGATGGATACTTTGAATCAAAATAGATTCATAAGTATTTAAATCCTTCAATTCAGAAGGAATCTCAACCAATTCCAGATTATTATGAACTGCTCTAGCAGGCATCTGGTTTTGATTTAATTTGCAAGAACAATAAGTACACACACGTTGATCCAATCCCAAATCAAAACAATTTTCTACCATCAAGTATGTTGCAAAATCCTTCCATTCACTATTATTTTCCCTTTCACTTTTTGCATATAAATCCACTAACTTAGTCTGATTCTTATAATAAGTGCGTCGACAACACACACAAGTGAAATTAGGCCTCTCACTTGATTTCACCTCAAACGTCGCAATTTCCCTCTGGAAATTATCTGTACTGGAAACCTGTACACTATCTTCCACATGACCCTCTTCTTCTTGCTCAATTTCAACATTCTCCTCTTTACTTCCAAAGTAACAAAACTCAATTTCTTCACATATATTCTTCACATCTATTTCAGAACCATGCAAAAGAGCAGCGCATAATTGTTTAAGCATAATTGCTGGACTCTTAGCATAATACAACATTCTAACTAATTTCCTCACTTTGTTATGATGCACTGCTAGCATCCTGAAATGATGAAAAACACTCTGGCATACTCTCCTGGAAAGACAAGCCAGTGAATGTCCATGCAAACCTGTCACTTCTCTTACTCTGCAAGGATCTAATTCTTGCAACAACATCATTTTCTGCTTCAAACTTTTCTTATTAAATGACCGTACAAAATCACAAAGCAAATTGATGGAATCCTGTCGCACACTGCAAATACTACTACACTTCCAGGTGTACACAGGACCCTTAGCACGTCTTCCTAAAACCTCATTACCTAACACCTCTTCTGCCTCTGTTGTCACAAGTTTTTCTTTTTCAACTGGACAACCATCTTTCACTTCATAAGCACGACCACTGGTGTCAACTGCATGCACCAAATCATTATCCTGGAAATAACTCTCCTCATTAAAAAATGCCTCACAGCTTGAACTATGCATCCATTCTCCAGAAAAAACTTCACAAAAATTACTACGATTAACTATTCTCTTCCATCTACTATTTCTTTTGAAATCAAAAATTGCCTTGTTTAGCTTCCTAATTCTATTGATTATCAAAATAAATAACTTACGTTTAATTTCAAATGCCTGATCAATAACTTTCTCAACTTTTTTTTTTGTCTTATAAAAAAACAGTTTCTGTTGACCTTTCTTAATATTTTTTAACAAATTGCCAATTATCCTGTTCCGGAACATTCGTTTACGAATCTCCCTAAACTGTTGTTTCCTTCTACTATCATGCACAGAGTTATCTCTTGCTCTAGCAGTAACATTTTTCATTGGCCTTTCCTTTCCATTTGATTTCCTTCTCGTTTTATGGACTGAAACATTTTCTGTAGTAATATTTTTTTTACTACACATATTTCTTATAAATTGTTTTGTGCTCTTACCCGGTGCTTTCTTCGTGACTTGACAAATCTTTTTGTTAGAGGACTGCTGCGTATTTTTTTTCACCTGCTGTCTTTGACGTTTTGCAGCCTTTATCTGTCTTTCTATTGTAGGCATGGTGAAATCTTGAAATGATCTGCAGTTGAATCTGTGGAAAAATATAATAAATAATGTTATTAACCATTATTACCAAACAGTAAATCAGTAACAGTGATCAAAAACTTAACACACTACTTGACATTTTAATTAGAAGATTTTTTAGTCGTTGGCAAATTTACAATACAGAAATACCAGAAAAGAAATGACATTTATATTTATGTTACCTATGCTATTTTATATGTGAATCTGATCTAATTTTATGAGCATATTTTAATATTTTATTGAAGACACTACACATAACCTGCTTTTGAAGGTGTCTTTATTTTTAAATTAAACGGTTTACCTTTTTACTTTTTATTAATTATAAATTTTAAAAATAAATGTTTATATTTCCAAAGGCTCAAGCAGGTCAGCTTCCCATCCTATATCATATAATTCGGACAAATCTGCATCCTCATCACGCTCTTCTTCATCCTCAGGATTTAAATCATCCAAGGGATCAACATCCACTGATGTTTCAATTACAAGTTCAATGATGAGGTCAAAATCAACTGATTGCAGATTGTCGCTCATGTTGAGGTTGTCTTTATCTTTAAAGAAAGATAACAACAATGAGATGTTGCAGAGTAAGAGACAAATCTCACTGATTATAATAGTAAAATTGTTTAACAAGAGTAACATTTTGCAGCTATTATTTAGCCATGTCCAGCGATGCTGAGCAGGTGAAGCCTATGTCTAATTTTTCACTGAACAGGACTCATCTCTTCTTAACCTTGGATAAGCCTCACCGACTCTGTGTCCCCTGCACATACTTAAATGTAAAGGGGCAGATTTATGTTAAATGGCACATCCCCAGGCATGCACCAGTTAACGTGCACCACTGCTCTGCCACCCATGGTGTGCCGCATTTACAATCAGATAGGAGAAACCTGCGTCAAAACCCTGCGCCTGCTTGAAGCAGGCATAGGTCTTGACGCAACATTGTGGAGATGGTGCACCCCTGAGCCTTGCTGGAGCTGCATCGCACTTGCGATACAACTCCAGCAATGCGCCACCTTAACGGCACAGATGCGTCAAGCATCTGTGCCGTTTTTGCCCCATGCTGCGCCGCATTGTAAATGCAGCACACCATGGGTGGCGGAACAGCGGCGCAAGATGACTGGCACATCCCTGGTGATGCGCCAGTCATCATAAATCTATCCCTAAGCTTCTTATCTTGTTAGAGATGAACTGCCATATGTATCATCAAAATATTTTGCATTTCCTAAATAGCGAATTTTAAGGAATAAATAGCGATTCTTTACCATTCCTAATTTGCGATGAGCAAATTGCTAATTGCAAGTTACCCATTCATTTCCATGGGCTAGGAGGCTCATAGGAATGAAGGTTTCATTTGCGATTAGCAATTTGCTCATCACAAATTAGGAATTTTTCCAAGGGTGCAGGGGTGTCTCAAGAACACCCTGCTGCACCCCTGAAAAAGAAATTTGGGGGCATATGGCACACATACATGCCCTAAGGGCATGTGTTGGCGTCATATGGGACCTTTTGTTTTTTAAAAAAAAAGCTTTTTGAAAAGAATTCACAAATTACCACCAATTTACCACAATAGTTTCCAAATCCTTAATGTCATTTTTTACATATTTTTTGTTTGATACATTGCATTTAAGTAGTCACAAAATTTGCAAATCCTTCAGTGCAATTGCAAAATAAGGAATAGCAAATTTTGCTACTCCTTATTTTGCATCAAACTTGTTTGATACATACCATTTGTCTAATTAACATTCGCAAAGGCCAAAATTCGTAGAATTTTGATCTTTGCGAATGCTAATTAGCTTGATACATATGGCCCCAAGTGAGGCCTGTCTTACGACATGGTGCATCTTTTGCATCACTGCTGCATCGGTTTCATGTGGTACGTTTTTTTACACCATGACATATCTGCCTAAATGCATCAATTTGTAATGTTGTCGCCTCATAGCAAATCTTTTGCACCACCGCTGCATCATAAAAGTGACGCACAGTGGCACAAAAGAGGCATACACCTATCATAAATCTGTCCCTAGCATTTTAAATGATTAATCCAGGATGACGATAAAGTGTGGCCTATCCAGAGGTTTGTTTAAGGTGAGGCCTCCTCAGGATTGCAGATTAAAGTTACGCTTGATGAAGAATACAGAGGATATAATACATGTAAAGGCCTACCAATGAAGTAAGTAATGTGCACTTTATTGCGCCAGTCATCATAAATGTATCCCTAAGCTTCTTATCTTGTTACAGATGAACCACCATATGTACCATCAAACTATTTTGCATTTCCTAAATAGCAAATTTTAAGGAATAAATAGCAATTCTTTACCATTCATAATTTGCAATGAGCAAATTGCTGATTGCAAATTAGCACCGCCGTTGCATCATAAAAGTGACGCACAGTGGCACAAAAGAGGCATACACCTATCATAAATCTGTCCCTACCATTTTAAATGATTAATCCAGGATGACAATAAGGTGTGGCCTATCCAAAGGTTTGTTTAAGTTGAGGCCTACTCAGGATTGCAGATTAAAGTTACGCTTGATGAAGAATACAGAGGAGATAATACATGTAAAGGCCTACCAATGAAGTAAGTAATGTCCACTTTATTGCGCCAGTCATCATAAATGTATCCCTAAGCTTCTTATCTTGTTACAGATGAACCACCATATGTACCATCAAACTATTTTGCATTTCCTAAATAGCAAATTTTAAGGAATAAATAGCAATTCTTTACTATTCCTAATTTGCAATGAGCAAATTGCTAATTGCAAATTACCCATTCATTTCCATGGGCTAGGAGGCTCATAGGAATGAAGGTTGCAATTTGCGATTAGCAATTAGCTCATCACAAAATAGGAATTTTTTCAAGCGTGCAGGGGTATCTCAAGAACACCCTGCTGCACCCCTGAAAAATAAATTTGGGGGCATATGGCACACCTACATGCCCTAAGGGCATGTATGGGCGTCATATGGGACCTTTTGTTTTTTGGAAAAAAATGCTTTTTGAAAAGAATTCGCAAATTACCACAAACTAGAAGTTGGTGGTAGTTTCCAAATCCTTAATATCATTTTTTACATATTTTTTGTTTGATACATTGCATTTAAGGAATCGTAAAATTTGCAAATCCTTCAGTGCAATCGCAAAATAAGGAATAGCAAATTTTGAATTAAGGACATTTTAAGTCATTTCCATATGTGCAGTGTTTTGAAATTATGATTTGAAAATCGTTTTTGGGGAAAAGTAATGGTTTGCAAATTTATGACAAGGACATAATGGTGTATGCTTCTCTATAAGGCATTTCAGTGTCTCTGATGTCATTTTTCCCATATTACATTATAAGACCTTTCCCCATGGAGCACATTCCTTGTAAATATGCTCCCACCTGAGCATGGCGAATTTAGATTTTGACTGTTTGAGTCACATAACCATGTTAAAAGTGACCCAAAAAAATTGCAAACGTTTTAAAAAAACACATTCATGTGTCTTAAGGACATTTTAAGTCATTTCCCCATGGACAGTGTTTTCTAAGTGGCGCAAAAGAGGCATACACCTATCATAAATCTGTCCCTAGCATTTTAAATGATTAATTCAGGATGACAATAAGATGTGGCCTATCCAGAGGTTTGTTTAAGGTGAGGCCTACTCAGGATTGCAGATTAAAGTTACGCTTGATGAAGAATACAGAGGACATAATACATGTAAAGCTCTACCAATGAAGTAAGTGATGTCAACTTCATTGCGCCAGTCATCATAAATGTATCCCTAAGCTTCTTATCTTCTTAGACATAAACCGCCATATGTATCATATAACTATTTTGCATTTCCAAAATAGCGAATTTTAAGGAATAAATAGCGATTCTTTACCATTCCAAATTTGCGATGAGCAAATTGCTAATTGCAAATTACCCATTCATTTCCATGGGCTAGGAGGCTCATATAAATGAAGGTGCAATTTGCGATTAACAATTTGCTCATCGCAAATTAGGAATTTTTCCAAAGCTGCAGGGGTGTCTCAATAACACCCTGCTGCACCCCTGAAAAAGAAATTTGGGGGCATATGGCGCACATAAATTTTAACAACATTCCTTTACCTCAAAAACGATTTTCAAATCATAATTTCAAAACACTGCACATGGGAAAATTACTTAAAATGTCCTTAAGACACATAAAAGCGTTTTTTGATTGCCTTTGCAGCATGTTTGTATCACTTTTAACATGGCTATGTAACACAAACATTCAAAATCTAAATTTGCCATGCACAGGTGGGAGCATATTTACAAGCAATTTGCGCCACAGACAAAGGTCTTACACTAAAATGGGAAAAATAACATCAGGGACAGTCAATTGCCTTATAAAGAAGCATACGCCATTATGTCCTTGTCATAAATTTAAAAACAATTCCTTTTCCCCAAAAATGGGAAAATGACTTAAAATGTCCTTAAGACACATGAAAGCGTTTTTTGATTGCCTTTCCAGCATGGTTGGGTCACTTTTAACATGGCTATGTAACACAAACATTTAAAATCTAAATTTACCATGCACAGGTGGGAGCATATTTACAAGCAATTTGCGCCACAGAGAAAAGTCAGGGACAGTCAATTGCCTTATAAAGAAGCATACACCATTATGTCCTTGTCATAAATTCAAAAACAATTCCTTTACCTCAAAAACGATTTTCAAATCATAATTTCAAAACACTGCACATGGGAAAATTACTTAAAATGTCCTTAAGAGCATATTTACAAGCAATTTGCGCCACATAATTCATAATTTTCTCCTTAAAGCACACTATTCTCTAAATTAAAGAAATATTTTCTCACCTTAGCAAATACTTTGAGTTTGAAAACAGTCTCAGAAACACACCAATTTGTCTTCAGCAGAGCAAAAGGTATGCACTCCAGAGTCTGCAGCTATCAAAAGCACAGAAATGCTGTAATTCTTCACACATATTTCTCATGTCACCCAATCAAAACTCTTCCCTCACTTTTTTTCAAATGAAAACCCTTCCCCCCTCTGCCCTTTCTGTCTTTTCTGCATGGCAACCACCTCTTGGAAGACTTCTGGTGTTTGCAAGTTCACACAACTTTGTTGCAATTGAACTCTGAACTCTCAGTGCACCTGCATATCCAGTGCATTCTTTCATTTAATGATTTTTTATTGACCATTCAAAATACATCTTTCAAAGAACACATCCGTGCACCCTAACTTTCTGTTTTCAGCAATCAAAATCCACCAATCACTGTTACTGCTTCATGAACACAGAAACTCCACAGTTTTTTTCATTTTAAACTCTCATTTTTTCAACTGCCATTTCATTGCCACACTTCATCTGACTGCAGGAGAACCTTCTCTCACCATGTTTTCTGTCTGGATTGTTGGACATAGTTATATTCACTGGGCTCAAAGGTACGTTGAAAACAGGAAATTACCTAACCTCAATTTACAAGATGTGGAAATTAAGTGGTTTGGCCACAGAGGATTAAAATGTCACCAATTGATACCATTGGTGAAAACCTTTATGCATTTGCCCAAACCTGACCTGTTAATTGTGCACTGTGGAGGTAATGACTTGGGCACTTTGACTGGTGTAGGTCTGGAAATGCTTTTAAAGGACACCTTTGAGCAATTAATGGCACTTTTTCCTCAGACTGCCTTGGTATATTCAAATATATGCCAAAGACAGAAATGGAGGTGGTCAAACCAATTTTGTCCACAAATTGAGAAGTCGAGGAAGCATGTAAACAAATCTGTTTCAGCTTACATGAGAGACCATGGAATGGGCTCCCTGTACAACAATAACTTGCGTTACTACATGCAAGATATCTACAGAGGAGATGGAGTTCACTTCTCAGATGAGGGCAACAGAGTTTTCACTCTGAATTTAAGAATGTGCATTGGTACCTACTTATAAGTACCTAAATGTACCATAAACCCAAAAGCTCTTCTCAGAGCTACCCTACATCTGATCACTCACAATTATTATTTTACTCTAACATTTTTCACTAATTTCCAACAAAGTACGCTCCCTGGGGCGCTACCCGGTACGCGAACCGGGAGCTAACCTCGCGAATTTTTTTTTTTAAATGTTTTTTTTTCGCACATATAAGCCTCCTCAGCCACCCTCAGAAAACCTAGGGGGTCAAGATAACTCTACCGTGCCCCCTTCTACCCATTCTGAACATTATTTGCCCTCCATCTTGTATCTTAATTCGACCGAAACACAAAATGGTGGACTCCCGGAACGCTTAAAGTTCGCGAACCGGGGCGCTCAACGGTTCGCGTACCGGGTCGCTCTCTGGGAAGCGCACCATCAAAAAAGGTGGGAAAGTAGTTCACAGAAAAGCCACTGGAGACAATTTCACCAAATATAGATTAGCTCATACTACATACCAATCCCTACCAGTCTACTAGTCATTTAGCCTGTAGACCTCTCTAAATACCCTGAGGTAAATTACTTCACAAAACACATCTGAAGTGTTGGAATTGACAACCAATGAAAATGTTACTTTCATTTTCTATTTTTTTTACCTGACATTTCATTGGTTATATACCTGAATATATATAAAGGAAGAGAAGAAAACACAGCCATTTTGACTACTACTTCTTGCTGTACATTTCAATAGTATTTTCACTAATTCCTTCAACTTCTTTCTAAAGGTAAGTTTTTATTTTTAAAACTGAAGTATATTGTGCACTATAAGTTAATATGGTAAACTTTTTCTGATAGATATATACTATCCCTCTGTAGTAGTTATAGATTTAGAGAGACTTCTCTGTTATAGTTATGGATGGAGTTAGGCTTCTCTTGTATAATTATGAATTTACTTACGTTAAATCACATACACTTTTTTATATTCCTACTTCCACTCTGATACTATACACTGCCCAAAGATAAATTCACTGATAAAAAATGCCTATCTAAAATTATTCCCAACATTGCCCTATCTCTACTAGTATATATTTTTTTAATCCAAATTTCAGGCAAAATGGAAGGCGAAAACCAAGTTTCTTTTGAAATGGACCTGCAAGAGAGCAGCCAAGAATTGATTGATACAATTGATCAAATTGACATTGAATTTTTCGATGAAACTTGGGACAATGAACTACTGCAATGTGTACAAGCAGTAGATAACCTCCTTACAAATGAGGACATTTTACACCCTCAGAGACTACAATGTATATTCCATGATAATTATGAAATTTCTGACAATGAAATGTTAGAAAGTTTAATAAATTATGAAACACAATCACATTAAAAAAAATGCTTAAAAAATAAAGAAAATAAAAAATAATCAACAAAAACAACAATCAATTAACATACAGCATTTGAAAAGTCTATCATTCATTTTTCATTGCAGTACGCTGCCCAGAACGCTTCCCGGTTCGCGGACCGGGCGCTCCCCACGCAAAAAAAACAAACATTTTTTTTTGTTTTTTTTGCCCCGCGGGGCCCTTTTAAAACTTCCACATTAAACCTAGGGGGTCAGGGAGGATCTAGTATGCCCCCTTATGGTCATTTTCGCCTTTGTTTTGGCCTCCTCTTGTCTCTCAATCCTACCGAGAGACAAGATGGCGGCCGCTCCGGACTGTTTAGAATGTTGACAGACACCGGAGAGCCAATCAGCTTAGCTACGCGAAGTTCCGGTACGCTTAAGGTCCGCGGACCGGAGCGCTGCCCGGAGCGCGCTTACAGATATATATCTTTTTTTAAACGTTAATTTCTCAAAATCCACTGGAGCACATATATTGAGACCTAGAAAAGGCACATCGGGCTACCAGTCCCTACAATTTTGCCAAGTTTCATGGAAATCCATTCAGCCGTTCGGGCTAAAAGTGAGGCCAACCGCCCTATGGAAAACTCAATGTTAAAAACACGTTTTGGGACCCCCTTTTTTCTCGGCCCCCCCTTGACGAAACCCCCCCAAATTTCCAAGGGCTGCTCAGAAACAAAATGTTCCATTTTCCAGAAAATTTCAGCCAATTCCGTCCACAAACGCCAAAGTTATTAGACATAGAATTTTCAAAAATCCCATAGGGAAAAAATCCTAACTATATATACCTACTGGCGACCGCCAGTAGGTAATATATATATATATATATATATATTCACTGAAAAAACCATAGGTTATAGACCATATATAGTTAGGAATTAGCATTTAAAAAACCTTATTTTACTCACACAAAACCATTGAAATTCCATATATAGTTAGTTGTACTAACTATATATCGCGCACCCGCAATCCACTGCTGATGATGTCACATATTACATCATTCATGACATGGTCAGTGACATCACTGATGACATCACTGATGACATCTCAAATGACATCACTGATGACATCACTGATGACAACATCCAGTGACTGTATGTTTCTGTAAAGTTAAAATTTGTCTTATATATTGAAGAATGAGTGGATGTATAAGTGTCTGGATGATGTATTTAGTAGGTGCATGACTGACTGTATAAGTGAGTGATTAAATGTGTCTCACTGAGTGCATGGGTTAGTGACTAAACTGTTTTAAATTGTGCACCATTGTGTCTGTTGTTTTGTAATCTGATGCATGTGTTGATCATTAGCTATATGACTAACTATATGGGTTATTGATTATTTGGCCAAGTATTTGTATGGGAGACTGAGTGTGTGTGTGGGTGGCTGGGAGGTGTATGACTCTGTGCATAGATGTGTGAGCAGTTGATTCACTAGATGTATGGGTTCAAAAGTGCATGTGGAAACAGCTGTATGGGCGGTTTACTGTGTGCATGAGTGTATTGGTGAGTGAATGGATATCTCAGTGCTACATGTCAAAGTAAGTACATATGTAAAACACAGTACATGTGGTAGTTGACATATATAAATAACTGTGCATAAGAGCCAGTGAATGTGTGAGTGGCTGTATGGATTATTGTGAACTTGTATCAGGGATTGTATAACAGAGTAAATATGTGTTATTATATGTTTCAATAAGTAAGGTGTGTTTAACGATATAGTTGAGCAAATGGAGGTGTGATTGATTCTTTGCAAGACTGATTAGGTGTGTGAGTAACTCCATGGATGAGTGACAGTCTGTGAGTGTCTGTTTACACTGAGTGTATCTACGGTTATATTAGAGTCTGAAGAGGTTCATCGTATCATCACATGAATGATGTCATGAGTAATGTCAAATGAGATGTCATCAGTGATGTCATTTGAGATGTCATCAGTGATGTCATCAGTGATGTCACTGACCATGTCATGAATGATGTAATATGTGACATCATCAGCAGTGGATTGCGGGTGCGCGATATATAGTTAGTACAACTAACTATATATGGAATTTCAATGGTTTTGTGTGAGTAAAATAAGGTTTTTTAAATGCTAATTCCTAACTATATATGGTCTATAACCTATGGTTTTTTCAGTGAATTTTCAAGGTTTTGTAAATGCTAATTCCTAACTATATATGGTCTATAACCTATGTTTTTTTCAGTGAATTTCATAGGTTTTTTAATAGCAAATCTTTATAAAAATAATACATTTTAAATCTAATTTTATATTTTATAATTTTTTTATTTTTTTTTAATATTATTTTTAGTGCGCTCCCGGGGCGCGGACAGGTGAACGCACGGGTAAGCGCAATCTTGCGGCGCGCCCCGGGGCGCGTACTAATGCGCTATTGCCGAGAACGAAAACAACATCGTGACGTATCGCGTAGCCGCCACGCCTTGCGTCATAAGACACGTATCGCGTAGCCGCGAGATGCGTCTTATGACGCACCGCGTAAGCGCACCCGGAAGCGCATACGATCGCGCAACGTAAGCGCCCCGATGCGCTTACGATACACGCCCGGGACGCGCCCCGGGGCGCGTAGCGTAAGCGCGTCAAACCATGTGACTTTAAAATAACACTTTTCATTGGTTCAGAACTTTTTTTTTTCCAAATTGTGTGAAACCCACCCATTTCTCTCACTATTGCTTTGTACTTGGAGAGAGCAAGAGCTGTTGTGTCTACTCTATCTCCTACTTTTCTGATCTCCAGCAATGGCTGCAAGAGAGTCATCCAGCAGTGATTCAGAGGGATTTTTAGATGAGGACCCTCCTCAGCAAAAGAAAAAAACCCATTTCATCTGGAAATTTTACGAAATCCCAGAAGGACAGAAAAAAGTCAACGCTCCCAAAGTAACATGCAAAATATGTGGGAGTAGTTTATCCAGAGGCAATCCTCTGAAAAAATATAGTTTTGGGAATGCTAATTTGATCCGGCATGTGAAAAGAAGACACCCTAAAAACTTTGCCAGGGAGAGTGTCAGAGAGCTGGCACGGAATGTACCCACAGATGGCGGCAGCACCTCCACTGGTGGAGCAACACCTTCGGGACCACCCCGTGGAAGAATGGTCCCTAACATTCAGCCGGTGTTTGCGGGCATCAAATTTTTGTGCACAGAGTGTGACGAACTGCTCTGCTATGGGGAGCAGAGTGTTGAACTGATTGCCCTAAAGAAACAGCAACACCGCTGCTCTTCCAGTCCCTAAATTTTCAATTTTTTTTGCTCCTGTTGAGCAGTTTTGGAATCCTTGTTTTTGTTTTTCCCTTGAATAAAATCCAAAAAAAATATAAAATTGTTTTAAAAAGTCTAAAAAAATATAAAACAACAAAAACAAAAAAAAATATATAAAACAACAAAATCAAAAAAAAGTTCTTTTCAGAACTACCTCCAATTTTTAAAAAGAAGCTTTATTTTTTTTAAAGTCTGTCATTTTTAATCTCCATGGTACGCTCCCCCGTACGCTCCCCGGTGCGCGTACCGGGTGCTCACCCCCGCGAAAATCGAAATTTTTTTAAATTTTTTTTTTCACCCGCGGGAGCCTTTTATGGCCCCCACATGAAACCTAGGGGGTCAGGGGGTGTGTACCCTGCCCCCTCTTGCTCATTTCCCCCTTTGATTTTTGCCACCTCTTGTGTCTCAATCCTACCGAGACACAAGATGGCGGCCGCTGCGGACTGTTTCGAATGTTTACAGACACCCGAGAACCAATCAGCTTGCCGTGCGCAAGTCGCGTGGCGCGCCTGGAGCGCTCCCCGGTACGCGTACCGGGGAGCGCTCCAGGCGCGGCTCTAGATATATATCTTTTTTTGAATGTTAATTTCTCAAAATCCACTGTAGCACATATATTGAGACCTACAAAAGGCACATCGGGCTACCAGTCCCTACAATTTTGCCAAGTTTCGTGCAAATCCATTCAGCCGTTCGGGCTAAAAGTGAGGCCAACCGCCCTATGGAAAACTCAATGTTAAAAACACGTTTTGGGACCCCCCTTTTTTCTCGGCACCCCCTTGACGAAACCCCCCCAAATTTTCAGGGGCTGCTCAGAAACAAAATGTTCCATTTTCCTGATAATTTCAGCCAATTCTGTCTACAAACGTCAAAGTTATTAGACATAGAATTTTCAAAAATCCCATAGGGAAAAAATCCTAACTATATATACCTACTGGCGACCGCCAGTAGGTAATATCCAGGCTAGTTCACCAGCCAGCACACCACATGCCGCTAGTGCCACTCTCCGTAAAGCACTGTTAGAGCACTGTTAGACCACTGCGAGCTGGAGCGTCTGCATGCAGGAACCTCAGCGTCTCTAGTCAGTGGGTCTGTCCTTCTAAGCAAGATGTGATGTATATATACCCATAAGTCTCCCCAGGGGTTCAACCTTGCTGTGTTATTGTGTCGGCCCAAAGGATGATGTCGGGCCTGAACTTTATACAGATATATTATGCAGGAGATGGTAGTCCTGCTGTGCTTCCAAGAAACTTCATGCATAATATATGAGATTTGAACTAGTGAAAACCCTCTTTCTGAATGCAGTGTTATATATAGGTAAAAGGTCAGTCCCTAAGAACTAGTATGTATGTAATGTAGGGAAGAATATGGGTGAAAGGTTGCAATGTTACCTGCGCCTATATGTAATATAACAACCTTTTCCCAGTTCATTAATAAAGAGACCTCCACAACACTCCCCTTGAGAAATGAGTAACCTCTCAGAAGAGGTGAAGTCCCTTAGTTTAGCATTCACTTTTATTAAAAGTAATGTATACCTTTCAGAAGGAATGGCACAATTGCCATTGCCCAGAAATATCACAGTTCTTTGAGGAACAACCGGACAGAAATTCTGTTGATATGCTGTAGTTCGACTCTTTTGCTTCCTCTGCCATATCTAAATTATTGTTAGGGGTCCCGTCACATCCAAACGTTTATCCTGGCACCAGTGATTGGCCCTGAAGTCCTGGGAGCAATTGAGGTTCAAAGGGTTCCTTCCCCTTATTAGTGTGATTCTGTTTAATCGGTAAGCCACCAATTGAATAAGTCTCCACTAAAGGGACACAATGGTGAGGGATATATATTTTCGAACAGAAGTGTCAGCTGCTTTTGCCAGGCCATCATCTCATCAGATAAACCCTATTGCCTTCCACTCAAATTCTGAGGCCTTTCTTTGTATGAATGAAAATTCGATAAGTTAGTAACAGACTGGGAGAACCAGTATTTGAATGGAAGCCCTGAGGGGTCTTTTTTACAAGCCCTGTGCACCACTGGTGCATGACTTTTAATAGGGGAAATAGTGATGTACTGGTGGCTCAAGGTGTTTGTAAAAAAGCCACTTAATCTGGATAATGAGTCTGAAAGCCACATCTGCCTGTACTAGTGTTCCACTCCTGATGTGCTCTTAACTTAATTAAATTCATTAGGACTCCGACAGTGACCTCAGGCTCCAGGCAAGGCAGGTATATGTGCCAGGGCTCCCGCATGCTGCTGTGCTACTCCTCTTTCATTTCATGTTAATCTGCATGCTGAGCTCCACACTGGCCCATGTAGTATGGTTCCCAGGAGAGGAGTTGTGTAGTTTGATAAGCACTCTTGTACACCATCTAGTGGTCGGAGGACTGCACTGTGAGGACGAGTAAAACTGCAGAGGGATTATATGGTCAAATCTTGTAGTCCCCTAAGGAAAACGAAATGAGATCGTTTGCCATTACATAAAGCAATAACACTATCCCTAATGAAAACTCCTCAATTCGTAAATAAACAATAATTGAGAAAAGGCTCTATGGTGTACTTATCTGCTGCTGTATCAGCAAAGAACGAGGAGGATCAGGAAGTAGAAGAACATTTTCGATGGAGAACTGTGGTATACTTGGCTATGGGTTATAGTTTAATTTTATTTCCAAGCTGTTCTTCGGAAAAATGCTTATTTCCCAGCTGTTTTGGGGGGTTGTTTGTATGGTGTATGCTTATTGATCCTGCTGGAAATAATAAAATGAAAAGGGAAAAGAATAATCCTTACCTCCATTTCTGACATGGAATTTAGCATGCAGTCAATGTTTAGAGTCAACGTAGCATAACTTTTTATGTCATTACAGTTACAATAGCCAACAACTGTAATGTAGGCTGAGCAACATATGAGTAATGCTTTGAAAAACCAACAGTTGAGATGGAATGACCATTTGCCAACTTTCTTTTTAATTATGGTTTAAGTTCTATAAGGCAACTAAATCTGTCTCCACCCAGAATTAAACAAAAGTTTCTATATCATTACAAATATTCTTCAGTTTTGCCTCTAATATAAATTCCCTACTTTCATCCCTAGCCAAGTACCGACCGTTTTCATGTCCAATTTGTCATATGGTTGGAAGGAACGAGTAGTGACGCCGATG
This sequence comes from Lissotriton helveticus, assembly GCF_964261635.1. NCBI lineage: Eukaryota > Metazoa > Chordata > Amphibia > Caudata > Salamandridae > Lissotriton > Lissotriton helveticus. The sequence goes on along the minus strand of NC_136067.1, from coordinate 764,552,266 downwards.
AAGCTGCATTTAGTAGGATTCATATGAGTGCTAATTGGCATGGAGAGCTATATATGCTATTGGAATAAATTCCATTGCAGGCTATCAGAAATCATTCTTCAATAGGACTAGATTTAGAAATTCAGAACGGATGTGTGTGTGCAAATAAATGATTCCTTCTTCAACCACAAAAAATTGCATACCCGCAAAAATTTATGAAATACTAGTACACAAAATGACCACTGTGGAAAACATATTATATATATTAAACTGAAATTCCTCCTGGGTCTCTTAGGCTGAACTGAATGTTCACTGTCATCATTAGCAGCGTGTGTTACTCTACAGCAACACCACACTTAACGTTGTTTCCTGTCTCCTCTCTGATACGTGCAAAGATGGGCTACACTCAACTGAGCGCATTTTCAGATCATGCCTATACTTCTACTGGCACCTCTTGCTGTAGGCTGTACGTCAGAGTAGCAATAACAAAAATATTGTCTGATATAAATATCGTGATCTAAATATAGTTTACAAAAGTTTCCCTCCCACTGGGTATGGATTTCCAATCATTAGCTCAAATGGGATAATATTTTTGAAAACGATATTTAGGACCCCATATTTTATATAGATGATATAGATAATTATTCTATTTATTCTTTTATATTCTATGATCATATCCTTGATATGAACCCAAACCAACAAAGACTAGCGAAGTTTAGGAATCAATCAAAAAAAGGGATTAATAGCAGACAAAACTCAGGATACTAATAAAACATTTTCTGATTAACTGGTAGCCTGACAAAAAGGAACATGTGTTTAACTGTCTGACTGTAAACAAACATAACATACTCTATTCTATTTATCCGCATCACTGTAAATGGCTAGATGTATCTGCTAGCTAACTGGCCTCCCCCAGTAATACATAGTACCGGTAGGTAGCCAATAGCTGGGTTAATAATAGACATTTCTTGCTATTTGCAAAGCAGGTGCGCAAATCGTCCATAATCCCTGAAAGTTAGCCAGAGTCTGCATAAATAGTGGTTTATTTTCTTATTGATAGTGTTGCTGGCCTAAGCGTTGATCTCTACTATTTATCAAAATGGCACATAAATGGTGAAGTATTTTTGTCATTTGCATGGCTAACAGCAACAGTGGGCATATATTATCTCATGTAGGAAGCTATAAGGTAAATTGTGACGTTTGTTTCTGTTTGTGTGCACAGAGACCAAATATTTCATAATCTCTGCCAATTACCTCCTCGAAAGTCTTCCTCGCCACATGATTAACAAAGTGAGCTTCAGCTCCACACCAGAACCATCCAAAGCAAAAAAGTTAGCCTCCAATGCCTCCCATCCCTTCCCAATATGGCTGACCCATTCCTTGACCTCTATAAAAAGCAGGCCGGCCCAACCCTTCAGCCTGTATTTTTGGTTCTGCGCTGCCGATTCTCCAGAGTGTGTTACAGGTACTTGGTTCTTGCGGTGGCAGATACTTGGGTCCATGGTTGGTGATCCTGCTCTAGTGGACCCTTGGTATCTAGGAACCCTCCCCCTTCCTTCCCCCGGGTTCCTGTCTGGACCGATTAGGCTCTGCCTTAGCAAGCCATGGGTTTACAGGGGGGCGACCGGGGTGGTCAGGGGCTCTGCCTTGCGGCCCCTTCTGAACCCCCGTCCGGGTAGGCTCTGGGGTTGTGTTCATTGTAGGTGCCTAGGCCTCCCGTCGGTTGCTCCTTAGTTCTCGGGTTTGCTTTCAGATGAGCTTTTCCTTGGGACAGGTGGCATATTACTTGATCTCCCCGTGCCTAGCAATAGGGATGTGCTCAGGTCCAGCACTCGGATTCCCGATTTCGGGTCTAGTGCGCGCTGGCTTTTGGCTTCTGTCTGTGCCTGGCCTTCCCGTTGGTGCCCCTTGCTCCTGGGATTCACTTTGGATTTCTGGTAGTGTGGGCAGCTTTTCCTGACTCTTCTGCGCCTCAGTGGGGTAGCGTCCTGGCGGGAGCCGGGACTTTGGCAGTTTTGCGTTCAGGGGCCTGACGGTCCATTTTTGCTAGCCTTGGCCGCACCCGCATTGGTCTTCTTGCAAGGGGCCTCATGGCTGCCGCTCTCAGTCCATGGTTTCTGCACGGGCTGCGGGGCCGGGGCGGATGCAGTCCCCGCACAGGCTGCGTCCTCCTGTTGCAAATAGGCCCAGATCTCTGTACTGGGGTGAATGTATGACATTGTTCTGCATTCTGTCCCTCAACTGTTGTTTTTGTATTTGTCACCCCGAGTGGGATGGGTATGCTCAGACGTGAGTCCCATGCTCTTCATACCACTGGAGTCATTCTATACTGGCTGAAGACGCTGATAGCCAGAAACTGGTCCTAGGATGCTTGATTCCGGTCCATGAAAGACATGGCTTGGCAGTTCGGGCTGGACTGTTCCCATGAGGCACAGGGTCAAGGCTGATTTGCATATGGCCATGTCTGAACTGGGGTGGTGTGGAGTGCAAAAAAACGATGGATTTAGGCCCAGATCTCTGTACTGGGGTGAATGTAAGTAATTTTTCTGCATTCTGTCCATCAACTGTTGTTTTTCCAGTTGCAATCACAGCCTCTCCTTCGGGAGTTACTCACGGCTCTACTACATGGTGATGTGACGTTTTCCATTGCATTTCTGGACCAGCCTACCTTGGGCGGGGCCGGGCTCTTCCAGCTTTCCACATGGCTGGTTCCCTCTGATGCAGCGGGCCCGGGTCTTTGGTTGCTTCAGTCTGGGGAACATTTATTCTGTCCTTGGATGTGGCCTTAACTGTTCCTGTCCCAAGGAGCTGACAGCTGGCGCAGGCTGTTACGGGGCTCCGCTTTGGTGGTATGGCTCTTCAGCTGCTGTCTCATTTTGGTCTCCTGCACATCGTGATATTTGGGTCGTGGTGGCCCAGTGCTGTATGGTGGTTCAACGTACCTTGGGTGCATGTTATGTATATGTATGAGTATACATATTTGGCTTTTCCTGGAGGGATCTCAGTCCCCTGTTGGTGTGGTAGTCTGTGTTTTCCCTGCTGCTTTCGTTGGATGATAGTGGTGAATCTGGGTACTGTTTAGTGCTTGGTTCCCCCCAATCTGGCCTAGTGTTCTCAGACCTGCTTCTAAGCGCAGTGTGTGTTTGGCGGCTTACAAATGTATGCTTTGTGTGGGTTGGTCCTCTGTGTTCTGCATTTGTTGCTCTATAGCTTGGTCTTTATTACCTGCTATGTGTCTCTTACTTTGTGGGTTACGGGTTGAGAGCCTGGTGTTTCGGTGGGTATTGTCTCTTTTAGACACATTAGACAATATCGATTTTGGCGTTCCCCTTATTCTACTGGTTGTTGCATGTGCTTCATACAGTTCCCCTGTGGATTGTGTATTCTTGTCCTGGGATTTTGCAGTCGTTGGGGGTGTTTCCCGGGACAACAGCTTTGTTGTGTTTGCTGTTTTTTCCCCTGCTCCTTCTTTTCTTCCAGGTTTTGGGCCTGCGGTCCTTCCATCCTGTTTTCTCCTATTCCCGCCTGCTCTCCTTGTTGTGCGGGGTCTGGCCTGGTCGATGCCGGGTTGGGCGTCTGACTGGGGATTCCGGGGGCTGTTGTCAACTGCATGTTTGTTGGGGGCGGGCTGCTGTTGGCACCTGTCCGCCCTTCTCTGGGCTGCTTCGGTGGTCTCCATGTGGGCTTTTGCTCCTCCTCCTGGAAGGCTTGCCCTTTCTACTCTGGGGCCGTGGCTGTGGCACCCTCTCCTCCTCCTGCTACCTGGCTCGTCAGGCCTCTTGTGTCCCTATTCCAGTTGTGCTTTTCCTCACTTCCTTCCAACGTGCTGTGGCTCTTTGGTTCATCTACTGCCTTTGGATGATGGCAGCTTGGTCGGGCCAGGGCTTTGGCTCCTCCCTCTGCTGTGGTGTGCGTTTTGGCCTGTTCTTGCTGGATCGCCTTTTGGCTGTCTCTCTGTTCCTGTTTATCTGTTTCCGGCTGCCTCCTTTGGTTTTGCAGCTCTGCTCTAGCAGACTCTGGTGTTTGCGGGCTCTTGGTGTTTGTTCAGCCATGAACCACATGGCGGGGAATATTCCTTGCAGGTGCCTGCTCAGGCTGGGCCTCCTCCCCGGCTCTGTGGGCCCTGCTAGAGATGGTCCTCACCACTACTTACCTGTACATCCCCTTCACGTTCATCCCTTGGTTGGAGCCTTCCACGGGGAGTATTTTGGGTGGTTTTGTGCCTTCTTGGATGGCTGTGCTTGCCCGGTCTGTCCGTTGGGGGTTCTTCCCTTGCGGTTGGTCTCAGTGCCTCTGGGCCCTCCTTGGTTCCTGTTCCTTCCTGGCCTTGCCGGTTTCAGTGGGTTGCCCTTCTCTTACCCCGGTAGATCCCTCCCCGCCCTGCCTACGGGTGTGTTCAGTGGTCTTTCTGTTCTAGTATCCCCTTGGTGGTGGTCTTTTGCCATCCTGTGGGGCGTGCTTGGGTTCCCTGTCCGTACTCGGTCGGTTAGTTCACCTACTGGCGGGTTTCTCGCCTGGCTTCTTTTGGCCGTTCCTTGGCTTGTCTGGAGTTTGCCCCTGCCCTGCGGGGGCTTCTTGTTTCTATTCTGGGCAGTTTCTTGCCTGCCTCGTCCTCCGGGGGGTTGCTGGGTTGGCCCTTTTGGCACAGTTGTGCTGTCCTTACCTCGGTCACTTGGTTCCAGTTTCTGTTTGAGTCTCCGGTGGTAGCTCTTGCTGCCTTCTCCTCCAGGCTCCTAGTTTGACGGTTTCCACTGGTCCCTTGGATTACGGGGATCGGGGCTTGTCCGGCCTGGACGGGGCTTTTGTCCTATTGGTGGTGCCCACCTGGGTCCTTCTCTCTTGTTGACTATGGTTTGGTGGCTCTGCGTCCACTACCGGTGCCTGTGTTTGCCCTCTTGGTCACTGGTTCAGATCCTGATGGGTTCACTCAACCTTCCCTTCTTCTGTGGTCAGTGTCATTTGTGCATTTGTGCTGGGTGTCGTTGAACATCTGTTGGCTCCAAGATCCCTTTTTTGCGGGTGTTGGTCCATGGAGCTCTGACTCTTTGGTGGGTGTTGTGCTTCTGGCTGGCATGGGCCGGGGGTTTGTCTCCTGCCACTTCTGTCGTACTGTCCCAAGTTGGTGTGTGTTCGTACGGTGCTTTTCATTGACCGGGAATACTGAGATTCCCCGGTTCTCCTTCCCCGGGCGGGGCTTTGCGTTTTGTGTGCGGATTCTACATCCTTTTCTCCTTTGTCCCTCCTTTGGGGTACTGGAGCCGGCTGGGTCAGGTTTGCTCCGTGGAGGTCTTGACGTTGCTCGGGCTCTTTTTGCCAGGCTCTTCTGTACTTTTCACCTTTGGTGTGTTTCTGCCTGTGGCCTTACCTCCCTGTCTGCTCCTGTTTCTGTCGGCTCTTCGTTGTTCGGATGGGTCAGGCCTGGTTATTGGCTGGCTGTCAGGCCTCCTCGGTGCTTGCTTTGACAGCTCGCTTCCTTCATGTGGCCGTTCGTGGCCCATTTTGCTTGGCCCCTGAGCAGGGATGTTTCGCTCCTCCGTGCCTCCCTACCGGTTTTCTATTTGCTTTTTTGGACATGGTGGCACCTGGTGGGTTTTCACTTCCTCTCTGGTGACTTGGCCTTGGGCCTGGTCCCTCCCGCTCTTCAGGCTCCGTGGGAAGCCTTCTGGGTTTTCCGCTTCTCGCTGTTGGCCGATTGGGTTCCCTTGGGGGCCGGGTCGTTCCTGCTGTTTCCTGGGTCTGTTTTGCCTGGTGCCTGTCTGTTTTATCTCATTGGTGTCTCACTCCCTTCCGGGGAGTCCTCTGTGTGACTTGGGGTCCTTGTCCCACCTGTTTCTCTCCTTGCTGGTGGGGTTTTGGTGACCATCTGTTTTTTATGTTCGATTGGCGTGCTGGGTTCTTTTTGGCCCCTCATTCCATTCTCATGGCTCCTACCATTCTGTTGATGGCGTCTGGTCCTTGTTTCTCTTTACTGCTGTAGGTAGAGTTTCTCTCTGTTGCTTCGGTTTTGCTCCCCTCTGGCTTTTGGCTGTCCGTTGGGCAGTTGTGGTGTGTTGGAATCGGCTTGCTGCTTTCTGTTCTGGGCCTGTTTGTTGTTGCTGTTAGACCCGTATGGTCTGGTTCCGTGCCTTCTCGGTCCTCCTTTGGTGGTTGGTTCCAGCAGTTTTCTGGCAGCCCTTCGGCCCAGGGAGTCCTGGTCCTTGGCCCTCCTGGCATCTCTCTGTCCCTGGGCTGGTTGTTCCTACTCGTGGTTGCCTCTCTCGTGGAGGGTCCTTCCACTCATCTGGTCTTTTCCGTTAGCCTGCCTCATTGGCATTCCCTTCTGGTCTCTTGGTTTCTTGTGAGTTTTCCATGAAGCCGCTTTGCTTTGGTATGTGCTCACTTCATTAATCATGTGGCGAGGAAGACTTACGAGGAGGTAATGCCCCGGTTACTTACCGGTGATCTTCATTACTCCGTGTATAGTCTTCCTCACCACATGAGCTCCTCTCCCTCCCTGTCTGGCTATGAGCTTCATGTTTATGCTTGGTAGTTTCAGGCTGAAGGGTTGGGCTGGCCCGCCTCTTATAGAGGTCAAGGGTGTAATGGGTCGGCCATATTGGGAAGGGAAGGGAGGCATGGGATGCTAACTTTTGCTTTGGACGGGTTCTGTTGTGGAGCTTAAATTCACTTTGTTAATCATGTGGCGAGGAAGACTATACTCGGAGTAATGAAGATTACCCGTAAGTAACCAGGGCATTAGCCAGCAGCTGGATAAGTAGGGAGGCTCTTTGCTTTTTCATTGGCAGTAAGAGAAATAGTGGCATCCGGATACACTGCCATGTAAATGTAATAATTAACTGGAGGTGAGTTAAATAACCACCACCATTTTTTTGTTTGTGTATTTAGAATTGCTGCATGGACGTTTATGTGTTCATCATAAAATGTTATTTAAACAAAGTATATTCCCTCATTTGGTCATTTCTCTTAGAATGTAAAATGCCTACTGTGCACAAATACCTTGAATACTTGTATGTTAGCTATCCAGAGTGCTCTGGCATTTAGCAATCAGAAGCGCCTTGATGTGGTACCACAGGGCAAGCTCCACTGCAGTGACTGAGGAGTGATGCGTCATCAGAGACAGCTGGTGTCTCCTCTCGCGGAGCTCAATGAGAAGGAGTGCTTATCAAGGGAAGCTGGTCAAACTTCACCCGGTGTGCCATGGCGATACATAGGAAACGCCTGTTCTGTTGAGCTCACCACCTCCATCCTGTGAGCTCAGTGCAAGCTGGTGCAGACGGCTTCAAACCTACAGGTAGGGTGAAGCTGATTTCAGTACTGTGGGCTTGATCCTGTGCATGTACCTCTGGAACTGAGTGGGCATTGTTCATTGTTTCTATTTTACTTCGCGAGCCTGGCACTGTCTCGAGGTTAAGTTAGTTTTGTTTAGTCATGAAGCAATACTCCATTTTGGGAATATCTTTCATCAGCCCTGACCAGGGGCACCTTGATATAAGATGGAGACAGGTCCAGTGTGTTTGATAGATATAAGACTAACATCATTTACAAAAACTAAAGGAGGACTCTGGGCATGTCGACTAGGCATGAAAGAAAGGTAGGACTAATCACCTGGTTTGTAATGGTGCTTCTCCTCTGCCAAGCATTTCCCTAGCTTTTTATTGAACCGTCCGCAGTCTTACTGGTGCTTCAAGACACTATGTAGTCCCATGCCAAAAATGCTTTTTCTTCGTCAGAATAAAACTCATATTTTGTAACAGGACGTCAGATAACCCAAGACCTAGACTACATTTTTGAATATTCAAATAACAACTTTATCTCTACATAAATCTGGGACAGCTTACCTATAATAGCACTAGAAAATCAATTACCTAGCCTGACATTCTTCTCTTCTTTCCCTGCTGTTTCCCTCTCCACCATGCCCCAAATATTTATACCCCCAACAAAAACGTGTAGTGAACCCCCCCTAACCTATCTAAAAGTACTATTAAGAGCTACAAACATAATCTACTCAAAAGGCATCCAGAAACGCTTGCCTTGGATGCCTACTTTTGTACATATAAAGGTGTCATCATTAACGACCTAATCTTCTGCTTGACTAACAGGAAGCATTTACGTCCATGCTCAGATCCAAACCAAAGATTTGCATTTATCCATCATACCCTCTCCAATCTTCAAAGCTGATCTTGCTGTTTCCCTATACAGCAATGGGCACATTCTTATGCAAGCATCAGACCAAAACATAGAACAGTTTGTCAAACACTTTCTGAGGATTAAAAATTAATTGGCTAACAATATTCAGTCTGCTCTACCAAATCAAGGTCTTTCCTCTGGATTGAATCCTCACCCCTCAGCTACCAGCTCTATCACCTCCCTCACCTCTTCCTCACTTACTCAAACTTGCCTTAACCAATCCCCTTGCACCAACATTGAAACCTTTGTGGTCGAACCTAGGCCTCTCATCACAACTAGAGACTGCCTGAATACCAATATTGTTAAACCTGCCCTCTCGTCCTATTCACATGACAATGAAACACAATGATCGCCCCGTATAGCTTTCAAAAAAAGAAGCTAGGGATCTGCAGATCTTCCAGCCACCCTTCATCTACACGACCTCCTGCTCTATGTGAGCCCCACTATTACACCATGCGCCCCAACCCACAGGCTTCAACTGACCTACAACACATGATGAATAGCGAAGGAAATATTCTGACAACTCTTCCACTCGCTACCTGCAGTATACGTTACACTAACTTACAGACACTTAGTGTAGGCCGAATTAGTACTGTAGAAAATAGCCAAAACTACCATGACATGCCCGTAGACCAGATGGTGCCTACTTAAACAACTTCATAAACATTTGAGTGTCTCTTATATAGGACAGTGAAAGCTATTTAAATATCCCTCCAGCCGAGATGTTGTTTAATAACGATCAACACATGTATGTTTGATATCCCAATGCATAAATCTTGTTTGCTCAGTGCCTAGTACCTTTACCATTCTGAGACAGTAGATAGGCTCAGGGACAAAACATGTAAGAGAAAGATGCTGTGTTAAATTGTAATTCTTATGTATGTTTAGTGTAGGTTAATCTATCAGAACCCCTGTTACAACAGACGAAAAAAGAAAAGTCTTGAAAAAGGTGGAATTAATCTGTTCTAACCACGGAAACGCGTCGACGCCCACCCTTCAGTACAATTTTTGTCTCCACCACCAATGTTTATATACAAAAATGTGTAACGATAAAACATAGGTGTTAGTACCTGTGAGCTACGAATGTACAAATTGTATTTTACAATTTTTTATGTTTTACATTTGATGTCTGTCTTCTCAATTATGCAGGTCATAATTGATTGTTAATTCGTTTTGCTTCTTTTTAACCATTTACCTAGGAATCTATACATGTTTAGTAAAGTAACCAATTGTTTTTAACCTTTGATGTATAATAAATTGATTTGTACTTTATATTTGTGGTTGTGATATCATTGATTTTATTGTGATGACTAAGGCTATGCTTTAGCTAGACTTTATTAGATGTTCAAGGGAATCTCTTCTGTTTGACTGATACGTTCCACTAACTACAAACTCCCATCACCTCACCTACTACTTACCTCCTGACCTATGAGGAATCCACACCCCTACCTCCTCTCACTCCTCTGAAGGATCTCATCTACTGGCTCCCTCCAGACCACCCCCACATACTTCAAACCCTCCTTCCATTAAGGATAAGCTGACAGACCTCAAGAAGGATCTTCATATAGTTAAAGAGGAACTTCAGAATACATTACACTTCTCTTTGAAGATGGAAAGGTTTTGAGATCTTAATATGACCTCTGAGTTTAATCAACCTTGCCTTCATGAAAGGGACAAAATCTTACGGAGAGAAATAGCGTCCATGGAATACTCATTGAATCCGAACTGGAACTTTCAACCTTATCCTAATCACCTCACCAGGTCTCACAGGGTTACCTGACATTTGACTGATGCTGACATTCACTCCCTTTCAAATTCTTACAATGCCTCTCATATTGACTCATCTCCCTCTACATGCAGTATCCAAACTATTCCCTCCAACCCATTTAGAGAATCCAGTGTCAATCTCAGATCTATTAACTTATTAACTGTCCACACATCACACCTGTAAGCTGTAGTAACCAAATTTCACATTAAATTGATGCTTATTAACTTAAGATCAGCAGTAAGGCATGCAGCTCATATTGTCAACCTCATAGTTACGCATGAAAAAGACCTCCTGGTATTAACTGAAACCTAACTTAATGACACTTCTACACCAATCTTGGCAATTTTAGTTTCCCCGAGCATAACATCATTAGACTGGATACACCATTTAAAATCAGGGGCGGAATTGCATGCATCTATCATTCCAGTCTGACCCTGCGACATACACAATCGGCGCCAAAGTCCTCCTGTGAACACTTGGGCATTAAAATCATGAACAATGGCAAGATAGTATGTACACTCCACACCATCTATCACCACCCTTGTGAACATCTTCTTTTCATCAAACAAATAATTGAGACCATATCGGCTAACCCTGACCAACTCCTGAGCCATATCTTCCTTGGTGATTTAAACTTACACTGGAATGACAAAAATTATCCTTTAATATGCACATGCAAGGCTTTCCTCTCCGACCTTAACTTTACCATGTCTTGCAACAGTCCTATATATAATAAAGGCGCCACTTTAGATCTAATCTTAGCTAAAGATAATGTCATACAACTGAATGCAATAGCACTGTGTGACTGGTCGGATCACATCCTAATCTCTTTTCTCATATTGGAAAGGGTGTTGATTAGACAAGGGCAAACTATTATTTTCTCCTTTACCAGCTTAACGTCTCTGCTTTGATGTACCGTGCTCTGATACCCTAGCAGGTCTTATTAACGCAATATAAGGCTTTTGAAATACATTAAATAAATGCGTCTATATATTCAATAACAGAGCGCAGGAAAAGGAATTAAAACGTAAGGAAGGACGAAAAAATAATCAGCCTTACTGTATCATTTAATAAAGATTGTACACCTTTCAATCATACATATTTAAATAGTTGAATTTCTGCCAGATATTTTGACATTCGTTATCACGCAATGAACTTGAAATGACCTATTCACTTTAAGCATATTTACTGCTGTGCATCAATCTGACTTCCTTCGCGGAATTTCTATTTCTACCTAAAGTATCCAAACGTGCTGGCAATGCATCTAGTCCATGTGGGCCCGTCACTCATCACAATCCAATTATTGACATCCATTTTGATTTTTCTGTCCGCATCCAGTTATCTTAGAATGCCACATGGGAAATCAGTTAGTTAATGCTCTGTGTGAAATCTCGACATGAATGTTTTTTTAGTTTCATTAAGTTTAATTCCATCCTCCTGCTGATTATCCTTTTAGACACAAATACAGTTGAAACAGAAAAAAAGAACATAAATGTACGCTAATATCGGTATTTTGGCAGAGGTCCCATGTAATTGATGCAGAACGTAAATAATGTATTCTGTAATGGAAGCAACTGAAGATATTGTACAAACAGATTCCTAGCTCGTACCTAATGGCATTGCATCAGTACATTTCACTGATATTTTGATTATTTTCAATATGGCTAACGTTCAACCTGCATTTTCATCTTTCAATTTCCATTTACTCTTCTTTCCTGAAAAATGTATTTTCTATAAATGTTTTTTTTTGTATGTTGTAAAGTAGGTTATTAGTAGGTGGGGACATTCACCCTCACCTAGTAATAATACCAGAGTCACTACTAGATCCAGTCAAGCCTCGGTAATTGAATCCTTGCTCAATCCTTGGTAGCTCAGCAAACATGAAGTCAGGCTTAACTTAGAAGAAAGGTGTGTGTAAAGCAATTAATACCACTAAAACAGTAAATAAGTAAAATACACCATACAATAAAAGTACAAAACCAATCCATAAAAATAGTGGATACTTTTATCTTTAAAATTGCACCCAAGTTACAAAACTCCAACGTAGAGAGCCAGCAATGTGAATTTTTAAAAATTCATTTAACAATTGTGCATTCTAGCACCAAAAAAGCTTAACCCTTTCCGTGCTGATGACGGAACCGGTCCGCCATCTGCCGCGGTGGCGCTGTGCTGATGACGGAGCGGTTCCGTCATGGCCCGCCCGACGCACCCGCGGGGCGCGTTATATTAAGCGGGCGGGCCATGACGGAACCGCTCCGTCATGAGCACAGCTCAACCGCGGGTGGTGACGGAGCGGTTCCGTCACCAGCATGCGCGTGCCTTGTGGCCCCCCGCCCCCTTAGCGCTGCGGCGGAATAGCCGCCGCAGCGATGAGGTTAAAGCGACACTCGCTGCTATCTGGTCTTGTTGGACTGGGACAAAGTCAAAGTTTTAGGTTGACTGGTATGGAACACAGGTTAAATAGGTTGAGGGTTTGGTCCCGGTCAAAAGTTTACCTTCAGACTTTGGCCCAATTTCACAAATCTTTAGCATCAGGTTAGCATTACTTTTCAAACACTAACCTGATGTGAAACCTTTTTGGAGATTAACAAACCAACGCTAATTCGTATTAGCATTGGTTTGTATGGGAAAGTAACGCAAAGCAGTACAAAATACTGCTTTACATTACTTTGCATCAAGGGGGAGTTACATGGGTGGTACATGGGCGTTCCGATGCAACCATCCATGCTTTTGATGCTAAACCCAATGTACTTACATGGGTAGTCAGGGTTTTGTGCCAAAAAGTAACATCACTGAAAATCAGGCATTGAAAGGAGAAATGTTTTCATTTCTCCTTTTTTTCTGACTTTGCATGTGCGCTGCACATGCAAAGTCAGAAAAGGAGAGTGTCTCTCCATAGTATTTTGAACCGGAAGGATACCCTTCCAACACAAAACCTATGGTAGACTTAGGCATGCAAACTAGCACTATGCCGCTAAGTTGTGTGCTGACGCAATGAATGAATGAATGAATATGCTTTTATAGAGCACATGGCTACCAGAAGGCCTCCCAGCGCTAGTAGCAGAGGGATGTATGTCGTTACTACGCATGCTTTTACAACGCATGCCTTTACCACGCAGGTTTTAAAACGCAAGTCGTTACAACGACTTGCGTTGGGGCGCTGGATAGTGAATAGTTTAATTTACTATTCCAAATCCAGTCCCCGTGGATAGTAGGGAATGTTTTGGATAGTAAATTAAACTATTTCCTATCCTACAGCGCCCCCCCAGCGCAAGTCGTTGTAACAACTTGCGTTGTAAAAGTTGCGTGGTAAAGGTACTGCGTGGTAAAAGTTGCGTTGTAAACGCTGTTCCCCATAGCAGAGTCATCACCGAGCTACCGTTCAGTACCATGGAAATAAAAAGGTTTTCAGGAGGTTGCGAAAGGACAAATAGTTGTCCTAAAGGCAATTGTTGTTGGGAAGCTGATTCGAGCATTTTGCTGCGGTGTATGCAAACATACGTCCACCACTCAGAGCTTTGTTTATCCTGGGAATAACTACCAGATGTTTATTCTTGGAACGCAGAGTTCTTTTAGGACAGTAGGTGGTGATGATGGATCGAAGGATCAGGGGGCACTTAGCTGAGAGGGACCTATGGACAATGCACATTGCCTTAAACTGAACTTGTTCCACCACTGGAAGCCAGTGGAGAGAGGAGATGTGTGGTCTTGCAGATTCCTGGTTGTAAGTCTGCATAAGAAGACGTGCTGTGCAATTTTGTACCATTTGTAGTTTTTTTATAGTTGAGCACGGAGAGCCTAAATAGAGCTCATTGGCATAATCAAGTCTCGAATGGATAAGAGCTTGAACCAGTAGTCTCCTTGCATTAAAAGGCAGCAGAGGGAGAATTTTTCTAATCATCTTCATGATCCCATAGCAAGTCCCAGCCACCCTCTGTGCTTGCTCCTTGAAATTTAGGTTATGGTCTAGCCAAACACCAAGGCTTTTAATCTTGCTTTTTGGGGGAGGCATAGTTCCTAGGCAGCTGGGCCAGAGCAGGTCGGCATCCAGGGTGGAAGTTTTTCCCCGAAAACATCAGCTCTGTTTTTTCCCCATTAAGTTTTAAAAAAGAGCCATCCATCCAGGCGGAAACTATCTCCAAGCAGTTGGCCAGGTTAAACTCCGCCTTATCAGATTGATTGAGTGTCATCCGCGTAGGTGACAATCTGGATGCCGAAGGGTTTAACAACCTCGGCAAGGGGGCTCATGTAAACATTAAAAAGCGTGGGGCTCAGGGAGGAACCCTGAGGCACCCCGCATCTCTGAGGTATACTTTCGGATATAGCATTTTCCTCAAAAACCTGGAATGATCTATTGTTCAAAAAGGACCCAAGCCACCTGAGTGCGGTTTCCGTCACTCCTGCTTCTTTGAGTCTGGTGATCAGTAGTTGGTGGTTGACCGTGTCGAATGCCGCACTAAGGTCGAGCAGGGCGACTGCAACAGAGCCACCCATGTCCAGAATTTTCCTGGTTTCTTCAACAACAGTCAACAGGGTGGTCTCCGTGCCCTGTTGAGGTCTAAAGCCAGTTTGTGAAGGGTGAAAACCTTTGTTCTTTTCCAGAAAAGCAGAGAGAATGCTGTTAACATAATTTCCCCCTATTTTACAAATTCCTGGTAGAAGCGAGATTGGCCGATAGTTTGCAAATACTTCAGGGTACAAGCTCGTTTTTTTAAGGAGGGCTTTGACCATAGCCACTTTCCACAGAGAGGGAACAAATCCAGAGGAAAATAAGAGGTTAATAAGGTCCATTATAGAAGTAGCAACCGTATCGGTAACCAAACTCAACACAGCTGGGGGGCTACATCCCTGGGGGACTCAGTAATGCAGCTGAACTCAGTGCCAGAGCCAGGGAGAAGGGAGGAGAGAGCCATGTCTCAGTTAAAATGGTGCTCTCTTGCTCTCTCCCTGTCACTCAATGCAGAGCAGCATTGTTGGCTGCTGCGCTGCATTCCCTGACACTTTACAGAATTTGGGCCCCAATCTTTTTCTTTGAGCTTTTCTCTTGTCAACAGAGTTCGATTTGATGATGGCGGCTTGCTGCTGTGCAATGCCTTAGTCAGTCTCTGGAAGCCCTCAACGTGGACAGTGAGGAGCTACAAAGCTTTCGGTGTGGCATATCAGTTCGGTCAGACCGATTCTTGTGTCAATGACGGCGGCTTGACTCTTTACGTCGAGCCAGTCTCATCCTAGAGCTCTTCTTCAAACTTTTGCAGAAGTTTTCAAACTTTGCGTTCCTACAGATTATTTGTTCTTTCGTGGAAAACATGGGTCCAGGAGCACCATCCAAGGACTCAGAGACTCTGGCTTACCTCTTGGTGGCTAGAACTCAATTTCGCACAAAGCATCTGCACAGACCGGGAAAAATCCATTTGCAACTGGTCAGCTGGGGTGATCCTCTCTTTGACTTGGCAGGTGACTTATTCCAGCTCATTTGTACATGTTGCTGATCAGGAAGTCCACTCCCTTTCCAATGAGTTAGGCACAGTCCTTTCTTTCTGGAGCCTTGTGAGCACAGCAGGTGCAGTCCTTCTGAGTGCAAGCTTTCAGTGGTGAAGTCCAAGGGTCAAGCAGGGCAGCCCTTTTTCTCCTGATGTTCCAGGCATTGATCGGAGAAGCTCCTGCAGCTCTCCCATACTCATCCTCCTTTCTGGGCTGCCAAAAGGAGGGACACCCTAACTAATAGGTATAAAGTGACCTCCCTCCGCTATGCCCACTTCCTGGGAAGTATGGCATATTTTTGACTCAGAATGCACTGTTCTCACAAAACTCAAATTGGAAAACATCTTTCCTTGGTGTGTATGACTGTGTAACCCAACCCAAGGGTGTGGCTAACAATTCACTACCCTCTCATTTCAGCCACTCTCCTAATCTAATCAAGGAAGTGTAGGCTGGCCTGGGTCCTATGACATCTGTTCTCTTGCCTTTGTAGTCCCCTTCCTATCTCTGGCCTCTCCAGGAAGCAAACACCTCCCACCAAATTGCAGTATTGTTGCAGCCCCAGAAACAGCTGACTAATTAGAAGAGGCTGCTACATGACTGCTTTAGGTTACTTCAGGATAGTAAGTTCTAAAACTACTTTCCTGTAATAGTTATAACAAATCTGACCTTGGCAAATTGATGCATGTATTGTAACCATTATTTTGATTATTTGAATGATATGTCTAGCTAGCTCTAATCAAAGGTTAGACTTTACTAAGTTTAGAAAAGCTGTGCCCATATTAGCCTATGGGTCTAGCAGCACTCCAATAGAGAAAATTACATTGATTGGTTTTCCATACCAGGTCATATAAAACATATTTTATATTCTCCCTGCCTATTATAAGTATGGACCCTACTCTTGGGGCACCTAGGTCAGACCTTAGGGTATAGTGTAGTTCCTATATTCCCAATAGGCTCTGCGCATTGGAATAGCATAAACGATAGTTTAGACGTAGGACTGAGGTCGACTAGGTCTCCATTGAATATGTTAGACTTAATTATGAATGCCAGCTAGCTCAGAGGTCACTAGAAACTTTCTCGAGTAAAGAAGAAGGTGTTAACTTTCCTGAATAGACAAGAAGGGATAAGATTCTGACAACCGCATAAACATGACAGCTTTGCTCCCTCCAGAATAAGGAGTATATCTCCAGAGTCGCGGAAACAATAGATAGGTATTTCACTCAGTCAATCATGCATGCTTAGTTTCACCAGAAGTGCAGAGAAACTGAGAGACAGGCGTTTTCAATAAAAGAGGGTATTTATTGAACAGTCTTCTTTCTCATGCAAGAGAAGTGAGTTGCCACAATTGTAATACTTATCATAAAGTAAAGTGTGTACAGTAAAACTAGTATTACAAAGTAATACTGTAAAAGCATGGTATGGTTTCTGAGCCATACGGTGTTTAAAATGGTTAAAATACATACAATGATAAAATCATACCTAAACGTACTCAACTGGTGCTTCTAAGATACGCCTACCCTGGTGTACCTAACCTAAGCCTAGTACGTGGGAAGGAGTAAGTGAGCTACAGTTTGAGTTAAGATAGTTTTGCCAAGAATCTGAATCAAGAATTCTCTAAGGGTCTAATCAGCTCCATACCTTGTTTATAGAATGAAGGAGGTCTTGTATCTCGTTCTCAGGACTCGATCTCCCAGTAACCCGCGAGGGTGACAGGGAAACACTGGAGCTGGATTTCTCGGCAGGAGAAAAGACAGCGTCTCTCTCAGTGCGTCAATGGGAGGGTAGGCTTCCTTCGGCACTCGCTTCAGCAGGGCATCGGGCAAGTAGATACCCGATCTGCTCCAAACCACCGTGTGTTTTGCTAAGGCAGATGCTGGTATATCTATACCTGGAAGGTGCCGAGTTTGTTGTAAGGTTGGACATAAGACGTCACTAAGAACTCACAGTTCTTTCAGGACTCCAGGAGTTTTAGGACAAATCAATACAGAAGCTGGGGGAATTCCCGGGCTGCTGGAGGCTTGGTTTGTTTAAGAACACTTTATGCTTTCTAGGAGTCTATGGGAGTAGCCTTGCCGTATTTGGACTGCATTGGCTATGACTTAATATGGGTATGATTCTTATGCCTTTATAAGGATATGATTTGATATAACCGCATGAGGGCATAAATCGCGAATATTTAAATAGGGTCCTAGATACGTTTACAACACCCACTCCAAGTATAATGTCCATCATTACTAAATACTAAGCAATTATAAACATATAACTACGCATTTGTTTTCCATCCCACCCCAAAATACATAAATGCATTCGAAATGGTATATACACGAAAATGAGTAGTATACTGTACGTTTTTCAAGCAATGATATCATTCAGATAATGCATATATTGTACATTGGAATGATGACTGAATGAATCACGAAAATTTACATTTATGAAATGGCTCTTAATACAGAAGAGAAGGTCGAGACCATTTCATAACATATTTATACAATACTGTACATGTGCTAGAGGCTAAGGCAAAATATTGTCTCTAGAGTTTCAAAAATAGAAATCTTGTTCTCTAAGAATAGTTCTACTTTAAGCAGAGGATCATGTGCCAAAAAAAAAGGTAAATATTTTGGGAACGGGAAAAGAATTTCGCTTTCAGGGGAAAAAATATTTCCAATAGTTTTTTAGAAGTTCTGTTTATCAAAACTGAAGGCCGAATTCAGAGTTCAGGGAACGCTGTGTGCTCATGTTTTCAAAACTTATTATCGTTGTTAGGAGAGAACATTAACTCAGATAGGCTGGCAAAGAACTCGTCTACAACAGTAGGTGAAAGTTGGACCAGGTCAGAAAAGTAGAAATAGTGCATATGTGAGATTCATTGCCGTCATCGGTGTCTAGATCAGCAATGGTCACAGAAGGTTGTACCTGTGTGCCGCTTTCATCTCGTACCTCACCGCCACCTAATCATAATGGTGAGGTCTCAACGAATGCCGTCATCAGAATAGGTAGCCGCTGGGGACAACACGTTGCATGAGCTGTTACCGAACCAAGCAAAGTATCGACATCCATAGGTACTGCTGATGGGAGTGTGAGACAGACGTCTAACGCGCATTCTTCTCCGCAGAGCAGGCATCGTAGAACAGGTAGGATGCAATCTTGCCAGATTGGTCTGAATGAAAGAAACCAGGTAGTATTCAGATCTCTTAGCCGAGCCAAGCCGAGGACTTTAGTTATCCGATCTCGGTATCGCCTTGATAGGAGCGTTTCTTCCATTGTAGCCTGAGTTTTGTGGCTGGACTTGCCATATCGGAGCAGAAGGAACAAAAATAATATTCCTGCTGCGAGTCCCAAGATGAGAGGCAGGCCGCCGAACACAGAGTGCACGAAATCCGGGAAGATGCTCAGGACTGCTTTAAAGGGTGCTAACAGTCCCGAAAAAATGGTCTTAAATACATGTGCAATGCCACTGGTAACAGACATGTTTAAGATTTGACTTAACATTTCTACGAAACGTACGGGGCAATTTGTTGATAATAATGCATGTATCTCTGCTGCTGTCCTTGCAACTTGCAGATCATACGTTTCTCTAGACGAGGTTAAAGGCACAGTTGTTTGTAAAAGAATAGACTTCATTCTGCTTAAAGTATCAATTCGAAGAGAAGAGAAATTCAGAGAAGGCCATATTGTTGCCTCCTTGTCTGGTTTGTTGTTTGGATACAATACTTGCATACAGCAAGTGACCCTAGATGTAACACTCACGAGATAGGGCGTTCCTGGCACCATGCCACAACAGCTGGGGTCACTTAATATAACGTAACTGCCGTTGGAAAGTTGTCTGAAAAAAGGCTCTATTCGTGTAGTAGGGGTGCCGTGCAGATGGCATGAAGGGTTATTTGATGAACCTTTGCAGGCTCCATGCAAGTTAATTCCTTGACATAGAAGTGTGCCGCTCAGTGAATTTTTACAGTTGTTACCACTAAGAAATACCTATTTTTTCCCCCCACTGTAACATCTATGTGTATAAGGTAGATTCCAGGTCGACTTGATGTAACCTTTACCCAACCTTTCATACAGGCCTGCTGGTATGTGCTTTTGGCAATATTGAAACTGAAAAGTCGTTATCGGAATTGTAATGGTGCCATGTATTATCCATTCAATTACGAGTCTTTCAGAGACTGTCAATGGCAATTTTTCTAGTTTTTCAATGCTCAGCACCGTATAGTATGCTCCTTTTTGTGCCAAAGAGATTTGTTTATCAGTAAGGTTAAAGATAGAAAATAGTGACGTTGTGTTGATTAGACGACATGGCACATAGCCTGAACGAAACTTTGTAACGTCCAGCCTAGCTGTACAATAGAACGTAATTGGGACTGGCCATGTTGTAACATTAGCATATCCTGTTCTATTATATCAATAGCAGATGATACAATGCTGTCCAGTGAATACATTCTGGAGGACAGAGTCGTTAACCCATTGTCCACTACAGACAGTGATTTTTCCAAATTAACACGATCAATTTCTCGTATTTTTTCAGCAGTTTCAATTTGCATTACTTTTCAAGCTTCGTTGTTAGCAGCGTATATATCGGCGTATATGAAACGTTTTTGACGCTGTTTGCGAGGTCCCAATAAGAAATCTCGCAAGTCAGCACCTTCTTTAAGTAAAGTCAAGTGTTGCTTAATTTCAGGTAGTGTGGATTTCTGTAGCCATTCGAGGCATAGTTTTCCTACACTGTATGTTGTTATTATCCCTGGATGTTGTCTCTGGGAATATCTTGGGTCTGGCCTGTTCTGTTTGAACCCCTGTTTGTTGTTCAGGAATCTATCTTGACAGTTATTAGTGTCTGTGGGCCAGACCAACCATTTTTTCCAATCAGGATTAGTTCTGTTTTGGTGTAAAATATGGGATACGTCTATTCCCGCATCTGTAGAGCTATTACTATCAGGTATGGGCTTTGGTATAGACCGTTTGTTTAAGTCCTTTATCTTGGCTAGTCCAAGACAGGTTGTTTGTTGAATGGTGTCATTCAGGAATATTATCTGTTCTGGGATCATGCAGGTTTTAAATAATGATTCTAAACCTTGTACCTGCCAGTCTTTTGTACCCCAGATGGTTTTTGTCTCAATGTTGTTTTTCCAAAATTCAAAACCAAATGTAGACATTTTTTCATAAGATTTTGTAGAATATATCAATTTAGTATTTGTCAACATGTTTTTCATTCCTGTCTTATTTACAATTTTAAAAGAAAACATTTCTGGATCAGTTGTATTAAACCCTCAGAAGTATGGGAATTTCTCATAAAATGTTTTCGAGCTGCCTGTTGGCGGTGTAGGACAATGTTCCCATTGATTATAAGTAAAAACATTTCTAGGATTAGCGGATTTATGCAAATAGTGATGACCATAATGATTATAGCAATACATTTTTTCATAATCTGATGAACCTTCTAAATAATTATGTTCTGTAAATTTTGCTGACTTTTCTAAATCTGACATCATATTATTAATATTTTCAAAGTCCCAATCATCAGAGAAAGTACTAGATGATACAAAGTCACTTAATGAAACCTTGAACTGATGTAGATATTTCAAGAGTTCAACCGGGCCATGAATGTCGTATTCAGTAGCATCCCATGCAACACCACCAGGTATAGGAATGGCTGTGATGTTCACTGATGATAGTTCTCTTTTCTCAATGTGAGAGGATCTATGAGGCTTTAGAACCAAGTTGATGTTCTGACTTGCTGTGTCCATTGTACTGTATTTCCCATCAATACATTTTCCCAAGCCTAAAACTAAAATGAGCCAGAGTGGGAGGAAAAGTAGGCCTAACACAATCCACAATTCAATCCATGGTGAATTCAGATATGTTTCTCCAAGTTGATGAAAGAGTTCAGTTATTTTTCCTTTGAAAGATTTATTTGCTGGCTTTTCTTCATGTTCACTTGGATCTTCAGAAAAGTCATCGAAATTGATAAAGTAGCCAGATGCTGTTCTGTCAATTGTTGGAATTGCTTCCGGATTTTCATTAATCTTTAGATTTGTATAGTCAGAGGCTACATCATTGTAGATTGGTGTTTCTTGACGAGCTGTTGCAATTTGGGTTTCAAGAGGCACAAGTTCCATGGCTTTGTTGCATAGTCCTTTTTTAGGTCTCGGAACTGCGAACTGATCGCGAAGCGATCTGTCGTTCCGAGACTCTATTGCAATCATTCTTGCTTTCAAGGAGTCAAGGGAGACAGGAGACAAGTGAGGTGCACGCGCAACCTTGGAACTGGGATCAGGTCGCACGCGCTTCCTGTCTCCCATGGCTCCTTGGAAGCAGACTCACACGCACGCACATATACACATACAGACCCCCCCTTGCCGCGCATACACACACTCACACACACACACACACATAGAACTCCCCCCCCGCCGCCGCGCATACACACACGCATGCACACACAGAGACCCCCACCTTCCTACCTCGTCTCGGCGTGTCTTCGCGCTCCATGGTGACGTTCGCCAAATGAGGGTGAGCACTGGGCAGACTGTCTTGCACAAGGACGGGCAGGTGCACAGTCGTCTACAAGCCCCCAACAAGTCACCAAGCGCCTAAGGAGGGGCACCCTCTCTCAAGAGAACACACCAGGCTTGCCCCAGTCGCGTGCCGTCCCTGCCTCTCACGCGGCTGTACGTGCGCGCTCTCCTCGCCCTGCCACTGGAGCTTCTCGCCTGGATTGCGTGCCAGTGCTCGCGCGCAGCCGCCGTCCAAAGCTGCGCACGCGCCCCCGCAGCTGAGGCAGCAGGCCTAAGGTCGCCGGTATGTGGGGAGAAGCGGGTTGCTTTTCTAACACCCAAGCGTGCAGGCTTGCATGGATAAGACCTCTCCACATGTTATGATACTTTGGTGGGTTAGGAATAGAGCTGGAGATTAAGTCCACCGGGCCCTTCGCCCTGACAGCCCGGGACCGGGTCGGAGTTCAAGACTTCGTCCTGCTGGAGAACTTCACCAGCGAAGCAGCGTTCATTGAAAACCTCCGGAAGCGATTCAAGGAGCACCTCATCTATGTAAGTAGCACTGCTGTGTCCCTGCATGCACGCGGCACAAGTTTGTTATGACATCATGTGTATTGTATTTGTATTTGTATTTGTATTTGTATGTTGGATTTATATCGCGCCAATCACCTACAGGTCTCTAGGTGCGCGGAAAACGATGGAATATATACCATAACCGCATACAACACAAAGTAATAGTGCACCAGCCTACACTGCACCCAAAGCCCTCCCAAACAGCCATGTCTTTAAAGACTTTCTGAACCTCAAGAGAGTCCCCTCTCTGCGCAATGCCTCTGGCAGCTTGTTCCATAACTGAGGAGCCAACACAGAGAAAGCTCTCCCACCCTTAGTCACCAATCTGTACCGAGGACAGATCAGCAGCTGAGAGGCGGAGGATCTAAGTGTTCTTTTTGGGTTGTAGACAACCAAACGATCTTTATTGTAGGCAGGTGCCTGGCCATAAAATGCCTTATGGGCCGTGCATAGACTCTTGAACTCTACCCTCTCCTTTATAGGGAGCCAGTGAAGGCTCTGCAGTAACGGAGAAGCTTTAGTCCTTCTGGGGAGTCCAAAAATTAGCCGCGCCGCATCGTTCATCACGACCTGCAGCCTATTTGTCAAAGTTTTTGGGAGGCCAAGATAGAGGGCATTCCCATAATCCAATCTAGAGATGATGGTTGCCGCTACGATTGAAAGCAGCATAGCCTGCGATAGAACTGGGGCTAGCTTACGTAGCTGCCTAATGATGTTAGTACAGCTCCCCACAACAGAGGAAATTTGGCTGCCCATCGACAGATCGCAGTCCAGCTTGATCCCCAAACTCTTTACAGTTGCACTCGGCTTCGGAGTTGGACCTAACTCCGGAGGCCAGTAAAGATCGCGCCAAGGTGAGGTGGCTGATGTAATTACCAATACCTCAGTCTTATCTGGGTTGATCTTCAGCATATTTCCCGTCATCCACCCAACTGTGTACCTCAGGATATTCTGTACTTGGGACTGCACGGCCTCGGAGTTATCAATACTCAGCACAAGCTGAGTATTATCGGCATAGTTGAAAAGTCCGCAGCCCATGCTGGCCAAAGACACAATCAGGGGCTGAAGATATAAGTTAAACAGCAGTGGGGACAAAGCGGAGCCCTGGGGCACCCCACATCCTAAAGTCCCCACTTCTGATGTCAAGTCCCCAAGTTGTATCCTCTGTGTCCTTCCAGAAAGAAAGGATTCCAGCCATTTAAAGGCCACGCCTTTGACCCCGAAGCTGTCGAGTCTTTCCAGAAGCATAGCAAGGCTGACAGTATCGAACGCCACTGACAGATCTAAAAGAATCAGGGCGCTCGATTTCTTAAGGTCAGCCATGCCCCTTAATTCATCCAGCACCGAAAGCATCACCAATTCGGTGCTGTGATGAGCTCGAAACCCTGCCTGCCGCCCGTGGAGTAGATCGTGAGACTCCACGTAAAGGGACAGAGATTTCAGGACATGCTGTTCTAAAATCTTGGAAAGAAAAGGCAGCTGAGAGATTGGTCTATAGTTCTTCAAGACCGCAGTATCGGCGCCGGGTTTCTTCAATAGCGGCCTAACAAGCGCTTCCTTAAATTTGACAGGTAGATACCCCGTTTTTAAAGATCTGTTAAGGAGGGAAATAATACGCTCCTCCAAGATGGAACACACCTCGCGAAATACCCTAGAGGGGCACGGGTCCGCTGGGGAACCAGATTTAGTTTTACCCATCAACTGCTCCAGGCTCAACACATCTATCTCTGGAAACTCCATGATGGTACAGTCCGTGGAATTGTGAGGATCAGAGTATGGAACTAATCCATTCGCCGTATTACTTTTTATTTCCGAGATGATGTTCTCCACTTTTTCTAGGAAGTATCCCTGCAGGGTATTACAGTCTATATTAATTTCTGAGCTTTCCGATTTCTTGCTAAGCTCCGCCAAGATTTTAAAGGTCTCTTTCTGAATATTTCCAGCCTTATTCAGACGAGACTCATAATGCTCCGCCTTTGTTTGTAGTATAAGTTTTTTATACCTATAAAGGGAGGCTTTATACTGATCCTTGGCTGTATCCTGCTTAGTTTTCCTCCAGGATCTCTCCAGAGCCCGAAGCTTTCGTTTGTGCTCCCTCAGGAGAGGAGTGAACCATGGAGCTCCTTTACCTGAGCCTCTCAGAAGTTGTATCCTCTCAGGTGCTATCTGATCAATAGCTTGACGCAAACTCCGCGTTAGGTCTGTGTATTCCCAGTCCAAATCAGTTCCAACCAATGGTCGAGCCACTTTCGAAAGTATTTCGGTCAGGGTTTTTAAGTCAATCTCATCCCAATTACGGGTTTTCCTGAGTCTCCGAGGCTGATCACTTGACTGGCCATCGATATGGGCCTCACAATTCACTAAGTAGTGATCGGTCCAAACACATGGGAGAACATCACTAAGTGTTATGTTAGGATCTGAAGTCCACACAAGATCAAGGGTATGACCCTTAATGTGTGTGGGTACTTCTACTAGTTGTTTAAAATTTAGGCTGGACATTGTGGTGTTCAATTGACGTGTAGCCAAATCCCTATGGGGATTATCCCAGTGCAGATTAAAATCACCAGCAACCACGATTTTTTTATATCGCGTGCAGAGATCGGACATAATGGGAGCAAATAGATCATTAAATAGCGGGGTCGAATTAGGTGGACGATAAACCAACAGAACTACCAAGCAGGAGTTATTCAGGGTGATCTTTACCCCCAGCAGGTCGGATAGGTCCACTGTTTCTGACAGTAATTTCCCCACTAACAGATTCTTTTTAAATAAAATCGCTACCCCCCACCCGTGCACTTCCTGCACGGTTATGCCAAAAAGCATCGTAGTTAGTTGGGAGAGCCGCAATAATATCTGGCATGGAATTATCATTCGTCCAAGTCTCAGTCAAAGTAAGGACATCAATGTCATTATCCTGAAGCAATGTAAAAATCTCCACATAATGTTTATGGAGTGACCTAGTATTTAGACTGGCTAACTTCAGCCGAGAGGACCGGATTCCGGGCTTGTCGTTACCAAGACGTTTAATAGCATACTCATCCAGTTTTGATAGGACTGCAGAATCTAGTAACTACTCACCCGTACCAAGTTGATGGAGCTCCTCCGATGAGTACGCTAGCCGATAGCCAGAGAGCCCAGCCCCTGCGCCCGTCCGTGCGCGGACGGGCGCAGACGGGCTGGACTCTGGCGTGACTCCAGCGATGCTCTTGCGAGCCCGCAGCGCGTGACCGCTGCGCGTCTGCATGACCGGCTTAAGTACCGGTCTATCGTCCTTGTGACGACTAGACCGCGCGAAGCGTCAAGGCCATTCACCCCCACCGAAGATGTCCGCCGGGAAACTGCTCGAGGGAAAGGGAGAAAGGGAAAAAGGACCCGCACCAAACACGGTGTGCTTCAACAATTATATGCAAGTAAGTGGCCGATATTTAAAAACAGGGACTGAGGCTAAATTAAGCACCAACAAAATTGACGAAAACGGGAGTTTAGAAATGAGCTTCTAATTGTTCCTCTGAGCGCGCTGCACTCTGTGCTGTATCCTTGCAATTCAGGTTAGTTTCCAAGTTGCAGTTGAGTGGGCGACATTTTTCCCAATTGTGCAGGAAAAACCCATACCTGGCGGGGGCTACTTTTTGGGCGGTATTTAGAGTAGTGTGCGCAATTTACTGGCTGTGGGCGGCGCCGACCATGATGAGTCCGTGGTGTGAAGGTCCAGTGGCAAAAGAGCCCGCTGCGTGAGCTAGCACATCAATTGCTCATTGGAGGAGGACCGATGAGGGCCTGCCTGTGAGCACATGATGACCCCGCCCATATAGTCTAAGCAAAATATGCATGGATTCATCACGAGCGACACATGATTGTGTAACATTGTAAGTGTAAGTGCAAGCGCACATTGCACATGCGCACAGCGCTTGCATCACAGCTCACCACCTAGCTTGTTAATATAATTTGTGCGGGCTGATGGGGGGTCCCCAGGGCCGTCAATCTTGTAGCGCGCTGAAACGCTACCAATGACGGCCCTGGGCATCATTTTTTGCCAAGCCCCCGCACGGTTTCATATATGCTGGGGGTGGGGGAGGTGACGTGATGTGACATGCTCTTTTTGGCTGGCCAGTGGTCGGATTAGTGCTGACTGTGTCTCTCAAAAACTGTTGGTGGTCCTCATCTCGTCGATCTCCTCATCTCTGCTTCCCTCGTCGACACTCCAGTCACTGCTGGCCCACTGGCTGCCCAGTGCATCATGGTCACGTAGGCCACCACCAAGGAGGACAAGTCACTGCCGCCCACTGGTCACCCAGTGCCTGTGACTCAGTCAGCAGGCAGTGGCACTCGCTTGTTACAGGGCGCTCTGCACAGCCAGCCATCTGGCAGGCACCTCTCAGCGCAGGCCGTGCAGCAGACTTGCTCCGGAGTCCGGATGGTACCACCTCGCCTAGATTTCAGGTGTGTCTCTCTTCATTAATGTAATGTTTAAGCTTCGCCACAGCCTCCTCCTTCAGCTGCCAGCCTGGCCTGCCTCAGTCGGGAGTCGACTCGGGACCGACCGTCAGTGTCAGTGAGTGACAGTACAGTCACTCACTTGTTGTCGGTCACTCCCAGTCAGACTCAGGCCTAGACTGCGCTGGCCCGCGACCTCCCGGCTATACTTTACTGGCGATACTTTATTGGAGACTCAAAAGGTTGGGCTATGGGCTGTAATGTAATCCTCGGTGACAGCACCTCTGATACAATTACGAGTACCGATGTCATCCGGTGGGCGCCTTTGTTAATGGGAAGCAACTGCCTCCCTCCCCCTGCAGTCTCCTTGTCTAACTACTACTTCACTTACAAGTTGCATCTCCCCCGCAATTACCGGGGGTGCGAAAGCAGGACGGTACGCCATTAACAGAAATGTACTTTGCTAACCCCACAGGAGAAAAGGCTTTTGGGCGCACACTTTTTCATATTTTCATTGAGTTTGATATGGAAACTTAAAACGCCTCTTCATTAACCCCACTATAATCAGCATTTATAACATGTCTCCACACTTACAGCCCCCATACGATTTGGAATAATGCCTTTTGAATTCTTTTAATGTAAGGGAAGGTGCTAATTATCGTATGCTCTTAATTTACATTCTAAAATCGCTTATTGTAAGGGTTGCATTGATAAGTCCTATTTAGTTTGATGGCAGTAGGGACCTTTATGCAGTTTCTGCTTTAGTGGTACGCAGGGGCATTTAAGATGGGGTCAGCACCTCAATGGCTTTATAGCATATGGGGCACCTGTTTGAACTCTTACGTGTATGTGATAACACACGTAATATTCATTTCCTCTTACATTGCTTCTTTTGCTGTGTTGTCTGAAACCCCCTGTATAATACACAGCACCTCTAATCCATTGCGGGGGTTTCTTCTCTCCCTATGTGATAGGAAAGGCCCTTGCCCCCCCAATTGTTGAATTATATTAGCTCGAGGGACAAGTACAACAGCTGTGGGTTTTCTCTCCAATCTGGCCTTATAGTAAGGAAGCATCAGACATGGAAAAATCAGGAGAGGACGTAGTCTCAACCTAGAGTCGTGACTGAGAACAATATGAAAGCAATTTGTCTTTTGGCGATTTGTGCATTAGTACTTCAAAACAATGACAACTTATTTGTTCAGTGTAGCTTTTTATGGTGCAATGTAATGTACTACACTGGTATCTGTGGAATGAAATCAGTGGGTTATGGGCATTTACATTTTATTAGCTAGTGATGAGGGAATGCAGTGTGTACCCTGAGATTTGCAGTCGGGTTGAGGGGTTGTCAAGTTGAAGGCTGATTTGTAGAGGTGATTTTCTGTTGCTTTCCAGTTGCTGGTATGTAAGGAGTGTGATTTGAGAGTGACTTTAATTCTGACAGGTCTTGGGCAGCCACCATGAAATCAGGGCTCTGGATTCTGCAGACTTTTGCGTGTATATTTTCATTGCACTTCTGGTTAATCTGCGTCAGATTGTGGACTGGTTGTGAACATTTGCTTGTGTGCATCGCTCAGTAACTGATGTGCTAATACAGGGTTGTCGCCATCAACACCAATCCAACAATAATCAGAAACTGCACCCTATTAACCGGCATTCCTGAAAACAGCGCCTCTGCTAAGATTAAAACTTAACGTTGGCTCTGATCTCGTTTACGGCTGACATCAACAAAGTTTTGGGAGCAGATTTGAACAACGTGTTGCTGGTGAACAAGTTCAAGTGCTTACAGCCACATACACACAGCCCCATACACACAGCCACACACACACAGCCACACACACACACACAGCCACACACACACACACAGCCACACACACACACACACACAGCCACACACACACACACAGCAACACACACACACACACAACCACACACACAGACAACAACACACACACCACCACACATACCACACACACACACACACACACACACACACACACAACCACACACACAACCACACTGTCAGTGCACACTTACACCAGGCACAGGCACCATCAGTCGTCAGTGCACGCTTTCACTGGGCACAAACCCCACCAGCCATCAGTTCACGCTTTTACCGGGCCCAAACACCACCAGCTGTCAGTGCACGCTTTCATCAGACACACACCACTAGCCGTCAGTACACGCTTCCACCAGGCACACACACCACCAGCCGGCAGTGAACACTTCCACCAAGCACACACACCACCAGCCATCAGTGAACAATTTCTACAGGCACACACATCACCAGCCATCGGTGCACACATCAATTGTTAACGCATCCACAAATAACTATTGTAGCAATCGCAGTATGGCGCACTTTACTTTCAAACATTTTCATCTAAAGCGCAGCATGCCACCACTGCTACAAAAATAAATACACATGTTTTTGGCCTACAATTTATAGACTTTTGGTGCAATTGGTGTTGCAATATTAAGCAATGCCAATAGGTCAAACTTAATTAACCCGAGACCTATTGCATTGTAAATGCTTGTTATTCACTGCAGGTTTATCAAATGTGATTAGTCTCTCAGTTTGAACCTCTTGAATTGTAGCAAGGTTTGGTCTTCTGCTACTTCTTGGGAGTCTACTGGGCCTACTACTTATTATTGGCCACATGATTGTGGTTTTACCAGGTCGACTGATACAACTCCGTTCTCCTTTTTACCAGCAAGGGGCGGTAGTACTACTGATCTTGTTCCGATGATAGTTGAGACAGGTACTGCTTTTCTGTAAGAAGGCCCAAATTCCTTCTTCACCGTGATCTTTTCTCTGACCAGATCCCCAATCTTTGGAATCCAGACAGGTCTTGCTAGGACAGGTGGTTTTTCTTCAGTGGCCGTTGGCTTTAGCTTTATGTTACTTAGACTTCTTCTTGTTTCATTTAAGTCCTGTAAAACAGCCAAACGATCTTTGATATCAAAGGTTTTTTGTTCCACTACTGAAGTCTGACAATCGAGGTCACTGATGATCATTCTAATACTAAACAAAAGTTCATACGG
Organism: Lissotriton helveticus; assembly: GCF_964261635.1. Taxonomy (NCBI): domain Eukaryota; kingdom Metazoa; phylum Chordata; class Amphibia; order Caudata; family Salamandridae; genus Lissotriton; species Lissotriton helveticus. The sequence goes on along the minus strand of NC_136067.1, from coordinate 764,522,314 downwards.
AGTGACTCCACCCAGAGAATGTCTTGGCAGATTGTTAAGACTACGTTGGACAATTATTAGATGTTTGACCCACCCATCACCCGAACCTAATACCCTCGCCGTTATAGATTGCTTTATGTCACGGTTTTTTCTTTCCACTACCGCATTTCCCTCAGGATGGAATGGACTAGAGTACCGCAATGCAATGCCCAAGCTGGCCATGTCCTCCTTGTAAGCTCAAGAGCTAAACGGACCCTGGTCAGAATGTAGCATGCCAATTGCGTATGTGCCGATAAAGACTCGCAAATCTTTTATAACAGTTCTGGCGTCTGCCGAGTGCTGGGTCCACATCCAAATGATTCTCGTCTTAATATTAATCGGTTCGCATTTTTCCGTGTGGATGTCTGCGTGTAGACAGCCTAATGCTGTCTAACTGCGGTGTCTGGGCTGGTATCTGGTCCGGTTCACAACTGCGATCTCTATTGCAGTCCTGACAATCATTTGCAAAGTTATAAATGTGCACGCTCATCCCCGGCCACCAGTATTGTGATTGTAATTCTATTAGAGATTTCAAGATCTCTTGGTGCCTCAGACCCATTCTCATGTGTGCTTCTTGAATCAAGTAAGCCCTCCGGTTTGTGTTTGTGTTTGGAATTACCCTATCCCCCACTCCAGGGATTCGAGCAAAAGGAACAGAGTTTGCATCAATTATGTAGGTACTGTTGAGTGGATAGTTGAGAGGTAATGCCGCATAATCGCCTTTTAATGAGGCTTTTACTGCCAGCATGGTTTCTCCATCTATTTGTTTTTTAGAACGCTTTTTTGTAGCTACAGAAGCCAGTTGAACAGCTGCCGTCATGGCTCTGTTAGCCAATGAATTCCCTGTAACGTGAACGCCATCACGTCGAAGACTCTGCGAATGTATCACGTGAATCTTTTGTAGTTCTTTATGTAAAAGAACTACCTGTTCCCATAGTTTCCTATGCTTTATTGTGGCACCTGTCTCATCTTTGTAACCGTTTTTGATCCAGGTCTGCATGAAATTATTATAAGAATGGACGCAATAATACGAATCGCACACTATTAGTGTGGGGAATTCACGATCGGCATTTTCAAGGGCCATCTTTAAAGCTAGCAGTTCAGCTCGCTGAGCTGTACATTTTCTGAGTGATTCAGTTTTAGTGACCATTGGTCTAAATTCACCTAAGCGCCAGCGACCTTTAACAATCGCGCATGCTGCATTGTAAACTTGTTTATCCACAACGTAGTGTTGTGCAGATACGTCTGTATAGATTACACAGGTGTACTGTTCGAGAGGCAGAATTTCGATCGACAGAGGACATTCATTTTCGTATTCTAGATGTCCTATCTTTTTATTTTTGGGATCAAATGTGTGTATCACGTCTGTTGCAGTAAGAGAATTAACCCATAGTATCCATTTTGGATCTAAAGCTTTAGAATTGGGAATGCTTGGTCTTGTTACTGCCTCAATGGCTGATACTGCTGTTAAAACAGATATGCTCCTCCCTTGGGCTAGGGCTCTTTCTTTTGCTACAGCAGTTTGAACCTCAGTCAGAATTTTTTCAGTAGAACTGAATTTCATTTCAGCTTGTGTGTACAAGTGTGATTTATAAGCTATTGGTACAGTTTCTCCCTCATTAGAGATCAGGTATGTAAATCCGCATCTTCCTGGGATGACTCGCATTACAAGGTTGCGTTCGTTTGCGCGTGTTTGCAGTTTTGTTTTAGTTAACATGTCTGTTTGTATTGATCTTAAAATGTTTGTGTGTTTCTGAGTCCAATTAATTGGTTTGAAATCAGGTTTTATTAATTCGTAGAGTGGTTTAACCCTCTCTGCGTAGTTTAGAATGTAAATTCTTCCGAAATTCAGGAAACCTAGAATGGATTGTAAGTTTTTCTGTGTTTTTGGAGCTTGGAGAACTGCACACTTCTCTAAGAAGTTGTCTGCTAGGCTTTTGCCTTCACTTGAAAACTCATATCCCAAAAATAGGACAGTGAGGTGGGCAATTCGTGACTTCTTAAAGTTGAATTTGTACCCTTCAGCTGCGAACACAAGTATAATGGTGTTCACTATTTTCAAGTGTGTCTCCAGGTGATCATCTGTAAGATAGATGTCATCGACATAAGATAATGCCTCATCATCATACATTTGTAGTAATTCTGTTACCCTAGCTGAAAATAATCCTGGGCTGTTCTTGAATCCGTGAGGGAGACGACAAAATTGCTTTTGGGCCCCCATACAGGAGAAAGCGGTCAAATATCTGCTTTCTGGTGCAATGTTTTGGCAGAAGAAACCATTTGAAATATCTAATGTCGTTTTATATTTTTTGTGCACAATGTTATTCATTAGTGCTGCACTGTGTGAGTTTTGTACTGCAAATGTTTTACAACAAGAGTTTAGGTGTCTGTAGTCCAAAACTAGACGATATGAATCGTCTGACTTGGAGACAGGAAACAAAGGATTGTTCATTTGTGAGGTGCATGTTTCAATCATCCCCTGGTATACAAGTTGATCCAATATCTCCCTGGCTTGTTTTTTTAGCTTCTTGCTTAACAGGATACTGCCTCTGTGCAGTAGGTTGATTTTTTTACTGAATTTCATGGTGAGGAGAATCCTCTTCCCATCCTACATGTTTTTTATATAATGCAGGTGCTTGGGCCACTGCCCATTTTCTAGCATATGTGTATTTTTTATGGATTGGAATGTGATTTGAGAAGGCAGGCATAATCATTTCTTCGCCATGTGGGCACTCCCTGTCAAACTCTGGTGGCCAGTCTTTCTCTGCTAGAAGGATATCATAGCCTTTTGATAGGTTCTCATAAAAGAGACCTCTTATTTTCCTAGTTTTGTCCCCCTCTATACGTAATGTTATTTCATATAATTTATGGGGTACACTAACTCTGGTATCTGCAGTTTCCACCTGAATGTATTCATTCGTGTCCACAGTCTCCAGAAGATTCATCAGGATCTTGCAAGCTATGGTCACTTCTGCTGCGCTGTCTAGCATTGTCTGGGCCCATTCTCCGTTCTTGAGTTGTGTTCTCAGAATCCTCGGCATGTCTTATTTTAATACTGGCTACCTTCTTTTTTGAAACTTGTAATTTTTTACTTTGATAAGCAGGTTCCTTGTCTTTGGACTTGACGCGCTCTTCTTTGTGTTCTGAGCGTCCTCTTCTTTCCGATTTCTGTGAGGAAGTCTGAAAAGATCGAGAGGGGCGTGTATCATTATCTTGATATCTGTCAGGTTTTCTTAATTTATCCCTATCTCTAAGGTTATATATTTTTTCAGAGGGCTCCCGTCGTGGAGACCTGCCCCCCGTTCTGGAGATCTAATACTCCTTTGGGGAGTCCTTCCTCTGGACTGAAACTGTTTTTTTCTGGGAGTGGTTGCTTTACTACCCTCCCACTTCTTTTTTGGAGTAATGAGATTATTTTTAATAAAGCTCTTTTCAGGATTTTCAGTTAGTTGTGGTTTTAGTGGTTTCCCACCCTACTATCTCTACCTAATTCTTCATAGCACTTTTCAATTATTCTGGCAAGTTCTAAAGGTTGTTCTGCTATATTTGCTTCTTTAAATTTTTGGCGGATCGCCACAGATGCTGCTTCTCCTTTTATGTTGGCTAATAGTATAGCCGAGACTTGCTTAAAGTCTTTCAGTAATTTCATACCTAGATTTAAAGCAGGCTCTGGACCGTATTCATTTTGAATCTGTGTTAGTATGTCTGATATAACCGCCATAGACGGAACACCATGTGTTTTTGTGTATATTGAAGCAAAGACTGTTCCCCAAGTGTCACAGTCCTCCACATGTGGTGCGATCCCCATTGGTAGACAGATTGTCAGAATTCTGTGTTTCTCATTAGGTGTAGTAATACTGCCTCTATCTGAGTAATTTTTTGAGCTAGCCAGAATGGAATTTGTTCCCGTTTTGCGGGTAATTTAACAATGACTGATTGTATAGTCTGTGGTGTAATTTTATTTGTGTTGCCCTGGTGAGGGGTGTGCTGTGGAATTTTTATCGCTGGTTGGACTGTTAAAGTCCGCATGACATATTGGACCAATTATCTATGTATTTTTATTAGTTGTTTTAGCTGAACTAAAAGTTCTCCGCTTGACATTTTTTCAATGTCAGGATGTGGTGTATAGCCAGCTAGAACCGGCCATGCGGCTCCTGGTCTACCTAGTGGACCGAGCCTGGTGAAATGATTTTGATGTTTTAGGGCGCCATTATACCAGAGCTGGTGCTCTTGGTATGTTAGTGGAATTTCAATGTCCTCGAAAGGAACGTATTCCGTTGGAGATTCATCTATTTTGTAGTAGTGGAACTCGTGTGTCACAGCATGTGCTGCTGAAAAATGTATCCAGGAATAGAATACCTCTGTCTGCCGATATTCATGGGCCTCTACCACAAATATGACTGTACCACCTCTTGGTGATACTCCATTATTTATAAGTTTGTAAGTTACACTCTTCCTAACATTGACTGGGATGATTATAGCATCCGGGTTATCTTGCCGGAGACTTGTGTCCTCCGCTAAAAGTTGAGTGGCCAAAGCATTTCTTTCTCTGTCGTCGTCCGACATTTTACTGACTGAAAGTTTGCAGATCAAGTTTCAAGGAAACAAAGATTAGGTGCACAATATTTTCGAACACTGTATCCTTCAACGTTGACTAAACCAAAAACTAATACATAGGATTCTCATCCTACTAAGTTTTGGCGGATATTAACCTTTCACCCACTCCAGACGTCTATTGGAGTTTTTATGGGAGAAAGGGGTCTGTGTGAAAAGCACGACTGAGTTACTCTAGTTTCTAGCATTAAATTATCGCCTTACCAAACGTTGGGCGCCATGTAGTGTAGTTCCTATATTCCCAATAGGCTCTGCGCATTGGAATAACATAAACAATATTTTAGACGTAGGAGTGAGGTCGCCTAGGTCTCCATTGAATATGTTAGACTTAATTATGAATGCCAGCTAGCTCAGAGGTCACTCGAAACTTTCTCGAGTAAACAAGAAGGTGTTAACTTTCGTGAATAGACAAGAAGGGATTAGTTTCTTACAACTGCATAAACATGACAGCTTTGCTCCCTCCAGAATAAGGAGTATATCTCCAGAGTCGCGGAAACAATAGATAGTTATTTCACTCAGTCAATCGTGCATGCTTAGTTTCACTAGAAGTGCAGAGAAACGTAGAGATGGGCGTTTTCAATAAAATAGGTTATTTATTGAACAGTCTTCTTTCTCATGCAAGAGAAGTGAGTTGCCACAATTGTAATACTTATCATAAAGTAAAGTGCGTACAGTAAAAGGAGTATTACAAAGTGATACTGTAAAAGCATGGTATGGTTTCTGAGCAATACGGTGTTTATAATGGTTAAAATACATACAATGATAAAATCATAACTAAACGTACTCAACTGATGCTTCTAAGATACGGCTACCCCGGTGTACCTAACCTAAGCCTAGTACGTGGGAAGGAGTAAGTGAGCTACAGTTCGATTTAAGATAGTTTTGCCAAGAATCTGAATCAAGAATACTCTAAGGTTTTAATCAGCTCCATACCTTGTTTATAGAATGAAGGTGGTCTTGTATCTCGTTCTCAGGACTCGATCTCCCAGTAACCCGCAAGGGTGACAGGGAAACACTGGAGCTGGATTTCTCGGCAGGAGAAAAGACAGCGTCTCTCTCAGTGCGTCAATGGGAGAGTCGGCTTCCTTCGGCACTCGCTTCAGCAGGGAGTCGGGCAAGTAAATAGCCGATCTGCTCCAAACCACCGTGTGTTTTGCTAAGGCAGATGCTGGTATATTTATACCTGGAAGGTGCCGAGTTTGACGTAAGGTTGGACATAAGACGTCACTAAGAACTTGCAGTTCTTTCAGGACTCCAGGAGTTCTAGGACAAATCAATACAGAAGCAGGGGGAATTCCCGGGCTGCTGGAGGCTTGGTTTGTTTAAGAACACGTTGTGCTTTCTAGGAGTCTATGGGAGTAGCCCTGCCGTATTTGGACTGCATTGGCTATGACTTAATATGGGTATGATTATTATGCCTTTATAAGGATATGATTTGATATAACCGCAAAAGGGCATAAATCGGGAATATTTAAATATTGTCCTAAATACGTTTACAACAAGGGGTTACTTGTAAGTTATAAAAAAGTAGTTTTGGGCTTTGGAAGTACTTTTAATTCCAACATTTTTATCTGGACATAGTTTTATTGTGCAACCAGCTTCGAAGAAAGGCCTGATTTTAAAACGACACCGGAAATCACAGCAACACAGTGCCTTAAGTCCACTGGGTCTCTAAACCTACGTGCCCTAGTATATATTAGGGACATTCAGGTAGGTAGTCTTGGCCAATTAGAATTATACCGCTCAATATATACCTTTAGAGGACAGAGCACTAGGCCTGGTTAGCAGAGACCAGGACACTCTCAGTGTCAGTAACGACCAGCATCAGTAAAAGAAATGGGGATGACCAGGGCACAAAGGATGACTTTCCTACAGTGTAGAGAAGCACATGATGCACAGCCAAAATGTATACTCTCACATACATTATAGTAGGCTGTTTGTTTGCCCTTACTCTTTAGTCTCTGTGCTGGTAATGTGTCAAAACAATACCAAAAGGATATTTCAAGAAAGTGTGGTCACTGAGTACTTGTTAATTTGCTAAGAATGCTTTGTTTAATTGCTAAATTGTTTAAGATTCTTGTGTTTCACTAGCTATTTCTACTACAGAATATTCCAGCAATTTCGTTTGGATTAGCCAAAGGAAGTGGAGTCTGGCTTGAAGGGAAAGTTGAAACCACCGAAAACCTACTGTAAATTTTGTTTGTCCTTTAGAAGACCCTTTTAAAAACTTGAAGTTAAGAAACTGGCTATCAACACATTAGATAACAGCGGATCCATTATGGATCAACTAGGACTTGTTGACATTGGAGAAATGTTTGAGGTCACCACTATTTGTGTATCATTCCATTCACAAAGCAGACCTATTCTCTGATATAAGTAGTAAATGGGCAGCACTGGATTAGATTTTACTGTCATTGAAGTAAAACCTATCTGTGAGATGATACACACACCTTTTAGGGGCTACAATGTCAGACAGCCTCTTTATATCACCTTTCTAATTGTAATTGTCACTCTTGTAATAATGAAATGAAAGTAGGTGTATACATGGATTTATAATGTCCTTTACAGGATTTCTACGCACTTGCTCATACGATATATTCTGTTAGCAGGGCAAAGTACAATATAGAGTGAAGTTTTATATTGTATTGCCACAAGACCCCCTCCTCGTGGCCAGTCTTGGCCCAGGGACTGCCAGATCCTCCTGATGCTTTCAAGAGTCCCAGGGAACACCACCTCCCCAGGGATCTATAAAATAATTAGAGGGGGGCTGCATGGATCCCCCTTCTTGTGTCCTTAATGGCAACGGGGACCACCATATTCCCGGGGCAATGAATTAAACTTTAGGCGAGGGGAGCTGCGCGACCCCCCTCCCAGGGCATGTATTGCCCCAGGGACCTACACCTCCCTGCGGGTTTCCAATTTTTTTAGAAGTAATGGGGCTGCGTGGCCTCCATCCCAGGCCATGCTTAGGCCCCAAGGTACCCACCACCTGCCCATGGCAGGCCCTTGAAAATAAAAGGAGGGGGCCATGAGGCCCTCTCCTGGAGCTAAAGTGGACCTCCACTTGCTAGTGCTGGCTCCCTATGTCCAGGGGCACTCACCCCAGGAACATAGCTGTTTACTCTTGCTTGGCAGGAGTTTTAACAGCTCTTGCCAAGAGAGAGCAAACAGTAAGCCTGCCCACAGTATGTGGGAGTAGGAAAACTGCTCCCACCCGATCGGAGTGGATTTTTCATCTGAGCGGGCAGGAAAGCAGATGAAAGAGTTGCTCCTGAATGCAGGGAGCAGCATTTTTGATGCTTCCTACATGCATGAGCAATGCCTGCTCCTGCAGGAGACAGGGAGCAGGCAGAGACCGTGGGGCATTGGGGCTAACAATGTCCAATGTAGCACACTAGGTGCCCTTGCAGGGCTCCAGGGCACCCAGGAGGAAGGAGCTGGGCATGGGGCGATGGGGTCCCCAAGGCTCACATCCATCTGGGGAGGGGGTATGCGCGATCCCCTCCCTTTGAATAATTGGCCGGTCCCCAGTGAATGGCATCCCCAGGAGCAAAATTGGCCCGGGGAGGGGGCTGCACAGACCCCCTCCCCATTAATTCTTGGCTGGTGAATGCATTGTTGATATATTCAAGTGCAATATGTAGTGATTGTGATGCGAGAGTCCTTTCTTGTCCTTACCGGGTGAGTGCAGAGTACAAAGTTCTCCCTTTCAATTACTCTGAGTATTCAAACATGCAAATCACTTGGAATCTTCACCCATTTGGCTTGCCCACCCATAGTGGTATGCAAAAGTCATCCTCCCTTTTGCTAGGACGAAGGACAGCTTAACAAGAGGACCCCAAGCGCATTTCACACTGATTTTGGTGAGGCGTTCTTAATGGTGAAGAATGCGAGGACAACTCCACCAAACAAAGAATCACTTGATTCATATTGTTAAGAAGAAGGATCCTTGTTTGGTAGATATTGACCTCTTTGCAGTCTTTTAGTCTGTTCGATAGGATTCATGTTATCACAAATTTCTGGTTAAAGACGCATGAGGAACAATAACATTGCCAAAACGCATACAAGGTCACTTGTGGCATGTCTTCATGCGCCATTATGCAGCTGTGGTGTAGAATATGTACTGAACATTTCCCCAAGAGGTAGCACTTAGTAATTAGCCAGTAGAAAGTATTTCACTTGGGTAGATATTTTGTGCAAAACTGTGAACTCTAGTTGGATAAAAGGTGAGCTGCTGTTCTTTTGTTCCCCAGTCACTCACACAGCTATTCACATATCCACACAGACACTTGCACACCCACTCACATACTCAGGCACTTACACATCCACTGATAGACCCACTCAAACACTGATACAGCCACTCAGACACCCACTCATTGACCAACTCATACACCCACTCATAGATCTACTCAGACACTCCGGCACCTGCCCACAGATATACTCCAGCACTCTCACACCCACTCAAAAACCCATTCAGGTACTCATGCACCCACTCACATACCTAATCATATTCTCTCACAGCTACCAGACCCATTTAGACGCTCATGGACCCACTCACAGAACCACTCATAGACCTACTCAGAGACTCATGCACTGACTCAGGGACACACTCAGAGACACACACACACACACACTCAGAAACTCATGCATTCATTCACAGACCCATTCAAAGACTCACAGACTGACTCACACATTTGTGAAGGTACTTGCAAACCCACTCAAACACTCTCACACCCAATCAGATACTCACTCAGACAGTCATGCACCCCCTCAGGCATCCACTTAGACACTTATGTACCTTCTCACATACCTACTCAGACACTCATGCACCCACTCCCAGACCCACCAAGACACTTAAACAACCACTCGCACACCCATTGAGACACTCCCTCACACACCCACTGAAACACTCATGCACTCACTCACATACTCACTCTCAAAGGTTACAGTTAGGAAATACAATTTAAATGTATTAGAATGAACACAGAATGAAAACCGCAATGTATTAGAAAGTATACAGTACGTGAAAAGGAGCGTATGGAATCAGCAGACGCAGGTTTTTCTTAATGATTTGGTAGTCTCATTGGTAGGACAAGGGGTGTATCTGTATGCCGTGTAGAATCGCCTCGATAAATGTCTGGGGACTCAACGAAGTAAACAAGAGACTCAGAGTAGCTGCATTTCTTAAAACGTTGTGTCTTGATCTGGTATGCCTGCAGGAGACCCACATAGAGGGTGTTAAAGGTTATCTTTTGGAGCAACTGGGTTTCTCACTATTAGTGAACTCCAAGCAAGGGACTAAGACTAGAGGAGTGGCAGTAATAGGGAGGAGTGGGGATGCAACAGTGAAAAGGAAGAAGGAAGATCAGTGGGGGGTGGGTAATACTGGAAATGGCCTTTAAGGGAGATACCTTCACGCTGGTTACGATATATGGGTCAACAGAGGATGACCCAGATGTTTTTCAGTACTTGGATGTTGAGTTAGCACAGTGGCCTGAACCAATCGTCTGCTGCGGAGATTTTAATTTGCATGATCTCAGTAGCTCATTTGTTCAACCTGGTGGACACTATATAGGGAGGAAAAAGAAGGTGTATAGAGCCCTCTCAGATATGGCGATACACAATTCCCTGGAAGACCCTTGGATGAAGTGGCATCCGCATTTAGACGGTAGTACATTTTACTCAGCTCCCCACAAGGTATTGGTCCATCTGGACTACTTTTTAATTTCGAATAATTTGATCACCGGCTCAAAAATTGAAAGGCACCCCCGAGTGATCTCAGATCACAGTCCACTGGTAGCGACACTTAATCTGGGCCAGGTCCTAAGGAGAGATGTCTCTTGGACTTTTGAACGCGCACTACTACAAGATCAGTCATATCGGGATTATATGGCTATATGGATAAAGGATTTTTGAGATATAAATAGAGGGACAGCATCACCAGGGGCTGTATGGGATTCATTCAAAGTGAGGGTTAGGGGGGAGACACTGAGCTTTGTGTTATCTAATCAAAAGAAGGAGAAATTAAGGTCAGAAGAACTACGACAAAATCTTTTAAATTTGGAAGCAGATTTAGCAGCAGCTATAACTCAGAACTCCCAGCTAGACTAGTTACTGCTTAGGATTACCGCAACTAGAGCTGAAGCCCTTGAAGAGATGGCCAAAAAAGCAGCAGAGAAATATCTGACGCAAAGGGAGAAGGCGTACGAATTTAGTGAGAGGGTGGGCCATATCTTAGCGGTTCGAAGTAGGCAGAGGGCAGCAAAATCTGATGTCTTTTTTTTTTTTTTTTTTCCCCTTTTTTCCCCCTTAGACATGAGCAGGGCACAATAGAATACACAATCCTAGATCACAAATTCATATATGAGAAAAAGAAATACAGAAACCATAAAACACAAAATTGTACATAGACATTCAAAAGCTCAAATAGACAATAAAATAAGGTCTTCATCTTTCAGCCTTCAGTTCCTGACTTCCACCGAATGAAAGGATCCCAAATTTGTATACCCAGTTTTTTACCCTTTTTTCCCTTCCTAGCATAAATAGCGGTTTCCAGCTTTTGTACTGAAAATACTTTTCCCAACCATTGATAATATGTTGGAGGATTTGGGTCAAGCCAAGCCGAGGCCACTAACAATCTAAGGATCACCATTGCTACGAATATACATTTTTTACAGTTTAAGTGCCCGTCAGGACTGACCCCCAATAAGATAACAGCTGGGTTTAACTCTATTGTTGATGATAATGCATTCTGGAAAAAATTCCCAATATCCTGTTTCAACTTATCTAGGTGTGGACAGGTCGAAAATATATGTATCAAGTCCGCCTCTGAACTGCCACACCTAAAACAGTTAGTTCCAGTTAAGCCACCCCATTGAGCGATTTTCCCAGGTGTGTAATATAAATGATATAAAATCTTATAATGTTGGGCCTGGAGAGACGATGAACACAACATTTTACTTCCCATCTCTAATGACTCGATAAAGATATCCCTGACTATATCCAAGTCTACGGACCATTTATCCATCCATTTATCCAAATCATCTTTCCTTAGCTTTATCATTTCCAAATAAAACCTCTTTATAGTACACTCGGAACCGACTTCAATAAGATCCATCATTATAGTTTTCTCAAATCCCAATGGTCCCCCTTTTTTATTCGATATACAACTTCTGATTTGGAGGTATTTAAAGAAATGTTTTGTGTTCAACGTATATCTATTTTGCAATTCAGTAAATTGTAATATGCCGTATCCACCCAACATATCTCCAATCTTGCTTATCCCCCGCCTCTCCCATTCTAGAAATACATCTCCTGAAAAAATCAAACTGGATAGGGAAGGATTGTTTTTAAGTCTTGTGTATGCATTATACTTCCCAATTCCGATCTTTTTGGAGAATCCTTTCCATATATTATAAGCAGCTATTATAGTCTTGAAACGTGTTCTTTTGAAATAACTTTCCTCCGTAAATCTTAAGAATACATTTTCTGCATTTCTACCCAGAACCAAACCGTAAATAGCAAGTGAGCCAGTTTTGTCCCAACCGTCCACCTCAGCCCCTCCAATCAAACCCACCATATTTTGCAGTGCTGCAGCCCAATAATACAGTTTTAGATCTGGTAGTGACCAGCCCCCTCTTTCCCGCGGTAACGACATATACCTCAAAGCCCTTCGTGTTTTGCCTTTAGCCCATATAAAACGATTAATCATCTGTTCACAAGCTTTAAACCATTTGTTATCGACTAGGAGTGGTACTGCCCTAAAAATATACAAAAATTTTGGCAAGACCAGCATTTTAATAATATTAACACGTCCTACTAGCGACAGGTGAAGATTCTCGTATCGATCCAAGTCTTTCTTTACTTTATCTATAATCGGAACAATGTTATCTTCCACCAGAGTATGTAAGTCTGCTGATATCTTGATTCCTAAGTACATCCCTGCCTGTACCACTCGATTATCATCACAAGGAGTCACTGAATTTTTAATGATCTGGGTCTTTGAAGTATTCAGGGCATAGCCCGAGACTTGCCCAAATCTGCGAGCCTCTATTTCTACCAGGACAGTAGCTTCAGTGGGGTTGGATATTAACACCGCCACGTCATCAGCGTATGCAAGTATCTTACAGGGTCCCAATAATGTGTATAACGGAGTAATTTCTAGACAAGATTCTATCCTGCGGATTAGTGGATCCATATACATGGCAAATAGCAGTGGCGAGCATGGGCACCCCTGCCGTGTACCTCTTTTAATCATAAATTGTCTTGTGATGCCCCCATTAACTCTTAATGCAGCGACCGGGTCCTTATACAAAGTCTGTAAAGCTCTAACGAAACCCCCTTTAAACCCAGCTCTTATTAGGATATGCCACAGATAGTCCCAGGAGACCCGATCGAATGCTTTTTCAGCATCCAGCAATAGCACTGCCATCGGATCTCCTGTGACCTCCGCGGCGTCAAACAAAGTTATGACTTTCCTGGTATGATGAGTTGTCCCTCTTCCAGGTATAAAGCCGTGTTGGTTATTGCTGACTAGGGCGCTTATCACTCCAGCAAATCTCGTTGCTAGAGGTTTTGAATATATTTTAGTATCGTTATTTATCAACGTAATTGGTCGATAAGAACCTGGCTCAGTCGCCAACTTCCCTTTTTTTAATATTAAAACTATATCTGCACCCCCCCAAGATTTTGGGATAGACTCACCTCTCTGCGCAGCTTGGATAGTTTTACTTAAGTCCTGCCCTAAACTTCCCCAAAAAGTTTTATAAAACTCTAATGGTAACTGGTCCGGGCCAGCAGCCTTTCCTGAGGGGAGATTACCCATAGCTTCTTTAATCTCAGTATGGTCCAATAAATTCTCTAGTCCCTCTGCATCTTCAGAAGATATCCTTTCAACTGGGATGTTCTGCAGATAATCACTTATTTCTTCCGCACTACTTGGGTGAGGGGCGTCATATAGTGTCTGATAAAACTTCTCTAATTTCCTCAGAGTCTGAGTGTAATCTTCCATTTTCGTCCCTAATTTCCCTGACAGTCCCGTCTGCTGCTATTTGTCTGGTGCGCATGGCAAGAACATGTCCAACTTTTTCACTGAACTCGTAACACCTCTCCCTTCTGATAGTATAGTATTGTGCTGCCTTTTTTGCTATGTCCTCTTCCACTTCACTTTTTACTTTCATTAAGTCTATAATATATTGCTCAGTTGGTTCACCTCTTATGACACAATTATTAAGTTGTTCCTCTACCTCTGATACGGCTCTCTCTATCTCACTTTGCCGAAGTCGTTCTGCCTTCCGCTTATACGCACTATAACTACATGTCTCTCCACGAGCACCCGCCTTAAAGGCATCCCATATGACTCCCACCGGAGCACTCCCTCTATTGTTTCCAAAAAACTCACTGATCCATTTGGACATATGTGATCTATAATTATTATCCAAAAGAAGTCCTCTTTCGAATGTCCAAACCCTACTTAATCTTGTACTCCCTTCTATTTTCATCGTCAGTACTAGGGGATTATGATCACTAAGTATTCTAGGGAGCCTATCTATTTTAACTCTGGAAATTAAATCGTTAGATATCAGAAAATAATCTAGCCTGACACAGATATGGTGTGGTGCAGAATAATATGTGAAACCTTTTTGCTCCGCTCTAGTTGTGCCCCAGACATCTCGCAGAGTGTTGTTTTCTATAAGATCCACCAAGGCTTTATGAACTTTTTTCTTTCTGCCTTTGTAGCTTCCAATCAACCCAACTTCCAACCCCTCCGCCCCATTGATGTTCAAGTCGCCCCCTACAATGACCTGAGGGGACCAGGCTGCCAGCTCAGAATCTAAGAACTGTAAAGTTTCTGGATCATCCTGGGTTGAACCATACACTGCCACTAATGTCGTCCATACTCCTTCTATCAGGACCTCAACCATAGCCCACCTACCCCATTGATCCTCTATTTTTTTCCCAATTGTCACATTTTTATTCCTTGAGAGGATAGCTACCCCTCTATTTTGTGCCCCTTGTTTAGATCTTGCTATTAAATGAAACCCCAATTGTTTGAGACACAACTCCTGAGTGCTCATTATGTGTGTTTCTTGTAAAAATACAAAGTCTACGCTCATCTGTCGCAATCGGACTCCTATCTTTTGCCTCTTTTGAGCATCGTTTAGTCCACATACATTCCACGTTACAAATCTAAGAGACATATCTAGATTTTAAAGGGCTATAGGCTACCTGTACACATTTATTTATCAAACTACCAAATTCATTTTTTACTGCAGCTCTTACGTAGATTACACGAATTACACAGATTACACGGATTCCAGTTTTCATAATCACGATCCATTCAATGCAGTACTCATTCTCACGTAACCATTCCAGAATGCGTTCTTCATAATCCCAGCATATTCCAATGTCCTTGTGCCCTGCCCTTGTTTCCTCCCTCCCCCACCCCAGAGAGCCCTCCCACAGAAACCCACCCCCCTACAGGCAAATAGGTCCAGAGGACCTATGTCTGGCCGACGTTGCCTACAGGATGTCGCGCCCACCCTCCCTCCCTCTCCTGATTTTAAACCATATCGTGCTCCTCAAGGTGCTCACCCCGAAAAAAAGAAAAAAAATTATTTCTTTCTTTTTTTTTAACCCCTGACCACCAAACTGAATCAAGTACTGCCTGCCATAACACCAAAGCAGGCCTACATATCTACCATACCTAGCAAAATCTGATGTCAAGGAGATTGTAGATGCACAGGGTAACTTTTTCACAGAGGCAGGTCAGGTGAGAGAAGTATTTAGACAGTTTTATATAGATCTATACTCCTCTGATAATGTTGGGGGTATGGAGGAGGTAGAGGGGTATCTGAGGGATGTCCTCCCTCCTATGCTTGAGATGGAGGACAAGGAGGAATTAGAAGCCACATTTCAAATGGTAGAATTGAATATGGCTCTTGATAGCCTACCCTCGGGAAAGGCAGCGGGTCCAGACCAGATCCCGGTGGAATTTTTTTAAGTATTCCAAACGGTATTAGCAGCAGATATGTTTGATAGTATGTTACTGGCTCAGAAGGGGGATTCAATACCAGACTCCTGGGGAGCTGCTGACATTACAGTGATAGCAAAAAAAGGTAGACCACCAACGGCTCCAGGATCGTATCGACCTATCACATTAATGAATGCCGACGTAAAAATTTACTCTAAAATGCTGGCCAAAAGACTATCAAGGGTAATTGAGAGCATGGTTAGTCCCTCCCAGCATGGGTTTATCCCAGGAAAAGGCACAACACATCATGTCAGGCAAGTAATTACAAAGTTTGACGCAGCAGGTACCCTGGGAGACCCTATGGCAGCATTGTTTTTAGATGCAGAAAAAGCATTTGATAGGGTCTCCTGGGGTTATCTATGGGCTGTCATGAGGTGGAGTGGTATAGGGGAGGGATTTATAAAGGCTACACAAACCTTATATAAAGACCCAAAAGCTAAGATCAGGGTTAACAGAGGGCATTCTGCATGGGTTAAGATCAGTAGGGGGACTAGGCAGGGATGTCCCTCCTCTCCCTTGCTATTTGCGCTTTATCTAGATCCTTTTCTCCGCCGACTAGAACAAAATCCAGAGATACCAGCAATGCGGATGAATGGCTGCTCATAAAAACACCCAATCCGTCTGGGGCCATTAGGGAGGTGGAACTGGAAGCTCAAAAATTCGGTCTGGTATCGGGATATATCCTAAATAGCTCAAAAACGCAGATTGTAAAAAATAGGTATGTAGACTGTAATGATGGTAGGGTGGCTGGCTCCGCAGTATACCTGGGAATCACAATTTCAGCAAATCTAGATGACGTAGTCGGAAATAATATGACTCCTTTAATGACACAAGTAAAAGCAGATCTAGACAGGCTTAATAACCTACATTTGACAATAGTGGGCTGTACTAATGTAATTAAGATGCTGATCCTGCCTAAGTTTCTTTTTCTTTTTAGATCCATTCCAATATTATTTGAAACAAGATGGTTTAATGCACTAGAGGTGATTATGAATAGATTTATATGGGCGCATGGAAAGACACGGAGGGCTTATAGGTTCATCTCCCTCCCGAGAGAGAAAGGTGGATGGGGAGCACCAGATTTTAGATTGTATTATATGGCCGCCTCCTTACAATACATGCAGGGGTTAATAATAATAATAATAATAATAATAAAGGGGCTTGTAAAGCGCCTGGTGACGCCATCCCGGCGTGTCCCCGCGCTGTGGAAAAGAGTCAAGGCCAAGAGATGGACTTACAGGGAAAACAGATGGGTTTTCAGAAGCTTTCTGAAGGTGGTTTCTGAATCCGCTAGTCTGATGCTCATAGGGAGCAAGTTCCATTCTTTGGCGGCCATAACACGAAAGGAGCGGCCCCCCATTCTGGCTTTCTTAACACGGGGAATTTTCAGCAAGCCGGTTCCCCCAGAGCGGAGAGTTCTGTTAGGCTCATAGGGGATAGCTAGATCAGTCATGTAGGGGGGAGCTGTATGTGAGATGATCCTGTAGCACATGAGAAGTGCTTTAAATAAGACTCTCTTCTTTATGGGGAGCCAATGCAGAGTGGCTAGGGCAGGTTTAGAAGCGGCTCCTTTTGGAAGTCTAAGGACTAGGCGTGCTGCAGTATTTTGGAGTACTTGGAGTCTCCTGATGTTTTTCTGCGTTGTTCCGAGCAGAAGCACATTGCCATAGTCCATCCTCGGTCACAAGAGCTTGGGTCATAGTGCGCCTGGCTTCAAGAGGGAGAAGGTCTAGGGTGCGATTTAGAGTCTTCATAACACCAAAGCACTTCCCTACCATTTTATGCACATGGCTGTCGAAGGAAAGTCTGGGATCAACCCAGATCCCCAGATTTTTGGCTGCTTGGCAGGGGGTGGGTAACGGCCCCAGACATGATGGCCACCACTCCTTGGTCCAGCTCGTGTCCCTGCCTCCAATTACCAAAACCTCCGTTTTCGAGCCATTGAGTTTCAGGCAGTGCTGGGTCATCCAATCTGCCAATGCCTGCATGCAGGTTTTAAAGTTGTCGGCAGCACTGCAGGGGGGTTGGGACAGGGAGATGAGAAGTTGGGTATCGTCGGCATATGAAACTAGTTCAATGCCGAACGATTGGACCACTTCAGCCAGGGGGGCCATGTAAAGATTGAACAGGGTGGGGCTCAGGGCAGAGCCCTGAGGTACCCCCTGTTCTAAGGCTATGCTGTCAGAGAGGTACGTGCCTCTCTGAACCTGGAAGCAGCGTCTGGTGAGGAAGGCTTTCAACCAGCCCAATGCTTCCTGGGTGACCCCGGCTTTGTTCAGACACTGCAGCAAGATGGAATGTGCCACAGTGTCGAACGCGGCACTAAGGTCCAGCATAATTAGTGCCATGGTCTGGCCCTTATCAGCGCCAGCCCGTAAGGTTTCCGTCGCTCTCAACAGGGCGGTTTCAGTAGAATATCCTGACCTAAAACCTGATTGGGAGCTGTGGAAGGCATCATTAGACTCTAGATAAGCCATGAGTTGTCTATTAGCTATTTTCTCGGCTACCTTCGCCAGATAAGGTAGCAACGAGATGGGCCGGAGGTTCTCTAGGGTGTCTTGACTGATATTGGGTTTTTTCTTTATCGGAAGAACAATGGCTTTCTTCCACTCCACAGGGAGAGTGGCCGAAGAAAAGGATAGTTGGAGAATGTGTCTAAAATGTGGTTCTAAGACTTTAAGGCTGGCTGCTAGTATCTTCGGAGGGGCAGGATCCCTAGGAGAGCCAGATTTAATGCTTTTACAGATACTAGTTAGAATCAAGGTAGGAGGGACAGAGAAGCAGTTGAGGCATGTTTTAGCATGGGTAATCTCCAAGTTCTCAATGAAGTCAGATCCAGAGGGCAGCTCATTAGAGAAGTTGTCATAAATGTTGGTGATTTTATTGAAAAAGTACTTGGCAATATTATTGCACGTTTCAACCGAATCATTCAGGGCAGTGCTCTCGTTAGATACCACAGACATTTCTTTAAAGATTTTAAAGAGCTCCTTTGAGGAATTCTCCGCTTCTCCAATGCGGGTTTTATAGTGGAGGGCTTTAGCAGAGCGAATTAGTTTGTAGTAGCTCGCTTGCGCTTTTTTATAGTGGCTTTTAGCTGAGGGGCAAAAGTTGGTACGCCATTCGCGTTCCAGTTTTTTGCAAGCAGTTTTTGTATTCTGAAGTTCTGGTGTAAACCATGGGGAGGGTTTTCTCCTTTTCTTGTTGATTAGTGACCTACGAATGGGGGCAGTACTGTCTAGGGCAGTTTGGACACAGTTCTTAAGGCAAGTATAGGCAGTCTCACAATCGGGCCCTCCAGGAGGTCCAGCCGCTTCAAGTCTATCCTGGAAAGTGTGTATGTTAAAGTTTTTCCACTTTCGATTTTGATATACCTGCGTGTTCTCATTTCTTAATTCAGACTCAGACACCCAAATATGTATGGGAATGACAAAGTGGTCGGACCAGGGGACGGGTATAGGAGGAAGCACTTCCGCTCCATTCCAGTTACCAAATATGGGGTCGAGCAGGTGGCCTTGTCTATGAGTAGGGTCCAGGTTTTTAAGAGTTAGTTGCAGAGAGAGTAATTCTGCTTTTATGCAAGAGGCATCTTTGTCTAGGACATCATCAAAATGGATGTTCATGTCGCCGAGCACCAAGAGTCTAGATTTCCTTAAAGCAAGGTGTGCTGTAGCCTCTACTAGGCTTGCTATGAAATCAAACAGCCTGCCTGGGGGTCTGTATATAAGTATGCCTGAAAGGGAGTGTTGCGGGCCCAGTATGATAGTGAAAGAGGCTGCTTCGCAGTGATCAATTGTCAGGGGAGATAAGGAACATTGTAGTGGGGCTTTAACAACAATAGCTATTCCTCCACCTCGACCGTCCTGTCTATCAAGCCTAGCGAGGGAGTAGCCTGGAGGCAGCGCCTCTATGATGTCTGGGTCAGAGTGTTCGCCCAGCCAGGTTTCCGTTAGCAGTAGCATATCGAGTGCCTCATCCTCGAGTAAATGGTATATTTGAATGCAATGTTTCCTAAGGGATCTGCAATTAAGCAGAGCTGCTTTTATAAGGCTTTTAGGGGGGGCTTTTAAGGATCCCGTTTCAGGAGTGAAAGGGCACATAGAACAATTGTGCAGTGATAAAGCATTCATAGAGTGTAGACATGGTAAAGTTATGTCAGGACGGAAATTCAGCAGAGTATGTTTATCATACCGTATAGGAGGGGATTTTGGTTGGCCAGGGAGTCTGGCCCCGCGCCCCGTCCAGTCCCGGACGGGCGCAGACGGGCTTGACTTTGGCTCGACTGCGGCGCGCTTCCGGCGCGCCCGCTGCACGCGTCCGCTGCGCGGTCGCTGGCCAACACACATTTATAGGCAGTAGGGGCAACTAGAGCGCTGACCTGGCCGCCCGAGCCCGGATGTGGTAGGCTCCTCCTCGCCCTCCGCAACAAACGCCCAGAAATGGACGCGGCGGAACGGGGCGGGAGTCGGCAATCAGGTGAGTGACAATAAATGAATTAGCACACAAATAAATTTAAAATTAGCCTTACTCGCTAAGATTAAAATACAACGCTATGAATCAGCGCTAAACAGTGTGAACATTAGAGCACAGAGCGCGAGCGGATAGAGCCTGCCACTGCCACCGGCAAGACTCTTCTCCACAGCGCGACTGAAAGAGGCTGCAGTTTAAATACACACGCCTCCTACAGCGCCACTAGAGCGCTGACCTGGCCGCCCGAGCCCGGAAGTGGTAGGCTCCTCCTCGCCCTCCGCAACAAACGCCCAGAAATGGACGCGGCGGAACGGGGCGGGAGTCGGCAATCAGGTGAGTGACAATAAATGAATTAGCACACAAATAAATGTAAAATTAGCCTTACTCGCTAAGATTAAAATACAACGCTATGAATCAGCGCTAAACAGTGTGAACATTAGAGCACAGAGCGCGAGCGGATAGAGCCTGCCACTGCCACCGGCAAGACTCTTCTCCACAGCGCGACTGAAAGAGGCTGCAGTTTAAATACACACGCCTCCTACAGCACCACTAGAGCGCTGACCTGGCCGCCCGAGCCCGGAAGTGGTAGGCTCCTCCTCGCCCTCCGCAACAAACGCCCAGAAATGGACGCGGCGGAACGGGGCGGGAGTCGGCAATCAGGTGAGTGACAATAAATGAATTAGCACACAAATAAATTTAAAATTAGCCTTACTCGCTAAGATTAAAATACAACGCTATGAATCAGCGCTAAACAGTGTGAACATTAGAGCACAGAGCGCGAGCGGATAGAGCCTGCCACTGCCACCGGCAAGACTCTTCTCCACAGCGCGACTGAAAGAGGCTGCAGTTTAAATACACACGCCTCCTACAGCGCCACTAGAGCGCTGACCTGGCCGCCCGAGCCCGGAAGTGGTAGGCTCCTCCTCGCCCTCCGCAACAAACGCCCAGAAATGGACGCGGCGGAACGGGGCGGGAGTCGGCAATCAGGTGAGTGACAATAAATGAATTAGCACACAAATAAATTTAAAATTAGCCTTACTCGCTAAGATTAAAATACAACGCTATGAATCAGCGCTAAACAGTGTGAACATTAGAGCACAGAGCGCGAGCGGATAGAGCCTGCCACTGCCACTGGCAAGACTCTTCTCCACTTTTAATTGGGGGTACGAACCTCGACCGAAGAGTTGCCAGTTTTTCCACAGAGGTGAATTCAACAGTTCTCGGGGCAGAAGCGGGAAATTGCTTGCTAAATAGTATCGACTTTGGATACCTTAAAAGAACAAGGTTTAAAACAATAGCTGCCGCGGTAAACATTTGGAGTGCTTTTTAAAAAAAGTCAAGATTAGGGAGATACAATAGATACACTAGGATGTATAAAAATAGGTAATTTCCTCCTACTGTATTCTCAGACGCAACAATGGCAGACTGGGCGGCAAGGGGGATTACACAAATTGGTGATATCATTAACACGGATGGGATAATGCAGTTTAGTGATATAAGGAACAAATACGGTCTGGATAACAGAGGCTTTTTTAAATATCTTCAGATCAGGAGCTTTTTAGGCAATAAGCAGTGTGGGGCTGCTGGGTTCAGCAGGAATGAGATTCTGGAAAAAATAAAACTGTCTGGGGGTTGTACGATACGATCTTTTTATGCAAGTCTGGTAAAGGAGAAGAAGGATGACTTGGAAAAGCACAGTAATAAGTGGGTGGAGAAACTGGGTGGGGAGCAGGGTTGGTTTCAGGAATCACTAGAATTAGGTCGAACAGCACTGTGTTCAGCCCCTTTACAATCCCAACACTACAAAACCATATTCTCTTTGTACTTTATGCCTGCCAGGATTGCAAAATGGGGCGGTACTATGGGTATTTCGTGTCCCAGATGCAATTCCCTAGAAGCAGACAGCGTCCACATATTTGCCACCTGCCCTCAACTGCACACACTAGTGAGGGATATAGAGGTCTTTTTGAATAGGACATTGGGAATTCAAATAGTGCTCACTCCTCCTCTGATTCTGTTAGGGGTTGGTGCAGATGAGGAAGCAGCACCACGGGAATTTTTGTTTGTAGCAATGGCAGTTTACAGATTAACCATAGCGAGGGTGTGGCTTGATAAAAACCCTCCGGGAATGCAAACCTGGCTGGCTAATCTACTATATGTATTTAATTTGGAAAAGAATATCTATGCTCGAAAGGGCAGGAGGAAAAGAACCTTGGGGCATATTATCAAGGGGCTTTATCTCCCTATTACCAAGCTGTCGCTAACACCAGTTAGCGACAGCTAATAGGAGATAGTGACCATCTTGGGCCCCGCTTTGCATGTCAGTGATATTTATCACTAATGACATGCAAAGTGGGCGTGCCAAGATGTTAGCGACTGAAAACAGTCACTAACATCGCTATCTCCTATTACCAACTTTTGGAGATATTCGCGCTAAGCGCGAATATCTCCAAAAGCTAACACTTGCCCAGGAGCAGTTCTTAGCCATGTTATCCAATGGGAGGTGGATAACATGGCTAAGAGCATTTGCTCGATAATGCATGAATATCGCTGACTTTTCAGCGATATTCATGCATTGCGGCTGTTTTTTATCGCATTTGCGATAAACCTTGCTAATAGCAAGGATTATCTGCGATAAAAATCGCCGATTTGCGGCGATAATTTCTGTCTCTAAATAAGTTAGAGACAAAAATTATCTCTATTGGTTGGTAATATGCCCCCTTATGTCTAAGAATCTGGGATCCAGTAAATAAGTGGAAAGAAAGACTAGGCAACCATTGAACGTATGAGAAAATATTGATGTGTCTTGGTATAATAATGATAAAAGTTTATGTTAAATATTGATTGTGTACTGTATACAGAGAGGTCATGAATTGTTGAAAAAATATATGAAATATTCATGTAGAAATGTATAAAGTGAAAGTGTGTATAATTTGGAAAATAAAAATATATATGAAAAAATAAAAAAAGGAAATACAATTTAAAAAACATATACATTTACAAAACGAAAGGTTACACGGTTGTTATAGTTCGAAAATAACACTAAAAAACATTGAAATTCACAGACAAACAAAAGTTATAGGGACATTATAGATGGGAAAAAGAATTTAAAAAACCTTAGAAATTGGCTAAAAAACAAAGGTTACAAGGACGTTATGGTTAGGCTCAGATTTCACTCATACAAAACCAGTGAAATTCAAAAGTCATAGTTTCATGAGCTACTATAACTTATGCCTCAATGCTTTGCTTACAACCTCACATATTACATCACTCATTATATGGTCAGTGACTTCACTAAGGCCATCACTGATGACATCGTCAAATGGCTACTCACACACCTACTAACACGCCTAGACAATCTCTCAAACACCCACTCATACAACCATTAACTAACCTGTCCTGAGTCCTAAGATGGCTGCTGCCACATCCACCTACTCACTCACCCGAACAGCCACTCGCACACCAACTTAATTACTTATACAGGTGCTAACACGTTCTCACTCACCTATACAGTCACTGACACAGGCACACACGTACCCTTACAGCCCCTCTCACATTCACTCACTCACCCATACAGTCACTCACACACTCATCCATACACAACTCATGCACCCACTCACTCACCCATAAAGCCCCTCACACACCCTATCACTCACCTATAAATCCTCTAACATACCCACATACCCACACACCACCGACACACTCACTCAAATGAGGCCCTTGCTCACAGTGCCACTGGATTCAAGCTCTCTGTGATACACTGAAACCGGTACCAGGATGCTTATTTCTGGTCCAGGGAGAACTTGGTCTTGCAGTTTGGGCTGGACTGTTCCCATGAGGAGGAGGGGCAAGACTGATTTGCACATGGCTAGGTTCAAACTCGGGTGGCATAATGAGCAAAAGAATGATATATTACATCCAGATCTCTTGACTGGGGGTGAGTGGATGACAATATTTGGCACTCCGTCCATCATCTTTTTGTGTGTGCAATTGTTTTAGGAATTACAAACTCTATGTAGTACTTGGCATAGCAACCTGCAAGTACACAACTAAATTATTCAACTCAAAAGAGTATCTCTCAATCTCTTAAGCAAAAACAATCATCCTTTATTGGATACCAACAGCATATCTCAGAAGTGTATTATGTGCACTAAAAGTTGGGCTTGATTCTTGAGAGATACCTATAACATGCCAAGTGAAGCTTGGAGTAATAATACACTGACATGAGCTGTAGTCTTAGCCATCAACCATGATTCACAAACTATTTCTCTGCATGGTTCAGAAGGCTGTGTCAGTACTTTTTTACATATGTAAGTGAGTGTAGCAGTACACATGAGTACCATAAGATCCTTAAGTAAATGTGCTGGTATGTAACTGTGTGTTTCAGTAGCTCTATGGCTGTCTATATGTGTATGTAAGTGGCTGCACAAATGCTTCAGTGCAACTGTAAGGGAATAAAGAGCTATGAGCATGTGACTACAACTAACTTTAAGTCTGCTACAGGCATACGAAGTTTCGAGTACGTGACTGAATGTATATTTGCTTCTGTAGCAGCCTGATTAGGTTGCAGAGAGGATCTATGCTTTTTTGAACATGTATATTAGTTGCTTTAGGGGTGCACACTCTAGGTAGTTCTTCGCAAACGGGCCTACAAGTGCTCACGTATCTTACTCAGCTCAAAAGGACAGCTGCCAATCTCTCAAGCAAAAACAGCATCCTTTATGGCATATGTACAGCATATCTTAGAAGTGTGTTATATGCACTAAAACATGGGGTTGACACTTCAGAAACACCTATTACATGCCAAGTGAAGCTTGCAGTGAAAGCACACAGACAGGGTCTGCACTAATAGCTATCACCAATTTTGAAATACTAGTTCTCTGCATGGTTGAGAAGATTGTGTCAGTACTTGCCTTCATATCTATCTGAGAGAGTGTAGAAGTGCACATCTGCCATGAGATTGTTAGGTAAATGTGCTGGTATGTAGCTGCCAGCTATGATACCTCTATGGCTGTCTAAATGTGTATGTAAGTGGCTGCAGTAATACTTCAGTGCCTGTGTTAGGCAATACAGACCTACATAGGTGTAACGGCAACTACCTTTGAGTCTGCTGCATGTATTAAATGTTTCTTGTGAGTGACTGAATCTATACGTGCTTCTGTAGCTATCTCAATAGCTGAAACAGAGGCTTTATGTTTTTCTGAACATGTCTGTCAGTTGCTCTAGGGATAGCATACTCTATGTAGTACTTGGCATAGGGGCATGCAAGTGAACAAGTAAATTAGTGAACTGAAAAGAACATCCCTCATCTTTTGAGGACAAACCAGCATGCTTTATAGCACGCCTACAGCATCTCTCACATGACTTGTGCATACTGAAACTTTTTTTGTCAAACAGCTTTTACATGGCAAATCAAGCTACAAGTCAAAGTGCACACACAGGATCTGTATTACCGAGCATCATCCATGTTTGAAAGAGTATTTCTCTACATGAATGAGATGTTTCTGTCAGTACTTGCCAACATATCTGAGAATTTACAGGAGAATACCAGTAGCAGTGCCATGAGAAGTTAGAGTAAATGTGCTGCTATGTGACTGTCTATTTTAGTATCTCTATCACTCTGCAATATCTATGTAAGTGGCTATAAACAAGCATCTCAGTGCTTGTGTTCCTGGAAAAGACAGCAATATAGATGTGACTACAACAATGTTTGAGTCTGCTGCATGCACAAATAGTTTCTGGGTAAGTGACTGCATGTATATTTGCTTCTGTAGTCATCTGACAAAGCAATGTACCAGAATTACAACACCCAGAATTCAAATAAAACAGAGAACAGCACATCATATATTCACATGTACATTATTCCACATCTTCTGTCTTGCTATCTAAAAGTTTAACCTTTAATCTACTGTTTGTTTAATGCTAATTACACCATGTTGTAAGCTCAAAAGTACAAAATACTATTTCAAAAAAACTGATTAAAAACCAACTTCTCACACACCTCCGCAAATCAAACTCTCACATTCTCATACACTCATAAAGCTTATTCTCATCTGTTATTAAACATACAAAGCCACTCAAAAAAACACTCATACATTATCTCATATAGTTACAATATTTTCTCAGTAATATTTGAACCTCTCATAACATTCTCTTATACACAGTTACATTTTCAATCATTGTCTTTTTTCAAATTAAATGTATTTCACATACCTGAAAATTGTGTTTGTTGATGAAATGTAATTTTTTGGTCTTATCAGATAGATGAAATTCTGTCAGGAAATGTAAAAACTAATCATAAGCATGGCACACCCCTCTCACACAAAGCAACCATTATTTGTACCATTTTCAATTTGCACCCTCTGATAGTGGATAAGGCAGCAAATAAAAATATATCTTTCATTTTGTTTCTTTTGTCATTAGTATGGGTTAACCCTTTCGTGCACTATAACAAAGAACCCAATTTGTGTGCTTGCTTTGCATGCTTCAAACATTGGGCAATACTTGGACTACATTTTGGTGCTATTTGTGCTACATTTGGGCACTTTTCTCTCTGGTGGCCATCTTGAGTATTATTTGTTAGCATACTCCATAATCTCCTCATTTACTGCACTATCCTCAGTATTTTTTTCCGTTCAATAATTTTATTAGGATTTAAAGGAGTATATAAACAGTTGAATAACATATAGGTGATACATATGAGAAAACAGAAAAGTATGAATACATCATAAATTAATATTTGAGATAAAGTATAAAATGAAATCCAATAAGCCGTGAACCAAAGCAATGGTATCACCATAGGTTACCAAAGAAAGAAAGTTACTAGAGAGAAGAAGAAGAGAGCAGAAAGAAAAAGACAGAAAAGAAAGAAAAGAGGGAGAAACAGATGGGAGGTTAAAGAAAAAGAGAGGAAGAAGAGCAGGGAAAGGAGAGGAAGGAAAAGAAGGAAAGGAAGGAAAAGATCTTCTGGGGAGCTACACTTAACAGAAGGACAACACTCACACAACCGAATCAAAGGGATATTGAGAAACCAAACCCTTAGAAGATAAATCCATATATGAATCTAAAGTTTTCCAGACCCCCTTGGAGATTGAAGGAGAGAGATGAGCATCATCAACTGAGGTGTGTGCACCTCTCAAGAAAGAGACCCAAGCCCACCAAGTGTGATAAGAAATCGAAGAAAAAGATTTCCATTCCATAAGAATTACTTTCACTGCAATAGTTAATAACAAATCTAGTAATTGGGAATCTAAGGAATCTAAGGATAGTGGAGTACAAGATGCAAGTGGACCTAACAGAATCATGGGGAAAGAAAGCTGAAACCGGAGGTTAAAAATCAATTGAAGATGTTTGTGTATTAAATCCCAAAAGGGTTTAAATAGCGAGCATTAAAAAAACATGTGTAAGTAATCACCAGGACATAGACCACAACTCCAGCAAAGATCATCATCCTTCAACTGAAGAGAGTGTAAACGCACCGGAGTCCAATGGAGAAGATTAATAGAGAAAAATTTAGATTGGATTAAAGAAGGAGCAACCTTATTCCGAAGAGAGAGCTTCCCAATCAAGCGCCAGTCATCTGCAGAGATATGGGCAATAATATCCTGCTCAAAATGAGATAGCCATTTCTGTTGTGTGACAGTACATTCGGCAGGAGAAGTAACAGAGAGAAAGTTATAGATTTTAGAAGCCACATGACCTAAACGAAGCCACATTTGAAATAATTTAATAGAAGGAGAGGTTGAAGTCAGACGAGTTTTAGCTAACGCCACTTTTATTTTCAGGAAAGTGTAAAAATCCAAATTATTGAGAGAGAACTGTTGGGATAAGGTAGAAAAAGGAAGTGGATCTCCATTGGAGTCATACAAATGATGCACTAAAGTTATCCCCTTGTTAGCCCAATACAATATCAACCCAGGGTCAATAACAATTTTAATACGAGGATTGTGCCACAGCGAGGACCATCTTGATTTATGAATAGGAATAGCAACTCGTCTATCAACTTGTCTAATTGCTGCAATGGTATCTAAAATGATAGAACGCGAGAAAGGGATAGAAAGAGTAGAAGTAGTTAGAAAAGATAAGGGTGGTAAGGGGGAAGCCATACTCTGCTCAATGAAGAGCCAAGAAGGAGTATGATCAGGACGCGAAGAAAGCCAAAGCGCCCCTTGCGAGGCCAAAAAAGCGGTTTGATACTTTTCCCAATCAGGAAAGTTACAACCACCCAATTCATAAGGTTTCTTCAAATATTTATTTGCAATTCGAGCCCTCTTTTCATTCCAAAGAAACTTAGAAGTAAGGGAGTTTATCGTATGAAAAAAGGAAGAGGAGAGTTTCACAGGGAGCATTGACAACAAAATTAATAATAGGGGTAATCATCATTTTTATAGTATGAAAACGGCCCCACCAAGAAATATATTTAGGAGACCAATTCTCTAAAAGCTGTCGTACTTTAGTAATAGTCTGAGCCTCATTATACGCAACCGTATCATAAAGAGTACTGCAGAACCCAATACCCAAGTATTTAAGCTGTTTAGATTGCCATTTAATCCCTGCAGAGCCCATATGAGCCGGAAAGCAGTAAGCGTTTAGAGGAAACATTTCCGTTTTGTCCCTATTGAGGGTATATCCAGAAACACCCGAAAAAAGAGAGATGGTATCCGAAATCGCGGGAATGGCCCGTTCAATATCTTCAGAAAAAATAAGAACATCATCTGCATATGCAGCAGTTTTAATACAATGCGAGCCAAAAGTAAAACCTTTCATGTCTGGATGGATGTCAATCAATCGAAGCAACGGATCAATAGAAAGTAAAAACAAAAGAGGGGACAAAGGGCAACCTTGCCTGGTACCTTGGGGAAGATTGAAAAAAGAGGAAGTGGAACCATTGATCCATTGATTCTAATATTTGCTCTAGGCTGGGCATATAAGGACATAACCATATTAATAAATGAATCACCCAAATGATGTGCGCAAAGAACTGCATGCAAAAAAGGCCAAGAGACCTTGTCAAAGGCCTTTTCGGCGTCTAAGGCCAATGCAGCAGCTGGAAGGGAAGCGCGTTTGGCAGCACCCAAAACATGACAAAAGGTACGGATATTATCCCTCGCTAGTCGGCCCTTGACAAAACCAGTCTGAGAAGGGTGAACAAGCTTAGAAATAAGGGATTCTAAACGCTTAGCCAACATTTTGGCAAAGATTTTTGCTTCCATATTCAGGAGAGAAATGGGACGAAAGTTTTTTGGGTCTGAATGATCCTTGCCCTCCTTAGGAATTACAACAATGGTGGCATCCGCAGCCGACCCCGAGACCGACCCTTGTTGGATAAAAGAGTCAAAGACCACTTTAAGATGAGGGGCAACCACAGAAAGAAAGGTTTTATAAAACAGAATAGGAAAACCGTCTGGCCCCGGGGCTTTCCCGGACCTAGTAGCTTTAATGGCAGAAATGATTTCTTCAGAGGTAATCTCACCACCTAACTTCAGGCTATCATCAGTGGAGATCGATTGAAGAGAAATCGTTTTGAGAAACTCCTGACATTGAGCAAAAAATGATTGATTAGTGGGAGTATATAGTTTACTGTAGAAGTCCCTAAAGACATCGAGAATTTCCTTGGTCTGAAATTTGGTATCACCAGAGCTGTCAGTAATTGAGGAGATTTGAATGGATTTGAGATTAGAGGCTTGATATTTCAACGTCGCCGCCAAAACTTTACCTGCACGGTTTTTCAACAATAAGCCCTTGGATTTCTGGGCCTGAACCCCAATGTGAGCCCGCTTCGTAACAATGGTGTTGTAGGAATATTTCAGATTCTTAATAGTTTGTAAATGGGTTCTATCTTTAGAACTTCGGAAGAGAATTTCCTGTTGTTTAATTTCGTCTGCTAAAATTTTAAGCTCTTTTTTGGCAGCAGAATTCCTCCTAGCCATGCATTGAATAATGGAGCCCCGAAGAGAGCATTTAAACGCATCCCATAAAACTACGGGAGAGCTAACCGACCCATCATTATCAGCAAAGAAGTTCTCAATTTCAGTAATTAATGCCAGAACCTGGGATTCATCATAAAGAATTTCTGTGTTTAATCTCCAAGAACTGGGATCTTTTTTCGTAACAAAAGAGGAAAGAGAGAAGGAAACAGCTGCATGGTCAGAAACAAGAATAGGATGAATGAGAGGGGAGGATGAAGCCTGAACAAGAGACGAATGAACTAAGAGGTAGTCAATACGAGAAAAGCTAGAGTGTGGAGAAGAAAAGAAAGAGAAATCACTACCAGATGGGTTATGAAGCCGCCAGAGATCTTGAAGCTGAAGAGTGGAGCACATGTTTAACATTTGTTTATGCGCTCTAGAAGAACGAAACTGAAAAGCAGAGTTTCTATCCAACAGAGGGTCCATAGGTAAATTAAAATCACCGCCAACAATTAAATTGCACTGATGAGGAGAACCTACCAACTTTTTCATAATCGTACGCCAGAACACCGGGTCATCACAATTCGGAGCATAAATATTGAGAACATATATGTCATTAGCACCAATAGAAAATCTAGACAATAGCCATCGGCCCTCAGAGTCATGTTCAGCAGAGACCAACGATAATCCATAGGTTTTAGAGATCAATGTAAGCACACCATTCTTTTTACCAGAGGCATCAGAACAAGCAACATCAAGCACCCAGTCTTTCCTCAGGCACAAAGCCTCCTTGTAAGAAATTTTCGTTTCCTGTAACAAAACGAGATCAGAAGAGAGAGAGTTACAATATTCTAAGAATTTTGATCTCTTTATCGGGTGATTTAATCCTTTAACATTCAGGGACACAACATTCAACTCAGGCATAAGTGTGCATTAACAAAAAATCCAGTAAAAATGGGTAATATAAGGAAAAATAATAGAGCGAAACAAACAGGCAAAGACCACATCTGAAAAAGGAAAAGTAGAGAGCCGCCCCAGAAGACCAAAAGAAAGAAAAGAGAAGCAGAAAGGGGAAGAGAGAAAGAGAGAAAGTAGGACCCACCAGGGGAGGTCTAAAAGAGACCAAATTCATACCAGGGGGAACATGGGAAGGGAAGCAGAAGACCATCGAGAGAACTTGGATGTTAAAGTTTGGAATCCCTAAAAAATAAAATATACAGTATATAGAACAAGGCAAAAAATCATACAATGTAGTAATTTGCTAAACAAAATAGAAGATCACCTTTGAAAAAGTATTTAGTTAAAAACAGCCTAAGAGCAATAGGAGGTATTTAAAATAGAAAAAACAGCAATTATTTCCAACCAATTGTGATAACAAAGGTATATATTGCATAAAAATTGTATATCTATAGCACTATGGAAAGGAATACCAAGTAATGGTAAGAAAGATATCATCTACCACATATGTAAAAGGGAATGAAACCTAATAACTCTTATAATTCATCAACCAGGGTAAAACTTGTAGAGAAATTAGGAGTACAATAATAACAATAATGCACTATAGATATTATATAAATGATGAAAAGAGCAGTAGAATATACAAGAAAAATGAAAACCACATTAAGGACATAATAAGACTAATCAAACATATAACAATTAATAGAATGCTACAATACAAAGACATAAAATGTCCAAAACATAACAATATGCAAGAAAAAAACCAAAGTGTAATCACAGAACACCGATGGGAAAAGAAGAGACGTCAGAGAAAAATGAGCGGAACCCACAAAACAAGAAACCAAAGAGAAGCCTAGTGACAAAAACAAAGAACGGAAACAGAAGACAAAGGAGATCTCAAGGAAACCACCTACATATTAAACCTCACAAAGAACTATCAATGACAAAGAGCAATCCAAACAGTGACCAGAGTGCAAACACGAAGATAGATGGATGACAAATATAAGTGAAAAAATAGAGCATACCAACAATGGGAACGCAAAGATATGTAGAACAGAGAAACGCAAATGACAGCTAACAGCACGGCCAATAGAAGATAAGACGAAAACACGTCCGAAACGGACGAACAGTTACAAAAGATAACATATGTGTCGAAGGACCATGACGCAAGGTATCAGAAATGACGACGTCAAAATATGAGAAGATACGACATCTGAAGAGATGAAAGGAGCCAAACACAACATGCAACACTGAAACAGTGGCACATATCGGAAGAAAAGAGCTTATGAATTACATGAACAAGGAACAATCAGAATCAGGAGCCAGAGGGACCAGGAGCAGAAGAAGAATCCATCTGCGATTCAGACTGATTATCCAAAAAATTGGAAAGGTCAGAGGGTTCATCAAAAATTTTAGAGCGGCCTTTGAATGTAATGCGAAATTTGGAAGGGCCAGCAAAAGAGAAAGGGATGTTCATGTCTACAAGACATTTCCGCAGGTTAAGAAAACCCTTTCGTTGAATCGCAGTATCTCTGGCAAAATCTTGAGAAATAGAGATGCGATGGCCCTCCCAAGTCACAGACTTGACCTTTCTCATATGAGCCAAAATTTGTTCTGAATGCTTGTGACGTAGCAGTTTAAAAATTACCGCTCTTGGACTTGTCGCAGATTTAGAGCTGAAGAAAGGAACACAATGAGCTCTCTCAATCTCAAAATCTCTCAAAAATGAGATCTGTAAAGTAGCAGGAAGCCATTGTGAAATAAAGTCAACCATCGAGGGGGCTGCCTTCTCCGCCTCCTCAGGGAGACCAAAAATTCGTAAATTGCTTCTTCTGTTACGATCTTCCTGCTCCGTGAGGTCTCTCCGTAGAGAAAGCATAGATCGTTCCATCTGTTGAAGAGACCGTGAATGTTGATGGGCAACATCCTCCACACCACTAATCCGAGATTCCGTAGCATTGACCCTAACAGACAGCGCCTTAAAGTCATTTCTGATCGCCGCCACTTCAACTTGTAAAAGATCAGTATTAGTTTTAGTAGATTGGGCGATGTCATGAACCGCATTGAGACGCGAGAGAATGGTATCCAAAGTGGTAGTAGGGTCCTTTGGAGAAGACTCTGGATTAGGAGATTGTTGTTTGGACCTCTTGAGGGCACCTTTAGAGTCTTTAGCAGGAGGACCCATGTTGTCCGCCATAGGAACAGCCCGCGTTGAAAGGTCAAAAATGAACTGCTGACTAAGTATGTGGAGAAAATGATAGCAAAGCAGTTGTAAGAAAAATGGCAACAAAAAATGATGTACAAAGATTCCCAAAGAAACCGCTAAAGAGACGTCAAGTTAGGAACCACTGGCCGTATTAGTAGTATTAAAATGGCCGTCAACAATATATGAGGAAAAACACAGACATGGAATAATCCTCAAAGAGTCATAAAGAAACAAGACTCCAGGTAGCCGACAACCTCGCAATCAGGTTGAACAGACCTCATGTCAAAGCAATCCCAAGGCAGAAGCAAAAGAGCAGAGGGAGACCACTGAGGCAATACACGCCGACTCCCCATACAAATAGAGTCATGAAAGTGTCAGCATATGAGGAAAAACGCTGTTAAAAATCCAGTCACTATAGAGAAGGCTTGTAAATATGGTAAATGTCACCTCAAAAGCGTCAGCAGTTCATCTTTCACAAATGCGCCATAGTGTCTGAGGAAGAAAACACGAGCGACGCCACACAGGAAACAAAATGGCGGCCGCTCGTGAAATCCAGTGGGCAATGCTTCAAATCGCTGGAAAAAGACTTTCCTGCCTAAAAATGCCGAGTTCGGAAGATAAATGTCATTGACAGGGACTCCAGAAACGTCCCGACAGCCGCCGCCTCCCCGGAACTCAAGCGCCGACCGCCATGTCGTAGCGGCGCGCAAGCCACGCCCCCTGCACTATCCTCAGTATAAAATACTTTCAGTTTTCCACTGTGATTCCATCAAGATGGCGGTCAGATGTGCCACACTTGCGGCATGAATTCAGAATGTTAGCACTCTAGTTGCTCATCGGAACACTTTAGTAAACTGCTCATCACCAGGGTGTTAACTCGCAGTCTGCTGCTTGTATTGAAGTGCATTTTTCAGTCTACAAGTCAGAATGTTTTAATGTAATAGAATAGGAAAATATTTAAGAACTCACTTAAAACATGCCCTCATTTTTCTTTTTACAGCACTAATCATAATTTCTATGACAAAATGAAACCCCTCATTCTGTTCCTTTCTAAATTAAACGTTTTAGGTTTTACGAGTTTGATTCAATCAAGATGGCTTCTGGTGTGCCATACTTTTGTCATAAGTAAGACTGTAAACTCTCTAGTGTTTTAGAACTCTCTGAGAGGCTGCGGAGAACACACAGGAATCAACTCACAGGCTGCATTGGAAGCACATATTTTACTGAGAATGTGAGACCCATTCTTATAAGGCTGAGAAACATAGTGTGAATTTCCAGAAAATATGCTCTCATTTTAGCTTCTGAAGCACCTTCTATAACTTGTATGGGAAAAACTTGAGAAAACTATTTTCTCTCAAACATAATTGATGCACTCCCAGCAAAAGGTTTTTTCACAAGGTAAAATCACCTTACAACACACCAACATTTGTAAAATTAGTATGGTACCATTGTCGGAAATGGCCCTTTTTGCAGGGTTCTCCCCAAACTTTATGCTTCTTGCTCCTATTTTTTCCTGACCTGTGGTTGTTGGCTTTAGGACTCTGGGCCCTTTACCACTGCTGATCAGTGATAAAGTGCATATTCTCTCTGTGTCAATTGTTATTGTGATTGCTTATCCATGATTGGTATATTTGTTTTACCAGATGGTCCCTAGTAAAGTGTACTCAGTGTGCCAAGGCTGGTAATTCAAATGTTACTAGTGGGCCTGAAGCACTGATTGTGCACCCACATGATAGCCTGAAAGAGATGTGTCAGGCCTGCCACCGCAGTGTCTGTGCGCAGTCTGCTAACTGCCATGTTGACCTGGCTATTGTACCCACTTGCCAGGCCTGAATCTTCCCTGTTCTTAGCATTGGAAACCCCTATGGTAGGCAGAAGGTACCCCCCTGGGCAGGGTGCAGTGTGTGTGAAAGGTAGGACATGTACTAATGTGGGTAACATGTCCTGATAGTGAAATACTGCCAATTTCGTTTTTCACTGTTGAAAGGCTATCTTGCCCATAGGACAGAATAGGGAATGATGTGTAACATGTTAACCTGTATATCTTCCCATAGGAGTGAGATAGAGACTTGGAGTCTGGTATCCCTGAACTCAGAATTTAATAACACATCTTTTAGTAAAGATGGTTTTTAAATTCTGTATTTTAAAATAGCACTTTTAGAAAGTGGCTATTTTCTTGTTTACCCTTTCTGTGTGCCTTTGCCTGTTTGTAGATTGACTGTCTGGTTTGAGAGTGACAGGGGCTGGGTGAGTCAGCACTAGGCTGGAAAGGCCAGTCTGTATTTGGAGTGGTGGGTGGAGTAGCACCTGGGCCTGAATAGGGCTGTGCCTGCCTTCCACAATGCTGGCTCCGCCTCCTGTGGTGCATCTGATGACCCTGGCCCACACTGACAAAGGAAGAAGTTGTGCACTGGCAGAGTGCATCTGGAACTGGTTTGGACTGGGTCCATGACCGCTCACACACAGAGGACAAAGACCGTTGAGGTATAAATAGGAGAGCTGAAACCCCTGAACTTTAGAATACTTTGGAACCAAGGAGGAACCTTTGCTGAGGAAAAAAGCTGAAGAGCTGAAGAGAAGTACTGCCCTTGTCGTGTGTCTATGGTTGGCCTGCAGTTGCTACTTCTGCCAAATGAAGGACAAGGGACTTTGCTGTGTGCTGTGTCCACCTGCTTGACAAGGACTTTGTTGTGTGCTGTGTCCTGAAAAGAAAGTCTCCAAGGGACCTGAGAAGAGCTGGCCTCCTGTCGTGGAAACACAGGGATATAAAAGTTTCCAAGACTACTTTGTGACCAAGAGGAACCTGTTGCCAAAGAGGACAGCTGAAGAGACTGAGAAGAAGGACTGCCTTTGCTGTGTGTCTGGGGCTGACCTGCAGTTTGCTGTGTTTACTGAGGAGAGGACAAAGGGACTTTGATGTGTGCTGTGTCCCCTGCTTGAAGACGGACTTTTCTGTGTGCTGTGTCCATCTGAAGGAAAGTCTCCAAGGGCCTGAGAAGAGCTAGCCTCCAGGTTTCTGAAGTCCCAGGCACAAAAGGACTTCACCCCCAGCTTCCCCGACTTCCTTGCTGGAAGTCCAGACTTACCCAGAGATGCCTGTTACTGTGTGCGAGGCCCTTGCTGGTGAGAGCTGGAAGCGCAACGCAATGAGGGAGAAGCGTGACGCCTCCACAGCAGCCGTCGTCACATCACCGAGGAACAGTCTTGCCGCTGTTTGCTGCTGCTTCACCGGAGAAGCATGTCGCAGGGCCTTTGCATCGCTAAGGAAGCGTGCCACCGCTTATCGCCATTGCATCATTGGAGAAGCATGTCACAGAGCCTGTCACGGCTCAGGAAACCACTGATTTCGCTGCACGGCCGTTGGGCGTGCACGCATCACATCCACATTAACGCATCGCGTCAAAGACGCCATTTTGTTGCATCACATCGGATCGTTGCAACACATCGAGGCGCCATCTTGAGCGCAGGAAGAATCGATGCATGGCTTTTTCTGTGACCCTTTTGTTTGTTCTGCATTACACATCCATGGTACTTTGAGAGAAAAGTGTAGCATTTACCATCTACAAGTTTATTTTTGCAACAACTCTTTTTAAAGACATTCTACTGAGTATCTTTATGTTGGATTTTTGTCTTTTTTAGTTTAGATAAAGATATTTTATTTTTATAAACTGGTGTGGTGTCCATTTGTGGTGTTTTCACTGTGTTACTGTGAGTGTTGGTACACATACTTTACACATTGCCTTTGGCTTAAGCCTGTCTGCTCGTGCCAAGCTACCAAGGGGGTGAGCTGGAGTTATCTAAAGTGTGTATCCCCCCTTACCCTAACAAGAAGCAAGGGTCCCTATTTGGACGAAGGTACCTACCTCTGCCAACTAGATAACCCCATTACAACCATCAACAAATGATTTATCATTTTTGTGATCATCAAACCTGCCATTCATCACAATGCATTTCAATGGAGTGCTGACATGTATCGTGGTACCCAAATGGCTGCCAGCACTTGGTTGAAGTGCTGATAGCCAATCAGATCTCACCATGAGATCTGTGCATAGGCTCTGCCCATATATCTTTATTTGTTTTTTGTTAAATTTCTCAACAACTGTTTGACAAATTTACACCAAATGACTGGAAGCATGATCTGCAAACCGAAATCTACATTCATATCAAATTTGATGCAAATCCGGTTAGCGATTTGGGCAGCAGTCATGGTCAAAGTTCCTTTGGGAATTAACATGGACAATTGTATTTTCTTTACCCCCTTTTTTTTTCTCGGCCCCCACTTGTCTGATCACACTGAAACTTCACATGCACAACATTACACAGTATGGCACAATTTTGGAAAAATGTATGAAGATTTGTCAAATGACACCAAAGATATAGGCATGTCAAAAAAGGCTTTTTCTGTAGAAACATGGTCCTAACTCTCCCTTCAAACTATGCCATTGCGAGAAGAGATAGAGAGGGTAAAGTAGGCGGGGGTATCGCTATCATCTTCTGCAGAGAACCCATATGTAGCCTGGAGCCAGTCAATATCCCGGAATGTGAAGCGGCATTTTTTAAAATCACCTTAAACCCTAACTTCACGTTCTCCGGCCTTCTAATATATAGGCCCCCCGGGAATGCCAACACATGGGCGGCCAATTTGGCAAACCATATCACTCCTTTTCATCTTGACTCCAAAAACTTCACTCTAATTGGAGATTTAAATCTGCACCTCGACGATCCCGCTAATATGGCATGCAGTAACCTACTCGATGACCTAGCAGCACTTAACATAAGATTACTCAATTCCGGGCCTACTCATAAGGCAGGACACCTGCTAGACCCCATCTTTTCCAATATTCCCGATTTAAAATGGCTAAAAACCATTCCAATTTGCTGGTCAGACCACCATCTCATTCACTCCTGTCTAACACTACCAGCACGCCCCCAAACTAATATGGCCTGGCCTGCTTCCTCCATGAGAAATTGGAAGCTACTTGATGCTGAAAAATTAAATCAATCTCTGGCCAACAAACCCCCTGCACCAGCCCTGGATATGGAAAGTACTGCCGATGCAACACGTTCATGGCTGAAAAATCCACCGCCCCCAGCCCCCAGTTCAACGAGTTTTTAAAAATCAAAAAATCAAAGTGCAAAGCCCTCGAAAGACAGTGGCGGAAGGACTATACACATGAAAAAAAAATGACATATCATAAAGCCAGAAATGAATACCACTCTGCATGCATTAAAGCCCGAGCCCTTTATGTAGCAAATACTATAAATACAGCCCCCAATAAGGTAAAAACACTCTTTAACACGGTAAAAGAACTTGTAGGTGCACAAACGCCCGCAACGACCCGCCCTCTGAACAAAAAACAATGCTAAAACCTTGCCTCTTTCTTCACCGAAAAAATCGACAGGATTAGCCTGGACATTAATTCAAACACCTCCGTTAACAGCTCACAAGAGGACATCGCCTCCAGGTTGGCTGAAATAAACATCTTAGAACACTGGCCTCCCATAACCGTGGACTCACTTAAGTCCTCCCTTAAGACCATTAAATCAGGTTCCCCTCGGGATCCACTACCCGTTAGTGTCTTGAAACAGATTGATACCCCATCCCTGACCATTATAGCTGATACTTTAAATTCTTCCCTTCAACTCTCCACAGTCCCCTCACTCTGGAAACACGCTATGGTCAATCCACTTTTAAATAAAACCTCAGCCAATCCCGAAATACTAGCAAATTACCGACCCATATCTCTTCTCCCAGTTTTCTCAAAACTTCTGGAGAGACACATTCATTCTGCCCTCACTCTTTTCACCGAGGAAAATGCCCTCCTTCACCCGTCACAGTCCGGTTTTAGAGCGGGTTTCTCTACCGAAACCGCCCTGCTGGGAGTAACTGAAACCGTCAGGAAACTCCTAGATGAGGGTCAAACAGTCACACTCATTCTATTAGACTTGAGTGCGGCTTTTGACACCATTTCACACAACAAACTCCTGGCCACACTCGGGAGAAACGGTATTCGGGGGTGACGCACTAAAATGGATCGAGT
Organism: Lissotriton helveticus; assembly: GCF_964261635.1. Lineage (NCBI taxonomy): Eukaryota > Metazoa > Chordata > Amphibia > Caudata > Salamandridae > Lissotriton > Lissotriton helveticus. The sequence continues at coordinate 764,483,071 of NC_136067.1, read as the reverse complement.
CTTTCCTGACACGCAGGACGTTCCAGATCACATCCTCCCTCGCCTGTTCTGATACGTTCAGTGCCCCACACGGAGTACCACAGTGTTCCATCCTGAGCCCACTGTTTTTCAACCTTTACCACAGACCCTTGGCTGACTTAGCAGATAGTGCAGGACTCACCCTCACGACCTATGCTGATGACTCTCAGATCATCTTTTCACTATCAGACTCTAACCCTTTAGCTCCATCCCTTCTCAGACAGGGGCTCCACAAAATCTTCAGCTGGATGTCCACCAACCAGCTGAAGTTAAACGGTGACAAAACCGAGATTCTCCTTTTGGGGAAAAACAAAGATCTATGGAACTCTTCCCATTGGCCCCCGAGTTAGGAAACCTCCCCACTCCTGCAAGGTAAGAAACCTAGGGGTTATCATTGACAACACCCTATCCATGAAACAACAGGCCAACAAAGTGGTAGGCCTTTGTTTCACCATTATGAAGTGGCTGAAAAAAATCCTATGGATGCTGCCTCTTGCTACCCAAAAGACCGTAGTCAATGCACTTATAACATCTCGTCTTGACTATGGCAATATTCTTTATCTCGGCTCAAATCAGGCAGTCATTAAATGATTACAACTTGTCCAGAGCTCAGCTGCAAGACTTTTATGCAAAATTCCAAAAATGGCCAGTGTGTCGAAGCACTTGAATGACCTGCATTGGCTCAGGGTGGAAAACCGCATTAGGTTCAAAGCCCTGAGCTACATGTTCAGGATTAATTCCGGAACGGCACCGGAATACCTGCAATCACTAGCTACTCCCTACATACCGGGAAGAAATTTGCACTCTCAAACCGCAGCTAACTTTGTGGTTCCCAGGTGCAGACTGGCGAGAATGGGGGGAAGATCCTTCTCTGTCCTAGGGCCTACTCTCTGGAATTCACTCCCCCCTCACATTCGCAAAGAGGAAAACTATGCAAGGTTTAGGAAGAACATAAAGACCTGGCTTTTCCAGAAATAGTTCTATTGACCTAGCTCATCCCATGGATGTATGACGTTACAACGCGTACCGTCACAACGCGTGCTGTTACAACGCGTCCCTTACAACGCAAGTCGTTACCACGACTTGCGTTGGGGGCGCGGATGTCGAAAAGTATAATTTACTATTCTAACACCAGTCCCCGTGGACACTAGGGAAGGTGTTGGAATAGTAAATTTACTATTTTTAATCTTCTAGCGCCCTCCAGCGCAAGTCGTGGTAACGACTTGCGTTGTTACAGACGCGTCGTAACAGCACCGCGGGGAAACATCCGCGTTGTAACGGATGTTTCCCCATCCCATACCTCTGCTCAGCTATATGTCGTCGGTGCCGGGAAACCCTTGTTGGGTAGCTGTGCGCCATACAAGTGTAATAAATAAATAAATAAATAAATAAATAACTATCAATACCTACTGGCAACCACCAGTTTGTGATATATATATATAATAATATATGATTTATATATATATAGATACACTGGCAGCCCGCCCCGGCGTTGCCCGGGGCAGAAGGGGGCTGGGGGCAGCATTTTAAGCCTCTGTGCACTCCCGCCCGCCCTGACATTGCCCAGACCGCATCCGTCCCGCCTCCCGCCTCGCCGCCGCCCGCCCCGACATTGCCCAGCCCGCCTCCCGCCCTCCTCCCGCCTCGCGCCTTGAGCCCTGAGCCTCCCTCCCGCCTCCCGCCTCCCGCCTGCCTTTGCCTTACCTGAGCAGCCCGCTCCGGACTTCACCGCCACTCCTCGCCGCTCTTTGCCTTACCTGAGCCGCCCGCTCCGGACTTCACCACCACTCCTCGCCGCACATCACCGCTCCTCCCTGCATGTCATCATCACGTCTAGGTCGCGGTCAGCGCTACGTCGTGGCCGGCGCTAGTTTTGGGGGACTACTTTGTTTTGAAATTTTCATTTTTTAATTTACGTTTTTTTTTTATTTTATGTCGCCTATGTCCATCTACACACCCTGAGGATTCCAACAGTGTATTGGGGGTGTGGATTGGCGCTGTGGTTCCCGTGTTTACCTTGCCAAAAGGTTTCTGTTCTCTCTTTATACTAGTAGTATAGATACAGACAAATATACATATCTTGAGTGGTCAAGGCTTGCTTGATAAAGGCCCTTGCATGGTAAAGGCTTGCATGGTAAAGGAATCGCAGCAAACATATTGCGCTGAAAAAACAGTTTTAAAGGCCGTTTTCCATAAAAAATGTCCAGTATTACAATGACACCATCCTTACTGGCTAGTTGTATTACACATTTTTTTTTATTCCTGCTACATTTTTGCCATGAAATTCTCCTCCTGACAGCTTGGTGTGCAAGCAATTAAAATTATATGCTGTAAAGCTCACATAACGTATTCATGTATGTTACAGAATTAAAAAAACACAATATAAAACTATGATCTCCACTTGGGTTGAGTAGGTATTTTCCTCCACATTCATGGGAGCTTTGTAATCTCACATAATGAGCTTCCAAGACCTGGGTGTCATCAAAAAAATCCTCCTCCTTATATTCACAGATTCACAAGTACAAATGCAACTTTAATGAATTCTAGTACGTCATATGTGTTGTAGGTTTGTCTTGCTATGTACATTATGTAAGCGAGATCGAATAATTTGTAACCAGACCACTTATATCTGTATTTTTCAAACACACACACAGTAGGTAGATAGGTATAGATGATGCTGGTCATGATGAAGACCTTACCTGCGTATGTCTACAACCCAGTAGCAAGCTGGCTGAGGAATGCATAAATAATTAGGGCTGTTTAGCTTGGCATGCTCTCTGCATTTAGGATCTGAGCACATACAATGTTGCTCACCTGCACTTTCAATAGGGTTCTACATATATTTGAAAGCTAGGGTTAATAAAAAAAATGTAAATATCCTCTAAGCCGGATACTCATGTGTACTAGTAGGCATGTGTATTATAAAATGGTTAGGGAATGTATTCAATTAATTGAGGAGCATAAAACTGGTAATAGTACACCAGTAATTCAGTGGGTCTTTGTTGGAATAAAATGTTTTTAACTGTTAATATAATGGAATCCGTCCAAATCCGAATAACATAGATTATTAAAATACTCACCAGAGAGATAGGCATGCATTTTTGTAAACAATCATAATGCATACAGCAATTGACACTGACACAAGAAAAATGTCCTGGCATCAATTATTTTAAATATGCATATTAATTCACGGTTCATTGTGGAACTTATAAGGCATTTATATTCCTTTCCCAATTCACAATGGTACATAATGATGCTGTAACAACATGAAAATACTATTGGAGTGCTCTATATTCTGCTGTCACTTCTGTAATTCCTGCTGGAATATCATGCAACCTTTCTGTTGTCACTTCCTGTTGATCCTGTGGCTGCCATTCTCCCACAGCCCATAATTCTGTGGTTAAGCAGCTGATAGTGCAAACATATCCTGTAAGTCCTGCTATTGTCACTTTGAGTCCTGCTCTCACTGTGAGGACTCCTGTGAGGGCTCCTTCAGTTGTCATAACTTACAACATTACTGTTTCCACTGAGAAGCTATAAGTGCACACAGCTTCTACTGCTTTCATTCTCTGTCTGTTCTAAGGCTGCTACTGCTTTCTTTAAGAAGCCTCTCTAACTTCCCCATCTCGGATACCACCTTAGACCCTCCTCTTTCACACACCTCACCCCCCCCCCCCAAGATCAGCCTTTCCTCTTTCACCCACACATTCAGCCATTCAATCATACAGGCCCAGATATGACAAAGAAGGGGCTGGGGTTAATATACTCCGTATCATACCTGCAAATGTTTAATGTACACTTTTACAAAATGTCAGTGTTGAAAACATCACACATATGGGAAGGGGGAGAGGTACTACTCCTTTTCTATTCTCCCTATCGTGCACACACTGTCCCCACAAAAGAAGAAAAGGAGTAAGAGATTGGTGTTTATGATACCACCCCTCTCTTGGAAAACATAAAGGTTTTTTAAAAAAATGCCCTCACTCACACTAAATAGTGGCATGCTTCATCTTAGGGCTGCCAGAACATCCCTGTGCAGAACAACACCTGTGATGGGACTAAGGGAGGGGGGAGACAATACAAACATAATTGTGTTGTGATTCACGCAGTTAACTACATATAAATGGATAGTGATTGTGTAGGTGAAAAACTAACTCAGGGATTCCCTTCCAAACTTTTGTTCATGGGTTCCCTGGATAGGATTAAAAATTATAGATTGAATATGGTCTAGGGAATGATTAGGACCCCTTTTCTCTCCTGTACTGCTTCTATGTCACATGTTTTGGACACTTCTGCCACCAAAAATGGGTCGTTTGGCATTCCTCAGGACTAGCCATCCTGTCTTTTACACATCCCTTTTCTGGTAAATATCCTAATATTCAAATGGCTATATGTGTTTGGCGACAAGGTATCACTATATACAATGACCTTGCTTATCAAATCAAATCAAATCAAATCAATTAAGCTTTATTCGATTTAAAAAAAAAAATCATAAAAGCATACAAATTATTCAGAACAATCATAATAATTACATTTCACTAAAATAGTTATTTGCACGATTAAAAGAAAACAACATTTTACAGAGCTTAATATTTAGAGCGTGTTAAGTTCACATGAGTCAGCTAAGGGCTTCCCCAGTGTGAATCAATGTAAGCTAATCCACGCCAGATTCGGGGCAAAATCTAGAATTGATTTAAAGTCAGCATTTTATAACCATTTTGTACATATACATTTCTGACCAAGTGATGGTTGCTCTCTGCTATTGACCTTGACGGGGTGAGGAAAAACGCCCTGGGATAAAAGTCATGTAATTGCTATGTAGATATTGGCCCATCTCCCAATTGGGGCTGCCAGGATTGTAAATAAGGGACGACACGTTCATTTCTAAATCTTACCAAGACAAGATCCCCTTTGGTATCCTTAGGGAGCGATCCCAACCAACCCACCCTTCTGACACTTACTATCGAGCCGTCAATATGAGGTGGCAGGGGTCTGTTTTTCGTTAGCCAAAAAACGACTTTATTTCTTAAGTCGTGCTGTGTTTCCGATATTCCTTTCTTAAGTGGTGGAACACCCGAGAGGACACATACAAAAGGGGCGGCTATTGGGGGTAGATTTATGTGGTCGCTTCTGCCAGGGGTGATGCCTTGGTTATCAGCTATCTCATTATGAGGTGTTAGGCCTAGGGTCGACCTTACTTTGGGGTTGGACTTCTGGGGTGTAGTGGAGTGGCTAGCTACGTTTAGATTTTTTCGTTCTGTCCTATGTGCAACTATTGATTTGTTCCCACAGTTATTGCTTTGAGTAGGTGATTCGTGCACCACAGTGGCAGCTCGAACAGGTTGCTGGCTGAGTTCTGCCATGTTCTTTATTAGTGACGTGCTGGCATTAATTGACGTTTCAATTTCACAGAGCTTTTCTCCTAAACTGTTTATTCTTACTATCAGTGGGGATATGATAGAAGTAACCAACCGTTCTATGATGTCCAGTAAAGTGGCCTGGGAGGTAGGAGCATGAGATTCCAGAGTTTTGTGTATCTTAGCTGGTATCGGGGTAAGTATAGTAGTTGCTAGGGAACTTGGACACAATTTTCCTTGTTTGGTTTCACTCCCCATGCATGTTGTTCCGTGACGCTTCCTTTTGACGGGTGGGATGTTAAGGGGCCCTATATGATTGGTGTTTAGTTTTACAAGTGGAGATGGAGAAAGGGCATCAGGTGTGTTAACATCTATCAGTAAGGGCGTAGTGGGCGGGGCATTAGGAGTTACTAAGGGACTGACCAAAACATGGAGTTGCTCGGTTACATAATCTGCTGCTACATACTGGGTCTTACAGAGATCATTCAGTTCTTTCAGCAAGGCTGATCCATATGCTACCTCGACTGTCTGTGTGACTGGGTGATTGCAGAGCACGCTATCTCTGGGCAAGCGTTGTTCTAAACTATCTAGTTCATGAGTGATAGGTAAAATTACCCTTTCTAGATAGGATTCCATGGGCCCCGTAACCTCGCTCCTCTGTGCGCCACAGCTCTTAGAAGCCATCTTACATGACATGAAGGTATAGTCTCGAAGTAGGGTCCGTAGCGAGGGTTTTTAGAGTAAGCAAATGATAATACGCATAAAATCAATGTCAGCATTTACCTTGCAAACAAACAACACCAGGAGGACAGGCCCGGTCCGGTCTCCTCTGGCCTCTGAGGGCCGTAGAGGGCCCGCCCTTTGCCCGGGCTTCGCTCGCCATCCCGCGAAGCGGGGCAGAGCGCTGTTTATGGCGCCTCCTGGCGCTGGGTGCGTCACAGAAGCTGCGCCGCCGCTGTGGCAGCCGGGAGTTGTGGTCCCGGAGCGGCGGCGCTGATCCCTGCAGCTGGTGACTCCTGGCGGAGGCGGCTTCGATGTAGGGCTTCCTCTCCCTGCCCCCGGTAAGTGGTTTGCTGACCCCCACGCTCCGCCGGGCAGAGCGCTGTTTATGGCGCCTCCTGGCGCTGGGTGCGTCACAGAAGCTGCGCCGCCGCTGTGGCAGCCGGGAGTTGTGGTCCCGGAGCGGCAGCGCTGATCCTTGCAGCTGGTGACTCCTGGCGGTGGCGGCTTCGATGTAGGGCTTCCTCTCCCTGCCCCCGGTAAGTGGTTTGCAATTGAACGCACATCCTGCTAGAGAGTATTTACCACTTCACTGCCCCATTTGGGCATACCGGTGACGCCCTTTCAATTTGGTCACACTCCCTCGGTGTATATCCTGGTCTGCTTGCCGTCAGCCTTAACGGGTGTATGAGTGTGCTCTGCTTGTAATCATCCGCACCTTGCTTATCACTTTCTGTGTCGGCACTCTCATGCGTTTCTGAAATGACAAACACCAAACATAAATACATAACAATACCAAACGGTTTCTGATTTCACATAAATCTGCTTTTCTTAAAATTTTGACGGAAGACAGCCTCTTCCCCTTTGTTGCACCTTAATCGCATGTACCCATAGGCAGAGTCACGTAAATTCCCCTGACTGCCATATACAAAAATGTGTTGTCATTCATCACACAGTCCGACCTCTCAGAGGTGAGTTGGAAGTCAATGATGAGTGAATCTACCAAAAGAGAAATAGTACGGTCAAGTTGTCTCTTACCGAGTTTCATCTGTAAAGTTGCTCAAACTAGAGTGCAAGCAGGAGCATCCCCCTGTTGTCACACTGAGTTGTGAGATAAGCAAAACTTCATATGAAGCACATTCATCGACTAACTATGAGATATTAAAGCTGTTTGCACCCAGTGGTTCTCAGCCACTTATTACTCACTGCACGGGGTACGTGCGTCTATTTCCTGATTCTTAGTTCTAAAGCTGTTGTCAATTCAATATGGAATACAAGCAGATCAATGGCAGTATATCTGTTTTACATATTAATACGCGGCATCAGGAAGGAAGTACCCTATACCCAATGTCAGCTCATAGGGCTTGTTTCCTCATAATGTCCGTAACAACACACCGGTCTTATAAGGTATGTCTGAATCACCATGATTTTCTTTGTCCAGGAAGGGCCTCTCGAAACTTAATGAGGCTTATTCTCTTATAAAGTAAATCTCAGCACACCGGCAATGTTGGATGTGTCTGAGCCACACAAAATTGTAAATGGTCACTCACCCGGGGAAGGATCTCTTGATCACGTTGTTCAGTCACTTGCGCCCCCTTCTCGAATATCTCTGTGGTGACCTGACCACCAACACAGGGCACTAGGACCCTGTGGGCCACAGGTCAGCGTCCAGGTCACTGGACACGACTTCCTGTGGACAGACAGGAAGAGTGCACTCCAGACCAGGACGACGACGAGGACAGACGTGAGATGCACCCTGAGCATGTATGAGAATAAAGACCTGTAAACCTGTACCTGGTCTCCTGCGTATTCATTGCTGAGCTGAGGTAGCAGTACATGACAACTGGCGACGAAGGCGTTTGATGATCCCACGCGTGTGTGTCCCTCGCACAAAGAATAACTGGAAAACAGGAGCCCACCCTGCATTGCTGAAACAGAAGGAAGAGCAGCCCTCTCTGAGGACCAATGAGAACCGTTACGATGCTAGCGAGTGTGGTATCTATGAACCGTAAATGACGAGATTAATAGGTGTACGCATTTTCGCTACGCTACTTAGAAGGGTTCGTCTTATTTACAGGTTCTTCATTTTGAACCCTCGGGTTCCATTTTAGAGACGGCATCCATTTTGTTTCTTGCCCTCACGTAGTCAGCGAACAGGCAAATGTCCCCCTCATGATCCTGTGATTCCCAAGACTGGGGGATGGCACGGCAAAGACAGATGGCTCCGCAGCTGGGTAATCTTCCCACGTTGGCCTATTGTTTCAGCTCCGCATGCGCTCGGCTCGAATCCTTTGATCCTGGGATTGCGCTTCCGATATTTCCTCCACACTCCTTCTTCTTCTGTTGTCTGACTTCCTTGCAACTGTTCCTGTCTCTTACTCTCGTCCTTTTACAACCAGAGTGGAATGTGCATAGCAGCAGGATAATGTGCTTTTACAGTTGGGAACCGACAAATGTTACTATGATTATGTTCCGGGTTTCCGACACCATGATTGAAGCCTTTTAAGTTTATTGTGGGAACTGAGTTGTAACCTTTTGTTCGTTACGTTATTGAATGCTGAAAATGTGTATAAAAGGAGCGATCCACATTTACAATTCGAAGCAGACTCTTGGAACCTACACTCTGTTGTACTTCCCATGACTTTTGCCTCCCTGCAGTAATAAACGCTGATCTTTGACGCCGAAGGAAGTGTCCCGTGTCTCTGTCACTTGTGCACCGAACAGGTATCCTACGAAGGTTTCAGGTGTTGTTCCCTGGCACCGCTGGTTCTTAAAAGTCCAGTCCTTCAGTTTGGCGCCCAACGTGGGGCGACATCAGCGGTACCGGTCCAAACCCTGACGATTGCGAGGAACTTCGTGTGAAATCTCCGAGGAAAAGGTGCACCCCGCTTCATCGATCCTGTTGTCGAAATAAGTGGTCCACAGATTTTTCCCGCGAAGATTCCCGCCTCCTGACGGCTGCAACGGATCGATGCTCTGACTGTCGACCTGTTTTGGTGCCTGGCGTAGTCCTTTGTATGGCGAGACGATAGACGGGCCTTCCTGGCGACGCCATCGAGCTCTCTGTTAAGTATTTGTGGGTCGCTCCCAGTCCTTAGTTGTTGGTGCTTAGTTGTTTGCATGGTTCCATTGCATTTGTGGTGCTTAGTTGTTGGTCCTTAGTTGTTATTTGACAGTTGCAATTGCCAAAAACCGAGGGTTTTGTCTTTCACGAAGATTTAGTACTTTGGTAACCCTTGAAGTTTGATACTTGGTTAGTGTGCATGATGCCTAGCCGTAGTGGTTTCATTGGTTTCTTCAAATGTTGCAACAAGGATTCCCGGTTGGAGGACTCGTGTCCGATACCTCCAGTTGGAACTCCGATATATGAGCTCTATAGTCGACATGGTGTGGGCCCTATTATATATAATGACTGTTGGGTCCGTTATACGAGAAAGGATGGTGTCCTTAGTTGGCCACCACACGGAAGTTTTGGAATGAAGATTTTAGATAATCTAGAAACTAAATTATTTAAGAAGAAAGCTAGGCCAGCTATGTTTGATTCCCTTCGGTTGTGGCGTAAAGAGGCCTAACAGAAAGAAATCAAACAGCTTAAAAAGAATCGTAAAGAAGTGATTGTCCCGATAATGCAAGTTGTACAACAATGTCAGCGAGGTAAAGAAGAAAAAGAAATAGAAGTTTCTACTAGACTACACCACATGAGGATAGACAAATGTTATCCGGTATTATCAACTAGTCTTGATAAGACAGAAGAGGACTCGAAGGAGGATCCGCTGTTAGCGTATTTGATGAAATCGCCACCTCCTTATGCACAGGGTGCTACAGCCCCTGTAGTTCCTCCTGTAGTTCCTCCTGTAGTTCCTCCTGTAGTTCCAGCGGCTGCTGGTCAGCCTGTTGTTGGTCCTGCGTTTGTCCCACCACCTGGTCCTATTCCTACTGCTCCTTTGCCTGTACCTCCTCAGTCAATTGTTCCCGTTACCTTAGCCGTCCCGGCTATCTCTGCTGTCCCTACGTTCACTTCTAATGTTGTTGCTCCTGTTTTTTTTTCTCCTTCTGTTCGTAATCGTATCCCTAATACTGTCGCTACTTTTTACTCCCCACTTTCTGGATCGTTACTTCAATCCGAAGTCTCTGAAACTCCTCAGAGGCGCAGTCAAATCCCTGGTGGAAGGGAGAGTGCCACGTTGGTAACTATGGCGCGTAGATGGATAAGACACCCTGCTAACTACCCGCCGCGCGTGGTCTTTGATACGTTTTCTCAGTTTAATGAGCCCACTCAGAGATTTGTGTTTGAAGAAATGTGTACGTTTTTGAGAGAAGAATGGTATAATGATGATTTAGATAATGTACCGCCCGATATGACTGAACTTCAGAGTCAATTTTCGAACGGCATGATTGTAGGTGGAGATGTACGACGTGCATTAGAGCGATTATTAGCCTTACGGTGCACAGTGTTTTCTCGAGTGTCGTTTGATGACGATTCCGATACTCAGAAAACAAACTCTGGTCAGTATCCTATGAGAGAGGTTCCGCCAGTATACATGCCAGGTGATCCGCAAGCTAATCCTGTGATTCTGCCATACTTTCAGAGAGTTTGGATACACCTCCCATGGAAGCGATCAGAAGTTTTGCAGGTGAAACAATCTTTACCTGATCCACGCAAGAATCCGGCAGGTTATTATAAGGAGTTGTCTCAACTGGTAGACGCTACTATTATGAATCTTGCGGACATCGACATGCTGTTTGGAAATGTCGTACCACAACCGATTTGGGCGAAAATTCGCCAAGAGAATCATTTAGTTGAGTTGGGTGGTGACTGGGCTACACTGGTAGCGGCAGATGGACGACAAGTTGGTGGGGCTAAGCCTGAGCCGTTGATTACGGATCTGCCTCAGAAAATTATTACGCTTATGAAAACGCTCATGCCAGCGATGAAGGTAAATTGGGATAAATTATCGGCTTGTAAGCAAAAGAAAGATGAGAGTGTCTCCGATTTCTTTACTAGATTTGAGGAGGCATTTGTCGATCATAGTGGTCAGGACATGAGCACCGAAGGTGGTAAACGGTTATTTGTTGATAAGTTTGTCTTAAATTTGTTGCCTGAGCTGTGCAACAAACTGAAGAATTCAGAAAGTGCATGGGCTGTTTCAACCACTGCACAGATATTAGCTACGGCTCAATATTATGAGAATAGGGAAAAGGAAGAAAGTGATCGTTCAGATAGGAAAACGAAGGAGCTCAAAACAAAGGTTTTGTTACAGCAGGCATATCCTCCACGTTCGAATCAAAATGATTCGCAGCAGCAGTATCGACCACGAGACCAGTCCACTAGAATGCAGTCACGATCTGACTTCTCCGACTTTAGATCTACGCTTGGGTATAATCAGTGTGCATATTGTAGAAGAGAGGGCCATATAAAATATGATTGTCCAGCTTTGCGTGACCGGCTTAACGGTGTGTCGGCATGAGGGGGTCGTGGTGGTCCTCAACAAGCACCCCGAGGTAGAGGCCGCGGTGCCCCTCAAAATCAAAATCATGAGCACCCTCATACCCCATCAGACGCGAATAATTATCTTGACCAACGAAATGTGAGGTCCGATAAATCAGCACAGTATCATGTGGACGATTATTACGTCGAACATGAGATTGATGCAGGTAACCACTACTAGGACAGCCACCGACAGAGAGAGGGAGTAGTATCAGTTCCGGTTGATCAGAGTGGGCCTTACGTCGCAGTTGCTACATCTGGCGTAGTTGAGCCTTTTCTGTTAGACACTGGTGCGATGAAAAGTTCCATCATGCACTCGAAACTCCCTGGCGCACCTTTGTCCGGCTTAACAAATGTTTCCATTGGATTCTCTGGCGCCCCTGTTAGCAATCCTGTCTCTAGCCCTTTGTCCCTTACGATTGGTCCTCATGAGCTAGAGGCCCCATTGATTTTATCTACTGGTTGTGGTGAGAATCTTTTGGGCTTGGATTTGTTAAAACGGTTATATGCGACTTTGTACTGCTCTCCTGCGGGAGTGGAGCTTACATTAGGTCAGAGAGCGATCTCTCCTATGTACTTATCAATTGATAAGTTCCCACCGGAATTGAGTTCCCTTCCTGCGTCATTATGGGCTACGGGTCTCAACGATGTAGGCTTATTAAACATCCCACCTTATGTGGTTCAGTTGAAATCGAATGTGCGTTTCCCACGTATACCACAGTATCGTATCTCTTTTGATGGTGAGCGAGCACTATTAGCGATCATTTATGACCTGATCGAAAAGGATGTCATTGAAGAAACTCGAGGCAATGTGTGTAATAGTCCTGTGTTACCGATTTTGAAACGCACAGATCCAACTAAACCTCCTGTGTACCGCTTTGTAATTGATTTGCGAGAAGTAAATAAAATCGTGATTCCCCAGTTTCCTGTGGTGCCTGACATCACGGCTTTGTTGACCCTGATTCCGGCTTCTGCCTCCTGGTTCACGGTAATTGATCTAAAGAATGCTTTCTTTAGTATTCCGATCGCTGAGGAAAGCAGAGACCTATTCGGATTTTCACTAGGTGGTCGCAGTTTTAGATTTAAACGCGCACCACAGGGCTACTGTGAAAGTCCATCGATCTATAGCCAAGCACTTAAAAGTCAGCTTGATGCATTTGTGTTGCCGACAGGCGCAGCCTTAGTTCAATACGTTGACGACCTATTAGTGGCAGCTGATACAGAGGCTATTTGCAAAACCGCTACAGTATCATTGTTGCAGCACCTATGTGACTTACATCACAAGGTGTCACCTTCTAAGCTACAATATTGTTGTCAAGAAGTAACCTACTTAGGTCACTTACTGTCAAAGGATGGGAGAAGGTTGACCCCAGAGAGAATTGCAGCGATTGCTCGAATGACTGTGCCAAAGACTCAGAGAGATGTACGTGCCTTTCTAGGTATTACGTCATACTGCAGACAATGGATTCCAAATTTTTCATTGTTGGCGAAACCATTGATAGCCCTTACGTGCAAGGATGTTTCATCTCCTTTGCCATGGACTGAAGAGTGTCAGAAAAGTTTTTCTGAATTGCGTGATGCGTTGTGTTCGGCTCCTGTGTTGGGTACTCCTGATTACAATAAGCCGTTCACACTTTATGTTCACGAGAGGGACGGTTGTGCGTTGAGTGTTCTGACACAACAATTTGGCGACAAACAACGTCCATGCGCATATTTTTCTTCGACCTTAGACCCCGTAGCTAGAGCCTTGCCGAGTTGTTTGAGAGCAACAGCGGCAGCTGCGGCGTCCATTCGACAGTCCACAGGTCTGGTCATGGATAATATGCTCACGGTGATGGTCCCGCATGCAGTCGACACTCTCTTGAACCGAACGAAAACTCAACATTTGACGAGGGCAAGGTTGTCTGGATATGAGTTGACGTTATTGGCAAGTCACATACGGATAAAACGGTGTAATGTGTTGAATCCAGCAACGTTGTTGCCGATCGACATGGAATTAAGGGATGTAACACCACATGATTGCTATTTGAGAACTGAAGAGGAGACTAAGGGTCGTATTGACCTGAAAAACACTCCATTGGTAGACCCCGATGGTACTTTGTATGTGGATGGTTCATGTTTTAAGTAACCAAATGGTGATGTGACGACTGCGTATGCTGTAGTAACATTGAGTACGGTTGTGGAATCTGCGAGATTGAGTCAGAATTCGGCCCAAGCGGCTGAGTTGATCGCCTTGACGAGAGCGTGTGTGTTGTCCAGAGGGAAGCGGGTGAATGTGTTTACAGACAGCCAGTATGCTTTTGGTGTGGCGCATAGTTTTGGTCGATTGTGGAGAGAAACAGGATTTTTGACGTCGCATGGTACGAAGATTCAGCACGGACAGCTTGTGAATGACCTTTTGGACGCACTTACATTGCCTAAAGAGGTGGCAATAATCAAATGTAGTGCGCATCGGCAGGTGACGGATGATGTTGGTCGCGGTAATGCGTTTGTGGATGAGATTGCGAAGGAGACGGCTAGAGATCTGACAAATCGAATGTACGTTGCGAGTTCAGTAAGATGGCCAGCAGAGACTAGTATGTGTGAGGACACAGTTGAGAGTGTGAAGAAGATACAGAATGAAGCTACTGAGATGGAAAAGACTCAGTGGAAAGAGAGTACGGGAAAGTTAGACGAGAATGGATGTTGGGTTGATTTGTCGGAAAAGCAGAGATGGATGTTACCAGATGCATACGTGCTTGCTGTTGTTACTATGGCTCATGGTACATCACACATTAGTACGAAAGGCATATGTAAGTTGCTGTCGCCCGTATGGAAGAATGATGGAATTACTAAATGTGCGGAGAGAGTGGTTAAGAATTGCATGGTATGTTTGATGTATAATCCTGGCAAGGGCACCCCCACTCCACGTGGTCATTTTGCTCCTCCCACAGGTCCCTTTGAAATTATTCAGTTAGACTTTATCCACATGGAGAGATGCAATAATTTAAAGTTCGTCTTGGTTGTAGTTTGTGCGTTCTCCAGATGGATTGAGGCTTACCCCCTAAAGGATAATACTGCCCTGTCCACAGCAAAGGTCCTACTCAAAGAGTATTTCCCCAGGTATGGAATGCCACGGATTGTATGGTCAGATAACGGAAGTGAGTTTGCGGGAAGTGTAATGAAGAGTGTATGTCGTGGTCTTGGCATAAACCAGAAATTTCATAGTGCTAATCATTCTCAGTCTGCGGGTTTAGTGGAAAGATATAATGGCACGCTGAAACTGAAACTTGCCAAAATCCAGGCAACGACTGGTCTATCATGGCCCGACGCTTTGCCTTTAGCTCTCCTATCGACCAGAGCGACTGTGCACTCTCGAGTAGGGCTCAGCCCATATGAGATTGTGTTCGGCCGTCCGGCGAACATTTGGGGAGTTCCGAGACCTAAAGAATTTGACAGACTTGAATATCCAATGTTAATTGACTATCTCTATGATCTGACTGCTAAATTGAGTTTGATTCATCAACAGGTCTTTGAGGCTCTACCGGCACAAACAGAGGGTCCTGGTCATCGGCTCCAACCAGGTGATTGGGTTCTTACCCGCAACTTTGGACGGAAACGAAATCTTGAGCCAAGGTTCGTGGGACCTTACCAGGTGTTGCTGGCAACGAGGACTGCGGTTCGGCTGGAAGGGAGAAAACACTGGGTGCATGCCACCCACACCAAGAAAATTCCGCTCCCATTGCCAGCAGATGGTTGGATCAGAAAAGGATTCGGCTCGTCTGAAACTTACGTCCCTCTAAATTACGTGCCGTTTAGTGACGCACAGCTTGTAGGAGATAACACAGTAAGACCCGACACCCCTGTTGAACCATCCGAAGTTAACCCTCTTTCAGCAACATTGGAGAATTCAAGTTCTGAACAATTGCGTGGACAATCGAACACTCTTTTGCCGTCTGATCCACTGTTTGAAGAGCAGACTCGCCCCGGAAGAAGTCGATACTTTCTTCGACCGCGCTAACAGACTAATAAATTCTGTTTTTTTATTTTTTTTTAATCTACATCACCTCTATTGTTGCCATAAAATTGTGGACATTACATATATATAAATATATATATATTGTGTACCCTTTTCCTTACAGCTAGGAAGCGTATATTGAATTCAACGAACTCTTTAAAAACCTTTTCATCTGGATTAACCGTAAGGCCGTGCGGGTACTTCCTCCTGTCTAGCAGGTATCTGACACTAGGTCGATTACTTTTGTCGATTTCTGGGAACTCCTGGGGATTGATAATCGCTACTCAGAACGAAGTGCGTCAAGAACGTAACGGACGGTTTTTAGAAGATGGAGTCTTCTAAGCTGTTGCAAATTGAGAAAATGGTGGCGCAAAGATCCAAATTGCACAAGACATTTCGAAAAAAATGTTTTATGTTACAGGTTTTTATGTTGTTCCTAACTGTTTCTATGCTGCTGGTGGGTGGAGTATATTTTGGTTTTCAATCATTGCTACCGTCTACTTTACCTACTCCTCCTCCTCATGATTTAAATTCTGTTTCCACTATGTCTCCACATTCCTTTCATCTTCTGCCCCAACATGAACAGGTCAGACGTGCGGAATTTATGAACAATTCTTTTGTTCAACTTCTACATCAGCATCAGTTGGTGATGAACACTACCAATTGTTGGGTATGTGGGTTAATGCCACATACCATGGATAAGGGTATTCCGTATTTTGTCCTTCCATATAGCCCCCAGGGGTCAGCTCGAGCATTCCAGACCATGTTCCGTAGTGCACTAGATTCCTACCCCCATCGAGAGCCTCGCTCTGCAGACCTTGGTCCTGGCCCGTACCACAAGTCTTTGGCGATAGCAATTGCAGATTTAAATAGAGATATTTTTGACGCAACACTTATCCCAGAGGAAGAGGTGCGAGCTTATAAGGATCTGAGTGAGGTCGAGTATAGTACATCAGTGAAAAATAGGCAGTTTAAAGGCTCATCTCCAATCTGGATCGTACCTCATCTCGGTCATTTCTGTCTGCAAGGTCTTGGTCGCAATCCGAGAGCTCAGCTTGGGAAGAGCGCTTGTGTTGATACTTACGTGTTACCAATGGTCTCTTCCCCTGTCTTTCTGACTGCCAAGGGTACCTATTTTGTATGTTATGATCGCGCATATACGTGGTTACCTCATGACTTCTCGGGTACCTGCTATATCGCGAATCTTTTGCCCCCAACTTTCACTGTTGCCTCAGATTATCACAAAACTAGAGTTGTGAGAGGTGTCGTTAGTAAAGAAGATACTGCCGGTCAAGAAGCAGGAGATTTCTTTAAGGGTTTCCTACCGTTTTGGGGCCCTATGGTCAATAGCAGGAATCTGAGACAGTTAACTTGTGTAGTGGAAGCCACTGCTAACATAACTGCAAGCGCCCTTGGTAATCTGACAGCAGAGCTTCAAGCGGATAGGCTTATGGTGTAAGGTCATCCATTCGAGCTGCTGCATTATCAAGCCATCTCGAAGTTGCATAAAATCTCGGAGTCCATACACGTGGACGAGGGAGATTGGACGCTTCTAGGATGGTGTTGGGGTCTGATGTCAACTTGGGGTTGGAAAATTCTGATGATTATAGGGGTTGTTGTGACGTTTCTGTTCACGTCTTGTCTTTGTGTGCAGTGTGGTCCTGCCTTATGTGGCCTTTGTGCTACAGCGTGTATAAGAAGGCCATCTGTTACCGGCGAGACATTGATGAATAAGATGATGTTCCAACAACACTTGAATGATCTGATGAATATCGATTCCGACTAGTGCTTGCCAACATGAGGGCAAAAGGAGCGTCTGAGGACCAATGAGAACCGTTACGATGCTAGCGAGTGTGGTATCTATGAACCGTAAATGACGAGATTAATAGGTGTACGCATTTTCGCTACGCTACTTAGAAGGGTTCGTCTTATTTACAGGTTCTTCATTTTGAACCCTGGGTTCCATTTTAGAGACGGCATCCATTTTGTTTCTTGCCCTCACGTAGTCAGCGAACAGGCAAATGTCCGCCTCATGATCCTGTGATTCCCAAGACTGGGGGATGGCACGGCAAAGACAGATGGCTCCGCAGCTGGGTAATCTTCCCACGTTGGCCTATTGTTTCAGCTCCGCATGCGCTCGGCTCGAATCCTTTGATCCTGGGATTGTGCTTCCGATATTTCCTCCACACTCCTTCTTCTTCTGTTGTCTGACTTCCTTGCAACTGTTCCTGTCTCTTACTCTCGTCCTTTTACAACCAGAGTGGAATGTGCATAGCAGCAGGATAATGTGCTTTTACAGTTGGGAACCGACAAATGTTACTATGATTATGTTCCGGGTTTCCGACACCATGATTGAAGCCTTTTAAGTTTATTGTGGGAACTGAGTTGTAACCTTTTGTTCGTTACGTTATTGAATGCTGAAAATGTGCATAAAAGGAGCGATCCACATTTACAATTCGAAGCAGACTCTTGGAACCTACACTCTGTTGTACTTCCCATGACTTTTGCCTCCCTGCAGTAATAAACGCTGATCTTTGACGCCGAAGGAAGTGTCCCGTGTCTCTGTCACTTGTGCGCCGAACAGGTATCCTACGAAGGTTTCAGGTGTTGTTCCCTGGCACCGCTGGTTCTTAAAAGTCCAGTCCTTCACCTCGTTGAAGCGGGAGCCCACCCCAACTGACAGCGGACTGAGGGAAAGATCGCCATCTGAGCCCCCCGCCTGATCGGGTAAGCGCTGAAGAGAAGCGCGCGAACGAGAGAAATCGGCGCGAGCTCTCGCGAGAGTCTCGGCAGCCATTTTGGGGCCAGGCGGTCTGGACCAATAGGAAAGCAGCAAAGCGGAGCGGTCATTTTGCAGTCAGGCAAACGAGGATTGGGCCCGAAAGATCGCGAGACTTGGCGGCCATCTTAAGGTCAGGCGCCCGGACCAATAGGAAGAGCAGAAAAATGGGCGGCCATCTTAGAAACAGGCAAAAAGTCGAAAAAAGGCACAAAGAAGAAGAAAAAGCTCCGAAATAAGTGACAAAGAGGTTAAAGAAGAAGGAAAGCAAAGGGGCAAATAAAAGTTCAAGAAAATTACAAGAGGGAGCAAAGGGCAGCCAGGTGAAAGGCAAGGAAAACAGATAAAAGTACAAAGGCAACAAAAGGAACAAGAAAAGAGAAAATGCCAGAAACAAAACATAGTGCGCAGTATCGCACACCACTACCGTTCAGTGTATCAGAACCACAAGTGGGAATACGATGGGAGAAGTGGATTGTGAAATTTGAGCGCTACGTGGAGGCGACCGATGTAGTGGACGGAAAGAAACTAGGACTATTCCTAATCTTAGCGGGGGATGAACTGGAGGACCTCCTCATAACACTGCCACCGAGCAAAATAAAAACATACGACAAATTGATAAAATGTCTAACGACCAAGTTCGACCCCCAAAGGAACGTCGACTTTGAAAGATATAACTTCAACATGGCATTTCAACAGCTGGATGAGTCAATGGATGACTTCGCAACAAGGCTGAGAAAGCTAGTGGCTCACTGTGAATTTGAAAACTATGACAATGAACAGGCCCTTCGCCTAAGATTGATAGAAGGCTGTCGCGACACAGAATTTCGCACAAGACTACTTAAAGAACCGACCAGTGTAGAAAATTTTTTAGATTTGGCAAGAGCGGAAGCTAGGGCAATGGTGCAAGCCAGGCAGATGGACCGGAAAGGAGAACAGATACACCGAATGACAGATACCCGCAAGACGGGCAACTGGAAGAAAGGATCAAAGGAACAAGGAACAAGGAAAGAAGGTTCTCAATGCTACAGATGCGGTCTGGATTTTCCACACCGAGGAGCATGCCTGGCATTCGGTCAGACATGCAGAAAATGCAACAAAAGCGGCCATTTTGCCACCATGTGCCAAGGGGCACATTTCAAAAATGAACGAGGAAAACCAAGAGCGACAACATACAGGCATGTACGGCACATGGAAGCGACAGCAAGAAGCTCGTCGGCAGAGTCGGGAGATGAGGAAGAAGAGGAAAGAGCAGCTGGAAAGGTAGAACGCCTTTACCTCATGTCCACGGAGGAAGGGCATGAAGAGGAGCACATCAGATTAGTGGATAGGAAGTCAATAAAAAAGACGGATTGGGTGACCATAGCCGTAGGGCCCCATCAAACAGAATTTGTGCTGGATAGTGGGGCCACATGTAACATCATGTGTGCCACGGAATATGATAAGATGAAGAAGAAACCACCACTTAGACCGTCAAATGTTAAAGTATTCACCTGGGGTGCACAGAATCCAGTAACGAACATGGGAAAATTCACGGACACCATGACGCACAAGGGCAAGACTGTCACAGAAGAAATACATGTGCTACGAGGAGACATTCCCGCACCATGTCTACTGAGCAACGTAACGGCAAAGATCATGGGCCTACTAAAGATGATGTATCACATGTCGAACAGAGAGAACATCTTACAAGAGTACCCAACACTAACAAACTGACTTGGAAAGCTGAAAGGAAGACAAATAACTCTACACATAAATGAATCGGTCAGGCCGGTGGCCCAGCATCACCGAAGGGTGCCCATTCATCTACAACCTCAGGTGGAGGAAGAAATAAAGGCACTACTAGAACAGGACATCATCGAGCCAGCAGAGGGGCCAACGCCATGGGTGTCCCCCATAGTGGCGGTACCAAAAAAGGACACCGCACAAATTAGAATATGTGTGGATATGAGAATACCCAACACGGCCATCGAACGAGAACGACACCCAGGGCCGCATCTAGATGACATAATAAGTTGCCTGACCGGAATGAGGAAATTCTCCAAGCTCGACCTATGCAAAGGGTACCACCAACTGGAGCTGGACCAGCAGTCCAGATACATAACGACCTTCTCAACGCACCTCGGATTATTTCGCTACAAGAGGTTAAGTTTCGGAATATCGTCAGCAGCAGAGATCTTCCAGGAAACGATCAGGCAGATCATCAGACCGATCAAAAACAGTCTGAACTATAGTGATGATATCCTGGTGTTTGGCAAATGTGATGACGAACACGATAAGGCTTTGAGAGAAGTGTGTTCACAGCTAGTAGAGGTGGGCCTAACAGTAAATGAGAAGAAATGCGAGCTGGGCAGAGAAGAACTAGTATTCTTCGGACACATCTATTCGAAGAAAGGAATGAGACCAGATCGTGGCAAAATAGACACCCTTGAAAAAACAAAAGAACCAAAAGACGTCGCTGACGTGCGCTCATTCCTCGGCCTTGCCAGCTACTGCGCGAGATACATAAAGGACTTCGCGACAGTGAGCACGTCACTGAGAGAATTGATGAAGCAGGGCCAAACATTCGACTGGACCACAGAGTGTCAAAGGGCGTTCGAAGAAATAAGGGCATCAGTAACGGCAGTGGACCACCTAGCTTATTTCGACCCGAGACTATGCACCGAACTGACAGTAGATGCCAGCCCGGTAGGCCTTGGCGCGATATTAGCACAACACAAGCCAGGAAAAGACTCACCTCGACAGATAGTGGCCTACGGAAGCAAGAGCTTGTCGGACATTGAGAGGGCATACTCTCAACCAGAAAAGGAGAGTTTGGCGGTAGTATGGGCGTGTGAGCACTATCACATGTTCATATACGGAAAACAGTTCACGATAATAACAGATCATCAAGCCCTAGTAACAATATACGGTGATGGAGAAAGAAAGAGAGAAAGAGAAACAAAAGGAGACCCGACAATGAAGGCCATCGGAGTGGTGGTACGGCAGCAGCGGTGGAGACACATCAACAGCAACACCATCACAGAAGAAGGAGTCAATAAAGAGGAACTACTGGCATTCAAAAAGATAAGCGAAGAGCTGTCTGAAACGGAAAAGGGAATCCTGATGAGGGGCTCAAGAATTGTAATACCACGTCGGCTAAGAAAGAGAACAGTTGAACTAGCACACGAGTCGCATCGAGGCATTGTAGCGACAAAGAAGATGTTGAGGGAAAAAGTGTGGTTCCCGGGATTGGACAACATGGTGGAAGAAGAGATATCGCACTGTCACACCTGTCAAGTAACAGGACCTCCTGCCAAACCGACACCACTGAAAATGTCGGAACTGCCACCTGCAGTATGGTCAGAGCTTGCAACAGACTTCTATGGGCCACTGGAGAATGGAAAGTACCTGCTAGTGGTCATCGACAAATTTTCAAGGTTTCCAATAGTGAGAGAAGTATCGTCGACGTCGGCAAGTGCTACACTACCAGTGCTAGACGACATATTTGCCGCCTGGGGCTCCCCACAGACACTGAAAACAGATAATGGTCCTCCATTTTCTGGAGAGGAATTCCGTAGATTCCTGGAATATCTGGGGATCAAGCATCGGAAAATAACTCCTTTGTGGCCACAGGCCAATGGAATGGCAGAACGATTCATGGGGACTATCAAGAAAGCCATAATGCGGGCAAAATTGACGCAGATATCAATTGGACAAGCGCTTTGTCAAGTGCTCAGAGACTACAGGAATACCCCTCACAGCTCCACTGGCAGGTGCCCAGCAGAGCTGGTGCTAGGGAGATCAAGCAAAACAAGGCTACCTCAGATAGACGCAACGGAAAGTACGACCAGAAGTGACATTGCAGACAGAGATCACCAAGCGAAAAAGAGAATGAAAGAATATGCTGACAAAAGGAGAAATGCAACTGAACACCAGCTGGCTGAAGGGGATCTGGTGGTAGTGCGACAGAAACAACAAAGAAAGTCGGACAGCCCATTCTCAAGAGACCCGCTGGTTGTGACTGACGTAAAAGGGTCAATGGTGACTGCAGCTTCCGACAACAGAAGAATAACAAGAAACAGTTCCCACTTCAAGGAATTCAAAGTGGAAGAGGAAGAACGTGCAACAACAACAGAAGACAGAGAGCAAGGGACAACAAGAGAGACAACACCACCAAAAGAGGAAAACGGAGGACAAGAACAGAGCAGAGAACAAAGACCAAAAAGGGAGTGCAAGAAGACAAGAAGACTACTAGAAGAAATGTAGAGACTCTCTCTCTCTCTCTCTCTCTCTCTCTCTCTCTCTCTCTCTCTCTCTCTCTCTCTCTCTCTTTCTTTCTCCATCACCATTGGTCTATTATCTCATTGTCATGAGGTACTGTGCCAAGGACTTGTACATGTGACAAAGACGTTCTGTTTGTGACAAAGGGGGAGATGTGGTGACCTGACCACCAACACAGGGCACTAGGACCCTGTGGGCCACAGGTCAGCGTCCAGGTCACTGGACACGACTTCCTGTGGACAGACAGGAAGAGGGCACTCCAGACCAGGACGACGACGAGGACAGACGTGAGATGCACCCTGAGCATGTATGAGAATAAAGACCTGTAAACCTGTACCTGGTCTCCTGCGTATTCATTGCTGAGCTGAGGTAATGGTATTTGGCAATAAAAGCTTTGGGGCCTTTTAAAGATAGCAGTATCATGGAGCCTTGACTACATTATCACAATTCGCCTCATCAGCAGGTTGTATTAGACTGGCCCTTGGATCTAGTCTTAGGCAAACCCGATTTCAAACAGACCACTTACAAAATACTTCTCACACATTAGATGGCAAGCTTAAATCCTATGTAAGTGAGTGATGCTGAGGAAGGAAAAGCTGTGACAATGGCAAGGATTGTTTGAAGAGATAAATCTACGAGAATTGTAGACTTACGTCAATGCGGGAGGAGTTCCAGATTTGAAGTCAATATTTTATTGTAGAAATGAAGGGAATTGAACATTTAGTAGCCTTTAAACCTGCTGGACTTAGAGTTGATGCTTTCATTATCCTCATGTTAAGGAGTAGGTGAAACCCAGATAGCAATTGGTATTTGGAGCAACCTGCCATGTCCCAAAAAACTTTGTCAAGCACACGTGTGTCTTGCTTTACACTACCAAATAAAAGAAATTTAGCACTCCCACGATAAGGGCACTCACAGGTAAAAGCTCCTGGAAAGGAGGCTCAGCAAACACAAAATGAGGCAAATAAAAAGGAAGTTTAAAAAAAAGTGTGGTGTTTTCCTAATGCAACACTCTCTAACAGAAATATTTTCCCAGCTGCCAAATGAAGCCGGTAAAATACCATGCAGATGTAAATAGATATATATGTGCAAAGTAATGAAATGGCTGAGATAAAACACAAGCAGATAATAATGGTAAAACACACGCTAATAATATTAATAATAATGATGCTAATAATAATAATAATGGAACACTCACAAGTCAAATGCAAGTCAAGTGCAAGGGATCAAAACATAAGCAGATACTAACGGACTGTCAGATGCCAGAATTAAACACTGTCAAAAGAAAGAACCAATTTTAAAGAGCACAATATGAAAACATCACAGAGCAACAAAACATATAGCTCATACATCATCAGTTGAGTTAAACACAATATTCTGGTCAGCTTGCCTGGGAAGCCCTTTCAATTGTCCATAAGTCTGAATGGGACACAAAACTTTCCCTCTGACAGTGCATCCACCCCACAAGTGAGCTTCTGTATGAGTGCCAAAACTTCCTGTCTTTAATACTTTTTATTAACATAGAGAGAGACTTCTAGAAATTCACCCTATCTTCATCTATTGCAAAACCAAGGCTCACCGTACCAATCTATTTCAAGGTCAAGACGGAAACCGGCTGAACTTCTGTGGAGAAGTAGATTCCTCTCTCACGCTTTCACACTCACATCCCACACATTCAGTTCCAACAAGGCTATGTGCTGAGAAGAAAGAAAACATCCCACTCTGAATCTGCCAGAAGGCACGAAATTAGACCTGTGCCTCTGGACCGGTCACTCCTCCACGCACTGCGCACACTCCCCGTGGGTGTGCCCTGCTGCCCGTTCCCGCCGCTGCTCGCAGCTGTGCCCCTGACCACGAGGCGTGGTCTCTGCTTCTGAAGCGCAGCGCCGCCTCTGCTGCCTGCGTGACCTTTTCTTTTCCTGCCTCTGCCTCTGCACTCTGGTCTGTCCCCCCTGTGTTGGGACTGCTTTCCCCCGCTTTGCCCAGCTTTTTTCTTCCTGCCAGTCTCTTGCCCAGTCCGCCGCTTTTCCCGCCGTTTTTCCCGCCGTTTTTACTCCCGCTGTGCCCCCGCCACATCCCCGCTCCCCGCCGCTGATCCCCTGCGGCCCCGCCCCCCTCCACCAGGAGCCTTCCCATTCGCCGCCCCGCTCCCGCCTCCCAGCTGCCCCTCCCTCGCTCCGCCCCCCCCACTCTCCTCTTATGGCAGAGTGGCCAACGCGCAGCGTGCACGCGCAGCGGGCGAGCCGATTGTGCGCCGAAGGCGCGCCAAAGGTATGCCCGTCTGCGCCCGTCCGCGCCTGGACCGCGCCCAGTGCCAGGAACCCTGGCCCTCGCAGACCCCAGCCCTCCCGCCGGACCTACGACGCCGCCACCATCAACGCACTCAACACCGGCCAAATCCCAGGCTGCTACCGAGCCACCCCGAAACGGACCCACGGACCCTTCAGCTGCCACGCCTGCAAGTTCACCTGCATCCGGACCTGCCCCGCACCAACACCCGCCAAGCCGAACAGCAGCAGCAACCACCTGAAGTGCATCCTCCTCAACACCCGCTCCGTCCACAGACACGCCATCGAACTCTGGAACCTCCTCGACACCACAGCTCCTGACGTCGCCTTCCTCACGGAAACCTGGATGAACGACTCCTCAGCGCCCGACATCGCCATCGCCATCCCAGAGGGCTACAAGATCATCCGAAGGGATCGCATCAACAACACAGGAGGAGGCATCGCCATCATTCACAGGGACACCATCCGCATCACGACCAACACCGACGACACCCTGACAACCGCCGAACACCTGCACTTCCAGATCCACACCGACCCGAAGACCACCCTCAGAGGCACCCTGATCTACCGACCCCCGGGACCACGCACACAATTCAGCGAGGACCTCGCCGACTTCATCAGCCCGCAGGCCCTCCCCTCCGCTGACTACATCCTCCTGGGGGACATCAACTTCCACCTGGAGAACAACAACGACCGCAACACCATCACCCTGCTCGACAACCTAGCCAACCTCGGCCTCAAGCAGCTGGTGTCCACCCCCACCCACCTCGCCGGACACACACTCGACGCTGTCTTCTCATCCAGCAAAGACATCGCCTTCAGACACGCCACCGGACTCCACTGGACGGACCACAGCTGCGTCCACTTCACCTTCAAAAGAACGACGATCCACCACCACCTGCAACAGGTTGCTCGAAGAAGCTGGAACAAGATCACAGCCGACCAGCTCGCCGCGTCCCTGAGCCAGCACCCTCCCTCCAGCTCAGCGAACCCCAGCCAGGCCGCCGACAACCTCACGAAGTGGATCAGCAACTGCGCGGACGAACTCGCCCCACTGAGGACCCCGCCCAGCAGACCCGGCAGCAAGAAGGCCCCATGGTTCACCGACGAACTCAAGAGCTCCAAGAAGAACTGCCGAGCCCTCGAGAAAGCCTGGAGAAGAGAACCAACACCGGACAACATGACCACCCTCAAGCTTCCCACCCGGAAGCACCACCAACTGATCCGCGCCACCAAGAAAACTGCATTCAAGGACCGGCTGGACAACAACGCACACAACAGCAAGGAACTCTTCAACATCGTGAAAGAGCTCTCCAACCCCAACGCCGGAAACAACGACATCACCCCATCGCAAGACCTCTGCAACTCCCTCGCCTCCTACTTCCACAACAAGATCGCGGACATACACAACAGCTTCAGCACCCAACCGACGCACGCCACGACCGAACCACCGCCCCCCACCACCACCCTCCGCGCCTGGACTCCGATCAGCACCGATGACACCGTCCGCATGATGAACTCTATCCACTCCGGATCTCCAACTGACCCATGCCCTCACCACGTCTTCAACAAGGCCGACGCCGTCATCGCACCCCACCTGCGGGACATCATCAACACCTCCTTCAACACCGCCACCTTCCCGGAGAGCTGGAAGCACGCCGAACTCAGCGCCCTACTCAAGAAACCTACAGCGGACCCCACCGAACTCAAGAATTACCGCCCCATCTCACTCCTCCCGTTTCCAGCCAAAGTCATCGAGAAGACCGTCAACAAACAGCTGGCCGCCTTCCTCGAGACGAATGGATCCCTCGACCCCTCCCAGTCTGGCTTCCGAGCCAACCACAGCACCGAGACCGCCCTCATCGCTGCCACCGATGACATCCGAGCCCTGATGGACAACGGAGAAACAGCGGCCCTCATCCTCCTAGACCTCTCCGCGGCTTTCGACACTGTCTGCCACCGCACCCTAGTGCAGCGCCTCAGCAACGTCGGAATCCAGGAGAAAGCACTGGAATGGATCATCTCCTTCCTCGACGGAAGAACACAGAGAGTCCGCCTACCACCGTACAAGTCAGAGGCGTCCCTCAGGATCCTCGCTGAGCCCACCCTCTTCAACGTCTACATGAGCCCCCTCGCGGCCATCGCACGCCAGCACAACCTCAACATCATCTCCTACGCGGACGACACCCAGCTGATCCTCTCCCTGACCAACGACCCCGCCGCCGCCAGAGCCAACCTTCACGAAGGGATGAAAGACGTAGCCGAGTGGATGACGACCAGCCGCCTGAAACTGAACTCAGACAAGACGGAAGTCCTCATCCTGGGCTCCTCGCCCTCCGCCTGGGACGACTCCTGGTGGCCCCCCGCCCTGGGCACCGCACCCAAACCGACAGACCACGCACGCAACCTGGGCTTCGTCCTGGACTCCTCCCTCTCCATGACCAGACAAGTCAACGCCGTCTCCTCGTCGTGCTTCAACATCCTGCGCATGCTACGGAAGATCTTCCGGTGGATCCCCACCGAGACCAGGAAGACGGTCACCCAGGCCCTCGTCACCAGCCGTCTGGACTACGGCAACGCCCTCTACGCCGGAACCACCGCCAAGCTCCAGAAGAGACTCCAGCGGATCCAGAACACCTCAGCCAGACTCATCCTCGACATCCCACGACACAGCCACATCTCCGGACATCTGAGAGACCTCCATTGGCTCCCCGTCAACAAAAGAATCACCTTCCGTCTCCTCACCCACGCACACAAAGCCCTTCACGATCAGGGCCCGAGCTACCTCAACAACCGCATCAACTTCTACGCTCCCAAACGCCACCTCCGATCAGCCAGTCACGCCCTCGCCGCCGTTCCCCGCGTCCGAAGAGCGACAACAGGAGGAAGGTCCTTCTCCTACCTGGCCGCCAAGACCTGGAACTCCCTCCCTCCCGACCTGCGCCTGTCCCAAGACCACCTCTCCTTCAGGAAGAAGCTCAAGACCTGGCTGTTCGAGCAGTAGCAGCACCCCCCCCCCCCCTCCCCCAAGCGCCTTGAGACCCTCCGGGTAAGTAGTGCGCTCTACAAATGTCTTAATTGATTGATTGATTGATTGAACACAAAAATTATGTTGTACTTTCAAAATGGAGTCAGCTAAAACAAGCAGAGTCAAATGTCACTGATCTCACAATGCCTACAAATGTATTTAGCATTGCACTGTTCAAACCTCTTTGAACTGATTTTGAATGGCGATGCACAGAGCACCATACAATCCTACATTCAAGCTGATTATTTGTCATGAAATGCAGTAAAGCATATGACTGTGCTGTGTTGCCCAAGAGGGAAAACACAGCGAATGTATCATATGATTTACCTGCTACTGGTGTGATTCCTTGCACTCATGCATAAACAGACTGCCTTGCATGACACAATCTCGCACCATGGTGAAGAAGTGAGTGTGTGCTGTCTAGCATACTACTGGGGGCATACTCTTCCAGTACAAACCCTTATGCGTAGATAAACTCCTTTGGTTTCCGCACATTATATTTGTGCTGTGCAATGCTTCATACAGGCAACGCATTTCTTCTTTGAGAAATTAACATAGCCCCCTTGTCTGTGCTTGCTTCAGTTAGATGTTGCTTTTTGATGCAAAGCTTAGACTGGATAGCTTTTTGGATTGAGCTTTGCATCAAAACCTATGGGAGGTTGTCACTGATCTACCTACGTAAAGCCCAATTGACCCAAAGTGGGATGAAGCATTTTTTGCTCTTTGAAAATGTCCCCTTTCCAGCTCAAAACACTTTCTGCATTGGACGATAAACAGCATAGTCTTGCCAGGCTGGAGCCATGCCTTAGTAAATCTGCGCCCTGATCTCTTTTGTAGCTGTTCACAGTATTGGAAATCACCATTGGTCCCAACAAGCAAATTAAGTGTACAGTACATATATTAAACCATAAAACATATATTTTATAAATGCATGATTTTCCTTTCTTATTAACTTTGGTTTTGCCCCTCAGCCTTTTGCCTCGTGTCACACTTTTTACGAGTCCCATTTGGTGGTTCAGGAAACGAGTTGGACCCTGCTGGATCCCGGATCTTGCATCTAATATTGGCAACTGTGAACCGTGCTGGCCTAGTGAAATCTCTGTTATTTTCCCTTTCAGTGAGGCCTAAAACAAGATGAGTCTCATTTGAAGGACCATCAGCCCTCCTTTTGCTTGAGTTTAATCCTGACTGGGAGCTATCTGCAGCCTAACAAGTAGACGTCAATGCAATGAAGGGAAACAACTCATACAGCACATTGTTAATTCCTAAGCAAAGCTATGGTTTGGAGGCATGTTTTTCACATTGTTAAACCCCTGAATGTACGTGTTTTGCATACACCATAAAAAAAAGTCAGGTGTATCTACTTGTATGAGTGGTTACACTAATATCTATTTAAATGGGATCACTGATCTAATTTTTTTATTTAATTTATTTCATAGCTCTGCTCATCCCAATGTAGGATGTCATAGCTCTTTACATCACATATACATTATAGAGAGACAACAGATCTTACAAACATGTAAATCGATGAACAGGAAATGTTACTTAAGACAATGAGAGTTACAAGATGTAGGAGTCGCATATGGTCCATTCTAGTATGACGATTTGGTGAGTGCTTGGTCTGAAGAAAAGCAAAGTCAGGATTTAAAACGTAACACAGTGGATGGGATTGTTCTGCTTTAAAACTATCAAAAGGAACAATTTTCAGCAAATATGTAATAACAAAAAAATTGAAAAAAACACAACAGGCTCCTAAACCCATGATACCAGTTTATAGCTCACTGTACTGCAAGGATTCCAACGTATGAATACAAGTAACAAAATGATCTGTGTGAAAAAAGTGGTAACCTTCTGCGTTCACTCCATAAGATACATAACTGTGATCTGCATGTTACATGCAAACATTTTAACCCTCTATGCTACTTTATAAGTCGAACTGGGACTAGACAAAACACAGCTCTCTCAAGCAACTGCATTAACTACAGAGTTATGTTCCCATTATTATTATCCTATGAAAATTGCTGGGCACACAAAGATCTGCCCAGCGGGTTTCTTAACCCCAGATGATATTTTAAAATATTGCCTCTTTGTGGCCATTTTAGCCAGAGTAGATTTATTGTCACATCTGTCTGTGTTGCCATTTGTTTGCAGCAGAGTTTGAAAAAAATTAATCTAGAATTTGTCAGTCTGTTTTTCTTGACTCTGCTCCTCGTGACTCCAACCCCTTCATGCCCTGAACCCCAAAGTATGGGTTCCCGGAGTAAATGCACACCATTTTTAGCACTTCCCATCTCTTTCCCTAAAAGAGCACAAGCATTTGAACTTAACCATTTTCAGTCCAGGTTTCGTTTCCTGTGCTTCTCTCTTCCTCTGTCGCTTCCATTCCATTTTCCTCACCTTTCCTCTCTATTCCTGTCTCATATTCTGTCTGTTTTTCAGTCATTACATTTTGTTTCTGCTGAAAACAAAGCACTGTTATCAGCATAATGCTTATTTTGGGTAGAGCCAAAATGGACAAAGACTGTACATGTTGCATTTTACCAGAAGACACTTCATTTATCACTTTCCACTGTATTTTGAAGTAAATATGAAACGTCATTTTCCAATTGTGTACCATTGTTTCACAACCAAAGCTCTCCACCGCCACTAGCGCTGCACATGCATTTCTCAGGTGAACCACAGAGGACACTCCTAGATTCACCCGGATCTTTGCGTCCAGTGGAAGCTGCAGGAGGCCTCGTTACTCTGCTTGACTTTAATCCCACTGTACCGCTTCATCCCCTTCTCTTGACACGTGTCATTATTCTGACATCTTTGATTGTACACTTCTCTCCAATCAGGGCTCCTGACGGAATCCCGGCCGGTGCCATTTTAATTACAGCGCTACAACAAAGAATGAACAAAAAGGCTTAAAGGCGCATCGAGGGCAGCTTTTTCTGTCCAAGCAAACGACCAGGAAATAATTGGTGTGTAAATTAACAAGCGGGATAAGGCGTATTAGGTCAGGAACCCAATTAGAGCAGACCACTCAATGATATATGGAATCATTGACCCAGGTTGGTCCTGTTTAAACACACAGATGCATGGGACACATTTATTACATTTAATGGTGTGCACGAGCGCAAGCTCTGCAGTTCATTAAAAAGCTGCAAGCTTAAGGCCAGCTGCTGCCTCCTCGTCTCCTATACCTAGCGCTCATCTTTTCATCCGGTCAACCTTCAAATGTAGCATTTTTAAACTCAATCACTTTAAAATATCTAAGTACTGATAGAATCAGACATTGCAGTTTTACTCTAAGAGTGACGTCATCCATGCTTCCACGCAAGTTTCGTCCGCAGCTCGTTTGCCATCTCTGCTTCCTGCTCATGAACCTCAGGGGAACTGAAGGGGAAAGTCCACTGAGAGTGACTGATATTCTTGCAATGCTGGCTCTTTTGGGCCCGTTGGGGTTCGATCTTAATATCGTTGGTCATCAATATTGTTGCAAAGTTATTGTGCTGTTCAGAAAACTGTGGGATATTTAATCGAAGAACACAATATCGATTTTTCTTTAACTTTGTAGTGCATATCGCTGATAGTAATATCAATTTTTTAAATATCATCTAGAATATTTGTGTATGTTTTATTTTTTGTTCATGATTTTTAATGCAAGTCTGGTAGTTGCTTTTTGGTCTTACTTATTGGTATGTATTTAAAATGTTATAAATGTTTGTATAATTATTGTTTATGTTTTCCAATAATAATTTGATTGATAATAATGTTAATTGTGTCATACTTTTTTTTATCTTACATTTTAGGTACCGGTTGTGTGTTGTGTAGGGGTATATGATGGAAAGTAATGTATTTATAATTAATTAATAGTTAACTTTTCAATTATTATTAATTCATTAATTGATAATGATGCTCATTGTGTAATCACACATTTTCTATGTTAAATTGTATTTGCAGGTTGTGGGTTTTGCAAGGGTATAGGGTGGGAAGTAAATTAAGTATAAATATTTTTTTATTAATTTGTAATTAATAATACATACTTAATTGATAAATATCTATATTAATTGAAAGTATTTTTTTAAAGTTACATTTAAGGTTCAGCTTGCGATTTTTTTAGGGGTAAAGGTTTGGAAGTAAGTTAGTTTTAATATTTATTTTTAAATTAATATTAATTAGGTAATTGATAATTATTAATGCTAATTGTGTAATTAGTTATTTTTTATTTTAAGTTTTAGGTGCGTGTTGTAGGTTTTGTAGGGGCATATGGGTTGCAGTGACTGGAGTGGGAATCGAAAATGTTACCCCTGGGCAACCCAACATATTCCCTACTGTTTCACTGACTGCAGTCGGTATAATATATTTTACCACTCCGCAATCCAACACTTTCCCTACTGTTGCATACACTAGAGTGGGCATAATAAACTTTGTTTCTCTGCAATCCAACACTTTCAGTACTGTTGTACTGACTGGAGTGAGAATAATACATTTTACCCCTTCGTTATCCAAAACACTCCCTACTATTTCACTTGCTGGTGTGGGAATAGTAACTTTCACCCCTCCGGCATCTAACACTTTCTCTACTGCGAATAATGCAATTTACCTCGCTGCGATCCAACACTTTCACTAATGTTGCACTGACTGGAGAGGGAATAGTCCAACATTTTTCCTACTGATGTATAAATTGGAGTGGGGATAGTATATGATAGAATGTTATAGTTAACTTTATTTTATTCAAAATAAAATTATATTTTTGTATATTTAAAAATCTATAATTTATCATTCTTATATTATTTAGATTTAATATATTTGAGTAAATTGATACTTTTTACATTGTTTATTTTTTTAATTGTATTCAATTGGTTTGTTTTAAATGTTATCATTGGTATATAAATATATATATTTATGTTTATTTATAATATTAATAAAATATTAAATGTAAATACGCATTTAAATTAAAATATAAATTAAAAATATAAGTTTAATAATATATCTCATTTTATATATGTAACTATGTAAGTGGTGTGTCAGACTGGGCACTGTTGAATAAAACTTAAAAACGACGTTGCTGAGTGCGGCGTCCTTTGTCCAAAAATTGACCTTGGCCTCTAGTCTGGCCCAACGCCTGCACCCGCTGTTGAGCGATCCGGTGAACAGACCACATTGCTGAAAAAAAACAACATATATATATATATATATATATATATATATATATATATATATATATATATATTACCTACTGGCGGTCGCCAGTAGGTATATATAGTTAGGATTTTTTCCCTATGGGATTTTTGAAAATTCTATGTCTAATAACTTTGGTGTTTGTGGACGGAATTGGCTGAAATTTTCTGGAAAATGGAACATTTTGTGTCTGAGCAGCCCTTGGAAATTTGGGGGTGTTTCGTCAAGGGGGGGCCGAGAAAAAAGGGGGGTCCCAAAACGTGTTTTTAACATTGAGTTTTCCATAGGGCGGTTGGCCTCACTTTTAGCCCGAACGGCTGAATGGATTTGCATGAAACTTGTCAAAATTGTAGGGACTGGTAGCCCGATGTGCCTTTTCTAGGTCACAATATATGTGCTCCAGTGGATTTTGAGAAATTAACGTTTAAAAAAAGATATATATCTGTAAGCGCGCTCCGGGCAGCGCTCCGGTCCGCGGACCTTAAGCGTACCGGAACTTCGCGTAGCTAAGCTGATTGGCTCTCCGGTGTCTGTCAACATTCTAAACAGTCCGGAGCGGCCGCCATCTTGTCTCTCGGTAGGATTGAGAGACAAGAGGAGGCCAAAACAAAGGCGAAAATGACCATAAGGGGGCATAGTAGATCCTCCCTGACCCCCTAGGTTTAATGTGGAGGTTTTAAAAGGGCCCCGCGGGGCAAAAAAAACAAAAAAAAGTTTTTGTTTTTTTTTGCGTGGGGAGCGCCCGGTCCGCGAACCGGGAAGCGTTCTGGGCAGCGTACTGCAATGAAAAATGAATGATAGACTTTTCAAATGCTGTATGTTAATTGATTGTTGTTTTTGTTGATTATTTTTTATTTTTTTTATTTTTTAAGCATTTTTTTTTTATTGTGATTGTGTTTCATAATTTATTAAACTTTCTAACATTTCATTGTCAGAAATTTCATAATTATCATGGAATATACATTGTAGTCTCTGAGGGTGTAAAATGTCCTCATTTGCAAGGAGGTTATCTACTGCTTGTACACATTGCAGTAGTTCATTGTCCCAAGTTTCATCGAAAAATTCAATGTCAATTTGATCAATTGTATCAATCAATTCTTGGCTGCTCTCTTGCAGGCCCATTTCAAAAGAAACTTGGTTTTCGCCTTCCATTTTGCCTGAAATTTGGATTAAAAAAATATATATTAGTAGAGATAGGGCAATGTT
The DNA here is from genome assembly GCF_964261635.1 of Lissotriton helveticus. Lineage (NCBI taxonomy): Eukaryota > Metazoa > Chordata > Amphibia > Caudata > Salamandridae > Lissotriton > Lissotriton helveticus. The sequence goes on along the minus strand of NC_136067.1, from coordinate 764,448,758 downwards.
GGGAATAATTTTAGATAGGCATTTTTTATCAGTGAATTTATCTTTGGGCAGTGTATAGTATCAGAGTGGAAGTAGGAATATAAAAAAGTGTATGTGATTTAACGTAAGTAAATTCATAATTATACAAGAGAAGCCTAACTCCATCCATAACTATAACAGAGAAGTCTCTCTAAATCTATAACTACTACAGAGGGATAGTATATATCTATCAGAAAAAGTTTACCATATTAACTTATAGTGCACAATATACTTCAGTTTTAAAAATAAAAACTTACCTTTAGAAAGAAGTTGAAGGAATTAGTGAAAATACTATTGAAATGTACAGCAAGAAGTAGTAGTCAAAATGGCTGTGTTTTCTTCTCTTCCTTTATATATATTCAGGTACATAGCCAATCAAATGTCAGGTAAAAAAAGTAGAAAATGAAAGTAACATTTTAATTGGTTGTCAATTCCAACACTTCAGATGTGTTTTGTGAAGTAATTTACCTCAGGGTATTTAGAGAGGTCTACAGGCTAAATGGTTAAATGGAATTTCAATCAAATTTGTGAAAATGGTAGGGATTGGTATGTAGTATGAGCTAGTCTATATTTGGTGAAATTGTCTCCAGTGGCTTTTCTGTGAACTACTTTCCCACCTTTTTTGATGGTGCGCTTCCCAGGGAGCGACCCGGTACGCGAACCGTTGAGCGCCCCGGTTCGCGAACCTTAAGCGTAACGGGAGTCCACCATTTTGTGTTTCGGTCGAATTAAGATACAAGATGGAGGGCAAATAATGTTCAGAATGGGTAGAAGGGGGCACGGTAGACTTATCTTGACCCCCTAGGTTTTGTGAGGGTGGCTGAGGAGGCCCATATGTGCGAAAAAAAACATTTTTTTTAAAAATTTCGCGAGGTTAGCTCCCGGTTCGCGTACCGGGAAGCGCCCCAGGGAGCGTACTTTGTTGAAAATTAGTGAAAAATGTTAGAGTAAAATAATAATTGTGAGTGATCAGATGTAGGGTAGCTCTGAGAAGAGCTTTTGGGTTTATGGTACATTTAGGTACTTATAAGTAGGTACCAATGCACATTCTTAAATTCAGAGTGAAAACTCTGTTGCCCTCATCTGAGAAGTGAACTCCATCTCCTCTGTAGATATCTTGCATGTAGTAACGCAAGTTATTGTTGTACAGGGAGCCCATTCCATGGTCTCTCATGTAAGCTGAAACAGATTTGTTTACATGCTTCCTCGACTTCTCAATTTGTGGACAAAATTGGTTTGACCACCTCCATTTCTGTCTTTGGCATATATTTGAATATACCAAGGCAGTCTGAGGAAAAAGTGCCATTAATTTCTCAAAGGTGTCCTTTAAAAGCATTTCCAGACCTACACCAGTCAAAGTGCCCAAGTCATTACCTCCACAGTGCACAATTAACAGGTCAGGTTTGGGCAAATGCATAAAGGTTTTCACCAATGGTATCAATTGGTGACATTTTAATCCTCTGTGGCCAAACCACTTAATTTCCACATCTTGTAAATTGAGGTTAGGTAATTTCCTGTTTTCAACGTACCTTTGAGCCCAGTGAATATAACTATGTCCAACAATCCAGACAGAAAACATGGTGAGAGAAGGTTCTCCTGCAGTCAGATGAAGTGTGGCAATGAAATGGCAGTTGAAAAAATGAGAGTTTAAAATGAAAAAAACGGTGGAGTTTCTGTGTTCATGAAGCAGTAACAGTGATTGGTGGATTTTGATTGCTGAAAACAGAAAGTTAGGGTGCACGGATGTGTTCTTTGAAAGATGTATTTTGAATGGTCAATAAAAAATCATTAAATGAAAGAATGCACTGGATATGCAGGTGCACTGAGAGTTCAGAGTTCAATTGCAACAAAGTTGTGTGAACTTGCAAACACCAGAAGTCTTCCAAGAGGTGGTTGCCATGCAGAAAAGGCAGAAAGGGCAGAGGGGGGAAGGGTTTTCATTTGAAAAAAAGTGAGGGAAGAGTTTTGATTGGGTGACATGAGAGATATGTGTGAAGAATTACAGCATTTCTGTGCTTTTGATAGCTGCAGACTCTGGAGTGCATACCTTTTGCTCTGCTGAAGACAAATTGGTGTGTTTCTGAGACTGTTTTCAAACTCAAAGTATTTGCTAAGGTGAGAAAATATTTCTTTAATTTAGATAGAGAATAGTGTGCTTTTAGGAGAAAATTATGAATTATGTGGCGCAAATTGCTTGTAAATATGCTCCCACATGTGCATGGAAAATTTAGATTTTGAATGTTTGTGTTACATAGCCATGTTAAAAGTGATACAAACATGCTGCAAAGGCAATCAAAAAACGCTTTTATGTGTCTTAAGGACATTTTAAGTAATTTTCCCATGTGCAGTGTTTTGAAATTATGATTTGAAAATCGTTTTTGGGGAAAAGGAATTGTTTTTAAATTTATGACAAGGACATAATGGTGTATGCTTCTTTATACGGCAATTGACTGTCCCTGATGTTATTTTTCCCATTTTAATGTAAGACCTTTCTCTGTGGCGCAAGTTGCTTGTAAATATGCTCCGACCTGTGCATGGGAAATTTAGATTTTAAATGTTTGTGTTACATAGCCATGTTAAAAGTGACCCAACCATGCTGGAAAGGCAATAAAAAAACACTTTCATGTGTCTTAAGGACATTTTAAGTAATTTCCCTGTGGGCAGTGTTTTCAAATTATGAATTGAAAATCGTTTTTGAGGTAAAGGAATGTTGTTAAAATTTATGGGCGCCATATGTCCACAAATTTCGTTTTCAGGGGTGCAGCAGGGTGTTCTTGAGACGCCCCTGCACCTTTGGAAAAATTCCTAATTTGCGATGAGCTAATTGCTAATCGCAAATTGCACCTTCATTCTTATGGGCCTCCTGCTCCATGGAAATGAATGGGTAATTTGCAATTAGCAATTTGCTCATCGCAAATTAGGAATGGTAAAGAATCGCTATTTATTCCTTAAAATTCGCTATTTTGGAAATGCAAAATAGTTATATGATACATATGGCGGTTGATGTCTAACAAGATAAGAAGCTTAGGGATACATTTATGATGACTGGCGCAATGAAGTGGACATCACTTACTTCATTGGTAGAGCTTTACATGTATTATGTCCTCTGTATTCTTCATCAAGCGTAACTTTAATCTGCAATCCTGAGTAGGCCTCACCTTAAACAAACCTCTGGATAGGCCACACCTTATCGTCATCCTGAATTAATCATTTAAAATGCTAGGGACAGATTTATGATAGGTGTATGCCTCTTTTGCGCCACTTACAAAACACTGTCCACGGGGAAATGACTTAAAATGTCCTTAAGACACATGAATGTGTTTTTTTAAAGCGTTTGCAATTTTTTGGGGTGACTTTTAACATGGCTATGTTACTCAAACAGTCAAAATCTAAATTCACCATGCACAGGTGGGAGCATATTTACAAGGAATGTGCTCCATGGGGAAAGGTCTTATAATGTAATATGGGAAAAATGACATCAGAGACACTGAAATGCCTTATAGAGAAGCATACACCATTATGTCCTTGTCATAAATTTGCAAACCATTACTTTTCCCCAAAAACGATTTTCAAATCATAATTTGAAAACACTGCACATGTGGAAATTACTTAAAATGTCCTTAATTCAAAATTTGCTATTCCTTATTTTGCGATTGCACTGAAGGATTTGCAAATTTTGCGATTCCTTAAATGCAATGTATCAAACAAAAAATATGTAAAAAATGATATTAAGGATTTGGAAACTACCACCAACTTCTAATTTGTGGTAATTTGCGAATTCTTTTCAAAAAGCATTTTTTTCCAAAAAACAAAAGGTGCCATATGACGCCTATACATGTCCTTAGGGCATGTATGTGTGCCATATGCCCCCAAATTTCTTTTTCAGGGGTGTAGCAGGGTGTTCTTGAGATACCCCTGCACGCTTGAAAAAATTCCTATTTTGTGATGAGCTAATTGCTAATCGCAAATTGCAACCTTCATTCCTATGAGCCTCCTAGCCCATGGAAGTGAATGGGTAACTTGCAATTAGCAATTTGCTCATTGCAAATTAGGAATGGTAAAGAATTGCTATTTATTCCTTAAAATTTGCTATTTATGAAATGCAAAATAGTTTGATGGTACATATGGTGGTTCATCTGTAACAAGATAAGAAGCTTAGGGATACATTTATGATGACTGGCGCAATAAAGTGGACATTACTTACTTCATTGGTAGGCCTTTACATGTATTATCTCCTCTGTATTCTTCATCAAGCGTAACTTTAATCTGCAATCCTGAGTAGGCCTCACCTTAAACAAACCTTTGGATAGGCCACACCTTATTGTCATCCTGGATTAATCATTTAAAATGCTAGGGACAGATTTATGATAGGTGTATGCCTCTTTTGTGCCACTGTGCGTCACTTTTATGATGCAGCGGCGGTGCTAATTTGCAATTAGCAATTTGCTCATTGCAAATTAGGAATGGTAAAGAATTGCTATTTATTCCTTAAAATTTGCTATTTAGGAAATGCTAAATAGTTTGATGGTACATATGGTGGTTCATCTGTAACAAGATAAGAAGCTTAGGGATACATTTATGATGACTGGCGCAATAAAGTGCACATTACTTACTTCATTGGTAGGCCTTTACATGTATTATCTCCTCTGTATTCTTCATCAAGCGTAACTTTAATCTGCAATCCTGAGTAGGCCTCACCTTAAACAAACCTCTGGATAGGCCACACCTTATCGTCATCCTGGATTAATCTTTTAAAATGCTAGGGACAGATTTATGATAGGTGTATGCCTCTTTTGTGCCACTGTGCGTCACTTTTATGATGCAGCGGCGGTGCAAAAGATTTGCTATGAGTCGACAACATTACAAATTGATGCATTTAGGCAGATATGTCATGGTGTAAAAAAAACGTACCACATGAAACCGATGCAGCAGTGATGCAAAAGATGCAACATGTCGCAAGACAGGCCTCACTTGGGGCCATATGTATCAAGCTAATTAGCATTCGCAAAGATCAAAATTCTACGAATTTCGGCCTTTGCGAATGTTAATTAGACAAATGGTATGTATCAAACAAGTTTGATGCAAAATAAGGAGTAGCAAAATTTGCTATTCCTTATTTTGCAATTGCACTGAAGGATTTGCAAATTTTGTGACTACTTAAATGCAATGTATCAAACAAAAAATATGTAAAAAATGACATTAAGGATTTGGAAACTATTGTGGTAAATTGGTGGTAATTTGTGAATTCTTTTCAAAAAGCTTTTTTTCAAAAAAACAAAAGGTGCCATATGATGCCAACACATGCCCTTAGGGCATGTATGTGTGCCATATGCCCCCAAATTTCTTTTTCAGGGGTGCAGCAGGGTGTTCTTGAGACACCCCTGCACCCTTGGAAAAATTCCTAATTTGTGATGAGCAAATTGCTAATCGCAAATTAAACCTTCATTCCTATGAGCCTCCTAGCCCATGGAAATGAATGGGTAACTTGCAATTAGCAATTTGCTCATTGCAAATTAGGAATGGTAAAGAATTGCTATTTATTCCTTAAAATTCGCTATTTGGAAATGCAAAATAGTTTCATGCTACATATGGCGGTTCATCTGTAACAAGATAAGAAGCTTAGGGATAGATTTATGATGACTGGTGCATCACCAGGGATGTGTCAGTCATCCTGCGCCGCTGTTCCGCCACCCATGGTGTGCTGCATTTAGAATACGGGGCATCATGGGGCAAAAATGGCACAGATGCGTGACGTATCTGTGCTGTAAAGGTAGTGATTGCTGGAGTTGTATCGCAAGTGCGATGCAGCTCAAGCAAGGCTCAGGGGTGCCCCATCTCCACAATGTTGCGTCAAGACCTATGCCTGCTTAAAGCAGGCGCAGGGTTTTGACGAAGCTTTCTCCTATCTGATTGTAAATACGGCACACCATGGGTGGCAGAGTAGTGGTGCACGTTAACTGGTGCATGCCTGGGGATGTGCCATTTAACATAAATCTGCCCCTTTACATTTAAGTATGTGCAGGACACACAGAGTCGGTGATGCTTATCCAAGGTTAAGAAGAGATGAGTCCTGTTCACTGAAAATTTAGACATAGTCTTCACCTGCTCAGCATTGCTGGACATGGCTAAATAATAGCTGCAAAATATTACTCTTGTTAAACAATTTTACTATTATAATCTCTGAGATTTGTCTCTTACTCTGCAACATCTCATTGTTGTTATCTTTCTTTAAAGATAAAGACAACCTCAACATGAGCGACAATCTGCAATCAGTTGATTTTGACCTCATCATTGAACTTGTAATTGAAACATCAGTGGATGTTGATCCCTTGGATGATTTAAATCCTGAGGATGAAGAAGAGCGTGATGAGGATGCAGATTTGTCCGAATTATATGACATAGGATGGGAAGCTGACCTGCTTGAGCCTATGGAAATATAAACATTTATTTTTAAAATTTATAATTAATAAAAAGTAAAAAGGTAAACCGTTTAATTTAAAAATAAAGACACCTTCAAAAGCAGGTTATGTGTAGTGTCTTCAATAAAATATTAAAATATGCTCATAAAATTAGATCAGATTCACATATAAAATAGCACAGGTAACATAAATATAAATGTCATTTCTTTTCTGCTATTTCTGTATTGTAAATTTGCAAGGACTAAAAAATCTTCTATTTAAAATGTCAAGTAGTGTGTTAAGTTTTTGATCACTGTTATTGTTTTACTGTTTGGTAATAATGGTTAATAACATTTTTTATTATATTTTACCACAGATTCAACTGCAGATCATTTCAAGATTTCACCATGCCAACAATAGAAAGACAGAGAAAGGCTGCAAAACGTCAAAGACAGCAGGTGAAAGAAAATAAGCAGCAGTCCTCTAACAAAAAGATTTGTCAAGTCACGAAGAAAGCACCGGGTAAGAGCACAAAATATTTCATAAGAAATATGTGTAGTAAAAAAAATATTACTACAGAAAATGTTTCAGTCCATAAAACGAGAAGGAATTCAAATGGAAAGGAAAGGCCAATCAAAAATGTTACTGCTAGAGCAAGAGATAACTCTGTGCATGATAGTAGAAGGAAACAACAGTTTAGGGAGATTCGTAAACGAATGTTCCGCAACAGGATAATTGGCAATTTGTTAAAAAATATTAAGAAAGGTCAACAGAAACTGGTTTTTTATAAGAGAAAAAAAAAAGTTGAGAAAGTTATTGATCAGGCATTTGAAATTAAACGTAAGTTATTTATTTTGATAATCAATAGAATTAAGAAGCTAAACAAGGCAATTTATGATTTCAAAAGAAATAGTAGATGGAAGAGAATAGTTTTTGTGAAGTTTTTTCTGGAGAATGGATGCATAGTTCAAGCTGTGAGGCATTTTTTAATGAGGAGAGTTATTTCCAGGATAATGATTTGGTGCATGCAGTTGACACCAGTGGTCGTGCTTATGAAGTGAAAGATGGTTGTCCAGTTGAAAAAGAAAAACTTGTGACAACAGAGGCAGAAGAGGTGTTAGGTAATGAGGTTTTAGGAAGACGTGCTAAGGGTCCTGTGTACACCTGGAAGTGTAGTAGTATTTGCAGTGTGCGACAGGATTCCATCAATTTGCTTTGTGATTTTGTACGGTCATTTAATAAGAAAAGTTTGAAGCAGAAAATAAGGTTGTTGCAAGAATTAGATCCTTGCAGAGTAAGAGAAGTGACAGGTTTGCATGGTCATTCACTGGCTTGTCTTTCCAGGAGAGTATGCCAGAGTGTTTTTCATCATTTCTGGATGCTAGCAGTGCATCATAATAAAGTGAGGAAATTAGTTAGAATGTTGTATTATGCTAAGAGTCCAGCAATTATGCTTAAACAATTATGCGCTGCTCTTTTGCATGGTTCTGAAATAGATGTGAAGAATATATGTGAAGAAATTGAGTTTTGTTACTTTGGAAGTAAAGAGGAGAATGTTGAAATTGAGCAAGAAGAAGAGGGTCATGTGGAAGATAGTGTACAGGTTTCCAGTACAGATAATTTCCAGAGGGAAATTGCGACGTTTGAGTTGAAATCAAGTGAGAGGCCTAATTTCACTTGTGTGTGTTGTCGACGCACTTATTATAAGAATCAGACTAAGTTAGTGGATTTATGTGCAAAAAGTGAAAGGGAAGATAATAGTGAATGGAAGGATTTCGCAACATACTTGATGGTAGAAAATTGTTTTGATTTGGGATTGGATCAACGTGTGTGTACTTATTGTTCTTGCAAATTAAATCAAAACCAGATGCCTGCTAGAGCAGTTCATAATAATCTGGAATTGGTTGAGATTCCTTCTGAATTGAAGGATTTAAATACTTATGAATCTATTTTGATTCAAAGTATCCATCCCTTTCAGGCTATTGTAAGAATGGAGCCAAAGACAGGGAAATTGCCTCCATCAGATTTACAGAGAGGATTAAAGGGAAGAGTTGTTTATTTGCCTCTAGATTTGAAGAAAAACATTAACACAATTGGAGTAGAAAAAGTGGAAGAGGAACCTCTGGTTATCTTAGTTAATGGGGTTCCGACAAAGAATAAGAAAATATGGCAAGATTTAGTAGATGTTAGGAAAGTTAAAAAGGCAACATTGTATTTGAAAAAAAAAAAAAATACTATAAGAATGTATATGTTGCAGAAGAGGAAGTAAGTGAGGAAGAGGATAGCGATTTGTGTGCTGGTCAAATTGAGAAAGTAGAACCCTCTACTAGTGAAGAAATATATGAACATTATAGTGTTCATCCTTTGCATTCCAAGGAAGTCATGGGGAATGCTATTGAGTTGTTTCAAATGAAACAAGCCAAAGGGAGTCCCATTAGTGTTTGGGAGGAAAGTTTGGAAGCTCGGTGTTTCCCACAGCTTTTTCCAACAGGTCAGGGAGGAAGATATGATGAGCGACCTCATCAAATTCCTGCTTCTGAATACCGGACTTTGCGATTGTATGCAGGAGATGCTAGGTTTCGACAATGCATTCCCTATTTGTTTCATCTCCTGTTTGAAAGCGATCTGTCTGGACTGTCATATGCAGTGAACCACATCTTGAAAAGTGGTATACACATGCAAAACATCTCGGCAAGTGACTTTATGGATAAAGTCAATGTCCAAGACAGTATTTTGGATTCTCACCTGATTAATCTCATGGCGTGTCAGCGTGGTACTAATGAGTACTGGTACCGTCGTCATGGTGATTTAAAATGTATGCTGAGGAACTTAGGTACTCCCACATGGTTCCTCACTCTGAGCTGTGCCGAGTATGGCTGGGAAGACACTTGAATTTCTACGAGAGGCAAATGCTAACGTAGATAACATCGAATTCAAGACACCCGGAGAACTGTGCTCTTTGGATCCAGTCAATGTATGTAGGTACTTCAATCATAGATTTGAAGCTATGATGTCTTTCATCATGAATAAGAAGAATCCACCTCTTGGAGAGGTGTTTGATTTCTTCTGGAGAAAGGAGTACCAAGCAAGAGGTGCTCCTCATATACATATGTTGCTGTGGATCAAGGATGCACCTAAATTTGGAACGGATCCAGAAGACTCAGTGATGAGTTTCATCCAACAGTATTCTACGTGTGCTGTTCCAAACGCAAAGGAGAAGAAAAGCCTAAGAGAAAAAGTTCTGCGTTTCCAAAGCCATCGATGTGGAAAGTACTGCCGTCGTAAATTCCGAAACAAGGACAAGTTCTACACCAAATGTCGTTTCGGTTTTCCACGACCGGTGATTTCTAAAGGAAGAGTAAACAGTTTGATGTCTTCGCTGCGACATAATGTCATGAAGAAATCACCTAAAAACACATACAATTTGAAGAGGAACGAAGAGTCCAAGTACATCAACGACTACAACCCGGTGATTTTGTCCATGTGGAATGCTAACATGGATATACAGTTTGTGGCTGATAACTGTATGGCTGTGGCTCGGTATGTGACGTCTTACATCACCAAAAAAGAGAAGACAGAATTGAAGGATATGTGGGAGGACATTTCCCATGAAAAGAGCCTCAGCAAGAAGTTGTACAGTTTCAGTCTGAAGATGTTGTCGCATCGAGAAATTGGAGCTTACGAATGCTCTGACCGGTTGTCTTCAGCAAGTCTCTATGCCAAGTCCAGGAGTATCGTTTGGGCGAGTCTTGGTCTTGCTGCAACGCGTAATCGAGTTCTGAAACCTGTGCGGGAAATTGAGTATTTGGCGGAAAAGGAGCCAAACAGTACCGACATTTTGAAGACCAACATGTTGGATACATATTATCCAAATAGAAGCAGTCACCTCGACAATGTTTGTCTGTATGAGGTTCTTCAAAATTACATATTCAAGAGGAACATCAAAGAAGATACTGAGAAAGGAGTGTATGCTGTAATAGGAAGTGAGGGATGTCTGGTCAAGCAAAGAAAATGCCACTTGGTAAACCATCGAAAATTGAGTGGCGAATCTCCTGAAAAAAAGGAGTTTTTCTATTTAGCACTTTTGCAACTTTTCAAGCCTTGGCGTGCAGAAGAGGAACTGCTTGGAGATTTCCTCTGTTACGAAGACTCTTTCAATGCCGCCAAGGAGACCATAGAATGTCCTGCTTTTCCCAAATATGTAGAAATGTTGAATGCGGAAATTGAGCAGGAAGCAACGATTGCAGCCGAGATTGCCAGAGACAGTTCTCAGGACAGTCAGAGTTCTGCTTCATTGAGTCAGGATCCACTAGGAGGACCTGTTATCGAAAATGAAGCTGCCACTGCCATGAATGAAGTGGAAAGAGCCATGGCACATGCTCAGGAGGATGCGGTTAACTTAGAAGAGTTGGAAAGACAACTCAACGTTGAGCAGAGGAAAATATATGACGAAGTTACCATGCAAATTGATCATGGATTAAGTCATGACAAGAAAGAGTGATCATGTACGTCGTTGAAGCCTGTCCGACTGTACGTGAGTGGAGAAGCGGGAACTGGAAAAAGTTTCCTCATTAAAGCAATTTCATGCTATTTGCAGGAAAGGACAGAGTCATCGCTGTCTTGTGTTGTCACCGCTCCAACTGGACTGGCAGCACATAACATTAAAGGGATTACTTTACATCGTTTACTGATGCTGCCAGTGGAGCATGACAACAAATTACAATATCACAAGCTATCTGGAGATGCTTGTTTTGAAGTTTCAAGAATCTTGAGGAAAATGAAACTTCTTATCATTGACGAAGTAAGCATGGTTTCCAATGTCATGCTTGCCTTTGTGCATTTGAGGATGCAAGAAGTTCTCAAAACAGAGTATGATGTGTTATTTGGTGGCAAACACATCATTGTTTTCGGAGATCTTCTGCAGCTGACACCAGTGAAAGGGCAACCTGTGTTCAAAATGCTCACGCATGAAGATACCAGGAAGTGCCTAGGCAGCATTGGCAATGTCAATATATGGTTAAACTTCAATTATGCTGAACTGCATGAAAATATGCGTCAGGCGAAGGATGAAGTTTACAAGACTATTCTACAAGATGTTAGAATTGGAAAAGTGACCGAGCATGGGAAAGAAGCTTTACATGCACGATTACTGTCAAATTTATATCCAGAACAAGATGTTGTGCCTGAGAATATTTTTCAGAAAATTACTGATAAGAAATCTGGAATATGTTTGATGCCAACTCTTGCAGAATGTGCCAAATTCAACAACAAAATGTTGCATTTAGAAAAGCAAGAGATTGTGAAACTGGAAGCTATTGACAGAGTAGAGCATATGGGATCAACAATTATTTTGTCTGAGAATCTGAAAACAAAATTGGATTCATTAGAGAAGAGTATATCTAAAACTGCAGGTTTTGAAAAGACTCTGAATGTGTGCTTGAACTGCGTATAATTTTAAGAAGGAATTTACATGTTGAAAGAGGTCTGGTAAATGGATCAATGGGTAATGTTGTTGATTTTGTAAAATACAGAAATAGAGATGGAATTGAATTTTTAAAAATTAAATTTGATGGCATTGAGGAAGTACAGCTAATTGGTCGTTGCTCTGCTAGATTTTTGCTTGTAAAAGACTTATATGTTCGCCGTAAGCAGTTTCCTGTTTGCTTGGCATATGCGGTGACAATCCATAAATCGCAAGGTTTAAGTATAGACAGTGCATTGGTGAATATTGGCAGTTCTGTGTTCAAGGAGGGTATGGCATATGTGGCATTGTCACGAGTTAGAACTTTATCGGGATTGTACTTGATTGAGTGTGATGTCACAAACATTTGTGCTGATCTAGATTGTGTTAAGGAATACAATAGGTTAAGAAGAGAGTATGCACCACATTTGCCCCAGTATCCTTTGTTTGAGAAACGTGTGGTAGGCCGGAAACGAAGAAATGTGACCAATACTGGGGAGGTTGTAGCAAAAAGACGAAAAGTCGATGAACCTAAAATTACAAGCAGAAACAAAAAGGATTCTGTTGAAGATGTTGTTGGTTTTCAATTTGAAAACAGTTCTGGTGTCAACTGCTATGCTAATGTAGTGGTTAATGTTTTGTTTTCTCTAGAAAATGTAAAAGAAGAGATTGTGGTCAATTCTGATCAAAGATTTTGCAGTTTGTTAAATTCTGTGTTAGAGAAATGTAGCACTGATAGAAGAAACATAGAAAGTGTGTCTGAAATTCGAAATCTGTTAGACAGATGTTCAGGCCAAACACAATTCTCTCAAAATATTCAGCAAGATTGTCAGGAGTTTTTAATGTATATGCTTGATGTATTACATGCTGAAGGTGTAGATGTAGATCAGCTGTTTGGGCTTTCTTATCAATGGCAGCATGACTGCGAGAACTGTATGGTATCAAGTACTACTAGTGTAGACTCAGAAAGATTTATATATTTAACTTTGCCAGACAGTAAATCAGTCTCCTTTAATAAGCTAGTAAAAGCAGCTGATCACAACATGGAGTGTAGCCAATGTAAATCTGAAATGATGTCCACATTATTTATACGAACATATGGCCAGTATGTCATTTTAATGTTCCAACGATGTAGGCCTGATGGAACAAAATTGACAACTTTAATTAAAAATGTTGTAGCTTTGCAGTTGTCAATATCAGGAAGGACTTTTGTAACTGCAGCAATTATATATCATGACGGCCCTTCAATAACATCAGGACATTACACAGCTTATTTAAAGTCTAGAAATGGCTGGTCATTCTGCAATGATTCTGTTTTAATTTTCAAAAAAAAATTGCCGTATGACCTTAAAAACTCTTACCTGGTGTTTTTAAAACCAAAATTTTAGGGAAATAATCTCGGGATGTGCTCTGTGGAATTTCAAGAAGTTCTAATGGCTCCTACACAATTTGGCCTTGAGGATAAGTGTAGTTCAGAGACATAACTTCTAACCATAGGACTGGACGTCATGGAGAAATACGTGCACTTTGAATGAGTTCAGAAAAACTGTTTCTTTTTATAAGCTAATTGAAGCAGCCAATCAAAACATGGAGTAGAGGGAATGTAAGTCTGCAATGCTGTCTACTGTTTTACATTGCTTTGTGATTAAAAGTGATGTAGAGAATTAAATAATTGTAGTAGTCATAGAGGTAGTGTAAGTCTGCTTCATAGTAAGCAGTATCAGTGTCTTAGGAAATGTAGAACATGACTGAGCAAGAAGGGGAAGATATTACTATTCCAGGATTGTGAAAATGATCTTCAACATTTTAATTCTGAAAGTTGCGGAAATGCCAAATGACGGGATTGGCTTACAAGAAATCCAATAGTTATAAATGGCTCTGACCAGATTTGGCCTTGTGGAAACTTGTGGTAGAGAGCAAGAAGTCATTTATTGCATGTAACGTGTTTTTAAAAACGATGGAGATTTTCTTTCAGAAAGTGGCGGGCTGAAAGTAATAACAGCACAAAAGAGTGTAAGCTGTTCATAGGACATCCTTCGCCGTCATGGAAAGTAAGTTAACTTTAAGGAGTTCTGAATTTTGATTTCTTATGTTGTATGTTTTTTTTTAAACACAATCATTTTGATTGTGTTTTTTTTCCCCGCTGTTATATGATGAATACCTTCAAGTCACTGTTTTTAGTGAATTTTGATACATTCTGAGAACAGCAAAAATACTGTTTGCATTTATGATGTATATGTAGAACTGTGTAGGAGGCATGGAGAAGGTGAGGCTTCTGTAAGTGTCAAAGTTGTTGCATGCAGTGCTGCACTTCTGCGTATTCTTTCATATGCTGGACTACATCTGCACAATGAGATACCTAAGCAAAGGAAACACAAGTGATGTGATTGTGAAATGAGCAAAATAAATTGCACGTATTTCATTTACATCACCTGTGTTTCCTATCATTACGAATCACATTGTGCAGATCAAGTTTAGGTCTGTCCAGGGAAACATAGGAGGTTTGGACTTTGTTGAAGAGTGCAGTGGACATGACTCACTTCATTGGTAGACCTTCACATGTATTATCTCCTCTGTACTCTTCAACAAGTGTAAATCTCATCTGCAACCCTGAGTAGGCCTCACCTCAAACAAACCTCTGGATAGTAGACATCTTATTGGCATCCTGAAGCAATTATTTAAAATTTTAGTGTCTTGCGACACTTTTCTGAAACAACAGCAATGCAAAAGATGCACCATGTTTTAAGATAGGCCTCACTTCATCTGCATCAAGATACTGTTAGTTTAAAATGTATATCTTTAGGACTGTGTAGGGGGTCTGGAGAAGCAGAAGCTTCTGTAAGTGTCAAAGTTGTTGAAAAACTGTTTGTCCTTCAATCTTTTCCCTTGTCTTTTCTAATTTTTAAATACATCTTTTAATATTTTTCAAATGTTTGTTCTCTCTTTCACAGATTGAAAGTATAAAAACAAAAAGTGAGTAATTTAACGACAATTATAAGGTAAATGTTTTGTATTCTTTTCGTTACATTTCTATCACATTCACCTACTATTAGTTCCACAGCTTCATTTCTTTAACCCTCAGTTTCCTGCCTTTGCTACTTTCCTCATTCCTTTCTCTATTACCTACTTACTCAACTCCTTCCACTCTTTTCCTCAGTCCCTCTCTTCTCATAGTTCCTCAGTCTTGTTCACTCACTCCGTCTCTATTACTCTTAGTGTCTTTGACTGATCACTCTATCACTACTTGTTCATAATGCTTTCTCTGTGTAGTTGAAGCACACTAAGGGGAATATTATGAACACAGCCAATAAAATTATTGCTCTTTTTATTGGCAGAAAACTGGTGCAAAAGTGGTTTTAGCGGCAGTTTTCTGCCACAAAACCAGCTTTAGCGACACATTTCTGCCAATAAAAGCTGCAAAACTTTTATTGCCTATGTTGATGATATGGCTCTATGTTACTTACATTTCTTTGCTGTTTCAATTAATCTTTTTCTGTTATTTTTTGTTTTCTGTTTTCTATTTTTTCTCTCTGTTATTCCTCATGTTTTAATCTCATTTTGAACATTCACTCACATTCTCCAAGAAACTCTTCTTTGTTAATGTTATACTCTCTTTTTCTTTCTTTCACTTCGTTATCTATTTTGTTTTTCACAATTATACCCTCTTCTGTCTTTTCTTCGGTAAATAGATCTATTAAACAGTATCTCTTCTTTACTCCCTATAGCTGTCTTTTTTTTAACATCACTCTCTGTTTACTTTCCTTATACTTACACTTTTGTATTTTTTTTATTTTTTTGGGTTAGCTCCCGGTCCGCGTACCGGGAAGCTAACCCGGGAGCGAACCAAAAGAAATAGAGCTTGCCAGAGTGCTAAACATTCTAGCAATTTTTTTTGAAAGGGAAGGTAGTTCTGAAAAGAACTTTTTTTTATATATTTTTGTTGTTTTATATATATATTTTTTTTTGAACATTTTTTGTTTTTTTTGTATTTTTTGAACGATTTTATATTTTTTTTGGTTTTTTTTGGGGGGGGGGAAACAACAAAAAACAGGCGTTGAAAAGGGCTCAACAGGAGCAAAAAAAATTACTGGGGGCGGTTAGGGCAATCATGGTGTTCATACGCCAGGTTGAGTGCATTGATGCTCATGTTGCCACAAGCTAATAATGCACGACAGTGCATACATAAGTGAATCATGTGCCCAAAATTTTCTTGAATATTTGGCACAGTTTCCCGTGCCTCTTCTGGTGTTAGAGAAATCGGTATTGTTGGTCTGGCCACAGGAGTTGGTCTTGGATTGTCAAGCATATCCCTTATTTCCGCCCGGCTGTAATTTAGTGGATGCTTCCTTGTCATGTGCCTGTGCATTGTGTGATTTCCATAGCTATATTTTTTGTCCGTCCCTCTGGACAATTGTTCTTTGCATATGCGGCAGGTGACATACCTCGCATTGACTTTTTTTGGCCACGAGGGATAGAATAAAACTGCCAGATGAAACTGGCTTTCTTTCTGGAAACCCGGGGCACCTCTTCTAAGAACTGTGGTTCTTCTCCCTCCTCATCCATTTCTTCATCTTCCTCCTCAGTGTTGGTAATGACCTGGGGAGGTGGTCCTCTCTTCCCATGAGGAGGTGGAGGTGGTGGTGGGGGTCCACCAGCTGAAGCTACCAATGAAGCCATTTTCCAACAAGCAAAATAGGTCTTCCTCTCACAATGATGAAAGTCAGAGTGAGGAAAGAAGGAGGGGTTTTCATCATTTGGGAAAAACAATACTTCTCAACCAATGAAAAGTGTTATTTTTAGGTCACCTGACCTAGCCTTACATCATTATGAAACCAAAAGTGAAATGAACCAATGAAAAGTTTTATTAACAAGTCACATGACCTCTCACGCTCATGTTACGCGCTGCGGAACGCGCCCCGGTTAGCTTCCGGGTCGCTAAGCTTCGCGCCCCGGTCCGCGCCCCGGGACACTTCCGGGTGCGCTAACGCGGTACGTCACAAGACGCATTACGCGGCAACGCGATACGTCGCGTTTTCGCAAAGCGCCGCGGATCGCTTCCGGGGAGCTGCGTTTCGCGCCTCGGTCCGCGCCCCGGGGCACTTCCGGGTGCGCTAACGCAGTACGTCATAAGACGCATCACGCGGCAACGCGATACCGTCACTATGTTGATTTTTTACCGGTTCGCGGACCGGGTCGCGGCATCAAATTGAGCTAACGGGAAGCTTCCCGGTCCGCGGACCGGGAGCGAAACAAAAAAAATATTTAAAAAAAATTATTAATAAACATATAAAATATATTTTTGGATTTAAATAAGAATACATTTTACAGCTATAGATATTTGCTATTAAAAAACCATTGAAATTCACTGAAAAAACCATAGGTTATAAACCATATATAGTTAGGAATTAGCATTTACAAAACCTTGAAAATTCACTGAAAAAACCATAGGTTATACACCATATATAGTTAGGAATTAGCATTTAAAAAACCTTATTTTACTCACACAAAACCATTGAAATTCCATATATAGTTAGTTGCACTAACTATATATCGCGCACCCGCAATCCACTGCTGATGATGTCACATATTACATCATTCATGACATGGTCAGTGACATCACTGATGACATCACTGATGACATCTCAAATGACATCACTGATGACTCCACTGATGACATCTCATTTGACATCAATGACCACATCACTGATGATATCATTCATGTGACAATACAATGCATCTCCTCATATTTTAATATAACCTCTGTTTCACCCAGTGTTAAATACAGAGTATAATTTTTGAAACCATTGACACACCAATACTAGTTACTACATATGTACTCACTGATTCCTACGTCTACACACACATTCACTCATTCACCCATACAATCATTCATACATACAATCACTCATCTTTACAACACTATCATATGCACTCATACACCTATACAGACACTCACACTCTGCCACTCATCCATTGAGTTACTCACACACCTAGTCAGTCCTGTAAAGAATCAATCACACTTCCATTTTCTTGTCTATACAGTTAAACATAGAGCACCTTACATTTTCAAACATATACTAACACATACTTACCTTGTTATACAATCATTGATATAAGTACACATTGATCTGCACAGAGTCACACACCTCCCAGCCAGCCACACACACACTCAGTCTCCCATACAAATACTTGGACAATCAATCAATAACCCATATAGTTACTCATATAGCTACTGATCAACACATGCAGCAGTTTACAGAACAACAGACATAATGATGCACAAATTAAGACAGTTTAGTCACTAACCCATGCACTCAGTGAGATACATTTAATCACTCACTCATGCAGTCAGTCATGCACCTACTAAATCCTTCGTCCAGACACTTATACATCCACTCATTCTTCAATATGTAAGACATATTTAAACTTTACAGAAACATAAAATCACTGGATGTTGTTATCAGTGATGTCATCAGTGATGTCATTTGAGATGTCATCAGTGATGTCATCAGTGATGTCACTGACCATGTCATGAATGATGTAATATGTGACATCATCAGCAGTGGATTGCGGGTGCGCGATATATAGTTAGTGCAACTAACTATATATGGAATTTCAATGGTTTTGTGTGAGTAAAATAAGGTTTTTTAAATGCTAATTCCTAACTATATATGGTGTATAACCTATGGTTTTTTCAGTGAATATATATATATATATATATATATACATCAACCCACTGGGGTGTTTAAGAACTTCAAATTGGAAAACTGAGCACAACCCACATGGGTCTTCATTTAAAGTAAGGACTGCCATTACCAGAAGGCCTTGCGGCCGACGCCTATCAGAGCGGGAGTACACGCCCAAAGGGGCGGAACTATTCAATAAAAGCAGGTGTTTCCCTTACTATGTGCTGCAGTGTTTTCGTGTGAAGAGGCCAGTGAACAAGGGTGTAGGAACCCGAAACGCGTTTGGCCAGGTACTTTGATGAAAGCTGTGGGCTGTGGATGCTGTCGTCCCCATTTGAAGAGGTTTTGTGGAGCGTGGGGGCGTTCTCTACAAGGGTGCCTTTTGTGTTTTTGATATTTAGCGGCTGGTCCCAGTCGCGAGAACGAACCGCCGCTGAAATGCGGACCTGCAGCGTCAGCCAGTTGAGAGGCGCTGATGACAGGACGGACCACACTCGACAATGAGAGACTTTATTATTGACAGCATACCCCAGCAGCGTGCTAGCATCAACCCACTGGGGTGTTTAAGAACTTCAAATTGGAAAACTGAGCACAACCCACATGGGTCTTCATTTAAAGTAAGGACTGCCATTACCAGAAGGCCTTGCGGCCGACGCCTATCAGAGCGGGAGTACACGCCCAAAGGGGCGGAACTATTCAATAAAAGCAGGTGTTTCCCTTACTATGTGCTGCAGTGTTTTCGTGTGAAGAGGCCAGTGAACAAGGGTGTAGGAACCCGAAACGCGTTTGGCCAGGTACTTTGATGAAAGCTGTGGGCTGTGGATGCTGTCGTCCCCATTTGAAGAGGTTTTGTGGAGCGTGGGGGCGTTCTCTACAAGGGTGCCTTTTGTGTTTTTGATATTTAGCGGCTGGTCCCAGTCGCGAGAACGAACCGCCGCTGAAATGCGGACCTGCAGCGTCAGCCAGTTGAGAGGCGCTGATGACAGGACGGACCACACTCGACAATGAGAGACTTTATTATTGACAGCATACCCCAGCAGCGTGCTAGCATCAACCCACTGGGGTGTTTAAGAACTTCAAATTGGAAAACTGAGCACAACCCACATGGGTCTTCATTTAAAGTAAGGACTGCCATTACCAGAAGGCCTTGCGGCCAACGCCTATCAGAGCGGGAGTACACGCCCAAAGGGGCGGAACTATTCAATAAAAGCAGGTGTTTCCCTTACTATGTGCTGCAGTGTTTTCGTGTGAAGAGGCCAGTGAACAAGGGTGTAGGAACCCGAAACGCGTTTGGCCAGGTACTTTGATGAAAGCTGTGGGCTGTGGATGCTGTCGTCCCCATTTGAAGAGGTTTTGTGGAGCGTGGGGGCGTTCTCTACAAGGGTGCCTTTTGTGTTTTTGATATTTAGCGGCTGGTCCCAGTCGCGAGAACGAACCGCCGCTGAAATGCGGACCTGCAGCGTCAGCCAGTTGAGAGGCACTGATGACAGGACGGACCACACTCGACAATGAGAGACTTTATTATTGACAGCATACCCCAGCAGCGTGCTAGCATCAACCCACTGGGGTGTTTAAGAACTTCAAATTGGAAAACTGAGCACAACCCACATGGGTCTTCATTTAAAGTAAGGACTGCCATTACCAGAAGGCCTTGCGGCCGACGCCTATCAGAGCGGGAGTACACGCCCAAAGGGGCGGAACTATTCAATAAAAGCAGGTGTTTCCCTTACTATGTGCTGCAGTGTTTTCGTGTGAAGAGGCCAGTGAACAAGGGTGTAGGAACCCGAAACGCGTTTGGCCAGGTACTTTGATGAAAGCTGTGGGCTGTGGATGCTGTCGACCCCATTTGAAGAGGTTTTGTGGAGCGTGGGGGCGTTCTCTACAAGGGTGCCTTTTGTGTTTTTGATATTTAGCGGCTGGTCCCAGTCGCGAGAACGAACCGCCGCTGAAATGCGGACCTGCAGCGTCAGCCAGTTGAGAGGCGCTGATGACAGGACGGACCACACTCGACAATGAGAGACTTTATTATTGACAGCATACCCCAGCAGCGTGCTAGCATCAACCCACTGGGGTGTTTAAGAACTTCAAATTGGAAAACTGAGCACAACCCACATGGGTCTTCATTTAAAGTAAGGACTGCCATTACCAGAAGGCCTTGCGGCCGACGCCTATCAGAGCGGGAGTACACGCCCAAAGGGGCGGAACTATTCAATAAAAGCAGGTGTTTCCCTTACTATGTGCTGCAGTGTTTTCGTGTGAAGAGGCCAGTGAACAAGGGTGTAGGAACCCGAAACGCGTTTGGCCAGGTACTTTGATGAAAGCTGTGGGCTGTGGATGCTGTCGTCCCCATTTGAAGAGGTTTTGTGGAGCGTGGGGGCGTTCTCTACAAGGGTGCCTTTTGTGTTTTTGATATTTAGCGGCTGGTCCCAGTCGCGAGAACGAACCGCCGCTGAAATGCGGACCTGCAGCGTCAGCCAGTTGAGAGGCGCTGATGACAGGACGGACCACACTCGACAATGAGAGACTTTATTATTGACAGCATACCCCAGCAGCGTGCTAGCATCAACCCACTGGGGTGTTTAAGAACTTCAAATTGGAAAACTGAGCACAACCCACATGGGTCTTCATTTAAAGTAAGGACTGCCATTACCAGAAGGCCTTGCGGCCGACGCCTATCAGAGCGGGAGTACACGCCCAAAGGGGCGGAACTATTCAATAAAAGCAGGTGTTTCCCTTACTATGTGCTGCAGTGTTTTCGTGTGAAGAGGCCAGTGAACAAGGGTGTAGGAACCCGAAACGCGTTTGGCCAGGTACTTTGATGAAAGCTGTGGGCTGTGGATGCTGTCGTCCCCATTTGAAGAGGTTTTGTGGAGCGTGGGGGCGTTCTCTACAAGGGTGCCTTTTGTGTTTTTGATATTTAGCGGCTGGTCCCAGTCGCGAGAACGAACCGCCGCTGAAATGCGGACCTGCAGCGTCAGCCAGTTGAGAGGCGCTGATGACAGGACGGACCACACTCGACAATGAGAGACTTTATTATTGACAGCATACCCCAGCAGCGTGCTAGCATCAACCCACTGGGGTGTTTAAGAACTTCAAATTGGAAAACTGAGCACAACCCACATGGGTCTTCATTTAAAGTAAGGACTGCCATTACCAGAAGGCCTTGCGGCCGACGCCTATCAGAGCGGGAGTACACGCCCAAAGGGGCGGAACTATTCAATAAAAGCAGGTGTTTCCCTTACTATGTGCTGCAGTGTTTTCGTGTGAAGAGGCCAGTGAACAAGGGTGTAGGAACCCGAAACGCGTTTGGCCAGGTACTTTGATGAAAGCTGTGGGCTGTGGATGCTGTCGTCCCCATTTGAAGAGGTTTTGTGGAGCGTGGGGGCGTTCTCTACAAGGGTGCCTTTTGTGTTTTTGATATATATATATATATATATATATGATTCCACGAAGTTTGCCCTTAAGCTTGGGAGGTCACACGGCTTGGAATTGGCCATCCGGCATATTCGTCATTCTCCCCGCATGGTGCCTCAGTTTGTTATTCTAGCCTGACGCGTTTCAATGCTCCTGCATCTCATCAGAGGCAGCTTGTAATTCACAGTCAAGAAGAGCCCTCTTTTATTTCCGTTTTTTCATGCGTGTGTATTTCGTTTACACTGTTGGTATTCATATTGTGATGCATGCTGGGAACTTGAGTCAATTCGTTGCATGCTCGAGTTCCAAGAGAGCTTTTGTCGTTATCCCTGAGTGGGTTTCCCACTGTGATATGATTAAAGCTTTTTATTTTTCTTGGTAGAATTTGACACGATGTGGAGAGTTGCATTCGACGAGTCCCAAGCGCTGTAAGGCCGTAGAGAAGTTCGTTGGCCCAGCCTCTCTTTTTCTCGTTTGAGAGATGGTGCTCCTCCCGCGGCAGGGGCCGCCGCTTCACATGATTCCACGAAGTTTGCCCTTAAGCTTGGGAGGTCACACGGCTTGGAATTGGCCATCCGGCATATTCGTCATTCTCCCCGCATGGTGCCTCAGTTTGTTATTCTAGCCTGACGCGTTTCGATGCTCCTGCATCTCATCAGAGGCAGCTTGTAATTCACAGTCAAGAAGAGCCCTCTTTTATTTCCGTTTTTTCATGCGTGTGTATTTCGTTTACACTGTTGGTATTCATATTGTGATGCATGCTGGGAACTTGAGTCAATTCGTTGCATGCTCGAGTTCCAAGAGAGCTTTTGTCGTTATCCCTGAGTGGGTTTCCCACTGTGATATGATTAAAGCTTTTTATTTTTCTTGGTAGAATTTGACACGATGTGGAGAGTTGCATTCGACGAGTCCCAAGCGCTGTAAGGCCGTAGAGAAGTTCGTTGGCCCAGCCTCTCTTTTTCTCGTTTGAGAGATGGTGCTCCTCCCGCGGCAGGGGCCGCCGCTTCACATGATTCCACGAAGTTTGCCCTTAAGCTTGGGAGGTCACACGGCTTGGAATTGGCCATCCGGCATATTCGTCATTCTCCCCGCATGGTGCCTCAGTTTGTTATTCTAGCCTGACGCGTTTCGATGCTCCTGCATCTCATCAGAGGCAGCTTGCAATTCACAGTCAAGAAGAGCCCTCTTTTATTTCCGTTTTTTCATGCGTGTGTATTTCGTTTACACTGTTGGTATTCATATTGTGATGCATGCTGGGAACTTGAGTCAATTCGTTGCATGCTCGAGTTCCAAGAGAGCTTTTGTCGTTATCCCTGAGTGGGTTTCCCACTGTGATATGATTAAAGCTTTTTATTTTTCTTGGTAGAATTTGACACGATGTGGAGAGTTGCATTCGACGAGTCCCAAGCGCTGTAAGGCCGTAGAGAAGTTCGTTGGCCCAGCCTCTCTTTTTCTCGTTTGAGAGATGGTGCTCCTCCCGCGGCAGGGGCCGCCGCTTCACATGATTCCACGAAGTTTGCCCTTAAGCTTGGGAGGTCACACGGCTTGGAATTGGCCATCCGGCATATTCGTCATTCTCCCCGCATGGTGCCTCAGTTTGTTATTCTAGCCTGACGCGTTTCGATGCTCCTGCATCTCATCAGAGGCAGCTTGTAATTCACAGTCAAGAAGAGCCCTCTTTTATTTCCGTTTTTTCATGCGTGTGTATTTCGTTTACACTGTTGGTATTCATATTGTGATGCATGCTGGGAACTTGAGTCAATTCGTTGCATGCTCGAGTTCCAAGAGAGCTTTTGTCGTTATCCCTGAATGGGTATATATATATATATGTTTTAACGTTTTGAAAAAGTATAGATTAGTTAAATGTATTTCTAAATTAATTAAATATATTTAATTTTAATTATATTAGTGTTACTAAGGCGGTGCCTGCCGCTTTGTGCACGCAAATGCTGTGCATGCATTTTTTACATTGGGGCGGGTGCAGCTTGAAGCAATGTTAGAGATAGAGGATGTGACCGCCACCCTGGCGGTCACATCCTAATCAGATCGGAGGGAACGCCGCAGCCCATGCGGACGTTCCCTACTCCTCAGGGACCCCTTAGTGTGATAAATCCTTAAAAAAGATAAATAATTCCAGATGTAAATTCAACAAATGTAATCTCTAGCCATATCCTGAGAGTATTGTATGTGTTCATTGAATATAAGAAGTTCTGCTTTTTGCAGAACAAAAATACAATGTGTCCAGCTGTAGAAAACCTGGTACTTTTTAGTACATTCATTTCAAGAGTTTGTCATGTTGAAAATATACCTAAATGTTGCTTACCCGTAGTTTCAGTATTGATAATGCAGCTGGATTATACTCCAAAACAGCGAGGCTCTATGATCACCTGCAAACTTGTCTAGCGATTTGTGCAGTTTTGATTTCAAGCAACAACTTCATAAAACATGTTTCATTAAGTAGCAAAAACAGTGCATTGTGTAAATCAGTTGCAGATGTAGCCCAAAGTAAATACCTAGTGGCCGATTTCAATGTGTTCCTGGGACCGCTCGTCATCCGGTCAGTGGTCTTGCCCGCCGAATTAGAATGCGACCGAACACTGTTCGATTGCATTCCTACATTTCACTATCGGGGAATGGATTACTTCCATAATGCATGCTCCCATAGGGAAATGGGAGGCGTGGTTCATCCCTGCACTCCGTGGCATGCACTTGAAGGTGCCTGCCACAGGGTTCAGGGATCAACAGGCGGGCACAATAAGTGCCCCCTCAGCCCCCAACTGGTGGCAGCGCACCCAAGGGGGCTGTACTGTGAGCGCCCAATTGCCCAAAAAGCGCACGCCCTAACCCGTCCCTAAATGGCAAACCCCTTGAGAGAGTGTCATCTTTTGTGTACTTAGGCATTACAATCTCCGAGTCTATGGAATGGGGGGGCGCATATCACAAAATCTACCCTAAAACTAGCACAATCTTCAGGTGGTATCATGAAGGTTTTCAATAAGTCTAGCAAAAGAACCATTAGCCCAGCAATTGAAATCTATAGGGCTCAGGTGAGAGGTGGGGCTTTATACGGTGCAGAGCTATGGGGCCACCTAAATCTGAAGAAGCTAACACAGGTGGAAATCCAATATTTAAGACAGCTATTTAGACTGTTTAGACTGCCACGTAGCACCCCGCTGGTCCCGCTACATCTTGATACGGGTATAACCCCAATAGCTGAAGTAGCGAGTCTCAAACCTATAATGTACTGGCGTCGCTTGTGGACAACCCCCGAACTTATATTTTACAGGGAGGAACTACTAGAGGTATTGAGGCTACGAGGTGCTGCAAAGCTTCCGTGGTTTGTACATATTAAATCTTTACTAATCAGCATGGGTTTAGGGGATTGCTGGTCCGAACTTGAGTCCGCCTGTTTGCTAATATCTAAGGACTACACAAAGGCATGCTATAAAGAGTACAGACTGTCTCAACTTCACACCTTTTCCAGAATTGGGAAACTCTCTAGTGGTTTTCTGGAAATAAAAGATATTCCTTGCTTCGAGCCGGCAATAGATCTCATAAATCCACCAGCAGCTAGGAAGCTCTACTTGCAATATAGATATGGGCTGTTTCCACTTCGCTGCTTTACATCTAAGTGGAGCGACCAACAAAGGATCCACTGCCCGGCATGTGACTACCCTGAAGAAACTGAGCTCCATGTTTTTTTAGCTGTCCAGGCTACCAGAAAGCAAGGATACGTTGGTTGGTCCAGATGTGCAGGAATCTTGGCAATAGGCGCTGTCTCGAAGTTTTTAGGATACTGGAAACTGATTCTAGCATCCCAATAGTATATTTTGTTGCAGGTTTCTTGTTTTCAATGTGGTGCACTAGAAGGGTTCATTTGAGATCCTGAAATGTTGTATTGATAGCCCTGTTGTGAAGTACTAACGACAGTATAAGCTACTCCCTAATTACCTTGTATATCATGTATGGTTTTTAATCCAATAGCTTCTGCTTTTATATATTCGTCTTTCTTTTAGCTAATTTATGTATTTATTGCACTACGCACTTTCCTAAAATAATTGTGTAAGTCTTGCCTAATCTCATATCCCAAAAAACCCAATGTATTCTGATATGAAAATATGTGTATAAATACCACTGGTTTTTATCTCTTTTATAATCGCGATTGTCAGCACGATGCAATTTTTCTTTTTACGTAAATGTTTGCCGTTTGTTGCACTTTTTAGGTCACTTTGACCGAAATAAAGTCTTTTTGAATTGAATTGGAATCCTGCACAAGCTGGTGGGAGGGCGGGGAGGTAAAAAACTTTTTGGTGTTATTAAGGAAATAATGAATTTGGATCGAAGAGTCCCAAGGTAGGCAGGTGGTACCAGACCCAATTACAACAACTGGGATCGTTCATCGCTAATGTCTTGGGCCCCAGCAATGCGGATACCCAAATTGGGAACCAAGCACCTCTTCTTAGCATTTGACTTTATGGGTAGAGAAGTGAAGCAGTCTAAGGCTACAAGCAGTCTTTTCTTAATCTGCACCACACTTGCAGCGTAAATAGGAGGGATGTGGAGGTCATGTTTTCCTGCTCCCTGGACTGGAAGCGGAAGAGGTATGAGTTCTTTGGTATTCTTTTACCTGGTCCCCAGGACACTGGTCTTTCCCAGCGTCAAATCAAAGAATTGAGTGTGATGGAATTGGAGTGGACAGGTTCGTCCTTGTGGCACATTCCCTCCCCCTGAGTCACTCAAATATCCCGGCATGGACTGGATGATGCGCTTTGCTGTAAACATATTACCACGGTTCCACTAGGCACTGGACTTGTAATGGTGCACAATAAATGAACTGGCGAACTTAGTAGAAGTTTTTTCGGGCTGGGTTACTGGGAGCCTCAGGCCAGCCATAAGGTTGAGCAAAGGCTGTTTCCTGGCCCTGTTTGGCCATAGGAGATGGGGATTATTGTGTTTTCTGCACAAGGTGGTGGGCTTTAGCCACTAGGAGTGTTCATTTTATACCTATTAGTCTAAAAAATGACTCAACTTCTGGATGGACATTGTTTTCTTTAAGTGTCTTCTACTTCGATGAGGGAGCGAACAAGAACCTGCTCTCTTGTTTCCAGCTCCTGATAGCCTGGCCAAGAGTCTATCAGTAGAAACCCCCAGGGGGTCCTCAAGCCAGACTGATCCAACCATCTGTACTTGCAAGTTTCAATGGCATCCTGGCCATTTGGATGACAATTGAGTGTCAGGCAGCAGCCTGAGGTACCCCTTCCTCAGGCACCTGCAGCCAGAATTGTTTCACAGATGTTCAAGGGAGCGGTTTGCTGCATGGTCAATAACAAGTCCATTTTCTACAATCCCTCAGCGACAGTGAGAAGGCCAATCCACTGGTCGTGGTCAAGAGCCCAGCAGAATCCAAGAACATTTGAGTCCAGGACATACCTCCACTCTAGACAACTTTTATCCAGACAGGATCTGTCTTTCCTTTTATTGTATAGTTCCATCTGATTGTTGGAGTTTTTCAATTATGTAGGGGTTTAAAAGTGGATGTGGGGAGATCTACAAGTGAATGTCTCAGCCCAAACCAAAGATGCCAGATTATCTGTCCACCCCTGACAGATACTTTCTAGTAGAAGACCTTTGGATGGCCCACCCCCTCATGCAGCATGATAGTATTTTTTAAAGATGTTGGAATTATCTTTCAATTTGCGATTACATTCTCTTTTGCCTTAGCCCTTCCCAGAACCACCTCTTCAAACTCATTTCTCCCCTCCTCTACTTCTAAAAGAAGCTTCACACGTGATGGCACCATTGGTCTGCCTGCCCACCATTGTTTCTGTGAGTCAGGCCGGTCTGTGGAGTGACAATCTGCATTGCCAGATTTCTCCCCCACCTTTTTCCTCGACTCGAAGGTTTATTGCACTCCAAATGGACCTAATGTCTGGGGAGGATCTGAACTACCTCCTGCAAGCGGAGTAACTATTTCGACAAGTGTAAAGCTTGAATCTCATTAAGTGCTAACTCAGGAAAGTGCTGCAAAACCCAAAAGTTTATGAAGGAGCGCACAAAATGGTCAAATTAATATTACGGTTGTACTTTGAGCTTTTTAGATATGAAGAATGTGAGTGTTGTCATTTCTTTATGCTGAGTCAATGTGACGTTAATATTTGTGTCTTTCCTCTTGTGTGTAAGTACAGTAGAGCAGACTTTATGCTCTAGTAAAACGAAATGTGGATATTTTGCTCTAGTAAAAAAAGAAATGTGGATTTTTTCGGGGATGGCCAAATTATTTTTAAGGCTGGCAAAGCCCAACTGCAACTTATAAAAGGTCCCATCTGTGACAGTCATTCCACTATATAAGCCTGTACACATGTACACACACACGCGCACATGTTCATCATTATTCAGCACAGTTATTTTACCCCAGTTTCAAGGGAGTGGGTCATATTTTAAAGGGCGGGCACTGGCATCACTCAAAACAGTGTTAGTCGAAGCTTACAGTGAGAGAGGCGCAATTAGTGTGCCTCACTCACAGCAGAGACCCCAAAAACAGCTGGTTCAAACTCAAACATTTCTAGGGGTTTTTAAGTGCGTCAGAACTTACTCTGTTACACGTTTAATGTACATTGCAATGATATTGTAATCCTCCTTAAACCACAGTGTCTTGCGCCCATCTAACTAATTTGGTGCCCGCCGCTAGCTCACATGCTCCCTTGAGTGCTCCGAGTGTTTGTCTCTGCATTATGGGAACCAGAAGAGTCATGTTTTTGGTCATGCTCATTTCCTAATAAGGCTGTCATGTCAGTGATTCATGTTGCCTATGTTCCTGCCAAATTTGTAGAACAATACCTATTTACTGTAGAAAGAAGAAACCTTGCTTGGGTAGATGCATATTGACTTTAGAAGGAAGAACCTTTGTGTGTGGAATAAGAACTATTGTCTTTTGAAAGAAAACCCTGGGACCTCGTCTGTACAAAGGCTCACCACACTCTAAATGCCTAGCCAGTTATCCTTGAGTTTTCTCGGAAGCGGTTTGGTGTTTGTGTTCTGGTATGCTTGTGTCAGATGGCGGATCGGCATCAGAGATGAAGTTGGAGGCATTGCCTGGAGATCCCAAATTCAAAGGAGCACTTGGAACAAAGGAGAGTCTAGTAGGAGGTGTCTACTTTGACGTTGTATTGTGCAGAGTGTAGACTTCAGAAGATGGTATATCACATCTAGCAGAATCCTATTCAGTGAAGATACACTGCAGCACTTGTAGCTCTAAATGAGTGTTTAGACAAGAAAGGAAAGTCACACGTGTGAAGAAACTCATAGCAGAGATATCTTGTATGCAGTTAATTGAGGCCATTATGCATGGGGTTATGTTGTTATCTATGCACATGCCATTAATTTGAACTATTCAGCCTTGAACGAGTTGTGCTTGCACTGCTGTGATAAATTGTCTTGTATTGTTCGTATATTTTAATATCTGGGGGTACTGTACGAGTAACCACTCCTGAAACACAGCAGGGTAGTTTGTGAAGATAACAAGGACAGATTAAGGCACAGTTCTACAGTCTTGCTATGATAAACAGTCTGGCTGTTACTTTCATTATTCAATAGCAATTGAAATACCCTTGTCATTCAGCTATTTAATATGTTTGATTCTTCTCATATCGAAACGTCTTCCTAGCTGCACCTTCCCTGACTCCCCTATGCACACCTGGCCACTTTAAACTTCAGCTATGTAACAGATTGAGTTGGCGTTGTCGGAAGGTGATCTACTGGGGTATGCTGTTACCGGGGATCAATGGCCAAACAGTGATCCTGATTGCAAGTGTAGGTGCTACTAAGCCCACCTCTTGGAAAATAGCCCTCTCTAAAGAGTCACCCCAAACTTTCTGCCTTCCTCCTCTTCTTTATCTGACCTTGTCTTTATTGGTTTTAGGATTCTGAGCACTTTACCACTGCTGACCAGTGCTAAAGTGCATGTGCTTCTCCCTTAAACCTGGCAACATTTGCTTATACACAATTGACATATTTAGTTTAGGTGTAAGTCTCTTATAAAGTGGTATGCCATATACCCAGGGCCTGTATCATAAATGCTACTAGTGGGCCTGCAGTACTGATTATGACCCACACAAGTAGCCTTTCAAACGTGTCTCATGCCTGGCATTGCGGGGCCTGTCTGAGAAGTTTACTGCCACCTTAACCTGGCAATTCAAACCACTTGCCAAGCCTTAAACTCACCTTTTATTACAGATAAGTCACCCTTAAGGTAGGTCCTATAGAGCCGTAAGCACAGGGTGCTTTGTTACTAAAAGGTAGGACATGCACTTTTAAGTTTTACATGTCCTGGTAGTGACAAACAGTTACATTTGTTTTTCACTACTGTGAGGCCTACTACTCTCTTAGACTAGACTGGGAATTCCTTAAAAGACTTTTAAGCTGAAATTCTTGATCAGAAAGGAGTAGCTGCATCATGGTTTTAATCTTTGGAATGATAATGATAAATCCTCTTTAATGACAAAGTTGGATTTAACATTACTATTTTAGAAATGCCACTTTTAGAAAGTGGGCATTTATCTGCTCTTACTGCTCAGTGTACTTTGCAGCTTGTCCCCAATACACATCTGAGGTAGGTCACTGCTAAAATGTGTGCATTCCCTCTAGACAGCCAAAAACACAGGAAGGATGGGTGTGGCGAAGAAATCATCTCCATTCTGTTAGCTCTTGATGGCCACGAAGGGGGTGGCTGACACACCTAAATAGGCATGTGTCCTGTTTTCCACAAAAAAAGGCTGATTACCCCATACTGACAGTCTGGAACCGCTCTTGGAAGAAAGGGGGACCTGTGCAATTCAAGGGGATGCTTTGAAGTCACCACCACTACAAAGGCACAACTGGGTATAAGTACTAGGCCTCTGGCCCTACCTAGACAGTACACTACTGGACCTTTGAAGAACTCTGCCAGGAGAAAAGACTGCTGTGCAGCCGCGGTCTGAGCAGGTAATAGTGATGGGACCGGGTAACGAGGGATTTCGAGGGAGGAAGATGAGAGATAATTAAATAAATAATTCATTTTCCCTCAGCATACATCGTCCCTCGAAATCTCCCCTAACCCGACCACACCGCTGTTGCCTGCACGGACCGCGGCTACTGCTATGCCACAAGTATTGCCACTCTGCTTGACTGCTGCTCTGGAAGAACTGATTTTCTGCTTTGCTGTGCTACCCTGCTGCCTGATGATCTCTGCCCTGCTGGGGACAAGGACTGGACCCATCTAACTTGAACCCAGAGTGACTTCAAGGGTTAACTGGTTTTCCCTTGTTCTGAAATCTCAGGGCCATCAAATACTTCCTACAACTCTGCAACAGCAACTGGACTCTGCCATCTGTGCATCCTGCCATGCCAAGTGGTGCCAATTCAGTCCTGGGCCATTGAAATGGAGCTTCTGCTATGATGAACCATCAAAATCTATACAGTGACTACTTTGCACCGAGGGAACTGATGTTTTGCCCTTTGATGTAGACACAGGAGACAATCGACAACACTGCTTCCACGGGCTGCACAGCTCAATGACGATGGACAGCACGGCTTGACGATGATGAGGCTCTTGCAGCGTATAGGGGTTCATTGATGAAGCCTTCATTGTCTGCACAGTTTGGAACTGACTTATCGAGACTTCAACATTGACGCTTCCTCCATCCAAGGTACTTTTACAGCAGGACCTGCGTGAATCCTGTAGCCACCTGCCTCCATTTGTGTTCTGCCTGAACTTTGGATTTGCCCCAAAATGTTTGTTGTTTTACTCTTCTTTGGTTAATTAAATTAAGTTCTATTTTTCTAACCTGGTGTAGATTGTTTTGTGTGGTTGTGTCACTGTTTTTACTGTATTAAGTGTTGCACAAATACTTTACACATTGCCTTATAAGTTAAGCCTGACTGCTCTGTGCCAAGCCACCAGAGGGTGAGCACAGGTTAATTTACGGTGTGTGTGTGACTTACACTGACTAGAGTAGTGGTCCCTACTTGTACAAGGTGCGTACCTCTGCCAACTGGAGACCCCATTTCTAACAGAACCTGATAAATAATGATACCATAGGGTACGTTATTTAGTGGGTGCTCTAATTAGTACCTATGACAGATTTATGGGGAATAACATGGATTTTTGCGTTTAACACACAAAACTCCAGATGATACGGAAAATAAAGTACATATTTCCCAAGTTAAATTTTGACAGGTTTGACCTGTCGAAATTTAACAAAGCTTGAGGTATTTAACGCATCTGATAGGTATCAGATGCATTAAATAGCTTTCAACTTGTGATTACGACCCATGCGTAAACAGGGAAGGAACTAGGGGTGGGTGGAATTTGCGAAATTTACTTTCGCAAACTATCGCGAAAATGTTAAAAATATCCGTGAACACGCGGAAATATCGCGAAAACGCAGACGTTTTTTTTCCACCCGTTTGCAATATTCAATGCGTGATCGCGTTAAAATTGTCTTGCCAACTCACCCATGCGGTCGCTCATGGGCGCGGCCATCTTGTTTAAACTTGTCCCGCCTACTTGCGATGCTTACTTCCTGTTCCGGGTCGTGCAATGCATGCTCGTGCCTGTTCACGGTACGTATTTCCTGTTCGGGAATGCTTTTACGTGTTCGCAACGCTTTTTGCGTGCTCGTGGAGAAAATATCACGCGAACTTGCGCATGTGGTTGCAATGGGCGTGGCCATCTTATTTTTCACTCTATTGATATGGTTCTGGGGCCTGCTTTTCAATCCTCCCTTTATCTTTCCAATCCTTTGTTTCAAGACACTTTTTTAAAATCTTTTTTATTTATGTTATCTCTCCGACTATATTCCTGCTTGTATATTTTTAGTTTTTGTCTACTTTTTGTGTGTTTTTAGCTACTTTTTCACTCTTTTCTATTGCCTGCTCTTTTCATTTCTTTTACTTACTTTTCTAATTTTATTACCTTTTCTTTCCCGCCCCGTCTCACTCTCTATCCCAGAATCATGTCCAAGGGTAGGGCTCGCCGCAGGAGCCAGAGCCGCGACTGCCTTACTTGCGGAAGGCGGCGCCCACAAGGGGTGCAGGCACGGGCCTTATTTAGGGAGGTGGAGTTGGCTGCATTGGTTTTCTTTGTGCAGCACCACCTCCCATTAACCCTGGCAGCAGGTGGCAGGCCTGGGTCTGGGTACGTGCTCTGGGAGCATCGGCAGCGGTGGGGTAAGGTGTGCCAGGCAGTGTTTCGCTGCTCTGGGGTCCGGTGCACCCAGAACCAGTTGACGCACGGGTGGTCCGATATACTGGACCGGGAGCAGGACCTGCTAGGAGTGGAGGTCCCGGGTCTTGGTGAGTAACTATTTAATTATTACTACTTTGTGTCTGTTCTTCTGCTCTATGTTATATATTGCGAATATCTTTTTTTTTTCCAACCAGCTAGAATGCTGCTGCTTACATTACGGTATATTACGTTTAAAAGTCTTCTGTAATTGTTATGACACAGGTGCTCTTCTGTGCTACTAATCTTACTTGTTTGCAACTTTGCGTTTGCGCTCGCTTAGCGTGATTAAGTAAGAGTTTATTTTAGAGAAATTAAGTTACGTAATGCTATAGTGACTCTAGTCCTTACTTTGTCCAGTCACTAAGAGATAGGGGCGGATTGATACTTAGGTTTAGTTACTTTGTATGAGTTTGTAATTTTTTAGTGGTATGCGTGATGCCCCCTCTGTTACGTCACGTGCTTGTAGTACCCCAGTCTTTATTAGAACCTTTTCTAGTTTACTCAATGAGTGGTAATAGGCTTAGCACTAGCAGAACATCAGCATCAATCAATCAACCAAAAATTTGGTGTATACAAAAATGCAGTCATGTGTCCTCCATTTGACCATATGCATTGTTGAGGACTAAAGGAAGTGGAAATGCATACTTAATGTACAATTGACACGCATGGAATAGGTGGGCTAGGTCATGTGGTACGTCATACTTAGGCTTAGTTAGTATTCTGGAATCAGAATGGAAGACTGGATTAGTGTTGATAAATAGTACTAAGTAGTCGATCCATGAATCCCTCGATACTAGTTGTTGACCAGATGAGATCGGTCAATTTAGTTATTGCAATTGTTGCTTACATAAGTGTTTTTTGACCGTTCTTTAAAAATATTTTATTTGTTTGACACCATTCATCAATGTTTGTCTCTTTCTTATATATTTCCTGTTCAGCACCCAGCGGCAGGCAGACAGGGGCGCAGTCGGCGGGAGAACACCAGCAACAGGAGGACACCAAACGCGGTCTCTTCTGCTGGCCCTAGTAAGTCTTCTTGTTTTTAATATTAATTCTTATTCCATAACTTTTACCGCACCATATTTTTCCCGAACTATTGTTTCTGTTTCCTAATGCTATTTTTTACCAACAATTATCCTTCGATCTGTACTGTTTCGAAAATCTTTATATCCCTCCTCTCCTATGATGACTCTCTGTACTACTACTATTAGTCTGCCTGTACTGTAGTAGCTAAGTTTGCCCAGTTGGCCACTCTTTATTTAAAAGGTTTTAAATAAAACTCAGATCCATTGAGTCCAGTCCTTTGGGTCATCCTCTTGTACTACTTCTAGTCCTATTGATCTTGAGTCTTTGTTAATCTTGAGGATTTTCGACAATTCCCACCAACAAATACCCAACCGGATTTATTACTATTTTGATAGGATAGGACATACTACTACTGTTGTAGGGATTTTGAACATACAGAACTTTGCACAAGAAAATAGGACGTTGGTGATGGGAGGTTGGACCTTCCTAACACACCTCAATCAGAATTTCAGAACCCACCACAATCCCCTGCCCGACTAGTTATAGTAGTGTCTTGTCATAACTATTAGCTCTCCGAACCCTCCCCCAAGATACCCAACAAGTAGACAACCCAGAACATAACATACCCAACCCCTCAGTCGTGGAAGCAATGCACATGCACACCCTTCCTTTCACTGTAAGTCCACACCAAATAGCACCAAGTCTATGTAAGTTCAACATTTTTATTTTTAATTGACAAGCTCTGTAGGTTGTTCTGTAATGCAGCACCAACAGCAAAATTAATAACATTAAAACAATAAACATTGTTACACTTACTTACAGTTGGGAAATAAATCATGATAACTGAACAGTGGTGGAAGCACCACCATCCCCTAGGTAGGAATATAGTTTATATACATTTATAAATGAAGATCTCTGAGTGAATTCTGGGGACCCCTCACCTTAGAAGAACCTAGTATTGGTAGTTGTTGCATCATAAGCTCTGCAAAGCTCTGGTTCGTAGAAGAGAATCTTCAGTCTGTAATGAGAAAAATGGTGCGCGTCAGCATATTGCAAGTATTTCTCAGCCGTGCCAAAAAGTGTAGCATTTATGGATAAGCAATATGGACTAACAGTACACCAGAACTTCATAAAAAAGTGGCTTGTTAATGTTTTGGTTGACCTTGTATGCAGCACTTAGATAGTAGCAGTATGAGGTCATGTGGGCTCAAAGGTGTCTTATACAACAAGCTGCAAGGTAACTTCACATGTGCAAAAATAAAAGACACAAAGGTAAAATGGTTGCATGGCTCGGGCTACCTAAGCAAAGGATAGAATGACCCTAGGGACCATATATAACTACTAGTGTCTACTCTACTACTACCTGATTTGTACTAGTGATGTATGTTATATACTATTAAATCATTTTTTTATCTTGCTACTGACCAATAGGGGGAGGTGTATATGATGCCTAAAAAATGTGTAATGTTTTCTAGGCGCACTACCGACCACCATTGCTGGGGCCAGTGGTGAAGGCAACGCAGATGGAGAGGATGCAGCAGTTGCCAATGGAGCTGTAGGGGGCGAGCCAGCACCAGTGGCGGGCGGTGTTAAGTTAGATTCATAATCCTTAACTATTGATATCACTCTCACTGCAAGGGTGTACTGTATGTATACTGTAATGTTGAGACTTAGGGCCCCATTAGGATGGTGGGCAGATTGCCCCCGCCGGGCCGGCGGTAGTCACCGCTGGCCCGGCATGGACAAACTGCCCGCCATTCCTGTAGAAAAGACCCCCCGCCATATTACAATGGCTGGGGGGTTCGCGGCGGATAGAAAGACCGTCCGCCGATTTCCCACACGGTCGACATGTCGACCGGGCAGAAAAGGATTCAATATGGTGGCGGTGTCTGAAACACACCGCCAGCCATATAATGTACATTTTGGAATGCCTTTCCATGGCAGCAAGGCATGTGGAGTATGCTTGGGAAACCCGTTGCAGGCCCCCATGGAGGGTACCTATGGTACCCCCCTGCCTTTCAAAGCACAACGTGGCAGGCACCGCGCGTTGCCTGTCACGTTGTTCTTGGAAAAGCACAACATGTATTTTTAGCATTGCGGAGGGCGGTGCTTTAAGCACCGCCTGCCGCAATGTTAAGAATACGGAATGCACCCGCCACTGTGGCGGGCGCATCCTAATTGCCCCCACGGGACCCCCGCCCTTTCGGCGGGCGGTCCCTTTTAGCATGAGGATGTCCGCCCGCCATCCTAATGATGCCTTAAGTAAGTAAGAGTTGTTGTGAACGTTTAAAGAGTGAAGACACCTTTAAATTGGCATTAGTAAAGGCATTAGGGGCAGGAGTATTGAGTAACCAATGGCCTCATCTATCTGTGATTTCAACTCCGCTTTGAAAGTTTTATGAAGAAGACTAAAAGTCAGATCAGATCACCTGGTGTTGAACTAAAAAGTGAAAGACGGGTGGAAGAAAGAAGGACGGGCGAGATTTAATATTTATAACTGACAGAGAGAAGGATACGTGTGATGTAAGCATGCAAATTGCAAAGGTGGCTGATAGTAAATAATCTGATGCATGGTTGGCTAAAAGCCTGAAAAAATCCTGCAAATGTTAAAGCCCAAGCAAGTGGGAGGATAGATACATACCACAAATGTCATGTACTGTGCTTCATAGTGCTACCATGCCACTATGTGTATAATTAACTTGTCTTACTGTTTTTCTAAGAGTATATTTTACAATTGGCTTTTTTTTTCTTTTTGATATACAGCTACTCCTTCCAAACCAGATCGGAAGGAGTTGGCCGCCAAGGCACGGCGCCGCAAGCTGGAGGCAATCCTACTAGAATATCGGCGGTTTGTGGACTTCGAAGAGGAGGCGGCAGCAGCTGAAGCCTCTTCCAGTGCCCTGGGCCCCAGCCACCGCCCTCCAGCGGCCACCCACCGCCGCATTTCCATCTCTATGCACCCCCACTGTGGCTGCAATTGCAGCACTCTAAAGCTCCGCGTCGCCCTACTAAAGGAGGCAGTGCGTGTCCTCCAAAGACAATCCCGTCGGACATAGGAGACCCTGTCTAATGCCCCTTTTTATTTCTTGTTTTGGTGGGTGGGAATTGGGCGTTGGGGTTTTGGACATTTGTTTGGATTTTCTCGTTACGGACATTGGTTAGGGTTAGGGAGAGGGGTGGGTCAGGTTTTGTGGATTTCTTTACATAGTTTATTTTTGTTAGGGTTATATTAAATCTATGTTTCTACTTTACATACAATGGTGTTAATGTTTTGTAGGTGGGGTTACTATTTTACATCACACTGTTTCTTTGCTGGTGCAGGTCCACCCATAGCCAGTGTTTGATTTAAATAATTGGCTGACTGTGTAAGGCACAAACAGATAGATTCAACACCACTCACTGATTGAGTTGTCCTACTAGTACTGTCAGTCTCTCTATTCTAGTCTATGCATTCTTTAACTGGACCCAAAGGGGTGTGTGAATTAATTGAAAACATGTCCATTATTAATTATGCCTCCCCCAAACTTCTCTTACCTTTGCTTGATGTTTAACTTAGGCACAGCGATGGCTGTATGGTGATGATGGGATCCTTTTCCTAACATGCCATGATTGTGGTGGTGGTGGTAGTAGTAGTAGTAGACACTGGCAGGGCAGCAGCATTTGCAAAAAAAGAAAATGAGATAGTCAGTCGCCTTCGAGGAGTAGTAGAATGAAGTACAGTACAGAACTTACCGAGCAACAATAATATGCAAAAATATTTTACAAAAAAAACATAACGGTGGTGGGGATAGCCTACTAGACAGAGTTACAAACTATAGTTGTGTCGAGTCACTTGACTAGGCCTACAGCGAAACAGTTAGTGCTGTGTATGAGGATGACAACAAATCCAATCAATGCCGGCAATTAATGCGGAGGTATATGTTCCTTTGTTAAATAAAAATCACCTCTAAAAAATACTGCTCATGGGTGGGCAAGCAGAAGAAGATCATCGCTCTGCCTTGAAATTGAAGTACTGTTGCTTTCGCCACATCCGCCCCAGCAAGCATGTGATTAATTATTGGTATATATTTAATTTAGTCACACCTCAATAAGTCACACAGCCCGGGGGAAGAGGGTTGGGGTTTGTTGAAAGTATGGAAGGGGGTTTGGGGAAAGGTTTGAAAATGAAAAACAGTACGCATGGACAAACAACCAAACACAATCTCTGTTGACTACCCTATCCATATCAATATGTTAAGGGAGAAAAAGGAAATGCATGCATGATGATGATTGATAAGGAGACCCGGATTACATACAGTTCTTGTTCAGTTGTTCCGGGCTTAGTTTTACAGATAGCAAATAACATTTTTTAATATTGGTAGGGATGAATCCTAAACAGAGAGCAAACCTAATGATAATAATAACAACAAGAAGAACACACTGTTGAAAAGATTGTAGACTAAAAAATGAATCAAATTATTATTATTTAAAAGATAATGAAAGTTGATACTGTTACTGTGTTATCCTGGTCAAAAATGTGGATTTGCATCTCGGCTTTCATCTTGGTCCTCTCGTCCATCAATCTTGGGTGTTGCCAGTCGCCACTGCCTGCAAGGCAAATGTAGATTTATTGGTAAGGTAAGTGTGCATTGTAATGTTTTCCCAAGTATAGCGCAAGGCCCGGCCTGTAATTGTAGATGGAAAAACAAAAGGGATATTGAGAAACAAAGTTGAAAGAAATGCACAAGTTATGGTGTAGTGCAACAAGTACACTTCCCGAGGCGACATTTATGCATCATCTCTACTCTACTCTGTTTCCAGCATTGACCTTCAACAACAACAGGACAGAGCAGGCCCACAGTGACCGCACGTCGCTTAGCACATCCTCCGTTTAGAGTACTTTTCTTTAAAGAGTTCGACAACGCACATATCCAGCAACATAGCATTTTACAATTTAAGTGAGTAAATCAATTCACGGCAGTCATCCCACCGCTACACTCGACTTCACTTCTACATAGACATTTAGGTCTGCTGTGGTTGTTGTTGACGTGTTTACTTTTTATGCCACTCATGAAACGTCCTCCTGACTTGTTATTATTCCATCAATCATCTCCGATACATGTACTGACTGACTGTGAAGATCGAACTGCATTAGAAGTACAATTTTTTTATTACACAACAAGAGTAGAAATATTGTTGACTTGAGTCACTCTTTAGTGTGTACAGTAAGACTTCTACTACACTTTGACTTCACTTCACGCACAACAAACAAATAACAAAAACATAAACACCAATCGCTCAGAGTCAGGTGTCCAATGCATGACTTCATTTTCATTACCTGTTCCTTCTCATCTTAAGTTAACGGGCCGTCTTTTTCGCCATCATCAGGATGGACAGTGCTGTTGTACTCAGTGTGCAGCTTTATTGTGCTACCATGCCACTATGTGTATAATTAACTTGTCTTACTGTATTTCTAAGAGTATATTTTACAATTGTCTTTTTTTTCTTTTTGATATATGCAGTAGAAGTACAAATTTCTTATTAAAAATAATTGCAAGAAGGGGGAAATTGCCTTGAGTTATGTTTAGTGTGTACTGTAGAAAGATGATTAGTGCACAATGAAATAACTTCATGCACAACAAACAACAACAAAATCACTCAGTCTGCGTCCAATGCATGGCAGCAATCATTCATTACCTGTTCCATCTAATTTTCAGTTAATGGGCAGTTTCTCTTGGCTCTGAAAGGAGGATAGCTATAGTAGTCATCATGTTCCACTTCTTTTGGCGGGACTAGGAAAGATTTTATTTGTTCTTCTATTTTGCATCATCCAATCATCATCTGTCTTGAGGGCAATGGATTTAGGGAGATTCAGGAGGATGGAGCGGAGGAGCTGGATACGGAGGACTGTACTGTGAAATGCAGATACCTGAAACTTGTATATTGAAATAAGAAGAGTAGAAGACGGTGGTGATGGGTTTGTTGTGATTCAAAGTTTGTAACCGGAAAGACAGACACACAAATAAAGGAAAATAAGGGAGGAAGACAGTAAGTGCAAGCCTAATTGTTAGGGAAGTATAGCTCGTCCTAAAACTCTGGGGGTTCAGTCAGCAGTAGGTAATCATGTAACACACTACTTCCGTCACCTGAGCCACTGTCCTCATATTCCTCCCTTTCTTCATGTATTATGTAATTCGATGGTATGAAGTGCTAATTCATTTTGATCATTGTTAACCTCTCCATGTTTTTGGGCGAGATACTGGTCCTTCTCACTGTTACAATGGAACCAGCAGCACTGAAAACACATTCGGAAGAGACACTTGCGACAGGGCAAGCCAGATAGCTTATCGCCAGCCTGCTGAGCAGTGGCCATTCAGCCCTTTTCCTATACCAATACTGCAATGGGTTTTGATCAATGTACACCTTTGTTGGGTCATCCAGATATGCCTGGACCATCCGCTCAATGTTCAGGGGTGCTGCTGCTAACCTGTGTTCGGGCTCTTTTCTCTGTGCATCAGCACTGTGCTTAATATCAATGCCTAACTGTAAATACCAATCGTGTAACGATTCTACTGGGCCTAATGATCCAGTTGTTGTCTTGTTGTCAATAGTGATGGTGAGTGTTGTGAGCCAAATGCACTAACCTCAGCCTCCGAAGTTGCGCTTGATGCCGCATGCCCTGCGTTGGGTTAATCTAGCGGGCTTTTAATTAGCAGCCGTTCATTTTCCAACTTACTCGCTGCCTCAGCTATCCAAGTTTTAGAGCGGGCAACATCATCTCTGAAAAAGGAATTAATGTCTTCAGTGCCAATTTTGCCTGTGGATCCAGAATTGTGGCAGAAATGTAATGTTCTTGTGACAAAATCTTATTTTGCACCCTTGTATTTTCAGCTAAGTGACGGGCTAAGCTCTCCACCAAGTCATAGGCTTCTTTTTTTCCTCTACACCTTTGTAGGATTCAGACACCTTCTTCAGCTGATGCTCTAGCATTTGCAATAATGGGATAGCTTGGCCCATTGTACAGTCCTCCTTGCTGACTTCACGTGTGAAGACCTCAAAAGGATGAAACATGTCAGTCAGGCATTTAACTGGGCACCATTGGTCCATCTGAAGGGTCATGCCTTTCACAGTAGCATCCAGTCTTTGCATGACATACTCATTGAGTAATCTGTACTGCTCAAACAGACAATCAAGCATGTAATACGTTGAGTTCCAACGAGTTGCCACCTCCTGGATGAGTGCTTTGACTGGCATGTTATATTCACGTTGAATGATCCTCAGCTGCTTCCGAGTTTTAAAACAATGGCTGAAATGAGTGCATATTCTTCGGCAGATGGTCAGTAAGTTGCTGACTATGGGTTCTTTTTTCAGAAAGTCTTGAACTATAATGTTTATGCAGTGCGCCAAACACGGAACCCAGAAATAGGAACCAAGCTCCATGGCCTTAAGTACATTACTGCCAATATCTGTGGCAGCAAAACCAATACTAAGCCCTCTTGGGCGAAGCCATTCAAAAACCTTGGTGCGAAAGTCTTCCAAAATGTTTACAGCAGTATGAGATTTCTCCATGGTGAACATGGCTACAGTTGCATGTTTATGAGTAGCTTTAAAAATCTCAGCTCTGTCAACAGCACCTCGTTCAGATAGCTTATCTCTAACCCCTACAAAAGAGACCCAGTGTGCAGTGATGCACATGTAATCTGTGGCTTGGCAACTGGTCCACATGTCTGTTGTCAGGTGGATATTGTGAACAGCACTCTGCTGCAAAGCTTGTCCAACCAATTCCAGCACATCATGATGTAGTGGCGAAACAGCAATTCTTGCAAAATAGGACCGGCCGGGAACCTTCCATTTAGGGCAGATG
Source organism: Lissotriton helveticus (assembly GCF_964261635.1). Classification (NCBI taxonomy): domain Eukaryota; kingdom Metazoa; phylum Chordata; class Amphibia; order Caudata; family Salamandridae; genus Lissotriton; species Lissotriton helveticus. The sequence goes on along the minus strand of NC_136067.1, from coordinate 764,406,649 downwards.
GCTGACACAAATTCAAGGAAACCCACCCCTTCCACAAATGAAAAAGGGAGAAGGTCCAGTGCTAACATTTTAGCCAGCTTCGCATTGTACAACCGTGCCGTTGGGTGGTTGCGTTGGAATTGCACCTCCAACCTAAGCATGCTCTCAATGGTAGGCTGGAATACTTTCCTTTGTGGTGCTGTTGTTTTCATTAACCCACTTAGGCTCAACGACGCAGTTTGTCTCATTGCAGTGTCTCAGCCTGACTCTGAGTATGGCTCTTAATGCGGTGCCACTCAGATGTTACTGAGGAGGATGGGGGCGGTACCTCTACACTACTGGGGACATGGCTAGAAATGCCTCCCTCTTCTTCACCTTCCACCACAATAATAGCGTCCCCTTATTCTTCATACCCAACTTCAATGGGTGAGTTTTTTTACTTTGTTTTAAGTGAAGTAGGTGATTCTCCCACACAATAGTGTGGTGTATTCTGAGATGACTTGCTTGGCCTCCGGTACCATAGTTTGTACCAAGCTTACCCCGCCAAACACCTTGTCGACAAATTGAGCATATAGCAACGATCTCCTCCTTGGTGCTAACAGAAAAGATGTACCAAACTGGGGAGGAGAACTTTCTGGCCCTGCTGGATGTGCCACTTTCAATACCAGATGAACTGGAGGGTGTGCTTGGAATGTGACTTTGTGCAGCTACAATGTGAACTTTACTACTACTACCTATTGAGATGGTTGAGCTGGATGTAGGTCCCTGCCGGACCTTTGAAAATATGGCAGCTGGAGGTCGTGGTGGTGTAACCTGTGTTGGTGGTATCCGTGCTACATCCAGCTAAGTAGCAGCCTTTCTGGATAGGGTGAGAATGTTGGTCTCCATCCCCTTTGGGGCGGGAGTGATGTGCGTGATGACTGGCTCGTCTTCATCAACATCATCTCCCTCTTCTACATCTACCGCCATAACTCTAAGTTTTTCTGGAACCTTCCTTTTCAGAAGCATTGTCTTGTGGCGTGCATCACTCTCAGACTGAGCTGCTGGCTGCCTAGTGGCATGACGATCATCAGAAGCGGGGCTTGAAAAAGAAGATGATGGACTAAGCCTCCTTTTCCTTGATGGTGGTCTGGAAGACAATAAATCTTCCGAAACAGTGGTTTGCTCCACTTTGTCTGCAGGAAGCTCGATTTCCTGAAATGCCCCTACTTCAGGAGCAACAACTACTGTTGTGGGCTGTTCTTGCGGTTGCTGCTGTTCTTGCGGCTGCTGCTGTTGTTGTTGCGGCTGCTGATGCTATTGTTGTTGCGGCTGCATACTTATCTGCTGAGTTTCCGCCTGCGCAGATTGTGTACTACTTTGCGATAATGATATTTCAACATCGCTGCTCGTTAGTAGACTGGCTACCTCTGTCACACTCAAGGGCTTGGGCCTAGGTTGGTGGGGTTGGACCACTGGTGCGGAGGTGCTGCTCCCAGCTTGGTTCCCAGACAACGCTGCTGCAGGCGTAACTTTTTTGGTCCCAAAAAAACATTGGCCGGCACACCAGTCGTGGTTAATGGAACTTCCTTTTTCTGTTCCTTCTTCACACCGCCAACTTTCTTGGTACTGGACTTGGTACCTTTCTTGGGGCCATCTTCTTCAGATGTCAGGCAGGATGCAGATGCACAACAAGTTGTGGTCACACGTGGACGTGATGCACAGCAGGACTTCTTTCTGGCTGGCAGTACAACGGGTGATGATGATGACACCTCATCCTCTGGATTTTTGTGCACCTAAAAGCAAATAAGTCAGGAGAAGAACATCAGTGAAATGTTGCATTTGTTGTTGTGGTTCAGTTACTACTGTACTAGTGGAAACAAAAGATATAGTCTAGCCATTTCTGAGACTTTGTCAACAAGGGCTATGTTATACTACTGTGTACACACACTACACTCTCAGGAAGCATAGGAAAGAGAATAAGAACCAACAAAATAAAAATTTAATTGAAGTGGGGTGGACCCTATTTGCCATTAAATTATTTGAGCGTCACATCATTCATGGGGCTGCTGCTGGCAAAGGGGGTGGATGGATGGAATCAGTAAGCCAATAGGAAAACCATGGCAAAAGCAGGACCCAATAACTCCAACCACAAAAAAAGGCCACCAGCCACATGGACACTCACAAATCACTAGCAACAAGCAGGGGGCCTGGGAAACACCAGGAGCTGACAAAAAGCCTGAAAAAGCCAGGCAAAGGATGCATGCTAAAGCACACTGCTCTGCCTTTTTAATGCAGAAAAATACAAATGTGAAAATTCACAGGCCCCAAAAAGGTTTGCAGGGTGCATGCATTGCACAACAACACACACCAGACACACAAAACAAGGGCATGTCTTTAAGACGCCGAACATCAGAAATCCCACCCCAAAAAAACACATTTCCCAACTCAATCCAATACCATCCATGCCCTAAATGATGTCTAAATTCAACAGACCACACAGAAACACTTGATTAATAAAGCTGTGGCTACCTGCTCTGAGCCTACTGGATGAAAGCAGGCCTGTTGGCAGACAAGGCCAGACAAGCTTGCAGGCCTAGGCTTCAAAAGGGCCACCAGCCACATGGCCAGTCCCAACATAAGAAAGCCCACCCCAAAAAACACATTTCCCAACTCAATCCAATGCCATCCATGCCCTAAATGATGTCTAAATTCAACAGACCACATAGAAACACTTGATTAATAAAGCTGTGGCTACCTGCTCTGACCCTACTGGATGAAAGCAGGCCTTCTGGCAGACAATGCCAGACAAGCTTGCAGGCTTAGACTTCTAAATGGCCACCAGCCACATGGCCATGCCCAACATCAGAAAGCCCGCCCCAAAAAAACACATTTCCCAACTCAATCCAATGCCATCCATGCCCTAAATGATGTCTAAATCCAACAGACCACACAGAAACACTTGTTTAATGCAGCTATGGCTACCTGCTCTGAGCCTACTGGATGAAAGCAGGCCTGTTGGCAGACAAGGCCAGACAAGCTTGCAGGCCTAGGCTTCTAAATGGCCACCAGCCACAAGGCCAGGCCCAACATCAGAAAGCCCTCCCCTAAAAAAACACATTTCCCAACTCAATCCAATGCCATACACGCCCTAAATGATGCTTGAAAATTAAATACATTAAAAAAACACCAAAGGAACAGTTGCTTCATCATGCACACACCCATGAGGCCATGACTAGCTCTACTACAGACTACTACTACGCACAACATTTTTAAAAAAAGGAATGATATTTACCAAAATTAAATTGTAGTTGCAACAACTGCAATGCCCCCAATCAAACAGACACAACAACCACTTACTTGTAAAATATCCAATTCAAAAATCCTCAAATGCAATTGCAATGATGCAGCAGACAAAAAGAGTGATCTTTCCAGCTCAAAATCCAAAGGCAGAATGAGCAGGAGCTGGACAAAGCACCGGGAGGAGCCTGCTGGACAGGAACAGGAACAGGAAGTTGGAGATTCTGCGGCACTTCCTCCCTCTCCCCCAATTTAAAAAAGGACTCCTTGCACAAAAAAGGACAGCCAAATGTCAATCTGAGGAGTTTTTTATCCAAATCATCATTTGCAGAAGGTTTTATGCTGCTAGAGCTGATATTCTTCTCCAAATTGAAAATTTTACATGTTCGAGTTCTGGAGCTTCACATTACATCCGCCGGATGTCCAAAATGACGTGTTCGCATTTACTCGCTCCCGGTTACGTTGAATATGACGTGTTTGCATCCTCAAGCTCTCGCTCGCGGTGGAGAATGATCTCATTCTCTCGCGGTGCATGATCGCGAGACGAATGACGTGATAATGGGCGCGAACTCTCACGAGATAGAGCAAACGGCTACCAACATGGCAACATCTCGTGGAGCATGCGACCAGATCGGGAAAACTTGTCGGCGAACGCGGGGATCGAGATAAGGCGAAATTTTTGCCTTTTCGCGCTCTCCGTGGAACGCGAAAATATCGCAATTTCCACGAGCGGAACAGAATTTGACGCCCACCCCTAGAATTAACCCACCCACTCATAATCAGGCTGAGTTGCTATAGACAGTGCTGTGAATTGTGTGGCACAGATCTTCTTTGCCACTTTAACAATTGCTAAAATCAACAGTTGTGGATACAGTAGTTAAACATATAATAATAATAAGAAAAAAATGTAACAATAATAATAAATATGTCTGCCAATAACCTTATTATTATTAGTTGTAGTAGTAGTAGCAGTTGATTGGTAGTTTGCTAGCACTGAGAGACTTGAAAATGCTGTACTTTCTTAATACACGAGTGTTTGTATGTCAAATTGCATCTTTAAATAACAAATTATGGCTACTCACTGATAATAACCTATTATATGCAATTAGTGACATTAGGTAGAAAAACAAAATAGTGATTGTTGGAATGCTTGAACTATTACCTGCACTGGTAAGGACTGGTGACCCATTTTCAATCAGTATTGATCTTGCTCCAATAAGAAAAGTTCAGCCCCCAACTCTGTCAGTTGGAAACACACGTGAGCAGAGTAGAAGGATGGTGGAGTTATATGAACTAAAATCTGCCGATAGAATAGAGAATTCAGATAACACCAACAATAGAAAGAAAAGTGTATTTCATAGGATAGCATTAAAGGAGTCAGCAGGAGAAGGGTTGGTGGGGGCATAGATGAGACAGTAAAAGCTGCAACCTTCCCACCACACCCAAGCAGTGAAGGTTACTCAACAAATTGCTTGTCAGAAATAAGGTTATCTCACATCTTCAATGAAAATAACAAAGGGGGAGGGAAGAGAGTCCCTAGGGTACTTATTGCTCTAGTGACAGACCAGATACACAATTCTGAACTATTAATGATATTAATGTCGTAGTGATGCCAAAACAGGAGCCTCCAGAGAGAAAGTACAGAGATGACAAGAATCCAAAAGGAAAAGAGTGGAATGCAATGCAAAAGGCAAAAGGGTAACCTGTCATCCCCAAACAAAACCTTGGATAAAAGCAGTAGAATTGAAGCCGGAAATTAAGAGAAGCAGCACAGATTTACATGTGTGGAAATGTGGTGGTCTTGGTCTGACTAACTTTGGCGGCTATGGTACCCAAACAGAAATAACAGAGTTAAATTAACATGGGAAACAAAAGCGAGGGGTTTCCTATCCTAAGTCAGTGAATGAGACCAATGGCCAACCCCAAGACGGATATTTTTCAGATATGTGCATATTCTCAACAGCCTCAGTGGGCACATCGTGAAGCATAAGGCTGCCGTGACTGGACATCAAGGCCTCCATGCTTGGACTAGGATTCCTTTTTTTCATAGAGAAACACCTGGTACAAACTTTAGTGCCCAATATAACCCTTTTCAAATATTGCTCAACTTGTATTTGATAGTCCATTTTAGGTTGACTACCTTTTTTTTAACTCGATTTGATCTGATTTTATGCCCAAATAGTTTGCACTATTAATCTCTATTACCTTTATGACTGATTTATTTCATGTGTCTGTGTAGACCTTTTATTAGTTCGATGTTATTACAAGGCAATTGCAACTTATTTATTAGCGGGCTTCGTTTTAAAACTATTTACATGTCTGCCTGTTTTACACTGTCATGCTGCAAGACTCAGATACCCGAAGTGAGTTAAGTCGAGCTACCATAGTGGCTTGTAAAATGTGCACAATAACAATCCTGGCCTGTGAAGAACACAAAAATATTGCACATGCAGTTGTATACCAATATGATGCAATGGTAACAAAAAGACAAACAGATGCCACACGTGACAAATGGAGACTAATGGGGTCAAATGGGGATTTGGGGGGCAGCAAACCAAAGGAAGGTCTGCCCTTGGGGTGTTTAGGGAAGTGGGGCAGTCTCTGCACCGCGGGTCTGGGCTGCATTTGGGCTATGTTATAGCCCAGCTATAAAATCCCTCCATTTTGGGTGCCAGCCAACATTTTAACATGATGGCATGGTGGCTGGCACCCTCAGCTAGGTTTTTGTGTGGTAGGATGTAGTGCATTTTCTAGTCTAGGCGCTGAGCTGTACTACATATACTCGCGGCATACGATCGGTTAGGGGTCCCATTTACTGTTGAGGATGGCAGACGATCGGGTACAGCAGGTGGTCCGGCTCTTGGTGGCTGCTAGGAGGCTGGATCCTTTGAAGAACGGGGCAGATATCCATGCGCGCCCCCCGCAGAAATCCACCGGGGGAGCTGCAGCAGCAATCATGGCCTGCACGCTGGAGCGCAGGCCCCCGGCCTCGTGGCAGGTGAGGGGCTGTTTGCACGTGCGGGGCGTGGCTCCTTCCGTATGGAAGGCAACCAGTAATGCTGGTGGGGGGTGTGGCAAGGTGGTTTGCGCAGCCTCCCCCCACCCCCGGTCAGCTGGGCCATGTACGAGGAAGTCGTAGTTTGGGCGGGCCCCCTCTGTAGGGATGGGAAGCCCCTTCCATTCAGGCAGGTATTGGAGCACTGCTGGGCCTCCAGGGACTCAGCGGAGGCCTCACTTGTTACTCCAGGGGGCGGGGTCATATGTCAGGATGCCTTGCAAGTGCCTGGCGAGGTCTCTCTAGGCTGGAGCATGGGTAGGGCTGCAGGCACGGGATCTATGGCCCCTCGCAGCACCACAAGGCAGGGAGATGCGACACAGGGCCAGTCCCATGCACAGTAGGTGGTGGACTTAGAGGCCAAGATAAGCCATCTCAGAGCAATAAGGGCCCGTGCAGCCCCGGTCCTCAGGTGGACTTCAGGGAAGTCTATAGGCAACTCCTGAAGGGTAGGGGGAAGAGGGGGAGGAGCCAGCTTGGAACCCAGGGACTGAGGTAGGTCGGGGAGTGGGACTCATGGCAGGGTTGTGCAAGGGCTTCGAGGGGAAGGACACTGGGGAGGGCCCAGTGGTTATCAGAGCGGGGGTCCTGGGGTTGGGGGGCCTTAATGGACTGTCTGGGGGGTAGTTGACCTGGTCTAGAGTGATGGGGAGGAGATGGAGGGAGAGGGGAAGGGGGTAGGGCGGGGTAGGATTGCCCTTCAGGCAGTGGGTGGTGAAGCTCCCAAATATGTTTTATGGCACAGCAAGGGGTCAGAGCATTCACCTGGATTAGCAGGTGGGAACAGGGGGTGGGGGGCAGGCTGGGATAAGGTGTGGTGCACCAGCCTGGTGCAAGTGCTCCCCCAGGTAGGGCAGCACATCAGGGTATGGGGGTACCTTAGATTTTGGTTTGGACCTGACCAACACACTGGACCATGTTCAATTTTCACAGTGTGGCGCTCGTGCAGGGAGGCCTGACTCAGGTGGGTCCTGTTCGGCACAGCGGCCCCAAGGAGAAGAGTCAGTGAAGCCCCATGCAGCTAGCTGGCATGCGTCGGTAGACTCCAAGATCACTGCCGCAAGTGGGTACAGCGCAACCCCGGCCGGTGCAACGGGTGGAAGGATTACAGGCATACTCCACCTCTCTGGATCAAGGGCGGACACCCACTGCAGCAAGGAAAGGTCGGGGCAGGGTACAGTCTCCCCATATAAGGCTACAGCTCAGGTCTTGGGAGCCAGTGCTGGTGAAATCATGACGCTTGATTATGATGAGGACAGCTTAGAAGAAGGGGAGCTGAGGGAGGAGATAGAAACACAGTGGTGGGAGGAGGAAGTGTTGGTGGGTTCTGATAACGTTTGCACTTCTAGTATTTTTCAGGAACAAAGAACCCAGCAAAATGGGCGGGTGCCGAAATCTTTGGTCCACAGTTGGTGTTGAAATGGCGGGCCCCTGAGCTGACACTGACTTTTGTGCCAGTAAAAGGTCAAAGCAGGAGGTAAATGTGGTTGCAGAGGGTAGGGTGGGGTCCATGGAGGGGGACTATGAATGGTGGGGAGGCCCACGTTTGTACGGTCTCGGTGGGAACAGAGGCCAGAGAGACTTCAGAAAGTGGGGAGGCCCACTTTACTATGGTATCCGTAGGGGTGGGAGCTGGGAAGACCCACACCGCATAAGGAAAGGGCAATACATGCGGGACGCCGGCATATGGACAAAAGACCTTCCGGTGCACACAGTGCAGGAAAAATCAAATCCAGCAAAGACAGAAGGGCGCACAAGCACTACAGCAGTAGGACAAGGGGACAAGGGCAACCAGTTAGACCCTGGGGACAACAAAGTATAGACATGAGATTCAAGAAGCTCCCATATATGGACACAGCAAAACCTTTGGGAGCACATTTAATTCCGTCAACGAAGGATAAAATCTGGAGAGGGGATTATATAGAAATCCTTAAATTACTACACAGGGAACTTAAATCTAAGGAAGACTCTAAAAAGGAAGAGCTAGAGCTATCCAAACGCCTACTGGTCCCGGTGACTATTGTAAACGGGACAGCCGCTTTTCTTATCTATGCCAGAGTCTCCTGTGAAAAATTTCCAGAGAGGGCAGTGGCCTTGTCTTGTATATAGATGTCATTAGGAAGGCCCACTTGAATTTAGGGGACCATGCCTGGGCACAATAGGATGAAGAATTCCGGGCCGGGCTAGCAGTGGACCCGGATGCATAGTAGGGTGAACTAGATACGGATTTATGGCAACACACCATGGAGCCAGCATAATTTGGTAAGACTATATTTACAGCTAGTGGACTGCCAATAGTATACAAGCCCTTTCAGGGTCACCCCACTAGAGGCAGGGTAAATGGGAGCAACAGGGCACAGGGGACTCAAATGGGAGCCAGCTGGGATTACCACAAGGACCTATGTAGAAGGTAACTCTGCAAATTCCGGCAAAAATGCTCGGGTAGACACCTGCTGGTCACCTGTTTCTTGGCTGGCACCTCCAATGTCATAGGCTACGGGTAACAGCAAGGGAATATAGGTAGCCAGTCGGGAGCACTACAGGGAAACCAGTATGGTCGGGGTGGGGGATTCCGGTCAGGTAGAGAGGTGCAGGGACCTGGAAGAAAAGGCTGCTATACCCATTAACATTGAGAAATTGGCGGGGCAGGGCTTGGATGGCAGCAGTAATGGATGCCTAAATCCGTCACTTGGCACACAGGAGAGCTCTCAATGCCGCAATCGGTGGTTATAATGCAAGACGATGACCACACAGTGGTGGCGTCAGGGCAATCTAGCATGATAAGGGGGGCTGCTATTCTTGCTAAACGAAATTGTATAAATACTGGTCGGAAACTAATGGAAAAAATGGGCGGTGGGCCGTAGCAGAGTGTAGTCTTGAAGGGAGGAACTTGACGCTTTGTACAGTATATGAAGCTAACCTGGACGATCCGGGAGCTTTGAATGAAATAAACTTGGAACTGGCTACCTGGCCGCAAACAGTGGTGGTATGCGGAGACTTTAATATAAACTTGTTGAATAGAGCATTACAGGATGGGTCTGACAAGTATAAGGGGCGAAAACCAAAAATATTTACGGCATTGCATAATCTAGTTAGTGATCATGGACTAGTGGATGTGTGGGGAAGTTTGATGGGACATGCCTGGGCACAATAGGATGAAGAATTCCGGGCCGGGCTAGCAGTAGACCCGGACGCATAAAAGGGTAAACTAGATACGGATTTATGGCAACACACCATGGGGCCAGCATAATTTTGTATGACTATATTGACAGCTAGTGGACTGCCAATAGTATACAAGCCCTTTCAGGGTCACCCCACTAGAGGCAGGGTAAATGGGAGCAACAGGGCACAGGGGACTCAAATGGGAGCCAGCTGGGATTACCACAAGGGACTATGTAGAAGGTAACTCTGCAAATTCCGGCAAAAATGCTCGGGTAGACACCTGCTGGTCACCTGTTTCTTGGCTGGCACCTCCAACGTCATAGGCTACAGGTAACAGCAAAGGAATATAGGTAGCCAGTCGGGAGCACTACAGGGAAACCAGTATGATCAGGGTGGGGGGGGTTCCGGTCAGGTAGAGAGGTGCAGGGACCTGGAGGAAAAGGCTGCTATACCCATTAACATTGAGAAATTGGCGGGGCAGGGCTTGGACGGCAGCAGTAATGGATGCCTAAATCCGTCACTTGGCACACAGGAGAGCTCTCAATGCCGCAATCGGTAGTTATAATGCAAGACGATGACCACACAGCAAGTTTTCCACACTTGCCGGGACCTATAGAACGCTTCAAGACTGCATTAGCCAGGTTTGACAGCCTCAAACACACTGAATTTGATATCGTGTCGGGCCGCTGCATGGTTGCTGAACGGTAGAGTCAAAATGGTGGTGGCACCCTCGACAGACCAGAACACCGAGTAATTTGCTGCCTCGACATGTCCCGCGCTGTCATGTATTCCTATAGGTTCTGAATCGATCCCCCTATTCCTGACCCTATTCTGGTTAAACTAACTATCAAGTTAACTAACAGTCAGCCCATGAGGCAAGAAAAGCCCCCATGATGCAGATACCGTTATCTGACGCAGTCACACTACGGCACAGGAACGTGTTATCTGATTAGGTCATAACGCTTGAGATCTAATTAGACAAGCGACATTCCTCCAGCCCCTGATAAGGCATACGACGTTCTCATAACAAATCAAACCTATGACAACCTGGAAAATTCGTGCGGCCATTGTTTTGATTTCACAGAGAACTTCAGTAAAAGAATGTGCTAACGAGCAAGTCGTATGACATCTTTATTGACGTATCTATGTCCATCCTTACGTCAATCTCGGCACCTTTAAGGTATAAATATTGCCGATCTTGCCCTATGCAAACACACGCGTGGTGACGAGACGGAGCAGCCATACTTGCCGAAGCCCAGAAGCAGAGCAGACCCCGCTGGCAGCAGCCCCGCCTTCCTGACGCGCTGAGAGACGCGCTGCTTTCTCCTGCCGAGAATCCAGCACCGGCGTTTCTGGGCAGCCCTCGCAGGCAGCCTGGAATATCGAGAGCAGAGAAAGAGATACCATTCCTCATTCATCCTAACTTCCAGGTACAGAACTGAATAACCCCTCACAGAGAATTCTTTAGTTATTCACTTGGCAAAAACAAACTTAACTTAAACTGTAACTTTCTATTCCCGCCCACGCATTAGACTTAGGTCAGGTACACGGGGTAGGCGTATTTAGAAACACCAGTTGAGCACGTTTAGTCAAATGTATATGTGTATGTAAATATATTTTAATCATTTTAAACATCATATGGCTCAGAAACCATATCAATGTTTTTACAGTATTACTTTATACTATTGCTTTTAATGTATGCACTTTACTTAACTATAAGTATTGCAATAATATCGATCCATTTCTCTTGTACGAGAAAAGAGACTGATCAATAAATAACACCTTTTTATTGAACACGCCCGTCTCTTCCTTTTCTCTACAATCTGATGAGACTAAGAATGCACGTACTGACTGAGTAAAATAAATGCCTTGTGCTCACACGACTCTGGAGATACACTCTTGATTAGGGGAGAGCAAAGTTGTCATGTTCTATGGTTGTCAGAAACTAAATCCCTTCTTGTCTAATCAGGGGAGTTAATTCTTTCCTGAACATTCGAGAAAGTTTCTAGCGAACTCTGAGCTACGCTGGCAAACCCAAAACTTAAGTCTAGTATCGACAGTAGTAGACCTAGTTAACGTCTGGCCTAGGCCTTTACTGCTGTAGGTATTATTCCAATGCGCAGAGCCTATTGGGAAGATAGGAACTACACTACATGGCGCCCAACGCGTTTGGAAAGGGCGATAAAACTAACGTAAGACATTTAGAGTAACTCAGTCGTGCTTTCTCACTCAGACCCCTTTTCCCAAATACTCCAAAGACGTCTGGAGTGGGTGAAAGGTAATATCCTCCAAAACCTCTCAGGAGGGAACTCCTATGTAAGGTTCTTGGTATAGTCAACGTTGAAGGATAAACAGTTCCAAAATATTGTGCATCTAATCTTTGTTCCATAAGAAACCTGATCTGCAAACAAACATAATACCATCCTGTCGGTAAAATGGGAGACAGTGATGAAGAAAGAGAGGCAGTTAGATTAGCAGCTGAAATAGTAGCAGCTGATACTGCAGCACTAGATGCGGACGGGGATATAATACTCATCCCGGTCGCCAAAAGGAAATCTATAACCTTAAAACTTATAGAAAATGGACTGACACCTAGAGGTGGCACAGTCATATTCGTAATTGAGGCACACGAATATCGGCAGACAGAGGTATACTATACATGGATACATTTTCCAGCAGCAAATGCTGTAACAAAGTACTTCCACTATTACAAAATAGAGGTTCCACCCGACATTTACACTCCTTTCGAGGAGGTGGAAGTACCACCAAATTCCAAGAGCATTTGCTCTTATTTGATGGCGCCCTAATACATAATAATCACATCACCAGGCTCGGTCCTTTAGGTAGACCAGGAGCAACGTGGCCGGTCTTAGCCGGATACACACCACACCCAGACATCGAAGGAATGTCTACAGGAGAGCTGTTAATACAGCTAAAACAATTACTAAAAATTCATAGACAATTAGTCCAGTATGTAATGCGGACTTCAACAATTCAGCCAGCGATTAAACTTCCACAGCTGACCCCTCACCAGGGGAACACAAATAAAATCACACCACAGAACATCCAATCCTGCCTAGGTAAAGTTCCGGCTAAACGGGAACAGATACCATTCTGGTTGGCACAGAAAATCACCCAAATAGAGGCGGTGTTTCCTGACACCACCCCGCTAGAAAAACACAGGATTCTGACTATATGTCTCCCAATGGGAATCGCACCACACATAGAGGACTGTGACACTTGGGGTACAGTCTTTGCTTCAATCTACACAAAAACGCACGGTGTTCCATCCATTTCCGTAATACCAGATGTGCTAAAACAAATTCAAGATGAATACGGTCCAGAACCAGCTTTAACTCTTGGTATGAAATTACTGAAAGACTTCAAGCAGGTCTCGGCTATATTATTAGCCAATATAAAAGGTGAAGCAGCAAACGTGGCGATCCGCCAGAGGTTAAAAGAGACAGATATAGCAGACCAACCAGCTGAAATTGCCAGAATCATAGAAAAATCCTATGAAGAACTAGGTAGAGATAGTTTAGGTGGAATACCAGTAAAACCGCAACTGACTGAAAGTCCAGAAAAAATATTTTTTAATAATAATTCACCAAAAAAGAACTGGGATGGAAACAAACAATCCAATCCAAAAGAAAAGAAATTCCAGTCCCGAGGAAGGTCTCCTAGGCGAAGGGAGAAATCTCCGAACCAGAGACACAGGTCACCCCAGAGTGACCCCTCTGGGAAAAGATATAACCTTAGAAATAGGGATAATATTAAAAAACCTGATAGATATCAAGACATTGATACACGTCCCTCTCAATCTTTTCAGACTTCCTCGCAGAAATCGGAAAGAAGAGGACGATCAGAACAAAGAGAAGAGCACGCCAAGTCCAAAGACAAGGAACCTGCTCAACAAAAAAAGAAATTACAATTTCCAAAAAGAAGGTAGCCAGTATTAAGGTAGTTAACAATGCCGAGAATACTGAGGACACAACTGAAAAACGGAGAGTGGGCTCAGACAATGCTAGACAGCGCAGCAGAAGTGAGCATAGCTCGCAAAGTCCTTATGAATCATCTGGAGACAGTGGACACGAATGAATATCTTCAAGTGGAAACTGCAGACACCAGAGTTAGCAAACCCCACAAGATATACGAGATAACATTACGTATAGAGGGAGATAAGACTAGGAAAATAAGGGGACTATTTTGGGATAACCTCTCCAAGGGTTATGACATCCTTCTAGCTGAAAAAGACTGGCCACCAGAGTTTGTCAGGGAATGCCCTCATGGCGAAGAAGTAATTATGCCTGCCTTCTCGAATCAAATCCCGATTCATAAAAAATACACACTTGCTAGAAAGTGGGCAGTGGCCTTAGCACCTGCTTTATATAAAAATCATGTAGGATGGGATGAGGATTCTCCTCCTCACAAAATCCAGTTAAAATCACAACCTACTGCACAAAGGCAGTACCCAATTAAGCAAGAAGCTAAAAAACAGGTAAATGAAATACTAGATCAGCTAGAATACCAGGGGGTGATTGAAACTTGCACCTCACAAATGAACAATCCTTTGTTTCCGGTCTCCAAACCAGACAATTCATATCGTCTAGTTTTGGATTACCGACACCTTAACACATGTTGCAAAACCTTTGCAGTGCAAAACTCACACAGTGCTGCACTAATGAATAACATAGTGCGCAAAAAATACAAAACAACCTTGGACATCTCCAATGGATTCTTTTGTCAAAACATAGCACCAGAGAGCAGATATTTAACTGCATTCTCAGTAAATGGCACTCAAAAGCAATTCTGTCGGTTAGCCCAGGGGTACAAGAACAGCCCGGGGGTATTCTCAGCGAGAGTAACAGAATTACTGCAACTATATGATGATGAAGCATTATCTTATGTCGATGACATTTACTTAACAGACGATGACTTGGATACTCACTTAAAAAGAGTGAACACCATAATACTTGGGTTCGCAGCGGAGGGTTACAAATTCAACTTTAAAAAATCCAGAATTGCCCATCTGACAGTCCTATTCTTAGGATAAGAATTATCAAGTGAAGGCAAAAGCCTGGCTGACAATTTCCTAGAGAAATGTGCCGTAATCCAAGCTCCTAAAACACTAAAAAACCTACAGTCAATTCTAGGCTTCCTAAATTTCGGAAGAACATACATTGCAAATTACGCAAAAAGGGTCAAACCCCTTTATGATCTAATTAAACCAGACTTTAAAAGATCCAATTGGACTCAAACACACACGGAAATTTTGAGATCCTTACAAACAGACATGCTAATTAAAACAAAATTAGAAACACGTGATAACACACACAATCTTGTGATTCGAGTCATCCCAGGGAGATGCGGATTCACATACCTAACCTCTAATGAGGGAGAAAAGGTACCAATTGCATTCAAATCACACTTGTACACAGAAGCTGAACAGAAATTCAGTAATACAGAAAAAATCATTCGTGCAGTTCAAACCGCAATAGCTAGAGAAAAAGACATAGCTGACGGTAGACATATCACAGTCAGAACAGCAGAATCAGCCTTTGAGGCACTAACAACACCGTGTAATTTACCAACAATAACATTGAATCCGGAATGGATACAATGGGTGAATTCAATCACAACGGACAAAGTATACTACTACTTTGATCCAGAACTAGAAGAATTAAAAAATCTAAAATATGAAAAGACGTATCCTCTGCCAATCGACATTCTGCCTCTACGACATTACGCCTGTGTAATCTATACAGACGGACATGCTCAACCCTCCGTTTGGGGAGAACATGCATACAACCCCACATGTGAGATTACAAAAGAAGTGTGGCGCGGAGGTAAACTAAGACCTCTATTAACAAAATCACACTCAGTAGAAACTAATTCAGAACTACAAACTGAAATAATAGCATTGAAGATGGCGCTAGATAATGCGGATCGCGAATTCCCGACACTTATAGTGTCAGATTCATATTACTGCGTCAAATCATATAACAAGGATTTGCAGACATGGATTCAGAACGGTTACAAAGATGACACAGATGCACCAATAAAGCAGAAATTGCTCTGGGAACAAATAGCTCTTTTACAAAAAGAACTACCAAGGACTCACGTGACACACTCACTGAGTCATCAGCGTGATGGCGTTCACGTTGTAGGGAATTCATTGGCTGAAACAGCCGCAGCGGCAGCCACTAAATCGGCTCCCGTAGTTCGAAAAAAGCGTACATTAAAATACATTGACGGTGAAACAGTGCTGGCGGTGAAAACGTCATCAAAAGGCGACTGCTCAGCGTTACCGATCAACTATCCACTCAATTATACATACATAATCGATGCAAACTCCGTCCCTTTTGCTCGAATCCCTGGAGTGGGGGATAGAGTGATTCCAAACATGGACAGGAGAAGCTTGTTAATCGCAGACGCACATATGGGCGAGGGTCTCAGACACCTCAAACTGAAAGATTCTCTGGAAGAATTACAATCACGGTACTGGTGGCCAGGCATGAGCCTGCATTACACCATGTTTGTAAAAAACTGCCCAAACTGCAACAGAGATCGCAGTGGGGAGAGAAACAGTTTAATACCTCGTCGTATCAAGGCAGATAATATGACCAATAAAAAGCAGGGCTTGCGATTAACATATACAGACTAGTTTCCACTTATAATGTAGATCACCAGCACTCGGCTGACGTCCGGACTGTTATACAAAGATTTGCGAGTCTAAATGGCATATACGCTAAGAGCATGCTACGTTCGACCACTGTTTTCACTCAAGCCCACCAGCCTGGGGGGAAACATGGCCGAATGAGCACAGTCCAGCGGGAATCTTCTCACTTCCTTCCTGAGGGTACGGGATGGTGTAAAGAAAAAACCAAGGCAGAAAGCAATCTATAATGGAAAGGATATTAGGTTCGGGAGCTGGGTGGGTCAAACATCTAATAAGTGTCCAACGTAGTCTAAATAACTTGCCAAGAAATTCTCTGAAGGGATTCAGTCCGTACGAATTATTATTCGGAACTAGAATGATTATCTCTGACCTCGACAGTCAGACTTCAGTGGTTAAAGAAAAAAGCTTTGATGTCAAAGACCGTTTGGCTATTTTGCAGGACTTAAACAAAACAAGAAAAGACCTGAGCAACATACAGTTGAAACAACAGCCAACAACCACTGAAGAATCACCACCTGTCCCAGCAAGACCTGTCTGGATTCCAAAAGTCGGGGATCTAGTCAGGGAGAAGATCGTGGTAAAGAAGGAATTTGGGCCTTCTTACAGAAAAGCAGTTACTGTCTTGTCTGTCAACGGGACAAGATCAGTTGTACTACCGCCACTTGCTGGTAAAAAGGAGAACCGAGTTGTATCCATCGACCTGGTAAAACCACAACATGTGGCCAATAACAAACAGTAGGCCAAGTGGACTCCCAATAAGTAGCAGAACACCAAGGTTTGCTACCAGTACAGAGGTCCTAACAAAGAGGCTCATCACATTCGAAACGCCTACAGAAGAACAACAAGGACTATGCAACGATGCAATAGAACTCAGACCTCTGAAAACCCAAATAAAAACATTTAGCAGAGACACACCAATCTACAATGAAGTACCAAGTGAAAATGCAAGAAACAAAAATCCTGAACCAATTGGAACAATTGACAGAACTGCATCCGGCTACTTCATCAACTTCGATGATTCCTCTGAAAGCCTCAGTGAATCAAAGACACAGCCATCATCAAAATCCTTTAAAGACAAAGCTAAGGAACTTTTGAACCAACTGAAAGAAACATATCTGATTTCTCCATGGATTGAATTTTGGGTGGGTTTTGGTGCATTTATCCTCATACTTTGGCTCATCATGGTATTAACTTTGGGACGCTTCATTGAGGGAAAATATGCTAAAATGGACACAGCAAGTCAGAACATCAACTTGGTCCTCAAACCACACACATGTTCACACGTTGAGAAAAGAGAACTTTCTTCAGCCAACTTCACAGCCAATCCTATACCTGGTGGGGTAGCCTGGGACAACACTGACTATGAAATTTATGGTCCGGTCGAGATCCTGAAATATCCACACCAAATCAAGATCTCCTTGAGTGACTTTGCAAAACCAAACTCATTTGCTGATGATTGGGACTTCGAAAGCATTAATAACATGATGTCTGACTTAGTAATGTCTGCTAAATTTACAAAACATGATTATTTGCAAGGTTCTACAAATTATGATAGTATGTATTGCTATAACCACTATGGTAACCATTTTTTACATAAATCTGCACAACCTAGAAATGTTTTAAATTATAATCAATGGGAACATTGTGCAACACCTCCAAAAGGGAGCTCAAGAACCGTTTACGACAAATATTCATATTTTTCAGGTTTTAACACAAGTAATGCTGAAACATTTTATTTTAAATTGTCAAACAAGACAGGGATGAAAACCATGATAACCAACACAAAGTTGATATATTCAGATTCATTCTTCGAAGAAATGAATACTTTTGGATTTGATTATTGGGACACAAATGTTGATTTGAAAAGTGTTTGGGGTACAAAAGAATGGCAAGTACAGGGTTTAGAAGCTTTGTTTAGAGCTTGCATGATCCCAGAACAAATGATATTTTTAAATGACACTGTTCAACAAACCACCTGTCTTGGCCTAACCAAAATCAAAGATTTAAATAAGCCGTCTATTCCAAAGCCAACAATGTTTAGCAATAGCTCTGATACGGATGAAGAGATAGACGTAAACCATATATTAAACCAAAACAGAACACATCCTGATTGGAAACAATGGTTGATCTGGCCCACAGATACAAATAACTGTCAAGACAGATTCCTGAATAAAACACAGGGGTTCAAAATGACCAGGCCAGACCCTAGATATCCCCAAATACATCACCCAGGGATAATAACAACCTACAGTGTGGGCAAATTATGCCTTCAGTGGCTACAAACTTCCACACTGCCTGAAATTAAGCAACACCTAACTTTACTTACTGATGGTGCTGACTTGCGTGATTTCATAATGGGACCACGCAAACAGCGTCAAAAGCGTTTCATAGCAGCCTCTGTATATGCAGCATACAATGAGGCCTGGAAGGTTAATCAAATTGAAACAGCAGAGAGAATACGGGAAATTGACCGTATTAATTTGGAAAAATCACTTTCTGTAGTGGACAATGGGTTAATGACTCTGTCCTCCAGAATTTTTTCATTGGACAGCATTGTGTCTTCAGCAATCGATATATTATCGCAAGACTTACTGTTATTACAACATGGTCAGTCACAATTGCGTTCTATTGTACAGCTTGGCTGGACGTTACAAAATCTGCGTTCAGGCTATGTGCCTTGGCGTTTAATCAACACAACGTCACTATTCCAAATCTTTAACCTTACTGATAGACAAATCGGTATGGCGCAAAAGGGTGCTGATTATACAATCTTGAGCATTGAAAAACTAGAAAGATTACCAATGACAATGTCAGAACGACCTGTCAGTGAATGGATAATCCACGGAATCATAAATATTCCAATCTCAACCTTCAGGTTTCAATACTGCCAAAAATATATACAGGCTGGCATGTACGAGAAATTGGGGAAGGGGTACCTTAAAACAACTTGGAACCTGCCCTATTCACATGCATGTGTCAGTAATAAAGGACAGAAAGTGTTTCTTAGTGGCAACAATTGTGCCATGTCACTAAGCGGCACGCTTCTGTGTAACGGAATTAGTTTGCATGGAGCCTGTGAAGGGAATTCATACAACCTTTCAAGTCACCAGCAAGGCGCACCTGCAACTGAAATAGAACCATTCTTTCAAAGACTCTATAATGGGAGTTACATTCTTATTGTAGACCGCAAATGTTGTAGTCTTATGCCCGGGACTCCTTATCTAGTCACTACGACTGCGAAGGTCAAGTGCTGTGGACGTTCTTTGTTCCCCAGCTCCTTTCCAGACAGGGAGGCAAGGGCATGGCCCAATTTGAAAATTACTTCTATTCGAATAGATACTTTAAGCAGAATGAAAACAGTGCTTCTTCAGACGCCTACAAGGCTCTCGTCATCAAAAGAAACGTATGATCTACAAGTCGCAAGGACGACTGCAGAGATACATACATTATTATCAACTAATTCCCCCATACATTTCGCGGAAATCCTGAGCGAAATCTTAAATATTTCTGATACCACTGGGGTCTCAAAGGTATTTAAGACAGTATTTTCGATGGCATTAACACCATTCAAAGCCATACTGGGTATTTTTCCAGATTTCGTCCATTCGATTTTTGGCGGACTTCCCCTGATCCTGGGACTAATTGCAGGAATCCTATTCTTAGTCCTTATTTTTCGTTATGGCAACCCATGTCACAGATCAAACTCTCGTGACAATGGAAGAAACAATCCTAGCCATTGGATACCGGGACCGGATATCAAAAATCCTGGGACTCTCCCGGCTTAGAGACCTGAACATGACTTGGTTTCTATCATTTCGACCAATGTGGCAAAGATGTGTTTTACCTGTATTGAGATGTCTGCTATGCGGAGAAGAATGCGTGTTAGACACCTGTCTGACGCTACAATCGGATGCGCCAGTGGATGCAGATACATTGTTGGTTCCTACCAAGGTTCACGCTTTGTGCTGCCCTCAAAGGCTGCCAATCCTGATGACGGCATTCGTGGAATCTTCACCACTACGATTGAAGAGTAGTGAAGTTCAAGATGAAAGCAGCATTGATCAGGTACGACCTTCTGTCAGCAATGCGAATCAGAATGTCAATGGAGACAATCATGCGCACGAATGCATGGTTACACCTATTTCCGACTTAGTGGAACTTTCCCATGAAGCTGTTGACAGTTTTTTCGAAAGCCTTAATGATATGATGTTCTCTCCAGAACAGAAATCGAGACTTTTGAGCAAGCTCGCACACGGCGTTCCCTGAATTCGGCCTTCAACTTTAAAAATAAAGTCACATGAACAATTTTTCCCACCAGTTCACGGACAGCAATTTTTTAGCAGCCCCAAATTATTTTTTACAAAATTTTCGGGACACTTATCTTCTGCTTAAAGTAAGAAACTATTCCTAGAGAACTAAGATTTCTATTTTTAGATACTTTATAAACTTTAGTTGCCCGATGGTATGTTCACAAATATTTTATTATGTGATGAATTGGTCTCGAACTTTCTTTCTGTATAGCCATATTAAGAGCCATTTCATGTGTATTTCTCATATACCAAATAAGCAATAATGTCTACAAATGCGTGTTTACTTTAGCGTTTAATTCATAGCTTAAGTGCATACAATATATATGACTGCAATTTTTCAGTATATTTGAAAATTTCAAAATGCATTTATGTATTTTGGGGTGGTGAGGTATACACTATATAGTATGTTGTACTATGTTATACTATGCATAGATTAGTAAATATGACCATAGTTAGCGTGGAGTGGGTGTCATGTATTCCTATAGGTTCTGAATCGATCCCCCTATTCCTGACCCTATTCTGGTTAAACTAACTATCAAGTTAACTAACAGTCAGCCCATGAGGCAAGAAAAGCCCCCATGATGCAGATACCGTTATCTGACGCAGTCACACTACGGCACAGGAACGTGTTATCTGATTAGGTCATAACGCTTGAGATCTAATTAGACAAGCGACATTCCTCCAGCCCCTGATAAGGCATACGACGTTCTCATAACAAATCAAACCTATGACAACCTGGAAAATCCGTGCGGCCATTGTTTTGATTTCACAGAGAACTTCAGTAAAAGAATGTGCTAACGAGCAAGTCGTATGACATCTTTATTGACGTATCTATGTCCATCCTTACGTCAATCTCGGCACCTTTAAGGTATAAATATTGCCGATCTTGCCCTATGCAAACACACGCGTGGTGACGAGACGGAGCAGCCATACTTGCCGAAGCCCAGAAGCAGAGCAGACCCCGCTGGCAGCAGCCCCGCCTTCCTGACGCGCTGAGAGACGCGCTGCTTTCTCCTGCCGAGAATCCAGCACCGGCGTTTCTGGGCAGCCCTCGCAGGCAGCCTGGAATATCGAGAGCAGAGAAAGAGATACCATTCCTCATTCATCCTAACTTCCAGGTACAGAACTGAATAACCCCTCACAGAGAATTCTTTAGTTATTCACTTGGCAAAAACAAACTTAACTTAAACTGTAACTTTCTATTCCCGCCCACGCATTAGACTTAGGTCAGGTACACGGGGTAGGCGTATTTAGAAACACCAGTTGAGTACGTTTAGTCAAATGTATATGTGTATGTAAATATATTTTAATCATTTTAAACATCATATGGCTCAGAAACCATATCAATGTTTTTACAGTATTACTTTATACTATTGCTT
The DNA here is from genome assembly GCF_964261635.1 of Lissotriton helveticus. Taxonomy (NCBI): domain Eukaryota; kingdom Metazoa; phylum Chordata; class Amphibia; order Caudata; family Salamandridae; genus Lissotriton; species Lissotriton helveticus. Next base: position 764,384,806 of record NC_136067.1, on the reverse strand, counting down.
TTAATGTATGCACTTTACTTAACTATAAGTATTGCAATAATATCGATCCATTTCTCTTGTACGAGAAAAGAGACTGATCAATAAATAACACCTTTTTATTGAACACGCCCCTCTCTTCCTTTTCTCTACAATCTGATGAGACTAAGAATGCACGTACTGACTGAGTAAAATAATTGCCTTGTGCTCACACACTCTGGAGATACACTCTTGATTAGGGGAGAGCAAAGTTGTCATGTTCTATGGTTGTCAGAAACTAAATCCCTTCTTGTCTAATCAGGGGAGTTAATTCTTTCCTGAACATTCGAGAAAGTTTCTAGCGAACTCTGAGCTACGCTGGCAAACCCAAAACTTAAGTCTAGTATCGACAGTAGTAGACCTAGTTAACGTCTGGCCTAGGCCTTTACTGCTGTAGGTATTATTCCAATGCGCAGAGCCTATTGGGAAGATAGGAACTACACTACAGCGCGCTCATGCCATCACTTGCTGTCACCCTTCGCAGTCTTCACCCTAGGAAGGAGTGCGATTTGATTTCTGAATACCAGCAGATTGTGAACGGGAATCCCCGCACCGAGTAGCCTGACTCTGCAATTGTGGCTAAAGCGGCAATGGCGGCACTCGCAGTTCAAACCAGGACCTAGGGAGAGTGCTATCTTTTCTACCAGACTTCGTGCGCGCCTACTTCAACCCCTGTAACCCTTGATGCTCAAGCGCTTCTACATCCGACACCAAAACTGCTAGACGGCGAGGTTTATACATCGTGGTGCCTAACTCAGTAATGGCAGCACTGGCGGCTCTGGCGACAATGATGACAGCTACCATCCAGATCGGAGTTCGGTAACGGCGGCATTGGCGGCAATGATGAAACCTGCATTCCAGACCGGAGCCCAAATCCAGACCCTATGTGTACCTGCAGTGCTCGGGTACCTGCTCACTAGGGAATCCAGGCCTTCGTCTGCCACGCTGATCAAGAGAAAGGGAGTGCATTCTTTCAGGTCTTTGCCTCACTGACTGAGGGAAAGAGTGAATGAGAGTGCCAGTCTGCAAACACCTGCATCCACACCAAGCGATTCTCTATCCATCTACCGCATCATGCATTAACGCCCCAGTGATAAAGTGGTGAGGGGTTAGAACCTCTCTTTGATACACTTGTGTTGCGGAAGCCCTCTGGCCTTACAATAGCCCAGAGGTAGCCATACCTTCCAAATCTGCACCTCCGCCTACACATGTTACTTGGATGTGGATTGTGTGCTGATGTATTGAACGCTGGTCTTGCCACATGATAGCTGTGACTCTTACCTCTACCAAAACACTATCATTCCATTAACATCTGCGTACCTTCTGTGTTCCATCTGTGACGACTTCCACTGTAACATCTCTGAATTGGGGGTAATTATTCTCAGGTAGCCACTCTGTCAGAGCCGGAATCTCAACTCTCACTCAGAGTAACACAGTCTAAAAGTCAGCAGCTAACCTGAGCCTCAATGGAGCCCTGCGCTCAATATCTGCACCCACACGCAACCCACCAGCAAAAGTCGCTCACCACCCCAGCGCTGCTGGGCATCCCTGCATTTTAATTTTACATTGTACTTCTGCCCATCGCAGCAAATGCGCGCACTGGGGTGCAACATTCCTGCACTGGCAGCACTAACAGAGTGCATACCTGGTCACTGACAAGAGAGAGGCTGAATCCATCAGTAACCTACCAGTTCTCCACCTCAACCACTCCAACCCTGCTTGATGATGGTGGATAGGGAAAGCAGAACCAACAATAAGAAAGTACAACCGGAACCAGCGATATCGGGATCTCCAATTAAGGCCAAATCAGATCTGACCATATTTACAACAAGGGATGGTGAGGGACAGAGTCTCTGAATTAAGCAGAATACTCTCACCCAGTCAAAAGATCAGGGCTAGATCCAACACCGTTTTTTAGCTCATTGCACCATCCCAGTTTCAGAACCTGGCTGTATGCAAATTAGTCTGTTCCTGTCCCAGTGCATGATGGGAACAGGGCAAACCAAACTACAAAAGCCAATTCTTACACTGGGAAGGAAACAAGCTTCCGGGGACCGGTTTCTGGCATTACAGCCGTCTTCGGCCCGACTTGCTTGAATCCTGATGGTGCAATGAGCAAGGGACTCATGTCTGAGTATACCCTTCCACGCTTAGGGTGGACAAAAATATTTACAACAAGGGGTGGTGAGGGACAGAGTCTCTGAATTAAGCAGAATACTCTCACCCAGTCAAAAGATCAGGGCTAGATCCAACACCGTTTTTTAGCTCATTGCACCATCCCAGTTTCAGAACCTGGCTGTATGCAAATTAGTCTGTTCCTGTCCCAGTGCATGATGGGAACAGGGCAAACCAAACTACAAAAGCCAATTCTTACACTGGGAAGGAAACAAGCTTCCGGGGACCGGTTTCTGGCATTACAGCCGTCTTCGGCCCGGCTTGCTTGAATCCTGATGGTGCAATGAGCAAGGGACTCATGTCTGAGTATACCCTTCCACGCTTAGGGTGGACAAAAATATTTACAACAAGGGGTGGTGAGGGACAGAGTCTCTGAATTAAGCAGAATACTCTCACCCAGTCAAAAGATCAGGGCTAGATCCAACACCGTTTGGCTTGGTAGTTTGGTCTGCCCTGTTCCCATGATGCACTGGGCCAGGGACAGACTAATTTGCATATAGCCAGGTTCTGAACTGGGATGGTGCAGTGAGCTAAAAAACGGTGATGGATCAAGCCCTGATCTGTGGACTGGGTAGGAGTGTTCTGCTTAATTCAGAATACTCTGTCCATCACCACCCCCTTGTAAATAATTTTGGCCACCATAAGCGTGGAAGGGTATACTCGGTTGCGAGTCCCTTGCTCACTGCACCATCAGGATTCAAGCAAGCCGGGCCGAAGACGGCTGTAATGCCAGAAACCGGTCCCCGGAAGCTTGTTTCCTTTCTGGTAAAGAATTGGCTTGGTAGTTTGGTCTGCCCTGTTCCCATGATGCACTGGGCCAGGGACAGACTAATTTGCATATAGCCAGGTTCTGAACTGGGATGGTGCAGTGAGCTAAAAAACGGTGATGGATCTAGCCCTGATCTGTGGACTGGGTAGGAGTGTTCTGCTTAATTCAGAATACTCTGTACATCACCACCCCCTTGTAAATAATTTTGGCCACCATAAGCGTGGAAGGGTATACTCGGATGCGAGTCCCTTGCTCACTGCACCATCAGGATTCAAGCAAGCCGGGCCGAAGACGGGTGTAATGCCAGAAACCGGTCCCCGGAAGCTTGTTTCCTTTCTGGTAAAGAATTGGCTTGGTAGTTTGGTCTGCCCTGTTCCCATGACGCACTGGGCCAGGGACAGACTAATTTGCATATAGCCAGGTTCTGAACTGGGATGGTGCAGTGAGCTAAAAAACGGTGATGGATCAAGCCCTGATCTGTGGACTGGGTAGGAGTGTTCTGCTTAATTCAGAATACTCTGTACATCACCACCCCCTTGTAAATAATTTTGGCCACCATAAGCGTGGAAGGGTATACTCGGATGCGAGTCCCTTGCTCACTGCACCATCAGGATTCAAGCAAGCCGGGCCGAAGACGGCTGTAATGCCAGAAACCGGTCCCCGGAAGCTTGTTTCCTTTCTGGTAAAGAATTGGCTTGGTAGTTTGGTCTGCCCTGTTCCCATGATGCACTGGGCCAGGGACAGACTAATTTGCATATAGCCAGGTTCTGAACTGGGATGGTGCAGTGAGCTAAAAAACGGTGATGGATCAAGCCCTGATCTGTGGACTGGGTAGGAGTGTTCTGCTAATTCAGAATACTCTGTCCATCACCACCCCCTTGTAAATAATTTTGGCCACCATAAGCGTGGAAGGGTATACTCGGATGCGAGTCCCTTGCTCACTGCACCATCAGGATTCAAGCAAGCCGGGCCGAAGACGGCTGTAATGCCAGAAACCGGTCCCCGGAAGCTTGTTTCCTTTCTGGTAAAGAATTGGCTTGGTAGTTTGGTCTGCCCTGTTCTCATGATGCACTGGGCCAGGGACAAACTAATTTGCATATAGCCAGGTTCTGAACTGGGATGGTGCAGTGAGCTAAAAAATGGTGATGGATCAAGCCCTGATCTGTGGACTGGGTAGGAGTGTTCTGCGTAATTCAGAATACTCTGTCCATCACCACCCCCTTGTAAATAATTTTGGCCACCATAAGCGTGGAAGGGTATACTCGGATGCGAGTCCCTTGCTCACTGCACCATCAGGATTCAAGCAAGCCGGGCCGAAGACGGCTGTAATGCCAGAAACCGGTCCCCGGAAGCTTGTTTCCTTTCTGGTAAAGAATTGGCTTGGTAGTTTGGTCTGCCCTGTTCTCATGATGCACTGGGCCAGGGACAAACTAATTTGCATATAGCCAGGTTCTGAACTGGGATGGTGCAGTGAGCTAAAAAATGGTGATGGATCAAGCCCTGATCTGTGGACTGGGTAGGAGTGTTCTGCGTAATTCAGAATACTCTGTCCATCACCACCCCCTTGTAAATAATTTTGGCCACCATAAGCGTGGAAGGGTATACTCGGATGCGAGTCCCTTGCTCACTGCACCATCAGGATTCAAGCAAGCCGGGCCGAAGACGGCTGTAATGCCAGAAACCGGTCCCCGGAAGCTTGTTTCCTTTCTGGTAAAGAATTGGCTTGGTAGTTTGGTCTGCCCTGTTCCCATGATGCACTGGGCCAGGGACAGACTAATTTGCATATAGCCAGGTTCTGAACTGGGATGGTGCAGTGAGCTAAAAAACGGTGATGGATCAAGCCCTGATCTGTGGACTGGGTAGGAGTGTTCTGCTTAATTCAGAATACTCTGTCCATCACCACCCCCTTGTAAATAAATCAGATCTGACCAGCACAATGGACATGATTCTAAAAAAACTAGCACAGGTCCATGATTTGGCGAAATTGACGAAGAATAACACTGGATCCATGCAGTTGGAACTTACAGCAATCCGCACAGACATGAGTACTATGAGCAAGAGCATCTGTGAGGCGTAAAAATGTCTAAGCGATGTGGAAGACAGAACCTCCCAATCCTCCAACGTCATTAAACACCTCCTGAGCACCACAAATGATCTCAAGAGAAAAAGTGCGGCATTGGGGGATCGTAACAGCAGAGGGAATGTACTTATCTTTGGCATCCCGGAGGAATCCGAGAAAGATGCAGGCTCCTGTATGGCCTTCCTTGAGAATTGGATACCGATGATCAAGGGGATTAAATCCCATCACGGTCTGGAACTTGACAGGGCACACAGAATACCAACGTTCAACGCACCAGGGAGGAAAAGACCCACACCCATGATATGTAAGCTGCTCCACTACCAGCACGCAGAGGCCATCTTACAATTTGCCAGGAAAAATCATCACGTCTCCTGGGAAGGCCAACACATAATATTCATGCAAGACTACTCCAAAGAGACCGTCGATACGAGGAAAGGATTCCTTCAACTGGGAGACAAACTGAAAGCGAAGAACATTCAATCCTCTTTCGCAGGCCCTTCGAAATTTAAGATCATCGAAAATGGCAAAACACATCTCTTTACTAACCCTCAAGACTTTATACGCCATCTGGAAGACTCTCCTTCACAGGATATGGACCTGTCTAGCGGCTCATCCAACAAGCCGAAAAACCGATATCTTTGACGCTGCTATTCCTTGAACTGCCTGACCTGTATGACCTACTGGTACTTCTGTATTTCTGTCCTCTCGCCACCTTTTTGCTAGAATGATTTAATATGTTATTCTATGTTAATACGTTGGCATACATCACCAGGCGTCCACTAATGCTGTATAAGTTGTTGTCACACAGACGCATATCTCTCACCTATATCAGGTCTTGCTCCACCTTGGGGTGTTTTGTTCTCACAGCAGGGTTATGCCACAATATGAGGTGTTGCCTAACAACCCTCTGGACACTATTGGTCAATCCACCTGATACTCCTACTCGGTAGTCCCGGTGGTTCTCTGATGACTCTGCCGCCCTGTCTGCTCTGCAACTCATGCAGACTCATAGTTGCTTCATAGTCGCTTCTCACCAACACTAGAGGTTGGCAACTGATGGTTCTTCTGTTTAAGTTGCCTACTTGCCCTAATGGAGCAATGCATGATGCAGATCACTGCAAACCGCTGGGTCCTGTAGTTCATAAAACTTACCTTGGTTCACTATGTTCATACACGTTCTGAGTTTACGTTAAATGATTTCCGGCTAGAGTTCGTGACAATCCCAATATGGCGCCTGGCTACGTGGGCACCAGCCCATTTCTTTGTCTAGTCCGCGGGACGTTAACATCAGGTGCATCTGTTTTCCCAATTATTTTGGGCGGTTTATTAGACGCTTCGGGTTCCGGCATCAATTTACCGCTGTTCCGGCATTATGGACGACCTACGGACGGATCGCCAAACTTCATTCAGGTATGAGGGATGTTAGACGTATTTTTCCCGGGGTCTACTAGATATTAGTTATTGTAACTTGAGGCTCCGTGGGATGTGGGTTGTTAGGCCCCTTCTATATCGGCTGTCATTTTATGAAGAGCTTTAGGCAGCTCTGTAAACAACGAGTCCCTTTTGTTATTCTTTTTACAGTGTGAGAGATATCAAGAGTGGGTTAAGATACTGCTTATTCTATTTCCCCTCTACCGCGCCATCTACTGGAGACGCTGCATATTATAACTTCAAAGTATTAGCAACGGTTAATGGTGCCTCTGTGATTAACATTTAAAGTGGGACCTACGCCGAGTTCTGACTCAGTAGAGAGTGGACCTTTGGTAAGTTTGTTCGCAATATGTATACTACCTTTGGTCGTGAGCTCTATGAGTTATACAGCACTCTTTTGTTGTGTCATGCATGCTTTTGCCCTACTTTTCGTGCTATGGACTGTTATATTTAACTGGCAGCAGGATGTAACGCTGATAATTTATTTATTTTTATTAATTGAGCTTATATAGCGCGACAGCTACCCGTAAGGGTCTCCCGGCGCTGAGATAATGCAGCTAAACAAAGAATAATAGGCCAAATAGTTATTGGTCTAAAAGCCAGGTCTTAACGGCTTTACGAAAGCAAATAAGGCTGTCCTCAGACCGAATGGCCAAAGGAAGAGAGTTCCATAACTTAGACCCTAAATAGGCAAAGGAACGGCCTGCCATTCTGGAGAGCTTTACCCTGGGCACAGAGAAGAGGAATTGGGAGGAAGAGCGGAGGAAACGGGAGGGGGAATAGGATTTTACTAGGGTCTATAAATCACTTGGTGCCGTCTTGTGCCTGATTTTGTGCATATAGGTGAGAGCCTTAAACTTCACCCAGTTTTCCACCTTCAACCAGTGAAGATCACAGAGGCGGCTGGATATGTGGTCGGTTTTACGGCAACCGCTAAGAAAACGAGCTGCAGCATTTTGTACCAGCTGCAGGCATCGGGTGACAGCCTTGGCCACCCCCAGGTAGAGTATGTTGCCATAGTCCAACCGGGAGGTGACCAAGGCACCCACCACCGTCCTCCTTGTGTCATCAGGCAACATCCACAGGATCTTTCTAAGCCAACGTGTAATGGTGAAACATGTGGCTGATACTTACTGACTTGACATTGCATTGTCAGGTCCCTGTCAATGGCTACGCCCAAATTTCGTACCTGCTCCACTGGTACGGGAAGAGGACCCAGATTTTCTGGCCAGTGTCTCGAAGTCCACAGGTTAGGCTTATGTCCTAGGACAAGGACCTCCGTCTTCTCGCCATTTAGCTTGAGAAGATTGTGATTCATCCATTTTGCTATTTCTCCAAGTCCAAGCTGAAGGAGGGAGGAGGAGGCCTTGTCGGAGTTGGTAAGTGAAAAGATGACCTGGGAGTCGTCGGCATATATGAATAGCGTGAAACCGACGCTATCAGCTATGTGAGCCAGAGGGGTGACATAAAGATTAAAAAGTAGGGGACTGAGAATAGAACCCTGAGGGACACCGTGGGACTATGAATAGGTATTGGAGGTGGCGGAATGGGAAAACATTTGAAAGGTGCGCTTAGAAAGAAAAGAGGCCAGCCAGTCTAGAGCCGATCCTTCTACGCCCATGGTGGCTAAGGCGTCTAGAAGGATTTTGTGTGAAATAGTGTTGAATGCCGCGCTGAGATCAAGTAATATCAGCGCGGCTGTTTCACCTTTGTCAAGCAGGGACCGCAGGTTCTCTGTGACGCCCAGGAGTGTGGTCTCCGTCGAGAAACCAGGCTGGAAACCAGACTGCGAGGGATGAAGTAAGTTGTTGGAGCTCACAAACTAAGTGAGATGAAGGTGGATATGACGCTCGAGGACCTTGGAAAAAGCAGGTAACAATGAAATGGGGCGGTAGTTGGCAAGAAGCTCTGGGTCAGCAGTTGGCTTTTTCAAAAGTGGCGTAACCATTGCATGTTTCCAGATGGCAGGAACCGTGGCAGTCTTTAGTGATAGATTCAAAGTGGAACAGATTGTAGACAATTGCGGGGGATCGAGCGCCCTAAGGAGAGAGATAGGGAGGGGATCCAATGGGGAGCCAGATTTTATATTGCAGAGCATTTCGTGAAGACCTTCAGGCTGTAGTACAGGCCAAGTTAGAAGCGGCTGGAGAATAGAGTTCACAGGCCGGGGTGCATCCTCTACTGGAGTGGGTTGAGCTATAGACTTGTTGTTGGGATTACAGGTGGAGATGTCCTGGTGGATCTTCTCCACCTTACTCATGAAAAACTGGGCAATTTCATCGCATTTCCTATTTGTCAGAGGAGGAGTTTTTGCTGATGTGAAAGAGCCTGCGAGATTTTTCACTAGGCCGAACAGGACTTTGAATTTGTCGATGGCATCTGTTATGGACTTCGTCACAAAGCTAGCCCTAGTAGAGGTACACGCTTTGTGGTAAGATTTTAAGGCATTTCTGAAGGCCAGAGCTGCCTGCTTAGAATAATCTTTGCGCCAAATGCGCTCAAGCTTCTTGCACTGAACTTCTCAACTTTTAATGCCTCAGTGTACCAAGGGGCTGGCATCTTGTGAGGTGCATCCTGCTTTAGAGAAGCGGGAAGGACAATATCAATAGCGTTTTTTAGCCAGGAGTCCATCAGCATCGCAGAGGTTTCCGCATCAGCTGATGTGGACAATTCCGAAGGGAGATGGGAGGCAAGAGCTTTGTTCAAGGAGCCGATGTCCAATTTCTTCCATGCCCTTCTCCTTTCCATGTGGTTGCCTCTGTGCGGAGCTGAGGTAGTCAAGGGCGAGATCCTAAAGTTGACTAAATAGTGATCTGACCAAAGGATGGGCAAAGCCGGAAGGCATTGTAGGTTCGGCAGATTGGAGAAAATGGGGTCTACGAGATGTCCACCTTTGTGTGTGGAACCATGATTATGTAAAATGACGTTCATCGCATGGAGGTCAGTAATCAGGGTTCTAGCTACACTATTGCTCAGGTCGTCCAAATGAATATTAAAATCACCCACGACTAGAAGAGTACCAGATAATGAGATACTCTATAGGATTTAAGTGTCTGTGGATGTAGCAGTCGGTTTAGTGATTGCCTAATTTGATCCTCTGGGTCTCTACGTTTAATTTCAGAAGTCCCTACCCTGTGATAGTTGTGGGACCAACTTAACGTCCCGGCAAGATAAAGAATGACTATTTTCCTGTATTATTCTTGTGCCATTTAACAGAGACTATAGGGTATGTTGAGATGGTTCTATAAATTACCCCATGAGTGACAGTGTGATGTATTTTCCATCTGGTTTCTGCCTTTATGGTGAAGGCTCTTTACTCTTGGGGGCGTGTCTTTGATCAAAACAACTCACTGTAGCTATGCCTCGGTTATTTTGGCTTTGGCACTTACTTCTGTTTCTTGAGCACTTATGGGCACTTTTTATTCTCTCGAGCACGTATCGGCACCCTGAAAGTTTTTTTTTTTTTTTTTTAGTTTTCAAAAACCTTTATTGTATTTTAAAGCATGGTACATCAATGCAATGAGGTCAGGCATTTGTATATTGTTTGGTTGAACATAGTAGTGGCATCTTCCCATGCAGAGCAGTAACAAGTAATAGTCAGTTTCATGAAAGGGTCATACAATAAGTGACCCCAACTCCCAACCGCCCTAAATACCCCATACCAAAACAATGAAAGAAGAGTGTCCAAAGCAAATAGTATAGCCCAAGCTGGAAGACCCTGTCTGGAGGAGGACGGCCCGTGTGACCCTTAGAGGTCAATCCAGTAATACAGTCAGGTGGGCACAGCAATCCAGTAATGACATAGGAAGGAATATGCTAGTAGTCCATGATCGTTCAGGCCAGTACGTTCCAGGGACAATTACACATGTAGCGGGCATACAAGGAGCAGTTAACAAATACATATACGTGCAATCCTTACACAGCAGTTGATCATGATGCACAGTCATTAGCCATGTTCGCCCCCCTCCCGTTCGTCCTCCCCTTCTGCCCTCTGCCGAAGAAGGTAAGCCATGAATGGAGCCCATACGTCTTTTGGCTGTGACCTAGGGGGAAGGAGTTCTGCGTAATCATGTAATCTCTCCTGCCACGTAGTCATGGATCGGAGCCAACATTTAAATTTAGGGGCTCGTCCCCAACCCCACCGACAAGCAACTAAGCGCTTGGCGAGTAAGAGACTGAGGGCCAGGAATTTTCTGTGAATAGTGACCACAGACTGTGTCAGTCCTAGTAACACCAATAGTGGGCATGGGGTCAACTCTACTCCAAGCATGTCAGTGAGGCCACTGAAAACTTGTTCCCAATAAGCAGCAACTTGAGGGCATGACCAAGCTAGGTGGAAATAGTCAGCACCAGCTGCGCCGCAGCAGATGCAGCAATCGGACTCGCGTAAGTGAAATTTATGTAGTTTGGCAGGGGTGTGGTATACCTGATGAAGGAACTTGTAGTGTAGCAGCCTCAATCTATAGTTGCCGGTGATGGCGTGTGTTTGAGAACAGCTAGTTTCCCATTGTTCATCAGTCAGCGGCTCGGCCAGGTCTCCATTCCACTCTATTCTGGCCTTCAAGGAAGTAGAACAGGGTGCGGCCTGTGCATATTTGTAGAGCATGGTTATAACATGCCGTGGGGTTTCAGGTTGAACTATGGCGTGAAGTGGCGCAAATGTGTCAGGCTCAGTGGGGAATGACGGGGTTAGGGCTCGGACGCTTTGCCGCAATCTAGTAAATAAAAAGGTATCCATAACGGAGGGGGACTTCTCCCCAAAAAATTGCTCCGTTGTCCGAAAAATACCTTGCAGATATAAATCTCACCAGGTGCAAATTTGCAGGCCCTTAAGCATTCTGTGACAAATTACTTCACAAGTGACTTGTAATCTTGGATCATTTAGCAAAGGCAGGTTGGGTGAGTAAAAAAATGGGCTGTCCAGGGCACGCCCCAACCGAACCCAGGCTTGTACCGTACAGTCTACAGTGGAGGGATCGCGGTCTCTATTTCGCACCGGGGTGTGAATGTATCCAGTTGGGACCGTGGGAGCCATGTAGCCGTCTTCAACGGCCAAGTGCGCTATATATGGTGGCGGATGGAACCAATAAACGACGAAGTGCGCCTATGCACAATCATAGTACCTTTCAAAGTTGGGTACTTCGAACCCGCCCTGGTGAAAAGGGAGCATGAGTGTATTGAGGCTGAGACGCCCTTGTTTCCCACCCCAAATTAATCTTGTGATCTGGGACCTGAGGGAGCGAAAGAAAAACCTTCCGGGATTATACGGGATATTAACAAAAAGATATAGTAATTTCGGCAGGAGTACCATCTTGATAAGGGCAACGCGGCCGGCCATAGAAAGGGGGAGATGCAACCATTTAGTGATATTGTCCGTGATTTTATCCAGAACGGTGCCATAGTTGGCTCGCATCAGTGCATCCCTGTCTCTAGTGATACGAATGCCCAAATACTTCAATTCGTCCTGCTCCCATACGAGTGGGTAATCGAGTTGGAATGGGAGAGTATTATCGGTTAGCGTAAAAATTGCGGATTTGGTCCAATTTATTTGCACCCCTGCAATGCCTCCAAACTTGTAATTTCACGAAGCACAGGATTTAAGTTATCACGGGGCTTTTTTATATAGAGAGTCATATCATCCGCGTAAAGCGAGATCAGTAGTTGCCGGGAACGGTAAATGAGGGAGCGGTGATTATGTTTTTGACGTAGGGTTGCAGCTAGGGGCTCAATCGCGATCGCAAAGAGGATGGGGGATAGAGAGCAGCCCTGGCGGGTGCCCCTCTGAACAGCAAACGGGGCGGACCTGGCACCGTTGAGTAGTACAGTAGCTGTAGGCTGGTGATATAGCAGCTTCACCCAATCTAGGAAACTGAAAGGGATCCCTATGTATTGCAGTGTGCCAAGCAGATAATCCCATTCCAGCGAGTCGAATGCCTTAGCGGCATCCAAGAATACCGCCACGGCTTTGCACTTAGGGTCAATGTCCTGGAGCACTGCGTGGAGTGTGCGGAGATTATGGGAGGTTGCACGATTAGGTATAAACCCAGCTTGGTCCGGCAGTACCAAGCGCTCCATAAGGAGATTAAGACGCGTGGCCAACACTTTGGCGAGAATCTTGGTGTCGCAGTTTAAAAGGGAGAGTGGGCGATAAGAGTGGCAGTGAGTAGGGGGCTTACCAGGTTTGAGTAGGGAGGTGATGAGAGCTTCGTGCATAGTGCTGGGTAAACTACCTTCATCAAGTGCGGCGTAATATACTTGTTTCAAAATAGGGGCCAAGATGGGGGCAAAGAGTTTATAAAAATCAATAGGAAGGCCATCCGACCCAGGGGCCTTACCCGATCGCATTCCCATAATTGCCTCAGTGATTTCGTCTAGCTCCAATTTCTAAATGGAGGAACTTCTGCTGGGTATCCCCCAACCATGCAAGTGCAACATCTTCAAAATAAGTAGGGAGGTCAAGAGGTTCAACCCTATGTGAGGAGTACAGTGTCTGGTATTGGTTCCTAAGCACACGAAGTTGGTCTGGTAGGTTCCTATGTACGGTGCCAGCGTCATCGTGTAATTCAGTGACAAAGTTAGCAAACCTGGGGGGCTTAACTGAATTTGCCAATGCCTTCCCAGGTCTGTCACCCTCGCCATAGATTCGGGCCATATGCGGTCGCCCCAGAAATTTACTCTCCCTGTCCGCCACTTGTGTGTATTCAGAAAGTGTGTCGCGCAAGCGGGCCTGGATCGCAAGGTCAGCAGGGCAGCGGCCAATGGAGCCCTCCAAATCACACAGCTCAGTCTCTAAATTGTGTAGGTCTGTACGCAAGGATTTCAAAATGCCTCCCCCTTTGGCTATGCACCATCCCCTAACAGTCACCTTAAAGGCTTCCCAAACGGTGGTAATGCTATCTACAGAGGAGATGTTGCGTTCAAAAAATTCCCGTATGTCTTGTTCCAATTCGGCCCTAGAGACCGCATCTCGGAGGTGTGACAGGGTGAGCCACCAAGACAGGTAGGGGGAGCAGTCAAGTGGAATCTGTAAGTCCAGGAGGACTGGTTAGTGGTCGGAGAATGTGTGGGCTAAGTGAGATGCGTGCATTAGCCAGGGAGCAACACCCGCAGAAATGAAGATGTAATCCAGGCGCGCCCAAGTAGAATGTAAAGTAGAGTAATGTGAGCCTTCCTTGAGGGCGGGGTGGACGTTTCTCCAAGCATCAGTAAAGTTATTATCATCAATTATTCCGCAGAGCGTGCGCTGCGTGTTAGTGTAGTGATCAGGGAGTGGCCGTGATCTGTCTAGACTAGGTCTCAGCGCAGTGTTAAAATCGCTGCCCAAAATAAAGTGTGTGATACCAAGCGTTTGGATTTTACCCCAGAGTATAAGCAGAGCAGTCGGATTGTCAACATTGGGGCCATAATAATTAACGAACAAAACATCGTGTGCATGTAAGCGCCCCCAGACCAGACAAAATCTGCCCTCCCTATCGTTATCCACCCCTTTAGGCGTGAACGCTACCCCGCGCTTTTTAAGAATTGAGACACCTCTAGAGTAATTAGAATAGGACGAGAAGGTGCGACTTGAGGCCCATCTTGTAGCGAAGTGCGTAGTATTTCCAGGAGCGAGGTGCGTTTCCTGCAGGAGAGCTATGCTTATACCGTGCCTGTCTAGGTATCCTAAAACCTGTCTACGCTTTCTGGGGTCGTTCAGACCTCGAACATTCCATGAGGTTAGTTTGATAATATGGCCTGCATTAGTGTCACCCATAGGGCACAGTGGTGTACATGACATTGGGTGGTGAGCAGATACATGTGATGAGCACAACGAGAGAAAAAAGCAGGGGCCCAGCTACAGATACAGAGTACAATGCAAATACCATCCATACTTCGGCATAAAGTAAAACAGCATCAGATATCCCCCCTCCCACCACCCACACCGGCGTCCCCAACTTGCCGGGTACGACATTCCCTCCCAAAGAATAGCAACCCATTACAAAAACAACAGTGTCCTCCCAAATCGCAGTAGAGAGGGAGCAGGGGTTCGCCCTGAAGAGAGGGGAAAAGTCACTAGGGGCGCTCGACCCGCCCTTACATCTCCTGTATTGCACCCACCAGTGCCGCAGCCGAGGCCTAGCACTCAAAAGTGGGACGGAGATGAAACCTGAGCTGTAAAAATAAATGTAAAGGTGAACAATTACAGAGAAAAACAGTCTTATACATCACCAGGATAGTTCATGACAGCCAGGGATGCCGGAATGGCATATCAGTCCAGCGATAATCCAGGAACCAGCCAATGTCAGTCCTGCTTGGAAAGGGGAGAAGGCGACCTGGAGCGGTCGCCAGGATCTGCCGAGTTGGGGGATGCCACTTAAGATATTCTTCAGCCTGTTGCGAGGAGGTGAGAAAATGCTGTCGTCCTCGGTGTGTTATTTTTAATTTGGCTGGGTATAGCATGGCATAGGGATTGTCCATCGATTGCAGCTTTTTCTTCACTCCAGCGAACTTGCGGCGCGCTTCTTGGACTGTGGGAGTGAAGTCCGGGTAAAAAGACAAGGAAGTATTTTCATACAGAACCTGGTGTTTCTCTCTGGCAAGTCGGAGAAGCGTATCATGGTCCCGGTAGTTCAGAAACCTTGCAATGATAGGTCTAGGAGTGGCTCCGGGAGGCGGGTGAGCTGCGAGGGACCGGTGAGCCCTTTTGACAGTGAGATGTGGAGAGAACGACTCCCTACCGAACAAATCTCCAACCAATTTTCCATAAAATCCTCCATCCGGCCTGTATTGGTCGTCTCCGCAAGGCCCAAAATGCGAACGTTATTTCGCCGAGACCTAGCTTCGAGGTCCTCGTTCTTGTCCGCTATGATTTTTAAGAGCCTATCCATTTTGGTGAGTTGGTACCCAGTGGATGTGGCGGTGTCTTCCAGGTCAGAGATACAGCTTTCAGCCTCTTTCAGGCGGGAATCATGTTGATCAAGTTTAGACACTACAGTATCCATTCTGGTGTTGAGCGCATCAATTTTGGAGTCAATGGAGGAGAGACTTTGTTTCATGCCCAGCAGTAGTGACTCCCAGTCCTCAACTGGGGGTGCCGTAGCACCAGACTCCGATCCCTCCATTGATTGGGAGTCGGCAGGTTTACGAGCTTCGTAAGGCAGCTTGGATTGCCTAGCATCGTTCCTCCCCATCCTGGAATCCGGGACAGCACGGTGCGTGAGAGAGGGCCAGCAGAGCAAGCAAAAAGCAAGTGCAGCTGGGCAATGGAACTTTGGGGCACAGCCGTCGGTATAGAGCAGGTGAGGACTCAGAAATTTGAAGGATGTTCCAGCTCAATTGCGTTCCGGGCCCTACTCGAATGGTAGGAGCTTAAGGTAGCAGGCAGCAACTTGTGGATATCTGGGTCCATAGTAAGGACGTGAAGTTGGTGTGTCGTATCTTAAGGAGAGGTTTGCAGAGGGGTCCGACACGCACCACCTTGTGTGGAGCGAGAAGCCCTATCAGTATGACCTCAACAAAGATGGCTTGACCCCCTCTGAAGGAGCTGTGGGGAGCAGCCCCGACAAGGTTACCAACAAGGGGGGGAGGGGAAGCAGCTAGTGCAGCGTGGGGGACCAAGGCAACGTCTCTTCCAAATTCAAACCAGGACCGGGCAGAAAAAGGGACCTAGGCGGCCTCTATCCGGATGGTCAGGAGAAGGTGGAGCAGTAAGGGCAGTTACCCCTCCAAAATGCTGCTGCTCCACCAGTAGTAAGTCCACCTCAGTGGGGGTCCCGGCAGGTCTCAGTGCTCCGCCAGTACGTGGAGAAGGTCTGTCGGTTCAGTCGCCAAAAAGCAGGTCCGGCGCAGGGGCAGGGAGGATGGCACCAACGTCAATTCAGGCACTCCCCAAAGAATGCAAGGTGGGAGGCCGGTGCATGGAGGGCAGAAAGCATGCGGTCCGGGACCTCTGAAAGTGCCACGGGGATAGAGCATGACCAAAACGACCCTCACAGCATGCCCCCAGAAGAGTAGCGTGTCCGGTGGTGCCAGCAAGCACGTAACAAGTAGTGTCCAGCAGGAGGAGACAACCACAGCAGCAGGTCAGATCAAGGCCCGAATCCGCGGCTTTCCTCAGCGTGCTCACCTGGCCCGAGATCCAGTCCACAGTGCAGGCAGCCTCCCGCGGGAACCAAGTACAGCCGATGCGGGGAGAGGGACGGGACGGGCGTAGTTCTCTCACCTGGGCCGCCGATGCAGGTGTAGCAGCCCCAATCCCCTGTAGAGCGGCGGCGTCTCGTCTTTCACGGAAGGCCGACAGCGCAGTGAGGTCAGGCCTGCGCAGGACGGGGAGCCGCGGCGGCGAGTAGCAGCCTCGCCGGACCGGAGGCAGCGGGAGAAACGGAGGCAATCCGCGGGCAGTAGAACTCCAGCGGCGCCCAGCCTCCCCAGCAGCCAGCCCAGAATGCAGGGTACCGTTGTATTCCCCTCGGAGTCGCGGTCACAGCGGCGATGTTCCACAGTCAATATGTCACCACAGGATGGTATGAAGGATAGTTAGAAGCTCAGGCGGGCTGGAACCACACTACAGTGTGGCCATCTTAGTCCAGTGCCACCTAGCGCCCCCCTGGTTTCTGGGCACCCTGAAAGTTCTGTTCACGTTTTACTTTTGACCTTGGTCTGGACGCCCACAGCAACAATATTAAGTAATGCACTACTGTGTTCATTGATGTATAACTATGGTTTCATTGTCCCCTACAGATTAATGCTCAGATTATTACTCTGACTACAGATTGTGCCCCCTTGCGACCAAATTGTTGGATGGAAAACATTGTATTATAAAATCAAGAAAAAGATTGTTATACATGGAAACAATGATTTAATGCGCCCTGACGAAGGAATTTAGGACCAAACGTTCCTTTCCGAAACGCGCATCGGCGTTTCTTCTGTTCTTGTTCGTGTATATATATTACATGTTTTGTGCAGTCTTTATGTTGTGTATTTTTGGATTCATGTGTTGAGGTTGCGAGATTGGCGAGACAGTGTGTCCGGATGAGTTGTATGATTGGTCTGACTGGATTGGTAGGTTTGATCGCTTTGCTGTCTGGGGGTTTGTGTGTATATATTATAAATTTGTGTATATAGAATATTTATAAAAAAAGCACTATAATGATATAGTGTTGTTATAATGTTCTAATGTATCAGAAAATTGTGTAAATAAAAATAGACAATGTTTTTTCAATAACTTTTGTTTGTGGGACAATGTCATTATTCGAATTGATGTAGGATATATTACCTAACTTTAATCAGATTTCAGTGAGAGGCTTTTGTTCTTGTATTTGCATTTTCCCTGCCTTCCTCTCCTAGCATCCGTTCCCAGGGACCCTCTGTTGTACTTTTGAAGAATACATCACCAGGCGTCCACTAATGCTGTATAAGTTGTTGTCACACAGACGCATATCTCTCACCTATATCAGGTCTTGCTCCACCTTGTGGGGTGTTTCCTTCTCACTGCAGGGTTATGCCACAATATGAGGTGTTGCCTAACAACCCTCCGGACACTATTGGTCAATCCACCTGATACTCCTACTCTGTAGTGCCGGGGATTCTCTGATGACTCTGCTGCCCTGTCTGATCTGCAACTCATGCAGACCCGTAGTTGCTTCATAGTCACTTCTCACCAACACTAGAGGTTGGCAACTGATGGTTCTTCTGTTTAAGTTGCCTACTTGCCCTAATGGAGCACTGCATGATTCAGATCACTGCAAACCGCTGGGTCCTGTAGTTCATAAAACTTACCTTGGTTCACTATGTTCATACACGTTCTGAGTTTACATTAAATGATATCAGTAACTCATGTGCTTTTAGGTTTCACTCTTTGAGAGTATCCTCGTGCCTTAATGGTTCTAGTTTCACCGCTCTCCTTTTACAATTATGGTGTGGTGTAGTTCCCTTACGCACATTTCTCCTGATGAGACACTGTTCCATTATGTCTCTCTGTGTTGCCTTTAGATGGTGCTGCCTTCGCAGCTCCTGTCTTCGAGTTTCTCTGGGAGGGGAGGGTGGGTTGGGAGGGGTGTGTTCTAAGGGGAGAGAAGGAGGAGGGGGTAGGGTGGGAGGGGGGATGCAGGGCTTGGGGGTAAATGTAATTTTGTCTGTTTCCTTGTGTTCATTCTTCATTTTTGGCTAATTGTTGATCTATGCTCAAATGTAGTATCTTGTATGCCTTATACAGCACGCAGACTCAAAACCAGACACCACACGTATTCCACCTTGAGAAGAGACCCACAAATAATTGGACCCATGTCCTGCTGCAGGTACTTCCCCAGTAATTTACGTTTGGAGACACCGCCTTCCCGTTCGCATCCACCACAATGCCGCTCAAGCCTCTGGCGATTACTGACACTTAGATGGCTCAGACTAATACCCTGGCAGAAAACCTTACTATTGTTTCTCTGAACGTCAAAGACCTTAATCACCCAGTGAAACGCAGAAAAGTCTTTGAGTATTTAGCTAAATCCAAAGGTGATGTCATCCTGCTTCAGGAGACAAAACTCTCGGAAGAGGATATAGGGTTCATAAAACATCACTGGATCTCTCATACTCTATGCTTTCCGGACATTCATAAGAAAAGAAGTGTGATCACCCTAATCTCCAAAAGATCCAACATTACCATCACCTCACACCCTCACGACACGGATGGGAGACTCTTAGTCATGCACCTTATGAGAGATGAAGACCCCATTCATGTGGTAAATATATACGGGCCTCACTCTGACGAACCAGATTTTGGGGAATCTGTCTCAACTACTATTGAGAATTTACCTCAAGACAACCTCATTGTGGTAGGTGGTGACATCAAGCTCCCGATAGACACCCTTATAGACCGGCAATCTAAATGCACATATCAAACCTCCCGCTCACATGAGACACTCAAACGTATCTGCTCCAAATTTAACCTAAGAGATTCTTGGCGATTCCAACATCCAGATGTGAGAGATAACATATCTTACTCGGCGCCACATAATTCCTACTCTAGGATTGACTACATTTTACTCTCCAGCTCCTTCACACATCTCATAGAGAAAACAGATATAGCACCCAAACTAGTTTCTGACCATTCCTGTATCAGCACCACTCTCGCAGGTACCCAATCTATCCTACCCCCGAAGCGTTGGCCCTTTAACGAAGACATACCATCAGATCCAGCAGATTGTGAATGTCATTCAAGAATGCAGCACATTAAATGATCTTGCTGATACAAACACTTCCACCCTATGGGATGCGCACAAAGCTATGGTTAGGGGTGTCATTATAGGTATCAGAGAACAGAACAACAAAAAATGTAATCTGGATCTTGACACACTAGAAAAAGAGATCAGAGTGTGCAGACAGACAGACGCGGCAGAGTGTGGATAAATAAATTTAAAGCACTCAAACTATGTGAGGGGAATCAAGCAGGAAAGCTGCTAGCGTCCTACCTCAAACATAAGCAAAAGCAATTTACCATAACCTCGATTAAAGATCCCACTAATGCTACCCATACCAAGCAAAACAAAATATTAGACACCTTCCAAGCCTTCTATGAAGACCTATACAAAAACAAGTTAACATTAGACACGGAGGCATGCTCTGAAAACCTAGACTCACTGAACCTCTCCGAACTTTCAGAGAAAGACAGCTCTGCATTAGGGTCCCCCATCACCAACAAAGAACTCTCATCCTCTATCAAATCCCTCGAAAGCAATAAAGCCCCAGGCCCAGATGGCTTTTCAGCTTTTACAAGGAGTTTAATAAATGTCTCAGCCCTACCTTACTAAAATTATTCAACTCTATTGCCGCGGAGGGCTGTGTCTCAACATCAATAGATGAAGCCACTATTATTGTCATCCTGAAAGAAGGGAAAGACCCCCTCATAAAAATTATCGACCAATCTCGCTTATCATCCTGGATTGCAAGATCTATGCAAAGATCCTAGCCAACAGATTCAATGCAGTCCTCCAAAAACTGATTAGTAGCTCTCAAGTGGGGTTTCTCAAATACTGCATGTCCAACGACAATACCAGGTTACTGTGCCATGTTCTGGAGAAAGCTAAAGTAATGGCCACCCCCTCTGTTGCCATCACCCTAGACTCGGAAAAAGCGTTCAATAGGGTGTCTTTGTCCTTCTTGAAACAGTGCATGCTATCTTTCAACCTGTGGAAGACTTATACTAACAAGGTAATGGCCCTCTACTCCGATCCGTCCACTCGGATTGCCATAAATGGCACCCTGTCAGACCCATTTCGCTTGGAACAGGGCACTAGGCAGGGCTGCCCTCTCTTGCCCGCACTGTTCCTCTTGGCCCTTGAACCTCTCATCACAGATATAAAGCGTAACAATGAAATTATGGGCGTGGACTTCGGAGGTACACGAGTGAAACTTGCTGCTTATGCACAAAATAGCCTTGTGGTTACAGAGAATCAACATACTTCCATTGAGGCCCTCATGACCCCATAGAGAGATACTCTGCCCCCTCCAGGTACAAACGGAATTACGATACGTCAGAAGATAAGCCCCTGAATGTTTACGGCACCAGAGACACGATGAGTAACTCTGGCCTCTCATGGCAGACTGGTTTTATTAAGTATCTCGGGATTGAATTTGGCAGCACCCTACTCGAGACGCTCCAACGCAATGAAACCATCACCCTACAAAACTAAAACCCTCCTGGACGGTTTGTCTCCTTGTTTCATAACATGGTGGGGGAGGGTCGAGGCCATCAAGATGATGATCTCTCCCCTAGTGAACTATCTAATCGCGATGCTGCCCCATACATTATCTCCGGACTTCCATCACAAATTGGATGTCTTACTCTCCAAATTCTTATGGAAGGGAAAAAAGCAAGAATTAGCATAAAGAAACTTCACCTGGATAAGTCCTTGGGAGGGGTCAATTTGGCGGACTTCAAGCTGTATCAGACGGCATACCTTGGCAAACAAGGTTCCTACTGGCTGGCACCACCCGTTGAATGTACCCCTGTCTGGCTGGTCATAGAGAAAGCTCTTCTTAGGAATCTCACCCCAGCGGCCATCCTAACTGCGAACCTTAACACAGTCACTTGCTCAAAATCCGTTTACCAGAACACAAAAATTGCTCTGCTGAAAATTGACAAACTCTTAGACATAAGTGTAAGACACTCTAACATGGAATCGCTTTGGCATAACCCCACATTCCTTTATAAGTGGAAACCACTACACAACAACTTATGGGTTGCAAAATGTATCTACTTCCCCCACCAGTTGTTTGGCGACTCCTACCCCCTCTCCTTTAAAGAGGTCCAATCCGGATACGACCTTGACTCACTAGAATTCTATAATTTAAAAAAATAAAGTTAGCGATTACTAAAGCGAAGCTCTCTACAAGGCCTGCTTCTCTCCCAAACTACCTTGCTAAACTAAATAGACTCGGCCACCAGGTTTTCCTGGCTCTACAAATGAATACACCCGCAACACTCAGCCCTCAATAAACAACTCACAAGTTTTTGGGAATCACACGCCTCTTTTCCAAAATCAGAATTGGATTGAGACACAAAATCAGCCCATCACTCTCCCAAACAAAGTTTTGGCTGCTCCATAGAGCTTTCTGGACACCTGCGCATCTTCACTCATACAACATCAGGAAGGACACAGTCTGTTGGAACTGCAAGGATAAAGTTGGCCACCTAGCACACCTCTTGCTCCACTGTGAATGCGTGATATCCTTTTGGGACAAGATATTCACTTTTCTTTCCAACATTTTCTCATACTCCCCCAAAAGGGAGCTATCGACCCTGGTATTCGGCTTCCTCAAAGCCGGGTCTCTTACTGACAATAATAGGGCCCTACTAGATCTACTCCTCACTGCAGCGGCCAAGATCATTCTCAGTAGCTGGATAGACACCCGCAAAGCCTCCTCTGCCTGCTGGTTAAATTGGGTCACCAACCTATGAGGAGCTGGTAATATTTCACTTCAGAACCCGCTGTGGCGATCTCCTACCAGACGTATCTGGGTTACTCTTGACAACTATTTTAGCTCACACAAGCCACCATGAACCTCCTACCTTACACTCACGAACCCGCCCTACAATGCACGTTCACTACGTCTGCTTGATTTCTCCATGTTGATCCTCTGGCCACCTCGCCTGCCAAAGTCAGCGGCTGTTACCTTCTGTGGGGCAATGCTCTAATACTACATATGCTACTTGTACAACTTACTCTGACAAGACAGACAACGCAGAGGTTTTGATACAGGGGTTCGGAGAGTGTTTCAGGCTGGGTTACAAAGGCCCAACGGTGTGCTGCTGGGCGCCCAACTTAAAATCAACATCAGAGCATTTGCAGGTGGTCAGGGAGAAATTGTTCAAAAAGATACAGGAAGGTAGAATGGCAGGACCATTTGATGATTGGCCCATGGATCAGCTGGTAGTGTCACCCATTGGGGTAGTGCCCAAGAAGGAGCCAGGCCAATATCGCCTGATTCAATACTTGTCACGGCCGGAGGGTCAGTCAGTGAATGACTTCATACCCACAGAGCAAGTGACAGTAACATACTCGTCAGTGGACGTAGCCTTGTCTTTGGCAGAGAAGGTCTGACGGGCACTTATGGCAAAGAGCAACATCAAGTCGGCTTTCCGTCTCTTGCTGGTACACCCTGACGACTTCCCAATCCTCTGCATTCAGTTCGAAGGCTAGTGATTTGTGGACAAGGCACTACCCATGAGTTGGTCCATCTCGTGTACCCTCTTCGAGTTTTTTAGTACATTCTTACAGTGGTTATTCACTCACCTGGCATACGGGGATGGAGCACATCTCAGATGGCTTAGATGATTTTTTTGTTTAGGGACAACAGGGACTGGAAACTGTCAGGGCTCACTGGAGGAATTTCAGGGTTTTGATGGCAGACTTGGGGGTGCCCTTGGACCTGGGGAAAACAATGGGGCCAAGACCAAGTTGGCTTTTCTGGGTATCGAAATTGACTCTGTAGCCGGGGAGGCCCAGCTGCCGGAGGACAAAAAGACAGAAATAGTGGGGCTACTTAGTACGTTGCTCGCAAAAAAGAAAGTGACAGTTAAGGGAAATGCAAACGCTCCTACGTCATTTGAACTTTGCCTGTAGGGTGGTTAGAGCGGGCAGGACGTTTTGCAGGCCCATAGGTTTGTTCCTTTCGGGCCTCCCCTTGCCTCACCATCATGTCAGACTGTCGGCGGGGGTGCGGGAGGACCTGTGCATGTGGAACATTTTTCTTCAAGACTTTAATGGCATTCCCCTGACCTCCTGGGTGGACATGGACTGAGGTGTGCAGATTTTCTCTGACGCCGCTGGTATTTGCAGTTTTGGTCTATACTGGCAGGGGCATTGGTGTGCCAAGCAAAGACCTTCAGCTTGGAGGAAGGGCAGGCGCAGCATCGCTTTTATCACTTTCTTTTCCCCTGGTAGTGGCTGTCATGCTATGAGGCGATCAGCTGTCTCACAAAAGAGTCCTTTTCTGAGTAGACAATATCTAAGTGGTTCAGATGATCAACAGGGAGTCAGCCAGGAAATCACAGCTTTGGCAGGTGCTGCAAATGTTTTTACTGCATTGCCTTAGATTTGATATCGAATTCAGACCCCAGGATGTTCCCGGTGTAGACAATGACATTGCTCATGCTTTGTCTCGTTTGCAGTGGGAGAGGTTTCATGGGCTGACCATGCAGGCAGACCAGGAGAAGACTTGCATGTCACAAGAATTATGGTCCATAGGCGAGAGAGGTTGCTGCATTTGGTAGCCAGATCTTTAGCCCTGTAAACGTGGAGGGCTTATCTCCAGGCTTGGGGGGAGTTCTTGGGGGCGAGGTAAGGAGGAGGCAACACGAGTGGGAGAGGGTGGAGGACATCATCCAATTCATACTCATGCTCATTGAGAAGGGGCAATCCAGGGTGACAATCTCAGGTAAACTGGCGGGCCTCTCCTTTATGGGCAAGCTTTGGTGGGGGTACTACCCGATCAGCAGGGGAGCTAGGAAAAAATCCTGGAAGGTTGGGCGAGGGAGTCCAGCCCAGTGGGGCCCAAGAGAAGGCCCTTGACGTTAGATATCCTAGTGCACGTGAGTCAAGCTCTGTCATTGGTGTGCACTACTGACAGGGAGGCTGGGGATGTTTTTAACCCTCATGTCTTTGTGGTTTTTTGGGGCATTTTGGGTTTCAGAGCTACTGGGGGGCAAGGGCAGCAGCGTCTTATGCTGGGAAGAGGTGTTTATACAAGACAGCAGGGTTCGGGTATGGCTATGTAAGTCTAAGAATGACCAAAGAGCGGTGGGTAAGGCGGTGTCCTTAAAAGCCTACCCTCTGGCAGTAGTTTGCCCAGTACGCTGCGCACAAAAAGTTCAGGAGTGTTGCGGTTAGTGCAGGAAGAGTATTTACTCACAGGAATGGGAAACCAGTAACAGCGTTTCAACTGCTAGCGGTGCAGCACAAGACTAGCCCACCGGGCACTGCTTGATTGCCTTTAGGCCAAAGTCAAAAAGTTTATTATGTTTTGGCTCTCGATGAGGGCCACATAAAAATAAACACACAATTATACAACGTAAATTACAATTAAGTCACAAATCGAGACAGAAGGAAACACTTCTTATCTACCGGTCAAGCAATCATCAAACATCTCCCTGTATATCATTAATAAATATCTAAAAACCCTTTAAAAACTTAAAAATTCTGAAACAAAACATTTCATTTGGAGGACAGTAAAGTGCATGGAAAAAGGTTTTTACATTTAAAATTCCTAGTTGGAGACAAATTGGTTTTAACCATGTATAGCGCAAAGAGCGCAGTGCAGGACAAATGAACAAGACATGATTACGATCCTGTACAGCATTATTACAGAGATTACATATTGGCGATACACCATACCACTTTGCTAAGAGGAGATTTAGTGGAAGCAAATCATGCCTTAAAAGGTACCATAACCTACGGACTCTATGAGGAATATTCCAAATAAGGTATTGTTGGGCCAGCTTTGGTGTATAAGTATTTAACAGTAATTCCCTTTCTTTTTGTCTTGGTTGGGCAAGCATATCCAATTTATGACAGAGTTCCCAAGATGCACATTTTAATTTAGACTTTAGCTCGAGGGGAGTAAGTAAGAATAAAGTCCTTTCATCCAATTCTAACAGAAATACTGCTTTTCTAAAGTTTTTTACTAGCAAAGAAAACTCGTTAAAGTTGCCCAAGAGTTCCCTTTTTATGGCTTCCCGTAAGGAACCCGATTTACCTCTAGCCAGACAGGCTACCCATCTTACGAGGGATACCAACCCCTGTACCCAACAACTTCGGAGTCCGAATTCCAGCCTGCATGAAGATACAGAGCACGCTGTATTAAGGGAAGAAATTTTTCTTAGTACCTTTCCTTCCATTTTTTGCAAGAATCCCCATTGTTTTAACTCCACTAATTCAATTCCGTATAGTAGAGTTGCAGGTATCTTTGCTCTAAATACATCCAAAAATAGTGAAAAGTGTCTCTTCCCTGTAGCATTGTACAAGGAGCATAACCCCATGCCATGGGCCAATGCTTTGCGTGAGTTGTGTTCAATGTGGGGCTTCTCACTTAGGTTTGCTGAAATAATTTTACCTAAGAAGGTGTAGGTTTTGACCACCTCTAGTTTCTGTCCACCTATAGCCCAGCTATAACTTCCAGACCTACATTTTTTCTTTCCAAAGATGCACATGATTTTACTTTTCGATATATTAATTTTCATATAATGTGCTTCTGCAAAATGATTCAATGCATGCAGGCGAATGGACAGACCTTTCGGGGTTAGATCTAAAACAAGTATGTCGTCCGCATACATTAAAACCGATATAGATGACCCTCCAATTATCGGGGCTAAACCCCCACAGACTGCAATGGAAGCTGGTAGGTCTGCCTATATAGTGAAAACAATATAGGGGCCAGTATACACCCTTGTTTTAACCCATTCTGAGAAGGGATAGGTTGAGAAAGACCCCTTTCTCCGCCTTGTAGCACCTTACACCACGTGTTCGAGTGAAGAGACTTTACCAATTCGAGTAAATACACTGGCATACCCAATACAGCCAGCTTTCTCCACAGCGTTGGACGGTCCACCTTGTCAAACGCTGTGGAGAAATCTATAAATGCTGCGTATATGCCACCACCTCGAACACGTACATATTTGTCCACAATCACCTGTAATAATGTCAAATTATCTAAAGTTCCATGCTCTTTGCCAAATCCCGTTTGTTCCATGGGTAAAATACCATTTAGTTCTACCCATTCAGTTATTAACATTAAAAGACATTTGGCGAATATTTTTCCTATTGAATCCAATAGAGCTATTAGGCGATAATTCATAGGCTTATCACGCTCTCCCTTTTTAAATATGGGGATTAATATACTTCCCCTCCAGGAGTTGGGGACTGATCTAGATGTAAAACATGTACGAAACACTGGGAGAAGAATCCTACTCCAAGAGGTGACGTCTTGCTTAATTATTTACATGGGCAATTCGTCCGGACCCATTGCTCCGGAGGAGCGCATACTCTTTATCACGGAAGCTATGGATTTCTCGGTCGGGAGTTCTATGTTAAGCTCTCTACTTGGGGCTGGCTCCCAGTTGTCCCCCTCTGCACCGTTAGACGCATATAAACTAGATATGAATAATATCCAGACATCTTCTGCAATAGAGATAGGAATGGGAGTTGTTATTGCTCCACATCCCTTCCCTATTATGGACCAGAATTCTCTAGATTTGTTAAAGCCCGAAGCCTCTCTTAACCCAATCCAGAGAGAATCTTCTTTTTCTCTTTTTAACTTAGCCCTCAATCTGACCCTCCTTCTTTTTAATAAGGCTAACTTATGCTCATTTTCCCTAGATCCATTCAAGTATTGTTGCCTCACGATTTTGTTTATCTCCTTATTTAACATTACTAGTGTGCTAGGAGAAAAGTGCAACTTTTTTGGATTTCTAATTTTCTTAGCAATCATGGTAAGTTTCTTCATAAAATTTTCGAGATGAAAAAATTCCATACCCTGCCATTTATCTAATTCTAGTAAAGTTTGGGCAAGAATATTTTGTACATCCTTCATAGTGTTAGAATCCCAGAAACATCTTCCAGACTTACAATTAATAGAAACTCCTTTATTCACTAGGGACCAAGAGTTAGTTTCTGGAGGTTTTATTGAGATAGTTATGTTGATCATATTGTGATCACTCAGGGAAGAATGAGAGATCACTATATCTCGAATGAAAGAGAACGTATCATAGTCCGTAATTGCATAATCCAAGATGGATTCACCCCTGAATGACCCATGTGTAAAATTAGCAGGAGTATCAGAAGGCATCCTACCATTTACAATAAGCCCCTCTAGGTAGCTAAGTTCCTCAAGCAATATCTTTCCTCTTTTATTAGTTTTTATTTTGGAAGGGAAGATTGCTTGAGGTATATTATATGCTTCTTCCTTAGATTTGTTTCTAAACATGTTTAAACTTAAGTTAGACACTTTGCTATTTAAGTCACCCACGAGTAAGATATAGGGGGGCTGATCAAGCTCTAATAATTGTTTTACATAAGAAAACATTCGCTTTAAAACAGTATTAAAAATATCCTCAGGTGGAATATAAGCATTTATAATTATAAATGAAGACCGTCTACCCACTGATGCTAGATTATTGATAGTAATTGATTGGAAAAGATTACTAGTGTCTGTATAATGGGAAAATTGCCATTGTAAAGAATTAGTTAACAGACAGGCAATTCCACCTTTTGCATGGCCTTTTTTAGAAGGTGTAGCGGGGGCCTCCAGAACAAAATAATCTTTCCCCCCATATAGGAGATTTTTACACCATGTTTCCTGAATACATAGCACATCTGCGTTCAAAGAAAGTAAAAAATCAAGTTTCTCTGGGCAATTATAAAGGCCAGCGGCATTCCAAGAGACAATTTTTAATTGTCTGTTAAAGATGTTGAAATAGTCGTGAGTTGTTCGATGTGTTATTCGATAAAACTCCTGGTAACCAATTCCACATCTGATTGTCTTCTGTTAGAGGAGTATCTATGTTCTGAGGAAGAGGGAGTACCTGAGAGACCATGCGTTTACCTCTAGAGACCCAGATTTTTAGATCTTTATTACAATTAGACGGGTCTTCCTGCCTAAAACCCAACTTTGTATTTCTTTCCCTAGAGGAAATACTCTGTCCATTATTAAAAACAGGTAACACATCAATCCCTCTACGTTGAAATACTTCCGCTTGTTGGAATACCAGGTTAGCAATTATTTTAGAGTAAAACTTTACCCTTGCTCGTTGCCCCTTTTCAGATCTTATTGGTGAAACCAAATCAATATCATTTGACAAAATAAGTTTTAGGCTTTCAATTTCTTTAAAGCAGTCAAGCAACCAAGATCTATTCAATTTTAAATCTAAGTCGAATAAGGGAAGAAAATCCAATGTCAAAGTATCCACAGATGTGACAGAAGCTTTCAATGGCTGAATAGTTGGACTCTTAGCCACTTCAGATTGGAGCCTAAAGATAGGTGCAGATGGATTAAGTACCCGTGTTACTATAGGCATATTTCTTATGTCCTCATCAACTGATGTTTGGGGTTCTAATACATTTACCTCAGAGCATTGAACTATCCCTTTCATAGTACCTTCAGCAGGGGTACCTTCCACTACATTGTTAGTGATACAACCCCCTACCTCGTTATCGGGAGTATCCAATATTAAACTATCTGCACTTTCTATAACATCAGGCACTTCGGTTATATGTTTTTGGAAAATAATTTGCCTCTGTCTTTTCTTCTTATACTTACGAACCAGCTTCCTATTTTTTCCTTTACTTTTTACTTTTACTGTTTTATTAGTCTCCATAGTTCCTTGAGGTTCTTTTTTCTCCTGAATAAAAATGGGAAAGAGTTCATTTCCGGCAGTTTGATTAGCCTCTACCAAGCTCTCTTCCTTCAAGGTAGGTTCTAATTCTTTCCTCTGTTCTAAGGAAGATAGGGTAGGGGTCTTGGAGGGCTCATGAATGTCAACCTTTAAAGTCATCCCCAACGGAGCATTTTTCCTCAATGAGTTAGTGTTGTCTACAACTTTTTGGATAACAGATTCAGTAGAAGGAATAGTCACATTCTCTGCATTTTTAACCAGCAATGCTTTCAATATCTCAGTAACTGAGGCCAAAATGCAATCAGAACTCACTGCAAATTTGCCTAGTAAAAGTAATATAGAAGACAGTAATTGTTCAAGTGCTATCAGAGAATCAGAAATCGTTTTTTCATTTTTTGGAAAGCCGGATGCAGTAAAAGGGCAGATCCCCGATAGGTTAAGTTGTGGAGATTTCAAATCGCTCTGCATTGAGGGAATGTCATTAGATTTAATAGAAGGAGTGCTACTATATAGCAGTAATCCATATGGCGTTGCTCCATTAGGAGTTTTACTAAGCTCAGGCTGATTCAAAATTCTCTTGTCCATGTAGCGACCACAGAGTTCGAGATCGATACTGGACGAAATAGATACTTCTCCTATGTCTTCCTCCGCATTTTCTAATCCCTTAAGAATATTGTGCTGAAGTACTTTCAAATTTGTTAACATGAGATCAGAGTCACCTCCGTTTGATGAACATGCTGGGAGAAGTACATCATTAGACTGAGTCAGAGGAGGCTTATTTATTTCCGTCGTTAGATCAAGATTAGGATCTTTCACCACATCGGACTGCAATTTCGACTGTAGTATCATCTCAACATCAATTGTTGTTGGGGCTTCCATGGGTTTATTCACAGTTTTTTCCCAGATTTGCAGTAACTGCATTTGCCCTTTGAGTTGTACACTATTTTCATATTTGTTCCTCAGGGGGTTAGATCTTGTTTTGACACATGACCTCCCCCCTAGGACTCTCCCAGAACGTAATTTCTTTGCAGTCATGATGTCTAGAAGAAATCTAGCACAGCAGCAGGCTTATAAAACCAGAATGTATAAACAAACAGTCAATAAAATATGAATCCACAGGGAGAGAAGGTAAATGCTCGTACAGGCGACAAATTTATTTCCTCGCAGATTACAAATCTGCAAATATTATACAAACTTACTTAAAGTACAAAAAAGAAGTAGAGAAAATAAAAATACCAGAGCCCGGCCCGGCCTACCTCGGCCACTGAGGGCCACAGAGGGCCCGCCCTTTGCCCGGGCTTAGCTCCGGGCGTCCCGCTCGCGTCCCGCGAGACGGGGGTGTCGCTCTATTTCTGCACCTCCTGGCGTGCAAATGACGCGGCGTTCGCCGCTAGGGATGCTGGGTCAGGTAGTTTATTGCCCTCGAACCGCGCTCCGTCCAACCGCCAACTCGAGGGTGTCAAGGGAGTCAGGCGGCGGCAGGCGGGAGGGCTGACACTCGCAATAAAGAAAGTTCTCAATCAGGCAAGTAGCGGCCAAGGTTCCTTCAGCAAGCGTTTTCCACTAGCATAGGTCTCCCCCTCTCGACCGGGGTGTCGCTCTATTTCTGCGCCTCCTGGCGCGCAAATGACGCGGCGTTCACCGCTAGGGATGCTGGGTCAGGTAGTTTATTGCCCTCGAACCGCGCTCCGTCCAACCGCCAACTCGAGGGTGTCAAGGGAGTCAGGCGGCGGCAGGCGGGAGGGCTGACACTCGCAATAAAGAAAGTTCTCAATCAGGCAAGTAGCGGCCAAGGTTCCTTCAGCAAGCGTTTTCCACTAGCATAGGTCTCCCCCTCTCGACCGGGGTGTCGCTCTATTTCTGCGCCTCCTGGCACGCAAATGACGCGGCGTTCGCCGCTAGGGATGCTGGGTCAGGTAGTTTATTGCCCTCGAACCGCGCTCCGTCCAACCGCCAACTCGAGGGTGTCAAGGGAGTCAGGCGGCGGCAGGCGGGAGGGCTGACACTCGCAATAAAGGAAGTTCTCAATCAGGCAAGTAGCGGCCAAGGTTCCTTCAGCAAGCGTTTTCCACTAGCATAGGTCTCCCCCTCTCGACCGGGGTGTCGCTCTATTTCTGCGCCTCCTGGCGCGCAAATGACGCGGCGTTCGCCGCTAGGGATGCTGGGTCAGGTAGTTTATTGCCCTCGAACCGC
This sequence comes from Lissotriton helveticus, assembly GCF_964261635.1. NCBI lineage: Eukaryota > Metazoa > Chordata > Amphibia > Caudata > Salamandridae > Lissotriton > Lissotriton helveticus. The sequence goes on along the minus strand of NC_136067.1, from coordinate 764,353,285 downwards.
GCTCCGTCCAACCGCCAACTCGAGGGTGTCAAGGGAGTCAGGCGGCGGCAGGCGGGAGGGCTGACACTCGCAATAAAGAAAGTTCTCAATCAGGCAAGTAGCGGCCCAGGTTCCTTCAGCAAGCGTTTTCCACTAGTATAGGTCTCCCCCTCTCGACCGGGGTGTCGCTCTATTTCTGCGCCTCATGGCGCGCAAATGACGCGGCGTTCGCCGCTAGGGATGCTGGGTCAGGTAGTTTATTGCCCTCGAACCGCGCTCCGTCCAACCGCCAACTCGAGGGTGTCAAGGGAGTCAGGCGGCGGCAGGCGGGAGGGCTGACACTCGCAATAAAGAAAGTTCTCAATCAGGCAAGTAGCGGCCAAGGTTCCTTCAGCAAGCGTTTTCCACTAGCATAGGTCTCCCCCTCTCGACCGGGGTGTCGCTCTATTTCTGCTCCTCCTGGCGCGCAAATGACGCGGCGTTCGCCGCTAGGGATGCTGGGTCAGGTAGTTTATTGCCCTCGAACCGCGCTCCGTCCAACCGCCAACTCGAGGGTGTCAAGGGAGTCAGGCGGCGGCAGGCGGGAGGGCTGACACTCGCAATAAAGAAAGTTCTCAATCAGGCAAGTAGCGGCCAAGGTTCCTTCAGCAAGCGTTTTCCACTAGCATAGGTCTCCCCCTCTCGACCGGGGTGTCGCTCTATTTCTGCGCCTCCTGGCGCGCAAATGACGCGGCGTTCGCCGCTAGGGATGCTGGGTCAGGTAGTTTATTGCCCTCGAACCGCGCTCCGTCCAACCGCCAACTCGAGGGTGTCAAGGGAGTCAGGCGGCGGCAGGCGGGAGGGCTGACACTCGCAATAAAGAAAGTTCTCAATCAGGCAAGTAGCGGCCAAGGTTCCTTCAGCAAGCGTTTTCCACTAGCATAGGTCTCCCCCTCTCGACCGGGGTGTCGCTCTATTTCTGCGCCTCCTGGCGCGCAAATGACGCGGCGTTCGCCGCTAGGGATGCTGGGTCAGGTAGTTTATTGCCCTCGAACCGCGCTCCGTCCAACCGCCAACTCGAGGGTGTCAAGGGAGTCAGGCGGCGGCAGGCGGGAGGGCTGACACTCGCAATAAAGAAAGTTCTCAATCAGGCAAGTAGCGGCCAAGGTTCCTTCAGCAAGCGTTTTCCACTAGCATAGGTCTCCCCCTCTCGACCGGGGTGTCGCTCTATTTCTGCGCCTCCTGGCGCGCAAATGACGCGGCGTTCGCCGCTAGGGATGCTGGGTCAGGTAGTTTATTGCCCTCGAACCGCGCTCCGTCCAACCGCCAACTCGAGGGTGTCAAGGGAGTCAGGCGGCGGCAGGTGGGAGGGCTGACACTCACAATAAAGAAAGTTCTCAATCAGGCAAGTAGCGGCCAAGGTTCCTTCAGCAAGCGTTTTCCACTAGCATAGGTCTCCCCCTCTCGACCGGGGTGTCGCTCTATTTCTGCGCCTCCTGGCGCGCAAATGACGCGGCGTTCGCCGCTAGGGATGCTGGGTCAGGTAGTTTATTGCCCTCGAACCGCGCTCCGTCCAACCGCCAACTCGAGGGTGTCAAGGGAGTCAGGCGGCGGCAGGCGGGAGGGCTGACACTCGCAATAAAGAAAGTTCTCAATCAGGCAAGTAGCGGCCAAGGTTCCTTCAGCAAGCGTTTTCCACTAGCATAGGTCTCCCCCTCTCGACCGGGGTGTCGCTCTATTTCTGCGCCTCCTGGCGCGCAAATGACGCGGCGTTCGCCGCTAGGGATGCTGGGTCAGGTAGTTTATTGCCCTCGAACCGCGCTCCGTCCAACCGCCAACTCGAGGGTGTCAAGGGAGTCAGGCGGCGGCAGGCGGGAGGGCTGACACTCGCAATAAAGAAAGTTCTCAATCAGGCAAGTAGCGGCCAAGGTTCCTTCAGCAAGCGTTTTCCACTAGCATAGGTCTCTCCCTCTCAACCGGGGTGTCGCTCTATTTCTGCGCCTCCTGGCGCGCAAATGACGCGGCGTTCGCCGCTAGGGATGCTGGGTCAGGTAGTTTATTGCCCTCGAACCGCGCTCCGTCCAACCGCCAACTCGAGGGTGTCAAGGGAGTCAGGCGGCGGCAGGCGGGAGGGCTGACACTCGCAATAAAGAAAGTTCTCAATCAGGCAAGTAGCGGCCAAGGTTCCTTCAGCAAGCGTTTTCCACTAGCATAGGTCTCCCCCTCTCGACCGGGGTGTCGCTCTATTTCTGCGCCTCCTGGCGCGCAAATGATGCGGCGTTCGCCGCTAGGGATGCTGGGTCAGGTAGTTTATTGCCCTCGAACCGCGCTCCCTCCAACCGCCAACTCGAGGGTGTCAAGGGAGTCAGGCGGCGGCAAGCGGGAGGGCTGACACTCGCAATAAAGAAAGTTCTCAATCAGGCAAGTAGCGGCCAAGGTTACTTCAGCAAGCGTTTTCCACTAGCATAGGTGCAGCACAAGACATGAAAGACACTGGGCCTAGACCCCATTCAGTTTGGGACACATTCTGTCAGGATTGTTGCTGCGATGGAGGTCAGCAGATGGGGTTGGGCAGAATAAGGGAGCTGGGTAGATGGGAATTGGGTTGTTTTCGGGCCTATGTCAGGGGGGAGGGTGCTGAAGGGTTGTAATTGTCAGGTTGTCATATTTATTTCTTTTGCAGGTTTGGTTGCTGGTCTATTGGAGGCGCGTTTGGCTGTATGGATTGTGGGTCACTCATTTGTTAAATGGGCTGAAAGGCATGCTAGGGCGAGCTTTCACTGTGCCAACCTCGGTTTTAATAAGGACTTGTACTCAATTTTCTGGAAAGGGAAAGGTGGAATGCGATGGAAGGACCTGATACCATGTTTGAATAGGAAATATCCGGATGTGCTCATCATTCATTTAGGGGAAAATGATATGGTAGCTCAAAAGGGCTCGGCACTATTGTTGGAAATGGAATGGGACCTTCGACATACGTGCAAGTTGTGGGTACGCTGCCACACTATGTGGACAGAGTTTACTCACAGGAAAGTTTGGCGGGGGCCATCAAACTGTCGGCCATTGACAAAGCCAGAAGGAAACTGAATAAAGAAATTAGGGCTTTTTGCAGAAATAACGGCATTGGTAGGATACAGCATTCAGACTTGAAATTTGAAGACATGAAATTTTTTAGGGGGGATGGAGTCCACCTATCTTTTATGGGGATGCAGCTTTACTTGCTCCAGTTGAAGTTGGCTTTAGCAAAACCAATAGGGGTCTAGTGACGTGGTCTGTGGTTATTGTAGCTATCACTGTTTGGGTCAGCCGGAAGGGTGGGTGGGGGGTGTCAGGGCAAGGGGTGTAGCCCCTGGCATTGGGTGGCGGTCGGCTGAGAAGTTCCCAAGATTTACACAAGTTCATTGTAGTCAGCGGCGGTTCAGGCTGAAGGGGAATGGGTAGGAAGTTCATACATTGACAACATAGGAAGTTAAAACATTAGGTAGGAAGTTCACTCAGGTTCAAAGGGTAGTTGAGGTAGGAAAAGGGGAACGGTTTTTAGCGGTCCCACTTTCTGATGAGCAGCTTTAATGCAAGTATGTTATTCAAGTTTCAAGAGGTTATCGGGGTTAAGGCTCTTTTAGGGGTGGGGGTAGTTTATCTTAGGTGACGATGTATAGTGAGGCATTTATTTTGTAAGGCAAGACCCAGGTTATGCTGTAACGTGCACCTGTCTCAATAAAGCAGCCTTTTTCACACATCCTAGTGGTCTGTGCTACCTCCTCTTCCCCAAATGGTGGATTCCCACAATGACACTTGCTATAGTGTATTACACAGCCTTCAATGGTGCTTGCCATTAATTTGGAAAACTTACTAAGAGGACGTTCCCTTCTAGAGATAACAAGTTCTTGAAATACTCAGTGTATGTTGGAAATTGCGTGAAATATTTTCTGTTGCTCCTTAATCCTCTATTTTTGATGATCAAGGTGCAGAATGATTTTGAGAGCACAGTAGATTAGTTTTCCTCTATTTTTAGGCTTGGAGTCTTCCAGCACTGGATTTTGAGTTGGCAATGGCTTGCTAAATTAATGTCCCAAATAAGCTCTCCCAGTTGCCCTATTTTAAATCGAAGAATGGGTAAGGGTATATTCAATTGCAGTCACAACTAATGCAGGAAGAAGGTGCCTTGAGTAATTACTCTTCTGTAGCTGTGCATGGTCTTGAAGGAACAATGTAAACCATTTCAACACATTTTCAGCAATACATAGCATGGTTCCATGATGTGAAGAAGGGTCGAATGATCATGTATCAAGTGCCACTGGCAAAGGGATAAACTGGCAAGACTCTCCTTTGCCGTAATGGAAAGTGCATCAGTATTTGCTTCAAGTTAAGCAGATTCAGTGCTGCAGCTTATCCAATGCAGAGATTGTACTCTCTACCTAGGTGAGAAATCGCTCCACACATTAGAAACTGGTACTGAACCGCATTTTTTTGGGCTGGAGGAATCAGCGAAGAGCTCTCAGCTAGGAGTGAATCGAGGGTTAACCTGCTCAAACTTCAAGCGCTGAGAACAACATAGAAGTGTTATTGAGTTGGACCCAGGTTGGTGTTTGGTAAGATTCAGTGAACCAATGGGAGATATTAGGCTACCTATATAGCTTGCTAGTTTTAGTGGGGCAAACAATTGAATAGGAAGAAAGATTCCTTCAAGTCATCTTGGAATTATGTTTGACACAATACTCAAGTTTCTATTGAAGAGACTGATTCTTTGAGACTTTCTGTAAATAAAGCTTCAAATTAAAGGGACTTTGCTGTTCATTGTGAGGCTGCCTTGAAGGGTAATATGTTGGAGGCATGTTTTCGGCCTGTAGAAATAAATATGTGTTAAATTGGCCTGGACACAGTAAAGAAAACTACAGTGGAACAAAGGGTGGCATAGAAGGAGACTGAGGTGACTGTGTTTCCACAAGGGAAAATGTACAATATTGTGTAAGCTTTCCTCAGAGACATACAATGTGCCAAGACCGACAGCATCTTCAGCACCTGGACTCGTATGAAGCTTTGGAATGCATGGACCTTGATCCTGGGACAAGTGGGGACAGAATATACCGTTTCAAAATTGTTAGAAATGGGACTCTCTAGTTAGAAGAGGAGGGTACCTTTGTCCAAGTAGGGACCCTTCTTCCTAGTCAGGGCTAAGGAGGTACACTCCTAAAGTAACCCCTGCTTACCCCCTTGGTAGCTTGGCATGAGCAGTCAGACTTATCTCAGAGGCAGTGTGTAAAGCCTTTGCACATAAACAGTAATGCAGTGAAAACACTACAAAACAACACCATACTAGTTTAAAAAATATACAATATTTTTATATATCCAAAACGATAACAAAACTTTAAGAATCCAACATACTGTACTTACAAATATATACTTTGAAAGATATCATTTGAAATTGCAGTAATATCTCAAAAACACAGTTCTTCCGAGTTGGTACTTCTGTCTCGGGCTACCACAATACTGAAAACAACAGAATCCAACAGCCCCATCTGACTGCGTCAGTCAGGAGTGTCGGCAGACTCGGAAACAATATCTTTTGTGTTGGTCCGACACGCTGGCGCGAGCCGGTCTTGACAACCATCGTGGTTGCGATGTGAAGTGAAGCGGTCCAGAGTGCGGTGCCCTTAAGGCACAGTGCAAGCAGCAGCTCGGTGACGGTCGTCCATCAGCGGCGGTGAGACCAGGTCTATAATGGGAAGTGAGGCAGTGCTCATTGCGGTGCTGACAGGTCACGGTGCAAGGGACAGTGCCGGTTAGTGGGAGCTGGCGTCGGACGGCCCAGACTGCGGTGTGGGATGAGGGGCTAATCCTGAAACTTACGAGCGGTGCCCCCAGCCAAGATGCGGTCAAGGGTGGCAAAGTGAAGTGAGGCAGTGCGGAGTGCAGTGCCCACAGATCACAGTGCAAGCAGCGGCTCGGTGGCAGTGGTGTGGGTCAATGTCATCGGTAAGACCAGGTTTGCGGTCTAAGATGCAGTGATGCCCTCTGCTGTGTCTTCAGGACATGGAGCCAGCAATGGAGTCGGTGATGGAGTCAGTTGCCTCTGCCTTCTCTGTGACAACTGAAACAACGGTTCCAGAAGCGGTACCCAGAGGTTGGTGAAGTCTTTTCAGACCCTGAGACTTCAGAACAGGAGGCAAGCTCTACCTTAAGCCCTTGGAGAGACTCAGCACAAATAAAGAAAGTTCAGTCCAGTCCTTTCACTGCCCAAGGCAGAATCAGCAACTGCAGGCCAACCCAACAAAGCAACAACACAGCAAAGGGGCATTACTCCTCCTGGCAGCTCTTCCAGCTCTTCTTCTTGGCAGATTCCTTGATTCCAGCGAGTTCTAACATTCTGGGGTCTGGGCCCCAATATGTATACTAAAAATTCATTTGTTCTCTCAGGCAGAGAGTGTCTGTGTTTAGTCCAAACCAGGTTGGTCCTCTCTGGCCCTGCTTCCCAGCAGGAATTGGAGACAGCATTGTCAAAAGCAGACCAGGTCCATTTAGGTGCAAAGAAATCTCCTCCCACTACTCTAAATGCAGCCCAGGTCTATTCAGCCCAGCCCTGACTCATCCAGGAAAGGACGAACACACCTCAAACCGCCAGTGGCTGTCTGAAAAGAATGCACATCATCCCCAGCCCTTGTCACTCCAAAGACAGACAGTCAATCCACAACCCCAGCAGAGGCACACAGAATGGCTAAGCAAGAAAATACCCACTTTTTAAAAGTGGTTTTTTCAAACACAGAACATAAAAAGATGCACTTTTACATTCCAGGCATACTAAACTCTATTTCCCTGTCTTGTCCCAATGAGAAGTTATACTTATAAGATGTTATTAGTAAAAGTCCCATTCTATACTATGGGACTGATAGCCTTTCCATAGTGAAAAACAAAATGCACTGTAATTTACTACCAGGACATGTCACCCACACCAGTACATGTCCTGCCTTTAACATACACAGAACACTGCCCACAGGGGTACCTTGGGCCTTCCTTAGGGGTGACTTATTTGGAAGAAAAAGGAAGATTAGGGCCTCACAAGTGGGTGCACTTGCCAGGTCGACATGACATTTACAAACTGCGCAGAGACTCTGCAGTGGCAGGTCTGTGTTACCTTTTAAGGGCTACTTCCTTGGGTGACACAATAAGTACTGCAGGCCCACTAGTAGCATTTGATTTACATGCCCTGGCACTCTTAGTGCACTGTACTAGGGACTTACCAGCAAATCAAATATGCCAATCATGGAAACCCCAATCCATAACACAATTTACAACAGGAGCAATTGCACTTTAACACTGAACAGCAGTGGGAAAGTGCGCATAGACACTAAACCAGCAAAAATAGGGTCAAAACCGGGAGGTCAGAAAGCAAAAAGACAGGGAAAACACGCCAAAAGAGGCCTGGTCTAACAAAAATAATGATGGAAAATGTGTTGGCTTGTGTGAGAAATTGGGTTGTTGATTGACTAAGGTGTTAGCCATGGTCAAGCAACATCCCAATCCCTGGCAGGGAGAACCACAAAAAGTCACTATATTAACCTGTGCTTAACCCTGGGTAGCTTGGCACAATTAGTAGTCAGGCTTAACTTACAGGCAATGTGTACAATATTTATGCAGCACAAAAACAGTAATAGAGTGATAACACAAGAAAAAGTGTTTTGGCAAAAAAGTAGTGCCTAAATTATCAAAGCACCAACCACGGACATGTAGTCACATGAGACTAGGTCAAAGTAGAAAAATATGGTGGACCGCAATGGAGTGCAGGTCGCATACAAGAAGTGGATTGGGCCCTACTGGTGCTTACCTTTGGACTTAGAAGAAATTGTGATTATAAATCTCTGAAAAGGTAAAGTGTAGCTGGGCTAGGCTGGGCTAGGCTGTAGGGAGGAAGCGTCATCTTCGGGGTGCCACTGGATGAAGTTGCTGTGAAGATTTCTATGTTCTTAGTCATTGTTTTAAAATTCTCCAGCAAGATGAGGCATCAGGCTGTAGCTGATGAAAGTGCCTGGAGGCTGAATACCCCTTTGGTGAAGGAGTTCTGAACAGGATTTGCTGCTGCGGAGAAGAATGTTGCGCGATTCAGGCCAACTGGCAATGCACCTTGGCAGGTCTAGCCTCGGTTCTCTTCTTAAGCAATTTTAACCAAAAATGTTTTAAGCCCCTAGTTTGGGATTTTGCCTAACTGGGCACCTTTAGCACCACCACGTTATAGTCCAGGACCGGAGGGGCACTACTTGGTGGGCTACAAATCGCTCAAGCTGTGGCCAGGTGCAGGTTCAAGATGTTGGGAGGGGCAAAACACACAAGATGATGGATGGAATGTTGCACAATGGCAAAACATTCACCCCCAGTCACAGATCTGGGTTGAATCCATCGTTATTTTGCTCACCAAGTTACCCCAGTTCAGACATGGCCATATGCAAATCAGTCTTGACCCTGTGCCTCATGGGAACAGTCCAGACCGAACTGCCAAGTCATGTCTTCCCTGGACCGGAATCAAGCATCCTAGGACCAGTTTCTGGCTATCAGCCATCTTCAGCCAGGATAGCTTGACTCCAGTGGCGTAGTGAGCATGGGACCCACGTGTGGGCATACCCTTCCCACATAGGGTGAACAGCAAAACACACAAGATGATGGACGGAATGTTGCACAATGGCAAAACATTCACCCCCAGTCACAGATCTGGGTTGAATCCATCGTTATTTTGCTCACCAAGCCACCCCAGTTCAGACATGGCCATATGCAAATCAGTCTTGACCCTGTGCCTCATGGGAACAGTCCAGACCGAACTGCCAAGTCATGTCTTCCCTGGACCGGAATCAAGCATCCTAGGACCGGTTTCTGGCTATCAGCCATCTTCAGCCAGGATAGCTTGACTACAGTGGTGTAGTGAGCACGGGACCCACATCTGGGCATACCCTTCCACTTGGGGTGAACAGCAAAACATACAAGATGATAGACGGAATGTTGCACAATGGCAAAACATTCACCCCCACTCACAGATCTAGGTTGAATCTATCATTATTTTGCTCACCAAGCCACCCAGTTCAGACATGGCCATATGCAAATCAGTCTTGACCCTGTGCCTCAAGGGAACAGTCCAGACCAAACTGCCAAGTCATGTCTTCCCTGGAACGGAATCAAGCATCCTAGGACAGGTTTTTGGCTATCTGCCGTCTTCAGCCAGGATAGCTTGACTCCAGTGGCGTAGTGAGCACGGGACCCACGTCTGAGCATACCCTTCCCACATAGGGTGAACAGCAAAACACACAAGATGATGGACGGAATGTTGCACAATGGCAAAACATTCACCCCCAGTCACAGATGTTGGGAGCCTTTGATGTTCCTGTGGCTCTGAACGGGAGGCCCACAAACCCACCCTTGGCATAGCTTTGGTAGTTCGGGATTCGGGTGATGAAGCAGGGCTCAAGCAGAAGGGCAGACCTCTGAGGTTTCAAGGCAGGCTCTAGGCAGCAAAGCAGTGCTTCAAGGTGCAGGCAGCAAAGCAGTTTTGTGGAGTAAACAGCAGGCCACAGCAGCAAGCAACACTCTAAGAGTTCTTCCACAGGTCTAGAAAGTGAACTGAACAGTGGGTCTGATGGCCCTATTTTCATACCTCAGTCAATCAATCAGACAGGATTTGTAAATTGGTGCTTTTCATCCGTGATGGTATCCAGGTGCTGCGAGCTGATTTTCTCTGGAGGAATCAGTGGAATAACCAAGTATTGAGTCAATTTCTAAAATCTTTGAAGGAGAGTGAGGTCTGAAAGTAGAGGGGGAGGCTGTTCCAGGATTTTGCGGTGAGGTAGGACAATGAGCATCTGCCACTGTTGCTTAAGAGGATGCAGGGGTATAAGAGAGAGAGAGGAAGATGGAGCATAGGTGTTTGGAGAGCTGGTGGAAATCAGGCTGTACTTGATGTATGCTCGTTATTGCTTGTGCAGGGCTTTGTAGGCGTGGATCAGCATCTTCAATTGACATCTCTTGTGAACAAGGAGCCAGTTGAGTTTCTTCAGGTGAGGGGTGATGTGGGTTCTTCTGGATTAGTTGAGGATGAGCCTGGAGGTTGAGTTCTGTGTGGTCTGCATTCTCTCCAGGAGGTATGCAGATAATTCCTACATGGAGTGTGTTGCTGTAGTCCATGCAGCTAGCGATGAGGGTGTGAGTGACGGTGTGTCTGATGCTGACTTGGTGCCATTTTAAAATCTTTTGGAGCTTGCGAAGAGCAAGGAAGCTGGCAGAGGAGACTGCGTTGATCTTGTTTTTCATGGTGAGTTTGGTGTCCAGGACGATTCTGAGATTTTGGGCATGGTCTCCGGGAGTGGGTGGGGGTCCTAATTCCACAGTCCACAAGTAATTGCTCCACAGGAAGGAGTTGTTTCCAAAGATCAGTACTTTTTTATCTGTGTTAGGTTTCAGGCAGTTGTTCTGCATCCAGTCAGCAATGCTGGTCATGCACAAGCAGAAGTTCTCACGCACTGTGTATAGGTCTTCGGATAGAGGGAGGATGAGCTGGGTGTTGTCTGCTTAGAATATGATGTTCAGTCCGGGAGTTCTGATGATGTTGGCCAGGGGGTCATGTAGGCATTGAACAGAGAAGGGCTGAGGGATGAACCTTGAGGTATGTCGCCGACGATATTCTTGGGTTCCGAGGTGAAAGGTGGTAGGTGGATTCTTTGGGTTCTTCCGGTGAGGGAGGATGCGATCCATTTGAGGGCAACGTCTTGTATTCTTTTCTGGTGAAGCCTCCTGATCAGGGTGTGGTGGGACAGGATGTTGAGGGCTGCTGAGAGGTCGAGGATGATCACTGCTGCCATTTCTCCCCAGTCTAGGAGGGTTATGATGTCACCAGTGACTGCAATCAGGGCAGTTTCTGTGATGTGGTTCATCTGGATTTGGATAAGCCCTGGTGATCATTTTTCTCCAAGTATTCTGTGAGTTGGTGGGTGAGGACCTTTTCGAGGACTTTGGCGGGAAAGGGAAGCAGAAAGTTGGGCCGATAGCTCTTGAGCTCCTTGGTGATGACAGACGGTTTCTTGAGGAGGGGTTTAACTTCAATGTGTTTCCATTTTTCTGGGAAGGTGGATGATGTGATGGATGTCTTGAAGATGGTGGTTAGCTCACAGCTTATAGTCCTGTTTCTGAGGTTAAACATGCCATTGGGACAGGGGTCTGCGGAAGCTCCTGAGTGGATGTAGTGCATGATGGCTGTGATGCTCTGTGTGGTGAGCTGGTCCCAAGCAGTAATCCAGTGGTCTGAGATTGCATCTGTGAGAGGGGGAAACTGAGGATGTGGGAAGTGGTGGGTTGGGGTTCAAAGCGTTTGTAGATACTGGAGATCTTGTCATGGAAGAAGTCCACCAGGGTGTCGCAGATTTCTTGGTGATGAGTGTTCGGTTGCTGAGGGATTGGAAGAAGTCTTGATGATGCTGAAGAGTTCTTTGCTGTGGTTGGAGCTGGCTTTTATGTGGTCAGCCAGGGCATTCTTTTTCATCTCTTTCAGCTGTTGGTGGCAGTGATTAAAGACTAGTATAATGTTGATCCCATTGCATTTGCCAACCAAGACCATATGTCCTTCATTGACCAATTTATCCTCCACTTCATTGCACGCCAATGACCCAAGATTCATCATAGCTCTGCCTCTGCATTTAACAATGGTTTTGGTTGGTTTGACTACCTGGCTTTTCAAACATTGCCAACAAAGAAAATGCCCAACAAGATATTTTTGATAGAAGAAGATACTGCAGCTGATCTGTAATGGTTTATTGTGGTGGAATTTTGTTTAAAAAAATAAAAAGTGAGGGGTATATGGCCCCTAAAATGTGTAATGTTTAGTCTATCCACAGAGACCCCCAATGCTGGGGCCAGCGCCAGCAGAGCAGATGCAGCGGCGGTCGAAGGGGGAGTCCCAGTGGCAGCAGGGAGAGGCGGTGGTTAGTCACATTGCTTGCTTATTGACAATTTCTAGTATACTAATACTCACTGCAAAGGCATAATGGACCGTCATGAACCCTTGCTTTAGCAGCTACAGTGAGGTTGAGTTAATGGCGAGTTCTATTCGGACCTCAGCAGACAAAAGCTCATAATGAATGCTAAAAACAATGGGATGATGGAAAATGGAAAATGGAAAAAAAGGATGGAAGGACAGGTATGTGGAATTCATATAGCCTGCCGCCCGGGACATATTGTTTGGGGTCAAGGGCAACAAGTTTTCATGTGTTATTTGTCCTTGGGACAAGTAGGCCCAACCCCCTACATCACACACCCTTTGACTGCCAGTTTACAGTACCACATTATTGATAAGGGAAAGGCATTGTCTGCAGTTAAGGTAATATTTGTGCCCATGTGTTAATGCTGTTTAAACTTGTTTATGGTGCCTTAATGCAAAACTTTTATTATTATTATTATATATGATTGATCTAAGTACATGTTGTAAGCTCAGACTGTACTACTGACAGTGGTTCCAGTATAAAAATGTGTATACACGTTTTCAATGTTTAGCAATATGACGCTATGCATACTGCTCCCAGAATGCTCTCTGATTACATGCAAACATATGCAGAAGCTTGAAAGCAAGAGTGATTATTCTTTGCTTTCAAAATAAAATGTTCACAAAAAAATGCAAAAACTTTTTGCTCAACTCCAACATTTCGGTACTGTTTTTTTGCAGCATCATTTGGTAAAATGTGTTGATGTATGCTAGTAGTTCCTAAAAATATTCCTAATGGAAAATTAGTGTAACCAGTTTTAATAGGATTATGGGATTGATCTGAAATTGTTCCTCAGCCTTTTGTATTTTTGTCAATGCGTGGCATGTTTTGGCATGGTATTTGGAAAACCTTATTGGTGTGAAAGCTGCTGTGCCCTCATCATTAAAACAAGCATTGGCAAAAGCAAACATAGTTTTGTCATCTAATAGCACACATTGCCACAGTAGTTCTTGGCACTGAACAAAACCACTGTGACAATTATGCTCCTTGTGAACAAACAGATGCTGTCACTCACAGGGAAGCTAGCCGATAGACAGAGAGAGACAGAATGCTAATAAACACAAAAGGTCATGGTTAACACCAGACCTAATTAGGGGCCCAAGTATTAAATTAAGGCTCAGAAGTGCACTCATCTCCCTGCATTAAGTGCAGATATGCAACTTTCGTGAATTCACAGAACTTTACAGAAGTAGGCCAAGAAATAGTACTCCTAGAAAATATTTGTTAACATCATTTTAGCATGAGAAAATATGCAGGTGTAGTTTTGCTCATGCAAAAATATGATGTTAGCAAATTCACTTTCCTTCTAAGCACTTTTTTCCCCAATCCTGGAAGACGTTTTATGTCTGCCATTGTCAGGAGTAAATTCGCAACCTTTTTCAGTATGCAAAAAGATTAGAGAAAAGTTGGTAAAAACCCATAGAATATGCAAGTTAGTAGGTTTGCACAGATCATTCCAACCCTGGAACTGTTTACCATTACCTTCAGTGCCAGTATGTATATCTGGGGAAACGTGGAAATATAAGGCAATTACTTTTATTCAAACCCTACTATGGAAGGAGCCATGGCATAATCAGAGAGGGTATTTAGGAGCTTTTACATAATGAGATTGCTGCCATAATTTGTCACCGCATTACATGGCACAAAAGGGACAAGTGGATTCTGTTACAGGACAAGTAGATTTATGAAGCAACCTGCCCAATGGACAAGTAGATATTTTATAGAATGCCACACCCATGAAGGAGAAAGGTTGGCTGAAATGTTATATGAGTGAAAGGATGCATGGGTGAGTTAAGGTGTTTTAGTAAAGGTGAAAGGATGCATAGGTCAGTGATAGGATGCCTGGGTGTGTAAAGGAAGGATGAAAGGGCATATGGATGAAAGGAGATCCTGCCTGGGTGGGTGAAACAGTTGTGAGTGAAAGGAATTCTTCTCAGGTGGGTGAAATTGTGAATGAATGAACTAATGCATGGGTGAGCAAATGGCTGTTGGTGAAAGGATGGTTGAGAACCATGGATAGGTGAATGAATGGATGGTTAGATACATAGGGATTGGTGGTTTTCAATGGTGAAAGACTGAATAAGAGAATGTAAAGCTTAAATGGTGGGTATCAAAGGTTGAAGAATACTAGAACAATGAAATGATGAATGAATTGCTTGGATGAAGAAACAAGGAAGTTCTTCTGGAGAGGGGTGTGCACACCTACTTTATTTGTTTGGAATGGTTTTATCAAAGCATTGGTTAAAATAGGAATGTATTTCTGTCTACTACCTTGACTCACTGTATTTAATTCTCTTGGAGCTTACACTGAAAAGAATCGCCTGGAAATAAATCTTTTGAAAACAATTGTGATGGTATGTAATCATTCTTCTAAGAAAAATCAAACATGGCTTATTAATGGAAACAGAATTGACGAGGTTAAACTCTACGTACACCAAGGAGTTAAAATAGATGCAAACGGCTCTTTTGGTTCCCAGAAGAAGGCGATAAGGCCATTAATTATGACTTCTCATCACTGGCAAGATCGATTTGAGGTCATAATCTGAAACTCATGAGATTAGTTATGAAAGCCAAATTGCTGCCAACCCCTGCATACGGATCGCAGATAATGCCAGGTGATTAGGCTCCTCTGCTGGATAAATTGATGATATGAGCCTACAAACAAACCTTTAGGTTCCCTAGGTCGGCCTCTCCTGCACAGCTCTGGTTAGAATTCCTACTGACAAAACAGACACTTGCTAGGCTGGCAGCATTCATAAAGCTCTGTGATAATCTGCGAGCAGTAGCTGATAACACCCTTGCTAATTTAGTCTGGACTGAAATCAAATTACAACAGGGAAATGGCACGTACAAAAAATATCTTGAAAATAGCACTAGGATGCTTGAATTGGGTGACTTGTGGACCTCTAATACCTCTGGGCAAACCTTTAAGAAATTAGTAAACAAATCAATCAAATTGCAAAGCTGTATGGCAGATAAGGAAAGCCTGTCTAGACGTTGTCATGGGGGGGCTGGTGTTGAAATCATACGCCATTTTAAGAGAATCATCCTTGCTGGCAGCATCTTTCCACTGGAAGATCAGTCATTTCTTACCTTAAGATTAGGAGAAATACCCTCACTAGACCTTATGCCAAAATCGAGGATGGCTGGTATAAGTGAAGACCGGTCCTGCCGCCTTTGCCACCAGAGAAATTCATGGTTTGCATAACAGCTTTACACCTGTGTTCTTGTTATATTTTTCATTATTATTTATCTGCCTTGGAGTTACAGTAAAATGGAAAGGCATTTTGGAGAAGAGCAGGGCCATTGGGATATGATGATTGTCCATTATTAAAGCTGCCCCAGCTGCAGAGTGCAGAGTAGCAAAGTAGTGACTACAGTTGCACTAGTTGGCATGCCTCAATTAACGTAGCACTACAAGAATACTTGTACTCCATAGTGTATAATGTCGAACTCATTAATGAGAGGTAATTTATTTTTATTTTTCCACACAAAGTGTCTTTTTATTTGTTGCTAGGAAATCCTTTAAAAGAAAAAAATACCCGTTTTTTTTTAATTCAGTGGGCTGTTATTCTGCCTTAATTCATTTCACTCTGTTTCAGCCTTAAGTGAGGGATGTGTCGGTAAAAAATGGCTGTAACTCTAATCATTTCAAATGCAAATGGCCCTAGGAGACCAGCAATGTACTGCTACTGTGCTACAATATACTTTTAGAGAAGTGCTTTGCACAGAGGATTGTTTACAATGTGCCCCTTTTCTTTTATGATATAGCTACTCCTACTGGTCGACAACCTACTAGGCAGGAGATAGCAGCCAGGCTGTGGCAAAAGAGGCTGGAGGTCATACGGGCCGAATTTCAGTGCCTGGAGGTCCTGGAGGAGACAGCTGCTGCTGCTGCCCAGGGCCCCAGCCAGCCATTAGCATCTCCAACCTCCTGGTAATAACAGCTCCATCACCACCAGCAGCTGGCAGCTGCCCATTATACCACCACTGCTGCCCCCCTTGCACTCAGCTCATACTTTCCAGCGCTGCACCATGCTGATGCTGGCGCACATTCAGAGCAGACAGGCACGCGTGGAGGCCCGCATGGATGGGTACTTCAAGCAGCTTCTGGCCCACATGTGGTGTAGTGCCCTCTTCTTTAGCACCTTTTTAAATATTTGTTTTGATGGGAGAGACTTGTTGTGGGTGGAGAGGGTGGGAATGTTGGGAGTTGGGCCCGGAAATGTTTATTAGACTTTTTTGTTGGACATTGGTTGGGGACAAGGATATTTTTGGAGGAGAGTGGTGGGACAGATGTGGGTGGAAGGGGTGGAGTTTATAGGTAAAAATGGAAATAAATATTTATTGTACTTTATTTCTGCCTTTCGTTTGTGTTTTACTTTGCACTGCTGCCTTTTAGCGTAGCCTGTTTTTTAAATTGGTTTAAAAAAGTGTATACCATATGGTGCCCTAGTCCTACTACTCTCTCTAACTATATTGAACACTAGTGGGGCATTGCCATTGCCTATATTAACAACAACGCTCCATAGTTCTCCTAACTCAATAGATGAAGTGATGGCTGCTACCTCTCTCAGTGCTCCTACTGTGGCATTTCCCATGGTGAAATCTTATGCTGGTGGTAGTAGTAGCAGGCTAGCACACTAATGGAAGGAATCACAAATGAGGTTTCAATCCCACCTAGATGAAATCCAAATGTAGGATTAATCAAAGTATTATCCATCACAGCCAACTAGATTTAAAGCAAACACAGTTAGTGGGTCTTTCCATTATGAAATCCTCATTATAACCAGACTACCACCATGATACAGCAAAGAAGACCTGATATAACAAAAACTAGCAATAGTAACTTCTTATGAGCAATGGAGAGCTATTTTTTAACTGAAGTACAAAACTTACAAACTCTTCAAGGCAGGAGAGTTGATTCAGAGTCAGGAGTGGACAAGGTTAAGTGTTAACTCAACACAAGGCCTGAATGATGATGTTGGCGATTTATGTTCTTTGATATTTAAAATATGGATTGCTTTTAAACGTGGGTGGGTAAATAAAATTGGACCAGGTGGTCTGTTTCTCCGGTAATAGCAGATCCCGCAGTGAGTTGGTGCCACTCTCACCACATCCGCCCCACCAAGTCTTGGATCTATTTATGGTATAAATTAAGTCACGTCTCAATAAACCTCAATAAATCACACAACCCAGGGTTAGAACAATGGATGGGAAATAAGATCTGGAAAAAGGTGTGACAAAAACAAACACTACAGAATGATACAATATTAATTGGGGTTATGAGCACCACATCATAAATCTGTTGTAGAAGAAAATGAAGGAATGATTATGACACAGTTCAGTTAAATGCATTGCAAACAGAAACAGTCTTTAACCTCTAGAAACCTAAATTATTCATATTTCTAAATGTTCTGCCATCTAGGTTTGAAAAAGAGTATACAAATTATGAAGGAGTGAGGTAAATTGACCCAGTTCTAAAAAAGAATTCTTAACAGAAAAATGATACTGTATGCCAAATTACTTGGTGCGTGCATTTGCCTTTTTCTCCCATTGTCTGTCAATTTTGGGTGCCTGGCTGAAGCAGTCCAGTAAGGTAAGTGTTTTTGTGCCGGAGAATAGAAGGCCGGCAGATTGTAAAACAGAAAGGATATTGTGGAGTCAAGGAGAAAGACAGAACAGAAGCTAAGTGTACCAAGAAGACTCAGAGAGGCACAGCAAGAGCATAGTCTGTCAATCATTTTATGGCTCATGTCCAATCAATCACAGACAAGTGGCTGCATGTACAGAGCTGATCAATCTCACAATGGTCATCATGATGTTTAGCAAAGTGCATGAATAATCTGATAACATCACATGTCTGTTTCCAGTTACTTACAATAACAGGCCCCCCATCAGACCCGACCATATTATAGAGGAATTTCAAACTTGAGCCAGCACACACACACTCAGCAGCATTGTATTTCCCAAATTAACACAACTCTCACCAGTCCACATAGCTTAATAGGCCTCTTAGAGTCATCATCATTTTGGTTTTCCTGAAGATGATAACTTCCTTCTTCTGGCTATTGTTGAGGTAGTCCTGCCCTGAGTCCTTCCATTATCCTCCTGCACTAATACTTTACAAGTTGCCTCTTATGTTAAGCCTGCCTGCTCTGTTCCAAGCAACCAGAGGGTGAGCATAGTTTAATTTATGTTGTGTATCTGACTAGTATTGTGATGCCTGCTTGGACAGGGTGCACACTTCTGCCAACTAGATACCCAATTTCTAGCAAAAGCCAAGAAGCACAAAGTGCTATTGGGGATACCTGGTCGTGCTGAGCCAGAACAAAGTCACAAGTTTATGCCAATGGTGATGGAGTGTGGGCAGTCTCCAGGGACACAGTTAGGCTCGCTGAACAAAGTACCTTCAATCCTTGTTGAGCATTGCTTGGATACACATTGAAGATGTGTTGCGCAGTCAAGGTGATGCATTCTTTCCCTAGATGCGGCGAGGATGCAGTGTGAGGTCCTGTTGCATTGTTGTTCAGGATCCTGTCATCAGGGCTTGTGATGTGAAGTAAGATGTAGAGGATGCGAAGTGCAGCAGAGATAATGCGTTCATTCTGATGAGTAGTGAAGCTGCAATGCAGAGTTCATCGTCATTGTCAAGACTGCTGTAAATGAGGGACGTAAGGAGCTTCTGCAGGGGTAAAGGTGATGCATCGGTCCCAAATTATGGGAGGCAGTGGCGATGCAAGTTCTTTGTGATGGTCCAGACCATGCAGCAGCAGTGATCCTGTGTTCTGTTCAGGGATGAACCGCTCAGCCAAGGAGATGCATGAATGCTGTTCAGGGATATGTTGCTCTGTAGAGAAGATATGTTGGTTCCGCTGGCAAGCACTTTATGCCTACTACCAAGGGTCCAGGACTGGTGTAGCACCACTTGATAAAGTAGACCTACATATTGCAGAGTCCAGGTGCAGGGGTTGGAAGCCTGCTATGTCCCTGAGGCTTCAGATCAGAAAGTCAGCCAGCTAGCCATTGGAATCACTCTGGGTTTTGAGCTCAAGTGATGCAGGTCCAGTCTGTCTAACTCAGGCAAGATGGCAGCAGGCAGCAGATCAGCATAGCAATGCATGAGAACAAAAGGGTGCAGCTTTATCGGAGTGGCAGTTCTTCAGCAGCACTGCAGTCTTTCTTCTTGGCAGAGTATCCAAAGGTCCAGAAGTGTAATGAAGTGGTGGTGTGTGAGGTCCAGTACTTATAAACAGTGGTGCCTTTCAAGTGGGGAAGTCTTCAAAGACAAGCCTTTGAAGTGGACAAAGGTCCTCCCTTCATGTCCTGGCTGTTTACTCACTACAAGGGGGTATGCAGCACTTCGAGTGTAGATAGGATGCAGTTTATTCAGGTGTAAGTGAGACTGTGCCCACCTCCTTCCTCCCATCCTGCCACAGACAGCCTATTGAGACACACCTAAGCTACCATTGTGTGTGAATGTCTAGGAGGAATACACAAAGCCTAACTGCCATTTTTACAGAGTCATGGGATCAGAGGCTGGCGGCAGGCACCAAATATCTAAAGCAAGAAAATGTCAACCAGAAACAAGGATTCACTCTCGCTGCCAGACGCTTCCCCGCCAGAAACGAGGATTCACCACGGCCGTTGGATGCTTTTCCTTCACCGGTTAAGCCAACAGCTTACTTTGATGGCGCCTTTCTAAACTTCATACTGCAGACCCCGGCTGTCCCTAGGAAACAAGATTAATTCTGGTCCCAGGTCGCGACTATACGTTCCATCATTGAAATTGACAACAACTTTATTAACCACCGACCCATTGGTCTTGTAGGTGATTAAAACTTCATTCATTGAAATTTCTCTACTTTTGGCTGAAGGACCATTTGAGCTTACTGGCCCTGATGAGAATCCAGCGAGGATTCGAAACACGTAGGCCTTCCTTGGTCTGCTGTTTAGGTGTTGGTGACAAATGGAATTAGTGCATCTTGACTTTTTTGTACACTTGAACTGTATTGATGAAAGGAAAATTGTAGTACCAAATACATTGTATCGAAGTGTACTGCTGTATATCTTATGAATAGCGATCTATAAACACAGCAGACCCGTTACTCACCCCACTGGTTTATACATCTTCTCCGGTGGACGTTGGGTACGTTGTTTGATTGTTTGAATGTGAGTGGTATGACTGTGAGATGTTTGAATATTATGAATGATGTTTGTAAGAGTTGTTTTATCCCACTTTAGTGTCCTTCTTTTGATTGTTCCTCTTTATATATTGTGTTGTCTCTTTGAACTCCATGATTAATTTAAAAGTGTGTTCAAATGAAACCTTTTCAAAATTAATGGCTATTCAGTAGCACACATATGTATTGAACTGTAGTTTTTACATGTGAAATTTATTTTGTTGTAACCAATTATCAATATTGGCATTCTCCTCTTGTTATATAGTATTTGGCTCAGCCTTACTGATTAGAGCCGGCTCTAGTTGTTAGTAACTTTTCAAAAGTGGCATTTTCAGAAGTGCAATTTAAAATCCAACTTCACCATAAGTGTGGATTTTAAATTCTGATTCCAAAGACACCAGACTTGAAGGGTTTATCTCCTCGCAATTGGAAACAGTACTTATAAAATGTAATAAGGTAATCTCAATATTATCCATTGGGAGAGAAAGGCCGTGCAGTAGTTAAAAATGAATCAGAGAGTTTTTCACTACTAGGACATGTACAACTAATAAGTACATGTCCTGCCTTTTAAATACATGTAACTCTGCCCTAAGGGGTGTCCAGAGCCTACCTTAGGGATGACTTATATGTACAGAAAGGAAGTTTGGGCCTGGCAAAAGGTTTAGTTGCCAGGTCGACATGGCAGTGCAAATGGCACACATAGGTTCTGCAATGGCAGGCCTGAGACATCGTTAAAGGACTACTTAAGTGGGTGGCACAATCAGTGCTGCAGGCCCACTAGTAGCATTTAATTTACAGGCCCTGGGTACATGTATTACCATTTAACAAGAGTCTTAAAACCAAATTAAATATGCCAATTGGGGATAAAATATAATTACCATGCTTAGGGGAGAGAGCACAAGCACTTTAGTGCTGGTTAGCAGTGTTAACGTGCGCAGAGTCCTAATTCCAGCAAAACGAGGTTTGAAAAGTGGAAGGAGGAAAGCAAAAAGTTGCGCGAAGGCCACTTTAAGGCTCTCATGACTAACACTGATAATGCACAACTAAGTCGCAGTGTGTGAGGTCCAGGACAAAAGAAATTCCCAAATGTGATGGCAGGTTTTTGAGATCAGGCCATGTACTCGAGATTGAGCAATCCTGCATAGGGCACAGAACAAATGTTTGTTTTCAATTTCTTACAGTTGGTGGAGCCCTTGGGCAATGGTCATACAGCAAAAGTCCATATCAGTTCCAGCCCTTCGTGCAACCAAGAGGCAGTTGAGCAATGGGTGTGTGCAGCCAAGACTACACCAAGTGTGTAGAGAGGTATCTAAAGTAAAGAGAGTGATATTTGTCCATGTGGGTAAGCACCACTTCCTGGGGGAGACCAAACCAGGGTATCAGGTTAAAAAAGAAAATATATGGGTGTTTTAGAAGTCCTTGTTACTGGGTTTCCAGAAATGCTCTTTCCAACTAAACACTGGCATGGATTGCTAATCAACCACATCAACAGTGAGCTGCGGGTAGGGCTCACTTACTAGTAAAACTGAGTTTAGGCTGATCAAGTTTAGCCTTGCTATGTAGTTAAATGCAGGAGATTTGATATTTTACAAATTTAAAAGCTTATCTCAAAAAAGTCAGCATGCTGTTCTAAAATGTAAAATGTGTGGCAAGACTGTAGGTCTTTCAGTTTTAGTTGTGAAACACCTAGACAAAGCCAGTAATTTCAACTTTTTTATTATCAAAAGTGAAATGTGTTGCAGTAGGTAGACCTGATTTAGGCGTACTGTTGCTTTGTAAATGTATTGGGCCTGCTGTTACATAAATTGTCACATAACCCCTTGCAGGTAATGGAAGCATAGTAGATCTGTGGGGCCTCTTTATTGTTTATTTAAATACATAATTTGTAAGGGTGGCCGATATAGTCCGCGGAGGTGATGGAGTTTTGACCACTCCGCGTTATGCTTGTAATGTGGAGTTTAGTGCAAATCACGCCAACCGCCGCATGGCAGTGTTTTTTCTACTGCGCAGTAAGTCGACGAGTGCAAGCGAGACTTGGGAACCCCTAGTGCGATTTTCGATCACTAGGAAGGCACCCACTGATTTCTCCAACACAGGCGGCCACAGGAGGTTGCGTTTATTCCTGGTCAAAAGCTGCTGCTAAAGTAGAAATTCTACTTGAGCAGCAGCAAAATCAACTTCAGAAGCTGCGCCCCCATGCCGTACCACGTGGTGCCATTTTCGCTGAGTTTTCAGCCCAGAAAAAGCCCCGGCAATAAATCACAGTGCAAGCAGGACAACGGGCCTATTTCCAGTTATTCACAGAATTCTGCGGAATCTCACTGAGTTTTTTTGTGACTTTGCGGAATTCCACTGAGTTAAACTCTGCTAGTTCTACCCAGGCCTAATTTTTAGCACCTATTTATTCTGCAAGGCCCTTTAGGGGGGGCTCCAAAGTGCAATTGCACCTAAAATCTTCTATATATTTATAATTATTTAATTCAAAAAGTGCTTTATTCGAGTAATTACTCATAAAAGCATGACACACACAGTTATTACAGAATTAAGATAGAATTAAATTTACAAACAATACCAAAGCACCAATTTGAACCATAAAAATTTGTTCAGGTAAAAGAATTCTCACAGTATGATAAAATATTTTTTTAAAAAAAAAGGGATTTAGTTAATATATTAAAAAAGATAATTACAATTCAGAAAAGCTGCAATATAATTTTCCGTGATACAAAAGATTACATACAGAGAATAGTCAATAGACTAGCAGTCTCTATAAAAATACCAGGTTTCTCATTTAGACTAAAAATGATAAAAGCAGAGTAATAAAAGCCAATTTTACAAACAGAGAATAATCAAATGACTAGCAGTCTCTGTGATGGTATCAAATGCACAAAAACAAAAACTATATACAGGGAATAGTTAACTAACTAGCAGTCCCTGTATGATTACCATATTTATTAGAGAACAATTTCATAAAAACAGATTTTACATAGAGAGAATAGTCAATTATCTAGCAATCTCTGCCGTATCATCCAAGCCCAAGAAGTATATTTTGCTGTGGCTATCATTATCCATAAAAGAGGGCTTGAGCTGATAATGCGCAATGCAACCAAACTGCAAGTAGTTCCTAGATTCCTACACATAGGTGCTAACCATACCCGTCTTGGGGCGCAGTATGCATGCTTTGCAGGAAAACAAAAAATGACCAAGAGTTTCCTTCCCTATTCCACATGAGGGGCAGATATCACACCCCCCAGAGCCCCATTTGGCTGTCAATGTTCTTAAGGGAAGGGCTCCAGCTCTTAATTGAAATAAGAGCTTCCTAGCACCAGGTTTAGGGATAACATCCCAGTATAACTCCAGAACCGGGTACATTTTTACCTCAAGGAAACCCTCAGACATAGACCCATTGCTTACATTACATAAGCTCCTGTTCGCAACGTATTCCCAAAATATATTTTTAAGAACTGTTTTAGAGGGAAATAATGCACCTAGAGGGTCAGACCATAGGGAACTTAACCCAAGCTCGAACAATGTAGCCTTTAATGACTTCAGCCAGCTAATTTTGTGGAAGCAGTCTGCTTTGATGACATCAATAAAGCCTTCAGCATAATGCGCGAGCTCAGGGGTAGTCCAGAGTCTACGCCAATATAAGATTGGTCGTAATCTGGCTATATCCTTAATTTGTTTCCTACCGAGCTCATATCTTAATGGTAGAAGTGGGGTACTTTTCGGGGTACCAGTAATTAACCTTAAAAATGTGTTCTCCGACCCTTGTAACGAGTTCAAATTTTCATTACCCCACATCTCAGCTCCATATAGTGCAGACCGTATAGCCTTAGCTTCATATACCAGCAGAGCTGGCTTAACGGGTTTGGTCAAAGACTTCCTATGTTCCAAATTATTTGCACCCGATATTTGCTTGTGTCGGAGAGTAGCAATATTTATATGCTGACTCCACTTACTATTGTCTGCAATAAGAATTCCCAAGTATGTGAATGAGTTGACCACCTCAAGGGGTCGTCCACTCATTAGAATCTTAGATTTAAAGCTTGAATGAGGCTTAAAGGTCATACGCTTAGTTTTAGTGGCGTTCACCTCCAACCCATGGTCCCCGCAAAAGGACTCAAAGATGGTCAAGGCATGTTGTAAACCACTAGGAGTTTTGGACAAGATTAACGTATCGTCCGCAAACATTAGTATGGGGATTTTTAAACCTGCAAGGGATGGAGCGTCTACTTGGGTTGCTAACATAGGTGGGACTACACCATTTATGTATAAAGTAAACAGGGTTGGAGCCATTGAACATCCCTGTCGCACCCCTCTTTCAACAGGAAATTCCTCTGTGACCTTATTGTAACCGCCCCACTGTATTTTAGCGAAAGTGGACTCATGCAGTCGCATTACCATAGTCAGTAGATCCTCAGGGACCCCCAGACAATGCAGAACTTGCCACAATTTTGCCCGAGGCACCAGGTCGAATGCAGCCCTCAAATCGACAAATGTCACATAAAGGCTGCCTCCTCCCAGGACCACAGTCTTCCATTGGAGCAATTGAAATCTAAAGACTTGGTCCACCGTGCTTGTTGCCCTTCTAAATCCCGCTTGAAAGGGTGATAAAATATTATTTTCTTCTGCCCAATCAAGGAGCCTATTTACCACCACTCGTCCGATTATTTTTTGTACGGTGTCGATCAGGCTTATTGGCCTATAGTTGCTCGGCTGAGCTTGATCGCCCTTTTTGTACACCGGAATGATCACTGCTCCTCTCCAGGAAACCGGGACCTTAGCGCCCTTAGCAATGGAATTAATGAGTAGGTAGATATATTTACCCCACCGCTCCTTATCGTTTAAAAAAATGTCTGCAGGGACGCCATCTGAACCTGGGGCACGTCCTCTATTCACAGCTTTTATAGCAATCATAATTTCTTTATCATTAAAAAGATTACCCTGTGGAAAAGACATAGTAAAACTGTCCTCACCAGCAATCTGAATATTAGAAGCATACTGCGAGCTAAAAAAATTTACCAAGGCCTCCTGGGGCACATTATTGTTTGGCGATTCCTCAACTCTTTCACAGCCCCATTTAACAATATTCCAAAACGCTTTGGAATCCTTCCTATCGCTGGCTTTCTTCAATTTACACCAGTGAGCCTCATCCCATGCTCTTTTCGCTTTCACAATGCTGGCTTTGTAGCTCTTTCTGGCTATACGAATAGTTTCAACCTCCCTCTTTTTGATGGCCTGGCCCAATGATATACGTGCTGCCCTACATTCTGCACTGAACCATTTTGCATCTTTTTTAACTCCAACTACATTACTCCTTACTGGTTTCAGAAAGAATGTTTTGATTTTAGCAAAAAGGGTTTCATGTATGTCAACCACCTCACCCAAACCAGAGGGGGAAGCACTAATTGTTTCCATGGCTAATATAGCTTGGTCAGTTTCATAGTTGATGGTATCAATAGCCTGTTGGTTAGATAATACACTAGCCCATTTTAGCCTACGCATGTTATTTTCAGGGATGACCAGAGTTGGAACAAGAGCGTTTGAACAAGTTAGATCTGACCCCCCTGACCACCATTTGTGCTCTACGCATAGGGGGTTATGATCGCTCTCAGGTCTCGTGACAACCTCCATATCACAAATAGATGGCCACAAAAGTAGGCAACAAATAGCATAATCTATCCTACTTCTGTGTCTTCCATTGTCAAAGGTCATAGAGCCGGTTTTATCCGAGGCCGTCCGGCCATTCAAGGCTCTTAGACCTTTTTCTAGGCACATAGCATTTAGATCTATGATGTCTTCAGACCAGCGAGTTACTGGCTTCAGATCTAACACCGGAATACCCCATTCGGAGTCCTCTTCTGAACCAACAGATAACTCACACCTGACCAAAGGCTCAAAAGTCCTGTTAAGGTCGCCTGCTATCACAATTTTATTACCAATGGAAAATGTATCAAGGAAGTTGGACAAGGCAGTTATAACATCAGATCGACCACCTTTAGCACTTCTAACATATACATTGTATATATCAAGTGCCCCCACTATAGCACCAGTTACCCTGATCAGCTGGATATCGTTATGGTTAGTCTCTATAGTTTTAATGGTAAGTTTAAGGGTCTGTCGAACCCAGATTGTAAGACCCCCCATTGGTCTACCTTTTGACCCCTTTATTGCTGGTACAGAGAAATTTAAATAACCTTGCATAAAAACAGGTTCACAGGCCCAAGTCTCTTGGAATAAACAGACATCATATAAATTGACAAAGCCAAGCCAGACCCCACAATCTAATTTAGAGCTCAGCCCAGCCAAATTCCAAGAAATTAAATTTCCCACCCCTGACGGGCACTGATCCGCTGTATGGGCTGCTGGGTTTATCTGGTCTGCAACACTTGTAAGGATCGATTGATCATCATCATTCACATTACCATAGACAGGCAAAGCACATAGGTTCTGGTCTATTTCCGGTAGTAGCAAAGGGCTTTCACCCCCAGGAAGTCAATCACAGGCATCCAGATTTGAGAGGGCCGCGTACCTGTTCTCAAGGTCTAGACCCCATTCAGTGGGTTTGACAGCACAACTCCCCTTAACAGAAACCACATTCCATTTAGTTCTTAATGTGCACCGATTGGGCCCCTTCCCTCTCCGATAATAGAAGAAGTCTAGGGTAAGTGGAATAATGTCGGCGGATCTTCGTTGTGGTGGTAGGAGGTTGGGCAGTATGTTAATTAAGACCTCAGGGTCTGAAAGGTTCAAGATGACACAATCACCGCAAAAAATTTTTGGACTGCTTCCAAGCCACTCCACCCGCCTGGCCGTGACTAATTCCTTTGCTAGCTGTTGCCTACCCCTGGGAGTGATCACCATATTATTAGTTAGCCAGTGTAGGGCCTTGGACATTAATGATGTACAGGATTCGTCCTGACCAGAGGCCAATTTAGGGACATTAGCCAAAACAAGGATTAGGGGAGAAGCCTCAACAATAAGCTCAACTGATTCTTGCTCAGATACTTGTGCCAGGGGGACAACTGGAGGGAGTGCACCCCCATGGCCACCTTCTACCTCAACTAACTGTGGTGCCTCAAGATGATTAGTCAACGTACCTACACCTCCACCATCCTCGGATCTAGGGATTACCATCTTTAATTCAGCCCTGTTCACAACCTCTTCAGGCAGTTTCTCTAATTTTTCCAGAGTTTTGCTCAAAAGGCCTCCTAGTCGATTAACCTCGTTAGTAAGCTTATCAATCCTGCTAACCAACGGCTTTACAATTCCCTTGATCTTAATATCATTCAAACCCACCAATTTCTCAAATTGCTCGTTGGTTAAAGACATGGAAGCATCATCCATTGACCCAGCTTCCTCAACCACAGTGTTACTGACTGGAGAGGCAGGCTTCTTCCGACTTGATCGGAGCCCGCCACGCTTTGGTTGGCCCCTCCTAGCCCCTTTAACACCTCTAGTAACTCGTGGTACAGGCGCTGGAGAAGGGGACTTTTCTTCTTGTAGATGTATTTCTATCTCTTCTTCACTGTCACTAACTTCCATTACACGGTTTGTTTGGTCCACAATAGTGTTACCATCAGGGTCAATTAGTACAGTAGAGCAATTACCAATATATGTGTCAGGAGATTGGGCTGGGTCTGGAGCTGGGACAGTAGGTGAGGGTAATTTAGGACTTGAACCCACCCCAAGTGAGGATCTCCTCTCACTATTAATTTTAGCAACCACCTGGACCAGATAGTTGTCCATTGTATTCTTAATCGGAGATAGCTTTCTACTGGGCATAGCGCACTAATACAGTAATCGTTTAGGAGCTATGCGCAGACTGAAACCCAACGTGACCCAATACCAATAACCCACCAGCAACTTAGCCTCTTATCGTACACAGTTAGGGAAAAGGGTGTCCAGAGGCGACCTTTAACAATGAGAAAGTCTCACCTAACCTTTAGAGTTACGGGCAGAATAACTGGCCCAGTCCAGTCTCTGACAGTCTCGGACTGTCGCAGACTGTCCACCCTTCGTCCGGGCTTCGTCCGGCGCGTCCCGTGCGCGTCCTCGCGGGACGAGGGCCCTTGCGCAACTTTAAGCGCCTCCTGGCGTGCTCGTTGATGCCAAGCCCGGCCGAGGAACTGGAGACAGGTGAGCCCCGAAGTCAGCAGAGAAAGGACAACAAACAAACAGCAGGGGACTCAGCCCCTTGCGCAACTTTAAGCGCCTCCTGGCGCGCTCGTTGGTGGCGTCAGCGTCAGCCAGGGATCCTGGGTTATGCAGTTCACTGACCGGCGGAGCCAAGCCCGGCCGGTCGTCCATGGAGGTTGGGGGCGGAGCCACGGAGGTTGGGGGCGGAGCCAAGCCCGGCCGAGGAACTGGAGACAGGTGAGCCCCGGAGTCAGCAGAGAAAGGACAACAAACAAACAGCAGGGGACTCAGCCCCTTGCGCAACTTTAAGCGCCTCCTGGCGCGCTCGTTGGTGGCGTCAGCGTCAGCCAGGGATCCTGGGTTATGCAGTTCACTAACCGGCGGAGCCAAGCCCGGCCGGTCGTCCACGGAGGTTGGGGGCGGAGCCACGGAGGTTGGGGGCGGAGCCAAGCCCGGCCGAGGAACTGGAGACAGGTGAGCCCCGGAGTCAGCAGAGAAAGGACAACAAACAAACATAATTATGTGTATCCCATTTTGTTCTCTATCCACTACATTACTTTTCCTTTTTAAACTTGAAGCACTGTACGGGCATTCATGTATTGTTTGATGTTGTATGTGTTGCTGGCTTCTGAGGTTGTAGCCCACACCACCTCATGGTGCCAGTCTTAGACTACTCTGACTCTTTACACTGAGAGTCAAGTGCACAAAGGGAACCTTGGCTATCAGTTTCAACTACCGATGCGACAGAACACCACACCAGGGGTGAAAGTCCTCCATTTACACAACTGGGGTCCAGTAACTTATGATTGGGACCTTCTGGTCCGAATTTCTCACAGCGACTAATAGCTGTTTACGAGTTTAACAAACATGTAGATTGTTGATTGCTTTTTGTAATGCACTTACATTTCATGTTACTGTTTGCACGCCAAGGGCTTCATTTTTGTAGTATAAGGTAAACTGTGTGATCCAATACCTTGCATTGTATTGAACATCCTAACTGAAGTTTTTAGGTTGAGCCTGGGCAGCACATGTGATGCTGCAAGGCATGCAGTAGTGGAGTATGGCTTTGAAGCCCCGCCCACTCTCCGCCCATATTTTTAACTGGCTTGTGTCTTTGTCCTTTGTAAACTGTGGCTTCTGAGTGGTTATTAGGCGTGTTGCTCCTTGGTACCCCCATGTCTGCATTTCTTATGTCTCATAACCACTGGGGTACAGATTTACAAGCCCCTTGCACTACTTTTGCGTCACTTTCCCCAGGTTAAAAGTGAAGGAAAAGTGGCGCAAGGGTGTCGTAAATCTGCCCCTGGATCATTTATTTGTGTATTTACACAGTCTGCTTTAAAAGTCAGTGAGCACTATTTTCTTTAATGATGTTCCTCTATTCCATTCACACAGCTAGCTTTTATTTAACTTACAGCAAGGTCCACTTTAACTATAATGGCCGCGCTTATTTAATTATGTAATTTATTGCCGTTCCACTTTCACTTTAGCGGCAGCACTGACTACTGCTGCCTTTGCCACCCTCCACACCTCCACACCTCCACAGGCACCAACTACCCATAAGGGGAGGTTTGGAAGTGCGACTACCGCTGCCACCTTTCCGCTCCGCCACTGTAGGCTTGATCACTGCTGTACTCTTCGCCACCAGCAGAGATGTCGGTCAATGGTAGGAGAGTGCTGTTTTTATGACTCGTGCAACATTGCAGTCACTATTTATGGAGTGGGGGATTTGCTCTTCACTCTGGTGCCCGGCAGGATGGGCACCGTCAAAAGGCTTGGTTGGCACCTGCACATGCACTCCCTTTGTGTCTGTGAGTGCGTGTTATCTCGGACAGTGGGAAGGGGGGCTCTCGTGGCTTGCTATTGTGCTGAACGAAGTGCCCCGAGTGACGCATAGTGATGCATGTGTGCTGCGGCTGCACAAAGGAGCTAATGTGATCCCTTTTTGGTCTCTGTCGGATGGTGAGATGTGCAGAGGCAACAGTACAAAGGGACTTGGGAGGGGGGAGCAGACCACAAACCAGACTATTGTATGTAAAAGGCCACTTTATTGAAACAGGTGCACATCACATAAAACATCCCTGGCACCTGCCTTACAAAACAAAAAACCCCACTAATACATCCACATACCTGACCCCGCCCCAGCCCCTAAGATTCTCCTGAACCCACCCTCACCCAGACATTACAATTTACACGACAATACAAAGCATTGCATTAAAACATAACCCTTGTAATTCGACACTTTACTTAACCAACCTCCCTTGCCTGCCTCTTTACAACAGCTAACTTGTCTAGCTGAACTTAAAATAACCTGCCTATCCTTTCCCTGTCAATTGTCAATAAACCCAACTTCAACAATGACCGAAAAACTTCTGGCAAACTTTCAATAACCCCCGCACTGCACCTGTCCAAGCGACAATACATAGCCACCCTTGCTCACCTGTCCCAAACTAAGCCAGCCAACGAAAATGATAAAAGGAAAAATGTATAGCCCAAAAAGACAAAAAGAGAGGGAGTACAAAAACTATCTACCGCAGACGCTCCCAGTCACCAGGTCACCAAACCTAAAATGGTGGCTGGGAGCAGTAGCCCAAAACCCTTATAGTTGGGCTATAATTGGACTATCTCATCAGATAGCCCAAAAACAAAATGGAGGGCTTGAAGCCCCCCCCTTCCCCTCCCACTCCACCCCTGAGGGAGACCTCCCTGTGGTCAGATAACCCCCCAACCCGCCCTTCAGTTACACTGATTGCTTAACCATGCAGTTCCCCCTGTCCGCCCCCTTTACAGAAGTCACAGGTCGTTGACCATTATCGTGTGAGGCTCTCACTTCCTATAGCTCTGTTCCTGTGTCTGGATTCATAATCTGTTCTTGTGTTCGGATTTATAAAATCCCACCTGGCGTGCTTTGTTTGGTATGCCAGCTGCTTCTTGTGAAATGCTCTGTATTAGTTGCTTAACGATACAGCGTGCTCGTGCCAATGGTCTACTGCTCTGTACATTAATGCTAAATGAAAATTAAAACTCAAAAATAATCTGTGCATTTCTTAACTTTACATTTTTCTGATATTTCATTGTATTGGTGTTGTCCATTATTGGCAGCTTTGAATAAAACCGGGTTATTCCTGAATCGCGGAAACAAGGTACCTAGCCAAGACCCTTTTTATAACTGTATTTAATTGTATTTCTATCAACACAACATAAATATTTAATCATACTAACAAATACAATTGTTTCCAGGCCGTTTAAAAACACATCCATTGTGTCTGGGTTTCATGTGGTAATCCATGTGGCATTCACATACTGGGATTAGAGACATAGGGAGCCAGAAGTGGCAGGCAGAAACGGACATAGTTGTAAAGAAATATGTTATGCAATTTAGCGCAAGCACTCAAGTGGAGGGGGGGAGAATACACACAAATGCAGTGGGTGAGAGATGAATACTCTACAGGGCTGGGCCAAGGATTGATTAATAAAGTCTCAAGCAAATGGCAGAAAGGTGCCCGTCGAAGAAATCCAATGGTTGAAACGGGGTCCCAAAGCCAGCATGATATATGTTGGTAGTATTCATCAGTTGGTCATCAGACTCAAATCTCTTGGTCTGCCCACGGTTTAAAGGAGCTAGACTGGGTGGCCGAACCTTCTCCGTAGTGGCTCCGAAACTCTGGAATAAACTACCAGACACTCTTCGTAAAGAAACCAGGCTCTTACCGTTCAGAAAGTGCTTGAAAACAGTGCTTTTTCGAGAAGCCTATGGTTAGGTCCATATGAGGTTGCGGCTTGCCCCTTTAGTTGTGAGTATCTTTCTTTTCTGCCAGATACTGTAGTGCATTTGTATTTCGAACTGTGTCAACATCTTACCGCTTAGAGACCTTGGGTGATAGGCGCTCTATAAGTATAATTAAATACAAATACAAATAGTATTAGGTCTGTTAGACAGCGCCTTGCAGTCACAGCCCAGACCCTAAACAATTGGGGTTTTTTTTTTTAAAGCGTCATTTGAAAACGCAAACTGAAGCATACCCTTGGGTGTGGTGGTAATAGAAAGGTCAGCCATCCGCCTTTTCAATGTATTTTAAAGTTAAAAGGTTGAGATTTCCAGTAGAGTTAAAAAGCAGTGCGTGCTTCCACATTTAATAGGTTGCCAACTATATTAAATTTAAGTCCAGCTAGCACTGTTAAAACAATTCTGTGTTGCTTTTCATTTATCTGCTTGTTCTCAGCTTTCTCTATCAGTCATTTAGAAATCGTTTAAACCACATTATTCAACATTGTATTATTTTTTAAAGCCTCTAAACCATTCCGTTCAGCCTGCGCCCTTAGAAAATTTTTTTCTTTGTTTTTTGCTTCTCTACACGTTTATTCATTCACTATCAGCTGGTGATACCACAGTACTTTCTCACCTCCCCTTTTCTTTTATATAGTGAGGCAGTGGTAACTTAGACTTTCACTGTGCTCAATGGTAAATTATTTGCTAGTTACTTTCTATCTTTCGAGGATGTCGAACAATCAAATCAGTTTTTGACTGAAAAGTCTCTCGTGTTTGCTGGTAAAGTTGGTGACCCTGTTTCAGAATTGCAGCGTGCCCTGCCATGTCTCTGTCATACAGGTTCTGTGCTGTAAGTTTCTGCTCTTTGGTATTTCCCCATATGAAATCCCAGAACATAGGTTAAAAATGCCTATTTTTGGATGGATTTGTAAAACAGAAAATGGGACCCTTTGTTGGTATTCCCTTTCGATGTATTAAACTGTTCTTTAAATAATTGTAAACTGGGATCTTCACAGAAACCTACCTCATTCCGCCTATGCATATAGATGCTGTGGCAGACATCTTGCCTTATTCTTCTCTATCCCGCCACACCTCTGCATAAAAAGCAATCAAGATGGCTGCTGCGGTTCACCATCACTATTTCTGAGTTAGAAAGTTGAGCTGTTTTCAGACTTTATGCAAATTGTTGTAGACTTCAAAGATTATTGTAATGTGTTGGGAGATACTTGCCAACTGTTTGCATGTGTAAAAAACATCCTTATTCACATAGACACAGGAGGTGCATCAACCTTCTCAAGTATCTCTTATCAACCTGATGCAATTAGGCACAATACAGAAGTATCGCTCCACAACCCAGGAGACTGGGTAGTGTGGCATGCCTGGGGAAGAGCATGGAAACAGACATCTCCAAAGTGCTGCACGTCTGCGTAAGTAGCTCAACCCGTCTAGTCGAGCCTGGCCAGCACATGTGCTGCTCTGCAAAGCATGCTGTATTCAGGTTTGGCATAGAAGCTCTGCCCATTTCCCACCCATCTTTTCAAATGGATCCTGTTACTGTTGTTGCAAACTCGTTGCTTTTCATTTGTGAATAGGTTTATTAGTCCCTCCTTGGTATCGCCTTCTCTGCATTTATAACCTCCCATAAAGACTGGACTTTTTTCTTTTGTTGTTACACGGTCTGCTTTATGTAGTCGGTGACCATTATTTTCTTTAATGATCTTCCCCAATTCCACCCATGACACCGCAGCATGCTTCACGCTTTTATATTATTAGTAATTGTTAGATCTGGGGGTCTCTAGTTGGTAGAGGTAAGTACCTTTGTCCAAATAGGGACCCTTACTTCCAGTCAGGGTAAGGGGGTACACACTGTTGATAACCCCTGCTCACCCGCTTGGTAGCCTGGCACGAGAAGACAGGCATATCCCCAGGGCAATGTGTAAAGTATTTGCACCAACACTCACAGTAATACAGTGAATCACCACAAATGGGCACTACACCAGTTATTATAAAAATAAAGTTATCTTTATATATAGATTTAGGCAGATCAAAACAACATGACACCAACATACACATTAAACGTTGTTTTAAAAGAAAAGATTCCCTTGCAGTGTTCTTTGTAATCTTTGGGGAAACAATCCACTTTTTCACTGTTTCTTTACAGAAAGAGTACTTGTCAAAGTAGAGGTACTTGTAAATTCAGTATGGCAGTGAAACCCTCTTTCTAGCATGTGGAAAGTCCTCTCAAAAAGAAAGATGGTGCTCTTATAACTAAATACCCCCCCCGTACTCGTAGCATGGAATGAGCTCCCCTCTTCTGTTCACTTTCCACTCAGAGAACACGATCAGACACTAGTTACCACCAAGGATATATCTTATTGATTGTCCCCGCCGTAGTGCGGGACGTGCTTGCTCTAGAAATGACCCTCTCCTCAAAGATGTGGCTGGCAACAACACATCAGTGCACACCACTCCCCCAGCTCCGGTTTCGGGCCCAGAGCGAGGCCGGTTACCTTTTGGTATGTGGGGCAGAGGAGGCCTTCAATCCGTCTTAATTCCAGGCGGCGTAGCTTCACTTTGGGAAAGCGCCCACGGCTTCAAATCCAGCGTTGCGTGCTCAACCAATGGCAGCACAGCTCCAGCGGACCCCTCAGTTGCTAGGCGGCAGGCCGGGGCCGACAGGGTCACTGTGTGCTTTTGGCCTCAGGCGATGCAGGTTTGCCCAATGCCAGCACGGCTCCAGCCGTGCCCCTCAGTTGCTAGGCAGCAGGCCGGGGCCGAATGCGTCACAGTGCTCTTGGCTGCGGCGGAAACATGTGCAAAGTTTTCACAGACCCCTGGTCAGCAGTAGTGATTCCAGATACCACAGCTTCTCTCTGGGCAACGGGGGCCGGTGATGGACAGATACTGGCCCTCAGTGTGTGTGTCGATCCCAGGTAGGCAGCGGTGATGTTAACCTCTGAGTCTACGTTTCGGGAGGTGTCCTGGCAGGCACTCTCGATCACCGAGACAGTCCGGAAGGGATTTGTGATGGGGGCACGTCAGACCTCGCCCAGAGCCGTGAGGTGTGCCGACAAGCACACTGAGTGATTTAAAACACGGACAGGCAGGGCAAAGTTCATGGGCCACAGTCAGTGTGCAGCCACACGCACTGGCTCTTCCAAAGCAGATTTCTTCTGCAACTTCTGTGTCCCTGAGTTGAAACAGGAGGCCAGCTCTCCTCAGACCCTTGGAGACTCTTAGGACACAGCACACAGCAAAGTCCTTTCTCCTCAAGAAGGGGGGGACACAGCACACAGCAAAGTCCTATAGCCTCACCCTCAGCAGAATCAGCAAATTGCAGGCCAGCCCCAGAACATACAGCAAGGGCAGTACTTCTCTTCAGTTTCTTCAGATCATCTTCTTGGGCACAGGTTCCTCCTAGGTACCAAAGTAGTCTAAGTTTACTGGGGTTTCAGCACAGCTACTTATACTCCAAAAGTCTTTGTTCTTACATGTGTGAGGGGTCTAGGATCCAGTCCAAACCAGTTCTAGGTGCCTTCTGCTAGGGCAAGTCTTCTTCCTTTGTGAGGGGAGGCCAGGGCCATCAGACACACCGCAGGAGGTGGAGCCAGCATTGTGGAAGGTAGGCACAGGCCTATTCAGGCCTAGGTGCAACTCCTCCCACCATTCTAAGTGCAGGTAGGTCTATTCAGCCTAGTGCTGACTCACCCAGCCTCCTGCAGCCACCCCCAGCCACTCACAAACCAGACAGTCAATACAAAAACAGGCAGTGGCATACAGAAAGGTTGAACAGGAAAATAGCCACTTTCTAAAAGTGCTATTTTCAAACACGGAATATAAAAACCATCTTTCCTAAAAGATGCGTTATCAAATTCTGAGTGCAGGTATAACAGACTCTATATGTCTATCTTGCCGCTATGGGAAGATATGCAGGTAAATATGATACACAGAATTCCCCATTCTAACCTTATGGGAAAGATAGCCTTTCAATAGTGAAAAAACAAAATTGGCAGTATTTTACTATCAGGACATGTTACCCACACTGGGACATGTCCTACCTTTCACATACACTGCACCCTGCCCAGTGCAGTACCTTGAGCCTACCATAGGGGTGTTCAATGTGTAAGAAAAGGGATGGTTGGGCCTGGCAAGTGTGTACACTGGCCAGGGCACATGGCGGTTCACAGACTGCGCACAGGCTGCAGTGGCAGGCCTGAAACACCATTTTAGGGCTACTCATGTGTGTGGCACAATCAGTGCTGCAGGCCCACTAGTATCATTTGAATTACCCGCCCTGGCACACTCAGTGCACTTTACTAGGGACCTACTGGTAAAACAAATATGCCAATCAAGGATAACCAATCACAGCAATAATTTAACCAGGGCGCACTTGCACTTTGGCACTGATCAGTAGTGGCAAAGTGCCCAAAGCATCTAAACCAGCAAAACAAAATCCAGTACAGTGTCAAAAATACAGGAGGTAGAGGCAAAAAGTCAGGGGAAACCACGCCAAGGATGCCAGGTCTAATAGTAATGAATTTATTTAAATTACAGAGTGGTCTGCTTTAATGATAGCGACTGCGCTAATTTCAATATTTAAATTACGGCGTGGTCCGCTTTCACTTTAGCGGCTGCGCTTATTTATTTCATTAATGGTGCGTACCGCTTTCACTTTAGTGGCCTTGCTACAGATGCTTTCTTATTTAATTAATTTTTTTCTGCTTTGGGTAAAAGCGCCTCATACCTGCTTTAACTTTAGTGCTGACGAAGCCCCTTTCTTTACACGCAGCTCACTGTAACCTGAAGACGGCGAGCAGTGTCTAAAGAAAGGGGCGCCGCCACCATTAAAGTGGTCTCGCATTTGCGAGAGTTTGAGCTATTGGCATTAGAAATACCAATGCTGTATATATTTGTTTTGCTTTTAAAAACACATAAAAAAAGGCATTGTCATTTACAATGAGAATAGCTTAAATGCTCGCAAATGCGAGACCTTTTTGCATTAAAAATGCTTGTTAAATAAGGATCTATCTTTGCCTTTCCTTAACGAATCACAACAAGTATTTTTAATATGATGACTTTCGTTACAAACTGCACCCCTTTCTGAATAACCATAGTTGGTAACTATTACAAAAGTAGCATCATGTTTTGTTCACGGAATTTAAAATCATCTTGAATTTGATTAAAGACAATCATAATGATAACTATATAATTTAAAAAAATTTCAAATGCAAAGTAAGTGAAAAGACTGTACACATGCTCACCTCTTGTCTGATAGTTAGTCTGGTAAACAGACTGATCAATACAGTTAAAAGCCTCGCATGTTTATTATACGACTCCCCTTCCCATAGGAGATTGACATTTGCCGTTCAATAGTGCAAACACCTCTGGCATTTCACTCACTAATAGAGCGTACAACATATTAGTTGGGTAAACATGCATTAGCATCTGTATGTCAGCCTCTGGTTTTGTCTTGCATGGCATTCTTCCAGATCTGCCTCATTCATTGAATTTCCAGTGCAAAATCTACTGTAATATGCTGTTTTCCTAATTGCAGGAGGGTGTAATAATGAAAAACGGAATTATGTTTTTACGACGTGGGGAAAGAATATGGAAAGGCGTTATGCGTTTCAATGCCATATGGAGTTACCCGAGAAGTTAGGGCTCGTAATTAATATTTTTTTCTCTCTAGATACTTCAGGAGTAGGATTCGTGAAAACTGGTCCCAGCTTCTCTTTAATTGTTCCCTTGTGATTTCTCACAAAAACGATCCCCTTGTGCGCCACGTCCCGCTGCCTGTCGGCATGATTAGACTGCCATTGCTTTCCGATACTTCATTGTCATTCAAGAAGCAAAAAGGCGCCCATTTTAGCTCATGCTGCGACGGCTCTCAGCCAAGGCAGGGAAGCGGGCTGGCACGGGAAGGAGAAAGATGTTTCTTCGTTCTCGCTGTTCGTGTGACCAAGGGCTTGGTCCAGGATTTGCTTTAAATGCTCCTCTTCGTCTCTCTCTGAACATTGTCCCCCTCCTTGTCTGTCAGCACAAACGAAACAAAGCAACGCCATTCTCTCCGACTACAAAACAGAGCACACCAAGGGCAGAGGGGTGCTGACGTCGAAGAGAAAGCGGCAACAATGCAGAGTGGACTTTCAGGTGTACTTATGTGTGACTTTGTGCACTGGGCGGTGGTGCGTGCTTTGAAAGACCAGTCCTGTCAGGTCGCTGAGAAGGAGTGTCTTTCAAGCTCAATGTTTGTAACATCTCTAATTCAAAACAAACCAGAGTTGGGGGTCGTCAGTTTTACTGTAGGAGAGGCAATCATTTGGCAAGAGAATAGACGCTGCAAATCCTAGGGCAATGTGGGTTTTTACCCTGCGCTACAATTTATAATGTTTTTTGCCCATATATTTAACGTCTTAAACAGGATAAATTAAATGTGTTTTTACACGACTTTCTTCATATACAGTAAAAAATCCAAAACCGTGTGATCCAAAAAGCACAAAATCCTGGCTTACTTAATCGGGGGAACCCAATTGCAACAGCTATCAGTCATAACATGGAATGTTTTAACTTGCCAATCATGATGTGTGATGAACTTTTTAAACTGTTGATGAACTGGTGTAGGGTTTGTGAAGATTAAGAGTACAGATATTATGATCACCTTGATGAATGGTGATCTACGCCAGGAATTGGAATATTAATTGAGGAAACCGTATTACTGAACCTCTGGTAAAAGTTTAGCCCAAAAGAGGGCCTGAATATTGGTTTAGATTTATGATTTGCTAGTATACTTCAAATATAAATTGTTTTTTTTTACTGGTGAGGCTCTCCAATATATGATATGCAGACATTTCAGAATAAAATGGGAACAGTAAATTTAGCTGAACATTAGGGTGACCAAGGAATATGGAATATGGATATTGATAGTTACAATATAGAAGTTCTCTGGTAATTAGAAGGTTTAAGGCTTTATGCCATGTACCAGAATGTGTTGCACTTGGGTGGACATGGTAAAACGAAACTATAGCGAAGAGGGAAAAAGTTTTTTTTGCAAAAGTGACCAAGACTGGGAAGTTGAAAGAGTGTTCACAGGCTTTTTCTGCCTGGCCTGCCAACCATGGGCACATTGGAAAGCATAGCG
This sequence comes from Lissotriton helveticus, assembly GCF_964261635.1. NCBI lineage: Eukaryota > Metazoa > Chordata > Amphibia > Caudata > Salamandridae > Lissotriton > Lissotriton helveticus. Next base: position 764,314,090 of record NC_136067.1, on the reverse strand, counting down.
CAGTGCCGACTGGATGTCTCTCAGCAGCCCCATGCTCTGTAAATATGAACTGCTCTTTCTTTCTATTGTTTTGTTTAAATGGAATGTTAGAAAAGTAGTTAGAATCAACAATTGAAAGCTATATGAAGCTGGAAAAGCAATAAATGAGCAAATATTTCTGAATGTTGTGCAACTATATGAGAACTCATGAGCTCTGTGCTTTATACAGGTGCCGCTTTATGAAAAGTGTCGTAATTGTCCAAATTCTGACCAAGCTCTGACAAGCGAGTAAGCCAATGCCCCTAATTTATGACTTGCTTGATTAAACTGCTGTTGAACTAATTGCCACATGCAGAATATTGAACCACCTAGGCTTTGGGATGCCTCAGAGGGCCTGCTGTTCCAATACATTGATTATACTCTGGACCGATTGTTCCCTTGCCCCTGCAGCACTTTGCAGGCTCTGCATGTCTACTCGAGTTTGTTGCAGAAACGGAACCATGGATTTAAAAAAAAGAAATCCAAGTTTTTGGCTGTTTGGGAGTGTTGTGTATAATACTGCCCCTTCCCCCGCTCTCCTTTAATCCTTTTCACATTCTTAAATTCGATTTTTAATGGTGACGTTTATTGTGAAATACCATCACTGTTTCAAGATTTAACAGCTTGGACATTGATTGAGATACATTTTGGGACAATTTTAACTCATTATTACTTCCAAATGGTACATTCTTTTTTATAGAATACAATTGGATATTATGTGTATAGCTTTTGTTTTGTTTTAAAGGGAACCAACCAATTCGTTGTTCAATACCAGAGAGTAAAGTTCATTTTGGAGACCTTTTCAAGAGGTAGGCTAAATCAAGAGGTAGGCTATATTTTCACAGTACTATGTTCCACCAAACATGGCAACTTCCTGAACTTAAAAAAGGAGCCCTTAATTCATTTCTTTAGTTTGTTTTTAACGATTCTGGGCTACAGACTACCTGTAAAAGCTTAGTCCGGTCTCATTCCCTGGACACATTGCTCCTTTTTCAAATGTCTAGGAAATTGTAGAAATTGTGTTCAGATTTTCCTATACAAGTTGAGAAAGAGTTATGTGAGCCTACCATGGCACTGTTAGTCATTGCTCTCCTTCCAAACAGGTTAAGTAGCAGATCCACCACTGAATACAATACCAATGAACTCCTCTGCAATGTGACCTTTTCAAATGGCCAATCCAGTTTTCCTCAAAATAATTTAGCAATGTGCCAATTTACATTTTCTAAATTTTCAGGAGAAACAAAAGTTAATGCAATTCGTTTTTTAAATTTCAATTTACAATTAACTATCATTCATGATGGCTCCCGCTAAAAATGTTTTTTTGTATCTTGTACCAAACCGCCTGTGGAAAATGGAGAAAACATCCATGGTTTTGTGCATAAGGCTAAATGATTTTCATACTGTAATCACAAGTAATTTAAAGTCAATTACAATGATCACAGGACTTTTGCTTCTTGTTTTCTTGTTATTTCTTTCACTACAGTTATACGTTCACAGTAAGTCGAAAAATGATTGCTGGTGTAAGGCATATAAGAGCAAAATTAACATTGTAAAGTTGCTAGAATGGATGGGACATACATTTTAAAAACCCTGCCATGATCGAAATTTCATTATTCCCTAATAATACTAAGTTATAGTATTAGTCTTTGATTGCTTTCATTATTATTCATAAGAAACATTTTGTGGTTAATTCCTCAGGAATGTTTATATCACAAATTTTTGGGGATTGGGGAGGGGAGGGTTTCAATTATTCAACACTCTTTTCCAACTTATTATACAAATTAATGTTAATATTACCGCAACTTGTATAGCGCAACAGCTACCCCAGCAAAGGGGCGTCCCAGCGCTGACAGCAGAGCTACTGACACGAAGAATGGAATGGGGGCACAGGCTACACGGTGGGAAAGTGTTTTAATGGCCTTCCTGAATTCTAAATAGTTGTTAAGGCTCCGGATACGGATAGGCAATGAGTTCCAGAGGTAGGCTGCCCTGCTGTGGAAGGAGCGGCCTCTCGCCGCACTCTCCGAGACCTATGGACCCCCACCAGGTGTTGACCTAATGAGCGAAGATGACGTGCGGGGACATAGGGAGAAACTAGGTTGGCCTGTATGCTAGGGGTGGTAAATTTCAGGGCTTTGAAAGTGATACAAAGTGCCTTGAATTCAATTCTCCTGGCCAACGGCATCCAATGCAGATGGCGGATGGTGTCTGACACTAGGCAGGACTTGCGCAGGCCAAGCAAAGTTCTTGCTGCTGCGTTCTGGGCCCTTTGTAGCCTCTGAAAGTGTCAGACCTGCACTCCTTCTTAAATCCTAAATGTTAAATATGTAATCTAGTTTAAATCTATAAGGGAGTGCCCTGCTGGGGGTTGTCCCCGCAACCCTATATGATAAACTGCTCTGTCAAGGCCTGTAAACATCCAGGTATGCAGGGTACTCTACCACTGTCCCTAGGGTTTATGTGCTCCTATTCTCTTGTCTACAGTGATTAATTCAAAAATCAGTGGTATGGTAATCAAGTAAACAAAAACTCAATCGAGATTCTTTGAATTCGTATATTCTGAATAAGATTATCAGCTCAATCCAAATTTGAATCATATACAAAAAAATTCATTGTGACAAGATAACAATAACTGTGATTTACAAAAACAATCGTAATAAATCCCAATGCATTTCGGGTTCGAACTGAACCCTTCCTCAGGGGTTTGAAATTTTACAAAAAATAATCTTCGTAACTTGAAGTCCCAAGGCGTGGCTCTGAAATATAAAACATGATAGAGCTAGGTATAATAATGTTAAACAAATTCCTTCGAATCTTACCTGCTTCTTATTTAGAACGAGCACATCCAACTCATGCCAGGAGTCAATTAGTGAAAGAATGGTTGTATGATGGATACACAATCCAAATAGGGACTGTTATATCATTTCGAGTGTTAGGTGCTTAACCCAAAAAAAAGCTATTCACCGAAAACCACAGTGAACGAGAGTGTAGTGCGAGGACAAAAGGTGCCCCGTGAACATGCGACTAGATCTCAAACGATATCAAATAAGTATACTCACTCGGCATGTAACCCGAGCTATCTTCAAGAAAAGATAACCTCTCCCGCTAGGGGACCCACCCTCGTTCTCAGTCTGAAATAAATGACAAATGTTCAAACAATGTGCAATCTCAACCTTAAACTAGGTGCTCCCATATCAAACCAATGACTCTAAAGCTTGCCTTTTGTTAAAAGGATGTATGGAGACCCATAGGAACATAACCACAAAGAACTGCAATTTCTCGTGAGCGCCTTTAATGTCGAAGAGACCAGCCTTCGTGAAGTGGTTCTGGAAGATTGAAATAATATGCAAACGCTTATTGCCACCTGAAAGGCAAAACGCTACAAGACATGTGTGTGCTCGAGCCACTCCACGAAGGCTGGTCTCTTCGACATTAAAGACGCTCACGAGAAATTGCAGTTCTTTATGGTTACGTGCCTATGGGTCTCCATACATCCTCTTAACAAAAGGCAAGCTTTAGAGTCATTGGTTTGATATGGGAGCACCTAGTTTGAGGTTGAGATTGCACATTGTTTGAACATTTGTCATTTATTTCAGACTGAGAACGGGGACGGGTCCCCTAGCGGGAGAGATTCTTTTTTCTTGACGATAGCTCGGGTTACATGCCGAGTGAGTATACTTGTTTGTTTTTTAGATCTAGTCGCATGTTCACGGGCGGCTTTTGTCCTCGCACTACACTCTCTTTCACTGTGGTTTTCGGTGAATAGCTTTTTTGGGGTTAAGCACCTAACACTCGAAATTATATAACAGTACCTATTTGGATTGTGTATCCATTGTACAACCATTCTTTCACTCATTGACTCCTGGCATGAGTTGGATGTGCTAATTCTAAATAAGAAGCATGTAAGATTTGTAGGAATTTGTTTAACATTATTATACCTAGCTCTATCATGTTTTATATTTCAGAGCCACTCCTTGGAACTTCAAGCTACGAAGATAATTTTTTGTAAAATTTCAAACCCCTGAGGAAGGGTTCAGTTCGAACCCGAAATGCATTGGGATTCATTACAATTGTTTTTGTAAATCACAGTTGTTGTTATCTTATCGCAATGAATTGTTTTGTATATGATTTATATTTGGATTGAGCTGATAACCGTATTCAGAATATACGAATACAAAGAATCTCGATTGAGTTTTTGTTTACTTGATTACCATACAACTGATTTTTGAATTAATCACTGTAAACAAGAGAATAGGAGCACAGAAACCCTAGGGACAGTGGTAGAGTACCCTGCAGAACTGGATGTGTCCAGGACTTGACAGAGCCCTTTGTAGCCTCACAATTTTGGCCTTATTAGACCCTAGATCAGAGGTCTTCAATCTGTGGGGCGCGACCCCCAGGGGGGTCGTGGAGTCCTGGGAAGGGGGTCGCAGATTCTGTCAGAGCGTGCAGTTCCGGTGTGGTTTGCCTTAGTGGCGTCAGGCTGATTGAGGGTGCTCACGGCAGAGGCCTAATACACACCGAGGGGGGGAAAACATTAAAGCCTTAAATCAACAAGTAAAAGGTCTTTTAAAGACCTGTGAAGTACTCGGGTGTGGCTTTGTTTGTCCCTGAAGCTGTTTCAGCAGGGCTCACATACACAAGGGGGGGGGGGGTGGCTGGGGAAGGAGGTTGTAGCCCTTTGAGTTCAATGAACGTTGAGTGCCTGGAGCTGTGGGTCCCGCCAGTAAAGCACATGAAATGTCCTCTCCTCTCCCCCCCCTCTCCGACACGTCCCAAAAATCATTGGTTCAATTCCCACAAGCCCTTATACCTGGCGGCTGTTGCCTAGAAATGTGTCAGAGTCTGGTCTTCATGGTGAGATGTTGTTACAGCTTGTCTGCATCGGCCCCCAGCAGGGAGGCACAGAGGTGCCCTCCCATAAGAGAAGAAGGAAGAAGACACAGAGATACTGACCCCCTCCCCCCAACCCATGAGAGAGGCACAGAAAAGGTGGGTGGATGAATGATGGGTTGATGGATGGATGAAAGGGTGGATGGATAAAGGATGAATGTATGGATGGAAGGATGAAAGGGTGGATGGATGGATGTATGGATGGATGTAAGGATGAAAGTGTGGATGGATGAAGGATGGATGGATGTGTGAAAAGGTGGGTGGATGAGTGGATGGATGGATGACAGGGTGGAGGGATGAAGGATGGATGGATGGATGAAAGGGTGGATGAAGGGTGTGTGTATGGATGCAAGGATGAAAGGGTAGATGGATGAAGGATGGATGTATGGATGGATAAAAGGTTGCATGGATGATTTATGGATGGATGGATGTTTCAAAAGGTGGGTGGATGAATGATGGGTGAATGGATAGATGAAAGGGTGGATAGATGAAGGATGTATGTATGGATGGAAGGATGAAAGGGTAGATGGATGAAGGATGGGTGTATGGATGGATAAAAGGTTGCATGGATGAATGATGGATGGATGGATGTGTGAAAAGGTGGGTGGATGAATGATGGGTGAATGGATGGAGGAAAGTGTGGATAGATGAAGTATGTATGTATGGATGGAAGGATGAAAGGATAGATGAATGAAGGATGGATGTATGGATGGATAAAAGGTTGCATGGATCATGATGGATGGATGGATGGATGTGTGAAAAGGTGGGTGGATGAATGATTGGTGGATGGATGGATAGATGGATGGATGAAAGGGTGGGTGGATGAAGGATGGATGTATGGATGAAAGGGTGGATGGATGAAGGATGGATGTATGGATGGAAGGATGAGAGGGTGGATGGATGAAGGATGGATGTATGGATGGATAAAAGGTTGCATGAATGAATGATGGATGTGTGAAAAGGTGGGTGGATGTATGGATGGAAGGGTGGGTGGGTAAAGGATGGATGTATGGATGGAAGGATGAAAGGGTGGATGGATGAAGGATGGATGTATGGATGGAAGGATGAAAGGGCGGAAGGATGAAGGATGGATGGATGTGTGAAAGTGTGGGTGGATGAATGATGGATGGATGGATGTGATGAGGACTAACAGGCGCATTTATGGTTGTCGATAGTTGTTGATGATGAAGATTTAGAAGATGCGGTAGGATGGTCGTGTCCGACCACTCTTAGTTCATTTACATTTATGATTTTTTCTACACATTAGGTAGTGTGATCTGCAGTAGCATTTGAGAGCTTGGCCCTGACGAATGCCGGTGTACTGACACAGTACGGCAGAAACATGTTGGCCTTATTTTTGTTTTCCACCAAGCGAGCAGGACAGTGATTATTCTACGCTGTCATTACACTATTTTTAATCTGACGTCCAGGCAGGCACTAATAAAGGTCTTTGTTTGCCTCGACAGCCATTTTAGCCACTGCACTATACTTATGTATTTTTTTGTTTGCACTGCCCCTATCAGTACCATTTCTATATTAACTTTTGCGGTATCCAGACCATGACTCAGTCATACATCGCCAATTTACATCTGGGCATCTGTAGACTGACCATGGCCTGATTGTCCTACATGATGAGGCCCCGCCTTGTTTGGTTGGTCTGATAGGACTTTAATCAGCAAATGTTGATGGTCAATTCATTTTTTGATTTATCTGGTTGTTGTATTGTTTCTTCTGTGCATTCCTTCCTCCAGCACTATTTCTGAGCGCCTCGGCTTTATTCGACTGACAGGTACTTTTGTTCTTGTGGATGATGAGGAGTACCAGTTTCTAGAAACCTTTGTTGGAAGGGGGTCCTTAAGCCTAAAAAGGTTTTACAAGGGGGTCTCGGCATCAAAAAGTTTGAAGACCTCTGCCCTAGATACAGAGAGCAGGCATAGTCCAATCTGGGCATTATTGATGCCTGAATGATGGTCTGACGTGTAGATGGGTCAAAGAAGCCCAATAGGGGTCTGGCCCCCGTTAAAGCCCGAAGCTGGTCCCTGCTACATTTTTGGTTTGAACTCGGTAGCTCAGGGACGAGTCCAGCCACACTCCCAGGTTTTTTACGGCCTGCTTAGGAGGAGGGGGGGCACTACCAAGGCTTTCTGGCCACCAGGGTTCACTCCAGAGACCTTGGTCCTTCCCTACCAACAATACCTCCAACTTGTTGGCATTCAACTGGAGGCAGTTTTTTAAAAAATTTTTTTTTTTTTATTTTTTTTTTTTAAATATATTTTTAAAAAAAAAAAATTTACAAAAAAGCTTCGCATATTTTGCGGCTTGCCAAAGTCAAGAACCTCGTTTATGTGTAATAAGGTAACAAATGTATGTTTTACTAACGTTTATGTTAAGTTTGAACATAGATAGTGAAGCTTGCACATGTGTTTTACTAAAATAATTTACCCAAGTCACCTAAAATGGCCGCCGCTTGTATTTAGTTACTGCGCATGCGTCAGCCACACTCACGTGTCCTGACGCGTCTGCAGAAGTGGAGGGAAAGTTATGCGCATGCGTAATTCATAGCTGTGCTTATCATGTGGTACTGCTCGTGCCACTGCTCTTGTGACTGTGTCAATGTAGCTAACATTTTAATGCAATAGTTTTATTTCTTGATGATAAATAAAAAATACAAATCCTGTGATGTATTTTCATAATGACATTATTATGTATTAATTTGTTTTCGCTTACTTTTCATGTACCGCGGGGAATGGGGGTCCAAACTGATTGGGAGCCATATTGACGGTCTCTTCTGCGCATGACCAGGGAGCATTGAAAGGTGGCCACTTTGGACAGTGGAACTCAGCCAGCTGGCAGCCACAGTCAAGATGCGCCTGGGAAAGCCACCTCTGCGCTACGAGAACGGCGAATGTTGCTCCTCATGTGTTACAATGTTAATTTTCACTCGTATTTCTGCACAGTTCTCATGAGAACCCCAATCTCTCTAGGCGGTACCCAAGTATGCTAATGAAGACTTAAAATCTTGTATTGTGATTGGTGTGTTACCCAAATCCTACCTTAGGACCAATCGAAATTGAGGAATTCTGACACTTTGCAACATTGGGGGGTGGTACACTGTCCCCAAACTGTATATCTACCCTGGGTTCACCTAGTGAACCGTCCGACTTGTCTGGTTTAGCTGACCTGTCACTGACCCAACGCACTCAATAGGTGACTAAAGATACAGAGCGCTGCGAAGCACTCTGTCCGAATTTGACCATAGACTGAGGTTCTACTGAGCCTTAAAGTGCTGGCAAGCACTTAGCTGGGAGTTCGCTGACCCAATCGGGGTCTTGATCGATAGCTGCAGAGCGGGTGGAGCGCAGGCGTTGCTTCCGAACTGTGGGTCCCGGTCCTGTCCTGAAGAGGGTCCTGTCCTGAAGAGGGTCCTGTCCTGAAGAGGGTCCTGTCCTGAGGGTTTGCTGTCCTGTCCTGAGGGTCCTGTCCTGATTCTTATTCCGAGGGTATCCTGTCCTGTCCTGGGTGTCCATTCTGCACCTGCTGTCTTTTGAGGGGTATCCTTCCTTGAGGGTTTCCTGTCCTTAACTGACCCGTGGCCAGGGTTTGGTTTCCACACCTTTCTAGGTAAATATTGCTCTGAAAACTCTTTAAATCTTGCACCTTCTAAATTTCTGACTTTTGCTTTAATAAAGTTCATCATTGCATATGTTATATTTTCCATGCCTTTCCGCAACTATTGAAAGTTAATTACATATTTTTCTGTGAGGTTTTGTTCCTATGTCTTCTCACTGGTTAGAAATTATATTTTGCATTGCAGTCTGTAATTTTATGATATGGTCTAGAACTTCATTGCCTAGATTGTTCAAAGGCCCATTCACCTTAAGTGAAGCGTGTTACTCTTTATAGGCCCTCCCATAGTTATTCATGCATAAAATGTCCATGCTTAAACATTTCTGAGATTTTATAGTATTTTCCATCTACATTTCATATTACATTTGAATGATTACCCTGTCATTATTTCTTTATGCCTATATGATTTACGTTATCTTGGTTATTGATTGCCTTATTTTACTGTACCTCATGCAAGAAAATATTGAATTTAGATAAACATTTAAAACTTCCAGTTGTCCGTGGTCATTTAAACAGTATTTGAATGTTATTGGTTGGGTTTGTATTTTGCTGCCTTTTCTTTACAGCTAGCTCCCTGATTCATTGTGGTCATTAGGTACCCGCATCGGTGGATGGTAAGTCGGGTGCACTGAAAATTATTAGCAGGGAACACACACACACAACTTGGTAGAGCTCGTGAAGTCACCTGATCGATGTATATGGTGATTTGAAAAGTATATGGGCCCTGAAGCCGGAAACGGCGAAAACTATTGCTCGGGTGGCCTCACGCGCTCTATCAGTTTTCTGGTAGCTAGAGGATGGTTAGGGACTAGTTGAGAGTAAGGCAGGGATTAGTTGGACTAGTTGAGTCGGAAGCTGCTAATATATTGATGCTGCTAGAAGAGCGGCTGTTCTAAGAGACCTGATCATTCTCTTGTGAATACGCTGTTTTGGAATTCATGAATTGCTGTATTGTTATTATTCTTGTTCTTATATTGTTATATGTACTAATCCATGCATTTGTAAACCGTATCGTTTCGTGTTGTCCGAACTCCCCGGGGAATTGAAAGGGCAAGTGGTGAATAGAATCCATTGTCCTGAGGTCACAGGTTCGAGGAAAGTTAGGTGCAGGTTAGGATAACCGGGAAGCACTAACTAGGGTTTTCTGAATACATGTGTGAATAAATGACAGTAACGGGGTTCATTGGCAAAATTCCCATAGTGGCGTAACCTAGTAAGGGTCACATCGGAAGAGTAGCAGGTTCCTCGGAGCTAGCGTGAAAGCAGAGGGGTCCGCTGAGAAACCTTAAACTCGGAATATATCCCGGAAAGAAGTGGATGAGTTTAGGGGAATAACAGGTTCACCGATGCTAGAGTGAAGGGTAGGCGGAAGAGATCTGCCCGCAGCGAGTGAAAAGTAAATGGAAGTAGTTTACTTGCAGTAAAACAATTCTTTCTCTGTCTAGACACTTGAGCACTGTGGCGAATGTGTATTTGTCGTAAAATAACCAAGCACTGAGCACTTTAAAAGAAATAAAGTTTCCGTTACCTTGTGAAGGGAGGGAGTCAGTCGCGAAGCGCCTCTGACGTCACTCTGTGCCGCGCTGGGATTGGTAAAAGCAGCGTGCGGGTAGCGGAGCTGGAATTGTAAAGGAGGGGTGAGCGCCGGAGCGTGGGAACTGTCTCACGAAGGGGCCGCGCACCCATTGGCGGAGCTTATTTAGTGTCGCGCACCCATTGGTTGCACGAATTTCTGAAGCGCGTTCTGATTGGAGGTAGTTTGTAAACAAAGTTTAGCGCAGAAGTTGTATGTGGCACTCGCAGACTACAGGAACTCGACCTGATCCAAGGCACCTAGGGTTTGAAAGGGATCAGTGGAAGACTAATAGATACGATATTATGTATGGAACAAAGAGAAAAATGTCCCTTATAAGTAAGGTGAAAAATTATTTTAAAATGGACAAACCAATTAAATCTAGGGAAGGTGTTCTTGTCCCACCACCTAATACTCCTGCCTCATTCATGATGTTTGACCGAGGGTACAATACCTGTGTGTGGTTGGAGAATTGGGTGAAATACACAAAGGATGACGGAGTATTGGCTTTTCCGTTAGATGGTACCTTCAATGGTAGGATCCTATTTAATTTAAGGACTCGGATGAACGAATTGCATCCCAGACCAAGACTAACGCAGTATGAGGCATTAGAGGAATGGGAGATTGAGGCTTTTGAAAGAGAAAGACCCCGAATGGACAAGGGTTTGACCAAGTGGTACCCCAGGCAGAAACAGGAGTCCAGGGATAAAAGGATGAAACAGTGGAGGCAGAGCATGATTGTTGAGGGTCTGTTTCCCATGATGCCGGCATGTCATAACATTGGAGCAGGTGAGAAAAGTACTGAAAAATGTAAGCATTGGGGGGCCCTGGGGGAATCAGATGATGAACTAATAGATGACATCTGTACCAGAAGTCCGCCACCTTACAATGAGGGAACCCGACCTTCCAGTGTAGGAGATGTTCCCCGACGCCACTTCCTAAAGGAAGAAGACAGGTCCCTGGGACTGGGAGGGGGTGGTCAAGTATTGCCCTATCCTGAAAAACCTGAACCGACGGAAACAAGGGATATATATCCCAAAGTGCCCGCGAGCCAGGAAGAAAAATACTCACGTACGAAAATCTTTTTTCCCAGACCCTTGTATGAAAGCGAAGAAAAACCATCGAATTCAGGACTGCCTTTTGTTCAACCTCCATATGGGGAAGAGCGCAGGTCCTTTAATACTGGAACTTTATTCCCGAAACCAAATTATGGGGGAGGACCAAGTGAAACGCATCCTACTGCCCCGAGTTTTACTCCTCCATTGACCCCACAGATATTACATGACACAACTTTAAGAAGGGTACTAGTGGAAAAGGAGCAAGAGGCTCTAGCTAGACAAAGGACAGAAATAATTCAGAAAATTTCCCAGTTAAATACCAGTCCTGAGGCATTGACTATTCCAGTAACTATTGGACCGGTGGTCCCGTTATACGGAAATGGTCAGGGAAATCCGATTACTCCAGTTATGAACCCAGTCATGGCAACCCCGAGACAGGAACCGATCATCATAGATGATCAGTCCAGTGAGTGCGAGTCTGAAGTTGCGTTCTTGGAATTGCCAAACAAACAGACTGGAAAGGGAATACAGCAGAGGCATAACCCTTTTAATACAAAAGAAATTAAATTAGAGACAGCAACAGGTACTAGGAATGTCTCTCTGGTAACTCCGGATGAAATTGAGAGTTGGAGTCGTGAATTAGAGAAACAGACTCCGCAAACAAAACCTTTAGACCTCTACAAACTGAGGGTCGAAATAGAAGAATTAATGGCAGGAAATGTGGGGTTGGATCGATTGAATACCTACTCTGAAGAAGAATTGTCGTTCATATGTAAAAGCTTTACAAGGAACACCAGAGTGCTCCACGAAAAACTGACCGAAACAGCAGTTAGTATGGGGGTAGATATCTCAAAATCCAAGCCCTTACAGAAATCGTACAGAGCAGACTTCTCAGACAAAGATATAGAACACCTGAATGTGGCAGGGAAGAAGTTGCAGATTAAAGAATTAATGGGGGTACTGCAGAAATGGGGAGATGTGGAAAGATGGAGAAGCAGGTGGGCGAAAAAGAGGGAAGAGGTTCGCTCCCGACAAGTGACTCCTGAGTTCGCTTTAAGGGAGGTAGAAAAACCTGAGCAGTTATGCCCCATGCGCGAAGTTCCAGGAGGGAAATATGTGCATGTCCCCTGGTCTAGGCAGGATATTGTGTCCTTCACGAACGATTTTCCAAAATTACGAGAGAAACCAGTTGACTGGTACAGGCAGGTGGAGAGGTTCGTGAAGGTACAGAAATGTCTGTGGAAAGACCTGGATGGGTTTTTCGACATTGTGGTTCCAGTAGATTTATGGACCCAGTGTAAAATAGCCATAGACTGGCCCAGTGAGGAGTACCCCAGAAACAAGGAAACTGGGGAGCCATCAAAGGATGTCATGCGAAAATATGAGCAGGTAATTCAGCATTTGAAAGAAAAGGTGCCCGCAAAGGAAACTGATTGGACAAAAATAGATAGAACAACACAGGAAAGGGATGAGACAGTGCACTCCTTCTATGAGAGGTTATTGCAGGTATTTAAAACATACAGTGGTATTGATAACATCGATTTGAAGGACATGACGCACTTTATTTACAGGTTTGTAAATGGTTTAAGACCTGAAATTTGTCAGTGGATAAAAGATAATAAAATCTGTTGGCATACTAAGAAAATGGATGAGGTCCTACGGTACGCTAAGTACTGCGAGGACGAGATGGCAGAAAAGAAAAAGGCCCTTAAGGAAAAGGTGATGTGGGCTCAGGTGAAGCTCGCAGAACAGCAGGAAAAACAATTGAGTAACATGGTTAAGAATGCTGAGAACAAAAGTCCTGGGGGAGGGGGTGGAGGAAAGCCCCGGCCCAAATTTAGCAGGGAAGAGGCTATGAAGAAATTTCCCTGCCATCAGTGCGGCGAAATTGGACACTGGCGAAACGAGTGTCCCCAATTAGTAGATATTAATGAAAAAACTCCTGATTTAACTCCACAGACGCAGAAAGAAAGACCAAGAAAGACTCAACCCCAGGTAAAAACAGTTCAGGTGCCTCGAGCACCCAAGCAGGTATACAGGGGAAGACAGGCAGAAGATGAAGAGATAGAGGTTTGGGAAAGCGGGGAGAACAGAAATACAGCAACTTCGCAGTATCTGCTAAATGATACCTTCCTTTGTAATGATCAGGACTGACGGGGCCTGAGAGGGGAGGACGAGGAGTGCGTACTTGGCGCTTCCTTGCCGGTAGACCAGTCTGGACCATATATTGAAGGAAAGGTTGACGGAAATGATGTCACCTTTCTGTTGGACACTGGCGCTACCCGTTCTACTGTAAGAACAGTGGATGTTCCAAACCTACCCCTCTCGGGAGAAAATATCCAAGTAGTGGGTGTATCTAATCAATTGATTAGTACTCCTGTTACCGAACCAATGGAGATTTCAATTGGAAATTTTAAACAGATGCATAGATTTGTCGTCTGTGACACCAGTCCAGTGAATCTACTGGGTCGTGATTTGCTGTGCAAAATGAACTGTACCATCTTTTGCACACCAAAAGGTGTTGAGATACAGACCCCAGATGAAGATGGCATTTATAAATTATTGTTACTTAGACCTGACTCAGAAATTAAAAGATTGACCCTGCAGGACTTGCCCCAAGAACTCCAGGAAGCCGTAAAGCCAGAGGTGTGGGATTTCACTGGAAAAGATGTGGGTTTGATGAAAGATGTGGACCCCATACAGATAGCCATCAAGGACAATGCAGTATATCCTAACACTAGGCCCTACCGAATGAATGCTGAAGTGAAAGCAGGTGTCACTCTAGAAATACAAAAATTATTAGAAGGAGACATCATACAGGAAGTGATGAGCAGCCCATGCAACTCACCGATTATGGGCATCAAAAAGCCTAGTGGCAAGTATAGGGTAGTGCAGGACCTGAGAAAGGTTAACAAAATTGTAGTTCCTTGCTGCCCTATTGTCCCGAACCCTGCAGTGATATTGTACCAGATTCCTTGGGATGCTGAATGGTTCACTGTGATTGATTTATGTCATGCATTCTTTTCGATACCCCTGCACCCCGACAGCAAATTTCTTTTCTCATTTGCCTTCGAAGGTCACGTGTATTGTTGGAACCGGGTCCCTCAAGGGTATACAGAGAGCCCCTCTATCTTTAATCAGATCTTGAAAAAATGTCTAGAGACTTTGACCTTACCTGGGAACTCTGTGTTAGTACAGTACATAGACGACCTTCTACTGGCGTCTAAAAGTCACAGGGACTGTGTAGTTGACACCATTGCCCTCCTAAATCATCTGTGTGAGAAAGGGCATAAAGTGGCCCCTGACAAACTACAGTTCTGTGCGAAATCAGTGAAATATCTAGGACACCAGATAGAAAAGGGTGTCAGAAAAGTCACATCAGAAAGAGTGAGAATAATTCAAAAGATGCAGTTGCCCCGTACTCAAAAAGATGTCAGAATGTTCCTGGGTGTATTAGGGTACTGCAGGCAGTGGATTCTGGGATTTGCAGCCTTAGCCAGGCCTTTGATAAAAATGACCACGAGAGGAATGCCAGATGTTGTAGAGTGGGACGATGAAAGTCTAATGGCTTTCACAAGACTGAAAAACTGTCTGTGTACAGCCCCTGCGTTGGGAATGCCAGATTATTCCAAAGAGTTTGCCCTATTCTGTGACACTCGCGATAATTGCGCATTGTCAGTCCTGATTCAAGAACATGGCACGACCAGAAGGCCTGTGGCCTATTTCTCTGCCACTTTGGACCCAGTAGCTGCTGGGTTACCAGGCTGTCTGAAAGCAGTAGCTGCTACCTGTGCAAGTTTGGAACAGAGTGAGTCCATTGTCATGGGACATCCTGTGACCGTGTATGTTTCACATGGAGTGGTAATTCTATTGACCAGAACTAAAACACAGTATCTCACCCCTAGTCGGCTGACTAAATACGAGAGGATTCTTGTGGGTGCAGCAAATGTAAGCATTGTTAGGTGCGGTATTCTGAACCCTGCCACCTTACTCCCCGACCCCTTGGAAATAGAAGGTGGGGATGATGATGAACATGATTGTATTGACCTGACAGAGTTCAGTACTAAACCACGCCCAGACATAAAAGAAACGCCATTGCCTGAACATGATAAAGAACTATTTGTGGATGGTTCCTGTCTAAGACATGAACTAGGAGGCTTGAGTGCTGCTTACGCAGTAGTCTCTTTCACAAAAATTGAAGAAGCAGGTTACTTATATAACATCAAGTCTGCACAAGTAGCCGAATTGATAGCTATGATAAAAGCTTGCAAAATTGGGAAGGACTTACGCATAACAGTGTATACTGACAGTCAGTACTGTTATGGAGTTGTGCATGACTTTGGCCAATTGTGGCTGCAGAGAGAATTCATGACTTCCTCAGGTACTCCCATTCGGAATGCAAAGGTTGTTCATGACCTTTTAGAGGCCATCCAGTTGCCCAAAGAACTGGCAGTGGTAAAATGTGCTGCTCATCAAAGGAGCATGGACAAAGTATCACTGGGAAACGATTATGCTGATCGAGTGGCCCAATGGTGTGCCAAAGATCGGTATATTGTAAATCCAAAACGAGGGGGGCCAGGAACCAGCTGCCAGCTTCAGGTGTTTGAAGAAGTGCCTACGTGGGATGAAGTGAGAGAGTGGCAGGAATCGGCTCCTTGGCAAGAAAGAGAGAAATGGAAGGAGGATGGGTGTAGACCGAGACGTGTGGATGGTGTGATTTTGGGCCCAACTGGTATGCCTGTGTTACCCCGACACTTGCTTGGCACAATGGCAAGATTAATACATGAAGGATCACACATTGGTAGGGATGCCATGATTCTGGTATTTCAACAGACTTGGTACAGTAAGAAGTTCAGGAAGGTAGCAGAGTCCCTCTGCCAGAGGTGCCTGTCATGTCAACAGATGAACCCAGGCAAGAGGACAATGGTTGAACTGAGCAAAATTGGGAGATCAGGGGGTCCCTTCGTAAGGATACAGATTGATTTCATCACCATGCCCCGTTGTGAAGGGAAGCGATATGTCCTTGTCATTGTTTGCATATTTTCAAAATGGGTAGAAGCTTACCCTACTTCCCAAAGTGACGCACTGACAGTAGCGAAGTGTTTACTAAAAGAACTGATACCTAGATTCGGGGTGCCATTCATTGTTGAATCAGATAAGGGTGGACATTTCCAGAATGACATACTGGCTGAACTCTGTAAGGCCTTTGGAATAAGGCAGAAACTTCATTGTGCATACCACCCAGAGGCTTCTGGAATAGTGGAACAAGTAAATGGAACTATCAAAAACAGACTAGCAAAGCTGACAGATGCTACTGGCATGACCTGGGTGAAGGCCCTGCCCCTGGTCCTGATGGGACTGAGAAGTGTTCCTGACCGCAAGACAGGCCTAAGTCCCCATGAAATCATTATGGGAAGAGTGATGAGACAAGCATGGGTGCCAGGAAGCAAACTGTTGAGTATTACTGATGATTTGGTGCTTGAATACTGCAGAAGATTGGGTGACCAAGTGCGTTCTATCTCTCGCCAGATTGGAGACGACGGCATCCTCAATCCAACGACTCCTCTCCACAGCTTGGTTCCAGGAGACTGGGTCAAAATAAAGAAGCACACTCGATCTAATTGTCTGGCACCAAGGTGGGGAAAGAAACGCCAAGTAATCCTGGTAACAACAACTGCAGTGAAGGTCGCAGGTGTTCCCCAGTGGATCCACGCTGGACACACCCAGAAGGTATTACCAGACAAAGAATTTGCAGAAGAAGGGCAACCAGCAGAGGACCCTGCAGGAGCCGGTCCAGAAGCAGCTGACAACGAGCAGCCCAGCACCAGTCAGGTTGCAGGAACAGCAGACGTTGGCCCAGGAGTAGTTGACTACGAACTGCCAAGAATACAGCCTGCTGAAGAGGTCCAGGAAACTGAGCCAGGAGTAGCTGAAGACGAGCTGCCAAGCATATGGCCAGAAGAATGGATACCGATGATTGATCTGACCGAAGATCCTATCAGAACAAGAGAGCGACTTAGTGAAGGTAGAGAGTGGACTAGTCAGGAAAAGCAAGGCACAGGCGAAGAACCTCAGCCGCTTGAGATTCACATCAAAACTGAGGAAGGAGAAGGTCAGACAGGGACAGAGCAGGTGTTCGATACACCACCGCTAACACCTGATGCAGATAAGGGAGAGACTAGAAATAGAGTGATAGTTCGAGCAGAAGAAAATCAAGAGATCGAAGTGCTTGAACAGGATCAGAGAGGGTTAAAAGAACGGGTTCAGGAAACAGAAACAGAAACAGAGACAATCGAAAGCCAAAAACAAAATATTCCTGAACAAGGCCAGATTAGCAACCAGGCAGAAGAATTTGATGCTAGCCCTGGAACTAGCCAGATAGGGGAAGTAGGAGAAGAAAGTGGAGAAGAATTACCACAAGATAAAGAGAACAAGAGAATAAGAAAAGAAAGTGAAGTCCAAGTACCGACTAAGAGACTAAAGAAAAGAAACAACCTTGAGCCTAGGTTTGTAAAAAGATTGAGACTAAGGATAAAGACAGTGGAAGAAAAACGTGCAGAAGCAAGAAAAAGTGCTCGGATAGCAGAGCAAGAAGAAGACTCTTCCAAAAGAAGGAGTGAACGAATAAAAAGACAAAACAAAAAGTACAAGTCTCCTGAATGGACACTGGTTTTGGAAGAACTTGAAGATCTTGATATAACTGACGTGAGCGACGGAGAACCCGTCCCAGAGTACTCAGCTGAAGAAGAAGACGAACCACCGTGAATTTGCACAAAGTAAGCTAATTGTGTAAAGCCAAAAAGAGGGGTTCGAAAAACTCCTTCTGAGCCAAAAATGTCTGATTCAACAGTGAATGGTAGACCTAGTTGCAGCCGTTTTAAGACGTGTTGCAAGGTGTGTATATGTAGTGTAGTAGTACTGATAGTTATCTGGATAGGATTAACAATTTTCATTCCCTTTGCTGTAAGTAAAGATACTAACATTGTCCCTACTGAAGTTGTAAATACTGACAATGAGGAGCTAACAACACAGAGTGTAGCACGACATGAAAGAGCTTTGAGACAAACAAAACAGAACTTAGAAGCATCAGATGAGGGAGGACTACATTATCATGGAGTTAAGAACAAGACACACTTAAATGTTTTCGCAAACTTATTAATACACTATGTAGAGACTATGGAAATTGAAGATTGCTATGTCTGCATGAAGCTACCTACTTCTGTGGCTGAAGGCGTGACATACCATCACCTGCCATTGACATATGGAATCTCCTGTAGCATTTTAGCTAGTTTATTTTACAAAAGGGGACCGTTACAGTATTATTATTCTAACAATGACGTGATCTTTTCTGAACTTCCTATACGTGGGAACTTGAATCCTGTACATACCAAAACTGACACCATAAGATATATGGGAGACTACTTTCTGACTATAGGTAACATTGACATAGCAGACGCACACAGGGATAACTTGACTTGTTCTTTGCGTGAGCAGGAAAAGATGTTCCTGAATATGGCAGAGAAAAGAAGAATTAAAATTCAAAAGAAGGCTAATGACGAAAGTCAGAAAAAGCCAAAGTGGGCAGAGAACATGGAAGGCACCTCATCTGGTGGAGCGGGTCCTGCTCTGTTGCTGGATTTTGAAAAGAAAGGCAAGCTATGTCTTCACCGCGAGAAGACTAGCTATTATAATAATGTTTTCATTGGTTCCAGTGAATGCGAACATAATTACAAGGTAATTGGAGGTTGGGGTTTCAAAAATGGGTCAGAGCCTGTGTTTCCTGGAATTTATTATATTTGTGGGGACAAGGCTTATTTCAAATTGCCGGATCACTGGTATGGAAGCTGCTACTTTGGCATTGTCTTCCCGAAAATATACCATGTGAATGGGAAAGCTGGAAGCAATGAAGATACTAATGGCTTAGTGCGTAGTAAAAGAGAAAGTATAGGTGAAATTATGGGTAGTATTTTCAGTGCACTGATACCTGGAGTGGGAGTGATTCTGAACACTCACAGAATTTGCAAATTGTCTACTATAGTAGATGTGCTGTCTACTGAAACAGCTCATGGATTTCTGCTGGTCAACACTGAAATGGTTGCGATCAGATCAATGGTTTTGCAGAATCGACTTGCTCTTGACACCTTATTAGCGAAAGAGGGCGGAGTCTGCCGGATGTTGAAGGCGCAACATTGTTGCACTTATATTCCGGATAAAAGTGTACAGATCAAAAGATATGTGAAAAACATAACTAATTTGGCAAAGGAACTCAAACCACTCGAGGTTGATAGTGCCTGGAAGAGACTGGTAGATGGTCTCTCAAATGTAGGTCATTGGCTTGCTAGCATAGGTAAAAGCTTATTGTTCAAAATTCTGATGCCAATTGGTATTATAGGTCTTATTATACTTTCCATTTTCTTATGCTGTAAATGCCGCAAGCGCACCAAAAAGCACGAGGTAAATGCAAGAGGAGTGAAACGAAGTGTGGATGAGATTGAATTAGAGGAAGTGAATGATCAGATATACAAAAAGGTGAAGACTTCTCACCCTGCTAAAACTGAGAGAGAAAAGTTAGAACGGTTGCTGGAAGAAATAGAACTTTATAAAGTGTGAAAGAAAGTTGGCATCTGGTTCCATTATAATTTGTGATGATAGTAAATATCATCAAAGAGGGGATTGATGAAGCAAAGCTTCGCATATTTTGCGGCTTGCCAAAGTCAAGAACCTCGTTTATGTGTAATAAGGTAACAAATGTATGTTTTACTAACGTTTATGTTAAGTTTGAACATAGATAGTGAAGCTTGCACATGTGTTTTACTAAAATAATTTACCCAAGTCACCTAAAATGGCCGCCGCTTGTATTTAGTTACTGCGCATGCGTCAGCCACACTCACGTGTCCTGACGCGTCTGCAGAAGTGGAGGGAAAGTTATGCGCATGCGTAATTCATAGCTGTGCTTATCATGTGGTACTGCTCGTGCCACTGCTCTTGTGACTGTGTCAATGTAGCTAACATTTTAATGCAATAGTTTTATTTCTTGATGATAAATAAAAAATACAAATCCTGTGATGTATTTTCATAATGACATTATTATGTATTAATTTGTTTTCGCTTACTTTTCATGTACCGCGGGGAATGGGGGTCCAAACTGATTGGGAGCCATATTGACGGTCTCTTCTGCGCATGACCAGGGAGCATTGAAAGGTGGCCACTTTAGACAAAGGAACTCAGCCAGCTGGCAGCCACAGTCAAGATGCGCCTGGGAAAGCCACCTCTGCGCTACGAGAACGGCGAATGTTGCTCCTCATGTGTTACAATGTTAATTTTCACTCGTATTTCTGCACAGTTCTCATGAGAACCCCAATCTCTCTAGGCGGTACCCAAGTATGCTAATGAAGACTTAAAATCTTGTATTGTGATTGGTGTGTTACCCAAATCCTACCTTAGGACCAATCGAAATTGAGGAATTCTGACACTTTGCAACATTGGGGGGTGGTACACTGTCCCCAAACTGTATATCTACCCTGGGTTCACCTAGTGAACCGTCCGACTTGTCTGGTTTAGCTGACCTGTCACTGACCCAACGCACTCAATAGGTGACTAAAGATACAGAGCGCTGCGAAGCACTCTGTCCGAATTTGACCATAGACTGAGGTTCTACTGAGCCTTAAAGTGCTGGCAAGCACTTAGCTGGGAGTTCGCTGAACCAATCGGGGTCTTGATCGATAGCTGCAGAGCGGGTGGAGCGCAGGCGTTGCTTCCGAACTGTGGGTCCCGGTCCTGTCCTGAAGAGGGTCCTGTCCTGAAGAGGGTCCTGTCCTGAAGAGGGTCCTGTCCTGAGGGTTTGCTGTCCTGTCCTGAGGGTCCTGTCCTGATTCTTATTCCGAGGGTATCCTGTCCTGTCCTGGGTGTCCATTCTGCACCTGCTGTCTTTTGAGGGGTATCCTTCCTTGAGGGTTTCCTGTCCTTAACTGACCCGTGGCCAGGGTTTGGTTTCCACACCTTTCTAGGTAAATATTGCTCTGAAAACTCTTTAAATCTTGCACCTTCTAAATTTCTGACTTTTGCTTTAATAAAGTTCATCATTGCATATGTTATATTTTCCATGCCTTTCCGCAACTATTGAAAGTTAATTACATATTTTTCCGTGAGGTTTTGTTCCTATGTCTTCTCACTGGTTAGAAATTATATTTTGCATTGCAGTCTGTAATTTTATGATATGGTCTAGAACTTCATTGCCTAGATTGTTCAAAGGCCCATTCACCTTAAGTGAAGCGTGTTACTCTTTATAGGCCCTCCCATAGTTATTCATGCATAAAATGTCCATGCTTAAACATTTCTGAGATTTTATAGTATTTTCCATCTACATTTCATATTACATTTGAATGATTACCCTGTCATTATTTCTTTATGCCTATATGATTTACGTTATCTTGGTTATTGATTGCCTTATTTTACTGTACCTCATGCAAGAAAATATTGAATTTAGATAAACATTTAAAACTTCCAGTTGTCCGTGGTCATTTAAACAGTATTTGAATGTTATTGGTTGGGTTTGTATTTTGCTGCCTTTTCTTTACAGCTAGCTCCCTGATTCATTGTGGTCATTAGGTACCCGCATCGGTGGATGGTAAGTCGGGTGCACTGAAAATTATTAGCAGGGAACACACACACACAACTTGGTAGAGCTCGTGAAGTCACCTGATCGATGTATATGGTGATTTGAAAAGTATATGGGCCCTGAAGCCGGAAACGGCGAAAACTATTGCTCGGGTGGCCTCACGCGCTCTATCAGTCATACACTTGGCAACTGCCGCCAGGTCGAACCGAAATTTCAGGGCGTCCCTCTCGGTGTCGTTTGAGAGTGCCACCACCAGCTGAGTATCGTCGGCATAGGAGACCATGGTCAGACCCCTGTTCCTAGCCACTGCAGCCAAAGGTTGGATGTAAGGTTAAATAACAAGGGGCTGAGGGAGGAACCCTGTGGGACCCTTGTTTATTGGAATGTATGCCCGAGGCAAAGGGTGGGACAGTAACCACAAACGACCTCTCACTGAGGAACGAGGTGAGCCACTCCATACATTTGGAATTACAGGCATTTGCCCAGACACAGGGATGTTCATGGAGACCTTTTTTAAGACTGATCCTGAGACATCATTGGAGGTGGTATCAGAAGTTTTCATGTATTGGATACTTTCTCTAACTTCCTCCTCTATCACAAAGGCAGAGTGCTTAAGTTCCAAATGTCTTTCAATATAATCCCCCTAAAGTAACCATCCTCCCCTGCAATGGGTGGTAATTTATTTGACATACCTCAGTGAGATCTGGCACCTATTGAATATTGGTAATTATTTCTGCTTGTAAATAGGCCATATCCCCCTTGAGGCATGGCTTCCATCTTAGTAAGACTGTATTATTGTGGAAAAACTAAAACATGAATTACGAAATACCACTAAACGTACTTGCTGAGCTGTGTGTCACACCTATTTACCTTATTTACCATTTTTTATGCAGAGTTGTTGCCAATTTTTGGAGTGGTGCCTATAGAAGTTAAGTAAATATAACACCCTGAATTTTCCACAGGTTTTTTTCATTTGCCTACTAGAAAAGGACAATCGTTAGCTTATTATGTTGCATTTGCTTGTGGGGAAAAGCCCTGTAAATGCAAGATGAGAAGCCTAGATTTTGTTTAATCTGATTATGATGTGTGAGGAGTAGTTTTAGTAGTCTTGCTTTATTGAAAATATATTTTTTAATTATTCTGATCTGTGTTCATGAATGAAAATCAACCAACAAAATGAAATTAATGCATGGAATCGTTATTATAATTTTATGTTTATACTTGTGACATAATTCAAACAAACTTCAGAAAAAACGTTTTTATTTGACTTTCTGTGGAACAATAGAGATGCGCTTTTGGTTGGAGAGTTTTAAGCAATAAAGGAAAATACATTTTAACATGATTTAAACATTTTTATAATTTAGTAATGTTATTCTATGTACTAACATTTTTTTAAATGAAATTATTTGTACATATTGCGTGGTAAAAAACATAGACATCGTTACAACTTGTGTAGTTGGCGTGAATTATAAAGTTGTACATTACAACATGCTCCAAAGGTATAGGTGGTAAAATCATTGCTGTAATGTACCATGATACCATGATGTAATGCTATGCATTGTAATGACTGATATTCCTCTGGGAAATAGTTGGCAGGGTCTAACAGAAAAGTGGGAGTGTCTGAAGGGACTCCTGGGCTCTGTGCAGCCTCTGTCCAGAGGTAGATCTTGCTTTCTCAAACACATTTTGTGCTGTATGTTGTCTTGCCGAGGTTGTTTGAAGGTAGCTTGAGGGCTGACTAGGGTATTTCATTGCTAGTGTGAGTGTCTGAAAACTGGCTGAGCCCTAGGGTCAATCAGGCATTGTAAGGATTTCTGAGACCTGGTCTGAGAGTGGACTGGAGGTGTTTGAGTGTTATGTGGGGTTGTCTGAAGACAGACTAAGAGTCTCTAAGGAACAGTTATGGCACCTCCAAAGGCCTCCTGGAAGTGCAGATTACAACTTTGTAAGTTGTATCAGCAGTGGCCCACCAGCTGCGCCAGGGAATTCCCTGGAGGTGGCGCAGGAGCACCACAATCCATTATGCTAAGCAGGGACTGGCACAGTCCCGCTCAGCATATTTTGAGTTCCCGGACCAAAAGCCTTTTCATGGTGGAGCCCCACCATGAAAAGGCTGGCGGTGGAGGAACAGAGGGGGCCCTACGGACCCCCATACCCCCCCTGCCATGGGATACATACATTCATGGGGCACAGCATGTGTTCCCCTGTCTGTATTCCCCCCAGTTCCAGCACAGCATGGATGTCACCACCGATGGTGTGCTGGAACTTTGTTACCCTTCCCATTGTGGTGCCTATTTTCAAGTTGTGCTTATACAACTCATAATACAGCTGGCAGTCCATGCCCGAGTTTGCCGCTGTTGAACCAAAATCATAATCAGGCCCTAAGTGCCAGTTGGAGGGTCATTACATCTCTCTGAAGAGGTACTGTAGCAATTCAAAGATCAACAGTGTGTGTCTAGAGTCTAATAGTTACATGGGGAAAGCAGGGTCGTTTTTCTCAAGGCCGTATACCTCCCACGACCTAAGGTCTGTGATTAATTCCCAGACCCAAAGGGGAAGAAAGAGCCTAAAAAATGTGACAATATTTTTTCTAGAGGGCCCACCCTGTTCTGACAATAAAAGTACAAAAAAAGAACAAATATGACTCTAAAATATACCTCTGAGCTGGGCTCTGTGGAAGCAAGGATCTTTCAACTTGTACCCCACATTACTGTACTGAAGCCCTGCTGTGTGAAAAGCTCCACAGCTATAGTAAGTGCTGACTGGGCCCAATCCACTCTTTGTATCTTACCTGTGCTCCATCGAAGTCAACCATATTTTTTTGACTTTGACCCAGGAACTAGTTTTTACCACAAATGTTAAAAATTCATAACTTCTGTTCCACTTATTGGATATTTGTCCTTTAAGTGTCAAACTATGTATTAAAATGTACTCTATTTTTCTAAGTTAGTGTGGGAATTTCCTTATGTAGTGTTTTCATTTTATTGCTGCTTGTGTACTGCATAAACCCTTACACATTGCATCTAAGCTAAGCCTGACTGTTTTGTGTCAAGCTATGAGAGGGTTAAGCACAAGTTAATTTAGTGACTTATGTGGTTCACCCTGAGGGGGATTGTGGATGTTGCTTTAATAGGTATCACCCCAATTTAACCAACAACAACCTCATTTCTCACACAACACTAGAAAACCCCAAACCAAGCTAAAAAAATGTAATAAATAAAATGAAATCAAAAGGAGGACAATAATCCAATAAGGGAAATACGAGTTATGACTTTTTAATGTTTAAATATGAAAATAGTTCCAAAAAGCATTTATCACCAACCACAGTCATCTGGTTGTATTTGACTGGTATCAAGACGAAAGTTAAGGCTAACTGCGATGCATCACAATTTGGATACAGAAATCAGTTTGACCCGGTCAGAGGTTTACCTTCAGATCAAACCTCCGAAATGGAAGTCAAAAATCCTAAGTGGGGCAATTCAGCAGGCTGTGGCCAAAGAAGGCTCCATGACATCGGATAGTTGCTGAACGAGGTCTCATTGAAGTTATTGACTTTTGGCAGAAATACTCCAAGCAGAAGAAATTTGAATTTCTCACCCACAGAAGAACCCTCGTTGGCCGCATTCTTTTAATGCCTTGGCTTGGTGAAGATTCCAACCTACTGACTTAATAACTTTTTCGGAGCTCATATTCCTCCGGCGGGGTGAGGCTGCAGGCTGTACCTGAAGAGGACTCCACAATGGTGGATACCTTATCTGCAAGGTCCAGCTGAATTGGATTTGCTGCTGCTGAAAAAGCTAAAAGCGGGACCAACCAGAATTTTTGGGCCTGTGTCGATTCGTCTGTGCCAGATTGGCTAGGCAGGTAGGTCCTCATCTTCCTGAGGTGCTTGGAGCAAAAAAGTGTTAAAGTCTCAGGTTTCACAAAAAGTTAGGAGGCATAAACTTTGACACAAGCCAAGGATCCAGGACCTAATGGACATTACTTTTGGTCTCCAGTGGATATCAGGGTAGATTCAGTTGGAACTGGTCAGCTAGACAGTTCCAGAAAATGGCTCTTATTAATTGTATCCCTGTCACTTCAACAGAGGGTCACTATTATGACTTTTGGAGTCCACTTCTTTGTCCTTGGTACAAGTGGAAGAGCAGGTTGAGTCTTCTAGGCTCTTATCAGGTCACAGACAGCTAGTCCAGTCCTCTTCTGTTCTTCCACAGCTCCCAAAATTGCTCTGAGGAGGGAACTAGGGATGTCACATTAATGCATGGAATGATCCTGTATATGGGGAAAACTCCTGGCTATAACTGCAAACAAAGAGGTAAAAGATCCCTGGTGGGACCCTACCGATTTGTTTCAGCATTTTCTGTCTTCCCTACTGCAAACAATCCCACAGTTTCCCTCTCTACCTAAAACCAACATTGCATAACCATTCTTTCACTGTGCAGAACTTTCATGTCCACACCAGAAGTGTGGCCAGGGAAATAAGTGACTCCTCCTATGTTGCCACCAGGGCCAGACTGGGAGCCAAAACTGGCCCTGGCAAAGAACTCTGCCGGCCCCCTGGGAGCGGCCAAGCTGTTTGCCAGGGCCGGTTTCAGTGATTTTGTTACACGGGCCGATTTTGCAGCTATCCCGCAAAAATGGCCCTGTAACAAAAACGGCCCACAGGGGCCCAAAATCGCCCCCAACCCTGGCAGCCCACTGGGGAATCGCCCGGTGCCTGCTACGGCCAGTCCGGCCCTGGTTGTCACACTACACATGGTCAGGGGGCTGCACCTCTTCCACAGTGGATATTG
Organism: Lissotriton helveticus; assembly: GCF_964261635.1. Taxonomy (NCBI): domain Eukaryota; kingdom Metazoa; phylum Chordata; class Amphibia; order Caudata; family Salamandridae; genus Lissotriton; species Lissotriton helveticus. The sequence continues at coordinate 764,287,510 of NC_136067.1, read as the reverse complement.
CCTGGCTGCCTGGGGCACTAAGAAAGGCCCTATCCAGGCGTTAGCTAAAATTTGTTTTGACAGGATAGGCCTCTTTGAAGTTAAGCATGTTCTTGGGTACAGCCCAGATGGTCATTCTGCCAGAGGAACAGAAAACACCTCCCCACATCCAAGACCTTTTTCCCAGCTCTGGGAGCAAGTTCATACCTCATCAAGGGGGCTATGCACATGCCATTCAGCTGTCAGGTGACAGCCAAAGCTCATGCTTTAAGCAGGGAAAGCTCTTTTTCCAAATTATTTATTGAATGCGACTTACCAGTGAACTGGGACTGCAATAAAAACTTCAAAAAGTCCAAAAATTGGAGGAGCTTGGCGGGCATCCGAGATGGCCGCTTGAGCACAGCGCTCTCCGGACCCTCGCCGCTCCCGGCATTTTATCCTGACTAAATCCTGATTTCTTGCAAGAATCCGTGTGGAGGACGTTTGGCTGACCAGCCTGGCACCTTTCAGAAATTGATTTGGATCTCGCGTTCCTGAGATATGGTGGTCTGAACTTTTGGCCTCCGCCCTTGAGGTGCGCCCGGGACGGGGTGCGGTTCTGTGGCCGTCCTGGAATTGAACAACAACGGCAGGAGATCTGGCCTTGTGGGTCCCCCTTCCTAAGTTTCAGTTTCGATTCTGTTCCGACTTGGGCCACGGGTGTGACTATCGAGTTGCAGCTGAGACCTGGAGGCAGATCGGCTGTTGGGTTTTCCTGCGGACTATTTGCTGGCTTGGCGACCTCCACCCGAGTTGTGCCCCTCATTTTTGTTTACTTTTGATCCTGTGCTTTGGGTGTCGGGCCCGTCGACCCTGGTGGCTTGTCCTGTGACGCATCTTCAAAATGGCGGGCAGAGGGGACAGGGAGACGCGCAAGACGAAAGCACCTCTGCGCGGAGCTCCGGTTCAATCAAATGTCATGGACCGCTATACTCATTCTAAGGGGTGCCCCGGAGCTGCCCTGCCTGGTTCTAGTACAGCGTCCGAACGAGTTTTGGAAGAGTCGGCGGAGCCCTCCCTACAAGACATCATGGGCGCCATCTCGGGCGTGAGGGAATCCACCGGCCTACAGTACGAGGCCTTGGCCCATAAACTTGACACCGTGGCTATTGAGGTTAATCTGATTCGTGCTGATCTCGGCAAGACGAATGAGAGGGTGCAATCATTGGACATTAAATCGTCCAGCCTCACGAAGGACGTCTCGGAGCTCCAGACAGAAGTCGGAAATCTCCGTCGGGTGAATGACTTCATGACCCGACGCCTGGAGGATTTTGAAAATAGGGCACGTCGCTGCAATGTTCGCCTGGTTGGTGTACCGGAGAACCCTGAACCCCACTCGGTGGATCTCCTGGTTGAGGATCTGGTCTTGAACCATCTTGCCCCTTCCGGCCTTACGAAGTTCTTCACGGTGGAACGCGCACATCGTGTTCCAGGGGGCAAAGTTCGGCCGGGAGCCCCGCCGAGACCCATTGTAGCGAAGCTTTTTCATTATAGAGACCGGGACGCTATCCTGCAGGCCTCGCGGGTGAAGGGCCCGGTGGCCTTTGAGAATGCTACGGTTAACTTTTACCCGGACTTTTCCCAACAAGTTCAGAGACAACGGATGGAGTTTCGTGGGGCCAAGAAACGTCTTCGGGATCGGGGCTTACGCTATGCTATGCTCTATCCCACCAGACTTCGGGTCGAGTACAATGAGCGTACCCTTTTCTTTGATCGCCCTAGATGTTGTTAATGACTGGCTGGACTCCTTGCCTGACCGTACTCCTGAGACTGAATCCGCCGCTCACCCTGGTGGTGCCGAAGGTGGTGTGGAGGTCTGACTGTTTGGCTCACATGTTTTATTTTGAATACATTTTCAGGATTGTTGACCGGCGTTCCTCTGCTATGTGATTATTTTCTCTTTCTTTTGTTAATTTTCGTTCATGATGTTTGTCGGGGGCGGGTGGAACGGAGACCTTTCCTCCTCCGGGGTCTTTGTGTAGACTAGGGGTTATGGGGCGACAGGCACACTGCAGGTTGGGGTGGCTCTTTAGCTTTTTGCAGGGGTGCAGGGTGGGGGGTGTTTCCTTTCAGTTTGGGGGAGGGGGGCTGGGAAGTTCTTTCCTTTTTGTGTGTTGTTTTCAAGGCGAATTGCTCCTGTGTCTGCTGCTGTTTCTGATGTCTTGCTCATGGATGAGGGGTCTTGGCTCGGGTGGATGGGATGGGGGGTAGAGGGTTGAAATTTGTTTCCTGGAACGTTAATGGCCTGGGAGATCGTATTAAGCGCAGTGTGGTCTTGAATTGTATACGGCGTTTGTCGCCGGACATTGTTTTCATGCAGGAAACCCATTTGATTGGTAATGTTTGTAATGCAATGAATAGATGGGGCTACCGCCTTGTGGCGCACTCGGGGTTTACCTCCGGATCTAGGGGTGTGGGTATCCTTGTTCGATCCTCCCTCCCCCTGGCAATTGACGAGGTGATTCAAGATGACCGTGGGAGATATGCTGTCTTGGTGGGTAGATATGAGGGCCGAACCCTGTCTCTCTTTAATGTTTATGTTCCCCCGGGTCTACAGACTTCTACTTTCACTGATTTGGGCCGTGTTTTGTTGGATCTCCCTGATAGTACTCTCTTCCTGGCCGGTGATTTTAATTCGGTGCTTTCCGGCCTTCACGATCGCCATCCCCCTAGGGATACTCCGCTGGCTCAGCAGTGGTTGGGTGGGTTTCTAGATACCTTTGGCCTTGTGGACTGCTGGCGACTCTTGCATCCCACTCAGCTCCAATACACTTTCCATTCTGGGGCACATGACAGTCTGTCTCGGCTGGATTATTTCCTGATGCCCGCGGCCCAGTCGTCGGCGGTTCGTGAGATTCTGCATTTGCCAAGGGGTATTTCTGACCACTCGCCGCTCTGGCTTCGTTTCGAGGTTGGGGTAGAGGCAGCGGGCCGAGTGGCTCCAATTAACCCATGGTATCTTTCCTCCCCTGAGACTCGTACCCTCTTGCTCAAGTCCATGGATGCATATTTCCTGGAAAACGAGGGGTCGGTCCCTTCGGCTGTGTCCCTGTGGGAAGCCTTTAAAACTGTGATTCGTGGACAGGCCCTTTCCTTGATTGTTGAAGCCAAGAAGGCCGGGAGGAGGGAGGTGGTGGACCTTGAGGGGGAGATCTCTGCTTTAGAGGACGAGTTGGAATCTGGTGTCACGCCTGAGAAACTCCCTGCCCTGGGTCTAAAACAGTTTGCATATAAATCCCTGGTCACTGACGCTGCAAAGGTGATGTTTCGTGAGCAACAAGGCAGATTGTACGATGTGGGTGATAAGGCGGGTAAACTCCTAGCGTGGTTGGACAAGAAAGAAAGAGTTAATCGTGTGGTGCCTGTGATTCAGTCTGCGAGTGGTGAGAATGTGATTGATCCGACTGCCATTGTTGATCGTTTTGCGGAATATTTCCGTGTTGTATATGCTCCCGTGTCTGTGAGGGACGTGGCTGACTCCCGCTTCCTCTTGCGCGATATCACTTTGCCCTGTGTCACCGACCTGGACCGTATTGCTTTGGACTCCCCTTTTACGAATGATGAAATAGCGACTGCTATCCGTTCCCTCCGTTCGGGCAAAGCGTTGGGCCCGAACGGATTGCCTATTGAGTTGTACAAGCTACGCCCCGATAAGATGGCGCCGTATCTTCGCGCCATGTTTCTAGAATCTCGTGAGCGGAACATCCTTCCCTATGATCAGCGTCTGGCGACAATCGTCGTCATCCCTAAAGATGGTAAACCACGTGACCTCTGTTCCTCATATAGACCCATATCCCTGTTAAATGTTGAACCCAAGGTTTTGGCAAAACTTTTGGCGACCCGTCTCCTTTCGGTTCTCGGGGATTTGGTCCATCCGGATCAGTCTGGCTTTATCCCGCATCGCAACACTGCTTTGAATCTGCGGCGCCTTCACGGTGTGCTGGCGAGGGCGGGGCTTCTGACTGAACCGGCCATTTTGGCGTCCCTGGATGCCTCTATGGCCTTTGATACTGTGGAGTGGCCCTATCTATGGGCGACTCTTGAGAAATTCGGATTCGGGTGCGAGTTTATTAGCTGGATTCAGTTGTTGTACGCGGAACCTCTGGCACAAGTCGTGGTAAACGGTAGAGTGTCGGCTCCCTTCTCCTTGGGCAGGGGTACCCGTCAGGGTTGCCCCCTGTCCCCGCTGTTGTTTGCGCTCGCTCTTGAACCATTAGCGGCCTGGCTCCGGTGGGAACCGTCCCTTAAAGGGATTCGCTGGGCCCCGGACTTCGAAGACCGCGTCTCGCTTTATGCAGACGACATCCTTTTGTACCTTACTTCCCCTCGCAAGTCTTTAACTGTTTTATTTGACGTTCTTGTGTCCTTTGGCGCTAACTCAGGCCTCATCATCAATTGGGCTAAATCCTGTGTATATGTTTTATCCGGTGTCTTGCCTCCGTTGCCGAGCAGACTTCCTCTTCAGGTGGCCAGGGATGGTTTCAAATACTTGGGGGTTTTTGTTACCTTGGACTCGTCCCTTCGTTTTGATCGTAATCTCCTACCCCCGTTGCTTAGGCTACGTTTGGACGTTGCCCGTTGGCGCAAACTTCCCCTGTCTCCCCTGGGTCGGGCGGCCCTGTTTAAGATGATGTCATTGCCGCGGTTTCTCTATGCTCTCCAGAATTATTATGATCCTATCCCTAAGTCCTATTTTCGGGAGATTGAGAGCCTTCAGAGGCAGCTTATTTGGGATGGGCGTCCGCGCATTGCTCTCGCGAAACTTTTCATCCCGTGGTATGATGGGGGCATGGCGCTCCCCGACATTAAGAGATATTACTGGGCCTCCCATCTGTCCGCTATCAATCACGCTATGTTTTCGCCAGGTCGTAATCCAGCGTTTGAAATGGATAAACTTCAGCTTCCGGGAGGTGACTTTAACAGAGTGCTTTATTCTCGCTCCGCTGGGCGCCATCTTGTGGGACCTACACTGACTGCTTTGACGGTGTGGCGTGCCGCGAATGTGAGCTTGGGCTGGGAGGATCGCTTGACGTTGGCGACGCCGCTTTATGCTTCGGAACGTCTGGGCGGTCTTTGGTCTTCCAAGGGTTTCGACCGTTGGGATATGATTGGGATTTCTAAGGTGGGGGATGTGTACTCTAAGGGTTCTGTGCGTTCGTTTCAGGCCCTCCAGGCTGACTATGGCCTGAGTGGTCGGGAATTCTTTCGTTATTTACAGCTCAGACACGCCCTGGCTTCGGTATTTGCTCCTGGTGAGATTCCGCCTGACTCTTCCCCCCTTGAGGACCGTATCCTTGATGAACATCTTCCTGATAGCACTATCTCCCTGATCTATAAAAAGTTGATTAACAATCGGACTGACTTACTGGCCCGACTTCGGGAATCGTGGATGGGTGATGGGTTAGAACTTGATGATGAGGATTGGCAATCAGCCCTCTCCTCCCCGAAGGAGGTGGCTATTCCGGCTCGTCTCCGTCTGGTCCAATTGAAGATCCTTCATCGGGTGTACGTGACGGGACCGCGACTGGTGGTGATGGGCTTTTCCTCCGATGGATTGTGTAAGCGTGGGTGTGGTTTGCGTGCTACTTTCCTGCATATTCTTTGGGAGTGCCCGATGGTGGCTGCTTATTGGGCGGCCGTGCTTGAAGTAATGGCTGTGGTGACAGGGGTGTCCTTGCGTCCCGAACCTCGTCGATGCCTTTTGAATGTTTGGGAGCCCACGGACTACTCGGTGGCGCAGACTAGATGGGCCACCCTGGGCTATATGGTTGCGAAGCGAGATATTGCACAACTCTGGGGGGCCTCCAGGCCCCCTGACCTCTCGAAATGGGAGGATAACATGGATTGGTCCATGTTCCGTGAGAAGACTGTCTATGTGGCCAGGGGCAGACCCGGGGCATGGGTGAAGGTGTGGGGTCAATGGAACGACTACCGTGGCGTCATTTGTACTCCTCCCCTTGTGGGCACTATCGAGCTTGCCCTGACTCCTTAGGCAAGCGTTCTTGGAACCTTTCATATAGGGGTTGCGCTGGTGTCTCCGGCCCTCCCCCCCCTTTATGTACTGACTTCTGTGTCCCTCCCCCCCCCCCGAGCTCCTTAGTGCTTAGAGTTTTGTTACTGTACTTCTGTTGCTGTCCCCCCCTTACGTCCATTGAGCTGACCTTCAGTAATACACTTTCGCCTTTTTTGTGTGTGCTTGTTCTTTCATATAAATAAAATCTGTTTTTGTCCTGTAAATAGTGATGAGTATTGCATTGTTGATTGACTCTTACCTCTGCGGACATATATAGTATGTGTCTACTCCTCTTTAGCGGCCGGCCCGTGTGGTTGTAGGCCCATCCTTGTACTTTTTTGCTTACTCAAATAAAGGTTTTAAAAAAAAAAAAAAAAAAAAAAAAAAAAGTCCAAAAATTAATTTTGTAGAAGCTCGTAGCTGAAAATAACATTAGTAAATTTAAAAATGTATCAATAATGTCTTATGGAACACCCAAGTTTGCTATAGTAAAACTACCTTTTAGGGCATTTTCACTGAAAGGATACGTTTAGAATTAAACTTTCACGTATCCTACTTTACAATGCCATGAACCTTCACTTAGTGTCAGTAAGGCCTACTTAGAGGTGACCTATGAATATATAAAAGGAAGGGTTAGGCCTGTCAAAAAGGGTTGTTTAAACTAGTTGGATTTTCAGTTTTAAAATTGATAGGCCTGTAATAATTTCTGCACTGCAATTGCTATTGACGGCATTATGGGTGCTGAAGCTCACAGTTCACATTTAACTTACAGTTCTTGGTACCCTTTAAGTGGCATATAAAAGGGACTTGTATAAAAGTTAAATACACCAATTAGAGGAATGCCAATTTCAGGAAGTTTAAAGGGTCAGAACAGTAACTAGTTAGCTGGGGTATAGTGCACAATGTTCATCAGCCAACAAAAACAGTTTAGACAAAACTCTGGGAGTGCATCATGCTAAAGCTGTAGTGTAGTTCCTATTTCCCCAATAGGCTCTGCGCATTGAAATAATATATCCTGTAGTTTAGACGTAGGACTAGGTCTCTACCGAATATATTAAACTTAATTGTGAGTGCCAGCTAGCTCTGAGGTCACTAGAAACTTTCTTGAATTCACAAGAAGGGATTAGTTTCTGACAACCGCATAAACGTGACAACCTTGTTTCCCAAGAATAAGAAATCAATCTCTAGAGTCGCGGAAACAATAGATAGCTATTTTACTCAGTCAATCGTGCATGCTTCCTTTCACCTGAGGTGCTGAGAAATAGAGAGATGGGCGTTTTCAATAAAAAGTATTTATTGAACAGTCTTCTTTCTCAAGCATAAGAAATGTACTGCTACAATCGTAATACTGGTTATAAAGTACAATGCGTACAGCACGGAGAGTATTATGAAATAATACTGTAAAAGCATGATATGGTTTCTAAGCCATAAAATACATAAAATACATAAAATATATACAGTGATAAATAATGACTAAAAGTACTCAACTGGTGTTTCTAAAATACGCCTACCCCGGTGTACCTAACCTAAGTCTAGTACAAGGGAAGAAGTAAGTGAGGTGTAGCTTAAGTTTAGAATTCTTTGCCAAGAATCTATTCCAAGAATTCTCTAAGGGTCTAATCAGCTCCGTACCTTGGTTTTAGAATGAAGGAGGTCTTGTATCTCTCTCTCAGGACTCGATTTCCCAGCAACCCCCAAGGGTAGCCTGGAAACACTGGAGCTGGATTTCTCGGCAGGAGAAAAGACAGCGTCTCTCAGTGCGTCAGCTGGAGGGTCGGCTTCCTTCGGCACTTGCTGCTGCAGGGCGTGTCGGGCAAGTAGATAGTCGAACTGCTCCAAACCACCGTGTGTTTTGTCTTGGCAAATGTAGGCATATTTATACCTTAAAGGTGCCGAGTTTGACGTATGATTGGACATAATAACGTCATCAAAGACTCAGTTCTTTGAAAACTCCATGATTTCCTAGATAAATTAGTATTCAGGCAAGGGGAAGTCCCTAGCTGCTGAAGGAGAGTTTTTCTAAGAAATCGTTGTTGATTCTCGGAACTTAGTGGAAGTAGCCATGCCGTATTTGGGCTGCATAGGCTCAGTCTAAATATGGTTATGATTTCTATGCCTATATAAGGATAGGGTAATTTATACCTATATATGGGCATGTGAAACGGGAAAATTACACTAGGGTCCTAGATTCCTACACAACACCCACTCCACGATATTAAGTTCAATAAAACTAAATGTATAAGCACTGAACATATCTAAGGCAAGTGTTTACAATCCCACCCAAATTGCATTTGAAAGGTTTGTTCACATGAAATGAGTATAAACTGTATGAAAAAATAGGTCTCAACCGATATGAAGCATAGTATGAGAGCATACATTCTAACATTCATGAAAGACGAAATTACATTCATGAAATGTGTCTTTAAGGTACAGAAAAGAAGTCGAGACTATCCCATAGCATAATATTTAAACTGTTTCGTTTTTTGGGACAAGGCCAAATATTGTCATTAGGAAGTTTTCAAAAGAAATCTTGTTCTCTAAGAATAGTTCTACTTTAAGCAGATCACTCTGTGCCAACAAGTTCTATTTTGGAAAATGTTCAAATTTGTTAGATGGTTTGTTTTGAAAAAACGAAGGCTGAATTTCAGAGTTCAGGGAACGCTGTGTGAATTAGTCAAAAGTCATTCTCCGTGTCAGGAGAAAACATCAGATCGTCTAGGCTGGCAAAGAAACCGTCTACCATAGTAGGAGAAAGTGTAACCACTTCAGTTAGCAGGTCAAATGTGCAAAGATGAGGATCATCGCCGTCACCGTTTGATGCATTAGCAATGTCCGCAGTAGGTGGTACCTGTGTGCCTGTAGTGTCACGTATCTCACCCTCAGTTAGACTTGCGGGTGAGACCTCAATGAATGCCATCATCAGAATAGGCAGCCGTTGGGGGCAACACGATGCATGAGTCGTTACCGGACCTAGCAAAGCGTCAACATCCGATGGCAGGACTGATGGGTGTGTAAGACAAACATCCAACACGCATTCTTCTCCGCAAAGCAGGCATCACAGAACAGGTAAGATGCAAACTTGCCAGATTGGTCTGAACAAAAGTAACCAAGTTGTGTTCAGATCCCTTAAACGAGCCAAGCCAAGAATTTGTGTAATTCTCTCACGATATCTCATGGCAAGGAGGGCTTCTTCCAAGGTAGTCTGGGTATCGCTGGTCACTGGACTCGCCATATCGGAGCAGAAGGAATAAAAACAGAATTCCTGCTACGAGTCCCAAGATGAGAGGCATGCCGCCAAACACAGAGTGCACGAAATTTGGAAAAATGCCGAGGACTACTTCAAATGGTGCTAACAGTCCCGAAAAAAGTATTTTAAATACATGTGCGATGCCACTTGTATCAGACATATTTAATATTTGACTTAACATTTCTGCGAAATGTACTGGGCAGTTTGTTGATAATAATGCATGTATCTCTGCAGAAGTCCTTGCAACTTGCAGATCATACATTTCTCTCGACGAGGCCAGTGGCACATTTTTTTGTAAAAGAATGACTTTAATTCTGCTTAAAGTATCAATTCGTATAGAAGAGATATTCAGTGAAGGCCATAACGCATTCTCCCTTTCTGTCTTACTTTTTGGATACAATACTTGCATACAACAAGTGACCCTGCATGACACATTAACTAGATGCGCTCTTCCAGGCAACATGCCACAACAGATGTGGTCATTGAGCATAACGTAGCTGCCATTGGATAGCTGCCTGAAAATTGGTTCTATCACTGTGGAGGGAGAACCGTGCAGGTGGCAAGAGAGGTTATTTGCAGAACCTTCGCAGGCTCCGTGTAAAATAATACCTTGGCACAAAAGTGTACCACTTAGTGAGTTCTTACAATTTTTACCACTAAGGAATACCTCCTTTCCCCCATTCCAACATTTGTGTGTGTAGGGTAAATTCCAGGTCAAATTAATGTATTCTTTACCCAACCTTTCATACAGGCCCGCTGGTATAAGCTGTAGACATTACTGAAATTGGAAAATCGTCCCTGGTATAGTGATGGTGCCATGCATTATCCATTCAATGACAGGCTTCTCAGAAACTGTAAATGGTAATCTTTCTAGTTTCTCAATGCTCAGCACCGTATAGTCTACTCCTCTTTGTGCCAAAGAGATTTGTTTATCTGTAAGGTTAAACACAGTAAATAATGATGTGGTATTGATTAGACGCCATGGCATGTAGCCTGAACAGAGATTTTGTAACTTCCAGCCTAGCAGCATTATAGAAGGTAATTGAGACTGGCCATGTTGTAACATTAGCAAGTCTTGCTCTATTATGTCAATTGCAGATGATACGATGCTGTCCAAAGAATAAATTCTGGAGGACAGAGTCGTTAACCCATTGTCCACTACAGAGAGGCTTTTCTCTAAATTAATACGATCAATTTCTCGTATTCTTTCTGCAGTTTCCATTTGCGTTATTTTCCATGCTTCATTGTAAGCAGCGTATATACCGGCGTATAACAAACGTTTTTGACGTGGTTTACGAGGCCCTAATAATAAATCTCGCAAATCATTTCCTTCTTTATGTAAAGATTCGTGTTGTTTGATTTCTGGAAGTATAGATTTATGTAGCCACTCAAGGCATAGCTTTCCTACACTGTAAGTAGTTACTATCCCTGGATGCTGTCTCTGGGAATATCTTGGATCTGGCCTGTTCACTGTGAACCCCTGTGTTTTGTTCAGGAATCTATCTTGACAGTTATTCGTGTCTGTGGGCCAGATTAACCATTTTTCCCAATCAGGATTTGTTCTGTTTTGTTTAAAAATATAGGGTACGCCTACCTCCTCTTCGGTAGTGTCATTACTGTCAGATTTGGGCTTAGGTATAGACGGTTTGCTTAAATCTTTTATCTTAGCCAGGCCAAGACAAGACGTTTGTTGAACAGTGTCATTTCAAAACATTATTTGTTCTGGGATGATGCAGGCTCTGAATAAGGCTTCTAAATCGTGCACCTGCCAATCTTTTGTGCCCCAGACAGTTTTTGTCTCAATGTTGTCTTTCCAAAAGTCACACCCTAATGTAGACAGCTGAGCATAAAAGTTTGCAGAATAAATTTGTTTAGTATTGGTCAACATTGTTTTCATTCCTGTCTTATTTATATATTTTTTTTAAAATGTTTCTGGATTTGTAACATTAAACACTGAGAAGTACAGAAATTTTTCATAAAATGTTTTTGAGCTACCCCTTGGTGGCGTTGGACAATGTTCCCATTGATTATAAGTAAAAACGTTTCTAGAGTTTGCAGATTTATGCAAATAATGGAGACCATAATGATTAAAACAATACATTTGTTCATAATCTGATGAACCTTCTACGTATTCATGTTCTGTAAATTTAGCTGACATTTCTAAATCTGTCATCATGTTGTTAACAGTTTCAAAGACCCAATCATCAGAAAATGTGCTGGGTGCGACAAAGTCACTTAAAGAAACCTTAAACTGGTGTTGAATCTTCAGCAGTTCCACTGGGCCATAAATGTCATAATCAGTTCTGTCCCATGCTATACCACCAGGTATAGGAACGGCTGTGATGTTTACTGATTAAAGGTCTCTTCTTTCACGATGAGATGATTTGTGAGGTTTCAGGACCAGTTGATTTTCTTACTTGCTCTGTCCATTGTACTATATTTTCCATCTATCATCCTTCCCAAACTTAACACCAGTATGCGCCAGAGCAGGAGGAAAAGTACACCTAACACAATCCAAAATTTAACCCATGGTGAAACCAGATATGCTTTTTCCAGTTGATGAAAGAGTTCTGTTATTTTTTCTTTGAAATTTTTATTCGCTGGCTGTTGGACATGGCCCTTTTGGCAGGTTCACCCCGAGACTTTTTTTTGCTTTTTCCTAGCCTGTTTATGGAACCTGGGTTGGTGATTTTAGACCTCTGCGCACTTTTTCACTGTGGTACAGTGTAAAGTGCGTGTGCTCTCTGTGTATGTGTGGTGAGTGACCTGCCCTCCCATAGGAATGAATGGGGAATATGTATGCCCATTGTAGTTCTTGATGTGTGGGGAGTGCAAGGTCAAGTTTGATATGTGCGAACTCGTGGGATTGAATGCTGCAAAATGGTGTATGCGGCATGATTGTGTCTAGTCTAGAAGTGCCACTTTGAAAAGTTGGTATATTTGTGTAATTTGTGCCTGGTGTGTGATTGGCTGGTGAGCCTGGCCCAGAGTGCCTGGGCCTGTTTGTGGATTGACTGTCTGGTTTGAGTGTGACAGGGGCTGCAGAGCCCCCAGGAGGTTGTCTGAGTCAGCCCGTGGATGAAAGGCAGCATCTGCTGCCAAGGAAGTGGGAGGAGATAGCACCTGATAGTGAAGGGCTGTGCCTGCCTGCCACAATGCTGGCTCCACCCCCCCCCGCTGGGCGACTGTCACCTCTGTCCCTGATACTGACAGGACTTCCCTATAACCAGTTTCTAGCTGGTTCTCACACTGCCTGCACAAAGACTTCAAAGACTTTTCTGTGTATAAGAAGGGGCTGTGTCCCCTTCCAAAATGTTCTTGTTTTGGACTTGAATCTGCCAGGGGCGTGCTGCTGCTTGGGCTCAGGGGAATCCCTGAGCCCTGCCCAGCCCCTGGACTCCTGATGGACCTTAATGGACTCCTGGGGGACCCCTCTGCCTTGCTTGGGCTGATGGGGGGGACTTGGCTTTGCCCCCTGGGAATCTCTGGGACCTTTGGCAGCATGGAGAAGCTGCATTTCCTTTCAGCTAACTTTTCCTTGCTTTTGCCAGGGCTTATTTTAGCCTAAAGCGCCTGGAAGCGCTTTGTTTGCTGATCTAGCGCTAGGAGCGCTGTGGATGGTCCTTTAGCGCTTGGGAGCGCTTTATGGGCGAGTGCCGGTGCCCACCTGGCACCTTTATTTAATTATTTTTATAGATGGGTACCACCACATTTATTTCTTTGCCTAACGGGTGCTCACCCCGTTTCTACTTTTATTTTGGATTTCGAGGGTGCCCACCCCTCGTTTCACCACTTTGAATCACCGCCGCGGCCAGGCCGAAAACAGGAAGTCAGGACTTCCGGTTTCGAAAAGGAAGTCCCGCCGGCCGCCGAGCACTGATTGGGTGCCCGTCCGAGAAGAGGCGGAGAAGAGGAAGATGGTGGCGGCTGCTGCGGGGCTCCCATGACCGAGAGGGAGCCCCGAGAGAGGGAAGCAGGGCGTTCGTGGCCGGTCCCGCGGCAGAAGAGGGAGACCGGAGATGAGACCGAGGGTAGTGGAGGCCGGCGTAAGCTTTCGCGGGGCTCCCATGTGGACGGGTGAGCCCCGCGGTGATGTGGTGGCTGCAGAGGCAGGCGGGGCTCCAGTGTCGTCGAGAGCCCCGCGCTTCCCTAAGGAGTCGTCCCTTAAGCCCTGAGGAGCTTCGTGACTGCCCGCCTGCAATAAGGAGAGCCGGTGAGTGATATCGGCTGGGGCGGGCTCCATTGGGGCAACTGCTGGCGCGGGGGACGGGCGCAGAATGTTGTAGGTTTATGCATCATGTGTTTTTCTTTATTACTCCTCTGAATGTGTTTTATGCATCATGGGTAATGTGTTCTTGTTTATACCCCTAAATGTATTTTATTCTTAGGTGGTTGTTCTTTCTGATACAGGTGGTCCTAGTGAGGTCCTGGTCCCCTGCGTGACATTCTCCTAAGGCATTTAGGGTTGCGTAGGTGGTACTTACCTGTTCCCAGTAGTTACTGGATGTGACTTATAACTGTTATTTTATATTCTTTTATTCTAATTTCTGACAATATTTCAATTTCTTCTAAGTGCTGATGCTGACAGTGGCCCATGTGGCCCTGTCCTGTAAATAATCCCTTATGAATATTGCCCGTGCCAGTTGGCACAATGTACATGTGTGATTTCTATCTAATGTGTTTTGACAATACAGAAGTTATTTTTACATACCCTGGTGTGGAGTTCCTTTTGTGGTGTGCCTAGGATGTTGTTGCTTTTGTGCGCTGGCGCAAATGCTTTACACATTGCCTCCGAGTTTAGCCTCACTGCTCGTGCCAAGCTACCAAGGGGGTGAGCAGGGGTTATCTTGGCGTGTGACTCCCTCGCCCTGGCTAGAATGGTGGTTTCTGCCTGGCTTTGGCGTCAGCCTTAGCCTACCAGAAATAGCCAGTTCTAACACTGGTGTATTTTCAGGTTCACTGGGATCCTCAGAAAATGTATCAAAGTTGATTCAATAGCCAGAGGCAGTTCTGTCAATTGTTGGAATTGCATCCGGATTACTTGAAATCGCTGAAGCTGTTTCTTCTTTTGCCATGTTGGTATAGTCAGATGCAATATCATTGTAGACAGACATTTCTTGATGAACTGTTATTTGAGTATCCAGAGGCACAAGTTCCATGGTTTTGTTGCATAGTCCTTCTTTTCTTACTGCAGGTTTATCAATGGTGATATGTCTTGCAGTTTGAACCTCTTGGATTGTAGCAAGATTTGGTCATCTGCTACTTCTTGGGAGTCCACTGGGCCTACTACTTATTATCGGCCACATGATGTGGTTTGACCAGGTCGATGGACACAACTCTGTTCCCCCTTTTACCAGCAAGGGGCGGTAGTAATACTGATCTTGTACCGTGGATAGCTAAGACAGGTACTGCTTTTCTGTAAGAAGGCCCAAATTCCTTCTTTACCCAAAATAATTTTCCTGACTAGATCTCCAATCTTTGGAATCCAGACAGGTCTTGCTGGGACAGGTGGTTTTTCTTCAGTGGTCGTTTGCTTCTGTATTGTGTTACTCAGACTTCTTCTTGTTTCATTTAAGTCCTGTAAAACAGCCAAATGATCTTTGACATCAAAGGGTTTTTGTTCCACCTCTGAAGTTTGACAATCAAGGTCTTCGATTATCATTCTAGTACCAAACAGTAATTCATATGGAGTGATTCCACCCAGAGAATTTCTTGGCAGATTATTAAGACTACGTTGGACACTTATTAGATGTTTGACCCTCCCATCATCCGAACCTAATACCTTAGCTGTTATGGATTGCTTTATGTCACGTTTTTTTCTTTCCACTACCGCATTAACCTCAGGATGGAAGGGACTAGAATACCGCAATGCAACGCCCAAGCTAGCCATGGCCTCTTTGTAAGCTCGAGAGCTAAACGCAGGACCCTGGTCAGAGTGTAGCCTGCCGATTGCGTATGTGCCGATAAAGACTCGCAGATCCTTTATAACAGTTCTGGTGTCAGCCGAGCGCTGGGGCCACATCCAAATAAATCTTGTCCTAGTAGTTGTGGGACCGCATCTGTCCATGGTGACGTCTGCGTGCAGAAAGTCTAATGCTGTTTAACAATGGTGTCTGAACTGGGCTGGCTATACTGTAGCCAGGTACCTGGTGGTTTTCGAAGCTATGATCTCAGTTAATTCCGAATTTGCTCATTCCCTGCCACCAGTACATCTCTTCTAATTCTATTAGAGATTCTAAGATCCCTCGATGTCTCTGACCCTCTCCCATGTGTGCTACTTGAACCAAAGCACCTCTCCTGTTCCTGTTTGGAATTACCTTGTCCCCCACTCCAGGGATTCGAGCAAAAGGAACGGAGTTTGCATCAATCATGGATTTATATGTGAGTGGATAGTTTAGAGGTAACGCTGCATAGCTGCCTTGCATTGAGGCTTTTACCGCTAGTAACGTTTCACCGTCTATTACTTTTTTCACGCGAGCGATTGTAGCTACGGAAGCCTTTTGCAGAGCTGCCTTTGCGGCTTCATCAGCCAATGAATTCCCTGCAACGTGAACGCCATCAGGCTGATGACTCAATGTATATATCACGTGAGACTTTTGTAGTTCTTTCTGTACTAGAACTACTTGTTCCCTAAAGAATGTTATGCTTAATTGTGCCACCTTTTGCATTTTTGAAACCGTTTCGAACCCAGTTCTGCAAGTGCTTGTTGTAAGATTCAACGCAGTGAGTGGGGGGAATTCACGATCGGTATTTTCAAGCACCATCTTGAAAGCCTGTAGTTCAGCTCGCTGAGCTGCACAGTCTCCGAGTGATTGAGTTTTAATGACCATAGGTCTAAATTTACCTTCGCGCCAGCGACCTTTAACAATCGCGCACGCAGCGGGCTGTGCTGAACCGTCTGTATAGATTATACATCCGTAATATTCTAGGGGCAGAATTTCGGTTGGCAGAGGACATTCGTGTTTGTATTGTAGGAATTCTTGTGTCTTCAAGTAGGGTTCAAAAACGTATTCAACGTCTGTTGCAGCAAGAGAATGAATCCATTGTATCCATCTCGGATGTAAAGCCTTAGCATTGGGAATGCTTGCTTTCGTCACTGCCTATAAGGCAGGTACAGGTGTAACGATCATTATGCGTTTACCCTGCGCGAGAGCTCTCTCTTTTGCTACTGCAGTTTGAACTGCTGTCAGAACTTTTTCTGTAGAAGTGAATTTTATTTCCGCTTGTGTGTACAAGTGTGATTTGTATGCTATTGGTACCTTTTCACCTTCATTAAAGGTCAGGTATGTGAATCCGCATCTCCCTGGGATGATTCGGATCACAAGATTGCAAGCATTATCGCGTGTTTCTAACTGTGTTTTTGCTAACATGTCTGTTTGCACTGAACGCAAAATTTCTGTATGTTTTTGAGTCCAATTTGTTGGTTTAAAATCAGGTTTGATTAGTTCGTAGAGAGGTTTAACCCTTTCTGCGTAATTTAGAACATACGTTCTTCCGAAATTCAGGAAACCTAGAATTGATTGTAAGTTTTTCAGCGTTTTCCGAAGTTGGAGCACCGCACATTTGTTTAGGAAGTTTGCTGCCAGGCTCTTGCCTTCACTTGATAACTTGTATCCTAAGAATTGGACGTTGAGGTGAGCAATTTGTGATTTCTTAAAATTGAATTTATACCCTTCAGAAGCGAACCCAAGTATTATGGTGTTCACTCTTTTCAAGTGCACGTCCAAATCATCGTCTGTAAGATAGGTGTCATCGACATAAGATAACGCCTCATTGTACATTTGTAGTAACTCTGTTACTATGGCTGAAAATAACTCTGGACTATTCTTGAATCCCTGTGGGAGACAGCAAAATTGTCGCTGTGTCCCCATGATTGAGAAAGCGGTCAAGTGCCTGCTTTCAGCTGCAATGTTTTGACAGAAAAACCCACTTGAAATATCTAATGGGGTTTTATATTTTTTACGCACTATGTTATTCTTCAGTGCTGCATTGTGCGCGTTTTGTACTTCAAAAGTTTTGCAACAAGAGTTTAAGTGTCTGTAGTCCAAAACTAGACGATATGTATTGTCTGGTTTGGAGACAGGAAACAAAGGATTGTTCATTGATGAGGTGCATGTTTCAATCACCCCTTGGTATTCAAGTTGATTTCAAATCTCCCTGACCTGTTTTTTAGCTTCCTGTTTTACAGGATATTGCCTTTGCATTGTTGGTTGATTTTTTAACTGGATTTTTTGGTGAGGAGAATCCTCATCCCATCCTACGTGTTTTTTATGTAATGCTGGAGCCTCAGCTACTGCCCATTTCCTGGCATATGTGTATTTTTTATGAATTGGAATGTGATTTGAGAAGGCTGGCATAATTATCTCTTCGCCATGTGGGCACTCCCTGACAAATTCAGGTGGCCAGTCTTGTTCAGCTAGAAGAATGTCATAACCCTCGGAAAGCTTATCCCAAAAGAGAGCTTTTACTTTTCCTAGTTATGTCCCCCTCCATCCGGAGTGTTACTTCATATAACTTGTGGGGTACACTAAACCTGGTGTCAACAGTTTCAACTTGAATGCATTCATTCAAGTCCACTGTCTCCAGATGATCCTTCAGGATCTTGCGAACTATGGTTACTTCTGCTGCGCTGTCTAGCATTGTCTGGGCCCACTCCCCGTTCTTGAGTTGTGTCCTCAAGATCCTCGGCATGTCTGATCTTTACACTTGCTACCTTCTTCCTGGTGAATTGAGTTGTCTTATTTTTTGGAACGTGCTGTTCATCTTTGGACTTCACGCGTTCTTCTTTTTGTTCTGATCGTCTTCTTCTTTCTGATTTCTGCGAGGAAGTCTGAAAGGTATAAGAGGAACGTGTATCATTATCTTGATGTCTATCAGGTTTTCTTAAGTTATCCCTATTTCTGAGGTTGTACCTCTTTTAAGAGGGCTCCCGTTGGGGAGACCTACCTCCCCGTTGAGGAGATCTTCCTCTGGACTGGGAATGCTTCTCTTTAGGAAGTATTTGTTTAGTGTTTTCCCACTTCTTTTTAGGACTAGTGAGATTATTTTTCATAAAAACTTTTTCAGGATTTTCTGTTAGTTGTGGTTTAAATGGTTACCCACCCAAACTATCTCTACCTAGTTCTTCATAGGATTTTCCAATAATTCTGGCAAGCTCATACGTTTGCTCAGTAATATCTGTTTCTATTAGTTTTTGGCGGATCGCCACTGATGCTGCTTCACCTTTAATGTTGGCTAATAGTATAGCCGAGACCTGTTTGAAATCCTGCAGTAATTTCATACCCAGATTTAAGGCCGGTTCTGGGCCGTATTAATTTTGAATCTGTCTTAGAGCATCTGGTATTACTGCCATAGACGGGCCACCATGTGTTTTTGTGTAGATTGAAGCAAATATTGTACCCCAAGTGTCACAGTCCTCTACGTGTGGTACAATCCCCATTTGTAAACAGATTGTCAGAATTCTGTGTTTCTCATGAGGTGTACTATCAGGGAATACTGCCTCAACTTGAGTAATTTTCTGAGCTAACCAGAACGGAATTTGTTCCCTTTTTGCTGCTAATTTACTAATGACTGATTGTATAGTCTATAGTGTGATTTTGTTTGTGTTCCCCTGGTGAGGGGTGTGCTGTGGAATCCTCACAGTAGGTTGCACTGTTAAGGTCCGCATGACATATTGAACCATTTTGTCTATGTATTTTAATTCATTGTTTTAGCTGTACTAACAGTCTGGACCTGTCATATTGTCTATGTCAGGATTTAGTGTATAGCTGGCTAGTACCGGCCATGTCGCTCCTGGTCTGCCTAGTGGACCGAGCCTTGTTATGTGATTTTGATGTTGTAGGGCATCTTTAAACCAGAGCTGATGCTCTTGGTAAGTTAATGGAATTTCAATGTCCTCGTGAGGAACGTATTCCGCTGGAGGTTCCTCTACTTTGTTGTAGTGGAACTCGTGTGCTCCTGCATCCGCTGCAGGGAACTAATTGCATGAATAGAATACCTCTGTCTGCCGATCTTCATGTGCCTCTATAACAAATATTATTTTACCACCTCTCGATGATACTCCATTATTTATGAGTTTGTAAGTTATTGTTTTTCTTACATTTACCGGGATGATTATAGCACCCGGGTCATTTTGTTGGGGAGTTGTGTCATCTAAAACGGCTTGAGCTGCTGCTGCAACTCTTTCTAATTCTTCGTCACTATCCGTCATTTTTGTTGACTGGAAGTGTTGCAGAGCAAGTTTCAAGGAAACAAAGATTAGGTGCACAATATTTTGGAACACTGTATCCTTCAACGTTGAACAAACCAAAAAACTAATACTTTGGATTTTCGTCCTACTCAGGATATTATCCTTTAACCCACTCCAGATGTCTTTTGGAGTTTTTGCGGGAAAAAGGGGTCTGTGTGAAAAGCACGACCGAGTTACTCTAGTATCTAGCGTTAAATTATCGCCTTACCAAACGTTGGGCGCCATGTAGTGTAGTTCCTATATTCCCAATAGGCTCTGCGCATTGGAATAATATATCCTGTAGTTTAGACGTAGGACTGTTGTCGACTAGGTCTCTAACGAATATATTAAACTTAATTGTGAGTGCCAGCTAGCTCAGAGGTCACTAGAAACTTTCTCGAATTCACAAGAAGGGATTAGTTTCTGACAACAGCATAAACATGACAACATTGTTTCCCAGGAATGAGAAATCAATCTCTAGAGTCGCGTTAACAATAGATAGCTATTTTACTCAGTCAATCGTGCATGCTTTGTTTCACGAGAGGTGCTGAGAAATAGAGAGACGGGCGTTTTCAATAAAAAGTATTTATTGAACAGTCTTCTTTCTCAAGCATAAGAAATGTACTGCTACAATCGTAATACTGGTTATAAAGTACAATGCGTACAGCACGAAGAGTATTATAAAATAATACTGTAAAAGCATGATATGGTTTCTCAGCCATAAAATACATAAAATACATACAGTGATAAATAATGACTAAAAGTACTCAACTGGTGTTTCTAAAATACGCCTACCCCGGTGTACCTAACCTAAGTCTAGTACAAGGGAAGAAGTAAGTGAGGTGTAGCTTAAGTTTAGTATTCTTTGCCAAGAATCTATTCCAAGAATTCTCTAAGGGTCTAATCAGCTCCGTACCTTGGTTTTAGAATGAAGGTGGTCTTGTATATCTCTCCCAGGACTCGATTTTCCAACAACCCGCAAGGGTAGCCTGGAAACACTGGAGCTGGATTTCTCGGCAGGAGAAAAGACATCGTCTCTCAGTGCGTCAGCTGGAGGGTCGGCTTCCTTCGGCACTTGCTGCTGCAGGGCGCGTCGGGCAAGTAGATAGTCGAACTGCCCCAAACCACCGTTTGTTTGTCTGGGCAAATGTAGGCATATTTATACCTTGAAGGTGCCGAGTTTGACGTATGATTGGACATAATAACATCATCAAAGACTCGGTTCTTTGAAAACTCCATGATTTCCTAGGTAAATTAGTATTCAGGCAAGGGGAAGTCCCTAGCTGCTGAAGGTGGTATCAGCTCTCCTTTCTAAAGATTGTAAAACTGTTTCTTGCTGAATGGGATTAAAGAACTGCAGTTTAACCTATCATGCTGTCTCATCTGGATGGTGATCTCGTCCATCTCCTTGGCCTCCCGAATTCCTTACTGGCAAACTTTAAGGGCATCCTTCACACCGCAGCAAGTCTCATCCAGGGCCTAACGAAATATGATCACACACCACCATAATAATGGAAATTTACTTGGCTCCTCTTGCTAGCCTATACAGTCCTCAACACCTGCTGCATCATTTAAAAAGCCATCACACCCTACACCTCTGCTTATCTTGCATACAAGCTCACCATCTATAGGGGTTCCCAGAACAACCACAGCCAGGACACATCAGGTGCAGACTAAGAAGTGTAAATATAGAAAAAAAGGCATTAGGCTTTTCCATGTATGCACCTAGAATCTGGAACAACATCCCTCTATACATCAGAACTTCTCCAATTTAGGAAAGACTTGAAGACTCACCTATTTAAAGAACACTACATCACAATACAATAACCACCCATAACCCAGCTAACACTCCTATCACTAGTTGACTTTATGCTTATCGTTGATCCTGTACATTGCTTTGCCACCTTTCGGCTAGGTTTGCACTAAAGAAATACCATAGACATACAAGAACAAGAAAGAAAGAGGAAATGTCAAACAACAGAGAGTCAGATAGTAAAACTTGGAACACACTGACACCTGATGTACTCTGCAGGAAAGAAAACGTTATGAAGGCTTTGGGTGGTCAATAGAGATGTGTATAAGGAAAGGTTAAGGCTCAATGATTTGAAAAGATGTAAGAATTTAAGAGTGGATGACCATTACAAAGATGCTGTAGTGATGATTCTCATGAATCTGTGCATGAATGGGAAAGGAAATCGGAAATGACACCACAAGCTTCACAACACTGTTGTGACAGTCAAATGGGCATCTAAAGTTTAGGAACTGAGTGTTTCGAATGTTACTTCTTTGTGTGTGATTAAGAAATGTATGCCCATTGTATATAATTTCATAATGTTTTTACTTACCTGTTATTTCATGTATTTTCGATAGTTTTGCACCAACAATCAGATTCTTCACTGTGTCTTTCATCTAAAATACACACAAAAGGGAACTAATCCCTATTATGACGGTTGAGACACTTTACTGCAGTCTCAACATGTGGCTTTGTTTGGAGACATTAAAACTATACTAACAAACTCACTACAGCCATGCTTTTTGGCTTATAAGGATGAATAAGAAGAACTGGCTGCAAAGGAACTTCGTGAGCCTGATGAGTTGATAGTGGCTGAGTACTTTCATACCCAGCATGGTCCATGTTTCTTAGTGTGTTTTTGAAAGGCTGGTCTAGATTTTGACATACTATCCAAAGTATTTCATTTCCGTGTTTCATTTGAGTTCAACAAATGAGACCTGGGGACTGTGAACTGGTCGTAAATCTACCAATGATCTTACATCTGTATCTGTTACATGCAGCATGTACACAACCCTAGATAGGAAGAGTTTTTAGAGGATGTACTCTGCTATGAATCTGAGTGTGGGAGGGATGGGCGGAAAAAGAAGCGAGGGGGCTACATATGTTTCTTTATGTTTGATGATTTTATTAGAAGGATGTTAAGCTGGATAAGTTTGAACAATCTCCTTGTCTTAAGTCTTCTTTTTCACTTCTTCTTTTTTCAGGTTGTTTGAATTGTCCAGGAGGGGATCACCTAGAGACTCAAGGAAAAGGAACAAGAAAGTAGAGGTAAATATATGATTTTCTCTGAGTTTATGTTCAGGACATATATCTTTACCTCACCCAGAGATAATGAAGTCTGTGCAGCTGACTTAATATGGTGCTCTTAGAAAGTGGGCCAAAATGAGGTGAAAGGAGTACATAATATTGTTTACCCTTCCAGTCATTTTGTATGACTGTAAACAATAACACAAATACAGGGTTTCTGCCCTCTTGATTAAATCCACTTGTATGGTTTTAGTAAACTGCATAACCTTTCATGAATACATGGATTTCCCTTCCCATTAGTTGTGATGCAGGATAAAAGACATGCCCTATGATTGATATGCAAGAGAAAAGAAGTGAGGGAAAGAAAGAAAAAAAAACTCTCCTTTCTGAAAGCTACTGCAGTGAATTAGAAACAAATAATGAGTCCACCGTTGGAATGAGAAAAGAGGAGAAAACAAATAAAGAGGGAGGAGAATAAGAAAAACGATATAAAATTCCGTGTCACACACCTCCCCGTAAAACCGAAAACCTCCTGTCCCACCTCTTTTGATATCCCTCCTTCCTGGGCATGTACCATGTCTGTCGCAACTCCCCTGAGTTGCAGCGGCTAGTGTATCTCCTCTGAGGGGGTCCACCACTCCTCAAACCAGTCTTCCGGGCTCTCGTCTGGTCCCGCGTCGCCCGGCAAGCTGTTCCCGGTGTCCCGACGCCGGTGTCCCAATCTCCGCATCTTCCTGGTTGCTCTTGTTACGCCCTTGATCCTTACCTTCTGCTCTTCCCTCCTTGTGGGGGACAGTCCCCTTTTCTTCCTTCCTCAAACTCTCCTTTCTTTCCTGCCTGCATGGAACAACAACAGTCTTTTTTCAGTGTATTGAGCTGTTCTCTGTCCTTCCTCAATTGGTACGTCGTCTGAGGCAATAAGAAAGGGGAATTTCTTCACTATTGTCATTAGGTTTTTCACACTGAGGTTGTACTTTGCCACATGTAATTGTTTTTTTTGTCCACATGTATTATGCAATGTCACAATTGGATTAATCATAAAATGAAATTACATGCCCTACATTTATGAATTAGAACTCTGCCCTGTAGCTCATAAGATCAGCGGCGTAGTTAGAGCTTTTGCCGACCGTGGCGCTACCTTAGTTTGTCGCCCCACGATGATGGCAGGTAAGGGCGGGGGGATGCTGGTGATTGAAACCTAATGCTGCTAGCTACGTGAGCGCATAGACATCTTCTGGGGAATTTAAACTGTTTTTTATTGAACTTAAACTTTGTTTTACTCTATTATAATCACTTCCTCTGTCTCCTCTGCCCCGGTCCGACGCGGCAAGTGCCGTTGCGCGGAGGGCTTGTCTGAGACATATTTACTTCCAGATTCAGAGGGGTTAGCGCTCCAGTCTTTTGGTGCATCCTCCCTATTTAGGACACCACTAATGCGCACACGCGCAGCGGGCGTGCACTGGCATGCCGAAGGCGCGCCAAAGGCAAGCCCGTCTGCGCCCGTCCGTGCCTGGACCGGGCCTAGGGCCCCACCCCTTGGTCTGACGCCTCAAGAAAATAGGAACAATCAATATTCAAGCGCCGAACTTCATAAATTACGGACACCTATTAGTAAAGCCTGTACCTATTTGAGGTTCGACACAGAGGTAAATACCCCTTTCAAAACTTGTTCATACTGCAAGCCTAAACCTTCCAGTCCTCCAGGCGTCATTATACCACAGTACAATAATAATACTGACATGATCACAGCTGCCCTTATTAATGCTCGCTCGTTAGGTATACACAAGGACGAGATAGCAGAGTTAATTATAGACTATCAACTCGATGTCCTCTTCATAACTGAGACCTGGACAGACCTTGCATCCGGGCCAGACCTTGTAGCAGCCACCCCGGAAGGCTACTCGAGTATAAAACAAGATAGAGTGCATAAGAAAGGAGGCGGCTTGGCAATAATCTCTTGGAGCCACTTTAACACTAAAATAGATGCAATTCCTTTTTCTATGTGCGAAGCCTTGTACTTCTCAATGCAGCTCATCCCCTCCCAAACATTTAAAGGGATACTACTCTACCGTCCCCCAGGTCCCAGAACAGAGTTCCTCTTGGGCCTATGTAACCTTCTTGAATCTACAATTGTGGAAAACACCTTTTCAATACTAGGTGACTTCAATTTCCATTTAGAAAAATATACTGATAAAGATACCACATCATTTATTAGTGATCTAGAAGCAGTAGACAATCATTTACTTAACATCCAGTTGTCCTCGACTCAACCGGATGTTTCTCTAGATTCTAACCTAGCTGTGGCCAATTACACCCACTGGCTACAGAATGCCTTTGATATGTTGGTACCAAGTAAATCCTTTTCTAAAAACCGAACCACCCCCTCTCCCCCATGGTTCAATGACACTTTAAGGGACCAAAAGAAAATCTGCAAAAAAAGGGAAAGGCAATGGCGTAAACTTTATACCAGCGAAGATAAACTCCTTTATAAAATTGAACTTGTCAAATGAAAAAGCACATACTATATATCTCAAATTCAAGCTGCAAAAAACTCGAATAAAAAACTCTTTCAGGTGGTATCTAGACTATCAGGTCACACCTCCACCCAGTCGACTTTACCGTCTCAATCTTTATGCAATTCCTTAGCGGACTACTTTTACAGTAAAGTCAACGATATATACTCGGAATTTGCATCGCATCCCAAATTGACTGACCAACCGTTGATCAACACTACATTAGAATTCGGTTTGAAACAATTCGAAACTCTCTCAACAGAAGAACTCCTTAAAGCAATGTCTTCCATAAAATCAGGATCAGTAAATGATCCATGTCCACCGGACGCACTCGCACCAGTTGCTGAGCAGGTGGCTGTTGTGCTGGCCAATATTTTTAATGGCATGTTCTCATCCGGAACCTATCCTACCATCTGGAAGAAGACCATCCTCAAACAACTGTTAAAAAAAACCAATCTGGACCCTGCAGACACCAAAAACTACAGGCCAATAGCCAGCTTACCATTTCCAGCCAAAATCATAGAGAAACGTATTAATTTCCAACTCTCTAAATATATAGAGGACCACCACCTCTTAGATGAGACCCAATTTGGGTTTCGCAAAGGCCATGGCACTGAAACTGCTTTAATTAAAGCATCGGAAGATATTAGAATTATCATGGATCAGGGAGGAGCAGCGGTACTCATTCTGCTGGACCTCTCAGCGGCCTTTGACACGGTTGATCATACCATTCTCATCGACCGTGTCACTAGCTTGGGCATCCAGCACAAGGCCAGAGAATTGCTGCAATCTTTTCTGTCCAACCACACTCAGGCAGTGCACTTGGGCAAATTCCACTCTGCCCAGCTGGCTTTACCATGTGGAGTCCCTCAAGGCTCATTCCTTAGCCCAACACTTTTTAATATCTATGTGTCGGACCTAGCCAGAGTCGTCAAGGCTCATGGGATGTGCCTTACCTCTTATGCTGATGATACTCAGCTGGTGCTGGCTATAAACAACAATGGACAGAGGATTGCAGCTAATTTTCAGGAAGGCATGCTTGCCATTAGCATGTGGATGGCTAGCAACTGCCTCAAATTAAATTCAGAGAAAACTGAGGTCATGACCTTTGGTAAACTATCTCCTTGCTGGTCTCAAACCTGGTGGCCCCCTTCCATGGGCCCTACACCCGTCCCAGTTACCAAGGTCAGGAACTTGGGTGTCACATTTGATGACAAGCTCTCCTTTGTTTCACATGCCAACTCAGTAGCATCAACGACATTCTACAAACTACGTATGATAAAAAAACTTATGCCTTTCCTCCCCCTAAACGCTGGCAAAACACTAGTCAGTACTTTGGTGATGTCCTCTATTGACTACTGCAATGGACTGTTTGCGAATGCTCAAAAGAAGGTGACTCAAAAACTCCAAACAGTTCAGAATGCAGCTGCAAGAATTCTATCGAGAATGCCTAAATTTAAAGGCATCTCCCATATCATTAAGAGCTATCACTGGTTGACAGTAAAGAATCGGATAAAATTCAAAATACTTTGCATTGCTTTTAAAGCATCTCGTAAAAATGGACCTGAATTCTTAAAAAACCTTCTAAAAATTCATTCCCAGAGTAGAGCACTCCGCTCATCTACTGCTCTACAGTTAATGATCCCAAGTACGAAAACAGCTTCCTGGGGCGATAGAAGATTCGTGGTCACTGCAGCTAAACTATGGAATACCAGCCCTCTGGAGATCAGATCTTGTCAATCTTTGCTTACCTTCCGAAAGTTGATTAAAACTTGGTTGTTTAATCAATAATTACTGCCGGGTCATCTATTTACTGCTGTCCATAGCGCCGAGATGCCCCAGGGTAGTTGTGCGCTTTATAAATTTCAATAAATAAATAAATAAATCCCTGCGTTTGATACCCAAGATGACCAGAGGTAAGATGCAGTTTAGAGGTGACTTCCAAATATATAAAAAGGCTTTACCTACATGGTAAAGGCATTTTTAGCTTTCCATGTGCTACAGCAATACATTTAAACTGCAGCCCAGCCAGAGCACAATGATTCTCCTGACAGACATGAACTTTTGTCATATTTGTGGGTGTGTAAATCCACACTTCAGACTACATATGGCATTTAACTTTCTGTGCTGTAGGAGCATTTAAGGCCAACTTGGGAATTCCAATGTTCAGCAAATGGTGTATTGGGGACACCTAGGTGCTTTACTATTGTTTAGCAGTTGTAAAGCACACAGAATCCTAAAACCAACACAAATAGAGTTTAGGAAAAGGGGAAAAATGAAGAGTGACCATGGAGAAATTACAAATTTGCTCCAGTCACATGCACTATGCAGACCTGCCAATCTTTGAAACAAATGCACAGTGTGGGAGAGGATGAGTTGTTGTGGAGGAACGGGCCAGGTTAAGGGATGGGGACAGCCACTGCCTAAAGAGCATTGTAGTAGTTGGGCCAGAGAGGGTGGGTGTCATTTTGACCAATCATCTACTTCTATTGATCTCCTAAAAAAACAACTAAGCCTTCGGAAGCAGCTTCCCATGGACCAGGGCATGGGAGTCTGTTCAGAAGCTACGAAGTATCACATCAGCATAGAATCTTCACACACAAGCTGAAATGCCACGGGTCCACCCACTGTTGAATATGGGATGCTGGTTCTTCACAAGGTGACTGTGTGAAGATTATTGACACCATGTGTCACATGGTAGCAAATTGTGTGTTGGCAGGTGTGGTGGTGAAATCTTTTAGAGCCACTGCAGAAAGTCATATGAGGGCTGTGATGGGCATAATGGAGTGTCTTGGAGTATTAGGACTTAATTATATGTTTCCTTCTTCAGCAGGGATGCTATTTCTTCTGAAAGTTAAGAAATCAAAGTTTTACAAACACTCTGGAGCGATGCATGCCATCAGTCTTGTCCTCCAAGTCCTTGTGATATACAATGTCCGTGGTCCCATTTTGTAGTGTTTATCAGTAAATCACTTTAGAAATGCAGACACATTTTTCTTTCACTGCAGCTTGATGCAAGCTGGCAGATGGCTCAGTGAAATCAATGCTCACTGCTGAAACATGCAGCAATATAGAAATGTCAAGTTTTAATCTTGGCAAGGCTTTCTGTTCTTTTGAGGTTAATAAATTAGGCAGGTTATTTACAAGACTTAGAAAAAACACGAGGTGTCTTGAAGAGAACTATGTTTAAACAAGCTGTTATTAAAAGATTTTTTGCAGATTTGATGGTCTGTAATCTAACCAGAGCTAAACCTAGCTGTGTTAGTTACTCATGCATACTTGCGAAATTGTACCATGTTCAAGTGAGAACCTGCACTGTAGTACATGTTCTTTAACACACATGCACATTTGAAAACTGTCATTGCATTGCAGAGAGTGCAGGAACGTTTTAGAGCCATGGGTCGCATTTGAGACTATGCATGCAGAATCAAAAATATAGATTCTTGAGCCAAGATGTACAGTGGATAACATGAGCCTGTGAAACACGTGTGTTTGAGAAAAAGAAGTAGTATTTGTAAAAAGTTAATAATATTATAGCACACATGCACATTTACAATCATGATCATTGGACGTGCATACATGTTAAAAAAACTCAATTACCTTTGAAGGTCTGCATTTTAGAGATCATGAGAAGTTACCATCATGGAGAGATCAAGGACTCCTAGAATAGGAAGAATATATTTATCTTAAAATAGAAACCCCACAAGTCCCACACATTTGACGACCTACCTAAGGTTAAAAATGTATAGATAAAACACCTAGATGACTAATAGTAACCATCGATTGTAGGCTTGTTTGAAAACATATCTATCTCTACAGACTCACTTTCTTTTACAGTTCGTAGAGAAATTGCCTAACTATTTAAAAACAATAGCAAAGACTTCATCATTTAAACCCATGCCATACATGGTGAACTGATTCAGAAAAGGGGGTGGTGATGAACAGAGTGTCTGAATTAAGCAGACCACTCTAGACAAGTTCTGAGCTGGGATGGTGCAGTGAGCTAAAAAACGGTGATGGATCAAGCCCTGATCTTTGGACTGGGTAAGAGTGGTCTGCTTAATTCAGGCACTCTGTTCATCACCACCCCCTTTTCTGAATCATTTTGTCCACCATAAGCGTGGAAGGGTATACTCAGATGTGAGTCCCTTGCTCATTGCACCATCAGGATTCAAGCAAGCCGGGCCGACGACGCCTGAAATGGCAGAAACCGGTCCCCGGAAGCTTGTTTCCTTCCCAGTACAAGAATTGGCTTGGTAGTTTGGTTTGCCCTGTTCCCATCATGCACTGGGACAGGAACAGACTAATTTGCATATAGCCAAGTTCTGAGCTGGGATGGTGCAGTGAGCTAAAAAACGGTGATGGATCAAGCCCTGATCTTTGGACTGGGGAAGAGTGGTCTGCTTAATTCAGGCACTCTGTTCATCACCACCCCCTTTTCTGAATCATTTTGTCCACCATAAGCGTGGAAGGGTATACTCAGATGTGAGTCCCTTGCTCATTGCACCATCAGGATTCAAGCAAGCCGGGCCGACGACGCCTGAAATGGCAGAAACCGGTCCCCGGAAGCTTGTTTCCTTCCCAGTACAAGAATTGGCTTGGTAGTTTGGTTTGCCCTGTTCCCATCATGCACTGGGACAGGAACAGACTAATTTGCATATAGCCAAGTTCTGAGCTGGGATGGTGCAGTGAGCTAAAAAACGGTGATGGATCAAGCCCTGATCTTTGGACTGGGTAAGAGTGGTCTGCTTAATTCAGGCACTCTGTTCATCACCACCCCCTTTTCTGAATCATTTTGTCCACCATAAGCGTGGAAGGGTATACTCAGATGTGAGTCCCTTGCTCATTGCACCATCAGGATTCAAGCAAGCCGGGTCGACGACGCCTGAAATGGCAGAAACCGGTCCCCGGAAGCTTGTTTCCTTCCCAGTACAAGAATTGGCTTGGTAGTTTGGTTTGCCCTGTTCCCATCATGCACTGGGACAGGAACAGACTAATTTGCATATAGCCAAGTTCTGAGCTGGGATGGTGCAGTGAGCTAAAAAACGGTGATGGATCAAACCCTGATCTTTGGACTGGGTAAGAGTGGTCTGCTTAATTCAGGCACTCTGTTCATCACCACCCCCTTTTCTGAATCATACATGGTGAACTGGGCAGTTACACAGTAACCTGTATTGTTAATACATTATATAACAATATATATCACCAAGATGACACATAACAGGCTGTGGAAGTATGTTACTTGTGACACTCATAGCTCTATAAGAACATACTAGGATGTTTATTAACATGATCAGGATTTGCCTGTCTGAAAATAATATCTTTCTTTTTCAGAACTATTTGCAGTGCACACCTGATTTGGCCCCAGATAGGTTATTTTATTTATGGCTTGGTGTGAGGAGTAGGTGTCCAGCAATATGGGATACCATTAATATTTATCTGGGCGGCCAGCTACGCTCCGGAGTGCCGTCTACTACGCATTTTGCGTAGCGGGCGTAGCCAGGCGGCACTACGCGCGCTCCGTAGACGGTGCGTAGCCGGCCGCCACCCGCCTCCCTCCCGCCCTCCCTAAATACATAAATAAAAGTATAAAAAGCTTTTAAAAACACTTACCTTGTCTGCCGCGTCCCCGGGGGCTCCCTCTCGCCGTCCCGCGATTCGCGCCGCCATTTCGGATCCTAATGCGCATGCGCGGGCGGCCGCGCATGCGCATTTCTCATGAGGAATGCGCATGCGCGGCCGCCCGCGCATGCGCATTAAGATCCGAATCGGTGGCGGCGCGAATCGCGGGACGGCGAGAGGGAGCCCCGGGGACGCGGCAGACAAGGTAAGTGTTTTTAAAAGCTTTTTATACTTTTATATATGTATTTAGGGAGGGCGGGAGGGAGGCGGGCGGTGCGGAGTGGGGCTACGCGGAGTGCGCGGGTGGGCGTAGTTGTGTGCCCACTTCACGTAGCTCCGCGGAGCCCCACTCCGCACACTACGCCCAGGGTTAAAGGTTACCCTATGGCTTCATTTATGTAGATGATTTATTTATTTTGTGGA
Organism: Lissotriton helveticus; assembly: GCF_964261635.1. Classification (NCBI taxonomy): domain Eukaryota; kingdom Metazoa; phylum Chordata; class Amphibia; order Caudata; family Salamandridae; genus Lissotriton; species Lissotriton helveticus. Next base: position 764,256,406 of record NC_136067.1, on the reverse strand, counting down.
ATGGGAAGAGTTTGTCAGTTCCGAATGGTTATTCTGTTGATATTCAACTAACGATGAATCTGAGTCAGAAGAGTGTACATTTTCTTGCCACTGATTAGAAACAAGAGGGCAAAACAGTGAAATCCTTATACAGAAAGCAAACAGTGGAAAACAGTGTTCTTAGAGTCATTTTCAGTTTTCAACAGGGAGCATATCATACAGGCTGCTGATTAGTTTGCAGTATACCCAAACAGATATGTGGACACTACCTTTTTTGTTGTAAAAAAACACACACTCTAAAACATTTATTGACCTCACCAACAGTACTCAATGGCAAGAAAGTTCAATCAACATTATAAGTTTGATTGGAAATAAGTCACATGGTGGAGACTGAGGAGAGTCCCAGACACCCAAGAAAGGGCACTAGACAAGGTTATCTATGCAAACTGCTGGAATCCAGGTGCCTTGTAGATTTAGAAATGTGTGAATATCAGGGAGGATCTCGTTGTATACTTAGCTACTTAGCTTGACTAAAAAGTGAGATGTAACTGATATATATATATATATATTACCTACTGGCGGTCGCCAGTAGGTATATATAGTTAGGATTTTTTCTCTATGGGTTTTTTGAAAATTCTATGTCTAATAACTTTGGCGTTTGTGGACGGAATTGGCTGAAATTTTCAGGAAAATGGCACATTTTGTTTCTGAGCAGCCCTTGAAAATTTGGGGGGGGTTCGTCCAGTGGGGGCCGAGAAAAAAGGGGGGTCCCAAAACGTGTTTTTAACATTGAGTTTTCCATAGGGCGGTTGGCCTCACTTTTAGCCCGAACGGCTGAATGGATTTGCACGAAACTTGGCAAAATTGTAGGGACTGGTAGCCCGATGTGCCTTTTGTAGGTCTCAATATATGTGCTCCAGTGGATTTTGAGAAATTAACGTTTAAAAAAAGATATATATCTGTAACAGCGGACCGGTTAGCGCTCTGGTTCGCGGACTTTTCGCGCAACGGAGCTTTGTGAAGCGAAGCTGATTGGTTCTCCGGCGTCTGTCAACATTCCAAACAGTCCGTAGCGGCCACCATCTTGTCTCTCGGTAGGATCGAGAGACAAGAGGAGGTCAAAACAAAGGGGGAAATAACTATAAGGGGGCATAGTAGATCCTCGCTGACCCCCTAGGTTTGATGTGGAGGTTTTAAAAGGGCCCCGCGGGGCAAAAAAAAATAATAAAAATAATAATTGAACGGCTGAATGGATTTGCACGAAACTTGGCAAAATATTAGGGACTGGTAGCCCGATGTGCCTTTGCTAGGTCTCAATATATGTGCTCCAGTGGATTTTGAGAAATTAACGTTCAAAAAAAGATATATATCTGTAACAGCGCTCCGCTTCGCGTAACGGAGGTTTGCGAAGCTGATTGGTCATTCTGTCACTGGGCTATAGTTGGGCTACATCTGGCTGATATTTGGGCTACATTTGTTTTTTTGTGTGTCTGGCGGCCATCTTTGGGCTACATTGGGCTACATTGGGCTTCATTGGGCTACATTCGGCTAATTAGCAAATAGCTCATCGCAAACTAGGAATGGTAAAGAATCGCTATTTATTCCTTAAAGTTCGCTATTTAGGAAATGCAAATAACTTTGATGATACATATGGCGGTTCATCTCTAACAAGATAAGAAGCATAGGGATAGATTTATGATGACTGGCGCATCACCAGGGATGTGTTAGTCATTCTGTGCCGCTGTTCCGTCACCTATGGTGTGCTGCATTTACAATGCGGCGCATCATGGGGCAAAAACAGCACAGATGCGTGATGTATCTGTGCCGTAAAGGTGGCGCATTGCTGGAGTTGTATCGCAAGTGTGATGAAGCTCCAGCAAGGGTCGGGGGTGCCCCTGTCGCAGGGTTTCTGTTCTCACACAGAACTGTGGACAGAGGATTGGAACCTCGGCGAATTAGGGTGTCCCAAAACTCACGTTAGTAATCAAAAACTATTTAGCAAGCTAGGTACAGTGTCACATTGGATATAACAAACTCTCAATGTTTAGACAATCCAGAATATGAACTTATAGTACCTCAGGATACGTGGAACTCATGAACAGTCGGTCGTTATATATTTCTTAGAAACCAGAACATGGAGTTAAGAAGAACACATGTGTATTTGAAATGTTTATTTACTAATGCCGTCTTCTCAGGCGTAGTACCTTAGATAATAAAAGTACACATATTATCAGTAGCAAAATTACCAGCATAGTTACTAGTACATAAAAAGTGAATGGTGATAGTATGTTAACATGCTGTAAATGAATAAGAGTTAGCAACACTTATAAGCAGCCGCGGGCCGTGGAGGGAGTTACGGTGAGGCAGGGAGGCGGGGAGGGGGAGAAGCAGGGTGGAGAATACAAGTACACATATTATCAGTAGCAAAATTACCAGCATAGTTACTAGTACATAAAAAGCGAATGGTGACAGTATGTTAACATGCTGTAAATGAATAAGAGTTAGCAACACTTATAAGCAGCCGCGGGCCGTGGAGGGAGTTACGGTGGGGCAGGGAGGCGGGGAGGGGGAGGGGCAAGGTAGAGAGGGCTCCACCCTGCTTCTCCCCCTCCCCGCCTCCCTGCCCCATCGTAACTCCCTCCACGGCCTGCGGCTGCTTATATCTCACCCTCCCTAATACACATATTATATTATTTGCTAAGAAGGTCTCTTTGTGTTGGTTTAGGGCGTGTCCATACTTTAGTGTCTTAGATTTGAAGGAATCACATCAGCATACACCAGCTCTCTCTTCATGTGAACCGCATCAACTGTTGTGTATGTGTGTTCGGCAAAGCAATATAAAACCCGCCTCATGCCCAGAATTGGCAGAAGTTGCACTTATGTTATGAGTATGAAGTCGTGGAGATCGGACCTCATAACAATTCTGTATCGTGTTGTTCTTGAAACTTTAGCACTCGCTGTACAGATATAGTTTAACAAGTAAAGCAGATAGTAGACCAATAACATATTATTCTCATGTAAACCACGATGAACTACTAGGTGGAAAGCTAAAGCAACAACTAAGTGTCGTGTGCAGAAGTTGCAAAAAAGGAAAAATGGCGTTTAAACCGGTAATGAGCCCATGCTAACTTAACACGGTGTAAAGATATCCAGGACCTAGATGACACCTCCTCATGATCCGGAAACGAACTGAATAAGATAATAGAAGTGCCATCTCATGAGAGCAGATTGCAAGTTTATATGTGGACGGTCCGCAAGGTAAAGCATTAAAAACTAGGAAAATTCAATGCTAAAGAAAAATAAAACAGCCAAGTACTTTATCGAGTCTTAAGCCAATAGGCAAGGTAAATAATAAAAACTTGACAAATAAGTCAATGAATTGTCAATGAAATGCTAGTACTCAGCATATCAAACATGAAAAAGGTCTATGACATAACTGTGTATGCAAAATAAGCTGCAACAGCCTCCAATAGGAAGTCACCATCTTCATCCGAAAACAGTTCAGCCATCCAATTTAAAAGCGGAAAAGAACATACGTGCTCTCCCAGCACCGGATCCTCTATCACCATCAGAGGACAGCTCGGTGGGTTTTCAAGAAAGCTGTGTTCCAAGAAAGACTGTGCTGCCGCCAGTAAATTCCAGGGACCAAGTAGTCCATGCATCAATGCCACAGCCATAATCCTTTCGCCAGGACAAATCAACTCGTGAGTAATGATAGGAGTCATCAGCTGATTAAAGTCGACGTCAGGAGAAACCGGTCCGCAGAGACACAAATCAATGGCCCAATCGAAATCACAGGTCAGGCAGTGAAATACAGGCTGGACACAGGTGAAGTAGGAGAACCGAAAAGATAATCCATATGCCGTGCTTAATATCGCCAACGGCATTGTGCCATAATATTCTAGCATGCGATTGCGGAACAGTGTCAGCAGCTGCAGGGTCGGAGGTTGCATAGGAGGGACATCCATATTTAAAAATGTAAAAAAGCACAAGAGCGTCCGCTGGTAATGCAAGTAAAAATGCAATCCACGAACCAGAGTGGAGAAAATGGAATGAAAGGGAGCAGGGATGACTCCAAAGATTTTCTCAAATGAAGTCACGAGACCACTGGTAACAACTTTAAAAAAGTGTGCCAGGGATTTTGTGGAGGATGCGTTAAAGATAGTCGGAAACATGTTGCTGAAATTGAAAGGCAAACCTGTGTACGGGTGTTCGCTATGTGAAGTAGGAAAGTTTCACGGGCCGAACTCAAGGCCACCTCTCTCTGAGACAAAAGAGCTCTTATTCTTGTCATGCCGTTGAAACGTGTCCCAAGGTTGGTATTTGTGGCCAGATTGAAAACTCCCTATGTTCATGTGTGGGAGGAAATAGAACATTTCTGCAGCAAATAACCCGTTCACTTACTGTTACGATAAAAGGAATACTTTTAATTAACTCAGAACAATCTTCATTATTGAGCATCAAATAACTACCATTTTCCAACAACTTGAACGTGGGGATGATAGCAGGAACTGGCGTGCCTTGCAACACGCAAGCCATATTTGGTCGGTGTTTGTTGCATGAATCGTGTAACTGTATGTGCCTACACATTAGTGAATGATCTGGCGTCTCAGTGCATTCCTCTCCATTCAGATAAACTTCTTGATCATCTTTGAAACATCTGTATGTGTATGGAAGCGACCAGACCTCATGAACAAAAGCACTACCTAAAGGTTCATAAAGACCTATTGGTATATATTTCATACAATTTGAAAACTTATATAAAGCAAAAGGCAGCGTTATTAAACCGTGGATAAGGCATGTTGCCAAAAAACCCGCAATCCTCTGCTGATGATGTCACTGAGCATGTCATGAACGATGTAATATGTGACATCATCAGTAGTGGATTATGGGTAATAGTATCTCTAGTTTACTCCCCTATAGCTGTCTTTCTTTTAACATAAGTGTGTGTTTCCTTCCCTTATACTTACTGTTTTTGGTTCGCTTCCAGTTCGCGTACCAGCGAGCCTACTAGGAAGCGAACTAAGAGAAATAGAGGTTGGCACAGTTCCAAATATTGTACCAATTTTTTAATAACGGGGAGGTAGTTCTGAAAAGAACTTTTTTTTTTATTTTTCTGAACATTTTTTTACTGTTTTTGAATTTTTCGGAACAGTTTTATATTTTTTGGGGTTTTTCTTGGAGGGGGCAATGAAAACGATTCATTGTAAAGGGCTCAACAGGAGCAACAAAACAAAAAAAAGAAGTATTTATTATTTTGGGCGTTTCGGACAAACTTGCATATGATAGTCAATAGCTCTGTTGATCAGAGTGATGCTTCTTTCTCCGTAGGAAATGAATCCATCGCAAAATACGCAGGTGTGTTTTACTTCACCAAATCTCATTTGTATATTTGGCACCATCTCCCTGCCCTCTGGTCCCGTTACTTCCGGTACAACAGATCTTCTGGCCATAATAGGGAGATTATCTAGGTCGTTCCGAAACTGTGCAGCACTGTAGTTGTTAGGATGCCACCTAGTCATATGGCGATGCATTGTGTAGTTTCCGAAACTGTATTTTTTGTCGGTCCCTCTGGACAGTCTATCTTGACATATAAGGCAAGTTACGTATCTTGCATTTACTTTTTTCTGACCTTTGGGAATTTTAAAAAATTGCCAAATGAAGTTTTCTTTCCGGTGAGACGTCTTGGGCTGCTCAGGCAAAAACTGCCTCTCTTCGTGCTCGTCCTCCTGTTCCTCTTCTTCTTCTTCTTGTTGAATTACAACTTGAGCAGGTGGTCCACTCTTCCTTGGATGTGGTGGAGGTGGTGGGGAAGCACCAGCTGAAGCTACTAAAGAAGCCATTGCTCAGTGATCACAAAGGGTCTTTCTCTCACAATGATGAAAGTCAGAGTGAGGAAAGAAGGAGGGATTTTCATCATTTGGGAAAAACAAGAGTTCTCAACCAATCAAAAGTGTTCATTTTAGATTATATGACCTAGTCTTACATCATTAGGAAACCAAAAGTGAAATGAACCAATGAAAAGTGTTATTACCAAGTCACATGACTTGCTGTGTTTACGTTAAGCGCTTTGCAGGGCCTCCCTGTTTGCTTCCAGAAACCTGCGCTTTGGCACTCGCTTCGCGTACCAGTTCGCTAACGTAGCACGTCATATGACGTATCAAGCGACAACGTGGAACGTCATGCGGACGGGAGGCGTCACGATGTTGTTTTCTAACGCGGCACTTGCGGTAAAGAAACGTTTACCGGCTCGCGGTCTATTTCGCGGCATCAAGGTCAGCTAACGGGAAGCTTCCCGATTCGCGAAGCGGGAACGAAGAAAAAAAAATATTTAAAAAAAAAATTATTCATAAACATATAAAATATATTTTTGGATTTAAAGAAGAATACATTTTACAGCTACAGATATTAGCTGTTAAAAAACCAATGAAATTCACAGAAAAAACCATAGGTTATAGACCATATATAGTTAGGAATTAGCATTTACAAAACCTTGAAAATTCACTGAAAAAACCATAGGTTATAGACCATATATAGTTAGGAAATAGCATTTAGAAAACCTTATTTTACTCACACAAAACCATTGAAATTCCATATATAGTTAGTTGCACTAACTATATATCGCGCACCTGCAATCCACTGCTGATGATGTCACATATTACATCATTCATGACATGGTCAGTGACATCACTGATGACATCACTGATGACATCTCAAATGACATCACTGATGACATCACTGATGACAACATCCAGTGACTGTATGCTTCTGTAAAGTTAAAATATGTCTTACATATTGAAGAATGAGTGGATGTATAAGTGTCTGGATGAAGGATTTAGTAGGTGCATGACTGACTGTATAAGTGAGTGATTAAATGTGTCTCACTGAGTGCATGGGTTAGTGACTAAACTGTTTTAAATTGTGCATCATTGTGTCTGTTGTTTTGTAATCTGATGCATGTGTTGATCATTAGCTATATGACTAACTATATGGGTTATTGATTAGTTGCCCAAGTATTTGTATGGGAGACTGAGTGTGTGTGTGGGTGTCTGGGAGGTGTATGACTCTGTGCATAGATGTGTGAGCAGTTGATTCACTAGATGTATGGGTTCAAAAGTGCATGTGGAAACATCTGTATGGGCGGTTGACTGTGTGCATGAGTGTATTGGTGAGTGAATGGATATCTCAGTGCTACATGTCAAAGTAAGTACATATGTAAAACACAGTACATGTGATAGTTGACATATATAAATAACTGTGCATAAGAGCCAGTGAATGTGTGAGTGGCTGTATGGATTATTGTGAACTTGTATCAGGGATTGTATAACAGAGTAAATATGTGTTATTATATGTTCCAATAAGTAAGGTGTGTATAACTATATAGTTGAGGAAATCGAGGTGTGATTGATTCTTTGCAAGACTGACTAGGTGTGTGAGTAACTCCATGGATGAGTGACAGTCTGTGAGTGTCTGTTTACACTGAGTGTATCTAAGGTTATATTAGAGTCTGAAGAGGTTCATTGTATCATCACATGAATGATGTCATCAGTTATGTGATCAGTAATGTCAAATGAGATGTCATCAGTGATGTCATCAGTGATGTCATTTGAGATGTCATCAGTGATGTCATCAGTGATGTCACTGACCATGTCATGAATGATGTAATATGTGACATCATCAGCAGTGGATTGCAGGTGCGCGATATATAGTTAGTGCAACTAACTATATATGGAATTTCAATGGTTTTGTGTGAGTAAAATAAGGTTTTCTAAATGCTATTTCCTAACTATATATGGTCTATAACCTATGGTTTTTTCAGTGAATATATATATAAATATATATATATATATATATATATATATATATATATATATATATATATATATATTTATATATAAATATGTAACAAAAAACGCCCAGAAGCTGGAGGCCGCACAGCACTGCAGGTGAGTAACAACTCTATTTAAACCAAGCAGGCAGCTTAACATCCCTTTGAAGTTCATGGCCTGACGCGTTTCGATGCTGCTGTTTGCATCTCCTCAGAGGCCGTGTCAGCGGAGGTGATTTGTGGCTACCGCATCTCCCCTGCGTGTTTCCGTAATAGGGGGCTTCAGTGCTCCTGCTTTGGCGGCAGTTCATTTTTAAATGCACGCTGGGATTTGAGGTCTCATTTTGACAATTAACGCCCTCTAGTGGGTTACCTCCGCTGCAGCTAATTATGGACAATTTTTCTCGGCCCTCCATTGAGCCTTGGATGAGACTCTGCCGGCTTCATTAAAGGTGCCCTGCAGCTTCGGAAAGAGGAAACCTCCTCTCTCCTAATGCCCATTAGTTTCGGGCAGTGCGATCCCTCTGCGGCCTGGAACCGCCGCATAGTATGTAACCAAAAACGCCCAGAAGCTTGAGGCCGCACAGCACTGCAGGTGAGTAACAACTCTATTTAAATCAAGCAGGCAGCTTAACATCCCTTTGAAGTCCATGGCCTGACGCGTTTCGATGCCGCTGTTTGCATCTCCTCAGAGGCCGTGTCAGCGGAGGTGATTTGTGGCTACCGCATCTCCCCTGTGTGTTTCCGTAATAAGGGGCTTCAGTGCTCCTCCTTTTATTGGCAGTTCATTTTTAAATGCACGCTGGGATTTGAGGTCTCATTTTGCCAATTAACGCCCTCTAGTGGGTTACCTGGGCATTTTTGGTTACATATATATATATATATTTAATAATAAATTTATTCTACTCCCTTTGAGTGACTGTCAGATCAAATTATGAGACGCTATTTTTACATGCTACTAGAGCACTGAGCTCTTAATATTGTCTTTTTATACAACGATTAGAACCACAATTGATTGGTATTATTGCTTTAAAGCATGATTTGTTGGCCTATTTGCTGTGTTGCAAACCTTGCGTCCTGTTTCTTTAGGCGCTTGGGCTTTTAAAGTGAATTTATTGCACCGCCTACTCCTGACGCGTCATGTGATCAAGCTCCGCCTGCGGAGCGAAACGCGTGAGGGAGGGCACTCGCTCTTGCACTTTATGAAAATAAAAATGGATTGCTCGCACTAAGATTCTGTGATGTGGCTTCATCTGTGTTTTTCACTGGACTAAACACCTGGCATTGGAGTGGAGGTCCGCGCCTGGTGTAACCGCTATCTCTGGCGGTCAGGTTTCTACGTCTAATATATATATATATATACATATATATTAGACGTAGAAACCTAAGAAATTAGAAATCTAATATATATATATATATATTCACTGAAAAAACCATAGGTTATAGACCATATATAGTTAGGAATTAGCATTTACAAAACCTTGAAAATTCACTGAAAAAACCATAGGTTATAGACCATATATAGTTAGGAATTAGCATTTAAAAAACCTTATTTTACTCACACAAAACCATTGAAATTCCATATATAGTTAGTTGCACTAACTATATATTGCGCACCCGCAATCCACTGCTGATGATGTCACATATTACATCATTCATGACATGGTCAGTGACATCACTGATGACATCACTGATGACATCACTGATGACATCACTGATGACATCTCAAATGACATCACTGATGACATCACTGATGACAACATCCAGTGACTATGTTTCTGTAAAGTTAAAATATGTCTTACATATTGAAGAATGAGTGGATGTATAAGTGTCTGGACGAAGGATTTAGTAGGTGCATGACTGAATGTATGAGTGAGTGATTAAATGTGTCTCACTGAGTGCATGGGTTAGTGACTAAACTGTCTTAATTTGAGCATCATTATGTCTGTTGTTCTGTAAACTGCTGCATGTGTTGATCAGTAGCTATATGAGTAACTATATGGGTTATTGATTGATTGCCCAAGTATTTGCATGGGAGACTGAGTGTGTGTGTGGCTGGATGGGAGGTGTGTGACTCTGTACAGATCAATGTGTACTTGTATCAATGATTGTATAAGAGAGTAAGTATGTGTTAGTATATGGTTGAAAACGTAAGGTGCTCTATGTTTAACTGTATAGAGTAGAAAATGGAAGTGTGATTGATTCTTTACAGGACTGACTAGGTGTGTGAGTAACTCCATGGATGAGTGGCAGAGTGTGAGTGTCTGTATAGGTGTATGAGTGCATATGATTGTGTTGTAAACATGAGTGATTGTATGTATGAATGATTGTATGGGTGAATGAGTGAATGTGTGTGTAGACGTAGGAATCAGTGAGTACGTATGTAGTAACTAGTATTGGTGTGTCAATGGTTTCAAAAATTATACTCTGTTTTTAACACTGGGTGAAACAGAGGTTATATTAAAATGTGAGGAGATGCATTGTATTGTCACATGAATGATATCATCAGTGATGTGGTCATTGATGTCAAATGAGATGTCATCAGTGATGTCATCAGTGATGTCATTTGAGATGTCATCAGTGATGTCATCAGTGATGTCACTGACCATGTCATGAATGATGTAATATGTGACATCATCAGCAGTGGATTGCGGGTGCGCAATATATAGTTAGTGCAACTAACTATATATGGAATTTCAATGGTTTTGTGTGAGTAAAATAAGGTTTTTTAAATGCTAATTCCTAACTATATATGGTCTATAACCTATGGTTTTTTCAGTGAATATATATATATATATATATATATATATATATATATATATATATATATATATATATATATATATATATATATTCACTGAAAAAATCATAGGTTTCACACCAGTTATAGTTAGGTGGAAATTTTACTCGCATAAAACCATTGAAATTCCCATGTTATAGTTAGTTGGACTCACTATAACTTGCGCGTGCAATGCACTGCTGATGTCGTCACATATTACATCATTCATGACATGGTCAGTGACATCACTCATGACATCACTGATGACATCTCAAATAACATCACTGATGACATCATCCAGTGAATGTGTATCTTTCTGAAAAATATTTATTTTTATATATTTATTTATATTGCACAAATCTCCTTGAAGGAAGAATAAGTCGGCACTCACGAAGTTTATCCCAATCTTCTTTTTATTTCTTTGTAATCACTCCAGCATAGCAAAATTAACCAACGCGTTTCGCAACTGAACGTCGCTTGTTCACGGTTCGTAAAACAAATGATTTGTCCCTCCTATATTACCAAGGGAACATCAGTGACTTTCTGATCGTGATCTCACTTCCTGTTGGATTAACAGGAAGTTAGATGGGAGTTGTAGTTTTTACAATTTTTATCGTTTTTTATCATTTTAATCAACAAACAAAATGTATTCTCATTTTGTGTGGCATGTGGCAGTTGTAATCTATGTCAAAGTCTCACATGTATAACAACCTCAAGGATTTTTATGATTCAATGCCTGGTCTATTCACTTCATTTTTGGCCTGCATATTGAAATGTATTCGGTAACACAAAAATATCGCCCTCTAGTGGGCATAACAAATCATTTCATTTTGGTCCTTTCATTTACTTATTTACATGAATTATATCTAAATCATGCCCTCTGGTGGGCTGAAACAAAATCCATAATTTTACAAATAAATACAGACCTAATTATATGATTTGTACCAAGGTATTCACAAAACATCTCACGTGCCTCTAGACCAATGCAATAGATTTTCGTTTTGGTATGCTATATATATGACATTCTATCTGGACTTATTTAGATGAAAAAGAAAAGGAAAACATTTTTTCCGGGGGGGGCCACCTACACCACATCCCAACATTGTCTTTTGATTATTATCACATTTTTCCATAATTTATATTAATTTATTTAATTTAATTTAATTGTGGGTTTATATAGCGCTAGGAATCGACTCCCGGAGGAGTATCTCCACGCTTCGACCGCTGGGGAACCCTTCCTGGCTCACCCTGAGAGATAATCCCTGATGGGTATCTCTGAGGTGCGACCAAGCATCCCCGGCGGTCTGGGGGGGCCGTTGTGAAGATGAGGCAAGCTGATGCCCAGAGTTGCCGAGTGTGGTTTCTGACTAGAGTAGGCACCGAGGCGAAAATTATCGAGTCCGCTGACCCTGGTCCACGACCCTGCTGCGTCGGGAATCGAACCCTGGTCCCGGGCCGTTCTCTGCTTACGGATCTGCCGCCTCTAACCAGTGAGCCACACTTCTCACAGTCTATTATCTGTTTATACTTTGTTATTACTGTTTTCTCCTCTTTGAGTTTCAGGATCTACCATGTTACAATTGTACCCATCCAACCGAAAATTATAGATGTACATAGAGTTCTTCACTCTGATTTAAACCCCATGGGGTCATTGTTCGAAAATTTAGGATTTGCCTTGATTCTCTGCATCTCAGTTTCCATTCCTGATCTCCTCCCCTCTCATGTGGCAGAATGCATTCAAGTGCATAAACTTTTAGGAGTTTCCAATCACTGTTGTGCATTACCTCCATGTGCTTGGCTACTGCATTGCTCCTGTATAGGTTTGTTGTTGCTCTTACATGCTCCAAAATGCGTTTCTTGAATTCATTTTTGGTGCTCCCAATGTATTTTAGTGAGCACGGGCATTCGATCACATATACCACATGTGTACTTGTGCAGTTAATCAGTTGTCTTATTTGACACATTTTTTTATTTGGTTACATCACTTCCTTCTTGTTTACCGCAATTTGGCATATCTTGCAATGTTGACATTTTATAAATCCCTTGGTGTTGAGCCACTGGATTCCTTTTTTCCTTTTGTATGGTCTTGTATTGTTACCGCTGCGCCTCTCACCAGGCCGGGTCACCCCCTTGCTCCTCCTGCCGCCTCCTGCTCCAGCCTGCCTTGCCAGCCTTGCCAGCCTGCCTAGCCGCATTTCCCGCTGCCGCAGACGCCCCCCCTGGTCCCACGAGCGGCCCAGCCACTGCAGAGCCGGCCGCTCGCCCGTTCCCGCCGCTGCTTGCCCAGGCCCCGCCCACCACCGGCCCATTGGACGAGCCGCTCCCGCCGCCCAGCTGACCCGCCCTCACGTCCCCCTTCTTAAGGGGACAGCTAGGAGTGCTCGGGAGTGACCGCTGCGCCTCTCACCAGGCCGGGTCACCCCCTTGCTCCTCCTGCCGCCTCCTGCTCCAGCCTGCCTTGCCAGCCTTGCCAGCCTGCCTAGCCGCATTTCCCGCCGCCGCAGACGCCCCCCTGGTCCCACGCGCGGCCCAGCCACTGCAGAGCCGGCCGCTCGCCCGTTCCCGCCGCTGCTCGCCCAGGCCCCGCCCACCACCGGCCCATTGGACGAGCCGCTCCCGCCGCCCAGCTGACCCGCCCTCACGTCCCCCTTCTTATGACGCCCCCAGAGCGACCGCGCAGCGGACGCGCGCAGCGGGAGCACCGAATGAGCGCCGAAGGTGCACCAAAGGTAAGCCCGTCTACGCCCGTCCGCGCCTGGACCGCGCCCAGCGCCAGGACCCCTGGCCCCCACCGCCGGAAGCCGACCAGACGAACCTATGACTCCACCGAACTCAACGCTCTCAACACCGGCCGAACCCCGGGATGCTACCGAGCCACACCGAGACGCACCCATGGACCCTTCAGCTGCCACTCCTGCAAGTTCACCTGCAACGGGACCCATGCCACACCAGCACCCACCAAGCCGAACTCCAGCAGCATCCACCTGAAGTGCATCCTGCTCAACACCCGCTCCGTCCACAGACACGCCGTCGAGCTTTGGAACCTGCTCGACACCACAGACCCAGACGTCGCCTTCCTCACGGAAACCTGGATGAACGCCTCCTCAGCGCCCGACATCGCCATCGCCATCCCGGACGGCTACAAGATCATCCGGAGGGACCGCGTCAACCAGACAGGAGGAGGCATCGCCATCATCCACAGGAACACCATCCACATCACGACCAACACCGACGACACCCCCGCACCCGCCGAACACCTGCACTTCCAGATCCACCTCAACCCCAAGACCACCCTCAGAGGCACCCTCATCTACAGACCCCCGGGACCACGCACACAATTCAGCGAGGACATCGCCGACTTCGTCAGCCCGCTCGCCCTCCCCTCAGCCGACTACATCCTCCTCGGAGACCTCAACTTCCACCTGGAGAACAACAACGACCGCAACACCACCACCCTGCTGGACAACCTCGCCAACCTCGGACTCAAGCAACTGGTGACCACCCCCAGCCACTACGCCGGACACACACTCGACCCGATCTTCTCCTCCAGCAAGGACATCGCCTTCAGCCACGCCACGGGACTCCAATGGACGGACCACATCTGCGTCCATTTCAGCTACAGAAGGACCACGCTCCACCATCACCAGCAACAGGCTCCCCGCAGAAGCTGGAACAAGATCACTGCAGACCAGCTCACTACTTCCCTGAGCAAAACCCTCCCACCAGCACAACGAACCCCAGCCAAGCGGCCACCAACCTCACGAAATGGATCAGCGACTGCGCAGACGACCTCGCCCCTCTGAAGACCCAGCCGAGCAGACCCGGCAGCAAGAAAGCCCCATGGTTTAACGACGAACTGAAGAGCTCCAAGAAGAACTGCAGAGCACTCGAGAAAACCTGGCGCAGAGACCCAACACCGGACAACATGACTGCCCTCAAGCTCGCCACCCGAAAACACCACCAGCTGATCCGCGCCACCAAGAAAACCGCATTCAAGGAACGACTGGACAACAACGCACACAACAGCAAGGAACTCTTCAAAATTGTGAAAGAGCTCTCCAACCCCAACGCCGGAAACAACGACATCACCCCTTCGCAAGACCTCTGCAACTCCCTCGCCTCCTACTTCCACAACAAGATCGCGGACATACACAACAGCTTCAGCACTCAACCAACGCACGCCACGACCGAACCGCCGCCCCCCACCACCACCCTCCGCGCCTGGACCCCGATCAGCACCGAAGACACCATCCGCACGATGAACTCCATCCACTCCGGATCTCCGACCGACCCCTGCCCTCACCACGTCTTCAACAAGGCCGACGCTGTCATCGCACCCCACCTGCGGGACATCATCAACACCTCCTTCGACATCGCCACCTTCCCGGAGAGCTGGAAGCACGCCGAACTCAGCGCTCTACTCAAGAAACCATCAGCAGACCCTACCGACCTCAAGAACTACCGCCCCATCTCGCTGCTCCCGTTTCCGGCCAAAGTCATCGAGAAGACCGTCAACAAGCAACTGGCCGCCTTCCTCGAGACGAACGGCTCCCTCGACCTCTCGCAGTCTGGCTTCCGGGCCAACCACAGCACCGAGACCGCCCTGATCGCAGCTACAGATGACATCCGAGCCCTGCTCGACAACGGAGAAACAGCGGCCCTCATCCTCCTGGACCTCTCCGCGGCCTTCGACACTGTCTGCCACCGCACCCTAGTACAGCGCCTCAGCAACGTCGGAATCCAGGAGAAGGCACTGGAGTGGATCACCTCCTTCCTCGCCGGAAGGACACAGAGAGTCCGCCTCCCCCCGTTCAGATCGGAAGCCACCGAAGTCATCTGCGGCGTTCCTCAAGGCTCCTCGCTCAGCCCAACTCTCTTTAACGTCTACATGAGCCCCCTCGCAGCCATCGCACGCCAGCACAACCTGAACATCATCTCCTACGCAGACGACACCCAGCTGATCCTCTCCCTCACCAACGACCCCGCCACCGCCAGAGCCAACCTGCACGAAGGGATGACAGACGTAGCCAAATGGATGTCGAACAGCCGCCTGAAACTGAACTCGGACAAGACGGAAGTCCTCATCCTGGGATCCTCACCCTCCGCCTGGGACGACTCCTGGTGGCCCCCCGCCCTGGGCAGCGCACCCAAACCAACTGACCACGCACGCAACCTAGGCTTCATCCTGGACTCCTCCCTCTCCATGACCAGACAAGTCAACGCCGTCTCCTCGTCGTGCTTCAACATCCTGCGAATGCTACGCAAGATCTTCCGATGGATCCCCACCGAGACCAGGAAGACGGTCACCCAGGCCCTCGTCACCAGCCGTCTGGACTACGGCAACTCCCTCTACGCCGGTACCACCGCCAAACTCCAGAAGAGACTTCAGCGGATCCAGAACACCTCAGCACGACTCATCCTGGACACCCCCCGCCGCAGCCACATCTCCGGACACCTGAGAGACCTGCACTGGCTCCCGGTCAACAAGAGAATCACCTTCCGGCTCCTCACCCACGCACACAAAGCCCTACACAACCAAGGACCAGGATACCTCAACAGCCGCCTCAACTTCTACGCTCCCACGCGCCAGCTTCGATCGACCAGCCACGCCCTCGCCGCCGTCCCCCGCATCCGAAGAGCCACCACAGGAGGAAGGGCCTTCTCCTACCTGGCCGCCAAGACTTGGAACTCCCTTCCGACCCACCTCCGCCTGACCCAGGACCACCTCGCCTTCAGGAAGCAGCTCAAGACCTGGCTGTTCGAGCATTAGCAGTCCCCCCCCCCCAGCGCCTTGAGACCCTCCGGGTGAGTAGTGCGCTATACAAATGTTCTGATTGATTGATTGATTGATTGATGGTGGCTCTGTATTAGTCTGTCTTTTAAATTCCTTGCTCTCCTAAATGTTACCAAGGGATGTTTTCCCATAATTTTGCCAGTTGTTTGATCCAGGTGCAACAATTTCCAATTTTTTCTTAGGATGTTGACAATTTGTTTGGATTCCTTAGTGTAATCTAGAATCAATCTTATTTCTCTTTTTTCCGGTATTGGTTCATTCAAAGTTTTTTTCGATTCTTGTTTAGTTGTCAGTGCATCCTTTTGATTTTTCATATTTGCTCTTTGCCATTCTTTTCTTATGGTGTTTTTATTATAACCTCTGCTTTTAAATCTTTGTGCCATGGCTTTGCTAGTTCTTATCCATTCACTTTCCTCTGAGCATATTCTCCGAATTCTAAGGAATTCGCCATACGGTATATTTTCCTTCACAGATGATTTATGGAAGCTTTCATAGTGCAAAGTGGAGTTGGTGGCTGTTTCTTTCCTGTGTAATGTGGTTTCAACTTTATTGTTTCTGATATAGATTTCCGTATCCAGGAAGGTAGCTTTTTCCTTACTTATTTGGTAAGTGAATTTGATGTTCGAACTAGATGAGTTAAGAATTTGGAAATACTCTTCAAATTCATCACTTGTTCCTTCCCACACAATAAGTAGGTCATCTATATACCTTGTCCATTTTGCAATTTTTTCCACATACACATCGTTGTCCGGGTGCCATGCCACCTGCTGCTCCCACCATCCCATTGTGAGGCATGCGTATGCTGGGCTGAATGAGAAGCCCATGGCACATCCATGAACTTGTTGGTATATTTCTTCCCCAAACTGAAAGATATTTTGTGTCAAACACATTTCTATCATGTCTATTAGCATCTGGTTATGTCTGTTGAACTGAATATCACGTTCCTTTAGAAAAAATGCACATGCATTTAGGCCACACTCGTTGTCAATGTTCGTATACAAAGATACGACGTCCATTGTGACTAAATAAAAATTTGGTTGCCAAGATAGATCTTCCAGATGTTTCAAAAGGTCTGTTGTGTCTCTTAAATAAGAGCTCAAATTAGTAACAAATGGCATAAGGAAAAATCAATGTAGTTTGCAACTGGTTCCATTAAAGACCCTTTAGATGACACAATTGGTCTCCCTGGTGGTTTAAGTGGATTTTTGTGCACCTTTGGTAGGAAGTAAATCGTGGCGGTCACTGGATGTTCGGTACTTAGGAATTTCTTTTCATCTTTTCATCCAAGAGTGATGTCACTGACCATGTCATGAGTGATGTAATATGTGACGTCATCAGCAGTGCATTGCACGCGCAAGTTATAGTGAGTCCAACTAACTATAACGTGGGAATTTCAATGGTTTTATGCGAGTAAAATTTCCAGCTAACTATAACTGGTGTAAAACCTATGGTTTTTTCAGTGAATTTAATAGGTTTTTTAAATGCTAATTCCTAACTATAACTGGTGTGAAACCTATGGTTTTTTCAGTGAATTTCATAGGTTTTTTAATAGCAAATCTCTATAGGTATGAAAAGTAATAATTTTTATAACGAATTTTATATTGTGTAAATATGTTTTTTGTTTTTTTTATTGTTTGCCCCGGGGCGCTCCCGGGGCGCGTACCGGTGAACGCACGGGTGAGCGCAATGTTACGGCGCGCCCCGGGGCGTGCACGGGGGAGCGTCCCGAGAGCGCTATTCCCGCGAACAAAAACAACATCATGACGTTTCGCGTAGTGGCGTCATGCGTCATATGACGCACTGCGTAAGCGCACCCGGAACCACGCGATCGAATACGATCGCGCAACGTCATGACACACTTACGCAACGCGCCCCGGGGCGCGTAGCGTAAGCGCGTCGGGTCATGTGAGCTGAAAATAACAATTTTCATTGGTACAGATCAGTTTTGGTTTCCAAATGATGAAAGCTTGGATCATGTGACTTGAAAATAACACTTTTCATTGGTCCAGAACACTTTTTTTTTTCAAATGATGAAAGCCCCCACCTTTTTCCTCACTCTGACTTTCTACTTTGAGAGAGGAAGACCTGTATCTGATTCTGACAATGGCATCATTAGTAGCTGCAGCTGGTGGACCCCCTCCACCACCACAACCACCTAGAAAGGAAGGACCACCATTCCAGTTCCTTGTCCCTGAGCAAGAAGAGGATGAGGAGGAAGAACAGGAGGAGGAGGAACAACACAGGCAATTTTTGCCTGAAGAGCCAAGACAGAGTCACATAAAAGTGCATTTTATTTGGGACTTCTTCTCCCACCCTCCTGGGCAGAAGAAAGTGAATGCCCCTAAGGTTAAGTGCCTTATTTGCGGAGATATCCTTTCCAGGGGCAATTCCAAGAAGAAATATTCATTCGGCAACTATACTATGTTGCGCCACATGCAAAGGTTGCATCCTAATAATCTTGCTCAAGCAGAGGTTCGTGCCATGGCGCAAAATCAGAAGAATCCACAGCCCAGCACCTCCTCTGCCAAAGTATCACATGCAGCACCTAAAGGACGGCAAATGGTGCCCAATATTCAAAAAAAAATTGGCAGTCTCAAATTTGTATGTGTCTTCTGTGGCAAGACACTGTGCTATGGGGAACTAAGCGTGATCCTAATAAGCAATGCGGTGGAAAACCATCAATGTAACCAAAAGAAGAATCAATAAATCTTTTTTTTTTGCTCCTGTTGAGCCATTTGTAATTCCTTTTTTTGTTGTTCCCCCCAAAAAACACCCAAAAAATTATAAAAGTGTTCAAAAAATCAAAAAAAAAATGTTCAGAAAAAAAGTAAAAAAAATATAAAACAACAAAAACATTTAAAAAAAAGTTATTTTCAGAACTACCTCCCATTTTTTAAAAATTACTAAAATTTTTAGCACTCTTGACAAAAAAAACAAGAGAAGGAGAGCATAAGAGAAAGAGAAAGAGAGAGTATTGTTAAGAGGCAGACAGCAAGAGGGAGCAACACAGAGGTACTGTGTAATACATAGTAAAACAGTGTAAAAGATATAAGAAAGTGTAAGAGAGAAAATGAAAAAAATATAAGGGTGTGAAACAAAGAAAGAGAGAAGAAGAATACTAAAGCAGAGGCACATGAAGAATGTGAGTGGCTGTAAAGAGTAAAAGGAAAGAGAAAAATTATGTACAAATAAAAGGTAATAACGGAACCAGATTTAAATAACACTGGTGAGGGAGAGAGAAAAAAAAGTAGTGTGCATAACTAAAGAGGGAGAAATATTGAATTAGGATAACACATGGGGAGTGACAAAGAGAGAGGACAAAGAGAGTAAAGGAAACAGTACCTGAATGGGCTTGAGTGAAACAGCAAAAAAAGATAAGTAATGCAGTGTGTGTGACTTACAGGGAGTCAGTGGGTGTAGGTCGGAGTGTGGGTGTGTAAGGTGTGTCTGTGGTTGTGGTTGTGTGGAGTGTTTTGGTGTGGGTAGAGATGAGGGTGTGTGAAATATGTGTGACAAGTGTATGAGTGTGGAGTGTATATGTGTTCGATGTATGTGTGTGTATGGAATGTGTGTGTGTGTTTGAGGAGTGTGTGTGGGAGGATTTTTTTGTGTGTATGAGGTATGTGTGTGGTGTGTGTGTGGGGTGTGTGTTACAGGTGTGTGTATGTGTTGGGAGGGGGATGAGGTATATGTGTAGGAGTAAGGTAAATAATTAAGAAAAAGAGAATGAGTGAAGAAGCAAAGGAAGGGAACAGTGGGTAAGTGAAGTAAAGAATAGGGATCAAAAGAAGTTGAATATGATAGGGTAAATAGGGAAAGGGGAGTAAACATGGAGAATAAGAATAAGTGAGAGAAGCAGAGTAAAAACACAGGAGTGAGGTAGATTGAGAAAATGTTAGTGACCTTAAAGCAAAGGGTGATAACAAACTACATTTTTTTAGTCATACTTACCATATAATAAATGTAACTTTAATTTTTTTTACTACAGTTGGTATCTGTGAAAGAGAGAAGAAAAAATAAGTTATAATTAGTAAAATATGTATTTTAAATTAAAAGACACAAATGAAGAGGTTACAAATCATAACACTCTATTTAGAAATAAAGTTAGAGTGGAGAACACAGAAAGGGAAATAAACTAAGGTAGAAGGACAAAAAGAGGGAAAAAGAAATAGAATGAGAGCAAATTACTAAGAGTAAGGCATATAGATTCACTGAGACAGAGGAAGGGAAGAACAGAGAAATGAACTGAAGGGAAGAAAGATACTAAAACAATGTGAGTTAGCAAAACTAAATCAGGAAACAGTAGTAAGTAAAAAGATAATGACTGAGACAGAAAACTGTCTAATTAAGGATGCATTTAGAGGAATGAGGAATAGAAGATAACTGAGAGTAAGTGAAGAATAGTCATAGAGTGAAAGGATGAAGGGAGAGAGGATAATATACAACGATTGAGGGAAATGGACTGAGGAAGTTAGAAGGCAGACACACTAAGAGAAAAACTGAGTGAGGTGGAGTACAATGAGTGAGAAAAGGAAATGAGTAAGGGAGCAAAAAAAGGAAAGAGAGGAGAAGACGACAAACAGTGGTACTGAGAGAAAATAATTTGGTGATGAAAGTAAAGAGAAGGGCATTGAAAGAAAAAAAATCAGGGATAGTAATAGAATCAGAGTAAAAGAAATCGGATGAAGAACGATGAGAGAAGAACAGTGAAGTTGTTCTAAAAGAAATGATAGAAGGTAGATAAACACAAGTGAACATAAGAAAAGGACAGTGAGGCACTGAGGACATAGAAGTAGTGAACGAAAAACAGAGAGAAGAGGTCAAAAGTAAGGATTAAACAAAGATAAGCAAGGAAGAGTGGGTGATTTATAGTGATAGAGTGCGACAATACTGCTGAGTGACTAAAGAGGAATTACTAAAAGAGCAAAGGAGTAAAATACGGAAAAGGGAAGTAAAGCAGAGAGACTGAAAGCTGAAAAGTTATGCAAGGGAGAGAGGGGATGCACAAAGTTGAAATGAGAATGAGGGGTTGTCAAAGAAGTGGAGTAAAGGAACGGGGGTTACAGACAGTGTGAGAAAGACATTATAAGTGAGTAAAAAGAGCTGAAAGAGGACGGAAAAAGAAAAGTGAGCGTCAGACAATGGGAATACAATTTAATTTACACAATCCAAAGTATACAATAACTTGTACAACATGTTACAAAGTTTATTTTTGCTGTTCTCAGAATATATTGAATTTCACTTAAAAGAGTGTCATCATATGACAGCGGGAAAAAAAAACACAATCTAAAAGATTGTGTTTAAAAAAAAACCTTAGATACTGACAAATCACAAATCTACGCTAATCTTAGATTGACTTACTTTTCCTTGAGGCCAAATACTGTATCATGGTGGTCCTTTTAGCGTTGGAAAGTACTTTGCTGTTCACTTAAAAATCCATTTCATCGACTTTCTAGAAGAAAAGCTCCAAGAACATCTGAAATATTTTCAATATTTTCATATACTCCTTTTTTCAGTCATGACTCTTTACTCATTCCTGCACCTTTCTATTTGGCCAAATAGTGTCAGATGTATGAGTATTTGTTCAAATTAATTCTAAGGCACTCTGAAATGATCTTTTTCCCGACGTTCTGAAAGAAAGGCTCTACAACATTTTCACAACATTTAAATATTTGTAAAACCATCTCTGACTCACTCATGTTCATCATTTTGTATAATACTAACCTCACTTATTATGAGATCCAATTACAGTACCTATATGACAAGTAAATTTTTTATATTGCCTGGAACACTTTTACTCAGAATATATTTTTAAACAGCAAAATAACCTTTATAAACTATTCTCGTCTTCATATGGCAATTAATTTTACCTAAATTTTGGCTGTAAAAACACTAGGGGGCATATTACCAACAACTAGCGATAATTTTTGTCTCTAACTTGTTTAGAGACAAAAATTATCGCCGCACATCGTCGATTTTTATCGCAGATAAACCTTGCTATTAGCAAGGTTTATCACAAATGCGATAAAAAACGGCCGCAATGCATGAATATCGCTGAAAAGTCAGCGATATTCATGCATTATCGAGCAAATGCTCTTAGCCATGTTATCCACCTCCCATTGGATAACATGGTGAAGAACTGCTCAGGGCAGGTGTTAGCTTTTGGAGATATTCGCGCTTAGCGCGAATATCTCCAAAAGTTGGTAATAGGAGATAGCGATGTTAGCGACTGTTTCCAGTCGCTAACATCTTGGCACGCCCACTTTGCATGTCATTAGTGATAAATATCACTGACATGCAAAGCGGGGCCCAAGATGGTCGCTATCTCCTATTAGCTGTCACTAACTGGTGTTAGCGACAGCTTGGTAATAGGGAGATAATTTTATCTCCGCTTTCTTGGCTTTTAAAGCCAAAAAAGCGGAGATAAACCCCCTTGATAATATGCCCCTAGGTATGAATTTATAAAGCCAAAAGGCAAACGTTGTTTGAAAGTCAAATGAGTGTCCTTACATTGGGTCCAACCTTTAGACGTTTTTAAATAGCATGTGTAATGCCCTGATGTTGTAGAAGGACCATCATGAAAAATAATAGCTACAGTTGCAAAGGTTCTTCCTGATATCGATAACTGAGAAGCCACGAAATTTTTAATAGAAGTTGTCAATTTAGTTCCATCAGGTCTACATCGTTGGAACATTAAAATGACATAGTGACCATAATTTTGTAGAAATAATGTGGACAGCATTGCAGACTTACATTGGGTACACACCATATTGTGATCCGCTGCTTTAACTAGATTATTAAAAGGCACTGATTTGCAGTCTGGTAAAGTCAAATATATAAATCTTTCAGAGTCTATTCTAGTAGTACTTCAAGCACAGTTATCACAGTCATGTTGCCATTGATAAGAAAGGTTAAAAAGATTTTTTATATCTACTCCTTCATCTTGCAATACATCAAACATATACATTAAAAATTCCTGACAATCCTGCTGAATATTATGTGAAAATTGATTTTGACCTGAACATATGTCTAGAAGATTTCTAATATCTGAAACACTTTCTATTTTTGCTCTATCACTACTACATTTCTCTAACACAGAATTCAATAAACAGCACAATGTTTGTTCCCGATTTTCGACAATCTGTTTTTGTAAATTTTGAAGAAAAAAAACAACATTAACTACTACATTAGCATAGCAGTTGACACCAGAACTGTTTTCAAACTGAAATCCAACAACATCCTCAACAGAATCCTTTTTCCTTCTGCTTACAATTACAGTTTCATCTACTTGTTGTCTTTTTGCTACTACCTCACTGCAATTACTCTCATTTCTTCTTTTTCGGCCTACCACACGTTTTTCAATCAGAGGATATTGAGGCAAATGTGGAGCATACTCTCTTCTTAACCTATTGTATTCTTTAACACAATCTAGATCTGCACAAATCTTTGTTTCATCACACTCAATCAAGTACAATCCTGATAAAGTTCTAACTCGTGATATTGCCACATATGCCATACCCTCTTTAAACACAGAACTTCCAATGTTCACCAAAGCGCTATCTACACTTAAACCTTGAGACTTATGAATTGTCACCGCATATGCCAAACAAACAGGAAACTGTTTTTGGCGAACATATAAGTCTTTCACGAGCAAAAATCTAGCTGAACAACGACAAATTTGTTCTATTTCATCAATGCCTTCAAATTTAATTTTTATAATTTCAATTCCATCTCTATTTTTGTAATTCACAAAACCAACAACATGACCCATTGCTCCATTTACCAGACCTCTTTCAACATTTAAATTCCTTCTCAAAATGATACGACAATTTAAACACACATTCAGAGTCTTTTCAAAACCAGCAGTTTTAGATATAGTCTTCTCCAATGAATCCAATTTTGATTTCAAATTTTCTGACAAAATAATTGTTGCTCCCATATGCTCTATTTTATCTATAGTTTCCAGTTTCACTATCTCCATTTTCTAACTTCAGCATTTTGTTGTTGAACATGGAACATTCTTTCAGAGTAGGCATCAAACATATGGCAGATTTCTTCTAGTTAATTTTCTTAAAAATATTCTCTGGAAGAATGTTTTCATTTGGGTACAAATTAGAAATTAACTGTCCATGTAAAGCTTCTTTCCCTTGTTGACTTATTTTTCCTACTCTTACATCTTGTAAAATATTTTTATAATCTTCATCCTTTGCCTGCCGCATATTTTGAAGCAGTTCTGCATATTTGAAGTTTAACCATATATTAACGTTTCCAATGCTTCCTAGTCACTTCCTGGTATCTTCATGTGTGAGCATTTTGAACACAGGTTGTCCTTTCACTGGAGTCAACTGCAGAAGATCTCCAAAAACAATAATATGTTTTCCTCCAAATACAACATCATAGTCTGTTCTAAGAATTTCTTGCATTCTCAAATGCACAAAAGCAAGCATTATATTTGACACCATGCTTACTTCATCAATGATAAGAAGATTCATTTTCTTCAGGACTCTCGAAACTTCGGAACACGCATCTCCAGATAGCTTGTGATATTGCAATTTGTTATCATGCTCCACTGGCAGCATCAGTAAACGATGTAAAGTAATCCCTTTAATATTATGTGCTGCCAGCCCAGTTGGAGTGGTAACAACACAAGACAGCGGTGATTCAGTCCTTTTCTGCAGATAAGATGCAATTGCTTTAATCAAAAAACTTTTTCCAGTTCCCGCTTCTCCACTCACGTACAGTTGGACAGGCTTAAATTATGTACATGAGCACTCTTTCTTCTTATGACTCAATCCATGTTCAACCTGTTCTGTGACTTCGTCATATATCAGTTTCTGCTCAAGGTTTAATTGTTTTACCAAATCTTCTAAATGAATTACATCCTCTTGAGCTTGCTCCATAGCTCTTTCCACTTCATCCATGGCAGTGGCAGCTTCATTTTGGATAATTGGTCCTCCTAGTGGATCCTGACTCAATGAAGCAGAACTCTGACTGCCTTGAGAACTATCTCTCGCAATCTCTGCAGCAATTGTTGATTCTTGCTCTATTTCTTCATTCAACATTTGCAGATAATTTGGAAAAACAGGACATTCTATTGCATCCTTCGTAGCATTAAAAGAGTCTTCATAACAGAGAAAATCTCCAAGTAGTTCCTCTTCTTCTCGCCATGGTTTAAAGAGTTGCAAAAGAGCCAAATAGTAAAATTCTCTTTTGTCTGGAGTTTCACAACTCAATTTTCGATGATTAATCAAATGACCTTTTTTCTGTTTCACTAGACATCCTTCACATCCAATGATTCCATATATTCCATTATTGATATCTTCTCTGATGTTTCTTTTATAAATATATCTTTGCAGAACTTCATAGAGACAAACGTTCTCAAGGTGAGGACTTCTATTTGGATAGTATGTATCCAACATGTTTGTCTTCAAAATATCTGTACTTTCTGGTTCTTTCTCCGCCAAATACTCTATCTCTTGTACAGATTTCAAAACTCGATTTCGTGTTGCAGCAGGACCTAGACTCACCCAAATGATGGTTCTAGATTTATCATAGAGACTTGCTGTCGACAATCGATCAGAACATTCATATGCTCCAATTTCTCGATGCGACAACATCTTCAGACTGTAACTGTACAATTTCTTGCTTAGGCTCTTTTCATGTGAAATGTCCTCCCACATTTCCTTCAGTTCTGTCTTTTCTTTTTTTGTGATGTAAGACGTCACATATCGAGCTACAGCAATAGAGTTGTCAGCAACGAATTGAATATCCATGTTAGCATTCCACATGGACAAAATCACTGGGTCATTGATGTACTTGGACTCTTCGTTTCTTTTTAAATTGTATGTATTTTTTGGTGATTGACACCACAAGGCGCTGAGATGCCAAGATCCGGATGGCATCGAGGTGATGTCTAAGTTGCGGACTGATGTGCGAATGGGGCCAAAGGCAGCGTAACAATATTTTCTGTATGGAAGATACCACTAGGCGTTGAGATGCCAAGATTCGGATGGCACCGAGGTGATGTCTAGCAAGTTGGTGTGGTCATCCTACAATGCTGAAACTCGGCGTGGGTCACCCCATTAGCCTGTGAGATGGCGTCAGTAGCGGACCGATGTGCGAATAGGCCGAAGGCAGCACAACGCGCCAAGATCCGGATGTCACCGTGGTGGTTTCATAGTTGAGAGGCACTTCATCTGCAGTGGGGCGCCGAGATCCGGATGGCACCGAGGTGATGTCTAGCAAGTTGCTGTACTTGTGTGGTCATCCTACAATGCTGAAACTCGGCGTGGGTCGCCCCATTAGCCTGTGAGATGGCTGTTCTTTGGATTTGGGCCTGGTCCACTAAAATGGCCCTGGGACACCTTAGAACTCGGACGCTCGATTTTTTTTTCCTTTCCTGTACATGCAAAAAAAGGTAAATGCCCGGTATGTTACACGCTTCATCTGCCACGATGAACTCTCCAGAGGAACCGAAAAAAAATATAGTTGTGGTAACTATACCATGCATCGTCATATGGAGAGGTGGCACCAATTAATTATAGTGCTGCATAAAAGAGAGATTTGGAGGAGAACCCCTGACCTGCTAGTACATTCATCAAAGAAGTGGCACTGAGAGCTTCAGAGGCAAGGGAAACGGTCCCAAATATTTAGAAGAACTTTGGAAAGATTAAAATGACATGTTTAGATTGTGGTAAATTAATTTCATGTGGGCAGATGAGTGTTACTCTAATAAATACAGCATATGAACATCATCATAGTCGATGGTTGGTAGAGACATTTTGACTATATCCTGGACCTGCCCGTCCTCGCCCAAAATGGCGCCGGAATAAATGGGACTCGTAACTCCTTGTTGTGTACTGGTTGCAGAACCTTGAAATCACGAGATACGTATGCAGTTTTGAAGCACATAGCGGGCGGGGACGAGAATTGATTGAATATTTCGACATCCCTATTGATATTAAGTTCTGATGTGTTATTGATTACTGTACTGTTGAAAATTCGAATTAACGTCACCCATGGTACTTGCCCGCAAATGTATATCTAGATAATTTTATTGTAACTGGCCCTGTCGTATTTTAATTATAAAATGTACGTCCACCGATTCCGTAACTGTTAGACACCTTAGTTTTTGCAACCTAATGGCCCGCCCGTTACGTTCCTCTACAGTGTAAATGTCTATTCATCATATACGATTACAGTTTGCTCCGTGGCAGGCCCACGTGGTTATAGGCTCGTATTTGTATAATGAAATTTTCACAATAAAGGTTTTTAAAAGAAAACATGGTAGTAGTGTATACATTGGTAAAGTTTTTAATAATAGTCACTGTTTTAGAATCATTAAAAGGCAAGTGAAATAAAGCAGACCAATTACATGAAGGGTAAAAGGTATAATACGAAGGAACGCAGTAAAGATAAATGGTCAAGGGCTGTTGTGTTTTCTATTCCTGCAACATAAAGTGATCGATAAGAATCTCATATTCAGGCGTATCGGCGACTAAGACAGCAGGTCGACCCTCTTTTGCTCAACGGCTCTGTCATGGGACGAAGAAACGCTCTTTTTCTCGAAAAAAGAATATATTTTACTTGCAGGACAGTTGTAAAATTTCCGGGAAAGTACATTAGCCTGGAACATTATAACATATATTTAAGAGAAAATAATGTTCGGAAGTAATTAAAAGCGTAATTTTTAGGTGATATGACCAAGGCTTTCATCATTAGAATAAGAAAAGTAAAATGAACCAATGAAAAGTTTTATTAACAAGTCACATGACTTGTTATGCTTACGTTAAGCGCTGCGCGCCCCGGATGACTTCCGGATGCGCTAACGCGGCGCGTCATATGACGCATTACGCGACAACGCAGGTCCAGAATATAGTCAAAATGTCTCCACCAACCAGCGGTCGAAACACAACCCCTTTCAGCAGGCTAAATAGTTCTGTTAAATGACAACAGAAGGGACAGGCAACAAGAACCATCAGTCAAAGAGGGGAGGGCTAGTTCTTCTCTACCGGGTTACATTGGGGCGCTACCGGAACTGATCGAATTGGTAGTCTACAGTGTTTCTGGATGTTTCAGACCGAAGCTGGGGTTAGCATGAGAGCAGCA
This sequence comes from Lissotriton helveticus, assembly GCF_964261635.1. Classification (NCBI taxonomy): domain Eukaryota; kingdom Metazoa; phylum Chordata; class Amphibia; order Caudata; family Salamandridae; genus Lissotriton; species Lissotriton helveticus. The sequence continues at coordinate 764,227,918 of NC_136067.1, read as the reverse complement.
CCATTTCGTAGCTCCGTTGTGGCCATTCCGCAACCAATCATGGCAGCCGCTCTTTATCGTTATTTTGGGCGGGGTGGGTGGCGGAGCCGAGCTGTTTTGCAGCCATCATTGTGTGGAGTTCAGTTCATCTCACTAGTTTTGTATTTGTCATGAGGGGTTGTTCCTAATGTTTCTATTTTAGCGAGGTCAAAAAGAGATCCCATTAGTGGCCTACTGATTTTGCTCGATTCCTTTTCTTTTTTTTTACACGATTTTTCGTTATCTGCAAAGACTAAACAGAGTATTGCGACTCTGTGTTTGTTTGTAAATAGAGAATGAACCAAAGAGAACTAATTCTAAAACAGTAAATACTTGGATAACAATCAATCAAATGGAGAGAGAAGCAGGCACGACGGATTACAACGGGGGCAAAGGCCTGCGTTAACTACCTTTCACTATCTGCAAAGAGAGAGTACTCCTAATAGAAATGAGGGGGGGGGGCACCATTCAAAGCAGATCAGTGTGCATAAACACGAAAATGTTTTCACTTACCACGTACTTGACATTCGACAGCTTATGATATTTGCTATTAAAAAAACATTGAAATTCACTGAAAAAACCATAGGTTATAGACCATATATAGTTAGGAATTAGCATTTACAAAACCTTGAAAATTCACTGAAAAAACCATAGGTTATAGACCATATATAGTTAGGAAGGATGTATGACGTTACTCCGCATACCGTTACAACTACCTACCATTACAACGCGACCATTAAAACGCATACCATTACAACGCATAGCGCTTTGGGGTGCTGGATAGTGGTAAGTATAATTTACTATTCTAACTCCAGTCCCCGTGGACCCTAGGGAAGGTGTTGGATAGTAAATTATACCATTCCCTGTCCTATAGCGCCCCCCAGCGCAATGCGTTGTAATGGTATGCGTTATAAAAGTCGCGTTGTAATGGTAGTGCGGAGTAACGAATGCGTTGTAACAGGTGCATACCAGTTAGGAATTAGCATTTAAAAAACCTTATTTTACTCACACAAAACCATTGAAATTCCATATATAGTTAGTTGCACTAACTATATATCGCGCACCCGCAATCCACTGCTGATCATGTCACATATTACATCATTCATGACATGGTCAGTGACATCACTGATGACATCACTGATGACATCTCAAATGACATCACTGATGACATCACTGATGACATCTCATTTGACATCAATGACCACATCACTGATGATATCATTCATGTGACAATACAATGCATCTCCTCACATTTTAATATAACCTCTGTTTCACCCAGTGTTAAATACAGAGTATAATTTTTGAAACCATTGACACACCAATACTAGTTACTACATACGTACTCACTGATTCCTACGTCTACACACACATTCACTCATTCACCCATACAATCATTCATACATACAATCACTCATCTTTACAACACTATCATATGCACTCATACACCTATACAGACACTCACACTCTGCCACTCATCCATGGAGTTACTCACACACCTAGTCAGTCCTGTAAAGAATCAATCACACTTCCATTTTCTTGTCTATACAGTTAAACATAGAGCACCTTACATTTTCAAACATATAGTAACACATACTTACTTTCTTATACAATCATTGATACAAGTACACATTGATCTGCACAGAGTCACACACCTCCCAGACAGCCACACACACACTCAGTCTCCCATACAAATACTTGGACAATCAATCAATAACCCATATAGTTAATCATATAGCTACTGATCAACACATGCAGTAGTTTACAGAACAACAGACATAATGATGCACAAATTAAGACAGTTTAGTCACTAACCCATGCACTCAGTGAGACACATTTAATCACTCACTCATACATTCAGTCATGCACCTACTAAATCCTTCGTCCAGACAGTTATACATCTACTCATTCTTCAATATCTAAAACATATTTAAACTTTACAGAAACACACAGTCACTGGATGATGTCATCAGTGATGTCATCAGTGATGTCATTTGAGATGTCATCAGTGATGTCATCAGTGATGTCACTGACCATGTCATGAATGATGTAATATGTGACATGATCAGCAGTGGATTGCGGGTGCGCGATATATAGTTAGTGCAACTAACTATATATGGAATTTCAATGGTTTTGTGTGAGTAAAATAAGGTTTTTTAAATGCTAATTCCTAACTATATATGGTCTATAACCTATGGTTTTTTCAGTGAATATATATATATATATATATATATATATATATATATATATATATATATATTCCCTGAAAAAAACATAGGTTTAACACTCGTTATAGTTAGGAATTAGCATTTAAAAAACCTTTGAAATTCACTGAATAAACAATAGGTTTCACACCAGTTATAGTTAGCTGAACATTTTACTCATACAAAACCATTGAAATTCCCATGTTATAGTTAGTTGGACCCACTATAACTCGCGCGCCCGCAATCCACTGCTGATGATGTCACTTATTACATCATTCATGACATGGTCAGTGACATCACTGATGACATAACTGATGACATCTCTGATGACATCACTGATGGCATCTCAAATGACATCACTGATGACATTATCCAGTGACTGTGTGTTTCTGTAAAGTTTAAATATGTTTTACATATTCAAGAATGAGTGGGTGTATAAGTGTCTGGATGAAGGATTTAGTTGGTGCGTGACTGACTCTATGAGTGAGTGATTACATGTTATGTTATGTTATGTTATGTTATGTTATGTTAATTTTGTCTTTTATAGCGCGCGGCTACTCCATAGAGTGTCCCGGCGCTTTTATTGGGAGAAAAAAAACCTGTAGCAGAAATACACAACACAGTAAAATAAAACAGACCCAGCAAAAGGAATAAAAACGTACTAACGGGCAAAAAGCCAAGTCTTAAGGCCCTTCCTAAAGGACAACAGATTGGGGGTGCTGCGTAATGCCAAAGGCAGAGTGTTCCATTGCTGTGGCGCCAACAGCCTAAAAGAACGACCTCCGATGCGGGCCCTTTTTACTCGAGGGACCACTGCAAGAAACATTGATTCAGATCTCAGAGATCGGGCCGGATGGTAAAAGGCAAGCCTCCTTTGGAGATACTTTGCTCTCGAGGCAGGAAGAGCCTTATGGGCCAAGGTCAAGGCCTTAAAAACTATCCACTTCCGGATAGGCAGCCAGTGAAGCGACTGCAAAAGGCCAGAGACTCTGGCACGTCTGTAAAGGCCAAAAATGGCCCGCGCGGCCGAGTTCTGGACCACCTGCAGCCGTTGCAGGAGATACTCTGGCAGGCCCAGATATAGGACGTTGGAATAGTCCAATCTTGAGCCGATTAAGGCCTGCACTGTAGTTTTCCTATGATCTTCTGAGAATAAGGGAAGAAACTTGCGAAGCATCCGGAGGAGGCCAAAGCATGTTCCCGTTAGACCAAGGATCTGAGATCTTAACGTCAGACCATTATCAATCTTGATCCCCAGATTCTTTGCTAGCTGGGATAAGCATGCTGGAGGGAACATATTAACAGACCACCATTCCTGCCAGTCTGGATCAGATGGGCAGCCGTAGAAGAGTACCTCAGATTTATCTGAGTTACACTTGAGGCTGTTAAGCTGGAACCATTTAAAAACAGCCCCAAGGCACTCACGGATACTCTCTCCATTAAACTCTTCTCCTTTCCCACACGTAAAGAGGAGCTGGGTATCGTCGGCATAGGATACGATCTGGGCCCCAAAAGACTCTGCCAATGCCGCCAAAGGGGTCATAAAGATGTTAAAGAGAGTCGGGCTCAGCACAGAGCCTTGCCTTGCCTTGCGGGACTCCGATTCCCAAAGGTGGCATCACGGCAGAGCTAGGCGAGACCCAGACCGTTTGTCGGCGGCCAGCCAAAAATGATCTAAACCAGCTGAGCACCATCCCCCTCAGACCGATCTCATAAAGTCTGGCGAGGAGACCCTCATGGGGGACGGTGTCAAAGGCCGCCGACAGATCTAGCATTACAAGCATAGCTTTGCCTCCCGAATCCAGTGCCTCTTTAATGGCTTCAGACACCTCCAAAAGCTCCGTCTCGGTGCTTAGATTGGGGCGGAAGCCAGATTGAGTGGTGTGCCGCAAATTATGGGATTCCAAAAAATTGGAAAGCACCAAATGCACATGCTTCTCCAAGATCTTAACCAGCGCGGGGAGGAGAGAGATGGGCCTATAATTGGCCAAAGCCTCAGGGTCTAGGCCCGGCTTCTTGAGAAGGGGGATAACCATCGCCTGCTTCCAAGCCTGCGGGACCACTCCCCGACTCAAGGAGAGATTCAGAAGTGGATTTGCCAACGGATTTACAACTTCTGCCATTTTCGCCAGAAATTTGGCCTGACAGGGGTCAAGAGGCGACCCAGATTTAAGGTTGGCCATAAATACCAATGACGACGAAACTGACATTGGTGGAAAGACTGCCAGTGCTGAACCAGGAGGGGCCAATGGAACTGACCTGTCCCTTCAAGGGAAAAGAGTCCTGAATCGTTCTTATCTTGGTGGTGAAGAATTTGGCAAGAGCAGAAACCCACGGCTCGGAAGGAACGGCCAGAGTCGAGTTAGATCGTGGGGCCGTAAATTCCCTCACAATCGTAAAAATCTCCTTACATGAATTAGAAGCAGCCTCTATCCTCCTAGCGTAGTAGCCTTTTTTTTCAAGGAGGATATCCCGATGGTAGGCATGTGTCTTACTGAATGCATGGGTTAGTGACTAAACTGTCTGAATGTGTGCATCAGTATGTCTGTTGTTGTGTAAGCTGCTGCATGTGTTGATCAGTAGCTATATGAGTGGCTATATGGGTTATTGATTGGTTGCCCAAGTATTTGTATGGGAGACTGAGTGTGTGTGTGGGTGGCTGGGAGGTGTGTGACTCTATGCATAGATGTGTGGGCAGTTGATTCACTAGGTGTATGGGTTCAAGAGTGCATGAGGAAACAGCTGTATGGGCGGTTGACTGTGTGCATGGCTGTGTTGGTGAGTGAATGGATATCTCAGTGCTACATGTCCAAGTAAGTACATATGTAAAACACAGTGCATGTGAGAGTTGGCATATATAAATGACTATACATGAGAGCCAGTGATTGTGCGAGTGGCTGTATGGATCAATGTGTACTTGTATCAGTGATTGTATAAGAGAGTAAGTATGTGTTAGTATATGTTTGTATAATTAAGGTGTTGTCTGTATAACTGTATAGATGAGGAAATGAAATGAAAGGGGAATTTGTAAAGCGCAACTTAGCCCAGGGAGGGCATCAAGGCACAGAGAACAGACATACACATAGTCTCAAAGTGCCAGAGTGCAGATCAGCTAATACGCCTGGGAGAAAAGCCAAGTCTTCAGAAGTTTACGAAAGAGCACCAGAGAAGACTGGCTAGACAGTTCCGAAGGGAGGGAGTTCCAGAGTTTGGGCACCAAGGTGGAAAAGGCTCTACCTCCCCACCTAGCCTTCACAAATCTAGGTACTAAAAGCAGATTCTTGGAGGCTGAGCGGAGAGTTCTTCTGGGGGTATAAACACACAGAAGGGACCTAACACCCTCTGAGCCTGAGCCATATACAGCTCTGTGAGCCAGGTAGAGGAGTTTGAAGGAAATCCTGGAGTGTATCGGGAGCCAATGGAGATCCTTTCTAGCTTGAGTTACCGAGGCCAGTCTGGGAAGGTTCAAGACCATCCTGGCGGCAGCATTCTGCACCATCTGCAGACGATGGATGGATCTCTTGTTAATGCCGCTGTAAAGGGCGTTACAATAATCGAGCCTGGATGAGACCAAGGCGACTGTTACTTGTCTCCGAGCTGCAGGAGATAGATACGGGGCAATCTTCCTCAGAGTTCTTAGAATGGCAAAACAAGTTGACACCGTCCTGTTGACCTGAGGTTCGAAAGATAGGGCCGGGTCGATCAGTACTCCGAGGTTCTTGGCGGAGAGGGTAGGATGAGGGCAGTCTCCCAAGGAGGCCGGCCACCAGTCCTCAGACCACAGATCCTGATTTCCTCCGAAAATCATGACCTCCGTCTTTTCCCCATTTAGCTTTAAGAAATTTCGAACCATCCACTGAGAAACTGCCTCCATGCAAGCTTTAAAATTGAGGGCTGAATCGCATGCCGACTGAGTGATGGAAACCATGATCTGGGTGTCGTCGGCGTACGATAACACCTCAAATCCAAAAGATCTCACCACCTTAGCAAGTGGGGTAACATAGATGTTGAATAGGAGAGGACTCAGCGAGGAGCCCTGCGGTACCCCACATTGCACTGCCTGAGGGGAAGAGAGGAAGTTGCCCATCTTGACTCTCTGCTCTCTATGGTGTAAAAAAGAGGAGAGTAGACTGAGAGCGGTGCCCTCTACCCCAATCCCTTCAAGCCTGGAGATCAGAATTGGCGGGGAGAAGGTGTCAAAAGCTGCTGTGAGATCTAATAACACCAGCAGAGTAGAGTGTCCCCTATCAACCTCAGAGCGGATGTTGTTAATCACACCCGTGAGAGCAGACTCAGTGCTGTGTGCGGCACAGAACCCGTGTTGGGAGATGTCAAAAAGGGTGGAGCTCTACATGAAGGTGGAGAGATTGCGATTGAGGTGAGCCTCAAGTATCTTTGCAGGGGCTGGTAGTAGGGAGATAGGACGATAGTTTTTCAAGACTTTCGGGTCTAAGGATGACTTTTTGAGCAGGGGTTTAACGACAGCCGTTTTCCAAGATAGAGGAAAAATCCCCTCCCTAATAGCCATGTTCATAACCTCTAGTAGGGGTGGGAGAACAACTTCTCTGCACAATTTTAGAGTTTTCAAAGGACAAGGGTCCAAGGGTGAGCATGACTTGGTATTGTCAAGAAGACGGTTAAGATCTTCCATGGTCAGAAGTGGAAAACCGGAAAGACACGGTTTGGAATGGACTTCGACTGGCTCAACCTGAAGGGGGGGAAGTGAGAGGGAAGGAGGTGCAAAATGGGCATCCAGCTCCAGATTACGGGCTTCGAGAGAGCTGTGAATATTACAGAGCTCTTGCGATTCCATGGTGGGGTCAGCCACTTTCGGTGCAGATAGTAAATCAACTATTTTGAACAGATCTCTAGATGAGTTTAGGGAGGCAGTAAGGTTAGTAAAATAACTCCTTTTTTCCGCAACTATAGCCTTCTTGTAGTCCCTCAGCAGTGATAGATGTAGGGCTTTTCCCCCGGGGTCCGGACGGGCGTGCCAGAACCTCTCCTGTTTTCTACACTTCTGGCGTAAAAGCCTGAGATGGTCAGAGTACCAGGGTGGCGAGGGGCTTTTCCGGGCTGAATAGAGTGGTTTTGCCGGAGCTAGGGTGTCTATTGCGTTGGATAAGGCATTGGACAAGCCTAGTGCTGCTATGTTGGGATCTGACAGCGAGAGAGAACTGAAGGCATTCATAAAAGGTGCAAGGGCACCATCATTGATCTCTCTGTAGTTCCTTCTGACCTCACATATATTGCTCTTGGTTTGATTGGGTGGCCTAGGATTAGTATTAAGATAGAAGGGCACTGCCCAATGGTCAGACCAAGACAGCGGAATAGGAGTTCCAGTCCTTAGTCTGGCATCATTAGAAAAGATGCCATCCAGCGTATGGCTGGCAGAGTGTGTAGGGCCGGCAACCATTTGAGCTAAGCCGCATGCGGCTAGCCCTTCCACTAGGAGCATCGTATCTTTAGAATCTGCAGCCTCTAGATGGAAGTTGAAGTCACCCAAGATGTTTAGATTGGGCCTGTCAATGAAAGGCTCTAGGAGTTGGGGAATGTTTTGAGGAAAAGTAGATCTAGGGCCAGGAGGTCTATAACAAAGAATGCCTGAGAAGGAGGCTGAAGGAGTGAAGTTTATGGAAAAATACATAGCCTCAAAGTTGTCAAAGGTAGAGGAAAGAGGCTCAGTACGGCAGACAAAAACGCCTCGAAATAAAATCCCTAGCCCACCACCCCTGCAACCCGTCCTGTCCATCCTTGTGAGGGTATAGCCCTCAGGGACCGCCTCCACCAGATCAGGACCTGAGGAGTCCGACCCCCAGGGTTCGGTAATAAAAACCCACAGGGGTTTCCTTTGCGAGACAAAGTCGTTAAAAGCCACATTATTTCGGACCAATGACCTAGCATTTATAAGCAGTCCTGCCTCCTTTAAAGGGTTTGCTACAGGTCCTGCGCGCCCATGCTGAGCCTGATTTCTGTTGGGGTGCCGGGGCCGAATAGATCTTGAAGCCCCCTTGCAGCACTGCATATGTGGGAGCTTATCTGGAGGAAAGGTATGATTGCAGGCCTTAAAAGGAGGTATAATAGAGAGGAGAGGGGCACAAGTGTACAACTCACAGTCTGCCTGAGATGGAAACGTGGTCCAGCCCGCCTGGCCCCTGGTGCAACCTCAGCGCGGACGGGCGCAGACGGGCTTAACTTTGGCGCAACTTCGGCGCACGCAGGCTGCGCGCGACCTCTGCGCGCGGAGAAAAACATCCCGTTTAAATAAGGCTGATCCCGAGTCTGGCGTCCCACCTGACAAAATCCAGCCAATGGGAGCGGGGACCAGCTTTTTGCCGAACGCGCCCTCCACTCAAACGGGAACACCCGCGGTGGACCGGGGCACAAGGCAGAGGAGGCAGCAGGGTAAGTACACAAAATAATGAGGATTAAGTCTAAGAAGCCCAACAGATAGATCGTAAAGTGCAAATGTTGTTTTTAAAACACGGCGCGATTTTAAAAGAAAGTAAATTCTAACAGTAGCAGCAATAATATTATTATTTCAGCGCTAGCAACCAGGGCATAGTAATCATGCACTAGGAGCTGAGACCAACCGAGGATTCGAAACACCTCTTTTAAATAAGGCTGATAACGAGTCTGGCGTCCCACCTGACAAAATCCAGCCAATGGGAGCGGGGACCAGCTGTTTGCCGAACGCGCCCTCCACTCAAACGGGAACACCCGCGGTGGATCGGGGCACGAGGCAGAGGATGCTGCAGGGTAAGTAAACAAAATAATGAATGTTAAGTCTAAGAAGCCCAACAGATAGATCGTAAAGTGCAAATGTTGTTTTTAAAACATGGCGCTATTTTAAAAGAAAGTAAATTCTAACAGTAGCAGCAATAATATTATTACTTCAGCGCTAGCGACCAGGGCATAGTAATCATGCACTAGGAGCTGATTCCAACCGAGGATTCGAAACACCTCGTTTAAATAAGGCTGATCCCGAGTCTGGCGTCCCACCTGACAAAATCCAGCCAATGGGAGCGGGGATCAGCTGTTTGCCGAACGCGCCCTCCACTCAAACGGGAACACCTGCGGTGGACCGGGGCACAAGGCAGAGGAGGCAGCAGGGTAAGTAATCAAAATAATGAGGGTTAAGTCTAAGAAGCCCAACAGATAGATCGTAAAGTGCAAATGATGTTTTTAAAAAACGGCGCGATTTTAAAAGAAAGTAAATTCTAACAGTAGCAGCAATAATATTATTATTTCAGCGCTAGAGACCAGGGCATAGTAATCATGCACTAGGAGCTGAGACCAACCGAGGATTCAAAACACCTCGTTTAAATAAGGCTGATCCCGAGTCTGGCGTCCCACCTGACAAAATCCCGTCTATGGTAGCGGGGACCAGCTGATTGCTGAACGCGCCCTCCACTCAAACAGGAACACCCGCGGTGGACCGGGGCACAAGGCAGAGGAGGCAGCAGGGTAAGTAAACAAAATAATGAGGGTTAAGTCTAAGAAGCCCAACAGATAGATCGTAAAGTGCAAATGTTGTTTTTAAAACACGGCACGATTTTAAAAGAAAGTAAATTCTAACAGTAGCAGCAATACTATTATTATTTCAGCGCTAGCGAGCAGGGCATAGTAATCATGCACTAGGAGCTGAGACTGATTGAGTGTGATTGATTCGTTGCATGACTGACTAGGTGTGTGAGTAACTCCATGGATAAGTGGCAGTGTGTGAGTGTCTGTATAGGTGTATGAGTGCATATGATAGTGTTGTATGTATGAGTGATTGTATGGGTGAATGAGTGGAAGTGTGTGTAGACCTAGGAATCAGTGAGTGTGTATGCGATAAATGGTATTGGTGTGTCAATGGTTTCAAGAATGGTAGTCTGTATTTAACACTGGGTGTATCAAAGGTTATATTAGAGTTTGAGGAGGTGTATCGTATTATCACATGAATGATGTCATTAGTGTTGTGATCAGTGATGTCAGTTGAGATGTCATCAGTGATGTCATCAGTGATGTCATTTGAGATGTCATCAGTGATGTCATCAGTGATGTCACTGACCATGTCATGAATGATGTAATATGTGACATCATGAGCAGTGGATTGCGGGCGCGCGAGTTATAGTGAGTCCAACTAACTACAACGTGGGAATTTCAATGGTTTTGTATGAGTAAAATGTTCAGCTAACTATAACTGGTGTGAAACCTATTGTTTTTCCAGTGAATTTCAAAGGTTTTTTAAATGCTAATTCCTAACTATAACGAGTGTTAAACCTATGTTTTTTTCAGTGAATTTCAAAGGTTTTTTGAATGCTAATTCCTAACTATAACGAGTGTTAAACCTATGGTTTTTTCAGTGAATTTCAAAGGCTTTTTAAATGGCAATTCCTAACTATAACAAGTTTGAAACCTACGGTTTTTAAAGTGAACTATTAATTTTTTTAATAGCTATTTTTTATAGCTATTAATTATTATAATTTTTTTAATTATTCAAATATTCTATATTCTTGTAATATTAATTTTTCAATGTATTTTTCCTATGTTTTTAAAAAAATTGTTTTAATCCGGAGCGCTCAGGGTGAGTGCACCCGTAAACGCACCCATACACGTAGCGTGAGCGCTATTCCCACAAGCGAAAAAATATATAATTATGTATTTAAAGTAAATAATAATGCAAGACATTCAGTGGCATACTCATAAAAGTAGTATTTTTGATTTTAAATAACCGTATTTTAACTTTAAACGCATTTCTGAAAATCTAGCAAAACGTCATTCAGATGCGCCGCATAAGCGCCCCCGGAAGCGCCTCTGTAAGCGCCTACGTACGTGCCGCGTAAGCGCCCCGGAGCACGCAGCGTAAGCGCACGTCAACCCATGTGACCTAAAATCAACACTTTTGATTGGTTAATAACAATTTTTTTTCACAACTATGGAAAGTCCCCACCCATTTCCCTCACTACCTCTTTGCAATTGCTGAGAGAACACCTCTTGTCTATTGATCTTAATACCACCTCTTTTTTTGGAAAGATGTCTGCTTCCAGGTACTCCTCCTCAGACTCTGACCTTGCCTGAGGACCAACCCCAGAGAAAAGTAAAAGAACACTTCATCTGGAAGTTCTTCACTTTCCCAGAGGGGGAAAAAAAATGTAATACACCTAAAGTGACCTACCGGATTTGTGACACAACTTTGTCACGTGGCGATCCCACCCGCAAATATAACTTCGGGAATGCCACCTTGATCCGGCATGTAGAGATGAGGCACCCAAATAATTTCTCAAGGGAGAGCACCAGGGACCTGGCACGCAATCCTCCAAGAGATGGCGGCAGCACCTCCACCGAAGCAGCAACACCTTCCAGAAGAGCAGCAGCTCATTTGGTTCCTAACACACAGCCGGTCTTCGGAGACTTGAAAATCGTTGCAAGCAGTGTGACAAACTGCTCTGCTATGGGGAGCAGAGCATAGAACTTATTGTACGCAGAAGGGAGGAACACCGCTGTTCCACCCATTCCTAATTTTTCCTCATTTTTTTGCTCCTGTTGAGCAGTTTTGGATTCCCTGGTTCTGTTTTTCTCCCCCAAAAAAAACAAAAACAGTTTTAACTCGTTCTGAAAAAGTATTAAAAAAATATAAAATCAAAAAAAAGAAGAAAAAAAAATTCTTTTTAGAACTACCTCCAATTCTCCAAAAAGAGCTATATTCCTTATATATTCTGTCATTATTTTTTTCAATGAATGTGCACTGCATAAATGAATGGATAAAATGACTGAATGAAGGGTTGAAAGTGACTGAGGGAACAAATGACAGAAGGAGAGTGAATGTGGGTGAGTTTATGACAGTGAGGGATGGAAGGTGAGTGAGGGTGAGTGAAGAGGGTGTGACAGAGTGAGGGGATGGAGGGAGAGAGGGTAAGACAGAGGGAGTGAGGGAAGAGGAGTGAGGAAGTGACAGGACAGAGGGAGTGAGAGAAGGAGTCAGTGAAGTGGAGTACAGTGAGAGAGGAAAGGAGAATAAGTGAGGGAGCAAAGGAAAAGAAGAGAGGGGAAGGGAAGTGAAGTGAAGCAGGGGGACTGAAAGAAGGTGAGGTGGGAGGGGAGTGAGGGGAAGGGGAGTGAACATGGGGAATAAGCATAAGTGAGGGAAACGGAGTAAGGGAACGGGGGTGGGGGAGGGTAAGAGAACAGCAGTGAGGTTGAGGAAAGAAGGGTGATAGAGGGTCGATAAAGGCAAGTGAGCGTGAGACAAGGGGAGTGAGGGAGTGAGGAGACAGAGGAAGTGAAGGAAAGAGTGAGAGAAGCGGACAGAGTGAGGGAGCAAAGAAAGGTAAGTGAGGGGGTGTGGGAGAGTTAAAGGGAGTGAGCATGAGGGAAGGGGACTGAGAGAGTGAGGGGACGGAGGGAGTGAGGCTAAGAGAGAGGGAGTGAGGGAAAGAGAGTGAGGATGTGAGAGGACAGAGGGAGTGAGAGAAGAAGTCAGTGAAGTGGAGTAAGGTGAGTGAGGGAAGGGGAAGGAGTGAGGGAGCAAAGGAAGGGAATAGAGGGGAAGAGGACTGAAGCAGAGGTACTGAGAGAAGGTGAGTGGGGGATGAAAGTAAAGGAAAGGGGAGTGAAGGAAGGGGAATGAGGGGTAGTGAGAGAAACGGAGTAAGGGAACGGGCCGAGGGAGGGTGAGAGAAGGGCTGTGAGTGTGAGTAAAGAGGGGTGAAAGAGGGTGGATAAAAGTGAGTGAGGGTAAGACAAGGGGGAGTGAGGGGACAGAGGGGGTAAAGGAAGGAATGACAGAAAGGGACTGAGTGAGGGAGCAAAGAAAGGTAAGTGAGGGAGTGTGGGTGAGTTATAGGGAGTGAGCGTGACGGAAGAGGAGTGAGAGAGTGAGGGGACGGAGAGAGTGAGGCTAAGAGAGAGGGAGTGAGGGAAGGGGAGTGAGGAAGTGAGAGGACAGAGGGAGTGAGAGAAGGAGTGAGTGAAGTGGAGTAAGGTGAGTGAGGGTAGGGGAATGAGTGAGGGAACAAAGGAAGGGAAGAGAGGGGAGGGAAGTAAAGCAGCGTACTAAAAGAAGTTGATTGTGGGAGGGGAGTGAGGGAAAGGGGAGTAAACATGTGAAATGAGAATAAGTGAGGGAAGCGGAGTAAGGGAACGGGGGTGAAGGAGGGTGAGAGAAGAGTAGTGAGGTTAAGAAAAAGATTGATGAGAAACTAAATTTTGTTTGCCAAACTTACCTTATAAGTAATGTAGACTTAATGACATATTTTTACTAAATGTAATATCTGTGGAAGAGGAAAAAAAAAGTTATAATTTTTATAATATATTTTTCAAAATACAAGAGACAAGGCAGGAGATTAAAAGTCATAAAAGGGTACTGAGAGATAAAGTCGGAGTAAAGGACACAGAAAGGGAAACAAAGGAACGGTGAATGACAGTGAGAAGGAAAAAGAAATAGAGGGAGAGCAAATTACTAAGAGGATAATGAGTTGGATAGATTCAGTGACAGAGAGGAAGAGAGGGAGAGAGAAATGAACTGAAGGTGAGTAAGATACTAAAGGAATGTGAGTTAGCAAAACTAAATGAGGAAAGGGGAGTAAGGAAAGGGGAGTGAGTGAGAGGGAAGGGGGAGTGAGTAAGGGTGCATTCACGACAATGAGGGATGGAAGGTGAGTGAGGGTGAGTGAAGGGGCGTGAGAGAGTGAGGGGACAGAGGGAGTGAGGGTAACAGAGAGAGAGTGAGGGAAGAGGAGTGAGGAAGTGAGAGGACAGAGGGAGTGAGAGAAGGAGTGAGTAAAGTGGAGTGAGGTGAGTGAGGGAAGGGGAATTACTGAGGGAGCAAAGGAAGGAAAGAAGGGGAAGGGGAGTGAAGCAGAGGGACTGGGAAAAGGTGAGTGCAGGAGGAGAGTGAGGGGAAGGGGAGTGAAGCAGAGGGAGTGAGAGCTGGAAAGTGGTGGAGGGGAGGGAGGGGAAGGGGAGTGAAGGAATGGGGAATGAGGGGTAGTGCGGGAAGTGGAGTAAGGGAACGGGGGTGAAGGAGGGTGAGAGAAGGGCAGTTTTGGTGAGTAAAGAGGGGTGATAGAGGGTGGATAAAGGTGAGTGAGCATGAGACAAGGGGAGTATAATATATATTTCACAGTACAAAATACAAAATAACTTGTACAACATGTTATATGGTTTATTTTTGCTGTTCTCAGAATATATTGAATTTCACTAAAAACAGTGAGTTCAATACTACTCATCATATGACAGCGGGCAAAAAAAAACACAATCAAAAAGATTGTGTTTAAAAAACCCATACAACATTCAATAAATAATGTAAAACTTAGAAAAAAACATATCTTAAATGTTTTCTTCCAAACTACAATTTCTTACGTACATATTAACAATCACAAATTAATAAAACATTAGTATGTCATTATTATACTCTCAAAGTAAAGTAATATAGAAACATAAATTAACAACATTTACCCGAAATACTCATTTTGGATTCATTTACTTTTCCACGAGGCCAAATAGTATATGAAAAGTCCTTTTTTTGAAATTACTTATAGTACTTTTAAACTTCCATTTACCCGACTTTCTGAATGAAAAGGTCCAACATCTATTCGATCATCTAACAATAGTTATATTTCCACCTCTGGCTCACTCCTGATCAACATTTCCTATAATACTGATATCACTCACTATGTTATACACTTACACTACCTCTATGAGAACTACAAGTTTTTTATTATCTTGATCACTATTACTCACAAAGCAATTTTGAACAGCAGACTAACTTTTATTAACTGCTCTAATCTTCCTAGGCCAATTACATTTCCTAAAATTTGGGTTGTAAGAAAACTAGGTAAGAATTTTGTAAGTCAAAAGGCAAACATTGTTTGACAGTCAATTGAGTATTGTTACAATAAGTCCAGCCTTTTTGACGTTTTAAATAAGCTGTGTAATGTCCTGATGTTGTAGAAGGACCATCGTGGAAAATAATTGCTGCAGTTACAAAGGTTCTTCCTGAAATTGATAATTGAGAAGCCACAAAATTTTTAATTAATGTTGTCAATTTGGTTCCATCAGTTCTACATCGTTGGAACATTAAAATTACATACTGTCCATATCTTTGTATAAATAATGTTGATAGCATTGCACAGTTATATTGGGTACAGACCATGTTTTGATTTGATTCTCTAACAAGATTATTAAAAGACACTGATTTGCAGTCTGGTAAAGTCAAATAAATACATCTTTTAGTGTCTATTGTAGTACTACTTGAAAAGGAACAATTGTCGCAGTCATGCTGCCATTTATAAGAAAGGCCAAAAAGATTTGCAACATCTATACCTTCATCTTGCAATACAACAAGCATATACATTAGAAATTCCTGACAATCTTGCTGAATATTCTGTGAAAATTGATTTAGACCAGAACATATGTCTAAAACATTTCGAATATCAGAAACACTTTCTATTTTTGTTTTATCACTGCTACATTTGTCAAACACAGTATTCAACAAACAACACAATCTTTGATCCCGATTTTCAACAATCTGCTCTTGTAAAGTTTGGAGAAAAAAACAACATTAACCACTACATTAGCATAGCAGTTGACAGCAGAACTGTTTTCAAACTGAAATCC
Organism: Lissotriton helveticus; assembly: GCF_964261635.1. Classification (NCBI taxonomy): domain Eukaryota; kingdom Metazoa; phylum Chordata; class Amphibia; order Caudata; family Salamandridae; genus Lissotriton; species Lissotriton helveticus. The sequence goes on along the minus strand of NC_136067.1, from coordinate 764,212,094 downwards.
AACAACATCTTCAACAGAATCCTTTTCCTTTCTCCTCACAATTACTGGTTCATCTAGTTTTTTTCTTTTTGCTACAACCTCGCTACAATTTTTCTCATTTCTTCTTTTCGGCCTACCACAGGCTTTTGAAATAAAGGATATTGAGGTAAATTTGGAGTATATTCTCTTCTTAACCTATTATACTCTTTCACACAATTTAGATCTGCACTAATCTTTGTCTCATCAAAATCAATCAAGTATAATCCAGATAAAGTTCTGACTCGAGATAAAGCAACATATGCCATACGCTCCTTGAACACAGAACTTCCAATATTCACCAAAGCACTATCTACACTTAAACCTTGAGATTTATGAATAGTCACCGCATATGCCAAACAAACAGGAAACTGTATTCAGCAGACATATAAATCTTTCACAAGCAAAAACCGAGCGGAACAACGCCTCAATTGTTGTATTTCTTCAATTCCATCAAATTTAATTTTCAAAAATTCAATTTCATCTCTATTTCGGTAATTCACAAAATCAACAACATGACCCATTGCTCCATTTACTAAACCTCTTTCCACATGTAAATTCCGTCGTAAAATTATACGACAAATTTAAACATGCATATAGACTATTTTCAAAACCAGCAGTTTTTGATATTGTCTTCTCTAAAAAATCCAATTTTGATTTAAACTTTTCTGACAAAATAATAGTAGCTCCTTCATGCTCTATTCTATCAATAGCTTCCAGTTTTACAATCTCTTGATTTTCTAACTTTAACATTTTGTTGTTGAAGATTGAACATTCTTGCAGAGTTGGCATCAAGCATATCACAGATTTGTTTTCAGCAATTTTCCTATAAATATTCTCTGAGAGAATATTTTTGTTTGGAAACAAATTTGAAAGTAATCATGCCTGTAAAGCTTCTTTGCCATGTTCACTTACTTTTCCAATTCTTATATCTTGAAGAATATTTTTATAATCTTCATCCTTTGCCTGTCGCATATTTTGAAGCAGTTCTGCATATTCAAAATATAACCATACATTAACATTTCCAATGCTTCCTAGGCACTTTCTGGTATCTTCACGCATAAGCATTTTAAACACTGGTTGTCCTTTCACAGGAGTTAGCTGCAGTAGATCTCCAAAAACAATGATGTGTTTGCCTCCAAATAACACATTATACTCTGTTTTAAGAATTTGTTGCATTCTTAAATGCACAAAAGCAAGCATTACATTTGATACCTTGCTTACCTCATCAATGGTAAGAAGTTTCATTTTCTTCAGGACTTTTGAAACTTCACAACAAGCTTTTCCAGATAGCTTGTGGTATTGTAATTTATTATCATGCTCTACTGGCAGCATCAATAAATGATGCAAAGTAATCCCTTTAATGTTATGTGCTGCCAACCCAGTTGGAGCGGTAACACCACAAGAGAGCGATACCTCAGTTCTTTTCTGTAGATAAGTTGCAATTCCTTTAATTAGAAAACTTTTTCCAGTTCCTGCTTCTCCACTCACGTACAGTCGGACAGGTTATAAATGACGTACATGAGCAATCTTTTTTCTCATGACATAAACCATGCTCAATCTGTTCTGTGACTTCGTCATATATTTGTTTCTGCTCAACGTTTAGTTGTTTTTCCAATTCTTCTAAGTTTACTACATCCTCCTGAGCGTGTTCCATTGCTCTTTCCACCTCATCCATGGCAGTGGCAGCTTCATTTTGGTTAACTGGTCCTCCGAGTGGATCCTGACTCAATGAAGCAGAACTCTGACTGTCTTGAGAACTGTCTCCAACAATCTCTGCTGCAATTGTAGCTTCTTGCTGTATTTCATCGTTTAACATTTGCAGATAATTAGTAAAAGCAGGACATTCTATAGTATTTTTGCTTGCATTGAAAGAATCTTCATAACTGAGAAAATCTCCAAGTAGTTCCTCTTCTGTACGCCATGGCTTAAAGAGTTGCAAAAGAGTTAAATAGTAAAATTCCCTTTTGTCAGGAGATTCGCAACTCAATTTTCGATGATTAATCAAATGTCCTTTTCTTTGTTTCACCAGACATCCTTCACATCCAATTACAGCATATACCCCTTTATTGATATCTTCTGTAATATTTCTCTTAAAAGTATAGCTTTGCAGTACTTCATAGAGACAAACATTGTCAAGATGAGTACTTCTATTTGGATAGTATGTATCCAACATGTTTGTCTTCAAAATATCTGTACTGTTTCGTTCTTTCTCTGCCAAATGCTCAATTTCTTGTACAGATTTCAAAACCCGGTTTCGTGTTGCAGCAAGACCTAGACTCACCCAAATTATTGTTCTAGATTTGGCATATAGACTTGCTGATGATAACAGATCTGAACATTCGTATGCTCCAATTTCTCGATGCCACAACATCTTCAGACTGTAACTGTACAATTTCTTACTTAGGCTCTTTTCATGAGAAATTTCTTCCCACATTTCCTTTAGTTCTGGCTTTTCTGATTTTGTTATGTAAGACGGTACATATCGAGCCACAGCAATAGAGTTGTCAGCAACATATTGAATATACATGTTAGCATTCCACATGGACAAAATGACTGGGTTATAGTCATTTATGTATTTTCACTCTTCATTTCTTTTTAAGTTGTATGTATTTTTTGGTGATTTTCTTGTCACAGTATGTCGTAAAAATGACATCAAATTGTTCACTCTTCCTTTCGATGTTACTGGACGTGGAAATGCAAAGTGACATTTTGTGTAGAACTTGTCCTTAGATTTGTATTTTCGACTACAGTATTTTCCACAACGATGGGTTTGAAATCGTATCACTTGTTGTCTTAAATTGTTTTGTTCTGTACTTTTTGGTACAGCACATGTAGCATATTGTTCAATAAAAATCATCACTGTCTCATCTGAATCTGTTCCGAATTTGGGGGCATCTTTGATCCATAGCAGCATATGTACGTGAGGAGCACCTCTTGCTTGATACTCCTTTCTCCAAAAGAAATCCAGAACCTCTCCAAGAGGAGGATTTTTTTTGTTTGTGATAAAATACATCATAGCTTCAAATCTATGATTGAAATACCTGCATACATTAACTGGATCCAAAGAGCACAGGTGTCTTGATTTCTATATTTTCTATGTTTGCATTTGCCTCTCGAACAAATTGAAGTAAGTCTTCCCAAGCATACTCAGCACAGCTAAGAGTAAGGAACCATGTAGGAGTTCCTAAGTTTCTTAGCATACATTTCAGTTCCCCATGACGGCGGTACCAATACTCGTTGGTACCACGCTCAAATGCCATGAGATTAATTAGCTGAGACTCCAAAATAGTGTCTTGCTGTTGGACTTTATCCATAAAGTCCCTTGACGAAACATTTTGCAGATGCACTCCACTTTTCAGTATATGGTTCACTGCATAAGAAAGTCCAGACATGTCACTCTCAAACAGAAGATGAAACAAATATGGAATACATTGGTGAAACCTTGGATCTTCTGGATATAATCTTAAAGTCCGGTATTCAGATGCTGGAATTTGAACAGATCGGTCATCATATTGACCGTCTTGACCTGTTGGAAATAACTGAGGAAAACAACGAGCTTCAAAGCCTTCTTCCCATACACTAATGGGACTTCCTTTTGCTTCTTTCATTTGGAACAAGTCAATAGCATTCACCATTACGTCTTTGGAATGCAGAGGATGAACACTATAATGTTCATACATTTCTTCACTTCTAGACACATCTACTTTTTCAATTTGCCCAGCTGAGAAATCACTGTCCTCTTCTACAGTTGTTTCCTCTTCCCCTACATATTCATTTTTGTAGTACTGATTGTTTTTGACCAAATACAACGTTGCCTTTTTGACTTTCCTAACATCCACTAATTCTTGCCAGATTTTCTTGCTCTTTGTAGGAACGCCATTAACTAGAACAACCAGAGGTTCCTCTTTCACTTTTTCAACACCAATTGTATCAATATTTTTCTTTAAATCTAGAGGCAAATAAACAACTCTTTCCTTTAATCCTCTCTGTAAATCTGAAGGAGGCAATTTCCCTGTCTTAGGCTCCATGCGAACAATAGCCTGAAATGGATGCACGCATTGAATCAGAATAGACTCATAGGTATTTAAATCCATCAAATCAGAAGGAATGTTTACCAACTCAAGATTATTATGTACAGCTCAAGCAGGCATTTTGTTTTCATTTAATTTATTATAACAATATTTACAAATACGCAGATCAGAACCCAAATCAAAAGAATTCTCTACCAACAAATAAGTTGCAAAATCCTTACACTCATTATTATTTACCTTTTCACCTTTTACATATAAATCAACTATTCTAGTCTGATTCTTATAATGAGTTCGTCGACAACACACACAAGAAAAATTTGGCCTTTCACTTGAAATTACCTTAAACTTTGTAATTTCATGGTCAAGATTTTCTGCACTTAAATTCTGTACTTTCTGTTCCACATTACCTTCTATTACTGTATCAGTTTCTGCACTGTCCTTTTTTCACCAAAGTAACTTAACTCAGTTTCTTCACAAATGTTGTTCACATCTAATACAGATCCATGCAAAAGAGCACTTTTCAACTTTTTTAACAGTAGTGCTGGACTTTTTGCATAATACAACCTTCTCACTAATTTCCTCACTTTAGTATGATGTACTGCTACATCCTTAAATGATGAAAAACACTCTGACATACTTTTCTAGAAAGACAAGCCAGTGAATGCCCATGCAAACCTGTTTTTTCTCTCACTCTACAAGGATCTAACTCTTGCAACATTTAAATTTTTTGTTTTAGACTTTTCTTAGTATATGTACAGAAGAAATTGCGAAACAAATCAATTGAATCCTGTCGCACACTACAAATACTACTACAATTCCAAGAGTACACTGGTGCCTTAGGATGTCTCCCTAAAACTTCATCAGCTAACACCTCTTCTGCATTTCTAGGCAATCGGACAACCGTCCTTCACCTCATATCCTCGACCACTGGTGTCAACTGCCTGCACCAAATCATTATCCTGAAAATAACTCTCTTCATTAAAAATATGGCTCACAACTTGAACTATGCTTCCATTCTCCATAAAAAACATCACAAAAATGAGTCCGATTAATTACTCTTTTCCACTTACTTTTTGATTTCAAAACATTGATTGCCTTGTCTAGTGTACGAATTCTATTGATTACTAAAATATATTAAAAAAATTCATTTCAAAAGCCTGATCAACTATCCTCTCTATAGTTTTCTTTTTCTTGTAAAAATCGGTTCTCCTTTTACAATTTTTTTAATTTTTTAATAAATTTAAAACAATTCTGTTATAAAACATTCGTCTACGAATGTCAATGATCTGAATTTCACGTATATTAATATAGACAATATCATCTCCATAAACTTTTTCTAAATTTTTGCTGGGATTTTGCTTTTTCTTTGTAGTTGCAGAAACATTTTTTTTCTTTTGTGCACCATCTCACTCTCTGACTGCATCATCTCACCCTCTGCCTGTTTCATGTCTCCCTCCACTTGCGTCATCTCACTCTCTGCCTGTGTCATCTCTCTCTTTGCGTGTGTCATCTCTCTCTCTGCCTGCGCCATCTCACTCTCTGTCTGCATCATCTCACCCTCTGCCTGCATCATGTCTCCCTCCACCAGCATCATCTCTCTCTTTGCGTGTGTCATCTCAATCTCTGCCTGCACGATCTCACCTTCTACCTGCATCATGTCTCCCTCCACTTGCGTCATCTCACTCTCTGCCTACGTCATCTCTCTCTTTGCGTGTGCCATCTCACTCTCTGACTGCACCATCTCACCCTCTGCCTGCATCATGTCTCCCTCCACGTGCGTCATCTCTCTCTTTGCGTGTGTCATCTCACTCTCTGCCTGCACCATCTCACCCTCTGCCTGCATCATGTCTCTCCCCACCAGCGTCTTCTCTCTCTTTGCGTGTGTCATGTCACTCTCTGCCTGCGCCATCTCACCTTCTACCTGCATCATGTCTCCCTCCACTTGCCTCATCTCACTCTCTGCCTGCGTCATCTCTCTCTTTGCGTGTGTCATCTCACTCTCTGCCTGCACCATCTCACTCTCTGCCTGCATCATCTCACCCTCTGCCTGCATCATGTCTCCCTCCGCCTGCGTCATCTCTCTCTTAGCGTGTGTCATCTCACTCTCTGCCTATGCCATCTCACCCTCTGCCTGCATCATGTCTCTCTCCAATAGCGTCATCTCACTCTCTGCCCGCCTCATCTCTCTCTTTGCGTGTGTCATCTCACTCTCTGCCTGCGCCATCTCACCCTCTACCTGCATCATGTCTCTCTCCACCACAGTCATCTCTCTCTTTCCATGTGTCATCTCACTCTCTGCCTGCACCATTTCCCTCTCTGCCTGCATCATCTCACCCTTTGCCTGCATCATGTCTCCCTCCACCAGCGTCATCTCTCTCTCTGCGTGTGTCATCTCACTCTCTGCCTGTGCCATCTCACCTTCTACCTGCATCATGTCTCCCTCCACTTGCGTCATCTCACTCTCTGCCTGCGTCATCTCTCTCTTTGCCTGTGTCATCTACCTCTCTGCCTGCGACATCTCAGCCTCTGCCGGCATCATGTCTCCCTCCACCTGCGTCAGCTCTCTCTTTGCATATGTCATCTCACTCTCTGCCTGCGCCATCTCACCTTCTACCTGCATCATGTCTCCCTCCACTTGCGTCATCTCACTCTCTTCCTGCGTCAATCAATTAATCAATCAATCAAGCATTTGGATAGCACGCTACTCACCTGGAGGGTCTCAAGGCGCTGGGGGGGGGGTCCGCTACTGCTCGAACAGCCAGGTCTTGAGTTGCTTCCTGAAGGAGAGGTGGTCTTGGGTCAGGCGGAGGTGGATGGGGAGGGAGTTCCACGTCTTGGCCGCCAGGTAGGAGAAGGATCTTCCTCCCGTTGTGGCTCTTCGGATGTGGGGAATGGCGGCGAGGGCGTGGCTGGTCGATCGTAGCTGGCGGGTGGGAGTGTCGAAGGTCAGGCGGTCGTTGAGGTATCTGGGGCCTTGGTTGTGGAGAGCTTTGTGTGCGTGGGTGAGGAGTCGTAATGTGATTCTCTTGCTGACGGGGAGCCAGTGCAGGTCTCTCAGGTGTTCGTTGATGTGGCTGTGTCGGGGGATGTCCAGGATGAGTCTTGCTGAGGCGTTCTGAATGCGCTGGAGTCTTTTCTGAAGTTTGGCTGTGGTTCCGGCGTAGAGGGAGTTACCGTAGTCCAGTCAGCTGGTGACCAGCGCCTGGGTGACCGTCTTCCTGGTTTCGGTGGGGATCCACCGGAAGATCATCCGTAGCATGCGTAGGATGTTGAAGCATGACGAGGAGACGGCGTTGACTTGTCTGGTCATCGAGAGGGAGGAGTCCAGGATGAAGCCCAGGTTGCGTGCGTGGTCCGTTTTTTTGGGTGCACTGCGCAGGGCAGGGGGCCACCAGGAGTCGTCCCAGGCGGAGGGTGATGATCCCAGGATGAGGACTTCCGTCTTATCTGAGTTCAGTTTCAGGCGGCTGTTCATCATCCACTCGGCTACGTCTTTCATCCCTTCTTGTAGGTTGGTTCTGGCGGTTGCTGAGTCGTTGGTGAGGGAGAGGATCAGCTGGGTGTCGTCGGCGTAGGAGATGATGTTGAGGTTGTGTTGGCGTGCAATGGCCGCGAGGGGGCTCATGTAGATGTTGAACAGCTTGGGGCTGAGCGATGATTCTTGTGGTACGCCGCAGATGAATTCGGTGGCCTCTGATCTGAACAGGGGGAGTCAGACTCTCTGTGTTCTTCCGGCGAGGAAGGAGATGATCCACTCCAGTGCCTTCTCCTGGATTCCGATGTGGCTGAGGCGCTGCACTAGGGTGCGGTGGCAGACCGCGTCGAACGCTGCGGAGAGGTCCGGGAGGATGAGTGCCGCTGTTTCCCCATTGTCGAGCAGGGCTCGGATGTCGTCGGTGGCTGCGATGAGGGCGGTCTCGGTGCTGTGGTTGGCTCTGAAACCGGACTGCGAGTGGTCGAGGGATCCATTCGTCATCTCTCTCTTTGCGTGTGTCATCTCACTCTCTGCCTGCACCATCTCACTCTCTGCCTGGATCATCTCACCCTCTGCCTGCATCATGTCTCCCTCCAGCTGCGTCATCTCTCTCTTTGCGTGTGTCATCTCACTCTCTGCCTGCGCCATCTCACTCTCTGCCTGCATCATCTCACCCTCTGCCTGCATCATGTCTCCCTCCACCTGCGTCATCTCTCTCTTTGCGTGTGTCATCTCACTCTCTGCCTGCGCCATCTCACCCTCTGCCTACATCATTTCTCTCTCCACCAGCATCATCTCTCTCTTTGTGTGTGTCATCTCACTCTCTGCCTGCGCCATCTCACCTTCTACCTGCATCATGTCTCCCTCCACTTGCGCCATCTCACTCTCTGCCTGCGTCATCTCTCTCTTTGCGTGTGTCATCTCACAGAGAGAGAGATGCCCCAGGCACAGGTAACATCTCTCTCTTTGCGTGTGTCATCTCACGCTCTGCCTGCATCATGTCTCTCTCCACCAGCATCATCTCTCTCTTTGCGTGTGTCATCTCACTCTCTGCCTGCGCCATCTCACCTTCTACCTGCATCATGTCTCTCTCCACTTGCGTCATCTCATTCTCTGCCTGCGTCATCTCTCTCTTTGCTGTGTCATCTCACTCTCTGCCTGCGCCATCTCACTCTCTGCCTGCATCATCTCACCCTCTGCCTGCATCATGTCTCCCTCCACCTGCGTCATCTCTCTCTTTGCGTGTGTCATCTCACTCTCTGCCTGCGCCATCTCACCCTCTGCCTGCATCATGTCTCTCTCCACTTGCGTCATCTCACTCTTTGCCTGCAACATCTCTCTCTTTGCGTGTGTCATCTCACTCTCTGCCTGCGCCATCTCACTCTCTGCCTGCATCATCTCACCCTCTGCCTGCATCATGTCTCCCTCCACCTGCGTCACCTCTCTCTTTGCGTGTGTCATCTCACTCTCTGCCTGCGCCATCTCACCTTCTACCTGCATCATGTCTCCCTCCACTTGCGTCATCTCACTCTCTGCCTGCGTCATCTCTCTCTTTGCGTGTGTCATCTCACTCTCTGCCTGCGCCATCATACTCTCGGCCTGCATCATCTCACCCTCTGCCTCCATCATGTCTCCCTCCACCTGCGTCATCTCTCTCTTTGCATGTATTATCTCACTCTCTGCCTGCGTCATCTCACCTTCTACCTGCATTATGTCTCCCTCCCCTTGCGTCATCTCACTCTCTGCTTGCGTCATCTCTCTCTTTGCGTGCGTCATCTCACTCTCTGCCTGCGCCATCTCACTCTCTGCCTGCATCATCTCACCCTCTGCCTGCATGTTGTCTCCCTCCACCTGCATCATCTCTCTCTTTGTGTGTGTCATCTCACTCTCTGCCTGCACCATCTCACCCTCTGCCTGCGCCATCTCACCCTCTGTCTGCATCATGTCTCCCTCCACCTGCGTCATCTCTCTCTTTGCGTGTGTCATCTCACTCTCTACCTTCGCCATCTCACCCTCTGTCTGCATCATGTCTCTCTCCACCAGCGTCATCTCTCTCTTTGCGTGTGTCATCTCACTCTCTGCCTGCGTCATCTCACTCTCTGCCTGCGCCATCTCACTCTCTGCCTGCATCATCTCACCTTCTACCTGCATCATGTCTCCCTCCACTTGCATCATGTCTCTCTCCACCAGCGTCATCTCTCTCTTTGCGTGTGTCATGTCACTCTCTGCCTGCGCCATCTCACCTTCTACCTGCATCATGTCTCCCTCCACTTGCGTCATCTCACTCTCTGCCTGCGTCATCTCTCTCTTTGCGTGTGTCATCTCCCTCTCTGCCTGCGCCATCTTTCTCTCTGCCTGCATCATCTCACCCTCTGCCTGCATCATGTCTCCCTCCACCTGCGTCATCTCTCCCTTTGGGTGTGTCATCTCACTCTCTGCCTATGTCTTCTCACCTACTACCTGTATCATGTCTCCCTCCACTTGCGTCATCTCACTCTCTGCCTGCGTCATCTCTCTCTTTGCGTGTGTCATCTCACTCTCTGCCTGCGCCATCTCACTCTCTGCCTGCATCATCTCACCCTCTGCCTGCATCATTTCTCCCTCCAACTGCGTCATCTCTCTCTTTGCGTGTGTCATCTCACACTCTGCCTGCGCCATCTCACCCTCCGCCTGCATCATTTCTCTCTCCACCAGCGTCATCTCTCTCTTTGCGTGTGTCATCTCACTCTCTGCCTGGCCATCTCACCTTCTACCTGCATCATGTCTCCCTCCACTTGCATCATCTCACTCTCTGCCTGCGTCATCTCTCTCTTTGCGTGTGTCATCTCACTCTCTGCCTGCGCCATCTCACTCTCTGCCTGCATCATCTCACCCTCTGCCTGCATCATGTCTCCCTCCAGGTGCGTCATCTCTCTCTTTGCCTGTGTCATCTCCCTCTCTGCCTGCGCCATCGCACCCTCTGCCTCCATCATGTCTCTCTCCACCATCGTCATCTCTCTCTTTGCGTGTGTCATCTCACTCGCTGCCTGCGCCATCTCACCTTCTACCTACATCATGTCTCCCTCCACTTGCGTCATCTCAATCTCTGCCTGCGTCATCTCTCTCTTTGCGTGTGTCATCTCACAGACAGAGAGATGCCCCAGGGACAGGGAACATCTCTCTCTTTGCGTGTGTCATCTCACCCTCTGCCTGCATCATGTCTCTCTCCACCAGCGTCATCTCTCTCTTTTCGTGTGTCATCTCACTCTCTGCCTGCACCATCTCACCTTCTACCTGCATCACATCTCCCTCCACTTGCGTCATCGCACTCTCTGCCTGCGTCATCTCTCTCTTTGCGTGTGTCATCTCACTCTCTGCCTGCGCCATCTCATTCTCTGCCTGCATCATCTCACCCTCTGCCTGCATCATGTCTCCCTCCACCTGCGTCATCTCTCTCTTTGCGTGTGTCATCTCACTCTCTGCCTGCGCCATCTCACCCTCTGCCTGCATCATGTCTCTCTCCACCAGCATTATCTCTCTCTTTGCGTGTGTTATCTCTCTCAGCCTGCGCCATCTCACCTTCTACCTGCATCATGTCTCCCTCCACTTGCGTCATCTCACTCTCTGCCTGCGTCATCTCTCTCTTTGCGTGTGTCATCTCACTCTCTGCCTGCGCCATCTCACTCTCTGCCTGCATCATCTCACCCTCTGCCTGCATCATGTCTCCCTCCACCAGCGTCATCTCTCTCTTTGCGTGTGTCATCTCACTCTCTGCCTGCGCCATCTCACCTTCTACCTGCATCATGTCTCCCTCCACTTGCGTCATCTCACTCTCTGCCTGCGTCATCTCTCTCTTTGCGTGTGTCATCTCACTCTCTGCCTGCGCCATCTCACTCTCTGCCTGCATCATCTCACCCTCTGCCTGCATCATGTCTCCCTCCACCTGCATCATGTCTCCCTCCACCAGCGTCATCTCTCTCTTTGCGTGTGTCATCTCACTCTCTGCCTGCGCCATCTCACTCTCTGCCTGCATCATCTCACCCTCTGCCTGCATCATGTCTCCCTCCACCTGCGTCATCTCTCCCTTTGCGTGTGTCATCTCACTCTCTGCCTACGCCTTCTCACCTACTACCTGTATCATGTCTCCCTCCACTTGCGTCATCTCACTCTCTGCCTGCGTCATCTCTCTCTTTGCGTGTGTCATCTCACTCTCTGCCTGCGCCATCTCACTCTCTGCCTGCATCATCTCACCCTCTGCCTGCATCATTTCTCCCTCCAACTGCGTAATCTCTCTCTTTGCGTGTGTCATCTCACTATCTGCCTGCGCCATCTCACCCTCCGCCTGCATCATTTCTCTCTCCACCAGCGTCATCTCTCTCTTTGCGTGTGTCATCTCACTCTCTGCCTGGCCATCTCACCTTCTACCTGCATCATGTCTCCCTTCACTTGCATGATCTCACTCTCTGCCTGCGTCATCTCTCTCTTTGCGTGTGTCATCTCACTCTCTGCCTGCGCCATCTCACTCTCTGCCTGCATCATCTCACCCTCTGCCTGCATCATGTCTCCCTCCACCTGCGTCATCTCTCTCTTTGCGTGTGTCATCTCCCTCTCTGCCTGCGCCATCGCACCCTCTGCCTCCATCATGTCTCTCTCCACCATCGTCATCTCTCTCTTTGCGTGTGTCATCTCACTCGCTGCCTGCGCCATCTCACCTTCTACCTACATCATGTCTCCCTCCACTTGCATCATCTCAATCTCTGCCTGCGTCATCTCTCTCTTTGCGTGTGTCATCTCCCAGACAGAGAGATGCCCCAGGGACAGGGAACATCTCTCTCTTTGCGTGTGTCATCTCACCCTCTGCCTGCATCATGTCTCTCTCCACCAGCGTCATCTCTCTCTTTTCGTGTGTCATCTCACTCTCTGCCTGCACCATCTCACCTTCTACCTGCATCACGTCTCGCTCCACTTGCGTCATCGCACTCTCTGCCTGCGTCATCTCTCTCTTTGCGTGTGTCATCTCACTCTCTGCCTGCGTCATCTCATTCTCTGCCTGCATCATCTCACCCTCTGCCTGCATCATGTCTCCCTCCACCTGCGTCATCTCTCTCTTTGCGTGTGTCATCTCACTCTCTGCCTGCGCCATCTCACCCTCTGCCTGCATCATGTCTCTCTCCACCAGCATTATCTCTCTCTTTGCGTGTGTTATCTCTCTCAGCCTGCGCCATCTCAACTTCTACCTGCATCATGTCTCCCTCCACTTGCGTCATCTCACTCTCTGCCTGCGTCATCTCTCTCTTTGCGTGTGTCATCTCACTCTCTGCCTGCGCCATCTCACTCTCTGCCTGCATCATCTCACCCTCTGCCTGCATCATGTCTCCCTCCACCAGCGTCATCTCTCTCTTTGCGTGTGTCATCTCACTCTCTGCCTGCGCCATCTCACCTTCTACCTGCATCATGTCTCCCTCCACTTGCGTCATCTCACTCTCTGCCTGCGTCATCTCTCTCTTTGCGTGTGTCATCTCACTCTCTGCCTGCGCCATCTCACTCTCTGCCTGCATCATCTCACCCTCTGCCTGCATCATGTCTCCCTCCACCTGCATCATGTCTCCCTCCACCAGCGTCATCTCTCTCTTTGCGTGTGTCATCTCACTCTCTGCCTGCGCCATCTCACTCTCTGCCTGCATCATATCACCCTCTGCCTGCATCATGTCTCCCTCCACCTGCGTCATCTCTCCCTTTGCGTGTGTCATCTCACTCTCTGCCTACGCCTTCTCACCTACTACCTGTATCATGTCTCCCTCCACTTGCGTCATCTCACTCTCTGCCTGCGTCATCTCTCTCTTTGCGTGTGTCATCTCACTCTCTGCCTGCGCCATCTCACTCTCTACCTGCATCATCTCACCCTCTGCCTGCATCATTTCTCCCTCCAACTGCGTCATCTCTCTCTTTGCGTGTGTCATCTCACTCTCTGCCTGCGCCATCTCACCCTCCGCCTGTATCATTTCTCTCTCCACCAGCGTCATCTCTCTCTTTGCGTGTGTCATCTCACTCTCTGCCTGGCCATCTCACCTTCTACCTGCATCATGTCTCCCTCCACTTGCATCATCTCACTCTCTGCCTGCGTCATCTCTCTCTTTGCGTGTGTCATCTCACTCTCTGCCTGCGCCATCTCACTCTCTGCCTGCATCATCTCACCCTCTGCCTGCATCATGTCTCCCTCCACCTGCGTCATCTCTCTCTTTGCGTGTGTCATCTCCCTCTCTGCCTGCGCCTTCGCACCCTCTGCCTCCATCATGTCTCTCTCCACCAGCGTCATCTCTCTCTTTGCGTGTGTCATCTCACTCGCTGCCTGCGCCATCTCACCTTCTACCTACATCATGTCTCCCTCCACTTGCGTCATCTCACTCTCTGCCTGCGTCATCTCTCTCTTTGCGTGTGTCATCTCACAGAGAGAGAGATGCCCCAGGGACAGGGAACATCTCTCTCTTTGCGTGTGTCATCTCACCCTCTGCCTGCATCATGTCTCTCTCCACCAGCGTCATCTCTCTCTTTTCGTGTGTCATCTCACTCTCTGCCTGCACCATCTCACCTTCTACCTGCATCACGTCTCGCTCCACTTGCGTCATCGCACTCTCTGCCTGCGTCATCTCTCTCTTTGCGTGTGTCATCTCACTCTCTGCCTGCGCCATCTCATTCTCTGCCTGCATCATCTCACCCTCTGCCTGCATCATGTCTCCCTCCACCTGCGTCATCTCTCTCTTTGCGTGTGTCATCTCACTCTCTGCCTGCGCCATCTCACCCTCTGCCTGCATCATGTCTCTCTCCACCAGCATTATCTCTCTCTTTGCGTGTGTTATCTCTCTCAGCCTGCGCCATCTCACCTTCTACCTGCATCATGTCTCCCTCCACTTGCGTCATCTCACTCTCTGCCTGCGTCATCTCTCTCTTTGCGTGTGTCATCTCACTCTCTGCCTGCGCCATCTCACTCTCTGCCTGCATCATCTCACCCTCTGCCTGCATCATGTCTCCCTCCACCTGCGTCATCTCTCTCTTTGCGTGTGTCATCTCCCTCTCTGCCTGCGCCATCTCACCCTCTGCCTGCATCATGCCTCTCTCCACTTGCGTCATCTCACTCTCTGCCTGTGTCATCCCTCTCTTTGCGTGTGTCATCTCACTCTCTGCCTGCGCCATCTCACTCTCTGCCTGCATCATCTCCCCCTCTGCCTGCATCATGTCTCCCTCCACCTGCGTCATCTCTCCTCGCGTGTGTCATCTCACTCTCTGCCTGCGCCATCTCACCTTCTACCTGCATCATGTCTCCCTCCACTTGCGTCATCTCACTCTCTGCCTGCGTCATCTCTCTCTTTGCGTGTGTCATCTCACTCTCTGCCTGTGCCATCTCACTCTCTGCCTACATCATCTAACCCTCTGCCTCCATCATGTCTCCCTCCACCTGCGTCATCTCTCTCTTTGCATGTATCATCTCACTCTCTGCCTGCGCCATCTCACCGTCTGCCTGCATCATATCTCTCTCCACCAGCGTCATCTCTCTCTTTGCGTGTGTCATGTCACTCTCTGCCTGCTCCATCTCACCTTCTACCTGCATTATGTCTCCCTCGACTTGCGTCATCTCACTCTCTGCTTGCGTCATCTCTCTCTTTGCGTGTGTCATCTCACTCTCTGCCTGCGCCATCTCACTCTCTGCCTGCATCATCTCACCCTCTGCCTGCATCATGTCTCCCTCCACCTGCGTCATCTCTCTCTTTGCGTGTGTCATCTCACTCTCTGCCTGCGCCATCTCACCCTCTGCCTGCGCCATCTCACTCTCTGCCTGCATCATCTCACCCTCTGCCTGCATCATGTCTCCCTCCACCTGCGTCATCTCTCTCTTTGCGTTTGTCATCTCACTCTCTGCCGGCGCCATCTCACCCTCTGCCTGCATCATGTCTCTCTCCACCAGCATCATCTCTCTCTTTGCGTGTGTCATCTCACTCTCTGCCTATGCCATCTCACTCTCTGCCTGCACCATCTCACTCTCTGCCTGCATCATCTCACCTTCTACCTGCATCATGTCTCCCTCCACTTGCGTCATCTCACACTCTGCCTGCGTCATCTCTCTCTTTGCGTGTGTCATCTCACTCTCTGCCTGCGCCATCTCACTCTCTGCCTGCATCATGTCTCTCTCCACCAGCGTCATCTCTCTCTTTGCGTGTGTCATCTCACTCTCTGCCTGCGCCATCTCACCTTCTACCTGCATCATGTCTCCCTCCCCTTGCGTCATCTCACTCTCTGCCTGCGTCATCTCTCTCTTTGCGTGTGTCATCTCACTCTCTGCCTGCGCCATCTCACTCTCTGCCTGCATCATGTCTCTCTCCACCAGCGTCATCTCTCTCTTTGCTTGTGTCATCTCACTCTCTGCCTGCGCCATCTCACCTTCTACCTGCATCATGTCTCCCTCCACTTGCGTCATCTCACTCTCTGCCTGCGTCATCTCTCTCTTTGCGTGTGTCATCTCACTCTCTGCCTGCGCCATCTCACTCTCTGCCTGCATCATCTCACCCTCTGCCTGCATCATGTCTCCCTCCACCTGCATCATGTCTCCCTCCACCAGCGTCATCTCTCTCTTTGCGTGTGTCATCTCACTCTCTGCCTGCGCCATTTCACCCTCTGCCTGCATCATGTCTCTCTCCACCAGCGTCATCTCTCTCTTTGCGTGTGTCATCTCCCTCTCTGCCTGCACCATCTCACTCTCTGCCTGCGCCATCTCACTCTCTGCCTGCATCATCTCGCCTTCTACCTGCATCATGTCTCCCTCCACTTGCGTCATCTCACTCTCTGCCTGCGTCATTTCTCTCTTTGCGTGTGTCATCTCACTCTCTGCCTGCGCCATCTCACCTACTACCTGCATCATGTCTCCCTCCACTTGCGTCATCTCACTCTCTGCCTACGTCATCTCTCTCTTTGCGTGTGTCATCTCACTCTCTGCCTGCACCATCTCACTCTCTGCCTGCATCATCTCACCCTCTGCCTGCATCATGTCTCCCTCCATCTGCGTCATCTCTCTCTTTGCGTGTGACATCTCACTCTCTGCCTGCACCATCTCACCCTCTGCCTGCATCATGTCTCTCTCCACCAGCGTCATCTCTCTCTTTCCGTGTGTCATCTCACTCTCTGCCTGCGCCATCCCACTCTCTGCCTGCATCATCTCACCCTCTGCCTGCATCATGTCTCCCTCCATCTGCGTCATCTCTCTCTTTGCATGTGTTATCTCACTCTCTGCCTGCACCATCTCACCCTCTGCCTGCATCATGTCTCTCTCCACCAGCGTCATGTGACTCTCTGCCTGCGCCATCTCACCCTCTGCCTACTGGCACAGACAAAGAGTGAGATGACACAGGCAGAAGGAGAAATGATGCAAGAAGAGGGTGACACAGCAGAGGGTGAAATGGTACAGGCAGAGGGAGAGGGCTTGTGCAGTCAGAAAATACATTTCCAATTTACAGCACTATCTCTATACCAGCATTGAATAAAAGCATGAGAAACAATCTAAAAAAAAAGAGTACCCTATAAGCAAAGAGATGCAAACTGTGAGGAGACACAGGTGACATTATAGAAAAAGGTGCAAATATAAATCTTTCATTTACACAGACACTCAGAGTGATCATAGTTAAAAATGTTAAAGCCATACATTTTACCAAAAAACATTTAGCATAGTAAATCGTTTAAGACACAGAGCACAGCCCATATAAATGACCACTACTTTACAATGCAGAAACCTGACTCATTTCCAAAATACATTCCCAATATGCACCATTAGTTTTTTGCCAGCATTACATACAAACATGAGACACAATGCAAAAAGAAACAGTACCCTATAAGCAAACAGCTGCAAATTGTGAGGAGACATTATAAAAAAATGTCCAAATATAATTCTTTAATTTACACAGACACTCAGAGTGATCATAGTTAAAAATGTTAAAAACAATCATTTTACCTAAAAACATGTACCACAATAAATCATTTAAAAGACAGAGCACAGCCCATATAAATAAGCAAAACATTACAGTGCAGAAACCTGGCTCATTAGTTTTTTTTACCAGCCGTACAAAAAAACATGAGACACAATGCAAGACTAAAGAAGCACAATATGCTTGTTAATCTTCCCCATAGTGCATACAGCACTCTATCTATATTAAATGAATCTTTACTCACCTTTAAAAATGCTTTTAAAGATTTAGAACAGTGTCAGTCGCACACACCAGATTTTCTTAAGCAGAATCTCTGAATAATGCTTCTGTCACTGCAGCCTCACAATAATGGCACAGGTTCCCTCTCATTTCAGACCCATATTCTTGTACATAACCAATCAAATTTCTTCCCACACAAATTCAAAACCAAATTAACATTTTAATTGGTTCTACATTTCAACACTTTGAAAATCACACAATATTCACCCATCCCCCTACTGCTCTTTCTGCCTGTTACCATGGTAACACTCCACACATCACCTAACTCAGCAAACAGGTGAAAAGTTCATCATACTATGTTGCAAATGAACCCAGCAAGGATGTTTGACTTATCAATATAGCAGCTTATACTGTGCAATGTTTCTTTCAATGACTTTTTCTCAACCATTAGAATTAATTCTTTCAAAACTCCATAAGCATGCACCCTAATTTTCAGTGTTGAATTTTAAGAAACCACCAATCATTTCTTCTATTTCAAGTGCACTGAATGTCAACCACTTTTTTTCTAAACTCCTACTTTCAAACTGCCATTTCATTTCCACAACTCATCTGAGTACAACTACATCTGCCTACAAGATGCCTAAAGTCTGGATTGTGGGACATAGCTATGTTCACTGGAGTGAAAAGTATGCAGCAAACAGAGGTATTCCCAACCTTGATTTACCAAATGTGGATATTATGTGGATTGGCCAGAGAGGATTGAGATGTCACCAACTGATACCATTGGTAAAATCCTTTATGCATCTACCACACCCTGACCCCATAATTGTGCACTGTGGTGGCAATGACCTGGGCACTTTGACTGGGGTAGGTCTGGAAATGCTTTTAAAGGACACCTTTGGGCAATTGATGTCACTTTTTCCAAAAACTGCCTTGGTATATTTTAATATATGCCAAAGGCAAAAATGGAACTGGTCCAACCAATTTTGTCCACAGATTAAGAAAGCAAGGAAGCATGTGAATAAATCTGTTTCTGTTTTCCTCAGAGACTATGGTATGGGTTCTATATACCACAACAATTTGTGTTACAACATGCAAGGCATCTATAGGAGAGATGGTGTACATTTTACAGATGAGGGGAATAGAGTCTTAATTTTGAATTTTAGACTCTGCATCGGTACCTACTTGTAGGTACTTAAATCACCCACATAACACAACAGCTCTTTTCAGAGCTACCCTACCTCTAAGCACTCTAAATTCTTATTTTACTCTAATTTTTTTCACTGTTTTTCCCTGTGGTGCGCTCAGGGTATGCGTACCTGTAAACGCCCATGTACGCGCACCCTGAGCTTACTCCGCAAAATTTACAAAAAAAAATATTAGTTTTTTGCCCTTCGTGTCCTACTAGGCCCCCCTGAGAAAACCTAGGGGATCAGGGGGTCTCTACCCTGCCCCCTTTCAACGTTTTCCCCTTTAATTTTTCACCTCTTGTGTCTCGGTTCTACCGAGACACAAAATGGCAGACTCTCCGAACTGTTTCGAATGTTGACAGACACCCGAGAGCCAATCAGCTTTCCGCTCGCGCACTTCCGTGGCGCGCCGGGTGCGCTTACCGGTACGCGTACCCAAAGCGCTCGAAGCGTGCATATAGATATATAATTTTTTTTAAGTCAATTGTCATAAAAACCACTGGAGCGATTTTCACCAAATATAGAAAAGGCCCTACTGTGTACCAGTCCCTACCATTTAGCCAAGTTTGGTGTAATTCCGTTCAGCGGTTCGGGCTGCTCAACAGGCGGATCCAGCGCTTTGCAACTTGGAACGCGAAGGAGCAGAAAGGCCGTTTGGGGAATCTGAAACCATGCAGGCAGCATCCACAGAAGCTGTCTTCGCCCACTGGGGTTATTATCAATGAAATACTCCCTGACTTTGGTGGTGCCCACAGGGGTAAGACGATGGTAAACTACGGGCTCCAACATGCCGAGTGGCACTCGACTACGGAGGCGGAGCCTGTTATACTTATCAAGGTGTTTGTCATCATTACTGCCAGAACCAGTTTCCTGTACCCGTGAGCAAGAACACTTCGATGTTCGAAACGCGTTGGGTTTTATTTTGAGGCTGAACTTCTTGCTGTATGCTGCATTGCTCCTGTCCCTCATTAAAGGCTGTTCAAACTTTCTGCATTGGCTCCTCTAATGGATGTTCTTTTATATATATATATATATATATATATATATATATATATATATATATATATATATACTTTATTTGGTAGCCTAGTACCATCAAAGTGCACGTGTGCAAAACATTACAAGAAATACATCATAGAAACCATTTTAAGACATGTCACAACACAATTCAGTCAAAGGAAACGCAATACTATTCAGAATTCCTTTTCTTTAGCCATTACTTGTGTGCAAAAAAGGAGCAAAAATCAAGCAGTGCTATGTGAAAATTAAGAAGAGAATACATAAAAACACATACAAAGTATCTTCAATGTTAAGTATAAAATAAATATTGTTAGAATAAAACAGTAATTAAAAAGTTTGACCTAGTCGCTTGCGGGCACAATCAGTAGTCTGCCACGTTTGTGCCATATTGCCTGCTAGAATTTGCTTGTAGCAATGACTATTACTGGGGTGGTGTCATTCCTTAAAATTTTCAGGCGCATATATTTTGTTAGTTTGAGATTTTGACATATGGGAATATTCCATTTCGGGCATAGGCTGTGGTAACTGAGACAGATGAATAATATATGTGCCTCATCTTCATCTGCCAGGCACCACGCCAGACAAGTGCTAGGGCCGGGGGCCTTAAGCCATTGACTAGTTATTGATATCAGAGGTAGTGGCAATTCAAAAACGGATATAAAGACTTTTGGCTAGAGGGGAGGAGACGAAATCTAAAAATTCCTCATAGCGGGAGAACGGTTTGATATGTAAAAATCTATTTGTTAATGTAACAATTAAATGGTTATTTAAATGAATATCTTCAAAGTAAGTCCAATAACTAGATTTTATGATATTAAAATCAGTCTTAAACATTTTTTTCTGGATTAATCCATAGCCTTGTCAATCCCAACTTATTAAACCAGTCAGTGACACATTTGACAGAAGGTATTGAGTTGGCACCCCAATGCATAATAATTCAATGAGGCATCCTCCAGTGGAAACTGTGGCTTTTCAGTTCAGAGCTCTGAATGATGCTGGGTTTGAAAGTGGCATGATGGGTTTTCATCTGAAACCGAAATTAGGGGCTCATTAGGATGGCGGACGGACCTTCGTCCGTCCGCCACCCCAGAGGAGGAGGGACCGTCCGCAGGGGCAGCTGCGGTCCCTCCGTGCTAATTAGGATGTGACCGCTACCCTGGCGGTCACATCCTGTATTTTTAACATTGCGGCGGGTGCTGCTTAAAGCAGCACATGCCGCAATGTTAAAAAAACATGTTTTCCTTTGCGTGCACAAAGCTGCAGGCACCACGTGGTGGCTGCCGCTTCGTGCACGTAAAGGCAGGGGGGTACCATGGGTACCCCCCATGTGCACCCCCCAACCCCCTTACCCCTTTGGGGCCCGCAACGGGCCCCCAAAGAAAAGGCTGTATGCCTTTGCACGGCGGAAATGCTGCAGTGTAAAGGCATTTACAAACACAACAGTGATGGACAGAATGTGGATCAATGTCACACATTCACCCCAGTCCAAAGATCTGGGCCCAAATCCATCGTTTTTCCACTCCACACCACCCTGGGTTAGACAATGGCGATATGCAAATCAGCACTGACCCTGTGCCCCATGGGAACAGTCCAGTCCGAACTACAAAAGCCATGTCCTTCCCAGAACGGAAACAAGCATCCGAGCATGTAAAGGCATAGCACCGCTGACATCCTAATATGGCTGGCGGTGTCTGATAGACACCGCCAGCCATGTTAGTGCTTTTCCGCCGCGGACGGAAGGCGACCACGGCGGAAAAGCGGCGGACTGAAAAAAGATCCCCCAGCCATCCTAATCTGGCGGGGGGTCTTTTTTCAGTCCGCAGCGGTTAATCCGCATCCTCCGGGCCGGTGGTGGCTTCCGCCGGTCCGGAGTATGCGGATTAACCGCAATCCTAATGTGCCCCTTAACTTGCAATGTGCACTACTAGTCCCATAATGCTTTGCTAATTGTAGTCACCTGGGAGGCCCATTGGAGGGCAAATCATCATCAACATACAGCTTTAAACAAAGGTAGTTAGTACTAATGAGACTTTATCAGCACAACCAATGAATAAGGAGCAAAACGCTTCAGGCAAGGTTAAAGTTGGTGTGTGCATGCCTGTTTCATATCAATCTCATATCTATATGTACGCTCCAGTTTTCCACGACTTGCGGAGCACTCTTCAACTGGTGCGGAAAGCGGTCGCAGATACCGCTAAATATACAAGCTCCAAAGTCCTTCATAGAAGAAGGCACTTTGCCGAAACGTGAACGCGTCTGTTGCTTGTGGGTTAAATAAACAACCTTTAAAGAAGATTCCCCGTGAGTGCGGATTCCTTTTTACTCGAAGGATTTTGGAGATTGTATATCTATATATATGTATATCTATATATATGTATATATATATATATATCTATATCTATATCTATATCTATATCTATATCTATATATATATATATATATTCACTGAAAAAACCATAGGTTATACACCATATATAGTTAGGAATTAGCATTTAAAAAACCTTATTTTACTCACACAAAACCATTGAAATTCCATATATAGTTAGTTGCACTAACTATATATCGCGCACCCGCAATCCACTGCTGATCATGTCACATATTACATCATTCATGACATGGTCAGTGACATCACTGATGACATCACTGATGACATCTCAAATGACATCACTGATGACATCTCAAATGACATCACTGATGACATCACTGATGACATCTCAAATGACATCACTGATGAGATCACTGATGACATCATCCAGTGACTGTGTGTTTCTGTAAAGTTTAAATATGTTTTACATATTGAAGAATGAGTAGATGTATAAGTGTCTGGACGAAGGATTTAGTAGGTGCATGACTGAATGTATGAGTGAGTGATTAAATGTGTCTCACTGAGTGCATGGGTTAGTGAGTAAACTGTCTTAATTTGTGCATCATTATGTCTGTTGTTCTGTAAACTGCTGCATGTGTTGATCAGTAGCTATATGATTAACTATATGGGTTATTGATTGATTGTCCAAGTATTTGTATAGGAGACTGAGTGTGTGTGTGGCTGGCTGGGAGGTGTGTGACTCTGTGCAGATCAATGTGTACTTGTATCAATGATTGTATAAGAAAGTAAGTATGTGTTAGTATATGTTTGAAAATGTAAGGTGCTCTATGTTTAACTGTATAGACAAGAAAATGGAAGTGTGATTGATTCTTTACAGGACTGACTAGGTGTGTGAGTAACTCCATGGATGAGTGGCAGAGTGTAAGTGTCTGTATAGGTGTATGAGTGCATATGATAGTGTTGTAAAGATGAGTGATTGTATGTATGAATGATTGTATGGGTGAATGAGTGAATGTGTGTGTAGACGTAGGAATCAGTGAGTACGTATGTAGTAACTAGTATTGGTGTGTCAATGGTTTCAAAAATTATACTCTGTATTTAACACTGGGTGAAACAGAGGTTATATTAAAACGTGAGGAGATGCATTGTATTGTCACATGAATGATATCATCAGTGATGTGGTCATTGATGTCAAATGAGATGTCATCAGTGATCTCATCAGTGATGTCATTTGAGATGTCATCAGTGATGTCATCAGTGATGTCACTGACCATGTCATGAATGATGTAATATGTGACATGATCAGCAGTGGATTGCGGGTGCGCGATATATAGTTAGTGCAACTAACTATATATGGAATTTCAATGGTTTTGTGTGAGTAAAATAAGGTTTTTTAAATGCTAATTCCTAACTATATATGGTGTATAACCTATGGTTTTTTCAGTGAATTTTCAAGGTTTTGTAAATGCTAATTCCTAACTATATATGGTCTATAACCTATGGTTTTTTCAGTGAATTTCAATGGTTTTTTAATAGCAAATATCATAAGCTGTCGAATGTCAAGTACGTGGTAAGTGAAAACATTTTCGTGTTTATGCACACTGATCTGCTTTGAATGGTGCCCCCCCCCTCATTTCTATTAGGAGTACTCTCTCTTTGCAGATAGTGAAAGGTAGTTAACGCAGGCCTTTGCCCCCGTTGTAATCCATCGTGCCTGCTTCTCTCTCCATTTGATTGATTGTTATCCAAGTATTTACTGTTTAAGAATTAGTTCTCTTTGGTTCATTCTCTATTTACAAACAAACACAGAGTCGCAATACTCTGTTTAGTCTTTGCAGATAACGAAAAATCGTGTAAAAAAAAAGAAAAGGAATCGAGCAAAATCAGTAGGCCACTAATGGGATCTCTTTTTGACCTCGCTAAAATAGAAACATTAGGAACAACCCCTCATGACAAATACAAAACTAGTGAGATGAACTGAACTCCACACAATGATGGCTGCAAAACAGCTCGGCTCCGCCACCCACCCCGCCCAAAATAACGATAAAGAGCGGCTGCCATGATTGGTTGCGGAATGGCCACAACGGAGCTACGAAATGGTGCTGCTCTCATGCTAACCCCAGCTTCGGTCTGAAACATCCAGAAACACTGTAGACTACCAATTCGATCAGTTCCGGTAGCGCCCCAATGTAACCCGGTAGAGAAGAACTAGCCCTCCCCTCTTTGACTGATGGTTCTTGTTGCCTGTCCTTTCTGTTGTCATTTAACAGAACTATTTAGCCTGCTGAAAGGGGTTGTGTTTCGACCGCTGGTTGGTGGAGACATTTTGACTATATTCTGGACCTGCGTTGTCGCGTAATGCGTCATATGACGCGCCGCGTTTGCGCATCCGGAAGTCATCCGGGGCGCGCAGCGCGTAACGTAAGCATAACAAGTCATGTGACTTGTTAATAAAACTTTTCATTGGTTCATTTTACTTTTCTTATTCTAATGATGAAAGCCTTGGTCATATCACCTAAAAATTACGCTTTTAATTACTTCCGAACATTATTTTCTCTTAAATATATGTTATAATGTTCCAGGCTAATGTACTTTCCCGGAAATTTTACAACTGTCCTGCAAGTAAAATATATTCTTTTTTCGAGAAAAAGAGCGTTTCTTCGTCCCATGACGGAGCCGTTGAGCAAAAGAGGGTCGACCTGCTGTCTTAGTCGCCGATACGCCTGAATATGAGATTCTTATCGATCACTTTATGTTGCAGGAATAGAAAACACAACAGCCCTTGACCATTTATCTTTACTGCGTTCCTTCGTATTATACCTTTTACCCTTCATGTAATTGGTCTGCTTTATTTCACTTGCCTTTTAATGATTCTAAAACAGTGACTATTATTAAAAACTTTA
Organism: Lissotriton helveticus; assembly: GCF_964261635.1. Classification (NCBI taxonomy): domain Eukaryota; kingdom Metazoa; phylum Chordata; class Amphibia; order Caudata; family Salamandridae; genus Lissotriton; species Lissotriton helveticus. The sequence continues at coordinate 764,186,965 of NC_136067.1, read as the reverse complement.
CCAATGTATACACTACTACCATGTTTTCTTTTAAAAACCTTTATTGTGAAAATTTCATTATACAAATACGAGCCTATAACCACGTGGGCCTGCCACGGAGCAAACTGTAATCGTATATGATGAATAGACATTTACACTGTAGAGGAACGTAACGGGCGGGCCATTAGGTTGCAAAAACTAAGGTGTCTAACAGTTACGGAATCGGTGGACGTACATTTTATAATTAAAATACGACAGGGCCAGTTACAATAAAATTATCTAGATATACATTTGCGGGCAAGTACCATGGGTGACGTTAATTCGAATTTTCAACAGTACAGTAATCAATAACACATCAGAACTTAATATCAATAGGGATGTCGAAATATTCAATCAATTCTCGTCCCCGCCCGCCATGTGCTTCAAAACTGCATACGTATCTCGTAATTTCAAGGTTCTGCAACCAGTACACAACAAGGAGTTACGAGTCCCATTTATTCCGGCGCCATTTTGGGCGAGGACGGGCAGGTCCAGGATATAGTCAAAATGTCTCTACCAACCATCGACTATGATGATGTTCATATGCTGTATTTATTAGAGTAACACTCATCTGCCCACATGAAATTAATTTACCACAATCTAAACATGTCATTTTAATCTTTCCAAAGTTCTTCTAAATATTTGGGACCGTTTCCCTTGCCTCTGAAGCTCTCAGTGCCACTTCTTTGATGAATGTACTAGCAGGTCAGGGGTTCTCCTCCAAATCTCTCTTTTATGCAGCACTATAATTAATTGGTGCCACCTCTCCATATGACGATGCATGGTATAGTTACCACAACTATATATTTTTTCGGTTCCTCTGGAGAGTTCATCGTGGCAGATGAAGCGTGTAACATACCGGGCATTTACCTTTTTTTGCATGTACAGGAAAGGAAAAAAAAATCGAGCGTTCGAGTTCTTAGGTGTCCCAGGGCCATTTTAGTGGACCAGGCCCAAATCCAAAGAACAGCTATCTCACAGGCTAATGGGGCGACCCACGCCGAGTTTCAGCATTGTAGGATGACCACACAAGTACAGCAACTTGCTAGACATCACCTCGGTGCCATCCGGATCTCGGCGCCCCACTGCAGATGAAGTGCCTCTCAACTATGAAACCACCACGGTGACATCCGGATCTTGGCGCGTTGTGCTGCCTTCGGCCTATTCGCACATCGGTCCGCTACTGACGCCATCTCACAGGCTAATGGGGTGACCCACGCCGAGTTTCAGCATTGTAGGATGACCACACCAACTTGCTAGACATCACCTCGGTGCCATCCGAATCTTGGCATCTCAACGCCTAGTGGTATCTTCCATACAGAAAATATTGTTACGCTGCCTTTGGCCCCATTCGCACATCAGTCCGCAACTTAGACATCACCTCGATGCCATCCGGATCTTGGCATCTCAGCGCCTTGTGGTGTCAGTCAGAAAATATTGTTGCGCTGCCTTTGGCCCCATTCGCACATCAGTCCGCTACTGACACCATCTCACAGGCCAATAGGGCGCCCCACGCCGACTTTTACCATTGTACGATGGCCACACCAGTGGCACAACTTCCTAGACATCACCTCGGTGCCATCCGAATCTTGGCATCTCAACGCCTAGTGGTATCTTCCATACAGAAAATCTTGTTACGCTACCTTTGGCCCCATTCGCACATCGGTCCGCAACTTAGACATCACCTCGGTGCCATCCGGATCTTGGCATCTCAGCGCCTTGTGGTGTATTCTCTTCAGAAAATATTGTTGAGCTGCCTTTGGCCCCATTCGCACATCCGTCCGCAACTTACACATCACCTCGGTGCCATCCGGATCTTGGCATCTCAGCGCCTTGTGGTGTCTTCTACTCCAAAAATATAGTAGAAAATATTGTTGCGCTGCCTTTGGCCCCATTCACACATCAGTCCGCTACTGACACCATCTCACAGGCCAACAGGGCGCCCCACGCCGACTTTTACCATTGTACGATGGCCACACCAGTGCCACAACTTGCTAGACACCACCTCGGTGCCATCCGGATCTTGGCATCTCAGCGCCTTGTGGTGTCTTCAAATCAGAAAATATTGTTGCGCTGCCTTTGGCCCCATTCGCACATCGGTCCGCTACTGACGCCATCTCACAGGCCAACGGGGCGCCCCACGCCGACTTTCAACATTGTAGGATGGCCACAGAAGTGCGACAACTTACTAGACACCACCTCGGTGCCATCCGGATCTTGGCGCGTTGTGCTGCCTTCGACCTATTCGCACATCGGTCCGCTACTGACGCAAACTCACAGGCCAACGGGGCGCCCCACGCCGACTTTCAGCATTGTAGGATGGCCACACCAGTGCGGCAACTTACTAGACACCACCTCGGTGCCATCCGGATCTTGGCGCGTTGTGCTGCCTTCGGCCTATCCGCACATCGGTCCGCTACTGACGCAAACTCACAGGCCAACGGGGCGCCCCACGCCGACTTTCAGCATTGTTGGATGGCCACACCAGTGCGACAACTTACTAGACACCACCTCGGTGCCATCCGGATCTTGGCGCGTTGTGCTGCCTTCGGCCTATTCGCACATCGGTCCGCTACTGACGCAAACTCACAGGCCAACGGGGCGCCCCACGCCGACTTTCAGCATTGTAGGATGGCCACACCAGTGCTGCAACTTGCTGGACACCACCTCGGTGCCATCCAGATCTTGGCGCGTTGTGTTGCCTTCGGCCTATTCGCACATCGGTCCGCTACTGACGCCGCCTCACGTGCCAACGTATTTTCTCCTAATTTTACACCCTATGCCGCATAACAGGTCATGTGACTTGTTTATAAAACTTTTCATTGGTTCATTTTACTTTTGGTTTCCTAATGATGGAAGGCTTGATCATGTGACCTAAAAACAACACTTTTCATAGGATGAAAACTTTTTTTTTTCCCCAAACGATGAAAGCCCCACCTTGTTTCTGGATGTTTCAGACTGAAGCTGGCGTCAGCATGAAAGCACCACCATCTCGTAGCTCAGTCGTGGTCATTCCGCGAGCAATCATGGCAGCCGCTCCCCACCAGAAGCCTGCAGGAGTCGGAGCCCCCAAAACTTTTGATGAATTCTCAAGTCGGAGGGGACGCTTTCGAGAATGAGGTCCAAGACCTAGCAGACAAGCGTCCGATTTCCAAGGTGTCCCAGGGCCATTTCAGTGGACCAGGCCCAAAAAGGAAACAGCCTGCCGCCATTTGAGAGTCCTGTGACAGCCGCCTATTGCTGCACCGCAAGAGTGGGCGCAACTCAGCTGAATTGCGGCTTTTGACACAGTGGACCAAAAACGGACGGAATGGCAACTGAAACGGTAAAGGGGCGCCCCACTACAACAGATGACACTCCACCTGGAGAGGCCCGTTCACGCCGCCTCCCCCGGGGCGCTCCACGCCGTTATTCGGAGCAGCATTGTAGGATACCAAAACCAGTGCGGCAACTTACTGGACATCACCTTGGTGCCATCGTTCTGCTGCCTTGGAACTATTCGCGCAACAGTTTGCTACTGATGACCCACCCCCCGCGACGCCCCATGCCGTTATTTGCTGGGTGGCAACTTACTAGACATCACTTTCGTGTCATCTAGATTGCAACGCGTTCTGCTGCCTTGGAACTATTCGCACAACAGTTTGCTACTGATGACCCACCCCCCGCGACGCCCCACGCCGGAAATCTGGACGTTGTGCTGCGTTGGGACTATTCGCACAGCCGACCGCTACTTCGTTGTTTTTCCCTAAAAATGTTTATATGTTATTACTATTTTTGTTTTCTTGTATATATTTATAAATTATTAAAGTTTTATAATCTTACTACTTTGTCGGAGTGCTATATATTTTTAATGTGACACATAATTGTAAAAACTTTGATGTACAAACAGTCATCCCTGGAATCTTCCGCTTCAGGGTCGGTCCCCTCCCCAATCACAATACAGGATGGTTTTCAGATAATAGCAACGCTTCTGCTGTGACGAATCTCATCGAGTGTGGGCCTTGATCTACTATAACTCCTTTGAAGAGGGGTGATTCTTTACAGCTGTGGCCATAAACTACATCTGCAGGGCTAGCTGATACCCTAGGACCAGCCTGGACAATTGGACACAGAGGAAAAGGAGTGTCAGAGGGTGCGGTAGTGAATAGGGCGAAAGGGAGGTGTCGGGCGGGCACAGGGTGTGATTCTCAGGGAACAGCAGCGCAGATGGGGGAGGTTTATTACCCATGCATAAGACAGAGAGCGGGGGTGACCACTGCCTGGGGGAGATGTTTGCGAGGGTGGGGAGCCATGCTAAGGATCGACAGCGTGCACAGAGTGGGTCTGGTCAAGGCATCTAAAATGGCTGCCGTGCACGACAAAAGTGTGGCATTTGAAAAAAGACAAGATGGCGCAGACAATGTTTTTCAACACTTCCTGATTTCCTTCGAATCGAACGTTAACAGACGTTGGGGCATATTACCAAAGTTAAGCGATATTTATCCCTAACGATGCTTAGCAACGATTTTTTTACCGTCAGAAATTATCGCAGATAAACCTTGCTATTATCAAGGTTTATCGGAAATACGATAAAAAACGACCGCAATGCATTAATATCGCTGAAAACTCAGCGATATTCATGCATTACCGAGCTAATGCTCTTAGCCATGTTATCCACCTCCCATTGGATAACATGGCTAAGAACTGCTCAGGGCAGGTGGTAGCTTTTAGAGATATTCGCCCTTATCTCGAATATTTCCAAAAGTTGATAATAGGAGATAGCGATGTTAGCGACTGTTTCCAGTCGCTAACATCTTGGCATGCCCACTTTGCATGTCATTAGTGATAAATATCACTCACATGCAAAGTGGGGCCCAAGATGGTCGCTATCTTCTACTAGCCGTCGCTAACTGGTGTTAGCAACAGCTAGGTAATACACATATAATTTTATCTCCGCGAAGCGGAGCGCTGTTACAGATATATATCTTGTTTCTGAACGTTAATTTCTCAAAATGCACTGAAGCACATATATTGAGACCTAGCAAAGGCACATCGGGCTACCAGTCCCTACAATTTTGCCAAGTTTCGTGCAAATCCATTCAGCTGTTCGATCCTACCGAGAGACAAGATGGCGGCCGCTACGGACTGTTTGGAATGTTTACAGACACCGGAGAGCCAATCAGCTTTGCTTCGCAAAGCTCCGTAACGCGAAAAGTACGCGAAGCGGTGCGCTGTTACAGATATATACCTTTTTTTGAACGTTAATTTCTCAAAATCCACTGGAGCACATATATTGAGATCTAGCAAAGGCACATCGGGCTACCAGTCCCTACAATTTTGCCAAGTTTCGTGCAAATCCATTCAGCTGTTCGATTATTATTATTTTTATTTTTTTTTGCCCCGCGGGGCCCTTTTAAAACCTCCACATCAAACCTAGGGGGTGAGCGACAATGTACTATGCCCCCTTTGGGTCATTTGCCCCTTCGCTTCGGCCTCCTCTTGTCTCTCGATCCTACCGAGAGACAAGATGGCGGCCGCTACGGACTGTTTGGAATGTTGACAGACGCCGGAGAACCAATCAGCTTCGCTTCACAAAGCTCCGTTGCGCGAAAAGTCCGCGAACCAGAGCGCTGCCCGGTCCGCTGTTACAGATATATATCTTTTTTTAAACGTTAATGTCTCAAAATCCACTGGAGCACATATATTGAGACCTACAAAAGGCACATCGGGCTACCAGTCCCTACAATTTTGCCAAGTTTCGTGCAAATCCATTCAGCCGTTCGGGCTAAAAGTGAGGCCAACCGCCCTATGGAAAACTCAATGTTAAAAACACGTTTTGGGACCCCCCTTTTTTCTCGGCCCCCACTGGACGAACCCCCCCCAAATTTTCAAGGGCTGCTCAGAAACAAAATGTGCCATTTTCCTGAAAATTTCAGCCAATTCCGTCCACAAACGCCAAAGTTATTAGACATAGAATTTTCAAAAAACCCATAGAGAAAAAATCCTAACTATATATACCTACTGGCGACCGCCAGTAGGTAATATATATATATAAAAATTCTAGTTTTTTTATCACTTGGACCTATCAGCACTTTACACAGGGACTAGGTTCTATATAGTATTATAATATAAGTGGGCTAACATTCGGGACCGTATGTTGCCCAAGAACTTTTTTATACATCTATTTTCATATAGCACCAGTGTCTATATATTCTTACAATCGGCATATCACAGCGATACAAACTCATTTATGAGGTTCTTCTCAGCATAGTATTGCACATGAAGTGTTTTTTTTGGCATTTATGCAGAAAACTGATTTGCACTGATTTGCACTGAAAACCTTGCAATATGTTGCACATTTATGCGTACATTTGCACATGTTATCCAACAAAATATATATTTTTTTGTATCATATTTATATGTTTTATAATAACAGGTTTTAATTACAATGAATATTTAACATATGATTGTTATTGAATTGTAATGTGTATATATTTACTATGCTTATTTATTGCTAGAAGTTGCACCTTGTTAATTTTGTGCATTTATGCCAAAAATAATCAAAATAAGTAACCGCTATATTTAAAAATACATTAAATTGTTGATATTGCCGAAATACATGTAAGAAATGCAAATATACGCAAAATGCGTTTGATCTCTGTGAGTCATGCACTTATTGCACTTTCAAGTATGTTTTCACTTTTCATTGTATCACGTGCTAAAACTCACCAATGAAACTAGTATTTAATGTGGTTTGTAAAACTTTGTCGACATGTGATCAAGGGCATTCTGTGCCCGAAACGCGTCATGCCGAAATAAGACCTATGGAAGATAATAAACCTACCTACTAAATACTATCTGCTGCGTGGTGGTCCGTGTATCTGTGGTGGTGGTCATTGACCAGTGAAACAGAGACTGGGAATATATATATATATATATATATATATATATATATATATATATATATATATATATATATATATATATATATATATATATCCACTCCACTCCTTCAAAGAACGAGTAAGGCCACAGCTGGGGAACGTTTTGGAAGCGCTTTTATTTGGCTGCACGTACAACGGAAAATGCAATCTTTTCCTATGGCGGATGCATTTCGGCGTTCTTAGCCTTCTCAGCGCCGGGTGCATGTGCTTGTGTGGATAAGCGTAAGGGAGGAAGATATATCCTGCCACCTCCCCCACAGACCGCAACTCCTCCCACTATGATGACCTCATGTTGCATACACCTTTCTGTAGTCCGTTTAATGTTCAACGCCTACAAGGTCCAGCATGCCACAGCAATGCATAGTAGGTATCACAGGAGTAAAGTGGGAAAAAATTATTACAGCGTCTGTGACGATAAAGCCATGCCCAAAAGTACATGTGCGCAGCTGCGCTGCCTCCAGTCCCCATACCGCTTTAACTAACGTAGTTCAGAAATCCTTTCTGGCGGGGGCAAGTCAGAAATCCGACTGGCCCGACGTGATGCATAATATATATATATATATATATATATATATATGATATCCAAACCTTCGTTACTATAACCAAAAAGGCTCTGACTCCGTGGGATTCAACAAAGAGGAATTTATTCACCTCAACGACAACTGCTTACGCGTTTCGGCGGAACAACCGCCTTGCTCACAACAACTCAAAAGTGCAAATGAATAAGAATATATACACACACCCCATTCCTTCTTTCTCATGGGTTCGTTACCGCCCCCTGATGACGTCAGTCAGTTGCTATGGTTACCCTCCCCCTTGTCGTAGACATGGAAGAGATACAATAAGGTAACTGAAACATTTGTATCACGAATGGTTCCGGGCATTTACAAATCTATTTACAAACTATAATCAGTCGTAATATATATCACATTCTATTTACAAAACCACCAATTTGTATTAATACATTCAAAGATATATTTACACTCTCAATAGTTCATTATGTTCCAGTGGTCATATAATCATGCAACGACAATGCCCACGTTCGTAACTGACTGACGACAGACTAAGGAAAAAACCATATTGTTATTAAGACCGTGCAATGCATTTAGTATATGCATATATATATATGGGGAATGCAGGCAGCATTCAAAAGAGGAACTGTGAATCAGCACCAGTAATGTCTGTTTGGCATCTGATGAAGGCACAAAGCTGAAACGCGTCATGCCAAGGATCAAATAAATCTACCTACCTGCATGCAGACTGCTGTTGTTCCCTATTGTTCTTCATTGTGGCAACTTTTGTGGATATGTTGTGTGCGGCCACTGCACGCTGAGGAAACCCCTCCTAAAGTTTCCAGAAGCCAGTGGCACTGGTGTGTTTCTTCGAGGGATCAAATCTTTCTGGAAATGCTGCGGCCGCGAGAGGACTATGTATGGCCAACATGGGGCGATAATTACATGGCAAGCCGCTGAGTATTTACCGGCGCCTCACAAACCGGTCCGTATCAGCAGGCTCCAGAAGATGTAGGTCGCAACAGGTGGGGTTTGGGGAGTCTCAGGCACACTGATTCTGTTGCCTGGCAGCTACTTTCAGTTTCCCAAGATGGGGGATGCTGTGACTTGCAGTTTCTATGGGCCATCAGGCCTCCACCAATGGGGGGAATGCAGGCATCATTCAAAAGAGGAACTGTGAATCAGCACCAGTAACGTTTGTTTGGCATCTGATGAAGGCACAAAGCTGAAACACGTCATGCCAAGGATCAAATAAAGCTACCTACCTGCATGCAGACCGCTGTTGTTCCCTGTTGTTCTTCATTGCTTCAACTTTTGTGGATATGTTGCGTGCAGCCCCTGCACGCTGAGGGAACCCATCCTAACGTTTCCAGAAGCTAGTGGCACAGGTGTGTTTGTTTGAGGGATCAAATCTTTCTGGAAACACTGCAGCTATGAGAGGACTGTGTTGTGCCAGCATGGGGCCATGATTTCATGTCGAGCCGCTGAGTATTTACCGGCACCTCAAAAAACAGTCCGTATCGGCAGGCTGCAGAAGACGTAGGTCGCAGCAGGTGGGGATTGCGGAGTTTCAGGCACACTGACTCCATTGCATGGCAGCTACTTTCAGTGTCCCAAGATGGGGGATGCTGGGACTTGCAGTTTCTATGGGCCATCCGGCCTCCACCAATGGGGGGAATGCAGGAAGCATTCAAGAGAGGAACTGTGAATCAGCGCCAGCAATGTCTGTTTGGCATCTGATGAAGGCACAAAGCTGAAAGGCGTCATGCCAAGGATCAAATAAAGCTACCTACCTGCATGCAGACCGCCATTGTTCCCTGTTGTTCTTCATTGTGGCAACTTTTGTGGATACGTTGCGTGCATCCACTGCACGCTGAGGGAACCCGTCCTAACGTTTCGAGAAGCTAATGGCACAGGTGTGTTTCTTCCAGGGATCGAATCTTTCTGGAATTGCTGCGGCCACGAGAGGACTGTGTTTGGCTAGCATGGGGTGATAATTACATGGCAAGCCGCTGAGTATTTACCGGCGCCTCACAAACCGGCCAGTGTCGGCTGGCTGCAGAAGACGTGGGTCGCAACAGGTGGGGATTGCGGAGTCTCAGGCACACTGATCCGTTGCCTGGCAGCTACTTTCAGTGTCCCAAGATATGGGATGCTGGGACTTGCAGTTTCTACCGGCCATTGGGCCTCCACCAATGGGAGGAATGCAGGCATCATTCATAAGAGGAACTGTGAATCAGTGGCAGTAATGTCTGTTTGGGATCTGATGAAGGCACAAAGCTGAAACGTGTCATGCCAAGACCGCTGTTGTTCCCTTTCATTCTTCATTGTGGCAGCGTTTGTGGATATATATATATTTTCCACACTCCCTCTTGTGCGTATACCTGTGCCTCCAGATTTGAAAGTAGCAGCACCTCTCAGGACCCCACTTTGGTGCCGTTTGACGAATCTTAGCAACATTTTTAAAACTAATGGCCCACTCCTCTCAGCTCCTGTCTTAAAAGTTTCAGGGTGATTTGTCAAGTGGGAGCCGAGAAAAAAGGGGGGGTCCCAAAATGCATTTTCTCCAAGTTCATTTCCATAAGAACTTTTGTCACACTACAGCCCAAACTTCTGAACAGAAGTACACCAAATTTGGCAGAGAGGTAGCTATTGGTCCAGAGTGAACTCCTTGCTTTAAATAGTGTACATCTGTTCAGTAGTTCCTGAGAAATTGAGACATTTATAAATAAAAAATATTGATACCTGATGGCCGCAATGGATTCACGAACCCTCCCAATCACGAGATTCATTCTGATTGGCTGCCAACACCAAGCACCAAGAAGTGTTAGCAGCCATCCGGTGACTCGGTTAAACAGAGTCACAAGAAAACAGTCCCATAGGGACCTCCAGGCCCAAAAAAGATAGATATATATATTTTTTTCAGTCGGAATCGCGTTGGGTGCACAAATCAGGTAGAACATTTTAAAAACAAAGCGCGGGCTCCTGTGATGGCAATCCAAATTTATGTAGAGGGTCCCGCAGGGACCCCCGTAGCCCCGGGGACCGCCACCTTCCAGGGACTTTGCTCATAATGTGCGGGGGACATGCATGTCAGCAGCTCCCCTTGTCCAAAAGCAATGCCGGCTCCCACAGGAGGCAGGGAGCTGGCTGGGACCGCGGGCGTATTGGGGCTCCACCGCAGTTCCCAACGTAAGGCCAGGCCCCTGGGGATGGGGTCCCCGGGGCCATAATGAGCCTCAGGAGGAGGGCATGCAGCCTCCTCCAAAATACCCCAAAAAAAGAAATGCTAGCCAGGTCCCGGGGGAGGGTGTCCCTGGGGCCAATAATGGCCAAGAGTGATGTAATATGTCATCAGCAGTGCATTCAGGGGACGCATGTTATAGTTAGCTCAACTAACTATAATGGCTGAATTTCTCTGGTTTTGTATAAGTGAAATGTCCAACTAACTCTAACTTCCCTAAAACCTATGTTTTTTTCAGTGAATTTCTAAGGTTTTGCATCTACATTTTCTGGGCAATAGATATGGCCTCTGGCCTGAGTGAAAGGCAGTGCAGGATGCTTTGTAGAGCTATTGCAGTTAATAGCTTGAGCTTTGGCCACCTTAGTTTACTGTCCAGTGCTGGGAGGTGGTGCTGGCAAAAGATGACAACAAGCGGGGGTCTGCGAGCGACAGATGACAACGAATGGGGGAGAATACATTTTAACTTGCGCTTGCGGCTCTCCACCGCCCACCAAAAAGTGACACCCGGGGCAGACTGCCCCATCCCAGCCTCTCCATAGCTATGCCACTGCCATTTTGAGAGGGAATTCTCTGCTTTTAAGGACTTTTTGATTGTGATACTTTCCGATTGTATCCACGAACAACAGTCCTTGCACCACCATAAGCCACAGGCTTAATATCACAAGTTATAATGTAATCACATACCCATTAAATTTTATCATCAGTCATGGGATATGGCAAACCTGAGTCTGCCAACACCAACAACATCTTTCCACCCACAATTACATCATAGTCTGGTATGACTAACGGCACACAATCAACAGGTCTGTTTTCTCTTATACTCAAAATCACCTTCAGTAATGCAGTAAACACTCTGAACTTCATTCATCTCGTCAAACCCTGACTTGACGGCTCTCTTCCAATATTGCTTGCGTGTGAAATTCCGGGGACGACATCCAAGACTCTTGGATATATGGCCCCTATGAGAAAGTGGATTGTTAATTTTGTGAGACTATTATCACTATACTTGTTAGGTCTAGGAAAGGTTTCATTAATTTAAACCTGAGCTTATGTTCGGGCAGCTACTGCACAGAGCAGACAGACTTAACTTAAGAAAACGTATAAAGCATTTAGAAGTACACAAACTATTAAAAAGTTCAAAACACAATACAAGAACAATCCTTCTTTAATTCATTAATATAGAAAATAATGTAATGAAAAAAAGGAGACCCAAATCGCAAAAATCATATAAGGGAAACCAGAAAATGACTTTTTAAATTTTAAATAAAATTTTAGCTAAAAAGCACAAAGTGCCAATGCAAGTACGTGGTCACATTAAACAGGAAAAACTCAAAATTTAATTCTGTGTGCAATGGTTAACGGGTTGGATACGAGCCCAGACAGGTCTTGGTCAAAAAATTAACTACAGACTTGCAAGTTTTTCAAGAGAAAAAGTGGTAATCGGTGAGTTGTCGGTGGGGCATGCTGCAATCTGGATGCTAGTCGGGATTAGATGGCAGCGGATTGGCTGAAGAGTGGTATGCTGGTTTGATTATTGATGAAGGTGGGAAAGCTACAAGCTGCTGAAGTAGGGCATTTGTGCCCAAGAAGGTGTTGTTAATCAGCTTTGGCTAGGCGCTACTCTTGATGATGCCCTCTACGTTCGAACTCAGAAACTTTTCAGTAAGGCAAATCTTCTACCGGTGGGGCAGGCTAGCAAGATGAATCTGACTGGTTATTCAACATCCATGCCTTCGGCTCCATCAAGCTCCTGATCTGGGGTCGGTTCCTCAGCGAAAAAGTTGGCTTAACTTAAGAAAATGTGTAAAGCATAAAGGCCCACATGCATCATTGTTACATTTTGCACTTCCTAATTTGCGAAAAATAAGGAATCGCAAATTAAGAAGTGCAAAATGCTATGCATCATTATTTTCGGTATTCATTTGGGATTCGGTAAAAATCGCAATTTTTACCGAATCCCAAATGAATACCGAATTCTTAAGTACATTTTCGCAATTCCCATTGATTCCTATGGGCCAAAAGGCCCATAGGAGTCAATGGGAAGGCATCAGCAAATTGCGAGTGGCACTTAGAAAATTTCATGGGTGCAGGGGGGGTCCAAAGGACCCCCCCATGCACCCCTGAAATGTATTTTTCGCATCATGTTTCACACACACATGTCCTAAGGACATGTGTGTGTGAAACATGAATGTTGAAAAAAAAACATTTTCACCATTTTAAACACTTTTTCCAAATTTACCGAGTGGTTCAACCACTCGGTAAATTTGGCACCCTAACTGCGAATTTCCACTTGTAAAAGTAATGATGCATTGCTTTTAAGAAATCGCACATATGCGACTTCTTAAAAGCACCCGCAATTTTAGAACTCGCAACAATGTTACGAATTCTAAAATTGCTTCATGCATCCCAAAAAGCACTTTTGCATTCGCAAACGGCCGATTTTAAGGAATCGCACCGTTTGCGACTACAAAAATGCTTGATGCATGTGACCGCATTCTAACATGTAAAAATAGAGATTATTTTTGTGACCAAAATGACACCAAAATGACAAAAATCCAATAAGGAGATCCAAAGATATTAATCTTTAAAGTGTTAATTACATTTTAGCTCAAATAAGCACTAAGTGCTAGCCTCAGATAGTTGTCCATGCTAGACAGGGACATAGGTAAGTATTGAGGCTGATCGTGATGGTACATGGACCAGATGCAAAGCACAGGTAGGTCCCGGTCAAATTGTTACCTTCAGACTTAGATATGTTTCCGAAAAAAAGTGGCCATCAACGAGTTATTAGAGAGGCAAGCTGCAAGCTGGATCTGAGTTGGGTTTTAACAATGGCAGGTTGCTGAAGAGCAGTGTCTCAGCGCGTTCTTCAATAAAGGTGGAATGCTCCAAGTGCCTGAAGTCCTGCGTGCTCGGGAAGATCTTGACATTGATCGTCTTTTGGTAGGCATCACTCTTGGTGAAGCCCTCTATGTTTTGATTTCGAAACTTTAATGGAAGTCAGATCTCCTTCAGCCAGTAAGTTTGAACTGACTGGTGACTCAACATAAACAGCTTCAGTTTGACGGTAGGCCTGGTTTTCCGCCCTTGTTTAGAGGAAAAGTTTGAGCAAGAACAGTCCAAGAACAGCCAACTGTTTTAGGACCTATGGAACAGAACTTGGGGCTCAGGGCTCATTCCAACAGAAGCTGCTGGCAGGGTCCAGGACAGGTCAAGTTGAATCTGACCAATGGGACTCCTCAAGAGTGTGGGCTTTTTGCTGCTTGTCTGAGTAACAGGATGTCAACCAACTGAGCATTGGAGTCCCCTTATTTGTCCTGGGAACAAGTGGGATTCTCCTCCCAGGTCACAACAACAGATGTAGTCCTTCTTCTGTCTTCCACAGGCCCAGAGGTGCTCTGAAGAGGGTACCCATGGGTGCCACATTTGTGCCTGGCACTAGCCTGTGTGGTGGACATGGCTCCTGGCCCCTTCCTGCTTAATAGGGAAAAGGTTCCATAGGGTAACCCTGCCCACTTAAAAAGTACCTTTTGCAAAATATTTGTTACAGACCCAACTTTACACATTAATTGGATTTGGGAGATTATTTTTTTTATCTTGTTCCTAAGTGGAAATAACTTTATTATCTTCATTAAAGTATCCCCAAAGATTTCGTAAAGAAACGATATCCCTGTGCCAGTGAAAATAGCTTTTAGGGCATTTTCACTGTAAGGACATGTTTAATATCAGACTTTCACATGCCCATCTATCAAGTATCATGCACCCTGACTTATGGGTGCTTAAGGGATACTTAGGGGTGACTTATTATTATTTCAAAGGAAGCCATAGGTCTATGAAAATGGGTTATTTTACCAAGCTGGATTTACAGTTTAAACCTGCACAGCCAGGCCGTTGGTGGCAGGCTTGCAATCATGTTTTGCATTGTCACTTTAATGATGGTAAAATATGTGCTACAGTCCACTAGTGACATTTAACTTATAGAGCCTGGATACACTTAATACCATATGTTAGGGACTTATAGGTTAGTTAAATAGACCACTTAATAATTGTTTTAGGGGTCAGAGCACATGTGCTGGGGCCCAGTTATCAGATTTATAGTCAACAGAGGCACAAATCAGTCATATCAGTTGAACAAAATGGAAGCAATTATGCCAAAAAAAGAGACATTTTCATAAAACCACTACTCGTATATAAGCAATGAGTACCATTTATTTGTGATCCCTTGTATTCCCTAGTATAAAAATGAGTTTTACTCAAGCCCCTCACCTTTAGCTTTAGCACCCATAACAACTTCACACTGGATCCCTTGCTACCTTCACTTCACCATCACAGCTCTCTTGCAATTATTGTACCCAACTGGTGGAAGACTTCATTTGTTCAAATGTATGTGCTCTTCCTTCAGATGTGCATTCTTAAGTAGAAGTTCCTTCTGAAGTTTTGGGCTATTGGTATACCTCATCAAATGGTCCCTAATTAGGGATTCAGCAAGACCTTCAAAAACACACGTGCGAGCTAGAGTGTTCAGAGATGCCACATGTTTCCCCTTTCCATTTTTCCTTGCACTATTGCAAAAAACTATGACGTTCAAGGACAACGTTAATCTGCATGGCAAAATGCTTATCATACATCACAACAGCCAATCCACACGCATCACGTGGTCCACCGTCAGCTGTCCCTACGAGAATGTCACCCAGACTCTCATGCATATTCTTTCCGTCCACCACCAAAATGTGGAGAAGTATGCCCTGTTTTCTGGCTGAAGATAATTTCTCCCCAACAATGACTATAAGGTCCGAGGCAAATAACTTCTTACAGTGCTTCCATGGTAATATTGAAAGTCAGGTGGGTTGACACAACCACAATGTGAATTAGAATTGATGACCAGACAGTACTCGAATGATGACTCCAAGGACAAATTCAGAATCAGTACATGAGCATAAAACATTTGCTTCAACACGGATTGATCCAATAGGAATATATCATTCATGATGAAGCAAAATATTGGCCCGGAGATGCAATGTCCAGTTTGACTGAAGTATAAGGAACAGACATACTGTTGTGGTATTGTCGATATGTTTATAGTTCACTTTAAAAAATAAACTCCCCATCCTGGTATATCGAATAGATTGCCAAGAGTACATCATAAACAACTTCTGATATCAGATGTTACCACATAAATATATACATCCTATGACACAATCATGCACAGTTAGAGGATAGATAAAAGCATTGTTGGCATTCTAAATATTGCCGGAATACCCCATACATTGTCCATTACTGCAAGATGGATAATCTCTGTTACATGTATCAACCATGACAGGATTCCGGTTTTGAACATGTCCACTTCATTTACTTGATTAGTTAAGACATGGTACATATGCAGCTGATCAGATTTGGCACCTTTCTGTGCATCGATATGCATTGCACCAATCAAAAATGTTTGCCACATAGCAGTGTCATGTACAGCGTCTGCATGAGATTCTGCATACCTTCTCCTGCACTGGAGATATGGAAAACCATCAAACCTTATTTAGTATCTGAAGAAATATGACCACATGACCCCCATTCTGGTGGAGATTCAGGAGGTCCCTTTTCCAGTCCACACCATCTTCTAAACCAGCTGGATCTCCAGTACCCCCCCGCCCCCCGACCCCCAGCGCATCTACAGCCACCTTCAGAATGAAAGCGAAGAATTGCAAAAAAGAAAAAAACAAGGATACAGGTCTTGTGCATCTGTACAAGTAGGATCTAGAACGGTATCCCATATCCATCAAGGTTGCCCCCACCCTGCTCCAATTTTATAAAAAGATGAATACTGACATATTTAAAAACATTGCATCTACCTGCAGTAACAGTCTCAAAACCAGCAACCCCTCATGTTGCATGTTGACTATTTGTTTCCCTTTAACCCTGTTCAGTGTTACCCTGACTTTCGGCTAGGTTTGCACTGCATAAATATCACACACATACATACATAATGTTATAATCTGCAAGCATTTTGTCAACATTTTAGAAAAGATATTGATTTTGGAGAGACCTAGCTCAAGAGTTTCTCTCCAGTGTAACTGATATAATTTATTCTCACTTAATATAACTTTACCATATATGTTCTTGTTAGAGTTAATATTTATGTTTTTTTACATTTTACTAATATCCACACTAGGAAGGTTGTTTCCTGCAAAGTTGCTTCAACATGCAAGAGAATTGAAGGTAAACCGATGTCACTTATTGTAATGCATTTTCTATGATGTTACATCCTATGAAAAGAGAAAGGCCATGATCTTTTTCTGCCCGGTGTACCGAAAATCCTCGAATCAGCTTTGATTGCTACAATGTGTAGATTGTACAGTTTTGTGCAACAGGGTAGGTAGTGCTGCAGCTCTCTATACCTATCTGCAGGGAAACAATGCATATGAATGGTACTTCTATGATTAAACTGAATACACATAACTCTTTTTCATATTTAGGGCCTCATTTGCAAGTTTTTGAAGCAGGGCAGCGCAGTAAGTAACTTCGCTGTTCTGCCTTGTGTCAAAACTAGGCCTGCGCGAAGCACTACGCTATGCTCGCGTAGTTTGTGAAGTTTGCGCAACTTCGCACTGCGCAAGCTGTACGTAGCACAGTGCGAACATGCGTAGTGTAGCGTAGTGCAGCGGTCATTTTTTGCTTGTTCGCGGTCCTCAACGTCAAGTTGGCGACCGCAAGCAAGCAAAATGATATCCTGGCGAGACTTTTTCCCCGTTCGCGGTCAGCAACATCAAGTTGCCGATCGCAGCGTGGAAAATGAACCTCCCTGCGAGATTCTCAATGCGGGGAGGTCTGTTTTCTCATTGCGAGTGGTCGCATATGCTCGCGATGAGAAACTACGTTGAGAAAGCTGCTGCTCGAGGAAAAATCTCCTCGAGCGGCAGAAAACTACAGCTCACACTGTGCAAGATGCCATTTTCAATGATTGCACAGTGCCGGATGCTTGTCCGCACTGCGCAATCATTGAAAACGGCATCTTGCACAGTGTGAACATGCTACTACGCAGTTCGCGTAGTGCTATGCGTAGCTCGCGTAATGCGAAGTGCACTTCGCGTAGCTTCGTGAAGCGCTACTTCGCAAAATACGCCCAGCCCTAGTCAAAACGAAAGGGTATGAATGTATTGTATTTATGATATAGGGCGTATTCCTGCCCTTTCTCAGTGCGCCAGTGCGTGTTGGCTGCATTGCACCAATGCAGACACCCTTGAACAATGGTGCAAGGGTATTTGCATTGTAGGAATGGTTGTTTCTGTGCAGGTGGGGACACCTTCCTGCACAAAAACAATCAATGGAGGTGTTTTTCTCCTCTCTGTGTGCTGCAGAATGCGGAAAACATTTCTCCTCGGTATGCCTACTCTGGGTGCTACCCCAGGTGTACGTGATTTTGTAAATCTGGCGCACCGCCAAAATCCATGCGAGTTACGTGGGAACACCCATTGCAACACCCATGAAACACCTCCTTGATGCAGTGTAAGGCAATGCAGAGCGTAGCGCTACCTTGCCATACTCCATATCCATAAGGCTATGCAAAGCCACGTAGGGAGGCTTTGCGTCGCCTCACAGATATGACTGAGAGGCTTGCGCTGCCACAGCGTAAAAATAAAATTGTACAGGAGCCCCTTAGACTAGAGATGTGTGCTTTAGTTTCAAAAAGCCTTTGATTATAAATGCTCTCCACTTGACATTTTAAATATGTTTTGCTGTGGAAATGTATGCTGTGGCATTCACAGTGTAGGAGGAAATCTGGAAACTACAAACATGACAAAAGGAGAGCTTTGCGGAATAACAAAAAGGCATGCTAGCTGCAACAATTATGTTGTGCCCTAGGCAATATTCAATGGCGTGTTTGTGTGTATCTAGCTGGAGAGCTCCCATCAAAAAGTACTTAACTGGATCTGAAAAGGTTAGTGAGGTTTCTAAGGTTATCGCACACAGCGCCTTCATCTCGCCTTCAGTTGTTTATTTCTTGTCCACAAAGGACAAGCAAGCAAAGGAAGAAAGGCATTAATGCACCGCGGCTTGTTCACAGCTGTGTTATTTGATTGGTTCGGTCCTTCCTCTTCTGTTCAGGCAAAAGGGAGTCTTATCTGAATGCTGCTAACTGTCTGTATTTTCCGGATGCTTCACAATCAGGTCACATTTCCTGTATCTTGTTCATCATCCACATTGTTTGTCTGAAAATTGTAGTCATTTGAAGTCGCGATTGTCTAGAACCCCCTTGCCATCGCACGTCTCTCCTAACATTCTTTGTGCCAGAAGCATTCTGTCATGAAATGAAAAATTGTGGTTCAGTCATGTTTTTATCCTGCGTCACGTGTGCCTTTGTTCACACTCTGCCTCTCTGTAGGACTATTTTATATCTAGATGCGAGCACATAAATACTCTTTTTGTTAAGAAATCCCACAAAAACATGAAGAATTGGAACAGTTTCTTATAAAAGAGCGACAGCTGAGCCACAGGCTTTTTATACACTCCTGGAGTATCAAATAGGGAAATGTGCCATTTATGTCCTCCTCTGCACTGCTGAAGCACTTATGACCCTCTCTAAGCTTTTAGTTATGTCTACTTTTTGGTCTCAAAGGCTTTAGCTTCCTGGTGAGACCTATTGGCAACATACACATACATATAGATAGTACATAAAAAGAGACTTCTAGGCAGCCCATTTCAGCTGCCGCCCTTTTTTTGGTTCAGATGATTTTAAGCTTGGCTAGCAGGGTTGTCTATCAGCTCTGCTATCAGCTCACAGCATCTTGCGTATATTAACATAGTGAAATAGGGGCATATTAGCAAGAACCTCGTTAAAAGTATCGCTGTTTTAGCAGCATGAAACTGCCGCTAAAACTGCGATAATGGGCTTGCTTATATGGGTTATAGAATTCCAATAGAAGCCCATGTTAGATGTCCTGCACATCCTTTCACAAGAATTCACTGTTTATTTGTTCCCTGATAGCCCCCACCCCTGCTTTCCCTCTGTCTACTGACCAACCTACTCTCCATTGCTCCATGGTGCTCCACTCCATTGTCTGACTGCTCCAGTTTTTTGTTTTCTGAGGGTCCTGCAGCTGCAACGTACTACCGGGCTGCTTGCTTGCATTTTCACCCTCCTGCACACTTTACTTTTTAATTGAACTTTTCCGGTCTAAAGTGGGCTTTAGACATGTTTGAACAGTAAAGTGAAACAGACAATATAACTGCTGGTTCTTCACAAAGCATGAGCCATTATGCACTGTGATGTATGCTTGTGTCTGTGTTTAGACACATGCATAGCATCAGTATGGCTCCTAAGATGGTTGGAAACCATGATTTTGCATGTGTTACGACAAATGTCAGTGCTTTCCACATGCAAAGAGCTTCTTGGTGGTTTGGGGCTATGCATGAGTCTCTAAAAGAGGGGAATCCTGGGCACAATTACCGAATTTACCCGGATTATAAATGTAACAATGAACATTGGAAAATCCACACAGGAAAGTCACCACAAGACAGGATTGACAGTACAAACCATGAACGTTTATTGGAAAATAACCTTAAAAAGTCAATACAGTACAGTAGAAAAAAGCAATGATTTGTCAATCAATTCAAAATAAACTTCCACTCTACCTCTGTCCGTTTCAGGGGTGGCATCCTGAGGCTGGTCCTTCAACCTTCGGTATGTACCCCTAGGCTGAACAAGAGTCAGGAGTGAGTCCTTGCTTCCCTTTGCTTTGGAGTGGTACCCCAGAAAACTGAACTGTCAGGGCACCTGTGACGGCTGCCTCTCCCAGTAGTCCAGACACCGGGGGCAACTCATTCTCCAGAAGCCAGTCTATGGGCGTCTGGGGACTAACTATGCCACATGGTGGAAAAAGTCCTTCCCAGGAACTGGAGTTACCCTACACAGCTGGCCAGTGTACTGCTTTGGGGAGACTAGCCTGTCTAACATCATGGGGTTGCTAGCCCAAGTGTCTCTCAGAGCTGTGACAGGGAACCCATTCACTTCCACCTGTGGAAGTGATGACTCCCACCCTCAGGGATCATCATCTCACCCTTTGAGTCTATCTGCCAGTGGAGGGAGATCATGGAATGGTCTATGACCTGCCCCGGGGACTACTTTCCCCTAGGGCCACATTGGCCACCCCATTGAAGTTTCCAACAGTGAGTGGTTTCTATGGACAGACATAGTCCCCCTGCTTGTGTCCTAACTAAGAGCACTCAAAGAAGCAGGGTTGGAAATGGGGGGACATGGGCCACCTCCCACCAGAACCACCTCCCTGTGTCTCAGAGGGGGCTTGGGAACCCTTTCCTCTCTGCTTAGTCTGGGATCTGTCTGGGTCATCGTTAATCTCCCCCTCTCTCTGTTGGAGGGAACCTGATCCACCCTTCTTGAGGTCACTCTCATGTACTTTCTTGGACACTCTGGTGCTAGACTAGAGGTCCTCCACTTCAACAAGCTTTCTGAGCTCAGTCAGCTTACTGTCAACTAGGTGCTGGCGCATCTCTGTAAAGTAAATACTGAGCATGTGTTCACTCATGATCAAATTGTAAAACCCAACATAAGTATTTCCTTTGATGACCCTCACCTAGTTATTCAGTTCCTTACTGGAGTAATTAACAAAATCTACCCAGGACTGATTGGGGAGCTTCTGGCTGTCCCTGGATCTTTGGCGATACTTCTCAGGAGTCAGCCCACATTTGGCAAATAAATGTCTTTCATGGGAGTGTAGCTGGTTTGGTACTCTAAGGTTAGAAGTGTCTCCCTCCCCAGTGTAGGCATGTGATTCCACAGACCTACCCCCTGGTGCTCCTCAGAAACCCTGTGTACCTTCAACGCAACTTCATAAGCAGGAAAACACTTATCAATGTCATCTCTCACTACATAAGTGGCCATCAAATCCTTGGGTATAATAATCTTCCTGTCTCCATCAGGTACTGTATGTATGCTGCCAACATCATGGCTGGAGTGAGACTGCCTGGCCTTGAGCTCCAGCTCCTTTAGACTCATTTCATGAGCCTCTAAAGGTTCCGTCTTAGCAAAGTCTCTCTCATCCTCTCTTTCAGCCTCTTTCTTCTCTGGCTTCATCTTTAACTTTGCCAACTGCAGCTTGATTTCTCTCTCCTCCCTTTTCTCACCCAGCTCCTCTGGAGATAGGCCATGGGAAGAGACACTGCTTCCTGCTCTCCCAGGGAGCACACATTCAGGGTTGTCCCCATCAGCCACTGCAGGTTGTTCCTCAGGAGAGCAATTACTAGTCTCTTCTATACTATAATTCTCCTTGTAATGGGCTTCTTCTCAGGCCCTCAGCACCATTTGAAACTCCACCATGTTGGTGGCTCCTCTGGCAGGTACCCCATCACCTTGCAGAAGCTTTTCAACTGGCTAACTGTTTAATACTCCAGCTTGCCAGGTCATCTCAATGACTCCACTTGTAGAAACATCCAGAACCATGATGTATAATATGGATCAAAGCAGGGAAAACCAAGAATAATCGAAGTGGTCTTTGATGTGGATGGTAGTGAACAGCAAATTACTGCTAGGTATTGTACAAGCACAAATCCTATCTGCACCGCTGATCAACAGTGTTAGAAGTTGGGTCTCTAGTTGGCAGAGGTTTGCACCATGCCCAAGTAGGTACCACAGAACTAGTCAGGGGAACTCACAATGTAACCTAAATTATCTTTTGCACACCCTCTGGTAGCTTGGCACAGAACAGGCAGACTTAACTTATAAGGCAATGTGTAAAGTATTTGTGCAATAATTCATACAGTAACACAGAAAAAACACCACAAAAAGAATCCACATCAGTTCCTAAAAATGAAGTATGATTTTATAATTAAAAAAGACCAAAATGATATTGAATTTCGTAGAAATAGATGCAATTAAGCTGTTAGAAGCAAGGAGCGCTAAAAAGATTTCTTTAGATCACGCTGGACTGGGGAAAAGTCAAATTTCAGGCAAACTGAGATGGAGTGCAGACCGGCTAAGGGACCCACACTGACCTCGGTGAACAAAGTATTTTTCCTGGTCGCAAGCAGTTAGATGCGTCAATCTTCTCCACACAGTGAGGATGATGCGTCAGTTCCGAAGACGGGTGCTGGAGTTGAGAGCACCAGTTTCGACATGCAGTCAAGGGGTTGCATCGATCTCATCAAGCTGCAGCTGCAGCGACACATTGTCCAATGCATCAATCTCTGGAGGCAAAGTCCTGGTTCTAAAGCGATGCACAGATTTTACTCCCACAACCAGGTTGATGCAACAGTTTTGCTACACATGGGTAGGAGATGCATCAAAATCCATGTTGCAAGTAACTGGGCCACTTCCAAGGAGCCACGCACAGGAACAGGGGTAGAAGCTTTGATATCCATGAGTCTCAAACAACAAGAGGCAAGCCAACAAGCCCTTGAAGGTCACTTGGAAGAAGGCAGAATCAGGGAGCAGCAGTTAGCAGGGCAGTAAACATAAAAGAAGGCCTTCCAGCTCAGCAGTCCAACTGACTCCTATGAGCAGCACAGCATTTCTTCTGACCGAGGTTTAGGTGTCTGTTCAGAGGTGTCTGATTTTATGGGATCAGAGCCCCAGTACTCATACCCAAATATGTCTTTGAAGTGGGATGAGACTAAAGAATGACTTTGAAGTACACCAGTGCCCCTTTCAATCCAGTCCGAGTGCCAGGCTTTTTGGGGGTAATCAATCTTTTGTGTGGGCTCAGGCCCGTAACCTTTGAAGTGTAAGTGTGAGCTCCTTCCTCCCTGCCTGCCTAGGAAGTGCCTTCCGAATGCAGATGTACGGAGATGTGTCCTCAGGCACTCCTAGCCTTTCTGTGTTTGTGGCTGTCTGGAGGTAATGCACAAAGTGTAACTGTCACCCAGCCCAAATCTGTATTGGAGACAAGCGAGGCACACAGAGCAGCCGGAGCATAGAAAATGTTAAATTTCTCAAAGTGGGCTTTCTAAAATAGAAATATTTAATACAACTTTAACAGTAAAGAGGATTTATCATTACCATTCCAAAGATATGAGCCATGAAGGAACTACTCTTTTCTAATCAGGAATTACAGCTTAAAGGTGTTTTAAAGAATTTCAAGTGTCAGCATATGAGAGGCCTCACAGTAGTGAAAACAAATTTAGTACATGTCCTGACCGACTTTTAGTTACACAGCACCATGCCCTTAGGGCTTCCTAGGACCCAACGTAAGGGTGACACAGGTGTACTAAAAGAAGAACTTTTGGCTTGGCAAGTAGTTTTATATGTCAAGTCAAAATGGCAGTAAACTGCACATGCAGGCCATGCTGGGACATGCCTGAGACGTGGTTAGAGGGCTACTTAGGTGGGTGGCACAAGCAGTGCTGCAGTCCCACTACTTACATTTAATATATAGGCCCGGGCACAGGTAGTGCACTTTACTGGAAACATATACATAAATTAAATATGCCAATGGGGTATGAGCAATGTTACTGTGTTTTAAAGAGAGCACATGCACTTTAGCACTGGATTGCAGTGGTAAAGTGCACAGAGTCCCATAGCCAACAAAAAACAATTTCAGAAAAAGAGGAGGAGGGAGGCAAAAAGCTTGTGGTGACACTTCTGACAAATGCAAAATATGTGCAAATATCATTGGCAGCGAAAATTGAGTCCTCATCTAAATAATAGACAGAACCAAACATGGTCTGGTACAAGGTAATGATTGTGGCATGCTTTCAGATGTCTGGGAAAGTGGCTGAGTTGATGGAGGCATTGAGAATGAGTATACTGCTTCACTGATTGGTAAGAGGCCTTTGGCAAAAGTGTAGTTGGGGCAAGGGTCAGATAGAGACCCAGAGTGGATATCTTCATTGCAGCAGTGATTTTAACAGTGGTTGGTGTTGGCCAGCCACAAGGTCAGGCTTGGTTCATGGACCGTGGTGAGAAGTTGTGTTGCAATGGTAACGAGGTCCAGGTAAGGTTTAAAGTTGGTGTATATGGAGGTGATTTGGTACAGAAGAATTTTGAGAGCTTGTTGGGAAGCTGTTGTGATGGGCTAATGTTGCTCACACATGTTCAATTGTTCACCCAGCTAATCCCTCCATTATATGCTCCCTGCCCCTAACCCAATCAGCTATTGCCGATTTAATGGCTTCTGACTTTCCTCTTGTTTCTGAGACATGCAATTTAGGTAGTAGCCCATCCCTAATAATTAATAAGCATATTAACTCTTCCTAAAGTTCTGTTTTGCATATGCCAGCATTGTTGTTGAAACGATTCTGCACTGCAACATTCATTATGTGTGTTTTTGAGCTTCATGTTTGAAAATAGAAGAGGAGGAGACTCTAACCTTTAAGAATCCCCTTTTCATTTTGATTTTGGTTTGTTTTTGGATATCTAGCTTTGGACCTCTGCCGTGAGTGGGTCCCCCTAATGGAGTATCACTCACTTTAAGCTTCTGCTAAGATATGGTCATGAACTGTAAACTCCATAGCCCACATTTTAAAGTGAGGTCCTGTTCTGCACAGTTAGTGTAAGAGGCCCTAATGAAGATATGCATGGTACTTTTGAGTACACTTGTGTGCAAATATATGCAGGCTGAGTACCGAGGAACGCTGACTGATTAAAACTGGCATTTGCATGAGGGTAAAGCCCCAGTGCCTACCTGGTGTGGTCCTGCAAGGTGAGACAGAGCTCATTAGGCCCCTGAGTGCGATGGAGCACTCATCTTCTCCCTGCCTACTCATGTTGCTAGAAGACTGTAGCACTGGGTGAATAATACAGAGAAGATATCCCGCCCAGCTGCTGGAATGCATGGTCAGTTGCTGTCCCACTGCATTTTCCTGCACTTGAGGCATGTATGTGTCACTAGGAGTGTAGAGGCACTCACAGCAGCAAAACTAGCAGGTGGGAGCATCAACAGTTATGATCCAAAAAAGGTAAATGTTGCTGCTTGAATTTGTCTCATAAGATTAGCCTCATGCCTTAGTAGAATTTCAGAATCCTATTTGAAGGGCTTGGATATGCAAGAGCAGATGGTCACTATTTTCTGCTGGTTATTGTTGGAACTCTGCCAGAGCCAATAAGTATGGGTTTTCTATTGTGAAAGGGAAATATGGTAACAATTGTGGCAACATCTTGGGATGCTGAAAAATCCTTTGTTCATGATTAAATGCATGGTCATTAACCTGTGAGAATGCCAGAAGGCTTGACTTTAATAATTGAATATCACATGATTTGATGTAGGAGGACGTGGGTGTATTCAGGTATTCCCTGAAGATGCACAAGGCTGTCAAACCTGCCCAGTCTGCTCTTTCAGACTCAAGGGCTTTAAGTCATACTCACCAAGCATTTCTGTGGCTAGCTCTCAGAAATGCATTGCAGAAACAATAATATACACTCTGTTGAATGCTCAGTCACTCATGAAACATGCTATGGAAATGGATGTGTTTTTTAACAGTGCAAATATCGATATCGCTTTTGTAACCGAGACATGGACAAACGCTGCCTCAGGGCCAGACCTGGTCTTTGCCACCTCTCCTGGCTACTCGTTAATCAGGTGGTGCCCTAGCTATTGCTTTAAACACAAATTGATGGTTAGGTTTGACCCCCTAGCCCAAAATCCTGCTGTGAAGCCCTGGTTTTTAAAATTGCTCTTTCAAATAAATATTCCTTTAACAGTGCCTTGATCTACAGACCCCTCCCCCCGGCCTCAGAAATCTGTTTTTAAATTTCGATAAGTCCCCATTGGATATTAAGGCCAACTCCTCTGATCTTACCATCCTTGGTGACTTTAACTTTCATCTCGAGAATAAGGAGGACCTAGACACTCAGGATCTTATAGCCACTTTTGCTCTTTTAGGTTTCTCACAACTAGTTTGCGAGCCCAAGCATTTTGGCGGCCATATCCTTGATGGCATTTTCCACTGCACTACCATTAACATGTTCAGCCCATAAGGCAGTAATGTTCAAACTGAACTTAGTGGACCACAGTCTGGAGGAACCTTTGATTCCATCTACCTCCAGCTACTGATCTTGGCACCTAATTACGGAAAACCAACTCACGAGGTCATTAACTGAATCAAATAAACTAGTATCTCCTGATTTTGATCAAGCTACAGATGATTATCATCAATGGATTAGAGAGTCCATCAGCAGCATAGCTCCTACAAACAATAACCAAACTGTACCACCTGAACCATGGTTCAGTGAAGAGCTCTGACTGGCCCAGAAGATTAGCGAGAAAGTGGAGGCTGAATTACAGTACTAAGGACAAGGATCGCTATAAGGCAGAACTATTGCGCTATAAAAACTTCTCACCAAAGCCAAATACGACTTTTTTATAAACAAAATTAACTCAGCATTGAACACTCCCAAAGAGTTATTTTCCACAGTGTTCATGCCAAGCAACCCCCCACCAGCCAGGAATCTTTATGCTGATGACTCCTTTTGTAACATACTTGCTACATTTTTTACAAATAAGGTGGAGATTATATTTAACGCTTTAACTTCTAGCCTGAACCCTGTAGGAACATGCTCGGCCAATAACCCACAGACTGCAGCTTCCAATGGGCCCAAAGTAGGAAGTGCGATCATCGAAGCCAACTCTTTGGAAACTGACTTCCTAATGCCTCCTCTATCCAGGAGTACCACTCTTTTGGCATGTTTTCCCCCTTAAAATTGGTCAAGTAACCAACCTGTTTAACCAAATCAAATCAGGGTCGCCATTTGACCCTTGCCCCCCTAGAGTTTTACAACTGGCCCCTGTTATAGTTCCTGGACACCTCTTAGAGATCTTTACCAAATGCCTCACCTCGGCTACTTCCATAAAAGTTGGAAAATTGCACAGTTCTTGGAATGTAATGGTCACAGATCTACTTCTTTTACCCTTCCCTGTGGGGTACCACAAGGGTCGGCACTGAGTCCCATTCTTTTAAATCTGTATGTTACCCCTTTAGCCTCTCTGATCAAAGACCTTGGGTTCTTGGTTGTGTCCTATGCTGACAACACCCAAATTGTTGTGTCAGTCACAGAAAATCCGATCAGCATAGCAGAACGTTTCAACAACAGCATGTCACAGATTAGTTGTTGGATGTCCACAATTTTCTGAAGCCAAACTCAGATAAAACGGAGGTGCCGTTGTTTGGAAATGACCCATCATTTTGGTCTTCCAACTGGTGGCCTCAAGAAATGGGTGCACTGCCAACTCCTGCGCCTAAGGCGAAAAATCTGGGAGTCCAATCTGATGAAAAACTCTTCTTCGTAGGACGCGCCAACAACATCACCTTGTCATGCTTTTTCATTCTTAAATCACTTAGGAAGGTTTTTCAATTCATCGCTCAAGACCTACGGAAAGCAGTGACCACTGTAATGGTCTTTTGTCACTGACCATAAGAAAGCTCTAGACAAGCTCCAAATAGTCCTAATGCGGCGGCCAGACTGCTTTTAGAAATACCAAAATGTCAATCGGTCTTCAAGACTCTCCCTTCACTTCCCTGGCTCCCATTTAGAAAGCGGGTGATGTTCAAATCTTTATGCATAGCCTTTAATGCTCTTCATTTTGAGGGTCCTGATTCCACCAAACAAGATCCTCCTCTCAGGCTAATTTAGTTGTACCTAAATTTAGGAGAGCTAATTGGGGAGGCAGGAGTTTTGCAGTGGCCATTGCCAAACTCTGGAATTCGATGCCTCTGACACCAAAAACCTCAAAAAACATGCTTATTTTTTGCAAGGCTCTTAAAATCTGGCTGTTTAACAACTAGCTCAGTGTTGGCACTCACTTGGACCACACACTCTGTTGTCCAGTGCTTTCTTATCTAGGTCTATCCGCTGGAAGTCAGCACCAAGACACCAACGGGTAGTAGTGCACTTTAGAAATACTAATTTCATTTCATTCATTTAATTTCATTATTGCCACTTGGGATTCCATCTTCTGTGCTGGTGTGACAGGAGTCATGCCACTCAAGATAGTGAATACCACCTTATGATGTCCCCCCTCATCACCAGCATAGCCCACTAATGTCCCTATGTGGGCATCCTAAAAGCTGCGATGATATGTCCCATCTGAGTACCAGGCTGTAGCAGAATTTGAGTTTCCAGGGATTTGAGAATCTACAACAGGATTTAAGGAAACCAGGAATTAAGGGCCTACTGCAGGATTCGAGGATCACACAGTCTACAAAACATGGACCAAGGGTGTGGTACTATGTGTGAATGTCCTCCCTGTTGATGAGAGCAAACCTCTGCTTGGGCTTGGCTCTTTACCTGTGGGCCACTGCTTAGGTTCTGAAGCCATTCACTTGTGTTCTGTCTTTCCAGCTGTGACAATCTTCAAGCTGATTGCCAAGTTCATCATCTGAGACATTTTCTGCTTGTTGCATACCTTGGAACTTCTGCAACATCACTCCAAAGAATTTTCACTTCTCTTTGGAACTCCTAAATTAATTTGTTTGCATCTCTGGAACTCATCGACCTCAACCAGCTCCATCTTCAAAGGCATTTGGAGATTCATGATTAGCTGCTAAGAGTTAAATATATTTGTCTGAATTGGAAACTACTATTGGATTCTTTAAACGCCACTTTTACCTACCTGAACCTCTGCCTCATTTACTAAGTTGTGCCATAATAACTGTCTTTTGGGCATTCACATACGTATTTACAAATCCGGAATAAACCTTTGTTTTATACAGTGCCTAAAGTTGTGGATCTTTCACAACTGTGTATAGGACATTGGAACAGAATCATTCTCATTAGGATTCACTTGACTCCTACACTATATAAGCACTGTAACATTAATATGTTGAATGTTTACTAAAAAATGACATGCTGCTAGAGTGATTCTTGTTTTTTTTCAGTTTCTGAAGAATGTTACCAATCACGTGAAATCCATGTAGAAGACAAAACTGCATTCAATTGGAATGTATGTTAGAGCAGAGATTAGCAGTATTCATGTATTCTGTTTAGCCTAAAAAAATACATCATTTTGAGATACTGGAGAGCATGAAATGAAATGAAATGAAAATGGCCCTTGTAAAGAGCATGGCTACCCTAAGACCTCCCAGTGCTAAGAACTGAGTCAACAGGTGCAAGCTTTAATTAGCTGGGAACAGGAACGTCTTCAGTCATCTACGAAAAGATAGATGATCTTCTTCTAAACTAATATGGTCAGGAAGATCGTTCCACCTCCTAGAGGCAATGTAAGAAAATCGTCGGCCTCCACTTCTAGCCCTGTAGATACTTGGAACTGTAGCCATGCGTTTACTTCCGGAGCAAAGGGCTCTATTGGGTTGATATGGGGAGATGATAGACTGTAGAATTGGTGGGCCTTTAGAGGCCATAATCTTGTGGGTGACACAGAGGGACTTAAACTGAATCCTCTCTGCAATTGGCAACCAGTGTAGGGAAGTCATGGCTGCTTGCGCTGATTCCCTGCGAGGGATATGTAAAAGCAGTCTGGCTGCACAGTTCTGAACCATCTGGAGTCTCATTATTGTGGATTGCGGGGATCCCAAATAAAGGGCATTCACATAGTCCAAGCGGGAAAGAATTAGGGCCTGGAGTAGCAGTTTCTTAATATTAAATGACAATAAAGGTAGAACTTTCTGTATCATCCTTACTAATCCGAAACAACATCCTGCTACCTTGCGGGCTTGGATCTTCATATTTAGCTTGTTGTCCAGCCATACTCCTAAACTTTTTATATAATCTTTGGGCGTTGGTGTGCTGCCCAAGAATTTAGGCCTTAAGAGGACAGAGCCAACTGGGAGAGGTTTACACAGAAACATTAGATCAGTTTTTGCTCTGTTAGCTGAAGAAAGGAGCGTTTCATCCAGGCTGATACTTTTTCTAGGCAGTCCCCTATATTATTTGGACTGTTTCCAGGTTGATTAAGGGATACTATCAATTGAGTATTGTCATCGTATGTAACGATTTGTATGCCGAAAGGTTAATCAATTTTAGCCAGGGGGCTCATGTAAATATTAAAGAGGGTGGGGCTTAAAGAAGAGCCCCGTGGCACCCCGCACCTCAGTAGCATACTGATGGAGATGGAATTGTCATTAAAGACCTGAAATGAGCGGCCATCTAAAAAAGACTCCAGCCACATTAGTGCGGTTCTCGATACCCCTACCTCTCTAGTCCTAGAGATCAGTGTGGCCTTCACGGTATCGAAGGCCACACTTATGTCTAGAAGGACAATTGCTGCCGAGCCTCCAGAGTCCATGATTTTTCTAGCTTCCTCAACGACGGAAATCGGAGCTGTCTCTGTGCCCTGATGAGGTCTAAATCCTGTTTGCTTTGAGTGAAAGCAGTCATTATCTTAAAGATAGGTAGACAAGATGGAATTTACATGTTTCTCTGCTATTTTCGCAATCCCTGGGAGCAGTGAATCACGACGATAGTTGGAGAGTACCTCCGGGTCGGCTCCTGCTTTTTTAAGCAATGCTCTCACCATGGCTTGTTTCCATTAAGAAGGGACAATCCCTGTTCTCAAAACAAATTGATACATTTTAAAATAATAGGGGCAACTTCTTGAGCAACTTGGTTCAGAACAGTAGGTGGAGCCATATCCCTAGGGGAGCTTGATTTTAATTTATTTAAATAGGTTTTAGGAGATTCACAGTCCAGAGGCGGAAAAACCTCCAGTCTGGTTCCTGGTAGGCTTCCTCTATTCTCCAATTGGAGATCATTTGAGGGGGTGGTAGCTGAGGGAAATGCGAAGTAGATGGATTGAATCTTTGTGTGGAATATTTCTGCTAAATCATTGCAGCGTCCTAGTGTGTCAGCCAGAGTTGATGCTGAGAATGGAGGAATAGTTAGTGTTTTAAAAATCTTAAACATTGCTCGCGGCGCGTTGGAAGCTGAGGAGATTTTAACTTCATAATACTTGGATTGTGCTTTACAGATTTCTAATTTATACAGTTTTACTGCTTCTCTGTAGGCTTGCTTTTTCATCTAAGAAGTCTTTCCTCCACTGTCTCTCTAGTTTTTTACTTAATTTCAGTTCTCTAAGACCGGGAGTATACCATACTATCCTTTTTAGGCCCTTTTTATTATCCCAAAGCTTCCTGGGGGCCACCAGGTCCAAGGAGGTTTCAATCAAACCATTAAATTCAAGATTCACTGATTCTGGGTCTCCTTCTAACAACGGTCGAGTATTATTGAGGATATCTGCCCATGGCTCCATAGGAATTCTGGACCACTTCCGACTAAGTTTCTTTAGAGAATCCTCAGGTGACTCACTAGTCGGTGAGGAACAAGAGAAGGGTATCAAATAGCGGTCACCCAGGGTAGCGGGGAGGGGTTATCAACTAATAGATTGGTGTTAGTAAAAACAGGGTCCAGTAAATGTCATTTAAGGTGGGTCGAGCCCTTTACTTTCAATTTAAGGGATAAAGCCCCTAAGTTGTCAACCAATTTCTCCACATAGGGTGAGGAGGCATCATCAAAATGAATGTTCAGGTCTCCTAATACTGAAAAATTAGACAGGGAGATTACTATATTAGCTATATTTTCAGGGAGGTCAGTATTAAAATGTCCGATGGCTCCTGGTGGTCGATAAATTAAGACTCCGGAAAAAGTACTTGTGTATGAAAAGCCGATTGTGAAGGAAATACTTTCGCAATCACAACCCAATCCCTCATTAATTCGGCAACCAAAGGAATCCCTATAAAAGATGGCAAGGCCCCCAGCTCTGCTAAGTAACCGATCTTGCCTTTGGAGAGCATAGCCTGGTGGGAGTGCCTGAACCACCGCTGGATCTGAGCAACTATTAAGCCAAGTATCAGTCAAGAATAATACATTGGGGCTCTTTTTTTCCAAGATTAACCTAATCTCTATTGCATGTTTGGTCATTGATCGACAATTAAGCAGGTACATTTTAAATGGAGGGGTCGTACCTGCTAGGCGACAGGAGTCAAGAACTAGAGGACAATGCGGGCCTTTAGTATTTAAAAAAAGAGGCCCAAGGCTAGGCCTGCGTTCTATTAAGGCACATCAACTGTGAGGTCGTATATAAACAGGGTGCCCTCTTAGGAGAGCCCGGGGCCTGGCCCCTGGTCCCAGTTGGGGGTGGACGGGCACAGACGGGCTTGCCTTTGGCGTGCCTGCTGCACGCATCCGCTGCGCGGTCGCGAGATTCGCCCCTTTTCAATCATGAGCACGCGTGCCGACCAGGACAGCTGAACCGCTGACCTCTCCCTTCAAGATGTCTGCCACCCACCCGGAGTATTTAACACAACTCCGTCTCAGCACAGAACAAATACTGTTAGTGAGCACAATCAAAGTTTAAAAGGTTCTAAAAACGTAGTCAGTGCAAATTCGCAATATACGTTTCAAAAAGACAATCTGTGTGCTTCAGCCGAGAATAGGACTGCCCGTGTCACCTGTCAAGCCAGTTCAAGCATGACTGTAGAACGCTCAATACTGCCTCCCATTCATGAGATAGACGGCATTAATGCAATCTGACAATGTTTCTTGTGTGGCTTCTCTCATATCCCTACCCCGCTTTAATAACTTCACCTTCAGTATCTAGCACAGTCTTGAACATGCTTGATATTGATAATGGGGAAGGAAACTGGTGGGTTCCACGTTGTTCCTGCAGCAACCTTTGCATCTACAGGTATGTGGTAACTTGAGTCATAAAGTTGCAGGGGTTTTCCCCTAATCTGCCTGTCCCAGGGGATAAGAAAGCCCTTTAGACACCAGTACGTAAATATATGCAAAACACTGGGATGGGTGATGTCCGTCCTTTCACTGGGCCACACACCTTTGACCCTCAGGCCAAGAGAGTCTGAGGGCAGATTTCCAGTCATCCAACATACCACTATGGTTTGCTTTAGCAAATGG
The DNA here is from genome assembly GCF_964261635.1 of Lissotriton helveticus. Lineage (NCBI taxonomy): Eukaryota > Metazoa > Chordata > Amphibia > Caudata > Salamandridae > Lissotriton > Lissotriton helveticus. Next base: position 764,153,461 of record NC_136067.1, on the reverse strand, counting down.
GAATGAGGTAGAGGACTTGCCTATTTGTTCTACTCTATGGCTGGTAGATTAGGTGTTTTGCCACCTAGCGCTGTAAAGTTTAGAGGGACAAATCAATAGGATAGGAGCCAACACATGTTGCCATTGAACTGCACATCCCACCACACAGCCCAGAGATTCATTCTGCCCTGTTGCTGGGTAGACGGAGGAGAATGCCTTACAACCAAAAAACAAAATTATGCATAACAAATCCCCTCAAATTCTGTGGGAATTGGTGGTCTGTTTGAGCCTTTGTTCAGCCAGATCCCAGGCATTCCCTAAAACCCCAGATATTTCCAAAGGCTAGATTCAGAGGTGAATCAAATGTGCCGGTTGTGTGGACTCCAGCACATTTTCTTACACTGAATGCCTCTGCAAACCTCTAAATGCAGTTGAAGTTAATAGAAAGTAATATACTTTTCATACATTTATGTGAAAGAAAGCTACAGAATTTAAAGCCATTTGCAAAAGCCCTTCAACCCAGGGTCCCCAGATCTATCCCAAAAAAACAGTACCACATGTGTGGGCAGGCATATTGTGCATGACATTAATGGACCAAACCTGTGAGCAGATTGACACATCTATTTTACATTTTCACAGTTTTGGCTCATTTCAGTCTAGTAAAATGGGCTCACCCACTTATGTGGGGTATCATTTGTATTGAAAGAAGGGTAGGATCATATGGTGGTACGATATTTTATGTTGGTTGAGAGTGCGAGTGTTTTGGTAACATGCCTATGATAAAATGTATTTTGTCCCTGTGCTTTAACATTTCCAGGGTTTTCTGAGTTGAATAACATGGTGAATGAGATGCATGCAAGCCTCACCACCAAGGACATAGATATGCTTGGATGCTTGGCATCTTTGAGCCTAAGTATGACACCTACCCATATCCCAAAGCTCAGCCTTTTCCAAAGCTACTTTTGAGACCATTCCAAGATTGCATTTAAGGCGCATATGACTTACCTTTCTTGTGCGGGAATTCTGTTGGTGTCTGCCATTCTCTGCAAATTCCATAACTTTCAATCACAGGAAATGAGACCAAATTCCATTTTCTTCCAATGTTTAAGGTTTGGATGATGTTATAAGGTTGGTAGGTGTCATAGAATAACACATATCTTTACGAATGTCTGTAAAACGAGAGATTGAGAGACGTCTGTAGGGGTTATTGAGAGCATTAAAGTGCATTTCCATTTTAGAGTGCACTTTAAACATTAAACCTATGCCTAAAAATCTAATTTCCTTTCAGTTTGCATGGGAGATAAAAGTTATATTCGGGCCCAGGCAAAGACAGGGTCGGCCAGCAAATACCATTGGCATTTCTGGAAACTAGACAAGTAGGAGAATCCAAGATGGCATTGCTTCAGTGGAACGCAGCATGTTCTCTTATTGAGAATACCTGAAATGATCTTAACTCTGCCTAAAAATATCTCCAATTTCCTGTTAGATTTCATTTGCAATGACAGTGGTATTTGTGAGGGGTGTGGACTAGAACTGAGGGAACTCTACCAATCTGGGCTTTCCTGAAAACGAGAGACTAGAGAGGCCCCCAGTGGCATGGATTTGTTGGTCCATGCAAATCCAAAACTAAGGGGCCGATTCCGATGTCGGACGAACCGGAGTCTGTCCAACATCAGTCAAGAACTGTTGCAGGGATTCTGCACAAACACAGAACTATGCGCAGGATTATAGGACCTTGGTGTATAGGGGCTAAGCCTTCCCACCACCTTAGTGCCCACGAGCCCAGGAACGACTAGCTATAGTGTCTCACTCGTTCTCCTACACACTCATGAAGAAGTAAATGATTAGACCTCCCAGAACACATCATTCCCCGATCTCTCAGGAATCACGGTAACAAGACGCACCTTTTTGCCCACACTCTCGTACCTGTCCACAATAAGATCTGACAGAGACACAAATATAGATTAAAATATTTCTTTTAACAATTGTGTTCTAACATGCAGTATTCGGGTCACAACAAGCAAAAAAATGCATAAAACTAATATAATTAACATCGCAGCAAGGCCATACATCATGGAGGGAGATGCCATCGTACAAAGACAATGGAGAAAGGACTTTAGTGCCTAACGTCCCTCCCCTTGTTAAGAATAGGTATTATTATAAAATAAAATATCTCTGGGCTTTTTCTGCAGACCCCCTACCTTAGCCTATAAATGGTATTTCTACATGGTAGGTTCGTGTGGTTCTTCTCCCTGGAAAGGTTCCTCTCCAAGTGAGTGTCACCTAAACATGTATCCCCGTAATATCAAAATTACGAGTCTCCAGATGCAGCTGCATTAGTATGTTTTTTCTAGGTGCCAGGGCCTGACCAAAACAGAATAACAAGGGGCATTGTTTATCGAACTGCTGGACTACTTAGTGCGAGAACATCATTGTGGCAAGAGGATTTGGATTGGTAGGAGGAATTTATTAGTGTCCCTCTATGCGGACAACATATTGCTAATGATCAAATACCCCACACAGAACTTAAATCCAGTAATTCTGTAGATTATTGGCTGTGGTAGATGGTTGGGATTACCAATCCATTGGGCAAAGTTTATCATGGTTCTTCTAATGGTGGACGCTCAGAGGTCACCTCTTGATTTTCCCTTACAGTGGCAGACTAACCCAATTGGATTCCTGGGAATTATGTATCAAAGAGACATATTCACTGTCATTATTGTTATTTATGGCAAATGCATGAGCATAATCTCTGATGATATATATTGATGGATTCAATTGCCACTGACTCTTGTAAGCAGAATATCACTAATGAAAATGATAACTATTACAAAGGGCATCATTACAATGCCAGGTGGTCAGACCGCAGGACACTATTGCAATGGTCAAGAGACTGCTCAATAAGCATTCAACGGTCCTACCACAGTATTTGGATTAGACTGCCAGGCTGGTGGTCAGAAACTTGTTAGAACCAGGGCAGGGGCATGCTGCAGCCATGGAATACTGCCCAGCACATGCCACTGCTGTGCAGCACCTCTTTCATTTCTGTGCATTGTGTGCCATGAACTATGTTGCGCATGGCACATGGTGCATGGAGATAAGTGTACATGTGCCCCCAGTGACACTTTGCAATGGCCTACGATGGGTGGGGCCCTGTTGTGGTCCCCTACCCCTTTCCAAAAACCTTTTCATGGCAGGGATCCCACAATGATAAGGCAGTCGGAAAGGAATATTGAAATCCCGACATGCGTTTCATTCCACTACTGTTATAAGCCCTGAATTACTATGGGCCACATACACTAAGATTTGTGATTTCCTAATAGCAATTTTTGCTAGTCCTAATGGGGTTGCAATTGACCTACCTCATTAATATCTATGAGATAGGTTGCAATTTGCGACCCATCGGGGATCACAAAAAACACAGCGAGGGTGGCCTGCTGGGTACCACCGACCACCATGTCTGTGTTTGCTTTTAAATAAAGCAAAATGTTGTTAAACAAAATGCAGCCTGTTTTCTATTAAGGAAAACGTGATACTTTTAAAAAAGAAAAATGAAACCTTTCAGTTACAGTTTTTTTAGAATAGGCAGTGGTCCGATGGACCACTGCCTGCTCTCAAAAAACATTTCTGCATGCATTCACAAAGGGTAAGGAGTCCCCTGGGGACCACTTCCGGATTTCAAATGTGTTACCACCAAATTGAATTTGGTGGTAAAAAGAGAATGTTTCCCAACTGTATTTCAGTTGCAAAACAATCATGCGTACAACTGTGAGTCACTATTAGGAAGGGGTTCCCTTAACACGTCCCTTCCTAATACTAAATCGATAACCTATTTTGCGATTCGGTAATAGGTTATCGAATTGCAAAATGGGTTTGGTACATAGGAAAATTACTTTTTCTGTTCGCCAAGGGCTCGATTCTGTGAATTGGGCTGTTTGCAACCTGAAACTACCTACGTACACGTGGCTCTTAATCTCATCTGAAATATCCAATATCACTTAACAGGGCATTCTTCACAAAACTTTGGACGCTCATGGTCAAATTGGGAAGTGCAGGCAGTAAGCCCAGAATAGGTTGGGCGAATATACAAATGCTGTGAGAAATTTGGTTGTTGGTTGAGCTCAGTGTTAACCATGCTCAAGCAACAGCCACAGTACCTGTCTTGCTGAACCACAAAAGTCTCTAAAAAATGTACCTTTGCTTAAACCTCTGGCAGCTTGGCACAAAGCAGTCAGGTTTAACTTAGAGGCAATGTGTAAAGTATTTATGTAGCACACATTCAGTAATAAGCTGAAAACACAAAGCAAGAATAATTCTACAATAATCTAGAAAAATAGAGGAAAATGTAATACATTGTTTGACACCACAGTGACAAAAATCCAATTAGTAGAACCAGAGGTATGAACTTTTAAAGTTTAACCTAAAAACAAGCTCTACAAAATCAAAGCAACAACTACAGACATCTAGGAGCGTGAGACTGAGCCAAAGTCAAAGAACAAGGATGCAAGCACTGTCTGAGGGAGCATCATTGTCAGGGAGCTGCTGGACGAAACCACAGTGAAGAATTATTTGTTCGGACTAAGTCACTTTTTTTAAAGTCACAAATCTCCAGCAGGGCAAGGCTGTAGGCTGTAACAAACAAGAGTTCCATGAGGCTAGATACCCCTTTGGCAAAGGACCTCTGAACAGGATTTGCTGCTGTAGAGAAGACTTCAGTAGGAGCCGCTGCGAAGTCAGGCCAACCAGCAATGCAGCATAGGTGGATAGATGAGTAGGTTGGTCCCTGTCTCCTCCTCGTTCTCAAAGCAGTTATTAGCCACACATGTTCTAAGTTCCCAGGTTTGACTTTTGGCTATCCGGGGCACCTCTAGCACCACCACCAATGGTGCAGGACTGAAGGGGCATACATTTGGGGGGTTAGGACTCACTTGGGCTGGGTCCAAGTGCAGGTTCCAAGATGGTTGGAGCCTATTCTGTCCCAGAGGCTCTAATCTGCAGGCCAGTCAACTGCTCCCTGGACTCACTATGGTTTAGCAGTAGAACAGGGCTCAAATAGCAGGGCTGACCTCTAAGGCTTCAAGGCATACGTTTAGCAAGCAAAGCAGCCATTCCAGGTCCTTCCAGCAGGTTACATGAACAATTCAGGTATGACAAGTCCTTTGTGTGACGGCACAGCACAGTCTATTCAGTTGTAAGTGAGGATGTGCACGGCTCCGACCCCCAATCCTGCCAATTGATGGCACATCCAGACACAACTAATCCCTCTATTGTGTGGCTCCAAGGGAGGAATAAGCAAAGTCCAACTGGCAAATACACCCAGTCATGTGACCCAGGAGCAGGAACAGGCACCAAACGACAGAGGGAAGGAAAATGCAATTTTCAAAACTGTAACTTAAAATCCAAATTTACCATTAAAAAGGATTTTTTATTATAATTCCTTAGAATCCAAACACAAAATGCATATCTGTTCCCAATCAAACGCCGGCACTCATAAAAAGTGAAGACCCATGTTATCCAATGGGAGAGTGAAATACTAATTTCTGTGTTTTCACCACCAGAACATGTAACTCTTTTTTAATTACAATGTACCATGCCCTATGGGGTACCTGGGAACAACATTAGGGGTGACACAGATTCAATAGAAGGGGAGTTTAAGGCTTGGCAAAGGGGGTATATTGCCCAGCCAAATTGGTAGTTTAAAACTGCATTCAGGCTGCAATGGCAGACTTGGGACATGTTTTAAGGGGCTACTTAAGTGAGTTGCAAAATAGGTGCTGTAGGCCCACTAGTAACATCTAATTTACAGGCCCAGGGATCATATAGCACCATATACTAAGGACTTATAAGTAAATTAGATGTGCCAATCAGGTTTAAGACATTCGTACCAAGTTTAAGGGTGAGACTACAAACACTCCAGCACTGCTAAGCAGTGGAAAAGTGCACACAGTACTAAAGCCAACATAATCAAAGTCCCGAACAAAGATGTAGCCTTACGGCTAGCGCGGTCGTCCTCAAAGTTCAGGAACCGGTTTGAGTCTCAGCAACAATCCTTAAAATCCTGTGATTCTGGGAAAATCATTTAATCTCCCTATGCCTAACAAAAATTAATGCGTCCTTCTGTAACAAAACTGGTGCTCATGTAAAGCGCTCTGATATCCAATGTCTTGGGTCTAGGTCGCGCTATACAAAACTCTAAAAAATAAAAAAATAGGAGGATGAAGGCAAAATGTTTAGGGTAAAACATCCTAACACTGACAGGTCTTACAACTGCCAAATGATAGGGGTGGGTTTGAGGCTCCAAATTTCAACATATATTATTTGGATACACAAGCTCAATTTGTGCACTATGGGATACATAAATCTAGGCAAGTTCCACATTACGATCTCGAATTAGGAATGGTAGCCCGGCTGCCACAACAAGCTGCTCTGTTTCAAACTTCAACTAGCCCATACACTGAAATTGACACAGTGTGATGCAGAACATGGGTCTGGTCCTGTCTGGTGGATTTGAGGGGAAGCCTAGTAAGATATTCAGTCAAGGGAAACAAAACACACTACCTATACATGCACAGACCTAACAATTCTATGATATACGCTCTGCTATAAAAGAAAAATATGATACAGATGGGGGATTTGTTCCCTGATCATCCATTTATTATGGGTGCGTATTTGGGAAAGTATCACAACACTGCACTAAAAATACTCACATACCACACTTTAAGGAGTGTGCTCCTGGGACTACTCTCCACATTCCCAGAGGAGCCATGTGAGTTGTAGCCTCTGAGTGTTCCCCTGACCAGCGCCTTGCTCAACACGCTGATCACTAGATTGTATAACTCTTTGCAGCATGGGATGTCCCACGGACAGCGCTTCTGCTAGATAACATTAGCCCGAGATCTAGGTGTTGATATCACAGACAAACAATGGCTCCACTGTTGTAGATAAGCTTAAAAAATATCACCTAATGGTAAATATAGACTGGTACATAATACGTCTTTACATAGACCTTTCTATACTCCGGTGAAGATGGTCATGTTTGATTTGGCACATGATTCTACCTGAAATAGATGTTCTAGCCCTGATACTGATTTTTTCCACCTGGCCTGGGGCTGCCTGGAGGTTGGGTGTCTTCTGGTTAAAGGTAACAGAGATAATGAAAGAGAATACTGTAACTATCACTCCCATGGTGGCCCTTTTTGGTCATGTAGTAGATGTACTCCACATTACCGAAAATGGAGGCAAAGGTTTTCGTACTGGGAAGGCATGGAGTCACAATGTTGTAGTGGGTAAGGAGAAGTCCTTGTTGTAAAAATTGGCTCAAGAACATGAGGTTTTGTGAAGAAATGTTGAAACTGTACACTTCAACTTTGCAGCTGATGTCTCACTTGTGGTGCTTCTGGCCGCTCTTGCATGCCTATGTGTAGGGTGTTGCACAGCTAGAGGACTAAACTGGGACAACATATGTATTTGACATATGTATGATAGATAGGACACCTTGTTATGACTGCTATGGGGGAGTGCAAGCTGTGCTGATGTTATTATTATACCTTGGCTTGCGCACCATGTGAGCACATGTGTACAACTGCTTGTAATGGCGTTTACTACTATATATGATATATGGAATGCAAAGATCAATGTACATGTACTTACCTTGACTAGGTTCTACATTGTTATGTATGAACTACTAGGAAAAGGAATACACATAAATAAAAAAAAGCATATATTGTTTTATGTTAGTTCATTCCACATATATTAGCATAATAACATGTACTGTGAAAAAAGTGCTCATGTTCAAAGTGTGTGTGCATAAATATATATACAATTTAGATTAAATTGATAGTTTAATTGTTCACGTATGTTCATCTTAATTTTAATATTTGTTTGCACTGGGCAGTCTTCACTGTCCCATATTGATATTTGGAGCAGCCAATTTGTTTATTTGACATCTTGACCCCAGTCAAAGTACATGCTATTAGTTCATTGTTCAGAGTCTAACTCAGGACAGTGCGTGAAGACACGCTGCATGTTAGGAAAATATTTCTAATATAAATTATGTATATGTGAATCCAAGTGTGCAGTTGGAATAAGGTGTGGAGACTGGGCACTTACTAAGGGCCAGATGTAGGAAGCCTAATACCGGTCGGTAACGGCCGAAATTACCAAATTTCGGCCGTCACCGACCGGTATTAGGCTTTTGGGATGTAGGGGCCTAATTTAAGGATTCTGTAATTTACCGAATCGGTAATTTGAGGAATCAATAAATTACCGAATTCTTAAATACCAATTCAGTAAATTACTGAATCCTTAATGTAGGAAGCACTCAAGTGAGTGCTTTTCACTTGTAAGGATTCGTTATTTACCACCAACTACAAGTTGGTGGTAAATAACGAAAACCGTTAAAAAAAGCAATTTTATGCTTTTTTTAACAGTGCCATATGGCAGACATACATGCCCTTAGGGCATGTATGTGTGCCACATGTGCACCCTTGTATAACAACTATACAGGGGTGCAACAGCGTGTCAATGTGACACCCTGCCACCCTTGTAGGTCTACCCCCTATTACCGATTCAGTATTTACCGAATCGGTAATTCTCATTCATTCATGGGCCTCCAGGCCCATAGGAATGAATGGGGAATACAGATTTGGTAAATACCGAATCTGTTTTTACCGAATTTTACAGATTCTGTAAAACTTACCGAATCATTATCTACATATCATTTACCGATTCTAAAATACCGAATCGGTAAAATTCGGTATTTTAGAATCAGTAAATTATATTTACCTACATCTGGCCCTAAGTCTCCTACCAAATGAATTAAGTCTAAGAATTTGATCAATTCAACACTTGCTTCTAAATGCTGTTAATGTGGCATACCTATATAGAATATATGTGGATCAACCATTGATCAATAACGCTAAACTGGATAATTAAATCAAATGAAAGTGGATAAAAAAATGCATGTATACGAGAGGAAAAGGCAGAATATCTATGATGTCTTCTGTCTTACTTCACAAGTGTTACACACCTTGTATGCAGCCCTGAAGTGGTTACAACCTATAGTGAGCACGTACCCGATTGAGATGTGTGCATCTCAAAGTTTGGTGGAAACAATTATCCCCACCATTTAAACAGGGGAAATAACAAAAATGTTGCTAGAAAAAGCATTTAAAACAATGTCAAGGTACGTAATAACTTGCTGTATCAAATGGACAAATGACCCATCGTAAGGATGGTCCATGAGGTCTTTAACCATACTAGTCAGTGTCAGCCAGGAGAAGAAAAGACCCTACCCAGGCATATTTAGTGGCCCCCAGACAAATGTTGTCCTGTTCCGGTGCAGCTTGCCTGCCAGGAAGGTTCTAACTAGGTACCCCTGAGCTCAGCCGACCAGGAAAGCATACCCTCAACTTTGCATGTACTTGTTTCTCCTCGTTCAGGTACGAAGATTTACCCCTTCCTACCCAACCCAAGCCCAAACGTCATGGGTCCCACTAAGGACGCTAGACCATTGTTATATAAATATCCTCTCGAAGGGTTGGGTCACTGGACCTAAAATCACATTTTGCATGTGATATACCATAGGTCCGGAAATCCTAAGGCGGGAACCGTTCCTGATCCCCTTGGTTCTGTTGATTTCTGCTCAGATGCCATGGACGATTGTTCTCGTTATGGAGACCCTGATGTAGCATGCATGGCCAATAGGCCCAGCAGTAAGTGGACTACCCGCAAACTATTAGTGACTATGTGGCATTTGTCACCCAGTTTGAAAAAGAGGTCAAAGGGGTATGTCCATCTGTATCTAAACCCGTCTTCCCCGAGATTCTTAGTGATGGCTTTGAATTCGAATTGGCGTTGAAGAGTTGTTTGTGCGACATCCTGGTAAAAGGTGCAAAATGGGTCTTGAAAGCAACAGTTAGCCTTTCTCAGAGGCTTTTCTTTCTTGAAGCAGTAGTAGACATTGTCAAAAAAATCCCTAGGCCTCTGTTGGCGGGCAAGTCTCTTGGAGCCTGGATAATGGTACTGCCAGATTATCATCCTGCATGGTGGATGACAGCACTCACATACATATGCCCCAAGAATGGAGTCTGGGACTTGCTTGTTCAAGCCATGAAGCCTTAATTACCCCCTCCTGGAGGGATTCTCAAGCTCTTCCAACTTATCAATGGGTCCCTTTAATTGCAACTCCAGTGAGTTGCCTCTAGTCACAGTAGCAAGGTGACCTATTTCCTGTCTGTCCTGTTTCACTTCCATTTGGAGAACTCTCGGGCCTACCAAATCCATATCTACACAGAGCTGCTGAATTTTAAGTATGTAAGTCTGCAAGGCGTTTGTCAAGGTCCGGTATGATTTCATCACAAACTTCTTTCTTGAAGGTGCAAAGTCTCTCAAGGAAGTACAATTTAGTCAGAGATATAGTGGTCAGATTCTAATGGGCTGGAGTCTCGAAATCATATTAGGTTGCCAGTTTCGGGTGAAACTTATTGAGATAGGCCAGGAGGCTGCTGTAGCCAGATTTCTTTTGAAGGGGCAGAAGGGGGACCTTCCTATCATCCCCAGTGTACCAGGGGTCCTGGTGCCAATGCTCACAGAGGGCACCCTCCACCTGGAAACACTTGATGAAGAAGATGACTGAGCCACTTGAGCCCTCAGCAGCAGGTATGCACCTGATCTCAGGCAATCTCAGAGGGAATTCTGCCTTGAGTTTCCTTCACCAAATTTGTCAGGAGACATTTTGATGCGTACTCAATCTTTTACCAGGAAGATGCCAAGTCCCCTTCAGCAGCTGCCATAAACATGTGGTAGTTATTCTCTACCGGTGCCCACCCCTTGCTTATGTCATGCCCTATTGAGCCATGATTGTAGAGGGGTGAATAGGCCCCTCCTGTAGACACTTGGCACAGGGGTCCAGCTGGAAAAGTGATGTATATCAAGATGTTAGGATAGACTGGCCCAACTAAGTCTCATGTGTACCCCATTAAAACAGCAGTATCTTTGAACCCCAATTACCAGTGTTTATCACAAGACAATTGACCACATTAATTTAGGTATCAATGGCCTATATTTAGAGTCACTCCAAGACTGTCCACTCTGTCACAGTGGGTCTGGATAGTCTCCTCAGGCATCACAAGAATCCACAAGCCTGTGGCCACAACCCACAGCAGTTTGCAAACCTTTACCCAACACCATAACAGCACAGCCTGGACTATGGTGCTCCGTTCTGCCAGCCAGGCCGCATGCCCTCCTGGTGAGAGCCCTCTGCCTCATGTCTTGGTGTACATCACAGTTTGCACCTATATTCAAAGACTGCATCAAGCCACTTTGGCTGTGGGTGTAACATCCGCCCCGGACATCACAGTGGCAACACCCAGTCTACAATATTGCAAGACATGACAGAGACTGCACACTCAGAGGAGGACTAGCCATCATCTACAAAGAAAATATAAACTGCTCCATCATATACTCATACGCAAGTGACAACCTCAATTACCTAGCTTTCAAGTTCAGCATCTCAAGCAATACTACCCAGGGAGGGTCTCTATTCTACTGAACCCAAACACCCAGATACATATTCGAAAACACTATTGCAGACTTCATCACTCCACTGGTGCTCACCCCCAGCTCCTTAATCCTTCTCAGTGACTTCAGCTTTATTCTGGAGGACTGCGCTGTCCCAACAACCAGCAACGTCTTGATGACCTGAGTACAATTTGACTCACCCAATGTGTAAATGACCCACCTGCATTGCTGGACATCTCCTGTACACTGTCTTCACCAGCCGCACCAGCATCATGGTGGACAAGCCTACTGCAACTCACATGGACTCATCTTATTCATGCTGCACCTACATTACCAACATGAAACAATACCCTCCAAAAACACGCAATGACACAGGAACAATGTACCTGGGGAAATGTTTTTTATTTTTTATATACATTTTTATTGAGAGTTCAATTCATAATTTAACATACATATACAATACAAAGCGCTTAGAGTGCTCAATTTCAATTTTGGTTGACATCTAACCACATACATAGTCCATTCTTAGATCGCGTCATTATTAAAAAGATTGATTAAAAATACATAGAACCAGAAATAACAAAAGAGAGTCACAATTTGCAGAATTTCCTTTAACATTTCTTTTTAACCAAATCACAAATCGTTTCTGAGCGTTTCTCAAATTTTGTAAAAGACCCTGATCTTAAAGCATAGCTTCTCTCTAACTCTTTGACTTTATGGAGTTTAGCTCTCCAGGTTTGGAAGATGGGTACAGTATTACTGCACCAATTTTGCAGAATTAATGATCTTGCCACCACGGCTGATATAAATAAACATTCATCTTGCATTTTATCCATGGTTATATTTGCAGAGCATTCCATAACTGCAATATAGTTATCGATAGTTAAAGCTTGTCCTATAGTCATTCTGAGATATTTCTCAATTTCTTCCCACAGGTGCTTAATCTTTGGGCAATCCCAGACAATATGAGACCAAGTGCCTCCTCCCTAACCCTGGGCAGAGTATGAGGAGTGATGCTCCGCACAGGTCCACTGAGTTTAAAAAAAAATCTGTGCAACTACGCTCCGCTCCGCCCCAAACCCACAGAAAGTTTTAATATATATTTTTTTTAAACCCACTTACCTTCTCTGCGAGCCATCCTCCTCCCCTGCGGTGTCTCCTTCTATCCGTTGTCCTCCTTCTTGCTTGACCTGCGCTAGACATAATACATAAGGGGACGCAAGGAGGAGGAAGACGGAAAGAAGGAGACACCACGGAGGGAAGACAGAAAGAAGGAGACACCGCGACGAGGAGGAGGGTGGCCCGCAGAGTAGGTACGTGGTTTAAAAAAAAGTTTTTTTTGAAGAGGCTGGCCTCTGCTGAGGGGCGTACTCCGCTCTGCCACGGAGTCTGAGTTTTGCTGCAACTGCGCATTCCCAGCTGAGTGCGGAGTTGGTAAAACTCCACAAAATCTGCTGGTGGAGTGAAGTACCCGGCCCGGGGTTACTCCTCCCTCCATAGAACAGCGAAAACACCTATCCTCAATCTGAGGGTATATATTATGGAAAAATGATGGCGTCCTGTATATTTACCATTTTGTGTAGAATTGCATACACCTAAAATTGGAACCTCTATTTGTGGTTACACTAAGTATATTCATTCTATTCCAGACTGCTCTAGAGATCTGGAGGCCTTCTTTTTTCTGCCATTTATCACAAGCTTTTTCATAGACAACTGAGGATTTATTTTCATTAAAGATCTTCACCCAAGTGTTACAGACTACTTATCTGTTGTTTCTTGAAGTGCTTCACTTAGTTCTGTTCTTACTCTTAGCACTCTAGAGTCAATCCTTTCTAAAAAAAACTGCTTGATTGGGATAAATGACAATTTAAGCATATCCCTGGAATAAAGAAGCCCATTCTCTATATCTAGCTGCTTTTTCCAGGAATTTGAGTTAAGAAAGTCTCTCACTTGTCTGTACCCATTCCCCTCCCATTTCATTAATACACCGGTTTGTAACAATCTGTCCCCTCAATGTATGGGGCAGCCAATCTTGTAGAGCCATTTATCTGAGGGGTACTATAGAATTTTAACAATTGGGTTTTTTGTTTTAAAAGCCATTGGAGAACGTTATACCGTACTTTCTTCAGGTTCTTGGCTATCTGTTGCATCTGAAAATAATAATCAAGGGTCCTTTGGGAATTAAAATGGAGATTTATTCTCTAAAGGTAGATACAGCGCTCCTGAGCTAACAGAGTGTCTCTCTAGATCAGCCTTCAGTCTCCAACTGCTGACCAAGCTTCTATGAACAACATTCTATATTGCTAAGAGCTGTTGCCAGGTAACAGAAAATAGATTCATACATACATAACAAGGAGCATTCAATGGCAAGAGATACAAAGAAAATAAATAATGAGAAATGAGTGATGAAGTATGTAACACATCTTCCTTCCTCTAACAAAACAATAAACACAACTATAAAGTAAAAATACCCAGTTAATAGAATTAAGTAATTAAGGGCCAGATGTAGGTAGGGTTTTACCGGTCGGTAACGGCCGAATTCGGCCGTTACCGACCGGTAAAAGGAATTTGAGATGTAGGGGGCAGAATCGGTAAATTTACCGTTCGGTAAATTTACCGACCGGTATATTTACAGAATCTGTAAAATCGATATGTAGGTGGGACTCTTATGAGTCCCACAAGGCCTAAGAAATCGGTATTTTACCATCAAATTCAATTTGATGGTGAAATACCGATTCAGGTGTGCATGCACATGTGTGCATGCACACCTGTGCCATATGACAGCCAGACCTGCCCTTAGGGCAGGTATGCCTGCCATATGGCCCCCGAACCTTTTTTGGGGGTGCTAGAGGGTGTCAAAGTGACACCCCCTGCACCCTTGCCAAAAATCGGTATTTACCGATCGGTAAATACCGACCGGTAATGCCCCATTCATTCCTATGGGCTTCAAAGCCCATAGGAATGAATGGAGCATTACCGGTCGGTATTTACCAAATCGGTAAATACCGACTTTTAAAGAATCGGTAAATCCACATCTGGATTTACCTACATCTCGGTACTTCATATTTACCGACTCTTAAATACCGAATCGGTAAAATTCGGTATTTAAGAGTCGGTAAATATGATTTACCTACATCTGGCCCATAGTCTTCAAGGTATTTAGGTCTAAATTGTAGTCTAGAACTTAGAGCTACTTGAGACTCCAACACATTAGGAGGAGAAGATGATTCCTCTACCTGTCCTTGTGGCAAATATTCATCACACAAAACCTCTTCTTGGGAAACAATAGAAGAAGAAGTTACCATCTCTGAAGAAGCATGAACAGAAGTATTTGCACCCACATCAAACACCACCTCCAAAATGGAAATGCGAATCAGAATGACTTTTATTAGATTCTCCATGTTTAACCTTTGATACATTCCTTTTGCTCCACCATTTTCCTCCTGAGACCATAACAGCATGTTTACCAAGTCTAACAATTTTGGTTTCAGGGTAAAATCTAGAACCCCTTACCAAGAAAGGTCTTCTGATTCGAACAATATCCCCAACATCCAACAATTCATCTTTAACATGTTTACACTTATCAAACCTGAATTTAGACTTGTTTTGTGAATGCTTAACCTTAGATCTAATTAGATCTGTAGAAGGAGCCTTCACATCGAATTTAGAGTTTGACATAAACAAATTTGGTGAAAGTTCATTGAAAGATTGTCTACCTCTTAGCATGGCAAACGGGGTAACACCTGTCGTTGAGTGTGGAGTGTTATTGTAGGACCAAATCCTGTCTCCCACTACAACCTGTATAGACAACCCAGAAGAAGAAGCCAATTGTATTGACTCCTTCAAAATACGGTTGACCCTCTCCACTAAGCCATTACCTTGTGGACTATACAGTGCAGTAGTAAGATGTTTGATCCCAAGAGTCTGTAAAGAACTTCTCATTTCATGTGACACAAACTGAACTCCATTGTCAGATACCAAGAAAGAGGGTATACCTTCAGACCTAAAGAGTTGTCTCATAAATCTTACAACATTTTCCGTATTGGGATCTTTCATGAACTTATAAGAAACCCATTTGGAATGATAATCAACCACGGTTAAAATAGATCTGTAACCCTGATTAAGACCACCAAAAGGCCCAATAAAACCAATCCCCAGCTTTTTCCAGGGATTATGAGGTAAGTCTACCGGACACAAAGGGGTATTAGCAGTGTGAAGAGACCTTTCTGCATGTGTGCACTCAGTGCAATTACCTATAGAAGTCTCCACCAAGTTATCCATTCCTGGCCACCAGTAATATAACCTCAATCTTTTCTTGGTGCTGGTAATTCCACCATGACCTTTATGAGCCAGAGAAATCCGTTTATTCCTAACAGTAGTTGGGGGAATAAGAAACGAACCTCTGACAATGAAGTCACCCTCAAGACTCAATTCATCCCTAATTTTGGAGTATGGAAGGATTTCTTTATCAATTTGGTTTTCTCTAGCCCACCCCATAGAAATACATTTCTTAAGAATAATTTGGCCATTGTCTGAATTCGAAGCTTGTAACCAGTCAGCTTGAGATATGGTGTCTTTAGTCAATGTCAGACCATCAATTAAATTAATGACAATTTCTTTGTCATCCAAAAAAGAATCAAACTCATTATCATTGATTGGACACCGAGACAGAAAATCAGCTTTAAAGTTCGTACACCCAGCAATATGTCTTTTTGAGAAATTGAAATCATACAGTTTTGAAAATAAGCGTACTAATCTGGGACTGGCATTATGTGACCCTTTATCATTCCACATATGAATCAAAGGTTTATGGTCAGAGACCAGTACAAATTCTCTTCCCCAAACATATAACAAAAAATGTTTGCCACCCCATACACAGGCTTGAGCCTCCTTCTTGATGGTGCTGTAGTTTTTTGCAGAAGAAGAGAGTCTCCGAGAGGCAAAAGCAATTATGTTCTCAACACCCTCAGCCATCTGACTGAGAGTAGCCCCTAAGCCTATATTACTGGCATCCACAGTAATAAACGAAATTAAGTCTTCGTTGAAAGGTTAGAGTGTGGGAGCATGAATTATCAAATCTTTCAAATTCTCAAAAGAATCTTGTTGTTCTTTGCGCCACATAAATTTAACGTTACTCCTGGTCAACCCTCCGCAAATTTCTTTGCAAAACGAGAATAAAATTCACTCAACCCTAAAAATGATCTTAACTGGTCCTTGTCTAAAGGGTGAGGACACTCTTTAATGGCTCTCAACAAATCTTGTTTAGGCTTGATTCCCGAATCAGAAATCATATACCCTAAGTAATCTACACTGTTAAGCATAAATTTGCATTTCTCTTTTTTAACTGTCATGCCAAATGTACCTAAAATCCCCAAAACTTGGTCTAGCACAATTAAGTGCTCTTCAACTGAATGATTAAATCAAAATGTCATCCTGATATGCCAATACATTTTTTACCTCTTCGAAAAGTTGAAACATATGTTTTTGAAACACTGAGGCCCTTGAAGCTAACCCGAAGGGCATTCTCGGGAATCTGAATGCTCCAAAGGGTGTGTTAAAAGTGGTCAAATCTTTGGACTCTTCATGCAGCTCAATTTGATGGTAGACTGCCTTTAAGTCAATGGTGGAGAAAATTTTGGTCCCTTTCAATTGTGCTAGCATATCCTGTATGCGTGGCAGAGGGAAACAATCAACTTGTATATTTTTATTCAGGGATCTTAAATCAATACATAATCTTATTTCATCACAGTTCTTTTTAAGTGCGACCAAAATCGGAGAAAGTCAAAGTGAAGAGTCAACACGTTCAATAATGCCATCAGCACACAACTGTTGAAGATGACTACTCAATTTGTCGATAATACTAAGTGGCACATGTCTAACCTTGTGGATAACTGGTATGGCGTCTGGTTTCAAAATGATTTTGGGCTGGAACCCTTTGACTGATCCAAGCTTGTCATTAAAAACGGATTTGTGTTTATAAAGAATGCTCACCAATGAGGAATCCTCAGCTTTTAATATAGCAACATTCGGATAATGTTCTAAAGAAATAGGATTATCTGTACTAGGTCTTAGGATCATGCAAAACTTGCCTTGATCTTTCAACCAAGTATGTTATATCCTCTTTTGACCACATAAACTTTGGAATTAATAACACGTTCCTCAAAGTTAATATTATCAGTAAAATAGCCCATAATATCTGTCTCTTGACCTCCAGAGGTCACTGTACGAATATCCGGGGGAAGTAATGTAGTATCCTTCCATTCCTTAAAAAAAAATAGTGTGCCCATCACTGTTCAAAATGTAACAACAAGGTGTGCGCGTCACCGCGCTAGAATACCTGAATTTGAAGCACACTGAAGGAGATGCAGCAGTCCTCTTTAGATCAAATGAGCAAAGAGTATTGGTAAAATTAATGGAAATTAATTAATAAGGCAAAGTAGGTGTGCGCGTCACCGTGCTTTAATGAAATGCATTTAAGCTAAAATGACAAGAGGAAACAATTAAGAATGGCAGGAAAGGTGGGTGCGTCACCGCGCTTCAGTACATAATGCCATTGTGAGGATAATAACTTCCTTGAAAATGAGAGGATAGTGTGCGCATCACCGCGCATCAAAGATGGCTGCTGATACGCTGCACGCTAGACGCTGGATGTGATGACACAGAGGGTGAGTAGCGTCTTCGGCGAGAGCGCGTAGTAACTAAGAAGGAAGAGTGAAAGCGTACCCTCAATGAAGTCCACAATGGAGTCCACAAGCAGAACGAGCTGGCGTTGTAGTGTAGTTCCTATATTCCCAAAAATTGTCTTAAATACATGTGCGATGCCAATGGTATCAGAAATGTTTAAAATTTGACCTAACATTTCAACGAAATGCAAGGGGCAATTTGTTGATAATAATGTATGTATCTCTGCCGCTGTCCTTGCAACTTGCAGATCATACGTGTCTTTAGACGAGGTTAAAGGCACAGTTGTTTGTAAAAGAATAGACTTCATTCTGCTTAAAGTATTAATTCGAATAGAAGAGATATTCAGAGAAGGCCATATTGCTGCCTCCTTGTCTGGTTTGCTGTTTGGATATAATACTTGCATACAGCAAATGACCCTGGAAGTAACGCTCATGAGATAGGCCGTTCCTGGCACCATGCCACAAAAGCTGTGGTCACTTATTATAATGTAGCTGCCATTGGAAAGTTGTCTGAAAAAAGGCTCTATCGGTGTAGCAGGGGTGCCGTGCAGGTGGCATGAAAGGTTATTTGACGAACCTTCGCAGGCTCCATGCAAGTTAATACCTTGACACAGAAGTGTACCGCTTAGTGAATTTTTACAGTTGTTACCACTAAGAAATACCTCTTTTTTCCCTTCACTATAACATCTATGTCTATAAGGTAGATTCCAGGTTGACTTGATGTATCCTTTACCCAACCTTTCATACAGGCCTGCTGGTATATACTTTTGGCAATATTGAAACTGAAAAGTTGTTATCGGAATTGTAATTGTACCATGTATTATCCATTCAATGACAGGTCGATCTGACATTGTTAATGGCAATTTTTCTAGTTTTTCAATGCTCAGCACTGTATAGTCTGCTCCTTTTTGTGCCAAGGAGATTTGTTTATCTGTATGGTTAAAGATAGAAAATAATAACGCTGTGTTGATTAGACGCCATGGCACGTAGCCTGAACACAGATTCTGTAACGTCCAGCCTAACTGTACAATAGAAAATAATTGGGACTGGCCATGTTGTAACATTAGCATATCCTGTTCTATTATATCAATAGCAGATGATACAATGCTGTCCAGTGAATAAATTCTGGAGGACAGAGTCGTTAACCAATTGTCCACTACAGACAGTGATTTTTCCCAAATAATATTATCAATTTCTCGTATTTTTTCAGCAGTTTCAATTTGCATTACCTTCCAAGCTTCGTTGTAAGCAGCGTATATACCGGCGTATATGAAACGTTTTTGACGCTGTTTGCGAGGTCCCAATATGAAATCTCACAAGTCAGCACCTTCTTTAAGTAAAGTCAAGCGTTGCTTAATTTCAGGCAGTGTGGATCTCTGTAGCCATTCAAGGCATAGTTTTCCTACACTGTATGTTGTAACTATCCCTGGATGTTGTCTCTGGGAATATCTTGGGTCTGGCCTGTTCTGTTTGAACCCCTGTCTTTTATTCAGGAATCTATCTTGACAGTTATTAGTGTCTGTGGGCCAGATCAACCATTTTCTCCGATAAAGATTCGTTCTGTTTTGTTGTAAAATATGGGATACGTCTATCTCCACATCTGTAGTGCTATTACTATCAGGCATGGGTTTTGGAATAGACGGTTTGTTTAAGTCTTTTATCTTGGCAAGGCCAAGACAGGTTGTTTGTTGAATGGTGTCATTCAGGAATATTATCTGTTCTGGGATCATGCAGGCTCTAAATAATGATTCTAGACCTTGTACCTGCCAATCTTTTGTACCCCAAATGGTTTTTATTTCAATGTTATTTTTCCAAAATTCAAAACCAAATGTAGACATTTTTTCATAAAATTTTGTGGAATATATCAATTTAGTGTTTGTGAACATGTTTTTCATTCCTGTCTTATTTAACATTTTAAAATAAAACGTTTCTGGATCTGTGCTGTTAAACCCTGAGAAGTATGGGAATTTCTCATAAAATGTTTTCGAGCTGCCTTTTGGCGGTGTTGGACAATGTTCCCATTGTTTATAAGTAAAAAAAGTTCTAGGATTAGCAGATTTATGCAAATAGTGATGACCATAATGATTATAGCAATACATTTCTTCATATTTTGATGAGCCTTTTAAATAATCATGTTCTGTAAATTTTGCTGACATTTCTAAATCTGACATCATATTATCAATATTTTCAAAGTTCCAATCATCAGACAAAGTACTAGGTGATACAAAGTCACTTAATGAAACCTTGAACTGATGTGGATATTTCAAGAGTTCAACCGGGCCATAAATTTTGTAATCAGTAGCGTCCCATGCTACACCACCATGTATAGAAATGGCTGTGATGTTCACTGATGACAGTTCCCTTTTTTCAATGTAAGAAGATCTGTGAGGCTTTAGGACCAAGTTGATGTTCTGACTTGCTGTGTCCATTGTACTATATTTTCCATCAATGAATTTTCCCAAGCTTAAAACCAAAATGAGCCAGAGTAGGAGGAAAAGTACACCTAACACAATCCATAATTCAATCCATGGTGAAATCCGATATGTTCCTTTGAGTTGATGAAAGAGTTCAGTCATTTTTCACTTGGATCATCAGAAAAGTAATCGAAATTGATGAAGTAGCCAGATGCAGTTCTGTCAATTGTTGGAATTGCTTCTGGATTTTCATTAATCTTTGCACTTGTGTAGTCAGAGGCTACATCATTGTAGATTGGTGTTTCCTGACGAACTGTTGCAATTTGGGTTTCAAGAGGCACAAATTCCATGGCTTTGTTGCATAGTCCTTTTTTATTCACTGCAGGTTTATCAAATGTGATTAGTCTCTCAGTTTGAACCTCTTGAATTGTAGTAAGGTTTGGTCTTCTGCTACTTCTTGGGAGTCTACTGGGCCTACTACTTATTATTGGCCACATGATTGTGGTTTTACCAGATCGATTGATACAACTCTGTTCTCCTTTTTACCAGCAAGGGGCGGTAGTACTACTGATCTTGTTCCGTTGACAGCTAAGACAGGTACTGCTTTTCTGTAAGAAGGCCCAAATTCCTTCTTCACCGCAATCTTTTCTCTGACCAGATCCCCAATCTTTGGAATACAGACAGGTCTTGCTGGGACAGGTGGCTTTTCTTCAGTGGCCGTTGGCTTTAGCTTTGTGTTACTTAGACTTCTTCTTTTTTCATTTAAGTCCTGTAAAACAGCCAAACGATCTTTGATATCAAAGATTTTTTGTTCCACCACTGAAGTCTGACAATCGAGGTCACTGATGATCATTCTGGTACCAAACAAAAGTTCATACGGAGTGATTCCCCCAGAGAATTTCTTGGCGAATTATTAAGACTATGATGGACACTTGTTAGATGTTTGACCCACCCGTCACCCGAAGCTAATACCCTCGCTGTTATAGATTGCTTTATGTCACGTTTTTTTCTCTCCACTACCGCATTTCCCTCGGGATGGAATGGACTAGAGTACCGCAATGCAATGCCCAAGCTGGCCATGGCCTCCTTGTAAGCTCGAGAGCTAAACGCAGGACCCTGGTGAGAATGTAGCATGCCAATTGCGTATGTGCCGATAAAGACTCGCAAATCTTTTATAACAGTTCTGGCGTCAGCCGAGCGCTGGGGCCACATCCAAATGAATCCCGTGCAGGAATCCACTGCGACCATGATATATTTATAGTTGCCATGCCTTTGTAAGGGGCCACAGTGGTCCAGGTAAACACATGCTAATGTTTATCTGAGATTAGAAGGGGCATCTGTGCAGGTCGTTTCACTGTTGATACCTTAATTTTTTGGCATCTTTCACATTCCAGAACATGGTTTCTAGTCTGTTTTCTCATGTGTGGCCACCAATATCTCTGTTTTAATAATGATACTGTGGCGGAAACACCAGCATGTGCAGAAGCGAGCCCTTCATGTGCCGCTAAAATTAGTCCTAACCTGTGTTCCATGTTTGGAATTGCTCTATCCCCCACTCCAGGGATTATAGCAAAAGGAACATTATTCGCATCAGTTTTGTATGAGTACTTCGGGAGTGTCTTACCACTGTCTTTACTGAAGCACTGACAGCTTGTATTATCTCGCTGTCTATTTTTGTATTTGACCGGGTAATGGCAGCTACGGAAGCCGTTTGCACAGCTGTCTTTGCGGCCTCATCAGCCAATGAATTCCCTGGAACGTGTACGCCATCACATGGATGACTCAGTGTATGTATCACGTGAGTCTTTAGTAGTTCTTTCTGTAAAAGAACTACTTGTTCCCAAAGCATTTATTTTAATTTTTATTTTTTTTTGTTTTTTTTATAGCGCACATACACTCCATGGAGCATCTTAGCGCTTCTGATTTCACTGCAAGGATGAAATGTCTGGGGGTAGTAGCTGAGCTTTGGATGTCCTTAGACTAGAGTCTTACATTTTGCATCAGATAATCCGTAAATCCATGTTTTTAGGAGTTTTTTATAGATTTTTTCAGACGGTGATGCTCTAAGTTTAGCTGGCAGAGCGTTCCAGGCCTTGGCGCCTAGGACTGCTAGGGATTTGCCACCCTTGGTGGTCAGTCGAAACTTGGGTATGGTCATTAGCTTAGCCGTAGCTGATCTAAGTTCCCTATTTGGGAGATATCTGTGAAATTTGGTTGACAGATATTTGGGTCCGCACTTATGAAAGCCTCTATATGTGATCAGAAGGACTTTGAATAGTATCCGTTTCTGGATGGGAAGCCAGTGCAACGCATTCAGAGCAGCTGATGCGGAAGATCTCCTAGGCCATCTTAAAACAAGCCGGGCCGCCGCATTTTGAATCATTTGCAGTTTGTGCAGGGTAGATTTAGCAGCTCCTGCGTACAAACTGTTGCAGTAATCGATTCTCGATGTTATGAGAGCGATTGCAACTGTACGGCGGGCGGCCAGTGGGAGGTAATCAAAGAATTTTCTGAGGCCCTTGATTAAGTTGAAGCAGACACCGGCCACTTCTTTGGATTGCTGTTTGAAAGACCGCATATCGTCCAATTTTATACCCAGGTTGCGTGTAGCCCTGATGGTATTGGGGGGGGCTTCTGCGTCTGATGGTCAGCATGTGCGAGGGGAAAAGATGTTATTTTTCCCAAAGGGCAGTATCTCTGTTTTCGCAGAGTTGCACTTAAGGTGGTTATTGTGCATCCATCCAAAAGTCGCAGTTAGGCAGTCTTTCAGTATCTGTTCGGCCTTTCCTGTATCTTCATCCAAGACCAGGACCAATTGGGTATCGTCTGCATATGCAACCGTGGTTACATTATGCGTGGCAATTAGGTTGATCAGGGGTGCCATATATAAATTGAACAAGGTAGGGCTCAAGCTAGAGCCCTGTGGCACCCCTGACCTAACCTCCTTTTCCTCTGAGTAGAAGTGTCCCAGTTTGGTTATTTGTTTTCTGTGGAGCAGAACATTTGTGAACCATTTCAACACGGTGCCCCCAATGCCTGCCTCAGCTAGGCGATGTAATAATATGGTGTGGGACACCGTGTCGAATGCTGCGGATAAATCCAAGAGAATCAGGACTGCCTTCTTCCCTTGATCAAGAGCCGCTCTAATGGTTTCTGTCGTTGACAGGAGTGCTGTTTCTGTCGAGTGATTGGCTCTGAAACCAGCCTGGTTTGGGTGAAGTATATTGTTTGTTTCCAGAAATGATGAAAGTTGTTTATTTACCAGTGTTTCGGCACATTTACATAGAGCGGGAAGTTGTGAAATGGGTCTCAGATTGGTTAAAACGGATGGATCGTGTAGTGGTTTTTTTTGTAAGGGTTTTACTATTGCCGTCTTCCATGTGCTGGGGATTTCCCCCGACTGGAGTGAGGCGTTTACGATGGTATTGATCATGGGGTTGACCTCATTTTTGATTTCATGGACTAAAGCAGGAGGGCAGGGATCAAGTGGTGATCCTGATTTGATTTTTTACATAGTATGGGATATCTCATGCAGATCAATTGTAGTAAAAGAATTCCATCTAATCTTATCTGGGCTGGCTTCTACGGCTAGATTATCAGTGTTGTCAATCACTTCAGGAAAGTGTTTTGTGATGTTAACTATTTTTTGTTCAAAATAGTCTGCGATTTCGTTGCAGAGGCTCTGTGATGGAGGTATTTCCTGTGACAAAAACCCTGGATCTCGAAAGCTCTTTACCACATGAAAGATCTCTTTTTGGTTATTCTGAGATGTATCTATTTTGTTGGTAAAATAGTTTATTTTAGTTTGTTTAATTTGAGCATGATATTTTCGTCTGGCTATTTTATACTTATCCATGTCCTCTTTATTGTAATATTTACGCCATAAGCGTTCAAGCTTGCGTACTGTGCGTAGTGTCTCTTTGAGGTCTTTGGTATACCAAGGGGCAGAGATTTTCCGTTGTCTAGGTTTTGATTTGGTAGCTCCTCCCGAGGTTATTTTTTCCCCTATTATTCTCATCCATTTTTCATAGTTGAGATTATCAGAGAACACATTCTCAGTGATCAAAGGTTTGTTTTCTTTAACCCACATGGGTAGATTCGGATGTTCGATAATTTTTGTCCAACAAGGAGTTGGCTTCTGAGGTCGAGATCCATTTGGTTGGGTTCTGTTGGCTTCACTTGTTGTAAGGTAAAATGGTATAAAACTATGGTCAGTCCACGTCTGAGGCAAAGGGGTAGATACCTTGATGGTCTCAAGGTTAGAGCAGACGCAATCTAAGGTATGGCCCGCTATGTGTGTGGGGTCTTTCGTGAGAATCTTTAGTCCAAGCACTTGCATGATATCTTTGAAGCATTGTGCATTTGGGTCTGTCATATTATCAAGGTGAATGTTTATATCTCCCAGTAGTGTAAAATTAGCTGCTTTGAGCGTCAAAGCAGTAATTACCTCCCCCATGCTGTTCAGAAAATTAACCATTGGTCCTGGGGGGCGGTAGATTAATGCTCCAGAGAACATGAAGGAGTCATGGGCCTGTATATTAAAGGCTAAGCTTTCTACACCTTTAATGTCTTGTAGCTCAGAAATGCTGCATGTGAGTGTTTCACGGTGTATTATAGCAATTCCCCCTCCTCTATGTATCGGTCTGTCGAGTCTTAACCAAGTCTCTGTGATCATAAGGCAATCCAGATTGTTCTCTGCGAGTAAATCATATATGTGCAGGGCATTTTTGCACATGGAACGTGCATTAATTAGTCCACCTGTGATGGTTTTATATATACTTTTAGGGGAGATCTTGACATAGGGTTGTAATGTGAGTTTACATCTCAAACATGTAATAGGTCGATTTTATGCTTGATTGTGCCAACTTTTGCATCTTTGAAACCGTTTTGAACCCAGTTCTGCAAGTATTCATTGAAGACTGGATGCAATAATACGAATCGGACACTATGAGTGTAGGGAATTCGCGATCACTATTTTCAAGCGCCATCTTAAAAGCCTGTAGTTCTGCTCGCTGAGCTGTATAATCTCCGAGTGATAGATTTTTAGTGACCAGCGGCCTAAATTTTCCTTCGTGCCACCGACCTTTAACGATCGCGCACGCAGCACTATATGCTTGTTTACCCCCAACTGCGGGCTGTGCTGATCCGTCTGTATATATTATACAGCCGTAATGTTCGAGAGGCAGAATTTCAGTCGGCAGAGGACATTCATATTCGTATTGGAGAAATTCTTGCGTTTTTAACTTAGGATCAAATTCGTATACTACGTCTGATGCAGCAAGAGAATTAACCCATTGTATCCATCTCGGATGTAAAGCTTTAGCATTTGGAATACTGGCTTTTGTTACTGCCTCCAGGGTAGGTATCGGTGTAATGATTATTATACGTTTACCTTATCCGAGGGATCTTTCTTTTGCTACAGCAGTTTGGACCGCAGTCAGAATTTTTTCAGTAGAACTGAATTTCATTTCAGCTTGTGTGTACAAGTGTGATTTATAAGCTATTGGTACCGTTTCTCCCTCATTAGAGGTCAGGCACGTAAATCCGCATCCTCCTGGGATGACTCGGATTACAAGGTTGCGCTCGTTTGCGCGTGTTTGCAGTTTTATTTTAGTTAACATATCTGTTTGTATTGATCTTAATATTTTTGTGTGTTTCTGAGTCCAATTAATTGGTTTAAAATCAGATTTTATTAATTCGTAGAGAGGTTTAACCCTCTCTGCATAGTTTAGAATGTAAGTTCTTCTGAAATTCAGGAAACCTAGAGTTGATTGTAAGTTTTTCAGCGTTTTTGGAGCTTGGAGTACTGCACACTTCTCTAAGAAGTTGTCTGCTAGGCTTTTGCCTTCACTGGATAACTCATATCCCAAAAATAGGACAGTGAGGTGGGCAATTTGTGACTTTTTAAAGTTGAATTTGTACCCTTCAGCTGCGAACCCAAGTATAATGGTGTTCACTCTTTTCAAGTGTGTCTCCAGGTCATCGTCTGTAAGATAGATGTCATCGACATAAGATAATGCCTCATCATTATACATTCGTAGTAATTCTGTTACCCTGGCTGAAAAAAATCCTGGGCTGTTCTTGAATCCCTGTAGGAGACGACAAAATTGCTTTTGGGCCCCCATACAGGAGAAAGCGGTCAAATACCTGCTTTTCGGTGCTATGTTTTGACAGAAGTAACCATTTGAAATATCTACTGTTGTTTTATAATTTTTTGGCACAATGTTATTTATTAGTGCTGCACTGTGTGAGTTTTGTACTGCAAATGTTTTGCAACAAGAGTTTAGGTGTCTGTAGTCCAAAACTAGACGATATGAATCGTCTGGCTTGGAGACAGGAAAAAAAGGATTGTTCATTGATGAGGTGCATGTTTCAATTACCCCTTGATATTCAAGTTGATCTAAGATCTACCTGACTTGTTTTTTAGCTTCTTGCTTAACAGGATACTGCCTCTGTGCATCCTCATCCCATCCTACATGATTTTTATATAATGCAGGGGCTTGGGCTACTGCCCATTTCCTAGCAAATGTTTATTTTTTATGAATTGGAATGTGATTTGAGAAGGCAGGCATATTCATTTCTTCGCCATGTGGGCACTCCCTGACAAACTCTGGTGGCCAGTCTTTCTCTGCTAGCAGGATATCATAGCCTTTGGATAGGTTCTCCCAAAAGAGACCTTTTATTTTCCTAGTTTTGTCCCCTTCTATACGTAATGTTATTTCTTATAATTTATGGGGTACACTAACTCCGGTGTCCGCAGTTTCCACCTGAATGTATTAATTCGTGTCCACTGTCTCCAGAAGATTCCTCAGGATCTTGCGAGCTATGGTTACTTCTGCTGCGCTGTCTAGCATTGTCTGGGCCCATTCTCTATTCTTGAGTTGTGTCCTCAGAATCCTCGGCATGTTTTATTTTAATACTGGCTACCTTCTTCTTTTGAAATTGTAATTTTTTACTTTGATGAGCAGGTTCTTTGTCTTTGAAATTGACGTGCTCTTCTTTGTGTTCTGACCGTCCTCTTCTTTCCGATTTCTGTGAGGAAGTCTGAAAAGATTGAGAGGGACGTGTATCAATATCTTGATATCTGTCAGGTTTTCTTAATGTATCCCTATCTCTAAGGTTGTATCTCTTCTCAGAGGGCTCCGGTTGTGGAGACCTGCCCCCCGTTCTGGAGATCTATTTCTCCGTTGGGGAGACCTTCCTCTGGACTGGAACTGTTTTTCTCTGGGAGTAGTTTGTTTGTTACCCTCCCACTTCTATTTTGGAGTATTGAGATTATTTCTAATAAACGTTTTTTCAGGATTTTTAGTTAGTTGTGGTTTTAGTGGTTTCCTACCCAAACTATCTCTACCTAATTCTTCATAGGATTTTTCAATGATTCTGGCAAGTTCAAAAGGTTGTTCTGCTATATCTGTTTCTTTCAATTTTTAGGCGGATCGCCACAGATGCTGCTTCTCCTTTTATGTTGGCTAATAGTATAGCCGATACTTGCCTGAAGTCTTTCAGTAATTTCATGCCTAGATTTAAGGCAGGCTCTGGACCATATTCATTTTGAATCTGTCTTAGTACGTCTGGTATAACCGTCATAGACGGAACACCATGGGGTCGATTCCGATCCGGTAAAATCCCCGTCCGTACGAATCGTATCCGGAGCCGTTTCCGTACGACTCGTACAGACGCCGTACGACCGGACGATTCCGATCCCGATCGGCCGACCCGGACGCGATTCGTACGGTACACGTCGATTCGTACGGAAAAGCGCACGATCACCTACACACCGTACGGCGCGTACCCCCCATGATCGCAGGGGTACGCGGCGTACCCCTGTGGTCATGCGGGATACGTGCCGTACACCCAGCGTACATGGGGTACGTGCCGTACACCCACTGTACATGGGGTACGGTGCGTACCCCATGTACGCTGGGTGTACGGCACGTACCCCGCATGACCACAGGGGTACGCCGCGTACCCCTGCGATCATGGGGGTACGTGCCGTACCCGGGGGGGGCGTTCCGTACCTGTTTCGGCGCGAACTCTGCGTTTACGACTGTTTTCGGCTCCCGTAGGAAAAGGGTCGTACGGCGCGTACCCGACACGAAAGGTACTTGCTGGGTCGTAAAAACGTGCCGCGATGTCGCGTACAGCGTGTTACGAGTGAGATTCGTACGGAGATTTGAGTCGTACGGAGTCCTGTACGACTCGTACGGAGTTCGGCACCTAGTACGGATCGTACTTCATCGTACGTACGGGACGTCTACGGATACGATTCGTATGGGGAAAAAACTCTCCGTACGACCATTCGGAGCGCATTTTACCGGATCGGAATCGACACCCATGTGTTTTTGTGTATATCGAAGCAAAGACTGTGCCCCAAGTGTCACAGTCCTCCACATGTGGTGTGATCCCCATTGGAAGGCATATAGTCAGAATTCTCATTAGCTGTAGTATCAGGAAATACTGCCTCTATCTGAGTGATTTTTTGAGTTAACAAGAATAGAATTTGTTCCCGTTTTGCGGGTAATTTGCCAATGAGTGATTGTATAGTCTTTGGTGTAATTTTATTTGTGTTCCCCTGGTGAGGGGTGTGCTGTGGAATTTTTATCGCTGGTTGGACTGTTAAAGTCCGCATGACATATTGGACCAATTGTCTATGTATTTTAATTAGTTGTTTTAGCTGAACTAAAAGTTCTCCGCTTGACATTTTTTCAATGTCAGGATGTGGTGTATAGCCGGCTAGAACCGGCCATGTGGCTCCTGGTCTACTTAGTGGACCGAGCCTGGTGAAGTGATTTTGATGTTTTAGGGCGCCATTAAACCAGAGCTGGTGCTCTTGGTATGTTAGTGGAATTCAACGTCCTCAAAAGGAACGTATTCCGTTGGAGATTCCTCCATTTTGTAGTAGTGGAACTCGTGTGTCACAGCATGTGCTGCTGGAAAATGTATCCAAGAATAGGACACCTCTGTCTGCCGATATTCATGGGCCTCTACCACAAATATGACTGTACCACCTCTTGATGATACTCCATTTTCTATAAGTTTGTAAGTTACACTCTTCCTTACAGTGATTGGTATTAGTATAGCCTCCGGGTCATCTTGCCGGAGACTTGTGTCTTCCGCTAAAAGTTGAGCTGCTATTTTAGCTCTCTCCCTTTCGTCGTCACTTTCTGACATGTTTTCTGACAGAAAGTTTTTGCAGAGCAAGTATCAAGGAAACAAAGATTAGGTGCACAATATTTTGGAACACTGTATCCTTCAACATTGACTAAACAAGGAACTAATACAAGGATTCTCATCCTACTAAGTTTTGGCGGATATTAACCTTTCACCCACTCCAGACGTCTATTGGAGTATTTACGGTAAAAAGGGGTCTGTGTGAAAAGCACGACCGAGTTACTCTAGTATCTAGCATTAAATTATCGCCTTACCAAACGTTGGGCGCCATGTAGTGTAGTTCCTATATTCCCAATAGGCTCTGCGCATTGGAATACCATAAATGATAGTTTAGACGTAGGACTGAGGTCGACTAGGTCTCTATTGAATATGTTAGACTTAATTTTGAATGCCAGCTAGCTCAGAGGTCACTAGAAACTTTCTCGAGTAAACAGGAAGGTGTTAACTTTCCTGAATAGACAAGAAGGGATTAGTTTCTGACAACTGCATAAACATGTCAACTTTGCTCCCTCCAGAATAAGGATTATATCTTCAGAGTCGCGGAAATAATAGATAACTATTTCACTCAGTCAATCGTGCATGCTTAGTTTCACCAGAAGCGCAGAGAAATAGAGAGACAGGCGTTTTCAATAAAAGTGGTTATTTATTGAACAGTCTTCTTTCTCATGCAAGAGAAGTGAGTTGCCACAATTGCAATACTTGTCATAAAGTAAAGTGCGTACAGTAAAAGGAGTATTATGAAATAATACTGTAAAAGCATGGTACAGTTTCTAAGCCATACCGTGTTTAAAATAGATAGAATATATACATATGTAAAATCATTGACTAAACGTACTCAACTGGTGCTTCTAAGATACACCTACCCCGGTGTACCTAACCTAAGCCTAGTACGTGGGAAGGAGTAAGTGAGCTGCAGTTTAAGTTGAGTTAGTTTTTGCCAAGTATCTGAATCAAGAATTCTCTGAGGGTCTAATCAGCTCCTTACCTTGTTTATAGAATGAAGGAGGTCTTGTATCTCGTTCTCAGGACTCGATCTCCCAGCAACCTGCAAGGGTGACTGGAAACACTGGAGCTGGATTTCTCGGCAGGAGAAAAGACAGATTCTCTCTCAGTGCGTCAATGGGAGGGTCCGCTTCCTTCGGCACTTGCCTCAGCAGGGCGTCGGGCAAGTAGATAGTCGATCTGCTCCAAACCACTGTGTGTTTGCTAGGGCAGCTGTTGGTATATTTATACCTGGAAGGTGGCGAGTTTGACGTAAGGTTGAACATATGACATCACTAAGAACTTGCAGTTCTTTCAGGACTCGTTGGGCAAATCAAAACAGAAGCAGGGGCAATTCCCGGGCTGCTGCAGGTTTGGTTTGTTTTAAGAACGCGTTGTACTTTCTAGGAGTCTATGGGAGTAGCCTTGCCGTATTTGGATAGCATAGGCTATGACTAAATATGGATATGCTTCTTATGCCTTTATAAGGATATGATTTGTTATACAACATTAATGTGGAACACCTTTTTGTTCCACCTCGTGGCACAGCATTCTTCAATTGCATTTGCAGCCATATATTTAATTCTTCAGTGTTTCATCTATTTACTCTTTTTTATAATCCTGAATCTTTTTAACATTCATCCTTCTTTCCAACCTCAAACCAGGAAACGCAATTTTCCAAATTTTCTCATGTTAGTGTTGGGCCATCCGAACCTCTTGACAATAACACGTACTGACGCCAAAATCCATTTAAAAAGCAGTTTATTTTAACCCAATGCATTTCAGGCCACTAATGGCCTTTCTTCAGGGGTAACTGAAAGTACAAAATACATCCATTAAGATTCTGTCCACCCGTGGTGAAACCACAGTATCATATACATCAATTATTATTTAGGCTAAAATTATATTATTGTGTTAAAAAGCTTCAGGCAAATTACACACGAAAATTCACTCTTACATAACCCCGAGTTTACACATTGCTCCCTTCGTGAGTTGCACGCCCTGTGTTTATAAAACCAGCTGCTTGCTCTCTAAATAATTAGCTGTCCCTCTATAAATCTAAACTTTTTCCTGGTTTCCGTTACGAAACACTTTTAAACATTTCCTGGCTTACCTGCTGTTGATAAAACAGCGTGCTCCCTCCCGCTCAGAACACAGTAATCTCTCTTGCATCCTCTCGGTTTAAAAACATGGCTTTCACTCCTCCCTCCGTGAATTCCCTACTTAGTGCAACTCTGATTATCACCTGTAGCATACTAAACCTCGCCCATTCTCCTTAAACTCCTCATATTCCCATGATGCATCATAAAACTTTACGTACTGAAACAATGGAATCTTTTTCTATGCAAAACTAATCAATCATGATTACGTGACGTTGTTTAGCACTACTACAATATAGCAATGTTCATAAAGTACTTTCGAGTCTACTTTAAAAATAACGCATGCTCCATGGATGAAAGATTTTCCGCCTGGCTTGAAGGTGGTCTCATGTGACTGAGAATGGGCGAGGTTTAGTATGCTACAGGTGATAATCAGAGTTGCACTAAGTAGGGAATTCACGGAGGGAGGAGTGAAAGCCATGTTTTTAAACCGAGAGGATGCAAGAGAGATTACTGTGTTCTGAGCGGGAGGGAGCACGCTGTTTTATCAACAGCAGGTAAGCCAGGAAATGTTTAAAAGTGTTTCGTAACGGAAACCAGGAAAAAGTTTAGATTTATAGAGGGACAGCTAATTATTTAGAGAGCAGGCAGCTGGTTTCATAAACACAGAGCGTGCAACTCACGAAGGGAGCAATGTGTAAACTCGGGGTTATGTAAGAGTGAATTTTCGTGTGTAATTTGCCTGAAGCTTTTTAACACAATAATATAATGTTAGCCTAAATAATAATTGATGTATATGATACTGTGGTTTCACCACGGGTGGACAGAATCTTAATGGATGTATTTTGTACTTTCAGTTACCCCTGAAGAAAGGCCCTTAGTGGCCTAAAATGCATTGGGTTAAAATAAACTGCTTTTTAAATGGATTTTGGCGTCAGTACGTGTTATTGTCAAGAGGTTTGGATGGCCCAACACTAACATGAGAACATTTGGAAAATTGCGTTTCCTGGTTTGAGGTTGGAAAGAAGGATGAATGTGGAAAAGATTCAGGATTATAAAGAAGAGTAAACAGATGAAACACTGAAGAATTAAATATATGGCTGCAAATGCAATTGAAGAATGCTGTGCCACGAGGTGGAACAAAAAGGTGTTCCACATTAATGTTGTTCAGATTATTACGTGTAGTATGGGCTGAGCACGTCACAAGTGGGCACGCGACGGATTAAGAGGATAGTGAAAATTAAAACTGTAAAATTAAAACTGGATAAATAATAGGTGTGCTGCCCCTCAATGTATGTTATGATTTGTTATAACCACATAAGGGCATAAATCGGAAATATTTAAATAGGGTCCTAGATACGTTCACAACAGCGTCACACAGGATGATCGCTGCAGGGAAGTCAACGACGTTATGCCAACAAGTAAGCAATGTTGATTTTTAAAAATCGTTCGAGAAAGAATTCTTGTTTCGGGACAAAAATGGAAAATTCCTTTATGACAGTAAGGTTGGTAAAAGTGATACAGAAAGGTATCCAAGTAAAATAAGGAAGTCGCTCGAAAGGAAGAGCTCCAATCTGAAATGAATAATCCAGAGTCCTTTAGCAATTAAAATGGAGATTTATTCTCTAAAATAGATACAGCGCTCCTGAGCTAACAGAGTGTCTCTCTAGATCAGCCATCAGTCTCCAACTGCTGACCAAGCTTCAATGAACAACATTCTATGTTGCTAAGAGCTGTTGCCAGGTAACAGAAAATACATTCATACATACATAACAAGGAGCATTCAATGGCAAGATATACAAAGAAAATAAATAATGAGAAATGAGTGATGAAGGATGTAACACTATCCTCATTGGATCCTTGATTTTATATTCGTCTAATATTTTTTCCATAAAAAATTGTCCATCTCTGGAGAGTTGAGCTGGATATAAAATCTGTGATTATTTTGTGCAACATTTGCGTACCTTATTGACCCTTAAGAAGGATGTGAACAAACTGTCTAACTCTCTAAAAAACTATGTTTCTAGTGCACATGGGGCTGCTGCAAATAAAAAAAAATAATGGTAGGATTGTCATTCGTAGAAGTGCCACCCGGCCTATTATTGATTTTGGAAGTGGATTCCATTTTACTAATAAACGTTTAACTTTTTGTACCAGGGGAACGTAGTTTAAGCTTTATAGCTCCTCTACTCTTACCGACTCATGTATCCTCAGGTACATCTTGGGTCGGGAGTTATATATTAGCTGAAATCTTGGTACGAGAGTATCAACCAGGCAATTACATAGTAACATTTCTGTCTTGGCTCTTTTTATTTTAGAAACACCGTCCGCCTGAAATTCTGAGAAAATCCCTAATATTTTCTTCTGGGTATTCTCTGCAGGTTTTAGAAATAAAACAATGTCATCGGCATATAGTTTTATATTGGTCATACCCTGTAAAGGTGCAGTATGTAGTGCTTTTTGCCTAATGGCTATTGCTAGGGGTTCTATAAACAGGGGAAAAAAATTGGGGATAAGGGACACCCTTGCCTTGTATCCCTATTTATTCTGCAGGTACCTTTATTTCTGAAATTAGGTGTTATTTGTGCCTGTGAGCCCTTATATAAACTTTTTACTATTTGTAATAAACTTTCTAAAAGCCAAATCTAGCAAGAATTAAAAGAATACAGTCCCAAGACACCAGATCAAAAGCGTTCTCAGTCTCAAAAAACCACACCTGTGCATCTATGTTGTTTTTATCACAATAATCTAATGCTTCTATTAAAAATTCTTTATTAGCTGAGAGTTGTTTACCGGCTGCAAAGCCACATTGATCCATGTGGATCGATGATCCCACAATTTTGTTGAGCCTGTTAGTGAGAAGCTTTGTAAACTCTTATATTCAACGTTGAGAAGACTTATTGGTCTATAGGAGGTAAAGTTTTACCTATTGTTATTGTTGTTCAGAATGCTACCTACCACCGCTATATGGAAGGAGGCCAGAGGTATGCTCACTTTTAGTATGTAGTTAGCTAGTTTAAGGAGTTGTACGTTCAAAATTGGGGCAAACCTTTTGTATAGTTCTACTGCCAATCCATCCTCCCCAGTTGCTTTACAGTTAGCCATTGAAGTTATGGCTGTTTGTATTTCTTCAATAGTAAATTCTGCCGTTATTGTTCCTCTATGCTCACTGCTCAGGGATGGAATTGGTAGCTTGTCTAGAAAGCTTACAATATGGTCAGGCAGTGTTTGTTGGTCTATCTAATATATTTTCTCAATTTGCTTGTGCAAGTCTTAACTCGCTCTCTA
Organism: Lissotriton helveticus; assembly: GCF_964261635.1. Taxonomy (NCBI): domain Eukaryota; kingdom Metazoa; phylum Chordata; class Amphibia; order Caudata; family Salamandridae; genus Lissotriton; species Lissotriton helveticus. The sequence continues at coordinate 764,118,325 of NC_136067.1, read as the reverse complement.
GTCCTTTTTCCTTTATTGCCCTTTGTTGAGGGATTTTTTTTATCTCATCTTCAATACCCCTGTTGATGTGGCTCAGTTCTGGAAACATCCCAAGGGCGGGGTTGTCTCCGTTCATCACACAGCACCGGATCTCTCACACAATGCATCCCCCAAGCCAGCATTACCCACCTTCATGATTGATTTATGTCTTATATCCATACCCCAACTTTGACCAGGCCCTATGCTCAGCCCAGGGCCTTCTCCTGCTTACCAACTTCCTTCACGGCCAATAGCTATTGGGAACTGGATGAGCACCTTGAACAGTTGCCACCCAGACACATGCTCCATGCCCAGTAGGTAACCCTCCATTGTGTACACCATAACGTTTGACCATTTGTTCTATTTGGGTTTGTTTGGGTGCGGGTAGGGGGTCGGGTTGTTTTTGCTTTGTTATGCTTTTATTTGATGCACTAATGTTGTATCCCTTGGCACGTTCCACACGCCAGGTCTCACCACCTTGCAGTACATGGACACTTTATCCAGAGGCATTCAAAGTCTTGATCTTCCATGCATAACATGGAACAATCAAGGCCTGAACATCCCAAAAAAGGGAAACCATGTTCTCTCCTACTAAAATAGGCATGATATCAAACTGGTGTTTCTTCAGGAGACGCATCTCTCCCCTCAAGATGACTGCCTCAACGCAGCTGCGTGGGTCTCCAATTATTTTCTTCACCCATTAAAGTTCCTATTCCCAGGGGATCTGTATTTTAATTCACAAGAGTATCCTCTTTATGTGTTAGGGCTGCATAGCTGATGTGGACGGCAGATATGTGCTGGTCTCCATCACTCTGGCCGATAGAGCAGTATTTACCCACCCAACATTGACTCTCCTAAATTTTATCACAATGTCTCTGCCTTGATGGGGCGTTCAAAGGCTAATTTTATTCTGCTCATCACATACAGGGAGACACGTCTTGGCAATAGCGATTCCTTGAAAATGTCTGAACTTTGAGATGTCCTCAATTAATATTTTGCAATAAACATGAGGTCAGTAGACAAACATTTCAAAGAATATATATGTGGTTTTTGTATTGCCAAATGTAGGGTTCATATGGCGCATCCGGCAGGATTTAGCTAGAGTGGAGATATCGGGATATCGAATTGGCCACAATGGATGGTACGAAACACACCCAGCTATTCGGTCGATCCAAGTTGTTGACAGAGTTCTGGGGCCTGGCGGAATGCGAGGTTGCTTACATGGCTAATTATGCCAGTGCTCACCAGATGGGGAGGGGGAGATACCTGAGAATACTTGTGTGACGAGTCTTCTCGCGGATGATGTTACGGCTGCTTTTGATAATTCTGCCATCACCCAGACATTCCTAACCTACTATCAACAATTGTAAACAACCTGTGCGCCCAGAGATGAGTCGACGATCACTGATTACCTAGCGAAGGTAGCCTGGGATTGGCTATCAACAGTACAGATCTTAGCGGCCAATATCACTTGCGAAGAAATCTTGCAGGCTATTGATGCCTGAGTGGCTCCAAAGCTACTGGTCTAAGTGGGCTCCGAGGGACTCACCACCAATTTAAAAATTGATGGTAAATGTGATTGTTTTGCGACCACATACGAGGTCACATATCAATCTTACTTCCCCCTGCAACTTGCTATTAGGAAGGGATGCCCTTGGCATGCCCCTTCCTAATAGTGATTCGCAAAACCTATTTTACTTGTCGGTAACAGGTTACAAACTCGCAAAATAGATTTAGTACATGCTACAACTCCTTTTAGTGATCGCAAACAGGGTGATTTTGCATTTGAAACTGCTAAAAACGATTGTACATCTGGCACAATATGAACTAGTCATAGAAAATGCACTGAATTTTTTTAAAAATCCACGATGGCAGATTACCTATCAATTACTACTTCACTAGGTATGAAACTTTACCTTAAAATGGGTCACTAATTCTCAGCACAGATATCTCTGAACACATGTTATGCTAAGAGCATACATCTTTGAAGGCACGGCGCCTCTGCTATGGCGGAGGAGCGTCGCCCCACTACTAAAATGCAACAGTAAGAAGAAAAATAAAATAACAATGAATCTCTTTTATTGTCATTTCATTTTTACTTCCAGCCTGCCGTGACGGGGCGGGGCGGTGCCAGACAGCAGCGTCACACAACAGGGGGAGTGATGGTAGGCAGGCATTAAAAGTGCACATGTGGGTTTGGCCGGCTAGCCACGGCCGGCCAACCCCACATGCGCACTTGGATATCTTCAATCTGTTCCCTTGGAGATATCCTAGTGCTCAGGGGCACAGGCTCCAAGACCCTGCTGGAGTGCAAAACGGGCCCACTCTGCCCATTGTTTCTCTCATGCTTGGAGAAGCACTAGGATTGGGTGGGGTTTGGGAGCCTGTGTCCCTTGGTAGTGTTGTTTGGAAGGGAGTAGTGGAGCAGTGCACAGCGGGAATAGAAGATCACAGTGGCCAGAGGGTAAGGTAAGTTACTATTTTTATTATTATTACTTTTCTTTTCTGCCCCCAACCTTGGATTGACAGCAGCCGCCCCTGCATATTTGGTGGTTTTACCTGAGCCAGGATCCTGCTTTTCTAAGCTTCCCTTGCTTTCCTGTGGTTTATGCTTGGCCCAGTCTATAATGCATTTTATGTTCTTTTGTAAATGTTACACTTTTTTTAAAAAGTGTTTCTTTATTCCAATCTTATAATCAGTTCGCGTTAGACAGTGTAGGCCTCCAATTAGGTATTTACTACGCCTACCTTCTGGTTACACTTGCTTGACGGTAGTTAATAAATAGACGCACTTTAGGAAGGACATATTTCTGCTTTTCCTTTTCTACATTATTTGTCATGTCTTTGCACACATTGTATAGTTTTTTTGTTCTGTCTTTGAGACTGTATTTTCAGGCGGTGTGTTTTTACACTGGGAATTTATATTCTGAATATTTATCTTGGTTATATTTGAACTGAATTGACCTAGACTAGTGTTTCAAATAACCACCATCTTGTCAAAAAAGGGGCACAGTCCTTTGCCCCATGCAACAATAGAGGGACCATGGTTGCCTTCCAAGCTTTCAGCATGGGCAGGACAGAATTTCCTCCAGATATACTGGCGAACCTCCTGCAGCCTTTGTAGTTAAATTGTTAGTTTTTTTCTGATAATTAAAAATGCTAATTCAACACCATTTTTTAATTGACTAGTAATACAAGATACATATTCAAGGTTTTAGATTCAAGTACAAGTTAAAAGTGTTGCAGACCTACAGAAAACGACGCTCATCGGCTTTTGTTCATTGCAACCTGCGCTCAATTGCCTGTGACAGCAATGGAGATTTATGGCAGCCACTAAGTATTCATTGCCATGCATGAGAGGGCTTGATTGTAAACAGCTTTTTCTATCCATGTAACAAAGAATGACACTGCCGCCTAACATCCAGCCAAAGAAAAAAATAAAGTGTTCTTGTGCTAAATCATACTCTCTTACCGATGCTTCACTCCTGTGAATGCATTAATATAAAAAAAATCAAAGTTGTTTGTTTCACTTTTTACTTTTTCATGTTATTATGTTGTCATTTTTTTTCCATCTGTTGCCTATACAGTACAATATTTTAATTAATGTATAGGAACCTATTCACGCCACTGTCCATTTTAATAGCAGATATTGTTCAGTTGACTTTATAAATTATGTCCAATCCATGAACCTCTGCAAACTTTTTTATTCCTTACCCCCACGGTGTTACCATTGCTACATTGATGCAAAAATGATGGTGAGAAATTCTAGACAATTTTAATTTGGGATTTGCTTACAATATATAATATTCAATGTCTACGCTGCAGAATTGTCTTTCCTTACAATAGGGGACTCGGTCGCAATAAAATAGATATTAAAGAACGTATTACGGCACTTGAAAAGCGTAGACAATTTCCATATTCGGGAAAGCTTAAGGATCTTTGCTATTATGTCGGTGGCCAATACTTTACAAATGATTCCTGTTGACTGAATTCTGGGTGTTGTACAAAAGAAGGGTTCAAAAACAAAAACATGAAAATACCGGTATTTTGCAGGATTAAGATTCTCCCTCTTGCAATCCAACTCACGTGCAGGAATGTTTTTGCAGCTGCTTTTACGTCATTGCAATCATAGAACGCACTCTTTTTTTCACATGCTGTTCCACCTACAGGACAGTGCAAAAACATAGAACTGAGGACAGAGCACACTTTGTGCAGAACCTGCAATTTTAATGTTTAATTTGAGCTAAAAAAAACTTGGATTTGTGTTATAGGGTTGAGTAGATTATGCAGCAAGAAAAGGCTAATTATGTTACATACTGCGGCACATTTTGTGATAGTATTTCTTCATTATTTTGTGATTTTACACTTGGTAACAGTGTCTGGGGATTGGTTCCACACCCAAATATAGCAATAAGCAACAGAAAGATGACCAGAACCTTTTCAAAGGGCCTTCCACTGCACAACAACATGTGTCGCTTTGTTTTTAGTAACGTTTGAACTGTTTGAGCTAGAAACAATTTTTTAATTAACATTTCCAGATTGTGCAGCAGATGATGGATAATTTGCAAATGCAGCAAATCTATAATTGTACGAAAAACACAGCGACCGCACAATCACATAATTACAGTGGCCTTGCCTATAGAGCAATCAGGCAGTGTCCAAGGGGCTGGTCTAACAAGTAAGTGTGTGGGCGATTTTTAGATCGAGCTTGGGCAGCGCATGCGCTGCTAAGCATGCTGTATTCGATTATGGACTTGAAGATTCGCCCACTTCCTGCCCATATTTTTCATTGGCTTGTGTCATTATCATTTGTAAATGCTGGCTTCTGATTCGTTAATAGACTTGTTAGTCCCTCCTTAGTACCGCCTTGTCTTCATTTGTAACCTCCCATAAGGACTGGCCCTTTTACTTCTGTTGTTACACGGCATGTCTGTAAGCATTATTTTGGTTAATGAGTTTCTCCTGCTGCCGACATGACATGCTTTCCTGCAATATTCAGAGCGTCATGCATACTTTCACTTCCAAGCTGCCTGGGACAATGGCAGACGCTTTTTTTAAGTGAAATAGGTCTCGAATTTCAAGAGTTTGATCTGTTGGAATTGTATATGACAATGTCTTTTATTTATATGTTAATTATCATAACAGATAAATAAAAGGCATTGTCATTTTCAATGCCAATAGCTCAAACTCTCGCAAATATGAGACCTATTGCATTGTAAATGCTTGTTTTGTCTTATTCATGGACTGGTGGGACTGGTTTCATTGTTGATTTTCCCACAATGCACCCATCAGATACATGGCCAGAAAATTTCAGAGGTATAAATAAGGCTGACGTGAGACCTGAAAGTCTTTGGGTGGTCTTCACCCAAACATTTTGCCTTATCGCTTTCTATTTGCTGACATTTGTTGTGTTGGATTTAGGACTCTGTGCACTTTATAACTGCTAACCCATGCTAAAGTGCTTGTGCTCACTCCTGGAAACACAGTACAATTGGCCTACACCTGATTGATGGATTTAATGTATGTATAATCCTCTAGTAAAGTGGTACAGCATGTACCAAGGGCCTGTAAATTAAATGCTACTACTTGGTCTCCAGCACTCATTGGGCAACCCACTAAAGTAGCCCTTTAAAGTGCCCTAGGGCTGCCATTGCAGCCTGTGTGCAATTTAAAATTGCCAATTTGTTATGGCAAAAAAACCTTTTGCCAGTACTAAACCTTCCTTTTTGATACATATTAGTCACCCCAAAGGTTGTCCCTAAACATCACTTAGGGCAGGGTGCAGTGTATCTAAAAAGTTGGACCAGTACTTTTAAGTTTTATATGTACTGATAATGAATAACTCCCAAATTCTATTTGAGTTTGAATTTATTTTAAATAATTGCGTGGTTAGTTAAAACCCTTACAATAAATATACAAGATATATATTTACATAGTGAATTAAAAATCATTAGTAAAATCTTCCAATTCAGTTTGTCAAATATAACGGATTAAAGAAGGAAATCTGGTAGTTTCAACTTAAAAAATGTAAGATGCTGTAACACAGAAACATTTCAATTCATATACATGCCAATGGATGACCAATCTGCCCCTAACGGCCTACCAATCAACTCAATCATTTGATAGTAACATGTGTATACATGATAAAACCTAAAATTCATGTTAAGGCAACATTCGAATATAAAATCTTTAGAATTAGAAATATTTCTAATGGTAGGAGGCAAGCGTTGGTCTTTATTTAGGCAAAAGGAGAATTCAAGGAAAGTATTGGTTGTCCTTAGGGGAATTCAATAAGAGCCGATTGTTCAGCCCCTAATAATATTACGGGGACTTTATATTGCTTCTGAAGGTTTAGTATGATGGTTAAATGGCTTCTTATGTCAAAAGTACTGAATGATTTTCATGTTCTTTAAGTCTTTGCTCCACTTTCAGTAGAAATTTGACAAAACAGCAATTGAGTGTCCCTTGGGTAGAAGCAGGCTAAGATGGCCTGTCTTCTTGTTCGTATTCTTCTTTGGTTAAAGACCTTCATTAACAGTTGTTTCCTTTCTTCCCTTACGGTATTACAGGAGCAAACCAAATGCAACATATCCTCCTTGCAGCTCCCACAAAGGCGACAAGTGACGGGTAGGTTACCGCGATGCCAAGGTGCCATGTGTTCTTTGGCTGTTAGTAACCCCAGCCAGTATCTTAAGAACTGCTGCTTAATAAAAACTGGATAACTGGTGGCAAAGTAATCTTGCGGTGAGATGGACTTATAATGGTTTAATGTCATCCCCCAGTGTGCACTTTGTGCTAGTGTAGCTTTATCTTTTGTAGCTGATTGAATTTTAGGAGACTTCTTTACTAAAGATTTGAAGGCCTGTTAGTCAATTGACATTTCGCAAAGCTGTAAGAAGACTTGTATGTTCTAGAGACTCTTGTAGATACTCTCGGCCTGGTGATGTACGACCATCCTGTAACTCGTCCCGCTGCATATGATTCAATGGATTCATCCAGCTTTCCTAATTTTGTTCCAGCATATTATATATGAGCAGCGCTTCGCTAGTGATTGCTTAACTAGCCCGAATTCTTGCCTTATCTGAGGTGTAACTTGACCAGGAGAAAATAATTCTATAAGCTTCGGAGACTACATTATCCAACGTAGTTGCATCCTGCCCTCTTAAAGCCTCACTTCCGTATGTAATTGTTGGAAAGAATTTTGCTCTTACAGCTTCCAGTATTGGGCTCAAAACTGGTTCAGCTACCTTTTTCTTCAAGGTTTTAAAAGCTGCAGCTAAAACCAGGCCTTTCTTCTTGATTGCCTCCTTCTGCGCAAGGAAGTTCCCTTAATTTTTGATAATTACTCCGAGGTATTTGTATTCCGCTCTGTTTTTCAACTGCTCTTTATCCATGAACCAAGCCTGTGTTTGTGTTTTCTTGATATTGTAACACATGGTTTTCGTTTTCTCGTAATTAAGCTGCACGCAGTTGGTTTGCGAATAAGTCAACATTGTATCAAGGAGTCGTTGGAGCCCCACCCGAGTGCGACTCACCAGTACAACATCATCGGCATATAGGAAGGATGATATCAGATTCACCCCTAATTACGGGGCATGAGGGTTTCATAATTGGAATATTTCCATCAGGTCCACCAAGAAAAGATTAAAGAAGATTGGTGCAAAAACACAGCCTTGTTTTAGGCCTTGGGTAGTTTGGATTTTCCGAGAGAAATGTGTGCCAGCTCATATTTTCTCTTGAACCCATGTGTCACTATGAAGCATTATCAACGTGTGCAAAAGAGTCAGTGAAATACCCCAATCTGCTAACTACTGCCACAATTTCCCCCGATCTACACAATCGAAGGCTGATTTAAAGTCAATATAACAGAAGTATATTGGAGATTTTGATGCGCGGGCCACATCCATAATTAGAGAAATTGCCAAGATATTCGTGATCGTGCTGGTAAATTTTATAAACCCAGTCTGATTGTACGGAATTATGTTGTTATTAGAAGACCATGATGTCAACTCCTCCAGGACAGTTCCGGCGAAGTACTTGGCCTCAACATCCATTAATGTTATAAGCTGATAATTTCCCGGGAGAGATCTATTCCCCACTAGAGATATGATCGACCCCTTCCAGAACTCAGGAATACTTTGTGTGCTCCTTACCTCAATAAATACTGGTGCCAGAATTTCCGCCCAAAGGTCTGGCTTATATTTCAAGACAGGAGATACCCAATTTGGGCCCCCCTCTTTCCGTCCTTTCATTATCTGTTTTTTGATCATTTCTATATTTGACTCTGACAAGCCCTTGTTCTGCATGTTTGATTGAATTACCGGAAGATTCGTGGGTAAATATTCTTCTGAAGTAGATTCTTAAATAATGTACCCACGTAGCCTCTGTAATATGATAATTTATTCCTCTATTGTCTGGATTGCGGAGTTGATTTACTGTGGACCGGAATCTAGTGCTGCTTTTACATTTTGTATCAAAGAGTAATTTGGCCCATAGTTTGTTGTCTTTGTCTCTTTGAATTCTCCATTTTAGCCTTTTAATGTGTTCTTTGTTTGACTTCAGTGCTTCAAAGGCAGTTAAGTCACCCAGCTTTCTCCTAAGCATGGTTTGTTTATTCAAGCTTTATATTTCTAAAATCTTATTCCATGGTGTGCAGTGTTGGCTTCTTTGTATATTTTGTTGTTACCTTTGGGTCTTACTGTTTTAGAATACTTTTCATGAAGTATACATATGAGTCGTTCCCACGTGTTTACTGCCTTACTTTCGTTGCTTGAGATTTCCTGGATTGGTCAAGCACGACCATCGAGCTCTTAATACGTCTACAATTTGCTAAATATGTGTTGTCTGTTATCTCCCTTATATGCTTTGAATGGCTAATATATGGTAAAAATGTAACTTCTTGTGAGAGATGGTCACTACCAGTTCTATCCTAATTTGAAATGAGCAAATATGTTGAACTCTAGTCAGGAAGACAAATGTATAGTGCAAACACAAATTAGTTTTGTTAGAATGATATGTAGCATTAGGCGGGTTATCTGTTTGAAACCTACTGTTTAGGGCCCTAAAAGATAGATGTTCAAGAACATCCAGAAGTTGGCAACTGTCTTCGACTATTTCCCCAGTGTGTTACTGCCCTGGACCGGTATTTCCCAAAACGCACATTGGGAGGTTAGTAGATTACTCGCCATAGAGCCCATTAGGTATAGGTTAAAATCCCTAGATACTATAAAGTGGGTCATACTCTCCGTCTCCAACAATCTAGTTAGTTCATGCACTAACTTTTTACTACTGTTAAGTTTGTGTTTAGGGTGGATGTAAGTATTGATCAAAATAACTTCTGTCGCAACATCTTTAATGTTTATAGTACATTTGGTCGCATTCATTCCTGTGGCCTTTTTATGTAAAGTTGTTTCCATGACTCCACTAGCTATCGTGATATTCATTTTTCAACAACTGTGAGGCCTACCTTTCCAATAGGATAACATTGGGTTACCATATTGCATTTAATAAATGCTAACTTTTGATTGTGAACAGGTAGAGATGTCATGCTTAGTCTCGAAAGAATTGTCATTTAAAATTCTCTTTAATGGTAAGGTCAGATTCTAAGTAACAATTCTGAAGATGCCACTTTTAAAACATTGGAATTTCTTGTCCTAGCCATTTGGGGTCGGCAGCCTGTATCACATGATCTTTGTGTATTCCTCCAATACATTGAGACAAAGGGAGGCTAGGTGTCGACAGGATGGAGCATCCTGCCAGAATGGGAGGGGTTAGCTGAACCCTGCCCCTCTTATATTTCAAATGGGTTGCCTCCAGCACACTCACAAAGAACTTGACATCAGCCTATTGTCACCCTAGTCCTCTTGTAACCTACGCATATGGAAATTCCAGAACCAGATGTGGGGGTAAGCATAAAAGATTCCACACTTCATAGTCCAGCACTAGATATGGATATTGTACTCTAAGTTCAACTCTTCAGTTCACTTCAGGACCTGCTGGGGATGCTCAGAAGGATTGTACTTCAGAGAACCACTCTGTTGGTTAAGGCCTGCTTTGTACCTCAGAGGGTTGCCCTGTTGCTACCAGTAAACTGCACTGCTGCTTGAAACCTGCCTTGTACCCTCACAAGTCTGCTGTACTGTTTGGAGCATGCCTTCCTGCTTGATCCCAGGACTACCAGAGTGATTCCAAGAGCTAGGTGACTGGCCTCCTGTTTTGAGCTACAGGGACACAGCTAGCTCTAACTACCTTGAGCCTGCTTCTGGACCCTGCCTGACATGAGTCTTGCCATCCAATTGGCACCCCACCAGTCCTAGATCCTTGTAAGTGGTTTAAAGATGCCCAATGGCCAAAAAACAAAACTTGTGAAAAAGTTCCACTGAAAAGTGGCTTGAGAACCTACAGAAGACTGGGCCATACCTGCCCGCCGATCTGCCCCAGGTGCATCGCCAGTCATCCTGACTTCACTTTAGCTCCGACTAACTTCTTCTCTGCAGCATCAAATTCTGTTCAGCAGCTCCTCTTTGGAAGGGTATCTGGTCTTGTGTAGCGCACATCCACTATAGCCTGCAGCTTTGACCCACTGGAGATGATTTTTGACTTCTGACAAAGTGGCAAAGTCTGTTTGTAGAAATGTTCACAGTGTCTGCATCCAGTGTCTCCACCATGATGATGCCGGTTGCCTTGCCTTGCCCCACTGAAATTTACAGTTTAAGACTGTTCTCTTTAACAATTCGTATGAGTCTGAAGGTTAGCCAAGATCAGGCCCAATTCACAGCTTGTAACTGAACCGTTCTCCCTCGTGGTTGGCCATAACTTCCAACTTTGCCCCGGTCTCATGTGACCAGATATATGCGGTTGGTGCTTTGATCTTTTAGGTGCTATTTTTCACTAAAACGATAACATTTCGTACATCATGTTCTAATAATTGGATTTAATTTGTTTGGACTCATTTTGTTTCTCTGGTAGGAATTTTTCTTGAATTGATTTATTAGTTTTTTACTGTTTGAGTGATGCACAAATACTTTACGCTTTGCCTCTCAGTTAAGGTTCAGTGCGTTTATGCCAGAGGGTTAAGCACAGGTTAATTTTGTGACTTTTGTGGTTTACCCTGACTGGGACAGTGGTTGTTGCTTGAGAAGGATCTTCACCTCCTCAATCAAAAACCCAATTTCCTACAGCAGCCTTAGCATTGGTGGTGACCGGTGTGAGAGTCGTTGTTGGAGCCTCCCTATGACCTTTCTTCAAGCATTTCCTTACTACTACCCTCCAATTGTGGCCCTCATCTCTCTTTAGCCCCTCTCCCACATTTGTTTATTTTTAAGTGATACGTATCCCAATGTAGACTATAAGAGAGCTCTACATCCCTCACACCTGGTATTTATACAGAATATCGAGGTGGAAATGTCGACTTACACAAATATCGAGATGGAAAGTCATTAATATCCTTTGCAAAAATATAATTGTTTAAAATATCGATTTTTTTAGTGTTCTGTATTTTAGTTTATATTTTAAATGTATGTGATGTATGTTTTTATATATGTATTGTTTATGTATTTTAATATAAACTTGTTGCATTTTTTGTAGTTGTCAATTTCTTTCTAAGTAAATTTTGTGCTTTTTTGTTCTGTAGCGGGTTGTGGGTTTATAGGGGAATAGGGTGGGAAGTAATTTAATTATAATAACTTAGGGGTCTATTAGGATGGCGGGCAGAATCCAGTGCGCCCGCCACCCTAGCAGTGTTGGGACCGGCCACCAGTGGTGCGGCGGTCCCGCTTTGCCAATTAGGATGCCACCACTACAGTGATGGTGGCATCCCGCATATATTACAATGTGGCGGGCAGTGCTGTATGCAGCACCCGCCACAATGCAATATATGCAAGTTGTGCATTGGCCTGCACAAAGTGACAGGCACTGTGCGGTGCCTGCCAATGTTGAGGGGTACCATGGGTACCCCCCAAGTGCAGCCCCCAACCCCTGGGACGATTGCCTACCGGCAGACGGTACCCCTGCCATGCTAATGTGGTGGGAGTAAAAGGTAGTCCGGCGGGGTGTTTCTTCGGGCAGATCGCCACTGCCCTACAGGCAGTGGCAATCTACCCACCATCCTAATAATACCCTTAATGATTAATTTTTTTATATATTCATATTTATTTAATTGAGTTTTTATAGTGTTAATTGTGGGATGTAATTTATTTGTAATTAATTATTAATTGGTTGTTAATTAATATTAATTAATTAATTGGTAATTAATTATGGTAATTGTGTAAATATTTTTAGGCGTGGGTTGCGGAGTTTGTAGGGGTAAAGGGGGGGGAGTAATCTTTGATTAATTACTAACTAGTTGTTAATATATATTAATTAATTGATTGAAAAGTAATTATAGAAATTGTGTAATTAATGTGTGGGTTGTGGGGTTTATAGGGGTAAAAGGAGGGAAGTAATTTATATTTAATTAATTAATAATTAGTTGATCATTAATATTAATTAATTAATTCAAATTTAAATATGGAAATGTTGTTAGTTAATTTTAGGTGTGGGTTGTAGGGTTTATAGAGGTAAAAGGTGGGAAGTCATTTATGTTTAAATAATTATTGATTAGTTGATCTGATCATTAATATTAATTAAATAATTAATTGATACTTAAGAAGGGCATTTGTTTAATTTTGTATATGTAGGTTTTATCTTTTATACGAGTACAGTAAGCGTAGTAAATACATTTTTTCTTACTTTATAATTAGTTTTTAAAACTTAGTTTTTAATTGAAAATAAGGTTTAATTGTGTAATTAGTTATTTTACAGTTTAATTTCAGCTGTGGGCTGTGGGGATTATAGGGGTAAAGTGTGGGAAGTTAGTTCATTTTTATGAGTTTTATTTAGTTTTTTTCATTAATATTTCTTTAACTGTTATTTAATTAATTATGTTAATTAAGGAAGTACATCTTAAAAAAAAAGTTAATAATGAATATTTTTGTTTCAAAATAATTTCTAATTAAAAATATTTATTTGTTTGGAAATTATTTTTTATTTTACTTAATTTATTATTTGTAGGTATTTGTCATATGTATTTAACAGTATAATAGTTTTTTGAAATATTAAATATATTTTTATTTAAATTTTTAACATATTTATATATTTTTCAATTCATGTTGTTTTTTAAATACTTTTGTTGTTAATATTTTGTTTGTTTTTAATTTTGAACTGACTGGAGTGTGAATATCAATTGTTACCACTCCGCAATCCAACATTTCCCTACTGTTGCACTCATTGGAGTGGGAATAGTAATTTTTACCCATCCGCTATGCAACACTTTCCATACTGTTACCATTATTGCAGTAGGTATAGAACTGTTTAACCCTGCACTATCCGATACTTTCCCTACTGTTGCACTTACTGGAGTGGGAATAGTGATTTTTATCCCTCCGCTAGCCAACACTTTCCTTACTGTTGCACTCACTGGAGTGGGAATAGTAATTTTTACCCCTCCGCTACCCAACATTTTCCTTACTGTTACACTCACTAGAGGGGGAATAATAATTTTTTGCCCTCCACTATCCAACACTTTCCCTACTGTTGCACTTATTGGAGTGGGAATAGTATGTTAACCACTCCGCTATACAGCACTTTGCCTACTGTTGCACTCACTGGAGTGGGAACAGTTATTTTTACCCCTACGCTATAAAACACTTTCCCTACTGTTGCACTGACTGGAGTTGGAAATTTGAGTTTGAAGATTTTTAAAAAGTTTAATGTTTAAATTTAATAGAATGTTTTCTTTACTAGATTTGATGTTGTTATATATATGTACATATTTATATAATTTAAAAATCATAAAATAAATTAAAATTAATAGTTTAATTATTTTAAAGTAAATATAAATATAAATATATATATATATATATATATATATATATATATATATATATATATATATATATATATATATATATATATATATATATATATATATATATATATATATATATGTATATATATATATATATATATATATATATATTCAGTCAATCAGGAAGCACAATGAGGAATGCCACAGCAAGCTTTAAGTGGAAAGTTCATTTATTGTGCACTCGAACACTTGCCAATAGCCCACGAACACGAAACCCCAGGCTCCTCAAGGTAGATGCTCTGCCAGACGCGTTTCAGGATACCAAGTCCTTTCAACGGTGGCATGGACGGAAGTGACAACATCGCAATAGTTTTTTCAATTTGAAATACCTGCCCATGTGGGCATGGCATTTCCCAATGCCTCATGGTATTTGTAGTTTATATTCCCAAGTGGGTGCGATGCTCACTGCCGAAATTTGGTGCAAATATAAAAAACCCCAGTGGGTCGATGCACAGAGTTCGGCGTCGTGGCTGCTCTGCTTTTCAGTTATCAAGTGCGAACTTTGCGCAGGCTCCAGTCCTGAATTGCAACCTGCACCGCTTCCTTCTGTTGATTCCAGGCACGAAATGCCGGCCTGGACAGACCCGCAGATTCGGTGGGCCTCTCCCCGTTAGGCGTGCAAAGCCCCAAAATATTCAGTCAATCAGGAAGCACAATCAGGAATGCCACAGGAAGCTTTAAGTGGAAAGTTCATATATTGTGCACGCGAACACTGGCCAATAGCCCACGAACACGAAACCCCAGGTTCCTCAATGTAGCTGCTCTGCCAGACGCGTTTCAGGATACTAAGTCCTTTCATCAGTGGCATGGACGGAAGTGACAACATCGCAATAGTTTTTTCAATTTGAAATACCTGCCCATGTGGGCGTGGCATTTCCCAATGCCTCATGGTATTTGTAGTTTATATTCCCAAGTGGGTGCGATGTTCACTGCCAAAATTTGATGCAAATATAAAAAACCCCAGTGGGTCGATGCTCAGAGTTCGGCGTCGTGGCTGCTCTGCTTTTCAGTTATCAAGTGCGAACTTTGCGCAGGCTCCAGTCCTGAATTGCAACCTGCACCACTTCCTTCTGTTGATTCCAGGCACGAAATGCCGGCCTAGACAGACCCGCAGATTCGGTGGGCCTCTCCCCGTTAGGCGTGCAAAGCCCCAATATATTCAGTCAATCAGGAAGCACAATGAGGAATGCCACATGAAGCTTTAAGTGGAAAGTTCATTTATTGTGCACTCGAACACTTGCCAATAGCCCACGAACACGAAACCCCAGGCTCCTCAATGTAGATGCTCTGCCAGACGCGTTTCAGGATACCAAGTCCTTTCATCAGTGGCATGGACGGAAGTGACAACATCGCAATAGTTTTTTCAATTTGAAATACCTGCCCATGTGGGCGTGGCATTTCCCAATGCCTCATGGTATGTGTAGTTTATATTTCCAAGTGGGTGCAATGTTCACTGCCGAAATTTGATGCAAATATAAAAAACCCCAGTGGGTCGATGCTCAGAGTTCGGCGTCGTGGCTGCTCTGCTTTTCAGTTACAAATGTGCGAACTTTGCGCAGGCTCCAGTCCTGAATTGCAACCTGCACCGCTTCCTTCTGTTGATTCCAGGCACGAAATGCCGGCCTTGAAAGACCAGCAGATTTGGTGGGCGTCTCTCCGTTAGGCGTGCAAAGCCCCAAAATATTCAATCAATCAGGAAGCACAATGAGGAATGCCACAGGAAGCTTTAAGTGGAAAGTTCATTTCTTGTGCACTCGAACACTTGCCAATAGCCCACGAACACGAAACCCCAGGCTCCTCAATGTAGATGCTCTGCCAGACGCGTTTCAGGATACCAAGTCCTTTCATCAGTGGCATGGACGGAAGTGACAACATCGCAATAGTTTTTTCAATTTGAAATACCTGCCCATGTGGGCGTGGCATTTCCCAATGCCTCATGGTATTTGTAGTTTATATTTCGGCAGTGAACATCGCACCCACTTGGGAATATAAACTACAAATACCATGAGGCATTGAGAAATGCCACGCCCACATGGGCAGGTACTTCAAATTGAAAAAACTATTGCGATGTTGTCACTTCCGTCCATGCCACTGATGAAAGGACTTGGTATCCTGAAACACGTCTGGCAGAGCATCTACATTGAAGAGCCTGGGGTTTCGTGTTCGTGGGCTATTGGCAAGTGTTCGAGTGCACAATAAATGAACTTTCCACTTAAAGCTTCCTGTGGCATTCCTCATTGTGCTTCCTGATTGACTGAATATATATATATATATCTATATCTATATATATATATATATATATATATATATATATCTATATCTATATATATATATATAGATATAGATATATATATATATATATATATTCACTGAAAAAACCATAGGTTATAGACCATATATAGTTAGGAATTAGCATTTACAAAACCTTGAAAATTCACTGAAAAAACCATAGGTTATAGACCATATATAGTTAGGAATTAGCATTTACTAAACCTTATTTTACTCACACAAAACCATTGAAATTCCATATATAGTTAGTTGCACTAACTATATATCGCGCACCCGCAATCCACTGCTGATGATGTCACATATTACATCATTCATGACATGGTCAGTGACATCACTGATGACATCACTGATGACATCTCAAATGACATCACTGATGACATCACTGATGACATCTCATTTGACATCATTCTTGTGCTAATACGATAAACCTCTTCAGACTCTAATATAACCTTAGATACACTCAGTGTATACAGACACTCACACACTGTCACTCATCCATGGAGTTACTCACACACCTAGTCAGTCATGCAAAGAAACAATCTCACCTCCATTTCCTCAACTATACAGTTATACACACCTTACTTATTCAAACATATACTAACACATATTTACTCTCTTATACAATCCCTGATACAAGTTCACAATGATCCATACAGCCACTCACACATTCAGTGGCTCTCATGCACAGTTATTTATATATGCCAACTCTCACATGTACTGTGTTTTACATATGTACTTACTATGACATGTAGCATTGAGATATCCATTCACTCATCAATACACTCATGCACACAGTCAACCGCCCATGTAGCTTTTTCCACATGCACTCTTGAACTCATACACCTAGTGAATCAACTGCTCACACATCTATGCACAGAGTCACACACCTCCCAGCCACCCCCACACAAACTCAATCTCCCATAGAAATACTTGGGCAACCAATTAATAACACATATAGCCTCTCGTATAGCTAATGATCAACACATGCAGCAGTTTACATCACAACAGACATAATGATGCACAAATTAAGACAGTTTAGTCACTAACCCATGCATTCAGTGAGACACATTTAATCACTCACTCATACAGTCAGTCACGCACCTACTAAATCCTTCATCCAGACACTTATACATCCACTCATTCTTCAATATCTAAGACATATTTTAACTTTACAGAAACATACAGTCACTGGATGTTGTCATCAGTGATGTCATTTGAGATGTCATCAGTGATGTCATCAGTGATGTCACTGACCATGTCATGAATGATGTAATATGTGACATCATCAGCAGTGGATTGCGGGTGCGCGATATATAGTTAGTGCAACTAACTATATATGGAATTTCAATGGTTTTGTGTGAGTAAAATAAGGTTTAGTAAATGCTAATTCCTAACTATATATGGTCTATAACCTATGGTTTTTTCAGTGAATTTTCAAGGTTTTGTAAATGCTAATTCCTAACTATATATGGTCTATAACCTATGGTTTTTTCAGTGAATTTCATTGGTTTTTTAACAGCTAATATCTGTAGCTGTAAAATTTATTCTTCTTTAAATCCAAAAATATATTTTATATGTTTATGAATAATTATTTTTTTAAATATTTTTTTTTCTTCGTTCCCGCTTCGCGAATCGGGAACCTTACAGTAAAAAAATGTTCAGAAAAATAAAAAAAAAAGTTCTTTTCAGAACTACCTCCCCGTTATTAAAAAATTGGTACAATATTTGGAACTGTGCCAACCTCTATTTCTCTTAGTTCGCTTCCTAGTTCGCTCGCTGGTACGCGAACTGGAAGCGAACCAAAAACAGTAAGTATAAGGGAAGGAAACACACACTTATGTTAAAAGAAAGACAGCTATAGGGGAGTAAACT
This sequence comes from Lissotriton helveticus, assembly GCF_964261635.1. NCBI lineage: Eukaryota > Metazoa > Chordata > Amphibia > Caudata > Salamandridae > Lissotriton > Lissotriton helveticus. Next base: position 764,100,240 of record NC_136067.1, on the reverse strand, counting down.
AGAGATACTATTACCCATAATCCACTACTGATGATGTCACATATTACATCATTCATGACATGCTCAGTGACATCATCAGCAGAGGATTGCGGGTTTTTTGGCAACATGCCTTATCGACGGTTTAATAACGCTGCCTTTTGCTTTATATAAGTTTTCAAATTGTATGAAATATATACCAATAGGTCTTTATGAACCTTTAGGTAGTGCTTTTGTTCATGAGGTCTGGTCGCTTCCATACACATACAGATGTTTCAAAGATGATCAAGAAGTTTATCTGAATGGAGAGGAATGCACTGAGACGCCAGATCATTCACTAATGTGTAGGCACATACAGTTACACGATTCATGCAACAAACACCGACCAAATATGGCTTGCGTGATGCAAGGCACGCCAGTTCCTGCTATCATCCCCACGTTCAAGTTGTTGGAAAATGGTAGTTATTTGATGCTCAATAATGAAGATTGTTCTGAGTTAATTAAAAGTATTCCTTTTATCGTAACAGTAAGTGAACGGGTTATTTGCTGCAGAAATGTTCTATTTCCTCCCACACATGAACATAGGGAGTTTTCAATCTGGCCACAAATACCAACCTTGGGACACGTTTCAACGGCATGACAAGAATAAGAGCTCTTTTGTCTCAGAGAGAGGTGGCCTTGAGTTCGGCCCGTGAAACTTTCGTACTTCACATAGCGAACACCCGTACACAGGTTTGCCTTTCAATTTCAGCAACATGTTTCCGACTATCTTTAACGCATCCTCCACAAAATCCCTGGCACACTTTTTTAAAGTTGTTACCAGTGGTCTCGTGACTTCATTTGAGAAAATCTTTGGAGTCATCCCTGCTCCCTTTCATTCCATTTTCTCCACTCTGGTTCGTGGATTGCATTTTTACTTGCATTACCAGCGGACGCTCTTGTGCTTTTTTACATTTTTAAATATGGATGTCCCTCCTATGCAACCTCCGACCCTGCAGCTGCTGACACTGTTCCGCAATCGCATGCTAGAATATTATGGCACAATGCCGTTGGCGATATTAAGCACGGCATATGGATTATCTTTTCGGTTCTCCTACTTCACCTGTGTCCAGCCTGTATTTCACTGCCTGACCTGTGATTTCGATTGGGCCATTGATTTGTGTCTCTGCAGACCGGTTTCTCCTGACGTCGACTTTAATCAGCTGATGACTCCTATCATTACTCACGAGTTGATTTGTCCTGGCGAAAGGATTATGGCTGTGGCATTGATGCATGGACTACTTGGTCCCTGGAATTTACTGGCGGCAGCACAGTCTTTCTTGGAACACAGCTTTCTTGAAAACCCACCGAGCTGTCCTCTGATGGTGATAGAGGATCCGGTGCTGGGAGAGCACGTATGTTCTTTTCCGCTTTTAAATTGGATGGCTGAACTGTTTTCGGATGAAGACGGTGACTTCCTGTTGGAGGCTGTTGCAGCTTATTTTGCATACACAGTTATGTCATAGACCTTTTTCATGTTTCATATGCTGAGTACTAGCATTTCATTGACAATTCATTGACTTAATTGTCAAGTTTTTATTATTTACCTTGCCTATTGGCTTAAGACTCGATAAAGTACTTGGCTGTTTTATTTTTCTTTAGCATTGAATTTTCCTAGTTTTTAATGCTTTACCTTGCGGACCGTCCACATATAAACTTGCAATCTGCTCTCATGAGATGGCACTTCTATTATCTTATTCAGTTCGTTTCCGGATCATGAGGAGGTGTCATCTAGGTCCTGGATATCTTTACACCGTGTTAAGTTAGCATGGGCTCATTACCGGTTTAAACGCCATTTTTCCTTTTTTGCAACTTCTGCACACGACATTTAGTTGTTGCTTTAGCTTTCCACCTAGTAGTTCATCGTGGTTTACATGAGAATAATATGTTATTGGTCTACTATCTGCTTTACTTGTTAAACTATATCTGTACAGCGAGTGCTAAAGTTTCAAGAACAACACGGTACAGAATTGTTATGAGGTCTGATCTCCACGACTTCATACTCATAACATAAGTGCAACTTCTGCCAATTCTGGGCATGAGGCGGGTTTTATATTGCTTTGCCGAACACACATACACAACAGTTGATGCGGTTCACATGAAGAGAGAGCTGGTGTATGCTGATGTGATTCCTTCAAATCTAAGACACTAAAGTATGGGCACGCCCTAAACCAACACAAAGAGACCTTCTTAGCAAATAATATAATATGTGTATTAGGGAGGGTGAGATATAAGCAGCCGCGGGCCGTGGAGGGAGTTACGGTGAGGCAGGGAGGCGGGGAGGGGGAGAAGCAGGGTGGAGCCCTCTCTACCTTGCCCCTCCCCCTCCCCGCCTCCCTGCCCCACCGTAACTCCCTCCACGGCCCGCGGCTGCTTATAAGTGTTGCTAACTCTTATTCATTTACAGCATGTTAACATACTGTCACCATTCGCTTTTTATGTACTAGTAACTATGCTGGTAATTTTGCTACTGATAATATGTGTACTTGTATTCTCCACCCTGCTTCTCCCCCTCCCCGCCTCCCTGCCTCACCGTAACTCCCTCCACGGCCCGCGGCTGCTTATAAGTGTTGCTAACTCTTATTCATTTACAGCATGTTAACATACTATCACCATTCACTTTTTATGTACTAGTAACTATGCTGGTAATTTTGCTACTGATAATATGTGTACTTTTATTATCTAAGGTACTACGCCTGAGAAGACGGCATTAGTAAATAAACATTTCAAATACACATGTGTTCTTCTTAACTCCATGTTCTGGTTTCTAAGAAATATATAACGACCGACTGTTCATGAGTTCCACGTATCCTGAGGTACTATAAGTTCATATTCTGGATTGTCTAAACATTGAGAGTTTGTTATATCCAATGTGACACTGTACCTAGCTTGCTAAATAGTTTTTGATTACTAACGTGAGTTTTGGGACACCCTAATTCGCCGAGGTTCCAATCCTCTGTCCACAGTTCTGTGTGAGAACAGAAACCCTGCGACAGGGGCACCCCCGACCCTTGCTGGACCTTCATCACACTTGCGATACAACTCCAGCAATGCGCCACCTTTACGGCACAGATACATCACGCATCTGTGCTGTTTTTGCCCCGTGATGCGCCGCATTGTAAATGCAGCACACCATAGGTGACGGAACAGCGGCACAGAATGACTAACACATCCCTGGTGATGCGCCAGTCATCATAAATCTATCCCTATGCTTCTTATCTTGTTAGAGATGAACCGCCATATGTATCATCAAAGTTATTTGCATTTCCTAAATAGCGAACTTTAAGGAATAAATAGCGATTCTTTACCATTCCTAGTTTGCGATGAGCTATTTGCTAATTAGCCGAATGTAGCCCAATGAAGCCCAATGTAGCCCAATGTAGCCCAAAGATGGCCGCCAGACACACAAAAAAACAAATGTAGCCCAAATATCAGCCAGATGTAGCCCAACTATAGCCCAGTGACAGAATGACCAATCAGCTTCGCAAACCTCCGTTACGCGAAGCGGAGCGCTGTTACAGATATATATCTTTTTTTGAACGTTAATTTCTCAAAATCCACTGGAGCACATATATTGAGACCTAGCAAAGGCACATCGGGCTACCAGTCCCTAATATTTTGCCAAGTTTCGTGCAAATCCATTCAGCCGTTCAATTATTATTTTTATTATTTTTTTTTGCCCCGCGGGGCCCTTTTAAAACCTCCACATCAAACCTAGGGGGTCAGCGAGGATCTACTATGCCCCCTTATAGTTATTTCCCCCTTTGTTTTGACCTCCTCTTGTCTCTCGATCCTACCGAGAGACAAGATGGCGGCCGCTACGGACTGTTTGGAATGTTGACAGACGCCGGAGAACCAATCAGCTTCGCTTCACAAAGCTCCGTTGCGCGAAAAGTCCGCGAACCAGAGCGCTAACCGGTCCGCTGTTACAGATATATATCTTTTTTTAAACGTTAATTTCTCAAAATCCACTGGAGCACATATATTGAGACCTACAAAAGGCACATCGGGCTACCAGTCCCTACAATTTTGCCAAGTTTCGTGCAAATCCATTCAGCCGTTCGGGCTAAAAGTGAGGCCAACCGCCCTATGGAAAACTCAATGTTAAAAACACGTTTTGGGACCCCCCTTTTTTCTCGGCCCCCACTGGACGAACCCCCCCCAAATTTTCAAGGGCTGCTCAGAAACAAAATGTGCCATTTTCCTGAAAATTTCAGCCAATTCCGTCCACAAACGCCAAAGTTATTAGACATAGAATTTTCAAAAAACCCATAGAGAAAAAATCCTAACTATATATACCTACTGGCGACCGCCAGTAGGTAATATAGATATATAGATATAGATATATATATATATTACCTACTGGCGGTCGCCAGTAGGTAGTTATAGTTAGGACCTAGTTTCCATAGGAAATCCACAACATTCTATTGGGAATAACTTTGGCCCTGGTGGACGAATGTTTGCGAATTTCTCAAAGAAGATGGCTCGGTCCGCTGCGCTCATTCTGTGAAAGTTTTTGGGGGGATTCGTCAAGTGGGGGCTGAGATAAAAGGGGGGTCCCAAAACGTGTTTTTCCCATGTTATTTTCCATAGGACGTTTAAACACGGCTACAGCTCGAACGGCTGAATGGATTTATAAGAAATTTGGTAGAAAGGTAGAGTCTGGGTCGCAGATCACGCTTTTGTTTAAATGGTGTAAATCCGTTGAGTAGTTGCTGAGAAAATTAAAGTTGAAATCAGTTATATATCTGTGAGCGCGCACCGGTGCGCGCACCTATGCGGGTGTGCGCGAGCGGCATTGTTATTTGCTGTTTAACGTCTGTCAACATTCGATTCGGAAGAAATCAGGAAGTGTTGTCCGCCATTTTGTTAGTGCAAGTGAATATATATTACAGAACAAAGGGTTAGAACATGGAAAGGGGAGAAGGTAGAGATTGTCTGGTCGGGTAGGTTTTCTCAGGGGGTGCAGTATGGACCCTGAACGCGAAAAGAATATTTTTTTTTTTGTTAAAAAATTTGCGGGGTGCGCGCACTCGGTCGCGTACCCCTATTTACAAGACTGTGAAAAACTATAGTGGAGAGAATGCAAAGGAAGCAGGGTGGAGACTGTTTGATTTCGTAGGTTTCTTGAGCGGTTTATTAAGGATGCCGAAAGTCTAAAAGTAGCTTTTTTTTGCAAAAAAGTTACGTGGTGCGCGCACCCGGTCGCGCACGGCGAACAAAAAACATAAAGAAAGATGGAGATAAATTACAAGTTTGAGTGTTTAGATCTAAGGTGGCTCTTAAAAGAGCCCTTGTGTTAATAGAGTTTTTTCTGCAGTTATAAGTAAGTTCCGATGCAGAGTCTCATGTTACAGAGGAAAATTCTATTTCCCTCATCCGTGAAATGAACCCAGCAGATCCCTCAGATCCAAGGATCTGTACCAACTAACAGTATCACGGACCAGGACGGCCACCTGGGGCGATAGATGTTTTTCAAACACCGCGGCCAAACTTTGGAACACTCTGCCGATGGCGATAAGAACTACCTCATCACTGTTGCAATTTAGAAAGCTGTTAAAAACTTGGCTATTTGACCTATGATCATATTTTTCCGATGTCACTTTTAAAAATCAGACAATGTTCCTACTGAGATAAGAAGTTAAGTTATAGCGCCAAGACACCCATGGGTATAAGTTGCGCTTTATAAATCGTAAAAATAAATAAATAATAAATAAATAAATAACACCATCTCTCCGATAGATGCCTTCCATGTTGAAACGCAGGTTGTTGTTGTATATAGAACCCATGTTATATTCTCTGAGGAAAGCAGAAACAGATTTATTTACATGTTTCCTTGCTTTCTCAATTTGTGGACAACGTTGATTGGACCAATTCCATTTTTGTCTTTGGCATATATTTGAATACACCAAGACAGTTCGAGGAAAAAGTGACATCTATTGACGAAAGGTGTGTTTTAGAAGCATTTCCAGACCTACCCCTGTTAATGTGCCTAGATCATTCCCACCACAGTGCACAATTATCAGGTTAGGTTCAGGGAGATGCATAAAAGTTTTCACCAATGGTATCAATTGGTTACAACTTAATCCTCTTTGGCCAATCCACGTAATTTGCACATTTGGTAAGTCAAGGTTAGAAATTCGTCTGTTTGTAGCATATTTTTCACTCCAGTGAATATAACTGTGTCCTACAAGCCAAACCTTCATTTTCAAGGCAGATGCAGTAGTACTCCGATGGGTTCTTGAAGTGGAATTGCAAGTAGATGGTGAAAGTCACGATAAAAAAGTGTATGAGGTGTCGTGTTGATGAAAAACTGAAAATGATTGGTTGATTGTTATATCTCAAGATTGAAGACTACGTTGTATGTTACTGTTTTTTAAAACGAAATGTTCTATTGGTTGTGGAAAAAAAGAAATGTAAAAAAACAGTGGATAGGCAGTTGTGTTTGCAGGGAATTGCGCCTTATTGCTTTGATTTAGAACGTTGAGATATGAACTTTTGACCTGTGCCTTCAGCCAGGTGCAGAATGAGCTGTTACCATGGTAACAGCCAGAGAAGGCAGAGGGTGAAGGGTGACCTTTATGTGACTTTGAAAATATTGAAAGGATAACCAACTGAAATGTTAATTTGATTATGAAATTGTGCGGGAACAAATATGATTGGTTGGAGAGACATATATGATTCTGTATTGACAGGAAATCTATGCCATTATTCTTTGGTTGCAGTGATAGAAGTATTATTGAGAGCTCCGTCAAACGGCTATCGTTTTGCTACTATCATTGTTCTACATCTTATAAAGCATTGGTAAAGGTGAGTGTATAACTGTTTGTTTTATGATTTACCGTTAAATGTGGTTTGATCACTATATTTGATTATTTGACTTACAGTGTCTAAGCAACCACATTTTTGACTTTGTTACGGTTTTATATGTTTTCAACTACTGTTTTTTTTAAATTTGATTAAGGTTAGTGGACTTCAGTCATGTTTTTATGCTATCCACTACTGGTAGGTCTATAAATTAAATGTCAGTTAGAGACGGATCTGCAACGAAATTTGGGGGGGGGGGCACGAAAAAAAATGATTTTTTCTAGGGGGACATGAACGTGTAATCTGTAGGTAGAGTAAAGCTGGAGGGGCTCTTAGAATGGGTAAAACAAGTGCAAGGCCTAATTAACATTCAAATGGTTCTTTATAGAGATGTGAAACGTTCAGGTGCGGATCTGTGTGTATCTGAGATGTATGTTATCTTGGGCTTCCACAGCAGACATGAGTGAGGGGTGGAGAGGGTGAAGTTGTGTCCAGTTAATAGGGGTTGTGCGCCGTTTTTTCACTTTCTTTGAAGTGTGAATTATAGTTTTGAATGTATTTGTGGTATACTGAATAAACGGAATATAAAATGTAATAAAATAGACAGAAATTAATTGGGATTTGGGAGCGTTTGTACATAATTTGTAAAGTTGGTTACAGATCAAAAAAAAGGAATTAGCAGAGACACTGATAATGCAGGTAGAGAGAGAAATGGTAGATTATATGTGATATCGTCGACAAAAAGTGGGAATGCTTTAGGTATTTTAAACTTTAAGTTTGAGGAAAAAATTACAGTGTGGTTTGTGGCCGAGGGATGCACTGGTGGGGGTGGGGTGAGAAAGAGAGGTGTCCCAGTACAATCAAATGAAAAATTGTGACCATGAGGTTGTACACAGGTTCGTGGAGTATATGCCTTCATAAATTGATGTAGAAGACCGAATATATATAGAGGTTTCTGTGTTCCGCCGTTTGACTGTATTTTCATCTTACTCCTGCTTTCCGTATCAGTTGCTTTGTGTTATCTTAGTGTGTGTATGTGTGTGTGTGTGCGTTCAGTCTGGGCTGAGGAAGTTTGTTCTGCAGGCAGACACAGATAGTCGCATCAAAGTACTTGGCAGGTTTCGAAAATATTATTTATATAATTGAGATGTTTTTTGGAAGCGTTAGTCAGTGTATGTTGAGTTTTAGAATTACCGCTCGGTGGGTACCACAGAGCTGAGGGTTTGTTGTGTTTCACTTCTTAGTCCCTTTGGTTTTTCACTTTGTTGTCTGATGGCTGGCAAAGAAGTGTTTGTTATAGTGGAGATGAAAGGGTGATAAGTACTGAAATACGAGATAGCGTGTGCTCTGTGGAAGCGGGGGAGCAGTGATTAACAGTCTGAGTGAACCACAACTGCGGCGGTGCTTCGTTACAGTAATAAATTATTTTTTTGCCATAGGTACGATTGATGCTATGGTTCACAACTCACAAAGAAAGGCTTGACTGACCATCGCAGGCCAGCGGGTTGAACTATGAATAATTCAGGTTGACAAAAGAAAACCTGAATTGAGTACAGCTGAGATTACGTCAAACACATGAATACAGTTTTAGTATACATTATTTCAGTTGTGAATATGGGTTAAAAGAGGGAACGTATATATTTGAAATATTTATTCACTGATGCAGTGCTTTGAAGCGAAGTTTTTTATCTAATACAAGTAAAGATATTATAAAGAAAGTAGTGGGCATAGTTACTAGTCCATACAACACAAATGATGGAAATGTAGTATGAAGCAAAATGAATAACGTTTAAAAAACATATTGTACAGCCCCGCAATCAAATATATTAAATTATATTGCATGCAAGAAGGTGTCTTTTGATTTTAAGTTCAGTAATCATATATGAAAATGCTAGTGGTTAAACATCACCTCATTAACAATTAGTTTTCTGCATACGAAGCACTAACAAGCTTGTTGTATGGTATTGTGAAAGGAAATGAAAAACGCGCCAAAAGCGAGAGCTTGGCTGGAGGTGCATGTATGTTATCTGCCGGTACGTTTGAAAATTAGTACTCAGAACAACTACTGTATTCAGATAATTTTTTGAAAGGTTTCAGTACTCGATGTAACATACAGGTTGATAAGCATGGTTAATATCAGTGTAGTCATATACTTTTCAGTTATGAATCAAAAATTCTTTCACATAGGCATAAAACAAAAACAGCACATATGTGTGTAAGGCGGAAATTGGAGTAGAAAGGGAAAATGGTGATAAACGATATAAAAAGTCATTGTAACTATACTCATTTATCAGGGGACATTTAACCATATTTTACGCAGCCTTGCTTCGAGAATATTTCAAATTAGATAAGATAACATAAGCTAGTGATTTGTTGAAATTAAAGCATCATGAAATGTTTTGAACAAAATCGAGTAGGTGTGGGAAAAAAATTAACTCCACATAAAATAAAACAATCTCACCAGCAGGAAATTGCAATGTCCAATGTTAGTAAAGCCAATAGGTCTGTTTATATAAAACATAAAAATAAAAAAATAATACCCAGAACCCAGAAACCTCCTGAGGCAAAATAGCCGGGAGACCAAGATTTTAACCATTTTAAAAATTGTTGCTGCTATTGTGATTTTTGTGTAACTTGGCCCTCTTCTGCTGAAATATCTTGCCTTACCTGGCTGTGCAAGAACCGCTTCTCAGCCCACCGCTCAGCTGCCCAGCGCTGACAGCGGGTCCCGCCCAAACATTCACGGCGCCATTGCCGGCGTGTGACTAGGCCACGCCCCCTTGGAGGCCACGCCCCCTTCCGAGTAGGTATAAAAGCTGACGCACTAGCGATACCTGCCAGAACCCAGAAACCTCCTGAGGCAAAATAGCCGGGAGACCAAGATTTTAACCATTTTAAAAATTGTTGCTGCTATTGTGATTTTTGTGTAACTTGGCCCTCTTCTGCTGAAATATCTTGCCTTACCTGGCTGTGCAAGAACCGCTTCTCAGCCCACCGCTCAGCTGCCCAGCGCTGACAGCGGGTCCCGCCCAAACATTCACGGCGCCATTGCCGGCGTGCGACTAGGCCACGCCCCCTTGGAGGCCACACCCCCTCACTGTATAAAAATATGTGTCATTTCCGTACGCGCAGCGGACGGGCGCAGCGGGCGCGCCGTCAGCGCGCCGAAGGCGCGCCAAAGGCAAGCCCGTCTGGGCCCGTCCGGGCCCGAACGGACCCAGGCTCAGGAACCCTGCCAGATCCACCCCCCAGCCTTCTGACATACTCAGCAGACAGGCTCCTGGAACTCCGACCTGAAAAAAACCAAGGATGTAGTTACATTCACGACACAGGCAAACCCTTCACAAGCTGCCCGCGTTGTTACCCAACCACCCATACCTCAGCCAATCCCAGTCTACAACTGGGTCTTCTCAACTGTCGTTCTCTCCCCAAGCACGCACGCGAAATCAATGAGTTGATCGAAGATCAAGGCTTGGACGCTTTATTTCTTACAGAAACTTGGCTCTCTGACAGTACCGATGCGGACGCGGTATCCGCCCTTCCCCCAGGCTACCTCATCCAAACTCTCCACAGACCAAAAGGAAGAGGAGGAGGGTTGGCCATAATTTACCGGGAACAGTTTACCTGTAGAACTAGTGACGCCCAAATTGACAACTCCGAAAGCTGCCACTTCTCCCTCCAATCTTCCCCAAGGCATTCCCTTTCGGGTCTCCTAATCTATCGGCCCCCAGGTACGCTCGGGAAATTTCTCAATGCAGTCACCGAAGCGGCCTCCCAACTAGCCGCTTCTGTTTCCAACTTTCTCATTGTTGGCGACTTGAACCTTCACTTCACAGATCCCACTGACCGTTCCGCCTCGGACCTACTAGTGGACCTGCTATCACTTAATATCAGGCTGGCCAATAATGAACCCACCCATGACAAGGGACACTTACTAGACCCCGTTCTCACTAATGCCAATATCACCACCAGTCCACCTTTGCCACTGCCATGGACTGATCACCTCCTAGTCCCCTTCTCATGGGAAGCCCCTTCTGTGCCTATCCAGCCTGTAAAAGCTAAAACCAAAGACAGACGATGGCATAAACTCATACCATCAGAATGGACTGACATCCTCTCTAAGACTATTCCAGTACTGTCCTCCGACGCCATAACGGCCGACGAACAGTTTTGCTCCTGGATTACGTCCTCCCTGGATATCCTTATTCCCAAGATCACTATCCTCAGACACAATAAACGTGTACCCTCAGCCCCATGGTATACGCCAGAGCTCAAGTCGCTGCGGCAGGACTGCAAAAGAGCGGAGCGGTCATGGAGGAAGGAAAAATCCAATGTTAACAAGGACGCCTATTCCACCGCCCTATCAGCATACAAAGCTGCGATCGACAAGACAAAAAGTCGGTTTTTCCAGGAACGAATTGAAAAAGCTGCCTGCTCAAGCAAAGAAACCTACACCATCTTGAAAGAACTGCTTAAGGTCCCTGACCCAGCCCCCAGAAACCCACCAGATCCAAAGGCGGACCAGGAAAAATGTATTCAGCTAGCGAGCTTCTTTCAAGACAAAATTCAAAAAATTCTTGACTCCATCCCCCCGACTAATACTGGCGAGACCGACGAGCCCTCCGACACCTCGATCGCCCCTCGTCTAACCTCGTGGGGACAAATAACCCACGAAGAAGTAGAGATCACGCTCACATCCATCAAAAGCGGATCTCCTAGGGACCCCGCACCGCTACGGACCCTTAAGGAAGTCGCGCCCACTATCATCCCCCCCTCACTAAGCTCATCAACGCCTCTTTTCAACAGGGAGTCGTCCCCCCTAGCTGGAAAGCGGCCGTCGTTAAGGCGTTGCTAAAAAAACCCTCCCTAGACCCAGCTGAACTGGCCAACTACCGACCAATATCCCTCCTCCCCGGGACCAGTAAGGTTGCCGAGAAACTGGTGAATAAGAAACTCTCCCAGTTTCTCGAAACCAACAACCTGCTAAAAAACTCGCAGACAGGCTTCCGCCCTGGACAGGGCACCGACATCGCCCTCCTGGCTGCAGTGGAGGAGGCCAGAACGCTCTTAGACGAAGGAGGATCAGTGGCAGTGATCCTCCTCGACCTGAGCGCGGCCTTCGACACTGTCAACCATCAATTGCTGGTCAAACGGCTCAAAAAGGTAGGAGTAGAAGGTACCGCTCTGTCCTGGCTTTCCTCCTTTCTGGCCCATCGTTCCTTCCAGATCTGGGAAAATAACACCTGCTCCTCCGACACTCCCCTCCAATGTGGTGTGCCTCAGGGCTCCTCCCTGAGCCCCACATTGTTTAACATCTATATGTCCCCATTGGAGGAGATCGTCACCCCGTTCGGAGTGAGCATTGTCAGTTATGCGGACGACACACAACTAGTTGTCTCCCTTTCCCACCCTAGCCAGCAGCCAGTGGACCTATTCAATTGCTTGAAGGAGATCCAAGGGTGGATGAACTATTCAGCCTTAAAACTGAATGGTTCTAAAACTGACATTCTTCTTCTGGGCCAGAAAGGACCCACCTTCCCTGTGAACATCTGGCCACCCTGTCTAGGACCCCCCCCTGTCCCTAAACAGGAAGTAAAAAGCCTGGGAGTATGGATCGAAAAGGACCTTACATTCACCACGCAGGCTAAAAAAGTAGCAGGCACATGCTTCGGCCTACTCAAATCGATGAGAAAGATCCTGCCCCTCCTTCCATCCACTTCGCAAAGACTTCTCATCCAAGGCCTCATACTGTCCAGGCTTGACTATAGCAATGCTATATACCTGGGCGCCCCCGAAGCAACCCTAAACAAATTGCAGAAAATTCAAAACGCGGCCGCCCGGATTCTCACGCACACTCCCGTCAGAGCTTCGGCCAAACCTGCCCTGAAACTCCTTCACTGGCTCCCAGTGAGGGAACGAGTAACATTCAAAGCCCTAAGCCTGGCCCATAGGCTACTGCAGAATCAGGGCCCCCCCATTTTGAGGAAATTTATACAACCTTACAAAGCCCCCAGATCTCTTCGATCAGACGAGGAGTCCTTTATCACCGTGCCTAGATTCAAGAAAGCCCGCACGGGTGGTAGACGTTTCTCGATCCACACAGCGCGTCTATGGAATGCCCTTCCTCGAGACCTGCGGAAAGAACCGAACTACCTGAGATTTAGGAAACGACTCAAAACTCACCTGTTCCCTTAAACCATAACCACCCCGGCTCAATATCGTCTCTGTTTATACTGATTATGTTTAAAATTACTCTTGCCCCTTTCCTCCCCCAAGCCTCCTCTGGTGTAGGGTTCTTCAGCGCTGGGATACCCCAGGGTGACTACGCGCTCTATAAAATTTTTTAATAATAATAATAATAATAATAATAAGAAAAAAAAGGAAGGGAAAAAACAGTCAAGATATCAATGGCTTGCATAACAGTCATCCTTCCATTGAATAGGCAAAGTAAGTGGCAACCGCTTCTAAAAGAAAGTCATTGTTATCGTCCGAAAACAAGTCAGCCATCCAATTGAAAAGAGGAAATGAACATACATGTTCTTTAATTACCGGAGCCTCTAGTACCATCAGAGGAGAACTCAGTGAATTTTCAATGTAGCTGTGTGCCAAGAAATCTTGAGCCGCTGCGAATATATTCCAATGACCCAGAACTCCATGTATCGCTGCAAAGGCCATAATCCCTCCGTCGGAACAAAGCTGTTCATGATCAAGTAATGGATTCATGAGATGATTGTAATTCACTTCAGGAGGTACTGAGTTGCAGAGACATAAGTCCAGGGCCCACATGAAATCACAGCTCAGGCAATGAAATACAGGCTGCACACAGGTGAAATAGGAAAATCAAAATGATAATCCATATGATGCACTCAAAGTCGCGAGTGGTAGGATGCCATAGTACTCAAGCATCTTGTGGCGAAACAGTTCTAAGTGCTCCAGCTCGTTTGCAAAGACAGGACGGACCTCCATTTTGTAATAAAGAAAATAGGAATACAAAAGTAACAGCTGCTGGTAGTGTGATGTATTCCTATAGGTTCTGTATCGATCCCCCTATTCCTGACCCTATTCTGGTTAACGAGTTAACTAGCAGCCATCCCATGATGCAGAAACCGTTATCTGATTACGCCAGACCACGGCACAGGAGCGCGTTATCTGATTAGGTCATAACGCTTGCCATCTAATTAGGCAAGCAATATTCCTCCAGCCCCTGATAAGGCATATGGAGTTCTCAAAACAAATCAAACCTATGACAACCTGGGAAAAACCCTGCGGCCATTGTTTTGATTTCACCGAGAACTTCAGTAAAAGAATGCGCTAACGACCAGCTCGTATGACATCCTTATTGACGTATCTATGTCCATCCTTACGTCAATCTCGGCACCTTACAGGTATAAATATTACCGATATTGCCTTAAGCAAACACACGCGGTGGTGACGAGATCGGAGCAGCGAGACTTGCCGAAGCCCAGCAGAGAGCGAAGCCCACTAGCTGCCCCGCCTTCCTGACGCGCTGAGAACGAGACGCTGCCTTTCTCCTGCCGAGAAATCCAGCTCCAGCGCTTCCGAGCAGCCCTTGCAGGCAGCCTGGAATATCGAGACCAAAGATGAGAGATACCATCCCTCAATCATCCTAGATTCAAGGTACGGAACTGAATAACCCCTTGCAGAGAATTCTTGAATCAGTCACTTGGCAAAACAAACTTAACTTAGACTGCTACTTTCTATCCCCGCCCACGTATTAGGTTTAGGTCAGGTACACTGGGGTAGGCGTGGTTAGAAGCACCAGTTGAGTACGATTAGTCAAATGTTTATATGTATGTATCTATTTTATCCATTTTAAACCACCATATGGCTTAGAAACCATATAAATGTTTTTACAGTATTATTTTATACTTCTGCTTTTATTGTATGCACTTTACTTAACCATAAGTATTGCAATAATATCGATTCATTTCTCTTGTACGAGAAAAGAGACTGATCAATAAATAACATCTTTTATTGAACACGCCCGTCTCTTCCTTTTCTCTACAATCTGGTGAAACTAAGAATGCACGTACTGACTGAGTAAAATAAGTTGTCTTTTGTTTTCACACGACTCTAGAGATACACTCTTGATTAGGGGAGAGCAAAGTTGTCATGTTCTATGGTTGTCAGAAACTAAATCCCTTCTTGTCTATCCAGGGAGGTTCAACTCCTCCTTGTCTATTCGAGAAAGTTTCTAGTGAACTCTGAGCTAGCTGGCAAACCCAAAACTTTAAGTCTAATATCGACAGTAGAAGACCTAGTTAACGTCTGGTCTAGGTCTATACTATTGGAGGTATTATTCCAATGCGCAGAGCCTATTGGGATAATAGGAACTACACTACATGGCGCCCAACGTGATTGGATAGGCGATAAAACTAACGCAAGACTTTAGAGTAACTCAGTCGTGCTTTTTCACTCAGACCCCTTTTTCCCATAATACTCCAAAGACGTCTGGAGTGGGTGAGAGGCAAAATCCGCCAAACCTCGCAGGAGGGAACTCCTATGTATGGTTCTTGGTTCAATCAACGTTGAAGGATACACTGTTCCAAAATATTGTGCATCTCATCTTTGTTTCCATAAGAAACCTGATCTGCAAACAAACAGAATAACCATCCTGACAGTAAAATGCCAGACAGTGATGATGAAAGAGAGAGAGCTAGAGTAGCAGCTGAAGTAATAGCAGCTGATAATACTATGCAAGAAACAGACCCGGATATAATACTCATCCCGGTCAACATAAGAAGATCTATAACGTTAAAACTTATAGAAAATGGACTGACACCAAGAGGTGGTACAGTCATATTCGTAATTGAGGCACACGAATATCGGCAGACAGAGGTATTCTATTCATGGATAAACTTTCCAGCAGCAAATGCTGTAACAAAGGAGTTCCACTGTTATAAAACAGAGGAACCTCCGGATACCTACACTCCTTTCGAGGAAGTGGAAGTACCACTCAAATTCCAAGAGCATCTGCTCTTGTTTAATGGCGCCCTAAAACATAATAATCACATCACCAGGCTCGGTCCACTAGGTAGACCAGGAGCAACGTGGCCGGTCCTAGCCGGATACACACCACATCCAGACATCGAAAGAATGTCTGCAGCAGATGTTTTAGTACAACTAAAACAATTAATTAAAATATATAGACAACTAGTCCAATATGTAATGCGGACTTCAACCATCCAACCTGTAGTTAAAATCCCACAGCTGACCCCTCATCAGGGGAACACAAATAAAATTACACCACAGAACATACAGTCCTGCCTAGGTAAAGTACCAGCTAAACGGGAACAAATACCATTCTGGTTAGCACAAAAAATCACCCAAATAGAGGCGGTGTTTCCAGACACCACCCCTGTGGATAAACACAGGATTCTGACTATCTGTCTTCCAATGGGAATCTCACCACACGTGGAGGACTGTGACACTTAGGGTACAGTCTTTGCTTCCATTTACACAAAAACACATGGAGTTCCATCCATGTCAGTAATACCAGATGTGCTAAAACAAATTCAAGACGAATACGGTCCAGAACCCGCTTTAACTCTTGGTATGAAATTACTAAAAGACTTCAAGCAGGTCTCGGCAATATTACTAGCCAACATAAAAGGAGAAGCAGCGAATGTGGCGATCCGCCAGAGGTTAAAAGAGACAGATATAGCAGACCAACCAGCTGAAATTGCCAGAATTATAGAAAAATCCTATGAAGAACTAGGTAGAGATAGTTTGGGTGGAATACCAGTAAAGCCCCAACTAATTGAAAGTCCTGAAAAAATATTTATTAAAAATAATCTAAACAGTCAAAAGAAGAACTGGGATGGAAACAAACATCCCAATCCAAAAGAAAAGAGATTCCAGTCCAGAGGAAGGTCTCCTCGGCGGAGAGAAAGATCTCCGGACCAAGGACCCAAGTCTCCCCAAAGGGAGCCCTCTGTGAAAAGATACAACCTTAGAAATAGGGATAACATAAAGAAACCGGATAAATATCAAGATTTTGATACACGTCCCTCTCAATCTTTTCAGACTTCCTCGCAGAAATCGGAAAGAAGAGGACGATCGGAACCCAGGGAAGGGCACGTCAAGTCCAAAGACAAGGAACCTGCTCATCCAAATAAAAAATTACAGTTTCCAAAAAAGAAGGTAGCCAGTATTAAAGTATTCAACAATGCCGAGAATACTGAGGACACAGCTGAAAAACGGAGAGTGGGCTTAGACAATGCTAGACAGCGCAGCAGAAGTGAGCATAGCACGTAAAGTCCTTATGAATCATCTGGAGACAGTGGACACGAATGAATACATTCAGGTGGAAACTGCAGACACCAGAGTTAGCAAACCTCACAAAATATATGAAATAACTTTACGTATAGAAGGGGATAAGACTAGGAAAATAAGGGGCCTTTTTTGGGATAATCTCTCCAAGGGCTATGACATCCTTCGAGCTGAAAAAGATTGGCCACCAGAGTTCGTCAGGGAGTGCCCACATGGCGAAGAAATAATTATGCCTGCCTTCTCAAATCATATTCCAATTCATAAAAAATATACACTTGCAAGAAAGTGGGCAGTAGCTCAGGCTCCTGCTTTATATAAAAATCATGTAGGATGGGATGAGGACTCTCCTCCTCACAAAATCCAGTTAAAATCACAACCTACTGCACAAAGGC
Source organism: Lissotriton helveticus (assembly GCF_964261635.1). Lineage (NCBI taxonomy): Eukaryota > Metazoa > Chordata > Amphibia > Caudata > Salamandridae > Lissotriton > Lissotriton helveticus. The sequence goes on along the minus strand of NC_136067.1, from coordinate 764,082,733 downwards.
AGTATCCAATCAAGCAAGAAGCTAAAAAACAGGTAAAAGAAATTCTAGATCAACTAGAATACCAGGGGGTGATTGAAACTTGCACCTCACAAATGAACAACCCTTTGTTTCCTGTCTCCAAACCAGACAATTCATATCGTCTAGTTTTGGATTACAGACACCTTAACTCGTGTTGCAAAACTTTTGCCGTACAAAACTCGCATAGTGCTGCACTAATGAATAACATAGTGCGCAAAAAATATAAAACAACATTAGACATCTCTAATGGATTCTTTTGTCAAAATATAGCACCAGAGAGCAGATACTTATCAGCGTTCTCAATAAATGGCGCTCAAAAAGAATTCTGTCAGTTACCCCAGGGGTACAAGAACAGCCCAGGAGTATTCTCAGCGAGGGTAACAGAGTTACTACAAACATATGACGACGAAGCATTATCGTATGTCGACGACATATACCTAACAGACGATGACTTGGATACTCACTTGAAGAGAGTGAACACCATAATACTTGGGTTCGCTGCAGAGGGTTACAAATTCAACTTTAAAAAATCTAGAATTGCCCATCTAACAGTCCTGTTCTTAGGATATGAATTATCAAGTGAAGGCAAAAGCCTGGCTGACAATTTCCTAGAGAAATGTGCCGTACTCCAAGCACCTAGAACGCTAAAAAACCTACAGTCAATTCTAGGCTTCCTAAATTTCGGAAGAACATACATTGCAAATTACGCAGAAAGGGTCAAACCCCTTTATGATCTAATAAAACCAGATTTTAAAAAATCAAATTGGACTCAAAAACACACAGAAATTCTGAGATCCTTACAAACAGATATGTTAATTAAAACAAAATTAGAAACACGTGACAACACACGCAACCTTGTGATTCGAGTCATCCCAGGAAGATGCGGATTCACATACCTGACCTCTAATGAGGGAGAAAAGGTACCAATTGCATTCAAATCGCACTTGTACACTAAAGCTGAAAAGAAATTTAGCCCAACGGAAAAAATTCTTACTGCAACACAGACAGCTATAGCAAAAGAACGAGCCCTTTCACAAGGTAAACGAATAATAATCGTTACACCGATACCAGCCCTAGAGACTGTAACAAAAGCAAGCATACCGAATGCTAAAGCGCTCCATCCGAGATGGATACAATGGGCTAATTCTCTTGCTGCAACAGACGTGGCATACGAATTTGATCCTAACTTAAAAACACAAGAGTTTCTCCAATACAAATTCGAATGTCCGACGCCGACCGAAATTCTGCCTCTAGAACATTACGGCTGTATAATATATACAGACGGATCAGCACAACCCGCAGTAGGAGGTAAACAAGCTTACAGTGCTGCGTGTGCGATTGTAAAAGGTCGCTGGCATGATGGGAAATTCAAACCAGCGGTCACTAAAACACAATCTCTAGGAGATTGTACAGCTCAGCGAGCAGAACTACTAGCATTCAAGATGGCGCTTGAAAATACCGATCGAGAATTCCCCACACTCATAGTGTGTGATTCGTATTATTGCGTTCAGTCTTACAATGAATACTTACAGATCTGGCTTCAGAATGGTTTTAAGGATGCAAAAGGAGGCACAATCAAGCATAAAATGCTTTGGGAACAAGTAGTTCTTTTACAAAAGGAACTACCAAAGACTCACGTGATACATACACTGAGTCATCAACGTGATGGCGTTCACGTTGCAGGGAATTCATTGGCTGATGAGGCCGCGAAGGCAGCTGTGCAAACGGCTTCCGTAGCTGCCATCACTCGGTCAAAAACAAAAATAGGCAGCGATATATTACAAGCTGTCAGCGCTACAGTAAAAGATGCGATAGAAACACTCTCGAAAGGCTTTCCAGTAAAGTACTCATACATAACTGATGCAAATAACGTTCCATTTGCTCGAATCCCTGGAGTGGGGGATAGAGTAATTCCAAACATGGAACATAGGTTAGGACTCATCATAGCGGCACACTAAGGACTTTGCTTCTGTACATGCTGGCGTCTCAGCCACAGTATCGTTATTAAAACAGAGATACTGGTGGCCACAAATGAGAAGACAAACCAGGAACTATGTTCTAGAATGTGAAATATGTCAAAAAATGAAAGTATCAACAGTGAGACGACCAGCACAGACGCCCCTTCTAATCTCGGATAAACCATTAGCCTGTGTTTACCTGGACCACTGTGGTCCCTTACAAAGGGATGGTAACTATAAATATATCTTGGTCGCAGTGGATTCATGCACGAGATTCATATGGATGTGGCCCCAGCGAACGGCTGACGCCAGAACTGTTATAAAAGATTTGCGAGTCTTTATCGGCACATACGCAATTGGCATGCAGCATTCGGACCAGGGTCCTGCTTTTAGCTCTAGAGCTTATAAGGAGGCCATGGTCAGCATGGGCGTTACATTGCGGTATTCTTGTCCATTTCATCCCGAGGGAAACGTAATTGTTGAAAGAAAAAACCGTGACATAAAGCAATCTATAACAGCAAAGGTATTAGGTTCGGGAGCTGGGTGGGTCAAACATCTAATAAGTGTCCAACGTAGTCTAAACAACTTGCCAAGAAATTCTCTGAGGGGATTCAGTCCGTACGAATTACTGTTTGGAACTAGGATGCTAGTCTTAGATGTTGACAGTCAGACTTCAGTGGTAAAAGAAAAAAGCTTTGATATCAAAGATCGTTTGGCTATTTTACAGGACTTAACCGAAACAAGAAAAGACCTGAGCAACATAAAGGTGAAACAGCAGCCAACAACCACTGAAGAACCACCACCTGTCCCAGCAAGACCTGTCTGGATTCCAAAAGTCGGGGATCTAGTCAGAGAAAAGATTGCGGTAAAGAAGGAATTTGGGCCTTCTTACAGAAAAGCAGTTCCTGTCTTGTCCATCAACAGGACGAGATCAGTTGTACTACCGCCGCTTGCTGGTAAAAAGGAGAACCGAGTTGTATCCATCGACCTGGTAAAACCACAATCATGTGGCCGATAACAAACAGTAGGCCAAGTGGACTCCCGATTAGTAGTAGAACACCAAGGTTTGCTACAAGTACAGAGGTGTTAACTAAAAGGCTAATCACATTCGAAACGCCTACAGAACAACAACAAGGACTATGCAACAATGCAATGGAACTCACACCTCTGAAAACCCAAATAAAAACATTTAGTAGAGACACACCAACCTACAATGAAGTAACAAATGAATATGCTGAAGCTGCAAGAAACAGTAATCCTGTAGCAATTGGAACAATAGACAGAACGGCATCCGGCTACTTCATCAACTTTGAAGATTCTTCTGAAGATCTAAGTGAATCAAAGACACAGCCATCAACAAAAACTTTTAAAGATAAAGCTAAGGAACTTTTGAAACAGCTGAAAGAAACCTATCTGATTTCTCCGTGGATTGAATTCTGGGTGTCATTTGGTGTATTTACCCTGATACTTTGGCTCATCATGATACTATGTTTGGGACGCTTCATTGAGGGAAAATATGCTAAAATGGACACAGCAAGCCAGAAAATCAACTTGATCCTCAAGCCACACACGTCTTCACACGTCAAGAAAAGAGAACTTTCTTCAGTCAATTTCACAGCCAATCCTATACCGGGTGGGGTAGCATGGGACAATACTGACTATGAAATTTATGGTCCGGTAGAGATCCTCAAATATCCACACCAAATCAAGATCTCGTTGAGTGACTTTGTAAAACCAAACTCATTTGCTGATGATTGGGACTTTGAAAGTATTAATAACATGATGTCTGATCTAGTGATGTCTGCTAAATTTACCAAACATGATTATTTGCAGGGTTCGTCTAATTATGATAGTATGTACTGCTACAACCACTATGGTAACCATTTTTTACATAAATCAGCACAACCTAGAAATGTTTTAAATTATAATCAATGGGAACATTGTGCAACCCCTCCAAAAGGAAGCTCGAGAACCTTTTATGACAAATATTCATACTTTTCAGGGTTCAACAGAAGTAATGCTGAAACATTTTATTTCAAATTGTCAAATAAGACAGGAACAAAAACCATGCTTACAAACACGAAATTGATATATTCGGACTAATTTTTTGAACAAATGAATACATTTGGTTTTGATTATTGGGACAAAAATGTTGAAGTAAAAAGTGTTTGGGGTACAAAAGAATGGCAAGTACAAGGTATAGAATCATTGTTTAGAGCCTGCATGATCCCAGAACAAATTATATTCTTGAATGAAACTATTCAACAAACTACCTGTCTTGGATTAGCCAAAATCAAAGACTTAAATAAACCGTCTATTCCAAAACCAACAATGAACAGCAATAACTCTGCAGATGAAGAAATAGACGTAAACTATGTATTAAACCAAAACAGAACAAATCCTGATTGGAAACAATGGTTGATCTGGCCCACAGATACTAATAACTGTCAAGACAGATTCCTGAACAAAACACAGGGGTTCAAATTGACCAGGCCAGACCCTAGATATTCCCAAAGACAACACCCAGGGATAATCACCACCTACAGTGTGGGCAAACTCTGCCTTCAATGGCTAAAAACTTCCACACTGACAGAAATTAAGAAACACCTAACTTTACTTACTGATGGTGCTGACTTGCGTGATTTCATTATGGGACCACGCAAACAGCGTCAAAAACGCTTCATAGCAGCTTCTATATATGCAGCTTACAACGAGGCCTGGAAGATAACTCAAATTGAGACAGCAGAAAGTATACGGGAAATTGACCGTATTAATTTGGAAAAATCACTTTCTGTAGTGGACAATGGGTTAATGACTCTGTCCTCCAGAATCTTTTCATTGGACAGCATTGTGTCATCAGCAATCGACATAATATCGCAAGACTTACTGTTGTTACAACACGGTCAGTCTCAATTGCGTTCTATTGTACAGCTTGGCTGGACGTTACAAAATCTGCGTTCAGGCTATGTGCCTTGGCGTTTAATCAACACAACGTCACTATTCACTATCTTTAACCTTACTGATAAACAGATCAGTATGGCACAAAAGGGTGCTGATTATACAATCCTGAGCATTGAGAAACTCGAGAGATTACCATTGACAATGTCAGAACGACCTGTCATTGAATGGATAATACATGGGATAATTAATATTCCGAGATCTACTTTCAGGTTTCAATACTGCCAAAAATATATACAGGCTGGCATGTACGAAAAATTGGGAAAAGGGTACATTAAGACAACATGGAACTTGCCCTATTCACATGCATGTGTCAGTAATAAAGGACAGAAAGTGTTTCTTAGTGGCAATAATTGTGCGATGTCACTAAGCGGTACACTTCTGTGTAATGGAATTAGTTTGCATGGAGCCTGTGAAGGGAACTCAAATACCCTTTCATGTCACCAGCTAGGCACACCTGCAACAGAGATAGAACCATTCTTTAAAAGACTCTATAACGGGAGTTACATTCTAATTGTGGATCGCAGATGTTGTAGTCTACTGCCCGGGGTTCCTTATCTCGTTAGTACGACTGCGAAGGTCATGTGCTGTGGACGCTTATTGTTCCCCAGCTCCTTTCCAGACAGGGAGGCAAGGGCATGGCCTAACTTGAAAATTACTTCTATTCGAGTTGATACTTTAAGCAGAATGAAAACAGTGCTTCTTCAGATGCCGACCAGGCTCACGTCATCAAAAGAAACGTATGATCTCCTAGTCGCAAGGACGACTGCAGAGATTCACTCATTGTTATCAACTAATTCCCCCATACATTTCGCAGAAATCCTGAATGAAATCTTAAATATTTCTGATACCAGTGGAGTCTCGAATGTATTTAAGACAGTATTTTCTATGGCATTAACACCATTCAAAGCCATACTGGGTATTTTTCCAGACTTCGTCCATTCGATTTTTGGAGGAGTTCCCCTCATTTTGGGACTAATTGCAGGAATCCTATTCTTAGTCCTTATATTTCGTTATGGCAAACCATGTCACAGACAAAACACCTGCGACAAGGGAAGAAACAATCCGAGCCATTGGATACCGGGACCGGATATCAAAAATCCTGGGACTAACCCGGCTTAGAGACCTGAACATGACTTGGTTTCTTTCATTTCTGCCGATATGGCAAAGATGTGTTTTACCTGTATTAAGGTGCATGCTGTGCGGAGAAGAATGCGTGTTGGACACCTGTCTGACGCTACAATCGGATGCGCCAATGGATGCAGAAACATTGTTGGGTTCGGTAAAGGCTCATGCATTGTGCTGCCCTCAACGGCTGCCAATCCTGATGACGGCATTCGTGGAAACTTCACCACTACGATTAAGGGGTAGTGAAGATCAAGATGAAAGCAGCATCGATCAGGTACAACCTTCTGTCAGCAATACTAATCAAAACGTCAATGGAGACAATCATGCACATGAATGCATGGTTACATCCTTTTCCGAGTTAGTGGAACTCTCACAGGAAGCTGTTGACAGCTTTTTCAGCAGTCTCAACGATATGATGTTCTCACCAGAGCAGAAATAATGACTCTTGAACAAGCTAGCACACGACGTTCCCGACACCTTGAATTTGGCCTTCAACTTTAATAATAAAGTAGCAAGATCGACTTTTCCTCCAGTTCACGGACAGCGATTTTTTAGCAGCCCCAAAATATTTTTGTTAAATTTTACGGGACACTTTTCTTCTGCTTAAAGTAAGAACTATTCTTAGAGAACTAATTTCTATTTTTAGAAACTTCATAGACATTAGCTGCCCGCTGGTATGTTTATAAATATTTTTGAACTGTGATGAAGTGGTCTCGAACTTTTCTTCTGTATTAAGAGCCATTTCATGTGTAATTCTAATATTCAATTACTAATAATGTATACATATGCGTGATTATTTTAGCATTACTCTACTGCTTGAGTGCATATAGTACATATGACTATTTTTTTCCCATATGTTACATAATTTCAAAATGCATTATGTGTATTTTGGGGTGGTAAGGTATACACGATACTCTACAGTATGTTTTACTATGCCTAGATTCGTAAATATGGCCATAGTTAGCGTGGAGTGGGTGTGATGTATTCCTATAGGTTCTGTATCGATCCCCCTATTCCTGACCCTATTCTGGTTAACGAGTTAACTAGCAGCCATCCCATGATGCAGAAACCGTTATCTGATTATGCCAGACCACGGCACAGGAGCGCGTTATCTGATTAGGTCATAACGCTTGCCATCTAATTAGGCAAGCAATATTCCTCCAGCCCCTGATAAGGCATACGGAGTTCTCAAAACAAATCAAACCTATGACAACCTGGGAAAAACCCTGCGGCCATTGTTTTGATTTCACCGAGAACTTCAGTAAAAGAATGCGCTAATGACCAGCTCGTATGACATCCTTATTGACGTATCTATGTCCATCCTTACGTCAATCTCGGCACCTTACAGGTATAAATATTACCGATATTGCCTTAAGCAAACACACGCGGTGGTGACGAGATCGGAGCAGCGAGACTTGCCGAAGCCCAGCAGAGAGCGAAGCCCACTAGCTGCCCCGCCTTCCTGACGCGCTGAGAACGAGACGCTGCCTTTCTCCTGCCGAGAAATCCAGCTCCGGCGCTTCCGAGCAGCCCTTGCAGGCAGCCTGGAATATCGAGACCAAAGATGAGAGATACCATCCCTCAATCATCCTAGATTCAAGGTACGGAACTGAATAACCCCTTGCAGAGAATTCTTGAATCAGTCACTTGGCAAAACAAACTTAACTTAGTCTGCTACTTTCTATCCCCGCCCACGTATTAGGTTTAGGTCAGGTACACTGGGGTAGGCGTGGTTAGAAGCACCAGTTGAGTACGATTAGTCAAATGTTTATATGTATGTATCTATTTTATCCATTTTAAACCACCATATGGCTTAGAAACCATATAAATGTTTTTACAGTATTATTTTATACTTCTGCTTTTATTGTATGCACTTTACTTAACCATAAGTATTGCAATAATATCGATTCATTTCTCTTGTACGAGAAAAGAGACTGATCAATAAATAACATCTTTTATTGAACACGCCCGTCTCTTCCTTTTCTCTACAATCTGGTGAAACTAAGAATGCACGTACTGACTGAGTAAAATAAGTTGTCTTTTGTTTTCACACGACTCTAGAGATACACTCTTGATTAGGGGAGAGCAAAGTTGTCATGTTCTATGGTTGTCAGAAACTAAATTCCTTCTTGTCTATCCAGGGAGGTTCAACTCCTCCTTGTCTATTCGAGAAAGTTTCTAGTGAACTTTGAGCTAGCTGGCAAACCCAAAACTTTAAGTCTAATATCGATAGTAGAAGACCTAGTTAACGTCTGGTCTAGGTCTATACTATTGGAGGTATTATTCCAATGCGCAGAGCCTATTGGGATAATAGGAACTACACTACAGTAGTAGATGAGGTAGTTCAGAAACATAGATCAGAGAGTATTGAGTGAAGAGTAGCAGAACGCCTTTAAATAATTTGGTGCAAAAAAATCACGAAACCATTGGTTAGTAGTTGCAAAAAAAATAGCCCAGCTGGGAAGTGGAGGAGCGTTAAAGATTATGAGAGTCACCTCAGAAAATTGTAAAGGAAGGTCACTATTTAATAAGGTATGCAGTTTTCTGCGAGTGTTAGCTAAGTGAATGAGATTTGTTTGTGAACAGATGCTCGGTAGCTTGATTTTGTGACAATAAGGCTGTTGTTCAAGTCTGGGGATGGAACTTTCAGTTCAAGGCCGGATTTCGCGGCCAGACGAAGCATCAAGGTTCTCATGCGGGGGTGGATAAACTACATTTTTACAGAGAGATATATGCAGAGTGACTATTATAGAGTAAGGCTTGTCGTTTAAAAACTCAAAGTAGTTCACATTGCTTGTAAATAAATAATCACTGCTGAGTATTAAGGTAAAATTCGGCATTATAGGAGGTACCGGTGTACCTTTGAAAACACATGCAACATTACAGCGCTTCCTGTTAAATAAGTCATGCAATTGGTAGTGCCTGGATGTGATCAATTATGTGCGGTATTGATATTTTTGACACTGTGTACTTATGAGTAGTGGAGAAGTGACGCAATGAGATGATGTTAGGTGAGTGTAGTGTAGTAACGGAACGGAAAGCCTTTAAAGAGAGTTACATTTAGTGTGGAACACTTTTTAATTTTTAAGAAACTTAGGTATGAGAATATTGTTGTAGTGTCAGCGGGACTGTAAGTTGAAGTTTGATAAACATTATTGAGAGGAGTAAATTAAGGTTTATTTAACTTGTGCAGCTATTAATCTGTGTGAAAGGCAATAGTCCACAGTCTTGTAAATAGGGGTGCGCGATCGAGTGCGCGCACCCCGCAACTTTTTTCAGAAAAAAAAAATTGTGTTTTCGCGTTCAGGGTCTATACTGCACCCCCTGAGGAAACCTATGCGGTTAGATAATCTGTATCTTCTCCCCTTTCCATGTTCTAACCCTTTGTTCAGTAGAATATATTCACTCGCACTAACAAAATGGCGGTCAACACTTCCTGATTTCCTCCGATTCGAATGTTGTATGACATTAAATAGCAAATGACAATTCCTCAAACTGTAAATTTTAGCAATTTTGAAAAATAGGCAAAATTATGAAACTTAAAGACCTGAAACTATGTTCAAGTCTCCTCTCCGTTTGCACCATTACATTTTATTTACAAACCACGCAGTCGTCAGTCTTGTAAATAGGGGTGCGCAATCGAGTGCGCGCACCCTGTAACTTTTTTCAAAGAAAAAAATGTTGTTTTTGCGTTCAGGGTGTATACTGCACCTCCTGAGAAAAACTACCCAGTTAGATAATCTGTATCTTCTCCCCTTTCTATGTTCTAACCCTTTCTTCTGTAGAATATATTCACTCGCACTAACAAAATGGCGGTCAACACTTCCTCATTTACTCCGATTCGAATGTTGGTAGACGTTAAGCAGCAAATCACAATTCCGAAACTGAAAATTTTAGCAATTTTGAAAAAAAGGCAAAATTACAAAAGTTAAAGTCCTGAAACGATCTTTATGTCTCCTCTCCCTTTGCACCATTACATTTTATTTACGAACTACGTTTCCTTTTGATCATACACGATTGTTTCTCGGTTTTCCACATTCAATGCGTAGACACTTTTGCCTTTTCAGTCACTTATGCGGCTGTGCGTGAGCGGCATTGTGATTTGCTGATTAACGTCTGTAAAGATTCGATTCGGAGGAAATCAGGAAGTGTTGAGCGCCATTTTGTTAAAAAATACCCTGCACATAATGTACATGTATTTAGGAAACAAATATACTAAGTAAGGTTGTGTAGCAGTGCATAAATATTGCATGTAGTATCTTGGCAATGTGTGGTAGATTATACTGTAAATGATGATTGATTTTAAAAAATTGTGGGTGAAAAATTTGGTAATTAAATGTGTTTCACAAAGAAATATTAAACTTAGGCTTTAGGATATATATTGGATAGAAAATTAGGGAATGTATCTGTTAGGCATGAAATTTGGCAGAATGGGTGTATGTTGTCTAATAAATATGTCTGTAATATGTTAACTAAAATTTAGTTGTTTATTTTTTTTAAGAGTGTTTGGTGCTGAAAAGCAAGAACCTGAAGTGAACGTGAGAGTATACAACAACCAAATTCTTTTTTACAGGTGAGTTGAAATTTTTTAAATGACAAATTATTTTTGTGCAGATTACCATCATAAGCAAGATTTTTAAGAATATTGGCACTGCTTCTCTTTTGCAGGAGGATTTTAATTTCTAATTTAAACATGTCTGTACCTGCTTGCAGTACATAACTATTTTGAAATACGGTTCCATTGTTTGTTGGTAGTATCTTTTTATGGGCCGGGTTCATGTGTTATTTTCTATGTAGTTTGGGTTCATCTATTCTTTGATTGTAAGAGTTTGCTGTTTACGTGGATTAATTTTTGCTAAGTCATTATTATCTCTCTAACTTATGCTGTATCATTTGTGTACAGTCATTTTTCTTGATTTATAGAGGTCTATTATGATATGGCTGTTGGCGTGATGGCCATTTCTGATGCATTTCTGTGACTATACTATCTATTTGCACTGTATTATATGCATTTGCACAGGTGTATTATGATGTGGTCAGTCGGAGGCAGTGGAGGGACTTACGGTGGGGCAGGGAGGGAGGGAGGGGGAGGTGTAGGGTGGAGAGATCTAAAATCTGGGATATAGATAATTGCAGGTAAGTATACAATTCAATTAATAAAATGAATTTTATAGTGTACACAACATCGTATTTTGCAATGCAGTGCGCACTACAAAATTCATTTCAATAATTAAATTATGTATTTACTAGAAATTATCTATATCCAGGTTTTTCGGTCCCTCCACCCTACACCTCCTCCTCCTTGTCTCCCTGCTCCAACATAATTCCCTCCACGAATCGCGGATGAATGTGGTTTCATATAGTTATGATGAAATGTTTTACATTAGATGAAATTTACATGTTGAGTATGCTGTTTAGAGGTAAAAGCAACAGTCTTTGTGGGAAGTAGCAATCTGTTTAGTGAATGTTTCAATTGGTATATTGTGAGTCACTCCTTCAGTTTGCATACAGTTTGAATCATAGTTTGTAGTGGTGAACTCTGAAAATAGATCCCTACAAATAAATTAGAAAGTGTATACATAGTTCTACAGCACACAAATCCTGAAAACAAATTTCAAAATGAAATGTGTTTTTACAGCACAATTTCAATTAGAAAAATTAAAAGGAATAGTGTTAATGTGTAGGATCAAAGTGTCAGTTTCTTTGTAAAATAAAGAGGAAGGTGCTATCTTAATCTATGTAGTTAATGTCTTAAAAAGTATGAAAATGTATATAGTTTAAAGATTAGTAACGGTAATTTTTGGTCATCTAATCATAAGAAAGATATAATTTAGTCTTTATATTTTCTTAAAAGGACACAGAAGATAGAAAGGAAGTAGTAAAATGGAACAATCTTCAGAAAATATAAATGTCCATTTTGAAATGGCAACTGAACTTATTGAAGAATTATTACAAGAAATATTTGAAGACGACAATGGAACAGAAAATGAGGACTTTTGGGACTGCAGTTTTGATAGTTCATACTTAGAAATGGTGGAAGGGGAAGAAGAAGAGAATTTGCGAGAAAAAAATAATATTAATGAAGTATCTGATGAAATGATGCTACATGTGCTTCTGGAATACGAATTATTAAATCAATAAAATTATTTTTGTATAAAAAAAACCTTGAAAACATGATTGTTGTATTATTCATTGGTATTCTCTTTTTTGAGAATGATAGTAAAAGTTTTGATGAGGTGTGTAACAGATTAAAGTAAAAAAAATTAAAAGCATTAGGAACACCTACAATGCTTGAAAATTAGTATAGTACTTATATGTCTGAAAAATTACATTCATAAAATACATGTATAATGATAACACAGGTATGGAGTGTCATAAATTTAGAAACAATATTCACTATAGGATTTCCTACTCTGACCAGAGACTGTTTCTTTGTCTTTATTGTAGTTATAAAATGAAGCAGTGGTTATTATTTGTAATTTATATGGTACTAGGGGTCTATAATATTTTTTCACTTTTTTCCAAACAGATTGTCATTTATATCACAAACATCAATCACTATGCCGACCAGAAATGAAAAAAGAAAGCTGTATAAAAAGACATACCATTTGAAGAGGAAAGAAGCACAAGATTTATCTAATCAACAAAGGACGGAGAAAAACAAGAGTGCTCCTGGTAAGAGCAGCAAGGATTTTTTGAAAAAATTGTGTCAAAGGAAAACTCAATTGGATAATGTTGAAAAGGAAAAACAGTTTTCAGTAGCTACATGGGGAAATGGAAGAAAAAAGAAAATTGTGTCTGAAATCAGTGGTGAGGAAAGTATGTACAGTAAAAGACGTACTAATCAGTTTGCGGAAATAAGGAAACGTATATTTCATAAGAGAGTAGTTTTGAATTTATTGAAAAAGGAAAAAGTTTCTAAAAGGAAATCTGCTTTTTATAAGAAGAAAAAATATATAGAGGAAGTTGTGGATGATGCGTTTCAGACAAAAAAAATGTTTATTTTAGTGCTTAAAAGAATAAATACACTAAATAAGGCAATCAGAGTTTTAAAAGCTAAGAGTAAATGGAAGAGACACATAAATAGAAGTAATTTTTGTAAAATCTTTTCTGGTAAATGGATGCATACTTCAAATTCTGAGCCATTTTTTAATGAAGAGAGTTACTTTCAAAGTAACGACTTGTTGCATGCAGTTGACACCAGTGGTCGAGCGTATGAAGTGAAGGATGGCTGTCCTATTGAGAAAGAGAAAATTGAGGTCACAAATCCAGAAGGGGAAATAGGTGGAGAAGTTTTACAGGGACGTGTTCATGCTCTTGTTTATAGTTGGAATTGTAGTAGTATTTGCAGTGTACGACAGGATTCAATTGATTTCTTTTGCAATTTCTTACGTAAGTACACTAAGGAAAGTCTAAAAAAAAATTGTAATGTTGCAAGAATTAGATCGTTGCAGAGTGAGAGAAAAAACTGATTTGCAAGGCCATTCTCTGGCTTGTCTTTCTAAAAAAATATGCCAGAGTGTTTTTCATCAAACTGTCAGGATGTTAGCAGTGCATCATACCAAAATGAGAAAATGAGTTAGAAAGATGTATTATGCAAAAAGTCCAGCACTTAAACTTAAAGAGTTAAATAGTGCTCTTTTGCATGGATGTGCATTAGATGTGAAGAATATTTGTGCAGAAATTGAGGTAAGTTATTTTGCTCGAGATGAAGAGAATGTAGAAACTGATATAGTTATAGAAGGAAATGTGTTAGAAAATGTTGCACAGTTTAATACTGAAGAATTTGAACAGGAAATAACAAAGTTTAAGGTGATTGCAGGTGAAAAAACAAATTTAACTTGTGTGTGTTGTTGACGCATTCATTACAAAAGTCAAACTAGGTTAGCTGATTTATATTTAAAAAGTGAAGATGAAGATAATACTCAGTGGAGAGACTTTGCGACTTATTTGCTGGTAGAAAACTATTTTGATTTGGGTTTTGAGCAACGTATTTGTAAATATTGTTATAATAAATTAAATGAAAATAGAATGCCTGCTAGAGCTGTATATAATAATCTTGAGTTGATAAATATTCCATCGGAACTGAAGGATTTAAATACTTATGAGACTATTCTGATTCAATGTGTACATCCTTTTCAGGCTATTGTTCGTATGGAGCCTAAGACTGGGAAATTAAATCCTACAGATTTACAAAGAGGATTAAAGGGTAGAGTTGTATATTTGCCACTTGATTTAAAAAAAAATATGGAGACAATTGGTATTGAAAATGTAGAAGAGGAACCTCTAGTTATTCTAGTTAATGGTGTACCTACAAAGAGTAAGAAAATCTGGCAAGATTTAGTGGATGTTAGGAAAGTGAAAAAGGCAACGTTGTATTTAGTCAAAAATAATAAATACTATAAAAATGTGTATGTAGAAGAAGAGGATGTAAGTGAAGAAGAGGATAATGGTTTGTCTTTTGGACAAATTGAAAAAGTCGACTTGTCCAGAACGGAAGAAATTTATGAACATTACAGTGTTCATCCACTGTATTCGAAAGAAGCAATGGGGAATGCTATTGAGTTATTTCAGATGAAAAAAGCAGAAGGAAGTCCTATTAGTGTATGGGAAAAAAGTTTGGAAGGTCGTTGTTTTCCACAGTTATTCCCAACAGGTGAAGGTGCGCGATATGATGATCGACCTATGCAGATTCCTGCATCTGAGTATCGGACAACAAGATTATATGCAGAAGATCCATCTTCTGTTTGAGAGTGACTTATCTGGTCTTTCTTATGCAGTAAACCATATCTTAAAAAGTGGAGTGCATCTGCCAAATGTTTCAGCAAAGGAATTTATGGATAAAGTGCAAGAGAAAGATAGTGTTTTGGATTCTCACCTAATTAATTTAATGGCATGTCAGCGTGGTACTAATGAGTATTGGTACCGTCGTCATGGAGATTTAAAATGCATGCTAAGAAACTTGGGAGCACCAACATGGTTTTTAACTCTAAGCTGTGCAGAGTATGCCTGGGAAGATTTACTTGATTTTCTTCAGGAGGCGAATGTAAATATTGAAAATATAAACTACAAGACACCAGGAGAATTGTGTTCGTTGGATCCAGTTAATGTTTGCAGATATTTTAATCATAGGTTTGAAGCTATGATGTCTTTTATTACAAACAAGAAAAATCCTCCGCTTGGTGAAGTTCTGGATTTCTTCTGGAGAAAAGAGTATCAAGCAAGAGGTGCTCCTCATATTCACATGTTACTATGGATCAAGGATGCTCCTAAATTTGGAAAAGACTCCGATGACACTGTACTGTCTTTTATTGAACAATATGCCACTTGTGACATACCTAACAGTACAACTGATAAGGACTTAAGAGGAAAAGTGTTCCGGTTTCAAAGACATCGTTGTGGAAAATATTGTCTGCGAAAATTCAAATCAAAGGATAAATTCTATACTAAATGTCGTTTTGGACGACCGGTGCTTTCAAAAGGAAGAGTCAACAATTTGATGTCAACTTTGCGACATAATATCAGAAGGAGATCACCCAAAAATACATACAATTTAAGAAGAGGTGAAGAGTCCAAATATATAAATGACTACAACCCTGTCATTTTGACCATGTGGAATGCTAACATGGATATACAATATGTTACTGATAACTCTATTGCTGTGGCTCTATATGTAACGTCTTACATCACGAAATCTGAAAAGACGGAACTGAAGGAGATGTGGGAAGATATTTCTCATGAAAAGAGCCTAAGCAAGAAATTTTATACGTACAGTTTGAAGATGTTATCTCATCGAGAAATTGGCGCATATGAATGTTGTGATCGATTATCATCAGCAAATCTTTATGCGAAATCTCGAAGTATCCTGTGGGTGAGTTTAGGTCTTGCAGGAACACGAAGCCGTGTTTTGAAAACTGTGCAAGAAATTGAATATTTAGCACAGAAAGAACCAGACAGTACAGACATTCTGAAAACAAATATGTTGGATACATACTATCCAAATAGAAGTACTCTGCTTGAAAACATTTGTCTGTATGAAGTACTTGAAAAATACACTTTCAAAAGGAATATTAGAGAGAATGTTGAAAAAGGTATATACGCTGTGAGTGGACAGGAAGGATGTCTGGTGAAACAAAGAAAAGGACACCTGATTAATCACCGAAAACTGAGTTGTGAAAATCCAGACAAAAGAGAATTTTACTATTTAGCTCTTTTGCAACTCTTTAAACCATGGCGTACTGAAGAGGAACTACTTGGAGACTTCGTTAGTTATGAAGATTCCTTTAACGCATCAAAAAGTAGTACAGAATGTCCTGTTTTTAGTGATTAGCTCAAACTGTTGAACGACGAAATAGAGCAAGAAGCAACAATTGCAGCGGAGATTGCTAGAGAAAGTTCACAAGACACTCAAAGTTCTGCATCGTTGAGTCAGGATCCACTGGGAGAACCAATTATCCGAAATGAAGCAGCCACTGCCATGGATGAGGTAGAAAGAGCAATGCAGCAAGCTCAAGAGGATATAATAAACTTAGAAGAATTGGAGAAGGAATTTAATCTTGAGCAAAGACAGATATATGATGAAGTGACAGAGCACATTGAGCATGGCTTTCGTCATGACAAAAAAGAATGCTCATGTATGTCATTTGAACCTATTCGACTATGTAAGTGGAGAAGCTGGAACTGGGAAAAGTTTTCTTATAAAAGGAATTACTACATATCTACAGCAAAGAACTGAGTCACCGTTGTCTTGTGTTGTTACTGCTCCAACTGGATTGGCAGCACATAATATTAAAGGTATTACTTTACATCGCTTACTGATGCTGCCAGTTGAACATGAAAATAAATTACAATATCACAAGCTATCTGGAGACGCTTGTTATGAAGTTTCTAGAGTTCTTAAAGAAATGAAACTTCTCATTATTGATGAGGTAAGCATGGTTTCCAATTTAATGCTTGCTTTTGTACATTTAAGAATGCAGCAGATACTTAAAACTGACTATGATGTCTTATTTGGAGGGAAACATGTCATAGTTTTGGGAGATTACTGCAACTAACTCCTGTGAAAGGACAATCTGTATTTGAAACTGTTACACATGAAGACACCAGAAAGTGTCTTGGCAGTATTGGAAATGTTAATATATGGTCACATTTCAAATATACTGAACTGATTCAAAATATGCGACAGGCAAAGGATACTAAATATGGAAATATTCTTCAAGATATAAGGATTGGAAAACTAACTGAAGATGCGAAAGAAACTCTACGAACTCAATGAAAATAATGTACCTGAGAAAATATGTAGTAAAGAGGTAAAAGATAAGTCAGTCATATGCTTGATGCCAACTCTAAAAGAATGCTCAGTTTTCAATGAGAAAATGTTGAAGTTGGAAAATCAAGAAATTAAGAAACTGGAAGCTAAAGATAAAATAGAGCATGAAGGAAGTACTATTGTTTTGGCTGAAAAATTAAAGTTAAAATTGGATACTCTTCAGAAATCTATATCTAAAACTGCTGGCTTAGAGAAGAATCTGTATGTATGTTTAAATTGTCGGATTATTTTACGGAGAAATTTACTTGTAGAAAGAGGTTTGGTGAATGGAGCAATGGGTAATATTGTTGGTTTTGTAATTTACCCAAATAGAGATGAGATTGAATTTTTACGAATAAAATTTGATGGAATTGAGGAAGTTCAACAATTCAGTCGCTGTTCAAGTCGTTTTTTACTTGTGAAAGACTTGTATGTCCGTCGGAAACAATTTCCAATTTGTTTGGCATATGCAGTGACTATTCACAAATCTCAAGGTTTAAGTGTAGATTGTGCTTTGGTAAATATTGGAAATAGTGTATTCAAAGAGGGTATGGGATATGTTGCTTTATCACGAGTTAGAACTTTATCTGGACTTTATCTAATTGATTTTGATGAGACAAAGATTAGTGCAGATTTAAAATGTGTGAAGGAGTATAATGTGGGAAGATATTTCTCATGAAAAGAGCCTAAGCAAGAAATTTTATACGTACAGTTTGAAGATGTTATCTCATCGAGAAATTGGCGCATATGAATGTTGTGATCGATTATCATCAGCAAATCTTTATGCGAAATCTCGAAGTATCCTGTGGGTGAGTTTAGGTCTTGCAGGAACACGAAGCCGTGTTTTGAAAACTGTGCAAGAAATTGAATATTTAGCACAGAAAGAACCAGACAGTACAGACATTCTGAAAACAAATATGTTGGATACATACTATCCAAATAGAAGTACTCTGCTTGAAAACATTTGTCTGTATGAAGTACTTGAAAAATACACTTTCAAAAGGAATATTAGAGAGAATGTTGAAAAAGGTATATACGCTGTGAGTGGACAGGAAGGATGTCTGGTGAAACAAAGAAAAGGACACCTGATTAATCACCCAAAACTGAGTTGTGAAAATCCAGACAAAAGAGAATTTTACTATTTAGCTCTTTTGCAACTCTTTAAACCATGGCGTACTGAAGAGGAACTACTTGGAGACTTCGTTAGTTATGAAGATTCCTTTAACGCATCAAAAAGTAGTACAGAATGTCCTGTTTTTAGTGATTAGCTCAAACTGTTGAACGACGAAATAGAGCAAGAAGCAACAATTGCAGCGGAGATTGCTAGAGAAAGTTCACAAGACACTCAAAGTTCTGCATCGTTGAGTCAGGATCCACTGGGAGAACCAATTATCCGAAATGAAGCAGCCACTGCCATGGATGAGGTAGAAAGAGCAATGCAGCAAGCTCAAGAGGATATAATAAACTTAGAAGAATTGGAGAAGGAATTTAATCTTGAGCAAAGACAGATATATGATGAAGTGACAGAGCACATTGAGCATGGTTTTCGTCATGACAAAAAAGAATGCTCATGTATGTCATTTGAACCTATTCGACTATGTAAGTGGAGAAGCTGGAACTGGGAAAAGTTTTCTTATAAAAGGAATTACTACATATCTACAGCAAAGAACTGAGTCACCGTTGTCTTGTGTTGTTACTGCTCCAACTGGATTGGCAGCACATAATATTAAAGGTATTACTTTACATCGCTTACTGATGCTGCCAGTTGAACATGAAAATAAATTACAATATCACAAGCTATCTGGAGACGCTTGTTATGAAGTTTCTAGAGTTCTTAAAGAAATGAAACTTCTCATTATTGATGAGGTAAGCATGGTTTCCAATTTAATGCTTGCTTTTGTACATTTAAGAATGCAGCAGATACTTAAAACTGACTATGATGTCTTATTTGGAGGGAAACATGTCATAGTTTTGGGAGATTACTGCAACTAACTCCTGTGAAAGGACAATCTGTATTTGAAACTGTTACACATGAAGACACCAGAAAGTGTCTTGGCAGTATTGGAAATGTTAATATATGGTCACATTTCAAATATACTGAACTGATTCAAAATATGCGACAGGCAAAGGATACTAAATATGGAAATATTCTTCAAGATATAAGGATTGGAAAACTAACTGAAGATGCGAAAGAAACTCTACGAACTCAATGAAAATAATATACCTGAGAAAATATGTAGTAAAGAGGTAAAAGATAAGTCAGTCATATGCTTGATGCCAACTCTAAAAGAATGCTCAGTTTTCAATGAGAAAATGTTGAAGTTGGAAAATCAAGAAATTAAGAAACTGGAAGCTAAAGATAAAATAGAGCATGAAGGAAGTACTATTGTTTTGGCTGAAAAATTAAAGTTAAAATTGGATACTCTTCAGAAATCTATATCTAAAACTGCTGGCTTAGAGAAGAATCTGTATGTATGTTTAAATTGTCGGATTATTTTACGGAGAAATTTACTTGTAGAAAGAGGTTTGGTGAATGGAGCAATGGGTAATATTGTTGGTTTTGTAAATTACCCAAATAGAGATGAGATTGAATTTTTACGAATAAAATTTGATGGAATTGAGGAAGTTCAACAATTCAGTCGCTGTTCAAGTCGTTTTTTACTTGTGAAAGACTTGTATGTCCGTCGGAAACAATTTCCAATTTGTTTGGCATATGCAGTGACTATTCACAAATCTCAAGGTTTAAGTGTAGATTGTGCTTTGGTAAATATTGGAAATAGTGTATTCAAAGAGGGTATGGGATATGTTGCTTTATCACGAGTTAGAACTTTATCTGGACTTTATCTAATTGATTTTGATGAGACAAAGATTAGTGCAGATTTAAAATGTGTGAAGGAGTATAATAGGTTAAGAAGAGAATATGCTCCAAGTTTACCTCAATATCCTTTAATTAAAAAGAGTATAGTTGGTCAGAAAAGGAGAAATGAGGAACAATGTATTGAAGTGGTAGAGAAACGAAGAAAAAAAGATGAGACTGTCATTGGTAGGAGTAAGAAAAAGGTTAGTACTACAGAGATTGTTGGATTTAAATTTGACAATAGGTCTGGTGTCAACTGCTATGCAAATGTAGTGGTTAATGTGTTTTTTTTCTAAAAAGTTTACAGCAACAGATTAGAGAAAATCAGGAGCAAACATTTTGTTGTTCTTTAAATTCTGTGTTTGAAAAATGTACCAGTGGTAATAGTGAAGTAGCAAGTGTTTCAGAAGTAAGGAATGTTTTAGACATAAGTGCAGGAGTAAATCAATTTTCTCAGAATATTCAGCAGGATTGTCAGGAATTTATTATGTATATGCTTACAGTTTTGGAAGAAGAAGGTGTAGGTATTGATAGTCTTTTTGGGCTATCTTATAAATGGGAACATATTTGCAATAATTGCTCATTTACAAGTAGTACTGAGATACACACAGAAAGATTTATATATTTAACATTACCAGATTGTGAAACAGTGTCCTTTAATAAACTAGTTAAAGATGCGTATCAGAACATGGTCTGCTCTCAATGTAACTCAGAAATGTTATCAACCTTATTTATCCACAGATATGGACAGTATGTAATTTAATGCTTCAACGATGCAGAGCTGATGGAAGTAAATTGTCAACTTCAATAAAAAAATTTGTGGCTTCTCAAATATCTATTTTTAGAAGAACATTTGTAACTGTAGCAATTATTTTTCATGAAGGGCCATCAGGACATTACATAGCTTATTTGAAGTGTCCAACTGGTTGGATACTCTGCAATGATAGTCAATTAAGTTTTAAGAAACGTTTGCCTTCTGAGTTAAGAAATTCTTATCTGATATTTTGGAACCAAAATTTTAGTGAAATTACTTGGTCTAGTCAGAGTAATACTGTAAAGATATGAAACTGTGTTGTTTAGAAATATCATGTGATTGAGGGTGTTCAAATCTAGAAATGAAACTTTTATGTGGCATAAAATGTGAGATGAGATAAATGTTTCTAGAACATACTTACTCGCAAGTTTGTTGACAGTTACTCAAAAAATAACGAATTAACTCATAGTATTTGGCCACGCGGAAAAAAATGAGATATCAAAATGTTGACTTGAGATAAATGTTTTAAGAACATAGTTGCACGGTTATTTGTTGAGAGGAAATTAAAAGTTACTGGTATACTTTAATTAGTTTGTAATTGTGGAGTATGTGGTGTGCTTACTCAAGAAATTGCGAATTAAAGAAAAACATTTAAGACATGTTTTTTTCTAGGTATTTATAGTATGTATAGAGATCTTGTACGGGTTTTTTAAACACAATCATTTTGATTGTGTTTTTTTTTCCCCGCTGTTACATGATGATTAGTATTGAAATCACTGTTTATAGTGAAAATCAATTTCTCTGAGGACAGCAAAAATAAACCATTTAATATGTTGTCTAAGTTATTTTGTTACATTGGATTTAGAAATATGTATTATAACAGATTTCTTTATTGTCTTCCACAGATATTACATTTTTAAGGTAAGTATAACTAATCATATCTGAGAGTGTCGTGTACCTCTGTCTTATCCTTATTTCTTTCATCCTCTTCCTTTGTTAGTGGTGTTTAGACATGTTTATTCCCTTTAACTCATGCACATTTTGCATTTTTAAATTTTCTATGCTGTTTCTCTTACATCTCTTCTGTTAATATTCTATTCAGTCTATCTAACTCTTCAGTTTGTTACTTACGTTCTTTTATACTGAGTCACCTTTATTGACCCTTTATCACCTTTGTTTCCTGAATATTAATTTCTTTGTTTTAGTGTTCCTTCCAATTTGTTCCCTTACTCTGCTTTCATTAATTATGCTCAATTTCCAAACTTAAATCTATAGTTTAGTTCTCTCATCCTACTTCATTTCTCTTTATCTGTCTCTCTTACACTCCATATCTGTTTCAATTCCATTCATCTTCTGTTACTCATTCTTTTTCACTCTGTTTCTCTTAGTGTTGTTGCTTTATTTTATCTATCTCTTTGAGACATTTCAGTATTCTTAGTCTGTTTATTTTACAGACTGTTTGTTTTGTGTATTATCACTGATTATACTCTCATTTTGTCTCTCACTTTACTTTTCTTTAGACAGTCATTCTTTGAGTGCTATTATTTCTTTCAAATAATTGTGTCTCGGTCTTTTTCTGTCCCTCAGTCTTCTTTTCTTTCACTTTCTGTTTCAATCACTTCTACTTTGTTTTGTTTCATTAAATGACACTATAACCTTATTTTTACTTTTTTTCAACAGATACCATGTTTTTTTAAAGATTTTAAGTTTTTCTTTATTACTATTTCTTACGTAAGTATAAAAAATAAAAATACTTTTTCATCACTGTGTCATTTTTTTGAGTATCCTGGTCATACCAGTGTTGTGTTTTATGTGAGCACTTTCATGGAGGATTGGCTGTACGGTCACAAGGAGTCTCTTAAAAATTAATTTAAGAAATCAGCAACATTTCAGTGAGTCAGTTCACTAATGCGGATGTGTCAAAACATTGCAGGTAAATGATATGTGTTAAAGAACTTTGGAGCATATTATCAAGGGGGTTTTATTCTGCTTTTTTGACTTTAAAAGCCAAGAAAGCGGAGATAAAATTATCTCTCTAGTATGTAGATGATACTAACACCAGTTAGCGACATCTAATAACAGATAATGCGTATCTTGTGATTCGCTTTGTTTGTGTGTGAAATTTATTATTGTTGACATGCAAAGTTAGTATTGCAAGATGTTAGTGACTGGAAACAGTTCCTAACATTGCTATCTCCTTTTACCCACTTTTGAAGATATTTGTGCTATGGTCGAAAATGTCCAAAATCTAATAGCTGCCCCTGAGCAGTTCTTAGTTATGTCATGTAATGGTAGGTAGATAACATGACTAAGGCCAATAGCTCGGTAATGGATGAATATTGCTGACTTCACAACAATATTTATGTATTTGGACCGATTTTTATCACTTAGGACAGTGGTTCGTAAACAATGTTCACCTCTGGATTCCTTGACTTACTCAGCAGTTTACAGTGGTTCCTCACCATTTTATTTAACGGTTGGTAGGTGGTATGTACGTTCTGTTACCTTTCTTAAAGTAATTGGGACACATTCTTTCACTCATCCAATCATCCGTTCACTCATCCAGCCATCCGCTCTCTTAACCAGCCACCCTTTTACTTCACTGATGTATCCATGCTTTTGTCCATCTACCCCCTTTGACTTACTAACTAATCTTTATAATCACCCTTTCAGTTATCCATTCTTTTTCTTTTTCACTTATCATTTTATCTATCCACGCATTTACTTGCCCATCATCTACCCGTTCACTTTTTATCTATCTATCCTTTCACACATCCATCCACTAAATCACTGATGCATCAGGTGCTATTTTACTCATGCATCCATCCTTTAACATATCTATCCATTCTTCTAGTGATTTATGCAACCTTCCAGTGATACATCTATCTATTTATCTTTTCTCTCATCTATACTTACAGTCATTCATTTATGCATCCATGTTTTCTTTGATTATGTAACTATTCGCTTTTCATTCATCCATTCATTCTTTCAGTAATCGATCCAGCCATTTAGAGATTCCAAATTTATTTACTCACTCAGCTTTGTACTTTATGACCTGAGTCTTTCTCTGCAGAGTTGTAGGGAGAAGAGGCCTGTGAAGAACAAACTACAGCAAGGGGTGGGGTGCGGTGGGTGAGAGTTTACAATGCCTCCGTACATAGGGAGACTGAAAAGGTAGAAGTTATCAGTTATACATGATGTCCAGTAACAGGATGTGAGGTTACTGTAAAATGGTGTTGTTTCCATGGCCTTATGCACAGTTAAAAAAAAATTGAGTTTTTTTTTCAAAGGATGTGTTGGATGTAATTCCGAGGGCACTTTAAGACACCTAAGCTACAAATATGCGTCTAGCACAGTGTTGTGCTCGACTGGTGTTATGTTGTATGTCTGATTGCATGCAGATATGTAGAATAGCAACTATCTTTACACAAAGAACAAGCAAAGACTATTGGTTTTGACAATGGGTGCTAGTTCCTTTAAGTACAAAAGCAGTAACCATGGCATTGTTGAATATATTAATGAAAATACTGCTGTTTAAAAATCATGAGAGAATGAAAGAACGTTAATCTGTTTTTTTAATTTTCTTTCATAGCCTTCTTTAAAGGAGGTGTTTTCTAATATGCTATGCTGGTGGTTTTATTTTATTTATCTAAGATAATGCCTTCTGTTCGTTGAGGCAGGAAGAGCGCTATCTGCTTTAAAAAACCTTGACTGCCATATTCTCATTCAGTAAGTGCCAATAAGTTCCATAGAGAATTTCAGTGTGCGTGAGGGGTGCTCCTGTAGCAGCGAAATCCAAGGCTGGTCGACCAGGGGCTGCCAGCCTTCTCACAGGGGAGGAGCGCGCACCTCTCTGAGATGAATACAGTTACACATAACAGGGTAGTGACGTCTGTGGAATTTATGGACGGTTGGTCACCCTAGTGTGCGTTGTGTCCTTGGCCCTTCATTACGGCGGACTGGGGAGCCACGGTGCACAGTTTGGGAATCACAAGTTTTAAAAGTATTGCCAGAGTTTTCCGCAGTGTAACTACGTCATTAATAATTTAAATATATATGTGATAGTACCCCTGTAACAGACAGTGGCAGTTAACATTACAGCGTGAAAACAAGCGTTGTTTTTATACACTAATGTGTGCTTTGTAATTAGGAGAGGGGGTTGATTTAGTTTTATTTTCCCCACCTCCATGTTAACGCTGCCAAATGCTTCATCAAAGCAGGCCATGGCACTCGTATGATAAAGAAGTTTATTTAAAGTGTTTTTCTAACAATAGCCGTGTTTGTGATAGTATTTTCGTCTCCAAACACATTTTGCTTGTGGTTTAACGTACGCCTCCTATGCATGTCATTAACTGTTTGTGCGGCACACATTTAAAGTGCTCTTACCGCAGGCGGTGTTATGACGTTGTCACAAAGGTGTTCAGGAACATTTACAAGGATACGGAAGACATTATCCCCGCCTTTAACGGCAGGAAGTTGCCGATATAGGGGCAAAAACGGCGTTCATAATATGCTTTATAAATTGCAGTGGAACGTAATGTTAGATATAAAGACATATAACATACGTTTCGATTGGAATTTGTAGAACATAGGGGCATATTATCAAGGACGGTCGATACATTTTCGCCGCTTTTATCGACAAGAACTTGCCGATAAAGCGGCATTAACGGGCTTGATAATATGCCCTATGGAAATCCTATCGAAGCCCATGTGAGATGTGAAAACATCTAACATGGGCTTCGACAGGAATTCCATACAGTAAATTATGAAGTCCATTATTGCCGCTTTATCGGCAGTTTCCTGCCGATAAAAGCGGCGATATTGTATCGCCCGTCCTTGATAATATGGCCCATATTATGAAGGCGATTATCGTCGGTTTTAGAGCAGCGTTCTGCCGATAAAAGCGACGTTAAATTATCTCGTCTTCTTCATAATATGCCCCAAGTATTGCCGCATTCTTTAATAATTGTTCTGAAAATGCGGCGATACTTTAGCTTATGAATAGAGCTCTTTTTGGTACAATGAGGTAGTTCTGAAAAGAACTTTTTGTTTTTTTGAGTTTTGTTGTTTTTTTACTTTTTTTTTAGTTTTGGACACGTTTTTTATTCTTTATAATTTGTTAAACTGGAGCCGAATTTTTGAACTGTAAAACAGGAACATAAGAAGTTGTTAAAAAATTAGATACATTCGAATCTTTCATGGTCATGAATTCTTCTTTCGACAAGAGTGAGGCTCTGCTCCCCGTACACAATCATTCCTTCACACTTGTTGCATTTCATATGCACTTTCGACAAAAATGGTTTCAACTCCAACTGTGCAGTAGATGGAGATACAGGTCCTCTTCTCGATGAAGTACTGGCCACAGCTGGTGGTAGTTCTGTTGCCAGAGCTCTTGTCGCTGCCTGTGCATATTGCACAGGATGGACTTGGCTCACATGTCTCTTCATGGTATGAATCGAAAAGGAATACTTTTTGGAAGGATTACCTCTTGAAAGTACTGTGTCACAAATTGTGCAAGTTACTTTCGGAGCATTTACTTTTTTTTGATCTTGAGGATAGGTGAAAAATTGCCAGATGAAAGATTCTTTTTTTTTCTTTAAAGATACACAAACATTTTCTTCAGATTCCGAGGATGAATTGTGTGCGGCAGCCATTTCAGCAAAGTCTCCGGAAAGATGAAAAACGTTCTTCTCCGTTCAGTGCCAAATAGATAGTGAGGGAAGTTGGTGGTTTCTGGAAAATTGCAGAATAGAAACTACTATGAACCAATAGGAAGTGTTCTTTTCAAGTCACATGATTTGACATGCGCGTATTAAGACGTATACGTGGTGACGGAATCCGGACACGTACGTCATTTGGAAGTATCGGTCTAATTTAATGAAGTTTTAAAATGTGAAAAGGAGGAAAGGTAGACATTCTCTGATGTTGTATACCTTCATATGGGGTCTCAAGAACAATACCGATAAAGTATACATCCTTTTTTTAATCTTTAAAAATACCGGGGTGCACGCACGCGGTCGCGCACCACCGTTCGTTTTCCAACATTTAGTGAGAAGTCTGAAAACGTTAAAAAGAAGGTAAGGTAAAGACTTCGTAAACCACTAAAGATTTATAAGGAGTCCCGAAACAATTCTGACAGTGAAGAAAAGTTTGTAATCCTATGGAAACATTTCTCGAAATACTATGATAAAACTATAGAATACATTGAAAATATAGTTAATAATTCGCATTTTAAAAACCTTTGAAATTCACTGAAAAAACCATAGGTTTTATACACGTTATAGTTAGGAAGTAGCATTTGAAAACCCTATGAAATTCACTGAAAAAACCATAGGTTTTACACACGTTATAGTTAGGAAGTAGCATTTAAAAAAGCTATGAAATTCACTGAAAAAACCATAGGTTTTACACCAGTTATAGTTAGCTGGAAATTTTACTCGCATAAAACCATTGAAATTCCCACGTTATAGTTAGTTGGACTCACTATAACTTGCGCGTGCAATGCACTGCTGATGACGTCACATATTACATCACTCAAGACATGGTCAGTGACATCACTCATGACATCACTGATGACACCATCCAGTGAATGTATGTCTTTCTGAAAAATTAATATTAGTGAGTAATGTTTAAATTTTTAAATATATGTATTATTGTTTCACTTTGTGTATAAGTGGCTGCATGGGTTGGTGAGTAGCTACATGTGTATGTATATGGGTTATTAGATGCTTTTCTTAGTATCAGTATGAGTGTTTGTATGGTTTGGTGGGGGTATTATTTAGCACATAGATGCATGAATGACTGACTTTCTCTTTGTATGTGTTTTGAAGACAGCATATGTACAGGACTGTATGGGTGGATGAGTGTGTATATGTGTGTGCTAGTGAGTGAATGACTGTCTCACTAGTGTCTTTATCAGTAACTACATATGTTTTAATCTAGTATATGTGAATATTGATGTATATAAGTGAGTATATGTGAGAGTAAGAGATTGTAAGAGTTCCTGTTTAAATAAGTATGTGTTTCTATAAGTGATTGTTTAAGAGAGTAAGTATGTGTACGTTTCCTTAGAAGTAAGGTGGTAGTGTGTGTATATCTGTATATGCAAGTAAATAGATGTTCAATAGTTTATTTGCATGTGTGAGTATGTGTGTGAATAACTTTTGGATGACTGTCGGTATGTAACAGGATGTATAGGTGTATCACTACATATGATGAGTGAGTATATGTATGAGTGACTATATAAAACTGTTTGTGAATGACTGGATGTGTATATAGATGGTGGAATTATTTAATTGGTTGTCGTAACTGATATGGGTATCTCCATTGTTTTGAAAATGTTAGTTTCTATTTTTGAATATGTGTTTCAAGGGTTACATTACAGTGAAAGGAGGTCTGTCACTCTGTCACAAGGATGGTGTCATCAGTGATGTCATGAGTGATGTCACTGACCATGTCTTGAGTGATGTAATATGTGACGTCATCAGCAGTGCATTGCACGCGGAAGTTATAGTGAGTCCATCTAACTATAACGTGGGAATTTCAATGGTTTTTGCGAGTAAAATTTCCAGCTAACTATAACTGGTGTAAAACCTATGGTTTTTTCAGTGAATTTCATAGGTTTTTTAAATGCTACTTCCTAACTATAACGTGTGTAAAACCTATGGTTTTTTCAGTGAATTTCATAGGTTTTTTAAATGCTACTTCCTAACTATAACGTGTGTAAAACCTATGGTTTTTTCAGTGAATATATATATATATATATATATATATATATATATATATATATATATATATATATATATATATATATATATCTCCAACACTGTGAGTTGCCCCAAAAGGGAGAGTCCAAACAGGTACGTGCATTATTCCAAATATTTATTGATGGCAGCAAACAGCTAGGTACTGCAATGTGGCGGCATCGTCCTCATTCACAAGCCAGACACGTTTCGGGAGACCACTACCTTCCTCAATGGCAGAAGTCTTGTGCATCACAGGCAGCTTTCCGCACCATATATATTCCCAGAATCCAGCCCCAGTGGGTGGGGCCATGAGTATAGCCTTGTGGTCCTGGTAGTGCTGGAAATAAATTATAACCTCCAGTGAGTCCGTTGAATGCACGATAATATGTATAAAAATATTAAAACATCCCAGTGGATTGATGCTGTCCCACGCTAAGATTCCTGCTGTGCTCTGCAGCTGACACCTTTGAAGCACCGCCTCCCGTTATGCAAATGAAGTCTCCTGACTCCATCACGGGCCCGCTTCTATGCGGTGGATCTCTCCCGCGGCTGGGCTCAGCCGCCATATATCCAATTCTATGAGTTGCCCCAAAAGGGAGAGCCCAAACAGGTACGTGCATTATTCCAAATATTTATTGATGGCAGCAAACAGCTAGGAACTGCTATGCAGCGGCATCGTCCTCATTCACAAGCCAGACGCGTTTCGGGAGACCACTCCCTTCCTCTATGGCAGAAGTCTCGTGCATCGTAGGCAGCTTTCCGCACCATATATGTTCCCAGAATCCGGCACCAGTGGGCGGGGCCATGAGCATGGCCTTGTGGTCCTGGTAGTGCTGGAAAAAAATGATAACCTCCAGTGAGTCAGTTGAATGCACGATAATATGTAAAAAAATATTAAAACATCCCAGTAGATTGATGCTGTCCCACGCTAAGATTCCTGCTGTGCTCTGCAGCTGACACCTTTGAAGCACCGCCTCCCGTTATGCGAATGAAGTCTCCTGACTCCATCACGGGCCCGCTTCTATGCGGTGGGTCTGTCCCGCGGCTGGGCTCAGCCACCATATATCCAACACTATGAGTTGCCCCAAAAGGGAGAGTCCAAACAGGTACGTGCATTATTCCAAATATTTATTGATGGCAGCAAACAGCTGGAAACTGCAATGTGGTGGCATCGTCCTCATTCACAAGCAAGACGCGTTTTGGGAGACCACTCCCTTCCTCTCTGGCAGAAGTCTCGTGCATCGTAGGCAGCTTTCCGCACCATATGTATTCCCAGAATCCGGCCCCAGTGGGCGGGGCCATGAGCATGGCCTTGTGTTCCTATTAGTGCTGGAAAAAAATGATAACCTCCAGTGAG
Source organism: Lissotriton helveticus (assembly GCF_964261635.1). NCBI lineage: Eukaryota > Metazoa > Chordata > Amphibia > Caudata > Salamandridae > Lissotriton > Lissotriton helveticus. The sequence goes on along the minus strand of NC_136067.1, from coordinate 764,052,650 downwards.
TCCGTTGAATGCACAATAATATGTATAAAAATATTAAAACATTCCAGTGGATTGATGCTGTCCCATGCTAAGGTTCCTGCTGTGCTCCGCAGCTGACACCTTTGAAGCACCGCCTCCCGTTATGCAAATGAAGTCTCCTGACTCCATCACGGGCCCACTTCTATGCGGTGGGTCTCTCCCGCGGCTGTGCTCAGCCGCCATATATCCAACACTATGAGTTGCCCCAAAAGGGAGAGTCCAAACAGGTACATGCATTATTCCAAATATTTATTGATGGCAGCAAACAGCTAGAAACTGCAATGCAGCGGCATCATCCTCATTCACAAGCCAGACGCATTTCGGGAGACCACTCCCTTCCTTGTAGCAGCGAGCCTAGCCGCGAAGACGCCCCGCTGCTTGTGTGCGGCTCTGCAGCGCTGGAAATCCAGCGAGCTGCGAGGACAGAGTGCGCATTGTTGTGGGACTTTGGTATTGCAGCAAAAGAAGTGTCTTCAAGTTTCCAAGCAACCCACATGGGTAAGAGACTTTGCAAGCATGGCAGCACCCACTGGGGGTACAATGGGGGACTTCAAGTACCAAGAGGCAAAGCGGTATACGCCCACTGGGGCGGGACTGTGTGTAAACCTTCATCAGTGTTCCCAAAATGGCAGCCGTGACTTTATTATTTTTGCCAGTGAACAAGCAAACAGTGCTTTCCGAAACGCGTTTGGCGGTGTCCTGCAATTGGGACAATGAGAGCTGATGTTGCTACAGCCCACTATATATAATAACCTCTCCTGTGTGTGGCGTTTTCTACAGGGCAACTTGTTATTGATGGATATATATATATATATATATATATATATATTCACTGAAAAAACCATAGGTTATAGACCATATATAGTTAGGGATTAGCATTTAAAAAACCTTATTTTACTCACACAAAACCATTGAAATTCCATATATAGTTAGTTGCACTAACTATATATTGCGCACCCGCAATCCACTGCTGATGATGTCACATATTACATCATTCATGACATGGTCAGTGACATCACTGATGACATCACTGATGACATCTCAAATGACATCACTGATGACATCACTGATGACAACATCCAGTGACTATGTTTCTGTAAAGTTAAAATATGTCTTACATATTGAAGAATGAGTGGATGTATAAGTGTCTGGACGAAGGATTTAGTAGGTGCATGACTGAATGTATGAGTGAGTGATTAAATGTGTCTCACTGAGTGCATGGGTTAGTGACTAAACTGTCTTAATTTGTGCATCATTATGTCTGTTGTTCTGTAAACTGCTGCATGTGTTGATCAGTAGCTATATGAGTAACTATATGGGTTATTGATTGATTGCCCAAGTATTTGCATGGGAGACTGAGTGTGTGTGTGGCTGGATGGGAGGTGTGTGACTCTGTACAGATCAATGTGTACTTGTATCAATGATTGTATAAGAGAGTAAGTATGTGTTAGTATATGGTTGAAAACGTAAGGTGCTCTATGTTTAACTGTATAGAGTAGAAAATGGAAGTGTGATTGATTCTTTACAGGACTGACTAGGTGTGTGAGTAACTCCATGGATGAGTGGCAGAGTGTGAGTGTCTGTATAGGTGTATGAGTGCATATGATTGTGTTGTAAACATGAGTGATTGTATGTATGAATGATTGTATGGGTGAATGAGTGAATGTGTGTGTAGACGTAGGAATCAGTGAGTACGTATGTAGTAACTAGTATTGGTGTGTCAATGGTTTCAAAAATTATACTCTGTTTTTAACACTGGGTGAAACAGAGGTTATATTAAAATGTGAGGAGATGCATTGTATTGTCACATGAATGATATCATCAGTGATGTGATCATTGATGTCAAGTGAGATGTCATCAGTGATGTCATTTGAGATGTCATCAGTGATGTCATCAGTGATGTCACTGACCATGTCATGAATGATGTAATATGTGACATCATCAGCAGTGGATTGCGGGTGCGCAATATATAGTTAGTGCAACTAACTATATATGGAATTTCAATGGTTTTGTGTGAGTAAAATAAGGTTTTTTAAATGCTAATCCCTAACTATATATGGTCTATAACCTATGGTTTTTTCAGTGAATTTTTAAGGTTTTGTAAATGCTAATTCCTAACTATATATGGTCTATAACCTATGGTTTTTTCAGTGAATTTCATTGGTTTTTTAATAGCTAATATCAAAACCTTTACAATGTATTATTCTTTAAAAAGAAAAATATTTTTTACATGTTTTTTATACAATTTTTTTTTTATTTTTTTTTGTTTCGCTCCCAGTACGCGTACCGGTTAGCTTCCCGTTAGCTCAATCCGGAGGCGCGACCCGGTACGCGAACTGGTAAACGTTCCTTTAGCGCACCTCTCGCGTTACAAAACAACATCGCGACGCTTCGCGTCAGCATGACGTTTCGCGTTCTCGCGTAATACGTCATATTACGTACTACGTTAGCGTACCCGGAAGCGCACCGGTACGCGAACCGGAAGCGATCCGCGGCGCGGCGCCGACCGCGTAATGTAAACATAGCAGGTCATGTGACTCGATAATAACACTTTTCATTGGTTCATTTCACTTTTGGTTTCCTAATGATGTAATACAAGGTCATGTGATCTAAAATGGACACTTTTCATTGGTTTAGAACTTTTGTTTTTCCCAAATGATGAAAACCCCTCCTTCTTTCATCACTCTGACTTTCATCTTGGTGAGAGAAAGACCCTTTATTGAGACTTTGTGATGGCTTCATTAGTAGCTTCAGCTGGTGCTAGCCCACCACCTCCACCAAATCCAAGAAAGAGAGGACCACCTGCAGAAGTAATTCTGCAAGAAGAGGAAGAACAGGAAGAGGAGGAAGAGGAGGAAGAGCATGAGTTTTTGCCAGAGGAGCCCAGGAGGTACAATCGACAGGAGAATTATATCTGGCAATTCTACAGAATTCCTGAGGGGCAAAAGAAAGTGAATGCTCGTTACGTGTTTTGCCGCATATGCGGTGACAGATTGTCAAGGGGCACCGATAAAAAATATAGTTATGGGAATCATACTATGCATCGGCATATGAGTAGGTGGCACCCAAATAACTATAGTGCTGCCCAGCTACGTGACCAACAACAACATCCCCTCCAAATGGCAAGAAGATCGGTGGTTCCAGAGGTGTCGGGACCAGAGGCGAGGGAGGTGATTCCAAACATCCAAATGTTGTTTGGTCACGTAAAACAAGTGTGCGTGGAATGTGGCGCTTTCATCTGCTACAGAGAAAGTAGCATCACTTTGATTTTGCGAGCAATTCAAAATCATATTGATGTTTGCACAAAACGCACCAAAAAATAAATTCTTTTTTTTTTTTTGCTCCTGTTGAGCCCTTTATAATGGATCGTTTTTGTTTCCCCCCCCCCAAAAAAACCAAAAATTTTTTAAAAACGTTCAGAAAATACAAAAAAAGTAAAAAAATGTTCAAAAAATACTAAAAAAAATATAAAACAACAAAAACATAAAAAAAAAAGTTCTTTTCAGAACTAACTCCCCATTATAAAAAAATTGGTAGAAAATTTGGAACTCTGCCAACCTGTATTTCTCTTAGTTCGCTCCCGGAGCGCTACCCGGTACGCGTACCGGAAGCTAACCAAAAAAATATTTTTTAAAAAAGAACAGTAACTATAAGGGAAGGAAATACACAGTTATGTTAAAAGAAAGACAGCTCTAGGGAGTAAAATAAGGATACTGTTACCTACAATCCACTGTTGATGATTTCACATATTACATCATTCATGACATGGTCAGTAACATCAACAGCAGTGGATTGTAGGTAACAGTATCGTTAGTTTACTCCCTTTAGCTGTCTTTCTTTTAACATAACTGTCTATTTCCTTCCCTTATAGTTACTGTTCTTTTTTAAAAAACATTTTTTTGATCAGTCATAAACAGTGACATTAATAGAAACAGAGAGAGTGAACAAGAGTGAAGAACTATGGTCCTCCTGAGCCACCCTCAGAAAACCAAGGGGGTCAAGATACATCTACCGTGCCCCCTTCTACCTATTCTGAACATTATTTGCCCTCCATCTTGTATCTTGATTCGAACGAAACACAAAATGGTGGACTGCCATAACGCTGCTGGTTTGCGAACCGGGCAACTTCCCAGGAAGCGGTCCCCAAAAAAAAAAAGTTGGGAAAGTAATTCACAGACACTAAGAGTAATAGAGATGGAGTGAGTGAACAAGACTGAGGAACTATGAGAACAGAGGGACTGAGAAAAAGAGTGGAAGGAGTTGAGTAAATAGGTAATAGAGAAAGGAATGAGGAAAGTAGCAAAGGCAGGAAACTGAGGATTAAAGAAGTGAAGCAGTGGATCTAATAGTAGGTGAATGTGATAGAAATGTAACGAAAAGAGTACAACTATTTACCTTGTAATTGCTGTTAAATTAATCACATTTTATTTCTATACTTTCAATCTGTGAAAGAGAGAACCAACATTTAAAAAAAAAGTAAAATATGTATTTAAAAATTACAAAAGACAAGGGAAAATATTGAAGGACAAATAGTTTTTCAACAACTTTGACACTGACAGAAGCTTCTGCTTCTCCAGGTCCTCTACACAATGCTAAAGATATACATTTTAAACTAACAGTATCTTGATGCAGATGAAGTGAGGACTATCTTAAAACATGGTGCATCTTTTGCATTGCTCTTGTTTCAGAAAAGTGTCGCTTCAGTATGCCAATAACATGTCTCCTATCCAGAGATTTGTTTGAGGTGAGGCCTACTCAGAGTTCAAGATGAGATTTACACTTGTTGAAGTGTACAGAGGAGATAATATCTGTGAAAGTCTACTAATGAAGTGAGTCATGTCCACTGCACTCTTCAACAAAGTAGAAACCTCCTATGTTTCCCTGGACAGACCTAAACTTGATCTGCACAATGTGATACGTAATGATAGGAAACTCAAGTGTTGTAATTGAAATATGTGCAATTTATTTTGCTCATTTCACAATCACATCACTTGTGTTTCCTTTGCTTAGGTATCTCATTGTGCAGATGTAGTCCAGCATATGAAAGATTACGTAGAAGTGCAGCACTGCATACAATAAATTTAACACTTACAGAAAACTCACCTTCTCCATGCCTCCTACACAGTTCTACATATACATCATAAATGCAAACAGTACAGAATTAATTATACATGTTAAATGGTTTATTTTTGCTGTTCTCAGAATGTATCAAAATTCACTAAAAACAGTGACTTGAAGGTATTCATCATGTAACAGCGGGGAAAAAAAAACACAATCAAAATGATTGTGTTTAAAAAAACCCATACAACATCAGAAAATAAAATTCAGAACTCCTTAAAGTTAACTTACTTTCCATGACGTCCAAGGATGTCCTATGAACAACTTACACTCTTTTGTGCTGTTATTACTTTCAGCCCGCCACTTTCTGAAAGAAAACCTCCATCGTTTTTAAAAACACGTTACATGCAATAAATGACTTCTTGCTCTCTACCACTATTTTCCACAAGGCCAAATCTAGTCAGAGATATTTATAACTCTTGGATTTCTTGTAAGCCAATCCCATCATTTGGCATTTCCGCAACTTTCAGAATTAAAATGTTGAAGATCATTTTCACAATCCTGGAATAGTAATATCTTCCCCTTCTTGGTCAGTCATGTTCTACATTTCCTATGACACTGATACTGCTTAATATGAAGCAGACTTACACTACCTCTATGAGTACTACAATTATTTAATTCTCTACATCACTTTTAATCACAAAGCAATGTAAAACAGTAGACAGCATTGCAGACTTACATTCCCTCTACTCCATGTTTTGATTGGCTGCTTCAATTAGCTTATGAAAAGAAACAATTTTTCTGAACTCATTTAAAGTGCACATACATCTCCATGATGTCCAATCCTTTGATTAGAAGTTATGTCTCTGAACTACACTTATCCTCAAGGCCAAATTGTGTAGGAGCCATTAGAACTTCTTGAAATTCCACAGATCATATCCCGAGATTATTTTCCTAATATTTTGGTTTTAAAAACACCAGGTAAGAGTTTTTAAGGTCATACGGCAATTTTTTTTTGAAAATTAAAACAGAATCATTGCAGAATGACCAGCCATTTCTAGACTTTAAATAAGCTGTGTAATGTCCTGATGATATTGAAGGGCCGTCATGATATATAATTGCTGTAGTTACAAAAGTCCTTCCTGATATTGACAACTGCGAAGCTACAAAATTTTTTATTAAAGTTGTCAATTTTGTTCCATCAGGCCTACATCGTTGGAACATTAAAATGACGTACTGGCCATATTTTCGTATAAATAATGTGGACATCATTTCAGATTTACATTGGCTACACTCCATGCTGTGATTAGCAGCTTTTACTAGCTTATTAAAGGAGACTGATTTACTGTCTGGCAAAGTTAAATATATAAATCTTTCTGAGTCTACACTAGTAGTACTTGATACCATACAGTTCTCGCAGTCATGCTGCCATTGATAAGAAAGCCCAAACAGCTGATCTACATCTACACCTTCAGCATGTAATACATCAAGCATATACATTAAAAACTCCTGACAATCTTGCTGAATATTTTGAGAGAATTGTGTTTGCCCTGAACATCTGTCTAACAGGTTTCGAATTTCAGACACACTTTCTATTTTTGTTCTATCTGTGCTACATTTCTCTAACACAGAATTCAACAAACTGCAAAATCTTTGATCAGAATTGACCACAATCTCTTCTTTTACATTTTTTAGAGAAAACAAAACATTCATTACTACATTAGCATAGCAGTTGACACCAGAACTGTTTTCAAACTGAAAACCAACAACATCTTCAACAGAATCCTCTTTGTTTCTGCTTGTAATTTTAGGTTCATTCACTTTTTGTCTTTTTGCTACAACCTCCCCAGTATTGTTCTCATTTCTTCGTTTCCGGCCTACCAGACGTTTCTCAAACAAAGGAAACTGAGGCAAATGTGGCGCATACTCTCTTCTTAACCTATTGTATTCCTTAACACAATCTAGATCTGCACAAATGTTTCTGACATCACACTCAATCAAGTACAATCCCGATAAAGTTCTAACTCGTGACAATGCCACATATGCCATACCCTCCTTGAACACAGAACTGCCAATATTCACCAATGCAGTGTCTACACTTAAACCTTGCGATTTATGAATTGTCACCGCATATGCCAAGCAAACAGGGAACTGCTTACGGCGAACATATAAGTCTTTTACAAGCAAAAATCTAGCAGAACAACGAGCAATTAGCTGTACTTCCTCAATGCCATCAAATTTAATTTTTAAAAATTCAATTCCATCTCTATTTCTGTATTTCACAAAATCAACAACATTACCCATTGATCCATTTACCAGACCTCTTTCAACATGTAAATTCCTTCTTAAAATTATACGGCAGTTCAAGCACACATTCAGAGTCTTTTCAAAACCTGCAGTTTTAGATATAGTCTTCTCTAATGAATCCAATTTTGATTTCAGATTCTCAGACAAAATAATTGTTGATCCCATATGCTCTACTCTATCAATAGCTTCCACTTTCACAATCTCTTGCTTTTCTAAATGCAACATTTTGTTGTTAAATTTGGCACATTCTGCAAGAGTTGGCATCAAACATATTCCAGATTTCTTATCAGTAATTTTCTGAAAAATATTCTCAGGCACAACATCTTGTTCTGGATATAAATTTGACAGTAATCGTGCATGTAAAGCTTCTTTTCCATGCTCGGTCACTTTTCCAATTCTAACATCTTGTAGAATAGTCTTGTAAACTTCATCCTTTGCCTGACGCATATTTTCATGCAGTTCAGCATAATTGAAGTTTAACCATATATTGACGTTGCCAATGCTGCCTAGGCACTTCCTGGTATCTTCATGCGTGAGCATTTTGAACACAGGTTGCCCTTTCACTGGTGTCAGCTGCAGAAGATCTCCGAAAACAATGATGTGTTTGCCACCAAATAACACATCATACTCTGTTTTGAGAACTTCTTGCATCCTCAAATGCACAAAGGCAAGCATGACATTGGAAACCATGCTTACTTCGTCAATGATAAGAAGTTTCATTTTCCTCAAGATTCTTGAAACTTCAAAACAAGCATCTCCAGATAGCTTGTGATATTCTAATTTGTTGTCATGCTCCACTGGCAGCATCAGTAAACGATGTAAAGTAATCCCTTTAATATTATGTGCTGCCAGTCCAGTTGGAGCAGTGACAACACAAGACAGCGATGACTCTGTCCTTTCCTGCAAATAGCATGAAATTGCTTTAATGAGGAAACTTTTTCCAGTTCCCGCTTCTCCACTCACGTACAGTCGGACAGGCTTCAACGACGTACATGAGCACTCTTTCTTATCATGACTTAATCCATGATCAATTTGCATGGTAACTTCGTCATATATTTTCCTCTGCTCAACGTTGAGTTGCCTTTCCAACTCTTCTAAGTTAACCGCATCCTCTTGAGCATGTGCCATGGCTCTTTCCACCTCATTCATAGCAGTGGCAGCTTCATTTTCAATAAGAGGTCCTCCTAGTGGATCCTGACTCAATGAAGCAGAACTCTGACTGTCCTGAGAACTGTCTCTGGCAATCTCGGCTGCAATCGTTGCTTCCTGCTCAATTTCCGCATTCAACATTTCTACATATTTGGGAAAAGCAGGACATTCTATGGTCTCCTTGGCGGCATTGAAAGAGTCTTCATAACAGAGGAAATCTCCAAGCAGTTCCTCTTCTGCACGCCAAGGCTTGAAAAGTTGCAAAAGTGCTAAATAGAAAAACTCCTTTTTTTCAGGAGATTCGCCACTCAATTTTCGATGGTTTATCAAGTGGCATTTTCTTTGCTTCACCAGACATCCCTCACTTCCTATTACAGCATACACTCCTTTCTCAGTATCTTCTTTGATGTTCCTCTTGAACATGTAATTTTGCAGAACCTCATACAGACAAACATTCTCTAGGTGACTGCTTCGATTTGGATAATATGTATCCAACATGTTTGTCTTCAAAATGTCGGTACTGTTTGGCTCCTTTTCCGCCAAATACTCAATTTCCCGCACAGGTTTGAGAACTCGATTACGCGTTGCAGCAAGACCAAGACTCGCCCAAACGATACTCCTGGACTTGGCATAGAGACTTGCTGAAGACAACCGGTCAGAACATTCGTACGCTCCGATTTCTCGATGCGACAACATCTTCAGACTGAAACTGTACAACTTCTTGCTGAGGCTCTTTTCATGGCAAATGTCCTCCCACATATCCTTCAATTCTGTCTTCTCTTTTTTGGTGATGTAAGACGTCACATACCGAGCCACAGCCATACAGTTATCAGCCACAAACTGTATATCCATGTTAGCATTCCACATGGACAAAATCACCGGGTTGTAGTCGTTGATGTACTTGGACTCTTCGTTCCTCTTCAAATTGTAAGTGTTTTTAGGTGATTTCTTCATGACATTGTGTCGCAGCGAAGACATCAAACTGTTTACTCTTCCTTTAGAAATCACCGGTCGTGGAAAGCCGAAACGACATTTAGTGTAGAACTTGTCCTTGTTTCGGAATTTACGACGGCAGTACTTTCCACATCGATGGCTTTGGAAACGCAGAACTTTTTCTCTTAGGCTTTTCTTCTCCTTTGCGTTTGGAACAGCACACGTAGAATACTGTTGGATGAAACTCATCACTGAGTCATCTGGATCCGTTCCAAATTTAGGTGCATCCTTGATCCACAGCAACATATGTATATGAGGAGCACCTCTTGCTTGGTACTCCTTTCTCCAGAAGAAATCCAACACCTCTCCAAGAGGTGGATTCTTCTTATTCATGATGAAAGACATCATAGCTTCAAATCTATGATTGAAGTACCTACATACATTGACTGGATCCAAAGAGCACAGTTCTCCGGGTGTCTTGAATTCGATGTTTTCTACGTTAGCATTTGCCTCTCGTAGAAATTCAAGTAAGTCTTCCCAGCCATACTCGGCACAGCTCAGAGTGAGGAACCATGTGGGAGTACCTAAGTTCCTCAGCATACATTTTAAATCACCATGACGACGGTACCAGTACTCATTAGTACCACGCTGACACGCCATGAGATTAATCAGGTGAGAATCCAAAATACTATCTTGGACATTCACTTTATCCATAAAATCACTTGCCGAGATGTTTTGCATGTGTATACCACTTTTCAAGATGTGGTTCACTGCATATGACAGTCCAGACAGATCGCTTTCAAACAGGAGATGAAACAAATATGGAATGCATTGTCGAAACCTAGCATCTCCTGCATACAATCGCAAAGTCCGGTATTCAGAAGCAGGAATTTGATGAGGTCGCTCATCATATCTTCCTCCCTGACCTGTTGGAAAAAGCTGTGGGAAACACCGAGCTTCCAAACTTTCCTCCCAAACACTAATGGGACTCCCTTTGGCTTGTTTCATTTGAAACAACTCAATAGCATTCCCCATGACTTCCTTTGAATGCAAAGGATGAACACTATAATGTTCATATATTTCCTCACTAGTAGAGGGTTCTACTTTCTCAATTTGACCAGCACACAAATCGCTATCCTCTTCCTCACTTACTTCCTCTTCTTCAACATATACATTCTTATAGTATTTATTATTTTTTTTCAAATACAATGTTGCCTTTTTAACTTTCCTAACATCTACTAAATCTTGCCATATTTTCTTATTCTTTGTCGGAACCCCATTAACTAAGATAACCAGAGGTTCCTCTTCCACTTTTTCTACTCCAATTGTGTTAATGTTTTTCTTCAAATCTAGAGGCAAATAAACAACTCTTCCCTTTAATCCTCTCTGTAAATCTGATGGAGGCAATTTCCCTGTCTTTGGCTCCATTCTTACAATAGCCTGAAAGGGATGGATACTTTGAATCAAAATAGATTCATAAGTATTTAAATCCTTCAATTCAGAAGGAATCTCAACCAATTCCAGATTATTATGAACTGCTCTAGCAGGCATCTGGTTTTGTTTTAATTTGTTACAACAATAAGTACACACACGTTGATCCAATCCCAAATCAAAACAATTTTCTACCATCAAGTATGTTGCAAAATCCTTCCATTCACTATTATTTTCCCTTTCACTTTTTGCATATAAATCCACTAACTTAGTCTGATTCTTATAATAAGTGCGTCGACAACACACACAAGTGAAATTAGGCCTCTCACTTGATTTCATGTCAAACGTCGCAATTTCCCTCTGGAAATTATCTGTACTGGAAACATGTACAGTATCTTCCAAATGACCCTCTATTTCTTGCTCAATTTCAACATTCTCCTCTTTACTTCCAAAGTAACAAAACTCAATTTCTTCACATATATTCCTCACATCTATTTCAGAACCATGCAGAAGAGCAGCACATAATTGTTTCAGCATAATTGCTGGACTCTTAGCATAATACAACAGTCTAACTAACTTCCTCACTTTGTTATGATGCACTGCTAGCATCCTGAAATGATGAAAAACACTCTGGCATACTCTCCTGGAAAGACAAGCCAGTGAATGACCATGCAAACCTGTCACTTCTCTCACTCTGCAAGGATCTAATTCTTGCAACAACCTCATTTTCTGCTTCAAACTTTTCTTGTTAAATGACCGTACAAAATCACAAAGCAAATTGATAGAATCCTGTCGCACACTACAAATACTACTACACTTCCAGGTGTACACAGGACCCTTAGCACGTCTTCCTAAAACCTCATTACCTAACAACTCTTCTGCCTCTGTTGTCACAAGTTTTTCTTTTTCAACTGGACAACCATCTTTCACTTCATAAGCACGACCACTGATGTCAACTGCATGCACCAAATCATTATCCTGGAAATAACTCTCTTCATTAAAAAATGCCTCACAGCTTGAACTATGTATCCATTCTCCAGAAAAAACTTCACAAAAATTACTACGATTAACTATTCTCTTCCATCTACTATTTCTTTTGAAATCAAAAATTGCCTTGTTTAGCTTCCTAATTCTATTGATTATCAAAATAAATAACTTACGTTTAATTTCAAAAGCCTGATCAATAACTTTCTCAACTTTTTTTTTTCTCCTATAAAAAACTAATTTCTGTTGACCTTTCTTAATATTTTTTAACAAATTGCCAATTATCCTGTTACGGAACATTCGTTTACGAATCTCCGTAAACTGTTGTTTCCTTCTACTATCATGCACAGATTTATCTCTTGCTCTAGCAGTAACATTTTCATTTGTCCTTTTCTTTCCATTTGATTTACTTGTGTTGTTATGGATTGAAACATTTTCTGTACTAATATTTTTTTTATTAGAAATATTTTTTATGAAATATTTAGAGCTCTTACCCGGTGCTTTCTTCATCGCTTGAGAAATCTTTTTGTTAGAGGACTGCTGCATTTTTTTTTTCTCCTGCTGTCTTTGACGTTTTGCAGCCTTCATCTCTCTTATTTTTGTAGGCATAGTTGAATCTGAGGAAAAATATAATAAAAATGTTAATAAAAAAATATTATCAAACAGTAAATCAGTAATAGTGATCAAAAACATAACACACTACTTGACATTTTAAATAGAAGATTTTTTAGTCCTTGCAAATTTACAATACAGAAGTAGCAGAAAAGAAATGAGATTTATATTTATGTTACCTATGCTATTTTATATGTGAATCTGATCTAATTTTATGAGCATATTTTAATATTTTATTGAAGACACTACACATAACCTGTTTTTGAAGGTGTCTTTATTTTTAAATTAAACGGTTTACCTTTTTACTTTTTATTGATTATAAATTTTAAAAATAAATGTTTATAATTCCAAAGGCTCAAGCAGGTCATCTTCCCATCCTATATCATATAATTCGGACAAATCTGCATCCTCATCACGCTCTTCTTCATCCTCAGGATTTAAATCATCCAATGGATCAACATCCACTGATGTTTCAATTACAAGTTCAATGATGAGGTCAAAATCAACTGATTGCAGATTGTCGCTCATGTTGAGGTTGTCTTTATCTTTAAAGAAAGACAACAACAATGAGATGTTGCAGAGTAAGAGACAAATCTCACAGATTATAATAGTAAAATTATTTAACAAGAGTAACATTTTGCAGCTATTATTTAGCCATGTCCAGCGATGCTGAGCAGGTGAAGCCTATGTCTAATTTTTCACTGAACAGGACTCATCTGTTCTTAACCTTGGATAAGCCTCAACGACTCTGTGTCCCCTGCACATACTCAAATGTTAAAGTGCAGATTTATATTAAATGGCACATCCCCAGGCATGCACCAGTTAATGTGCACCACTGCTTTACCACCCATGGTGTGCCGCATTTACAATCAGATAGGAGAAAGCTGCTTCAAAACCCTGCACCTGCTTGAAGCTGGCATAGGTCTTGACGCAGCATTGTATAGATGGGGCACCCCTGATCCTTGCTGGAGCTGCATCGCACTTACGATACAACTCCAGCAATGCGCCACCTTTACAGCACAGATGCGTCACACATCTGTGCCTTTTTTGCCCCATGCTGCGCCGCATTGTAAATGCAGCACACCATGGGTGGCGGAACAGTGGCGCAGGATGACTGTCACATCCCTGGGGATGCGCCACTCATCATAAATCTATCCCTAAGCTTCTTATCTTGTTACAGATGAACTGCCATATGTATCATCAAAATATTTTACATATTATAAATAGCAAATTTTAAGGAATAAATAGCGATTCTTTACTATTCCTAATTTGCAATGAGCAAATTGCTAATTGCAAATTACCCATTCATTTCCATAGGCTAGGAGGCTCATAGGAATTAATGTTGCAAGTTGTGATTAGCAATTAGCTCATCACAAAATAGGATTTTTTTCAAGCGTGCAGGGGTATCTCAAGAACAACCTGCTGCACCCCTGAAAAAGAAATTTGGGAGCACATGGCACACCTACATGCCCTAATGGCATGTATGGGCGTCATATGGGACCTTTTTTTTTAAAAAAAAAAAATTCTTTTTGAAAAGAATTCGCAAATTACCACAAACTACAAGTTGGTGGTAGTTTCCAAATCCTTAATATCATTTTTTACATATTTTTTTTTTATACATTGCATTTAAGGAATCACAATTTTTGAATTATTGACATTTTAAGTAATTTCCACATGTGCACTGTTTTCTAAATATAATTTGAAAATCGTTTTTGGGGAAAAGTAATGGTTTGCAAATTTATGACAAGGACATAATGGTGTATGCTTCTCTATAAGGCATTTCAGTATCTCTAATGTCATTTTTCCCATATTACATTATAAGACCTTTCCCCATGAAGCACATTCCTTGTAAATATGCTCCCACCAGTGCATTGCAAATTTAGATTTTGACTGTTTCAGACACATAGCCATGTTGAAAGTGACCCAAAAAAATTGCAAACGTTTAAAAAAAACACATTCATGTGTCTTAATGACATTTTAATTCATTTCCCCATGGACAATGTTTTCTAAGTGGCACAAAAGAGGTATACACCTATCATAAATCTGTCCCTAGAATTATAAATGATTAAATCAGGATGACAATAAGATGTGGCCTATCCAGAGGTTTGTTTAAGGTGAGGCCTACTCAGGATTGCAGATTAAAGTTATGCTTGATGAAGAATACAGAGGAGATAATTTATTGTAAAGGCCTACCAATGAAGTAAGTGATTTCTACTTCATTGCACCAGTCATCATAAATGTATCCATAAGCTTCTTATCTTGTTAGACATCAACCGCCATATGTATCATATAACTATTTTGCATTTCCAAAAAAGCGAATTTTAAGGAATAAATAGCGATTCTTTACCATTCCAAATTTGCGATGAGAAAATTGCTAATTGCAAATTACCCATTCATTTCCATGGGCTAGGAGGCTCATATAAATGAAGGTGCAATTTGCGATTAACAATTTGCTCATCACAAATTAGGAATTTATTCCAAAAGTGCAGGGGTGTCTCAAGAGCACCCTGCTGCAACCCTGAGAAAGAAATTTGGGGGCATATGGCGAACATAAATTTTAACAACATTCCTTTACCTCAAAAACGATTTTCAAATCATAACTTCAAAACACTACACATGGGAAAATTACTTAAATTGTCCTTAAGACACATAAAAGCGTATTTTGATTGGCTTTCCTGCATGGTAGGGTCACTTTAAACATGGCTATGTAACATAAACATTCAAAATCAAAATTTTCAATGTACAGGTGGGAGCATATTTACAAGCAATTTGCGCCACAAAGAAAGGTCTGACATTAAAATGGGAAAAATAACATCAGGGACAGTCAATTGCCTTATAAAGAACCATACACCATTATGTCCTTCTCTTGAATTTAAAAACAATTCCTTTTTCCCAAAAACGATTTTCAGATCATAATTTCAAAAAACTGCACATGAGAAAATGACTTAAAATGTCATTGAAACACATGAAAGCGTTTTTTTATTGGCTTTCCTGCATGGTTGGTTCACTTTTATCATGGCTATGTAACACAAACATTGATAATTAAAATTTTCATGCACATGTAAGAGCATATTTACAAGCAATTTGCGCCACAGAGAAAGGTCTTACAATAAAATGAGAAAAATAACATCAAGGACAGTCAATTGCCTTATAAATAACCATACACCATTATTTCCTTGTCATGATTTTAAAAACAATTCCTTTTCCACAAAAACGATTTTCAAATCATAATTTCTAAACACTGCACATCAGAAAATGACTTAAAATGTCATTAAAGTACATGAAATCATTTTTTGATTGACTTTCCAGCATGGTTGAGTCACTTTTAACATGGCTATATAACAGAAACATTCAAAATCAAAAATTTCCATGCACATGTGAGAGCATATTTACTAGCAAATTGCGCCACATAAATCATAATTTTCTCCTTAAAGCACACTATTCTCTATCTAAAGTAAAGAAATATTTTCTCACCTTAGCAAATACTTTGAGTTTGAAAACAGTCTCAGAAACACACCAATTTGTCTTCAGCAGAGCAAAAGGTATGCACTCCAGAGTCTGCAGCTATCAAAAGCACAGAAATGCTGTAATTCTTCACACATATTTCTCATGTCACCCAATCAAAACTCTTCCCTCACTTTTTTTCAAATGAAAACCCTTCCCCCTCTGCCCTTTCTGCCTATTTTCCATAGCAACCACCTCTTGGAGAAACTCTGGTGTTTGCAAATTCACACAACAATGTTGCAATTGAACTCTGAACTCTCAGTGCACCTGCATATCCAGTGCTTTCTTTCATTTAATGATTTTTTATTGACCACTCAAAATACATCTTTCAAAGAACACATCTCTACACCCTAACTTTCTGTTTTCATCAATCAAAATCCACCAATCACTGTTACTACTTCATGAACACAGAAACTCCACAGTTTTTTTCATTTCAAACTCACATTTTTTCAACTGCCATTTCATTGCCACACTTCATCTGACTGCAGGAGAACCTTCTCTCACCATGTTTTCTGTCTGGATTGTTGGTCATAGTTATATTCACTGGGCTCAAAGGTACGTTGAAAGCAGGAATTTACCTAACCTCAATTTACAAGATGTGGAAATTAAGTGGTTTGGCCAGAGAGGATTAAAATGTCACCAATTGATACCATTGGTGAAAACCTTTATGCATTTGCCAAAACCTGACCTGTTAATTGTGCACTGTGGAGGTAATGACTTGGGCACTTTGACTGGTGTAGGTCTGGAAATGCTTTTAAAGGACACCTTTGAGCAATTAATGGCACTTTTTCCTCAGACTGCCTTGGTATATTCAAATATATGCCAAAGACAGAAATGGAGGTGGTCAAACCAATTTTGTCCACAAATTGAGAAGTCGAGGAAGCATGTAAACAAATCTGTTTCAGCTTACATGAGAGACCATGGAATGGGCTCCCTGTACAACAATAACTTGCGTTACTACATGCAAGATATCTACAGAGGAGATGGAGTTCACTTCTCAGATGAGGGCAACAGAGTTTTCACTCTGAATTTAAGAATGTGCATTGGTACCTACTTATAAGTACCTAAATGTACCATAAACCCAAAAGCTCTTCTCAGAGCTACCCTACATCTGATCACTCACAATTATTATTTTACTCTAACTATTTTCACTAATTTTCAACAAAATACGCTCCCTGGTGCGCTACCCGGTACGCGTACCGGGAGCTAACCTCGCGAAATTTTAAAAAAAAATGTTTCTTTTTCCGCACATATGGGCCTCCTCAGCCACCCTCACAAAACCTAGGGGGTCAAGATAAGTCTACCGTGCCCCCTTCTACCCATTCTGAACATTATTTGCCCTCCATCTTGTATCATAATTCGACCGAAACACAAAATGGTGAACTCCCGTTACGCTTAAGGTTCGCGTACCAGGGAGCTCACCGGTTCGCGTACCGGGTCGCTTCCTGGGAAGCGCACCATCAAAAAAGGTGGGAAAGTAGTTCACAGAAAAGCCACTGGAGACAATTTCACCAAATATAGAATAACTCATACTACATACCAATCCCTACCATTTTCACAAATTTGATTGGAATTCCATTTAGCCATTTAGCCTGTAGTCCTCTCTAAATACCGTGAGGTAAATTACTTCACAAAACACATCTGAAGTGTTGGAATTGACAACCAATTAAAATGTTACTTTCATTTTCTACTTTTTTTACATGATATTTGATTGGTTATGTACCCGAATATATATAAAGGAAGAGAAGGAAACACAGCCATTTTGACTACTACTTCCTGGTGTACATTTCATTTGGATTTTCATTAATAACTTCAACTTCTTTTTAAAGGTAAGTTGTTATTTTTAAAACTGAAGTATATTGTGCACTTTAAGTTAATATGGCAAACTTTTTCTGTTAGTGATATACTATCCCTCTGTAGTACTTATAAATTTAGATACACTTTTTTATATTCCTACTTCCACTCTGATACTATACACTGCCCAAAGATAAATTCTCTGATAAAAACTGCCTATCTAAAATTAATCCCAACAGTGCCCTACCTCTACTAATATATATTTTTTTTATGCAAATTTCAGGAAAAATGGAAAGTGAACAAAACATTTCATTTGAAATTGTCCTTCCAGAGTCCAACACAGAAATCATTGATCCAAATGAGATTGAATTTATGGATGAAACATGGGACCAAGAACTACTGCAATGTGTGCAAGCAGTAGATAACCTCCTTGCAAATGAGGACATTTTACAACCTCAGAGACTACAATCTATATTCCATGATTATGAAATTTCTGACAATGAAATGTTAGAAAGTTTAATAAATTATGAAACACAATAAAAAAAATTTAAAAAAAAAAAAATAATCAACAAAACCAACAATCAATGAACATACAGCATTTGAAAAGTCTATCATTCATTTTTTATTGTGATACGCTCCCCAGTACGCTTCCCGGTTCGCGTACCGGGCGCTAACCACGAAAAAAAACAAAAAAATTTTTTTTTTTTTTTTGCTTAGCGGGGCCCCTTTAAAGCCTCCACATCAAACCTAGGGGGTCAGGGAGTATCTACTATGCCCCCTTAAGGTCATTTGCCCCTTCGCTTTTGACCTCCTCTTGTCTCTCGATCCTACCGAGAGACAAGATGGCGGCCGCTCCGGACTGTTTAGAATGTTGACAGACACCGGAGAGCCAATCAACTTCGCTACGCGAAGTTCCGTTACGCGTCAAGTACGCGTACCGGGGCGCTGCCTGGTCCGCGCTTACAGATATATATCTTTTTTTGAACGTTATTTTCTCAAAATCCACTGCAGCACATATATTGAGACCTACAAAAGGCACATCGGGCTACCAGTCCCTACAAATTTGCCAAGTTTCGTGCAAATCCATTCAGCCGTTCGGGCTAAAAGTGAGGCTAACCGCCCTATGGAAAACTCAATGTTAAAAACACGTTTTGGGACCCCCCTTTTTTCTCGGCCCCCCCTGGACCAACTCCCCCCAAATTTCCAGTGGCTGCTCAGAAACAAAATGTTCCATTTTCCAGAAAATTTCAGCCAATTCCGTCCACAAACGCCAAAGTTATTAGACATAGAATTTTCAAAAAACCCATAGAGAAAAAATCCTAACTATATATACCTACTGGCGACCGCCAGTAGGTAATATATATATATATATATATATATATATATATATATTCACTGAAAAAAACATAGGTTATAGACCATATATAGTTAGGAATTAGCATTTAAAAAACCTTATTTTACTCACACAAAACCATTGAAATTCCATATATAGTTAGTTGCACTAACTATATATCGCGCACCCGCAATCCACTGCTGATGATGTCACATATTACATCATTCATGACATGGTCAGTGACATCACTGATGACATCACTGATGACATCTCAAATGACATCACTGATGACATCACTGATGACATCTCAAATGACATCACTGATGACATCACTGATGACATCTCATTTGACATTACTGATCACATCACTGATGACATCATTCATGTGATGATACGATGAACCTCTTCAGACTCTAATATAACCTTAGATACACTCAGTGTAAACAGACACTCACAGACTGTCACTCATCCATGGAGTTACTCACACACCTAGTCAGTCTTGCAAAAAATCAATCACACCTCCATTTCCTCAACTATATAGTTATACACACCTTACTTATTGAAACATATACTAACACATATTTACTCTCTTATACAATCCCTGATACAAGTTCACAATGATCCATACAGCCACTCACACATTCACTGGCTCTTATGCACAGTTATTTATATATGTCAACTCTCACATGTACTGTGTTTTACATATGTACTTACTTTGACATGTAGCACTGAGATATCCATTCACTCACCAATACACTCATGCACACAGTCAACTGCCCATACAGCTGTTTCCACGTGCACTTTTGAACCCATACATCTAGTGAATCAACTGCTCACACATCTATGCACAGAGTCATACACCTCCCAGCCACCCCCACACACACTCAGTCTCCCATACAAATACTTGGGCAACCAATAAATAACCCATATAGTTAGTCATAGAGCTAATGATCAACACATGCAGCAGATTACAAAACAACAGACACAATGATGCACAAATTAAAACAGTTTAGTCACTAACCCATGCACTCAGTGAGACACATTTAATCACTCACTCATACAGTCAGTCATGCACCTACTAAATCCTTCATCCAGACACTTATACATCCACTCATTATTCAATATGTAAGACATATTTTAACTTTACAGAAACATACAGTCACTGGATGTTGTCATCAGTGATGTCATCAGTGATGTCATTTGAGATGTCATCAGTGATGTCATCAGTGATGTCACTGACCATGTCATGAATGATGTAATATGTGACATCATCAGCAGTGGATTGCGGGTGCGCGATATATAGTTAGTGCAACTAACTATATATGGAATTTCAATGGTTTTGTGTGAGTAAAATAAGGTTTTTTAAATGCTAATTCCTAACTATATATATGTCTATAACCTATGGTTTTTTCAGTGAATTTTCAAGGTTTTGTAAATGCTAATTCCTAACTATATATGGTCTATAACCTATGGTTCAAAAGCTTTAAAATGTATTCTTCTTTAAATCGAAAAATAAATTTTATATGTTTTTAATACAATTTTTTAGTGTATTTTTTTAAATAATTTTTTTTGATTCGCTCCCGGTCCGCGAACCGGGCAGCTTCCCGTTAGCTCAGTTTGGTGCCGCGACCCGGTCCGCGAACCGGTAAACGTTCCGTTAGCGCAACTGCCGCGCAACTGCCGCGTTAGAAAACAACATCGTGACGCGTCGCGTCAGCGTGACGTATCGCGTTGTGGCATGATACGTCATATGACGCGCCGCGTTAGCGTACCCGGAAGTGAACCGGTACACGAATCGAGGTGCGAAGCGCAGCTTCCCAGAAGCGATCCGGGGCGCGGCGCGGAGCGCGGCGCGGAGCGCGTAACGTAAACACAACAGGTCATGTGACTTGTTAATAACACTTTTCATTGGTTCATTTCACTTTTGGTTTCCTAATGATGTAAGACTAGGTCATGTGACCTAAAAGTAACACTTTTCATTGGTTTAGAACTTTTGTTTTTCCCAAATGATGAAAACCCCTCCTTGTTTCCTCACTCTGACTTTCATCTTTGTTAGAGGAAGACCTTTTGTCATCACTGAGCAATGGCTTCATTAGTAGCTTCAGCTTAATCCCCACCACCACCACCACCTCCTAGGAAGAGAGGACCACCTGCTGAAGTTATCATTCAGCAAGAGGAGGAAGAAGAGGAAGAAGAGGAAGAGCAGCAACAGAGGGAGTTTTTGCCTGAGGAGCCCAGGAGGTCTCATGTCAAAGAAAACTTTATTTGGCAATTTTTTAAATATCCCCGGGGCCAAAAAAAAGTCAATGCCCGGTACGTAACTTGCTTTATCTGTAAGAAAGATTTGTCCAGAGGGACAGATAAAAAATATAGTTATGGCAATTATACAATGCATCGCCATATGGAGAGGTGGCACCCTATCAACTACAGGGCTGCACAGTTACGTGACCAGCAAGATAATCCTCCTTCTGTGGCCAGAAGATCAGTTGTAGAGGAAGTGACGGGACCAGAGGCGAGGGAGACGGTCCCAAATATACAGATGAGGTTCGGGGAAGTCAAACAAGTGTGCGTGCGTTGCAATGAGTTGATTTGCTACAGAGAAAGTAGCATCACTCTAATCAACAGAGCTATCGACAATCATGATTGTCGAAAACGCCCCAGAAAATAAATTATCTTTTTTTTTTTGTTGCTCCTGTTGAGCCCTTTACAATGAATCGTTTTCGTTTCCCCTCCCAAAAACCCCCCAAAAAAATATAAAACCGTTAAAAAAATACAAAAAAAGTAACAAAAAATTCAGAAAAATAATAAAAAATATATAAAACAACAAAAATAATTTAAAAAAAAGTTCTTTTCAGAACTACCTCCCCTTTATAAAAAAATTGCTAGAATGTTTAGCACTCTGGCAACCTCTATTTCTTTTGGTTCGCTTCCCGGTTCGCTCGCCGGTACGCGAACCGGGAGCGAACCAAAAAAAAAATTAAAAAAAAAAAAGAAGACTTAGTATAAGGGAAGGAAACTGAGAGTAATGTTAAAAGAAAGACAGCTATAGGGAGTAACACAGAGATACTGTTTAATAGATCTATTTACCGAAGAAAAGATGGAAGAGGGTATAATTGTGAAAAACAAAATAGATAAGGAAGTGGAAGAAAAAAAGAGAGTAGAAGAATAATAAATAAGAGTTTCTTAGAGAATGTGAGTGAATGTTCAAAATAAGATTAAAACATGTGGAATAACAGAGAGAAAAGAAGAAGTAACAGATAAGGAATGATTGAAACAGCAAAGAAATGTAAATAACATAGGGGCATATTATCAACATAGGTGATAAAATTATCGCTGCTTTTATCGGCAGAAATCTGCCACTAAAGCCGCTTTTGCGGCAGTTTTCTGCCGATAATGACTGCTTTTATCGGCAGAAAACTGCCGCTAAAGCCGCTTTTGCGGAAGAAAACTGCCGCTAAAGCCACTTTTGCGGCAGTTTTCTGCCGATAAAAGCAGCGATAATTTTATTGCCTGTGTTGATAATATGCCCCTTAGTGTGCTTGAACTACAGAGAGAAAGCATAATGAACAAGTAGTGAAAGAGTGATCAGTCAGAGACAGTGAGAGTAATAGAGACGGAGTGAGTGAACAAGAGTGAGGAAATATGAGAAGAGAGGGACTGAGAAAAAGAATGGAAGGAGTAGAGTAAGTAAGTAATAGAGAAAGGAATGAGGGAAGTAGCAAAGGCAGGAAAGTGAGGGTTAAAGAAATGAAGTAGTGAAACTAATAGAAGTTAAATGTGATAGAAATGTAACGTACAAAACATTTACCTTATAATTGTCGTTAACTTAGTCACTTGTTATTTTTATACTTTCAATCTGTGAAAGAGAGAACAAACATTTGAAAAATATTAAAACATGTATTTAAAAATTAGAAAAGACAAGGGAAAAGATTGAAGGACAAACAGTTTTTCAACAACTTTGACACTTACAGAAGCCTCTGCTTCTCCATGCCCCTACACAGTCCTAAAAATATACATTTTAAACTAACAGTATCTTGATGCAGATGAATGAGGCCTATCTTGCAACATGATGCATCTTTTGCACTGCTGCTGTCTCACAAAAGTGACGCAACTGTAGCGCAAAAGAGGTGCACAGCCATCATAAAACTGTCTCTAACATTTTAAATGATTGTTTCAGGATGCCAATAAGGTGTGTCCTATCCAGAGGTTTGTTAGAGGTGAGGCCTACTCCGGGTTGCAGATGAAATTTAGAGTTGTTGAAGAGTACAGAGGAGATAATACATGTCCATGCCTACCAATGAAGTGAGTCATGTCCACTTTACTCTTGAACAAAGGCCAGACCTCCTCTGTTTTCCTGGACAGGCCTAAACTTGATCTGAAAAATGTGATTCATAATATTAGGAAACACAGGTGATGTAATTGAAAAACGTGCAATTTCTTTTGCTCGTTTCACAATCACATCACTTGTGTTTCCTTTGCTTAGGTATCTCATTGTGCAGATGTAGTCCAGCATATGAAAGAGTACGCAGAAGTGCAGCACTGCATGCAACAACTTTGACACTTACTGAAGCCTCAGCTTCTGCATGCCCCCTACACAGTCCTGATTATATACATTTTAAACTGACAGTATCTTGCTGGAGATGAAGTGAGGCGTATCTTGCAACATGGTGCATCTTTTACACTGCTGCTGCGTCACAAAAGTGACAGAACAGCGGCGCAAAAGAGGCGCACGGCCATCATAAATCTGCCCTTAACATTTTAAATGATTGTTTCTAGATGCTGATAAGGTGTGGCCTATCCAAAGATTTGTTTCAGGTAAGTCCTACTCAGGGTTGCAGATGAAATTTAGGCTTGTTGAAGAGTACAGAGGAGATAATACATGTGCAGGCCTACCAATGAAGTGAGTCATGTCCACTGCACTCTTGAACAAATGTCAGACCTCCTTTGTCTCCTGGAACAGGCCTAAACCTCATCTACACAATGTGATGTGTAATGTTGGGAAACACGGGTAATTTAATTGAAAAACGTGCAATTTTTTTTGCTCATTCCACAATCACATCACCTGTGTTTCCTTTGCTTAGGTATCTCATTGTGCAGGTGTAGTCTATCATATGAAAGACTACGTAGAATGTGAGCACTGTATGCAACAACTTTGACACTTACAGAAGCCTCAGCTTCTCCATGCCTACTACACAGTTCTAAATATATATCATAAATACAAAAAGTACAGAATTAATTATACATGTTAAATGGTTTATTTTTGCTGTTCTCAGAATTTATCAAATTTCACTAAAAACAGTGACTTGAAGGTATTCATCATATAACAGCGGGGGAAAAAAAACACAATCAAAATGATTGTGTTTAGAAAACCCATATAAAATAACCAATCAGAAATCAGAACTCCTGAAAAGTAACTTACTTTCCATGACGTCGAAGGATATCCTATGAACAGCTTACACTCTGTTGTGCTGTTATTATTTTCAGCCCGCCACTTTCTGAAAGAAAAGCTCCATCGTTTTGACAAATATGTTACATACAATGTTATGTTATGTTATGTTATGTTAATTGGGTTCTTCTATAGCGCAACGGCTACTCACAACGGAGTGTCCCGGCGCTTTGGCGAAGAGCACCTTTATTGGAAAGAAAACATAACTGGGAATAAAAGACTTCACAATTCCTAGCTAAACAGCCAGGTTTTTAATGCTTTTCTAAAAGACATCAGACTAGGGGCCTGTCTCAGATCAAAAGGCAATTCATTCCAGGCACATGGAGCCAGGTAGTGAAACGAGCGCCCCCCTTGACGAGTGCGTTTGATGGATGGGACGCACAATTTGAGCAGGGAGGCAGAGCGAAGAGCTCTGCTCGGTTTGTACAGAGCGAGCCGTTTACTAATATACCTGGGGCCCAGGTCGTGAAGAGCCTTATAAGTTAGAGTCAGGCTCTTGAACAGCACCCTTTTGGCTATAGGGAGCCAGTGCAATTCCTTAAGCAGGTTAGAAGTACTCGCTCGTCTAGGAAGACCATAAATGGCCCGTGCAGCTGAATTTTGCACAACCTGAAGTCTCCTTACCAAGTATTTAGAAAGACCTAAATAAAGGGCATTTACATAGTCCAAGCGAGACCCTACCAGTGCTTGAACGATAACCCTGCGATGATTCACGGAAATCAAAGGAAGAAATTTCCTGAGCATCCTCAGGATACCGAAGCATTTCCCTGCAAGACTGGCTATTTGGGGTCCAAAAGTCAACTCATTGTCCACAATGATACCAAGATTTTTAACCCTGGTACTAGCATTGGTAGGAGGGAAAAGATCCTGAGGCCACCAACTTTTCCAATTTGGTTCAGAGACACACCCAAAAAAAAGCAGCTCCGATTTATCGGAGTTGCATTTCAGGCCGTGTCTCTTGAACCAATCAAAGACTGCTTCTAAACAGCCTCTGATACGTGCCCCATCAAACATCTCATTCTTGTTCTGGGTGAACAAGAGCTGGGTGTCATCAGCGTAAGACACGATCTGAGCGCCAAACGACTCCGCAACCTCTGCAAGGGGGGCCATAAAGATGTTAAAAAGCAGGGGGCTAAGAATAGACCCCTGAGGGACCCCCACTTCCAGGACTGACATAGCTGCGGAGTGAGGTGGCGCCCAGATCGTTTGCCGGCGGTTGGCTAGAAATGACCTAAGCCAGTTCCACACCGTCCCCCTAAGACCACAATCCCAGAGTCGAATTAGGAGAGTGTCATGGGGAACGGTGTCAAACGCCGCCGACAAGTCTAGCAAAACCAACATGGCCTTGCCTCCCAAGTCTAAGACCTCTCTAATGGCGGTGGTGACTTCCAGTAAAGCGGTTTCTGTGCTGTAATTCGCACGAAACCCAGATTGAGTACTGTGCAACATGTTGTTATTCTCGATGAAATCTGAGATGGATCGGTGCACATGCCTTTCTGCCACCTTTGCCAGAGCAGGGAGGAGAGAAATAGGCCTATAGTTGGCGTGTATGATGGGATCCAAAGTTGGTTTTTTAATTAGTGGAAGAATAAGCGCACTCTTCCAAGCCTGTGGAACAATGCCAGAAGAAAAAGAGGAATTTAGCATGGAGTTGATAGGACTATTTAGCACAGAGGCTATTTTATTAAGACAAGAGACCGGGCAGGGATCTAAAGGGGAGCCCGATTTCAAGCCTGTCAAGTAGTCTAATGAAGCGGCAAGGCTTAACTGCGGAAATTCCCAGAGAGTGGGATTCACAAAAGAAATAGCATCCGGATCAACTACCCGAAACTGCTTAGAAAAAGTTGCAAGGTCGGCTTGAATGGTAATTATTTTGTCAACAAAATAATGAGCTAATTCATTCAGCCAAGATTTGGAATGACCCTGAGCAGACTTGGCCAGCGACGGAGAGGTGAAGTCTCTGACAATATTAAAAAGCTCCTTACAGGAGTTAGCCGAATCATCTATCCGACGTTCAAAGTAGGTTTTTTTTTCACTCCAGATCATCTTATGGTAAGATCTGGTCAGGTCTTTAAATTTTTCTCTCTCACGAGGGTTATAATCTTTTCTCCAAATTCTTTCTGCTCTCTTGCAGCTTTGACGGGCTTCTTTAAGCTTGGATGAAAACCAAGGAGCAGAAGCACGTTTATTTCCAGGTTTGGCAACTTTCTCAGGCACCAGATCCGCCAGTATAGTTGTAAGCCACTCAGTATAGAGGGGTAAGTCAGCTTCTACACTGCCGGACAGAGTGCAAGGCGAACGTGCCGAAGCCTGGAGTAACGCTTCACTAGATAATAGATGAAAAGGTCTGGACATACGCTTAGTACATGTCACAGGGTTCAATCTAGCAGGAGAAAAACTCGAAAGACTAAAAGTGATTAGAGAATGGTCTGACCATAGTACAGGCTGAGGGACAAGTACATTAATAGGAACCGTAGAAAAAACTTGGTCCAGAATATGGCCCTTATTGTGTGTTGCAACATGGATGAATGGAGTGAGTCCTAGTGTTCCAGTAACCTCCATTAGCTTTATCGTGTCGGGATTGACAGCCTCATCCATATGTATATTTAAATCGCCCAGCAATAGGCAATGTTTAGATTTAAGACAAGGTACCGATAGGGCAGCCTGTAACTCATCCACAAAAGAACCTAAAGGGCCAGGGGCGCGATATGTCAGAATGCCAGTACAAGCATACTGAGGAGACAGATGCAGAGTAAAACCTAATGCCTCGGTGTTCGGAATACTATCAACCGGAAAGGTGGTACAGTGCAGCTGGTTATTAACTATAATCGCTACACCGCCCCCACGGCCAGATAATCTGTCTCTCCTAAAGATGGTATAATTAGGTGGGATGGCATTTGCTAAGTCTGGAGCAGAGGAATCACTCAGCCATGTCTCGGTAAGAAAGAGGCAGGATATATCAGAGTTCGCCAGCAAATTCCATATATCTAGGGCGTGGCCCCCTAAAGAGCGCGTGTTGAGAAGTACACAAGTAAGGGTAGTCTCTAAGAGAGGATGAATAGGTCTCTTATATAGAGGGGCTCGCCAGCCACATACCTGACAGCCTTTTCTAAAAGCCCGGTGGGCCGGAAAAACCGAGTGGCATCGCCCTGACGTCGGACGAAGATTGAAGAGGGTCTCAGACGAATAAAAATAACACATTATTAAAATCAATAGTACAATACCTGACAACCAAGCAAGCCTGCCAGCCGTCCTGCCCCGTCTGCTGCCGGAACGCTGACGGGCGCAGACGGGCAGGACTCTGGCACGACTCAGGCGCAGGGAAGGCGCCACCTTGCGCGTCACCGCTGCGCGTTGAGAAAGGTGGAGCTTTAAGTAGGCCGGCGGAAGTAGACAAACCCAGGCGCCACGACCCGCACCAAGATGGCGGCGTCCGGCTTCACTGGTTACACCAGTATGGCGCTCCCTCACCACCCCAGAACCGGGCCCACCAAACGGCGGTGCAGGATAATGTTTTAAATGCAAGTGAGGGGCCAGAAATAAACGCTAAGGAAAAATAGAAAGTATTTGTATTAAAATCACAAATAGGACACAAAAAATGCTGCGTTATGCCAGCGGTTTAAAAATGAGCGCGTTAGCGCAGAATCGCGCAGTCCTTAAGCACAGCGTCTACCTCCTAACCTTACAGGCACCAATTGGCCAGGGAAGATCGTCCAGCAGGTTCCGCCTTAAGTAGGCCGGCGGAAGTAGACAAACCCAGGCGCCACGACCCGCACCAAGATGGCGGCGTCCGGCTTCACTGGTTACACCAGTATGGCGCTCCCTCACCACCCCAGAACCGGGCCCACCAAACGGCGGTGCAGGATAATGTTTTAAATGCAAGTGAGGGGCCAGAAATAAACGCTAAGGAAAAATAGAAAGTATTTGTATTAAAATCACAAATAGGACACAAAAAATGCTGCGTTATGCCAGCGGTTTAAAAATGAGCGCGTTAGCGCAGAATCGCGCAGTCCTTAAGCACAGCGTCTACCTCCTAACCTTACAGGCACCAATTGGCCAGGGAAGATCGTCCAGCAGGTTCCGCCTTAAGTAGGCCGGCGGAAGTAGACAAACCCAGGCGCCACGACCCGCACCAAGATGGCGGCGTCCGGCTTCACTGGTTACACCAGTATGGCGCTCCCTCACCACCCCAGAACCGGGCCCACCAAACGGCGGTGCAGGATAATGTTTTAAATGCAAGTGAGGGGCCAGAAATAAACGCTAAGGAAAAATAGAAAGTATTTGTATTAAAATCACAAATAGGACACAAAAAATGCTGCGTTATGCCAGCGGTTTAAAAATGAGCGCGTTAGCGCAGAATCGCGCAGTCCTTAAGCACAGCGTCTACCTCCTAACCTTACAGGCACCAATTGGCCAACAATAAATGACTTCTTGCTCTCTACCGCACTTTTCCACAAGGCCAAATTTTGTAAGAGCCATTTATAACTCTTGGAATTCTTCTAAGCAAATCCCGTCATTTTGTATTTCCGCAACTTTCAGAAAGAAAACGTTCCAGATCACTTTCACAATCCTGTACTAGTAATATCTCACCCTTCTTGCTCACTCATGTTCCACATTTCCTATGACATTGATTCTGCTTACTATGAAGCAGACTTACACTACCTCTATGACTACTACAATTATTTAATTCTCTACATCACTTTTAATCACAAAGCAATTTAAAACAGTAGATACAATTATATCAACCCCTAGAATCATTATAGGCCAGTTACCTACCCTAAATTCTCTTTTCTGAAAACAGAAAGTAAGAATATTTTTAAGTAAAAAGGCAACATTGTATCGTAGTCAAATAGGAATCATTTACGAAACAGCAGCTTTTTTAACATTTTAAATAAGCTGTGTAATAAGCGGATCTTGTCAAAGGACCATCATGTCATATAATAGCTGCAGTAAAAAAATGTTCTTCCTAAAATAAATGACTGTGTAGCCACAACATTTGTAATTAAAGTTGAAGACTTAGTTTCATCAGGTTTATATAGTTGGAATTTTAAAATGACATTATAACCAAAAGTTTGGTCAAATAATCTAGACAGCATTGCAGACTTACATTACCTCTACTCCATGTTTTGATTGGCTGCTTGAATTACCCTATAAAAAGAAACAGTTTTTCTGAACTCATTCAAAGTGCAGTTATTTTTCCATGACGTTAAGTGTTATGGTAAGAACACCGTTTGCTTTGGGAAATACTCTGTTGTCCTTTAACTAATCCGTGCCCACCACTTTCTGTAAGAAAACCTTCTTTTTTTCCAGGAGCTATTTAAAACTTAAAAATTAACTTTTGACTCTGTACTACACTTATCCTCAAGGCCAAATAGTGTAGGAGCCATTAGAACCTCTTGAAATTCCTCAGAGCAAATCCCGAGATTCCTTCCCTAAAATTTTGGTTTTAAAAACACCAGGTAGGAATTTTTAAGGTCAAAAGGCAATTTTTTTTTTAAAGTTAAAACAGAATCATTGCAGAATGACCAGCCGTTTCTAGACTTTAAATAAGCTGTGTAATGTCCTGATGTTGTTGAAGGACCGTCATGATATATAATTGCTGCAGTTACAAAAGTCCTTCCTGATATTGACAACTGCGAAGCCACAAAATTTTTAATTAAAGTTGTCAATTTTGTTCCATCAGGCCTACATCGTTGGAACATTAAAATGACATACTGGCCATATGTTCGTATAAATAATGTTGACAACATTTCAGACTTACATTGGCTACACTCCATGTTGTGATCAGCTGCTTTTACTAGCTTATTAAAGGACACTGATTGACTGTCTGGCAAAGTTAAATATATAAATTTTTCTGAGTCTACACTAGTAGTACTTGATACCCTACAGTTCTCGCAGTCATGCTGCCATTGATAAGAAAGCCCAAACAGGTGATCTACATCTACACCTTCATCATGCAATACATCAAGCATATACATTAAAAACGCCTGACAATCTTGCTGAATATTTTGAGAGAATTGTGTTAGACCTGAACATCTGTCTAACAGATTTCGAATTTCAGACACACTTTCTATTTTTGTTCTATCAGTGCTACATTTCTCTAACACAGAATTCAACAAACTGCAAAATCTTTGATCCGAATTGACCACAATCTCTTGTTTTACATTTTCTAGAGAAAACAAAACATTAAACCACTACATTAGCATAGCAGTTGACACCAGAACTGTTTTCAAATTGAAAACCAACAACATCTTCAACAAAATCCTTTTTCTTTCTGCTTATAATTTCTGGTTCATCGACTTTTCGTCTTTTTGCTACAACCTCCCTACTATTGGTCACATTTCTTCGTTTCCGGCCTACCACACGTTTCTCAAACAAAGGATATTGAGGCAAATGTGGCGCATACTCTCTTCTTAACCTATTGTATTCCTTAACACAATCTAGATCCGCACAAATGTTTGTGACATCACACTCAATCAAGTACAATCCCGATAAAGTTCTAACTCGTGACAATGCCACATATGCCATACCCTCCTTGAACACAGAACTGCCAATATTCACCAATGCACTGTCTACACTTAAACCTTGCGATTTATGGATTGTCACCGCATATGCCAAGCAAACAGGAAACTGCTTACGGCGAACATATAAGTCTTTTACAAGCAAAAACCTAGCAGAGCAACGACCAATTAGCTGTACTTCCTCAATGCCATCAAATTTTATTTTTAAAAATTTCAATTCCATCTCTATTTCTGTATTTCACAAAATCAACAACATTACCCATTGATCCATTTACCAGACCTCTTTCAACATGTAAATTCCTTCTTAAAATTATACGGCAATTTAAGCACACATTCAGAGTCTTTTCAAAACCTGCAGTTTTAGATATAGTCTTCTCTAATGAATCCAATTTTGATTTCAAATTCTCAGACAAAATAATTGTTGATCCCATATGCTCTACTCTGTCAATAGCTTCCAGTTTCACAATCTCTTGGTTTTCTAAATACAACATTTTGTTGTTGAAGATGGCACATTGTGCAAGAGTTGGCATCAAACATATTCCAGATTTCTTCTCAGTAATTTTCTGAAAAATATTCTCAGGCACAACGTCTTGTTCTGGATACAAATTTGAAAGTAATCGTGCATGTAAAGCTTCTTTCCCATGCTCGGTCACTTTTCCGATTCTAACATCTTGTAGAATATTCTTGTAATCTTCATCCTTCGCCTGATGCATATGTTCACGCAGTTCAGCATAATTGAAGTTTAACCATATATTAACGTTGCCAATGCTCCCTAAGCACTTCCTGGTATCTTCATGCGTGAGTATTTTGAACACAGGTTGTCCTTTCACTGGTGTCAGCTGCAGAAGATCACCGAAAACAATGATGTGTTTGCCACCAAATAACACATCATACTCTGTTTTGAGAACTTCTTGCATTCTCAAATGCACAAAGGCAAGCATGACATTGGAAACCATGCTTACTTCGTCAATGATAAGAAGTTTCATTTTCTTCAAGACTCTTGAAACTTCACAACAAGCATCTCCAGATAACTTGTGGTATTGTAATTTGTTATCATGCTCCACTGGCAGCATCAGTAGACGATGCAAAGTAATACCTTTAATGTTATGTGCTGCCAGTCCAGTTGGAGCGGTGACAACACAAGACAGCGATGACTCAGTCCTTTTCTGCAAATAACATGAAATTGCTTTAATGAGGAAACTTTTTCCAGTTCCCGCTTCTCCACTCACGTACAGTCGGACAGGCTTCAACGACGTACATGAGCACTCTTTCTTCTCATGACTTAATCCATGATCAATTTGGTTGGTAACTTCGTCATATATTTTCCTCTGCTCAACGTTGAGTTGTCTTTCCAAGTCTTCTAAGTTAACCGCATCCTCCTGAGCATGTGCCATGGCTCTTTCCACTTCAATCATGGCAGTGGCAGCTTCATTTTCAATAACTGGTCCTCCTAGTGGATCCTGACTCAATGAAACAGAACTCTGACTGTCCTGAGAACTGTCTCTAGCAATCTCGGCTGCAATCGTTGCTTCCTGCTCGATTTCTGCATTCAACATTTCTAGATATTTGGGAAAAACAGGACATTCTATGGTCTCCTTGGCGGCATTGAAAGAGTCTTCGTAACAGAGGAAATCTCCAAGCAGTTCCTCTTCTGCACGCCAAGGCTTGAAAAGTTGCAAAAGTGCTAAATAGAAAAACTCTTTTTTTTCAGGAGATTCGCCACTCAATTTTTGAATTTTGAATATGTAAATTTGTAGAACCTCATACAGACAAACATTCTCGAGGTGACTGCTTCTATTTGGATAATATGTATCCAACATGTTGGTCTTCAAAATATCGGTACTGTTTGGCTCCTTTTCCGCCAAATACTCAATTTCCCGCACAGGTTTCAGAACTCGATTACGCGTTGCAGCAAGACCAAGACTCGCCCAAACGATACTCCTGGATTTGGCATAGAGACTTGCTGAAGATAACCGGTCAGAACATTCGTAAGCTCCGATTTCTCGATGTGACAACATCTTCAGACTGAAACTGTACAACTTCTTACTGAGGCTCTTTTCATGGGAAATGTCCTCCCACATATCCTTCAATTCTGTCTTTTCTTTTTTGGTGATGTAAGATGTCACATACCGAGCCACAGCCATACAGTTATCAGCCACAAACTGTATATCCATGTTAGCATTCCACATGGACAAAATCACTGGGTTGTAGTCATTGATGTACTTGGACTCTTCGTTCCTTTTCAAATTGTATGTGTTTTTAGGTGATTTCTTCATCACATTATGTCGCAGCGAAGACATCAAACTGTTCACTCTTCCTTTAGAAATCACCGGTCGTGGAAAGGCAAAACGACATTTGGTGTAGAACTTGTCCTTGTTTCTGAATTTACGACGACAGTACTTTTCACAACGATGGCTTTGGAAACGTAAAACTTGTTCTCTTAGGCTTTTGTCTTCCTTTGCGTTTGGAACAGCACATGTAGAATACTGTTCTATGAAACTCATCACTAAGTCTTCTGGATCTGTTCCAAATTTAAGTGCATCCTTGATCCACAGCAGCATATGTATATGAGGAGCACCTCTTGCTTGGTACTCCTTTCTCCAGAAGAAATCCAACACCTCTCCAAGAGGTGGATTTTTCTTGTTCATGATGAAAGACATCATAGCTTCAAATCTATGATTGAAGTACCTACATACATTCACTGGATCCAAAGAGCACAGTTCTCCGGGTGTCTTGAATTCGATATTTTCAATGTTTCCATTTGCCTCTCGTAGAAATTCAAGTAAGTCTTCCCAGCCATACTCGGCACAGCTGAGAGTGAGGAACCATGTGGGAGTTCCTAAGTTCCTCAGCATACATTTTAAATCACCATGACGACGGTACCAGTACTCATTAGTACCACGCTGACACGCCATGAGATTAATCAGGTGAGAATCCAAAATACTGTCTTGCACATTGACTTTATCCATAAAGTCACTTGCCGAGATGTTTTGCATATGTATACCACTTTTCAAGATGTGGTTCACTGCATATGACAGTCCAGACAGATCGCTTTCAAACAGGAGATGAAACAAATACGGAATGCATTGTCGAAACCTAGGATCTTCTGCATACAATGGTAAAGTCCGGTATTCAGAAGCAGGAATTTGATGAGGTCGCTCATCATATCTTCCTCCTTGACCTGTTGGAAATAGCTGTGGGAAACACCGAGCTTCCAAACTTTCCTCCCAAACACTAATTGGACTCCCTTTGGCTTGTTTCATTTGAAACAACTCAATAGCATTCCCCATGACTTCCTTGGAATGCAAAGGATGAACACTATAATGTTCATATATTTCTTCACTTTTAGAGGGTTCTACTTTCTCAATTTGACCACCACACAAATCACTATCCTCTTCTTCACTTACTTCCTCTTCTGCAACATATACATTCTTATAGTACTTATTGCTTTTTTCAAATACAATGTTGCCTTTTTGACTTTCCTAACATCCACTAAATCTTGCCATATTTTCTTACCCTTTGTCGGAACCCCATTAACTAAGATAACCAGAGGTTCCTCTTCCACTTTTTCTACTCCAATTGTATTAATGTTTTTCTTCAAATCTAGAGGCAAATAAACAACTCTTCCCTTTAATCCTCTCTGTAAATCTGATGGAGGCAATTTCCCTGTCTTTGGCTCCATTCTTA
The DNA here is from genome assembly GCF_964261635.1 of Lissotriton helveticus. NCBI lineage: Eukaryota > Metazoa > Chordata > Amphibia > Caudata > Salamandridae > Lissotriton > Lissotriton helveticus. Next base: position 764,017,873 of record NC_136067.1, on the reverse strand, counting down.
CAATAGCCTGAAAGGGATGGATACTTTGAATCAAAATAGATTCATAAGTATTTAAATCCTTCAATTCAGAAGGAATCTCAACCAATTCCAGATTATTATGAACCGCTCTAGCAGGCATCCGGTTTATTTAATTTGTTACAACAATAAGTACACACACGTTGATCCAATCCCAAATCAAAACAATTTTCTACCATCAAGTATGTTGCGAAATCCTTCCATTCACAATTATTTTCCCTTTCACTTTTCGCATATAAATCCACTAACTTAGTCTGATTCTTATAATAAGTGCGTCGACAACACACACAAGTGAAATTAGGCCTCTCACTTGATTTCACCTGAAACGTGGCAATTTCCTTCTGAAAATTATCTGTACTGGAAACCTGTACACTATCTTCCACATTACCCTCTTCTTCTGGGTCAATTTCAACATTCTCCTCTTTACTTCCAAAGTAACAAAACTCAATTTCTTCACAAATATTCTTCACATCTATTTCAGAACCATGCAAAAGAGCAGTGCATAATTGTTTAAGCATAATTGCTGGACTCTTAGCATAATACAACATTCTAACTAATTTCCTCACTTTATTATGATGCACTGCTAGCATCCTGAAATGATAAAAAACACTCTGACATACTCTCCTGGAAAGACAAGCCAGTGAATGACCATGCAAACCTGTCACTTCTCTCACTCTGCAAGGATCTAATTCTTGCAACAACATCATTTTCTGCTTCAAACTTTTCTTATTAAATGTCCGTACAAAATCACAAAGCAAATTGATGGAATCCTGTCGCACACTGCAAATACTACTACACTTCCAGGTGTACACAGGTCCCTTAGGGATGCTCAAGAGTAGCCATGCGCTATAAAAGAAAGTATTCATTCATTAGGACGTCTTCCTAAAACCTCATTACCTAACACCTCTTCTGCCTCTGTTGTCACAAGTTTTTCTTTTTCAACTGGACAACCATCTTTCACCTCATAAGCTCGACCACTGGTGTCAACTGCATGCACCAAATCATTATCCTGGAAATAACTCTCCTCATTAAAAAATGCCTCACAACTTGAACTATGCATCCATTCTCCAGAAAAAACTTCACAAAAATTACTACTATTAACTGTTCTCTTCCATCTACTATTTCTTTTGAAATCATAAATTGCCTTGTTTAGCTTCCTAATTCTATTGATTATCAAAATAAATAACTTTCGCTTAATTTCAAATGCCTGATCAATAACTTTCTCCACTTTTTTTTTTCTCTTATAAAAAACCACTTTCTGTTGACCTTTCTTAATATTTTTTAACAAATTGCCAATTATCCTGTTGCGGAACTTTCGTCTACGAATGTCCCTAAACTGTTGTTTCCTTCTACTATCATGCACAGAGTTATCTCCTGCTCTAGCAGTAACATTTTTGATTGGCCTTTCCTTTCCGTTTAAATTGCTTCTCTTTTTCTGGACTAAAACATTTTCTGTAGTACTACTTTTTTTTCTACAAATGTTTCTTATGAATGATTTCGTTGTCTTACCCGGAGCTTTCTTGGTGACTTGACGAGTTTTTATTGTAGAGGACTGCTGCAACAATTTATTAAGCTGCTGTCTTTGACGTTTTGTAGCCTTTCGGAATCCACCCTTAGACGGCATTCTCTAATTTCGAAATGATCTGCAGTTGAATCTGTGGTAAAATATAATAAAAAAAATGTATTAACCACTATTACCAAACAGTAAATCAATAACAGTCGTCAAAAATTTAACACACTACTTGTCATTTTTACATAGAATAATTTTTAGTGCATTGGCAAATTTAGTATTCACAAATAGTAGCAAAGAAATGGAATGCTTCTACATTTTACCTGTGCTGTTTTATATGTGAATCTGATCTAATTTTATGAGCATATTTGACTATTTTATTAAAGATACTACACACAAGCTGTTTTTGAAGATGTGTTTAATTTTAAATGAAACTGTTAACATGTTTACTTTTCATTTCCAGTAACTTTTAAAAATAAATGTTTATAGTTCCATAGGCTCGAGCAGGTCAGCTTCCCACCCTATATCATACAATTCTGACAAATCGGCATCCTCATCATGTTCTTCATCATCCTCAGGATTTAAATCATCCAAGGGATCTACTTCCACTGATGTTTCAATCACAATTTCAATGATAATATCGAGATCAACTGATTGCTCATTATCACTCATGGTTGATGTTGTCGTTATCTTTAAAGAAAGAGAACAACAATGAGATGTTGCAGAGTAAGAGACAAATCTCAGAGACTATAATAGTAAAATTGTTTAACAAGAGTAACATTTTGCAGCTATTATTTAGCCATGTCCAGCGATGCTGAGGAGGTGAGGCCTATGTCCAAGTTTTCAGTGAACAGGACTCATCTCTTCTTAACCTTGGATAAGCCTCACGACTCTGTATCCCCTGCTCATACTTAAATGTAAAGGGGCAGATTTATGTTAACTGGCGCATCCCCACGGATGCACCAGTTAATGTGCACCGCTGCTCTGCCACCCATGGTGTGCCACATTTACAATGTAGTGATTCAGAAAAGGGGGTGGTGATGAACAGAGTGCCTGAATTAAGCAGACCACTCTTACCCAGTCCAAAGATCAGGGCTTGATCCATCACCGTTTTTTAGCTCACTGCACCATCCCAGCTCAGAACTTGGCTATATGCAAATTAGTCTGTTCCTGTCCCAGTGCATGATGGGAACAGGGCAAACCAAACTACCAAGCCAATTCTTGTACTGAGAAGGAAACAAGCTTCCGGGGACCGGTTTCTGCCATTTCAGGCGTCGTCGGCCCGGCTTGCTTGAATCCTGATGGTGCAATGAGCAAGGGACTCACATCTGAGTATACCCTTCCACGCTTATGGTGGACAAAATGATTCAGAAAAGGGGGTGGTGATGAACAGAGTGCCTGAATTAAGCAGACCACTCTTACCCAGTCCAAAGATCAGGGCTTGATCCATCACCGTTTTTTAGCTCACTGCACCATCCCAGCTCAGAACTTGGCTAAATGCAAATTAGTCTGTTCCTGTCCCAGTGCATGATGGGAACAGGGCAAACCAAACTACCAAGCCAATTCTTGTACTGGGAAGGAAACAAGCTTCCGGGGACCGGTTTCTGCCATTTCAGGCGTCGTCGGCCCGGCTTGCTTGAATCCTGATGGTGCAATGAGCAAGGGACTCACATCTGAGTATACCCTTCCACGCTTATGGTGGACAAAATGATTCAGAAAAGGGGGTGGTGATGAACAGAGTGCCTGAATTAAGCAGACCACTCTTACCCAGTCCAAAGATCAGGGCTTGATCCATCACCGTTTTTTTAGCTCACTGCACCATCCCAGCTCAGAACTTGGCTAAATGCAAATTAGTCTGTTCCTGTCCCAGTGCATGATGGGAACAGGGCAAACCAAACTACCAAGCCAATTCTTGTACTGGGAAGGAAACAAGCTTGAACAATGGCAGAAACCGGTCCCCGGAAGCTTGTCTCCTTTCTGGTGAAGAATTGGCTTGGTAGTTTGGTCTGCCCTGTTCCCATGATGCACTGGGCCAGGGACAGACTAATTTGCATATAGCCAGGTTCTGAGCTGGGATGGGGCAGTGAGCTAAATAACGGTGATGGATCAAGCCCTGATCTTTGGACTGGGTAAGAGTGGTCTGCTTATTTCAGACACTCTGTTCATCACCACCCCCTTTTCTGAAACATTTACAATGTAGAGCACCATTGAGTAAAAACAGCACATTGCAGGAATCACGTCGTAAGCGAGACATGTCTACAGCAATGCACAGGAGCAAGCCACACATTGCATGACGCAGGTGTCATGTGGCACAGGACTTTACAGCATGACACATCTGCCTAGATGCATCAAGTTGTAAATATGTCGCCACATAGCGCATCTTTTGCGCCGCCGCTACGTCACAAAAGTGACGCACAGCGCCACAAAAGAGGCACACGGCTATCATAAATCTGTCCCTAACATTTTAAATGATTGATTCAGGATGACGATAAGGTGTGGCCTATCCAGATGTTTGTTTGAGGTGAGGCCTACTCAGGGTTGCAGATGAAATTTAGGCTTGTTGAAGAATACAGAGGAGATAATAAATGTGCAGACCTACCAATGAAGTGAGTCATGTCCACTGCACTCTTGAACAAAGGCCAGACCTCTTCTGTGTCTGTGGACAGGCCTAAACCTCATCTGCACAATGTCATTCGTAAAGTTAGGAAACACAGGTGATGTAATTGAAAAATGTGGAGTTTCTTTTCCTCATTTCACAATCACATCACCTGTGTTTCCTTTGCTTAGGTATCTCATAGTGCAGATGGAGTCTAGCATATCAAAGAGTACACAGAAGTTGAGCACTGTATACAACAATTTTGACATTTACAGAAGATTCAACTTCTTATCTTGTTGGAGATGAAGTGAGGCCTGTCTTGCAACATGGTGCATCTTTTACATCACTGCTGCATCGGTTTCATGTGGCACGGGACTTTACAGCATGACACATCTGCCTAGATGCATCAAGTTGTAAATATGTCGCCACATAGCAAATCTTTTGCACCGCCGCTGCATCACAAAAGTGACGCACAGCGGCACAAAAGAGGCACACACCTATCATAAATCTGTCCCTAACATTTTAAATGATTGATTCAGGATGACGATAAGGTGTGGCCTATCCAGAGGTTTGTTTGAGGTGAGGCCTACTCAGGGTTGCAGATAAAATTTAGGCTTGTTGAACAGTACAGAGGAGATAATACATGTGCAGGCCTACCAATGAAGTGAGTCATGTCCACTTCACTCTTGAACAAAGGCCAGACCTCTTCTGTGTCCGTGGACAGGCCTAAACCTCATCTGCACAATGTCATTCGTAAAGTTAGAAAAAACAGGTGATGTAATTGAAAAATGTGGAGTTTCTTTTCCTCATTTCACAATCACATCACCTGTGTTTCCTTTGCTTAGGTATCTCATAGTGCAGATGGAGTCTAGCATATCAAAGAGTACACAGAAGTTGAGCACTGTGTACAACAATTTTGACATTTACAGAAGATTCAGCTTCTTATCTTGTTGGAGATGAAGTGAGGCCTGTCTTGCAACATGGTGCATCTTTTGCATCACTGCTGCATCGGTTTCATGTGGCACGGGACTTTACAGCATGACACATCTGCCTAGATGCATCAAGTTGTAAATATGTCGCCACATAGCAAATCTTTTGCACCGCCGCTGCGTCACAAAAGTGACGCACAGTGGCGCAAAAGAGGCATACACCTATCATAAATCTGTCCCTAACATTTTAAATGATTGATTCAGGATGACGATAAGGTGTGGCCTATCCAGAGGTTTGTTTGAGGTGAGGCCAACTCAGGGTTGCAGATGAAATGTACGCTTGTTGAAGAGTACAGAGGAGATAATACATGTGAAGGCCTACCAATGAAGTAAGTCATGTCCACTTCACTCTTGAACAAAGGCCAGACTTCTTCTGTGTCCGTGGACAGGCCTAAACCTCATCTGCACAATGTCATTCGTAAAGTTAGGAAACACAGGTGATGTAATTGAAAAATGTGGAATTTCTTTTCCTCATTTCACAATCACATCACCTGTGTTTCCTTTGCTTAGGTATCTCATTGTGCAGATGGAGTCTTGCATATCAAAGACTACGCAGAAGGTGAGCACTGTATGGAATATGGCTATCTAACTCAAAGAATCAAAATCTAATTTTGCCAAGCACACATGGGGGTGTATTTACAAGGACCTTCCACCACGGGAAAATGTCATTAATTAAAATTTAAAAAATAACATCAAAGGGACTCAAATGCCTTTTAAATATACCCCAAGCAACCTATGAAACTCTAGCACTACATATCAAGAAACCTAATTGATTTCAAAAATCGTTTTTAAACACGTCATCTAAATCAATTATATACCTACATTCAAGGGGAAATGACTTAAAATGGCCTAACACACACAAAAGCGTTTTTTTAAGGCCCTTCCACCATTTTTGGGTCACTTTTAACATGGCTATGTAACTCAAAGAATTAAAATCTAAATTTGCCAAGCACAGATGGGGGCATATTTACAAGGACCTTGCACCACGGGGAAAGGTCTTAAATTAAAATGGTAAAAATAACATCAGAGTGACTCAAATGCCTTATAAATATGCCCCAAGCAACCTATGAAACTCCAGCACTACATATCCAGAAACCTAATTGATTTCAAAAAACGTTTTTAAACACATCATTTAAATCAATTATATACCTACATTCATCGGGAAATGACTTAAAATACCCAAAGACACATGAAAGCGTTTTTTTAAGGCCCTTGCACCATTTTTGGATCACTTTTAACATGGCTATGTAAGTCAAATATTCAAAATCTAAATTTGCCAAGCACAGATGGGGGCGTATTTACAAGGACCTTGCACCACAGGGAAAGGTCTTAAATTAAAATGGGAAAAATAACATCAGAGAGACTCAAAGGCCTTATAAATATGCCCCAAGCAACCTATGAAACTCTAGCAGTACATATCCAGAAATGTAATTGATTTCAAAAAACGTTTTTAAACACATCATATAAATCAATTATATACCTACATTCAAGGGGAAATGACTTAAAATGGACTAAGACACATGAAAGCGTTTTTTTAAGGCCCTTCCACCATTTTTGGGTTACTTTTAACATGGCTATGTAACTCAAAGAATTAAAATCTAAATTTGCCAAGCACACATGGGGGCGTATTTACAAGGACCTTGCACCACAAGGAAATGTCTTAAAATAAAATGGGAAAAATTACATCAAAGGAACTCAAAAGCCTTGAAAATATGCCCCAAGCAACCTATGAAACTCTAGCACTACATATCCAGAAACCTAATTGATTTCAAAAAATGTTTTTAAACACATCATCTAAATCAATTATATACCTACATTCATTGGGAAATGACTTAAAATGGCCTAAGACACATGAAAGCGTTTTTTAAGGCCCTTCCACCATTTTTAGGTCACTTTTAACATGGCTATGTAAGTCAAATAATCAAAATCTAAATTTGCCAAGCACAGATGGAGGCATATTTACAAGGACCTTGCACCACGGGGAAAGGTCTTAAATTAAAATGGGAAAAATAACATCAGAGAGACTCAAATGCCTTATAGATATGCCCCAAGCAACCTATGAAACTCTAGCACTACATATCCAGAAACCTAATTGATTTCAAAAAACGTTTTTAAACACATCATCAAAATCAATTATATACCTACATTCATGGGGAAATGACTTAAAATGGCCTAAGACACATGAAAGCGTTTTTTGTAAGACCCTCGCACTATTTTTACGTCACTTTTAACATGGCTATGTAACTCAAAGAAACAAAATCTATTTGTAAAACACTTGACACAAAGCAACATTTTAAATACACAACTTTCTTCATAATTTTCTCCCTAAAGCATACTATTCTCTATCTAAATTAAATGAATCTTTTCTCACCTTAGCAAATACTTTTTGAGTTTCAAAACAGTCTCAGACACACACCAATTTGTCTTCAGCACAGAAAAAGGTATGCACTCCAGAGTCTGCAAGCAACAATGCCACAGAAATGCTGTAATTCATCACACATATCTCTCATGTCACCCAATCAAAACTCTTCCCTCACTTTTTTCAAATCAACACCCTTCCCCCCTCTGCCCTTTCTGCCTTTTTTTCCATAGCAACCACCTCCTGAAAGACCTCTGATGTTTGCAAGTTCACACAACAATGTTTCAATTGAACTCTGAACTCTCAGTACACCTGCATATCCAGTGCAATCTTTCATAAAATTATTTTTTCTTGACCATTCAAATTACATCTTTCAAAGAACTCATCCATGCACCCTAACCTTCTGTTTTCAGCAATCAAAATCCACCAATCACTGCTACTGCTTCATTAACACAGAAACTCCACAGTTTTTTTCATTTTAATCTCTTATTTTTTCAACTGCCATTTCATTGCCACACTTCATCTGACTGCAGCAGAACCTTCTCTCACCATGTTTTCTGAATGGATTGTTGGACATAGTTACATCTACTTGGCTCAAAGGTATGCTGATAACAGAAATTTACAAAAACCTCAATTTACAAAATGTGGAAATTAAGTGGATTGGCCACAGAGGATTAAAATGTCACCAATTGATACCATTGGTGAAAACCTTTATGCATTTGCCAAAACCTGACCTGTTAATTGTGCACTGTGGAGGAAATGACTTGGGCACTTTGACTGGTGTAGGTCTAGAAATGTTTTTAAAAGACACCTTTGACCAATTGATGGCACTTTTTCCTCAAACTGCCTTGGTATATTTAAATATATGCCAAAGACAGAAATGGAGGTGGTCGAACCAATTTTGTCCACAAATTGAGAAATCGAGGAAGCATGTAAATAAGTCTGTTTCAGCTTACATGAGAGACCATGGAATGGGCTCCATGTACAACAATAACTTGCGTTACTACATGCAAGATATCTACAGAGGAGATGGAGTTCACTTCTCAGATGAGGGGAACAGAATTTTCATCCTCAATTTAAGACTGTGCATTGGTACCTACTTGTAGGTACCTACATCAGCCACAGGACCCAAAAACTCTTTTCAGAGCTACCCTACATCTGATCACTCACAATTATTATTTTACTCTAACTTTTTTCACTAATTTTCACCAAAGTACGCTCCCCGGAGCGCTACCCGGTACGCGCACCGGACGCTAACCGCGCGAAAATTTGAAAAAAAATGGTTTTTTTCGCACATATGGTCCTCCTCAGCTACCCTCAGAAAACCTAGGGGGTCAAGATACGTCTACCGTGCCCCCTTCTACCCATTCTGAACATTATTTGCCCTCCATCTTGTATCTCAATTCTACCGAAACACAAAATGGAGAACTCCCGTAACGCTGCCGGTTCGCGTACCGGGGTGCGCACCGGGAAGCGCTCGCAAAAAAAAGGTGGGAAAGTAATTCACAGAAAAACCACTGGAGACACTTTCACCAAATATAGATTAGCTCATACTACATACCAATCCCTACCATTTTCACAAATTTGATTGGAATTTCATTTAGCCATTTAGCCTGTAGACCTCTCTAAATACCCTGAGGTAAATTACTTCACAAAACACATCTAAAGTGTTGGAATTGACAACCAATTAAAATGTTACTTTCATTTTCTATTTTTTTTACCTGACATTTGATTGGTTATGTACCTGAATATATATAAAGAAAGAGAGAGAAACACAGCCATTTTGACTACCACCTCCTGAATTAGATTTCAAGAACATTTTCACTGAGAACTTAAACTGCTTTTTGAAAGGTAAGTTGTTATTTTGAAAACTGAAGTATATTGTGCACTTTAAGTTAATTTGGAAAACTTTTTCTGATAGTTTTATACTATCCCTCTGTACTAGTTATAGATTTAGATAGACTTCTCTGTTATAGTTATGGATGGATTTAGGCTTGTCTCGTATAATTATGAATTTACTTAGGCTTCATCACATACACTTTTTTATATTTCTACTTCCAGTCTGATACCATACACTGCCCAAAGATAAATTCACTGTTAAAAAATCCAAACTACCTGTCTGAACTTAAACCCAACAGTGCCCTAACTCTTCTGATATAGTTATTTTTTATGTAATTTACAGCAAAAAAATGGAAGGGGAGCACGAAAATATCAATGTTTCCTTCGACATTACATCTGAGGAGATTTTAAATGAAGAATTTTTAGATGAAGATTTTATGGATCAGTCTTTGGATGAACAATTTATTGAATGCTTACAAGACATAGAAACATGCATGTTTGAAGAGATTCCAGATGATGTAATGCTGGAAGTTTTATTGAACTATGAAAATTCTGACCAATACATTTTTATTTAATAATTAAAAATTGTTTGAGACATTATTACTTTTTATATCTAATTCATGAAGTACAACCAAAATAAATAAATAAATAAAAAAAAAATAAAAACACAACAAAAAGAACAATCAATAAACATACAATATTTTAAAATATATCATAGTCTATCATTCTTTTTTCCTTATAGTACGCTCCCCAGACTGCTTCCCGGTGCGCGTACCGAGCGCTCCCCCAAAAAAAAAAAAAAATGTGTTTTTTTTTTGCCCCGCGGGGCCCTTTTAAAGCCTCCACATCAAACCTAGAGGGTCAGGGAGGGTCTTCTATGCCCCCTTATGGTCATTACCCCCTTTGTTTTGGCCTCCTCTTGTCTCTCGATCCTACCGAGAGACAAGATGGCGGCCGCTCCGGACTGTTTAGAATGTTGACAGACACCGGAGAGCCAATCAGCTTCGCTTCGCGAAGTTCCGTTACGCGTCAGGTACGCGAACCGGGGCGCTGCCCGGAGCGCGCTTACAGATATATATATTTTTTTGAACGTTAATTTCTCAAAATCCACTGGAGCACATATATTGAGACCTAGCAAAGGCACATCGGGCTACCAGTCCCTACAATTTTGCCAAGTTTCGTGAAAATCCATTCAGCCGTTCGAGCTAAAAGTGAGGCCAACCGCCCTATGGAAAATTGCATGGGAAAAACACGTTTCGGGACTCCCCTTTTTTCTTGGCCCCCCCTTGACAAAACCCCCCCAAATTTTCAGGGGCTGCTCAGAAACATGTGCCATTTTCCTGAAAATTTCAGCCAATTCCGTCCACAAACGCCAAAGTTATTAGACATAGAATTTTCAAAAATCCCATAGAGAAAAAATCCTAACTATATATACCTACTGGCGACCGCCAGTAGGTAATATATATATATATATATTCACTGAAAAAACCATAGGTTTCACACCAGTTATAGTTAGGTGGAAATTTTACTCGCAGAAAACCATTGAAATTCCCACGTTACAGTTAGTTGGACTCACTATAACTTGCGCGTGCAATGCACTGCTGATGACGTCACATATTACATCACTCATGACATGGTCAGTGACATCCCTCATGACATCACTGATGACATCTCAAAGGACATCACTGATGACAACATCCTTGTGACAAAGTGGCAGACCTCCTATCAGCATGAAATAACTTTTGACACACACATTCAAAAATAGAAACTAACATTTTCTTAAAAAAGGAGAAACCAATACCAATTACAACAACTTATTAGGTAATTCCAAAATCTACATACACATCCACTCATTCACCAACAGTTCTATATAGTCACTCATGCATGTACTTACTCATCATATGTACTCATACACCTATACATCCTGTTACACACTAATACTCATCCATATAGTTACTCACACACAAATTCACACATGCAAATAAACTATCAAAAAATCATTTACTTGATTATACTGCTATATACACACCACTACACATACTTCTACAGAAACGGAAACATATTTACTCTCTTAAACAATCAATTATAAAAACACATACTCACTAACCCACCCATACACACAATCATCCACCCATACAGTCTTGCGCACATGCTGGCTTCAAAATACATACAAATAGTGAGTCACTCATTCATGCATCTGTGCTCTAAGTAATATCCCCCACCGAACCATACAGACACTGATACTGATACTCAAAAAAACAACTAATAACCCATATACACACTCATGTAGCTACTCACACACCCATGCAGCCACTTATACACAAAGGGAGACACAGATACAGATATTTAAATATTTAAACATTACTCGCAAATATATGTATTCACTAAGATACATTTAATAAGTCAGTTAACCAATCAATTTTACACAAAAAAACATCCATTTAGACATTTATTTACCCATTTATTCTTCCATCAACCTTTAGATATACATATATAAAAAATATTTATTTTTCAGAAAGATACACATTCACTGGATGATCTCATCAGTGATGTCATTTGAGATGTCATCAGTAATGTCATGAGTTATGTCACTGACCATGTCATGAGTGATGTAATATGTGACGTCATCAGCAGTGCATTGCACGCGCAAGTTATAGTGAGTCCAACTAACTATAACGTGGGAATTTCAATGGTTTTATGCGAGTAAAATTTCCACCTAACTATAACTGGTGTGAAACCTATGGTTTTTTTCAGTGAATTTAATAGGTTTTTTAAATGCTAATTCCTAACTATAACTGGTGTGAAACCTATGTTTTTTTTTCAGTGAATATATATATATATATATATATATATATATATATATATATATATTCACTGAAAAAACCATAGGTTATAGACCATATATAGTTAGGAATTAGCATTTACAAAACCTTGAAAATTCACTGAAAAAACCATAGGTTATAGACCATATATAGTTAGGAATTAGCATTTAAAAAACCTTATTTTACTCACACAAAACCATTGAAATTCCATATATAGTTAGTTGCACTAACTATATATCGCGCACCCGCAATCCACTGCTGATGATGTCACATATTACATCATTCATGACATGGTCAGTGACATCACTGATGACATCACTGATGACATCTCAAATGACATCACTGATGACATCACTGATGACATCACTGATGACATCATCCAGTGACTGTGTGTTTCTGTAAAGTTTAAATATGTTAGATATATTGAAGAATGAGTGGATGTATAAGTGTCTGGATGAAGGATTTAGTAGGTGCGTGACTGACTGTATGAGTGAGTGAATAAATGTGTCGTACTAAATGCATGGGTTAGTGACTAAACTGTCTGAATGTTTGCTTCAGTATGTCTGTTGTGATGTAAACTGCTGCATGTGTGGATCATTAGCTATACGAGAGGCTATATATGTTATTGATTGGTTGCCCAAGTATTTGTATGGGAGATTGAGTTTGTGTGGGGGTGGCTGGGAGGTGTGTGACTCTGTGCATAGATGTGTGAGCAGTTGATTCACTAGGTGTATGAGTTCAAGAGTGCATGTGGAAACAGCTACATGGGCGGTTGACTGTGTGCATGAGTGTATTGATGAGTGAATGGGTATGTCAATGCTACATGTCATAGTAAGTACATATGTAAAACACAGTACATGTGAGAGTTGGCATATATAAATAACTGTGCATGAGAGCCACTGAATGTGTGAGTGGCTGTATGGATCATTGTGAACTTGTATCAGGGATTGTATAAGAGAGTAAATATGTGTTAGTATATGTTTGAATAAGTAAGGTGTGTATAACTGTATAGTTGAGGAAATGGAGGTGTGATTGATTCTTTGCATGACTGACTAGGTGTGTGAGTAACTCCATGGATGAGTGACAGTGTGTGAGTGTCTGTATACACTGAGTGTATCTAAGGTTTTATTAGAGTCTGAAGAGGTTTATCGTATTAGCACAAGAATGATGTCAAATGAGATGTCATCAGTGATGTCATCAGTGATGTCATTTGAGATGTCATCAGTGATGTCATCAGTGATGTCATTGACCATGTCATGAATGATGTAATATGTGACATCATCAGCAGTGGATTGCGGGTGCGCGATATATAGTTAGTGCAACTAACTATATATGGAATTTCAATGGTTTTGTGTGAGTAAAATAAGGTTTTTTAAATGCTAATTCCTAACTATATATGGTCTATAACCTATGGTTTTTTCAGTGAATTTTCAAGGTTTTGTAAATGCTAATTCCTAACTATATATGGTCTATAACCTATGGTTTTTTTCAGTGAATTTCATTGGTTTTTTAAAAGCTAATATCTGTAGCTGTAAAATGTATTCTTCTTTAAATCCAAAAATATATTTTATATGTTTATTAATAAAAAAAAAATTTTATATTTTTTTTTCTTCCCTCCCGCTTCGCGAATCGGGAAGCTTCCCGTTAGCTGGCCTTGATGCCGCGAAATAGTCCACAAACCGGTAAACGTTCCTTTAACGCAACTGCCGCGTTAGAAAACATCGTGACGCCTCGCGTCCGCATGACGTTTCACGTTGTCGCGTGATACGTCATATGACGTGCTACGTTAGCGAACTGGTACGCGAAGCGAGGCGCGAAGCGCAGGTTCCCGGAAGCAGACCGGGAGGCGGCGCAAAGCGCGTAACGTAAACACAGCAGGTCATGTGACTTGGTAATAACACTTTTCATTGGTTCATTTCACTTTTGGTTTCCTAATGATGTAACACTAGGTCATGTAATGTAAAATTAACACTTTTCATTGGTTGAGAACTATTGTTTTTCCCAAATGATGAAAACCCCTCCTTCTTTCCTCACTCTGACTTTCATCTTTGTGAGAGAAAGACCCTTTGTTACCAGTGAGCAATGGCTTCTTTAGTAGCTTCAGCTGGTGCTTCCCCACCACCTCCACCACATCCAAGGAAGAGAGGACCACCTGCTGAAGTTATAATTCAGCAAGAAGAGGAAGAAGAGGAAGGGGAGGAAGAGCAGGAAGAGAGGCAGTTTTTGCCTGAGGAGCCCAGGAGGTCTCACCGGAGAGAAAACTTCATTTGTCAATTTTTTTAATTTCCCAAAGGCGAGAAAAAAGTAAATGCAAGATACGTAACTTGCCTTATATGTCAAAATAGACTGTCCAGAGGGACCGAGAAGAAATACAGTTACGGAAACTACACAATGCATCGCCATATGACTAGGTGGCATCCTAACAACTACAGTGCTGCACAGTTTCGTAACGAACTAGATAATCCCCCTATTATGGCCAGAAGATCTGTTGTACCCGAAGTGACGGGACCAGAGGGCAGGGAGATGGTGCCAAATATACAACTGAGATTTGGGGAAGTAAAACAAGTCTGCGTACTTTGCAATGGATTCATTTGCTACAGAGAAAGTAGCATCACTCTGATCAACAGAGCTATTGACAATCATCTTCCAATTTGTCCGAAACGCCGCAAACAATAAATTCTTTTTTTTTGTTGCTCCTGTTGAGCCCTTTACAATGAATCGTTTTCGTTTCCCCCCCAAAAAACCAAAAAAAATATAAAACCGTTCAGAAGAATTCAAAAAAAGTAAAAAAATGTTGAGAAAAAAATAAAAAAAATATAAAACAACAAAAACAATAAAAAAAAAGTTATTTTCAGAACTACCTCCCCGTTATTAAAAAATTGGTAGAATATTTGGAACTCTGCCAACCTCTATTTCTCTTAGTTCGCTTCCCAGTTCGCTCGCCGGTACGCGAACCGGGAGCGGACCCAAAAAATCTTTTTTTTTAAAAAAGAACAGTAAGTATAAGGGAAGGAAACAGACAGTTATGTTAAAAGAAAGACAGCTATAGGGGAGTAAACTAGAGATACTATTACCCGTAATCCACTGCTGATGATGTCACATATTACATCATTCATGACATGGTCAGTGACATCATCAGCAGAGGATTGCGGGTAACAGTATCCCTAGTTTACTCCCTATAGCTGTCTTTCTTTTAACATAACTGTCTGTTTCCTTCCCTTATACTTACTGTTCTTTTAAAAAAAACATTTTTTAGATCAGTCAGAAACAGTGAAAGTAATAGAGACAGAGTGAGTGACCAAGAGTGAAGAAGTATGAGAAGAGAGGGACTAAGAAAATTAGTGAAGGAGTAGAGTAATTAAGTAATAGACAAAGGAATGAGCGAAGTAGCAAAGGCAGGAAAGTGATTCTTAAAGAAATAAAGCAGTGGAACTAATAGAAGTTAAATGTGATAGAAATATAACAAAAAGAGTACAAAACATTTACCTTATAATTGTCGTTAAGTTACTCATTTGTTCTTTTTATACTAAAAAATCTGTGAAAGAGAGAACAAACATTTGAAAAATATTAAAACATGTTTTTAATAAATTAGAAAAAACAAGGGAAAAGATTGAAGGAGAAATAGTTTTTCAAGAACTTTGACACTTACAGAAGCCTCTGCTTCTCCATGCCCCTACACAGTCCTAAAAATATACATTTTAAACTAATAGTATCTTGATGCAGATGAAGTGAGTCCTATCTTGCAACATTGTGCATCTTTTGCATGACTGCTGCATCGGTTTCATGTGGCATTGTTTTTTTACAGCATGACACATCTGCCTAGATTCATCATTTTATAATTTTGTCGCCTCATACCAAATCTTTTCAACCGCGACTGCGTCACAAAAGTGATGCACAGTGGCGCAAAAGAGGCATACACCTATCATAAATCTGTCCCTAACATGTTAAATAATTGATTCAGGATGACAATAAGGTGTGGCCTATCCAGAGGTTTGTTTAAGGTGAGGCCTACTCAGGGTTGCAGATCAAATTTACACTTATTGAAGAATACAGAGAAGAAAATACATGTGCAGGCCTACCAACCAAGTGTGTCATGTCGACTGCACTCTTGGACAAATGTTAGACCTCCTCTGTCTCCAGGAACAGGCCTAAACCTCATCTACACAATGTGATGTGTAATGTTAAGAAACACAGGTAATATAATTGAAAAACGTGCATTTTTTTTTCCTCATTCCACAATCATATCACCTGTGTTTCCTTTGCTTAGGTATCTCATTGTGGAAATGTAGTCTATCATATGAAAGACTACGTAGAATATGAGCACTGTATGCAACAACTTTGACACTTACAGAAGCCTCACCTTCTCCATGCCTCCTACACAGTTCTACATGTACATCATAAATGCAAACAGAACAGAATTAATTATACATATTAAATGGTTTATTTTTGCTGTTCTCAGAATGTATCAAATTTCACTAAAAACAGTGACTTGAAGGTATTCATCATATAACAGCGGGGAAAAAAACCACAATCAAAATGATTGTGTTTAAAAAACCCATACAACATAACAAATCAGAATTCAGAACTCCTTAAAGTTAACTTACTTTCCATGACGGCGAAGGATGTCCTATGAACAGCTTACACTCTGTTGTGCTGTTATTACTTTCAACCCGCCACTTTCTGAAAGAAAACCTCCATTGTTTTCAAAAACATGTTACATACAATAAATGACTTCTCGCTCTCTACCACACGTTTCCACAAGGCCAAATCGTGTCTGAGCCATTTATAACTCTTAGAATTCTTGTAAGCCAATCCCGTCATGTTGTATTTCCGCAACTTTCACAATTAAAATGTTCAAGATCATTTTCACAATCCTGGACTAGTAATATCTTCCCCTTCTTGCTCAATCATGTTCTACATTTCCTATGACACTGATACTGCTTACTATGAAGCAGACTTACACTACCTTTATGACTACTACAATTATTTAATTCTCTACATCACTTTTAATCACAAAGCAATGTAAAACAGTAGACAGCATTGCAGACTTACATTCCCTCTACTCCATGTTTTGATTGGCTGCTTCAATTAGCTTATAAAAAGAAACAGTTTTTCTGAACTCATTCAAAGTGCACGTATTTCTCCATGACGTCGAGTGTTATGGTAAGAAGTTATGTCTCTGTACTACACTTATCCTCAAGGCCAAATCGTGTAGGAGCCATTAGAACTTCTTGAAATTCCTCAGAGCACATCCCGAGATTCTTTCCCTAAAATTTTGGTTTTAAAAACACCAGGTAAGAGTTTTTAAGGTCATACGGCAATTTTTTTGTGAAAATTAAAACAGAATCATTGCAGAATGACCAGCCATTTCTAGACTTTAAATAAGCTGTGTAATGTCCTGATGTTATTGAAGGACCGTCATGATATATAATTGCTACAGTTACAAAAGTCCTTTCTGATATTGACAACTGTGAAGCCACAACATTTTTAATTAAAGTTGTCAATTTTGTTCCATCAGGCCTACATCGTTGGAACATTAAAATGGCATACTGGCCATATGTTCGTATAAATAATGTGGACATCATTTCAGATTTACATTGGCTACACTCCATGTTGTGATCAGCTCCTTTTACTAGCTTATTAAAAGAGACTGATTTACTGTCTGGCAAAGTTAAATATATAAATCTTTCTGAGCCTACACTAGTAGTACTTGATACCCTACAGTTCTCGCAGTCATGCTGCCATTGATAAGAAAGCCCAAACAGGTGATCTACATCTACACCTTCATCATGCAATACATCAAGCATATACATTAAAAACTCCTGACAATCTTGCTGACTATTTTGAGAGAATTGTGTTTGGCCTGAACATCTGTCTAACAGATTTCGAATTTCAGACACACTTTCTATGTTTGTTCTATCAGTGCTACATTTCTCTAACACAGAATTTAACAAACTGCTAAATCTTTGATCAGAATTGACCACAATCTCTTCTTTTACATTTTCTAGAGAAAACAAAACATTAACCACTACATTAGCATAGCAGTTGACACCAGAACTGTTTTCAAATTGAAAACCAACAACATCTTCAACAGAATCCTTTTTGTTTCTGCTTATAATTTCAGGTTCATCGACTTTTCGTCTTTTTGCTACAACCTCCCCAATATTGGTCACATTTCTTCGTTTCCGGCCTACCACACGTTTCTCAAACAAAGGATACTGAGGCAAATGTGGCGCATACTCTCTTCTTAACCTATTGTATTCCTTAACACAATCTAGATCGGCACAAATGTTTGTGACATCACACTCAATCAAGTACAATCCCGATAAAGTTCTAACTCGTGACAATGCCACATATGCCATACCCTCCTTGAACACAGAACTGCCAATATTCACCAATGCACTGTCTACACTTAAACCTTGCGATTTATGGATTGTCACCGCATATGCCAAGCAAACAGGAAACTGCTTACGACGAACATATAAGTCTTTTACAAGCAAAAATCTAGCAGAACAACGACCAATTAGCTGTACTACCTCAATGCCATCAAATTTAATTTTTAAAAATTCAATTCCATCTCTATTTCTGTATTTCACAAAATCAACAACATTACCCATTGATCCATTTACCAGACCTCTTTCAACATGTAAATTCCTTCTTAAAATTATACGGCAGTTCAAGCACACATTCAGAGTCTTTTCAAAACCTGCAGTTTTAGATATACTCTTCTCTAATGAATCCAATTTTATTTTCAGATTCTCAGACAAAATAATTGTTGATCCCATATGCTCTACTCTGTCAATAGCTTCCAGTTTCACAATCTCTTGCTTTTCTAAATGCAACATTTTGTTGTTGAATTTGGCACATTCTGCAAGAGTTGGCATCAAACATATTCCAGATTTCTTCTCAGTAATTTTCTGAAAAATATTCTCAGGCACAACATCTTGGTCTGGATATAAATTTGTCAGTAATCGTGCATGTAAAGCTTCTTTCCCATGCTCGGTCACTTTTCCAATTCTAACATCTTGTAGAATAGTCTTGTAAACTTCATCCTTCGCCTGACGCATATTTTCATGCAGTTCAGCATAATTGAAGTTTAACCATATATTGACGTTGCCAATGCTCCCTAGGCACTTCCTGGTATCTTCATGTGTGAGCATTTTGAACACAGGTTGCCCTTTCACTGGTGTCAGCTGCAGAAGATCTCCGAAAACAATGATGTGTTTGCCACCAAATAACACATCATACTCTGTTTTGAGAACTTCTTGCATTCTCAAATGCACAAAGGCAAGCATGACATTGGAAACCATGCTTACTTCGTCAATGATAAGAAGTTTCATTTTCCTCAAGACTCTTGAAACTTCAAAACAAGCATCTCCCGATAGCTTGTGATATTGTAATTTGTTGTCATGCTCCACTGGCAGCATCAGTAAACGATGTAAAGTAATCCCTTTAATGTTATGTGCTGCCAGTCCAGTTGGAGCGGTGACAACACAAGACAGCGATGACTCTGTCCTTTCCTGCAAATAACATGAAATTGCTTTAATAAGGAAACTTTTTCCAGTTCCCGCTTCTCCACTCACGTACAGTCGAACAGGCTTCAACGACGTACATGAGCACTCTTTCTTGTCATGACTTAATCCATGATCAATTTGCATGGTAACTTCGTCATATATTTTCCTCTGCTCAACGTTGAGTTGTCTTTCCAACTCTTCTAAGTTAACCGCATCCTCCTGAGCATGTGCCATTGCTCTTTCCACTTCATTCACAGCAGTGGCAGCTTCATTTTCGATAACAGGTCCTCCTAATGGATCCTGACTCAATGAAGCAGAACTCTGACTGTCCTGAGAACTGTCTCTGGCAATCTCCGCTGCAATCGTTGCTTCCTGCTCAATTTCCACATTCAACATTTCTACATATTTGGGAAAAGCAGGACATTCTATGGTCTCCTTGGCAGCATTGAAAGAGTCTTCATAACAGAGGAAATCTCCAAGCAGTTCCTCTTCTGCACGCCAAGGCTTAAAAAGTTGCAAAAGTGCTAAATAGAAAAACTCCTTTTTTTCAGGAGATTCGCCACTCAATTTTCGATGGTTTATCAAGTGGCATTTTCTTTGCTTCACCAGACATCCCTCACTTCCTATTACAGCATACACTCCTTTCTCAGTATCTTCTTTGATGTTCCTCTTGAATATGTAATTTTGCAGAACCTCATACAGACAAACATTCTCGAGGTGACTGCTTCGATTTGGATAATATGTATCCAACATGTTGCTCTTCAAAATGTCGGTACTGTTTGGCTCCTTTTCCGCCAAATACTCAATTTCCCGCACAGGTTTGAGAACTCGATTACGCGTTGCAGCAAGACCAAGACTCGCCCAAACGATACTCCTGGACTTGGCATAGAGACTTGCTGAAGACAACCGGTCAGAACATTCGTAAGCTCCGATTTCTCGATGCGACAACATCTTCAGACTGAAACTGTACAACTTCTTGCTGAGGCTCTTTTCATGGGAAATGTCCTTCCACATATCCTTCAATTCTGTCTTCTCTTTTTTGGTGATGTAAGATGTCACATACCGAGCCACAGCCATACAGTTATCAGCCACAAACTGTATATCCATGTTAGCATTCCACATGGACAAAATCACCGGGTTGTAGTCGTTGATGTACTTAGACTCTTCGTTCCTCTTCAAATTGTATGTGTTTTTAGGTGATTTCTTCATCACATTATGTCGCAGCGAAGACATCAAACTGTTCACTCTTCCTTTAGAAATCACCGGTCGTGGAAAGCCGAAACGACATTTGGTGTAGAACTTGTCTTTGTTTCGGAATTTACGACAACAGTACTTTCCACATCGATGGCTTTGGAAACGTAGAACTTTTTCTCTTAGGCTTTTTTTCTCCTTTGCGTTTGGAACAGCACACGTAGAATACTGTTCTATGAAACTCATCACTGAGTCTTCTGGATCCGTTCCAAATTTAGGTGCATCCTTGATCCACAGCAACATATGTATATGAGGAGCACCTCTTGCTTGGTACTACTTTCTCCAGAAGAAATCCAACACCTCTCCAAGAGGTGGATTCTTCTTATTCATGATGAAAGACATCATACCTTCAAATCTATGATTGAAGTACCTACATACATTGACTGGATCCAAAGAGCACAGTTCTCCGGGTGTCTTGAATTCGATGTTTTCTACGTTAGCATTTGCCTCTCGTAGAAATTCAAGTAAGTCTTCCCAGCCATACTCAGCACAGCTCAGAGTGAGGAACCATGTGGGAGTTCCTAAGTTCCTCAGCATACATTTTAAATCACCATGACGACGGTACCAGTACTCATTAGTACCACGCTGACACGCCATGAGATTAATCAGGTGAGAATCCAAAATACTGTCTTGGACATTGACTTTATCCATAAAGTCACTTGCCGAGATGTTTTGCATGTGTATACCACTTTTCAAGATGTGGTTCACTGCATATGACAGTCCAGACAGATCGCTTTCAAACAGGAGATGAAACAAATAAGGAATGCATTGTCGAAACCTAGCATCTCCTGCATACAATCGCAAAGTCCGGTATTCAGAAGCAGGAATTTGATGAGGTCGCTCATCATATCTTCCTCCCTGACCTGTTGGAAAAAGCTGTGGGAAACACCGAGCTTCCAAACTTTCCTCCCAAACACTAATGGGACTCCCTTTGGCTTGTTTCATTTGAAACAACTCAATAGCATTCCCCATGACTTCCTTGGAATGCAAAGGATGAACACTATAATGTTCATATATTTCTTCACTAGTACAGGGTTCTACTTTCTCAATTTGACCAGCACACAAATCGCTATCCTCTTCCTCACTTACTTCCTCTTCTGCAACATATACGTTTTTATAGTATTTATTATTTTTTTTCAAATACAATGTTGCCCTTTTGTTTTTCCTAACATCTACTAAATCTTGCCATATTTTCTTATTCTTTGTCGGAACCCCATTAACTAAGATAACCAGAGGTTCCTCTTCCACTTTTTCTACTCCAATTGTGTTAATGTTTTTCTTGAAATCTAGAGGCAAATAAACAACTCTTCCCTTTAATCCTCTCTGTAAATCTGATGGAGGCAATTTCCCTGTCTTTGGCTCCATTCTTACAATAGCCTGAAAGGGATGGATACTTTGAATCAAAATAGATTCATAAGTATTTAAATCCTTCAATTCAGAAGGAATCTCAACCAATTCCAGATTATTATGAACTGCTCTAGCAGGCATCTGGTTTTGATTTAATTTGTTACAACAATAAGTACACACACGTTGATCCAATCCCAAATCAAAACAATTTTCTACCATCAAGTATGTTGTAAAATCCTTCCATTCACTATTATTTTCCCTTTCACTTTTTGCATATAAATCCACTAACTTAGTCTGATTCTTATAATAAGTGCGTCGACAACACACACAAGTGAAATTTGGCCTCTCACTTGATTTCACCTCAAACGTCGCAATTTCCCTCTGGAAATTATCTGTACTGGAAACCTGTACACTATCTTCCACATTACTCTCTTCTTCTTGGTCAATTTCAACATTCTCCTCTTTACTTCCAAAGTAACAAAACTCAATTTCTTCACATATATTCTTCACATCTATTTCAGAACCATGCAAAAGAGCAGCGCATAATTGTTTAAGCATAATTGCTGGACTCTTAGCATAATACAACATTCTAACTAATTTCCTCACTTTATTATGATGCACTGCTAGCATCCTGAAATGATGAAAAACACTCTGGCATACTCTCCTGGAAAGACAAGCCAGTGAATGACCATGCAAACCTATCACTTCTCTCACTCTGCAAGGATCTAATTCTTGCAACAACTTCATTTTCTGCTTCAAACTTTTCTTATTAAATGACCGTATAAAATCACAAAGCAAATTGATGGAATCCTGTCGTACACTGCAAATACTACTACACTTCCAGGTGTACACAGGACCCTTAGGACGTCTCCCTAAAACCTCATTACCTAACACCTCTTCTATCTCTGTTGTCACAAGTTTTTCTTTTTCAACTGGACAACCATCTTTCACTTCATAAGCTCGACCACTGGTGTCAACTGCATGCACCAAATCATTATCCTGGAAATAACTCTCCTCATTAAAAAATGCCTCAGAGCTTGAACTATGCATCCATTCTCCAGAAAAAACTTCACAAAAATTACTACGATTAACTATTGTCTTCCATCTACTATTTCTTTTGAAATCATAAATTGCCTTGTTTAGCTTCCTAATTCTATTGATTGTCAAAATAAATAACTTACGTTTAATTTCAAATGCCTGATCAATAACTTTCTCAACTATTTTTTTTCTCTTATAAAAAACCACTTTCTGTTGACCTTTCTTAATATTTTTTAACAAATTGCCAATTATCCTGTTGCGGAACATTCGTTTACGAATGTCCCTAAACTGTTGTTTCCTTCTACTTTCATGCATAGAGTTATCTCTTACTCTAGCAGTAACATTTTTCATTGGCCTTTCCTTTCCGTTTGAATTGCTTCTCCTTTTCTGGACTGAAACATTTTCTGTAGTAATATTTTTTTTACCACAGATATTTCTTATGAATGTTTTTGTACTCTTACCCGGTGCTTTCTTGGTGACTTGACAAATCTTTTTGTTAGAGGACTGCTGCTTTTTTTCATTCACCTGCTGTCTTTGACGTTTTGCAGCCTTTCTCACTCTTTCTTTGGTTGGCATGCTGAAATCTTGAAATGATCTGCAGTTGAATCTGTGGTAAAATATAATAAAAAATGTTATTAACCACTATTACCCAACAGTAAATCAATAACAGTCATCAAAAACTTAGCACATTACTTAACATTTTTACATAGAAGATTTTTTTGTGCATGGCAAATTTAGAATACAGAAATAGCAGAAAAGAAATGGAATTTATATTCATTTTACCTGTGCTGTTTTATATGTGAATCTGATCTAATTTTATGAGCATATTTTAATATTTTATTGAAGACACTACACATAACCTGTTTTTGAAGGTGTCTTTATTTTTAAATTAAACGGTTTACATTTTTACTTTTTATTTATTATACATTTATAAAATACATGTTTATAGTTCTATAGGCTCAAGCACGTCAGCTTCCCATCCTATGTCATACAATTCTGACAAATCTGCATCCTCATCACGTTCTTCTTCATCCTCAGGATTTAAATCATCCAAAGGATCAACATCCACTGATGTTTCAATTACGAGTTCAATGATGAGGTCGAAATCAATTAATTGCTGATTGTCGCTCATGTTGATGTTGTCTTTATCTTTAAAGAAAGATAACAACAATGAGATGTTGCAGAGTAAGAGACAAATCTCAGAGATTATAATAGTAAAATTGTTTAACAAGAGTAACATTTTGCAGCTATTATTTAACCATGTCCAGCGATGCTGAGGAGGCAGCCGCGGGCTGTGGAGGAAGTTACGGTGGGGCAGGGAGGCGGGAAGGGGGAGGGGCAGGGTGGAGGGACCTAAAAACTGGCATATGGATAATTGCAGGTAAGTACACAATTTAATTATTCAAACGAATTTCGTAGCGCGCACTGCATTGCAAAATGCGATGCTGTGCGCGCTACGAATTTCGTTTGAATAATTAAATTGTGTACTTACCTGTAATTATCCATATGCCAGTTTTTAGGTCCCTCCACCCTGCCCCTCCCCCTCCCCGCCTCCCTGCCCCACCGTAACTCCCTCCACGGCCCGCGGCTGTGAGGAGGTGAAGCCTATGTCCAATTTTTCAGTGAACAGGACTCATCTCTTCTTAACCTTGGATAAACCTCACCGACTCTGTGTCCCATGCACATAATTAATAATAAAAGGGGCAGATTTATGTTAACTAGCACATCCCCAGGGATGCACCAGTTAACGTGCACCGCTGCTCTGGCACCCATGGTGTGCCGCATTTACAATCAGATAGGACAAAGCTGCGTCAAAACCCTGCGCCTGCTTGAAGCAGGCATAGATCTTGATGCAGGTAGGCTGAAAGCTAAAGCAACAACTAAGTGTTGTGTGCAGAAGTTGCAAAAAAGGAAAAATGGCGTTTAAACCGGTAATGAGCCCATGCTAACTTAACACAGTGTAAAGATATCCAGGATCTACATCAGTTTGGGGTTCACGAACCTGGCAGGTACAAGGCACTGAGGCTTTGCACCATGCATGTCTCATCCCAAATCATATGTTGTTTGTGAATGAAACAATTTCCCAGACCAAATGCTTTGGATTGGCTACTTCTAAAAAATTAAACACCCCTACTATCCCGGAGTTAGAGGAATATGATGGTTGGAGTCATTTTACTCGGTTGTCCATTAGTGATTTACAGGCCCTACTCCGTAATTCTTCCTTTAACATTTCCAGTATAAATCCAAAAGGTTGGCTGCTTTGGCAACGTGCCTTATCCACGGTTTAATAACGCTGCCTTTTGCTTTATATAAGTTTTCAAATTGTATGAAATATATACCAATAGGTCGTTATGAACCTTTAGGTAGTGGTTTTCTTCATGAGGTCTGGTCGCTTCAATACACATACAGATGTTTCAAAGATGATCAAGAAGTTTATCAGAATGGAGAGGAATGCACTGAGACGCCAGATCATTCACTAATGTGTACGCACATACAGTTACACGGTTCATGCAACAAAGACCGACCAAATATGGCTTGCGTGTTGCAAGGCACGCCAGTTCCTGCTATCATCCCCACGTTCAAGTTGTTGGAAAATGGTAGGTATTTGATGCTCAATAATGAAGATTGTTCTGGGTTAATTAAAAGTATTCCTTTTATCGTAACAGTAAGTGAACGGGTTATTTGCTGCAGAAATGTTCTATTTCCTCCCACACATGAACATAGGGAGTTTTCAATCTGGCCACAAATACCAACCTTGGGAGCAGATTTCAACGGCATGGCAAGAATAAGGGCTCTTTTGTCTCAGACAGAGGTGGCCTTGAGTTCGGCCCGTGAAACTTTTGTGCTTCACATAGCGAACACCCGTACAGAGGTGCAGACCCTTTTAAATACTGATTCGCCTTTGCATTTCAGCGAAATGGTTCGGACTATCTTTAACGCGTCCTCCACAAAGGCCCTGGCGCATTTTTTTTAAAGTTGTTAGCAGTGGTCTCGTGACTTCATTTGAGAAAATCTTTGGAGTCATCCCTGCTTTCTTTCATTCTATTTTTTCCACTTTGTTTGGTGGATTCCCAGTTTTACTTGCATTAGCACCGGACGCTCTTGTGCTTTTTTACATTTTTAAATATGGATGTCCCTCCTGTGCAAGGTCCCGCCCTGCAGCTGCTAACGCTGTTCCGCAATCGCATGCTTGAATATTATGGCACAATGCCGTTGGCGATATTAAGCACGGCATATGGATTATCTTTTCGATTCTCCTACTTCACCTGTGTCCAGCCTGTATTTCACTGCCTGACCTGTGATTTCGATTGGGCCATTAATTTGTGTCTCTGCGGACCGGTTTCTCCTGACGTCGACTTTAATCAGCTGATGAGTCCTATCATTGCTCACGAGTTGGTTTGTCCTGGCGAAAGGATTATGGCTGTGGCATTGATGCATGGACTAATTGGTCCCTGGAATTTACTGGCGGCAACACAGTCTTTCTTGGAACAGAGCTTTCTTGAAAACCCACCGAGCTGTCCTCTGATGGTGATAGAGGATCCGGTGCTGGGAGAGCACGTATGTTCTTTTCCGCTTTTAAATTGGATGGCTGAACTCTTTTCGGATGAAGACGGTGACTTCCTATTGGAGGCTGTTGCAGCTTATTTTGCATACACAATTATGTCATAGACCTTTTTCATGTTTGATATGCTGAGTACTAGCATTTCATTGACAATTCATTGACTTATTTGTCAAGTTTTTATTATTTAGCTTGCCTATTGGCTTAAGCCTCGATAAACTAGTTGACTGTTTTATTTTTTCTTAGCATTAAATTTTGCTAGTTTTTAATGTTTTACCTTGCGGACCGTGCACATATAAAGTTGTAATCTGCTCTAATGAGATGGCACTTCTATTACCTTATTTTGTTCGTTTCCGGATCATGGAGGGGTGTCATGTAGATCCTGGATATCTTTACACCGTGTTAAGTTAGCATGGGCTCATTACCGGTTTAAACGCCATTTTTCCTTTTTTGCAACTTCTGCACACGACACTTAGTTGTTGCTTTAGCTTTCAACCTAGTAGTTCATCATGGTTTACATGAGAATAATATGTTATTGCTCTACTATCTGCTTTGCTTCTTAAACTATATCTGTACAGCGAGTGCTGAAGTTTCAAGAACAACACGATACAGAATTGTTATGAGGTCTGATCTCCACGACTTCATAGTCATAACATAAGTGCAGCTTCTGCCAATTCTGGGCATGAGGCGGGTTTTATATTGCTTTGCCGAACACACACATACACAACACTTGATGCGGTTCACATGAAGAGAGAGCTGGTGTATGCTGATGTGATTCCTTCAAATCTAGGACACTAAAGTATAGGCACGCCCTAAACTAACCCAAAGAGACCTTCTTAGCAAATAATATAATATGTGTATTAGGCAGGGTGAGATATAAGTGTTGCTAACTCTTATTCATTTACAGCATGTTAACATACTGTCACCATTCGCTTTTTATGTACTAGTAACTATGCTGGTAATTTTGCTACTGATAATTGTGATAGCGTTCTAGTGTTCCTGCACAGGAACAGGATTTGGGGAAACAGAAAGCGAAAGGCGGCCATATTGTTTGCTTGGCGCCGACCGTTGAGCAACAGCTTAGCCCCGGCGCTCCGGAATAAAGATAACTAAAAAGCATTTAAAGACGTACGTTCTCACATTATTACAATGGCGACGAAGATGTGTACTTGTATTATCTAAGATACTACGCCTGAGAAGACGGCATTAGTAAATAAACATTTCAAATACACATGTGTTCTTCTTAACTCCATGTTCTGGTTTGTAATGAATATATAACGACCGAGTGTTCATGAGTTCCACGTATCCTGAGGTACTGTAAGTTCATATTCTGGATTGTCTAAACATTGAGAGTTTGTTATATCCAATGTGACACTGTAGCTAGCTTGCTAAGGGGTTTTTGGGTACTAAGGTGAGTTTTGGGGCACCCTAATTCGCCGAGGTTCCAATCCTCTGTGCACAGTTCTGTGTGAGAACAGAAACCCTGCGACAGGGGCACCCCTGAGCCTTGCTGGAGCTTCATCACACTTGCGATACAACTCCAGCAATGCGCCACCTTTACGGCACAGATGCGTCACGCATCTATGCTGTTTTTGCCCCATGATGCGCCGCATTGTAAATGCCAGGATGACTGCAGCCGCGGGCCGTGGAGGAAGTTACGGTGGGGCAGGGAGGCGGGAAGGGGGAGGGGCAGGGTGGAGGGACCTAAAAACTGGCATATGGATAATTGCAGGTAAGTACACAATTTAATTATTCAAACGAATTTCGTAGCGCGCACTGCATCGCAAAATGGGATGCTGTGCGCGCTACGAATTTCGTTTGAATAATTAAATTGTGTACTTACCTGCAATTATCCATATGCCAGTTTTTAGGTCCCTCCACCCTGCCCCTCCCCCTCCCGGCCTCCCTGCCCCACCGTAACTCCCTCCACGGCCCGCGATTGGATGACTGGCACATCCCTGATGATACGCCAGTCATCATAAATCTATCCCTAAGCTTCTTATCTTGTTAGAGATGAACCGCCATATGTATCATCAAAGTTTTTTACATTTCCTAAATAGCGAACTTTAAGGAATAAATAGCGATTCTTTACCATTCCTAGTTTGCGATGAGCTATTTGCTAATTACAAATTACCCATTCATTTCCATGGAGCAGGAGGCCCATAGGAATGAACGTGCAATTTGCGATTAGCAATTAGCTCATCGCAAATTACGAATTTTTCCGAGGGTGCAGGGGTGTCTCAAGAACACCCTGCTGCACCCCTGAAAAAGAAATTTGGGGGCATATGGCGCACATAAATTTTGAAAACATTCCTTTACCTCAAAAGCGATTTTCAACTCATAATTTGAAAACACTGCCCACGGGGAAATGACTTAAAATGTCCTCAAGACACATGAAAATGTTTTTTTAAAGCCTTTGCAACTTTTTTGGGTCACTTTTAACATGGCTAAGTAACTCAAACAGTCAAAATCTAAATTTACCATGCACAGGTGGGAGCATATTTACAAGGAATTTGCTCCACGGAGAAAGGTCTTTTAATTTAATATTGCAAAAATAACATCAGAGACACTGAAATGCCTTATAAAGAAGCATACACCATTATGTCCTTGTCATAAATTTTAAAAGCATTCATTTTCCCCAAAAACGATTTTCAAGTCATAATTTAAAAACACTCCACATGGGGAAATGACTTAAAATGTCCTTAAGACACATGAAAGCGTTTTTTGATTGCCTTTGCAGCATGTTTCGGTTACCTTTAACATGCCTATGTAACGCAAACATTCAAAATCTAAATTTGCCATGCACAGGTGGGAGCATATTTACAAGCAATTTGCTCCACAGGGA
Source organism: Lissotriton helveticus (assembly GCF_964261635.1). Lineage (NCBI taxonomy): Eukaryota > Metazoa > Chordata > Amphibia > Caudata > Salamandridae > Lissotriton > Lissotriton helveticus. The sequence goes on along the minus strand of NC_136067.1, from coordinate 763,988,189 downwards.
AACGTCTTACATTAAAATGGGAAAAATAACATCAGAGACACTCAATTGCCTTATAAAGAAGCATACACCATTATGTCCTTGTCATAAATATTAAAACCATTCCTTTTCCTCAAAAACGATTTACAAGTCATAATTTGAAAACACTCCACAGCTCCTATGCACATAAAAACCCTGTCAGTACTAATACTTCACATTTTCTCCAATTACAATTTCTCAAAGAAACAAAATCTATTTGTAAAACACTTGAGACAAAGCAACATTTGAAAAACACAACTTTCTTCATAATTTTCTCCTTAAAGCACACTATTTTCTATCTAAATTAAAGAAATCTTTTCTCACCTTAGCAAATACTTTGAGTTTCAAAACAGTCTCAGAAACACACCAATTTGTCTTCAGCAGAGCAAAAGGTATGCACTCCAGAGTCTGCAGCTATCAAAAGCACAGAAATGCTGTAATTCTTCACACATATCTCTCATGTCACCCAATCAAAACTCTTCCCTCACTTTTTTTCAAATCAAAACCCTTCCCCCCTCTGCCCTTTCTGCTTTTTTGCATAGCAACCACCTCTTGCAAGACCTCTGGTGTTTGCAAGTTCACACAACAATGTTGCAATTGAACTCTGAACTCTCAGTGCACCTGCATATCCAGTGCATTCTTCCATTTAATGATTTTTTCTTCGCCACTCAAAATACATCTTTCAACGAACTCATCCATGCACCCTAACTTTCTGTTTTCAGCAATCAAAATCCACCAATCACTGTTACTGCTTCATTAACACAGAAACTCCACAGTTTTTTTCATTTTAAACTCTTATTTTTTCAACTGCCATTTCATTGCCACACTTCATCTGACTGCAGCAGAACCTTCTCTCGCCATGTTTTCTGTCTGGATTGTTGGACATAGTTACATCTATTGGGCTCAGAGGTACGCTGAAAACAGGAATTTACCTAACCTCAATTTACAAGATGTGGAAATTAAGTGGTTTGGTCACGGAGGATTAAAATGTCACCAATTGATACCATTGGTGAAAACCTTTATGCATTTGCCAAAACCTGACCTGTTAATTGTGCACTGTGGAGGTAATGACTTGGGCACTTTGACTGGGGTAGGTCTGGAAATGCTTTTAAAGGACACCTTTGAGCAATTGATGGCACTTTTTCCTCAGACTGCCTTGGTATATTCAAATATATGCCAAAAACAGAAATGGAGGTGGTCGAACCAATTTTGGCCACAAATTGAGAAGTCGAGGAAGCATGTAAACAAATCTGTTTCAGCTTACATGAGAGACCATGGAATGGGCTCCTTGTACAACAATAACTTGCGTTACTACATGCAAGATATCTACAGAGGAGATGGAGTTCACTTCTCAGATGAGGGCAACAGAATTTTCATTCTGAATTTAAGACTGTGCATTGGTACCTACTTATAAGTACCTAAATGTACCATAAACCCAAAAGCTCTTCTCAGAGCTACCCTACATCTGATCACTCACAATTATTATTTTACTCTAACTTTTTTCACTAATTTTCAAGAAAGTACGCTCCCCAGAACGCTTCCCGGTTCGCGAACCGGGCGCTCCCCACGCAAAAGAACTAAAAAAACGATTTTTTTTTTTTTGCCCTGCGAGGCCCTTTTAAAGCCGAAGAACCAATCAGCTTCGCAAAGCTCCGTAACGCAAAAAGTACGCGAAGCGGAGCGCTGTTACAGATATATATCTTTTTTGAACGTTAATTTCTCAAAATCCACTGGAGCACATATATTGAGACCTAGCAAAGGCACATCGGGCTACCAGTACCTACAATTCCCCCAAGTTTCGTGCAAATCCATTCAGCCGTTCGATTATTATTATTTTTATTTTTTTTTGCCCCGCGTGGCCCTTTTAAAACCTCCACATCAAACCTAGGGGGTCAGGGAGGATCTACTATGCCCCCTTATGGTCATTTGCCCCTTCGCTTTGGCCTCCTCTTGTCTCTCGATCCTACCGAGAGACAAGATGGCGGCCGCTACGGACTGTTTGGAATGTTTACAGACGCCGGAGAACCAATCAGCTTCGCTTCACAAAGCTCCGTAACGCGAAAAGTCCGCGAACCGGAGCGCTGCCCGGTCCGCTGTTACAGATATATATCTTTTTTTGAACGTTTATTTCTCAAAATCCACTGGAGCACATATATGGAGACCTACAAAAGGCACATCGGGCTACCAGTCCCTACAATTTTGCCAAGTTTCGTGCAAATCCATTCCGCCGTTCGGGCTAAAAGTGAGGCCAACCGCCCTATGGAAAACTCAATGTTAAAAACACGTTTTGGGACCCCCCTTTTTTCTCGGCCCCCCCTTGACGAAACCCCCCCAAATTTTCAGGGGCTGCTCAGAAACAAAATGTTCCATTTTCCTGAAAATGTCAGCCAATTCCGTCCACAAACGCCAAAGTTATTAGACATAGAATTTTCAAAAATCCCATAGAGAAAAAATCCTAACTATATATACCTACTGGCGACCGCCAGTAGGTAATATATATATATATATATATATATATATATATATATATATATATATATATATATATAATTTATATGGCAAAATGAAACCCCTCATTTTGTTCCTTTTCAAATTAAATGTATTAAGTGTTACCACTTTATTCCAATCAAGATGACTTCAGGTGTGCCAAACTTTTGTCATAAGTAAGACTGTTAGCGTTCTAGCTGTTCTTTAGAACACTCTGGGACATGTCATTGGGCTATAGTTGGGCTACATCTGGCTGATGTTTGGGCTACATTTGGGCTCTTTTGTCTCTGGTGGCCATCTTGGGAGACTGCATATCAGAATTATTTTAATGAAATATAAGAGGATTTGAGAAGTCACTCAAAATGTGCCCTAATTTTTCTTTCTTCAGCACTAATCATAATTTCTATGGCAAAATGAACCCCCTCATTTTGTTCCTTTGCAAATTAAATGTTTTAAGTGTTAACACTTTATTCCAATCAAGATGACTTCAGGTGTGCCATACTTTTGTCATAAGTAAGACTGTTAGCGCTCTAGTTGTTCTTTAGAACACTCTGAGACATTCTGTCATTGGGCTATAGTTGGGCTACATCTGGCTGATATTTGGGCTACATTTGTTTTTTTTGTCTCTGGTGGCCATCTTTGGGCTACATTGGGCTACATTGGGCTACATTTGGGCTCTAACATATATATAGCCCAATGTAGCCCAATATATATTTGTTCAAAGTTAATTTTTGTAAAAACCACTGGAGCATATATCTTGAGACATAGCAAAGGCACATTGGGGTACCAGTCCCTACAATTTTGCCAAGTTTGGTGGAAATCCATTCAGCCGTTCGGGCTAAAAGTGAGTCCAACCGCCCTATGGAAATTAACTTGGGGAAAACACGTTTTAGGACCCCCCTTTTATGTCGGCCCCCGCTTGATGGATCCCCCCGAAACTTTCAGGGAAGGAGCGGAGCGCAGCGAGGAAAAGTTAAGGAAAATTACAGGCAGATCCCTCATTCGGCGCCAAAGTTATTCCCAATAGAATGTTGCGGATTACCTATGGAAAATGATCCTAACTATAACTACCTACTGGCGTCCGCCAGTAGGTAGTATATATATATATATATATATATATATATATATATATATATATTACCTACTGGCGGTCGCCAGTAGGTATATATAGTTAGGATTTTTTCCCTATGGGATTTTTGAAAATTCTATGTCTAATAACTTTGGCGTTTGTGGACGGAATTGGCTGAAATTTTCTGGAAAATGGAACATTTTGTTTCTGAGCAGCCCTTGGAAATTTGGGGGGGTTTCGTCAAGGGGGGGCCGAGAAAAAAGGGGGGTCCCAAAACGTGTTTTTAACATTGAGTTTTCCATAGGGCGGTTGGCCTCACTTTTAGCCCGAACGGCTGAATGGATTTCCATGAAACTTGGCAAAATTGTAGGGACTGGTAGCCCGATGTGCCTTTTCTAGGTCTCAATATATGTGCTCCAGTGGATTTTGAGAAATTAACGTTTAAAAAAAGATATATATCTGTAAGCGCGCTCCGGGCAGCGCTCCGGTCCGCGGACCTTAAGCGTACCGGAACTTCGCGTAGCTAAGCTGATTGGCTCTCCGGTGTCTGTCAACATTCTAAACAGTCCGGAGCGGCCGCCATCTTGTCTCTCAGTAGGATTGAGAGACAAGAGGAGGCCAAAACAAAGGCAAAAATGACCATAAGGGGGCATACTAGATCCTCCCTGACCCCCTAGGTTTAATGTGGAGGTTTTAAAAGGGCCCCGCGGGGCAAAAAAAACAAAAAAAATGTTTTGTTTTTTTTGCGTGGGGAGCGCCCGGTCCGCGAACCGGGAAGCGTTCTGGGCAGCGTACTGCAATGAAAAATGAATGATAGACTTTTCAAATGCTGTATGTTAATTGATTGTTGTTTTTGTTGATTATTTTTTATTTTCTTTATTTTTTAAGCATTTTTTTTTAATGTGATTGTGTTTCATAATTTATTAAACTTTCTAACATTTCATTGTCAGAAATTTCATAATTATCATGGAATATACATTGTAGTCTCTGAGGGTGTAAAATGTCCTCATTTGCAAGGAGGTTATCTACTGCTTGTACACATTGCAGTAGTTCATTGTCCCAAGTTTCATCGAAAAATTCAATGTCAATTTGATCAATTGTATCAATCAATTCTTGGCTGCTCTCTTGCAGGTCCATTTCAAAAGAAACTTGGTTTTCGCCTTCCATTTTGCCTGAAATTTGGATTAAAAAAATATATATTAGTAGAGATAGGGCAATGTTGGGAATAATTTTAGATAGGCATTTTTTATCAGTGAATTTATCTTTGGGCAGTGTATAGTATCAGAGTGGAAGTAGGAATATAAAAAAGTGTATGTGATTTAACGTAAGTAAATTCATAATTATACAAGAGAAGCCTAACTCCATCCATAACTATAACAGAGAAGTCTCTCTAAATCTATAACTACTACAGAGGGATAGTATATATCTATCAGAAAAAGTTTACCATATTAACTTATAGTGCACAATATACTTCAGTTTTAAAAATAAAAACTTAACTTTAGAAAGAAGTTGAAGGAATTAGTGAAAATACTATTGAAATGTACAGCAAGAAGTATTAGTCAAAATGGCTGTGTTTTCTTCTCTTCCTTTATATATATTCAGGTATATAACCAATGAAATGTCAGGTAAAAAAAATAGAAAATGAAAGTAACATTTTCATTGGTTGTCAATTCCAACACTTCAGATGTGTTTTGTGAAGTAATTTACCTCAGGGTATTTAGAGAGGTCTACAGGCTAAATGACTAAATGGAATTCCAATCAAATTTGTGAAAATGGTAGGGATTGGTATGTAGTATGAGCTAATCTATATTTGGTGAAATTGTCTCCAGTGGCTTTTCTGTGAACTACTTTCCCACTTTTTTTGATGGTGCGCTTCCCAGAGAGCGACCCGGTACGCGAACCGTTGAGCGCCCCGGTTCGCGAACCTTAAGCGTTCCGGGAGTCCACCATTTTGTGTTTTGGTCGAATTAAGATACAAGATGGAGGGCAAATAATGTTCAGAATGGGTAGAAGGGGGCACGGTAGAGTTATCTTGACCCCCTAGGTTTTCTGAGGGTGGGTGAGGAGGCTTATATGTGCGAAAAAAAAAATGTTTAAAAAAAATTTCGCGAGGTTAGCTCCCGGTTCGCGTACCGGGTAGCGCCCCAGGGAGCGTACTTTGTTGGAAATTAGTGAAAAATGTTGGAGTAAAATAATAATTGTGAGTGATCAGATGTAGGGTAGCTCTGAGAAGAGCTTTTGGGTTTATGGTACATTTAGGTACTTATAAGTAGGTACCAATGCACATTCTTAAATTCAGAGTGAAAACTCTGTTGCCCTCATCTGAGAAGTGAACTCCATCTCCTCTGTAGATATCTTGCATGTAGTAACGCAAGTTATTGTTGTACAGGGAGCCCATTCCATGGTCTCTCATGTAAGCTGAAACAGATTTGTTTACATGCTTCCTCGACTTCTCAATTTGTGGACAAAATTGGTTTGACCACCTCCATTTCTGTCTTTGGCATACATTTGAATATACCAAGGCAGTCTGAGGAAAAAGTGCCATTAATTGCTCAAAGGTGTCCTTTAAAAGCATTTCCAGACCTACACCAGTCAAAGTGCCCAAGTCATTACCTCCACAGTGCACAATTAACAGGTCAGGTTTGGGCAAATGCATAAAGGTTTTCACCAATGGTATCAATTGGTGACATTTTAATCCTCTGTGGCCAAACCACTTAATTTCCACATCTTGTAAATTGAGGTTAGGTAATTTCCTGTTTTCAACGTACCTTTGAGCCCAGTGAATATAACTATGTCCAACAATCCAGACAGAAAACATGGTGAGAGAAGGTTCTCCTGCAGTCAGATGAAGTGTGGCAATGAAATGGCAGTTGAAAAAATGAGAGTTTAAAATGAAAAAAACTGTGGAGTTTCTGTGTTCATGAAGCAGTAACAGTGATTGGTGGATTTTGATTGCTGAAAACAGAAAGTTAGGGTGCACGGATGTGTTCTTTGAAAGATGTATTTTGAATGGTCAATAAAAAATCATTAAATGAAAGAATGCACTGGATATGCAGGTGCACTGAGAGTTCAGAGTTCAATTGCAACAAAGTTGTGTGAACTTGCAAACACCAGAAGTCTTCCAAGAGGTGGTTGCCATGCAGAAAAGACAGAAAGGGCAGAGGGGGGAAGGGTTTTCATTTGAAAAAAAGTGAGGGAAGAGTTTTGATTGGGTGACATGAGAAATATGTGTGAAGAATTACAGCATTTCTGTGCTTTTGATAGCTGCAGACTCTGGAGTGCATACCTTTTGCTCTGCTGAAGACAAATTGGTGTGTTTCTGAGACTGTTTTCAAACTCAAAGTATTTGCTAAGGTGAGAAAATATTTCTTTAATTTAGATAGAGAATAGTGTGCTTTAAGGAGAAAATTATGAATTATGTGGCGCAAATTGCTTGTAAATATGCTCCCACATGTGCATGGAAAATTTTGATTTTGAATGTTTGTGTTACATAGCCATGTTAAAAGTGATACAAACATGCAGGAAAGGCAATGAAAAAATGCTTTTATGTGTCTTAAGGACATTTTAAGTAATTTTGCCATGTGCAGTGTTTTGAAATTATGATTTGAAAATCGTTTTTGGGGAAAAGGAATTGATTTAAATTTATGACAAGGACATAATGGTGTATGCTTCTTTATACGGCAATTGACTGTCCCTGATGTTATTTTTCCCATTTTAATGTAAGACCTTTCTCTGTGGCGCAAGTTGCTTGTAAATATGCTCCGACCTGTGCATGGGAAATTTAGATTTTAAATGTTTGTGTTACATAGCCATGTTAAAAGTGACCCAACCATGCTGGAAAGGCAATCAAAAAACGCTTTCATGTGTCTTAATGACATTTTAAGTCATTTTCCCATGTGCAGTGTTTTGAAATTATGATTTGAAAATCGTTTTTGGGGAAAAGGAATTGTTTTTAAATTCATGACAAGGACATAATGGTGTATGCTTCTTTATAAGGCAATTGACTGTCCCTGATGTTATTTTTCTCATTTTAGTGTAAGACCTTTCTCTGTGGCGCAAATTGCTTGTAAATATGCTCCCACATGTGCATGGAAAATTTAGATTTTGAATGTTTGTGTTACATAGCCATGTTAAAAGTGACCCAACCATGCAGGAAAGGCAATCAAAAAACGCTTTTATGTGTCTTAAGGACATTCTAAGTAATTTTCCCATGTGTAGTGTTTTGAAATTATGATTTGAAAATCGTTTTTGAGGTAAAGGAATGTTGTTAAAATTTATGTGCGCCATATGCCCCCAAATTTCTTTTTCAGGGGTGCAGCAGGGTGTTCTTGAGACACCCCTGCACCTTTGGAAAAAATTCCTAATTTGTGATGAGCAAATTGTTAATCGCAAATTGCACCTTCATTTATATGAGCCTCCTAGCCCATGGAAATGAATGGGTAATTTGCAATTAGCAATTTTCTCATCGCAAATTTGGAATGGTAAAGAATCGCTATTTATTCCTTAAAATTCGCTTTTTTGGAAATGCAAAATAGTTATATGATACATATGGCGGTTGATGTCTAACAAGATAAGAAGCTTAGGGATACATTTATGATGACTGGCGCAATGAAGTAGAAATCACTTACTTCATTGGTAGAGCTTTACATGTATTATCTCCTCTGTATTCTTCATCAAGCGTAACTTTAATCTGCAATCCTGAGTAGGCCTCACTTTAAACAAACCTCTGGATAGGCCACATCTTATTGTTATCCTGAATTAATCATTTAAAATGCTAGGGACAGATTTATGATAGTTGTATGCCTCTTTTGCGCCACTTAGAAAACATTGTCCATGGGGAAAGGACTTAAAATGTCCTTAAGACACATGAATGTGTTTTTTTAAAATGTTTGCAATTTTTTTGGGTCACTTTTAACATGGCTATGTGACTCAAACAGTCAAAATCTAAATTCGCCATGCACAGGTGGGAGCATATTTACAAGGAATGTGCTCCATGGGGAAAGGTCTTATAATGTAATATGGGAAAAATGACATCAGAGACACTGAAATGCCTTATAGAGAAGCATACACCATTATGTCCTTGTCATAAATTTGCAAACCATTACTTTTCCCCAAAAACGATTTTCAAATCATAATTTGAAAACACTGCACATGTGGAAATGACTTAAAATGTCCTTAATTCAAAATTTGCGATTCCTTAAATGCAATGTATCAAACAAAAAATATGTAAAAAATGATATTAAGGATTTGGAAACTACCACCAACTTCTAGTTTGTGGTAAATTGCGAATTTTTTTCCAAAAGCATTTTTTTCCAAAAAACAAAAGGTCCCATATGACGCCCATACATGCCCTTAGGGCATGTAGGTGTGCCATATGCCCCCAAATTTATTTTTCAGGGGTGCAGCAGGGTGTTCTTGAGATACCCCTGCACGCTTGAAAAAATTCCTATTTTGTGATGAGCTAATTGCTAATCGCAAATTGCAACCTTCATTCCTATGAGCCTCCTAGCCCATGGAAATGAATGGGTAATTTGCAATTAGCAATTTGCTCATTGCAAATTAGGAATAGTAAAGAATTGCTATTTATTCCTTAAAATTTGCTATTTAGGAAATGCAAAATAGTTTGATGGTACATATGGTGGTTCATCTGTAACAAGATAAGAAGCTTAGGGATACATTTATGATGACTGGCGCAATAAAGTGCACATTACTTACTTCATTGGTAGGCCTTTACATGTATTATCTCCTCTGTATTCTTCATCAAGCGTAACTTTAATCTGCAATCCTGAGTAGGCCTCACATTAAACAAACCTCTGGATAGGCCACACCTTATCGTCATCCTGGATTAATCATTTAAAATGCTAGGGACAGATTTATGATAGGTGTATGCCTCTTTTGTGCCACTGTGCGTCACTTTTATGATGCAGCGGCGGTGCAAAAGATTTGCTATGAGGCGACAACATTACAAATTGATGCATTTAGGCAGATATGTCATGGTGTAAAAAAAACGTACCACATGAAACCGATGCAGCAGTGATGCAAAAGATGCACCATGTCGTAAGACAGGCCTCACTTGGGGCCATATGTATCAAGCTAATTAGCATTCGCAAAGATCAAAATTCTACGAATTTTGGCCTTTGCGAATGTTAATTAGACAAATGGTATGTATCAAACAAGTTTGATGCAAAATAAGGAGTAGCAAAATTTGCTATTCCTTATTTTGCAATTGCACTGAAGGATTTGCAAATTTTGTGACTACTTAAATGCAATGTATCAAACAAAAAATATGTAAAAAATGACATTAAGGATTTGGAAACTATTGTGGTAAATTGGTGGTAATTTGTGAATTCTTTTCAAAAAGCTTCTTTTTTAAAAAAACAAAAGGTCCCATATGACGCCAACACATGCCCTTAGGGCATGTATGTGTGCCATATGCCCCCAAATTTCTTTTTCAGGGGTGCAGCAGGGTGTTCTTGAGACACCCCTGCACCCTTGGAAAAATTCCTAATTTGTGATGAGCAAATTGCTAATCGCAAATTAAACCTTCATTCCTATGAGCCTCCTAGCCCATGGAAATGAATGGGTAACTTGCAATTAGCAATTTGCTCATCGCAAATTAGGAATGGTAAAGAATCGCTATTTATTTCTTAAAATTCGCTATTTAGGAAATGCCAAATATTTTGATGATACATATGGCAGTTCATCTCTAACAAGATAAGAAGCTTAGGGATAGATTTATGATGACTGGCGCATCACCAGGGATGTGCCAGTCATCTTGCGCCGCTGTTCCGCCACCCATGGTGTGCTGCATTTACAATGCGGCACAGCATGGGGCAAAAACGGCACAGATGCTTGATGCATCTGTGCCGTTAAGGTGGCGCATTGCTGGAGTTGTATCGCAAGTGCGATGCAGCTCCAGCAAGGCTCAGGGGTGCACCATCTCCACAATGTTGCGTCAAGACCTATGCCTGCTTCAAGCAGGCGCAGGGTTTTGACGCAGGTTTCTCCTATCTGATTGTAAATGCGGCACACCATGGGTGGCAGAGCAGTGGTGCACGTTAACTGGTGCATGCCTGGGGATGTGCCATTTAACATAAATCTGCCCCTTTACATTTAAGTATGTGCAGGGGACACAGAGTCGGTGAGGCTTATCCAAGGTTAAGAAGAGATGAGTCCTGTTCAGTGAAAGATTAGACATAGGCTTCACCTGCTCAGCATCGCTGGACATGGCTAAATAATAGCTGCAAAATGTTACTCTTGTTAAACAATTTTACTATTATAATCTGTGAGATTTGTCTCTTACTCTGCAACATCTCATTGTTGTTATCTTTCTTTAAAGATAAAGACAACCTCAACATGAGCGACAATCTGCAATCAGTTGATTTTGACCTCATCATTGAACTTGTAATTGAAACATCAGTGGATGTTGATCCCTTGGATGATTTAAATCCTGAGGATGAAGAAGAGCGTGATGAGGATGCAGATTTGTCCGAATTATATGATATAGGATGGGAAGCTGACCTGCTTGAGCCTTTGGAAATATAAACATTTATTTTTAAAATTTATAATTAATAAAAAGTAAAAAGGTAAACCGTTTAATTTAAAAATAAAGACACCTTCAAAAGCAGGTTATGTGTAGTGTCTTCAATAAAATATTAAAATATGCTCATAAAATTAGATCAGATTCACATATAAAATAGCATAGGTAACATAAATATAAATGTCATTTCTTTTCTGGTATTTCTGTATTGTAAATTTGCCAACGACTAAAAAATCTTCTAATTAAAATGTCAAGTAGTGTGTTAAGTTTTTTATCACTGTTACTGATTTACTGTTTGGTAATAATGGTTAATAACATTATTTATTATATTTTTCCACAGATTCAACTGCAGATCATTTCAAGATTTCACCATGCCTACAATAGAAAGACAGAGAAAGGCTGCAAAACGTCAAAGACAGCAGGTGAAAAAAAATACGCAGCAGTCCTCTAACAAAAAGATTTGTCAAGTCACGAAGAAAGCACCGGGTAAGAGCACAAAACAATTTATAAGAAATATGTGTAGTAAAAAAAATATTACTACAGAAAATGTTTCAGTCCATAAAACGAGAAGGAAATCAAATGGAAAAGAAAGGCCAATGAAAAATGTTACTGCTAGAGCAAGAGATAACTCTGTGCATGATAGTAGAAGGAAACAACAGTTTAGGGAGATTCGTAAACGAATGTTCCGGAACAGGATAATTGGCAATTTGTTAAAAAATATTAAGAAAGGTCAACAGAAACTGGTTTTTTATAAGACAAAAAAAAAAGTTGAGAAAGTTATTGATCAGGCATTTGAAATTAAACGTAAGTTATTTATTTTGATAATCAATAGAATTAGGAAGCTAAACAAGGCAATTTTTGATTTCAAAAGAAATAGTAGATGGAAGAGAATAGTTAATCGTAGTAATTTTTGTGAAGTTTTTTCTGGAGAATGGATGCATAGTTCAAGCTGTGAGGCATTTTTTAATGAGGAGAGTTATTTCCAGGATAATGATTTGGTGCATGCAGTTGACACCAGTGGTCGTGCTTATGAAGTGAAAGATGGTTGTCCAGTTGAAAAAGAAAAACTTGTGACAACAGAGGCAGAAGAGGTGTTAGGTAATGAGGTTTTAGGAAGACGTGCTAAGGGTCCTGTGTACACCTGGAAGTGTAGTAGTATTTGCAGTGTGCGACAGGATTCCATCAATTTGCTTTGTGATTTTGTACGGTCATTTAATAAGAAAAGTTTGAAGCAGAAAATGATGTTGTTGCAAGAATTAGATCCTTGCAGAGTAAGAGAAGTGACAGGTTTGCATGGACATTCACTGGCTTGTCTTTCCAGGAGAGTATGCCAGAGTGTTTTTCATCATTTCAGGATGCTAGCAGTGCATCATAACAAAGTGAGGAAATTAGTTAGAATGTTGTATTATGCTAAGAGTCCAGCAATTATGCTTAAACAATTATGCGCTGCTCTTTTGCATGGTTCTGAAATAGATGTCAAGAATATATGTGAAGAAATTGAGTTTTGTTACTTTGGAAGTAAAGAGGAGAATGTTGAAATTGAGCAAGAAGAAGAGGGTCATGTGGAAGATAGTGTACAGGTTTCCAATACAGATAATTTCCAGATGGAAATTGCGACGTTTGAGGTGAAATCAAGTGAGAGGCCTAATTTCACTTGTGTGTGTTGTCGACGCACTTATTATAAGAATCAGACTAAGTTAGTGGATTTATATGCAAAAAGTGAAAGGGAAAATAATAGTGAATGGAAGGATTTTGCAACATACTTGATGGTAGAAAATTGTTTTGATTTGGGATTGGATCAACGTGTGTGTACTTATTGTTGTTGCAAATTAAATCAAAACCAGATGCCTGCTAGAGCAGTTCATAATAATCTGGAATTGGTTGAGATTCCTTCTGAATTGAAGGATTTAAATACTTATGAATCTATTTTGATTCAAAGTATCCATCCCTTTCAGGCTATTGTAAGAATGGAGCCAAAGACAGGGAAATTGCCTCCATCAGATTTACAGAGAGGATTAAAGGGAAGAGTTGTTTATTTGCCTCTAGATTTGAAGAAAAACATTAACACAATTGGAGTAGAAAAAGTGGAAGAGGAACCTCTGGTTATCTTAGTTAATGGGGTTCCGACAAAGAATAAGAAAATATGGCAAGATTTAGTAGATGTTAGGAAAGTTAAAAAGGCAACATTGTATTTGAAAAAAAATAATAAATACTATAAGAATGTATATGTTGCAGAAGAGGAAGTAAGTGAGGAAGAGGATAGCGATTTGTGTGCTGGTCAAATTGAGAAAGTAGAACCCTCTACTAGTGAAGAAATATATGAACATTATAGTGTTCATCCTTTGCATTCCAAGGAAGTCATGGGGAATGCTATTGAGTTGTTTCAAATGAAACATGCCAAAGGGAGTCCCATTAGTGTTTGGGAGGAAAGTTTGGAAGCTCGGTGTTTCCCACAGCTTTTTCCAACAGGTCAGGGAGGAAGATATGATGAGCGACCTCATCAAATTCCTGCTTCTGAATACCGGACTTTGCGATTGTATGCAGGAGATGCTAGGTTTCGACAATGCATTCCTTATTTGTTTCATCTCCTGTTTGAAAGCGATCTGTCTGGACTGTCATATGCAGTGAACCACATCTTGAAAAGTGGTATACACATGCAAAACATCTCGGCAAGTGACTTTATGGATAAAGTCAATGTCCAAGACAGTATTTTGGATTCTCACCTGATTAATCTCATGGCGTGTCAGCGTGGTACTAATGAGTACTGGTACCGTCGTCATGGTGATTTAAAATGTATGCTGAGGAACTTAGGTACTCCCACATGGTTCCTCACTCTGAGCTGTGCCGAGTATGGCTGGGAAGACTTACTTGAATTTCTACGAGAGGCAAATGCTAACGTAGATAACATCGAATTCAAGACACCTGGAGAACTGTGCTCTTTGGATCCAGTCAATGTATGTAGGTACTTCAATCATAGATTTGAAGCTATGATGTCTTTCATCATGAATAAGAAGAATCCACCTCTTGGAGAGGTGTTGGATTTCTTCTGGAGAAAGGAGTACCAAGCAAGAGGTGCTCCTCATATACATATGTTGCTGTGGATCAAGGATGCACCTAAATTTGGAACGGATCCAGAAGACTCAGTGATGAGTTTCATCCAACAGTATTCTACGTGTGCTGTTCCAAACGCAAAGGAGAAGAAAAGCCTAAGAGAAAAAGTTCTGCGTTTCCAAAGCCATCGATGTAGAAAGTACTGCCGTCGTAAATTCCGAAACAAGGACAAGTTCTACACTAAATGTCGTTTCGGCTTTCCACGACCGGTGATTTCTAAAGGAAGAGTAAACAGTTTGATGTCTTCGCTGAGACACAATGTCATGAAGAAATCACCTAAAAACACTTACAATTTGAAGAGGAACCAAGAGTCCAAGTACATCAACGACTACAACCCGGTGATTTTGTCCATGTGGAATGCTAACATGGATATACAGTTTGTGGCTGATAACTGTATGGCTGTGGCTCGGTATGTGACGTCTTACATCACCAAAAAAGAGAAGACAGAATTGAAGGATATGTGGGAGGACATTTCCCATGAAAAGAGCCTCAGCAAGAAGTTGTACAGTTTCAGTCTGAAGATGTTGTCGCATCGAGAAATCGGAGCGTACGAATGTTCTGACCGGTTGTCTTCAGCAAGTCTCTATGCCAAGTCCAAGAGTATCGTTTGGGCGAGTCTTGGTCTTGCAGCAACGCGTAATCGAGTTCTCAAACCTGTGCGGGAAATTGAGTATTTGGCGGAAAAGGAGCCAAACAGTACCGACATTTTGAAGACAAACATGTTGGATACATATTATCCAAATCGAAGTCACCTCGAGAATGTTTGTCTGTATGAGGTTCTGCAAAATTACATATTCAAGAGGAACATCAAAGAAGATACTGAGAAAGGAGTGTATGCTGTAATAGGAAGTGAGGGATGTCTGGTCAAGCAAAGAAAATGCCACTTGGTAAACCGTCGAAAATTGAGTGGTGAATCTCCTGAAAAAAAGGAGTTTTTCTATTTAGCACTTTTGCAACTTTTCAAGCCTTGGCGTGCAGAAGAGGAACTGCTTGGAGATTTCCTCTGTTATGAAGACTCTTTCAATGCCGCCAAGGAGACCATAGAATGTCCTGCTTTTCCCAAATATGTAGAAATGTTGAATGCGGAAATTGAGCAGGAAGCAACGATTGCAGCCGAGATTGCCAGAGACAGTTCTCAGGACAGTCAGAGTTCTGCTTTATTGAGTCAGGATCCACTAGGAGGACCTGTTATCGAAAATGAAGCTGCCACTGCTATGAATGAAGTGGAAAGAGCCATGGCACATGCTCAAGAGGATGCGGTTAACTTAGAAGAGTTGGAAAGACAACTCAACGTTGAGCAGAGGAAAATATATGACGAAGTTACCATGCAAATTGATCATGGATTAAGTCATGATAAGAAAGAGTGCTCATGTACGTCGTTGAAGCCTGTCCGACTGTACGTGAGTGGAGAAGCGGGAACTGGAAAAAGTTTCCTCATTAAAGCAATTTCATGCTATTTGCAGGAAAGGACAGAGTCATCGCTGTCTTGTGTTGTCACTGCTCCAACTGGACTGGCAGCACATAATATTAAAGGGATTACTTTACATCGTTTACTGATGCTGCCAGTGGAGCATGACAACAAATTACAATATCACAAGCTATCTGGAGATGCTTGTTTTGAAGTTTCAAGAATCTTGAGGAAAATGAAACTTCTTATCATTGACGAAGTAAGCATGGTTTCCAATGTCATGCTTGCCTTTGTGCATTTGAGGATGCAAGAAGTTCTCAAAACAGAGTATGATGTGTTATTTGGTGGCAAACACATCATTGTTTTCGGAGATCTTCTGCAGCTGACACCAGTGAAAGGGCAACCTGTGTTCAAAATGCTCACGCATGAAGATACCAGGAAGTGCCTAGGCAGCATTGGCAACGTCAATATATGGTTAAACTTCAATTATGCTGAACTGCATGAAAATATGCGTCAGGCGAAGGATGAAGTTTACAAGACTATTCTACAAGATGTTAGAATTGGAAAAGTGACCGAGCATGGGAAAGAAGCTTTACATGCACGATTACTGTCAAATTTATATCCAGAACAAGATGTTGTGCCTGAGAATATTTTTCAGAAAATTACTGAGAAGAAATCTGGAATATGTTTGATGCCAACTCTTGCAGAATGTGCCAAATTTAACAACAAAATGTTGCATTTAGAAAAGCAAGAGATTGTGAAACTGGAAGCTATTGATAGAGTAGAGCATATGGGATCAACAATTATTTTGTCTGAGAATCTGAAAACAAAATTGGATTCATTAGAGAAGAGTATATCTAAAACTGCAGGTTTTGAAAAGACTCTGAATGTGTGCTTGAACTGCCGTATAATTTTAAGAAGGAATTTACATGTTGAAAGAGGTCTGGTAAATGGATCAATGGGTAATGTTGTTGATTTTGTGAAATACAGAAATAGAGATGGAATTGAATTTTTAAAAATTAAATTTGATGGCATTGAGGATGTACAGCTAATTGCTCGTTGTTCTGCTAGATTTTTGCTTGTA
Organism: Lissotriton helveticus; assembly: GCF_964261635.1. Lineage (NCBI taxonomy): Eukaryota > Metazoa > Chordata > Amphibia > Caudata > Salamandridae > Lissotriton > Lissotriton helveticus. Next base: position 763,971,475 of record NC_136067.1, on the reverse strand, counting down.
AAAGACTTATATGTTCGCCGTAAGCAGTTTCCTGTTTGCTTGGCATATGCGGTGACAATTCATAAATCGCAAGGTTTAGGTGTAGACAGTGCATTGGTGAATATTGGCAGTTCTGTGTTCAAGGAGGGTATGGCATATGTGGCATTGTCACGAGTTAGAACTTTATCGGGATTGTACTTGATTGAGTGTGATGTCACAAACATTTGTGCGGATCTAGATTGTGTTAAGGAATACAATAGGTTAAGAAGAGAGTATGCGCCACATTTGCCTCAGTATCCTTTGTTTGAGAAACGTGTGGTAGGCCGGAAACGAAGACATGAGAACAATACTGGGGAGGTTGTAGCAAAAAGACAAAAAGTCAATGAACCTAAAATTACAAGCAGAAACAAAAAGGATTCTGTTGAAGATGTTGTTGGTTTTCAGTTTGAAAACAGTTCTGGTGTCAACTGCTATGCTAATGTAGTGGTTAATGTTTTGTTTTCTCTAAAAAATGTAAAAGAAGAGATTGTGGTCAATTCTGATCAAAGATTTTGCAGTTTGTTAAATTCTGTGTTAGAGAAATGTACCACTGATAGAAGAAACATAGAAAGTGTGTCTGAAATTCGAAATCTGTTAGACAGATGTTCAGGCCAAACACAATTCTCTCAAAATATTCAGCAAGATTGTCAGGAGTTTTTAATGTATATGCTTGATGTATTACATGCTGAAGGTGTAGATGTAGATCAGCTGTTTGGGCTTTCTTATCAATGGCAGCATGACTGCGAGAACTGTATGGTATCAAGTACTACTAGTGTAGACTCAGAAAGATTTATATATTTAACTTTGCCAGACAGTAAATCAGTCTCCTTTAATAAGCTAGTAAAAGCAGCTGATCACAACATGGAGTGTAGCCAATGTAAATCTGAAATGATGTCCACATTATTTATACGAACATATGGCCAGTATGTCATTTTAATGTTCCAACGATGTAGGCCTGATGGAACAAAATTGACAACTTTAATTAAAAATTTTGTAGCTTCGCAGTTGTCAATATCAGGAAGGACTTTTGTAACTGCAGCAATTATATATCATGACGGCCCTTCAATAACATCAGGACATTACACAGCTTATTTAAAGTCTAGAAATGGCTGGTCATTCTGCAACGATTCTGTTTTAATTTTCAAAAAAAATTGCCGTATGACCTTAAAAACTCTTACCTGGTGTTTTTAAAACCAAAATTTTAGGGAAATAATCTCGGGATGTGCTCTGTGGAATTTCAAGAAGTTCTAATGGCTCCTACACAATTTGGCCTTGAGGATAAGTGTAGTTCAGAGACATAACTTCTAACCATAGGAATGGACATTATGGAGAAATACGTGCACTTTGAATGAGTTCAGAAAAACTGTTTCTTTTTATAAACTAATTGAAGCAGCCAATCAAAACATGGAGTAGAGGGAATGTAAGTCTGCAATGCTGTCTACTGTTTTACATTGCTTTGTGATTAAAAGTGATGTAGAGAATTAAATAATTGTAGTAGTCATAGAGGTAGTGTAAGTCTGCTTGTATCAGTGTCATAGGAAAAGTAGAACATGACTGAGCAAGAAGGGGAAGATATTACTATTCCAGGATTGTGAAAATGATCTTCAACATTTTAATTCTGAAAGTTGCGGAAATGCCAAATGACGGGATTGGCTTACAAGAAATCCAAGAGTTATAAATGGCTCTGACCAGATTTGGCCTTGTGGAAAATTGTGGTAGAAAGCAAGAAGTCATTTATTGCATGTAACGTGTTTTTAAAAACGATGGAGATTTTCTTTCAGAAAGTGGCGGGCTGAAAGTAATAACAGCACAAAAGAGTGTAAGCTGTTCATAGGACATCCTTGGACGTCATTGAAAGTAAGTTAACTTTAAGGAGTTCTAAATTTTGATTTCTGATGTTGTATGGGTTTTTTAAACACAATCATTTTGATTGTGTTTTTTTTTCCCCGCTGTTACATGATGAATACCTTCAAGTCACTGTTTTTAGTGAATTTTGATACATTCTGAGAACAGCAAAAATAAACCATTTAACATGTATAATTAATTCTGTACTGTTTGCATTTATGATGTATATGTAGAACTGTGTAGGAGGCATGGAGAAGGTGAGGCTTCTGTAAGTGTCAAAGTTGTTGCATGCAGTGCTGCACTTCTGCGTATTCTTTCATATGCTAGACTACATCTGCACAATGAGATACCTAAGCAAAGGAAACACAAGTGATGTGATTGTGAAATGAGCAAAATAAATTGCATGTATTTCAATTAGATCACCTGTGTTTCCTATCATTACGAATCACATTGTGCAGATCAAGTTTAGGTCTGTCCAGGGAAACATAGGAGGTTTGGACTTTGTTGAAGAGTGCAGTGGACATGACTCACTTCATTGGTAGACCTTCACATGTATTATGTCCTCTATTCTCTTCAACAACTCGAAATTTCATCTGCAACCCTGAGTAGGCCTCACCTGAAACAAAACTCTGGATAGTAGACATCTTATTGGCATCCTGAAGCAATTATTTAAAATGTTAGTGTCTTGCGACACTTTTCTGAAACAACAGCAATGCAAAATATGCACCATGTTTTAAGATAGGCCTCACTTCATCTGCATCAAGATACTGTTAGTTTAAAATGTATATCTTTAGGACTGTGTAGGGGGCCTGGAGAAGCAGAAGCTTCTGTAAGTGTCAAAGTTGTTGAAAAACTGTTTGTCCTTCAATCTTTGCCCTTGTCTTTTGTAATTTTTAAATACATGTTTTAATATTTTTCAAATGTTTGTTCTCTCTTTCACAGATTGAAAGTATAAAAACAAAAAGTGAGTAATTTAACGACAATTATAAGGTAAATATTTTGTACTCTTTTCGTTACATTTCTATCACATTGAACTACTATTAGTTCCACTGCTTCATTTCTTTAATCCTCAGTTTCCTGCCTTTGCTACTTCCCTCATTCCTTTCTCTATTACCTACTTACTCAACTCCTTCCACTCTTTTTCTCAGTCCCTCTCTTCTCATAGTTCCTCACTCTTGTTCACTCACTCCTTCTCTATTACTCTTAGTGTCTTTGACTGATCACTGTATCACTATTTGTTCATAATGCTTTCTCTGTGTAGTTGAAGCACACTAAGGGGCATATTATGAACACAGCCAATAAAATTATTGCTGTTTTTATTGGCAGAAAACTGGTGCAAAAGTAGTTTTAGTGGCAGTTTTCTGCCGCAAAAGCAGTTTTAGCGACACATTTCTGCCAATAAAAGCTGCAAAACTTTTATTGCCTATGTTGATGATATGGCTCTATGTTACTTACATTTCTTTGCTGTTTCAATTAATCTTTTTCTGTTATTTTTTGTTTTCTGTTTTCTATTTTTTCTCTCTGTTATTCCCCATGTTTTAATCTTATTTTGAACATTCACTCACATTCTCCAAGAAACTCTTCTTTGTTAATGTTATACTCTCTTTTTTAGGTCGAGCGACCTATCTCAATGCGCATGTGCGCATTGAGATCGGGAGCTCGATCTATTGCAGCTTAAACAGAGCTTACCGAGATCAGGCGATTCCCAGGCGATTTCTTCCAGTGCACATGAAAGCGCGTGCACAATGCCACCAGCCGCTTGCCTCGCATTACCACATCAAAGGCAAGGCGGCCTCGTCTCAGGCCCCTGCTGCTTCACACCCTCATGCCGCTCTCCCCGCTCCGCCCCCTCCCCTGCCCGCCGTGTCGCATTTCTCCTCCGCCGGCCGTACTTTCACTTTGACGGCCGCAGGCCATCTCTCGTGTTTCTCCTTGTTATTGTTCGAGTGTTTCCCTGGCTCAGCGTGGTGCCCGATTCATGGACATTTACAGACGCTCTGGTCTCTGTTATTGTATTTCCAGGACATGGTGCCATTCTGCCGCAGCAGCATTAGGGCTGTACATAAAATGCCATGCGATAATTCACTCTAGTTTTACTTAGGCTCTCACAATGTTTTTAAGTAACGTGACAGCTGCAACATATTTAAGTGCCCAGACAGCTACAACCACACTTGTGAACAGCATTTCTTACCCCGCTCGGTAGGCGGGGTCATGACTTCACTCAAATGGTGAACAATGGCATGGGAGTCAAGAACATCGCAGAGTAGGGTTATAAGCTGGCCGGTGCTTGTTCTACATTGGCATGCAGCTCTCCCTTTGAAGACTAGATTCCTGTTTGTATTCCCCAGTCTAATATAAACAAGCATTTTTTATACTGCAATCAAAATAAAATAAAGCGGAACAGGACCGTAAATTACGTGTGACGTACATTGCATACAAACTGAGGATTCACGTGTGTTTGTCTATACACTCCAGCACCCGCTTACACATACAGTGGTACCTACACAGCAGCACACACACACTAACAAACATAGATAGATACACAGCACAGCGTGGGACACGCACACAAACACAGTGGCTCACACACGCACACTCACAGTAGGCCACATACAGTAACTCGCTGTACACACACGCGCACACACACGCAGTACATCACGCTCCACATACACAGGCACTCAAGGTTAAATGCACACGCATAAAGTGGCACAGACACAGAGTGAGTCACACACAACTGCAAGGTCAGTAATTGTCAGGTACAAACCCACTCGCAAACAGCGTGACTCACAAGCGCAGTAGTGCATACCCTCACACTGTTACATGCTTAAAGTGGCACACAGTCTAAGATGCAGTGACACATAGACTATTACTATGAAGCACACACACTTAGATAGACATACCTAGGCACGTGCACACGAGCACTCCTAATTTCAGATTTGGACGTAGCATTCGCTGCGTTTTGTAGTCTGAGAGGCATTTGAAACACACAACCACCTGCCTTTAGCTCATACACTCAGAAGGTGCCAGCACAGGGCTCCCTCCTATATCCGCCTTAATGCGCTCTTGTTCTGCCAATTAATTAGCCTCCGAGGGTGGGAGCGGTCGCTCTTGTGATCCCCCCGCCTGCCGGGAGGCTCGGGCACATTACAGACGGAATAGCAGTGGTCCCCACGCCACCAGCTGCCTAATAACTGAGCTGCCTGCAGCCCGGCAGAGCACAGCTGGGACCTGTCCCACCAGGCTCGGCACCAACAGCTCCCCTAATCAGCCGGGCCAGCCGGCCACTGCGAGCCGCTCTTTAGTGGGCAGATGGTGTGACTTTGGACACTTTTACCTGCGTTAAAGAATTGCATGCCTCCCTCGCCCCCCCCCCCTCACTCCCCTCAAACTATACACCCCTGCTTTCAAGTGGAGGCTGGAGGGCATCTTACTCATTCTAGAGACTAATTACAACTCTGATTTCTAGTGTTTATTTGGAAGGGGCACAGAAGTTGCAATTGTGTGTTGCATTATTTCTTATCAAGCACGTAGCAGCAAACACCTGGGTAGGTCAAATGCATGAGAGTATTTTTCTAGGGTTTATCCCAAGCTCAAGCATTTAAAAGTACTTTGAGATGTGATAAATGTCCAAGATCACACAGGGTGTGCCTGCAATGACACTGTAATTGTGCCCAGCTATCAGGTTTTACAATTTGCACTTCAGCCGCTGGATGGTAGGTAGGATTTGTAAAGTGTGCCCAGGATCACACAGTGTGGTCATGCAGCAGTTTAATTGTCTACTGGACCAATAAAACTAACATTGTCCAGTATACCAATCAAAATTGCTCTCCAAAGACACCAGGCAAAGCAGACGCTCCCTCAAACAGATCACCAAGCGCAATTTACCCTACTTACAGCCTAGCCTGTTCTCTGTCGAGACTTTAGCAATCTTTAGAGCACAAGATAAGATCTTTTCACATGGAAGAGTCAGACGTATTGCAATACTACTTAAGAAACAAGCATTGGCATAGACAATAGGTCTCGCCTTTGGGACCTTATACGTGTTTAGCCATGCAACAGTTGATGTTGCTGCACCAAGGATATTATGCTGCATAACTAAATACTTAGAAGGTCCCAAAGGCGAGACCTATTGGCTATGCCAATGCTTGTTTTTCTTTCACTTCGTTATCTATTTTGTTTTTCACAATTATACCCTCTTCTGTCTTTTCTTCGGTAAATAGATCTATTAAACAGTATCTCTTCTTTACTCCCTATAGCTGTCTTTCTTTTAACATCACTCTCTGTTTACTTTCCTTATACTTACACTTTTAAAAAAAAATAAAAAATTTTTGGTTAGCTCCCGGTCCGCGTACCGGGAAGCTAACCCGGGAGCGAACCAAAAGAAATAGAGCTTGCCAGAGTGCTAAACATTGTAGCAATTTTTTCTGAAAGGGAAGGTAGTTCTGAAAAGAACTTTTTTTTTTATATTTTTGTTGTTTTATATATATTTTTTTTTTTTGAACATTTTTTGTTTTTTTTGTATTTTTTGAACGATTTTATATTTTTTTTGGTTTTTTTTGGGGGGGGGAAACAACAAAAAACAGGCGTTGAAAAGGGCTCAACAGGAGCAAAAAAAAATTACTGGGGGCGGTTAGGGCAATCATGGTGTTCATATGCAAGGTTGAGTGCATTGATGCTCATGTTGCCACACGCTAATAATGCACGACAGTGCATACATAAATGTATCATATGCCCAAAATTTTGTTGGATATTTGGCACAGTTTCCCGTGCCTCCTCTGGTGTTAAAGAAACCGGTATTGTTGGTCTGGCCACAGGAGTTGGTCTAGGATTGTCCAGCATATCCCTTAATTCCGCCCGGCTGTAATTTAGGGGATGTTTCCTCGTCATGTGCCTATGCATGGTGTGATTACCATAACTGTATTTTTTGTCCGTCCCTCTGGACAATTGTTCCTTGCATATGAGGCAGGTGACATACCTCGCGTTGACTTTTTTTGTCCACGAGGCATCGAAAAAAACTGCCAGATGAAACTGGCTTTCTTTCTGGAAACCCGGGGCAACTCTTCCAGGAATTGTGGTTCTTCTCCCTCCTCATCCATTTCTTCATCTTCCTCCTCAGTGTTGGTAATCACCTGGGGAGGTGGTCCTCTCTTCCCATGAGGAGGTGGAGGTGGTGGTGGGGGTCCACCAGCTGAAGCAACCAATGAAGCCATTTTCACACAAGCAAAATAGGTCTTCCAACAAGCAAAATAGGTCTTCCTCTCACAATGATGAAAGTCAGAGTGAGGAAAGAAGGAGGGGTTTTCATCATTTGGAAAAAACAATACTTCTCAACCAATGAAAAGTGTTATTTTTAGGTCACCTGACCTAGCCTTCCATAATTATGAAACTAAAAGTGAAATGAACCAATGAAAAGTTTTATTAACAAGTCACATGACCTCTCACGCTCATGTTACGCGCTGCGGAACGCTCCCCGGTTAGCTTCCGGGTCGCTAAGCTTCGCGCCCCGGTCCGCGCCCCGGGACACTTCCAGGTGCGCTAACGCGATACGTCACAAGACGCATTTCGCGGCAACGCGATACGTCGCGCTTTCGCGCCGCGGATCGCTTCCGGGGAGCTGCGTTTCGCGCCTCGGTCCGCGCCCCGGGGCACTTCCGGGTGCGCTAACGCAGTACGTCATAAGACGCATTACGCGGCAACGCGATACCGTCACTATGTTGATTTCTTACCGGTTCGCGGACCGGATCGCGGAATCAAATTGAGCTAACGGGAAGCTTCCCGGTTCGCGGACCGGGAGCGAAACAAAAAAAATATTAAAAAAAAATTATTAATAAACATATAAAATATATTTTTGGATTTAAAGAAAAATAAATTTTACAGCTATAGATATTAGCTTTTAAAAAACCAATGAAATTCATTGAAAAAACCATAGGTTATAGACCATATATAGTTAGGAATTAGCATTTACAAAACCTTGAAAATTCACTGAAAAAACCATAGGTTATAGACCATATATAGTTAGGAATTAGCATTTAAAAAACCTTATTTTACTCACACAAAACCAATGAAATTCCATATATAGTTAGTTGTACTAACTATATATCGCGCACCCGCAATCCACTGCTGATCATGTCACATATTACATCATTCATGACATGGTCAGTGACATCACTGATGACATCACTGATGACATCTCAAATGACATCACTGATGACATCACTGATGACATCTCAAATGACATCACTGATGACATCACTGATGACATCTCAAATGACATCACTGATGACATCACTGATGACATCTCAAATGACATCACTAATGACATCACTGATGACATCACTGATGACATCTCAAATGACATCTCAAATGACATCACTGATGACATCTCATTTGACATTACTGATCACATCACTGATGACATCATTCATGTGATAATACGATGAACCTCTTCAGACTCTAATATAACCTTAGATACACTCAGTGTAAACACAGACTCGCAGATTGTCACTCATCCATGAAGTTACACACACACCTAGTCAGTCATGCAAACAATCAATCACACCTCCATTTCCTTAACTATACAGTTAAACACACCTTACTTATTCAAACATATACTAAACATATTTACTCACTTATACAATCCTGGATACAAGAGCACAATGATCCATACAGCCACTCACACATTCACTGGCTCTTATGCACAGTTATTTATATATGTCAACTCTCACATGTACTGTGTTTTACATATGTACTTACTTTGACATGTAGCACTGAGATATCCATTCACTCACCAATACAGTCATGCACACAGTCAACCACCCATACAGCTGTTTCCACATGCACTTTTGAACCCATACATTATGCACAGAGTCATACACCTTCCCAGCCACCCACACACACTCTCAGTTTCCCATACAAATGCTTGGGCAACCAATCAATAACCCTTATAGTTACTCATATAGCTACTGATCAACACATGCAGCAGTTTACAGAACAACAGACATAATGATGCACAAATTAAGACAGTTTAGTCACTAACCCATGCACTCAATGAGACACATTTAACCACTCACTCATACAGTCAGTCATGCACCTACTAAATCCTTCATCCAGACACTTATACATCCACTCATTCTTCAATATGTAAGACATATTTTAACTTTACAGAAAAATACAGTCACTGGATGTTGTCATCAGTGATGTCATCAGTGATGTCATTTGAGATGTCATCAGTGATGTCATCAGTGATGTCATTTGAGATGTCATCAGTGATGTCATCAGTGATGTCATTTGAGATGTCATCAGTGATGTCATCAGTGATGTCACTGACCATGTCATGAATGATGTAATATGTGACATGATCAGCAGTGGATTGCGGGTGCGCGATATATAGTTAGTACAACTAACTATATATGGAATTTCATTGGTTTTGTGTGAGTAAAATAAGGTTTTTTAAATGCTAATTCCTAACTATATATGGTCTATAACCTATGGTTTTTTCAGTGAATATATATATATATATGGTAGTGACACAGATCAAAAAACTGACCCACGCAAACAATAGAACAAGGAAAAAATATTCGAATGAAGAAAGAAAATACCATCAGTTGATTTCAAAATTGTAGAAGGCAGACCTAATAATACGGAATTCGGACAAAGGTGGTAACATTGTCCTATGGCCAACATCTGATTACTTAAAGGAAGCATATAGCCAATTAAATGATGTCAGATGTTACGGAAAAAGTACTCCATTGAAATATAAAGCAACACAAGATACGTTGCTCAAAGGTCTGCTGGCATGGAAAGGTTTGGGCCTCCTGAGTTGGGACGAATATAAATTCATTAAAAAAGAACACGCTTTGGTACCTTATTTCTACTTTATACCCAAGGTCCACACAAGTTTAATCGCCCCACCGGGAAGACCCATTGTTGCGGCCTGTGGGGGACCCTTGGAAAATCTTTCCCAATACATTGATTATTTCCTACAGGCTCATATGGAAAAACTTGATTCCTATGTACAGGATACCAGTGACTTTCTTAGTAAAATTAAGGACATATCATGGAGTACTGATCTATTGCTAGTTACGTTGGACGTCAGCTCACTTTATACATGTATAAGGCACAGAGATGGGCTTAGGGCTGCAGAATATTTTCTGAACACTAGACCAATGGAATATGCTGAACATACCAGGATGCTATTTGATATGTTGTCTTTTTGTTTAGAGAATAACTACTTCCATTTTAATGGCCAATTTTATCAACAGCTGCAAGGTGTAGCCATGGGGGCCAGTTTCTCCCCCAGCTATGCCTGCCTTTTCATGGGCTGGTGGGAGGACTTGTCCTCAGATGAAAGTATGAACACATCTGCACCTGTAACATAGTCTCCTGGCTGCGTTTTATAGATGATTTATTTATTGTATGGCGTGGAACTGAAGAGAGTGTACTAAAATTTATGAAGGATATCAATCACAATGATCTTAATCTTAATTTTACTTTTAACATCAGCAGGCACTCAGTGACATTTTTAGATGTACAGGTTTTTAATACAAAACAACATTTTAACAACTACCCTTTTTAGAAAACCTACGGCGGGCAACACGTTATTGCATTCCACTAGTGCACATCCCCCACATTTAATAAAAAGTATACCTTATGAGGAGATGCTCCTCATCCGACGTATATGCAGTGACCCATTGGATGTGAAGGAAAAACAGATGGAGAGCCTGGCCAGGTTTTTAGATAGAGGGTACAGCTATAGAGTAGTGGAGGCCGCCATGAAGAAATCCCAAATAAAACCAAGGGAGGAACTCCTTCAATACAGAATTAAGAACAAAATATGAGGGGAAAGTGGAAAGGCAGAGCCGATCCGATTGATTTAACATACTCCAAACATGAAAAAGAATTGAGGAGCATTATAAGGCGTAATTGGCACTTTATCCAGGATGATCCTGTGTTTGGTGACCTAATGCCCTCAAATCCGGCCATAACTTTCTGAAAATCTAAGAGTATGGGCAACACGCTGGCCAGTAACAGTCAGGAGAGTTTCAAGAAAGAAAATTGGCTGTCCTCTAGAAAGGGATTTTATAAATGTTTAACCTGTCGAGGGTGCCAGTTTGGTGCAAGTACTAAAACTTACAGGACAGCATTCTCTGATATTACTAGAGAAATCAAACAACATCTTACAGAATACTGTGTGTACGTCCTGGAATGCGAATGCCGCCTAAAGTACATAGGTAGGACCAAACTGGCAGTACACAAGCGTATTCTACAGCATTTAAGGGCAATCATAAATAAAGACCAGAGTTACCCTGTTGCTAGACATTTTCAGACAGTACACAATAGTGACCAACAATTTCTTAGTTACTATGCCATAGAGTCAATTCCTTTAACAAAGAGAGGAGGGGACAGAGAAGCTAGTCTACGTAGATTGGAGACAAGCTATATATTAGAGTTCGACTCTAGGTGGCCGGGGGGTCTCAATGCAACAGAGGACCTTCATACATTTTTATGAGAAAAATCTCTATATGAAGGTTCTTTATTTTTAGATTGACCCTTTTTTATACGCTTTCTGAAACTGTACCTTGACTTTGTTTGAGTACCAAATATAGGACACAGATTATTAATATGAGAATAAGGTGAACCCTCTATGTATAGGTATCCCTAGGGCATTGTTTGTAATGATTGGTTTTAAGACATTATGGGTAGGTTTTATCTATGTGTCTTTTTATCGATTGTTTTAGGCATGACGCTGGGTGGTGCTTGTTTATATTGGTTTTACATTTTGGTCGCTGCTTTTGCACATCCTCGCTGTAATCGAAAGGTGTTCCATGTTGCAACATCAGAACATGCGAAGTATGTACACTTTTGAGAATCTTTTCAAGATCATCTCCTTGTTTGCACTGTATAGGCACTAGTCACTTTAATGTTTAGCACCAAGGCATAAGTCACTTTAAACACATAGTACTGTAGCACCATGGCACTTTATTCAATGAATTATGAATTGAATGAATCTCTAATTATAGGACTGTCTCTACTGGATAGAATTAATACTTGCCACAGATGCATTAGAGTGTGTTTAATATATATATATCTTTAACATGTAACCAAGTTGCTGTTGGAAACTTACTAAGGATTTGTTTGCAGTTCAACTTGGTGACAGAAAATTGGAATCATGCAATGTTTACAAAGTGACTGTAGGATTATGTTTTTAATGACATTATTTTTTGGGTTTGTTTTTTCAACGTTGAGGTGAGTACGTAGAATTAAGGATTTATAGATTGCATCATTCTGGTTCATGAGAAAATAATTGAAAGCATTTATGCAGTAATGTTTGTTTCAACAGCAATCGATTTATATAATTTATAAAGTGTGATGATTTGTTTGTTTTGGAAGCATTTGAGCTGTTATTTGACAAAACTTCAATGCAGGCGTTGAAAAACTGTTGAAAATGTATTTATACAGACATTAGTATTTTTTCTGTGTTAACCAGTCAATGTGATGCACTAGCACTTTAAATATGGGCGAGTCAATACGCATGGTCAGGTGATCAAGGTCGCTTGGACGGCTGAAACGTGTCTTGACTGATGTAAGGAAATAAAATAATGCTTGCACTAAGAGTTGGTCTGCGCCCGTGATTCCGTGTTCCAAGCGAGGAAACCATTGCGAGCTGTTGCTAATATATAAGCGCTGAGGCTAACATTAGAGACAAGAGGGATGCACCTCCAAGCACCCTTAAACAACTTTTCTTGAAATTGGAGCGAATGAGCGAGAGGGAAATACGCAAGTGGTGGGAGGCCACCTCTCTACAAAACTATATGGATGTTAACCGTGTACCTAGAGGGCTTCGTGTATACACGGTTCCTGCCTATGAAAGCCCCGATCCACTGCTCCTAGAAAAATGGGCAGAACTGACAGCTGCATTCTGCAAAGCCATGCTTGAGCTTCTAGTTAAGTTCGCATGGAGTGACAGAACCAAGGCAATTAACAAGATATCCTCCCTTGAGGTGGAAATTGCGAAGGAGACGGATGAAGCAATTGTGAAACAACTACGTGATGAGATAAAGAAACGCCTGGTCCGGTATGAAATGAAAATACGTCAACGCAAACAGGAGAAGTTTGAAAGGGACGAGCATGATTATGCCCAGGGAAGAATTTTAAAATTCTCAAAAAAATTTGATGGACCGAGAAAAGCCCTAAAAAAAAGCTCTAGTGCTGGGCCAGTGGAGGAACCTCCCACCTCAGAATCCTCAGCAACAGAGGAAGAACCTTCCGAAGATGAGAGACCAACCACGAGCAATGTAGGAAAGAAGACTCCTTTTCATTTGGAGTTCGATCTTATCCGCAGCACTTGGTTGAAAGGAGGGAAGTTGAAACCACCCGAAAAGGATGCAGAACAAGACGAGGCGGCTGGCAGAGGAAGAGGAAGGAGCAGAGGCGCGGGACAACAGATTCACAAGAGAAGAGGCAAAAAGTGGTAGACGCGGGTCTGACCATAATCAACCTCACTGACAATCCCTTAACAACAGCCGATGAAGAAACTCTAAAACTAGGGCTGAGTTTCTGTCCCAACAAGAGACTAGAATATACACAAACTCGTATTGACCTGTTCAACTTGACCAGAAAGATAAAACTACATAAATTCCACAAACTTAAACCTCATATGGAGGGTTCAAAGAAAACACGCAAGAAAACCACCATGTATCCGACTGACATACTATCTATCAAAGATCTGCAAACAACACGGGTGCTGGAAGATTTGCAAGCTGAACATCATGATGTAAATAATGATACCAATACCAGCTCAGTAGCAATGGACATTGAACAACAATCTCCCATTACCAATTTTAAGGCACCCTCACAGTTCAATCCGCAAATGCCATATGACGCAATCGACACCTTTGCGGATGCTGTAACCCGTGATCTCATATTACATAGACAGTCGAGTGCCAATAGAGCCTGTAAAAAGAACAATTTAACGCAAGAACAATTGAATATTCTTTCCACATTCAAAGACAACAAGGAAGTAGTGGTAAAACCCTCAGATAAGGGTGGGAATGTAGTTTATGAACTCGTAACCAATATTGTAAGGAATCCCTAAGACAACTTGAGGTACCTGGTGACTATCAAAGAACCTCCATGGAACAATATAAAGAAAGCATTCGTTCATACCATACTTTGTTGACCAAATGGCGGAACAAATCCATATTGGATACAGATGAGTTTTTGTTTCTACGAAATCCGGAACCTATACTGCCAACCTTCTATCAATTACTGAAGGTTCACAAAGACTCCAAGAACCCTCCGGGACGACCTATCGTCTCCTCCAAGGGGAGTCTAACCGAAAACTTATCCATCTATATAGACTCATTCCTCTCAACGTTGGTTGTTTCCTTACCATCTTTTGTGAAAGACACCAAAGACATCATCCAACAAATTGACCAGATTGCATGGGACCCATCTTACCTACTAATTACTTTAGACATAGCCAGCCTCTATACATGTATTCAACATGATCAAGGTATAGAGGCTGTCAAGTACTTTCTCGATAAGAGACCAGCTAAATATGCCCTGCACGGGCAATTTTTGATTGAATGTCTAAGCTTTTGTCTAACTAATAACATCTTCTTGTTTCAGAATGAATTGTTTAGACAACTCAATGGTACAGCGATGGGAACCTGCTTCGCCCCAGCTACGCGAATCTTTTCGTCGGCTGGTGGGAGGAGCAGGTTGCCCTAGTAGGTGAAAACCTCAAATGGGCCAACCAGATTGTTGTCTGGCGTCGATATATCGACGACCTCTTCTTGGTGTGGAGGGGCTCCCCCACACAAGCTGAGGAATTTGTTGAAGCACTCAATACCAACACTCTAAACCTGAGATTTACATCAGAAATCAGTATAAATGAAGTGCACTATCTTGACTTAAGAGTCTATGTACACCAGGGCAAACTAGAGACTAGTCTCTATCGTAAGCCAACAGCTGGCAATAGTATCTTGCACTACGAGAGTGGCCATCCTTCGAGCTTGATCCGTAGCATCCCCTACGGGGAGCTACTTAGATTAAGACGGAATTGTTCTCTGGAGTCCGAATTCGTCAGAGCTGCACATGATAGCATTGCTAGATTTCGAGCTAGGGGCTACGCACAATCTCTCCTTGACAGCACCTACAAGAGAGTTTTAAAGATCCCAAGAAAAAATCTTTTTTCCCCAAAGCCCCCCTCTGTGGAAGATACGGATTCCAGAACCAAATTCCGCCTGATAACAACTTTTTCGGATGAGGTTCCTCAACTGAGACATATTCTTATGAGGAACTGGCACATCTTACAAACCGACCCTATCATAGGGAGTGATGTTCCAACTAAACCACTCATAACCTTTAGAAGGTCGAAGTCAATTAAAGATACGGTAGTGCAAAGCCATCTATTGCCGTTACCATCTAAATCCACAAGAACTCTCAAAGAAATGCAGGGATTTTATCCTTGTGGAAAATGTAAAGCCTGTGAAAGTAGCAGAAGAACACTAACCTATAAGGTTCCAGGACTCAGTCAACCTAGACGTATAAACAAATTCATCACATGTACAACCCCTTTTGTGGTGTACTGTCTAGTTTGCCCGTGCGGTCTCCAGTATATTGGGAGTACCATGAACAACGTGAAACTCCGGATACTGGAACACCAAAGGGCAATTATGAATAAAGATCCAAACTACCCCGTTGCACGACATTTTGCCGAGAAACACGGAAGCAACAGTGAATTGCTCCGTTTTTTCGGGATTGATCATGTGCCTCAGAATCCCAGAGGTGGAGACAGAGTACTCCGTCTCCGCAGACTCGAATCTAGATTCATAATAGACCTGCAAACCAAACAGCCCCAGGGACTGAATATAGGAGAAGAAATGACAGTACACCTCGGAAGATGAATTATGACAGCCATCGTAGCTTCCTACAACTATGATGAAACTGTAATGAATTTTAATATCTTCACTTTGAAATGCACGCATAATTGGGTTGAGGCTTCTTTTTCCTTCTCAAATGTTTTCTCCTCCCTCTTTTGCGTCTTTCCCTCCCTCCCATCCTCTGTTCTCCTATTTCTCATGAAATCTATATTCTCCCCTACCATTCTATTCTCATAAGATATATAGAGAAATTTTCTTCTTTTTGCGACCCAGCCCTTAGGATATTTAAGTTGTATTTAGAAATAGAATATGATAATTAAGTCAATTTAATTGATTGACCTGAGGTAATGTTTAAAATATTGTGGTTTTGCAATTCTGAGATCATTTCTTGTAAATCTTGTAAATATTGTGCCTTGCTATCTCCGCGGGGTAATTTTCAATTGAGAATAAGTTGAATGCTATGGGAGCTTTGCCGATCCACGGCTAGATTATGTTTTGTCTCTATGTTTTCCACACAGCGTGTTGCCATTTAATAAAATTGTGACCTTTGATCACGGGGTAGACATGCCAGATCAATGCCGATACACGGCAATATCTTATGTTCTGTGGCAGTGGCATAAGCAATATGGGCACATAGGTATAAAAACGAGTACTAGTAAATTATAGCTAAAGACTCTGTATTTATGAATACAATCATGATAGATTTATTGTATATTTTCTGTAAATATGTTGCTAGTAAATCTTGTTTTCCCCTGTGTAAATATGGCTGCCACAACTACCCAATCCCTGCGTTTAAATTTGCATTCACACATTTTCGCCAAGTCCGCTTTCTGTTTCTGTGGTACACGGTACAAATAAGCGTCATAGACTTTAGGTCGGTGACACTGAAGAAGGACTAAAAGTTCGAAACGCGTCTGTCATCTGTGCTGTGTGCTGAATAAAGATACTTTGCCTAACCTGGAGTGCTTTAACTCTCTTTCTGGAACGAGAGGGGGACCTAGGAGCTTCTATATATATATATATATATATATATATATATATATATATATATATAGATGTACATATTTATATAATTTTAAAATCATAAAATAAATTAAAATTAATAGTTTAATTGTTTTAAAGTAAATATATATATATATTTATGTATATATATATGAAGTATTATGTATGTGTGTTTAACTTTTTTCATTATGTTTATTTGTTAAAAGTTATATTACATTTACTTTATTTTTTATATTAATTTTATTATTTATTATTTATTTTATTATATATATATATGTAAAATCAATATTTTGTACAACTATATTTTTTACATTGTTTTTTTTCTTTTATAATTTTCTACTTGCCTGTTTAATTATAAGGGAGTCGATATTTTTGCTTTCTATACTTTTTCAATTATATATCAGGGGTGGGGTGGCACATAGCAGGCAGACAAACGATCCCACTGATAGGTGCAGCATCACCACAATGAGCGAGGGAGTTTGGCCCCAAAAAATTACACGTGGCAGGAGGGGAACGTACATTTCCATAAAAACACATAAAGTCAGATGCCACATGACGTTAGGAACACATAGCCATTCAGGACTCATCACATACAGTACACGCAGTGATCACGGTCCCCTCATGCCGAACATCTGGACGTTACCCACTGGCCTCCATTGAGTCCACGCAAGGTAGAGGCCCACCTGCATTTGTTATCAGGGGCCTTATTTATGACTCCAAAGACAAGGCCTGCATTATTTACCAAAAAAAGGATTGACTGAAGCATTTTATGATACCCAAAGAAAGGTTTAAAAATCTTGCTCAGATCGATTGTACTTTGAGACAGTGCTGATACCCGCTTCTCTAACTGTACGCCCAGCCAAAACGTTTAATTAAACCAACTGTTCCTGCTTTGCCAAACACCTCTTGTCTTATGTTTTTTCAAGGTAAATTCATATTCGAGCAACACAGAAGCAATGAACCAAACAAGTGTGTAAATCAATGTGTAGGGAACATTACTTAAGACAATGGGGACTACAAGGTGTAGGAGTCATGTCATTCATACTGGTAGGCATCATATGTTAAGAGTGCTCGGTATTGAGAAACAAAGAGGTATATTAACTAAGTTTTTAGGATGTGCAGTAACCAAAGTTGCTGTACTGTTTTGCGTGAAAAGGATAAAACACAGCAGCACTATAGTGCAGTTGCTCACTCCTCCATTGCTGGCATAACTTTGACTGCCTTGCACCAGTTCACACACCCTTGCACTATAGTGCAAAGATGTTTGCGAGAGGTCAAGCTTATGTTTTCTACTTGAAGGGTACTCTTACAGCACAAAATGCTATGCTTTGACAAAACGTTTCTGTTAGACCTGACACCCTTGGCGTGGTTTTCCCCCATCTTTTTGCCTCTGCCTCCTGTATTTTTGATGCTGTGCTGGATTTCGTTTTTGCTGGTTTAGATGCTTTGGACACTCTGCCACAGCTGATCAGTGCCGGAGTGTAAGTGCTCCCTATGTAAATTGTCATATTGATTGGGTATACCTGATTGGCCTATTTGTATCACCATGAAGTCCCTAGTAAAGTGCACTGTGTGTGCCAGGGCTGGTGATGTCAGATGCTACTAGTGGGCCTGCAGCGCAGATTGCGCCACCCACATAAGTAGCCCTAAAATGGTGTCTCAGGCCTGCCAGCGCAGTGCCTGTGTGCAGTCAGTGGACTGCCATGTCCGCCTGGCCAGTGTCCCCACTGGCTGGGCCTAACCCTTCCATGTCTGTGCACATCAGTCACCCCTATGGAAGGCTCAAGGTACCCCCCTGGGCCGGGTGCAGTGTATGGGTAAGGTAGAGCATGTACTAGTGCAGGTCACATGCTCTGGTAGTGAGCGGCAGCCATTTTGTGTGCTCACTGCTGCAAGGTTATCTTGCTCCATAGACCAACATGGGGGAGGCTGGTCCAAATGGATACCAGCCTATCTTCCCATAGGAACAAGATGGGACATAAGTGATTGATATCCCTGAACTCAGAATTTAATAACACATCTTTTGGTAAAGGTTGTTTTTAAATTCTGTGTCTGAGAATAGTACTTTTAGAAAGTGGCTGTTCTCTTGTCTAACCTTTCTGTGTGCCTGGGCCTGCTTGTGGATTGACACCTCTGGTTTGAGGGTGACAGGGGCTGCAGAGCCCCCAGGAGGGTGTCTGAGTCAGCCCGTGGATGAAAGGCTGCATCTGTTGCCAGGGAAGTGAGAGGAGATATCACCTGGGAGTCAATAGGGCTGTGCCTGCCTGACCACAATGCTGGCTCCACCTCCCGCTGGGCGACTGTCACCTCTGTCCCTGATACTGAAAGAAAGAAGGAAGCCAGGAAGCCCAAGGGCTCCAGCAACACCCAAGAACTGGTTTAGACCGGGCTCAGGGCCCACTTGCACAAAGACTTCAAAGACTTTTTGGGGTATAAGAGAAGGACCCCTGACAACAGAAAATCAGATTCTACAATCAAGAGGAACCTCTGCTGGAAGAAGGACCGCTGAAGAACTAAAGTAAGATTGCCTTTCTGTGTGCTCTAAGGGCTGACCTATTCTGCTGACCCACTGAAGCTGAGGAGAAGAGGGACTTTGCTGTGTGCTGTGTCCCTGCCTGCTTGAACTACAGAGACTTTGCTGTGTGCTGTGTCTTTTAACTAAATCTCCAAGGGCCTGAGAAGAGCTGGCCTCCTGTCCTGGAACCCAGGGTCAAAAGGTTCCATTGCAACTGAAAACGCTGTGAAGATCGTGCTGCACATTGTTTGGGTGCGTGAGTTTTTAACTGCGGGCCTGGGGCCGAGATCGGTGTGCTCATCGGCACGCATTTCACGAGGTCTGGGAGATCGTGGTGTCTCTGCTCGTGGGTTGTGGCCCAAAGAAGATCTGTGATCGTGAGGGCGGTCTATTGTGACCTACGCCCCCAGAAACCCTGTGCCGCCAAGTACCGATCTTGCCCGGGGCCCGGGAACACCCTACGCAGTCCGTTGTACCTTGCCGGTACCATCGAAGCCAGAACGAGCCCGCTGCTCTCTGATTGGAGGAGAGAGCCGAGCCCCCTCACTAACGCCGCGACGGGATTGGCCCGATTGCCGCCGCGTCATCGCTGAAGCCGGGTGGTGAGTGGTTGCCGGCGTTAGCGTCATCGAGGGCCTGCCCCGGGAGCCGCACTGCCATTGGCTGACTCCTGGGTGAGTGTGGAGGCCTGCCGAGAACACCGCGACCGGATTGGCCCACGGCGTCATCACCATTGAGAGCCGCGACCAGCGAGGGATGAAACGTCGAGTCCTCTCCGGGACCCGATCTCGCCGAGGGAGCCACGTATGAGTTCATAGCCCCTGGCCTGTTGTCCCTGCAAAGGCGTGCTGCTCGATCTCCCCGCCGCTCGTTCGATTGTCGAGAGCAGGCGGGAGAAGCAGACGGGACCGGCCGGGGCTGTCGCTGGAGGCTCCGCCCACGCCAAGGCTCCCAGAGTAAACACGACAGCGAGGGGAACGGGGTAATAACCTCCTGACATTGCGTTGGCTAATAATTTGAAGAGCTGATGGAAGCATATAGATAAGTGATAGAAGTTTCACTGCTGATTTAAAGTGACACTGAGACTGATTCGTTTTTAAGAGTAAGAACCTCCTAACAATTATGCAACCATCAAGATGAAGTGCAACCATTTGCTAATGAAGTAACCATCGAGTAACTGTTGATTTTCCCTTCATAAACTAGATAAAGTCCTATTTTTATAAATATACTTACCTGTGTGGTCTCAGTTTGTGGTGGATTGGGGGTCATTGTCTGTGTTAAGTGCATTTATTATACACATTGCCTTGGGGATAAGCCTGTCTGCTCGAGCCAAGCTACCAGAGGGTGAGCAGGGGTTATCCACTGTGTGTATTCCTTCACCCTGACTAGAAGCAAGGGTCCCTACTTCTAAGGTACTTACCTCTTCCAATTAGAGACCCCCAGATCTAACAGTTTCATACTAAGGAACTTTGTATGTGTGCTGTTCGATGTAGCACACATACAATGTTGGGAAGGTTTCAAGAGAATTCTCCAACTTTACACTTGTATTGAGGAGGCATAATTTTTTTATGCCAATCCCTTCCTACCAAAGTTAATAGCTAGGGATTAGCATCAAATTCCATGGATGAGAGCATGGGACTGTCCACATACCACCCATTTTATGTCTCCTTGACGTGGCATGCCCATTGTGCTACTTCGTGTTACTTTAGGGCTACTGTCAAACACAATTTGTGCTGGAAAGTGAGCTCCAAAACAACACTTTGATTCATGTTTGCATCACTTTTGTGATGCAAACCAGGTGCAAAGTGTTTGTAAATCTGGCAATAAATATAATACAATAATTGGAGTGACATACTAATGCAATTGTATTGCTATCCAATGGACCTTTTTTACAACTGTAGAATAACGAAAGATTGCATGGAAAAAAATAATAATGTTCTAAATCTATGCCTTTCAATTTGTATGCAGCGCTTTGAAGCCAGTTGATAGCTCAATGTGCTACATTAGCATTATTCCTAATGTGCTCTAAGTAACAAGATTATCCTTGTGGAAATTGTAATAACCCACTTAGCCGTAGGCAAAAAATGCTAATCTGTGATCTGCATGTCATAAGCTGTGCTTTGCTGCTGGAACAACAACTCTCTATGCTACTATATCCTGAGTCAAAACTGTGACTAGACACATGGAAGATCTCTCCATCAAGGAATTAATTACCAGAGTAATCATATCCTTGTTATATCCCTTGAAAAACGCTGCATACACAAAGATCTCCACACACTCATTTTTATCTCGGTTCAGCCTATTATGCCCACTTGACCTTGGCGCCCGGTGCAATGGCACCTGTTGCACTGCCCTAAAGCTGACACTTGTAACTTATTTAAGGTAGGCTAAGCAAAATACAATATATCCTAGGAGGGCCTAACAAGGATTCTCACAGAGCAAATCTATCTCCATAGTTTGTCAAAGCAGTAGGCAGCACCCAAACGCTTGCCTACTAAGGTGATCTGTGATTTCCATGTAACAAAGTTCATCTATGCAGGCTTTCAGACAGACTAATAACAAAGTGGATTGGTGTTAACATGCTTTTCACAATAAATACATCATACCTACTGCCTTCTTCGTGACATTTAATAAAAAACAGATAAGGTATATAACCATGATCATTGGCTCACCACCATAAGCAACTCACTCCTGCAGTTTTGAGTATAATCTTTGCCACAATCCAAAAGGGGCAATACAAGTACTATTTTCAGTGGAAGCTCACACCTTTGCCCCACTCAAATTGTGCCCCTCTCAGAGTAGTGCTGGAAATGTTCTTTTGTTGATCACATACGATCTGAGTGCAGCTGATGCATACATTCTTGTGTATATCCTAAATATTTACAGAGTGCAGCATTTACCAGATACATTTATTCTCTCTGAGGTGGCTGCGTGTAATTGCAACATTTTTTTAAATGTCTTTCTTTGAGCGAGCCATTTTAACAGCTGTTATAATCACAAGAAAAATCTAAGAAATAGGCGGTGGTTAAGGGTTAAAATGCTCTCTTTCCTCTTCCTATTTCATTTATATTCCAGTATTCTACTTGGAAAAAGAATCAACATTAGGCATTTGTTTCTTGCTTTTCTTTTTAATGAAACAAAGAAGTTTACAATATTAATGGTAATCGTGTCATCGCATCTGATCACTTTTGGCAGCTTTCATTTGCCCATTGTTTTAATATAGATAACACAATTAGCAGAGCTCATATCTCTGTAGGATGAATGATTCATTTTTTTGTACAAATCTGATACTCAGCCTAAAACCAACACAAAGAATATCCTTATAAAGTATCTGCATTCAGAGTTTATTTTCTTTCATTGGAATGTGTAATTCCATGCCTGTGTGTCTAAAGGTTGTCTTAGTTTCATAGTTTCCATATTAAATCATTCGAACATCTATCACAATAGTTATTCCTTCACAAATTCACAATTCTTTTAATACCTTCAACAACTTAATGCGCTCAGCACTTACAAAACGCATATACAAAACCAAGATAGGGCACATAGCGGAATATAACCCATCCACACTAATAATATAAAGAGAGAGACTAAACCTTTGAGGCGGGGAAGCTCCAGAACCACTGCGCCAACTGGAACACCGCATACAGCATTGGAAAGGTGAGACAAAGCAGATGGACATAGGCTATACACCAGCGCAACATATACTGTGGAAGGGACAAAGCACGTTGTGGGACAAAGTAGTCCGTTGGAAGTAGCACCAGCTCTGAGGTGGGCATGTGCGTACGTTTGGAGCGTGAGAAAAGGGTTCTATCGCGTTGGAAATGTGTGGCGGCTGAGTAAGCCATAGAGCGTGAGAATAGCGTTCTATCGCGTCTCAGTACACCACACCATGTTGTTTAGTACGCGCCGTGAAGTGCGTGAAGAGGCGAAACAGAGAGGCGAAACAGAAGACACCCGGGCACGATGAGCATGGCAGGACGACTGTGCCGCATTTGCAGACTGTGAGGCCAGAACGTCAGAGCAGGTACACACGCGTCGGTGCCTTAATCAGTGGATGCAGAGCCTGGGCACGATGTGCACGGCAGGACGGCAAGAGGCACATATCGCTGGGGCGCTTTCTAATTGCAGATATTTCTGTCATACCCAGACAACGTCGGGACGGGCCCCTAGTTGGAAATAAAATGAAGACTGGACAGACTAGAAAGAAAGCATATTTCTAGGATATGTGGCTCCTTAGTTGTAAGCACACCTGATAACCTGAAAGCTTCAGGACATGCAGGGTAGTGGATTTGGATAGACTGGAGGATGAATATGGGAGAAGGCCAAGATAGCTGAATTTGAGCTAGTGATATCATCAATACATCACCTATTTCACTTTAAACACTTTCATAGAGTCTACTACAATCCAGCAAGGTTAGAGAAGATGGGCAAATATCCTAATGTTGTGTGCCTACGTTGCAAAGGTAAGTTACACCGTGAATACCTAAATTAATCACTAGTTGTGCATTCAATTTTACAAACATCAGCAATCTGTGAAGTGAGCACTCCGTTCTACCACGCCAACTTGACGGGTCCCCTGTTCTCTAACATCAGAGCCGCAATAATTTGGAAAACAATTGGGTCCTTTGCATCCTACTAATGATGGTGCACCCATCGATGTATGATTTGGAGACTTAGGGGTATATTTATAAGCCCCTATCGCCACAGGAATGTCACTTTTAGTGACGTTGTATTGGCGATATGGACTTCGCCTTATTTACAAGGCCACGTTAAGCCACTTAATGTGGTTTAACACTGTAAATAAGGGACCCTTACACACTGTACTTAGAGTGAAAGGGGAGGGCAATGGGTGTTGTGGTGGCCATTCCACAGCAACACCCATTTATTTTGACTCTGCCCCCTATTTGCAAGGGTGGCGTAAATAGGAGGCAGCACCAAAATTAAGACCAGGGAAAACCTTTGCTTTATTTCTCCTAATTTATGATGTTTCTATGTGTACTGCATAGGTGTCCCTTCCTGTACATGAACAAACCCCCCAAAAAATGAAGCTTTGCAACTTCTATGGGTGCTGCATTATTCAGCACACATAAAGTTACAAAACTCCATTTAAAGATTGTTTATGTGCACGAAGCGACACCTTCCTGCACATAACCAATCTTCCCCTCATCGCAGACACCCTTGCACTATGGTGCAGGGGTGCCTGCATTGGCGCTAGGCTACTAAATTTAGCACCAGCGCAGGGGGAGAAGCAGGACTGCACTATATTGTTGTAAATATGGTGCAGCCCTGCGTTTCTGAAGTGGCAGAGCGCGGCGTTAAGCCAAGGAGGCTAACACCGCGCTCCGCCACATCGTTGCAAGTATGCCCTTAAGTTCCACACCAAATCCAGGTGACCCCTTCCGCATCCATCCAGGTTCCAGACAGTTGCAGCAAATGGCATTTCCCCAGTCACCAAGCTCAGACGGAGACTTCTGAGTCATTCTCTACACCCCGTGAGGCAACAGGCAGTTCCCCTGCCTTGGGACTACCCAAGAATTCCCCAGGGCTTCCGCTTCCTCACTCACTGCTCTGTGTCCAATAAGTACTTCTGTTCTTCCATCGTCCTGAAAAGGCCCTAAGTAAAAGGGCTTGAAGGCGTCAACATCACTGCTTGGGGGAGTCTTTTCAAACTCTAAAATCTCAAAGTAAAACTTTGGACACACACTAAAAAAGGGCAAGACTGTCCTTCTTGCGCGAACCTCATTAGGACTTCCTCCTGTATGGACTGTACAATACATAAAGAATACATCTATACTTTTTTAAAACAACTGGAAGACTGAAGAAAGTTTCTAGCTGTCACATTTACTGTTATTTTGTTCAACATATTGTTTTGCAAGCACAAATATGGCGATTATTTTCATTTCTCTCCCCCGTCACTTTGTTTACATATGTGTATGTGTATTGTTATATTTTAGAATTATGCGCACCCCAGGTACCCACACCAGGAGTGAAGGTTATTATGCGTCACCAGTCAAAATCAAATCAAACAAAGCTTTATTCGATTTCTATAAGGAAAAAATCATAAACGCACAAACATTACATTAAATCACATTTCATTTTAACAGTTGAGGTCAATTTTCTTTACGACCCTCTTACATGTTTACTTTGTTGAACGATTACAATGGTCACATTAAAATCAGCCTCGGCCGGTAGTGGATGATGTGGGGAGGGGGAGGGGCAGGGTGGGGGGTAGTAATGTATGGATTACGGACTTTAATAGGTAATTAAACATAAAACATAAAAATAAATAAAACAAACTTCGTTGCGTGCACTGCATCGCATTTGGTGTTGCAGTGCAAGCAACGAAATTTGTTTTATTTATTTTTATGTTTACTTACCTGTTAAAGTCTGTAATCCATACATTACTACCCCCCACCCTGCCCCTCCCCCTCCCCACGTCACCGCCGGCCGGTACTCCCACTACCGGCCGCGGCTGATTAAAACTGATTTCCGGAATTTTCTACACTTAAAACATTGATAAAATCCATTTTCTGAAAACTGTAGTGCTAGAAATGCAGGGCCTCATTGTCTAATACCAAACTTTTTTAAAGAAGTAAAATCCATATTTTCCTTTGAACATTATAGAATTTACAAAATAAAACCACATGGAGTGTTGTTTCCTCCGAGCGATCATCACAAGGGCACAATTGCATAACTTTTGACCAGTCATTCATGTTTGGGAAAAAGGTTATTCTATGTAATATCCCAACATATATGTGGCCCCACTTGCGAGACTTGTAAGATCCTTCGGACTGGAAGTTTTGTCATACGCTGACGACACCCAGATAATGGTCTCCCTATCTCATTCGGTTGAGACCACTGCCTCAAAGTTTAGGAACTGCATGGAAGCCGTGGCAGGCTGGATGACCTCAAATTTCCTCAAACTAAATGGGGAAAAGACTAAGGTCCTCATCTTTGGCGACAAACAAGATGTCTGGTCGGCTGACTGGTGGCCTCCTGCCCTCGGAACATGCCCCAAGCCGTCCCTAGTTGCCCGCAACCTGGGTGTTATCATCGACACCACTCTTGCTTTTGATAAACAAGTCAATAGGACTGCTTCCACCAGCTGTGGTGTCTTAACGATCCTTAGGAAACTCGCACACTATCTCTCCCCGGATGCCGTAAACAGGTTGCGGTGGCTCTCATTTCTCCTTGACTGGACTATTGTAATGCCCTCTACCTAGGTATAAATAAAAAGCTCATCCATCGCCTACAAGTTGTCCCGAATGCAACAGCTAGGTTTGTAGTCGATGCCCCCAGACGTTCCTCTGGATCCGGGATCAGAAAAAACCTTCACTGGCTGCCCGTACAGGCCAGGATAAACTTTAAGGTACTTGTCCTTACCTACGGTGCTCTACACGGATTGGGTTCTGTGGACATTGGGGCTCTCGTGTCCTTCTACACTCCGGGCAGGACCCTGCGATCGGCTAACAAAAACCTTTTGTTTATCCCTCGAACTACTAAGGCTAGGTGGGGCCTTTTTCTCCCTTGCCCCAAAACTGTGGAACACGCTTCCAGCCGTCCTTAAGGGCCAGCCGTCCCTCGCCCTTTTCCGCAAGGGTCTAAAAGCCTGGCTTTTCGCAGAAGCCTACCTGTGACTTCCCTCATCGGATGACACCCACCTCTCAGCTGTTTCCATCAGATGCGCCTTGATGCCTCCGGGTTGATTCGCGCAATACAAATCCCAAATTCATTCATTCATTCAAGTGTAAATCTTGTCAATAAAAATTGATCGTATAAACCACAGACACGTAAAAGATAAGGTTGCATACTATAAGTAATTAGAATCATTTCATTATACAATACTATGGGCTTCATTATTTCTTCCGATAGTCTAAAAGTTTCGAGTAGGTTCAAGCCTTTTGCCTTTAACATTTTTCTTGTCCAACTAGTCATTGTATTTGGCTCAGTAAAAAACTCTGTGTGGCCTAAATCAAGCATAAAATCCCACAAATACTTTAGCCATGCGATTCTTGAAGCACCTTCCAATTTTAAAATATCTTTAAAAATGTCCCTATTAAGATTACCAGTCATTAACGTAAGTATTTACAGTGCAAAGTACCTTTGCAATAATGTGTACCCTCATTATACCACTTTATCTGTGTATACTGTTCCTTGTGCAGGTTTTGTGGGATAATTTGGGCAAACCTCTATATTATAAAACATGTACCTTTGTTGCAGCAGGTTACTAGGATACCAACCCAAACTGACATCAAAATGGCATCTTGGCTTTCCTGGGCAATTGGGACAGGTCCCAGGATGCTTGGCTATACTGATAGTAGCAAAGATGGACATCACACGGTACTGGTGCCCAGATAGGGCACCTCTGGTTAAAAAATGGCTAAGATGGCTGGATTACTAAGGTAAGTTGGATGCAATGATTTATAGAGCTGGAGAGTGCCCCCCAGAAACAAAATCAGATATGGCAACCCTGGTGGTATAACTTCAACAATATACTCCTAGATATTTGAGGCACGTTTACACATGTACCTGATGATTTTATGCATATGTGATGGTTAAATATGTGTATATAATGTTAAAGTTTTTTCTGCAGTGCCAAATACTTTTATAAAAAAATCAATTAAAAGAGCGAAAAAAGTTGTTTATTACACACAATACACTATACTAGGTATACATTTGTTCAAAACAGAAGGTGCAAATTAATATTCCTAGGTTTTTGCCATGAGGGCAGCACTTTGCAGAAAGCAAAATTACTACTTTTCAACCCTTCCTACAAATACTTGGGGAATTATTAGCTTGTCTTGTAATATTCGAGGACTGGAGTTAGAATAGTAAATAAGCCTCCTGGAATATTGGGAGGATAGTTGAACTTTGCCCAAAAATTCTAAGACTAGAGTTAGAACAGCAGATTTCACCGCCCAATACCTGTCAAACCCACTTAGGGCACAGTTCAAGTCAAGAACCATAAACATGGTGAACATTTTATTTCAATACCATCTAGAAGGGCTAAAAATCAACAGAACACGCACAATAAAGAGAGGTTCCACACATTAGGTTACCTCTTAAATGTACTGTGCACTTCCTGTGTTGGAAGCATCTCTAATGACATGCTTCCCAGCAAGTCATGTACCCTAAAACTACAATGCCCTTCTTATATACTTACCGCAATATTGTGAATGCAGTTATTGAAAGACCTACTGGCTTTGCCAGAAATTCATTACCACAATGAAAAGAAAATGATAAGGTCAAAACACAACAAAATATTAAAACATTTTAGTCGAGTATTATCACATGATAACATGCAGCAATATTTGCAATTATTCAATGTTAATACAATGATTATCACTAAGCATTCAATGATAAATGCTACGCAGTATATGAATTTGTCTTCTACTTTCACACCTGCTGTAAAAATGTTGTGGAGCCTACAGAGGTCTTTAATCTCATGATTGATTAGACTAAAAGTCCCAGTTTTGAGGGGGGTTAAAAGCCAGGGGAAAATCTACCGAAGTCACTCTTCTACGAACCTGAGATACGTAGGATGACATAACAATTTTGTGATGGGGTTGCCATGACGACCTACCACTCTCCTGATAGTCCCCAGAGCCTATACGTGCAATTGGTTGCATTCCTACCCTTTGTGGGGTACTGTAGAGCTATATATGCAAATTTCTGGAGCAGCATGAAGGCTTCTAGGGCACTCCTTTTCTTAAAGAATTATCTTCAATGTGACAGCAAGCTGCAAAGGATTTAACAAAATTAAATAAACTGGTGGGTCATGCACTTATTCTCAATGATCCAGGTGCACATGCCCTCCTAGGGGCTGCATTGGGGCCACAAAGTAGGCAAAGCTTGTGCGGCCCAGCTGGCTCCCTGCCCAGCTGATACTGTGTCCTGTGTTGGCACAGGAGGAAGCAGTCTATGTTTCCTACTTGCTGCTGGATTCTTCTGTGCACTTGTCTCTCTGCTTCCTCGGGATAGGGCATGGTAATAGGAAGGCAGCACACCACAGTGCTCCAGGGTTCTGGTTTGAGCTACATCTGGTCTTATCTGTATCTGCGGAAATCTTTTTCTATAAGGAGTTGACCTTCCCTGTGGGTGAGTAGAACTGGAGCAGAGTAGACCACACCCGGACTGAATCCCATTGTTCCCTTGTGGGGATGCTGCTCATTGAAAGGTTCTCGGCAGAGATTGCACGACACATTCGGCCTTGGGAAACCCGCCGGTTAGGCCTGCCCTTGAAAGCTGCTCTCCAACACTGTTTCTGTCCCAACTGGACCACTTGTAATGGTGGTTTTCTCTTTTTGCTCCTGGTGTTGCATCTAGCCACTAGTATTCATTCTTGGTCTCCTGGCTTCAAAACTTAGGTAAAGTCCTGGAACTCATTTTCTACCACTCTTCTGTAGAATCCTAAGAGCTCAAAGGCTGCAATTCTGCCCTTTAACCCCTCAAACCCTGGGCCTGCTCCCCTGTCTAGCCCTCTGGTAAATGTTTTCATGGTCCTGGATCTTCCGCAGCAGCACCCAACAGCCCACAAGGCAGGCTACACTTGCAGCCTCCACTCTCCATGCCCCATTGCTTTTTCATCGCTTGCAGGGCACCTGTATGTTCAGCAGGAGTAAGGCAGTCTCCCTTAGGTTGTTTTTTCCCTACAGGACCAGTACACAAAAGTTTGAGTGGAACCCTCTTCTCCAACACCCCTTTGAAAGTACACTCCTTTAGTGTCTCCCATATGGAGTGGGACATCCAGCGCCACTGGCCCTGGAAACAAATATCCAGAGAGTCCAAATCAGTACAACTTCAGAGGTCCTGCCACTGCAAACAGGGCTACATGAGGAGCCCATTCACCCTAGGGGCCCTGAAGAATCCATTGTTTTTCAAAGTGTTCCTATGTACAGGGGTCTATAACTGAGGGTGACAAGTACCAGAAAGTGGGCACCTCTGTTGAATCCAAAAAATGATGTAATTATTCCACCCCTGTCCTTATCATCCTCTTCTACATCTTAGGACTTTTCAAAATGGGGACTTCAAATGGTCAGTGGTCACTGCTGTCTGAGAGCTCTAGGCCCCACTCCCAACTAACTTCATTAAACTGGCTCTTTCCTACCAGAGGTTGAGGGGGTCATGTGGAGAGAAAGTGATCTGGCTTCTCTCCTATAGTTGCCCTTGGAAGAGCATGTCATAGCTTGTCATGTAATATGAATGTGTGAACTTATGAAGATTCTGATCCCATCCTCTTCCTCGCCCAGGTATAGGCCTAATATCGTATGGATTAGCCTACTGTGTTGGGAAGACTTTGATCACCTTGATGGTCAGAAGAGTAATTCATTTGAGCCAGCAGGGTAGTTTGAAGCCTGAATCTAATTAAGAGCTGACTCAGAGATATATGACCAACCTTAAAGTACAAGCTGAGCTCAGATATTTAAAGTATTGTTATACTGGCGCGTCTTGCATTCCTAGGGAACCTTTCTTCTAGGTCCAATCAATGCAAAAATATACATTCTGTGTAAATACAATTCATCACTACACACTGTCTGTGAAGCACTACAGACTTACACTATGGTCAAAGAGAAAATTAGCCATTTTTAAAAATCTTTTTGGCCTCACATCAATTTCAGTGGCAGAGGAGTGTCTGCCTGCATCACTATTAGAAATACGGTGGTAAATCTGCATTTAGTCGTTACACTTGGGGTATTCTGAGGCCACATATTGTAATACCCTAGCAATTGTGTGTCCTATTGCAGTGGTGTCGAAATTCTGCGTATAAAATTGCAGGCACAGGATTCATGCAGTGCAGAGAATGATGAGGTAAAAGTGCTTCTCCTATACCGTACTACTGTGCATCAAAAATACCGTAAAATATAAACTTGTTGAGAAAGGTTCTGCATTCCTTTGCCATTTTACATGAAAGGTCTCAGCAAAGAGCTAAGCTTCCAAAAGGAAAATCATGAAAAAAAAAAATCCAGGTTGATTCCTTTTTATTGGAGTGGAGAATTTTCTCAAAGTATGTGAAAATAAACCCACAATTCGAAAACAAATTGTACAAAGCCAGGTAACGAAAGACCTGGAACGTATCCATTTTTTAAAAAAGTGTAACAGATGAAAACTTCACAAACAGTTTCAAGTGAAAAAAACAAATGCACGCTCTCCATTCTGTTTTTTAATAATTTTCCTTGCTCATTTTTTAAGTTATAAAAGCTCAAGATGCTCAACAGACTTCTAAATAAAAGTTGCTGATTTTGCAGTTCAAGCATATTGATAAATAAATATACCTCTATGCGAAATGTGTAAATATGAGTATTTACATCTTGAACTCTTACACGGGCAAACTTAGACATTTCCTGTATTGAGTGTGCACTAGAGTTTGCTTGGTTACTTAAACTGTATACAAGGGCCCTCGAATTAGAACCATGTACGTGCCATATATCTGTATCATTGAACAGAACATTAACAGAACAGACCATGAAAGACTTTACAAATTGGGTAAACAAAAAAGCATAATCGCTACCCGAGCTACTAGACGACTGTATACAAAATTAAGGGCCAGATGTACAAATATTAGGAATTGCATTTTCCACATTGCAATTCGTGCCGAATCACAAATAGGAAATCACAAATCCTAATTTAAGAATACTTTGTAGATTTACATAGCGATTCTTAGTGGGTTGCAAATCGACCTACCTCATAAAAATTAATGAGGTAGGTTGCAGTTTACAACCCATTAGGAATGATAGGGAGGGAGAGGTGTGGCGCCGCGGCCATGGCGACTGACACTGGAATCTGGGGATCAGGGTTCGATCCCCCGCTCCAGCAGCAGGTTAGCCCAGCACCATGCAACTCTGGGCAATAGCTTGCTTAATCTTCCTGACGGCCCCCAGCGCCTAGAGACCCTAACGGGTGATTGTGCGCTATACAAATGTGGATTATTATTATTATTATAGCAATCCCAGGCTTGGTGGCTTGCTTGGGTCAGAAGACCACCATGTCTGTGATTGCTTTTAAATAAAATAACCTTTTTTTTTTCTAAATGCAGCCCATTTTCCTTAAACTTTTAAGTTTGTTTTGTTGAGATTAGGCGGTGGTCTGTGGAAACACTGCCTTCTTTAAAAACTTCACTTGTTTATGTTCTCAAATGGGAAGGTGTCCCTTGAGGGCAAACTTCCTATTTGCGGATGGGCTACCACCTCCTTCGAGATATCGGTAAAATATTGTTTTGCAACCGGAATTGGGTTAATTTTACGTTAATACATACCACTGTGAATCAGTATTTGAAAGGTGTGCCCTAACACGCCCCTTCCAACTATCGGTGTGATTCAGTAATAAGTTACCAAATTGCAATTTGGCCTTTGTACATTATAAGATGCTTTTTTGTGGTCAGAAACCACCCGATTCTGTGAATAGAGCTATGTGCAACCACTAAAAACATTACATATGGCCCTTAGGTGGTAACAAAACCCTTTGATAACAGTGACAGGAAGATGTGCATCTGTAGTACAGAAAGAGTGTCTGATATTGTGTAGTGTGAGGTGTGGCGCCGCGGCCAGGGCGACTGACGCTGGAATCTGGGATCACGGTTCGATCCCCGGCTCCGGTGGTAGGTTAGCCCAGCACCATGTGACTCTAGGCAATAGCTTGCTTAATCTTCCCGATGGCCCCCAGCGCGTAGAGACCCTTACGGGTGATTGTGCGCTTTACAAATGTGGATTATTAGTGTGCGGAAAGCATTTGAGACAGAAATCATTTCCTCCATTTATGGCCCCTTGACAGACGTCTCAGGTGGAACTGGATTAGAATGCCTCTTAATGGAAAAGGTGGCAGGAGAGTGCCTCTGACTGAGCTATGACTGCTGCAGTGGGTGTTTCTGAGATGGGCCTGGCAGCAGACATTTCAATTACCTGTGTCACCTAGTTAAAGGCACTGCCAACTAGTTTACTCTGAGGTAAGTTGGAGTCTTCTGCTTACCAGGCACTGGCATTGCCACAAGTCATAAATGCCTTTACCTCCAGTTTTAACAAGCACTTTTTCTAGGGAACAACAAAAATAACTAAATTATTTTATGGTGTGACATTAAACAGGTCAAGTTATGTTTTACTGTCGGTTTCACTGTTTCAGAGAAATACGATTATTCTAAAAACATTGATTGATTGATATTCTTTGACATATATGAACAATGAAGATTAAAAGATACAATAAAATGCATGAAACATTTTTCAGGTCAAGAATGACATCTATGACATCTGTGATTATGGTATATTTGCACTTCAATTTGATGTTATTAAAATATATATGAAAGAAGTGTTTTATCATCAGAGTGATTATTATATATCCCGAAATGTAATGGAATTTTAGAGAGAAATACTTATACAACACCCTATAAGTTAAGCATTTCTAGATTGCTAGATCACAGGATGATTAAGTTAATGGAAATGAATAATGTACTTCAGGGATTTTTTCTTATTAGAGTGAGCTAACTAATTGGATACTTAATGGGTAGGATGAGATTTGCATGTTGATTAATTGAAGTAAGGGCTTAAAATTAATTAGTTGCATAACTGCACTGGCCTATAAATTCACTCTGCCTTGTGCAATATTACCCAAAGTAAAAACAGATTTTCATTTGGGAAATAAGCTGTAAAAATTCTAATACCAAACTGCATATTGGAAAGGTGAAGCAAACATTGGTTAGCTTGTAAACACTATTGTGATGATTTGCCTTTACAGTTTATTTTATCAACATTATTTTCTTTTAGTCAAGGCTGGGTCACGATAAGCTATTCAAATTCATTAGGAGTTAGCGTTTGAACAACTAGATGGTTACCTTGATATGTAATGAAAAGAGTTCCAATTTGCAAATATGTCTAAAAGACAAAACCTAAAATAACAAGTAATGTTCTTTTAACAAGCATCCAATTCAAATGTTTCCTAAAAATTGTAAAAATACAGTTGTATGAATCTGTACAGTAAGGAAGAATGAAAATGCTTACCAGGAGGTCTGGTAAAATTTCAATTGCGCCGATGTAAATTCGTAAAATGGCGTTATTACATCATGTTGGGTAGTTTTGGTGCAGCAGTACTGGAATATTATGAATGATCAGAACACAAGCAGTTGCAATCACATTACTTGTGGTTTTGGTGCTATTTATTTTAGCGTGAATTAGTCCTAATGTGCTAAATGAACACACAGATGTCTTTCATGCTCAAATATAGATCTATATTCTATGGGGGTTGCTCGCATTCACAAACTGCATTTTGCACTAAGTTTGTAGTACTACACAAATACTACTAATTCACCACAAATTGCTATTCACAAACTACAAGTGTAAGTCTCCACTGCCACCTCTCCTATCTTTTTCTATGAGGATATCCGTACACATGTAAGTTTACTACTATAGGGCCAATTACGATGTTGGTCAGAAAGGCTCCGAATGGCATTCGCTTCATTCCAATACAATTTGGAACTCACCTTTTTACTGACTCAGGCACTTTTCCGAACAACCGATTATGATGTTCAGAAAGCGTTCAGACTTACCGACTCAGTTCTGAACATCATTCAGAGTAACCGAGACGGTCGGATCCGACTCGTACAGGTCTATGGACCGCGTTTCTGACGAGCGATTACGATGTCAGATTCACACAGCCTTTCTGAAATGGTTGTTCTGACACGGATCGGCTGTCAGAATCTGGGGGCTAGCAGACCGTCCTTTACCTGGTGGCCTCCAAATGGGGCCACTAGGTTTCCATGGGTACAACCATACACAGTGTGGCAGGCACCATGGGGTGCCCGCCACAGGGTGCACAATTTTCCCCACCCACCGCTTTTTTCAATGGGAGCCTGTGTTGTTGTTCAGAACACAGGCTCCTATTGAAGTCAATGCGAGTCTGACTCAACAATGTTAAGAAGCATCGTAATCAGTCGGTCGGACTCACAGAACACGATTCGGTCAGGAACAAGTCTGAAACCGATTGAAAGAGTTTCTGACCGACATCGCAATCGGCCTCTTAGTAGTAAATGTGGAAGGGACCGGAGAGTGGCTGGAAAAAGATGCATACTTACTACAAGAAGAAGGGTTTTAGGCAGATATAAGGAGGTACACACACCCACCAGCAAAAGAATAAACCCATAACTATTCACAAACTGCTCTCCTACAGTTACTAAAGCCAACAAGCATTTGAAAAGCCTATGCAATAGCTATTGTCTTTGTCTATGTGTTTTAGGCATTTTTTATTTGTGTTTTAGCCTTGTTGTACAGCAGCACAACTGCTATGCAGTATGACTGAAATAAAATAAAAAAGCAACATTGTCTCATATGCCAACAACACCCAGCAGATCCTCTCCCTCACCAAGGACCCGGCCAGCGTCAAATCCAACCTCCAAGAGGGAATGAAGGCCGTCGCAGATTGGATAAAGTCCAGCCGACTAAAACTGAATTCAGTGAATACGGAGGTCCTCATTGTCAGCTCCACCCCTCCACATGGGACAACTCCTGGTGGCCGACCACGCTGGGAGCTGTCCCGACAGACACCAACTACGCACGCAATCTGGGTTTCATCCTGGACTCAACGCTCTCCATGACCCAACAAGTTAACACTGTTTCCTCCTCTTGCTACAACACCCTCCGCATGCTCCACAAGATCTACAGATGGATCCCCCCTCCAAAACCAGGAGAACGGTCACCCAGGTACCAGTCAGCAGCAGGCTGGACTACGGCAAAGCTCTCTACGCAGGAGCCACGGCTACACTCCAGAAGAGACTCCAACACATACAAAACGCCTCTGCAAGCCTCATCTTCGGACTCCCGGGCCACAGCCACATCCCCACCCACCTAAGAGATCTGCATTGGCTCCAAATCAACAAGAGGATCACCATCAAACTCCTCACCCATGCTCACAAACCACTCCACAACGCCGGACCAGCATACCTCAATGAATGACTGTCCTTCTACACCCCGAACTGCCAGCTTCGCTCCACCGACCTCGCACTTGCCACTGTTCCACGAATCGGCCGAGCAACCTTAGGCTGTAGATCCTTCTCCCACCTCACCGCAAGGACATGGAACACACTCCCAGCCCACCTATGCCGGTCCCAGGACCTGCTGACCTTCAGGAGACTCCTCAAGACCTGGCTGCACGACCAGGAGCTGCCTCCCCCCCTCCCCCTTAGCGCCTTGAGACTCTCACAGGTGAGTAGTGCACTATCCAAATGCCTGATTGATTAATTGATTGAATGATTATGATGCAGTCAGCACTGTCCATGGCATAATACTTTATTTTTCCTTTACTTTCTGCTATGCTGCACAGCAGCCACACCAATGCAAAACATGGCTAAACAAAACATTGACAAACCCAGTAGCTCTTGTGTAGGCAAGATCTATTTACTTTCACAATGATTTTTTTCGACCTTGTCTTCAGAATTGTGAAGGAACAGAAGAGTTACGGTATCAAAAGCCAAGGAGGTATCTTAATTGAAGCTACTGAAATTAAGTCATACACGTAACCATATTGTAACTCCCAGAGTATTCTGGGAAGGTGGCCTGATTGGTGCATTGCAGAAAACAAGATGGTTGGTGTCTGGCACTGCCAGAGTTGTGCATTTAGAAGGGTCAAATTACACATGAAAGCTAAAGAAAGGGAAGTGCTTTTGTTGTTTATTCTTTTGAGTTCATGCATGTTTACCAACATACCTTCCATCACCACTGGATAAATGCCTGAACTAGAAATGCATATAGAGCTAAGCGCAGCAAATATCAGCGTTTTCCAGTGAACAAAGGAGAAGCAGCTTCTATGGAGACCAAACTGTTCTATGCCAACATTAATAGGCAACTGATTATAGGTGGCCATTTCACTGCATGTATATGAACTTTGGTTACACATTAAGAGAATTTCCCTGATGCTGAAGTCTGGCTCAACAGCTGCAGGTGCTCGTAGGCTGGACAAAGTGAATAAGGAGTGCAAATAAAATAGGGACCAACTTATCAACTGCAATGTCTCACAAAAGGGCCAATGGGCGGGGTGGATGCAATTAAAATTAAATTAAAAAAGTACCATTAAAAGAGCAACCAGTGGAAGGATAGCTACTGAAAAAGGAACAGTACCTTGTCTGTGCGCCAGGGGAGGGATACACACGCACAAAGAGGAAGTGAAGCTGACAAAAGAAGAGCAAGGAAATTAGAGTGACATAGAAGCAAACCAATGGTAAGCAATAGGTGGACTCTAAGCCCCATTAGAGCTACTGAAATGTCTTGTTTAGGAGCCACGTTCGCAAATGACCCAAGTAAATTGCCCACGTTCAGTCATATCTAGTAATTTTAGGCGGTCACATGAGAAAAATAAAGCAATGTGTGGAATGGTTGAATTAACCTTGGTCAGTAATATTTACTCTGGGCCCCATTCCAGACTATTTTTTTCCAATGTACCATGACAGACATGGATCAACCACATGCACAATTGTTTTGGTACAGCTCCAGTACAACAGTCCAGTGCACACTCCCAGCATATTTCCCACCTATACAGCAAAGGTCTTATTCTGAGCAGTGTTACAGAAGACATTCAAGGATCTGCCTGAGAATTGCCAGTGATTCTGTTTTCTGTAAAAATGCTATTTCTTTCAAATTTTTGTTCAAATCAGCCTAGGGGGAAATTATTTTTTTAAATCCATTTTTGCGTTCACAATTGCTCACCATGACTATTTAGAGCATAATGTGCTCTAAAATTGAGCGGGCCTCGTGTATTTGTGTGCCTAAATATCCCATCAATATTCTGCACAATTACATTCGCAGAATTGCTTACAACCAAAAAGTTTCTTTTTTTGGAATTGTAATTTTACCAATGTAATAAAATGTGTCACATTTTTATTGAATATTTCAAAAAGGGGGTGGTGATGGACAGAGTATCTGAGTTAATCAGAACACTCCTACCCAGTCAACAGATCAGGGCTTGATCCATCACTGTTTTTTAGCTCACTGCACCATCCCAGTTCAGAACCTGGCTATATGCAAATTAGTCTGTCCCTGGCCCAGTGCATCATGGGAACAGGGCAGACCAAACTACCAAGCCAATTCTTCACTGGAAAGGAAACAAGCTTCCGGGGACCGGTTTCTGGCATTACAGCCGTCTTCGGCCCGGCTTGCTTGAATCCTGATGGTACAGTGAGCAAGGGACTCACGTCTGAGCATACCCTTCCACACTTGTGGTGGCCAAAATATTTCAAAAAGGGGGTGGTGATGGACAGAGTATCTGAGTTAATCAGAACACTCCTACCCAGTCAACAGATCAGGGCTTGATCCATCACCGTTTTTAGCTCACTGCACCATCCCAGTTCAGAACCTGGCTATATGCAAATTAGTCTGTCCCTGGCCCAGTGCATCATGGGAACAGGGCAGACCAAACTACCAAGCCAATTCTTCACTGGAAAGGAAACAAGCTTCCGGGGACCGGTTTCTGGCATTACAGCCGTCTTCGGCCCGGCTTGCTTGAATCCTGATGGTACAGTGAGCAAGGGACTCACGTCTGAGCATACCCTTCCACACTTGTGGTGGCCAAAATATTTCAAAAAGGGGGTGGTGATGGACAGAGTATCTGAGTTAATCAGAACACTCCTACCCAGTCAACAGATCAGGGCTTGAGCCATCACCGTTTTTTAGCTCACTGCACCATCCCAGTTCAGAACCTGGCTATATGCAAATTAGTCTGTCCCTGGCCCAGTGCATCATGGGAACAGGGCAGACCAAACTACCAAGCCAATTCTTCACTGGAAAGGAAACAAGCTTCCGGGGACCAGTTTCTGGCATTACAGCCGTCTTCGGCCCGGCTTGCTTGAATCCTGATGGTACAGTGAGCGAGGGACTCACGTCTGAGCATACCCTTCCACACTTGTGGTGGCCAAAATATTTCAAAAAGGGGGTGGTGATGGACAGAGTATCTGAGTTAATCAGAACACTCCTACCCAGTCAACAGATATGGGCTTGATCCATCACCGTTTTTTAGCTCACTGCACCATCCCAGTTCAGAACCTGGCTATATGCAAATTAGTCTGTCCCTGGCCCAGTACATCATGGGAACAGGGCAGACCAAACTACCAAGCCAATTCTTCACTGGAAAGGAAACAAGCTTCCGGGGACCGGTTTCTGGCATTACAGCCGTCTTCGGCCCGGCTTGCTTGAATCCTGATGGTACAGTTAGCAAGGGACTCACGTCTGAGCATACCCTTCCACACTTGTGGTGGCCAAAATATTTCAAAAAGGGGTGGTGATGGACAGAGTATCTGAGTTAATCAGAACACTCCTACCCAGTCAACAGATATGGGCTTGATCCATCACCGTTTTTTAGCTCACTGCACCATCCCAGTTCAGAACCTGGCTATATGCAAATTAGTCTGTCCCTGGCCCAGTGCATCATGGGAACAGGGCAGACCAAACTACCAAGCCAATTCTTCACTGGAAAGGAAACAAGCTTCCGGGGACCGGTTTCTGGCATTACAGCCGTCTTCGGCCCGGCTTGCTTGAATCCTGATGGTACAGTGTTTTTTGCAATTTCACCCGAGTGGGCTGGGGATGCTCAGACGTGAGTCCCAGGCTCTCCACACCACTGGAGTCAAGCTATCCAGGCTGATGAAGGCTGATAGCCAGAAACCGGTCCTTGGATGCTTGATTCCGGTCTGGGAAAGACATGGCTTGGTAGTTCGGACTGGACTGTTCCCATGAGGCACAGGGTCAGAGCTGATTTGCACATAGCCAGTGTCTAACCCAGGGTGGTGTGGAGTGCAAAAAAACGATGGACTTAGGCCCAGATCCTTGTACTGGGGTGAATGTATGACATTGTTCTACATTCTGTCCATTAACTGTGTTTTTTGCAATTTCACCCGAGTGGGCTGGGGATGCTCAGACGTGAGTCCCAGGCTCTCCACACCACTGGAGTCAAGCTATCCAGGCTGATGAAGGCTGATAGCCAGAAACCGGTCCTTGGATGCTTGATTCCGGTCTGGGAAAGACATGGCTTGGTAGTTCGGACTGGACTGTTCCCATGAGGCACAGGGTCAGAGCTGATTTGCATATAGCCAGTGTCTAACCCAGGGTTGTGTGGAGTGCAAAGAAACGATGGATTTAGGCCCAGATCCTTGTACTGGGGTGAATGTATGACATTGTTCTACATTCTGTCCATTAACTGTGTTTTTTGCAATTTCACCCGAGTGGGCTGGGGATGCTCAGACGTGAGTCCCAGGCTCTCCACACCACTGGAGTCAAGCTATCCAGGCTGATGAAGGCTGATAGCCAGAAACCGGTCCTTGGATGCTTGATTCCGGTCTGGGAAAGACATGGCTTGGTAGTTCGGACTGGACTGTTCCCATGAGGCACAGGGTCAGAGCTGATTTGCATATAGCCAGTGTCTAACCCAGGGTTGTGTGGAGTGCAAAAAAACGATGGATTTAGGCCCAGATCCTTGTACTGGGGTGAATGTATGACATTGTTCTACATTCTGTCCATTAACTGTGTTTTTTGCAATTTCACCCGAGTGGGCTGGGGATGCTCAGACGTGAGTCCCAGGCTCTCCACACCACTGGAGTCAAGCTATCCAGGCTGATGAAGGCTGATAGCCAGAAACCGGTCCTTGGATGCTTGATTCCGGTCTGAGAAAGACATGGCTTGGTAGTTCGGACTGGACTGTTCCCATGAGGCACAGGGTCAGAGCTGATTTGCATATAGCCAGTGTCTAACCCAGGGTGGTGTGGAGTGCAAAAAAACGATGGATTTAGGCCCAGATCCTTGTACTGGGGTGAATGTATGACATTGTTCTACATTCTGTCCATTAACTGTGTTTTTTGCAATTTCACCCGAGTGGGCTGGGGATGCTCAGACGTGAGTCCCAGGCTCTCCACACCACTGGAGTCAAGCTATCCAGGCTGATGAAGGCTGATAGCCAGAAACCGGTCCTTGGATGCTTGATTCCGGTCTGGGAAAGACATGGCTTGGTAGTTCGGACTGGACTGTTCCCATGAGGCACAGAGTCGGAGCTGATTTGCATATAGCCAGTGTCTAACCCAGGGTGGTGTGGAGTGCAAAAAAACAATGGATTTAGGCCCAGATCCTTGTACTGGGGTGAATGTATGACATTGTTCTACATTCTGTCCATTAACTGTGTTTTTTGCAATTTCACCCGAGTGGGCTGGGGATGCTCAGACGTGAGTCCCAGGCTCTCCACACCACTGGAGTCAAGCTATCCAGGCTGATGAAGGCTGATAGCCAGAAACCGGTCCTTGGATGCTTGATTCCGGTCTGGGAAAGACATGGCTTGGTAGTTCGGACTGGACTGTTCCCATGAGGCACAGGGTCAGAGCTGATTTGCATATAGCCAGTGTCTAACCCAGGGTTGTGTGGAGTGCAAAAAAACGATGGATTTAGGCCCAGATCCTTGTACTGGGGTGAATGTATGACATTGTTCTACATTCTGTCCATTAACTGTGTTTTTTGCAATTTCACCCGAGTGGGCTGGGGATGCTCAGACGTGAGTCCCAGGCTCTCCACACCACTAGAGTCAAGCTATCCAGGCTGATGAAGGCTGATAGCCAGAAACCGGTCCTTGGATGCTTGATTCCGGTCTGAGAAAGACATGGCTTGGTAGTTCGGACTGGACTGTTCCCATGAGGCACAGGGTCAGAGCTGATTTGCATATAGCCAGTGTCTAACCCAGGGTGGTGTGGAGTGCAAAAAAACGATGGATTTAGGCCCAGATCCTTGTACTGGGGTGAATGTATGACATTGTTCTACATTCTGTCCATTAACTGTGTTTTTTGCAATTTCACCCGAGTGGGCTGGGGATGCTCAGACGTGAGTCCCAGGCTCTCCACACCACTGGAGTCAAGCTATCCAGGCTGATGAAGGCTGATAGCCAGAAACCGGTCCTTGGATGATTGATTCCGGTCTGGGAAAGACATGGCTTGGTAGTTCGGACTGGACTGTTCCCATGAGGCACAGGGTCAGAGCTGATTTGCATATAGCCAGTGTCTAACCCAGGGTGGTGTGGAGTGCAAAAAAACGATGGATTTAGGCCCAGATCCTTGTACTGGGGTGAATGTATGACATTGTTCTACATTCTGTCCATTAACTGTGTTTTTTGCAATTTAACCCGAGTGGGCTGGGGATGCTCAGACGTGAGTCCCAGGCTCTCCACACCACTGGAGTCAAGCTATCCAGGCTGATGAAGGCTGATAGCCAGAAACCGGTCCTTGGATGCTTGATTCCGGTCTGGGAAAGACATGGCTTGGTAGTTCGGACTGGACTGTTCCCATGAGGCACAGGGTCAGAGCTGATTTGCATATAGCCAGTGTCTAACCCAGGGTGGTGTGGAGTGCAAAAAAACGATGGATTTAGGCCCAGATCCTTGTACTGGGGTGAATGTATGACATTGTTCTACATTCTGTCCGTTAACTGTGTTTTTTACATTTTTATTGAATGTCATCTACTTAAATGAAGTCCTCCAATTTTACGCACAGCCCATTATTGACCAAACCAAAGTTGCTTTCACCACATTGTTAAATCATTCAGGTTCAGTAACACAATTAAATTACATATTGGCTGGAGTGAAGACCTAAGGCAGCGTTACGATAACACAAAACACAATATTGTTTAATAGAAGGGTTTTTCCTGCAGTATGATACCCTAAAGTCTGAAAGGTGGCGTGAGTGGGGTTTCTTGTTTATTGCATGCAGCTCTCCTAGTTTTCCTACTATATTTTCATGGAATGTAGCTTGCTAGAATTGTTAATTTTCCATGATAGAGTTTAGTTCGATTTTGATTCATTGTGCTATATTATAATGTATTATGATGCAATGTATCTAGAAAAGTTGTTAGCAATTTCTCTTCATACTGCTTTTCCTTTTCTGTCCATCGCTCACAACTCCTAGCCAGTAACGATTTTAGCCACCCTCGAGTAGACTCAGGTGGGCAACACCCATTGGGCTGAACGGGCTTCAGCCGCCACCTCCTCTCCCCGTGAGCTGCTGTAGGCTGGACGGCCTGCGCTGGGGTTGCTGCCTGTTAGCCTGCCTTTCATGTCGCGGCAAAGCATTCACCTCGCCCTAAAACCAGGGCACAAGTCCTAAAAAAAGAAGTGGGGGCACGCTGTCACTGGAAGTGACATCACCACAGGAAGTGACGTCACGAAAGGATGCTTGGACTATCGGGCTCATTTCCTCCCCTTGCTCACCCCTTAGATGCGATTGCTTCTGAGAAGTCAGCGTGTGAGCAGCGTGCTGTGAGCTCTGATCTTGTCCCAGAGAGGCCAAAGAGTGAAGTCCAGCTGTTTGGCAGGGGGGGACGGTGTCCACCCGGTAAGATAATTGGGGGAACGCCGTCCACCCGCGTGGTACCCCGACTCGAGCCCTGCCTAAAACCAGTCTGTTAGAAGCCAGACATGCCCTCGTTCTTTCTCCTTTCAGGTGCCCGTTTTTTACTCTCCCTGCTCTGCCTAAGCAGCGCTTAATGGGTCCTTGGACAGGTGTGAAAGTAGCAGCAGGGATGAAAGCTGCTATCAGATCCTGCCCCCACCCCCAGATGGACTGGGGGTGGGGGCAGATCATACCGCTGCACTGGGGAGTATTTATTATAAGTGATTGTTTTTATCATGAACTTAAAAAACACTTATGCCCCCTCCACTCTAAAGGTAATGACATTGGTGAACTAAGAGGAGAAGCAGTTGTCATGTGCATCAAAATGATGCCTAGATTCCTCTAATAGATTTAGAAGTGTTATAGTCTTTTAACTCAAATGTGAGATGTTTTTATACATTACACATTCCGAACTCTTTAACTTTATGGTGCTGTAACGCAGTAATGAAATAAAAGGAGATATGGTGAAATTAAATATTGCCTAAGAACACACCATTTTGTCAAGGGGGAAGCTGGAATAGATCTCTGTTTTTCTCCTTTCACATTGCAAATTTGAGCCATTGGATGGCTATTACTTTCTCCTGTTTTGCATCACAGGTTAACGTTTTGAGGTTAGTGTGTGGGTGGCTGTGAGAAGCCTCATGTGAGCTTGTGTTGTTTTGGGTATAAGGGTCTAAGAGGACCTTGAAGGGAGCCGGAGCAAGGCATCTGGTTTGAGCCTGGCTTGAAACCTCAGTCTCTCAAACAACTCTACTTTCTCAGAGACATAAAGCCCACCTGACATTGATTTGTATAAAAATTCCTAGAAAGGCATCTTACCCTTTCATCCTTTTGGGCCTGGCAAAAATGTCTAACACCTCAGAACATTTGCAATTCTGCAAAATTATAAAATATTGTGCAGCCTGTTTAACGGAGAACACACATTGTACTTTTAAATTATACAGTTTTCAAGAAAGGCTAAGGTTA
This sequence comes from Lissotriton helveticus, assembly GCF_964261635.1. NCBI lineage: Eukaryota > Metazoa > Chordata > Amphibia > Caudata > Salamandridae > Lissotriton > Lissotriton helveticus. The sequence continues at coordinate 763,926,867 of NC_136067.1, read as the reverse complement.
CAAAGTGTTGTTTACTATTGTAATTGTCATATATAGTACTCACTCCTGCTGACAAAGCATCAAAGTGCTTTTCCGCGAGTAACTTGCTACTCTGGAACTCAAACGGAATAGTGGTGGATTAGTATAGGTAAATATTAGTTCATTTAAGTGGTGGACACAACTAAAGCCTCTATAAATGAAAGTCTCAAAACTACAGAAGGGGATCATTTTTGTTGCTTTTTAAAATTACAGCACTTGACAGATACCTCAATTATGTCATGTGTGGTGGAGTAATGGTAGTCATTTAGAACTAGTTACGGCCTCAAAAGGACCATCGTTGTGGCATTTCAAAATCTTTCGAGATGTACTTTTTAAATGTAGTAGGTTGTAGTGCACACCTTTGTACCATGCTTAAAACCTTGAGTTATGTGAACTTAAGTGGTTTGGTCCAGTTAATTGGGAAATGTATGGTAACATCTGCTACAGCACATATCAGAATCAAAAGCCCCACAACATTTTTCCAAGGTACATTTCAACCAGTTTCCTTTGCAAAATGTTACCTGCGAAAAATCTTTACTGGGAGATCAGTGCTTTAAAAGTATCAGGGAATGCAGATTTTGGTGCAGAGAGCACTAAAATCTGTATCTTATGTTCCTTTGTCTGTCAAAACATTTTTGGCCGCGGTCTCCAAGATACGATGTACAACAAGAACAGGTGGAAGGTCCATGATGTTTCTAGGGTCAGCAGCCTGGAATGAGCTCCCTTTTGGAACTACGTGCTATGAGGGACCAGGTTTGATTCAAGAAAGAACGTAAGACATGTCTATTTATACAAGTTTAAGCCTCCTAGGTTCTCTTTCTAGCTGGCGTCGCGCCAGAACACTCCTTGGAGTAGCTGTGCACTTTAAAAAATGCTATCATAATTTTTTGACAAAAATAATAAATTATGCTATTTGTCACACCTGATAAATTTAGATCTCCCTAGCATCTAATTTACATGTGAAATAGATATCGCACTCTCTTCCAGGGCATTTGTAATTGGGTGTCTAATTAAAATCACGTAGTACACATTACAAACTTGTGCAGTCCTAATGAGTATACATTTCAATGTTTGTTTGAAAAAAGTTTTATGCATGCAATATTGTTTTTCCCGAATGATCATAGCTTTTTTATGTCCAGCTCACTTCATACTTGGTTAGTTCCCTCATACATTTGTGATGCCGTGCCAGTATTTTTCGAAAGCAAATTTTACTCTGAATGGAAATTCACTAATTTAAATGTGTTTTGTTTGATGCAGTTGTATTGTCGTAGGTTCAAATCCAATTTGTTGGTTCATATGGTTATTATTTTGAATTAATCTACACTTTCCGAATGTACATTAGTTTGAGGAAACACACATTCATTATGTTTAGCTTGACTGGAAACAGACACATTTCACCATATTGTGGCCCAATGTGCTTCTTTGTTGACAAGTATCAATCTATTCAGTTGGTTGTGCTTTGTTGGAAAACCGTTGGCTTGTAGTGTGCCCTGAATGGAAAGAGTATTGGTGTCAGCCCTAGAGACTCCTCAGGTGCTCCTGCTGTGACTCAGCTAAAATGTATGTGGAGTGAAGCAAAGGTCAGTGAGACATACAGTTGACAATGCTTAAAGATAAAAGTGTTGTGTTTTTTCCTTTCAAGAGGGCATTTTGTTGTGGGGGCATGATGACCAGAGGGTTGCTATAACGCCAGCAAAACTTCTGAAGTTAATACACTTGGTTTGAAGTCAAGAAGAGTGAGAGATGTGACTACCTACCAGTAGTACCTAGGTGACTGACTCAACTTTGTATGATTGTTAGGATTTGGGACTGCTTTGCAGTAGGGGTGTCACCTATTACGATACAGCCAGGTATTTACTGCATCCCTGAATTTGAGGTGGTTTTGGATGTTTCTTATCTTTGCTGGGAGTGACTTTAATTTTTTTGTGGACAGAGAAGGTAGTTCCATCAGTGAATATCTCCCTGAAGAAAAGGACGGAGGTCTGGGATGCCAGTTTTGAGGACAGTGCTCTAGTCTGTGTGATTCACTGTATCTTGGTTTAGATTCCCCTATGGGTAATGAAAAGTGCTTTGAAAGAGGCGCATCTGACCATGGGGCATATTATCAAGAAAGGCGTTAAAATTATCGCCAGTTTAGCCGCAGAAAACTACCGCTAAAACGGCGATAATGGGCTTGATATTATGCCCTGGAGAATTCTAATAGAAGCTCATGTTTACACCAGAACATGGGTTTCTATTGGAATTCTCAAGGGCATATTATCAAGCCCATTATTGCCGCTTTAGCGGCAGTTTTCTGCTGCTAAACCGTTGATAAATTTTAATGCCGTTCTTGAAAAAATGCCCCCCAAGTAATTTGAGAGCAGGAGTAAAGTGGTATCCGAGGTAGAGGTGAAGTTATTGCCTTGCTCTTTTTTGTAGTCTTGCGAGTAGTAGAATGGTTCATCTATTTTCTACCTCTATGTATCATGGTTTTAAATAATTTGTTTAAGGTGATTTATTAGCATTCAATTGTCCATGGCTTATATGCAATGGTCTATGTCAGTTCACTCTAGGTTTCCCAGCTTGACGATTATCTGGATGTCATCCTTGTAGCTGTAATAGTTTACATTAAAGGATTTGATGTGGCCTGTTAATGTGCTGAGGTAACCGTTCAAGAGGAGTTGCAAGATAATTGAACCTTGTGGCATTCCTGAGTTATTGGAGAATAAATTCACTGAGTATGGTGGGCAAGAAATGATGCTTTATCTTCCAGAAAGGTAGGAGTAAGTTCAGTCTAAAATGATTACCTGCAAGATCTCATAGCCATGTAGTAAGTTGGAATGCCAGACTATATTAATGATAACAGCTAGGCCCAGAGGCAATATGTGGTAGCTCCATTCATATCAGCTGTGATTTCAGGTAATTAAAGGGGTGTATTTTGATCCCCTGCCAGAACGGAAGTCAGTCTGACAATTACAGAGAGAGGAAGCTGGCTATTTTAGTGAATGCTGCTCTTTCCTACAGGAGTGCACTATTGGAGTTTCATTAGTAGCTGGCTAAATTCACTAGTTTAAGGTTCATTTTTTTGTATCACTTGCAGTGCCTAAGAGGTATTGAGAGAAAAATGTCTGAATTTAGGAATATTTGTTCAGGCCTGGATAGGAGTGTTAGTGGAAAGGTGGATGTCCTCTGGAGGTGCACAAGTGTCTGATGGGGTAGATATCTGGCTGATATTGGGGAGTTCACACAACTGGGTGAAGAGGAGTTGTTTTCCACCAACACAGACTGTCTTGTGTTTTGTGGACTGAGGATGGAGGTTACTGGGTGAATTATATCTAAGGCGATGTTCCACAATATTGGTTATCATAGCAAGGTCTGCAAGTGCATCACAAAGGTATTGGGGTAGTGTGCTCTTGTTAACTGTGGAGTGTAATTTGTCACTCGACTGCTTCAATTCAGTTGTTTTGCTTTCCCTCTTTTGAATTATTTTTTACATTCGTTTGTATTGAGCAGCCGTATCTTTGGTCTGTTTTCAGGAAATGAGGAGGTCTTGAGTGGTCTCGGTGAGAGCCATTTGATAGCCTTCTCTGCTGATATGCAATTGTGATGCCAAGGATGTAGTGAGGTAAGAGTTGAGTGTGATGAAGTTGAGATAGTCTGCAGAGGGTATTGTTGCTCTTTGATATTGTAAAATTGGTAATAGTGGCAAAGTTAATGTTGAAGGACATGAGTTGGGGATTTTTCTGGATTATGTAGGAAGATTACCTGTTCAGTAACTGAGCCTTGTTGTGGAAACAATTGTGTTCTGAGTTTATCCAGTAAAATGTGTTGTTCTGAAGACCAATGGAAGATGGTGAGTTTTTGATTTGACACAAAGGATTGAGTGTGAGTTTTGGTTGGACATTCCGGAAGCTCAAGTTTCTCAGGATGCAGAGGTCACTGTATTCGGTCACATAGAGGGATGGCATCCGTGTATGTGGAATTGTGGAATTGTTTGCTAAGGGGTGTTTGGACAAAATAGTGAGTCCAAACTATTGTTTGGACACAATATTAAGTCAAGAATATCAAAGACAAGAATATTGAGTACTATATGTGCCTTGACAATATATATCTTCAAGGTACATAGATGTAGAGTTAAGAATAGTAAATTTATATGTACCTACTTGCACTTTCGTTCTTTACATTTTCATCCTCAATATTTTTGACACAATATTTTGTCCACACGATATTATTATAGAGTAAGGATCTCTATATCATTAGGAACTATCAGAAGGAGGCGGGGGTAGGTGAAAAGCAGGTGAGAAGAGATCAATATTCAGTAGCAGGAACCTCTTGATAACCATACAAAAAGGGCGCCTAGAATAAAGAAGAATCTTAGTGCCATACAAATGTTAAATGCAGTATACAAAAACTGATAACATTTCATACTGATTGGATTAAAGCAGGTTATAGAGTTAGGATATGCATCCTACTATACCTAGGGTTTCGTCATGAAGTTCATCAGTGGGTCAGCCCACTGACAAACTTTATCGTGAAACCCAGCTGCTTTAGACCTTATCATGTGCCTTTAAATTAATATTTAATTGAAACTGGTTTAGTAGGATTCACCTCCAAGACCTACAACCAGCTACAAGACTATTTAATTGACCAATTTGGTCTCTAGATATTACATGAAGAGCACCTTAATGTCAGTAAAAATGTAAAGATCGATTGTTTCTTGTCACCTTGAAGGTATTCATATTGCTTACCTGAATCATTACTCAATATCCTTAATGATCCTTGATGGTTATTCACATCAGAATGTTTTTTTTTTCTTTTTTTTTTGTCCTCATATATGCCACCAGTAGATGTTAGCTCTAGATAGACGTCCTTCAGGCCACTAACACAAACCTTCCATAACCGCCCTTGTGTTTGTGGATAGCCATTGAAGATCGCCCAGAGGTAAGGTTAATTCCAGTCCAACTCCCTTTCCCGATGTTACTTGCTACTAAGGGAGGACAAGACCACTTAACCTCTGGCATAATCATTGGACTTATTGTTGTTATTTTTCACACCATGCTTTTAAGGCAGACCACAACTTAACAGACTTAACCCCTCCACATAGTAAATCCAATCTACTCACCGCCATGATGTTCTTAAGACAGTCCGCAAATTTTGGAGGGAGTTATGATTTCCATTCTTTGCAGATCTCTCTTCTAGTGATGACAATTACATAGAAGATAAACTGTGACATACAGCTATTTATGTTATAATCAGATGGGAAACCGAAAAGAACTAGTCTGGGAGTACATATGATAGGAAATAACAATACCTCTTCCAAAAAACCACACAGCTGTCTCCAAAAACCATCTAATACAGGGCATTCAACAAACATGTGGATATCGTCTGCTGCTGAAAACTTGCACCTTGGACAGAAATACTGTACTGTTGATATTTTGGAAAGTTTCGTCGGTGTCCAATAAGCCCTGTACATTGTGAATAGGTGATTTCTTCTCAGGTTCGATGGTTTAATAACTTTCTGAGATATTGTGAAAGAGTCTGACCAGACTTTTATTACGTCATCTGAGATCTGTGCTGCAGGGGTATCCCATAATTTAGTTATTTCAGCCTCCAAATTTTCTTTAACTTTACTTCCCATTATCATTTTATACCATTCAGCAGTCTCACCCTTCCATCCCTTCTGCCTAGTTATTAAGTCAAGCGGGAGGCTCTCCTCTTCCGTGTTCCAATTCTGGCTTCCCCACCACGCAGACAATTGGTAAAACTTAAACCTTGTGATGGTGCCCTCTGTTAAGCGTGATAATATTTCCCAACTTAATAATCTTGAAACGTCGCGGAGGTCCCCCCATTTTTTAAGGCCAGCTTTCTTCAGAGGAAGAGCTAATTGATCCAATAGGCATTCTGGAGTACCAGGAGAGTGCCAAATTGGGGCTTGAGAGTGATAATAAGGGATACCTATACATTTCCGCATCCATCGCCAATTATCTAAGGCAGTCCGTAGAAGCTTTAATCGATTTTTAAAAAAAAACTTTTGGTCACCAAACTTAAACAAGAAAAAATCTGCACTGTATGGAAGGTCTGATAGCATGGCTTGAAACAGTCTGCCGTGTGAAGTAGAATCCAACTTGTTGGCTAAAAGCCTAAAGTTCTTAAATTGGAAGGCGTAGCAATAAGAAAGTAAATCCGGAAGTGCCAATCCGCCAAGTTTTAGTCCTCTTCTGAGCTTCTTCCAAGCTATTCTGGGGGATTTTGTAGCCCAAATAAAAGTACCAATTCTACCTTGCAGGTTGGAAATATCTTTTTTATTAAAGATTAAAGGAATAGAATTAAACAAAAAAGTAACTTTTGGGAGAATTATCATTTTAACTAAGTTCACCCTACCAAATATATTTAAAGGAAGGGTGTTCCCTCTGGTCAAAAGTTTTCTGATCTCTTTTACAACTGTTACCCAACTGGTCTTGGGAGTATCGTCCAGATTTTGAGTGAGATAAACCCCCAAATATCTAATTTTAGATTTTGCTTCTGCAATTGGGACAGGGTTATTCCAGCTCATTATTTCAGTTTTGTCCCTGTTAATGCTGTACCCTGATATTAAACCAAAATCTTCGGCCAGTCTAAATAGTTTTGGTATTGCTACCTCTGGATTAGAGGTATATAGGAGTAAATCATCAGCATAGAGAGCTGTCTTAAGTTCTAGATCTCCTATTTTGAATGGTTTTATTTCTGGATCTTGCCTTAAGGAACATACGAAGGGTTCAATCTAAATATCGAAAAGGAGGGGAGATAGAGGGCAGCCCTGCCTTGTCCCTCTAGAAATACTCAACCAGTCAGTGAGACTACCATTAACCAAAATCTTGGCTCTTGGGCCTCTGTATAAAGTTTCAATTCCCTTGATGAATATTTCTGGGAAGCCAAAATTTATCATTGATTTCCAAAGAAAGAGCCAATTCACCTGGTCAAAAGCTTTGGCCGCATCTATAGCTACAATGGTGAGTGGTGCTTTCGTTTCAATAGCGATATCTATTGCTCCAATCACTTGGAAAGTCAATTCGTTCAGTTGACGACCTGGTATAAATCCCCGCTGATCTGGGTGAATTATAGACTTAATTATTTTTGCCAGCCTCGATGCCAGGATACCAGAGTAGATTTTTAAATCTGAGTTTAAAAGTGAAATTGGCCGGTATGACTCTATCCTTTCCGGGTCTTTATTTGGTATGGCTATTAGTGAAATTGTGGCATCTGACCAGGAGGAAGGGATTTGCTCTCCCTGAATAAAATTTTTATTAAAGAGTCTCTGTAATGGGACCAAGATTTCTTCCACGTTATCCTTGTAAACCTCTGTCGGGAGTCCATCGGGGCGAGAGGCCTTATTTCTAGCCATCTTCTTCAATTGTAGTCTAACCTCTCCCTCCGTTATCTCAGTGGCTAAAAAAGCTTTATCAAGATCCTTTATCTGGGGCAATTCTATTGAGGCCCACCAATTATCCAGTTCTCTCTGCAGCCCCTTGTTCTTCTCCAGATATAATTCTTCATAGAACATTCTGGCTTCTCTTTTGATCTCAATATCTTCTGTTAAGGTCAATCCAGTGCCACGCTGTATTAGAGATTTGATATTGTTTCTGCTCCTCTCCATCCTAGCCTTCCAAGCTAACAGGGACCCGCATTTCTCGCCATATTCAAAATTACGAAGCTTATTTACTTCCCACTTATCTAGAATTATTTTTTCAGCTCTTGTTTTGAAATCCGTTTGCAATTCTAGAATTTCTTTCTCTAATCTTGAGATATTGGGGTTATTTTCCAGGACAGCAAGTTGAAGTTGCTGTTCTTTTAATTTAATTAATTTGAGCTCTTGGATAGCTCTATCTTTTTTAAGCTTACGGTTTAAGATCATCTGAGAGCCATATATTCCTCTTAAATAAGACTTAAATGTGTCCCATGTAATACGGTCTGAAGCAGTGTTCTCATTAAACCTAAAAAATTCACCTAAGCTTTCCTTCGTTTTATGTCCAACCTCAGCATCTAATAGGATCGTTCTATCAAGTGTCCATCGATTTTCTAATATTTTATTCTTTAAGGTTATTTGTAGCTCCACCACAGAATGATCTGACAAACCTACTGAAGTGTAAGAGACTGAAATGGTGTTAGTTAAAAAGGATTGGTCTATCAAAAAAAAATCAATTCTTGAAAACTGGTGATATTTTTTACTAAAAAAAGAATACTCTCTACGGTCACCATATTTAGCTCTCCAAATATCTCTTAGTGTATAATCTTTCATGATATTTTTCAACGCTAAAAGAGATTTTTTGGGAGGATTATATTTAGCTTTTGAGGTGCGGTCTAGTTGGGGGTCTAATAGAAGGTTAAAATCACCTCCTAATATAACTGGCATTGTATGCTGTAGCATGTATTTTTCTAAATTATGCAGAAACAGGATTTATCTTCATTAGGGCCATAATATACCCCACACAGAAGTTTAATACCACCAATTAAAACAACTGCAGCCAACCATCTGCCAGATTGGTCTGTACTCCAATCATAAACCCTAATCCCTTCATTGGCCCTCACTACCATTGCAACTCCTCTAGTCACACCTGTTTGTTTGGAACACAAGATATCCTGAACCCAATTATATCTGCCAAATAAATTTCTACATTCTTCTGCTCCCAGGTGAGTCTCCTGTAAAAGAGATATACACGCCCCAGAGTTTTTCAGAAACTCGCACACAGTTTGTTGTTTCTTAGGGCTCCCCAAGCCATTTAAGTTCCAGGAGAGGATTTTACTACTAGCACAGGCCATTATCTGGTATTGCTACCCCTACCTCCAAAATTAATAGTGACCTGTAACTACATTTAAGTTTAAGAAAGTACAAATTTACGGCATATGAGGACATTTTCAACTGTTTTTTCCCTATCCCTTTCCCCCTGTGAACCCTCCCCACCCTCCCCCCGAGGAACCCCTCCCTCCTGATGGGCGTCGATACGCCTTTAGGAGGCCTACACCCTACCACACCCACACCGTGTAAAGAACAATGGTCTTTCAGCAAACTATATTTTTTGAGTTACGCCTTTTACAGATCTCTCTTTTTTTTTTTTGGGTGAGTATATATATATATATATATATATATATATATATATATATATATATATATATATATATATATATATGCAAAGAACTCCAAACAACACCACTTCCGGGTCAGACCAAAGTCCGGTCGGCGAGGTAACAGAGGAGACGGACCACCAGATGCGCTTCACAGGTTGTTTATTGCAAGGCTGTCGGTAGCAGAGGGCACTACGCGTTTCGGGCTTGAAAAGCCCTTGTTCACATGCAAGTGAGCCAGTTTATATTTTTTACTTTTATAATGCAGTGCACACCCAATCAGCCCGCCCAGTCACGTGATGGCGCAGTGTTATAAACATAAAAAACATACTACTCCTATCTATCGGAGTCCAGTGCAAAATACGGCATTTGTAAAATTCATAATCCACAATTATTGTTTGTATAAATCAACAATTATTATTTAGTTAAAATACTGTAAACCTAATTCTGGGATAAATCCTTTTTACATAAACCGTACAATTACACACAGAATAGTGACTGGAATCTTAGGCTGATCCATAAGTGCAAATATATACAGATTAGACTGGTTCCAAGCCTGTGTCAAGTGGAGAATATTAAAGTGCCTGAGGGAATGAGGGGATAACGGGAATAAAAGTGCTGAACCAACATATTGCAAAGTATCCTGTGTATTCAATGCATGAATGCAATTTTACCAGTTAGAGATAGGACGCTGTCCTTCTACATATCTCTTTAAAAAAACTGTACAAACATTTGATACTCTTCTAAAACTACAATATGTAAAATTCCTTATAGCTAAAAACACCCAGTGTAAAAAAGTGCTAAAATGTTACATAAAAAATTAGATAAAAAGTGTTTTCCTAGATTTTAAATAACAATCAGTTCATATTTACAAGATATGAGAAGGTGAGGAGCTAAGTCTACTAATGGCCAAATGGCCAACAAGGAACTTGACTGACCATGCACCTATCTCTTAGGTCAAAAGCTACCTCTGTTCACCTAGGATCATATGTTTTAACCTACTAGATAACAGGGAACCTGACTACCTAGAGGGATTAATTCCTAGATTAATGAGAGCGCTATAAACTCAATGTTCTAACCGGCAAAGAATATCACAAAAAATGGCGAAGGTCCTCTGTGATGTTAAGACCGTTCGGCCATTTGCAGTCATATTCAAGAATCATCCGTGACTCTAGTTGTCGAAGTTTGAGCTCACGATTGCCCCCTCGCCTTGGTTTGGGGACTGCGGCCACCACAAAATATGTTAGGCAATTGATATCTTTATTGTGTGAGCTCAAGAAATGGCGTGCCACCGGATATGCCGGATCAGAATGCAAAATAGCCCGAATGTGCTGCAAGATTCTGACATGTACCGGCTGTTTAGTGCTGCCTACATAATTGAGGCCACAGGTACAAGTCAGAACATATACTGCACATTCCGTTTTGCAAGTATGTTGGCCTTTAATTGGAATCTCAATATCATTGAAGGGGGTTTTATAGTGTGTCTTATTAATTCCGAAATTACATGCTCTACAAGTAGAGCATTTCCGGAATCCCTCCTTGATTAACCAATTAGGTTTGAGTTTAAGCTCAGGACTACTCTGGTCGAGCACAGCACCCATACTCAGTGCTCGACGAAAGGTGACCAGAGGTTTATCAGGAAGCATACTTCCTAGTACATTGTCAGTTAGTACAGTGGGCCAATGGTGATTGATTATTTGCCTTATCTTATTTTGTTGGCTACTGTAATCAGTGATAAATCTGGGGCATTCCTGTTTCGTGATGACTTAAAAGACTAGCACGTGTTCTGCCCTGGGATTTCGCTAGCGCTAAGTTGAACATTTTTAATGAATACCCTCGGGCTTTCATGCGGCTACGTAAGTCATTGACACAAGTCTCAAAGTCAGTAGCAACACTGCATATTCTTTTCAACCTGAGAATTTCTCCATATGGAATACTTTGAATCGTATGCCTAGGGTGTAAACTGGAGGCATGAAGGGTAGTGTTACCCGCAGTACTTTTACGATGGAGTGTTGTCTGAACCCTGTCATGGTCATCAATATACACAGTGACATCCAAAAATTCAGCTTTTTTGGTACTAATTTTAGACGTGAATTTAAGATTGTATGGATTGTCATTAATTGCATCAATAAAAGCACAGGCTTCTGTTTCATCACCTTGCCAAACCATGAAAACATCATGAATATAGCGAAGGTATCGGACAACTTTTTCTCGCATCCACACTTGATGCGTGACATTGAGGACCCGCTCCTCCCACCAGCCAACGTGCAAGCACGCATAGCTGGGGGAGAAGCAGGTCCCCATTGCCACGCCCCTCAGTTGCCTCCAAATTTCTTTGCCAAACAAAAAATAGTTATTGTATACACACCATTCAATCAGGCCCAGTATCATTTTGTTATGTTCATAAAAGTCAATCGGCCGATGGCCCAGAAAATGGCAAACTGCATTCATTCCGTCAGTGTGTGAAATACTGGTATAAAGCTGTTCGACATCCAAGGTAATAAGCAGCATATCATTTTGCCATTCTAGATCCTCTATTTTCGCCAAAAAATCACCAGTATCACGTACATAACTTGGTAAGCCGGTTACCCATTGTTTTAGGAAAAAGTCCACATACTGGCCTACCTTTTCTCCACAGCTGTTTATCGCGGAGATGATTGGCCTACCCGGCACTGGTGACTGTCCTTTATGTACTTTCGGAATTAGATAAAGAACTGGCATAGTGGGATGTTCATTAAGCATAAATTTGTACTCCTCCTCTGAGATTAGGCCTTCTCTACGATGTTTTCGCAGGAGTTTGCTTAAGTTTTCATTGGCCTTGGTGTATTCCTTGTTTGTGGATTTTTTATAACAAGCTACTTCCGATAGTTGTCTTTGGGTTTCCAGAATGTACGCTGCTTTTGGCCAAATAACGATGTTACCACCTTTATCTGCCGTTTTAACTACGATGTCTGGATTGTTCTTTAATTTCTTCATCAATGTAAAATATTGCGCCTGTTTCACATCATATTTTTTCTGCTTTTTTCATTGTTGATGTTACTTGTTTTATGCAGTTTTTTCATTTCCGTGATGACACAATCCTGAAACACATCAACTGCATCGCGAGTCATGATAGGCACAAACTCAGATTTCCTCTTGAAAGGGGTAATACCCGCTCCTGATTTAGATACATTGATTCTTTCGAGTCGGTTTTGTGTGCTAACCACTCCACTTTCATTGATTGTCCCAGTATTGTCTTCATCTGCTAGATCATGGATAGCCAGAAGTACTGACGCGTCTGAAACTGACAATGATTGTCCCGTGTCAGTGCTATCCAAAATAGCAGAGTTATTGGTGCCGGCGTTTGCTTTGAGGCGTTGTAAGGCGAAGAATTTGCGTAGCTTTAATTTGCGGATGTAACAATAAACATCCACCCTGGTAGAAGCATACTTGAAGTTTTGGGCAGGACAGTAGTTCAAACCTAAGGCGAGAAGTTGTTGCTCCGCTTTAGAAAGAACCACATCGGATAAGTTGATGATTGATCTATCCATTATTGTTTCTTTTTCCTCCACTGTTGGTTGTTTTTCTGTTTCTTTGCTCCTTTGTTTGCGTCTCCTCCGCCTTTCCCGACGTTTTTGATTGCGGCGGGATCTATTGCCGCCTTTTGGCGTGGTCGCAGTGTGCGTAGTCTTTCTGCCACTAAAAAACCCAATTCCTCATCAATATTCAAAACGGGCACAGTTTGATTAACGGCATTAAGATCCGTGCTGGAACCACTTGACCCACTGTAGCTTGACATTGTGTCGGTACTAGCGCCAGCTGAGGCTTCGTCACAGGCTTCATTTTCAATCGCTGTGTGTTGTGCATTGGGTGTGGATTTTAACGCGCCACTGAATTGTTGTCTCTTTGTTGCGTTATATTTCCGTGCGAAGGTAAATATTTGGCCGTTAGCATAATCTGCAGCGTCTCGGGCAAACTTGCTGATTTTCCTCGCCTTTATTTTCTCAGCATGATTTTTTAGGCGATCATTCATTCCTTCTTTCAATTTTTTGACCCCTTCCACTTCACCCAATGCATTTATTTCTTCCTCCAGCTGAGCAATGATTATCAAAATAGCATCTCTGTCAATAGCAGCATATTTGATGAGAATGCGAACTGCATTCATAGAAGCTGCAAGATTGTTTTGACCCCATCCCTTTAGCATTAATGGGTTGGGATTTTCAAAGCTTGGGGCCAACATAAATCTTAGCCCTCGTGGCACCCTTTTAACTTCTGCATACTTTGAAAGAGAATAGTGTTCCCACCATTTCGTTATTTCAAGACGTTTTTGTTTTTCCAATGCTTTAAATAGTGTCTTTATATCTGATTTATCCTGTGACTCCACACTTGCTGCTGGTGCACTAGTACTGTCGCTAGGCGTCATCACTTGTTTAAACAGAAACTCCGCCTCCTCCTCCCTCGCACGGAACTCCTCCGCAGACATCACCTCTGCTTAGCCTGACTTGTGTGTGTTGCAAATTACACCACTTAGTATCTAATTGGTTCAAGTGGTGTTTTAGTTTTGCGCTATTCCCCGAAGTAGGGAAATCTTTCCACCTTCGCTCTGCCCAAGATTAATACTCACTGCGTGTACCGCTGTCACTCTTCCGGCAGAGCCTTCCGAATCCGCCGTTGAATGCCCGGGTTGCACAGCTTGTTTGAGATTGTCTACTTGCAGGTCGCCTAAGGGGGCCGCCACAATTAATTCCTTCCAGGAAAACTTTTGATAAACAATGGCTTGAAAGTGGCGCCACAGTCAGGAAAGAGGGTCCGGAACGAAAGCAAGCCAGCTTCCGTAATTATGCAAAGAACTCCAAACAACACCACTTCCGGGTCAGACCAAAGTCCGGTCGGCGAGGTAACAGAGGAGACGGACCACCAGATGCGCTTCACAGGTTGTTTATTGCAAGGCTGTCGGTAGCAGAGGGCACTACGCGTTTCGGGAAAAAAAAAAAAAAAAAAATATATATATATATATATTTTATTTTTTTCCCCCCCTTTATTTTTTTTTTCTCACTATATTAAACACCCTCTAGGAATATAATCACAAATAAGAAAATGAAGTAAATGAAGAGAGGAAAATTAAACGACTATTCTTTCATTTTAACTAATAGTTCATCAACTTCCTCTGGGAAATGACAGGAGAACATTTTGTTGTTCCACATTATTTTAAGGAGAGCCGGGAATTTCATTTGTACCTGAGCCCCCAATGAACGCAATTCTGGCATTCTGGATCCAAGCTCCCATTGTCTTTGAGCGGTTTTGCCCCCTATGTCCGATCTTATTTGATAGGGGTTAGCGCGATAGTGCAGTGAAGTGCGTGCCAGACATCTATTTAAGATCAGCTCTTTCACGCTATATGTTTGAAAATATACCAGAATCTTCCTGGGTGCCTTACGGTCTGGGTGCAGCCTAAATGGGTCCCTGTGTACTCGTTGAATCTCCGCTTCTAAGTTGATGTCTGTTCTATCTTTCAGAATGTCTTCCCGGAGTAATCTGCATACGAACCCCTTTATGTCCTCCACTTCTTCTCCCTCAGGAATTTTAAGAATCCTAAGATTGTTGCGCCTGGTTTGTGTCTCCAATCTCTCCATATCCATTGTTAACATGCGATTCTGCGCCTTTAATGTCTCAATGTCTCTAGAGTTTCCTTTCGCAATCTATGAAATTGCCGTGACTTTACCTTCCAAAGCACCAGTTCTAGTACTAATTCCCTCCAGTTTAGCCTCTAGAAGGTCAAATCTATCATGCAGACCTCTCTGATTTCTCTCAGAAATCTCGAATTTTCCCATCAAGTCATCTCTCAATGTGTGAAATAGAGAACTAAGTCTATCCCCTTCTTTTCTTTCCATCCCAGACAATTCAACTGTTCCATCAACCTGGGGAATTGAGCCATGTGTGTCTAAGGCAGTGAGGGGTAAGAGGTGTACATTAGCAGTACTAGTTGGAGGAATCGAGTAACAAGGAGTTTCGACAGATTTGGAGATCGCGGATTCTTCTGATGGTAGAGAACCTGATCGTACTATGTCCAACGGGGTGTCTGAATCTACCTCTGTATCCCGCCTAGAGACAGACAGAGCCCTTGATTCTGACTCCTCATCGCCGGAGATTAGATCTAATACAGCGTACTTATTAGTCAAGGGCAAGGAAGGATGAAGAGGGGGAACCAGAATTTTATTAGAACTATTACCCTCCTCCACTATGGGTGCGTCAACTGCCTTAGGGTCTATTCGTGCCGTCGCCTCTCCTTTCGCCCCTTCCTTAAAATTCACTGCCTTCTCCATAATTTTGAAGAAACTCTTTAATGAAGGGGTTCCTCTGGATGCTTGTGATTGTTTTACAGCTTTGTTTGACTTAGTCCTCCCTCTCCCTCTCCCGGCTCCTGCCTTCCTATTCTGTTTAAGGGGAGAGATAGGAATCGGGCCGCTTCTGTCCGCAGTATCAGAAAGGTTCCAGACCCCTTGCTTCCTAAGGTCTGACTTAGACCTTAATTGGTATCGGTTTCTTGCCTCGCCTGCATTTTCTTTGGCTGTAATATCCTGCTTTCTACTCTGCCTTACTGGGCGATCATCAAATGAAGCCCCTTCCACACTACCGCTAATATTTTCGCCTGCAGTAACTATGGAAGCGGTAGTAACACACCCACTCTCCTTGTCACTTCGGGGGGCTATTAAATGTCTCGGTTTGTCTGCCTCCCTGCAGACTCCCCCCTTAAATACCTCCTTACCGGTTCTGAATGTGCCAGCTTCTTGAAATGCTAAAGCTCTCGCCCCCACTCTCACATGAAATAGGAGTGCTGCCCTCGAATGCTCCCACAGACTGCAGCAATTCACCCTGAGACCAGCCGGTCTCGTTTTCTCCCCTTCGGAGCCGCCGACACCGCTGACCTGCTTCCACGTCTCCCTGCTCACGCTGCTCTCGCTGCTGGTGAGTCTGTACAGCTGTCCTCGCTCCTTGCAGTATCGCCGCCCTAACATTCCTGCCAGGTCCTAGCGCCGGATCTCCTCCGTGGTACAAACCTCCGAGAAACAAAGAAGTTTTTTCAGTAGCGCATATGAGAATTTTTTCACAAGAAAACAATAATCCGTCTCACCATATATTCCGATACGCCCGCCATGAATTTCAGTGCTGAAAAACCCATCTCAGCTCATTTTGGGTGTCTCAGGAGTAGAGCCTCGCAGCAGCCGCTAGCCTGCCGCCGCCATGTTCCTCGATGTCAGATGTCCCCCACATCAGAATCAGAATGTTTGACTGGGACTGCTTACAAGGTGTTTGTTCAACAAAGAGTGTATAAAAAGTGACAGGGTTGCAAAATGTGCATTGTCCCATGCTACTACCAATATTATTTCACTGTGTTACTGAACAAATATGTCTTGAGTAAGATTATAACTTTGTAAATATTATTATTATTTATTAAAGGGGCTTATAAAGCACCTGGTGACGCCTCCCGGCGTGTCCCCGCGCTGTGGAGAGAGAGTCTTAGAAGGCAGAGAACAAGAAAACTCGCAGTTTAGAGGGTAAAAAGATACGTTTTCAGCAGTTTCCTAAAAGAGGCCTCATTTTTTTCAAGTCTGATGGGCGTATGGAGGGTGTTCCATTTCCTAGCAGCAAGGGTGCGAAAGGACTTACCACCCATCCTAGCTTTTTTAGGGAGCGATGTTTTAAGCAGCCCCATTCCCTTGGAACGGAGGGATCTATTAGGCTCGTACGGTATAGCTAAGTCGGACATATATGAGGGGGCTTTTTGATGGATGATCCTATGGCACCAGAGAAGTGCTTTGAATAGTATCCTCTTCCCGATAGGCAACCAGTGGAGAGAGGCCAAGGAAGGTTTGGAAGGAGCTCTACGGGGAAGTCTTAGCACAAGGCGCGCGGCTGAATTTTGCAGAATTTGTAATTTTCTGATGTTTTTGTCCGATGTGCCCAGCAGCAGCACATTGCCATAATCTATTCGGGAGGTAATAAGTGCCTGAGTCATGGTGCGCCTGGAGTTCAGAGGGAGCAAGTCCAGGGTGCGATTAAAAGTTTTCATGACTCCAAAGCACTTACCTACTGTTTTTTTGACATGGCTGTCGTAAGAAAGCTTGTTGTCTATCCAGACACCAAGTTCTTGGCATCCTGAGTAGGTGTTGGTAAAGGTCCTAGACAGGTAGGCCACCAGTCTTTCGTCCACATAGTGTCTTTTCCTCCTATTATGAGTACCTCAGTACCCAAATACCGTGGGTTTATCCTACTTTAACCCTGAACTAATAAATGGAGACTCCAAAATGAGCTGCAGCTTTAGTTACTACTTTGCTAATCCTATCTTAGGGTGCCTCAAATATATTTTTAGTTTTTTTAATTAATTTACCAGTGTTGAGAGGTTATTGACACATTGCACTGAACCTAGCTCTTGTCATATAAAGCTCTCATATTACCTCTATTTTCAGAAATACAGGTAGAGTATGTTTGTACAAACGTTAGTAAGATTTGATGCATTTTGAGAAATTTGAGGAATTTGAACTTTGAGAATATGTTACAATTGTGCAAGGGAACTTTATATGATATTCTGCTTATTGGTATTCTTCTTTGTAAACACAGATGGAGGGGGACTTGAAAAAGAGAAAATAGTGGAAGAAAGGAAGGGCACAAGACTGTAGAAATGAAGAAGGAGCCTTTTGAATAGAGCAGAACTTTCTCAGGACATCGGTATCTCAAATTGGATGTTCAACAGTGTTTTACATATAGCCTCATGTGGGCATCTGGCCAAAAGGTGCAGATAAAAGGAAAAAATTGAATTAATAAGAGAAGACAGGATCAAAAGAGGAAGAGGAAAAGAGGTGTATTTTCAAAGTGAGGCTGATAGTCAGAGGAATGGGTATAAGATAGAGTTATAAATAAAGGTGGCCTGCTCAAAATATACTAGGGCAGGTCAAGAAGAGCCCCATTGGAAGCATCAACTAGTCACCTGCTAGATAGGGCCTTGGGCAGCCCTTGTATGACGCTCCCTGTAGGAGTTACATTTACCTCAGAACACAGCAGGAGGGAATGTGGAAAGGAGGGATGGCTTATTTGAGGACTGAGGCCAGCAAGGTTAGAGATGTCTTGACTTCAGCAATGGTGTATAAGGCTGAAGGCTACGTTAGCATGAGGGGCAGTGATTAAAATGGATAATACTAAGGGAAGGTATTTTCTGACCCTGGAGTAATTGTTTCCAGTTTAGATATGCCAATATGTTACTTCAAATGAGGTTGGCATTAGGTTTGCAGGGCTTAGCGATTGTGTTTAATTTCCTGCCTTCCATAACAAAGTAGAGACTAGTTCATCTGCAGCCCAGTCTTTTTCTCACACTGTGAATATTCCAAAACGTTTGGCAAATGTTATTATTTACCCCATCATTCTTATTGAAAAAGTCTTATGCATCCAAAATTCTTTCTGCAATTAATTGTCATGGTGCTTCACTTCCACCCCTTGAATTCTTATTTAATATGTAATTTGCTTGACCCTGAAGTTCAATAAAATATGGAAACATTGTTATTAGAAAAACACATTGTCATTCTTCAAGCACTGTTGCAAATTATTGATTGGTATTACTATTTCATAATCTGCTCCCATTTGAGTTCAGGGGTATTTTGCAGGTGTGGATGTCAACCCTGAGCTTCCATGGTATTTATTCACAAAAATGCCAGCAGTAGTTGAAGTGACATCACAAATTGATCCCTTAACCCATGCTTAACCTCACAACAGTTAATTATTTACTGCCCAGTGGCTAGGTAGAGTGACCAGAATGTAGTTTAAAGAAAATGCATAACATTTTAATGGTCTGTTTATTTTCTGATCCTTCCACTGAGTCATGAGGTACCGAGTGCAGTGCAATGAGGACCAAATGGCAAACTTGGTCAACACATTTTACCCTTGGTAATCCCAGATTAACACCCATGTATGATGTGGGGGTATAATGAATACTTACACATGTGTTCAGTTTCTATCTTTAATGCATGTAATTAGAGAAAATCTTATCACATATGGGTTGTGTTTCATGCTAAATGACTACCTTCACATTTCAAATCTAAACATATTTTGTGGGAGTTGTCACAGAGTTCCAAAGAATATATATTCAACGTTCTATGCGCTATATAACTAGGATATGAGGCAGCCCCCAATAAACAGCAACAAAGTTGTTTACTATACTAACATCATATTCGGCAACCAGCATAAACATATTGTGTGCAGGTAAATTAAGCATGCACATAACAATAGTTAAAGAAATGTGATTAAACTGCTTCATTTGCTTCCAATTTTCCAAAGCTTCTTTTAGGGTAAGAATGCTCAAATATCTTGTAAACGTTTTTTTTTCGGACCGATTAGGTTGACACAGCTGGCCCTGTATTGTTGGATTGTACTATATGCCACAGATTGCTATAGAAAATGGAATCTGTTGTTTCACATTGCACCATGTTTAGTAGCCTATTGTGTATTAGTATGAAACGTTTGTCATTCACAGTGCTACAATTCCTTGAGGGAGAGCCCCAAAATCATGTAATGCTGAGAGCAAGGTTATTGACCCAGTGCGCTTTAAAATACACTATTTGCCTCATGTAGTCTCAAAGAATGACTTTTTGTTTATTTGCTGCATCAGAAAAGCAAGTAATTTTGATTCAGCTCTTATGATGTCTCCGCCTCCACTAATCGACATGTTAGCCCCCCAAGCTTGAGTCTAGTTGTGCCCCTGAGTAGACTTTCATTACTGTCTTTGTTCTTGTTATTTTAAAGACTTTAAAATAGACAAAACGCAACAAACATTGGATTTATCTTTCTGCTCAACCCAGCTATCTGGCATGCCGGTTTGCAGGTAGGCCATTGACAGCAGCTTTAGCTCGCCTTCAGCTAAACCTTTCTCTGCCTAGAACTTTAATAAGACCAAATCTGGTTGAAAACCTCTCAGGGTACTTTGAGACAAGCTTTGGAGCAACATTCCTCCTGCTCGGGTAAATTAACACTCACTAATGAAATGTGGAAAGGCGTTGAAAGCTTGGCTGCGCAATTATAACATGTGAGGGGTATAGTATTTTATCAATGCTGTTTTTATTCTATAGTGGTAAGAGACCTCGAGAGGTTTATGTTAGAGCTTTATAATTAGCCGTGTGGAGAGATACTTTGAAATCTGCTATTCACGGCCCACAGTATTGCATCAATAGTATCGCCACCACCTTCCTCCGAGCACCCTTCACTCTCCATGGGCCTTATTGGTCAGGGTGCCACTGTTGCGGAGGCGAGGAGTGGTGCCCGCTCCTTCTTGGCGCTCAGGAGCAAGGAGTAGAATCTTCTCCCACCTCTCCTTTGGAATATTTCATAGGAATCACTGTTTAGTAAACTACTAATAACCCATCTTTTTGCTCTACACTAGGGTGGTCAGTCTACGAGGTACCTTGCTTGGTCCTTTGAAGTAGACGTGCACTTTATAAATTATGTAATTAATGTATACATTCATTCATTCGTTCAATTGAGTACCCTTGCAAGCATATCTTCAGTTTTGAAGATCAAATAAAATCGTGCATTTCTGAGTTATATACTTACACCTGATTTTCATAAATCTAATGAACCTGCACACGAAAATGTACAAAAACCATGTATTAGTTGGCCCAGATTGAGTAAGGACTTGCACCATCCTTGCATGGCGTAAGATATAACTAAGCAACACAAGTCCTTAAATGGGATTTACAAAGCCACGCAGGGGGCTATTTTCGCCCACTAGCATGTCTGTAAAAAAGATACTGCAACCCAGCAGCTTGTGCTGCCTTATATTTCGGTGTGGGAGACGTTCCATGGGTGAAGCATGGGTATTTCCATGCATCCACCAATGGAATTTGACGCAGTCACATACTGAAGGTAGTGAACATGGGATTGTGTGAAAATGGTGGGGCTACCACAGAGAGGCTTAATGAGGAGAAATGTGTTTATTTTATCTTGTTACATACCTTTTCCATGCTTGATGCATGCTGCCTCACGCATAGAAAGAGGAAATCACCTCTTAAATTTTTTTTGTGTAGTAAGATGTCCCTTCTTGCACCAAAATAATCGTGCCTGCAATGCAGGCATTCCTACAGCATGGCACAAGAATGCCTATGCTGGTGCTAGGCAACCTCAAATGCAATGGAGCAATTTGGATGGGGGTGTGCCCCATGCAAATTAGGGCATCCCTTTGCCTCTGTGTCCACGCGGTATCACAAACACTGGCGCAGAGGAAAAGAAGCTCTCAGGAGGTGCACTGCCAGTGTGACATCTAAAAAGTGCTGCACATAGCTGCAGTTGCGTTGCATGAAAACACATTAATTTTTGTTAGGCACAGGGAGATTAAGTGATTTGCCCAGAATCACAGGATGTTCAGCGTCATTGCCGAGACTCAAACCCAGTTCCCCAGTTTCGAGGTCGACCGTAATGGGTTCCGATGGACCCCCTAGACATCCCCTTGCAGGCTGGTGCCATCACTCACTGCACTCGCCTGCTGCACCCACCTGCAAGGGAATCTGCTGCTGCACTGTGAAAACACGGAGCGGCTTTAAAGCAGCTACTCCGTTTTTCACCTGAATGCACTGGCCCCAGGGCAGCACAAGATCATGGCTGCACTGGGGGTAGCACATCATATTAGGGCGCATTTTCGTTGTTTGTGCTGGGCGCACCTTTTAAAAGGTTGCCCAGTGCAAACAAAGAAAATGGGCCTTTTGTTTAATAATGCCCTTGGTACTCTCCACCCCTCTACGGTTCATACAAATCTACTCAGCGACTTTTCTTGCTGTGTTGCGTGAACCTTTACTAAATATGCCCTCATGTGTATCCAATTGCAAAACCATCAAATCATTAGCTGATGATAAATGCACGCTCTCATATGCATCCTTAGGTAGCAGCACACTTTAACTTTTGTATTATTTCCTCTACCTTGTAATATTTTGCCAGGTGGAAGAAACTTGTTTTTGGCACTATTACGAATAAAGGGATTTTTTCCATTATTTTTCTCATTTTGGAAGTACACACACTCTTTCTTTTTCCAGAGTAAATCCATGGGTCTTTACATGGTGGGAACAGCCAGGCAGAAACTATTCCCATACCTGTAAGGTTCTGCCTTTGCAAGTGTTCCAAGTATTTCGCTTAGCCACTAACTTGTGGTCCCCTAACATGCCCTGTTCTTATCTTGAGAAGGTGATAAATATACATGTAACATTAATCCAGGCTCCATTATTCCTGTCGCAAAAACCTTTAAAACCGCCATAAATGTTGGCCTGCTGAAAACAAATTAATCTGCGCATGGAACAGCTGCATCTTCCTTTCTTTTTTGGATGACCGAAAGACTATGGGCCTTTTACACCAAGAAGATGTTCTATAGTCTAATGCTCAGTTTGGTTTATGCTGGCTTCTAAAGAGTCCTTGGTGCAACAGCAGCAACTGCCCTCAATTAATATCTATGAACATTCAACCTCCTTCTCGAGTTTCAGATCATTTTACAGAAGTGACATAGACTAGACAAGGGTTCTTGACTCCTTAATCTAAGACACATCTAACAAGATTGAGGAACCTTTCCACTGTGAAATTGTGGACTCAAAATCTTTGTGCCCACTCGGCACGTCTGTTACTTATTGTTATGTTTGTTTATGTTTCATTGTTTGCCTACATTCGTGGCAAAGGTGTTCTCTCGGATTCCCGTTATATCCAGTTCTCTGTTGGGATCCAAGTGAACAGGACATGCCGCGTCATGGGCAATAATTGATGGAAATAAACTTACATTGAATCAATCCAAAAAGGCTTCAATGAAACTCATCATTTGACTCCGATAAAGCTTGTAGTGTGATGAGTCTATTGCTGACATGATGAGTTCAAACGCAAAAATGGAGCATAATCTGGACGAGTTTATATGTTCGAATACTCTTTGGCAAAAATAACAAACAATATAAATGTAATGTCATAAATAATGTTTACAAATGTATTATTCCACTGGGTATGAATTTTCTGTTCCCTACTCCCAATAGAACCACATTGTTGTAAACGATATTTAAGGCACAATATTTTTGTCAGATGATATTTAATCTAAAATATTCTCGGTACCCTTGGCGGAAGCATTAAAGAAAAAATGATAGCAAGTCCTAAATTTCCTACACCAGTTGGTTATGTATATATAACGTGGATCATTATCTATCAATACATGTAAACAAGTGAATTTTCCCATTTAAAAATTGAGTAATTGAGTTCAAAACAGGTACTGCTTCACAGCATGGCCATAAGGATTGCTTGCAATTTTTTTTTTGGGGGGGGGGGAACATTTGGAGTTTTGCTAACACTGTGATATTAAGGTGAAACCATTTCGTTCTAGTGATGAAAGGTGGCGTGGCACGAACAACATTCTTAAGGCGGATAAGCGGAATTTTGGAAAGTGCAGACAGAAAGAGTTAATATAGCCTATCCTTTTTCAATGTTTAATTTTAGACTGTAAAAGAAAGTATTCCATAAACTGGTGCGGTGTTACGGTTAGTACCAATAATATAAAATGCTTGTAGCCATGGCAGATTTTTCTAGTCCAATGCATGGAAAATGTTTACATTGCCTTAGAACGGGGATAGACAATACACGTACTACAGACAGGTTTTCCCAAATCACTGTCAAGAACAATCAACTTTTCAACTCTTGCTTGAAGAAAATCACTAGTTGTCTATTGCATTATGTGTTTGTTGTCTGTCCACTTTTGATGGCCTATTGACTTGGTAAGCATTAAGAATCATTGTGCCAAGCTGACAGCATGGGCCCTTTCGCTGCTAGGCCTTTCCACTCCCTGTGCTAAGCCTTTTTGGGCTATTTGGGGTAGTTCGCGCATAGGCCCCTGTAACTTTTTTGTCCACATAAGGTATCCATGTTAAATTTACGTCCTTTTCTTCCAACATCATGGGATTTTAAAGGTACTCAGGGTTTGTGGTTTTCCCTAGAGGGGACCCAGAAATTAGCCAAAATACAGCAACATTTTAGTTTTTTTTATGGAGAAAAAGTGCTGCGAAAGAAAGCATCTGGTTTTTTTTACCCACAAATAGTATCAACGAAGGGTTTGTTGTGCTGAAATCACCATCGTCCCAGCTTTCAGGAACAGGCAGAGGTTTGTCAGAAAACCAAAATGTTTTACACAGTTTTGGCATTTTACTGGGACATAGCCTATTTTTGCTACTTTTTGTGCTTCCAACCTCCTTCCAGTTAGTGGTGAAAATAAGTATGAAAGCAATAACGGATCCCGGAAAGCTAACCATTTCTGAAAAGTAGCCAAAGTTCTGAATTCAGCAAGGGGTCATTTGTCCTTTAAGGCTATTTTTTATAGAAACTAACAGGTGAAATTAAGAAGAATTGAAAATGTTTTGAACAAAACAGCCATTTGTGCCAACGTTTTCACCTGTAACTTCTTCTAAGTATGACAGATGTTTTTTAAGAAATATACCTTTACACCCGCTGGACCCTTCTGGTTGTGGCGAAAGATAGGACTTGTAGGTTCACTGAGAACCCGAGGAACCCAGAGCCAAAAACTAAGCAGCGTATTGCAAATATTTTTCATTGTGTACCGGGTATATAACAATTCTTTTGGTAAAATATAAAGAGGGAAAACTAGGTATCAAAGACACCAATGTATTTCCGAAATGGGAACAAAATATAGAGTTTAGAAACAGTAGCTCTTTGCACATCTCCAAAATTGTGGGTATCCATACTAGCATGTGAAGTATAGGACCTTTGAAAAGTGACTTCTTACATTTGGAAGGAAGAAATGCATCGAAAGTCAATAGCTAATAACAGTTGCTCTACAATTCTGCATTCCCCTAAGTCTCCGGATAAAAATGGTACCTCACTTGTGTGGGTAGACCTAGTGCCTGCAGCAGGAAACTGCCCAAAACGCAACGTGGAAACACCACGGTTTCACTGACCCTTTCTTTGCAAAGTGCCTAGCTGTAGATTTTTAACCCTCGCTCTGCCGGCATCCAGGGAAACCTAGCAAACCTATACATTTTTTAACACTAGACACCATGGGGAATCCAGGATGGGGTGACTTGTGTGGCTCTCACCAGGTTCAGTTACCCAGAATCCCTTGCAAATCTCAAACTTTGTAAAAAAAACACATTTTGCTCACATTTTTGTGATGAAAAGTTCTGAAATCTCTGTTGATCAACAAAATCCCACCCATCCCACATTCCCCAAAGTCTTCTGATAAAAAATGATGTCTCTCTTGTGTGGGTAGGCGTAGTGCCTGTAGCAGGAAACATCCCAAAACGCAACGTGGGCACACCACATTTTTACCGTGAAAATAGACCATTTTTGCAAAGTGCCTAGCTATGGATTTTGAACCCTAGCCCTGCCAGCACCTAGAGAAACCTAGCAAGCCTATACATTGTTGAAAACTAGACACTCAAGGTAATCCAGAAAGGGGTGACTTGTGTGGCTCTCACTAGGTTCTGTTACCCAGAATCCCTTGCAAACCTAAAACTTTGTCAAAAATCCACATTTTCCTCACATTTCAGTGATGGAAAGATCAGTAATCTGTGTAGATCCACAAAATTCTACATACCCCGCATTCCCCAAGTGTTCCAATACGAATGGTACCTCACATGTTTTGGTAGGCCTAGTGCCCGCGACAGGAAATGGCCCAAAACACAACATGGACACACCACATTTTTAAAGTCAAAACTGACCCTTTTTTTGCAAAGTGCCTTGCTGTAGATTTTGAAACCTAGCTCTGCCGGCACCTAGGGGAACATAGTAAACCTATGAATTTTTTTAAACTAGTCACCCAGAGGAATCCAGGAGGGGTGACTTATGTGGCTCTCTCAAGGTTCTGTTACCCAGAATCCCTTGCAAACCTCAAACTTTGTAAAAAAAAAAGAATCCTGATATTTCTGTGATGGAAAATTCAGAATCTGCGTGGATCCACAAAATTCTACCCACCTCTTATTCCCCAATGTCTTCAAATTAAAATGGTGCCTCACATGTGTGGGTAGGCCTAGTGCCCGCTTCAGGAAATGGGCCAGAACCCAACATGGACACACCACATTTTTACAGTGAAAACTGACCCTTTTTCTGCAAAGTGCCTAGCTGTGAATTTTGAACCCTCACTCTGCCAGCACCTAGGGAAACCTAGAAAACCTATACAGTTTTGAAAACTATGCACCCAGTGGAATCCAGGAGGGGTTGACTTGTCTGGCTCTCACAAGGTTCTGTTACCAGGATTCACTTGCAAACATCAAACTTTTGAAATAAAAACACAACTTCCCCACATTTATGAGATGGAAAGCTCTGGAATTGCGTGGGCCCACACATTTCCACCCACTCTGCATTCTCCAAAGTCTCCCAATAAAAATGGTACATCACTTGTGTGGGGAGCCAAGTCCCCCCGACAGGCAAGGGCCCAAAATGCATTGTGGAGACATCAAATCTAGCAATCGCAAAATGACCATTTTTTGCAAGGGGGTCTCCTGTGTTTATGGCCCCAGGCTCGGTGGCCATCAAGGGAAACCTACCAAACTCACACATTTCTAAAAACTAGAGACCTGGGGAGTCCAGAGAGGTATGGCTTGCCTGGATTAAAAAGGTACCTCACTCATGTGGGTTTTGAACCCTCGCTCTGCCGGCTCCTATGGAAACCTAGAAAACCTATACGGTTTTCAAAACTAGACACCCAGGGGAATCTAGGATGGGCTGCCTTATCTGGCTCTCACCAGGTTCTGTTACCCAGAATCCCTTGCAGACCTCAAACTTTGAAAAAAAAACAAATTTCCTCATATTTCAATGATGGAAAATTCAGGAATCTGTGTGGATCCACACAATTCTAGCCACCCTGCATTCCCTAAAATCTTCCAATAAAAATGTTACCTCACATGTGTGGGTAGGCCTATTTCCCATGACTGAAACGGCACAAAACCCAACATGTACCGACCACATTTGTACAGTGAAAGCTGACCCTTTTTTGCAAAGTATCGTGCTGTGTGTTAATGACCCTAGCTCTGCCGGCACCTAGGGAATCCTAGCAATCCTATACATTTTTGAAAACTAGACACCCACAGGAAGCCAGAATGGGATGACCTGTATGGCTCTCACGAGGTACTGTTACCCAGACTCCCTTGCAAACCTCAAACTCTGTAAAAAACACACATTTTCCTCACATTTCTGTGATGGAAAGTTTTGGGATCTGCGTGGATCCACAAAATTCCACCGACCAGCTGTCCCAAAGGTCTTCCAATAAAAATTGTACCTCACTTGTGTGGGTAGGCAGAGTGCCCATGACAGAAAATGGCCCAAAATGCAACGTGAACATACCACATTTTTACGGGGAAAACTGACCCTTTTTTTGCAAAGTGCCTAGCAGTGGATTTTGAACCCTAGCACTGCCGGCACCTAGGGAAATCTAGCAAACGTATACATTTTTGAAAACTAGACACCCAGTGGAATCCAGTAGGGGGTGAATTATCTGGCTCTCAGAAGGTTCTGTTACCAAGAATCCCTAGCAAACCTCAAACTTTGTAAAAAATAAACAGAACTTTCCCACATTTCTGTGATGGAAAGTTCTGGAATCTGCACGGGCCCACACATTTCCACCCAACTTGCATTCTCCAAAGTCTCCAATTAAAATGATACCTCACTTGAGTTGGGGGCCATGTACCCGTGACAGGCAAGGGCCCAAAACGCACTCTGGAGAAATCGAAATTACCAATCGCAAAATGACCAGTTTTGCAATGGGAGGGTCACCTGTGTTTTTGGCCCCGGCTCGGCACCATCGAGGGAAACCTAGCAAACCAACACATTTTTTAAAACTAGAGACCTGGGTTAGTCCAGGGAGGTATGGCTTTCATGGATAAAAATGGTACCTCATTCGTGTGGGTGGGCCAAGTACCCGCAATAGATAAGGGCACAAAACGCATTGTGGAGCCATCAAAATTACCTATCACCAAACACCCTATTTTTGAAAGGTGGGGTCACTGGGTTTTTTGACCCCAGGTTCGGTTTCCATGTAGGGAAACCTACCAAACCCACACAATTCTATAAAGTAGAGACCTGGGGGAGTCCAGGGAGATATGGCTTACATGGATCCCCCAAAGTTTTCTTACCCAGAATCCGTTGCAAACCTCAAATTTAGCACAAGAAAAAATCAAATGTTTCTCAAATTTCCATTTGGGAAAGTTGTGGGATCACCGGGCTGACACACATTTCCTACCATACAGCCTTCCCCCTTGTCTCCCAATAAAATGGTACCTCACTCGTGTGGGTGTGTCCCCATGTCTACGTGTTAACCTTTTAAGTTTTTTACAAATGTTTCAGCATGATGACCTATACCTCCAATTTTGGCTCCTTTCACTTCCTTGTTCTAATATCTGAGGGAATCACTGACATAATATCGAAATCAACAATATCGTGTGACAGAAATATTGTGTTGAAAATGTTGTTTACAAAAATATCTATTTTCCATCCCTATAATGGTGAGTACAAAAATATCGAAAAAAATAGTTTCACACTAATATCATTACAAATATGCAAAAATATAGTTTCTTAGGGATGGTATGCTTTTTGAAAACAGTAATGAAGTAGCTACTGATTGACCTGAGACCACCAGAAGAGCAATGACATGCAATATTAACTCCAAACTGATCACCTAACCTTTGACAGTGAGTGTGTGAGTGTCTCAGTAAGTTTGTGAGTGGATATTTGTGTTTGAGTGGGTCTGTCTGTGGGTGTGTGAATGTCTGAGCATGCCTGTGAGTGGGTGCATGAGTGTCTATCTGGGTCTGTGAGTGGGTGCATGAGTAGGTCTGTGAGTGCGTACATTAGCCTCTGAGTGGGTCTGTGAGTGAGTGCATGAGTCACTGAATGGGTCTATGAGTGAGTGCATGAGTATCTGAGTAGGTCTGTGACTGGATGCGTGAGTGTCTGAGTGGGTCTGTGAGTACATGCAGGAGTGTCTGAGTGGATCTGTGAGTTGGTGTGTGAGTCTCTGACAGGGTCTGTGAGTGTCTTTAGTGCCCACAATTTTGTATCTTTCTGCTTGTTCTGCCTTGTAATTTGCCTCTTTCTACTTGCTCCTGACCTTTATTCTGCCTCTTGCTGCTCGTTTTTTACCTCTATTTTACCTCTGGCTGCTTTTTTCTGACCTCTATTTTGCCTCTTTCTGTTCATTCTGCCTGTTTTTTTGCCTCTTTCTGCTCGCTCCTGACCTTTATTTTGCCTCTTGCTGCTGGTTTCTAACCTCTATTCACTTCTTTTTACTCTTTCTGCTCCCTTCTGCCTCTTTCTGCTCTTTTCGGACCTTCACTCCCACCTCTTTCAGCTTATTTCTGACCTCTATTCTGCCTCTTCATGCTTATTTCCGACCTTTAGTCTGCCTCTTGCTGCTCATTTCTGATGTCTATGTTGCATCTTTTTGCTCATTTCTAACCTTTAGTATGCCTCTTTCTGCTCATTTCTCACCTTTATTTTGCCTCATTCTGCTCATTGCTGACATTTATTCTGCCTCTTTCTGCTCATTCTGCTTGTTATTTTGCCTCTTTCTGCTTGCATCTGACCTTTATTTTGCCTCTTTCTGCTCATTTATGACCTATATTCTTGCAGCTAGTGTCTGATCTCTATTCTGCCTCTTTTTGTCCCCTTCTGACCTTTAATCTGCCTCTTTCTTCTCCCATTCTGACCTTTATTCTGCCTCCTTCTGCTCCCTTTTGACCTTTACTTTACCAATTTTTGCTCGCTGCTGACCTTTATTCTACCTCTTTTCGCTCGTTTCTAACCTCTAGTTTGCCTCTTTCTGCTTGTTTCTCACCTTTATTCTGGCTCTTTCTGCTCAAGCCTCACCTTTATTTTACCTCTATCTTTCAGCTCGTTCATGACCTTTATTTAGCCTCTTCCTGCTTGTTTCTCAGCTTTATTCTGCCTCTTTCTGCTAATTTTTTACCTTTGTTCTGCCTCTTTCCATTCGTTTCTAACCTGCTTGGATCTGACCTTTATGTTGCCTCTTTCTGCTGCCTTCTGGCATTTATGCTGCCTCTTCCTGCTTGTCTCTTACCTTTATTGTGCCTTTTTATGTTTGTTGCTGATCATTATTTTATCACTTTCTGATTTGATTTATTCTGACCTTTAGTTTGCTCATTGCTGACCTTTATTCTGCCTATTTCTACTTGTTCCTCGCATTTATTTTGCCTCTTTCTTCTCGTTGCTGACCTTTATTTTGCCTCTTTCGGCTCACAGTAAACTTTATTCTGTCTCTTTCTGTTCACTTCTCACTTTTATCTTGCCTTTTTTTGCAAATTTTTCACCTTTGTCTATGCATTTCTGATCTTTACTCTGCGTCTTTCTGATCTTTTCTCCCAGGACCGGAGCCAGCCTCAAGGTCCCCGAGGTCCCAGCAGGCACTCCGACTCCAATGGAAGCTGGCATTGCTCTTGCATGAAGGGGGAGCTGTTGGAACTGCAGGTCCCTGTGTACAAGAGCAATCTGTTTAATCTCTTTCCCTGCCTGAATGTCTGCGGGCAGGGACAGAGGTGAAACCTTTGCTTCCAGTGGCCAGAAGCACTTTCACTGCTCCCGCCCACTGGAAGTGGAGTATTTGCTTTTACTTGATGGGAGCTATCAAATCTCCTGCCAAGCAAAATAAAACAGCTATGTCCTGGGAGTGAGAACCCCGGATATAGCAGGAGCCAGCTCTGGTGGGGTGGTTGACCCAGGGCCATGTATGCTCCAAAAGGAGAGTCGAGTGGCCCCACTCCTTCTTTTTACATGGGCCACCCGAGAGGTGTGGTCCCGGGGACCAAGAATGGCCCAGTAGGGTCTTTTAAAAAAAACACAAAAACACCCCAGGGGGTTTGCGTGGCCCGCACTCTATATTTAACTTAGCTCCCGGGAGGTGGTGGTCTCCGGGGCTTGGGTGATCTGCACAGCCCCCATGTCAAGCTATTTCCAACCATGCAGAGTTTGTTGTCCATGGGGCTCAGGGTGGTCTGTGAGACGCTTTCCATTTCTTTGTATTTATTGCCAGGGAGGTGGTGGTTCCCAGAGCTCTGGGGTTCTGTGCAGACCCCACAGTCAATTTATTTATAGCCGAGGGTAGGTGGGGGCCCTTAGGGCTTAGTAGGGTCTGAGCAACCTCAGCACATTATTCAAATTTATCCGAAGGGAGGTGGCGGTTCCTAGCGCATAATTAAGCTCAAGGATGGGGGCCTGTGCTCCTCCCTCCTTTTTATTTAAAAAGCCTACATGCCCCCTGGACCTGGGCCACCCAGGGGCTATAAAGTAAACCAGTGCGGGAGACTGCACTAGTTTAAAAAAAAAACTTGCAGCTCATTCATGGCTCTGTCATGTTCCCATGGCAAATTGTTTTTTTTAAATGTGCCTTTTTTCCCTGTTGGGGACACGGATGGACCCGGGGGGCATCAGGGAATTTATACTCTGCCTCCTTTTCTTTGTTTAAAAGGTTTTTTCTTGACTCGGTTGAAGCCGAGTCTCAAGATGGCTGACAACACTTCCTTGGGTGAAGTGTTGTCAGCCAATCAGATTTCAACACAGCAATTGTCGGAACCATGAATCAGCACAGGGAGGGGGCCACGTGGCCCTCTCCACTTTAATAACTAAAATTTCAAAAAGGCTAAGCCCCAGGGGAATGGGCTGCCTGGGGCCGAAATTGGCCCGGGAAGGGGGTTACATGGCCCCTTCCCCATTGCAAAAGGGCTGGGCCCCGGTGGCTGGGGTTTCAGTACCGAAATCAGCATGGGGAGGGAGGCTGTCCTGCCCCCTCCCCTGATAAAATTGATTTTAAATAAAAGGCAGCCCAGGGGAGGTCCTGCACCCTTTCTCAACCACTCTGAAAAGCGACCTCCTGGTGCCAAACTTGTTGGGAGATGAAGTCCCCTTGACTGGTGAGGATCCTTGGGGGACATCAACCCCTCCTTTTACCTAAAGTAAGTCCCACACAGCATGATTGCTCAGAGGAAGTCGGAGGCCCACCCCTTTCTCCACCACAATACAAACAGGCCTCCTGGAACACTTCTGATTGAGGAATGATGTCCCCTTGGCTGCTGAGGCGTAATTGGGGGCCAACAACCCCTCCTATTACCTCCAGTAAGTCCCACACAGTGGGATTACTTAGAGCTCATCAGAGGCACACCCCTTTGCCCACCACTCTGCAAATGCACCTCCTGGTACACTACTGGTTGGGGATGAAGTCTACTTGGCTGCTGAGGGTCCTTGGGGGCTAATAACTCCTCCTGTTACCTCCAGTAAGTCTCACACAACAGGATTGCTGTGTACTCATCCTAGGCCTTGCCCCCTTTCTCCACCACTCTGTAAATGTGCTTCCTGGAACAGAACTGGTTGGGGGATGAAGTTCCCTTGGATGCTGAGGGTCCTTGGGGAGCCATGAAGTTGCCTCGAGGAAGACCCATACAGCAGGATTGCTGAGAGATTGTTGGAGGCCCGCCCCCTTTATTCACCACTCTGAAAATGAACCTCAAGGCACACTACTTGTTGGGGGATGGAGTCCTTTTGGATGCTGAGGGTCCTTGGGGGCCAAGAAGCTCTTCTGTTGCTAGCAGTAAGTCCCACACAATGGGATTGCTGAGAGCTGTTAAGTGGCCCTGTCCCCTTTCTCCACCAATCTGCAAACATGCCTAGCAGTTAAAAAAACATTAAAATTCATTTAAAAAACCAAAGATTACAGGGATGTTATAGTTAGGAAATAGTGTTTTTTTTTAACTTACAAATTCATTGAAAAAAACAATGGATACACGGACGTTATAGATAGGAAATAGAATTGCAAAAAACATAGAAATTAACCGAAAACACCAAAGGTTACAGGGACGTTATAGTAAGGCTCAGATTTCACTCATACAAAACCATTGAAATTCAGAGGTTATAGTTGCATGACCTAACTATAATGTATGCCCCTGCAATGGACTGCTTATAACCTCACATATTACATTACTCATGACATGTCAGTGACATCACTGATGCCATCTTAAATGACATCACTGATAACAGCACTCACCTCCACATGTTTTCGAAACAACCAAAATGTGGGTAGTTTGCAGGAGAGAGCTTAGTGTGTAGAAGCAAATCTTATCTTTGTATTAACCGTGAGCAAGCTACACGTTTGTAGCGAAACGCGTCGGAATGTAATTGTGAATACGCTGGTTAACAACTGCGAAATAAAATCTTGGGAAAAAGAATAGAGCCTTTGTGAGTGCATGCTCATCTCTTCAGCCGAAGAGGTGTGTGAAATATATATATATATATATATATATATATATATATATTCACTGAAAAAACCATAGGTTATAGACCATATATAGTTAGGAATTAGCATTTACAAAACCTTGAAAATTCACTGAAAAAACCATAGGTTATAGACCATATATAGTTAGGAATTAGCATTTACTAAACCTTATTTTACTCACACAAAACCATTGAAATTCCATATATAGTTAGTTGCACTAACTATATATCGCGCACCCGCAATCCACTGCTGATGATGTCACATATTACATCATTCATGACATGGTCAGTGACATCACTGATGACATCACTGATGACATCTCAAATGACATCACTGATGACATCACTGATGACATCTCATTTGACATCAATGACCACATCACTGATGATATCATTCATGTGACAATACAATGCATCTCCTCACATTTTAATATAACCTCTGTTTCACCCAGTGTTAAAAAGAGAGTATAATTTTTGAAACCATTGACACACCAATACTAGTTACTACATACGCACTCACTGATTGCTACGTCTACACACACCTTCACTCATTCACCCATACAATCATTCATACATACAATCACTCATCTTTACAACACTATCATATGCACTCATACACCTATACAGACACTCACAGTCTGCCACGCATCCATGGAGTTACTCACACACCTAGTCAGTCCTGTAAAGAATCAATGACACTTCCATTTTCTTGTCTATACAGTTAAACATAGAGCACCTTACATTTTCAAACATATACTAACACATACTTACCTTCTTATACAATCATTGATACAAGTACAGATTGATCTGCACAGAGTCACACACCTCCCAGCTAGCCACACACACACTCAGTCTCCCATACAAATACTTGGGCAATCAATCAATAACCCATATAGTTACTCATATAGCTACTGATCAACACATGCAGCAGTTTACAGAACAACAGACATAATGATGCACAAATTAAGACAGTTTAGTCACTAACCCATGCAGTCAGTGAGACACATTTAATCACTCACTCATACAGTCAGTCATGCACCTACTAAATCCTTCGTCCAGACACTTACACATCCACTCATTCTTCAATATGTAAGACATATTTAAACTTTATAGAAACAAAAAATCACTGGATGTTGTTATCAGTGATGTCATCAGTGATGTCATTTGAGATGTCATCAGTGATGTCATCAGTGATGTCACTGACCATGTCATGAATGATGTAATATGTGACATCATCAGCAGTGGATTGCGGGTGCGCGATATATAGTTAGTGCAACTAACTATATATGGAATTTCAATGGTTTTGTGTGAGTAAAATAAGGTTTAGTAAATGCTAATTCCTAACTATATATGGTCTATAACCTGTGGTTTTTTCAGTGAATTTTCAAGGTTTTGTAAATGCTAATTCCTAACTATATATGGTCTATAACCTATGGTTTTTTCAGTGAATTTCATTGGTTTTTTAACAGCTAATATCTGTAGCTGTAAAATTTATTCTTCTTTAAATCCAAAAATATATTTTATATGTTTATGAATAATTATTTTTTTAAATATTTTTTTTTCTTCGTTCCCGCTTCGCGAATCGGGAACCTTACAGTAAAAAAATGTTCAGAAAAATAAAAAAAAAAGTTCTTTTCAGAACTACCTCCCCGTTATTAAAAAATTGGTACAATATTTGGAACTGTGCCAACCTCTATTTCTCTTAGTTCGCTTCCTAGTTCGCTCGCTGGTACGCGAACTGGAAGCGAACCAAAAACAGTAAGTATAAGGGAAGGAAACACACACTTATGTTAAAAGAAAGACAGCTATAGGGGAGTAAACTAGAGATACTATTACCCATAATCCACTACTGATGATGTCACATATTACATCATTCATGACATGCTCAGTGACATCATCAGCAGAGGATTGCGGGTTTTTTGGCAACATGCCTTATCGACGGTTTAATAACGCTGCCTTTTGCTTTATATAAGTTTTCAAATTGTATGAAATATATACCAATAGGTCTTTATGAACCTTTAGGTAGTGCTTTTGTTCATGAGGTCTGGTCGCTTCCATACACATACAGATGTTTCAAAGATGATCAAGAAGTTTATCTGAATGGAGAGGAATGCACTGAGACGCCAGATCATTCACTAATGTGTAGGCACATACAGTTACACGATTCATGCAACAAACACCGACCAAATATGGCTTGCGTGATGCAAGGCACGCCAGTTCCTGCTATCATCCCCACGTTCAAGTTGTTGGAAAATGGTAGTTATTTGATGCTCAATAATGAAGATTGTTCTGAGTTAATTAAAAGTATTCCTTTTATCGTAACAGTAAGTGAACGGGTTATTTGCTGCAGAAATGTTCTATTTCCTCCCACACATGAACATAGGGAGTTTTCAATCTGGCCACAAATACCAACCTTGGGACACGTTTCAACGGCATGACAAGAATAAGAGCTCTTTTGTCTCAGAGAGAGGTGGCCTTGAGTTCGGCCCGTGAAACTTTCGTACTTCACATAGCGAACACCCGTACACAGGTTTGCCTTTCAATTTCAGCAACATGTTTCCGACTATCTTTAACGCATCCTCCACAAAATCCCTGGCACACTTTTTTAAAGTTGTTACCAGTGGTCTCGTGACTTCATTTGAGAAAATCTTTGGAGTCATCCCTGCTCCCTTTCATTCCATTTTCTCCACTCTGGTTCGTGGATTGCATTTTTACTTGCATTACCAGCGGACGCTCTTGTGCTTTTTTACATTTTTAAATATGGATGTCCCTCCTATGCAACCTCCGACCCTGCAGCTGCTGACACTGTTCCGCAATCGCATGCTAGAATATTATGGCACAATGCCGTTGGCGATATTAAGCACGGCATATGGATTATCTTTTCGGTTCTCCTACTTCACCTGTGTCCAGCCTGTATTTCACTGCCTGACCTGTGATTTCGATTGGGCCATTGATTTGTGTCTCTGCAGACCGGTTTCTCCTGACGTCGACTTTAATCAGCTGATGACTCCTATCATTACTCACGAGTTGATTTGTCCTGGCGAAAGGATTATGGCTGTGGCATTGATGCATGGACTACTTGGTCCCTGGAATTTACTGGCGGCAGCACAGTCTTTCTTGGAACACAGCTTTCTTGAAAACCCACCGAGCTGTCCTCTGATGGTGATAGAGGATCCGGTGCTGGGAGAGCACGTATGTTCTTTTCCGCTTTTAAATTGGATGGCTGAACTGTTTTCGGATGAAGACGGTGACTTCCTGTTGGAGGCTGTTGCAGCTTATTTTGCATACACAGTTATGTCATAGACCTTTTTCATGTTTCATATGCTGAGTACTAGCATTTCATTGACAATTCATTGACTTAATTGTCAAGTTTTTATTATTTACCTTGCCTATTGGCTTAAGACTCGATAAAGTACTTGGCTGTTTTATTTTTCTTTAGCATTGAATTTTCCTAGTTTTTAATGCTTTACCTTGCGGACCGTCCACATATAAACTTGCAATCTGCTCTCATGAGATGGCACTTCTATTATCTTATTCAGTTCGTTTCCGGATCATGAGGAGGTGTCATCTAGGTCCTGGATATCTTTACACCGTGTTAAGTTAGCATGGGCTCATTACCGGTTTAAACGCCATTTTTCCTTTTTTGCAACTTCTGCACACGACATTTAGTTGTTGCTTTAGCTTTCCACCTAGTAGTTCATCGTGGTTTACATGAGAATAATATGTTATTGGTCTACTATCTGCTTTACTTGTTAAACTATATCTGTACAGCGAGTGCTAAAGTTTCAAGAACAACACGGTACAGAATTGTTATGAGGTCTGATCTCCACGACTTCATACTCATAACATAAGTGCAACTTCTGCCAATTCTGGGCATGAGGCGGGTTTTATATTGCTTTGCCGAACACACATACACAACAGTTGATGCGGTTCACATGAAGAGAGAGCTGGTGTATGCTGATGTGATTCCTTCAAATCTAAGACACTAAAGTATGGGCACGCCCTAAACCAACACAAAGAGACCTTCTTAGCAAATAATATAATATGTGTATTAGGGAGGGTGAGATATAAGCAGCCGCGGGCCGTGGAGGGAGTTACGGTGAGGCAGGGAGGCGGGGAGGGGGAGAAGCAGGGTGGAGCCCTCTCTACCTTGCCCCTCCCCCTCCCCGCCTCCCTGCCCCACCGTAACTCCCTCCACGGCCCGCGGCTGCTTATAAGTGTTGCTAACTCTTATTCATTTACAGCATTTTAACATACTGTCACCATTCGCTTTTTATGTACTAGTAACTATGCTGGTAATTTTGCTACTGATAATATGTGTACTTGTATTCTCCACCCTGCTTCTCCCCCTCCCCGCCTCCCTGCCTCACCGTAACTCCCTCCACGGCCCGCGGCTGCTTATAAGTGTTGCTAACTCTTATTCATTTACAGCATGTTAACATACTATCACCATTCACTTTTTATGTACTAGTAACTATGCTGGTAATTTTGCTACTGATAATATGTGTACTTTTATTATCTAAGGTACTACGCCTGAGAAGACGGCATTAGTAAATAAACATTTCAAATACACATGTGTTCTTCTTAACTCCATGTTCTGGTTTCTAAGAAATATATAACGACCGACTGTTCATGAGTTCCACGTATCCTGAGGTACTATAAGTTCATATTCTGGATTGTCTAAACATTGAGAGTTTGTTATATCCAATGTGACACTGTACCTAGCTTGCTAAATAGTTTTTGATTACTAACGTGAGTTTTGGGACACCCTAATTCGCCGAGGTTCCAATCCTCTGTCCACAGTTCTGTGTGAGAACAGAAACCCTGCGACAGGGGCACCCCCGACCCTTGCTGGACCTTCATCACACTTGCGATACAACTCCAGCAATGCGCCACCTTTACGGCACAGATACATCACGCATCTGTGCTGTTTTTGCCCCGTGATGCGCCGCATTGTAAATGCAGCACACCATAGGTGACGGAACAGCGGCACAGAATGACTAACACATCCCTGGTGATGCGCCAGTCATCATAAATCTATCCCTATGCTTCTTATCTTGTTAGAGATGAACCGCCATATGTATCATCAAAGTTATTTGCATTTCCTAAATAGCGAACTTTAAGGAATAAATAGCGATTCTTTACCATTCCTAGTTTGCGATGAGCTATTTGCTAATTAGCCGAATGTAGCCCAATGAAGCCCAATGTAGCCCAATGTAGCCCAAAGATGGCCGCCAGACACACAAAAAAACAAATGTAGCCCAAATATCAGCCAGATGTAGCCCAACTATAGCCCAGTGACAGAATGACCAATCAGCTTCGCAAACCTCCGTTACGCGAAGCGGAGCGCTGTTACAGATATATATCTTTTTTTGAACGTTAATTTCTCAAAATCCACTGGAGCACATATATTGAGACCTAGCAAAGGCACATCGGGCTACCAGTCCCTAATATTTTGCCAAGTTTCGTGCAAATCCATTCAGCCGTTCAATTATTATTTTTATTATTTTTTTTTTCCCCGCGGGGCCCTTTTAAAACCTCCACATCAAACCTAGGGGGTCAGCGAGGATCTACTATGCCCCCTTATAGTTATTTCCCCCTTTGTTTTGACCTCCTCTTGTCTCTCGATCCTACCGAGAGACAAGATGGCGGCCGCTACGGACTGTTTGGAATGTTGACAGACGCCGGAGAACCAATCAGCTTCGCTTCACAAAGCTCCGTTGCGCGAAAAGTCCGCGAACCAGAGCGCTAACCGGTCCGCTGTTACAGATATATATCTTTTTTTAAACGTTAATTTCTCAAAATCCACTGGAGCACATATATTGAGACCTACAAAAGGCACATCGGGCTACCAGTCCCTACAATTTTGCCAAGTTTCGTGCAAATCCATTCAGCCGTTCGGGCTAAAAGTGAGGCCAACCGCCCTATGGAAAACTCAATGTTAAAAACACGTTTTGGGACCCCCCTTTTTTCTCGGCCCCCACTGGACGAACCCCCCCCAAATTTTCAAGGGCTGCTCAGAAACAAAATGTGCCATTTTCCTGAAAATTTCAGCCAATTCCGTCCACAAACGCCAAAGTTATTAGACATAGAATTTTCAAAAAACCCATAGAGAAAAAATCCTAACTATATATACCTACTGGCGACCGCCAGTAGGTA
This sequence comes from Lissotriton helveticus, assembly GCF_964261635.1. Classification (NCBI taxonomy): domain Eukaryota; kingdom Metazoa; phylum Chordata; class Amphibia; order Caudata; family Salamandridae; genus Lissotriton; species Lissotriton helveticus. The sequence continues at coordinate 763,887,357 of NC_136067.1, read as the reverse complement.
ATATATATATATATATATATATATATATATATATATATATATATATATATATATATATGTATATATTACCTACTGGCGGTCGCCAGTAGGTATATATAGGTAGGATTTTTTCTCTATGGGATTTTTGAAAATTCTATGTCTAATAACTTTGGCGTTTGAGGACGGAATTGGCTGAAATTTTCACGAAAATTGAACATTTTGTTTCTGAGCAGCCCCTGAAAATTTAGGGGGGGTTCGTCAAGGGGGGGGCAAGAAAAAAGGGGGGTCCCAAAACGCGTTTTTCCAACCAATTCTAAAACAGTAAATGCTTGGATAACAATCAATCAAATGGAGAGAGAAGCAGGCACGACGGATTACAACGGGGGCAAAGGCCTGCGTTAACTACCCTTCACTATCTGCAAAGAGAGAGTACTCCTAATAGAAATGAGGGGGGGGGGGCAGCATTGAAAGCAGATCAGTGTGCATAAACACGAAAATGTTTTTTCTTACCACGTACTTGACAATCGACAGCTTATGATATTTGCTATTAAAAAACCATTGAAATTCACTGAAAAAACCATAGGTTATAGACCATATATAGTTAGGAATTAGCATTTACAAAACCTTGAAAGTTCACTGAAAAACCATAGGTTATAGACCATATATAGTTAGGAATTAGCATTTAAAAAACCTTATTTTACTCACACAAAACCATTGAAATTCCATATATAGTTAGTTGTACTAACTATATATCGCGCACCCGCAATCCACTGCTGATCATGTCACATATTACATCATTCATGACATGGTCAGTGACATCACTGATGACATCACTGATGACATCTCAAATGACATCACTGATGACATCACTGATGACATCTCAAATGACATCACTGATGACATCACTGATGACATCTCAAATGACATCACTGATGACATCACTGATGACATCTCATTTGACATTACTGATCACATCACTGATGACATCATTCATGTGATAATACGATGAACCTCTTCAGACTCTAATATAACCTTAGATACACTCAGTGTAAACACAGACTCACAGATTGTCATTCATCCATGAAGTTACACACACACACCTAGTCAGTCATGCAAACAATCAATCACACCTCCATTTTCCCAACTATACAGTTATACACACCTTACTTATTCAAACATATACTAAAACATATTTACTCTCTTATACAATCCTGGATACAAGTTCACAGTGATGCATACAGCCACTCACACATTCACTGGCTCTTATGCACAGTTATTTATATATGTCAAGTCTCACATGTACTGTGTTTTACATATGTACTTACTTTGACATGTAGCACTGAAATATCCATTCACTCACCAATACACTGATGCACACAGTCAACCGCCCATACAGCTGTTTCCACATGCACTTTTGAACCCATACATCTAGTGAATCAACTGCTCACACATCTATGCACAGAGTCATACACCTCCCAGCCACCCACACACACACTCAGTCTCCCATACAAATACTTGGGCAACCAATCAATAACCCATATAGTTACTCATATAGCTACTGAACAACACATGCAGCAGTTTTCAGAACAACAGACATAATGATGCACAAATTAAGACAGTTTAGTCACTAACCCATGCACTCAGTGAGACACATTTAATCACTCACTCATACAGTCAGTCATGCACCTACTAAATCCTTCATCCAGACACTTATACATCCACTCAAGACATATTTTAACTTTACAGAAAAATACAGTCACTGGATGTTGTCATCAGTGATGTCATCAGTGATGTCATTTGAGATGTCATCAGTGATGTCATCAGTGATGTCATTTGAGATGTCATCAGTGATGTCATCAGTGATGTCACTGACCATGTCATGAATGATGTAATATGTGACATGATCAGCAGTGGATTGAGGGTGCGCGATATATAGTTAGTACAACTAACTATATATGGAATTTCAATGGTTTTGTGTGAGTAAAATAAGGTTTTTTAAATGCTAATTCCTAACTATATATGGTCTATAACCTAAGGTTTTTTCAGTGAATATATATATATACACATCCAAACCGGCGTATTCCATCCTTTGGTCATGGAAAGGAACAACACAGGAGCCGTGGCCTCTATTATTAGTGCAGGTTTATTCAAACACAACGTCCTACGCGTTTCGGAGTGATTCTACTCCTTCATCACGGGCAAAATTTGTGCGTTTCAACATGGATAATAAAGTTAACTCATATGTCATGTGATAACAAACATGAACAAAATACTTTGTCCTCAAACATCTTACGTTATTTTCATTTCAGGTGTTACTACATCTTATAATTCTCATTTTAGGTATTCGTATTATTATAACGATAGCGCCATGCCAGATTCGCTTTTATTAGAATACGTGCGACCCGTAACATGAATAACAATGAACAACAGCTCACATTTTAGTACCTTAACCAGTTATATCATTTTGTTTCACACTGTATCCCAGTAATTCATTATTAGTTGCCAAATGCTTTACTATATGTAAATAAAATATAAACAAAAACGGCAACTCCGAGACTCGAACCTACGGTCTCAAAAACAACAATTCTGTAAAGCCTATTAATCACCTGAGTTAAACAGAGTTAACATGCTCAATTTATGAAATACATCGTATCTTCATATTCATTTTGTTTAGTATTGGGAACCATACTCATAATATAACAGTGATTGCTTACGGAAGAAAATACAGAAATGATTGAGTTGTGTTTGAGTAATAATTTCTTTCTTTTCGACAACAACATCTACAGGCAAATCCAGGGGACGGCGATGGGAACCTGCTTCTCCCCCAGCTTTGCAGGTCTTTACCTGGGCTCGTGGGAGGAGCAGGTTGTCCATAAGATCAGGCTGTGTAAAGACCACGCCGTCATCTGGTTGCGCTATATAGATGATATCTTTTGTGTGTGGAGTGGCACTGATACACAAGCCATTGAATTTGTGGAAGCATTAAATAACAATCAAATGAATCTCCAAATCACACATCAGATAAGCAATGACACCATGGAATTTCTAGACCTCAAATTAGAGATAAAAAACAATACTATTGAGAGTTCTCTGTATAGAAAAGCCACGGCTGGCAATAGCCTACTTCATGCAGGCAGTTGCCACCCACGCAATCTAATACCCAGCATACCATTTGGGGAATTATTACGAGCCCGCAGAAACTGCAGTACAACTAACAAATTTGAAAAAGAGAAAGAAATCATGAGTGAAAGATTCCTGACACGAGGCTACAGCCCCAAAAGTGTAAAAGAAGCCATTGCTAGAGTGGACGCTCTCAATCGTCAAGAGCTTATATTCCCCAAGACAGATGAATCTCAGAGTAAGCCTAAAGAAACAATAAGATTCATCACTACTTATAATACACATGCATGGGAAGTGAAAAAAAGCCTCAACAAATGTTGGGAGGTCTTAAAGACCGATAATGATCTGAGAGATTGTATAGGAGATCACCGATCCTTAACCTTCCGAAAACCGAGGTCACTACGTGATCAGTTATGCAGTAATATGATCCCAAACCCCAGAAAAGGCTTTTTTACTTGTAATCAATGCAAGGCCTGTAAATTTAGCAGTAGCATCAAAGCTTAAAATTTAACAACAATGAAGCTCCATGGATCATACAAAAACATCTAAATTGCAATACCGAATACGTTATGTTATGTTATGTTATGTTATATAATTTTTATATAGCGCACGGATGCCGCAGCAAAGTGGCGTCCCGGCGCTTTGGAGAATAATAACACAACACGACAGAAGGAGAGGTGAGGAAAAGCAATGAAAAAGAAATGGGTCTAGATTGTGACAAAAAGGAAGGTTTTAAGTGCCTTCCTAAACGGAAACAACTCAGGAATGGAGCGCAATGAGGCAGGCAGAGAGTTCCAGAGGGATGCATCCATCACTGAGAAGGAGCGACCGCCCATCCTAGCTTTTTTAAAACGCGGCACCATAGCCAAATTCGCTCCGGCAGAGCGAAGAGCTCTGGCAGGGACATAATGCTGGATCATATGTGCAAGAATAGGAGGAGAGGCTGTTTTGAGAATTTTAAAAGTCAAGCACAAGGCTTTAAATTTGATTCTCTGCCCCACTGGCAGCCAGTGGAGGTCCTGAATGGTCCGACGAGCCGAGACAAACCTTGGAAGTCCAACAAGCATCCTGGCCGCCGCATTCTGAACCCTCTGAAGGCGAGATAGCTCAGCTTGGTTTAAACCCAAAAACAAGGAGCTAGCATAGTCCAATCTGGTAAGAACCAGGGCTTGAACAATGATCTGTCTGGTCTCCGCATCGAAGAACTTAAAGATCGGTCGTAAGCATTGCAGAGTACCAAAACAAGTGCCAGCCACACGTTTAGTATGGGAGATGAAAGAAAGCTTATTGTCAAACCACACCCCGAGGTTTCTGACCTCCGTCACAGGGGAGGGAACAGGGCCAAGATCAGAAGGCCACCACTGATCTCCCCATAATTCACTTTCCCTACCAAAAATAATGACCTCGGTCTTAGAGGCATTGAGTTGTAACCGATTGTTCGCCATCCAGCCTGCCACGGCTTTTAAAGCTGACTGGAAAGTGGGGGCATCCATATTGGAGTCACCATTAAGTGCCACCGCCAACTGCGTGTCATCGGCGTATGACACTAAGGAGAGACCAAAACTGTGTGCAACCTCCGCTAATGGCTGAACATATAAATTAAATAAGGTAGGGCTTAGGGCTGACCCTTGGGGGACACCCTGGAGTATGGGGTGAGAAGCAGAAACAAAGGGGGGCGTGGAAACCTTAAAGGCACGATCCTTAAGAAAGGAGCGAAACCACTCAAGTGCCACCTCTCCGACTCCCGCTTCCATCAGGCGATGTAGTAGGATCTGGTGTGACACCATTTATACCCTCAAATGCCCATGTTCAAAGTACTACATTGGGAATACCATTCACAAAGGCAAGAAACGTGTGTTAGAACATTTAAGGGCAATCAGTAAAAATGATAAAACTCATCCGGTTGCCCGCCATTTTCATGAGCATCACAAAAGCAATGCTAATCTTGTCAAATTTGCAGTCATTGACTGCGTCTCCCCCAATAAGAGAGGGGGTAACAGACTGCTGGAACATAGAAAATTGGAGTCCAAATTCATTATCAGATTCAACACCATGGTGCCCCATGGGTTGAATATGGACGAGGAACTGTCAGTGGCATTTACAATAAATTAAATTGTATCAAACAAATGTAAAGAATTTTGCTGCTAATAACTTTCTGATTGCTGTTTTTAGAATTCTGTGTGTTTTCTTCATAAACCACTTTTTTGGTTATGAAGATTTTAACAGGACTTTGCCTTTATCATCTTAGGTGTCACAGATGTACATACAAGATTGATTGATGAAGAACCATGCAGATGACCAAGAGAGCATTAGCCCACTGGGGCATTATCATGTTTGACCCAACTTTAATTTAATTTTATTTTGATGAACTATTTTGAGCTCACTCGAGCAGATATGGCCCACTATGGCAGTATTTTCTTCCATAAGCAATCACTGTTATATCATGAGTATGGTTCCCAATATTAAACACAATGAATATGAAGATACGATGTATTTCATAAATTGACCATGTTAAATCTGTTTAGCTCAGGTGATTAATAGGCTCTACAGAATTGTTGTCTTTTGAGACCGTAGGTTCGAGTCTCGGAGTTGCCGTATTTGTTTATATTTTATTTACATATAGTAAAGCATTTGGCAACTAATAATGAATTACTGGGATACAGTGCGAAACAAAATGATATACCGTATTTTCTGGCGTATAAGACGACTTTTTAACCCTTGAAAATCTTTCCAAAAGTTGGGGGTCGTCTTATACGCCGGTATCATTTAATAAGCAAGCGAATATAGCCCAAACCCTATATTTTAAAAGGAAAAGTAGGGGGTCGTCTTATACGCCAGAAAATACGGTAACTGGTTAAGGTACTAAAATGTGAGCTGTTGTTCATTGTTATTCATGTTACGGGTCGCAAGTATTCTAATGAAAGCGAATCTGGCATGGCGCTATCGTTATAATAATACGAATACCTAAAATGAGAATTATAAGATGTAGTAACATAACAGGGGTCCACTAACAGAACTTCCACCGGAAGCACTGCCTTTCGTGGTCGTTCTTACGGGGGTGGCAGAGCTGGAAGAGAACAAGCGGGAAGGATTTGCCCAGCTGAAGAATAAAATCATGCAGTGGCTGAGTATATACAGGCCAATTGCAAGTAACATCTACGGTGAAATAGTACATGTTCGCCGTCTTCCGTGGTTGGGTGGTAGACCTAAGGACATTGAGGGAGATGTGGTGGTAGTCAACTTCAGAGACCAAAACGCTGTCCATTACATACTAAATTGGCCTCCAGGCAATGCCAACAACTGCATTACCCCCCGTCCTTTAACGTATTTTTACCCAAGATCTATAGTGTTCCCGCCTCAATATCCACATAGACAAGCTCACTCTAACAATTATTTTCCAATCACACAGAACATAAGGAACACTTCATATGCGCACTACCCAGTACCAGCTCCTGATCCATATGGGTGGAATATTGTACCCCCCAGGTTCAATACAACTGCCCACAGGAGAATGGACCATCTAAAGCCTTTTACGCCACTGGAGACAACAAATAGGTTGAATATAGTAAATGGATTGGATGACTGTGATTGAAGTCCACAGAACAGAGGGGATGGGGGTGGTGGAACACATACCTTTAGCCCGGAGGGCACTGATGAGGAAGATGAGGTTGAGGGAGATCTCAGGGTTAATACCATAATTAGTGTAACACGTCCACCCGTGGGGGGGATCAATACAGCCTGTTATATTCGGCCAGAACGTGGTACTCCAGCATTACAAGATAAAGCCGTAAAATCATCACACGCCGACCTCCAAAATATAGAGACAGTTATGGTCTTGGGGGCCAACTTGTTTGATTCTGGGGAAACGTACGACCCAAACATCGACTTTATTAGAATGGGAGAAACAGCGATTGTTACAACTAAATACAGTGTAGGCACTGATAATCAAATAAGTAGTCCAACAGGAAAATAAAAGTAGTTGCCATGGGATTACATGATAGTCTTCAGAGGCCCATGGGGTCTATTGACCCCCCGGGATCTACCATTTTTCACGGGGAATCATGCCTACGGCGCAATCAGGCCCAAAGCGAACCACCCAACGTTCCGGGTGGACAGTTTTTAGTATCCTGGAACGTGGCAGGCCTCAGGAATAAGATGGCCTCCAGGGACTGGGCGAACTTTATTGACAACTATATGATAATTACTATGCAGGAAACCTGGGCAGTTGAACCCCAAAATAGACTAGGGTATCTACAATTTGCGATAGCCGCAACCCACTCTAATAAGGGAAGGCAAATGGGGGGTCTGACTACATGGGTCACGCAGGATGACAGATACACAACAACTCAGTGAGCAACTAATTCCAAAGATATATTGGTGGTAAAGCTCAAATCCCCAGCGTTTGGTGAATTAATAATTTTTAATGTGTATGCCAGGGGGAAACCGGGAGGGAAATTGTCAGAGACAGTCGAGGCACTGGGCCACTATGTGAGAACATGGAGGGGAATTGCAAACGTTTTAATATGTGGAGACTTTAATTGCTCCTTTGAGCCCTTGGACCAAAGTGACTTTGGAACTCACTGAGGCAGAAGATATCTGCTGGCAAATTCCCCCACTTAACATACCCCCAATAAAGAGGTGGACTCAAGCAGCTCTCCAACTCAAGACGTTCAGTCTTGAGTGTGGGCTTAGAGCGGTAAATGGGAGAACACGAGGGGATAAGCAGGGTAATCCCACATTTAATAATAGTTTGAGTACAAGTAGAATAGATTACATCCTAGTGAACTTGGAATTTTGGTCTTCCATATGTGACATGACCATCATCCAAAGAATAGAGAGTGATCATAACCCACTCAGCCTAGAGATACAGCTCCTTAAGGGTCAGGGAGAAGTCGAAACAGATACAATGGGTGACATTGTCCTGGCAAACGATACACGGCGGCTGAGATGGGCTGAGTGTTTGGGTAATTCTCACTCTATTACAGAAATGGACGCCCTGGTAATGGGCGCTACTGCCGATTTACAGGGTTATTCATCCAAGGACGATTATGAGATTAGGGTGGCTCATATTTAAGCATGGGCGGATCTAGCGGATCTCGCGTACGCGAACTTGCGGATTTACGGATTCGCAATCCGCGAAGATCCGCGAACTCTAGCGGATTTGCGGATTTTCCCGTTTTTTGTGTTGGCGCGCGTTCGCGCCGATTTTGGGACAAGTTCGCAATTGCGAACTTACTTTTCGGCTCGCAACGGCCGCGACTATGTTGTTTCTACGTCTGGTTTATCATCACAGGTTCACAGCACCCTCTGTTTCACCACTGCCACCCTCTGGGACACCCATGCCACCCTCTGGTACATCCTCACTGCCACCCATTAGGTTTATTTATCACTGTAGATTATGGTGGTTGAAAAAAGCAAGCACACCTGCCCTTCTTCAACTGCCATCAATTAATTTGTGTTTCATTAATGTGTCAGTAATTTTGAAAGTTCCAGTCTGGCTGGCACCTGCTTCCTTCCTTATCTGTAATTTGCTTTTTGTTGCAGTGAAATTTTTTTTTCACAGGACCTTTATGGTGTACTTGTAGCTATTCTATGAGCCTGCTGTTTGGGTCATAGCAGGGTCATAGAATAGTTGCAAACTCTGGAGGGGCCCATCAGGAAGCACTACCTTGAATGTTACTAATGTTAAGTTTGAACTTTTGCACCTGCTCATTGCTTTCAGTTTAGCTAAAATCGTTTTTTTCTGCAATTTCGCGCGTTTTTTGGGGCGCGAATCCGTGCGAGATCGATTTCGGAAGCCGCGAATACGTGCGAATACAAAATTGTTTTTTTTGCGACGTGTATGTTCGCGTGATCTTGCGCGTGTTCGCGAGGCGCTTCTAGCTATACGTTTGCCAAGTTACCCTATCGGTCGTACACGGGCGCGGCCATCTTGTTGGCGTGACGTAATTCCGTTTCCGCCCTCTATGTGTAATCTCGCAAAGTGTGCTGCTCGCTAGTACAATTTCGCGCGTACTCGCAAGGAAAATCTCGCGCGGACTTACCCATGCGGTCGTGAACGGGCGCGGCCATCTTGTTTCTCATTCATTGCTATGGTTCTGGGCATGCTTTCTCTATCCTCTCTCAATCTCTGCCATCCTTTCCTTGTTTGAAGTTTTTTTGATCTAATTTTACTTATTATCTATCCCTCTATTTTTCTAGCTCTATATTTTTGTGTTTTCTGCAGCTTTTAGTTACTTTTAAACTACTTTTTTAAACTCTTTTCTTTTCTTCTTCACTATTCTATTTCTTGTTTATCATTTAACTCTATTTCTGCCCAGACCATGGTAAAGGGAGCCGGGAAGCACCCTGAGAAGGGGAAGGGTCCCGCACCCCGTGCCCGGCTCCCGTGCGGGCGTTTAAGGGGGGAGCAAGTGGTCCCGAGGGAGATCTTCAGCGCGGAGGAAGTGTCGGCACTGATCTTCCACGTCCAGCGCCGCCTCCCCAAGACGATCCTGGGAGGCGGCAAGATCGCGACTGGCTATGGCATCCGGGAGCGTCGCAAGCGGTGGGAGAAGGTGTGCCGGGCCATGTACAAGATCTCTGGGGTCCGGCGCACATATAACCAGGCCACCCACCGCTGGACCGATGTCATGTACCGGGAGCGGGACTTGCTGGACGCGCTCGGCGTAGAGGTCCCCGGGCTTGGTGAGTAGTAGTAGTAGTACATTTACTACTCTGTTTTATCCTGCTCTGTTATTTGCAAATCTTTGTTCTTTACCAAGAGCAATAATGCTGCCGATTACATTGAGGTAAATTATATTTCAAAATCTTCTATGCATTTCAGGTGCACTGCTCTCCTTCTCAGTAGCCTTGCTTGCTACTATGCTTCTTTGTTTTGTATGTTGTGTTCAGAAGCATTTCATTGGCCTGAGAAATTATGTATGAGTGTAGTGTAAAGAAAAGAACTGCGTAATGCTAGACAGTAAGGGTCATATTTTCAATTACCGGCGCATCCCTGCAAAGTAGCAGGGATGCGGCAGTAATTGTGTGCCATGCCACCACCACCCATTGGCCCAAAACGTCACAGAAGCCTTACGCATCTGTGCCGTAAAGGCAGCGCATTGCTGGAGTTGCGTGCCAACGATGGCGCAGCTCCAGCAATGCTCTGGGGTACCCATTCTCCCCAATGCTGCATCAAGCCGTACGTCGGCTTCAAGCGCGCAGGGTTTGAGTCATGCATCATTGTCCTAAAAGTGACTGATTGACATCTTGTAGATTTCCCTCAGCCACTTTTAGGATTCGTTCCTGCGCAGGTACGCCCTCCCTTGCGCCGGAACGCCCCCTGATGGCGCAGGGCTTTACAACGTGATGCATCGCCCATATGCCCATACGTGTTTTTTTTTAATATATACGCCGCACCAACACCATGGCGAGTCTTTTGTTCTGCCGCTGCGTCACAAAAGGCACGCAACAATGGAGGAAAATGAGCCGCAACTTCCGCAAGGGACTTCTAAATCAGCCCCAACAGACTGAAGTCCAGTCCTTCCTTTAGACACATGGCTATAAGAAGAAATAGTGGCGGTGGTGGCGGGTGGATTGATAGTTTGAGTATTCACTGATCTGCAAGCAGGATGGACTTTGTCTGTCACTTCGCGTGCTGCGCACTGCTGCCTGCAGTGCCAGGCCTAGGCAAACCTCTTTAGTAGTCTGTTTATTGAGTTACATAGGAACTTTCTAAGTCAACGTTCCGCAAATCAGGCAATACGAATAACGTAGTATACCACATGAGATAGATCCCGTGGAATAGTGGTCTATCTATTTGCTATTTTTCCAAAATATTTTGTTATTGTTCTTTTGAAATGTTTGATTTGGTTGAAAAATCTCATCCATGTTTTCTGGTTTTTCTTTCTTTCATGTTGTACATCAGCTCCCCCCAAGGGCAAGAGGACACAGGAGGAGGGTGCTGAGGATGCAGGCCAGGATCGGGCAGGCGAGGGCTCCTTTGCTGGCCCCAGTAAGTTTACATTTTAATAAACAGTACCTATTTTTTCCTAGCGTTCCTCATTCGATTTTTTCTAAATCGTCTTTGATCTTCTTGTAGACTGGATATAAATTCTTATCCTGCCTCGAATATGACTCCCTGTGGTATTACTAGACTATTCTTATTAGTCTGTCTGTGTAGCTAACTAAGATTGGACATTTGGCAATTCCATTGGACTCCCATTATATTCAGCAATACCTCTATGCACTGTCTCCTTACTGACTAGATAGTGTGGCAGAGTCATTCAGCTCCCGAAGTCACCGATTATAGATCCCCAATGATCTCTAGATTATCGTACGCAGGACAAGAGAGTAGTACGGAGTCACAGCACAGTCAAGAAGTGTCAGAGGCACTCATGCTTGCAAAAATTCCAAAACCTTTAGCTCATCCACTCTAGTCTAGAGGAACAAAAACCACAGAGTCTATTTAAGTTTAAAAGCTTTATTAAAAGTAAACACATTTATTAAAATCTACTTTGTCATAAAACTATTTAACTGAAAACGGAAAAGTGGTTAGTGCTGACGATTAATTGGACACATTTCTTGTGGTCGAGCCGAGCTCTCACCTTGTTTGAACTTGATCCTGGTCGTGTTCTTAGGAGTCAAGCTTCTGTCTGTTAGGAGAAAAAGTGGTGCGTGTTAAAAATCAAAAGCAAGCATTCATCAGTTGTGCATAAAAGTGCAGCAAGACAACAGCCTTCCCTGGAAAATGGGACATTTTTACTATGGAGTAGACAGTCACAAATTATTACATTGTATTCTGTTTTTTTAACATTTCTCCTAGACCAAATATTATATAGTAGTGAGTGGTGTATTCTAACATTCTTAAATGTACTTTGTAGGTGTAACATCTGGTGACGGGGCCAGCGCGGAGGTGGCTGTGTTGGGCGAGGACTCGAAGGCCTCTGGGGAGGAGGCGGTGCAAGAGCCGGCGGACGGTCCTGTGGGGGATCAAACGGTGGTGGCGGAAACAGGTAAGCTATATATTCCTTACTTATTGAGATTGAAGACTGCATAGTGTGCTTTCTGCACGGGTGTATTACAAATCAACCAGGTAGTAGCCTCCTCGAAATGTACTCCGACTTAGCTGTGAAGTTTTTGGTGAGAAGAATCCCAATAAGTTCTTAGACGAACGTGATGGATGGGATGAACGAAAAGCGAAAGAAGGGTGTAAGTAAGTGGGACGCGAACTTGTATGATGGCTGGCAAAGAAGAACGATATGTGTTTGCTTGGCCCCCGAGGTGGCTGGGAAGGAAAGAATATGGTATGGTGCATGGCTGGGTCAATGATGAAGCAAGGATGGGTGGAAGGACAGCAGCATGGGTGGGTGAAACAGAAACTGTATGTGTGCGTATACTTTGACTGAATGGATGCCTGGAGCATGGTATTCTCTGACTCTTAGATAGCACATGTGTATCTAGAGAGAGTAGATGGTCGCCAGGTGAAGTAAGTGTTACCTTGAAGAGCATGTACCACCGCACCCGCACGTCCGTTCCAGTGCAGGGAAGGCAAGGAAAAGAAATTGTAAATGTGTCCAATACTACCATGAATAGTAGCAGTACTTTGTATTGCGTTTGCAATCACAGCATATATCTGGTTATTACGGTGGACACTCCGTACCTCTCTTAATAACTTTAGTTTACTTGTAGTACGTCATTCATGTGTGGGTGTATCACTGTTCACTCAATATTAAGCAAAGCACCTAAAGTCATCTCATCTGTCATTAAATACGTCCCATGTGAAGTGATAGATAATCAAATTAGTTAGCTTCTTCATTTTCCTTTTCTAGTACTCATTTGCACTGTAGGGTGAAAGGTAAATTAATTAAGCAGTAGCCCTTGTAACAGAGTATTCTCAGTGCCACCCGTAATAGAAAAGTAATAGCTTCACCACCTGCATGTACTGGACCGGTACAGTAACGCAAGTCTGTCTCACTCATCATGGTGTGCAACTTTTTTTCTCGGGTGCAAGTTCACTGTGCTGTCCATGTCATTCTGCCGGCTTGCATAAGATAACGTACCAATTTCCCTAAACAAGAGAGAAGAAGAAGAATAAGACTGGTGTACTGTCATAGTCGACTGTAATGGAAGTCCATAGTGGTCGTAGAATTTGTTCATTAAACTACCACTAATGTTAGAGCAAGGATGCAGAAGTGGGAGGTTACATAGATACTGTCCTCAATAGTTATGTACTGTGCTTTCAATTTGCTACTTGTACTCTGTGACCCAACTTTCGGCTCAATCACTTTGTGTTATTAATAAGGAGCATTGGTTACAGACTATGTCTTTCTTTCTTCATATAGTTGCTCCTTCCAAATCAACAACAAGGAGGGAGCAGGCTAGATTGGCCCGGCAACGGAGGCTGGAGGCCACTGTCGCCGAATATCGGCGGCTGGTGGCCCTGGAGGAGGAGGAGGACACGCAGTCGAGCGGGGCAACAACGACATCCTCGACTGTGACCACTGCATCCTCCTCCGTGACTAAGCCAGCGGGACCGAGCCGGGCTAAGAAAGACGACCGCCACCGCCAAGCAACCGAAATACCAGCTGCCCCCCACAGGAGCTGCAAGGACCGCCAACGCCGCCTACGAGTCCGCATGTCCAACCTGGAGCAGGAGGTCCTAAGGTATAAGAACTTGGTTAAGGGCCTCCGCTCCGAGCTTGCCACCCTCCGCAAGGAGTATGATGCCCATGCCGCATCATGCACCAGCACCAGCACCCTCCAGTAGTGGAGTGTCCCTTGCCCTTTTTTTATAGACTTTTGGGGGGTGGGATTTGGGAGTTGGGATCGTTTTGGGAAGTTTCAAAGACAATCGTTGGGGTTAGGGTGGGTGAGGGAGATTATTTTGTTAGGGCTAAATAAATATATTTTTAAACTTTATCTGACCATACCTGTTTTTTACTGCTTTTCAGTCTGGTGGGTGGGGGGCGGGGGTGTAACAGTAACTTTGTTTTCCTGAACAGTCGTAGGACTTTAGTAGTACAACCGTCAATCTCTTGTCTACTCCGAAATAATACTCCATTATACTACCTCCCACCAAACGCTTATCTTACCTGTAATTTATGTTAGAAATTAGGGCTAGGCCCAGGGCTGGCTCCAGGTGAAATGGGGATTAACGTTGTCAATCCTGGGCGGGTGACATTTCCTCATTGCGGTGGTACTAGTGGTGTGACACAGTGGCAGTTGCATGCCTATGGAAAAAAAGAAAACGAAACCTTGTTTGTCCTCCTTACTGTAGCATTACAACGGTTACGGTACGATCGAGAAAATAGCAGGTGACAGTACACTAGAACAGTGCCATAATGTAGCCTAACAAATGGTAAAGTATTTGCTTGCAAGTATAACTAGTACTTGCGTTGAATTTATTTGACATTGGCTACTACTACTAGAAGATATAGTACTGAAGCTGAGTAAGTCTCGAAGATACCCTTGTATTCCTTCACCAGCCTGTTGATATGACCTTATCCTCCCCAGCAAGTGTGTGGAATTATTGATGTCATTTTAGTCAGACATCAAGCAAAACAACACAGCCCGGGGGAAGAGGGTTAGGGTTTGTAAAATGGATGGGAATGGGGGTTTCTTTTTGGGTAGGTTTTGTTGAGAGAAGAAAAAAAAAGCAGAGCATGGACAAACAATAATTGAAGATACAGACAATCTTTGGTTACAAACTAAAGGTAAGCACATGCAGTCACACTCATAGAATAAAAGACAACAATGGATACTGTATCTGTATTGCGTATGTTGTTGGAGTTGTCCTGTTGAATTTGGTAAGTAAGTTGCATGCAGCAAACAATTCCTCTTATTGGCGGCACTCCTCCATTCCAGCTGACGCTTCGTCCATCAATGTGGTGACCACTGACAGAAGACACCCTGTCCACTGCCTGCCTGGCGGATGTTGACTGAAACCCGGCCTGTAATTATTGAACGGAAAACAGGAAGTGCTATTACAATACCACTGATAAATAAATAAAAGGTATGTACGCTGTGTGGTTCAAAAAGTGACACTTTGATTTCCCTAATAGACAGTACAATATTTTTGAAATTGCGTGCTCTGTCTGAGTCACCTTTTTAAGGATCAATAAGTATGGCCAAAATATTATAGCGGATCTTTCCCCTCAAGGTAGGTGTACTACTGTGTTTTAGAACAAAATTTGACCTTCCCAGCAATGCTCCCACCAAGACCCTTACTAAAGCCAGTCGCAAAAATGTAGAAGAACCCCAATCATATCTCCAAAAACGATGCCTAGCAGAAAAATGGTTACAAAACGTACTTTGAAAGTAACAGTAGGCCCAAATACAGACCGTGGATTGTATTCAAACCACTTGCAAGCAAGCAAAAGTATCCATAGCCAGCATCGCTCCAACAGTGCTCTACAACAACAGAACTGCGTTGCAATAGAACCCCCCGAAACACATGCAATCCTGCTGCTAGGGCTAACCCTAACGAACCCTAACTTACAAAACGTGCCAAAACTGGTGTTTCCTTATGGATTTTGTCCAACAAACTTCTAGCCGGTATGAGACCTTCCCAGGAATGCCCCAGGCAAGACCCGCCAACCCACCCGCAAAAAAACACCCGACACAACACCCCCAAACAGCGAAAAAGCTAAATCTCATACTTACAATGTCTCTCGGCCTTCGGTCCAAATGCGGCGCTGTGCAGCTAGGTCATCATCATCATCAATCATCATAACTCCTGTTTTCCACCACGGATTTCCTGAAAAGCAAATGCAATCAAGATTAGACTGTCGCAGCAGTGCTTCGACAGAGACCCCGGCCGCAACCCACCCACGAACAGCAGGAAGCCCCCCAAAACGCTACATTGAGCAAGATGTCAGAAGAAATAGCAAAAAAAAGGCTGTTCCTTATGGATTTTGTCCAAAACACTTCTATCCGGTATTAGACCTTCCCAGGAATGCCCCAGGCAAGACCCGCCAACCCACCCGCAAAAAAACACCCGACAACACCCCCAAACAGCGAAAAAGCTAAATCTCATACTTACAATGTCTCTCGGCCTTCGGTCCAAACGTGGCGCTGTGCAGCTAGGTCATCATCATCATCAATCATCATAACTCCTGTTTTCCACCACGGATTTCCTGAAAAGCAAATGCAATCAAGATTAGACTGTCGCAGCAGTGCTTCGACAGAGACCCCGGCCGCAACCCACCCACGAACAGCAGGAAGCCCCCCAAAACGCTACATTGAGCAAGATGTCAGAAGAAATAGCAAAAAAAAGGCTGTTCCTTATGGATTTTGTCCAAAACACTTCTATCCGGTATTAGACCTTCCCAGGAATGCCCCAGGCAAGACCCGCCAACCCACCCGCAAAAAACGACCCGACAACACCCCCAAACAGCGTAAAAGCTAAATCTCATACTTACAATATCTCTCGGCCTTCGTTCCAAATACAGCGCTGTTCAGCTAGGTCATCATCATCAATCATCATAACTCCTGTTTTCCACCACGGATTTCCTGAAAAGCAAATGCAATCAAGATTAGACTGTCGCAGCAGTGCTTCGACAGACACCAAAAATTACCCACAAACACCCGGAACCCCGCCAAAGAGCACCTCAAAGGCAAGCAAGTCAGCAAAAACGGCAAGAAATTTCCACCTCATATTTGGTCCAAAACACTTTTGTCCATTATTAGAGCTTCACAGCAATGGGCCCAAATCCGTCAACTCACCCGCAAAGAAGTACAACACCCCCACAAGTGCTGAGTCTTTCTTCATTGGGCGTAATCCAGCACTCTGCTTGGAGGGAAATCGCAGTCTGGAGGAGGAGGATAGAGGAGCATGTTCTTCAGAACTTGTGAACCTGAGGAATGTAGACTGCGGCACCTTCAAATCAATAAGCAAACAAGTGAAGACAGTTCTGATGATGGTCTTGTTTTTGGGATTAGGTGATTAAAGTTTGAATTAAATTAACTGTGCAAAACAAAGAAAGAGAGACACAAAGCACACAGGAATAAAAGTGAATAAGGACGAAAAAGAAAGTTCTTGATTGATTGTCTCATTTTCAGGGCTCGGTGTCAGGGAATAAGAACAAGATTTCGTCATCATACTCTGCGAATTCAGGCTGGATGAGGTCAGTGCCACCGAACAGAGAAAAAATCCCCTCATCTACGTTGCTGTCCTCCTTGTCTTCATGCGGCGTGCTTTCTCGTACTTTGTAATCTGGTGGTATGAGGTGCTGATTCATCTTGATCATTGTCAGCCGCTCCACATTTTTGGGCGAGAGGCGGCTCCGTTTGGGAGTTACAATGCCACCAGCAGCACTGAAAACACGTTCAGAAGACACACTTGCGAGTGGGCAAGACAAATAGTTTATAGCCAGGTTGAAGAGCTGTGGCCACAATTGTTTTTTGCCATGCCAATACTGCAATGGCTCATCATTAAGGAAGACCTCTGTTGAGTCATTCAGATAGTCCTGCACCATCGACTCAAGGTCATCAACTGTTCCTCCACTTTGCTTACTTTTTGCTGTGCCTGTGACATTTTTTCGAGAACCATACCCCACCAAACTTAGCCAATCCTCCTCCGCAGCCACTGTTAGTGTTGTCATTGTGTGTGGTGCAGATGATCCAGTTGCCGGTGTCTTTAACGGCTGAGAGGTCACTTGTGCCCCAGCCACAGGTGCAGAAGTGGATTCTTGTGACTGCGGATGGCCTGCTGATGCTGATGCTGATGTACTGGCTTCTCCTTCAATAACCTGCCATTCTTTTTCAAACCTCTTGGCTGACAAGGCTAACTAATGTTTGTACTTTTGAACATCTGCATCAGCAAAAGGAAAGAATGCTTCGCCTGCCAGCGCCTTTTTGTAGCGTGGATCCAGAATAGTAGCACAAATGTAATGCTGATCTGACTTGATGTTTTGAAGACGTTCATCACCACGTAGGCGATCTAATAATTTCTCAGACAAAATGAAATGTTTTTTTTTTTTTCATCTTTTTCAAACTCAGAAGACACCGCCATCAGTTGGTGCTCCAGCATGCACAACAATGGGATAGCTTTTCCCAAATTACAGTCCTCCTGGCTGACTGCACGCGTGAAGAACTCAAAAGGACGAAGCATGTCTGTCAGGCTTTTAACTATGTCCCATTGCGCCGCACTCATCCGCAGGTCCTCCTTCTGAGATGTAGCCTCTGTGAAGAAATAGTGATCGAGTACCGTATACTGCTCATACAGACGCTCAAGCATGTAGAAGGTTGAGTTCCAACGTGTTGCCACCTCCTGGATGAGTGCTTTCACTGGCATTCTACGTTGAAGTAGCAGTCTCCGCAGATGCTTCCGGGCCTTAAAAGAATGGCTGAAATGGTTGCACATTTTGCGGCAGGTGGCCATTACCTCGAACGCTGGACTCTGTTTATCACTCAAGAATTTTTGAACTACCAGGTTGATACAGTGCGCCAAACACGGCACTCTAACATGGTCACCCATGAACATGGCCTTAACTACATTGGCGCCATTATCCGTGGAAACATAACCAATCTTGCGTTTTAGGGGGGATAGCATTGTCAAGACCTTTTTGTTAAACTCTTCCAAAAGGTTTTCTGCTGTGTGACTTTTCTCCAAGCCAAACATGGCTAGTGTTGCATGTTTCCGAGCAGCTTTGAAAACTTGGTCCGGGTCAACACCTGCGTTTAGCTTTGCTTTAACACCTGAAAAAGAGACCCAGTGTGCAGTGATGCACATGTAATCATCGCCTGGGCCACTGGTCCACATGTCTGTTGTCAGATGTATTGTGTGAACAGCACTCTTCTGCAAAGCTGCCCCAATCGCCTGCAGCACATCTTCATGTAGTGCTGGAACCGCAACTCTGGCAAAATAGAACCGGCTCGGAACCTTCCATTTAGGGCAGAGCGTTGCCACTAATTCAAGAAAACCTACCGCTTCTACAAAAGAAAAAGGTAGAAGGTCCACAGCTAGCATTTTAGCCAGCTTAGTGTTATACAGACGCGTCAGTGGGTGGTTGCGTTCATATGGCACGTCTGAAGTAAGCATTGTTCTAATGTTGCCCTGGACCAAGCATTTACGGGCTGATAATGACTTCGTTGACCCAATTTTGCTCGCTGGTGAACTTTTGTGCGTTGGTGTCTCACTCGCTCCAACACTCTTAGTGTGCCTCACATTGGGTGTGCTGCTGACAGGGGTACTGGGTGTAAGGGAAGTCTTTGACACGTCTTCTTCCTCCTCGTCATCATCAGATGAAACATCAACGTTTCCTTGAATTTGCCCTTTCTTGATCGCATCTAGGTGCGCAAACCATCTGACAGTGTGCTTTCTCTCAAGATGACCTCTCTGGCCGCCGGTACCATAGTTGGTACCTGACTTACCACGACTAACTGCAAGCTTACAAAGGGTACAAATGGCAAACTTTGGATTTTTTGGAGAAACAGTAAAGAAGTCCCAAACTGGGGACTTGAAGTGTCTGTGGGACCTGGAGGAGGCGGCGATACTGGTGGTGGTGGTCATGAAGCTAATGCCAGATGAAGTGGAGGATCTGGATTGCCCAACTTTTGTACGTTTTGCACTTTCACCGCCACTAATTAAGGTCGAGGTTGACGGAGGTCTCTTCTTGCCAGAAAGAAATATGGAAGCGGGACGAGTTGGTGTACTACTTAACTCCAATGATTGTGGTGTTTCCACTGCCTCCTCATCGACAACATCATCATCATCATCACGCTGAGCAGCTCTTCGGGCTAGGGTCAAAATGTCTGTTTGCTGCATGCCCGCTGGGGCTGCAGTGACCTTTATGATGACTGGGTCATCGTTGGCAGAGTCTTCATCAGCAGCAGTATCCGCCACTTCTTGTTGAGCCTCATCACACTCCATAACTCTGAGACTTTGGACGAGCTTCCTTTTACGCTTAACTACCTTTGTTGGATCATGGTGTGCCTCACTCTCAGACGGCTGTGGTGCTGGTTCCCAAGTTTGATCCGTATCATCAGAAGGAGGTGTGCTTGAAGAGGATGTAGACACCACCCTTGATCTCTTCCTTGCTAGGGGTGCGGAAGACAATGAAGGATCATCAGGAGGAGTGGCTTCCTCAAATGATACCTCGCCTTGATTGTCGATTTCCTGATGTGCCCCTACTTCGGGAGGAACAACTATTGTGGGCACATGTGACCCTCCATGCACCTCTGCTTGCGCATCTCCTTGCGCTGCCTCTCCTTCCACATGTACTTGGGCTTGTACTTGCACATGTGATTGTTGTTGCGGCTGTGGTTGTTCA
Source organism: Lissotriton helveticus (assembly GCF_964261635.1). Taxonomy (NCBI): domain Eukaryota; kingdom Metazoa; phylum Chordata; class Amphibia; order Caudata; family Salamandridae; genus Lissotriton; species Lissotriton helveticus. The sequence goes on along the minus strand of NC_136067.1, from coordinate 763,867,003 downwards.
ACACTCGTCAGATGAGCTACAACAACCTGTGTTGATTGAGGGACATTGCTGCTGCTTTCTTGCGATGAGCCAACATCACTGGTCGATGGTGATTGAAGAACTATACTGGCTGCCTCTGCAGCACTCAAGGGCTTGGACTTAAGTTGGCGTGGTGGTGGTGGTGGCACTGAGCCCAATGGAGCGGGGGTGCTGCTGCCAGCTTGGTCCCCAGCAGATCCCGCTGCTGCTGCTGCAGGCATACTTTTTTTTTACTCCCAAAAAAAGGGGCGGGCGGCACACCAGTGTCCTTGGTAACTTGCTTCTTCTGCTCCTTACTGGCACCTTTCTTGCTAGAGGAGCTACGGGTTACTTTTTTTGGGGCCATCGTCTTCAGAGCAGGTCAGCAGGCAGCAGTTGCACGAGTTGCAGAGGGTTATGTGTCCAGACGTGACGTCGCGTGACGTTATGCTGCACACACCGCTGCAGGACTTCTTCCTGGCACTGGTGGTTCTCTTGAGTCTTCTTGTGCACCTAAAAGCAATGGAAGACAGAGGAACATCAGTTCAGTTATACACCCCAAAAAATCGACAAAACACAGAAAAATGAGCACAATCCCATGCCATCCATGATGTTTACATTGAAGACACCCCACAGAAAGACTAGGGACATGCAAGTATGCAACACTCACTACCCCTGGGCATAATGGATGAAAAGTAGGCAAAATAAGTGCAGGCCTCAGACACTGCCTCTCCTCAAAATGGCCCCTTACACCCCAAGCACATGTTGCCTGTTCCAGCCAGCACTCAAGATGGCCACAACCACCACCCACATGGCCAGTCCACATCAACAGTACACCCCCAAAAAACAGAAAAACAGCCAGAAATCACCACAATCCAATGCCATCCATGATGTTTACATTAAAGAGAGTGAGACCACACCACAGGCACACTCAGTCCATGCACCACCACCCCTGGGCAAAAGGCCACACCAGCAGCCCCCCAAAAATGACAAAAAACAATACAATAAGCACAATCCCAGCCCATCCATGGCCTCAATTATGTTTAAATTCAAGAAGACACCCCACAGAAAGACTAGGCCCATGCAACACTCACCACCCCTGGGCAAAGGGCCCCACCAGCAGGCCCAAAATAACGACAAAAAACAATAAAATCAGCACAATCCCAGGCCATCCATGGCCTCAATGGTGTTTAAATTCAAGAAGACACCCCTCAGAAACACTAGGCCCATGCAACACTCACTACCCCTGGGCATAATGGATGAAAAGTAGGCAAAATAAGTGCAGGCCTCAGACACTGCCTCTCCTCAAAATGGCCCCCTTACACCCCAGCACATGTTGCCTGTACCAGCCAGCACTCAAGATGGCCACCACCACCACCCACATGGCCAGTCCACATCAACAGTACACCCACAAAAAACTGAAAAACAGCCAGAAATCACCACAATCCAATGCCATCCATGATGTTTACATCAAAGAGAGTGAGACCACACCACAGGCACACTCAGTCCATGCACCACCACCACCCCTGGGCAAGCAAAAGGCCACACCAGCAGCCCCCCAAAAACGACAAAAAACAATAAAATAAGCACAATCCCAGCCCATCCATGGCCTCAATTATGTTTAAATTCAAGAAGACACCCCACAGAAAGACTAGGCCCATGCAACACTCACCACCCCTGGGCAAAGGGCCACACCAGCAGGCCCAAAAAAACGACAAAAAACAATAAAATCTGCACAATCCCAGCCCATCAATGGCCTCAATGGTGTTTAAATTCAAGAAGACACCCCTCAGAAACACTAGGCCCATGCAACACTCACTACCCCTGGGCATAAGGGATGAAAAGTAGGCAAAATAAGTGCAGGCCTCAGACACTGCCTCTCCTCAAAATGGCCCCCTTACACCCCAAGCACATGTTGCCTGTACCAGCCAGCACTCAAGATGGCCACCACCACCACCCACATGGCCAGTCCACATCAACAGTACACCCCCAAAAAACAGAAAAACAGCCAGAAATCACCACAATCCAATGCCATCCATGATGTTTACATCAAAGAGAGTGAGACCACACCACAGGCACACTCAGTCCATGCACCACCACCACCCCATGGCAAGCAAAAGGCCACACCAGCAGCCCCCCAAAAACGACAAAAAACAATAAAATAAGCACAATCCCAGCCCATCCATGGCCTCAATTATGTTTAAATTCAAGAAGACACCCCACAGAAAGACTAGGCCCATGCAACACTCACCACCCCTGGGCAAAGGGCCACACCAGCAGGCCCAAAAAAACGACAAAAAACAATAAAATCTGCACAATCCCAGCCCATCCATGGCCTCAATGGTGTTTAAATTCAACAAAACAGTTGTATCATGCACCCATAACCAACCCTGGTCCTACTGGATACTGTGGCTACCCACAATATAATTTATTTAATTTTCTGAAAAAGTTCAAAAATTGTACTTGCAGCAACTGTAATGCCCCAAACAAACTTACTTGTGAAAGTTGATTTCTAATCCAAAAGTGATCCAAAGACAGTCAAAAAGGCCTCAAATCCAAATATCCAGCAGCACCCACAAAAAGTAATCCTTCCAGCTCCAGATCCAAATGAAAGTGACCAGGAGATGGACAAAGCACTGGGAGGAGCCTGCTGGACAGGAACAGGAAGTTGGAGACTGTGGGGCACTTCCTTCCTCCCCCCCCCCAAAATGGACTCCTTGCAAAAAAAAAGGCCATGCAAATGTCAACCTGAGGAGTGATTCTGATAAAAATCATAATTTTCTGAAGGTTTATCCTGTTTGCTGGTGATTTTCTTGTGCGAAATTGCAAAATCTCTATTTCGCAAGTGCGAGATTGTTCCTTTCCGCCGCAACTACGTGTTCGCAATTGCGAACTCTCGCGAGGTGTGCTGTGCAAGGTGGCAAGCCGCGAGTACGTATTCGCGGGCGACAAACTCCCGCGGGAACACGCAGCAAGATCTAAAATGGCGCGTCACTCGCAAAGAAAAACAACTCGGCAAACGCTAAAATGACGGAAAGTGAACGCCGTGCACCACGCCGCGCGCCGCAACCAAGCAAAAAATCCGCCGCGAGCGGATTCACGGATTTTCGACAAATTCGCGAGCGTTCGCGGATTGCGAATTTGCCGAAAATCCGAAAAATCCGCGAGCGGAGCGGATTTTACGCCCATGCTTACTCATATTCACACGACCCTTTTTTTAAAACTTGGCACATTTTTTAGTAAGTCAAGAAAAAATCCTTTGCGTAAAGGTAGACGGAAACCCGATTCATGGTACGACAAAAACTGTAGGTTAGCATATAAATCCCTAGCTCTAGCGGTGCGAACCACTGATAGGGAGGCGAAACAGGGCGCTAGGCGACACTATAAAAAGATACAACAAGAGGCAAAAAAAGCTTGGGACAATAATTATTGGGATGAATTATATGAGGCCAGTAAGTCCAGAGACATGACTGGTTTCTGGGACCTAGTGAGATGGGGCAAGGGGAATCAAAAACCGCAGCCCGAAAATTCTGTCCCTCCAGAATGCTGGATATCGCATTTCAAGTCCCAGTTTGCTAATACAAATAGCGCACCTATAGATGCTCTGGATTTTATTAGTAATTATACACCTACAACTACACTAGTGTTCAGTCGGAGAGACGTTGAATGTGCTCTCAACTCAATACCAAGAGGAAGAGCCCCGGGCCCAGACAAAATTCCAGCAGACCTTTTTTTACATAGTAAAGAGGTCTGGGTCCCGTACATAGAACTGTTGGCAAATGCCATTGCAAGGGGCTCGACCTTGCCGGAACTATGGAGGGGAGCCGAAATAATACCAATTTTTAAAAAAGGGGACCGTGCCGATCCTGCGAACTATAGGCCAATCAGCCTAATAGCATGTATTCAAAAGGTTGTGGCCAGGATGGTACTTCTCAGGATCCAGAATTGGATAGAGGATTCGGGGTCATGTCCACGCTTCAGGCTGGCTTCCGCCCCTCTACCAGCACAGTGGATCAAGTTTTTAGGTTTTCAACAATATACTGGAAATGGGTTATTCTTGGGGGTGGCACACTATATGCAGCATTTGTCGATTTGAAAGCGGCATTCGACCTCGTGTCACGAGATAGGCTGTGGCGAGCGCTCTACGAGCAAGGCATGCCAAATGAACTCCTCGCAGTTCTGATCAAATTCCACGAAAACAAATACGCGCAGGTCAGGTGGGGAAACCAGAGCAAAGTCACAGACAGATTTCCAACAGAAAGGGGTGTCAGACAAGGGTGCGTATTGGCACCAACATTATTTACGCTATACATTAACCGGGTCATAGATTATTATAGGGATGCACATACAGACGCACCAAAACAAAATGGCATCCCAGTCCCCCTGTTAATGTTTGCAGATGACACCCTTTTAATCTCTAAAACACAAGAAGGGCTCCAGAAAGCAATCGGGTGTTTTGAAAAATTCTGTAATGACTATGGCCTAGTTATTAACGTGTCTAAGATGAAATTTATGGTAATGCACAGGCACAGGAAAATATGGGGCAGAGTTTTCATGAATGGTGAATTGTTAGAACCGACAGACAGCTTTAGCTATTTGGGTATTACATTGGGATCTCGGCTAGAGTGGAAGCCACATATGTCTTACCTAACAACCAAACATGCACAGTTGGCAGGTGTTTTACTGAGAGAGTTTAAGTCCTCAGCCACAAAACCAATAGCCCCAGCACTTAAAATATATGACACAAAAGTGAGATCTTCTATGTTATATGGGGCAGAATTGTGGGGGGTTTCTGATGTCACGGCTTTAAAAAATGCACAAAATAAATTTTTGCGATGCATAACAGGGCTCCCACAATCAACACCAATTGTACCTCTGTATATGGACTTGGGCTGTCGCAAAATACAGGACATATCTAGCTTCAGACCAATTGCCTATTGGAGGAGACTATGGGTCACGCCTGAACTCTCTCATTACGCTTTAGCGCTTCTGGAAACACGAAATATGGACTCTGGGGGTAAAATATTGTGGTTCAGAAAGGTCAAATCTTTACTTAAGGCCTTAGGGATGGGGGAACTATGGGAAAAACCTGAGGAGAACACCTTCCCATACAAACAAACTTTAAAAGAGGCTTACTGGGCACACGTAACCCAAGAGGAGTTCCAGAAACATACTGCCCCATCGCTCACTAGGGTTTTTTTGGAGCAGAAACATATTCCTGTGTATGAGAGATATTGGGACCTCATCACAATACCACATGACAGGAAACTGTTCCATCAGTTTAGGGCAGGAACCCTTCCAATCAACACATTCATTAGCAAATGGTCGAGTAACACAGATGATAATATGTGTCCTTTCTGTCTAGTACACTCTGAAAGCATAGCCCATGTGTTGTTCGTGTGCCCAGTGTACAAAGCTCCTCGCCATAAATGGATTAGGCCGATCTGTATACAAAAGGGTATTCAGAGTGGGACTGTAGCACTCAGAATTCTCAAAACCGATTGCTCTGATAGTATGGTGGTTGCGCTTGCAAATTTTTAAAGTGGATGTGGTTAATACGAAGGGACAAGCTGGAAGTATTGCAGCCTCCATAAATATATCTGGTATTCATGCAGGAAAACAAATGGTATCAATTTTAATAATTTTATCAAACACAGTATTTATTTTTTTAATCGGTCGTGTTGGAACACCCTATATGTGGATAATATTAATTGGATGATTAAATGATGTATTCCCCTGTAAATATCTAAAATGGATGTAATAATGATGAAATGTTGATTTTAATATGTTTATGTACGTCTTTCATGACTAAAAGTCGAAATAAAGACTTATTTGAATTGAATTGATGCAGTAACACCTGAAATGAAAATAACGTAAGATGTTTGAGGACAAAGTATTTTGTTTATGTTTGTTATCACGTGACATATGAGTTAACTTTATTATCCATGTTGAAACGCACAAATTTTGCCCGTGATGAAGGAGTAGAATCACTCCGAAAAGCGTAGGACGTTGTGTTTGAATAAACCTGCACTAATAATAGAGGCCACGGCTCCTGAGTTGTTCCTTTCCAAGACCAAAGGATGGAATACGCCGGTTTGGATGTGTTTGTTTTAAGGGGGTGGCTACCCCTGCCGTGAGCCCGCCGACACAGAGGCTTGGGAGCAGCTACATTGGAAAGCAAATGCTCTTGAGCTTACAGAGGGCTCACAATGCTGACCTCACCCTCCGGTACTCGTGCCTCGCAGCTGCTTGCCTGTCAGGTCTCCGTCTGGTTCACACCATGCCCGACGCGTTTCGAGGCTATCTGCGCCCCGTAATCATGGGTTGCTTGAAGTACAAACTGAAACTTGCCGTTCCTTTCACAATACTTTTATTTATTGAAAAAACGCCCACAGTGGGCGTGGCTCACAGATGATGCGCTGAGGCATGATGGTAACTGTGGTCCTTGAAGCGGCAAGCATATTATTCTCTTGAGTAGAGTCAGTGTTCGTACAACAGTTTATTCAGTGCCTGTATTAATTCCTTAAGTAGGATGGGTTCACCTGTCAGCAAGCAAAGTTCGTTGCAGGTCAGCAATGCTTCTCATGAGGGAAATCGTTTCGCTCCAAAGCCTTTCCCTGCCCGCAAAGCTTTCTGGAAATGGAGCTCCTCTACCACGGCCAGGACTGCCGCGTCTTTATAGTGGAAAGCAAATGCCCTTGAGCTTACAGAGGACTCACAATGCTGACCTCACCCTCCGGTACTCGAGCCTCGCAGCTGCTTGCCTGTCAGGTCTCCGTCTGGTTCACACCATGCCCGACGCGTTTCGAGGCTATCTGCGCCCCGTAATCATGGGTTGCTTGAAGTACAAACTGAAACTTGCCGTTCCTTTCACAATACTTTTATTTATTGAAAAAACGCCCACAGTGGGCGTGGATCACAGATGATGCGCTGAGGCATGATGGTAACTGTGGTTCTTGAAGCGGCAAGCATATTATTCTCTTGAGTAGAGTCAGTGTTCGTACAACAATTTATTCGGTGCCTGTATTAATTCCTTAAGTAGGATGGGTTCACCTGTCAGCAAGCAAAGTTCGTTGCAGGTCAGCAATGCTTCTCATGAGGGAAATCGTTTCGCTCCAAAGCCTTTCCCTGCCCGGCAAAGCTTTCTGGAAATGGAGCTCCTCTGCCACGGCCAGGACTGCCGCGTCTTTGTAGTGGAAAGCAAATGCCCTTGAGCTTACAGAGGGCTCACAATGCTGACCTCACCCTCCGGTACTCGAGCCTCGCAGCTGCTTGCCTGTCAGGTCTCCGTCTGGTTCACACCATGCCCGACGCGTTTCGAGGCTATCTGCGCCCCGTAATCATGGGTGGCTTGAAGTACAAACTGAAACTTGCCGTTCCTTTCACAATACTTTTATTTATTGAAAAAACGCCCACAGTGGGCGTGGCTCACAGATGATGCGCTGAGGCATGATGGTAACTGTGAGTAGAGTCAGTGTTCGTACAACAGTTTATTCGGTGCCTGTATTAATTCCTTAAGCCAGATAGCCTCGAAACGCGTCGGGCATGGTGTGAACCAGACGGAGACCTGACAGGCCGTGGCAGAGGAGCTCCATTTCCAGAAAGCTTTGCGGGCAGGGAAAGGCTTTGGAGCAAAACGATTTCCCTCATGAGAAGCATTGCTGACCTGCAACGAACTTTGCTTGCTGACAGGTGAACCCATCCTACTTAAGGAATTAATACAGGCACTGAATAAACTGTTGTACGAACACTGACTCTACTCAAGAGAATAATATGCTTGCCGCTTCAAGGACCACAGTTACCATCATGCCTCAGCGCATCATCTGTGAGCCACGCCCACTGTGGGCGTTTTTTCAATAAATAAAAGTATTGTGAAAGGAACGGCAAGTTTCAGTTTGTACTTCAAGCAACCCATGATTACGGGGCGCAGATAGCCTCGAAACGCGTCGGGCATGGTGTGAACCAGACGGAGACCTGACAGGCAAGCAGCTGCGAGGCTCGAGTACCGGAGGGTGAGGTCAGCATTGTGAGCCCTCTGTAAGCTCAAGGGCATTTGCTTTCCACTACAAAGACGCTGCAGTCCTGGCCGTGGCAGAGGAGCTCCATTTCCAGAAAGCTTTGCGGGCAGGGAAAGGCTTTGGAGTGAAACGATTTCCCTCATGAGAAGCATTGCTGACCTGCAATGAACTTTGCTTGCTGACAGGTGAACCCATCATACTTAAGGAATTAATACAGGCACCGAATAAACTGTTATACGAACACTGACTCTACTCAAGAGAATAATATGCTTGCCGCTTCAAGGACCACAGTTACCATCATGCCTCAGCGCATCATCTGTGAGCCACGCCCACTGTGGGCATTTTTTCAGTAAATAAAAGTATTGTGAAAGGAACGGCAAGTTTCAGTTTGTACTTCAAGCAACCCATGATTACGGGGCGCAGATAGCCTCGAAACGCGTCGGGCATGGTGTGAACCAGACGGAGACCTGACAGGCAAGCAGCTGCGAGGCTCGAGTACCGGAGGGTGAGGTCAGCATTGTGAGCCCTCTGTAAGCTCAAGGGCATTTGCTTTCCACTACAAAGACGCGGCAGTCCTGGCCGTGGCAGAGGAGCTCCATTTCCAGAAAGCTTTGCGGGCAGGGAAAGGCTTTGGAGCGAAACGATTTCCCTCATGAGAAGCATTGCTGACCTGCAACAAACTTTGCTTGCTGACAGGTGAACCCATCCTACTTAAGGAATTAATACAGGCACTGAATAAACTGTTGTAGGAACACTGACTCTACTCAAGAGAAGAATATGCTTACCGCTTCAAGGACCACAGTTACCATCATGCCTCAGCGCATCATCTGTGAGCCACGCCCACTGTGGGCGTTTTTTCGATAAATAAAAGTATTGTGAAAGGAACGGCAAGTTTCAGTTTGTACTTCAAGCAACCCATGATTATGGGGCGCAGATAGCCTCGAAACGCGTCGGGCATGGTGTGAACCAGACGGAGACCTGACAGGCAAGCAGCTGCGAGGCTCGAGTACCGGAGGGTGAGGTCAGCATTGTGAGCCCTCTGTAAGCTCAAGGGCATTTGCTTTCATATATATATATATATATATCCAAACACAAAAGGTCGCCCCAATGGAAGAGTCCGGTGGTAGGTACAAATACATCTCTTTATTGTGAGGCAGCTGCATACAGGTAACCGCATGGAACGGACATCTCATCCTGTAGCAAGACGCGTTTTGGGAACCCTTTCCCTTAATCATTGGCTTGTTGGTGCTGAAACAGAACAGCTTTGCGTGCACCAATTACATTTCTTGAGCCTGCCCCAGTGGGCGGAGCCATTCGCACGGCATTATGGTTCCGATAGTGCACACAGTTAATTAAACTCAAGTGAACTGCAAAGACCAGAAGGCCTTGGGTGTCTACGCCTATCAGGGCAGGACGTCAATATTTAAGCGAATGTCACACGAAGCACAGCTGTTCGTTCACTTTCTCCTTACAGCCTGTGAACAAGGACGGCAAGCGTCTGAAACGCTCAAGGCTTTGAATCTGATTCGTGTTGGCGAGCTGAAACTCTGCTATCTTCACATAAAAGGAAAACACTCCCCATGTGTGGTGTTCTCATTAAGGGCAACTTTTGTTTGGATATATATATATATATATATATATATATATATATATATATATATATATATATATATATATATATATATATATATATATATATATATATATAATGAACAAAAGAATTACCAATTCAATCTCAAAACATGAAATAAATTAGCAAACAAATAAAATTAAAAACAAAAAAACACATTTACAAAACAGAATATAAAAAAATATATTTAACCAATATTAGCAAATATTCTGGCATCTGGTAATAATAGATATACTATCCCCATTCCAGTTTATGCAACAGTAGAGAAATTCTAGGACTTCGGAGGGTGTAAATATATTATTGCCACTCCAAACAGCGCAACAGCACGGAAAGTGTTGGACGTCGGTGGGGTTACATTTACAATTTCCCCTCCAGTCTGTGCAACTGTAGGGAAAGTGCTGGACTTCAGAGAGGTTAAATTTACTATTTCCACTTCAGTCTGTGTAACAGTAGGAAAAGTCTTCATTCTAGTCTGTGCAACAATGGGGAAAGCAATAGACTTTGGAGGAGTTAGATGTACTATTCCCACTACAGTCTAAGCAACTGTAGAGTCAACGTTTCACTTCAAACTGGTTAAATTAACTATTTAACCGATTACGATGTCATTCGGAAAGGCTTTGAATAGGATTCAGAATCTTAGAATCCGATTCGGAATCTATGTTTCCGATCGAATCGTACACATTTCCAGCCGACCGATTATGATGAACAGAAATCATTCGGGCTGTCCTATTCAGTTAAGAAAGGCATTCAAACTGCCCGAGTCTTTTGGAGCTGAATCATACAGCTCTATGGGCATGGTTTCAGAGCGAGCGATTGCGATGACCGATTTGCACAGCCATTCCGAATTGGTCTGCCGGATGCGAAGCGGCGGTCGGAATCTGGATTTGGGGGCCCGTAGCATCCATGAGATCTCTGGTTGGGGCCCATTGGGGTACCCAAGGGACCCCCCCTGTTAAACCATGCGCAGTGTGGCAAGCACCACAGGGTGCAAGGTTTTCCCCAAATACCCCTTTTTTCAATGGGAGCATGTGTTCTTGTTGGGAACACAGGCTCCCATTGAAGTCAATATTAGTCCGACTGAACGATGTTGGGAAGCATCGTAATCGGTCTGTCAGACTTGCGGAACCCAATTAGGTCAGAAACTATTCAGAAACCGATTCAGTCTGAAGAGTTTCCGAACGACATCATTATCGGCCCCTTAGTCTGTGCAACAGTCGGGAAAGCGCAGATCTCCAGAGGGGTAAGATTTACTATACTCTCTCCTGTCTTTGCGACAGTAAGAAAGTGTTGGACTTTGAAGTGGTAAGATTTCCTATTCCCAGTCCAGTCTGTGCAACCATAGAGAAAGCATTGAACTTCGGAAGGGTAAGATTTACTATTCCCACTTCAGTCTGTGCAACAGTAGGGAAAGCAAAATATATGATTATGTCACAATTTGCATAATTATTATTTAAATAATGAATAATAAATTATAAAAAGGTTTGTTAATTAAGTATTACCTAATTAACTTCCCGCCCTATACCCCTACAAACCTAGCATCCGACACAGAAAGTATAAATATAATAAATCAATATTACATAATTAATATCAGCTATCCCCCTTCGACCCCAACAACCCATTATGACACTTTAATTCAGTATGGACAATTAATCAGTTAATTCTAAATCACGTAAAATGACAATGTATATTTTAATAAATTAATAACATTCATACAAGCAATACTAACACATAAAATTAACATATAAACTAAAACATGTTAAATTCATTAAAAAAATATTCTTTACATCCATTTTTATAGAAAACAATATTTACAGCAGCGATATTCTTAATAAGGTCATTACTTACCTGAAAAAAACGATATATTGACAACAATATTTCTGCATAATGACATTTTTGTATCACAATATTTTGTTATCAATATTTCTGTCTCCCGATATTTACAGCTCAATATTTTGAACAAATTGCAAATGAGGATAAAACAGTGTTGCTGGACCAGACCCACATAGGTCTGCAATGAGGAAAGTTTGTACAGGTAAAGTTCACTTTGGCAACACATTTCATAACTCCCAATAAAACTAAGGCTCTTATTCTCAAAGATATTTTCATCTGTAAATGTACATTCACAGCTAAAAATACCTCTTACACACCTGTATGGAATTCACAGAGGAATAAGTGGCAGGTGTATATGCTCTTATTCCTGTTAATTTTTCTGTCACTACTGCAGACAAATCCACAGCAGTAAATTATGCTTAAGGGGTGAGAAATGTGCATTATACTGTATGGAATGCCATGGAAATTTGTAAATTCCTCTTCAAACCTTTTCAACCCTGTATACAAGTGGATATTTACTCCAGCCAGGGCCTTGACTAAATCCTCTTCCAGGATGTAAAGGGTAATCAAACACCTCACATTTGACAGAGCTTCAGGAAAAAATAATGCTTTCTCCATGTAGATAAAAATTATTAATTTGCAATGGAGAGCTAAACCATGTAGAACTTTGCAAAGGGATGAATGGGAGATCACATAACCTTCCAAGAATTTGGCCTGGAAACCTGTTTCTGTTTGTGAATAGTAGGAGAAGAAAATGTCTGGCCATACTTTGGTAATCATTTCCAATATTTTAACTTCAATGCAACAAAGCTTTATTTCGATATTTGATATCATAAAAGCACAAATAGAAATTAAGAACACAATTCATAATAAATACATAAAAAAAGGAATTTCATCTAAAAGATTTTTACAGAGGGTTAATAAAAGATGTATTAAACATTAGCAGCTTTGCGAATGATTAAAAACAGTTAATTATACAAATTCTTTATAAAACCTTTCGCCTGATCTACCATGCCCAGCTTATGAATTTAGCCACCCCACAGGCTAGAGTTGTACTAGGATCAGCCTTAAGTATTCTAAGTGCAACAGAGTGGTCCCTGGTTTCAAGCTGCAGGCACACAGGTTTAAGCCATTTCAGTCTGGGTTTTGTATAGGCTGGGCAGACAAAGAAGAAGTGAGGGATATTTTCAGCGACTCCTGCACAATTTGGACAATCCGCATGCGTTTGGTGCGGGGGCTTCCATTTACTAGTACGATCACGAAGAGGAAGGGTACCCATCCTGAACTGGATAAAAAGAGTCCTGTCTCTTGGCTTTGTAATAAAGTCCAGATAGGGCTCCAGGCCAGGTGTATGCTTATGTTGACGAAATACCTCTGTCAGCCTGCCTTGGTTTGGGTCCCTCTGCTCTTGGTCGGCAACCCATGCCCAGTAGGCTCTCTTGGTTTCTGTCTTTGATAATACTGCCCCATGCTCCCAGGCAGTTAAGAGGCCCGTGACCAAGAGGAGCTTCCTGATATTAGTTAACCATGCGATCTTGTAGGATCCTTGGAGGTTCATGACCTCTCTTAGGCCGTCGGCATACTTCGAAAGCTCTGGAGTACGCCATAACCGGGCCCAATATAAGAGAGGACGCAGGGTGAGTAGGTCCTTAATTGAACGGCTACCCACTTCACTCAGAAGTGGCTTAGTTGGGGTGCCCCTCGATATTTTAACGCACAGCAGCACAGCAAATCTTCCGTCTGCGCTGCCGTGCATTAAAAGAAAAGGGCAGCAATGCACCATATCTACAAGATACAGCAGATTCTTGTCCTTTTTCCCTGCTCTGTTGTGAAATGGGCTGCCATGCGCCAGCGCAGGCACCTTTGTGCAATGGTGCAAGAGTGTTTAAACTGTAGGGGTCATTTTTTTGTGCACGAATGGACAGCTTCCTGCTCAAAAATAATCACAAGAGGTGTGTTGCTAGTAAATTTGGGAGTGCGTCAGATTGCCAGGATAATACATAGGAACACCCACAGCAACACGCATTTAATACCCATTTCATGCAGAGTAATGCGTGAAAGGGTGACATATTTACAAGGCCATGAAAAGCCACACAGAATGGCTTTATGTGGCCTTGTAAATATGGGCAAGCACACTGTGCCGCTGGTGCATCAAAAAAGTGATACACTTGTGGCACAATAGGCTTGTAAATAAGCCCCTGAATTTTTATCTTTTTTATTGATACCAAGGATAACTAGAAATCACTCATTAGCAAAAGCTCTAGTGGATGAGTTTATCCTGGATGTTATCACATGTCACCTCTCTCTAAGTTAAATTCATATTTCCGTAGAATGCCCTCAAAGTATATTCTGAACATGGTTAGATCATTTTCGGGATACCTTTCTCATAGAATAGAATGCTTAACTACTTTGATGATGCAACTCTTTCTGTCTTAATTCAACCAACCTTCAAGTAGCGGGTACACATATTCAACTTTAACGTTTTTTTAATTATCCCAAAGAGTATGTGTAATCCTTGCTCTTTTAGAGCCGACTTGCACTACTCTAATGAAGTTATTCATGACCTCTTTAAACACTACCACCTTCAATCTCCTTCTGTTAGTCTAAATTCCTCTCTGGACACTTCACAACAACCCTCCTTGAGGAACTATACAACTTGGGAGTGGAAGGCCCTAAATATGCTGCTGGACACCAATTGGACCCCATCTTTACTAGCTTCAGCAACATTAAAGTAGACAAGCCCATACCCATCACCTGATCCAACCTCACCCTTATCAACTTCAGCTTTCCCATCCCTCACCACTGCAGAAACACCATCACTAAATCTTTATGTTCGAACTGGAACCAGATCTCCTATTCTTCTGAACTCCTATACAACTGGCCTTGACACATCAATAACCAGCCTGTGCAGATACCCTTTCTCATCTCAAAGCCAACAAACCATGAGAACCAGCCTGCAGGCAAGCTGGCACCCGGAAGACCTCAGGCTCCCCCAAATGCAACTGCAAGCAATTTGAACAGAGACAGAGAAAGTCAGAATTGCACCCAAAAGATCACCTAAAGTCCACTCTCAGGTGCTACCATCAGAAAATCAGAGGCATCAAATGTTTCACGTTCACTGACCACTGCGAAAGAAGCACCAAAGAAATCTTTGCCATAGTTAAATGCTTCATCTTTGCCATAGTTAAATGCTTCACCTCTCCAACAGCAAGGTCCACCAGCATAACTCCCTCTCAGGACCTCTGCACCCAGCTGTCCCTATTCTTCAGCAACAATATCACCAGTATCTACAAACACTTTGAGCCCCAACTGGACCCTTCCACCCTTGCAAACCTTCTGCCCATCTCTGCTAATACCCAGAGGACCACAGTGTCCCCTGGCCTACCATCACCACTCAAGAAACCATACACTGCAGAGCACCCTCTGACCCCTTTCCTCACCATGTCTTCTTGTAAAGTAACCACATCAGCAAAGTCAACACCCTGAACCTGAATGACTCAATCATCACCTATCCAGATGCCTTGAAACACGCCACAGTACTCCCCCTCCTCAAGAAACCATCAGTAGACCCCAAGACGCGAGTCAAATACTTGCCATTCTCCCTGCTAACCTACCTGGCAAAAGTTATGTAATTGATGATAAACAAATGCTTAGCCACCCACCTCACTGCCAACCACCTCCTGGATACAACTCAATCCAGATTCAGAATCAACCACAGTACAGAGACCAACTGCATTGCTGCCATAAAAGACATCTGGATGGACATGGACAGAGGTGACACCACAGCCTTCATCCTACTGGATGTTTCCACAGCCTTTGACACTGTCTCACACCCCATCCTTATCCAACGATTGCTTGAAGCTGGCATCCAAGGTAGTGCACTTTGCTGCATTTGCTCCTTCCAGACAGGCCTCACCTAGTTTGTCATCCATTCCTGACCCCTTTCGCCCCATCTCAGTTCCACAAAGATCCTCACTCAGCCCCACTTTGTTCAATTCACCACCATCATATGCATCCCGAATCCCGTGTGCTACCTAGTGAGTCGGAGTCCCACTTTAAAGCACTGTATTGTTGCAATCCAGATTTTCTATCCTTGCATCCACCCTCTCTTCACTCGAACAGCTCTGACCCACCACTATATGTATCCCTCACTGATAGTAAAATTGTCTTAAAATCCCCAAAAGCTAGAAAAGCTCCTGGTCCCAATAAAATACAATCAGAGCTTTAACATTCTAACCCTGATCTCTGACTGCCTTACATCAATATTCTAAGTAATGCAATTATCCAGGGAGGACCAATCCCAGAAACCTGGAGGGGTGGCAAGGTAGTTCCTAGCTTATAGAAGGGACCTTGTAAAGACCCAGTTAACTACCACCTGATTAGTTTAATTGACAACTTTCAAAAAATGATTTGCAAACAATTCATGGACAAACTTACAGTCTACATTTCAGAACATTCAGTCTTAACTGAACTCCAAGCTGGTTTCAATCAAAAGTAAGTGCCACATACTAAGTACTTCCATCAGTTGGAAAGTAGTCCTCATGGGCAAGGGCAGCCTTAACGTAGCATTCATGAACTGCGTGCCACGTTTGATCTGGTCCCCATAGCAAAGCAGTGGCAAGCTTTACTGGTCTTGGAAATACTCTCTGATTTCTTATCTATCATCATTCCCTTGCTTAATGATAACTCTGCTATGGTTCGCTGAGGCCGGGAAGGTGAACTCATAGGCAAGATAGGGATAAACAGAGTTGGACGCCAGGGGTGTGTGCTGGCACTCGAGCTATTTCTACTTTTTATCAATGGGTGCATAGATATATTGTTGAAATCATAGAACAATTTACCCACACTGGCAGGGAAGACGTTTCCAGAGATACTTTGCGCTAATGACCCCCTCCTGATTTTCTAAACTCCCAAAGACTTCAGACCCTAGTCGACATGTTCAACTGTTCTGTAAGAGAAGCGGCCTTGAAATCAACGCCTCTGAGACCAAATTCATGAGGTCTAATGTGAAAAGTCAAACAAGTGCAGAAATATTGTGGATTCCAAGCCACTCGAAAGAGTTAAGGAGTTTGATTATCTTGGTATTAGATTGACAGAGACTGATATCTGGAGAAAACAACTAGCCAAAGCGAGATCTGCTTAAAATACAGATCTAGTGCTAACATTAGGAGTTTGGGGATTTTCATTTTTTGCCAGTTTCTCCCATCTTGCAGGCCCATAGAGCACAGGCTGTTAGCGCTGTGCTTTATGAAGCTGAGCTGTGGGGCCACAGCCAAGTAGAATTCCTTCATAAGAATGCTACTTAGATTTCCACAAAGCTCTGCTTTACTTCCTCTGTGCCTGGACCTAAACCTGCACAAGATGAGTGACTATGCCAGGCTGAAGCCCATTCTGTACTGGCTAAGATTCTGGTCAACAGAAGAATTGGCACACTTCAGAGTAACCCTAAGTCATTTAACCAGTAGGCCCCAGGCTCCAAATATTCCCTAGCTAAATATATACAGAACTCACTATCCAATCCAGGTCTGTGCATGTTCTGGCCTTACCCCAGTCAAATCACTGCTAGTGCAATTCTGCTGTTAAAAAAGTTATTTAGGCAGATTGCTCAGACATCCCACTGTGGTGCACTGTCACGTGACACTCCAACCAATTCATTTCTGAACACTACAATTTTGAAGTTTCTTGACTTTTAACTAACTCCACTATCAAGAAAACTCAATATTCCGTTATGACTGAACACTCTCTCCTTAGCTTGCTTCATGAGCACTTGGTCTAATCCTTTGTCCAGCACTGACACATGTCTGGTGTGCAAAGCGGCAAGTGAAAATGCCCAGCACGTCCTGTTTTTCTAACCCGTATACAACATCCCACAAACAATGGATAAAACCACTATGTTTAAATCTGGGGATCAGGCACTGCCAGCAGGCTTTTCGAATGTGCCAAACCTACACCAACCCTAAAATAGCACTACCTGTGTCAAGCTTTTTTAAAGCAGCCTGGAATATAAGAACCAAGGGCCTCATTATGAATTTGGCGGTCCAACCGCCCGAACACCCTGGTCGAGGTCTCTAGGAGTTTAACGCAGTGCCAGCAGTGCGGTTGCAGAGATCTTGCAGCGTTTATGATAACCTTTCCATATGTACCTTTCCATATGTATTGATGCCTGTGTGAGCTTTTTGACTGTATATGTGTTGGATGCATATATATGCATGATCCATGTGGAAAAATACCACCTACCCATTTTTGGAGTCTGGCCTATATGTGGTCAGTCCAAGCAATGGGTATATGATACAAAAAGGACTCACCTGCATATCACCGCAAACAGGATCGTAATCCTCAGGGTGAAGATACTGCTGTAAAGGGGGAATCTGAAGAAATGGATCCATGTCAAACTCTGACAAAAAGAACAGGAAAGGGGTGAGTAGGCACCCAAAATCCTTTGGTTCTGCCGACTTGAAACTGGCAGTCCCACCTCCATGGTCAGCTCGCTGAGAAGCCAACTCATATTACAGTGAAACTCCCCTGTACCACCCTATGGCATCTGCTTTTCACTGACCGCCACCCTGGTGGTCTGCAGTGTGCTGGCGGTGTCAGCGGTTCAGCGGTTCATGTCTTTCCAAATGCTATCCGCCCATCTCATAATATGGCAATCAGATCACTGAGCTCTCATTGGTCAAACCGCAGGTACAGGGGTTCACTAACCTTCAAAGTTGTAATAAAGCCCTAAGTGCTTGGATAATTAAAACCAGAGCCTAGAATTTGTTAAAATTCAATGCCGTTATTACCAACATAGATTTATCTGTGGTCAACCAATGCTTTTAAAGATGGGCCTTTTTAAACTAATATACAGTTTCCAGGGTAGTCATCATTGGCTAGTATGTTCTTTACGGCACCTTACTAAAATAATGACTGTGTATCCAATTTCTTATGTTTCATATTCTTTTTAACACTTTTAATTATGTTATGCACTTCTGATATCATGTATTTTTGCACTTTTCTTGTCAAAGCATTTACGACAACTGTAATGAAGTTTGTATTATACTTTATTATTACATATAATAGTTTGGTTTAATATCCCTGATTATCTATCTAACAGCACTATGTTGCAGTTGCACTGAAGACTTTCTAGCTGCTCCCAGTGAGCAAAGCAGACCCTTTTATGAGGTTGTTGTTGGCTGGTACAAGTTCTGTAGCGTTTCCTTCCTGCATTTAAATAGCCTTTTGATTTAGGAAATGCAATATCTTATTTCACATTTTAAAATAAATTATTGTATATTTAATAAATGTTTACAATGTGTTTATATGAACTTTTATAGTTATGATTAAATAAAAAATAAATAAAGTAAAAAAGAAAATAAAGTTTTCAACAGAATCAATATCATATCCTATGCTGATGACACCCAGCTCATACTTTCCCCCTCCTACAAGATGCCAAACACCCAAACCGATTTTCTGCCTGCATGACCAAAATCTCCAGATGAATAAAAACTAACTGCCTCAAGCTCAACACAGACAAGACAGAAGTAGTAATCTTCTGCAAAGACACCCCACTCTAGAATTCTAACTTAAGGTCTACTGAACTCACATCCACTCCCCTCTGGACAACCCATGTGAACAACCTCAGGATACTAAATGACAACCAATGCACCACAACTGGCAAAGTGAATACAGTCACTGTTTCCTGCTTAAACACACTCAAGATGCCCAAGAAGGTCTTCAAATGGCTCCCAGCCAGGACTTTCAAAACCACTACCGAAGCCATCCTCACCAGCAAGCTAAACTTTGGCATCACGTTCTATGCTGCAATCAACGCTTAAATGATTAGGCGACTTCGGACCATACAAACCTATGCAGCCAGGCTAACCCTCAAACTCCCATGCTACACCCACATTGCTCTGGACCTCAAAGAGCTCCAGTGACACCGGGCCCGATTCACAGAATGAACTTAAGACAAAATCCTAAACTTACTACAATTTGGTAATCACAGAATGCACTTACTACAATTTGGTATTCACAGAATGCACTTAGTACTTTCGGGATTCACAGAATAAACTTACTACTTTCGGGATTCACAGAATAAACTTACTACTTTCGGGATGCACAGATTTGATTTAAGACTACTAACTTTACGTCCGCCGCCGGGGAGTAATTTACGGCACGTAATCGTAATTTACGCCATTGCGGCGTATATTACGATCACGGGGCGTATATTACGATTACGGCGCGTATATTACGATTACGGGGCGTATATTACGATTACGGGGCGTATGTTACGATTACGGGGCGTATTTTACGATTGCGGGGCGTACTTTACGATTTTTGGCCGTTGGGCATTAGCCAAGGGGAAACACCTGGCCAAGGTCCACCCATCCCCCAACAAGGATCAGCTGACACACAGCAGCCAATCCCAGCCAACAGCTCCATTTTGCCATGGTGTATGCTGCCACTGCCTACCATCCCCCACCACACTCCAGCTAAAGCCAATTAACCTAATTGACCAGTACCACAACACACATAAAAGCAGCACACAGTGAAGGAACAGGTTTGGCCACAGAGATACTTACGACAAAGCTTCCAGTGCCAGAGACCATGGAGATGCGCAGGAAAAGAAATTTCACAGCTGAGGAGACCACCATGCTCGTGGAATACATCGTAAGGCACCACAAGCGCCTATATGGGCTACCACCATATTGCACCAGTGGTGCACAGAAGCAACAACTATGGCAGCAGATAGCCACTGCTGTCTCAGCCCTGGGCGTGGAGAGGCGAACTGTACAAGACATCAAAAAAAAGTGGCAGGACGAAAAGCAGAGAGTAAAGGAAAAGTACTCCCGGATAGAACTGAGGCGAGTCCTCCCTGCTGCATGCCCTGGACCCCGCATCCAGCTCACCCCACTGGAGGAGGATATTCTAACCACTATACACCCCCACTTGGTCCATGGGCTGCCTGTTAGTGACGTCCGCTACGTGGTACCAGGTAAGTGGAATGAAAAGCAAAAGTGCATGAAGAGATTGTCTGTGTTACACTGTCATAGTGATCATGGTAATTGTCCAAAATGCATAAATATATATGGTTAGTCAGAGACTCATGTGTCACCCACTACGTAGCACCACAAGTCCCAGAAAACTTTGTATCAGAAAAGGCTAATACCCACCACCCTATTAAAAACCTGTGCACAGTACTGATGCCATACATACACAACCCAGCTATTTCAATAACTGTACATATTGACTGAAAATGTGCAATGAGAAATGGAAATTTAAAATTACGTTAAATAAATAAATTAGCTAAAGACAAACATTAGCAGGGAAGCGCCAGTACCAATGTGAAATGCAATTCAACCCTTGCGCAAACACGGATGTGTCATGTACATAGGGTGGTGCACTGTGGTGCAGGGATAAAGAGATGTGTGTTGAATCTGATGGTGTCTAGGGGGGCTTTGCTGAAGTTGTGTCGCAAGAGCGTTGCAACTCCAACAATGTCCATGCAATGCCCATACCTAACGTGCTGTGCCACTCCTTATGTCTGCTTCAAGCAGGCATAAGGTTGCGTCGCAGCGGCCTCTGATAAGTGATACTGTGAAATCACGTAGATTACACTGACTCACTTGAACGCGGCTTATCCCAAAGGAGTGTACACCCTGCCTACCTCCAAGCTGACGTTGCGCAAGGCCTCACAACATGACGATTCACCCTAGTAGCGTCACGTTGCAAATAATCCTAAATGTGTTTTCTGTTGTAAACCACTGTCGTGTCACAGAAGTGATGCAACAACAGTGTACATCATTTCTCTAGGGGGTCGTAAACCTGCCACAAAATATCCAAAAAGTAATTCACCCTGTGCCAGCCTAAATCACAAAGCAGACGGTGAGAGTATCCACTGATGTAAATATGTCCAACACATATCCTGTAGTCCAATTTCCACTCTGCTACGCCATTACATCCCCAACACACCACTGCTCCTACCTGCCCCGTCTGCAGCCGTTCCGCACAGTACTGTTATCACACAGAAGATATGGGCTAATCCCCGAAACGTTACACAAGCACATTTCCCATCTGTCAACTTTTCTCTCTTCTCACCCATTGACACATCCAGCCGGAGCACAGACAACTGCAGTAGCAGAGGTCACCGCATCGCATAGGAGGAATCGGCACCGTACCGAGGAAGGCATGTCAACCACACAAACTGGTAAGTCAAAGTGGACAGGAGATGGTCAAAATGCATATATCGTCAGAAGACGACAGAGGGACAAATAGTGCCCAGCTATGTGAGTCAACCATTTATGCTACATTTGCTGCATTACAATTGGAGTTGTCAAAGGACATTTACCTCTAACATTTGACATTTGTGAACAGCGAAAGACAAATCATAAAATGTCTAGGCTCATCATACCTTTGTAAATGTGGTACCCAACATGTATTACACCAACAAACCCAGAACGGGGAAAGCAATCCTGTAATCGAGGGCCACAACAAGTCAAAAGGGTGTACACACCATATCGTAATAGTGTATGTAGACCTTATCAAGAAATAGCATTTGCTCTGATACGGAAATGAAGACCAAACAGTGAGATACCAGTCTCTGTAGTATTGACAATGCATACACAGTCCAACTTCTAATCTGTCATACATACTTCATTCAGCACAGTCCACACAGCTGATCATGTACAGCGTACATTGGATGGATAATTTCCGATAGTGGACTTTACCTATGGATTCGTAGGCATGTCATTGTGACATAGGTAGCATCAAGGTAGTGGGCCCAATCTAAGTTATATGTGTGATCACTCATTACATAATGTATGACACACTTCTGCAACGGTGGTGAACATGACTGCTTGTGCCCGTCCTGTGCCAGAAATTGAATGCATCACATGTGGCAGCAGGAATGTAAAGTTGCTAAACAAACTTATCATTGTAGGTACAATGTTGTCCTCCCAGAACCCCAGACGCCCACTGACTTCTGCTACTAGGTTGGACTTGACATCTGTCCAGGGACCACCTACAGCTCCGGTGCAGGGCCACGGTAAGTCATGCTTGCTGAATGCTTATCAATTGTGCCTTTCACCTCCACCGTATGTGTTGTACAACTATGTTATCCTGCATCACAATATGCTCACATAGGGCATTTGAACACATGGCCAATCAGACCCTGGTGGCAAATGAGATGCTGACACAAAATGTATGCCGAGTGTGTGCACGATGGACATACAATAGCACAATGTGTCATAAGAAACGTCCACAACACAACAGGCTTGCTATTCAATGATATGCTAAATCCCTAGCAAAATTAACATGGTCAAATCAACATGAAATTGGTATGGCTGAGGCACACACTGGTGCCAGTTGTGTACCTGTGAGATGGGTGTAGGGGCTGCTAAGGTGAATCCTCATGCAGTTACACCTGCTAAATGATTGGGCTGAAGGGCAACAGGATAATCCTCTGCAGGTGGGAAGATTCAAAGCTGCTCACCTCATCTGCAATGTGTGATCTAAACCAAATGTTGTCTTCTGCTTGCCTCCCTTCTACCATATTCAAATGTATAGGTGAGTGTATGAAATATGAGGTTTGGATGTCTGCTGCACAAGACACCATCTGTTGTCATGTAAGTTGTACCATGATGTTGGAAATGGAGCATGGGAACAGAGAACACTCAAAGGATGGACATTAGTAATCTGTCTTTGCTCATTCAAAAATAAGCTGTGTGACCTCATGGGTAGGGAAGCACAAATGGGCAACATCAGGACCCTGACAACTGCAAATCTCACACATGAACTCCTTTCTGACTTGTCAACAGACACCATTACACCCATGGAAAAAGTCTGTCACAATGGTAAGGGTGAAATCAGTAACCTTCTCATACAAGTTCGTCACCTTCCCTGAGAGCTGGAAGCACGCCGAACTCAGCGCTCTTCTCAAGAAACCCACAGCAGACCCCACCGACCTCAAGAACTACCGTCCCATCTCGCTCCTCCCGTTCCCGGCCAAAGTCATCGAGAAGACCATCAACAAACAGCTGGCCGCCTTCCTCGAGACAAATGGATCCCTCGACCCCTCACAGTCTGGCTTCCGAGCGAACCACAGCACCGAGACCGCCCTCATCGCTGCCACCGATGACATACGAACTCTGATGGACAACGGAGAAACAGCGGCCCTCATCCTCCTGGACCTCTCCGCGGCGTTCGACACTGTCTGCCACCGCACCCTAGTACAGCGCCTCGGCAACATCGGAATCCAGGACAAGGCACTGGAATGGATCACCTCCTTCCTCGACGGAAGAACACAGAGAGTCCGCCTACCACCGTACAAGTCAGAGGCCACCAAAGTCATCTGCGGCGTCCCTCAAGGATCCTCACTGAGCCCCACCCTCTTCAACGTCTACATGAGCCCCCTCGCGGCCATCGCACGCAAACACAACCTCAACATAATCTCCTACGCCGACGACACCCAGCTGATTCTCTCCCTGACCAACGACCCCGCCACCGCCAGAGCCAACCTGCACGAAGGGATGAGAGAGGTAGCCGAATGGATGACGACCAGCCGCCTGAAACTGAACTCGGACAAGACGGAGGTCCTCATCCTGGGCTCCTCGCCCTCCGCCTGGGACGACTCCTGGTGGCCCCCCGCCCTGGGCACCGCACCCAAACCGACGGACCACGCACGCAACCTGGGCTTCATCCTGGACTCCTCCCTCTCCATGACCAGACAAGTAAACGCCGTCTCCTCGTCTTGCTTCAACATCCTGCGCATGCTACGTAAGATCTTCCGGTGGATCCCCACCGAGACGAGGAAGACGGTCACCCAGGCCCTCGTCACCAGCCGACTGGACTACGGCAACGCCCTCTACGCCGGAACCACCGCCAAGCTCCAGAAGAGACTCCAGCGGATCCAGAACACCTCGGCCAGACTCATCCTCGACATCCCCCGACGCAGCCACATCTCCGGACACCTGAGAAATCTGCATTGGCTCCCGGTCAACAAGAGAATCACCTTCCGTCTCCTCACCCACGCGCACAAAACCCTACACGACCAAGGCCCGAGCTACCTCAACAACCGGATCAACTTCTACACTCCCAGGCGCCTCCTCAGATCAACCAGCCACGCCCTCGCCGCCGTCCCCCGCATCCGAAGAGCGACAACAGGAGGAAGGTCCTTCTCCTACCTGGCCGCCAAGACCTGGAACTCACTCCCAACCGACCTGCGCCTGACCCAAGACCACCTCTCCTTCAGGAAGAAGCTCAAGACCTGGCTGTTCGAGCAGTAACGGCCCCCCCCCCCCCAACCCAGCGCCTTGAGACCCTACGGGTGAGTAGTGCGCTCTATAAATGACCTGATTGATTGATTGATTGATTGATTGATTGGTTGATGTGTCATCTTATTGATGTCAGTGCTGCATGGCTGTAAGCTAGCAAATGCTGCTTGTGAGCGGGTGCCCACATGTTAAGTCAATGAGCTACACATGCTGCACATCGTCCTTGATTTTCCACAAATGGCTAATGAGAATTTAATTTGATCTCATAGCCACAATCTGTTGTACTAAAATATGGACTTGTATTTCTCATCACAGGTGCTGACAGGATGAGACAACTGCAACGGACACCATCCCGGGGGTTGCATGACATCCTGGCTGCAGCTGTGAAACCGTCGCGCACCTGTCCCTCAGGTAAATCGGGCATGAGGAGTGTCAACAGCTTAGATTTCAAAGCCATTACAGAGATCGAGATCCCCTTCTACATGGAATCAACAGTTGTTGATTACAAAGTGAAATACAGACCAGGAGTGACACATATGCAGGTCTGTCATTTTTGAGGCAGTTCGTTGAGAATGTTGTTTCAACCCTCTACAGGTATTTCAACTACAACTATGATGAGACAGGTGCAGCAGGATACACCAGGAGGGAACGCAAAGGGACAGAGAGTTGGGGCTGGAGCTGGTGAGTTTGCTATTATCATGTAGATCTCCGTGCAACACCTCAGTGCTATGGTGTGAGCGGCCATTTGTGGTGGTACCCTAACATGATCACATGATCCTCATCTGCTGATGCAAAGTGCAGTAAATACAACCATAGTGTTGCAGCACATGTAATACCTGGACAATCACTAATACAGTTGCAACCTCTGTGTTTCAGGTGATGCTGAGGGAGAGGCAGACAGCCCGACAACCAGTGGTGGCCGACGGGCAATCCGAGGGGAGAATCCTTTGATCCTCCAGGCAGCAATGTCGGCTGCAACTCATGCCCAAGAGGAGGATGACCAAGATCAAGAGGACGTAGACTTAGAGGATGATGAGTACATTTCTATTGACTCAGAGGATGACAATACTGACGTCCTGGACTCACATCCTCTGACAAGCCACGCCCGTCTGCCTCCTCTCAAACCATCAACAACACGACATACATCAAACCATCCACGGCTCCCACACATCCACTCACAGATATCACTCACTCACAGCCCTCACGTCCGTGACCGACATGGTGGTTCCCCTACCCACTCTTCCCTACGCAGTTTATCCCAGCCATTGTCTCCAACAACTGTGGGAAGTACCAGCCCTGTTGTGGACCTGGTATCCCCTGGGCACACTACTCCTGCCCACAGACTTCTACCTGCCCCCCCCCCCTGTTGTTGGACCTGCTCATCTCATCCCTGGCAGACACCAGCAGAGGGGGTCTGCACGTGGCGATGGTGGCCAGTGGGAGCAGGACTTCTTCCGACAGCAGGCAGATGTGAGGCAGGACATTCGGGCCATAGGGGCTACCCTGTCCGACATTTCTGGGTCCCTGCAGGACATGGCCCAATTCCCTCAGGTGATGGACAGGATGACCCAAGCTTTGGATAGGATGGATAGCACTTGGCAGGAACTCTCAAGAAATATGAGAGACCAGATATCCATCCAAAGGGAAGACAGTGCAAGACACCATGCCTTGGCCATGAAGATTATGGAGGGCATGGTGAGAGTGATCCAAAGTCTACCTTCACGGCCAACGCAGGGAGGGGAACAATCATGTCGGCCTGTAGGACAGCACATCCCCACACCTGTAAAACCAACTGCACAGCACCACAGCCAAGGTACCCAAGCACACCCACACCCTGCACTGTCACGCCCAACACCCCCACCACCTGCCAAAATACCACAAACCTCTGCACAGTCACTCCCACCACCCCCACTACCTGCCCAAACACCACCAACCCCTGCACAGTCACTCCCACCACCCCCACTACCTGCCCAAACACCACAAACCTCTGCACAGTCACTCCCACCACCCCCACTACCTGCCCAAACACCAAAAACCTCTGCACAGTCACTCCCACCACCCCCACTACCTGCCCAAACACCACCAACCTCTGCACAGTCACTCCCACCACCCCCACTACCTGCCCAAACACCAAAAACCTCTGCACAGTCACTCCCACCACCCCCACTACCTGCCCAAACACCACCAACCTCTGCACAGTCACTTCAACCACCTGAACAACCAGCCCTTTTCCAGCCACAGACACCTAATGTGCAGACACCATTGGCACCTGCACCTCTTGATCAGCCTGGACAACACCCACAGACACGAAGGCGACAACCTCAACCTCCCCCCTCACCGCGTTCCTCCCCCCCACTATTGCGGAAACGCAAACATGACCGCCATTGACATGGCCAATTTGTTTTGGGCTCCTTAGGAGTATTTTTACAATAAATATCTACCAAAGTAATATCCTGTTGTGTACCATGTCCCTTCTGACAATGTAGGCATGTGTGTGTGTGTGTGACAGGTACAAGTGTAACACATCATGGCAACACGTTGTCATGTGCATAGAATGTGACTTACTAAATATGTGTCTATATTTGGGGATAGACATTCAAAATGAAGTCAAACTAGTCAGACAAAGTCTAATTCTGCAAGTTATTTATGTAGGAACACAAACAAACAGTCCGTTTGGAAGGGAGAAAGGAAAACAAATGATGATCTTAATGCAGAAGGAGAATGGAACTTGGAGTTGGGTGGGGCAAAACAAATATAATACGTCAGGTAGCGTCATGGGAACCAGTCTATTCACAAGGGGAAAAATAAATGTCCGTCCGAAACAATGTCTCCGTCCAACAGTCAAGTGTCTTTCTGGTCATCCTCCAGGACCACAATGTCTAGATCCTCTGGGTCGGACACATCCACACGGCTGGCTGATGCAGGACCAGGCACCACACGGGAACGTGACAAACGAGGAGTATGGGGGGAAACAGTGTGGGGCAACGGACAGGGGGACACATTGACGGTGGTATGGGAAGGCACTTGGGAGATGAAAGACATAATGGCTGTGTTCTGGGACTGGACTTGGGTGGTGAGGTTGTCCAATGATCGGACTATGTGCGCTTGCATCGAGCGTATCTCCAGACACACCTGTAGCAAGATGCGAGCGGACATGTCCGATTCACCCTCGACCATCCAACTCAAGTCCCCTGGCACAGCCATAGGAGGAACTGCACCGGCACGGGGGGGGGGACACAGAAGGGCTGTGGTGCCTCAGGTCCGGAGCGGATGGGTATGGCTCGGCGGCTATGAGGAGGGGGAGAGGTATCAGGGGATTGAGCTGGAGCCCCCGATAGCATGGGGGACGCTAGAGGTAGGGAGGGGCTGATGGCAGGCCCAGGTTGAACATTAGCCTGCCCTGGGTACACCTCTTCTTGACCCACTGGTGAGGTATGTGTGGCTGAGTGGCCATCTCCCACATCATGGTCGGAGTTGTCCGGTTCTTCACCCCCCCCTTCAATGTCTACAGCCTCCACCCGGGACATAGTACCAGTGTCATGTTCTTCTTCATCCCGGGTGGGTGAAACCCCCTGGCCTGCAGATGTTGAGGGCCCCTCCTCCTCCTCCTCTTCCTCCTCCTCTCCCTCATCGCTGGTGGAAAGAGGGTTTAGCCGCCGCCGAACTGATGGTCTCTTTCTCCGGACTTGTTCCTGCGGATCTCCTGTCTCACCAGCCATGCCTGCAGAAGTGTAAGAAAAATCCTGATGTGGTGGTTGTTCCATGCATGACGCTACACATACATTGAATAGCCTAGGTCCGAATTTGTTTGCCTCTGATCACACTGTATAGTTATCAGGGGCCGATTTACAACTACTGGCACATCTCGCTAATCAGCAGAGGTGTGTCTGATGAGTTGTTACCCATCAGCCCACCCGTGCGTCACCCCCGATGGCCCGCATGTACAAAGCGGCACGGCGTAGCGCTTGGGTGGCAGATGTGTGATGCAGCCCCGGTGGAATAGCCGGGCTTTGCTGGAGTGCTGACATGCTGCGGCAATCCTTACACCTGCTTCAAGCGGGTGCGTAGATTTCAATCTGCTTGGCCATAATAGTAACTGAGTGAAATCTTGTAGTTTCAATCAGCCACTTTTAGGATGCGATCCTGCACCGTATGCGTCACGTTGTAGTAATCCTGCAGCATGGCGCTTTGTGTGCTCCGCCGCTGCGTCACTAAAGTGACCCTATGGCGGTGCACAGAGGCGCAGGTGCCTTGTTGATCTGCCCATCAGTCCTTATGGACTCAATGGTGGTTGGGAGCACACTGCCTCACAGTCCCAGCACAGTTTGCCCCTTTGCATCCGGGTAAATGCTGTTTACAGTACTAACTTACTCCTGAATCATCTGTGTTTGCAGGGAATGCTGCCAAGTTCCTCTCAGATCACAGTAACACTCACAGGCACACAGCAAACCCAGATGATTTACTTTGCTCTCTGAAACTGCAGCTCTCTACTGATGAAGCGCTCATTCCAGGAACACGTGTCTAGAGATATACAGCAAAGTCAGCTGCAAAAATGGTGTATGGCTCCAGATTATTCCTAAGTAAGTTTGAACTGTGTATTGCATTTACCAGGATGCAAAGGGACAAACCGTGCTGGGACTGTGAGGCAGTGTACTCCCGACCCCCATTCTGTCCATGCACTTACATTACATGTATGCACACTGTCATATACTAAATTGAGTCTTACATGGATATCTCATGTGTATTATTGTGGCTTGCGCAACTGCATTATCCAAACCTCAACCTCGGCATTGTTGTGATCTGTGTGTCGTGTCATTGCTGCATGTGCCAGTTCAACTATAAGTCCACCAGAGGAGAACATGAAGAGTCCAGATATAATAGATATTGGCCATTGATATGGATTAGCAGCTATTTAACGTCTGGACAAGTGTCATCTGCCTTGTAGCATTGTATGGGACAAGACAAATGTGGGTCACACATCCACGTGGGGTCTGGAGTACTCCTCTAGCTACATTGTGGGGCCGATTCACAAAACTAACTTAAGACAAAATCCTAAACTTACTACTTTTGGTATTCACAGAAGTTAGGATTTTGTCTTAAGTTTGTCTTAAGACAGACTTAAGACAGACTTAAGACAAAATCCTAACTTAAGTCTATCTAAAGTCTGTCTTAAGTCTGTCTTATGACAAACTTAAGACAAAATCCTAACTTCTGTGAATACCAAAAGTAGTAAGTTTAGGATTTTGTCTTAAGTTAGTTCTGTGAATCGGGCCCTGTGTGTCTGTCCGTTTGATGTCCCCACACATCTTCGGACAATCCAGTGCCACATAGTGCCTTACTTGACTTACAAGGTAGTGCAGTACACCGCTGAACAGTGGTGGGCGGTTGTGACAGCTACCTGTACATGTGAAAGTCATATAGGCCACTGAGGGTGAGACGTCTGTCAGTGGACACACCTTGCCAAACTATGTAAACTTGTGAGTGATGCAAGGATCTCAAAATCTGTCATGACTCCAAAGCACATGATGAACTGTCTCAATTGGAACACAACGCTACAGGTGCAATGCTAATCACAACATCCAATCCCCTATGGCCTGCCATGTGCAGACTGGACAGTCTCTGTACCATCGCTCATCCAATGCACACATCTGTTATGATTGACTTGGTTCAATTGTAGTGGTGCTGGCAGAGCAGAATTCAATATGGATGCATGAGTGTGGCTCATTTACCCAGTTGTCATGAGAATACTACAACTCCCAAAATGCACCCTGGCCTGTATAGTACAGTGTGCCTCTTGAAACCTGGTGCCTGCTGCTTGGACATGCAATTGGCTAATGGAGGCATGGAACACACAATGGTACAGCACTGTTTCACTCACATCATACTCCCAGACTCATATTGCATATGATGCACTTACTAGGTCCATGCTGCTCGTGCTCCTCCAGCTGAGCATGGAGGGTCGGCAAAGCTGCTCGCAGGACCCTCCTGTACAGTGGTGACAGGCGAGGACGATGTACATGTTGCTGGGAGGACAGGCCAGCCAGCTCGGTAGCCTTGGTACGGGCCCACCGCTTCAGGTCCTCCCAGCGTTTGCGGCACGCCATTGGCCTCCTCCTGGTCACTCCCACTGCACTGCAGCGCTCGGCGATGTTGGCCCATAGCCTGCCCCGGGCTGCAGTGCTCAGCTGGTGCTCAGGGTCCCCATATAGCTGAGGGAATTTCTCCAGCACTCCCTCCACCAAGATGTCCAATTCCCTGTCTGTGAAAGGGGGGGCTCTCTCCTCATATTCCTCAGCCATTATAGGGAATTAGGTCAGATGAGAGCAGCAGGATGCCTGAGGATCTGATCAGTGATAGAGGATGACTCAGAATGACCACAAAATGGCTGCCAACTACTTCCTGTGATGTATTTCCTGTCTCCCACTTCATGTATTGCCTTGCCTGTATGTAATTATGTGTTCTAGTTTATTTTCGTAATTTACGGCCCGAAATCGTAGTTTCCGCTTCCGGGTCGTAGTTTACGCGCACGCGCATTACGATGCGGCGCCGGAAACTACGATTTCGTGCCGTAAATTACGAAAATGACCCGGAACACATTATATCATACAGGAAATGTTATACAGGTAGTGGGAGACAGGAAATACATCACAGGAAGTATATTGCAGCCATTTTGTATTCATCCTGGACCATCCATATTCAGTAAACAAATCCACTGCCATCCTGTTGATCTGATGTAGGGGAAAGTGAAATGACAATGCAGGTGTGTTTAATGAATATGTATGAAAAGGGGGAACAGGTCATTTCAAGTCATTTATGCAGTGACAGGGGGTAGGGGGCTGAGAACATCCATCCCACTTTCCTAATCTCATACTTTGCATCATGGGACATGTAGTTCATATTGAGTACTCAGTATCAGAGTTGAATGATGTGTTATGTAAAATTGGTGTGGATATGTCAGATACATATGGGGGCAGCTATACGAGCCCTGTGTGCACCAATTGCGCCACAGTAGTGTAACTTTGGTGGCGCAGCAGCGCTACGCCACCTCCATGCTGTGGGGTATCTTCAACATGACGCATCTGTGAAATGTGTCATATTGTAAGGCCCTGGACCGCAGTTGTGCATTCCTGCTCAGGGGGGGCCTTCCAGCACACAAACACCTCCGAACAGTGGCAGGGTGAAATTTACAACTTTACACTCAGTCCATTTCATGGCCATGCTGCGTCACAACCCTGCGCCTGCTTGTAGGAGGCCTAAGAATTGATGCTGCATGTTAGGCATCGGCTCGCCGCTTGCCTTGCTGGAGCTGCATTGCGCTTGCGACCCAACTCCAGTGGTGCTTCACCACAGCATATGCTTCACGCTTCTGTCTATACTTGGCCCACAGCGCACAGCTTTGTCAATGCGGCACATCCACTATGGCGCAAGGGATGTCTGCTGTGAGGCACAATTACTGGGGCATCCCTGCTGATAGGCAGAGATGCAACTGTTATTGTGAATCTGACCCATGGTGCCTGAATCTCCCATGACATCATCACTCACATTCTGTGCCCATCGTTTGTGGGGGAGTCAAATCTGTAGTGGGCATAGGCCTGAGTATGAAACCTTTTGTGAATTGGTGACCCATCCTTATGAGGTCCAGGTATGTCTGTCAGGACATGTATTGTTTGCCATCAGCGTGAATAGTTTGTTTTAGGGCTGTCCACTACGCTGCTTGCTGACATGGGCACATGACCTGAGGCACAATCCACCTTTTGACTTCTGTCAGCAGCTGTGATTTGCATGCAGTTAGTGTGGTTTGCAAAGTCGTCTCAGGGTGGCATTTATGGACACTGTTGTGTCTGTCCACATTTCATCATTGACAACAGACAGCAAACCACATGTTGGCCGTGACACTACAGGTTGCTCATGCAAAATACGTGGCAACAAGCTGATCACGGACTTGCATGCCCTGACGTCGGTCATGTGCAATAGCCCGGTCTCCCACATTCAGAGCTAGTCGAGGTTCGAGAGGCATGTGTAAGCCGTGCTTTACAGCAATGTTGTGCAAAACACAACAGGCTAGTATGATCTTGCACACGACTACTGGGGAGTACAGAAGCACACCCCCTGTACGGTCGAGACATCGGAATCGCGACTTCAACAGTCCAAAAGTGCGCTCGATGATGGCTCGAGTACGTATGTGTGCCCTATTGTACCTACGCTGAGGTACAGTGTTAGCACGCCTGTAAGGGGTGAGGAGATGTGGAGAGAGTGCATACCCAGCGTCGCCTGAGGAGGGAATAAAGGGCAGTTGTTAACATTTCACTCTTTGACTTTCACAGGACATGATCTATACGTTCATACATGCAGTGTCTGTTGGGCCATGTATCTTATTGTACAATCATTACTATTGGGGGGCATTCAGACATTTCAATGACGCATATCACTCATTTTCATTGGTTGGTACTTACCCAGTAGCCACATGTTACCAAATTCTCCAGCAGCCATACGCCGAGCAAGAGGTGACATGCGGAATATGAAGCTGTCATGTGTACTGCCTGGGAACACTGCATGCACATTGATGAACCTTCCACTGGCATCACAGACTGCTTGAACATTGATGGAATACCATCTGTGTCTGTTGCAGAAGATGTGTGCAATGTGGCGGGGTGGCTGAAGGGCCACATGGGTGCAATCAATTGCACCCAGCACACGTGGGAATTGTGCAGGGAGATAAAAATCTCTTGCTGTCCTTTGTCTCATGGCCAAAGTATATGGCATTTTGATGTAGTTGGGGGCTCTATCAGTGATGCATCTCAGTACCTGATGCAGGCACGGCGACTGGCTCGCCTGGGAAATGCCCACATGGTCACTGGTGACCCTTTGGAAGGACCCAGTAGCAAAGAAGTGGAGGGCAGAAAGGATCTTGAGGTATGCTGGTATTGCATGTGAGCAGCAGGTCACAGAGTCAAGTTCCTGTTCCCACTCACATATCATATCCAAGATGACTTCAGGTGGGAAACGGTACCTGGCCCTTACATCCTGGCTAGACATTCCAAATATGTTGACCCTCTGCCTGTAGATCCTCTCTGCTCTTCTCCTCCTCCGCAAGTATTTTTGCCGCATGGCAAGGGGTAGTGCTACAAACACGTTCAGTGACATCCTGAAAAGGGATTGTTAGTGTCTGCTCTACTTTCATACATGCAGCAGGCCAGGGATTGGCTGCTGTGTGTCAGCTGATCCTTGTTGGGGGATGGGTGGACCTTGGCCAGGTGTTTCCCCTTGGCTAATGCCCAACGGCCAAAAATCGTAAAGTACGCCCCGCAATCGTAAAATACGCCCAGTAATCGTAATATACGCCCCGTAATCGTAATATACGCCCCGTGATCGTAATATACGCCACAATGGCGTAAATTACGATTACGTGCCGTAAATTACTCCCCGGCGGCGGACGTAAAGTTAGTAGTCTTAAATCAAATCTGTGAATCCCGAAAGTAGTAAGTTTATTCTGTGAATCCCGAAAGTAGTAAGTTTATTCTGTGAATCCCGAAAGTACTAAGTGCATTCTGTGAATACCAAATTGTAGTAAGTGCATTCTGTGAATACCAAATTGTAGTAAGTTTAGGATTTTGTCTTAAGTTCATTCTGTGAATCGGGCCCTCCCAGTCCACAAACAAGCCCTCTTCAAACTCTGCGCGTGCACATGCAAATCCTTACTCAACATTGGCCCAACGCACCTCAAAAACTGCATAAGCTTCCACAAACCTACTAGACACCCAACCTCAGCCGGATTTATGCCCATAATTTGGTTTCTTTCTTTTTATTTTAGTTTTATTTTTCCCACAAAAGATGTTCCTAGTAGTAACACTGCTATTCTGTATTTTAACAAAGGCCTCAATAGATATACTAGTGTATGATGATGAGCATAGATTTATATAGCTTGACAGGCACTCCAAGGAGTGTCCAGGCACTGGTACTCATGGAAAAGTAGTCAAGTCTGAGCAAAAAGCCAAGTTTTCAATTCTTTCTTAAAAATCTGTTCAGATCTTAATAGGCTACGGTGAAGGGGAAGAGTGAGTGTCTGAAAAGTGTCAGTTCTCCATCCATCATCTCCTTGTGTTTGCTTTGTTCTCCTTAAGTTGGCAGAATATGCCCAGACGTGGGTACCTTGCTCACTTTGCCACTGGATTCAAGCAAGCCTGGCTGATGAGGGCTGTTAGCCCGAAACCGGTTCCGGGGTGCTTGTTTCCGGTTCAGGGAAGACATGGCTTGGCAGTTCGGGCTGGATTGCTCCCATGAGGCACAGGGTCAAGACTTATTTGCATATAGCTGTGTCTGAACTGGGGTGTCGAAGTGAGCTAAAGAACGATGATGGATTATTCCCAGTGGTGAGTGTCTGAAAAGTTTCAGCGCTCTGTCAATCATCTCCTTGTCTGTGCTTTTTTCACATATAGACCATTATCATAATCCAGCCTACAGGTAAAAAAGGCCTGAATCACAATTTTCCTGGCTGGTAGGGAGAGGAAATACAAAAAAAAAAAATAATACACAGAGGTGCCCAAAATAGGTCTTGACCAGTGCCGAGACTTGAGGTTGAAAAGAGAGCTGGATGCAGACACAGCTTAATAAGGCCAGGATGAATTCCTTTGCCTTTATTAAAGGAAAAGAGCAGCTGTATATCATCAGTATAAGAGAATGTTTTTGCTCCAAAAGATTCTACAAGGTGTGCTAGATGAGTTAGATATATGTTCAAAAGTGTAGGGCTTAGAGTAGAGCCTTGTGGCACCCCTACTGCTAAAGCCTTCAATCAATCAATCAACCATTTGTAGAGCGCACTACATACCTGTGAGGGTCTCAAGGCGCTGGGGAGTGGGGCGCTACTGATCGAACAGCCAGGTCTTGAATAGCCTCCTGAAGGTCAGCAGGTCTTGGGTCTGTCGCAGGCTCAGTGGGAGGGTGTTTCAGGTCTTGGTGGCTAGGTGGGAGAAGGAGTTAAGGAGTTTGATTATCTTGGTATTAGATTGACAGAGACTGATATCTGGAAAAAACAACTAGCCAAAGCAAGATCTGCTTAAAATACTGATCTAGTGCTAACATTAGGTTTTGTGGGGATTTACATTTTTTTGCCAGTTTCTCCCATCTTGCAGGCCCATAGAGCACAGGCTGTTAGTGCTGTGCTCTATGAAGCTGAGCTGTGAGGCCACAGCCAAGTAGAATTCCTTCATAAGATTGCTACTTAGATTTCCACAAAGCTCTGCTTTACTTCTTTTGTGCCTGGACCTAAACCTGCACAAGATGAGTGACTATGCCAGGCTGAAGCCCATTCTGTACTGGCTAAGATTCTGGTCAACAGAATTGGCACACTTCAGAGTAACCCTAAGTAATTTAGCCAGTAGGCCCCAGGCTTTAAATATTCCCTAGCTAAATACATACAGAACTCACTAGCCAATCCATGTCTGTGCATGTTCTGGCCTTACCCCAGTCAAATCACTGCTAGTGCAATTCTGCTGTTAAAAAAGTTATTTCGGCAGATTGCTCAGACATCCCACTGTGGTGCACTGTCACGTGACACTCCAACCAATTCATTTCTGAACACTAAAACGGACTACAATTTTGAAGTTTCTTGACTTTTAACTAACTCCACTATCAAGAAAACTCAATATTCCGTTATGACTGAACACTCTCTCCTTAGCTTGCTTTATGAGCACTTGGTCTAATCCTTTGTCGAACACTGACACATGCCTGGTGTGCAAAGCGGCAAGTGAAAATGCCCAGCACGTCCTGTTTTTCTAACCCGTATACAACATCCCACAAACAATGGATAAAACCACTATGTTTAAATCTGGGGATCAGGCACTGCCAGCAGGCTTTTCAAATGTGCCAAACCTACACCAACCCTAAAATAGCACTACCTGTGTCAAGCTTTTTTAAAGCAGCCTGGAATATAAGAACCAAGGGCCTCATTATGAATTTGGCGGTCCAACCGCCCGAACACCCTGGTCGAGGTCTCTAGAAGTTTAACGCAGTGCCAGCAGTGTGGTTGCGGAGATCTTGCAGCATTTATGATAACCTTTCCATATGTACCTTTCCATATGTATTGATGCCTGTGTGAGCTTTTTGACTGTATATGTGTTGGATGCATATATATGCATGATCCATGTGGAAAAATACCACCTACCCATTTTTGGAGTCTGGCCTATATGTGGTCAGTCCAAGCAATGGGTATATGATACAAAAAGGACTCACCTGTATATCACCGCAAACAGGATCGTGATCCTCAGAGTGAAGATACTGCTGTAAAGGGGGAACCTGAAGAAATGGATCCATGTCATACTCTGACTAAAAGGACAGGAAAGGGGAGGGTAGGCACCCAAAATCCTTTGTTTCTGCCGACTTGAAACTGGCAGTCCCACCTCCATGGTCAGCTCGCTGAGAAGCCAACTCATAATACAGTGAAACTCCCCTGTACCACCCTATGGCATCTGCTTTTCACTGACCGCCACCCTGGTGGTCTGCAGTGTGCCGGCGGTGTCAGCGGTTCAGCGGTTCATGTCTTTCCAAATGCTATCCGCCCATCTCATAATATGGCAATCAGATCACTGAGCTCTCATTGGTCGAACAGCAGGTACAGGGGTTCACTAACCTTCAAAGTTGTAATAAAGCCCTAAGTGCTTGGATAATTAAAAAGAGAGCCTAGAATTTGTTAAAATTCAATGCTGTTATTACCGACATAGATTAATCTGTGGTCAACCAATGCTTTTAAAGATGTGCCTTTTTAAACTTTTATATAGTTTTCAGGGTAGTCATCATTGGCTAGTATGTTCTTTACGGCAACTTACTAAAATAATGACTGTGTATCCAATTTCTTATGTTTCATATTCTTTTTAACACTTTTAATTATGTTATGTACTTCTGAAATCATGCATTTTTGCACTTTTCTTGTCGAAGGATTTACGACAACTGTAATGAAGTTTGTATTATATTTATTTAATATTTATTTATTTATTACATTTATATGGCGCAACAGCTACCCTGAGGGTTTCTCGGCGCCTTGGATCTGTTTGACTGAACTAGGAATATTAGAATATTGTGGATGCTACTGATTAAAAAGCCAAGCCTTGACTCCCCTCCGGAATTGGAGGTAGTTTGGTTCCAGACGCAGTTTGAGTGGAAGAGAATTCCACAGTACTGGGGCCAAATAGGTAAAAGAGCGTCCACCCAGGCGTACTCGTTTAAATCTGGGGACAACAAATTTTGAATGTGACAAAGACCGAAGAGCGCGAGAGGGCAAGTATTTCTGGGCCAAGCTACACAAATAGGTGGGTGCCTCCTTCACATTAATCCTAAATATATAGCAGAGTGCTTTGAATTTCACTCTAGTGGCGATTTTCAGACAATGCAATTTCTTCAGATGTTCTGACATGCTTGTGCGCCCTGGGAGATGAAGGAGCAACCTAGCTGAGGCGTGTTGTATAACTTGAAGACGGTTAATAGTATCTTTATTAGATCTTAAGTAAAGGAAGTTTCCATAATCTAATCGAGATCCTATTAAGGCCTGCAATACTGTCCTCTGTGCCCCTTCGGGAGTTGCCACAGTATTTTCCTTAACCATTTAAGGATTGCAAAGCAAGTTGAGGCCGTTTTCGCAGTATGTGCACGCATAGACAGCTTATCATCAATTATTTTTCCGAGGTTGCGAGCAGATTGTACCGCAACTGGGGTTGGGCCCGTTTCAACCGGCTAATGAGCGGGGCCCCAAAGATCCTTATGATCACCAAAAATAAGTAACTCTGTTTATTCCCCGTTCAGTTTTAATTTGTTAGAGTAAAGACAATCGGCCATTCTCAGGAGTCCAGAGCGGAGAGGGGAGATATTAGACTTGTCTGTCGTTGCTAGGGAGAACACTACTTGCGTATCGCCCGCATAGGAATAAATAGTAAGACCCATTTCTTCAGCAATTTTGGCTAGTGGGGTAACATGAATATTAAATAATAGTGGACTCAAAATAGAGCCCTGAGGTACCCCGTAAAGAGAGTTCAGAATATCAGAGGAGTTGTTTTTGGAAAAGACCTGAAAGGTCCGGTGTAAAAGGAATTGTTCCAGCCATCTTACTGCTTTCCCTCTTACTCCTATGTCCTCCAACGTCTGAATCAGGGTATTGTGGGAGATGGTGTCAAAAGCGGCACTCAAATCTAAAAGAATGAGTGCCGCAGTGCCCCCTCCATCCAGTTCCTTACGGATGGCTTCAGTGACCCCTAAAAGGGTTGACTCCGTGGAGTGGCCCTTTCTAAACCCTGACTGTGAGTAATGCAACAGATTGTTATCATTAACAAAATCAGATAGTTGTTGATATTGGGCGAAAATTAGAAAAAATCTCTGGGTCACCATTGGCCTTTTTCAACAAAGGGACTACCATTGCACGCTTCCAGTCATCGGGTACCACAGCTTCCTCTAACGAAGCGTTTAGTAAAGATCTGATTACACCCAGAATAGAATAATCCAACTGCTTTAAGATGGACGCAGGGATTGGGTCCTGAGGTGAGCCTGACCTGATGCTGTTAAGTATTTCTACAAAAGTCGCATTGTCCATAGATTGCCAACTTGTTAGTACATTCTACGGGGAATTTACCCTTTCCACTTTCTCACTAGGGAGAGAGGTGGTAGCAGCAGAAACTGTGGCCTTATCATTATTGCTAAAATGGGAATAAATCTTAGTTAGTTTCTCCTTAAAAAAGTTAGTTATGTGATTGCATTGTGTAATGGATAGAGTCGGGGGTTCTGGTTGATGAGCGGCTCCTGCCAAATTTTTTAAAACTTTAAAAAGGGTGCCAGGGTTGCTCTGTGCGGCTAAAATGGTATCTTTAGTATAATTACCCTTAGCTATTTTACAGGACAAATGGTAGGCATTAAGCGCTTGCTTATAAGTTTCCTTATTGGCTAGGTTATAGTCTCTTCTCCACTGCCTCTCTAATTTTTTGCAGTTTCTTTTTTCTTCTCTTAATTTTTCGGTAAACCATGGGGCAGGGGGATTACAAGATGTACGTTTACTCAAAGTAAGCGGGGCTATGGTCTGTACAGCAGTGGCTAGCCAGGTATTGATGGATTTGTAGTCACTAATTTTAAGCTCATTAGGAACAATGTCAGGGCTAGAATAGATTAGCTGTGCATTAAGGTCATTTATACTAAGTTTTTGCCAATTCCTAAACCAGACTTCTGATCTAACCAGATTTTTGGTACTAGGAGCCCAAATTTTAAAATGGGTAAGAAAGTGATCAGACCATAAAATAGGGTAAGCGGGTTTTCAGACTATACGATCGAAATTTGTAAAAATCGGATCTAGTAAGTGACCCACCGAATGAGTGGGGCCATTGTTCCTCAATTGAACATTAAGTGCTTCTAGGTCAGAGAGAAAATAGAGGATCATAGGGCAACTACGATCCTCCAAGTGCAAATTGAGATCCCCAAGAATGGAGAACATGGAAGCTTCCATTAAAAATGAAGCAATCAGCTCTGACAAAGCAGCCGCCCAATCCCCAGCCGCCCCAGGTGGCCGATAGATCAGAATTCCAGTAAATGTAATTTGGGGAGTCAGAGTAAGTTTAAAAAGACCAGCTTCACAGTTGGCCAGATTAAGATCTACCCATTTGCATTGATATGTTTTTTTAAAAACTATTCCTATGCCGCCCCCACATTGGTTAAATCGATCTTTTCTTACTATAGCATAATTTGGGGGGAGGGCCGTGGCAATATCTGGCCCTGAGCTAGCATTTAACCATGTCTCAGTTAGAAATAATGCATCCGGCTGTACATCAGTTAAAAGATTAAAAATGTCCTCTTTATGTTTAGGCAGTGATCTGCAATTCGTACTGAGGAAATTGTACTGTTTGTCATGAGCTATGTTCATATCAGAGATCTTGTTCAACGCTTTTCCATTCTCCCCTGTTATACCTAAATGGATATGGGAAGCGGAGAACTTACAGTCCGGGCAGCCAGCAGACAAATTATCTAGCAGCAGTGTCTCACAGTTGGCATAGCGTTTGGATGTGAGTCTAAGTAGATCATCACGGGAATAGCTGTAAGCTGTAGAATTGCGAGCAGAGGAGGAGGCCCCTGGCCCCGGGCGGGCGCGGACGGGCGCAGACGGGCTTGCCTTTGGCGCGCCGCCGGCCTGCCCGCTGCGCTCGTCCCATACGCGACAAACACAAGCCCATTTAAGTAGTGTTTCAACAGGGTTGTTCCCACCCCTGACCTCTGACCCGTGACTCAAGCCCTGTCCCGCCTTCGCTCCCTTCATGTCAACCGGGAGAACCCGTGGTGGAACGGGGAGCCGGCGGACAGGACAGCGGGCGTCAAAGAGGTGAAGGTAAGCTCATTGTAAGTTTAAAAATCATTAAAAGCAAGAGCAGCGTTTAAAAAACAAATAACAGTGCCACCATACAAACCTATGCAGCCAGGCTAACCCTCAACCTCCCATGCTAAACCCACATTGCTCTGGACCTCAAAGAGCTCCAGTGACTCCCAGTCCACAAACAAGCCCTCTTCAAACTCTGCGCGTGCACATGCAAATCCTTACTCAACATTGGCCCAACGCACCTCAAAAACTGCATAAGCTTCCACAAACCTACTAGACACCCAACCTCAGCCGGATGTATGCCCGTAATTTGGTTTCTTTCTTTTTCTTTTAGTTTTATTTTTCCCACAAAAGATGTTCCTAGTAGTAACACTGCTATTCTGTATTTTAACGAAGGCCTCAATAGATATACTAGTGTATGATGATGAGCATAGATTTATATAGCTTGACAGGCACTCCAAGGAGTGCCCAGGCACTGGTACTCATGGGAAAGTAGTCAAGTCTGAGCAAAAAGCCAAGTTGTCAATTCTTTCTTAAAAATCTGTTCAGATCTTACAAGGCTACGGTGAAGGGGGAAGAGTGAGTGTCTGAAAAGTGTCAGTGGTCCATCCATCATCTCCTTGTGTTTGCTTTGTTCTCCTTAAGTTGGCAGAATATGCCCAGACGTGGGTACCTTGC
Organism: Lissotriton helveticus; assembly: GCF_964261635.1. NCBI lineage: Eukaryota > Metazoa > Chordata > Amphibia > Caudata > Salamandridae > Lissotriton > Lissotriton helveticus. The sequence goes on along the minus strand of NC_136067.1, from coordinate 763,825,264 downwards.
TCACTTTGCCACTGGATTCAAGCAAGCCTGGCTGATGAGAGCTGTTAGCCCGAAACCGGTTCCAGGGGGCTTGTTTCCGGTTCAGGGAAGACATGGCTTGGCAGTTCGGGCTGGACTGCTCCCATGAGGCACAGGGTCAAGACTTATTTGCATATAGCTGTGTCTGAACTGGGGTGTTGAATTGAGATAAAGAACGATGATGGATTCAACCCAGTGGTGAGTGTCTGAAAAGTTTCAGCGCTCTGTCCATCATCTCCTTGTCTGTGCTTTTTTCAAATATAGACCATTATCATAATCCAGACTACAGGTAAAAAAGGCCTGAATCACAATTTTCCTGGCTGGTAGGGAGAGGAAATAAAAAATTAATAATAATACACGGAGGTGCGCAAAATAGGTCTTGACCAGTGCCGAAACTTGAGGTTGAATAGATAGCTGGATGCAGGCACAGCTTAATAAGGCCAGGATGAATTCCTGTGCCTTTATTAAAGGAAAAGAGCAGCTGTATATCATCAGTATAAGGGAATGTTTTTGCTCCAAAAGATTCTACAAGGTGTGCTAGAGGAGTTAGATATATGTTCAAAAGTGTAGGGCTTAGAGTAGAGCCTTGTGGCAGCCCTACTGCTAAAGCCTTCAATCAATCAATCAACCATTTGTAGAGTGCACTACATACCTGTGAGGGTCTCAAGGCACTGGGGAGTGGGGCGCTACTGATCGAACAGCCAGGTCTTGTATAGCCTCCTGAACGTCAGCAGGTCTTGGGTCTGTCACAGGCTCAGTGGGAGGGTGTTCCAGGTCTTGGTGGCTAGGTGGGAGAAGGAGTTAAGGAGTTTGATTATCTTGGTATTAGATTGACAGAGACTGATATCTGGAGAAAACAACTAGCCAAAGCGAGATCTGCTTAAAATACAGATCCAGTGCTAACATTAGGTTTTGTGGGGATTTACAGTTTCTCCCATCTTGCAGGCCCATAGAGCCCAGGCTGTTAGTGCTGTGCTCTATGAAGCTGAGCTGTGGGGCCACAGCCAAGTAGAATTCCTTCATAAGATTGCTACTTAGATTTCCACAAAGCTCTGCTTTACTTCCTTTGAGCCTGGACCTAAACCTGCACAAGATGAGTGACTATGCCAGGCTGAAGCCCATTCTGTACTGGCTAAGATTCTGGTCAACAGAATTGGCACACTTCAGAGTAACCCTAAGTAATTTACCCAGTAGGCCCCAGGCTTTAAATATTCCCTAGCTAAATATATACAGAACTCACTATCCAATCCAGGTCTGTGCATGTTCTGGCCTTACCCCAGTCAAATCACTGCTAGTGCAATTCTGCTGTTAAAAAAGTTATTTCGGCAGATTGCTCAGACATCCCACTGTGGTGCACTGTCACGTGACACTCCAACCAATTCATTTCTGAACACTAAAATGGACTACAATTTTGAAGTTTCTTGACTTTTAACTAACTCCACTATCAAGAAAACTCAATATTCCGTTATGACTGAACACTCTCTCCTTAGCTTGCTTTATGAGCACTTGGTCTAATCCTTTGTCCAACACTGACACATGCCTGGTGTGCAAAGCGGCAAGTGAAAATGCCCAGCACGTCCTGTTTTTCTAACCCGTATACAACATCCCACAAACAATGGATAAAACCACTATGTTTAAATCTGGGGATCAGGCACTGCCAGCAGGCTTTTCAAATGTGCCAAACCTACACCAACCCTAAAATAGCACTACCTGTATCAAGCTTTTTTAAAGCAGCCTGGAATATAAGAACCAAGGGCCTCATTATGAATTTGGCAGTCCAACCGCCCGAACACCCTGGTCGAGGTCTCTAGAAGTTTAACGCAGTGCCAGCAGTGTGGTTGCGGAGATCTTGCAGCATTTATGATAACATTTCCATATGTACCTTTCCATATGTATTGATGCCTGTGTGAGCTTTTTGACTGTATATGTGTTGGATGCATATATATGCATGATCCATGTGGAAAAATACCACCTACCCATTTTTGGAGTCTGGCCTATATGTGGTCAGTCCAAGCAATGGGTATATGATACAAAAAGGACTCACCTGCATATAACCGCAAACAGGATCGTAATCCTCAGGGTGAAGATACTGCTGTAAAGGGGGAACGTGAAGACATGGATCCATGTCAAACTCTGACCAAAAGAACAGGAAAGGGGAGAGTAGTCACCCAAAATCCTTTGTTTCTGCCGACTTGAAACTGGCAGTCCCACCTCCATGGTCAGCTCGCTGAGAAGCCAACTCATAATACAGTGAAACTCCCCTGTACCACCTTATGGCATCTGCTTTTCACTGACCACCACCCTGGTGGTCTGCAGTGTGCTGGCGGTGTCAGCGGGTCAGCGATTCATGTCTTTCCAAATGCTATCCGCCCATCTCATAATATGGCAATCAGATCACTGAGCTCTCATTGGTCGAACCGCAGGTACAGGGGTTCACTAACCTTCAAAGTTGTAATAAAGCCCTAAGTGCTTGGATAATTAAAACCAGAGCCTAGAATTTGTTAAAATTCAATGCTGTTATTACCAACATAGATTTATCTGTGGTCAACCAATGCTTTTAAAGATGTGCCTTTTCTAAACTAATATATAGTTTTCAGGGTAGTCATCATTGGCTAGTATGTTCTTTATGGCAACTTACTAAAATAATGACTGTGTATCCAATTTCTTATGTTTCATATTCTTTTTAACACTTTTAATTATGTTATGTACTTCTAAAATCATGCATTTTTGCACTTTTCTTGTCAAAGCATTTACGACAACTGTAATGAAGTTTGTATTATATTTATTTAATATTTATTTATTTATTACATTTATATGGCGCAACAGCTACCCTGAGGGTTTCTTGGCGCCTTGGATCTGTTTGACTGAACTAGGAATATTAGAATATTGTGGATGCTACTGATTAAAAAGCCAAGCCTTGACGCCCCTCCGGAATTGGAGGTAGTTTGGTTCCAGATGCAGTTTGAGTGGAAGAGAATTCTACAGGACTGGGGCCAAATAGGTAAAAGAGCGTCCACCCATGCGTACTCGTTTAAATCTGGTGACAACAAATTTTAATTGTGACAAAGACCGAAGAGCGCGAGAGGGCAAGTATTTCTGGGCCAAGCTACACAAATAGGTAGGTGCCTCCTTCACATTCATTCTAAACATATAGCAGAGTGCTTTGAATTTCACTCTAGTGGCGATTTTCAGCCAATGCAATTTCTTCAGATGTTCTGACATGCTTGTGCGCCCTGGGAGATGAAGGAGCAACCTAGCTGCTGCGTGTTGTATAACTTGAAGACGGTTAATAGTATCTTTATTAGATCCTAAGTAAAGGATGTTTCCATAATCTAATCGAGATCCTATTAAGGCCTGCAATACTGTCCTCTGTGCCCCTTCGGGAGTTGCCACAGTATTTTCCTTAACCATTTAAGGATTGCAAAGCAAGTTGAGGCCGTTTTCGCGGTATGTGCACGCATAGACAGCTTATCATCAATTATTATTCCGAGGTTGCGAGCAGATTGTACCGCAACCGGGGTCGGGCCCATTTCAACCGGCCAATGAGCGGGGCCCCAAAGATCCTTATGATCACCAAAAATAAGTAACTCTGTTTTTTCCCCGTTCAGTTTTAATTTGTTAGAGTAAAGCCAATCGGCCATTCTCAGGAGTCCAGAGCGGAGAGGGGAGATATTAGACTTGTCTGTCGTTGCTAGGGAGAACACTACTTGCGTATCGCCCGCATAGGAATAAATAGTAAGACCCATTTCTTCAGCAATTTTGGCTAGTGGTGTAACATAAATAATAAATAATAGTGGACTCAAAATAAAGCCCTGAGGTACCCCGTAAGGAGAGTTCAGAATATCAGAGGAGTTGTTTTTGGAAAAGACCTGAAAGGTCCGGTGTAAAAGGAATTGTTCCAGCCATCTTAGTGCTTTCGCTCTTACTCCTATGTCCTCCAACGTCTGAATCAGGGTATTGTGGGAGAGGGTGTCAAAAGCGGCACTCAAATCTAAAAGAATGAGTGCCGCAGTGCCCCCTCAATCCAGTTCCTTACGGATGGCTTCAGTGACCCCTAAAAGGGTTGACTCCGTGGAGTGGCCCTTTCTAAACCCTGACTGTGAGTAATGCAACAGATTGTTATCATTAACAAAGTCAGATAGTTGTTTATTTACGTGCTTTTCCAACATTTTCGAGAATGTCGGTAGTAATGATATTGGGCGAAAATTAGAAAAAATCTCTGGGTCACCATTGGCCTTTTTCAACAAAGGGACTACCATTGCACGATTCCAGTCATCGGGTACCACAGCTTCCTCTAACGAAGCGTTTAGTAAAGATCTGATTACACCCAGAATAGAAGAATCCAACTGCTATAAGATGGACGCAGGGATTGGGTCCTGAGGTGAGCCTGACCTGATGCTGTTAAGTATTTCTACAAAAGTCGCATTGTCCATAGATTGCCAACTTGTTAGTACATTCTCCGGGGAATTTACCCTTTCCACTTTCTCACTAGGGAGAGAGGTGGTAGCAGCAGAAACTGTGGCCTTATCATTTTTGCTAAAATAGGAATAAATCTTAGTTAGTTTCTCATTAAAAAAGTTAGCTATGTGATTGCATTGTGTAATGGATAGAGTCGGGGGTTCTGGTTGATGAGCGGCTCCTGCCCAATTTTTTAAAACTTAAAAAAGGGTGCCAGGGTTGCTCTGTGCGGCTAAAATGGTACCTTTAGTATAATTACCCTTAGCTATTTTACAGGACAAATGGTAGGCATTAAGCGCTTGCTTATAAGTTTCCTTATTGGCTAGGTTATAGTCTCTTCTCCACTGCCTCTCTAATTTTTTGCAGTTTCTTTTTTCTTCTCTTAATTTTTCGGTAAACCATGGGGCAGGGGGATTACAAGATGTACGTTTACTCAGAGTAAGCGGGGCTATAGTCTGTACAGCAGTGGCTAGCCAGGTATTGATGGATTTGTAGTCACTAATTTTAAGCTCATTAGGAACAATGTCAGGGCTAGAATAGATTAGCTGTGCGTTAAGGTCATTTATACTAAGTTTTTGCCAATTCCTGAACCAGACTTCTGATCTAACCAGATTTTTGGTACTAGGAGCCCAAATTTTAAAGTGGGTAAGAAAGTGATCAGACCATAAAATAGGGTAAGCGGGTTTACAGACTATACGATCGAAATTTGTAAAAATCGGATCTAGTAAGTGACCCACCGAATGAGTGGGGCCATTGTTCCTCAATTGAACATTAAGTGCTTCTAGGTCAGAGAGAAAATTGAGGATCATAGGGCAACTACGAACCTCCAAGTGCAAATTGAGATCCCCAAGAATGGAGAACATGGAAGCTTCCATTAAAAATGAAGCAATCAGCTCTGACAAAGCAGCCGCCCAATCCCCAGCCGCCCCAGGTGGCCGATAGATCAGAATTCCAGTAAATGTAATTTGGGGAGTCAGAGTAAGTTTAAAAAGACCAGCTTCACAGTTGGCCAGATTAAGATCTACCCATTTGCATTGATATGTTTTTTTAAAAACTATTCCTATGCCGCCCCCACATTGGTTAAATCGATCTTTTCTAACTATAGCATAATTTGGGGGGAGGGCCGTGGCAATATCTAGCCCTGAGCTAGCATTTAACCATGTCTCAGTTAGAAATAATGCATCCGGCTGTACATCAGTTAAAAGATTAAAAATGTCCTCTTTATGTTTAGGCAGTGATCTGCAATTCGTACTGAGGAAATTGTACTGTTTGTCATGAGCTATGTTCATATCAGAGATCTTGTTCAACGCTTTTCCATTCTCCCCTGTTATACCTAAATGGATATGGGAAGCGGAGAACTTACAGTCCGGGCAGCCAGCAGACAAATTATCTAGCAGCAGTGTCTCACAGTTGGCATAGCGTTTGGATGTGAGTCTAAGTAGATCATCACGGGAATAGCTGTAAGCTGTAGAATTGCGAGCAGGGGGGTGGCCCCTGGCCCCGGGCGGGCATGGACGGGCGCTGACGGGCTTGCCTTTGGCGCGCCGCCGGCCTGCCCGCTGCGCTCGTCCCATACGTGACAAACACATGCCCGTTTAAGTAGTGTTTCAACAGGGTTGTTCCCGCCCCTGACCTCTGACCCGTGACTCAAGCCCTGTCCCGCCTTCGCTCCCTCCATGTCAACCGGGAGAACCCGTGGTGGAACGCGGAGCCGGCGGACAGGACAGCGGGCGTGAAGAGGTGAAGGTAAGCTCATCGTAAGTTTAAAAATCATTAAAAGCAAGAGCAGCGTTTAAAAAAAAATAACAGTGCCACCATACAAACCTATGCAGCCAGGCTAACCCTCAACCTCCCATGCTAAACCCACATTGCTCTGGACCTCAAAGAGCTCCAGTGACTCCCAGTCCACAAACAAGCCCTCTTCAAACTCTGCGCGTGCACATGCAAATCCTTACTAAACATTGGCCCAACGCACCTCAAAAACTGCATAAGCTTCCACAAACCTACTAGACACTCAACCTCAGCCGGATTTATGCCCGTAATTTGGTTTCTTTCTTTTTCTTTTTCTTTTAGTTTTATTTTTCCCACAAAAGATGTTCCTAGTAGTAACACTGCTATTCTGTATTTTAACGAAGGCCTCAATAGATATACTAGTGTATGATGATGAGCATAGATTTATATAGCTTGACAGGCACTCCAAGGAGTGCCCAGGCACTGGTACTCATGGGAAAGTAGTCAAGTCTGAGCAAAAAGCCAAGTTGTCAATTCTTTCTTAAAAATCTGTTCGTATCTTACAAGGCTACGGTGAAGGGGGAAGAGTGAGTGTCTGAAAAGTGTCAGTGCTCCATCCATCATCTCCTTGTGTTTGCTTTGTTCTCCTTAAGTTGGCAGAATATGCCCGATCGTGGGTACCTTGCTCACTTTGCCACTGGATTCAAGCAAGCCTGGCTGATGAGGGCTGTTAGCCCGAAACCGGTTCCAGGAGGCTTGTTTCCGGTTCAGGGAAGACATGGCTTGGCAGTTCGGGCTGGACTGCTCCCATGAGGCACAGGGTCAAGACTTATTTGCATATAGCTGTGTCTGAACTGGGGTGTCGAAGTGAGATAAAGAACGATGATGGATTCAACCCAGTGGTGAGTGTCTGAAAAGTTTCAGCGCTCTGTCCATCATCTCCTTGTCTGTGCTTTTTTCAAATATAGACCATTATCATAATCCAGCCTACAGGTAAAAAAGGCCTGAATCACAATTTTCCTGGCTGGTAGGGAGAGGAAATAAAAAATTAATAATAATACACGGAGGTGCCCAAAATAGGTTTAGACCAGTGCCGAGACTTGAGGTTGAATAGATAGCTGGATGCAGACACAGCTTTATAAGGCCAGGATGAATTCCTTTACCTTTATTAAAGGAAAAGAGCAGCTGTATATCATCAGTATAAGGGAATGTTTTTGCTCCAAAAGATTCTACAAGGTGTGCTAGAGGAGTTAGATATATGTTCAAAAGTGTAGGGCTTAGAGTAGAGCCTTGTGGCAGCCCTACTGCTAAAGCCTTCAATCAATCAATCAACTATTTGTAGAGTGCACTACATACCTGTGAGGGTCTCAAGGCACTGGGGAGTGGGGCGCTACTGATCGAACAGCCAGGTCTTGTATAGCCTCCTGAAGGTCAGCAGGTCTTGGGTCTGTCACAGGCTCAGTGGGAGGGTGTTCCAGGTCTTGGTGGCTAGGTGGGAGAAGGAGTTAAGGAGTTTGATTATCTTGGTATTAGATTGACAGAGACTGATATCTGGAGAAAACAACTAGCCAAAGCGATATCTGCTTAAAATACAGATCCAGTGCTAACATTAGGTTTTGTGGGGATTTACAGTTTCTCCCATCTTGCAGGCCCTTAGAGCCCAGGCTGTTAGTGCTGTGCTCTATGAAGCTGAGCTGTGGGGCCACAGCCAAGTAGAATTCCTTCATAAGATTGCTACTTAGATTTCCACAAAGCTCTGCTTTACTTCCTTTGAGCCTGGACCTAAACCTGCACAAGATGAGTGACTATGCCAGGCTGAAGCCCATTCTGTACTGGCTAAGATTCTGGTCAACAGAATTGGCACACTTCAGAGTAACCCTAAGTAATTTACCCAGTAGGCCCCAGGCTTTAAATATTCCCTAGCTAAATATATACAGAACTCACAATCCAATCCAGGTCTGTGCATGGTCTGGCCTTACCCCAGTCAAATCACTGCTAGTGCAATTCTGCTGTTAAAAAAGTTATTTCGGCAGATTGCTCAGACATCCCACTGTGGTGCACTGTCACGTGACAAACCAACCAATTCATTTCTGAACACTAAAATGGACTACAATTTTGAAGTTTCTTGACTTTTAACTAACTCCACTATCAAGAAAACTCAATATTCCGTTATGACTGAACACTCTCTCCTTAGCTTGCTTTATGAGCACTTGGTCTAATCCTTCGTCCAACACTGACACATGCCTGGTGTGCAAAGTGGCAAGTGAAAATGCCCAGCACGTCCTGTTTTTCTAACCCGTATACAACATCCCACAAACAATGGATAAAACCACTATGTTTAAATCTGGGGATCAGGCACTGCCAGCAGGCTTTTCAAATGTGCCAAACCTACACCAACCCTAAAATAGCACTACCTGTATCAAGCTTTTTTAAAGCAGCCTGGAATATAAGAACCAAGGGCCTCATTATGAATTTGGCAGTCCAACCGCCCGAACACCCTGGTCGAGGTCTCTAGAAGTTTAACGCAGTGCCAGCAGTGTGGTTGCGGAGATCTTGCAGCATTTATGATAACATTTCCATATGTACCTTTCCATATGTATTGATGCCTGTGTGAGCTTTTTGACTGTATATGTGTTGGATGCATATATATGCATGATCCATGTGGAAAAATACCACCTACCCATTTTTGAAGTCTGGCCTATATGTGGTCAGTCCAAGCAATGGGTATATGATACAAAAAGGACTCACCTGCATATAACCGCAAACAGGATCGTAATCCTCAGGGTGAAGATACTGCTGTAAAGGGGGAACGTGAAGAAATGGATCCATGTCAAACTCTGACCAAAAGAACAGGAAAGGGGAGAGTAGGCACCCAAAATCCTTTGTTTCTGCCGACTTGAAACTGGCAGTCCCACCTCCATGGTCAGCTCGCTGAGAAGCCAACTCATAATACAGTGAAACTCCCCTGTACCACCTTATGGCATCTGCTTTTCACTGACCGCCACCCTGGTGGTCTGCAGTGTGCTGGCGGTGTCAGCGGTTCAGCGATTCATGTCTTTCCAAATGCTATCCGCCCATCTCATAATATGGCAATCAGATCACTGAGCTCTCATTGGTCGAACCGCAGGTACAGGGGTTCACTAACCTTCAAAGTTGTAATAAAGCCCTAAGTGCTTGGATAATTACAACCAGAGCCTAGAATTTGTTAAAATTCAATGCTGTTATTACCAACATAGATTTATCTGTGGTCAACCAATGCTTTTAATGATGTGCCTTTTTAAACTAATATATAGTTTTCAGGGTAGTCATCATTGGCTAGTATGTTCTTTACGGCAACTTACTAAAATAATGACTGTGTATCCAATTTCTTATGTTTCATATTCTTTTTAACACTTTTAATTATGTTATGTACTTCTGAAATCATGCATTTTTGCACGTTTCTTGTCGAAGCATTTACGACAACTGTAATGAAGTTTGTATTATATTTATTTAATATTTATTTATCTATTACATTTATATGGCGCAACAGCTACCCTGAGGGTTTCTTGGCGCCTTGGATCTGTTTGACTGAACTAGGAATATTAGAATATTGTGGATGCTACTGATTAAAAAGCCAAGCCTTGACGCCCCTCCCGAATTGGAGGTAGTTTGGTTCCAGATGCAGTTTGAGTGGAAGAGAATTCTACAGGACTGGGGCCAAATAGGTAAAAGAGCGTCCACCCATGCGTACTCGTTTAAATCTGGTGACAACAAATTTTAATTGTGACAAAGACCGAAGAGCGAGAGAGGGCAAGTATTTCTGGGCCAAGCTACACAAATAGGTAGGTGCCTCCTTCACATTAATTCTAAACATATAGCAGAGTGCTTTGAATTTCACTCTAGTGGCGATTTTCAGCCAATGCAATTTCTTCAGATGTTCTGACATGCTTGTGCGCCCTGGGAGATGAAGGAGCAACCTAGCTGCGGCGTTTTGTATAACTTGAAGACGGTTAATAGTATCTTTATTAGATCCCAAGTAAAGGATGTTTCCATAATCTAATCGAGATCCTATTAAGGCCTGCAATACTGTCCTCTGTGCCCCTTCGGGAGTTGCCACAGTATTTTCCTTAACCATTTAAGGATTGCAAAGCAAGTTGAGGCCGTTTTCGCGGTATGTGCACGCATAGACAGCTTATCATCAATTATTATTCCGAGGTTGCGAGCAGATTGTACCGCAACCGGGGTCGGGCCCATTTCAACCGGCCAATGAGCGGGGCCCCAAAGATCCTTATGATCACCAAAAATAAGTAACTCGGTTTTTTCCCCGTTCAGTTTTAATTTGTTAGAGTAAAGCCAATCGGCCATTCTCAGGAGTCCAGAGCGGAGAGGGGAGATATTAGACTTGTCTGTCGTTGCTAGGGAGAACACTACTTGCGTATCGCCCGCATAGGAATAAATAGTAAGACCCATTTCTTCAGCAATTTTGGCTAGTGGTGTAACATAAATATTAAATAATAGTGGACTCAAAATAGAGCCCTGAGGTACCCCGTAAAGAGAGTTCAGAATATCAGAGGAGTTGTTTTTGGAAAAGACCTGAAAGGTCCGGTGTAAAAGGAATTGTTCCAGCCATCTTAGTGCTTTCGCTCTTACTCCTATGTCCTCCAACGTCTGAATCAGGGTATTGTGGGAGATGGTGTCAAAAGCGGCACTCAAATCTAAAAGAATGAGTGCCGCAGTGCCCCCTCAATTCAGTTCCTTACGGATGGCTTCAGTGACCCCTAAAAGGGTTGACTCCGTGGAGTGGCCCTTTCTAAACCCTGACTGTGAGTAATGCAACAGATTGTTATCATTAACAAAGTCAGATAGTTGTTTATTTACGTGCTTTTCCAAAATTTTCGAGAAGGTCGGTAGTAATGATATTGGCCGAAAATTAGAAAAAATCTCTGGGTCACCATTGGCCTTTTTCAACAAAGGGACTACCATTGCACGATTCCAGTCATCGGGTACCACAGCTTCCTCTAACTAAGCGTTTAGTAAAGATCTGATTACACCCAGAATAGAAGAATCCAACTGCTATAAGATGGACGCAGGAATTGGGTCCTTCGGTGAGCCTGACCTGATGCGGTTAAGTATTTCTACAAAAGTCGCATTGTCCATAGATTGCCAACTTGTTAGTACATTCTACGGGGAATTTACCCTTTCCACTTTCTCACTAGGGAGAGAGGTGGTAGCAGCAGAAACTGTGGCCTTATCATTTGTGCTAAAATGGGAATAAATCTTAGTTAGTTTCTCATTAAAAAAGTTAGCTATGTGATTGCATTGTGTAATGGATAGAGTCGGGGGTTCTGGTTGATGAGCGGCTCCTGCCAAATTTTTTAAAACTTTAAAAAGGGTGCCAGGGTTGCTCTGTGAGGCTAAAATGGTACCTTTAGTATAATTACCCTTAGCTATTTTACAGGACAAATGGTAGGCATTAAGCGCTTGATTATACGTTTCCTTATTGGCTAGGTTATAGTCTCTTCTCCACTGCCTCTCTAATTTTTTGCAGTTTCTTTTTTCTTCTCTTAATTTTTCGGTAAACCATGGGGCAGGGGGATTACAAGATGTACGTTTACTCAAAGTAAGCGGGGCTATGGTCTGTACAGCAGTGGCTAGCCAGGTATTGATGGATTTGTAGTCACTAATTTTAAGCTCATTAGGAACAATGTCAGAGCTAGAATAGATTAGCTGTGCGTTAAGGTCATTTATACTAAGTTTTTGCCAATTCCTAAACCAGACTTCTGATCTAACCAGATTTTTGGTACTAGGAGCCCAAATTTAAAAATGGGTAAGAAAGTGATCAGACCATAAAATAGGGTAAGCGGGTTTACAGACTATACGATCAAAATTTGTAAAAATCGGATCTAGTAAGTAACCCACCGAATGAGTGGGGCCATTGTTCCTCAATTGAACATTAAGTGCTTCTAGGTCAGAGAGAAAATTGAGGATCACAGGGCAACTACGAACCTCCAAGTGCAAATTGAGATCCCCAAGAATGGAGAACATGGAAGCTTCCATTAAAAATGAAGCAATCAGCTCTGACAAAGCAGCCGCCCAATCCCCAGCCGCCCCAGGTGGCCGATAGATCAGAATTCCAGTAAATGTAATTTGGGGAGTCAGAGTAAGTTTAAAAAGACCAGCTTCACAGTAGGCCAGATTAAGATCTACCCATTTGCATTGATATGTTTTTTTAAAAACTATTCCTATGCCGCCCCCACATTGGTTCAATCGATCTTTTCTAACTATAGCATAATTTGGGGGGAGGGCCGTGGCAATATCTGGCCCTGAGCTAGCATTTAACCATGTCTCATTTAGAAATAATGCATCCGCCTGTACATCAGTTAAAAGATTAAAAATGTCCTCTTTATGTTTAGGCAGTGATCTGCAATTCGTACTGAGGAAATTGTACTGTTTGTCATGAGCTATGTTCATATCAGAGATCTTGTTCAACGCTTTTCCATTCTCCCCTGTTATACCTAAATGGATATGGGAAGCGGAGAACTTACAGTCCGGGCAGCCAGCAGACAAATTATCTAGCAGCAGTGTCTCACAGTTGGCATAGCGTTTGGATCTGAGTCTAAGTAGATCATCACGGGAATAGCTGTAAGCTGTAGAATTTCGAGCAGGGGGGTGTCCCCTGGCCCCGGGCGGGCGCGGACGGGCGCCGACGGGCTTGCCTTTGGCGCGTCGCCGGCGCGCCCGCTGCCCTCGTCCCATGCGCGACAAACACATGCCCGTTTAAGTAGTGTTTCAACAGGGTTGTTCCCGCCCCTGACCTCTGACCCGTGACTCAAGCCCTGTCCCGCCTTCGCTCCCTCCACGTCAAGCGGGAGAACCCGTGGTGGAAGGGGGAGCTGGCGGACAGGACAGCGGGCGTCAAAGAGGTGAAGGTAAGCTCATCGTAAGTTTAAAAATCATTAAAAGCAAGAGCAGCGTTTTAAAAAAAATAACAGTGCCACATGGAGTAAAAAGGTTTCAGTGCAATCAAGAGTGAGCAAAATAGCAAATATCGTGATTCATACCCGCCACTTCGCCACCCTAGTCAAGCAACAAATCCAGCGAGTTCCTGTGGAGCCCACAACTAAGTAGTGCTTCAACAGGGTTGTTCCCGCCCCCGACCTCTGACCCGTGACTCAAGCCCTTCCCGCCTTCGCTCCCTAAACGTCAAGCGGGAGAACCCGTGGTGGATCGGGGAGCCGGCGGACAGGACAGCGGGCGTCAAAGAGGTGAAGGTAAGCTCGTCGTAAGTTTAAAAATCATTAAAAGCAAGAGTAGCGTTTAAAAAAAAATAACAGTGCCACAATGTGTAAAAAGGTTTCAGTGCAATCAAGAGTGTGCAAAATAGCAAATATCGTGATTCATACCCGCCACTTCGCCACCCTAGTCAAGCAACAAATCCAGCGAGTGCCTGTGGAGCCCACAACTAAGTAGTGCTTCAACTGGGTTGTTCCCGCCCCCTGACCTCTGACCCGTGACTCAAGCCCTGTCCGCCTTCGCTCCCTCCACGTCAAGCGGGAGAACCCGTGGTGGAATGGGGAGCCGGCGGACAGGACAGCGGGCGTCTACTTAGTTGTGGGCTCCACAGGCACTCGCTGGATTTGTTGCTTGACTAGGGTGGCGAAGTGGCAGGTATGAATCACGATATTTGCTATTTTGCACACTCTTGATTGCACTGAAACCTTTTTACTCATTGTGCCACAAGCGGGAGAACCCGTGGTGGAACGGGGAGCTGGCGGACAGTTCAGCAGGCGTCAAAGAGGTGAAGGTAAGCTCATCGTAAGTTTAAAAATCATTAAAAGCAAGAGCAGCGTTTTAAAAAAACATAACTGTGCCACAATCTGTAAAAAGGTTTCAGTGCAATCAAGAGTGTGCAAAATAGCAAATATCGTGATTCATACCCGCCACTTCGCCACCCTAGTCAAGCAACAAATCCAGCGAGTTCCTGTGGAGCCCACAACTAAGTAGTGCTTCAACAGGGTTGTTCCCGCCCCCGACCTCTGACCCGTGACTCAAGCCCTTCCCGCCTTCGCTCCCTAAACGTCAAGCGGGAGAACCCGTGGTGGATCGGGGAGCCGGCGGACAGGACAGCGGGCGTCAAAGAGGTGAAGGTAAGCTCGTCGTAAGTTTAAAAATCATTAAAAGCAAGAGTAGCGTTTAAAAAAAAATAACAGTGCCACAATGTGTAAAAAGGTTTCAGTGCAATCAAGAGTGTGCAAAATAGCAAATATCGTGATTCATACCCGCCACTTCGCCACCCTAGTCAAGCAACAAATCCAGCGAGTGCCTGTGGAGCCCACAACTAAGTAGTGCTTCAACTGGGTTGTTCCCGCCCCCTGACCTCTGACCCGTGACTCAAGCCCTGTCCGCCTTCGCTCCCTCCACGTCAAGCGGGAGAACCCGTGGTGGAATGGGGAGCCGGCGGACAGGACAGCGGGCGTCTACTTAGTTGTGGGCTCCACAGGCACTCGCTGGATTTGTTGCTTGACTAGGGTGGCGAAGTGGCAGGTATGAATCACGATATTTGCTATTTTGCACACTCTTGATTGCACTGAAACCTTTTTACTCATTGTGCCACAAGCGGGAGAACCCGTGGTGGAACGGGGAGCTGGCGGACAGTTCAGCAGGCGTCAAAGAGGTGAAGGTAAGCTCATCGTAAGTTTAAAAATCATTAAAAGCAAGAGCAGCGTTTTAAAAAAACATAACTGTGCCACAATCTGTAAAAAGGTTTCAGTGCAATCAAGAGTGTGCAAAATAGCAAATATCGTGATTCATACCCGCCACTTCGCCACCCTAGTCAAGCAACAAATCTTATACTTTAATATTACATATAATAGTCTGTTTTATTATCCCTGATTATCTATCTAACAGCACTATGTTGCAGTTGCACTGAAGATTTTCTAGCTGCTCCCAGTGAGCAAAGCAGACCCTTTTATGAGGTTGTTGTTGTCTGATACAAGTTCTGTAGCGTTTCCTTCCTGCATTTAAATAGCCTTTTGATTTAGGAAATGCAATATCTTATTTCACCTTTTAAAATAAATTATTGTATATTTAATAAATGTTTACAATGTGTTTATATGAACTTTTATACTTATGATTAACTGAAATAAAGTTTTCAACAGAATCAATATCATATCCTATGCTGATGACACCCTGCTCATACTTCCCCCTCCTACAAGATGCCAAACACCCAAACCAATTTCCTGCCTGCATGACCAAAATCTCCAGATGAATAAAAATGAACTGCCTCAAGCTCAACACAGACAAGATAGAAGTAGTAATCTCCGGCAAAGACACCCCACTCTAGAATTCCAACTTAAGGTCTACTGAACTCACATCCACTCCCCTCTGGACAACCCATGTAAACAACCTCAGGATACTAAATGACAACCAATGCACCACAACTGGCAAAGTGAATACAGTCGCTGTTTCCTGCTTAAAAACACTCAAGATGCCCAAGAAGGTCTTCAAATGGCTCCCAGCCAGTACTTTCAAAACCACCACCGAAGCCATATTCACCAGCAAGCTAAACTTTGGCAACACATTCTATGCTGCAACAAACGCTTCAATGACCAGGCGACTCCGGACCATGCAGACCTATGCAGCCAGACTAACTAACCCTCAACCTCCCATGCTACACCCACATTGCTCTGGACCTCAAAGAGCTTCAGTGACTCCCAGTCCACAAACAAGCCCTCTTCAAACTCTGTGCGTGCACATGCAAATCCTTACTCAACATTGGCCCAACGCACCTCAAAACCTGCATAAGCTTCCACAAACCTACCAGACACCCAACCTCAGCCGGATTTATGCCCGTAATTTGGTTTCTTTCTTTTTCTTTTAGTTTTATTTTTCCCACAAAAGATGTTCCTAGTTGTGACACTGCTATTCTGTATTTTAACAAAGGCCTCAATAGATATAGTAGTGTATGATGATGAGCATAGATTTATATAGCTTGACAGGCACTCCAAGGAGTGTCCAGGCACTGGTACTCATGGGAAAGTAGTCAAGCCTGAGCAAAAAGCCAAGTTTTCAATTCTTTCTTAAAAATCTGTTCAGATCTTACAGGCTACGGTGAAGGGGAAGAGTGAGTGTCTGAAAAGTGTCAGTGCTCCATCCATCATCTCCTTGTGTTTGCTTTGTTCTCCTTAAGTTGGCAGAATATGCCCAGACGTGGGTACCTTGCTCACTTTGCCACTGGATTCAAGCAAGCCTGGCTGATGAGGGCTGTTAGCCCGAAACCGGTCCCAGGGTGCTTGTTTCCGGTTCAGGGAAGACATGGCTTGGCAGTTCGGGCTGGACTGATCCCATGAGGCACAGGGTCAAGACTTATTTGCATATACCTGTGTCTGAACTGGGGTGTCGAAGTGAGCTTAAGAACGATGATGGATTCAACCCAGATCTGTGACTGGGGGTGTCTTAAAAGTTTCAGTGCCCCGTCCGTCATCTCCTTGTGTTTGCTTTGTTTGCCCTAAGTTGCCAGGGTCTGCCCAGATGTTGGGCCTTGCTCACTTTGCCACTGGATTCAAGCTAGCCTGGCTGATGAGGGCTGTTAGCCCGAAACCGGTTCCAGGGTGCTTGTTTCCGGTCCAGGGAAGACATGGCTTGGCAGTTCGGGCTGGACTGCTCCCATGAAACACAGGGTCAAGACTGATTTGCATATAGCTGTGTCTGAACTGGGGTGGCGAAGTGAGTTAAAGAACGATGATGGATTCAACCCAGTGGTGAGTGTCTGAAAAGTTTCAGCGCTCTGTCCATCATCTCTTTGTCTGTGCTTTTTTAAAATATAGACCATTATCATAATCCAGCCTACAGGTAAAAAAGGCCTGAATCACAATTTTCCTGGCTGGTAGGGAGAGGAAATTAAAATTTAAAATAATACACGGAGGTGCCCAAAATAGGTCTTGACCAGTGCCGAAACTTGAGGTTGAAAAGAGAGCTGGATGCAGAAATCAGCTTAATAAGGCAAGGATGAATTCCTTTGCCTTTATTAAAGGAAAAGAACAGCTGTATATCATCAGTATAATTGAATGTTTTTGCTCCAAAAGATTCTACAAGGTGTGCTAAAGGAGTTAGATATATGTTCAAAAGTGTAGGGCTTAGAGTAGAGCCTTGTGGCACCCCTACTGCTAAAGCCTTCAATCAATCAATCAACCATTTGTAGAGCGCACTACATACCTGTGAGGGTCTCAAGGCGCTGGGGAGGGGGGCGCTACTGATTGAACAGCCAGGTCCTGAGTAGCCTCCTGAAGGTCAGCAGGTCTTGGGTCTGTCGTAGGCTCAGTGGGAGGGTGTTCCAGGTCTTGGCGGCTAGGTGGGAGAAGGATCTCCTCGACGGTGGCGAGTTCAAGGTCAGTGGAGCGGAGCTGGCAATTGGGGATGTAGAAGGAAAGTCATCTGTTGAGGTAGACTGGGCTAGTCTTGTGGAGTGCCTTGTGTGTGTGGATGCTTGAAGGATATCCTCTACAGGTTTCTCAGGTGGGGGTGATGTGGCCGTGGCATGGAACATCGAGGTTCAGTCATGCCGAGGCGATTGTGATGCGTTGCAGTCGTTTGATGAGCTTGGTCGGGGCTCCCACGTAGAGGGCGTTTCGGTAGTCGAGTCTGCTGCTGACAAGGGCCTGGGTGACTTTTCTTCTTGTATCTATCGGGATCCACCTCTAGATCTTGCTGAGCATGGGGAGGGTGTTGAAGCAGGAGGAGGAGACGGCGTTGACTTGCTTGGTCATGGAGAGCGTTGAGTCGAAGATGATTCCCAGGTTTCGTGCATGGTCGGTGGGTGTCGGGGCTGCCCCCAGTGCCGTCGGCCACCAGGAGTCGTCCCAGGCTGAAGGGTTGGAGCCACGGATGAGGACCTCCGTTTTGTCCGTGTTCAGCTTCAGTCGGCTGATCTTAATCCAGTCGGTAACGGCCTTCATTCAGTCGTGGAGGTTGGCTTTGGCAGTGATGGGGTCCTTGGTGAGGGAGAGGATCAGTTGAGTGTTGTCGGCGTAGGAGATTATGTTGAGGTTGTCATGTGCGAGCTGGGCCATGTAAATGTTGAACAGTGTCGGGCTGAGGGAAGATTCCTGGGGTACGCTGCAGATGATCTCGGAGGCTTTGGATCGGAAAGGGGGGAGGCGGACGCTCTGGGTTCTGCTGGAGAAGGAGGTGGTCCATTCCAGGGCTTTGTCTTGGATCCCTACGGCTTGGAGGCGTGCGCATAGTGTGCAGTGGCAGACGGTGTCAAAGGTGGCGGAGAGGTCCAGGAGGATGAGGGCTGTGGTCTCACCGTTGTCCAACAGGGTCCTGATGTCATCGGTGGCGGCGATGAGGGCGGTCTCGGTGCTGTGGTTGCTGTGGAACCCTGACTGGGAAGGGTCCAGGATTATGATTTCTTCGAGGTATTGGGTTAGCTATCTGTTGACGATCTTCTCGATAACCTTGGCCAGAAACGGGAGCAGAGACATGGGCCGGAAGTTCTTGAGGTCTCTAGGGTCTGCTTTGGGTTTTTTGAGTAGGGCGTTGAGCTCAGCGTGTTTCCAGCTCTCTGGGAAGGTCGCGGTCTCGAGGGAGAGATTGATGACGTTGCGCAGGTGGGGTGTGATGGAGCTGCTGGCTTTGTTGAAGATGTGGTGCGGAAATGGGTCTGACAGGGAGCTGTAGTGGACTGTGCTCATGGTCTTGATGGTGTCATCGATGCTCACGCTGGCCCAGGCTTGCAGGGGGTCATGGTCGATGATGTGCAGAGAGTCTGTTGTGTTGCTGTCTGTTGGGGCTGTCTGGGTGATGAAGCTGTCATGGATGTCTGCGCTCTTGCGGTGGAAAAAAGTGGCAAGGGAGTCGCACAGGGCTTGCGACGGCGGCATGTCGTTGGTGTTGGAGCTGGGGTTGGAGAGTTCTTTCAAGATGTTGAAGAGCTCCTTGCTGTTGTGTGCTTTGTTGTCGAGGCGGTCTTTGAAGGAGGTCTTCTTGGCAGTCCTGATAAGGTGGTGGTTGTTGCAGGTGGTGTCCTTGTGGGCTGCGTGGTTGTCCGGAGTCTGTTCGCTATTCCATTTCTTCTCTAGTTTCCGGCAGGCTTGCTTGGAGGCTAGGAGCTCTGGGGTGAACCAGCTGGGCCTCTTGCTGGTGTCTCTGTGGGGGGGTTTCTTCAGCGGGGAGAGGGTGTTGGTGATGTCGTCGATCCAGCGTCTGAGGCTGTGGGCAGCATCATGGGTGTTGGAGGGTTCAGTGGGTGGACTGAGAGTGAGGTTTGCGTGTAGTTGGTCTTCATTGACTTTTCTCCAACAGCGGCGAGGGATCTGTTGGGTGAGGTGGGGCGTGGTGGGTTTCTGGAAGGATAAGTGGATGCAGCGGTTGTCAGTCCAGAGGAGTACGGTGGTGTGGCTGAAGGAGACGTGGGGGCTAGTGGAGAAGATGGGGAAAAGCGTGTGGCCGGCGGAGTGGGTAGGCGTTGTGACAAGTTGCCTCAGTCCGAGGTTGGCGAGGTTAGCGATCAGGGTTGTCAAGTTGCTGTCATTGTTGTTCTCAAGGTGGAAGTTCAGGTCTCCGAGGAGGATGTAGTAGGTGGAGGTCAGGGCGTGCGTGCTAATGAAGTCGGCGATGGAGTCGCTGAACTGGAGTCGGAATCCGGGGGGTCTGTAGATGAGTGTGCCTCTGAGGGTGGAGTTGGGGTCTGTGTGGATCTGAAAATGCATGTGTTCAGCGGTGCCGAGAGTGTCGTCGGTGCTGGGCGAGACCCTGATGCTGTTCTTGTGGACGATGAGATTCCTCCTCTGACTCCGTTGGTGCGGTCTCTGCAGGTGACCTTGTATCCATCTGGGAAGGCTATGGCGATGTCGGGTGCGGAATAGTCGTTCATCCACTTCTCTGTCAGGAAGGAGATATCCAGGGATGATGTGTTGAGCAGGTCCCAGAGCTCGACGGCGTGTTTGCGTGTGGAGTGTTCAGTAGAATGCATAGGAGGTACAATTGGTACAATTCTTTATTTGCAGAGTTACTTAAAACCATTGCAATACACGCAAAATAAAACCATATATAAAATATTCGTCCACCGTCATAAAATGTCATGATATCAAAAATGTAAAAGGCTTCTGTAGCTTTACAGTGTTAAAATACAAATTTAGCCATTTTGTAGCAACCTTGAGAGTAACACGATCACCTGTATCATTTGGTGCTCCCCCTTCTTAGATTAATAGTCTGGATACCCCAATGCCCAGTAGTTTTAATTTCAGTTTGGCATTTTTCCCAGGCCACTTCGAGGAATCAAACCAATCTAGTGTTCATTTGTGGTGATGCAGGGTCGAAGCATGCCAAAACAGCCTGCCTCCTTGTCCGATTGCCTTTTCGTTAAAGAGAATTTTTAGCAGGTGCCTCCTTTCTTGGAGCATCTAAGTGCAAGAGCAGATGGTATGAATGATGTCCCCCTGGCCATTTTTGTACAGACTGCATAGTGTGAAAGCCTGCACCCTTTACCATGGAGGAAGGTGCTGCGTGCATGGTATCTCTCCGAGACGTAACTTTAGGAATTTTAATTTCAGTGATTTTGAGTAGCCAATGTTGAAATATTGCTGTGGGGCTAGGGTCTTGTACGAGTTCAGGGTCATCCAAGCATGGGCTCTGGCAGAAAAAGCAGCTTTATTCTCCACCAGTGACTGTATTTTCATCAACTTCCTCACTGCTTCTTTGAAAACTGAGTGGTGACAATGTGTGTCCCATAGGGGCAAAAGGCCTGTGTTTGTCAGTGCCTCCTGAAGGTACAGCCTTGGGGGCGAATTCTCCCTCTGTTGTAGATCTTGCCACAGGAGGTAGTTTAATGCGTTAAGGTTTGATCTACCGATCTTATGCCAACAATTAATGTATACTCCTGATCTGGCCCAGGTTTGCTTTATCAGGCCAAACTCCAGTCGGATTTGCGCCGGTGAGGTATAAGTCGGGAGGCTGAACATGGTTTTATGTGCTTTTATGAGCGTTTTGTCCAGTAGATTGGTATCTCCCCCGTGCTGAGCTTCACTACCATAGGTAATAGAAGGTAGGATTTTGGCCAGTGCTACCGCTAAGAGAGGGCTCAGCATTGGGCCCAGTAGTTTAGCTGATAAACCTTCCATGGTTAAGGCAAGGATCATCCCTTTCCTTTTGATCTCTTCTTGTTGTCGGATGAATGATCCTTCTTTGTCTAGGTAGACTTCCAAATACTTGTAAGTCTTCGCTGATTCAATGTGCCTGTCCGCCAGATACCATTGGTGGCTCTTTTTTCGTTTGCTGTTGATTGTCATGGTCCTGGTTTTATTTAAGTTTATTGAAAGGCTATTTTCTTCTACATAGGCCCGCAGACCGTTAAGAAGATGTTGCAAGCCAACTGCTGTGAGGCTAAGTAGCACTACAGCGTCCGCGTATAATAGATTGGACAGTGAGGTGCCTGCTAGTCTGGGCGAATGTGAATTGCAGGTGTTAAGTGACTGGGTTAGGTCTGTCAAAACGCACCCCTGTTTGAGTCCTTTGGTTGTTGTAACTTTTCTTGATAGTTGGAACCCTGAACCTAATTTGACTGCATAGGAGGTGGTTGAGGTTTTTCTTGGCGGGTTGTTCGGCGGGTCTGAGCCTAGTGTAGCTGCAGTTCCGGCAGGTGAAGGGACCATGTGTGAGTTTCGGGGTGGCCTTGAGGCAGGTGTGGGTCCGTCCGAGGTTGAGAGCATGGAGTGTGCTGGGATCGTAGCGGTGGTGGTTGTTGTGGCGGGTGCGGGGACCAGGGGTTCTGGCGCTGGGCGTGGTCCCTGCATGGACGGGCGCAGACGGGCTTGCCTTCGGCGCACCAGCGACAAGCCACCATATATGTGGTTGTTGGAAGGAGGAGTAGCTGGGAGGCGGGAGGCAGGGGCATAGAATGAGCAGTGAGGGGGGCGGGGACGCAGTGGTGGGAATGGGAAGGCAACCGGACACAAGCAGGGGCAGTGAGGGGGCAGCTAGGGGGAATAGAAGGCAAGAAAACGAGCACCATCAGGGGAACAGAGGGCAAGAAAAAAGGCACAAATCAGTGGAACAGGAGGCAATAAAATGGCCACAAAATAGGGGAACAGAAGGCAAGAAAACGGGCACAAATCAGGGGAGCAGAAGGCAAGAAAACGGGCACAAATCAGGGGCAGCGAGGGGGAACAGAGGGCAAGAAAAATGGGGACAGATAAGAATGCAGGCACAGGGGGGAGACAGGCAACAGCAGTCACAGACACCAGAAGACAGCATGGGCAGTACAGGGTAGACAGAGAGACAGTGACAGTGATACAAACCTAAGGCCTACCACTGGCCACCAGGGATGAGATGCAGATGGTAGCCTGCGGGTGGAGGAGGGCCTCAACTTCTAAAGCAGCAGCAGCTGGGGCAGAGTCAGGACACACAGGCGGACCTGTGTGGTGGGGAGCAACCTACCAACAAGGTCAAGGGTCGCCTTGGTACCAGATAAGAATAGTGGGGTGCAAACCTCGACCTCTGTTCCCAAAAAGGAATCCATCCACCTCAGGGCTAGGCGCTCTAACCCAATGGCCTGTAAACGTCAGAGGAGTATAGAATGTGGGACAGTTTCAAAGGCTACTGAATGATCTCACAGTGTCAGCACAGCCTTGTGCCCTTTATCTAAATTGCATTTGATGTGCTCTGTCACCTTTAGAAGAGCAGTCTCAGTACTCAGGTTAGGCTGAAACCCAGATTGATTGGGGTGAAGGAGGTCATTGAACTCCAAGTACTTAGGAGAGCTGTCGATTTACAAATTTCTCTAAACATTTTCGGCAGTGCAGGAAGTGGCAAAATAGGCCTATCATTAGCCAGCATAGTAGGATCAACCGAAGGCTTTTTCAAAAGAAGTATTTTTGCCTGCTTACACGCTAACGGTACAACAGCAGTGGCAAATGAATCATTAAATAGATTATTCATCAATGGGTTGATCACATCTTCCCCTAAAATGAACTGTTCAAAGGGGCATGGATCAGACGGGAAGCCTTAATTAAGGCCACGGATAGCAGCTATGGAATCCTCCAGGAGGACGGGATGAAAAGCAAAGAAGGAACAATCCGTATCCTCTGTTACTTCATCAAGAGGAGATGTATCACTTCATTCAGAGAAGCTGTGCAAAATTAGATGTATTTTAAGAATGTTATCATAAATAAAGGCCGCTAGTTTTTCGATCCATTGTAAAGGAAGGTGGCAGATTTCTAACACACGAAACAGGGGCAAGAATTTTTATTGCAATCTTAAACACCTCTTACGACTTATTTCCTGCGGCCTCAATTCTTTCCTCAAAAAAGACGTTCTTGACAGTCTTAACGGAGGCATGATAGTTCCTTCAGGATGGCCAGTAGGCAACTTTATCTTCCTTACTATAGTGCCTTGGCGAACGTCTCTCAGCCATTTAGCAGAGGTTGTTTTCAGCTATTAGTGCTTCTGAAAACTAAGGCACTGCGGGTCAAGTTCGACAGGATTTACATACTGTGCTTGGGGCTAACTTGCACACAGAGTGGCAAAGCCATTTATCTACAGTGGTAGTAGCATTTATCTCAACATTTCCTGACAGCTTTGGAACTGTAGCATTCAATGAATCAAGAAACTCGCTAATGTATCAATTGTATACATTTTTTTTACTTTTTTAGAATATTTGGCATTACAGGAACTCTGCAGTACTTGCAAACCGATGATGTTTGCATTTGATGGATCAGTTTTGAATTGTTAATGTTTAAAACAATAATTCAGCCGTTTGCAGACAAATTAACATTGCAGCATCTTAGAGAAAAGATTCATTTATGAACTGTAAATGATTTATTTTAGAACCAATTGAGTTTTTGGACATAGGAATTCGTTTCTAGTGTAGGTATATCAGTTGAAATAAAATGCCAAATTAAATTACTGGACATCGTCAGACCTTGGTATCCCATTCTAAGATGCACCTGTAATTTATATTCACAGAGGTTCACTTTAAGTCACACGCCTGTATGCTATCAAGCAGATCCAGTAAAACTATTTTGAAGTGCAGGCTGTTTTCAGTGCACAGTCCCATTTTATCGCAATCCTAAACTACTTGCATATGCATCAGAGAAGGATCCTTGAGCGAGAAAGACATAGGACAGGGATTAAAGAACAATTCGTATTCCAGCGTCGAAGGACTCCTCCTGAGGTCACATACTAGATAGGGTTCCCACCGTGACATCGGCATCTAACCATCAAACAATGGGCCAGATGTAGGTAATTTTATTTTACCACCTCTTAAATACCGAATCATACCGATTTGGTATTTAAGAAGTGGTAAAATATAAGTACCAAGATGTAGGTAAATACAGATGTGCATTTACCGAATCGGTAAAAATCGGTATTTACCGATTCGGTAAATACCGACCGGTAATGCCCATTCATTCCTATGGGCTTTGAAGCCCATAGGAATGACTGGGCATTACCGATTCGGTAATTACCGAATCGGTAAATACTGAATTTCACAAGGGTGCAGGGGGTGTCACTTTGACACCCTTTAGCACCCCCAAAACGGGTTCAGGTGCCATGTGGCAGGCATACCTGCCCTAAGGGCAGGTCTGCCTGTCATATGGCACAGGTGTGCATGCACACATGTGCATGCACACCTGAATCGGTATTTTACCATCAAATAAGATTTGATGGTAAAATACCGATTTTTTAATGCTTGTGGGACTCAGAAGAGTCCCACCTACATATTAATTTTCCCGAATCGGTAAAAATACCGACTCGGTATTTTACAGAATCGGTAAATTTACCGATCGGTAAATTTACAGATTCTGTAAAATACAGGGCCCTACATCTCAAATTGCATTTACCGGTCGGTAACGGCCGAATTCGGCCGTTACCGACCGGTAAATGCCTACCTACATCTGGCCCAATATCTTTATCAGAGCGGGCTATGTTCGACAAGGCAAGCCGAAAATGAAACAGCACTGAAGAAATACTACCATGGAGTTATCAAGTGGTTTATCGAATACTGCAAAGTGGTCGCAAATTCCGCACCTACTTTAAGAGAATGTAACAGGATTTTGCAAACTGACCTATGTACTTATAGCTTGGTCCACATATTTGCAAACAGTAGTGAGTCAAAATCCAACCCTCACAATCTGTATTCATGGGGTAACTTGCAAATTTTAACTGATTTAAATTGGAAACCATAACAAGAATGCTGGCCTGCTGGGGTCAGCAGACGACTAGGGCCCCGATGTAGGTAAAATAGATTTACCGATTTTTAATTACCGAATTTTACCGATTCGGTAATTAAAAATCGGTAAATCTAAAGGGTGGATATGTAGGAACATCCAGATGTCCCTTTTACCGAATCGGTAAATATCTGTATTTACCGATTCGGTAAATACCGACCGGTAATGCCCCATTCATTCCTATGGGCTTTGAAGCCCATAGGAATGAATGGGGCATTACCGGTCGGTATTTACCGAATCGGTAAATACAGATTTTGACAAGGGTGCAGGGGGTGTCACTTTGGCACCCTCTAGCACCCCCAAAACGGGTTCGGGTGTCATGTGGCAGGCATACCTGCCCTAAGGGAAGGTCTGCCTGTCATATGGCACAGGTGTGCATGCACACATGTGCATGCACACCGGAATCGGTATTTTACCATCAAATAGGATTTGATGGTAAAATACCGATTTTTTAATGCTTGTGGGACTCAGAAGAGTCCCACCTACATATCAATTTTACCGAATCGGTAAAAATACCGACTCGGTATTTTACAGAATCGGTAAATTTACCGATCGGTAAATTTACCGATTCTGTAAAATACAGGGCCCTACATCTCAAATTGCATTTACCGGTCGGTAACGGCCGAATTCGGCCGTTACCGACCGGTAAATGCCTACCTACATCTGGCCCTAGGTCTGTGATTGCATTCCAATAAAGTAAACTTTGATTTAATGTGGCCTGCTTTCCTTAAAGGAATTCGGGCTACATCTAAAAAGATTTTTATTGGAAGATTTGTTTGAGTTTGTGCACTGGTCCCCTGGACCACTGCCTACTCCCAACATTTGTGATTGTGTTAACTCAAAGTTGGTAACTTTTCAATGATCTGCCACAAGCTATTGGTTGAGAATCATTAATACATATCATAACAAACTTGGAAGGGTTACCTAAACACTTCTCTTCCAAAAACTGCTTTGTAATGCCTGTCTAATCCCATTTTGCAATTTGGTAATGCATTACTGAATCACAAAATGGGTTACCCATAAAAAAATAGAAGCTATTTTAAGGTTGCAAATCTGGGATTTTGTCAATTTGCAGCTTTGCAACTGCAAAATGGCTTCATAGATGTGGCTCTAAGCTCCTAAGTGGGCAGAACAGGAGGCTGCTTTGGCAACTTGAGCATGATATTCATTTCCAATCTGAAAACTTGCATATAGAGATAAAAGCCAGATGTGTTCATTATTCAGTTTGTATCCTATTGGAGCTTCATTTTGCATCAGACATTTCCACTTACTGGGCTACATTAACTGACTAGAATTCTCTTTATTTTCATTTGGCTTTTCTACCAATGACTTATTTACACATTTGTTCATGATTTTAGTCCCTTCTCCTTTTTTAGTTCGAGCATTCGAGACCTCATGTATATACTTTAGTATATACGTATAAGTGTATGCACTTTGTGGGCTCTGGAGATCAGCCCTTAGGACTTGTCTGCTTCCACTTAGGGACTTTTTTCTGTTCAACTGCCTCTATTTAACTGTCTTGAAAGAAAACGACCAGTAGAGGTCAGTAAAATATTAGAATTGCTTTCTACTTGTTCAACTGCCTCTATTTAACTGTTTTGATAGAAAAAGACCAGTAGAGGTCAGTAAAATACCAAAATTGCTTTCTGCTGAGTGAATTTCTTTTATTCTTTTTTTCTGGCAACTGCCTCTGTTTAACTTTCTTGATAGAAAACGACCAGTAGAGGTCAGTAAAATACGTGAATCACTTTAGCATGCTCTAGAATCCAGCCCATAGAAAATGTCTTCCATGAGCACCGGTAGACAATAATATTTTTTTCAAATCTTGTATTTTTAGTGATATGACCACTGAAGGCACTCATTTTATATTAAAAATAGAGCTTTTGACTATACCATTTCCAGCTGAAAGGCATTATTTCTCTCCATGTGCTCCCATACCTGTTGTGTCACACAGTTTGGTGCTTACTTTCCCTCCATGTTAAAAAACAGTAGATTTTTCAGCACCCAGCCTAATGTGCTGCATAGCTAAATACGTATAAGGTCCCAAAGGTGCGACCTATAGCATTGCAAATGCTTGTTATCTTTATTGGTCAGTATGGTACTCATTGAATAAGCTGTTTGCTTCTGGTGCTGTAAAGAGGAAAGCAAGAGTGTGGGGTCCATCACTGACTGCACCGGCTTAGGATATGGCTAGGTTCTTTTCAGTAGTCAAGCATTTATGTCTTTGTATTGTGGAATCATTGATGCCTTTGCGTTTCTGCATTACAGCTGAGGCATGACGATTGAGGGTCGAAGATACATATGCCCCCCATGTGTGCCAACAGATGTTTTAATTATCAAGCATTGCTAGTTGGTTACAGTGGGATATTATAGATTTGTGTTGTGTACTTTTTCTGCTTTGTCCATTGCTTGGTGTTAGGAGAGGTGGATTTAAACGTTTTTTGCTCTCAGTAGCATGATGGTGTGTGTATATGGCAAATGTTCGTTAATTAACTGTTT
Source organism: Lissotriton helveticus (assembly GCF_964261635.1). Lineage (NCBI taxonomy): Eukaryota > Metazoa > Chordata > Amphibia > Caudata > Salamandridae > Lissotriton > Lissotriton helveticus. The sequence continues at coordinate 763,797,353 of NC_136067.1, read as the reverse complement.
CAAAGGTGTGAAGCCAAAACTGCCAAGTGTCTGCCACCCCTGCCCTTGCTTTAGGTTATGGATATGACCAATTCATTGTTCTGAGCTTCAACAACTGGATTGGAGCATTACTACTTTTTATCTTATATTCAAGTTTTAGGTTGTGAATCCTTTTCTATGTTTATAGGTAAGGTTTAGGATTGTGCAAGTGATTCTTTCATGCCCAGGATGCAGTGGCATAGCAAACATGGCATGGGCCCTAATGCAAGAGGGAAAAATGCCCCCATACCAACACCTTGGTGATAAAAGTCAAATAAAATTGGGCTCCGGGGACATCTATGGGTCCCAGGTTCATTTTCAACTGCTGAACTATGCTCATGAGAGGACTAATAAAAAATGTAATAATAATATTACTAATGGCATTTGTAGAGTGCTCGGGTACTCACATATGAGCATTCCAGTGCTAGTGAAAGAAGGACTGCCCTAAAGATCAGAGTAACCAACTGAGACCCAGACTATGCGCGTAACAGGTGGGTCTTTAGGCATTTCCTAAGGATCCCTTCTGTAGGAGTAAGAAGTAAACTGTACAGCAGCGAATTCCACAGTTTTGCCATCATGGAAGTGAAGGATCTTCCAATACGTCTAGCCCTGTTGATCCTCGGAATGCAGAGGGGCATCTTTGAGTTAGACCTGACAGATCTAGTCTGGCGGTAAGCCTTGAATCTGCATCTCAGGTACCGAGGTACTTTGTTCTAGAACGCCCTATATCCAAGAATTAGAGCCTTGAAACTGATGCAGTTGGCACAGAGAGCTAGTGCAACTGGCAAAGGTGAGCAGACACCAGTTGCCACATCAGAACCTTGAGAATGAGGTGCGCAGTGGGATTTTTGATTACCTATAGTCGATGCAGAAGGTATGTTGGCAGTCCCAGTTAAAGGCTGTTAGCATATTCCAGTTTGGTGGTGACCAGGGCATGAACAACTGACTTGTGGGAGACAACAGGCACCAAGGGAAGCATCCTTCCCACAGATTGCAGCATTGCAAAGCAGCTAGCCGAGACTACCTTGAACTGTGGTTCAAATGACAAGGCTGAGCAAATTTTATGCCCTTATTTCTAACACAGGATGAATCGGAAAGAACGGCCTCCAAATCAGGTGGCCACCAGCCAAGACGATCAGGGATTTTGCTTGTGCCAAAAAAGAGAGCTTCAGTTTTATCAGAATTGAGCTGAAGGCAGCTCTCATCCATCCAGGTGAAAACTGCCATGAGGCAATTTTTAAAGGACTTAAGGGCTTCAGGAGGCTCCTCCTGAAAAGAGAGCAGGAGCTGTGTGTCATCAGCATATGATATCTTCAAACCCCAGGATTCTACCAGCTTGGCCAAAGGTTGAAGGTAGATATTGGAAACCATGGGGCTTAAGGCAGAGCATTGCCGTACCCCGTAACCGAGAGGTTTAGGATTGGAGAGAGAGGTCGAGAGAAACACCACCTCCAGATATGCAGTGATTCAGGCCAGCACATACCCTGGAATTCCAATCCTTCTAAATCTGTTCAACAGGATGCAGTGCAAGAGCAAGACAGTGTCATAGATGATGCACCCTGATCCAGTAGTGGGGTCTCAGTGCTGTAACCTGGTTCAAATCCAGATTGTATGTCATGCAGGAGGTTGTTAGATTCCAGGAACTGACAGATCTGTTTATTGACTGCCTTTCCCAGCATCTTCACTGCTGCAGGGAGGAGGGAGATAGGTATAAAATGACTAAGAAATTTGGGGTCTGCATTAGGCTTTTTTAGCAGCAGCAGAAGAAGGCCTGTTTCCAACTCTTCAGACAGTAGTTGACTCCAAGGAGGCGTTAAGTATTTTGTTAGGAATGAGGTTGACAATGGGCAGGACTGACTTCAAAATTTCAGGAGGAATGCAGTCCTGTGATGAAAGAGACCTGCAGTTAGCCAGACGAAGGCCAAGTCCTCCAATGAGATGAGCTCACAATCCCTCGGCACAAGGCAAGGAGGATGTCTCTTTTCTAAGGTGTCCTCCATTAAACTCAGGGCTGGAAGCTTATCATAAATTATCCTAATTTTATTTGTAAAAACTAAGCAAGCTTGTCACACAATTGAGCAGCAGATATCAGAGAGTTTTGCAACACCTTAGGTGAGAGAAAAGAGTTAACAATGCTAAATAAGGCCCCAGGTTTGTTATCGGCCGCCTCAATGGAGGAAGAAATTAACTCTTTGTGCGCACCATGAGTGGATATGTGAAAGCAGGCTAGAGCCTTTTTATATGCTGATTGAGCATCCTGATCATACGTAAAGTGTCAAGTGTGCTAAAGCTGCTTACAATGTGCCCTCTCCTTCCTTAAGGCATCGGTGAACCATGGTGCTGAAGGCCTGGAACGGCACTCGGACTTAATTTTCATAGGGACAAAATCCAGGAGCCTCAGAACATAATTTGTCTATATGCTCCAGATCTTGGTCAACAGGGCCAGTGAAGGATGCAGGGTTGCCAGCTGGGCTTCTCCAAACCGAGCTTAGGACATTTGCCGCCAGGGTCTGCCACGCTTCTGACAGAGGGTCACCTGCACAGAAGGCAGATTGATGGCAAACCCAAAGGGGAGTAAGAAATGGTCAAACCAAGCTAATACAAGTGAATAGACAGGAAGTGTGAAAAATTAAAGTCCAGAGCATGACCCGCAGAATGAGTGGGACCATGGATGTATTGTTCCTGATTGAAACTACCAAAGGTATTGACAAACTGTAAAGCACTTAACATCATCAAAGTAAAGGCTACATTCAAAGAAGTTTCTGTTAGTTGGGCTGCAAGCAGTTTACTTTTTGTGGCCCATATAGGAGGTGTGTTTGTGGTGTGTTGTAGATTTATCAGTTTTAAATTTTATGCGGGTAGCCCTGTGTACAGGATGCTGTGGTAGGCAAGGCATAAATTGACTAGCGCATTGAGCACCATGCTATGTGATGATAGGGTTGTGTATGGGGAAGTCCGAGGATGCATGTTTCTGGTCAAGGGAAGACCTGGCTTGGCAGTTCGGGCTGGACTGTTCCCATGAGGAAATGGGTCAAGAATGATTTGCATGTGGCTGAGTCTGAACTGGTGTGGCAAAGTGAGTTAAAGAATGATGATGTATTCAACCCAGATCTGTGATCTGGGGGGTGAGTGTTTGAGAAGTTTCAGTGCCTTGTCCATCACCTCCTTGTGTTAAATTGGGAGTCTAGCAAGATTTCTATTTTGAGGAGGTGAAGTGGGCCTAGAACGGGAATTGTTTACAAAAAATGTTTTTGTACCCCATGAGGTTTTAGCTGTTGCTTCCAAACCAGGTTTCAGTGGCTTTAATTACCCTGGATACAGCAAGAAATTGTATTTTACCCCGTGACACTGTAGTAAAGTACCTTACTACGGATGATTTATTGGAAGTAGAGATATTGAGACTGAGAAAGTCCATGAGGAATTTAATATAAATTAGGAATGAAAGAGAGAGGAGTATAGTGATATTCAGAAAGTCACTTGGAAGTTCTGGGGAATTGTGTCACCTAGAATTACTCTCAACCTGCGGTTAACAAGAAGGAGTGGAACCACTTGGGTACTCTATTTCGGGTGATGACCTCTGATTGGAGTTGGTGATGCAGGAATTTGTGAACTATTATGCAGATGGAAATTCATAGATCAAATGGGCTTATTATGCTGAATGATTGGGGAGCTGCTGCTTCTAATATGTCATGCTAGATCAGAGGTCTTCAATCAGTGGTGCGGGACCTCCAGGGGGCCTTAATTATTCTGGGGACGAGGCACATGTATTGATCTTGAGAATCATTTATTATGACCCTGGCAAACCGGGACAAACAGCATACTGAAAATAGTGTGGTGCTTTTAATGAAAGAAAACAGAGTGGCAGTTATTTACCCTGTAAAGTGCCTCCTTATCCTTTGAAACCCATCCAAAACTCTAGCCGGCCACTGCTTTGGCATTCTGAGAATCCTCAAATCTATTACGGGATTCTTTTCCTTCCAAGTCCATCAATCGATTGTCCAGTCTCTTTGTCATCTCTCATCTAGATTATTGCAGCAGTCTTTACCTGGGAGCCAAAAGATTGGTCTTGAGCCATCTCCAAGTCATCCAGAATGCTGCGGCTAGGCTTCTTTTCTCTATCCCAAAGTGCTGCTCGGCTTCTCAGCTTCTAGGCAAGCTCTATTGGCTATCTATTGAAAACTCACCAAGTGTAAATCTCTCTGCATCTCACACAAGTTTATTTACAAAGAAAAACCAAAGGTGATGATGGACCGAGCGTTGACAATACAAACACTCACCCCCAGTCAACTGATCTGGGTTTAATCCATCACCGTTCTTTGGCTCACTCCGCCACCCCAGTTCAGACATGGCCATATGCAAATCAGTCTGACCCTGTGCCCCATGGGAACAGTCCAGTCCGAACTGCCAAGCCATGTCTTCCCTGGACCGGAATCAAGCTTCCCAGGACCGGTTTCTGGCATTACAGCCGTCTTCAGCCGGGCTTGCTTGACTCCAGTGGCAAAGTGAGCAAGGGACTCACGTCTGAGCATACCCTGCCAACTTAGGGCGAACAAAGAAAAACCAAAGGTGATGATGGACCGAGCGTTGACAATACAAACACTCACCCCCAGTCAACTGATCTGGGTTTAATCCATCACCGTTCTTTAGCTCACTCCGCCACCCCAGTTCAGACATGGCCATATGCAAATCAGTCTGACCCTCTGCCTCATGGGAACAGTCCAGCCCGAACTGCCAAGCCATGTCTTCCCTGGACCGGAAACAAGCTTCCCAGGACCGGTTTCTGGCATTACAGCCGTCTTCAGCCGGGCTTGCTTGACTCCAGTGGCAAAGTGAGCAAGGGACTCACGTCTGAGCATACCCTGCCAACTTAGGGCGAACAAAGAAAAACCAAAGGTGATGATGGACCGAGCGTTGACAACACAAACACTCACCCCCAGTCAACTGATCTGGGTTTAATCCATCACCGTTCTTTAGCTCACTCTGCCACCCCAATTCAGACATGGCCATATGCAAATCAGTCTGACCCTGTGCCTCATGGGAACAGTCCAGCCCGAACTGCCAAGCCCTGTCTTCCCTGGACCGGAATGAAGCTTCCCAGGACCGGTTTCTGGCATTACAGCCGTCTTCAGCCGGGCTTGCTTGACTATAGTGGCAAAGTGAGCAAGGGACTCATGTCTGAGCATACCCTGCCAACTTAGGGCGAACAAAGAAAAACCAAAGGTGATGATGGACCGAGCGTTGACAATACAAACACTCACCCCCAGTCAACTGATCTGGGTTTAATCCATCACCTTTCTTTAGCTCACTCCGCCACCCCAGTTCAGACAAGGCCATATGCAAATCAGTCTGACCCTGTGCCTCATGGGAACAGTCCAGCCCGAACTGCTAAGCCATGTCTTCCCTGGATCGGAATCAAGCTTCCCAGGACCGGTTTCTGGCATTACAGCCGTCTTCAGCCGGGCTTGCTTGACTCCAGTGGCAAAGTGAGCAAGGGATTCACGTCTGAGCATACCCTGCCAACTTAGGGCGAACAAAGAAAAACCAAAGGTGATGATGGACCGAGCGTTGACAATACAAACACTCACCCCCAGTCAACTGATCTGGGTTTAATCCATCACCGTTCTTTAGCTCACTCCGCCACCCCAGTTCAGACATGGCCATATGCAAATCAGTCTGACCCTGTGCCTCATGGGAACAGTCCAGCCCGAACTGCCAAGCCATGTCTTCCCTGGATCGGAATCAAGCTTTCCAGGACCGGTTTCTGGCATTACAGCCGTCTTCATCCGGGCTTGCTTGACTCCAGTGGCAAAGTGAGCAAGGGACTCACGTCTGAGCATACCCTGCCAACTTAGGGCGAACAAAGAAAACCCAAAGGTGATGATGGACCGAGCGTTGACAATACAAACACTCACCCCCAGTCAACTGATCTGGGTTTAATCCATCACCGTTCTTTAGCTCACTCCGCCACCCCAGTTCAGACATGGCCATATGCAAATCAGTCTGACCCTGTGCCTCATGGGAACAGTCCAGCCCGAACTGCCAAGCCATGTCCTCCCTGGACCGGAATCAAGCTTCCCAGGACCGGTTTCTGGCATTACAGCCGTCTTCAGCCGGGCTTGCTTGACTCCAGTGGCAAAGTGAGCAAGGGACTCACGTCTGAGCATACCCTGCCAACTTAGGGCGAACAAAGAAAAACCAAAGGTGATGATGGACCGAGCGTTGACAATACAAACACTCACCCCCAGTCAACTGATCTGGGTTTAATCCATCACCGTTCTTTAGCTCACTCCGCCACCCCAGTTCAGACATGGCCATATGCAAATCAGTCTGACCCTCTGCCTCATGGGAACAGTCCAGCCCGAACTGCCAAGCCATGTCTTCCCTGGACCGGAAACAAGCTTCCCAGGACCGGTTTCTGGCATTACAGCCGTCTTCAGCCGGGCTTGCTTGACTCCAGTGGCAAAGTGAGCAAGGGACTCACGTCTGAGCATACCCTGCCAACTTAGGGCGAACAAAGAAAAACCAAAGGTGATGATGGACCGAGCGTTGACAACACAAACACTCACCCCCAGTCAACTGATCTGGGTTTAATCCATCACCGTTCTTTAGCTCACTCTGCCACCCCAATTCAGACATGGCCATATGCAAATCAGTCTGACCCTGTGCCTCATGGGAACAGTCCAGCCCGAACTGCCAAGCCCTGTCTTCCCTGGACCGGAATGAAGCTTCCCAGGACCGGTTTCTGGCATTACAGCCGTCTTCAGCCGGGCTTGCTTGACTATAGTGGCAAAGTGAGCAAGGGACTCATGTCTGAGCATACCCTGCCAACTTAGGGCGAACAAAGAAAAACCAAAGGTGATGATGGACCGAGCGTTGACAATACAAACACTCACCCTCAGTCAACTGATCTGGGTTTAATCCATCACCGTTCTGTAGCTCACTCCGCCACCCCAGTTCAGACATGGCCATATGCAAATCAGTCTGACCATGTGCCTCATGGGAACAGTCCAGCCCGAACTGCCAAGCCATGTCTTCCCTGGACCGGAATAAAGCTTCCCAGGACCGGTTTCTGGCATTACAGCCGTCTTCAGCCGGGCTTGCTTGACTCCAGTGGCAAAGTGAGCAAGGGACTCATGTCTGAGCATACCCTGCAAACTTAGGGCGAACAAAGAAAAACCAAAGGTGATGATGGACCGAGCGTTGACAATACAAACACTCACCCCCAGTCAACTGATCTGGGTTTAATCCATCACCTTTCTTTAGCTCACTCCGCCACCCCAGTTCAGACAAGGCCATATGCAAATCAGTCTGACCCTGTGCCTCATGGGAACAGTCCAGCCCGAACTGCTAAGCCATGTCTTCCCTGGATCGGAATCAAGCTTCCCAGGACCGGTTTCTGGCATTACAGCCGTCTTCAGCCGGGCTTGCTTGACTCCAGTGGCAAAGTGAGCAAGGGATTCACGTCTGAGCATACCCTGCCAACTTAGGGCGAACAAAGAAAAACCAAAGGTGATGATGGACCGAGCGTTGACAATACAAACACTCACCCCCAGTCAACTGATCTGGGTTTAATCCATCACCGTTCTTTAGCTCACTCCGCCACCCCAGTTCAGACATGGCCATATGCAAATCAGTCTGACCCTGTGCCTCATGGGAACAGTCCAGCCCGAACTGCCAAGCCATGTCTTCCCTGGATCGGAATCAAGCTTCCCAGGACCGGTTTCTGGCATTACAGCCGTCTTCAGCCGGGCTTGCTTGACTCCAGTGGCAAAGTGAGCAAGGGACTCACGTCTGAGCATACCCTGCCAACTTAGGGCGAACAAAGAAAAACCAAAGGTGATGATGGACCGAGCGTTGACAATACAAACACTCACCCCCAGTCAACTGATCTGGGTTTAATCCATCACCGTTCTTTAGCTCACTCCGCCACCCCAGTTCAGACATGGCCATATGCAAATCAGTCTGACCCTGTGCCTCATGGGAACAGTCCAGCCCGAACTGCCAAGCCATGTCCTCCCTGGACCGGAATCAAGCTTCCCAGGACCGGTTTCTGGCATTACAGCCGTCATCAGCCGGGCTTGCTTGACTCCAGTGGCAAAGTGAGCAAGGGACTCACGTCTGAGCATACCCTGCCAACTTAGGGCGAACAAAGAAAAACCAAAGGTGATGATGGACCGAGTGTTGACAATACAAACACTCACCCCCAGTCAACTGATCTGGGTTTAATCCATCACCGTTCTTTAGCTCACTCCACCACCCTAGTTCAGACATGGCCATATGCAAATCAGTCTGACCCTGTGCCTCATGGGAACAGTCCAGCCCGAACTGCCAAGCCATGTCTTCCCTGGATCGGAATCAAGCTTCCCAGGACCGGTTTCTGGCATTACAGCCGTCTTCAGCCGGGCTTGCTTGACTCCAGTGGCAAAGTGAGCAAGGGACTCACGTCTGAGCATACCCTGCCAACTTAGGGCGAACAAAGAAAAACCAAAGGTGATGATGGACCAAGCGTTGACAATACAAACACTCACCCCCAGTCAACTGATCTGGGTTAAATCCATCACCGTTTTTTAGCTCACTCCGCCACCCCAGTTCAGACATGGCCATATGCAAATCAGTCTGATCCTGTGCCTCATGGGAACAGTCCAGCCCGAACTGCCAAGCCATGTCTTCCCTGGACCGGAATCAAGCTTCCCAGGACCGGTTTCTGGCATTACAGCCGTCTTCAGCCGGGCTTGCTTGACTCCAGTGGCAAAGTGAGCAAGGGACTCACGTCTGAGCATACCCTGCCAACTTAGGGCGAACAAAGAAAAACCTGGCTGATGAGGATTATGAATCCGAAACCGGTCCCAGGATGCTTGTTTCCGGTCCAGGGAAGACATGGCTTGGCAGTTCGGGCTGTACTGTTCCCATGAGGCACAGGGTCAGACTGATTTGCATATAGCCATGTCTGAACTGGGGTGGCTGAGTGAACTAAAGAATGGTGTTGGATTAAACCCAGATCAGTTGACTGGGGGTGAGTGTTTGATTTGTTCAAACGCTCCGTCCATCATCCCCTTTTGTATCACTAAGTTTATTTACAAGCATGGAGCACCAAGCCTCGGTACCTTTATGCAGTCATGCTCTCCTATGAGAGCCTTACATTCTTCAGACTTGAATATGGCTTTTACACCCTGTCATGAAAAAGCTAGAAAGGATGGACGTTCTTTCTGTGTCCTGGTCCCAGTTTTATGGAACTTCTTGTAACCCACGCTAAAGGCAATCCAAAACCATTTAATCTTTCTGAAGCAATTAAAGATATGGCTGTTTCCTCCTTAAGCCTACCTGCTTCCTTTTAGGTTGAGCCTAGCACAGCGTGCATGCGATGCATACTCTGCAAGACTGCTGTAATAGACTATGGGCGAGAATCTGCGCCCACTCTCTGCCTATATTTTTCACTAGCTTGTGTCATTGTCTTTCGTAAATACTACCTTCGGATTTAATAGGCTTGTTAGTCCCTCCTTAGGACAGCCTTGTCTTCATTTGTAACCTCCCATGGCTACTTGCCCCTTTACTTCTGTTGTTACACAGGACCTGTTATTTAGTCTGTAAGCACTCTTTACTATTTACTTTATTGAGTTTCTCGTACTGCAGGCCGGACAAGTGCTGCTTCAGCTGACACCACTTGTGTCTTTTTAAGCAGCCCGGCCGCCCCTGAAACACGGACGCCCACTTTCAATCACTTTAACCCGCCATTATCTCGTACCTTTTTTGACCCCCCCAAGTAAAATGGATTTAGAAATGATAAGCAAATTAAGTCATGTGAATTCCAGGGAGCACATAATTGTGTGCTAATGGGCTGAAGCTGACAACAGAACATCTGTGTTACATGTCATCTGCACTAAAGCCACCTGACTGTTTTTTTTCAAAAGCCTGTTTTATAAACAACACTACCACCACCAATACCAGCACCTCCATCACCACAAATACCACCCCCACCACCAATACCAGCACCACCACCAATACCACCACCACCACAAATAACACCACCACCCATATTACCACCACCAATACCACCGCCACCAACACCAGCACAACCAATACCACCACAACCAATACCACCACAACCAATACCCCACCCTCACCAATACACTACCACTACCACCAATACCACCACCAATACCATCACCACCATCAATATCTCCATTACCACCAATACCACCAGCACCAATACCACCACCTCCACCACCACCAATATGTCCACCACCAATACCACCACCAATAACACCACCACAATACCACCACCACCAATACCACCACCACCAATACCACCACCACCAATACCATCACCAATACAACCACCACAACCACCAATACCACCAACAATGCCACCACCACCACCAATACCACCACTACCAATACCACCACTAGTACCACCAATACCACCACCACCACCACATATACTACCACCAATACCACCACCAATACCAATACCACCACCACTAATGCCAATACCACCACCACCACCAATACCACCACAACCAATGCCTCCACCATGACCACCACCAATACCACTACCACCAATACCAGCACCACCACCAATACCAACATCAATACCACTACCACCATAAATACCACCACCACCACCAATACCACCACCACCGCCAATACCACCACCACTAATACCACCACCACCACCACCAATACCAATACCAACACCACCAGCACCAATACCACCACCAATACCACCAATACCACCATCAATACCAATACCACCACCAATACCAACACCCTCACCAATACCACCACCACCAATGCCATTACCAACACCACTAGCACCAATAGTACCAGAACCACCAATAACTCCACCGCCAATACCACCACTGATAATACCACCACCAATACCACCACCAGTACCATTACCAGAAATTCCAATACCACCACCACCACCAAAACCATCACCAATACAACCACCACCACCAATACCACAGCCAAAACCACCACCACCAATGCCACCACCACCACCAATACCACCACCACTAATACTAATATCACCACCTCAGTGCCTCTCACTCACCAGTAATAGCAGGGGCACTGCATGAGGCTACAGCTGCAGCTGAGACCATCCGTCCATCCCTTCATGCCTGCCATAAATCACAGGCCTGCACCACAAGGTGCAGGGCCCTACTACAGCTGGAGTGTTTCATTAGGCCAAAGATAGCAATGACATTGTGCAATGCCACACTGCATACTCAAATCACGGAGAGGGCAGGAAATAGCCCCCCTTCTGCTCTTCCGCCTGAGCCGCAACAGTGTAATCAAAGAGCAAAAGGTGTTGGTGCGCTTTGTTAGTGTTTATAGCTCAGATCATATGTAACTCTCATTTCACACTTTGGGATCGATTCCGATTCGGTAAAATCCCCTACGAATAGCCGTACGCAGCATTTTTCCGGTACGAATCATACACCTTCAACGTCCACGTACGTGCGATGAAATACGATCCAAACCCAAAGCAGATCTCCGTACGAATCGTGCCAAACACCGTACGACTTACAAATACGTACAAATAGCATTCGGAACACGCAGTACGCGACGTCTGCATGGATCGAAGCAGCTTTTTCCGTCCCAGCAAGTACGATTCGTTACGACAGCACTCTGTACGACTCTTTTTCTACTGGAGTTTAAAACGTCCGTAAAAGCAGATTTCGGCTCGAACCGCGTGCAAAACGGTCCCCCCGGGTACGCAAGTACACCCCATGATTGCACGGGTACGGTGCGTAGGGGTACGGTGCCACGGGGTATGGTGCATAGGGCTACGGTGCCACGGGTATGGTGCATTGGGGTATGGTGCCATGAGGTACGGTGCGTAGGGGTAAGGTGCATAGGGATACGGTGCGTAGGGGTACAGAGCATAGGGGTACGGTGCGTACCCCCATGATTGCAGGGGTACGGTGCGTATCTGAATGTGTGGCTCTCCGTACGAATTGCTCATGCGACATTTCCCGTACGAATGGCGTTCTCGGTCCCCGGTCCGGATCGTACTTGTATGGCATGTTTACGATTCGTACGGTTCACTTTCAGGGTCCGTGATTCGGATGGATTTGTACGATTCGTACGGAAACGGCTACGGATTCAAATCTTCGTAAGGATTACTTACCCGAATCTGAATCGACCACTATGTGTCTGTTTCATTTACAATGCTTACACAAATTCTTCACTGCACTATTTATCACTACTTTGAAGACATCGCAGGCTGGTCTCTTCTTCTGATATTTACAATCTAACAAGAGATTGAGAAGCCTTACATTGCAATGTAATAGGTATTGTATTTGCGAGAGTTTAAGCTATTAGTATTTTAAATGACAATGCCTTTTATTTATGTTCTAAAGCCCAAAACATAAATAAAAGGCATTGTCATTCACAATGCCAATAGCTCAAACTTGCGTGAATGCGAGACCGACTGCATTGCAAATGCTTGTTTCAATCTGTTGTTGTCTTACTTGTGTTTAGCGCTGGAAAGCCCCCTACTAGGGGCAGCCGTGCATTTTAGAAATGTATTACCATAACATAACACAACATTAAGGGCTATCAGTAATGTTTTTATCTCATCTCCTCAATGGGAGCATGTGTCAAAGTGTGGGCAGCAGATTAGGCTCACACTTTTAGTGCTGCCAATAAAATATTGGCAATCATGCATCGGATTGCATTTGTAAAAAAGATGACTGAACATTACTGCAGTGTTTTGCTTGTTAATTATGTTCAGAACTGCCAATTTTCTAGAATAATTGTGAAAAATATGCGTGTCAGTCCAAGGGGCCCCCATGACATGTTCAGATGTGTGGGTGTGGAATTAAAGATGTGAAGATCATTGTCTTAGATGGTGAATAGGACCACCTTGGTGTCATACCATGCACTGAAGTCATACTGGTATCTTTTTAGAATTGCATTTGTTTCACTCTGGCTACCATTTTAATCAAGACAATAGAGGTGTGGGGGGGAATGATGCAACCCATTAAGCATCTCTCCTAGCTTCCAACTTTCTGATGTCTCTTTCATTCCCCAACAGAGTTATCATGGCTCCTTGTCCTGTACGCTTGTTTTTAGACCCTGCTCTTGAGTGCTGATCCTAACAGTTAGGACAATGTTTCTGTTTGTGATGATGCCTTGCTTTTTTTCTTGTCTTAGCGCCACCCTTACCTGCTTCGTGCACCTCACCTCATTCTGAGGTTTCCATTCAGAGGCATCTGCTACTGTGAGATGGTATGGCATCTGCTACTGTGAGATGGTATGGCATGGTCAGTGCCTGAGTAGTCATTGGGCCTTTAAAGTGCTAGCTGAAGAGGGGGTTTTGTTTCTGAAATGTGTCTCAAGTATATAAGAAACTCTCTTTTGACCTTGTGAAGCTGTGGGATTGGTGAAGACCACAGTACGCTGAGAGGACCCACTTAGTTGGTTTTTTACATTAATTTTCATTTAAGTAATATGCATTCAGCTGAATGGTTCTGAGACAGGGAGATACATCTGGCTCTTTCTAGCTGTGGCCTATTACGTAACCTTCTTCTTCTGAATGACAATTATCCCAATGAAGTCGCTGGCACCTCATTCGTGCAGCACAAGCCATGGTGGGCATCCACAAGCTGCATTAGAGACAGCAGGCAAAAAACAGGGTAAATCCAGAGTACCTGGGACCCACTCCTCAAAGCTGACAGATGAGTGTAATAATCCACAACTGAATTCAGTGTTGATACAGCCTGTGATTGCTACAATAGGTTCCTCTGTTCCTTCTGAATTATATGAACAAAACTATCTGGGAATTGCACAAACTGGAAATGTTATAACATTTTCTAAATTGGAAAGTACTTTGGATTGTACAGAGTTCTCAGATATATCTGATCTTTGGAAGGTCTTGGTACCCTCTGTTGGTCAAACACTGATGCTTCTCTAGTCCACTATTTGAATGCAGATGTTAGCAGTCTCAGAACACAGTCTGATGTGAATGCATCGTCCAAACCATCAAGTGATATATTTCCATTGCTTCAATGTTGTAAAATCTTGCACAAATCAGAATTGGGGGTAAAGGACTTGGCAATATAATCTACCAAAGCATTTCCTTCTTCTATGATGTCAAATGGGGCTCAGACGATAATACTAGTACAAGCTTTAGTTTTGAGAGAGAGGTCATAGAAGGACATTCACTTAAATTTAATACATAGGTGGCCAAGTCAGAAGTCTGTTTGAATAGACCTGGGACTACTGACCCCAAATTTTTGCCGTTACTATACAATATTTTGGGAGAGTTAAGGAAATGAAACAGTTTCAGATGACACTGCATCAAGGAACTTTAGACAAATTGGATGATAAGATGAATCAGGTACTAGATAGGTTATATGAGACGTAGCATTATATATCTGGTTGTGAAGATAAATTGCTTACATTAACAAACCAAGCTGCACAGCTTGAGAAATAATGCAGCATCGGAATAAACTAGAAGAAATGGAAAATCATTTGAAGTGTGCCAATCTTTGAGTTACAGACATTTCTAAGCATAAAGAGGACAATGTTGGTGTTGTCTCCTCTATCGAGGCATTGATAAGAATGTGTGTCCTCCAGTGTCTTACAATAATGCAGACAGACAGATGTCCTTCACAGATTGTACCACATGCTGAATATACCAGAATCCTTTAGGTCCATATCTTTGATTAGTGGGTTAAAGAATTAATGTTCACCAAAGCATTTTTTGAGAAAAGACCTCGGAAGCTCAAAAGGAATTCTCATTTTGGATATTCTCAGACAAGAAAATCGAAACTGACTGTAAGCTCAGGAAGCTCAAAAATATGTCATCGCAATTCCGAGCAGTTGGTGCACAAACCCCCTGTGCAAAAATCCAACTTCAAGGTTTTTTATATTTGCAATTCAATTTTTTTACTAGGGGTCAAGAAGGCCAGACCTTTATGAATGATACGTTGCCATTCTGGAGGATTATAATGATTATACTAGATTTAGTATTGTTGGTGGAGGAATGTGAGACAATCAGGAAATGTTGGGAACAACAGCAATAAGACATGGGAACAATTGGATTGTTAGAGAGTTTTGTTCTGTGGTCGGACTGATAGTGAGTCAAAAGAACAGGTTGTGAGAGGGAAAAGGGGTTTAACCATTAAGCATTAAAAAACTGGGAGGTATGTAGTTTTCCAATCTTTGGGTTTACAAGGATGATAGTTCTGGGATAACCTTATGTTGATCATATGCACATTTGCAGACTTGCACTATACAATATTATATAAACTGAGTCATACCAATGGAGTAAATCTACTAATTTTGATGAGGTTTGGCATTGAACTTTATCGATGTACTGCTTGTTGGGTTTCTCCCCTTATAAATTGGAGGTATGGAGTATTGCACTGTAATGAGCAATTAATAAGTTATGTTTTATTCTTTTTTTTTAAACTTTTCTAAGCTTGGGTGGTTTTCAACATCACAATGATACAGGGCCCCAAAGTGTGACACCCAAACTTCGGGCGCTATATTGGGCTCTATTGCTGGGCTTCCCCTCGATATTTTGAGATGGCAGGATTATGAAATTGAATGTTAATTGTCTTTGCATCCCTTTCAGGTGTGAAGAAATGATGGAGCGTTTTGCTTTTGTTTACAAGATGCATTGTCAACAAGCACCACTGCTGTGAGCAATATAAAAATTGATATGTAAAAAAATATATATGTTGAAAATATGCACTTAGGACATTATACAACATTTTAGCATATTTGTACTTTACAATAATTTAGAAGCCAATGCTATTTGGCAATGTACCGTATCGATATATTGTACTGAACTGGATATAAGAATTTGCTGGGAGACGGTAGAATGCATTCTAATTGGCACTATGTAATATATCGGCCTGCTATCTACAATGTTATGTTTTGTTAGAAATATATTGATTCAAATATGAACGGTATAATATTATTTTCTTTTACAGTACTAGATAACTTCAAACTATTTTCAATAACATTAATGGGATGACTAATAGAAGAAATGCTACTGTCTTCTCTGCCTGTCTCAACGTCTATTTGCTTCACTACAAATCTTCATGGACAGACTTCCGTTTACACTTTATTGTCAACCTCTACTACTGCTGCCAACAACTTTGACCTCTTAACAGCGATAATTTTTCACATAGAGGGGCATATTATCAAGGGGGTTTATCTCCGCTTTTTTGGCTTTAAAAGCCAAGAAAGCGGAGATAAAATTATCTCCCTATTACCTAGCTGTCGCTAACACCAGTTAGCGACAGCTAGTAGGAGATAGCGACCATCTTGGGCCCCACTTTGCATGTCAGTGATATTTATCACTAATGACTTGCAAAGTGGGCGTGCCAAGATGTTAGCGACTGGGAACAGTCGCTAACATCGCTATCGCCTATTACCAACTTTTGGAGATATTCGCGCTAAGCGCGAATATCTCCAAAAACTAACACCTGTCCTGAGCAGTTCTTAGCCATGTTATCCAATGGGAGGTGGATAACATGGCTAAGAGCATTAGCTCGGTAATGCATGAATATCGCTGACTTTTCAGCGATATTCATGGAATGCGGCCATTTTTTATCGCATTTGCGATAAACCTTGATAATAGCAAGGTTTATCTGCGATAATTTCTGACGATGCTTAGCGTTAAAAAATTCGTTGCTAAGCATCGTTAGCGATAAATATCGCTTAACGTTGGTAATATGCCCCATTGTTCTATGTACCCTACTCTATACTTCCTGTCTGAATCTTGCTGTTTTTTTTCGGGGAGCACCCCATCCTGTCCAGCATTAGATATCGTACTCTGCTTTACCTGTAACACTCATCTAAATGGCTAATTGGCTAGCAGCACTTTAAATGCACTATGGGGCATATTTACAAGGAGCTTGCGCCACAGCAGTGTCACATTTTGTGACGCAGCAGCGGTGCAATCAGTGCTCCACACTGCTCCATATTTACTAACTGAGGCATAGGATCCAATGCCTCAGTTTGCTGAGGCCAGTGTCACTTTATACCTGCACCAGGTATAATGTTTGCAGGGTAGGTATTACCAAGTGAAAAGCCACTTAGAAGTGACACAGTGAAATTTACAACTTTTCACTGCGTCACTCTACGACTTGACTGCTGAAAAATCCCTACCAAGTCTCAAACCAGGCTTAAGGATTGACACAGGGCTTTTAAATTGGACTCACATCTGTTCTGACACATTTCTGAAGTTGCATCTGTCTTATAACCAACACCAGCAATGTGTCACTTTAGCACCAAAAGATGTGAGAATTTCGGAGGCATCGTGAATTCCATGGAGCACTGCATTGTACATACAGTGCATTCATGGCGTTGTTAGGGCATTTGCGGCATGCGCAAGAATTCTGACACACCGATGCACCAGTTCTCGTAGGTATGCCCCTATGTACCATCACCCTTTTGAATCTTGTGGAAGTACTCTATTAACTATTGCCTCATCCTGTCAGATATATCTTCAACAATAGAGACAGACAACAGCACCCAATCAAGATAGATGCTTTCTCCAAAATTCAACAGACTACAAATACGAACGTAATAAACCAGAAATCAATCAGTACAGACTAACCCCCAGATTCATCATGCTCCTCTTTTGCGAGTCCTTAATAGCGATTATTAAGGAATCGCTATTAAAGACTCGCAAAACGGGATGCATGTAGAAATCGCAAAATTTGTAGCGATTACTACAGCTTCCTTATTTGCGATTCGCTAATTGCTAATCGCAAATAAGGAATGACTCCCCATTCATTCCTATGGGCCAAAGGCCCATAGGAATGAATGGGGAGTCATTCCTTATTTGCGATTAGCAATTAGCGAATCGCAAATAAGGATGCGATTTCAAGGGTGCCAGGGTGTCCAAAGGACACCCTGTAGCACCTCTGAAATGGTGATTTACACTGGTGTTGCGCACACACATGTCCAAAGGACATGTGTGTGTGTAACATACAACTTAGAAAAATGCACTAAAGTGCATTTTTCTAAGTTTTCGCTATTTGCCACGAAGTCAGACTTCACGGTAAATAGCGGCCCAGAATTGCGAATTCGCAAATCTAAAATGGTTCATGAATTGCATTTAAGGAATCTCAAATAGAGATTCCTTAAATGCAAATCCTCGTATTTAGCGATTTCAAAATTAGCGATTTTTGCATTTGGGATGATGAATCCCAAATGCAATAAAAACGCTCCCAAAGGGCCAGATTCGCTGAATCAGGCCCTTTGCGAGCCGAATTTTGCTTCATGAATCTGGCTGCAAGCCTCCTCCTTCATGGCTGAAACAACCATAGACATAACATTAGGCATGCTCTTCATTACCAAGTCATGGCTCCCTTTTTAATTTCTAAACAGCATTGAATTTCTGGTTCCATCTGGTCAAGGTGTTATTAGAGCCGTCAAGGCAACTAACTTTGATGGGCGGCTGGCTTCAATTCACCAAAAAAAGTACAATGTGCACTAAACTCATCACTCCTAGGGTTAATTCCTTTGAATCTCTACAAAGCACCTTGACATCCTCACTAAGGGCCAATTCACAAAAGTAATCTGAGACAAAATTCTAACTTTATGATTTTCGGTATTCACAAAAGGCATTTAGTAGTAGTAAAGTTAGGATTCCTAACTTTACTACTACTAAATGCCTTTTGTGAATACCGAAAGCTGTAAAGTTGGGATTTTGTCTCAGATTACATTTGTGAATCGGACCCTAAATCTTAAATATCCTACACATAATTTAGGCAAGATTCGAAATCTTGTAATGTACTAAGCAATCTCAGTGCAATGCCTCACTCCTGTATAGTCGGGCTGAGAAGGTTACTGAATCATTCCAAGTACCATAAAATGCATTATTCTCCAATTCATTCATACCCACACCTGAATTTACTCATAAAAGATAATTTAAGAAGCCTGGACTGATAAGTCTAATTATACAGCATATCTTAGATCACTGCCCTCTTACAAGATGTAAACAAATCGTTCACCAGCTGTAATAATGCGGTACTAAATGAGACAGAGGCTATAGCCCCTCACAGAAATATTAAGCTCATTCCTAATATGTTTAATCTATGCATTTCCAACGATCTATCCCACCCGAGGGAGGAAATAGGAAAATATTTAGACAATGGTTATCAGAGAAAAGTTAGGAAATGCCAGAAGAAAATAGAAACTGATAGTATAGCTGTCAAACAAAAGTTTTCGTAAGAAAAAATAAATCATTCCCTAAATTACTCTAAAAATGCCTTCAAATATGTGACACACTACAATCAAGCACAAATGCAATGGGCTCCTCAATGTCTTTATAATTAGATAGCTTTAATTTGTGACTGCATGATTAATAGAAGCACTCGATCGCAATCAACTCTGCTTCGTCTGCAAAATCATTTGAGGCAAATCTAGCATAGAGCTGTTCTGTAACTCATGGTAATGATTGATAAATATGTCCCTAAAACAAAATTAATTTCTAGGTGCTCTAAACACTGACCAAATTAATCCACTGCTGAAAAAAATCCATGTAATCGCTAACTCTATGGCCAACTACGCACCTGTAAACAACTTATTGTGAAAGATTGCTCATCCCAACAAGCCAAGTACATTGAATAGCCTAATTACCTCACTAACAATTTGGATTTTGGAGATAGATAGTTGACCATCAGAGGCATATTCAGGTTCTGGAGACTTGCTGTGAATTGGGACGAGCAGGTGATTCACCTCTTTGCTACCTAATCACAATCAATTGTGAGGGAGGGGATCTGTATCTCTAACACATCATGTTTTGTATGGTGTTCTTCAGAGACCATTTTTGTTGGCTATTTTGTTTAGCTTCTACGTGGAACTCTGAGCATCCTGATGGAAAAGCCAAGAATGTCCATATGTCAATATGCAGATAATCTCTACTTCAAAATGCGCTTTGTAGAAAAAAATAATATGCTAAAAGAGGTGATGTTGTAACCTTGAAGACTAGATGGAGTATAACTAAGGCTGGTCAAAACGATGTAATTATTTAATGTGAGGTGAAATCTAGTTTGCAGGTATATTACATGACTTTTTTTCACATAAATATGCAGTTTGAAAAAAAAATAATCTTGCAAGATATCACAGGAAACTGGTTCAAGCACATAATGCCTCTTGGTGAGATAATCTTTGTGAGGAGTCTCTAGCATGCAAAATGTAAGCAAAATTGCATGATACATTATTTTAAGTATTTCAGGATTTAAGTGAATTTTTCCGGCATACTTTAATATTTCTCCAATGCCTACTCCAAACCTCTTAAAATTCAAATCAGAAAAAATGAAAAACAACCTAATTAAGAGGCCTATTACGATGGAGGATTTTCCGCATCCTCCGGGCCGGCGGAAGCCACCGCCGGCCCGGAGGATGCGGAAAAACCTCTGCGGACTCACCAAAGACCCACCGCCACATTAGGATGGCTGGTGGGTCCTGGTTTCCGTCCGCAGCTTTTCCGCCGCGGTTGGCTTACAACCACGGCGGAAAAGCTCTAATATGGTGACGGTGTCTCTCAGACACCGTCCGCCATATTAGGATGGGCTGTGAACAATGCTTTTCCGCGGCGGGTTTTCCGCCGTGGATAAGCATGTGTAACTTCACTGCGGGGGCCCGTTGCAGGCCCCCTGGGTGAAGGGGGGGTGCACATGGGGGGTACCTATGGTACCCCCTGCATTTGTATGCAGTAATCGGCAGGCACCGCACGGTGCCTGCCGCTTTCTGCATACAAATGCAATGTATGCATTTTTACCATTGCGGCGGATGCAGCTTGAAGCCGCACCCGCCGCAATGGTAAAAATAGAGGATGTGACCGCCAGGGTGGCGGTCACATCCTAATTGCACAGGAGGGAACTCCGCAGGCCATGCGGTGGTTCCCTCCTACTCTACGGAGTCCGTCCGCCATCATAATCGGCCCCTAAGTTAGACCGTGCAATCCTGCAGTACTTCCTGATTAACTATTCAGGGTATTCTAGCTACTTTATTGTGAAGGAGTGTGTGCAGCCTTGTGTGTTTCATACACACCCTTAGGGATTTATACAAAAAAGCAATCTGCACTTGAGAAGTACCATATTTATAAATTCACAAGAGACAGAGACTTTGCACATTTTGTACATATGAAATGTTGGACCAGGCTCTTTTTGCAGGTTTATCCCCAAACTGTTTCCTTTTTGCTTCCTATTTTTATAACCTGTTTTTGTTGGCTTTAGGACTCTAGACACTTTCCCATTGCCAATCAGTGCTTACATGGTTATCCATTGGTATATTTGATTTACTGGTAAGTGCCTAGTAAAGAGAAATGTGTGTGTCCAGGGCCTGTAAATCAAATGCTACTAGTGGGCACATGAGTAGCCCTGAAAACCTATCTCTGGCCTGCCATTACAGTGTATGTGAGTGCAGTTTTAAACTGCCATGTTGACCTGGCAGTGCGCCTACTTGCCAGGCCTTACCCTTCCCTTTTACTATATGTAAGGCACCCCTAAGAGAGGCCCTATGTACCCCCTTGTGCTTAGTGCAGTGTATGTGAAAGGTAGGACATGTACTGATATGTTTTACATGTCCTGATAGTGAAAGACTGCTAATTTCGCTTTTCACCATTGTATGGACTGGCTCTCCCATATGTTATCATTGGAGCTCCTTGTAACATTTTACAAGTGTCAATTCCAATTGGGAAAAGCTAGAGATTTTGAAATTGGGCTCTCTGAGCTCAGAATTTAAAAACACACATTTTAGTGAAGGTGTTTTTTAAATTGTGTGTTTGAAAATGCCACTTTTAAAAGGTGCCCATTTTCTTGCTTAACCATCCTGTGCCTCATCCTGCCTATGGAATCAATGTCTGGTTTAGACTGACAGGTGCATGTTTGAGCATTCACTCTAAACAGTCACACAAATGTAGTTGAAGTGTGCCCTGCATTTCCTGATGGCCCATCACCAGCCTGATGGGCTTTCTTGTGCTAGAGTGGTGTAAGGAGTTGTCATCTCCACCTTAATAGCGCTGTGCCTGGCCTCTCACCATACTGTCTCCACCCTCTTGGAGTGTGTCTGGAGCCAAGACCATGTAAAGGGGTCCCTGACCAGACATACAATACTAGGAAATTTTAATTATTTAAACAAAACACAAATGATGGTGACCAGTGTTTTTATTATCACTGTACCAGAGAAAACATTATTTTAGCGATTGCTAATGCAGTTTACAAAATTCCAGTGCGCCCACAAGGGGAGGGAGGGGGGGTGCAGGGGGAGGGGTGTGTTTCAATTAGTTAACATCACTAATCAAAAAAATCATTATGCACCAATACACAAGCTGAAAAACAAATATCATTGATCCATACGTTGGAGATCAAGAAAACACACATGTTAAGCAGCAGAACATGTCACATAGAACAGAAACTCCTGTAATGATTATTATTATCAATCTTGGGTTAGGGAGTTCTTGTAGGTAGATGGTGGTCTACGTTTCGACCCAAAGGTGTAGGATACTTGATCCTTACTCGCGGGTCTTCATCAGGACGTGGGGGGAGGTGAAGGAAGGGTGGGGCTGTACCCTGGTCTGGATGCCAGGACAGGATATATGGATATGTAACCTCTTTTGCCGGGACACCGGGCGTTCATCCGAGGGGATTAAAATATCAAGCCCTCCGAAGGAGCAGTCACAGCACATCACCTTCGCATCATACCTGGTTTTGACACGCGCTGACGCTGGCTCATTCATTCTCTGACCGACCACGGACGGCGGTCCTCGGTGCGCGATCCACGTGTTGGACGCGTTACGAAACTATGATGCGAAGGTGATGTGCTGTGACTGCTCCTTCGGAGGGCTTGATATTTTAATCCCCTCGGATGAACGCCCGGTGTCCCGGCAAAAGAGGTTACATATCCATATATCCTGTCCTGGCATCCAGACCAGGGTACAGCCCCACCCTTCCTTCACCTCCCCCCACGTCCTGATGAAGACCCGCGAGTAAGGATCAAGTATCCTACACCTTTGGGTCGAAACGTAGACCACCATCTACCTACAAGAACTCCCTAACCCAAGATTGATAATAATAATCATTACAGGAGTTTCTGTTCTATGTGACATGTTCTGCTGCTTAACATGTGTGTTTTCTTGATCTCCAACGTATGGATCAATGATATTTGTTTTTCAGCTTGTGTATTGGTGCATAATGATTTTTTTGATTAGTGATGTTAACTAATTGAAACACACCCCTCCCCCTGCACCCCCCCTCCCTCCCCTTGTGGGCGCACTGGAATTTTGTAAACTGCATTAGCAATCGCTAAAATAATGTTTTCTCTGGTACAGTGATAATAAAAACACTGGTCACCATCATTTGTGTTTTGTTTAAATAATTAAAATTTCCTAGTATTGTATGTCTGGTCAGGGACCCCTTTACATATCATAACGTGTTACCCAGGTCCCTCTGATCACATGGGTCGAACCCCTCTATTCATAATATGGAGCCAAGACCAGGCAGGACAAGAATATGTGCAGCACAAAGATAATCCTTTGAAGAATGCCTACTTCAAAGGCCAAAAGGGGTCTAAGTATTGGACCTAAAACCCCAGGCCTTTAGAATACTTCTGTAACAAGAAGAGATGTTGTCAAGAAGACGACCTGAAGAGCTGTAAGGAGGAGTATTGTCCCTTTGCTGTGTGTTGCTTTGCTGCTTCTGCTTTTGAGAGGAAAAGGACTGGGCTTTTCTGTGTATCCTGCTTGTGAAGATTATCCGGGGGAATTATAGCATTCCTGGCACAGTCACCGATGCTGCTGCCTGCACCAATGCCATGGTCACCGCTCGCTAGGTACAAGCAGCACCAACCTTGATGACCCCACAGCCCTGGTCTTACCAAGGACACTGCTTCATGTTATCATCGACACAGCTGCCTGCACCGTGGCTGTGGACATCGACTTCGAGAACACTGCAGCCCTGGTCTCAACGACTATGATGCTTCACGCTGTCACTGACTCCACTGCCTGCACAGTAGCTGTGGTCACCACTCTCAACGACATCGCAGCCCCTGGTCTGCCGACAACAGAACCATCAACTTAGACATCATCTCTCAATGCTGCTGCTTGCACCAATGCCATCATCTTGTGAGGAGCACGAGACACTGACCGCAATGACACAGCAGCCCTGGGTTGACTGATGACAGTGCTGCACAGACATCATGCCACTGCCTGCACCAAAGCCACAAACACTGAAATGTGAAGTGCACAATGCAACGCCTATGAAAACATCACAGCCCCGGCACTGCTGGTGTAAGGGCTCCTGACTTTGATCTGCAGCATGTGTGACTTCAAGGACTCATGGCTTCTGCACTGACGTGCAGCACTGACACATCGCAACTCCTCACAGCAACATCTCACAGCAAGGTCCTCAATTCCCCTTCAACTCCAAGGTACTGTTTGCGGGTTTTCCCCAAAGCTGTAGCTGGCCCTCGACCTTATCAAGGTTGGATTGAACTGTTGGATTTGTTGGTCATGAGACTGTGATAGCCCCAGTCTTTGCTATCGACTTCAAGGAACTGTTTTTTTGCTTCATGTTTAAGAAAGTCATAGCCTTGCTTGTGTATGTTGCATTTTTGTCATTTTGTTCTTGTTTTGATCAGATAAATATTGCCTATTTTTCTAAACTGGTGTGGTGTCCATTTTGTAGTGTTTTCACTGTGTTACTGTGTGTTTAGGTACAAACGCTTTACAAATTTCCTCTGATATAAGCCTGATTGCTCATGCCAAGCTACCAAGGGGGTGAGATGGGGTTATCGTGGGTGTGTAATCCCCTTATGCTGATTAGAAGAAATGGCCCCTACTTGGATCGGGTGTATACCACTGCCAACTATAGACCCCATTTCTCACATGTAACATAAAGCTTGATGTGCTAATACCCATTGGCAAGCCAGGATGTGCAATTTGCATACTGACTGGGTAGCAAATTAGTATTCATTTGCATTGCATCTGGTATATAAATAGGTCACACCGCAAAGCTCCCATTTGCAAAAATTGCAAATTGACCTACACTAATGAATATTAGTTCGTTAAATTTAAATTTGCAACCCCCTGAAATTGGGTGAAAATGCAGAGATGAAGGCCGCAAGGGACAGCAGACCACCGTCACTGCATTTGCTTTTCTAAATGGGAAACTTTATTGCTAAACCTGTAATTTTGGTCACAAACCATTGATACATACTTTTGTGGTTTATGAATAAGAGAGGTATGCTTCTTTAATGACCCCATCCTTTTTGCTATCCAGAAAGGGTACAAAAATAATTTTTAATGGATAGGAAAAACTTTTCTGACTTTGAAAAAGTGTTTTGTACATTGTAAAATGATACTTTGCAGTTGCAAATCATGTGATTTTGGGCCAGATGTAGGTAGACAAATTGCGATTGCAAGCGCTGAAATTCGCAGAATTTCAACGTTTGCAATCGTAAAAATCCCATGTGAAATGTAGCGAAGGAAAAAGGCAAGCGCAAAATAAGGAATCTCAAAAAAAATAAACCATTTAGCGATTCCTTATTTTGCGAATTTGAGCCACTGACTCAAAATTTGCGCCTCGCAAACTGCGAAATCGCAAAAAAAATCGCAGACCAATGTAAGAATAATTGCAAATAGCGATTTCCTGTAAAATTACTTTTTGCGAGTCATAAATTAACACCAACTGAAAGCAGGTGGCAACCAGGTGCACTGCATACAAACAGTCCCAGAATGCATTAGCCTCAACACAATGGCGGCCCTCTATGTCATTGCAAGGCGGATGCTGATACAAGCTTCAGCACAGAGGATGAGGAGGCGACTGGATGGCATATACAGAGTGCTCATCACCCTTTTTGAACTCATAGAAGAAGAAATACATGAGAGGTACAGGCTTCACCCCACTACCATCTTAGACCTCATACGTGACCTGCACCCCTTCCTGGAGCAGCAGACACGCAGGGCGCACGCAATTCCACCTCATGTGCAGGTCCTTTGTTCCCTGCACCTACTTGCATCAGGCAGTTACCAGGGGGTGATAGCCGTGGCTGAAGGTGATCCCGAAAGGGTACAAAAATAATTTTTTATGGATAGGAAAAACTTTTCTGACTTTGAAAAAGTGTTTTGTACATTGTAAAATGATACTTTGCAGTTGCAAATCGTGTGATTTTGGGCCAGATGCAGGTAGACAAACTGTGATTGCAAACACTGAACTTCGCAGAATTTCAACGTTTCCAATCGTAAAAATCCCATGGGAAATGTAGCTAAGGAAAAAGGCAAGCGCAAAATAAGAAATCGCAAAAAAATAAACCATTTAGCGATTCCTTATTTTGTGAATTTTAGCCACTGACTCAAAATTAGCACCTCGCAAACTGCGAAATCACAAAATAAATCGCAGACCAATGTAAGAATATTTGCAAATAGCGATTTCCCGTAAAATCGCTATTTGCGAGTCACAAATTACCACCAACTCAAAGCAGGTGGCAACCAGAGGCACTGCATACAAACAGTCCCAGAATGCATTAGCCTCAACACAATGGCGGCCCTTTACGTCATTGCAAGGCGGATGCTGATACAAGCTTCAGCACAGAGGATGAGGAGGCGACAGGAAGGCATATGCAGAGTGCTCATCACCCTTATTGAACTCATAGAAGAAGAAATACATGAGAGGTACAAGCTTCACCCCACTACCATCCTAGACCTCATACGTGACCTGCACCCCTTCCTGGAGCAGCAGACACGCAGGGCGCACGCAATTCCACCTCATGTGCAGGTCCTTTGTTCCCTGCACCTACTTGCATCAGGTAGTTACCAGGGGGTGATAGCCGTGGTCGAAGGTGTCTGAGAAAGTTGCCTGTCACACTTCCTCAACACCTTCCTGGATGCCATGCTTCAAAGAATGTACCATTACATCCGGTTTCCCACAAGGCAAATGGAACTGCATAAGACCAAGATGGATTTTTATCAGATGGCCCAGTTCCCACATGTCATAGGGTGCATCGATGGGACGCATATTGCAATCTGCCCCCCTCTGCTACTGAGTATATATATCGGAACAGGAAATCATATAATTCGATCAACGTTCAGGTCATTTGTGAAGCAAGCGTCTCACATCATAACTGATATAGTAGCAACATTCCTAGGGTGCACGCATGACTCCTACATCTTCAGGCACAGTAGAATCTATACACGTCTGGCTGAGGGTGAATTTGGAGAAGTATACCTGGTTATTAACTTGTGACACACCCTGATGTATATCTTGGTTGTATTTGTTGTTGCCTGTGATTGATGTTTCATCCTTTCCCACCTAGGTGACAGCACATATGCATTGCGTGCATTCATACTCACCCCATTCCTCAACCCATCTACCCCAAGTGAGAGAAGATACAATGCTGCCCATAAGTCTACGCGGAGTATGGTGGAGCGGACTTTTGGATTCCTGAAGAGCAGGTTCCACTGCCTCCACAAGAGTGGAGGTGCACGGAAGTACCGCCTCGAGATATGCTGCAAAATCATTGCGACCTGTTCCATGCTACACAACCTGGCCACACAGAAGGGAACCTCAGTTGACGTCACTGATTTTGACTCAGAGGATGAGGAATGTCCACGGCCACTGCACCACGCATCAGGTGTTGTAGGAGCGGCAGATGGGAGACACAAATGTGTTGAGATCACATGCAACTATTTCTGAGTAAGTAATGAGACAAAACGGTTAATTACAATTGTGTAACAGTGTTTTATTGACCTTGCATCAGACAATACACCGCCACACCATATTGGCCTCGGAGTGCCTTCAGTAGCCCAGATGGCATCAATACACAGCATGCTCATTGTCATCCCCTATCAGTGGGTTACATGGGTTACCTCACCCATCTGCAAGTGTCAGCAGCAGCATGTACTCATTTATTGCGGCCATGCACAGCAGTGCCCCGCTCAGTTTGCACACTGCCCTCCCTAGAGGACTGTCCTGCTGCTGGCCTTTGCCTTGCAGTATGTCTCCTGGGCTCATCAGCGGGTGGTGTGATGCTGCTGCAGCTGGTGACCTCCTCACTCTCAACACCAGACCCTGTGGCAGCGATGTTGGCTGTCTGGAGCAGTTCTACAGCAGTGGTGACATGCACCAACCCCCTAGTGACATCCTGGCTGCAGTGAGACATTTCCAACTGCATGGCCACTGTGCGTCTGCTGAGGACTGAGGTGGCATTCCATAGGCGGTTCACCGCCTTTGTGTACCCCTCCATGCGTTGTTTATCCCTGTGCCTTGCCCCACATTCACTGTCAATTTTGCTGCACAACCGCCTTATTGCCTCAGCCATGTCCCGCATGCCCTCTGCAACAGTATTGTTCAGACCATTGATGCCCTCCTAGCGTCCCTTAGGTTTTTCTTCATGGACAACATATGACGTTGCATTGATTCGCTTGCAGCGGCTGACTTCACCATGGTGCCCTCAAGACCAGCGAAGACACTGGATCCATCACCCTGTGCATCTGGACTGTGTGCCCTTGGTCTGCGTCTGGGACCAATGGTGTGGCTTCACTGCATGGGTTACTGTGTCTCAGGAGACTGTGCTGCACCTTCCTGCACGGTCTGTGGGGCTCTGTGCTTTCCTCCTCTGACCCCTCCATCGCCTGCAGGCTACCCACTGTGTACCTCCTGGGTCTGGGTGGTGGTGTGACATCTGCGGGTGACAGGGTCTCCTCATCCTGAATATGGTGTTCCCTAGGTGCCTCTTGTGTCTCCCTATCAGCAGTCTAGGGTGCAGGTTTGCCGGTGGATACAGAATGTCCATTTACTGACTTGCCTTACAGCATTTGTGTTACATTAAATTACATGATTTGCTATTTACACTAACAGTCCCCCACTTGCTTATTGACTGATGTGGGGCCACTGCACTTGTGTTCAGTTCACTCACTGGTATGGTATAGTGGGTTTTGGGACTACATCTCCCATGATGCATTGCTGGTTGTTTGCCTAAAAAGGGATGCAGAGATTTCTTCCCAAACAACTTGTTGTGAGTCTTTACCACCTCTTCATTTAAAACCTCCAGTTCCTTCTTGCTAAATTGATGCTTCTTCTTCCTCCCTGCAGGCTCCTTTCCCTTCTCCTGTGCATCCATACTGGGGTTAGGTGTCTGCCTGGTAACTCCTGTGCAGCTCCTGGGTGTGTGCTCCTGCTCTCTGCCTCTCCCACAGCCTCAGGCACAGTGAAACAGCATGGGCGTGGCCACTTCCTGTGTGTATTGTCATCAGAGTACACCTGAATGGCAGATTCGCTAATTTGCAAATGTTTTAAATTGTGATTTCGCTAATTCGGAATGGAGTTTGCGATTATTACCAATTTGCAAACTATTTGTGTTTTTTTTTTACAAAGCGGTTTGCGAGATTTTAATAGCGATTCGGTAAAAATCGCTATTAAGAACTCGCAAATATCTTTTTACCTACATCTGCCCCCGAGGGAAATGCAGGCTTTGCATCAGCAAAATACTTTTGTACATCAGACCCAAAGTCTTTCCCTCATTTTATACAATGTAACACATTGCAAGTAGGCACAAGGTGTGAACTTGTCTTGACTGCATACTTAATGAAAGCACGCTCACCGTTTTGCTCACTTTGGTGCAAGAAATGCAAAATTCATCAGTGAATGCCCATGGTTGGAATACCTGGATATATGCTGAAGCACAATTTTATCTTTTATATGTCTTTCACATTTGAACATATATCTGAGAAACAGTGCAGGATTACTTTCACCAAAATAATGGTTCTTGGGTAACTTTATCGGAACTGATGAAAAAAAGTGTAGTTCACTATAGGACGTATAATTAATTAGTGAGACAGTTTTTGTCATTTAGAAGTGTAATTATTTGCATATTGATATTTGGCACATATAATACTGATGAGGAGCTGGAAATAGCAAGGATTAGATAATTGATGGGATGATTGTCTAATGAGGCAATTATATTCAGATATGAAAATTGCCTTACTGATGTAGATATCATTACAAATCTATACTATACAAGGACATGGAATTGTCTCACAGGTTTCTCTAACAAAAAACTTGCTAAGGTCACATTATGTTATCTACTAAGTGGTCAGTGTAATAGATGTTTTTTCAACTCTCAGTCTGAATAAAGTATTCTTCAGGATGCATACTTGAATTGTAGCAAAGAGAGAGGGGAGAAATTATCAGCTGAATAGCCTGCATCACAGGGACCATGTCATGGATAAGTCTTGCCCACTAGATTCTGCTCCATATTACACATTCACTCCAGATACTGAAGGTTTTTAAGTAACCACCAAAGTCTAAATCAGGCCCTTAGTCACATAAACTGTTTATTTAGTGTCATATTATGATGCTCTAAATTAGAATGACTAGGATACAGATCTGCCAGATATTTAAAGGCTACATTGAAAATAATACGCAGAGACACATCAGAAAGGATTTGTTGTAGATTTTTTTAAGACCAGGACCTAACCAACTCAGAGCACATAAATATTGTGAAACAGATCAGCATGCTCTCCTATATGTTAACCTTCATCAACATGAACCTACCTTCAACATCAGAAACTACTTTTCTGCAAACAACTACCATTTATTATATTCTGTGTATTTGAAAATGGTGGTAAAACTATGACATTAGATCATGCATCTCTCTTCTAAAAAAGAGGCCTGTGCCACTCCTTTCTTTGTACTAATATCACATACTCACAAATGGTAAAAAAATGTTAACACATTTTATTGGTTTTGTTCATTGTGGCGCCTTGGTCACTCGCCGCATCAAGTGGAACATTGGTACATAGCTCTTGTATTTCTTACACAGTGAGGTACGGCTTATGCATTGAAGCATGCAATTAATAACCCATTCTGGGTATTGCCTTTTCCAGGACCGGACAATTGCATCAGATATTCCAGTAATACATTTTACAGTAAAAACAACCAAAAATAGAACATTTCTAAACAGCCCACTACCCCTCCCACTGGTCTGGCTCACCCCTAGAAGAAATGATTCAAGCTTGGGACTTCTGCTTATTGTTTGAATATGCGCTTTTTGAGAGTCACTAGGGTAGGGGGAAAGGTCAGGTGAATCAGGCCAGAGTCAGGCAGGGATGAGTGGGGGGGCCCAACACTGTATCATGTTGAGGAGAGGGGGTGTTGTGTGCTACACGCGGTGTGGCGCAAGAGGATCGGTGGCCTTAAAAGGTCTCCAGCATCAGATCCCATTCCATGGAGATAGGTATTTTCCACAGCCCACAGTACTCCAGACATCCAATGACTGAGCTTTCTGCTCCACCCCATCGGACCATCTCCCCGTGTCAGGTAGATACATATGGGGGAAAGGCTGATTTCCATTTCATTGTAATGGAGCGCTTTGCTATGAGGAGGGCCGTATCAGCGAAGTGGAGCCGCACTTTCTGTGCCATAGAGTGCCGGAGTAGTCCGAACAGGTGGTGCTCTGCTATGTCCCAGTTGGGGAGGCCCGTTATATCTCCTATGATTTGTGTGACTGAGAACCAGATTTCCCTGAGTCGTGGGCAGGTCCACATTGTATGCAGTACGTCTGCATCCTCTACCTGGCATCTAGGGCAACACACACTCGCATTGGTATATATGCAATTGAGGCGCTGTGGAGTTAGGTAGGCTCTGTGAAGGATCATATATTGTATGAGCTTGAATTTTGAGTTTCGGGACACCTTTTTGGGGTATTCCAGGATAGAGGATCAGTCCCTATGGTAAACATCACTTACAACGAAACTTTTATAACGCACTACCATTACAACGCGGTCATTACAACGCAAACCATTACAACGCATTGCGCTGGGGGGCGCTCTAGGATAGGGAATATATTTAATTTACTATCCAACACCTTCCCTACTATCCACTGGGACTGGAGTTGGAATAGTAAATTAAATAAATCACTATCCAACGCCTAAAAGCACTATGCGTTGTAATGGTATGCGATGTAAAAACAGCGTTGTAAAGGCAGGCGTTGTAATAGCCTGCGTTGTAACGTCATACATCCGTCCCTATCCGTTAAGTTCTTTCCAAGATCTCTAGACCACTTTTCTCAAGGAGGCATGATGGATGTCCTTACTTGTGCCCGGTTATCTCTGTTCAGCCATCAAATGAGGTGGCCATTCACAGCAACACTGGTGAGTCAGGGGGTATCCTGCTCCTTGGTAAAAGCAGGGTATGCAAGGTGCGCCTACTCAAGGACTGTGGCATGTAACCCACTTTGTGCAGATTACAGCCTGCGACCGAGTGCGATAGCCATTGTAACTGACTTGCAAAGGAGTAGGGACGCAAATCTTGCACTCCTAGGCTGCCTTCGTCAGACCTCAGCTGTAGCTTAGACAAGCCACCTGTCTGCACTCCTTTCCCCAGAAGAGATCTGATATGAGGGAATCCAGTGTTTTGAAGATAGAGGCTGGAAACAGTACTGGCCGGCGCAAGAGGACCACAATCTTAGAGATGGCTATTCTGCCCATCTCCGAGAGGTGCAACAACACCCAAAAGTTTATCTGGGAATGTAGGACCCTCACCACCCTCATCAGGTTGCCCGCTACCAAATCCTGTGGAGTCCTGTATATTTGGATTCCCAGGTATTTGAAAGTGTGTGGAGGACTGCAAGGAAGAGCTGTCCAAATTTAACAGTTTCAGGGCTCTCTTCTGGATGAAAGAAGAATGCATGGGATTTTGTCTTGTCTATGGCAAGGCCTGAGATATTCTCAAATTGTTGAAAAATGTTTGGAATGGGTTCTAAGTCCTCTGTTAAGTTGTGGGTGTATAAAATAAGTTCATCTGCATATGCTGACAGTACGTGCACTGAGGTGCCCAACAGTATCCCTTCCGGAGTTTAATTGTGAGGGGTTCTACTGCTAGAACGAACAGCAATGGTGACAAGGGGCATCCTGCCGTGTCCCTCTGCCCACTGGATAAGGTTGTAAGATGTGAGAACCAGAGTGAACTTGTGTCATAGGGGCCGTGTACAGCAGGTTGACCCAACTCATGTACCCCGGTGGGATGCCAAATTTGATCTTAGCCATTATCATGCATTCCCAGTTTACGGTGTCTAAAGCTTGGCGTAGATCGAGGGAGATACATCCAGCATTTTGGTAGTCATCTGGGGTGGCCTCTAACACCTGGTGGAGGCACCTGATGTTCAAAGAGGTACATTCAGGCAGGGGCAAAGTCACGCTGGTCGGTATGGATCAGTTTTGGCAGATAGGGGAGTAGCCGGTGGACCAGGATCTTGCTCAGAATTTTGTATTCTGTGGCTAAGAGCGATAGCGGGCGGTATCCTGGCATATCCCTCGGGTCTCTGCCCGGCTTTGGGAGGGAGATGACCAGGGCCTGCATAGTGGATAGGGGAGATTACCGGCATCTTCGGCTGTTTGATATAGGTGAGGGATTAATTTATCCGAGAAGGTGTCGAAAAACTCTGCAGGAAGGCCATCAAGTGGCATCAAGAGCCCTATTAAGTGGCCGCCTTAATTTCAGCCTTGGTAATAGGGCTGCGCGCATGAGCTTGGTATAGATCAGATTGCTTAGGAAGGACTCCTTCACTGGGCTACCCAAGGCTCGGTATAATGACTCGTATTATTCGTGGAAGGCCAGGTTTATTTCTTTTATATGTGCACTGTGGTGCCATCCAGCAGGGCCACTTCATGTATGAGGGTAAGGGGGGCACATCTCGCACTAGTAGAATGATTGCTAAGCTATTACTCGGAGCTGTTCCAGGAGTTCAGCGTATTATATACATGCCTCATGCATTGCCTTTTTTTTCAGGGGTTGCTGACCGCCTCCTGTTCTAGCGTGTTTAGGGTGGCTTCTACCAATTTAACATTATTGGGGATCTCCTGTCTGGCCCCCACAGTGGCACTGATGGCAGCGCCCCTGGTTACTGTCTTAAATGCATCCCACTCTATAAGACGTGAGGAAGCCAAATTAGTATTCTCATTAAAATAATTAGTAATAGTTGACGCCAAAGTATCTCGGAAAATGACATCTTCCAGCATCCACGGTCACAACCTCCAGGTAGGGACAGGGGTGAGGGTTCTTCCCCAGGATATCACCATCTCCAAAGGGTTGTGGTTAGAGAAGCTCTTATAAAAGTATGTGGTGTGGGACACTTAGGTTGTAATGGGGAAGAGCAGAATATCAAAGTTCGCTGTGTGTGTAGTTGGTGGGGTGTGGAATAGAAAGAGTATTAACGGCTGTTAGGGTTCAGGAGGCGCCAAACATCTCCCAAAGACCAGCCAATCCCCAATGCCCATAAAGACTCAGCCTGCCTGATAGAAACAGCTCCCTGAACAGGGGGATGAGTACGGTCCAGATGGACATCCAGGACTGTGTTACAGTCTCCTCCCAGCACCCACGGCTAGCCCACCCAATCTGCAAGCACTGTATGGAAGCTTGTTAAAAATGTGTCCTGCTTGTAGTTTCGAACATATATGCTGCCATCCAGTGTGCCATGGTCCCAAACATACCTGCCCTGTGTGTCAGTGCGCTATTCCAGGTCCACAAACAGGACCCCATGTCTAACCCATATGACTGTTCCCCTCACAAAGGCTGAAAATGATGTGGTGAAAACTTGGCTTCTCCATTTTTTCTGCAGCTTAACAGCCTTGGAATGTGTGAGTTGGGCCTCCTGATGCAGTACAATCTGTGCCTTTTGCCTGTTGACTTGGGTGTGACTCCTGTGGCGTTTTTGTTTCAATCCTTTCCCCCTGACGTTCCATGTGACTATAGTGTAGTTTCCCAGCATAGCCATGTGTTTATGTGCTTGGTTCTTGAATCTACTAGGAATTGTGAGATGGGTAGTGTGTGGAGTGTGATGGGGGGTGAGCCAGAATCCCAGCAAACAATATTAACTCCCAATAATGGGACTAGCTTTACAACTATGCTGGTCCAAACATTATACACAACTGTGTGAACATTCTTTCGTTTCGATGTGCTTTCACTACGGGGGCGGTGCCCACATCTTCCATGACGCGCCATTTGGTGTGCTTTTAAGTGATTGACCGGACCATCAAACCTACATTAATGATTTAGAAAAGATGGCGATGGGTAAAAATATGCATGATGCCCTATATCACCACATTGAGTTTGATACAGCTCTGTTTCAATAGGGTCTCCAAACATAGGGCCTCCATCGGTCCTTTACTGTCTGTGGAGTGATCGAGGGGAACAAGGCGACACTGCTCTCTGAGTCTGAGTGCATGTTGGTGTCCTCTGAGGACTCCAGTGATGAAGGGGGGTCGTGGTCTATGAAGACAGCCACCGTTGTTAATGCTGACTTTCTGCCCTGCTGTGGTGAGGGGCTCTTCGCATTGGTTTTGTGAGTCGATTTGTTGCGGCAAGTTTGCTTCCCTGTTGCCGTCCGTTGCTCTCAGCTTGTGTTCTGTGGCACATTTTCCAATGATTGTGGTGGAGGTAGCCTCAAGCCAGTCACCTGCTGCCTCCAGGCTATCAAAGAAGTGTGTCTTTTGATCGTTGATGGTCTTCAAGTGGGCTTGAGAATATTTGAGGTTCAGGGCTCTAAGTTTCTTTTTAAGCATTTGGTATGAGGCTCTTCTGCGTTGGACCAGAACATTATAGTCCAGGTATAGTGAAATCCGGTGATTCTTGTACTGTATAGGGGATTTCTTTCTGGTCATTTGGAGCAAAGTGTCCCGTTCCCTATAGTTGAGAATACGGGCTATAATTGGGTGTGGGGGGGGCGCCGGATGCTGGTCTCCCTGCAGGAATTCTGTGCGCCCTCTCCATGCAAAAGAAACCGGATACACCCTCCGGGGCTACATGCTCTTGAAGCCATTGTTCCATGAATCGTATGGTGTTGGGACCCTCAGAGCGCTCCTATGATACAAAAATTGTTCCGCTGAGCTCTGCTCTTAGTGTCCTCAGCCCTGTCGAGGAGGCCAGTCAGCTGCCGTTGCAGTTGTGATAGTTGCTCTGAGTGCTCCTTGTGTTGCGGCAGCATATCCGACAGAAGCAGTTTATTGTTCTACTCTGTGGAGGACAGCTTTTCTTGATCCGCCTTTAGGAGCAAAAAGCAGGTGGTCAGGGAGCCTATTTTCTGCTTTATTGTCCTCTGTGACTCTCACACCTTCTGCAGTATGAGGTCCAGCTTGTCTGGAGCAGACTCCAGGTCGGTGGGTGGGATGCAGCTCAATGGGGGTGTTGGGTGGTATTGTCCATGTCTTCCTGCAGCTGGGTGCTCGCAGATGCCAACTCCTGTGCCTTGACCTTTGTGCGTCACATGATGTGATGTTTGGGGACTGCAGCACTGCCAGGTGAGTAGGCCCTGTGGGAAGCCATATGCCTCAACCCAGTCAGCGCAGCAAATCGCAGCATGTTTGCGCTCACAGTTACAGAGGGGCTCTCGTCTAAGGCAGGTGTGAGAGTGCTGTGCTGCTGATCAAGGCATATGTAGTGGGGAACAGGCAGATCTAGGCGGTAGCCCCCGGCCCCATGGGGACAACGCAGGTCACGTAGAGAGTGGGTTTGGCCCAGAGTATGCACGGCTCCGGCCTCCGCTCCTCCTGTGTCTCTAATGGTGTCTTTTGGCACCGCACCGCTGTTCCCGGGTCGCTGCAGTCTTTTGACTCGATGGGGGGGACATCCGTGCTGGATGCCCCCCAGCTTTGCAGGTGTGAGCAGGATTTACAGGTCTAGGTGCGGAGCACCGCTAAAGTGCGGCCACCATGTTCGGCATTAGCCATGCCCCTCCTCGCAAATGCTACATATGATAGCTATGAAGAAGAGAGGCCAACTGGGGCAGTGGAAAAACACAGACAAATCCTACCAGCACTACAATGTACGTCCTCAAAAAACTACTCAATACAGCACTAGCTGTATATGTATCAAAGAGAACTAACCTTATACAACAGCTAGGTTTAAAGAGATCTCACACCTCATTCAGCTCTGCCTGCAGCACAATGTCCGCCAACTGTTGAGTAGTTTTCCTCAGACCTGAAAAGTTAGTCCAGCCATGCACGTACTGGAGGAGCAATCTTAAAGACTGATTTGTGGTATAAGACAGTCAGACTGTCTTATACCACAAATTAGTCTTACACTGGACATCTAGGGGTATATTTACTAAAACCTCTCACAATGCATCGCAGCACCTAAAGTTTTGCACCAAATTACTGAAAGGGGGGCATGGCTAGACCACCGACTGTAATGGCTGCATGGAGATGAAGCTCCATCGGAAGCCTCACACAACAGAGACCCACAACAACAACATGCTTCCCCCCAACAACTGAAAATATCACCCAAATGCCTCACAACACCCTCCAGTGTTGAGAACATTAATGGAGGATTACAACTTCACAAGAAGATGCCAACCAGAAACCATGTTGGGAGGGGCCTACAGCAGGCGAGAGAGTGGGCGAGACACAATGCCGGCATGCAATGGACTGGCAAAACTCCCAGCCCATGAGGAAGCGATCAGCACCTAACAACAAGGGTTTTAATTTGCTGCCCCCCTCCCACCATCTCAACTCCATCGACCCAGGTATCCACTGCAGCCACAGAAAATCTGTCCCTAGGGAGCCGAGTCTGCTCCTGGTGACTCCGGCAGCCTGATGTGAGAGAAACCACTGTGCGGCTGAAGTGCGTGCGGTGGCGCTAATAGCACCAGCCAGGGTGCGGGAGTCGGGAAGAAGTGAATGTAAATGTAAATGTGTTTGTATTTATATAGCACCTTCTACCCAGAGGTCTCGTAGCACTGTATTCATACTGCTGTGGAACCCATCCTGGCTTTCCTGTGAAATTTCCACTCGTGGGCACCCCCAAGGTGAAGCCAGGCATCCAAGCGCTGCTGGGGCCGTTGTGCAGATTAAGCAAGCTATTGCCCAGAGTCACAGAGTGGGACCCATGATAAGAATAGGCACCGAAGCGAGAATTATCAGGTCTGGGGAAATTGTATTCAGGAGCCGCCGAGGCGGGACTTGAACCCTGGTCCCAGACCAGACCTCTGCATCAGGGTCTGCCGCTCTAACCATTGAGCCACGCTTCTCCACGTGGAGACACCCTAGTGAGTTCCCGAGTGGAATGGCGATAAGAGGAACAGTGGGAAACAGTATGTGCTAACAGCAAGCCATGTAAAGAGATTCCAATGATTGCCTCATGCTGAGCATTCCCCTGCCTCACTGCCAGACTGCAGCCATCTGAACAATGCACATAGCCTCCCCTTTGCTGCCTATTAAGTATTACAATAGGGGGTGGTGATGGACGGAGCATCTGAACCAATCAAACACTCACACCCAGTCAAAAGATCTGGGTTTGATCCATCACCTTTCTTTAGCCCACTCTGCCACCCCAGTTCAGACACAGCTATATGCAAAACAGTCTGACCTTGTGCCAGATGGGAACAGTCCAGCCCGAACTGCCAAGCCATGCCTTCCCTGGACTGGAAACAAGCTTCCGAGGACTGGTTTCTGGCATTACAGCCCTCTTCAGCCCGGCTTGCTTGAATCCAGTGGCAAAGTGAGCAAGGGACTCACGTCTGAGCATACCCTGCCACACTTATGGCGGCCAAAGCGGTACAAAAGGGGGTGGTGATGGACGTTGCATCTGAACCAATCAAACACTCACACCCAGTCAAAAGATCTGGGTTTGATCCATCACCGTTCTTTAGCCCACTCTGCCACCCCAGTTCAGACATGGCTATATGCAAATCAGTCTGACCCTGTGCCTCATGGGAACAGTCCAGCCCGAACTGCCAAGCCATGCCTTCCCTGGACCGAACAAAACAAC
Organism: Lissotriton helveticus; assembly: GCF_964261635.1. Classification (NCBI taxonomy): domain Eukaryota; kingdom Metazoa; phylum Chordata; class Amphibia; order Caudata; family Salamandridae; genus Lissotriton; species Lissotriton helveticus. Next base: position 763,758,600 of record NC_136067.1, on the reverse strand, counting down.
ATACGCATAGTGGGAGTGCCAGAAACGACTAACACAGGACAAATGGGTCAGTTAGTTGAAAAATTACTGAAGGATCGATTTGGAAGTGAGCACTGACACCCACATTCATCGTCGAGCATACCTGCAGGTCACTTGGACCACAGCCCAATCCAGATTGCCCACCCAGGCCCATTACTGCCAGACTCTTACATTTTGGAGACCAGGACACTACTCTGAGACTTGCACATGAAAATGGTCCGTTTTCATGGAAAGGGTCGGCCCTATCCATATTCCCAGCTTTCACACTACTTGTGCAAGATGCCAAGTGCAAATTCACTGGAGTAAAAGTTGCACTCCAAAACATGGGACTCAGATACAGGATGCTGTATCCAGGGAGACTTAAGGTGGACGTCAACGGAAAATCATGTGTGTTTGACAATACCCACAGATGTTCAGAACTTTTGCAAACAATATTTTAACAAGCAACGCAACATAAGGAATCACTCTACGAGCAGATCGCCACTGGATTTACATTCCAGCGCAATCTCTGACTTTTTCCCATCCAGCAGAAACTCATCCCCATTCACACAAAACTTTACTTGACTCCTGATTATAGCAGGGCGATGAATGATAACTATATGGAGAGGCTCAGTGGCAATTGTTTCTTGATTTTATTATCACATAGTGCGGTGGGACGGATGTGGCGTATCCGCCCCCTCGTGGTATTCACAACTGTAAATTGGTATGAATCTATTGGTTTCACGTAGCATACTAATGTTGGAGTACTGTTTTCTATGGGATGTACTTGCGGACAGCCGTCAGGTATGTGTGGGGGGAGGGACATGTTGGGCACAGGAAATTACTTAGGAGTTTGCCTTAACACTGTTTCCCTTTGGTGTCAATTATTCACATTGGAAGACGTACATGGCACTACACAAAACCCTACACGCAATGGTACATCAAATAGTAATCTACCACATATAAACATCATGTTCATGACAAGGAACGTGCGGTGACTAAATAACGTGTGAAACTGCAGACAAGATCTACAATACACAAGACGACATAAAGTCAATATACTATTTTTGCAAGAAACACACCTAGCACCTCCAATTCAGCCTAAATTTGACTCTGTATGGGATCACAACACTTTTTTGCAAACTACAGTTCATATTTTTGTGGAGCATCAATATTAATCCACAAACACTTACCATTCACCCACTCAACATACACAGATGTAGAAGGGAGGTTCCTATTGGTTGAGGGAAGACTAGTAGGTCACACTATCCTTATGGTCACTGTATACTCCCCAAACATTGATGACCCTACAATTTATACACGTCTGCAGTCACAAATTGACATCATGGATGCAGATCACATAATTGTGGGAGTGGACCTCAATATTCCAATGGAACCCACATTGGACAGTACCACCACAACCCCATTCAACAAACCTCGAATCACACAAGACACTGCAGACACTATGCGAAATGCATGACCTGCTAAACACATGGAGACAACTACATTCCAAGGAGACTGCATACACACATCATTCGACGCAGCATGACATCTGGATGCAGCTGGATTATTGGCTATTGTCTCGCTCCCTAGTACCATTGGTCCAATCCATACAACACCTCCCCTACACACTATCAGACCACTCGCCCATACTCATGGCTTTACGCATACCTGGAGGGGGGGTTTGAGAGAGAATGGCGCGTCCCCAGCATGGCGTTGCGGGGCGCTGTATTTAGGGCACAACCACACACAGCAATAATTGAATATTTTGAGCTAAAGACTCAGTACAATCACAGGCAACGCTGTGGGAGACCTCCAAAGCATGTATTAGAGAGTTGTACATCTCAAAACATGCAGGAGTACTTAAAGACCTTAAGCGTACATTATCTAGCATGGAGACAGAACTCCAGACTCTATATTCCGTCCAGCATGGAAGGCGCACACCAGACTATATGCTCAAATGGGCGAATCTGATCGCAGAGTACCAAGAGACAGCGGAGAGAGAGGCCCATTTCCTAGGGAAATACGCAAATGCATGCCAATATGGGGAGGGAGAGAAGCCAGGACGTACACTTGCCCAAATACTGAGACCAACAAGGGACTCATCCTACATTGTGGGGTTTCAGAACTCGACTGCACAATAGTCACAGACACACCAGGCATTACACGCAAACTATTAACATATTATACAGACCTCTACACCACAAAGTTGCAAGACATGCAAGATGCAAGATCTGCATATCTAGACAAAATAGCGATGGTAAGGCTTATGAATGCAAAGCAGCAATTTTTAAGCAAGCCCTTTACTACCGAAGAAATCATAGAAGCCATTATTGCAATGGGTGAATCAAAGGCACTAGGATTAGATGGCTTCACATGTGTGTTCTATAAGAAGTACAGGCATCTATTGGTGTGATCATTACTAGAAGTGTACTCCGAAGCACTAACTATGGGAATTCCAAGAAGCAGTCATAATACTCCTACTGAAGCCAGGCAAGGACCCACTACATAGTGGCACCTACAGACCACTGTCACTATTACATTTTGATGCCAGAGTATTGGCCAAAATGTTGGCTACCCTTTTGGCATTCCTAATGGAACAAATAATCTCACCTGTACAGGCGTGATTCATACTGCACAGGTCAACAGCACTGAACTTATGCACTTTCTTCAACACTCTTCACAGATTAAATCCCATGGCCTACGCAGTAGCAGCATTATTGGATGCCGAAAAAGCATTCAATACTGTAGATTGGCCCTTCCTTCAGGCAACACTAAGGAAATTGGGAATCCCAAATGGATTTTTAACTCTTCTGAAATTACTATACACGCAACCCACAGCGTGAATTGGTCTCATTGCCCAATGACTGGGCCTTTCTCTATAACACCCGTAACCTTACAAGGTTGCCGCTGTCATTGTTGTAGTTTATAATGGCAATGGACCCATTGATACTGTACTTGCAGAAAGATCACCTACATCGGGATAGCAATTCAAAACAGGTCCCTTACTAATCACCCTGTAGGCAGATGACATAGTGCTATCTGCTCTGTAGAGTCTGGACATTAAGTGATCGCCCCAATTACTGTTGGAGATAGAGAGATTCAGCAATCTTTCAGGACTACAAATCAACTGGAGGAAATTGGAAATTTTCCAACTGATTGACGTGGCTGACCGTTGGTGTGAGGGTTTCCCATTGAACTGGTGCGAGGCTGAAGCGAAATACCTGGGTATACACCTAGGCAAGTAAAAAGACCAGATACTACGACTAAACTATAACCCGATGGCGGAAAAGCTAAAAACTAAAATAGAAAGATGGATCCGATTCCCACTATGGGTGGCAGGACGTATGGCCATCATCAAAATGGTGGTCCTGCCACAATTGCTCTATCTCTTCCACAATATCCCCATACCCCTAACAATACACGGTACATGGACCACTTCACTCTGAAAAGGGTCCAGGGTGTATTAGGGGATAAAATACCTAGATACCTACTCAAACCCTCCAAATTCACACCATTGATCTTACCGATCACAGATAATGGCAGCGATCACTTAATATCTAGACTCTATCGAGCATGTCAAAACATCACACCAACACACAATACCAAAGTAAGGACTGCGTAGGAGGTGGACTTAGGGTACCAACTTACAGACAAAGTAAGGAGAGAATGTTACTTGCAAACAATACTGATGTCTTGCAACCACAGGCACAAACTATTCGATTTTAGGTTTCTGCTCAGGGCATATACCACCCAGGCACTGATGTCACGAGTTAAAGCAAACCGGTTCCTACTCTGCGCTAAATGTCACACACATGCAGGGAACTTCGCTCACATGACCTGGACATGCAACAAGACAGCCTACTACTGGAACGACATATTTGTGGAACAGCAGAAGATGGTCACTATGTAAATGACTCAATCCCCATTACTGGCACTGCTCAGTCATGTTTCTAACATCCCCAAATCCAAACGTAGGTATGTTGCAATAGCACTACTTCTAGCTAAAAGAGAGATAGCCATATTATGGAGCAGTAAGAGAAAACCTACAGTATACAGGTTGTTAAGGAGTATGGCACACTGTGACACCACCAGCGATCTTTATGCAGAACTGCAACCTTCCACATCCAGACCTAAGGATATATGGCAGCCCCTGAGACACTATCTAGAACAGCGAGCCTCACAAGACATCGACCACATAACATCTACAGGGACGAGCACACAAACATCGACGCAACCCTAAATTGAATACAACTGGACAAATTGTTAAATGTAAGAAATCCCCATTGTTGGGCATGAATGGAGTTCATTTAAAAATAGCAGATTGGTGCATGATGTCAATTTTGATGCAAATATGCAATTGTACAGAGTATATATGTTTGATATACTATGCAGTGGCAAAAGACAAATGCATGACACCCTAACTTTAAAAGTTCAAACAAAGAATTTATTGGAAAAAAAGCGTAAAAACACCAAAATATAAAAAGTGGGTCCATTGGCTGTGTCAAGGGGTCAGCACATCAACATATATTAAGCAGAGCTGATGGCTTTGTCAAAAAGTCACCAATAACTATAATCAAATGTATATTTTGTCACCAATAACTATAATCAAATATTTATTTTATAAATGTACACATTGCAATGTTTAATAAAGGTGCTTGCCTCAAAATATTTACAATAAAGCATCATTTAAGAGGCGTGGCTTCGCTGAGCTGTGAAATGGCGGCACGTTAGAGCGGCTCCGCGGTCGACTCCATAAATCTTTAATTAATCCGCTTATACCCCAAGGAATAGCTACCTGTGACCGCCGGCGAAATAGCTAGAGTGATTTTGGCAACTGTGCCAGCCCAGAGACTAGGACGGTGACCGGGCGGTGACTGAGGCCTAGCACTGCAGACGTGGAAGGAAGTCGCGGCCTTGCGTGGACAGGCCAGCCAGGGAGTGTCCTGTACTGAGGCCAGAGTGAGGGAAATAGGCAATTCATTTAAACCGCTGTGAGGAGGTGCGGACATTGCAGCGGACTTCCCGAGTGGAAACAAGGGGGTCCGGAGGGGCACGAAACAGCACTCGAGACATGGATCACAGTACAGCATAGGCAGTGCTGGCGGAAGATATGAAAGAAGGAGCTCGCGGACTGCTGGCACGCAGCATACTGGGGCACCGTACGTAGCGTAACACGGTAGCGCTGTGCGACCTACATTGAGGACTATACTTGACTCGGCCCCGGTGACTGTGGAACCACATTAAGGTACTGTGCACCTCGAGCTGGACGCGAGCAGGAGAGTGGAGAGCTTACACGGCCACCATCTGGCGAGTGCAGGCAGGGGGCCTGCGGCCTGGGGGATCTGCCTTGCGCTGCACCTCTGTGCCTCGCTGTGAGAATCCGAACAAGCTGAGCTTGTGGAGCGTGCTGGGGTGCTTGGTGGAGGCCCCCACTTTGGCAGGGCGGCGGGCCCCTCTTGGACCTGTGGCATGTATGCAGAGGACTGATGATGCGGTGCCATTTGTCCAACGGGGCGGCTGCAGGGCGCAAATACAGTTGGGGCATACTTGCTGGCAGATGGTGACAACCGTACCATTGGGCATATGGTGGACTGCAGGGCAAAAGTGGAGGCTCCGCATAGCAGGTGGAAGAGGCGAAATTGAGATGACTAATATCTGTGAGTGCACAACATTGGAGAACTTTAAAACATAACTGGGGAGGCACTGCTGGCTGGCTACCCACAATCTGGTGGATGAACGTTCAAAGTGCATGACGGGAGAGGAGCTGGGACCTACGGTGATCCAGGGTGAAGCGGTATTTGTCGCCAGCTGCGGTGGAACTGCAGAGTGTGAGTTCAAGCGAAGGGAGTACTGCCCGGCGTCGCCGGGTGGGTTTCTGGCACCACGGTGCGATGGCTGGGATCTGTTGAGCATTGTGGTGAGCTGCCTGCGGGCTACATCGTGCAGTTGTAGAGGGGGACACTTGCCGCCGAGATTGCATGCCCATGGTTCCTGCGTGCCCACGCGGATAGCGATGTACTATCAGGGCATAACAGAGTGATAATGTGAAGCAGCCCCGATGACCGCGAGTGGAATGCCTCCCTTGTAGGAAGCGTACCTGGTACATGTGTGCAACAAAAAAAGTGGAGGGACACGTACAGCTACTACCACAGCGCCGGACGAGGGGCGACACAATGGGGAAGTCAGACACACGTCTGCCCAAGATCAATTTTGACAAGAAAAGTAACAGGACGGCAGAGGGCAATGCCGCTCAGCAGAGCAGAGCGAGGAGCCCGTCACGACACAGCCACCTGAATAGGATAACCGGCCGATGTTTAAAGATCTGAAATATAGCCTCCAAGGGATCGACACCAAAATGGACTCACTGGCGAAATGAATGGATAGAATCACACAGCGAGTAGAGAAGCAGAAGGGCCACCTTAGTGTTCTGGAAACAAGAGTGATGGAGACAGAAGAGGGGCAGACGGATATGGACAAGAAGCTGCGTGAAATGGATGGAGTACTGTACGCCATCAAACAAAAGAATGAGGATTTGGAGGCCAGGTCAAGAAGCAATAACATACGTATAACGGGGGTTGCAGAGACTATGGACATCCAAAACATGGAGAAATATGTCGAAGTGATGATGTCGGACCTATTTGGACAAGACCTCTCCGCGATGTTTTTATAGAGCACGTGCACTGCACTTTGGGACCAAGACCCAGGCCGGGCGCACCAGCACGACCTATACTTGCCAGGGTGCTTAACTACAGAGACCGTGACATGATACTCCGGCTGGCGAGTGACAGGGGTGAGATACAATATAAAGGTAACAACATTGCACTGTACCCTGATTATACGCAGCAGGTCCAAGAGGCTCGAAGGGAGTTTCTTCCTGCGAAATGTTTTTTTCAGCAAATCGGAACCAAATATGCTCTGATATATCCTGCGAAATTGAGGGTTCAAGGTCCTGGCAAACCAACCTTTTTTACGGAGGCTATCTTACAGGAAACAGCTGGCAAAGGAGCAAAAACAGCGGGCGGCAACCAGTGCCTCACAGACTGATAACAACCTGAGCGATAATGACTGATACTCCCAGGCATGATCGCAGGATGTTCAGATAAGTATTGTATGCATCCCGCACTCTGGCTGTACGTTATTGGAATTTCACTGTAATTGGACACGTTAAGGCTTGAAAAGATCCTAATGTTATGTAAACTATATACAAATGACACACTGGACTAGAAACTAGTGGTTCTGCTTGAGAGACTGGGTTTGCTGTCCTTGGTGGTATGCTGTTAGTTCGGCCACCCTGCCAAGAGTGCAAGGGAGTACTGCCGGCGACCTCACGTACCTCCGCGGGATGAATCCCACAGGTTCACTACTGTGGACCGTTAGGTTACAGTTTATGGGGAATGGGGGGGTGATGTCACAACCTGTTTGGGGGTTTGTGTGGGGGGGAGTGGGGGGAAGTTATGTTTTGCTTGTTAAATCTGCCACACGCTGCACCGGAATGCACACACCTAATGGGAATGGGTGATACTGTCGTTTTCGCACAGGTATGCCGACCCCGTAGAGCTGCTCACATACTTATAGTAGGCATTTTGTGCGATGGGTTCTAGTACACAGGACGCACGTAAGACTTCACTCAAGTGGATTTCGTGGAACACACGGGCTCTGAATGATCGCAGAAAAACAAGACTGGTTCACTCTTATCTCTTGAGACAGGGGATTGATATCTGTCTACTCCAGGAAACACACTTACTGGCTACGGCGGCAGGTACACTTAGGAACACAAGGTGGGGAGAGATAGCGGAGGCAGGATACTCGACATACTCCAGGGGGGTTGCAGTCCTGATATGAAGAGGTCTCCAGTTGAAAAAACACCATACCATCATAGATGGCGAGGGTAGTTATATACTTCTGCAGGGTATGCTATACGGCACCCCGATGGTGATAGTCAACACTTATGGGCCAAACACGGACAGTCTGGAATTCTTCCAGCATATCTGTCAGAAGATAAAGGCGCTGGGAAAGATGGCAATCCTATGGGGAGGGGATTATAATGTTGTGCTATCAACAGTACTAGATCGACAGGGAGTGTCATGCGCACATCATCCCAGAGCTGCCAAGACACTGGCTGACATCATAACAGATCTCCATTTGTTTGACTCTTGGAGGGCGTTGCATCCAACAGTGAGGGAGGCTACATGTGTGACTCATCACCGGGGCTCGTGGTCTACATTAGATTATTGGCTGGTGACGAGGGATGTCCACACCTGGGTTACCAAAGCAGCACACTGCCCTCGTAATTTCTCTCATCATGCACCTACGGTATTGACACTGCAAATACCCGAACCATATATACAGCCATTTGCCTGGAGGTTTCTGTCTAGTGCCCTACTAGACCAGGTCTTCAGGGAAGAACTTAGAGGGAAAAACGAAGAATTCTTCACAGTAAATGAGAGATTGGTAATTTTGTCCGGGGTGCTATGGGAGGCATTTAAGGGGGTCGCCAGAGGGAACTGTATAGCATTAAAAACAGGTGTTCTCAAGGACATCCATAGTACGCTAGGAGGGCTGGAGCATGAAATAGGGGAACTAGAGTGAGATTTACAAAATAACCCCTTTCCTTCCTTTACTGCATCGATCAGGTCTAAATTGACGGAATTCCAAGAGGAGGCAGAGAGAGAAACGGCCTATTTACATAAATACACGCAGGCTAGATGCTACGGGGAGGGGTACAGGGCAGGGAAAACACTGGCGGGCTTACTGCGTGCTCCGAGAGGTACCGAGTACATCATGGAACTGAAGACAGCTGATGGCACGGTAGCCAGGTCACCACACGACATTCTTACCACCATGTCCCACTACTATCAGCGCTTGTACACGTCCTGCACGGACCAGTCATTAGCAGACATAACTGACTATCTTGATACAATAGCGCTGGCATGGTTTAACAATGGGGCCCGTGAGTATATGGATTTGCCAATCATGGTGGAAGATGTACGACAGGTTTTAGTGGAATGCCGTCTGATAAGGCCCCCGGAGCAGATGGGCTGACAGCTGCCTTTTATAAGGAATATGCTGACATTCTCGCTCCTAGATTATTGCATATGTATCTGGAAGCAATGGACACAGGTACACTCCCCCATACCCTGAGAGAAGCCATGATTATAACTCTGCTCAAGCCTGATAAAGATCCCACTTCACCTGATTCCTATAGACCGCTGTCATTAATAAATCTCGATGCCAAGATATACGCCAAGCTCCTGGCAAATAGGCTGCAGCCGATGCTACCACAGATTGCACTCCCAGATCAATCCGGGTTTATACCGGGTCGGTCGACTGCTCATGATCTATACACGTTGTTTTGACTCCTACATTACCTGGCTCCCCATGTAGAGGCCGTGGCGGCATTGTTAGATGCCCTCAAGGCTTTCGATTCATTGGAATGGAAGTTTGTCTTCACCGTGCTGTCTCGCATGGGGCTTAGCACGGTATTCAATAAACAAATTCAACTTCTCTATACAAACACGATGACGAGGATGCGGATAAATGGGCAGGTGTCAGACTCCTTTGTCATCACGCGTGGTACGAGACAGGGCTGCCCTTTGTCGCCATTATTCTTCACTTTTGCTACTGAACCTTTAGCGGCCAGACTCCGCCAACACAACATGCATAGGAGCATAGGATGCACGTCCAGAGGGCTTTTGATCTCAATGTATACTGACGACATGACAATTTATGTAACTAACACTAAGGACAATTTTGATGTTGTCATGAGAGAATTGATTAGATATGGTGGCCTGACGGGGATCCAAATCAACTGGACAAAATCTATGATCCTAGCACTCACAGACAAGACTATCCCATGTGACACGGAATATCCCATACAGTGGGTGGGGAGAGAGACACGGTATTTGGGCATTATTATAAGCAGATCACTGCAAATTATGGTAGGGTTGTTGATTAGATGGAAACCAAAGTGCAAAGATGGAAACACTCTCCGTTCTCTTTGCTAGGGGGTATAGCAATTACAAAAATGGTCCTGTTACCAAAATTATTATATTTATTTGTAAACATTCCAATGCCGCTCACCGTACACTTTTTCAGGTGCCTCCGGACTGTTATACTTGAACTTGTATGGGCGGGCAGGCAACTTCGTGTCTCATGGAACTTGCTGACGTTGCCTTTTAGTCAAGGGGGGCTGGGTGCCCTTGATTTTGAGCTTTATGCATAGTGCGCTCTATTTCTGCGACCACCCAACTCCTTATCAGCCGCATGTGGTGATAATAATAGACAAGGTTGCCCCGCTTCGATTGAATGCGGCAGTGTACCAACACTACACAAGACCTCATCAGGAAATTGATACGGTTGAGGCGACACGGTGGGCATGGTGAGGAATTGCAAGAAGGGCGGGCTTGCAGGAATTATATGCTCCATCAATGCCTATAGGGGGAAATCCACTGCTGACATCGCTGACGGATAGGGTAACTACTAAAGAGCAGTGACCTTTACCAGGAAGCTACATTCTTATCACTACAGCAAATGTGCAGGGAGAAGACGCCTTCGTTTTCAGACACACTTCTGTATTATCAGCTCAGGGCTGCTTGTAGAGCACGGTACACTGACTATCTTCAGGAACCACCGGCTCTGCCTGCATTGGAGAATATACTGTCGAACCCCTCTCCCAAGAAATTGATAACACGCATATACAGCATCAAGCAAGCTACATCTCCCATTACGTCATACACTTCAAAGGCAGACTGGGAACGGGATTCTGAATTGTCAATTACGGACAAACAGTGGGAATATTGCTGCTCACAATTGGAGCATCTATCACCAAACTATAGGCTACGGCTGATACATTTTAACTTTATACATAGGGTGTATCGAACGCCGGTGCAACTACACCAAATGGGACTATACCAAGACACCACATGCTAGAGGTGTGGATCCCAGAATGCTACGTTTATACATCTGGCGTGGTCCTGTAGATCGATAGCGCAGTTTTGGCTGGAAGTAGTCAAACACATTGGTGACATTACCACTGTACAAGTACCACTCACACCATTGGTCACTTTACTGGGATTTGTTTTGGAAGTCCCAAAAGGTTCTCGTAAATTGGTATCCATGCTGCTGCTATTGGCCAAGCGCCAAGTAGCGATACACTGGAAGAGACCACACCCCCCAGACGGTTGTTGGTTGGTTGCATACTGTCACATATTGTAAGGATCAGTTTCCCCGATACTGGGAATTGATGCCCAGCAGGTCTAGGCCTTTAGATGTATGGGAACCTTACATGAACTGGTTTTAGTCAGGGGGTGTGCCCACTGTGGGGACACTGTCAAGTGAACTGTCTGTTTGGGCTGCAGACCAGATGCGGAAATATCGGGATGGTGGACAACAGGAATGTCTGACTAATTATCGAAATACAAAATATCGTAGTACACTAATATCGGAACAAAAATATCGACTACACTATTATCGACTTCCTATACTTAACTATAGATATACAAATATATCGGATACTTTATATCGATATACACAAACATCGTTTTCATTTATATCGACTACATTTATATAGGTATACATAAATATCGATTTCTGAAAAATACATACACATTAAATAAAATATCGACATCAAAAATATCGTCAACATTAATATCGGTTTTTCTGATATATCGACAGTTTAAATACATATATTTGCACATTTATTTAATATATTAATATTTTATTTGCAAATAAATACACACTACTTAATTATACATTTTTATTTTTCTTATAAAAAATTCTAAACTTTTCTATATAATCTATTATATAACCTACACATAGATAATTATTGTCTGCTATTTTTATAATTATATAATTATCTTTCTTTTCCCTTCTATTACATAATACTCACAACTGAAATTCAAAAATACTAACTAACCAATCAAGACACTGATTTTTTAAAACAACCAATAGCAAACTAATTACTAATGACACTCCTCTATATAAACAATTAAACCAAAAACACAAACTACTTGCTAAAACTCACGGAAGTAGATACATCTCTGGATGAATTGCAGCACACCTACAAGAACATCACGACTATCAACATATAATCAAATCTTCCAAGTAAGTACATAAATTAAAAACTAAGTAAATAGCTGCTACTACATTACTTACCTGCTAAATACCCAGTGCTCCTTTCCTATTACTACTATTGAACATGCTAATAATTTATATATACAAATGTTTTTATAGATACTACAACTAGAGAAAATTCTACTAAAAACAACTGTGAACAAGATCAAAAAACTACAGATAATTATAAGTAAGTAAGTAAATTGTCACTTTTAATTTACTTGTAAAATATTCTAAAACACAAACAAACAATTAGATTTATCACACATATGTACTTTTTTTTCTCCAGATTCTACTACTGAAAACTACACTACAAATGAACAAATAACATTATTCCTATTTCTACATCAAATATTACTAAGTAAGTATTTGTAAACTGAAATCAATGTGGTAAAAACAAACAAACATTAGCACTTGTTCTAATTAGTTGCTATTATCTATTTTTTTTACACAGCTAACACTACAGAGAAATATACTGGAAATATTCAGATCTCGAAAATAGGAATACCAAAAATACAACTCACTAAGTAAGTATATTAAAGAACATAATTAACTGCTAAGTTGTTGAAAACCTACAAACATAGTGAATGTTGTAACACATATGATACCTTTTTATTTTTTTAGATAACACTACAAACTACTCTCCACAAAAAGAACATACAACTATACAGGAAAACCCTACCTAAAACAAAATAAGTAAGTATCTTGACAATGTAAACTAAATTCCTACACTTATTAGGATCCACTTTTGTAGTAGAAATTAGCTGTAACAATGTAAATATACACAAAATTGAGTTATAATATTGTCTTTTTATGTTTTTCCTAACAGCTCTAACAACATCAGAAAACAGTATCCACAACGAAAGAATAAAGCATATCAAAAGATTTCACTGATTTCTAAAACACGTAAGTATATACATTACTAATAATCACTTACTTAAAATTATAAACACATTTTCCTTGACATTAACTATTATATATATATTTTCTAGATATACAAACAACAAAATGACAGAAGGAGCAGAATTTGTAACCAGCCAGAAAGGAAAGCTATTACTGTGCTACATGGGTTACACTTATACACAAGAAAAGCAATATGGCATGAAAGTTAATTGGAAATGTTGTAAATATTATTCTAACAAGTGTTATGGAAGGGCAACAACAAGAGAAGCTACTGTACTGTATACTAGGGAACACAATCATCCTCCAAATATGACTGAAATTGAAGTTAGAACAGCATTGGAAAATATAAAAGAGGCAAGTACAGGTTCCCAAAAACAAACCAACGTCATTTTAAAAGAAGCAATTCCTAAAATCCCTAAAACTGCCACAACCCAAATGCCAAATATTCTTTCCCTAAAAAGAACTATAGCACGAACTAAAAAAGCTACTACTACTACCACACCAGCTCCCAGAACATATCATGATATCAATTTAAATGCCAACCAAATTATAACTTTAAACAAGCAACCATTTATAATTTATGACAATGAAAACAATGAAAAAAGACTTATTATTTTTGGGACCAATATGAATTTAGTAAAACTTCAGCAAAGTAAATATTGGATGATGGATGGGACTTTTAACATCTGTCCCAAACCATTTTTCCAATTATACACAGTACATGGCCTCTACCAAAACTGCAACATACCACTACTATATGCACTACTACCAAACACAAATAGTTCCACATATATGGAAATATTAAATATAATTAAACAAAAAACTAATGATTATTCTCCAGAAAAAATAATTCTAGATTTTGAGCAAGCAATGCTTTCAACTATCCTAAAAATCCACCCCCATACCTGCATTCAAGGCTGCTACTATCATTTAAACCAGTGTCTATGGAGACATCTACTAAAAAAACTACCTTAAGTGTAGAATATGCTACTAACTCTTCTTTTGCATACCAAATAAAAAAACTCATAGCACTGGCTTATGTTCCCGAAACAGACGTAGCAGAACACTACAACATTCTTATAGACAGCCCCTTCTACAAACAAAATGAAGCAAAGTTGAGTCCATTTCTGGACTACTTTGAAGACACCTGGGTAGGCAGACTCCATAGATATGGCCACAGAAGAAACCCCAAATTCCTAATACCCTGGTGGAACGTTTACAGAAGCACCTTAAATGGAGAATCTAAAACTAACAACGCAGTAGAAGGTTGGCACAATGCCTTTATACAATCAACTGGCAGAACAAAACCAACTCTAGAACATTTTATTAAGTGCCTACAGAAAGAACAAAGCTACCAGGAATTCAGAATGGACCAATCCATAACTGAACTAGTCCCAAAAACATCAAAACAAAATAAGCAAATGCACAAATACCTAGAAGAGCAAGTGAAATTATACCCTAGTACAAAAGGCATTGAATACTTAAACATCATTGCCAAAACTCTACTCTGAATAAATAACAACACCAAAGCAATCCCTAAAACTATCACCTAAATATGCATAACTGTTCAAACTTGATGTTTAAAAGTATTTAATGTATGCAATATATAGAGATATTAATCACATATATGCACACATTAAATAAACATAAGAACTATTAAACAATGCAATATTATTAATCACATTACCCACCCACAAAAGATCAAAAATAAATGACTTACCAATCATGTTTTAAATCCAATAACGTCCTTCTCCACCAAAGTAATCTAGGTAGCGCAAATGTAACCCAAAATAAAATGCAAAAATACAACTGTTCCAAAATAACCAAATCCACGGTGTGAAGAGCCATCGAATAACCATAAAAAACCCGAAAAATAGTAAAAAGTTTAAGAAACGCTCCAGGAAAACCGAAAACTTAAAAGAAGTGTTTGCAAAGCAGTGGTTAATAAAACCAACAAACACTTCCTTTAAAAAAAAAAACGGCACTTCCAATATAGCGAACACCTATAACAAAAACATAGAAAACAGACATTCCCACCCAGATTAACCAACACAGAAATAAATACTAACATTAGTAAAAACATTATTTTGCTAGTCCATAAACTGAAAACCTAGATAAAGTTACTCTGTAAACAATCCTATAACAAAGTAAAAGTACGTGTATCTACCACATGGAAATAATCGTTATAAAAATCTAAAACACAACTCACTCACATATAATAACACTAAATAGAAGCACACTACTCTCAAAAGTACATTAAAATACACATAAAACATATAAAATAAACCTTACCTGAAGAGACGTGAAGTCTCTCCCAACCGCGAGCTGCTCTTCATCCAAATGACCCAAAACGACCTAACCCGGTTACAAAATAAAGAACCCAAAAGTAATAAAATAGTCCAAAGTAAGAAATATAATAGAAATTATTTTGACAATTACCTGAAATCATTTAAAAATTGCTAATATTTGCTAAACAATGTAACTTTTTTGCTAGTATGAAATTATTTACAAATATGTATAAAAAGTTTAAAAATAAGTATTATGAAAAAAATAATATTTATGACAACAATGTATAGAAATGTAAAATAAATGTCACACAATGTTTAAATGTACTAATTATGTTTACAAAAAATATCCCTTTTTCAAAGAAACTGAAATGTAAAAAATGTAAGTGTTAAAAAAATTCATAATAATATTATTAATATTATTATTAATGGGTTTTTTTACTATATAATATGTAATACTATAAAAAATAATATTACATATTAAATATAACCATTTTATTTTATCTTCTTCTGTTAATTTTATTGTAATTGTGTTTGGAAATTATTATCAGAAATATAAATGTTTCATAAAAGTGAATTAATTATGATTTACATTGTTATTTCTGCTAAAAATACAGAACATAATAAAACATTTTTTACAAACTTCTTAAACATTTTCTATTTTGTTATTACTATAATCTCACAATATTATTATTAGCAAAATCCAATTAGGTACAAGATATTAATAAAATTTAACTTACTATTCCCACTCCAATCTATATGACATTTTAATTGATCCTGGACTCTAATTTAATAAAAATATTTATTCCAACTCCACTCTACTTAATATAGAAATAGTTGCTAAACACTAAAAAACCATTACTTACTATTCCCACTCCAGTGTACATTAAATAAAAGTAGGTGCTGGACACTAATTAATTAATAATTACTATTCCAATTCCAATTTACATTAAATTGAAGTAGGTGCAGGACACAAATTAATTCATAATTACTATTCCAACTCCAGTCTACATAAAATTGAAGTAGGTGCTGGACACTAATGAATTAATAATTACTATTCCAACTCCAGTCTACATTAAATTGAAGTAGGTGCTGGATACTAATTAATTAATAATTACTATTCCAACTCCAGTCTACATTTAATTGAAGTAGGTGCTGGACACTAATTAATTAATAATTAATATTCCAACTCCAGTGTATATTAAATTGAAGTAGGTGCTGGACACTAATTATTTAATAATTACTATTCCAACTCCAATCTACATTTAATTGAAGTAGGTGCTGGACACTAATTAAATAATAATTACTATTCCAACTCCAGTCTACATTAAATTGAAGTAGGTGCTGGACACTAATTATTTAATAATTACTATTCTAACTCCAGTTTACATTAAATGTAAGTCGGTGCTGGACACTAATTAATTAATAATTACTATTCCAACTCCAGTCTACATTAAATTGAAGTAGGTGCTGGACAATAATTAATTAATAATTACTATTCCAATTCCAATTTACATTAAATTGAAGTAGGTGCTGGACACAAATTAATTATTAATTACTATTCCAACTCCAGTCTACACTAAATTGAAGTAGGTGCTGGACAATAATTAATTAATAATTACTATTCCAACTCCAGTCTACATTAAATTGAAGTAGGTGCTGGATACTAATTAATTAATAATTACTATTCCAACTCCAGTCTACATTTAATTGAAGTAGGTGCTGGACACTAATTAATTAATATTTAATATTCCAACTCCATTCTTGTATCATCAATACATATGATTATTTATAATTTTTTATTAAAATATAATAAAAACAATTATTAATTGTAATAAATTTTAAATAATTTTATAGATATATTTTAACACACTCCCCACCCTTATCCCCTATTAACCCAATAACCCACTCCTAAAACTAGATATGTTTATTTCATAATATTTTTATTTACAAATATAATATTATTATTTAATAATGTTTTAAAATTGTAAATATTTTTTTTACATATATTTAAAAACACTCCCCACCTTTATCCCCTATTTAACCAATAACCCGCTCCTAAATCTAGAAAATATGTTTTATTAATATTTTATTAATAAATATATTAATATTTAATTTTAAATTTTTTTTGTATTTTTTTAAAATAAATTTTAAAACACTCCCCACCCTTATCCCCTATTAACCAATAACCCGCTCCTAAATCTAGAAAATATTTTTTATTAATATTTTTATTAATACATATATTAATATTTATTATTTTAAAAAAATGTATTTTTTTAAAATACATTTTAAAACACTCCCCACCCTTATCCCTTATTAACCCAATAACCCGCTCCCTAAACTATATAATTTTTTTATTAATATTTTTATTAATAAATATTATAAAATAAGTTAATATTAATTTCATTTTTTATATTTTTTGAAATATATTTTAAAACACTTCCCACCCTTATCCCCTATTAACCCAATAACCCGCTCCTAAAACTAGATATGTTATTTTAAAAATTATTTTATTAATTATATTTTATTAATATTTTAGTATTTAAATGTTTTTGATTATGACTTTTTTCTAATGGAATTACATTTTTTTACTACTTTAAGTTTTTTCCCCCCACTATAAAACGATATTTTCTATAGTCGATATTTTGTCTAACGATATTCTTACTTTCGATATTTTGTTATACTTACTGATTACGATATTTTTGTATTCGATATTTTCTTTTTCCTATATTATCAACCTTCGATATAAAAACTTCGATATTATGTCTTGTCGATATTATTTTTTCGATATTATGTCTGATTACCGGACAACAGGTGTGCTGGGATGCTGCTTTGAGCTGCAGGTTGAGGGGCAGTGCTACGGGAACTGGATGTAGGGGACAGATGTTACACGAGACAAACCTACAACTCGGAACCGGGGCTAGACATTCCGGGTAAAATGTTGGCAGATGGGAGGAGGGATGGGGAAAGTTACAGGTTCTAATCGTCCCTTTATAAATAGAATACACAAGATTGTAAAGGTTGTTATCATGACTGCCTTCTATGATATACGGTTGATTTTTGTTTAAGGTAAATCCGCTGCCATTACCCCGGGATGTCGGCATGTAAGCTGTGTACTTTCTCTTGGATAAGACATTTCATGCTGCCGGCCCCAGGGTTGTAGGCTCAACAAAGCTGTGTATAATGGGCAACGTACAATAAATCTTTTTTTTAAAAATCATAATTAATAAAAAATATTAATAAGTTGCCTAAGAGGGAGAGAGTAGGTATGCACTATACCTACAGAGACATTGCACCGTCCTTCTTTCTCCCAAGCGCTGGTGCACAATCAGGCTGCCTAGCGCCATGTATGCAAAGGTGTCTGTCACGTCCAACATGGGATTTGTACAGTAAGGGTAACCTTCCAGTACCAAATAATATGCTTAGACAAACTTTTAACTTTTCCTACTCTAGACAAGTGCTGCACAGTCCAGCACTCTTGCGAAGTCAGACAAGATTGGGGAAGTATAGGCATTTCTCCTCTATAATGCCAATGACTGGGGTTATTTTTTGATGCAAAACCTTGCATCACACACCAGGGGTGGTTTTATCGAAACACCTATGTACCACCCATGAAACACTCCCTTGATTCAGAGTAACACAAAGCAGCACCAAGCACTGCTTTGTGTAACTTTGAGGGGACCATCAAGCGCACAAGTTCTTCAATGGATATACATTTCAAATAAATATTTTGAGCCAACTTGTGTCACTTTTGGTAAGAAACAGTGGGCCTCATTTATGAAGAGTGACGCATTGCTGTGTGAAAACAGCGATGCGTCACTTTTCACTGTGCCCTCCTTGCGACACCAATGATGCGTCATATTTACAGTATGACGCATCATGGCGCAAGGAGTTACAGATACGTCAGTATTTCTGACGTATCTGTATGGCGCAAAAGTGATGCATTGCTGGAGTGTGTCACAAAAGTGACGCAACTCCAGCAATGTGTCCTTTCACATGGGGCAAGCCCCATGTGAAAGGGCCCGTGTCAGTCTTACGCCTGCTGTGAGGCAGGCGTAAGATTTTTACGCATTTGTGTCCTAGAAGTCTGGTAGATTTCACTGCGTCATTTCTACGACCCTTTCTTGCGTGGGAACACCCCCCTTGCATACATTATACCTGGCGCAGGTATAATGTAGCGCAGGGGTTTACAATGAGACGCATCTACCTAGATGCGTCACATTGTAAATATGGTGCAACGAGGCACATTTTATACGCTGCTGGTGCGTCACAAAAAGTGACGCACCAGTGGCGTAAAAGTGACGCACGGCCTCATAAATGAGGCCCAGTCTTCTTACCACTACTGAGGGTTATCTGTCTCAGGGTGAGGGCTCATCTCACCTACTAACTGACTGTGATCTGAAAGAGGGACAAGCTATGTCCCAGATATGTTTGTGTTCCGTGCACGCATTTCCTGCTGCTTTAAAACTCCGGGGCTTATTTACAAGCCCCTTGCGCCATATTAAAAGAGACTCACCGGCGGCGCAAGGGGCTTGTAGATAAGCCCCTCTCTAGCTAAGGGACGAATAGCTTCGTCTGTCTTTGTGCACAACGCAGGCATGATTTTATGGCGCTGGGTGGTCAGTGAGACTTTAGTTTCAGAAACAGTGCAATAAAGAAGTGCTAAAAGGTAATTTGTCAAGCAGTAACCCCTGGCATATCTTTGCGAGTCTATATGCATTTTTATTGTTTCATCTAGGAAAAACTTGGACTCTTCCTGTGGTCAATGCTATTTTAATGATTCAAACCTAATGTAGCCACAACACACACAGCCTTAAGCAATTTCTACGCTTGGCTGAGTTTCCAGACATTTGCATGCATCTATTTAATACCGTTGCCTGTCTCCAAGGATGTGCAGTTTGCCGTGTTCTCGCAGGCGGGCCTATCCGACCAAGATGCGTATTGATATTTTTCTTTCCTTTAGGTGGTCTGGCTCTGAAACATTTACTTTGTCAATTACATTTGTCCCAGTATTCATCACGGATTCGCTCGCTTTGTGCCTTTTAATTGTGTTTCACTAAATTAAAGAGGCATTAAAAACTTGTTACTGTTTGATTTGGTAGCTTTAATTTCATTTTCTTTAATCTTTGGAGCACTTTAGATTATCAATTAGCATAATAAAACAGCCAGTGTGGAATTTAGTTACTAAGCTGGGTAGTCTATAAAGTTAACTGTCAGAGTTTTATGATAACAACATATGTAGCAGGCAGAGCATGCTTAACATTGATTTAGAGCAATGAATATTTATATCGCATTCCCCTGTGTCTCTTAAACTACACTCATAATTACGGATGGGCACAAATTCAGAGATCCACAGAAGCTTCCACATTTCGATTCCCCTTGCCTTGTCTATGCCAAAACTTAAGAAAGAAAATCGTAAAAAAAATAAAACCTCAAAACGCCTTGTTTTTTTACGTTTATATTTAGTTTTTAATTACCGGTATGGCTGAGAAAGCAAACCGCACAGCATCTGTTTGCATATTTTAAAGGCATTAACAGAATAGGTGCAACGATTTGAATTTTAAGGCCTTACTGATCAAGAAGTCAAATTTGAAATGCTTTGACACGTTCAAACAGGACATCCTATTATATATGGAACATGGGGCCCATATCAGTAAGGTGAGAGGCAGGGTAAGCAGGGTTGGACTGGGATAGAAAATACACCAAAATAAACGTGCCACCCTATTAAGGAATCAGTTAACAAAAAAAATGGCCCGCATTTGGAAATTTGGGCAATTTTGAGATTCCATGCATTTGTGCTTGCTGCAGGCAATATTAGGGGTAATTTCAGGAAAATTGACAGCAAAACCTTGCCTGCCCAGGCCGTAAACAGGCTCACAAAAAACACAAAAAAACGGCCCACACACTGACTTATCAGACTAGCTCTTCTGTAGTTCCAGACTCCTATAGGCCGGCCCATCCCTGCTAGGAGAGGATGATCCATATTATTGTGTGGCTCCATGGTTTGGAGTTTGCTTGTAAGCATGTTGTGGTTAACCTTGATAAATGCTCCTGAGAGGTTGATAGGAGTCTGTGATTCCATTTTTATTTACTCATAGTCAAAGCTATTTTTTCAGGTCCTCTTCAAGTAGCATGAAAATTCATTTTGTGCCTGTGTTTGGGTTCACTCCTGCCAGTGCTTAATTTGTAAAGATTTTAGTACCAGGGCCCTTCGCGGTAGGCCACTTCAGCCTGCACCACCCATTGCCCCAGCCAGTGCAGTCAATGTCAGTATAAACACAACTACCAATCTTCACACGACCAGTGTGACAATTCAGAGTATTCCAGGCCACCCCGAGTTATAACAATGGCAAGAGTGGCATGTATTATTAATTTTTAATGGATATTGACTTATTAAACGCTGTTGTGTTAATTCCAAAATTGGATCGCTGGTGCCACCATGTGGTGGACTATCACTAGAGTTGGTGCTGACAATTAGGTGGCAGTGCCGAGCACCATAAACCACCGTCTCAAATAAAGCGATGACTCCTGATTGCATCACCTATTCTGGTCTGCACTTCGAAGAAGAGTCCTCCATTGCTCATAAGCAAAGTTTGATTATAAGACTACGATAAGCATGACCATGTAAAGTCCGTTTTAAGGGGTCGATTAGGATCGCGGACGGACTTGCGTCCGTCCGCGACCCCAGAGCAGGAGGGAACCTCCGCATGGCATGCGGAGTTCCCTCCTGTGCAATTAGGATGTGACCGCAAGGGTTGCGGTCACATCCTCTATTTTTAACATTGCGGCGGGTGGAGCTTCAAGCTGCACCCGCCGCAATGTTAAAAATGCACGCATTGCATTTGCATGCAGTAAGAGGCAGGCACCGCGCGGTGCCTGCCGCTTTCTGCATGCAAATGCAGGGGGGTACCATAGGTACCCCCCATGTGCACCCCCCACCCCCCCTTCACCTAGGGGGCCCGCAACGGGCCCCCGCAGTGAAGTTCCGTATGTTTTTCCACGGCGGAAAAGCCGCCGCGGAAAAGCATACTTTACAGGCCATCCTAATATGGTGGACGGTGTCTGACAGACACCATCACCATATTGAAGCTTTTCCGCCGCGGTTGTAAGCCAGCCGCGGCGGAAAAGCTGCGGACGGAAACACCAGCCATCCTAATGTGGCGGTGGGTCTTTGGTCAGTCCGCTGAGGTTTTTCCGCATCCTCTGGGCCGGCGGTGCCTTCCGCCGGCCCCGAGGATGCGGAAAAACCGCGATCCTAATGACCCCCTTAGTCTTGTTTTTATTTGTTTGAAGCTTCCTATGTATATATAGTAGAATGGTGTTGTGGATGGATTGGTATAGGTTTGCCATCATGGTGAACATTAAGGGTAGATTATGTAGGGATGCTTGGGAATGGTTCGGAGGTCTACTGAAGTTCTTGGCAGTTGCTAGGAAAGGAAGTCAGTGTTTTCATATCATAGCATGATGAAAGTTTTTGATGGTAAATGCATTGAGAGATGTTACATGTGTTGAGGTCTAGTTGATAGTGACTGAATTTGATGAAAGGTTTGACTGGCTTCAACTTAGACAGACTGAATTTCTTTAGCCAAAGTGTGTTATCTTTCCATGAGAATTGTGGTTAGAGTTGTTTCAGTTATCACTTTTAAGGCAGCTTATCTATGGTGTATTTGTTTTGCAAATTTCCATTTGCATGAGGGATTGTGGGTCTCTATCGCGGACACTGGCTGGTTCTAGAAGAATCATTTTAATTAATCATGCATAATAAACGTACTTACTTAGTAGAAGGAATTATGGGCCAGATGTAGGTGGCCAATTACCGGTAGGTAACGGCCGAATTCGGCCGTTACCGACCGGTAATTGGATTTTGAGATGTAGGGCATGCATTTACAGAATCGGTATTTTACCGATTCTGTATTTACCGATTCGGTAAAATTACCGAATCGGTAAATACAGACTCGGTAAAATACCGATTCTGTAAAAGCAGATGTAGCTGGCACATGTCAGAGTGCCACAGGGCTTTAAGAATCTGTAATTTACCACCCAATCCAACTGGGTGGTAAAATACCGAATCCAGGTGTGCATGCACATGTGTGCATGCACACCTGTGCCATGTAACACACAGACATGCCCTTAGGGCATGTCTGTGTGCCACATGGCGCACATGCCTATTTTTGGGGTGCCAGAGGGTGTCAAAGTGACACCCCCTGCACCCTTGCTAAAATCGGTATTTACCGATTCTGTAATTAGAGAATCGGTATTGCCCATTGATTCCTATGGGCTGCAAGGCCCATAGGAATCAATGGGCAATACCGAATCGGTATTTACAGAATCGGTAAATACCGAATCTTAACGATTCGGTATTTACCGAATCTGAAATACCTACATCTCCCCCCCTCTATTTTACCACCTCTTAAATACCGATTCGGTATGAATCGGTATTTAAGAGGTGGTAAATTAAAATTACCTACATCTGGCCCTAGATGACTTTCCTTTTTTTTTTATAGACAAAATGGACAATGAGTTACTAATTTGTGTAAAGAGCGTCTGTGATCCTTTTGGTGATACAACAGGAAGGTCACTGAAAAGAGCAGGGAAAGATGGGTCTCTACTACAAAAGAGGGTCAACTGTTTTGAAGATGGCATCTGGGCTTTGTCCAGCTAAGTTCTACTCAGACCTATGATTCCTGTGTAGTCTGAACTCAGTTGACCCAACTTCAGGCACTATATGCTCTGTCTAAAATGGCATTATGTTTTCAGATATTTTAATCAATTAAAATGTTATGAGCGGATTGGTTATTAATGGCTAAAATGCAACTCTGTGCTTAGAGAGAATCCACTTAAATTCTGGAGGGTTTGCTTGGAGCACCTACACACTCCGATGCCTCAAATGTTTTCGAGACAAGAAGAAAGAAGAGACAGTGGGTATTTTCTTATCTGAGACCAGACCTGTCAGAAAGATATTTGTTTGAATCTTGTTTTGGCCTAGCCAGGCCATTGTGGATTTCTCTCACACTCTGTGGGTGTCCCAATCCCAAGCCCCTTTCCATCACACAGTAGTAATGAATACCTTTTCAACACAAGGGGATACGCATGGTAATCCGGAGGTTGAGATTTAGTTTTGTTGGTTCAGCAGACCTTTAAACCATCAATAGAGACATACACAATGTTTGTGAGATTTTCACTACTATTGAGCAATTCTCATGCAAATGGGAATGCATCAGCGGACTGAGAGAAGAGGTGTGGAATGAATGAGGGATAGCTGGAGACACATCTACTAATGGTATGCTTGGCTTCCCACGTTCAAAATTCATATTGGGGCAATGTGCTTCAATAAATTCCAACTTTGCCAGGTGGAAGGATTGCCAGGACTGTTATCCTAACTCCCATCTTTGTCCATGGAGGATAATCTTGTAAACATAAGACACGGATTATTGGAGTTGTTTTCCACAACAGGACCCTGGAACATTCTTTGCAGCCTTCATCCTAAAAATAAGTCTGCCTAAAATACTGAGGTCCTGAGACAGAAGAAACTTAGGGCCATATTTATCATTATTTGATGCAGATCAATGCAGCAAGACAACTGGCTGTGCTGCATCAAATTGGGAGGGTTGGAATGTGCCATATTTAGCAATATAGCGCATTCCTGCTCTCTCTTTGAGCCTAGCTCTAAGGAAGGCACCTATATATCATAGTGCAAGGGTGCCTGCATTACAGGCAGGATTGGTTTTTGTGCAGAAAGGGACCCCATTTTCCTCTTTCTAAGTGTGCTGCAGGAAGCAGCACACTTAAAAAGAAGAACAAACAAGGAGAAATAAAGATGTTTCTCCTAGTTGCCCCTCTATTTAGAAGGCGTAGCCTTTTGATGTATTACCAGAACACTGTTGGCGCTAATTGATGGAATGTATCTTTCATTTTGAGTGAACATTAGCTGGAGCAGAAGGCCTCATGCTTATTGTGAATAACGCACACAGATTTTCTGGGCAGGCAGGATTACGAGCTTCATGAAACTGAGACCCCCACATAGATTCCAGCCCCAGCTGTGCTCCCCATTGCTGCTGATCCCGCCGCCTGAGCTGGTGAGTTCTCTTAAACCTTTAGCCTGGAGCCTTCGAGGACCACCCACGTCCCCAGCAATGCTGGGACTAACAGAGCTGAACCGACTCCAAGGAAACAAGAGCACCGTCCGAGGTAGCCGGGAGGTCCGGAAAGACCGAGCAAACACCCCACACAGAAGCCAGTCACGTTCCATAGTGTGCATACCGGGTGCGAGTCGCCCTCCCATAAAAGACACGAAACAAGTTGTTGTCGTTCACCGCGTAGTCTTTTATTGAATCTTTAAGCAGTGTCATTAATCCTTCATTCATCTTGGATTATTAATCCTTTATACATCTTGCTTAAGGTAAATCTTTCAAATACTTTGCTTTATCAATGCCACAGCATATAAATAAATCTCAAAGTAGTACATTGTCATTGTATTTTCAACCCACTCTCCAAGGGGCCTTTTTTCTTAACCTTCGGGCTGTGCCAGCAGGCCACAACCAAGATAGCCTGCTCTCCTTAAGTTGACCGCCCTCCGGTCAACGGAGCCGCAGGTAAATAATGTGCCTCCATGAGACACCCATACTGGGGCATACCCCCTTCAATGTTATAAACATATACCAAGGCATCTTGGGTAGGGTAGGAGAGGTCAAGGACCACCAGCAGGTCAGTCCCCCCTCTCCCGCCAGCCCAGAGCCCCACAATGACTGCTTGCCCTTTCCAAGGGTCATCCAGTCCATACCAAAAAGGAAGTCCACCGCCTTTTCTTGCCTGGGACCCCGCCATGCTCTTCCTTGTTGCAGGGATGGGTGGGTGGGTAATTCTTTTGCTGGTCTGCTGCCGGAGCTGCAGGGAGAAGACAAAGAGGGTTAATTCTGCCTCCCCCGAGGTTTTATACCCTCGGGGGAGGGAAGGTCGACCCTGCCTTCCTGGCGACTCTGGTCTCCAGTGATAGGCTCACTTGTACCTGCTTTGCTGGCTGCCCCTCCCCTGTCCTGCTGCTGCCTCGCGGACGAGGACATTCCTGCTGGCCTCCCGCCCCAGATGCCCTCTAAGGGCGCCACGCCCCTAGGAGCGGGTGGCGCCGTCAGGAGGAGCATGGCTCATACAGGTACGAAATCGCCTAAGGGGCCTTGGAGGGAGGTGGGTGTCTGGCGCCAGTAAAAGCAACTCCATATAGAGGGGAGGGAAGGGTGACTGGCGTGGCTCTAGAAATCCCCCCTACACTGGTGATGGCTTTAGTATGGTGCAAGCATTCCCTCACTACTCATCCCGTCGCCCCCTAAACCCTAAAAAGGGTCACTCATTCCAGTCTTTCTTTATCTGAAGCACCCCTGAAGAAGAGAAGGAAAGAAGCTGGAGAATCCGCAGCGCTGGTCAAAAAGGAAAGAACAACAGGATCCATATCTTGTGCATAAAGGGGAGAGGTGTGGCGCTGCAGCCAGGGCAATTGATGCTGGAATCTGGGGATCACGATTCGATCCCCGGCGCCAGCGGCAGATTAGCCCAGTGCCATGTGACTCTGGGCAATAGCTTGCTTAATCTTTCGAACGGTCCCCAGCGCCTGAAGACCCTTACGGATAATTGTTTGTGCTTTACAAATGTGGATTATTATTATAAACATTCCTTAAACAACTTCTATGAAATAAAATAGTAGACAAAAGAAAGCAACCACCATCTCTCATTATATCGCTAATTCCCTACATAGGCAAAGGATAAAAAAGAGGTTATAAGGAGCTTAAAAACAAGGGTAGTAAAAGGAAGAAAACTAAAATCCCTAAAAGGGGTTTTCAAGTAACACGCGCCTGCAAGTGATGGAAGTAAGGTTGACTGCACTAAAAACAGCCTGTTGAGCAATTCCATAAGACTTGAACTTGGTGAAGGAGGATGCCTCCCTTGAAGAAAATAAATGCAGTAAAAGGGAAGAAGGAAGTAAAGAAGAAGGAGGAAAAACTGAGTAAATTGAGTAAAGAAGGTGCACCCTCACCCTCTCCTAACCCTGGGCATAGTTCGCGTAGTAGGGCTACGTATAGCTACGCGAAGTACACTTCGCACTACGTGAACTGCGTAGTGCGGTAGAAACTGCTGTTCGCAATGATTACACAGTGCTGGAGGCTTGTCCTCACTGTGCAATCATTGCAAACAGCATCTTGCACAGTGCAAGCAGTCGTTTTCTGCCGCTTGAGGAGATTTGTATTCGAGCTGCATTTTTCTCAACGAGGACTGGCAGTTTCTCATCGCTAGCGGTCACAAGTAAATGCGACCACTCGCAATGAGAAACCTGACCGCCGGCGTTGAAAATCTCCCCGGGAGGTTTATTTTCCACACTCGCAATCGGCAACTTGATGTTGCTGATCTCGAACGAGGAAAAAGTCTCACCGGGATGTCATTTTGCTTGCTCGCCGTCGCCAACTTAGCGTTTAGGACCGCGAGCAAGCAAAAATGCCCGCTATGCTACGCGTTTTTGCACTGTGCTACGTGCAATTTGTGTTGCGCGTAGTTGTGCAAACTACGCAAACCAACGCGAGCGTAGCGTAGTTTTCTTTCCAGGCTCCCAGGAGGGTGATCGGGATCTCCAGATTTAGAGGCAGCCAAAGCTCATCCTTCAGGAAAAT
The DNA here is from genome assembly GCF_964261635.1 of Lissotriton helveticus. Lineage (NCBI taxonomy): Eukaryota > Metazoa > Chordata > Amphibia > Caudata > Salamandridae > Lissotriton > Lissotriton helveticus. The sequence goes on along the minus strand of NC_136067.1, from coordinate 763,730,648 downwards.
CGTTGGCAGTTTCAATTAAAGACTTTGTGGGGAAGCACTTTAAATCTATGGTAGTAGACAGTATAAATACAGACCTAGCGGCTGCATTGAGGGTGGGACTCCACTGGAGGCGTAAGCTACTTGTGTGGAGGAGTCCTCAGAGCTGAGTTTTGCATGCGCTGGAGAAGAGTCAGCGTTAGGCTCAGAAGTGGAGGACATAGAAGGAGTGATCTTGGAAGGTCACTCAATGAGGGAGCTACTAGGGGACCTAAAATAATTACAGGCGGTTTGTGTGGAGGAAACCAAGATACTATGGGGATCTCCAGTGAAAGTTTAGACTCTCTACTGTCAGGGCCCTCTCCGATGTGGGATGTCCTATTGCTGTTGCAACACTACATGGACTATTTGAAGCATCACTAGCCAGAAATGGGACACTTAGAGCGGAGGCTAGAGTTTGAAAGGACATTTTATTGGAATTAAAAGAAATGAATGCTTGTATGCCCTCATTTGCTAAGACAAATAATTGCCCAACCAGCATCTAATGCGCAGCTGTTAGCTCAATAGAAATGTGAACAAACAACAGTTTATGTGCCCAAAAGGCCCATGTTGGTAAGGAGGAGGAGTAGTTGATGGGCAAGGTGCTGGCGGTTAGATAAATCAAAATGGAGGAAATGGAGGCGGGTTTTAAAAGTAAGACCTCTACTAAAAAAGGTAAAACAGAACCAAAATTGTGTGCCAGCTACACCATCTGTGCCCAACATATCACAGCATCAACAAGGTTTAAGAGGGGCTGGGGAGGAAGTATTGTTAAAGGGAATCAAGGACAGGGGCCAAGAAGGGGAAGTCATCTTTCGGGATGGCATTAGGCCAAAGAAAAGTGTATACCCAAATATAAGCCCCAAGGAAAGCAGACCCTGTGTCAAGAGAAAAGAGACCATCAAGGTACAAAGGGTTCTAAGAACTGTGGAAAATTCAGATCAGGTATATATTATGCATAGATCATCACAAACAAAATATATGTATCTAGAAGTGACCCGTAGGGGGAAAAAGCAAATAAATGAAAGCCCCTGAACACGTCAAGCATCCTGTCACTATTCTCACACTGCCTAAAGCAGAGAGAGAGGTAATGAAAGTTTGCTTTACATCACCAGTGTTTGTTGACCTGGTCTTAGAAGCTAGTAATAAGTTAGACAACTTAGGTCTAAGATTACTACAGGAAGCAGAGGTGGAAACTTACAGCTCAAAAGTACAAATGTTGGCAAACCATGCAGGCTTAAGCCAAGCACAGCAAGATTTGTTGACTAGGAGAGAAATAAACCCTCCTCGGCGGGTGGAGATAAACTGCGGAACCCTAAAAGTAACTATCTCATCCCAGAAAAGAGAGTGTTTGTCAGATCTGATCCCAGTACTCACTAGGTTTGCACATCTAAGTGTTGATGGGGAGTCAACTTTCTCATGAGTGGAAGAGATAGATTGGGAAATCAATACACCTGCCGGCTGAAGGGTTGTCTCTGGAATGTGCGTGGATTAAAGAATATATTAAGATCAACAGATCTTGTAGACATATGGGAGGGGAACGAGATAATTTGCTCACTGGAGATGGCTGGCGGGTGAGGATTTTCATCAAAATGGTTTTATGAACTTTAGGAAAGATGGAACCAAATCGGGCAACAGAAGGGTGAAAGGAGGCCTAATGACTCTGATATCTACTAAATCTAGTAAGGAGGCAAAAACAATTGAAACAAGTAGTGATTGGGTCTTAGCATGCCTACTGGATCTTTATGCAGGTGGCCTGCAACAAAATAGGCAGATAGTTGTGAATATTTACATAAATCAGAAGGACTCTAAGAAAGAGGAATGGGAAATGTTCCAGAGATACCTAGTAAATCTAATAGCGCTCCAGTGGGAATATCTCATTTTGTTATTAGGGGATTTTAATCTGCATTTAGTTCCAAGGAAGGCTGACATGGCAGTCTCAGATATGCTAGAGTGTTACAGTATTCCGACCGCAAATTCTCCAAAATGTGTTCAGTCAAAGTTTTATAGGACGATGGTGAACATTTTTGGCATAATTAGGGTTTGTATGCCTAAATGGCTGTTTCAAAGAGGACGACCCAGCAGACCAAACGTTTTTATATGGGAAACAACAGTGCCCCATTGACTACATGTTCATACAAGCATGGTATTGTAATCTCTGCAGGGGATTTATGGTGCTAAGACTAAAGGGAAGCGATCATTGGGGGCTAAAATTAGATTTAGCGATAACTCCATTGGCGAGGGATCAAGCTATTCAAATGGCACTAGATTTCACCTAACATTTAACTACAAGAATTGATGGGAGATATATTGAGCAGTTAATGCAGTATCAATCAATCAATGATATGATCCATGATAGGGCCAGGGGAGAGCATAATGGTGCATGGTATGCAACTATCATTGCTGAGGTAGTAAGGAGATTGATACCAGTAATAAGGGTATGTAATAAGAGGGGAAAAAGGGATCGACTGTGCCAAACTTCAAACCAACAATGGTTTGAAGAAGAGTGTGCTGTAGCCGGGAAGGAGATAAGGGAAATAGGAAGGGTAAGGTGAACAAATTATCAAGCAAAGCTAGTTGAAATTTACTGCTGTAGGAAAAGGGAATGTAAAGCTCTGGTGAGAAGCAGGCTTTATTTGAGTTGAATTGGGATGTGATGATTAGGACACTTCAGGAAAAGGATAAACAAAAATTCTGGAAATTGGTCCAGAAGGGATGTGGTATGGCTGTCCCGCCTGCAAGATGTTTGGTGCCAGAAGCAGATTGGGTACCCTTCTTAACCAATATTTATAAGCCAATTGGGACAGTGGTGATGAAGGTCTCACCAACTGTGGGCGCGGTGGCCTTGGAGTGATTCTCTATTCAATCAATAGATACGTTGATAACTTCCTTAAAATTAACAAAGGCAGCAGGACCAGATAACCTGCCAGCAATTATAATTAAGTCAAATAACTTGTGGTGAGCTGGATTCTTCTCCAAAGTTTTTATCCACATAACTAAGACTGGGATAATTCCTACGAGTTGGAAGGGGGCAATAATTAGACCTATACATAAAAAAGGTGCTAAGGAAGACCCAGGGAATTACCGTTTACTAGGTATGTTGTATTTAGGTGCAAAGCTGTACTCCAAATTAATATTAAGAGCTTTAAAGAACTGGATAGAAGAAAACAGTGTTATCCATATGGAGCAGAAAGGCTTTAAAGCCGGGCACTCCACAGTAGATCACTGCCTCAGTTTATGGTCTTTGGGGAAGAAGGCAAAAAAAACGACAGAGAATTTATTCTGTTGCTTGATTAATTTTAGCTCTGTGTTCAATTTGGTCGATCATAGAATACTTTGGGTGAAATTAATATTACTAGGTATTGCTTGTCCATTAACAGTAATTCTGCAGGAATTGCATACTGGGAACTAGGCCCAAGTAGAACTTGATATGGATGGGGCCCTCTCTGAGAAACTTCCCTTGGGAAATAGATTATGGCAGGGTTGTGTCCTGGATCCCACATTGTTCTCCCTATTGTTAGCTGTTCTACCAGGACAGTTGGCAGCAACACATTCGTTCTCCCCGAAAATGGGAGGAAGATATGCTTCATGCCTACTCTATGCAGATGCTTTGGCAATTCTGGACATGACACAAGTAGGCATGCAGAGAAAGTTAAAAAAGTTTAATCTTGTTGTGAGGCAAATAAATTGAAGATAAACATGGGAAAACAAAGATAATCATGTTTGGGAAAAAAGCAAACCATATAAATGGCAGTTAGGCAATAGTAGAGTTGAGGTTGGGTCCTCCTATAAGTATCTGGGCATGACATTTACCAGTCAGCTGAGTTGGACGTTACATAAAGAATCAGTGGAGTCGAGGGCATTAGTAACGACAGGGGGACTTGTCCCCTTTAAAAAGACTTATGGCGGACCCTCCTGGTCTTCCCTTTTAACCCCTTCGGTGCTCAGAACGGCCCCCGGCCATCACACATCACGGTGGGAGTGTGCTAATGACGGCCGTGGGTGGTCCGAACTTCACCCACTCTCTATTTCGCCCGCACAATGCGAAAATTCAGCCAGCGCCCAAGGTGTTAACCGCTTATAATACAATGGTCTCCACACAATGCCTCTATGAGGCCAAGCTGTTAGCCATTAGTACGGAGAGAAGTTGGGAGAGGTGTGAAAGCAAATTTCTGAAAAAACTGTTGGCCATCCCCAAAGGTGCAATGTCCCAGGCAATCAGATTAGAAGCAAAATTGCAAGCCTGAAACTACCTACCTTATACATCAGCTCTGCGTTTATGGGATAAACTATTGGTCCTAAATACTCAGAAGATGTCAGCCTGCTGTTTTACTGAAATCGAATGAAGTGAATTACAGTGGGCAATGAAAGTAAAGAAAAGATTGGAAGACATTGCAAGAACCTTAAAACTAGCATTACAAATAGCTGAAGCCTCAATTTCTAAAGCTAAAAATACTACAGGGGTTCTGCCCACATCACCCTCCCATACCTGGGCAAGGAGCTTCAAAAAGATGAAAAAGTAGAAAAGATGATACTGAGGGATTAATTCAACATTTAATTTCGACCAAGAAAAAATTAATTATCCTGTTCTGTACAACTTAATGCATAGAGGTTACTAATCACAAATTTCTAAAGTCATATAGACGTGTAACAGGAAAAAAGTGACGCACAGAAAAATATATATATAGAGAGAGCAAATATCAACTATATACAATACAATCCAATATATACAAATCACAAATACAATATATATAATACATATCCATATACAAAAGTGTACCCAAAGAAAGATCTAAAAAAAGACCTATCTCAAAATATACACTCCTAATTTTGAGTGATATATATCTGCCAAGGAGATCCTCACAGCGCCTGAGATGAAAATTCTCTCAAAAAACTATTTTGTGTAGGGCGCATGAATTTAAACAAACACAAATAGACAATAAGGGGACTCCTTAACACAATGGTGTCGATGCAGTCGCGGTCGCGTTTCCGCCAGTTGTATCTTTATGGCTTCATCAGGACAGGGGTACTTAGAGGTAATAACGATTAATCTACAAATCCCCCCGGGGCGTGGAAAACGATGTACTCCTCTGGGCCACAGGTCCACAACACTTACAAGCCTAACAACCGTGCCCACTTGTTGGTTCGAGGCGCAAGGATTTCAGCAAACACACTTAACAGTGCAGACGAGGCGGGAAAACTCGATCCAAAAACGGGAGGCCAAAGTAACCCAATGATCCATCCACGGTGCTCCAGCAGCAGCAAACATCTCTAAAGCAGCATTAAAATCAGTATGTAAAAAATAATCCAGATTGGCGGACTTGAAATATGTAAGGAACAAACCCTCTGCAAAATGCATGTTAGATTCATGAGAAAATATGAACCTATTCCCATATTTATCTGCATTCCAGTTACGATTACTACTATTAAAAATCCAAGCAGGATTTAATGTGTGTTATATAAGAGCTGAAAAATGTGAAGCCCCTTTAAATCAAGAGAATAACTGCACCTGTGGACTGCTGTTTTATAACCTCAATGTTCATGTTTTAATTGATTGTCGTCATGTTTATTGGCCACGTTGCTTGATTTTAAAACCTCTTTTTTAAAAATATAATATCAAAATAATGCACTAAAACTTCTCTCAAGGATGGAATTCTTTGATGGGGTTTGCACACTGGCTAAGTTTCTTAAAAACATTTTGGATTAGTTTATTATAGTGTAAATAGTAGGGGTTTGGGTTTTTATATGCTGTAATTATATACAAGTTTTTATTGTTTGTAAGGACTGTATGTTTTAAAGACGGTGTCTAAACATTAATAAAGAATGTATTGACCTGATGAATTCCCAGGTTTTCCTGCCTTGGTAAGTCTGTGAATGCACCAAAATATATGGGTGCATGCGTAGGAACGCTCACGCTCCACCCATGTAGGGCTTTCCTAGCACAGAGTAACGCAAGGCAGCGTCTTGCACTGCCTTGCGTTACTCCAGATTTAGCAAGAAATGCTAGACCATGCAAGGTGGTCTTTCGTGGTTCGGAAAATCTGACTTAACCTCATCACTGCGGCGCGAATTCCGCCGCAGTGCTGAAGATTCTAATCGCGGGCATGGTCATGACGGCTCCCGGCCATCATCAGCACACGCCCACCGTGACTCATGACGGCCGGGAGCCGTCATCAGTGTCGAAGAGGTTCAGTATTGCGTTGCCCTTGCATCACCTCACATAACACAAGAGCAACACAATCCTATGATTAATCTGGGCCTCGATCATCAGTTGGAGAAGCTCCAGTTAACTGATGGATTGCTAGAGAGACTTCATTGGTCTACTGCTAGATGTGGGGTCTGCCTACACATATGCAGAGATAGATATAATTAATGGAACCACTGCTAAAGTAACCAAAAGATAAAATAGAAAGCTGTCTTGTTCTTATGTACCCCATTTTACTTGAAATGTTTGGTTTTGTGGGACTAAGACTGTCTCCAAGAGCCAACTCATGCTTTTTACATTGCCTTGCAGAAAGATCATCTAAGTTTGTTCAAGTGAGGTACTGAGCATCACTTTCATATTTAAATTTTCTGCCTAATCACTTGGCAACTAGAAACCATCCATATGACTGTTTTCGTGCAAAACCGTTGATGCCACATCATCAAGCTTTGGCCTAGCTCTCCACGGAATCAACACTGCTACAATAGGTGAGGCTTCTAACTTTGACCCTCTAATTTGAATTTGAACTGTCCCTCCAGCTAAATTCAAACTTTTAATTCATTTGACTAAAAGTCCTATTTTTTAAATCTATGCAATATCCCTTATGTCCAAATATCAGTGCATTTTAACCTTAATTTACCTACAAACTACTGAACAGATATACACCAAATAACAAAAAGCAACTCTTCCTCGGAAAGATCTAGCTTTCTGCCAAGTTTGATATAATTCTGTTAGGCTACCGAGCACTGTATAAAATTTCCTATGGAAATTGCATGGGGAAATTGCATTTTGGGCCCCTCTTTTTCTTGGACCCCGCATGATGGATTATCCCAAAACTTTCCATGAAGGAAGAAAGTGTGGAGGTGGATTAACTTGTTTTTTGGAATGTTTTGTGAAGATGTGTCAAACGGCACCAACATTATTAGCAAAACAACTTGATGTCTGTCCATCAAATTACCTGGTTTTTCCCAGATATATGAACCTTAATTTCTCAAAAACTGCTAAATGGATTTACACAAAAACATGCATTCTAAGTATTGATCTAGGGTTCGGATAAATTTGCTGTAATTCCATTCATCTGTTTTTTTCAGATTCATTGTGTAATTTTTCTATAGCAAATTGCATGGGGAAAATACAATTTGATATTTCCCAACCCCCTTTTTTTTGAGGGATGACCTTAAAAATTTGCATGGAGGAGTTGAGGTAGATGAGACTTTTTTTTAAAGGTTTTGTAGAGATCTGACCAAAGGCTCCAAAGTTATTACCTTATCAAAAAAATCTATAATTTATGGATACGTGGTCCTAACTATAACTACCCAGTGGTGGCAGCCCCACACCTATGTGTGTGTGAATATATATATATATATATATTCACTGAAAAAACCATAGGTTTCAGGTCATATATAGTTAGGAATTAGCATTTAAAAAACCATTGAAATTGCTCCTATATAGTTAGTTGTACTAACTATATTTCGCGCACCCGCAATCCACTGCTGATGATGTCACATATTACATCATTCATGACATGGTCAGTGACATCACTGATGACATCACTGAATGAATTTGCACTGTTTTTTAAATGCTAATACCTAACTATATATGACCTGAAACCTATGGTTTTTTCAGTGAATTTGCAAGGTTTTTTAAATGCTAATACCTAACTGTATATGACCTGAAACCTATTTTTTTTTCAGTGAATTTGCAAGGTTTTTTAATTGCTAATACCTAACTATGTAGGTCTTGAAACCTATGGTTTTTTCAGTGAATATATATACTTAATATGATATATATATAATTTTTATTTTCAAGTTTATTTTTTATATGATTACAGGGTCCGCGCTCCGTGAGCGCTCCGTAAGCACACCAAAAACGCTCCGAACTCTTACCCCGAGAAACTTTTTAAATTTCTAAAACATAATATCTACGTTTTTAACGTACATTTTAAAGGTAGACAATATCTGCTTTAATGTAGAAAATGTTTTTTTTACACTTTTAACAACAGTATATTATTTTTTGAAGTAGTAATAAATCTCGCGAGGGTACGTCGCAGGTGCACGCAACGTAGGAGCTCCGTCCACACAACGTAAAAGCTTCGAGCTCTTACCCCCGACCATATAGAACTTTATTAAAGCAATTATAAATCTCTGGAGGGTGCGTACTACGTAAGCGCATCGTAAGATGACGCAAGTGCTCCGTAAACGGAACGTAAGCTTACGTAAACGCAACGTAAGCTTACGTAAGCGCTCCGTAAACGCTCCGTAAACGCTTCGTAAGCTTACATCCAACCATGTGACCTAAGAACAAAAGATTCTATTGGTGTATAATACTTCCTACTTCAATTCTTGAAAGACCCCTCCCATCCTCATCATTCTTCTTTGGCTTTCGAGGAAGAAACACCTTTTTTCATCATTTGCTCCTGAAAAATCTATTGAAATGTCTGAACAGCAGCAACCTGAGCATTCAGAACATGAGGACCTGAGCATTCTGAACACCAGGAACTTGAGAATTCTTCCAGTTCATCTTCAGGTGAGTTTGTTCCTGAAACCCCTAGATCACCGAAAGAGTCCATAGTTTGGAAATTTTTTCAATTCCCAAATGGACAGAAAAAGGTAAATGCGCCTTTTGTCACTAGTAAAATCTGTGACACGGTACTTTCCAGAGGGGATCCACAGAAGAAGTACAGCTTTGGAACTTATAGCATGGAACGCCATGTCAAGAATATACACCCAAACAATTGATGTAAAGCTGTAATGAAAAGATCATCAGAGGAGCAGGGCTCTGCTCCCAGCACTTCTTCTCAATCAACAGCACCACCAATGCAAGCATCAACGATTGCAATTATCCAACCAGAACTTAAGAATTTGATGATGCTATGCATTCGTTGCCAGAAATTAATAGCCTTTGGAGAAGAGTCCATTCAAGTTATCCTGCAAAAAAACAGGAGGCACAGGTGCATCCCATAATTTTTTTCTTTATTTTTCGTAGTTTGTTCCGGTTGAACAATTATCTGCCTTAAAAAGTTTATTTTTTTACATCGTTTTTAAAGCAAAACAAAAACAAAACAAAAAAAAAACTGTTCTTTTTAGAACCACCTCTACTGGTTAAAGAAAGAACTACATTTCTATGTTTGTATGTAAAAGTTTGTCATAGTGAATGTCAAAGTGCAAAACTATAAGAATGTGGTACAGCATAAACCTATAAGGTGTTTACCTATAGTATACTGTACTACTTCCAAAGCACTGAAATGTAACATATGTATATAAATATGTTACAACTCAATGGGCCAGATGTACGTAATCTCGATTTACCTACTCATAAATACCAAGGGCCCGATGTAGGTAATCCCAGAATACCACTTCTTAAATACCAAATCATACCAATTCGGTATTTAAGAACTGGCAATGGGGATGTAGGTATTTTTACCGAATTAATTACCGATTCGGTGAAATTCTGTAATTACCGATTCGATAATTACCGAATCTGTATTTGCCATTGATTCCTATGGGCCTTGAAGCCCATAGGAATCAATAGCAAATACCGATTCAGTAATTACCGAATCGTTAAATACCGAATCCTGCCAGGGGGAACAGGATGTCACTTTGACACCCTGTAGCACCCCTGTTTTTGGCTTGTGTGCAATGTGACACACATACATGCCCTTAAGGAATGTATGTGTGCCATATGGCACAGGTGTACATGCACAGATGTGCATGTACACAGGAATTCCTTATTTACCACCCAATTGTATTGAGTGGTAAATAGCGAATTCTTAGACGTCTCTAGCACGATCAACAGTGCTACCTACATTAGAATTTATAGATTTGGTATTATTACCGAGTCTGTATTTATCGATTCGGTAATTTCACCGATTCGGTAAATACAGAATCGGTAAAAATACCAAAACTGTCAATAAATGCCTTCTACATAGGAAAAGGCATTTACCAGTCGGTAACGGCCAAATTCAGCCGTTACTGACCAGTAAATGCCTACCTACATCGCGTCCCAAATCATACCACTTCAATATTTAAGAGTAGGTAAATGGGATGTAGGTAATTTCTCTTTTGAAATTACTGAATCTGTTTAATTCAGTCATTTTACCGAATCGGTATTTACCGATTCGGTAATTGCCATTGATTCCTATGGGCCTTGAGGCCAATGGGAATCAATGGCAATTACTGAATCAGTAAATACCGATTCTGTAAAATTACCGAATTGTCAAGGGGCACAGGTTGTCACTTTGACAGCCTGTTGCACCCCTGATTCTGACTTGTGTGCCATGTCACACACATACATGGTCTTACGACATGTATGTGTGCCACATGGCACAAATGTGCATGCACAGATGGGCATGTACGCAGCAATTCATTATTTACCCCCGAAAGTGTTATCGTTATATCTACATATTTATTGTACAATATAAAAGTACACATTATCTGGGATAATAAAGAACATGTTTATTTTAATTTTTAAACAACATATATAACTTTAGTTAAGCAACTTTTAAACAACATATATAATTTTATTTAAGCAACTTTTAAAAAACATATATTATAACTTTATTTAAGCAATTACAAATCTTGTAAGGGTGCGTACCAAACAGTTCTTTTTACAACTACCTCTACTGGTTAAAAAAATAACTAAATTTCTATGTTTGTATGTAAAAGTTTGTCATACTGAATGTCAAAGTGCAAAACTACAAGGATGTGGTACAGCATAAACCTATAAAGTGTTTACCTATAGTATACTGTACTACTTCCAAAGCACTGAAATGTAACATATGTATATAAATATGTTACAACTCAATGGGCCAGATGTACGTAATCTCGATTTACCTACTCATAAATACCAAATCATACCACTTCAATATTTAAGAGTAGGTAATTTGGATGTAGGTAATTTCTCTTTTGAAATTACCGAATCTGTATAATTCAGTCATTTTACCGAATCGGTATTTACCGATTTGGTAATTGCCATTGATTCCTATAAGTCTTGAGGCCAATAGGAATCAATGGCAATTACCCAATCAGTAAATACCGCATCGGTAAAATTACCAAATTGACAAGGGGGACAGGTTGTCACTTTGACAGCCTGTTGCACCCCTGATTCTGACTTGTGTGCCATGTCACACACATACATGGTCTTACGACATGTATGTGTGCCACATGGCACAAATGTACATGCACAGATATGCATGTACACAGGAATTCATTATTTACCTCCGAAAGTTTTATAAACTTTAAATCGTTATATCTACGTATTCATTGAACAATATAAAGGAACACATTACCTGGGATAATAAAGAACATGTTTATTTTAAACTTTTAATGAACATATATAACTTTATTTAAACCATTATAAATATCACAAGGGTGCTAAATCATTATATCTACATATTCATTATACAATATAAAGGAACATATTAACTGAGATAATAAAGAACATGTTTATTTTAAACTTTTAAACAACATATATAACTTTATTTAAACAATTATAAATGTCACAAGGGTGCGTACCACGTAAGCACATCATAAGATGACGTAAGCGCTCCGTTAATAAAACGTAAATGCAACATAAGCTTACGTGAGCACTCCGTAAACGCTCCGTAAACACTCCGTAAGCTTACGTCCAACCATGTGACCTTATAACAAAAGATTTTATTGGTTTATAATACTTCCTACTCTAATTCTTGAAAGACCCCTCCCATCTTCATCATTCTTCTTTGGCTTTCGAGGAAGCAACACCTTTTTTCATCAGCACTTTGCTCTTGAAAAATCTACTGAAATGGCTGAACAGCAGGAACCTGAGAAACCCCTAGAACAGAGAGAGAGTCCATAGTACGGACATTTTTTAAATACCCAGAAAAATAGAAAAAGGTAAATGTGCCTTTTGTCACATGTAAAATCTGTGACACAGTACTTTCAAGAGGGGATCCACAGAAGAAGTACAGCTTTGGAACTTATAGCATGGAACACCATGTCCGGAATATACACCCAAACAATTGGAGTAAAGCAGTTATGAAAAGATCAAAGGAGCAGGGCTCTGCTCCCAGCACTTCTTCTGAAGCAACAGCACCACCAATGCAAGCATCAATGCTTGCAAATATCCAACCTGAACTTAACAATTTGATGATGCAATGCATTCGTTGCCAGAAACTAATAGCCTTTGGACAAGAGCATTCTGAAGACAAGGAACTTGAGGATTCTTCTACTTCATCTTCAGAAGAGTTTGTTCCTAAAACCCCTAGAACACAGAGAGAGTCCATAGTAAGGAAATTTTTAAAAAACACAGAAAGAAAGAAAAAGGTAAATGCGCTTTTTGTCACATGTAAAATCTGTCACACAGTACTTTCAAGAGGGAATCCACAGAAACAGTACAGCTTTGGAACTTATAGCATGGAATGCCATGTCCGGAATATACACCCAAACATTTGGAGTAAAGCTGTAATAAAAAGATCATCAGAGGAGCAGGGCTCTACTCCCAGCACTTCTTCTGAAGCAACAGGAAGCACAGGTGCATTACCAGGAGCATTTTTTCTTTTTTCTGAAGATTGTCTTCTGGATGAATATTCTAATTGGGTCCTCTTGATTGATAAAGCTTGCTTATAGAGTCTTTGTTTGCGGTTCTTGGTAGGCATAATCTATTATGCCGCTCGCAAGCCGTCACTGGTGATTTTACTTCTGCAACTGTGGTGATTAATACTGCTGAGAGCTTCCAGTGAAATTGGGACTGCTGACCCTTGTTTTTGGCCGAGAGAACTCTGATCAGAGGTGGGTGCGGGACTGCGGGTCCCAGGCGGCAGTGCGCACCGGAGACCGAGCACACCTGGAACTCTTCCCGCCCCCCTCCTCCCCGGCTCCTTATCACGGCTCGCGGCCCCCGCTTCGCGAGAGCCGCTCGCAAGCCGTCACTGGTGATTTTACTTCTGCAACTGTGGTGATTAATACTGCTGAGAGCTTCCAGTGAAATTGGGACTGCAGACCCTTGTTTTTGGCCGAGAGAACTCTGATCCGAGGTGGGTGCGGGACTGCGAGTCCCAGGCGGCAGTGCGCACCGGAGACCGAGCGCACCTGGGACTCTTCCCGCCCCCCTCCTCCCCGGCTCCTTACCACGGCTCGCGGCCCCTGCTTCGCGGGAGCCGCTCGCAAGCCGTCACTGGTGATTTTACTTCTGCAACTGTGGTGATTAATACTGCTGAGAGCTTCCAGTGAAATTGGGACTGCTGACCCTTGTTTTTGGCCGAGAGAACTCTGATCCGAGGTGGGTGCGGGACTGCGAGTCCCAGGCGGCAGTGCGCACCGGAGACCGAGCGCACCTGGGACTCTTCCCGCCCCCCTCCTCCCCGGCTCCTTACCACGGCTCGCGGCCCCTGCTTCGCGGGAGCCGCTCGCAAGCCGTCACTGGTGATTTTACTTCTGCAACTGTGGTGATTAATACTGCTGAGAGCTTCCAGTGAAATTGGGACTGCTGACCCTTGTTTTTGGCCGAGAGAACTCTGATCCGAGGTAGGTGCGGGACTGCGAGTCCCAAGCGGCAGTGCGCACCGGAGACCGAGCGCACCTAGGACTCTTCCCGCCACCCCTCCAGGTTTATAAAAACACGCCCTACGTACGCGCCTCAAGGTACGTGCGCGGGACGAGCACGGGAGAAGCCCGGGCCAAGGGCGGGCCCGTTTCTGCCCGTTCCTGACCGATCAGGACCAGGCCGGCCCACCCCTCTTGGCCCTGGTATTGTAGCACCATCATCAACTCTGTGAACTATGTCAGGGCGCGAACTAAGAAGTAAGTCAACGCTTGTTGGGGGCCCTACTGCGGGAGGTATGGAAACATTTTTAATCAGAGCAAACTCCCTAGTTGATAAAGAGATATAATTTCTGGAAAAACGCATGTCGCTCGAAATTCCTGCTACTAAAAGATCCTGTTTGGGAGCAATTGCCAATGCTAAAATGCCTGATAGGATCCTGGATACGGCTAATACAGTGTCCTGTATAACAGAGCAAGACATTACCCCTGGAGTGGATGAGCATGATTCGCAGGGTTTGGATATTCTGGTTAATGAAATCTTGCCCGCAATTGACCTAATCCTTGATAATCATGAGATTACACCTACCGAACCTGGGGCTACTATCAATAGTACTTTGCGTCAAGGGTCTAAAGAAGGGGCTATCCCTAAATGGAAACGGGTTTACAATAAGAAAGATGGGAGTAAAGCTAAAATAGCCAAGCGACAGAGTGGTGGTGTCAATCCCGGTGGGCCTATAACGGGGCTACAATTACCTGCAAATGGGATGGTGGATTTAACTTTGCCCTCCTCTGCCCCTCATTTGCAAACTCAGCTGGGGACCGAGTTGACCATTGAAAGCCTGGGAGTGCTATTTAAATCTATCCTATATCCTTTAGAAGCCAAAATGGAACAAATAGAACTTAGATAGGCTAATATTGAGAAAATAACATCTGCTCTAGTAGCAACCTCAAAGGTGGCCAATAAGCCGGGTGCAGTTACGATCCCTGATTGCCAACTAGGGAGGTACCACCCCCTGTAGATAGCAGAGCCCCCATCATTAACTGTAGACCACCTGGTTTACCAGGCCTAACCCGGTTTATCTGGTTCCCCTTAGGCAGATTTCTGCCCCCTTGTCTAGTGGTAACGATAACTCTGGGAACACAGACATCGGTAAGCTTGCACCGCCTGCGCTGGTAAAAGAGTGTAGTGTCAGTAGACCCCGGCTATCGGACTTTCCACAGGAAGCTAACCAATATGTGGTGGTTTTGGCTGGCGCCCCTGCCCTAGAAGAGGGCGAAGGTGAATCTTATGGCTCCCTAAAAAGTAAGGTCGTTAAATGGTTAAACTGGAACACACCCCTGCCGGCCCACTTATCTAGTGAGATTATAATGATAAGAAGGTTCCCCTGGTTGGGTAAGTCAGTAAAAACTATAAACGGGGACTGCATAACAGTAAACTTCATGGACTCCAGAACTGTCTCCCATATTTGTGCTGGTTTTAATAGGTCAACGGATTCCACTATTCAGACTTTGCCATTGTCATTTTTCTACACCCCAAACCGCATGCTCTATGGGAAGGTCACTGATGATTGGACAAGGGTCGACCGTAGGGGGAGAAGCAGGGGATTTGACGGTAGACCAGACCTTATGCCAACCCGTGCTCCCTTTTGTGATTATAACCGCTTTAGCTGCCTTGATGCAGTAGACTGACTACCCCCTGTCGCACCGTTGTCATCCATGGGGGGAAGTTCAGACTCGAATACAAAAGTTTTGATGGGGAGCATTAAACAAACAGAGTTTGACCCTGTGGAGTGTATGCCAACGGCTGATGTCCAACCAGGAGCAATCCACCTGACACCCACTACCCCCCTGTGCGATAAGCAAACCCATAGTCCGGAGGCCCCAAAAAAAACGATATCCCTTAAAAGCCTACGGGGAAGAACACAGGATTGGATGAGGGAGACCATGGTACTGGGTATGTAACAAACTTTTATATTCTCTGTCTACAAGAGACATGGTCCACAGAAGAGATTCATTTTGATGGGTATGTCTCTTTTAACTGTTTGGCACAGGGATCGACCATGGGAAGGGCCAAAGGTGGGCTTGTGATATTACTGTCTGTGAGTTTGTCGGTACAAGTTAAATCTCATATAACTATTGGGTTACACTCACAAATGCTTTGGCTGCAGCAAAGCGGGGGCCGTAATGGTTTGCTAATCAACCACTACAAGAACGTGTTTGATTCCTCCAGCTCCTCAGTAGTTAACGATCTTGAGACTGCACTAGACAAACTATGTGGGGCCAACCCTGTCCCTTTTGATTTCATCTGGGGGTGGACTTTAATATCCTTGCGTGCCCCATCTCATTTACGAATGCTTGTGGATTTGATGGGGATAAAGGGGAGGACCGGGCTCATTTTATTCACACCCCTTATGGAGAGTCACTCAACACCTTAATGCTCAAATTAGAACTGTTAATCTATGTACCCGCAAATGATAGTGAGGGCAACCCCGTCCCGACCTTTGTAGGGAGGAATTCAGCCACTGTCATTGATCACTTGTTGGTCTCTGAGAATATCAGCATTCTCTGCGCTATCCTGAAAATTGTAGATGTGGCCCTTAGTGATCATAATGGCATTACTATGTCTTCGTCCATCTGGGGGAAGAAGGTCCAAGCCCCCCAAAGGACTGTTGATGAAATAATCCCATGTAGGCCAAATGGCATCAGGATTAAATGGTGCAGGGACAACTCAGAGAAGTTGCTGACTAAGCATGGGCGTAAAATCCGCTCCGCTCGCGGATTTTTCGGATTTTCGGCAAATCCGCAATCCGCGAACGCTCGCGAATTTGTCGAAAATCCGTGAATCCGCTCGCGGCGGATTTTTTGCTTGGTTGCGGCGCGCGGCGTGGTGCACGGCGTTCACTTTCCGTCATTTTAGCGTTTGCCGAGTTGTTTTTCTTTGCGAGTGACGCGCCATTTTAGATCTTGCTGCGTGTTCCCGCGGGAGTTTGTCGCCCGCGAATACGTACTCGCGGCTTGCCACCTTGCACAGCACACCTCGCGAGAGTTCGCAATTGCGAACATGTAGTTGCGGCGGAAAGGAACAATCTCGCACTTGCGAAATAGAGATTTTGCAATTTCGCACAAGAAAATCACCAGCAAACAGGATAAACCTTCAGAAAATTATGATTTTTATCAGAATCACTCCTCAGGTTGACATTTGCATGGCCTTTTTTTTTGCAAGGAGTCCATTTTGGGGGGGGGGGGAGGAAGGAAGTGCCCCACAGTCTCCAACTTCCTGTTCCTGTCCAGCAGGCTCCTCCCAGTGCTTTGTCCATCTCCTGGTCACTTTCATTTGGATCTGGAGCTGGAAGGATTACTTTTTGTGGGTGCTGCTGGATATTTGGATTTGAGGCCTTTTTGACTGTCTTTGGATCACTTTTGGATTAGAAATCAACTTTCACAAGTAAGTTTGTTTGGGGCATTACAGTTGCTGCAAGTACAATTTTGGAACTTTTTCAGAAAATTAAATAAATTATATTGTGGGTAGCCACAGTATCCAGTAGGACCAGGGTTGGTTATGGGTGCATGATACAACTGTTTTGTTGAATTTAAACACCATTGAGGCCATGGATGGGCTGGGATTGTGCAGATTTTATTGTTTTTTGTCGTTTTTTTGGGCCTGCTGGTGTGGCCCTTTGCCCAGGGGTGGTGAGTGTTGCATGGGCCTAGTCTTTCTGTGGGGTGTCTTCTTGAATTTAAACATAATTGAGGCCATGGATGGGCTGGGATTGTGCTTATTTTATTGTTTTTTGTCGTTTTTGGGGGGCTGCTGGTGTGGCCTTTTGCTTGCCCAGGGGTGGTGGTGGTGCATGGACTGAGTGTGCCTGTGGTGTTGTCTCACTCTCTTTGATGTAAACATCATGGATGGCATTGGATTGTGGTGATTTCTGGCTGTTTTTCTGTTTTTTGGGGGTGTACTGTTGATGTGGTCTGGCCATGTGGGTGGTGGTGGTGGCCATCTTGAGTGCTGGCTGGTACAGGCAACATGTGCTTGGGGTGTAAGGGGGCCATTTTGAGGAGAGGCAGTGTCTGAGGCCTGCACTTATTTTGCCTACTTTTCATCCCTTATGCCCAGGGGTAGTGAGTGTTGCATGGGCCTAGTGTTTCTGTGGGGTGTCTTCTTGAATTTAAACATAATTGAGGCCATGGATGGGCTGGGATTGTGCTTATTTTATTGTTTTTTGTCGTTTTTGGGGGGCTGCTGGTGTGGCCTTTTGCTTGCCCAGGGGTGGTGGTGGTGCATGGACTGAGTGTGCCTGTGGTGTTGTCTCACTCTCTTTGATGTAAACATCATGGATGGCATTGGATTGTGGTGATTTCTGGCTGTTTTTCTGTTTTTTGGGGGTGTACTGTTGATGTGGACTGGCCATGTGGGTGGTGGTGGTGGCCATCTTGAGTGCTGGCTGGTACAGGCAACATGTGCTTGGGGTGTAAGGGGGCCATTTTGAGGAGAGGCAGTGTCTGAGGCCTGCACTTATTTTGCCTACTTTTCATCCCTTATGCCCAGGGGTAGTGAGTGTTGCATGGGCCTAGTGTTTCTGTGGGGTGTCTTCTTGAATTTAAACATAATTGAGGCCATGGATGGGCTGGGATTGTGCTTATTTTATTGTTTTTTGTCGTTTTTGGGGGGCTGCTGGTGTGGCCTTTTGCTTGCCCAGGGGTGGTGGTGGTGCATGGACTGAGTGTGCCTGTGGTGTTGTCTCACTCTCTTTGATGTAAACATCATGGATGGCATTGGATTGTGGTGATTTCTGGCTGTTTTTCTGTTTTTTGGGGGTGTACTGTTGATGTGGACTGGCCATGTGGGTGGTGGTGGTGGCCATCTTGAGTGCTGGCTGGTACAGGCAGCAACATGTGCTTGGGGTGTAAGGGGGCCATTTTGAGGAGAGGCAGTGTCTGAGGCCTGCACTTATTTTGCCTACTTTTCATCCCTTATGCCCAGGGGTAGTGAGTGTTGCATGTGCCTAGTGTTTCTGAGGGGTGTCTTCTTGAATTTAAACACCATTGAGGCCATGGATGGGCTGGGATTGTGCAGATTTTATTGTTTTTTGTCGTTTTTTTGGGCCTGCTGGTGTGGCCCTTTGCCCAGGGGTGGTGAGTGTTGCATGGGCCTAGTCTTTCTGTGGGGTGTCTTCTTGAATTTAAACACCATTGAGGCCATGGATGGGCTGGGATTGTGCAGATTTTATTGTTTTTTGTCGTTTTTTTGGGCCTGCTGGTGTGGCCCTTTGCCCAGGGGTGGTGAGTGTTGCATGGGCCTAGTCTTTCTGTGGGGTGTCTTCTTGAATTTAAACATAATTGAGGCCATGGATGGGCTGGGATTGTGCTTATTTTATTGTTTTTTGTCGTTTTTGGGGGGCTGCTGGTGTGGCCTTTTGCTTGCCCAGGGGTGGTGGTGGTGCATGGACTGAGTGTGCCTGTGGTGTTGTCTCACTCTTTTTGATGTAAACATCATGGATGGCATTGGATTGTGGTGATTTCTGGCTGTTTTTCTGTTTTTTGGGGGTGTACTGTTGATGTGGACTGGCCATGTGGGTGGTGGTGGTGGCCATCTTGAGTGCTGGCTGGTACAGGCAGCAACATGTGCTTGGGGTGTAAGGGGGCCATTTTGAGGAGAGGCAGTGTCTGAGGCCTGCACTTATTTTGCCTACTTTTCATCCCTTATGCCCAGGGGTAGTGAGTGTTGCATGGGCCTAGTGTTTCTGAGGGGTGTCTTCTTGAATTTAAACACCATTGAGGCCATGGATGGGCTGGGATTGTGCAGATTTTATTGTTTTTTGTCGTTTTTTTGGGCCTGCTGGTGTGGCCCTTTGCCCAGGGGTGGTGAGTGTTGCATGGGCCTAGTCTTTCTGTGGGGTGTCTTCTTGAATTTAAACATAATTGAGGCCATGGATGGGCTGGGATTGTGCTTATTTTATTGTTTTTTGTCGTTTTTGGGGGGCTGCTGGTGTGGCCTTTTGCTTGCCCAGGGGTGGTGGTGGTGCATGGACTGAGTGTGCCTGTGGTGTTGTCTCACTCTTTTTGATGTAAACATCATGGATGGCATTGGATTGTGGTGATTTCTGGCTGTTTTTCTGTTTTTTGGGGGTGTACTGTTGATGTGGACTGGCCATGTGGGTGGTGGTGGTGGCCATCTTGAGTGCTGGCTGGTACAGGCAGCAACATGTGCTTGGGGTGTAAGGGGGCCATTTTGAGGAGAGGCAGTGTCTGAGGCCTGCACTTATTTTGCCTACTTTTCATCCCTTATGCCCAGGGGTAGTGAGTGTTGCATACTTGCATGTCCCTAGTCTTTCTGTGGGGTGTCTTCAATGTAAACATCATGGATGGCATGGGATTGTGCTCATTTTTCTGTGTTTTGTCGATTTTTTGGGGTGTATAACTGAACTGATGTTCCTCTGTCTTCCATTGCTTTTAGGTGCACAAGAAGACTCAATAGAACCACCAGTGCCAGGAAGAAGTCCTGCAGCGGTGTGTGCAGCATAACGTCACGCGACGTCACGTCTGGACACAGAACCCTCTGCAACTCGTGCAACTGCTGCCTGCTGACCTGCTCTGAAGAAGATGGCCCCAAAAAAAGTAACCCGTAGCTCCTCTAGCAAGAAAGGTGCCAGTAAGGAGCAGAAGAAGCAAGTTACCAAGGACACTGGTGTGCCGCCCGCCCCTTTTTTTGTGAGTAAAAAAAAAAGTATGCCTGCAGCAGCTGCAGCGGGATCTGCTGGGGACCAAGCTGGCAGCAGCACCCCCGCTCCATTGGGCTCAGTGCCACCACCACCACCACGCCAACTTAAGTCCAAGCCCTTGAGTGCTGCAGAGGCAGCCAGTATACTTCTTCAATCACCATCGACCAGTGATGTTGGCTCATCGCAAGAAAGCAGCAGCAATGTCCCTCAATCAACACAGGTTGTTGTAGCTCATCTGACGAGTGTTGAACAACCACAGCGGCAACAACAATCACATGTGCAAGTACAAGCCCAAGTACATGTGGAAGGAGAGGCAGCGCAAGGAGATGCGCATGCAGAGGTGCATGGAGGGTCACAACAAGTGCCCACAATAGTTGTTCCTCCCGAAGTAGGGGCACATCAGGAAATCGACAATCAAGGCGAGGTATCATTTGAGGAAGCCACTCCTCCTGATGATCCTTCATTGTCTTCCACAACCCTAGCAAGGAAGAGATCAAGGGTGGTGTCTACATCCTCTTCAAGCACACCTCCTTCTGATGATACGGATCAAACTTGGGAACCAGCACCACAGCCGTCTGAGAGTGAGGCACACCATGATCCAACAAAGGTACTTAAGCGTAAAAGGAAGCTCGTCCAAAGTCTCAGACTTATGGAGTGTGATGAGGCTCAACAAGAAGTGGCGGATACTGCTGCTGATGAAGACTCTGCCAACGACGACCCAGTCATCATAAAGGTCACTGCAGCCCCAGCGGGCATGCAGCAAACAGACATTTTGACCCTAGCCCGAAGAGCTGCTGAGCGTGATGATGATGATGATGTTGTCGATGAGGAGGCAGTGGAAACACCACAATCATTGGAGTTAAGTAGTACACCAACTCGTCCCGCTTCCATATTTCTTTCTGGCAAGAAGAGACCTCCGTCAACCTCGACCTTAATTAGTGGCGGTGAAAGTGCAAAACGTACAAAAGTTGGGCAATCCAGATCCTCCACTTCATCTGGCATTAGCTTCATGACCACCACCACCAGTATCGCCGCCTCCTCCATGTCCCACAGACACTTCAAGTCCCCCGTTTGGGACTTCTTTACTGTTTGTCCAAAAAATCCAAAGTTTGCCATTTGTACCATTTGTAAGCAAGCAGTTAGTCGTGGTAAGCCAGGTACCAACTATGGTACCGGAGGCCAGAGAGGTCATCTTAGGAGACAGCACACTGTCAAATGGTTTGCGCACCTAGATGCGATCAAGAAAGGCCAAATTCAAGGAAACGTTGATGTTTCATCTGATGATGACGAGCAGGAAGAAGACGTGTCAAACACTTCCCTTACACCCAGTACCCCTGTCAGCAGCACACCCAATGTGAGGCACACTAAGAGTGTTGGAGCGAGTGAGACACCAACGCACAAAAGTTCACCAGCGAGCAAAATTGGGTCAACGAAGTCATTATCAGCCCGTAAATGCTTGGTCCAGGGCAACATTAGAACAATGCTTACTTCAGACGTGCCATATGAACGCAACCACCCACTGACGCGTCTGTATAACACTAAGCTGGCTAAAATGCTAGCTGTGGACCTTCTACCTTTTTCTTTTGTAGAAGCGGTAGGTTTTCTTGAATTAGTTGCAACGCTCTGCCCTAAATGGAAGGTTCCGAGCCGGTTCTATTTTGCCAGAGTTGCGGTTCCAGCACTACATGAAGATGTGCTGCAGGCGATTGGGGCAGCTTTGCAGAAGAGTGCTGTTCACACAATACATCTGACAACAGACATGTGGACCAGTTGCCCAGGCGATGATTACATGTGCATCACTGCACACTGGGTCTCTTTTTCAGGTGTTATAGCAAAGCTAAACGCAGGTGTTGACCCGGACCAAGTTTTCAAAGCTGCTCGGAAACATGCAACACTAGCCATGTTTGCCTTGGAGAAAAGTCACACAGCAGAAAACCTTTTGGAAGAGTTTGACAAAAAGGTGTTGTCAATGCTATCCCCCCTAAAACGCAAGATTGGTTATGTTTCCACGGATAATGGCGCCAATGTAGTTAAGGCCATGTCACAGGGTCACCATGTTAGAGTGCCGTGTTTGGCGCACTGTATCAACCTGGTAGTTCAAAAATTCTTGAGTGATAAAGAGAGTCCAGCGTTCGAGGTAATGGCCACCTGCCGCAAAATGTGCAACCATTTCAGCCATTCTTTTAAGGCCCGGAAGCATCTGCGGAGACTGCTACTTCAACGTGGAATGCCAGTGAAAGCACTCATCCAGGAGGTGGCAACACGTTGGAACTCAACCTTCTACATGCTTGAGCGTCTGCATGAGCAGTATACGGTACTCGATCACTATTTCTTGACAGAGGCTACATCTCAGAAGGAGGACCTGCGGATGAGTAAGGCGCAATGGGCCATAGTTAAAAGCCTGACAGACATGCTTCGTCCTTTTGAGTTCTTCACGCGTGCAGTCAGCCAGGAGGACTGTAATTTGGGAAAAGCTATCCCATTGTTGTGCATACTGGAGCACCAACTGATGGCGGTTTCTTCTGAGTTTGAAAAAGATGAAAAAAAAAAAAACCATTTCATTTTGTCTGAGAAATTATTACATCGCCTACGTGGTGATGAACGTCTTAAAAACATCAACTCAGATCAGCATTACATTTGTGCTACTATTCTGGATCCACGCTACAAAAAGGCGCTGGCAGACAACGCATTCTTTCCTTTCGCTGATGCAGATGTTCAAAAGTACAAACATTGGTTAGCCTGGTCAGCCAAGAGGTTTGAAAAAGAACGGCAGGTTATTGAAGGAGAAGCCAGTACATCAGCATCAGCATCAGCAGGCCATCCGCAGTCACAAGAATCCACTTCTGCACCTGTGGCTGGGGCACAAGTGACCTCTCAGCCGTTAAAGACACCGGCAACTGGATCATCTGCACCACACACAATGACAACACTAACAGTGGCTGGGGAGGAGGATTGGCTAAGTTTGATGGGGTATGGTTCTCTAAAAAATGTCACAGGCACAGCAAAAAGTAAGCAAAGTGGAGGAACAGTTGATGACCTTGAGTCGATGGTGCAGGACTATCTGAATGACTCAACAGTGGTCTTTCTTAATGAGGAGCCATTGCAGTATTGGCATGGCAAAAAACAATTGTGGCCACAGCTCTACAACCTGGCTATAAACTATTTGTCTTGCCCACTCGCAAGTGTGTCTTCTGAACGTGTTTTCAGTGCTGCTGGTGGCATTGTAACTGCCAAACGGAGCCGCCTATCGCCCAAAAATGTGGAGCGGCTGACAATGATCAAGATGAATCAGCACCTCATACCACCAGATTACAAAGTGCGAGAAAGCACGCCACATGAAGACGATGAGGACAGCAACGTAGATGAGGGGATTTTTTCTCTGTTCGGTGCCACTGACCTCATCCAGCCTGAATTCGCAGAGTATGATGACGAAATCTTGTTCTTATTCCCTGACACCGAGCCCTGAAAATGAGACAATCAATCAAGAACTTTCTTTTTCGTCCTTATTCACTTTTATTCCTGTGTGCTTTGTGTCTCTCTTTCTTTGTTTTGCACAGTTAATTTAATTCAAACTTTAATCACCTAATCCCAAAAAGAAGACCATCATCAGTACTGTCTTCACTTGTTTGCTTATTGATTTGAAGGTGCCGCAGTCTACATTCCTCAGGTTCACAAGTTCTGAAGAACATGCTCCTCTATCCTCCTCCTCCAGACTGCGATTTCCCTCCAAGCAGAGTGCTGGATTACGCACAATGAAGAAAGACTCAGCACTTGTGGGGGTGTTGTACTTCTTTGCGGGTGAGTTGACGGTTTTGGGCCCATTGCTGTGAAGCTCTAATAATGGACAAAAGTGTTTTGGACCAAATATGAGGTGAAAATTTCTTGCCGTTTTTGCTGACTTGCTTGCCTTTGAGGTGCTCTTTGGCGGGGTTCCGGGGGTTTGTGTGTAATTTTTGGTGTCTGTCGAAGCACTGCTGCGACAGTCTAATCTTGATTGCATTTGCTTTTCAGGAAATCCGTGGTGGAAAACAGGAGTTATGATGATTGATGATGACCTAGCTGCACAGCGCGTTACTTTGGACCGAAGGCCGAGAGATAATGTAAGTATGAGATTTAGCTTTTTCGCTGTTTGGGGGTGTTGTCGGGTGTTTTTTTGCGGGTGGGTTGGCGCCGGCGGGTCTTGCCTGGGGCATTCCTGGGAAGGTCTAATACCGGATACAAGTGTTTTGGACAAAATCCATAAGGAACAGCCTTTTTTTTGCCATTTCTTCAGACATCTTGCTCAATGTAGCATTTTGGGGGGCTTCCTGCTGTTCGTGGGTGGGTTGCGGCCGGGGTCTCTGTCGAAGCACTGCTGCGACAGTCTAATCTTGATTGCATTTGCTTTTCAGGAAATCCGTGGTGGAAAACAGGAGTTATGATGATTGATGATGATGACGACCTAGCTGCACAGCGCCGCGTTTGGACCGAAGGCCGAGAGACATTGTAAGTATGAGATTTAGCTTTTTCGCTGTTTGGTGGTGTTGTGTCGCGTGTTTTTTTGCGGGTGGGTTGGCGCCGGCGGGTCTTGCCTGGGGCTTTCCTGGGAAGGTCTAATACCGGATACAAGTGTTTTGGACAAAATCCATAAGGAACAGCCTTTTTTTTGCCATTTCTTCAGACATCTTGCTCAATGTAGCATTTTGGGGGGCTTCCTGCTGTTCGTGGGTGGGTTGCGGCCGGGGTCTCTGTCGAAGCACTGCTGCGACAGTCTAATCTTGATTGCATTTGCTTTTCAGGAAATCCGTGGTGGAAAACAGGAGTTATGATGATTGATGATGATGACGACCTAGCTGCACAGCGCCGCGTTTGGACTGAAGGCCGAGAGACATTGTAAGTATGAGATTTAGCTTTTTCGCTGTTTGGTGGTGTTGTGTCGGGTGTTTTTTTGCGGGTGGGTTGGCGGGTCTTGCCTGGGGCATTCCTGGGAAGGTCTAATACCGGCTAGAAGTTAGTTGGACAAAATCCATAAGGAAACACCAGTTTTGGCACTTTGTAAGTTAGGGTTCGTTAGGGTTAGCCCTAGCAGCAGGATTGCATGTGTTTAGGGGGGTTCTATTGCAACGCGGTTCTGTTGTTGTAGAGCACTGTTGGAGCGATGCTGGCTATGGATACTTTTGCTTGCAGGCAAGTGGTTTGAATACAATCCACGGTCTGTATTTGGGTCTACTGTTACTTTCAAAGTACGTTTTGTAACCATTTTTCTGCTAGGCATCATCAAAGTGTGACTTTTTGAACCACACAGCGTACATACCTTTTATTTATTTATCAGTGGTATTGTAATAGCACTTCCTGTTTTCCGTTCAATAATTACAGGCCGGGTTTCAGTCAACATCCGCCAGGCAGGCAGTGGACAGGGTGTCTCTTCTGTCAGTGGTCACCACCACATTGATGGACGAAGCGTCAGCTGGAATGGAGGAGTGCCGCCAATAAGAGGAATTGTTTGCTGCATGCAACTTACTTACCAATTTCAACAGGACAACTCCAACAACATACGCAATACAGATACAGTATCCATTGTTGTCTTTTATTCTATGAGTGTGACTGCATGTGCTTACCTTTACTTTGTAACCAAAGATTGTCTGTAAACTCTGTATCTTCAATTATTGTTTGTCCATGCTCTGCTTTTTTTTTCTTCTCTCAACAAAACCTACCCAAAAAGAAACCCCCATTCCCATCCATTTTACAAACCCTAACCCTCTTCCCCCGGGCTGTGTTGTTTTGCTTGATGTCTGACTAAAATGACATCAATAATTCCACACACTTGCTGGGGAGGATAAGGTGATAGCAGCAACAGGCTGGTGAAGGAATACGAGGATATCTTCTAGACTTACTCAGCTTCAGTACTATATCTTCTAGTAGTAGTAGCCAATGTCAAATAAATTCAACGCAAGTACTAGTTATACTTGCAATACTTTACCATTTGTTAGGCTACATTATGGCACTGTTCTAGTGTACTGTCACCTGCTATTTTCTCGATCGTACCGTAACCGTTGTAATGCTACAGTAAGGAGTACAAACAAGGTTTCGTTTTCTTTTTTTCCATAGGCATGCAACTGCCACTGTGTCACACCACTAGTAACACCGCAATGAGGAAATGTCACCCGCCCAGGAATGACAACGTTAATCCCCATTTCACCTGGAGCCAGCCCTGGGCCTAGCCCTAATTTCTAACACAAATTACAGGTAAGATAAGCGTTTGGTGGGAGGTAGTATAATGGAGTATTATTTCGGAGTAGACAAGAGTTTGACGGTTGTACTACTAAAGTCCTACGACTGTTCAGGAAAACAAAGTTACTGTTACACCCCCGCCCCCCACCCACCAGACTGAAAAGCAGTAAAAAACAGGTATGGTCAGATAAAGTAGTTGAAAAATATATTTATTTATCCCTAACAAAATAATCTCCCTCACCCACCCTAACCCCAACGATTGTCTCTGAAACGTCCCAAAACGATCCCAACTCCCAAATCCCACCCCCCAAAAGTCTATAAAAAAAGGGCAAGGGACACTCCACTACTGGAGGGTGCTGGTGCTGGTGCATGATGCGGCATGGGCATCATACTCCTTGCGGAGGGTGGCAAGCTCGGAGCGGAGGCCCTTAACCAAGGTCTTATACCTCAGGACCTCCTGCTCCAGGTTGGACATGCGGACTCGGAGGCGGTGTTGGCGTTCCTTGCAGCTCCTGTGGGGGGCAGCTGGTGTTTCCGGTGCTTGGCGGTGGCGGTCGGCTTTCTTAGCCCGGCTCGGTCCCGCTGGTTTAGTCACGGAGGAGGATGCAGTCGAAGATGTTGCCCCGCTCGACTGCGTGTCCTCCTCCTCCTCCAGGGCCACCAGCCGCCGATACTCGGCGACTGTGGCCTCCAGCCTCCGTTGCCGGGCCAATCTAGCCTGCTCCCTCCTTGTTGTTGATTTGGAAGAAGGAGCAACTATATGAAGAAAGAAAGACATAGTCTGTAACCAATGCTCCTTATTAATAACACAAAGTGATTGAGCCGAAAGTTGGGTCACAGAGTACAAGTAGCAAATTGAAAGCACAGTACATAACTATTGAGGACAGTATCTATGTAACCCTCCCACTTCTGCATCCTTGCTCTAACAGTAGTGGTAGTTTAATGAACTAATTCTACGACCACTATGGACTTCCATTACAGTCGACTATGACAGTACACCAGTCTTATTCTTCTTCTTCTCTCTTGTTTAGGGAAATGGGTACGTTATCTTATGCAAGCCGGCAGAATGACATGGACACAGCACAGTGAAGTTGCACCCGAGAAAAAAAGTTGCACACCATGATGATGGAGACAGACTTGCGTTACTGTACCGGTCCAGTACATGCAGGTGGTGAAGCTATTACTTTTCTATTACGGGTGGCACTGAGAATACTCTGTTACAAGGGCTACTGCTTAATTAATTTACCTTTCACCCTACAGTGCAAATGAGTACTAGAAAAGGAAACTGAAGAAGCTAACTAATTTGATTATCTATCACTTCACATGGGACGTATTTAATGACAGATGAGATGACTTTAGGTGCTTTGCTTAATATTGAGTGAACACAGTGATACACCCACACATGAATGACGTACTACAAGTAAACTAAAGTTATTAAGAGAGGTACGGAGTGTCCACCGTAATAACCAGATATATGCTGTGAATGCAAACGCAATACAAAGTACTGCTACTATTCATGGAAGTATTGGACACATTTACAATTTCTTTTCCTTGCCTTCCCTGCACTGGGACGGACGTGCGGGTGCGGTGGTACATGCTCTTCAAGGTAACACTTACTTCACCTGGCGACCATCTACTCTCTCTAGATACACATTTGCTATGTAAGAGTCAGAGAATACCATGCTCCAGGCATCCATTCATTCAAAGTATACGCACACATACAGTTTCTGTTTCACCCACCCAGGCTGCTGTCCTTCCACCCATCCTTGCTTCATCATTGACCCAGCCATGCACCATACCATATTCTTTCCTTCCCAGCCACCTCTGGGTCCAAGCAAACACATATCGTTCTTCTTTGCCAGCCATCATACAAGTTCGCGTCCCACTTACTTACACCCTTCTTTCGCTTTTCGTTCATCCCATCCATCACGTTCGTCTAAGAACTTATTGGGATTCTTCTCACCAAAAACTTCACAGCTAAGTCGAAGTACATTTCGAGGAGGCTACTACCTGGTTGATTTGTAATTGTAATACACCCGTGCAGAAAGCACACTATGCAGTCTTCAATCTCAATAAGTAAGGAATATATAGCTTACCTGTTTCCGCCACCACCGTTTGATCCCCCACAGGAACGGCCACCAGCTCTTCTACCGCCGCATCCTCCCCAGAGGCCTCCGAGTCCAAGTCCAACACATCAGCCACCTCCGCGCTGGCCCCGTCACCAGATGTTACACCTACAAAGTACATTTAAGAAAGTTAGAATACACCACTCACTACTATATAATATTTGGTCTAGGAGAAATGTTAAAAAAACAGAATACAATGTAATAATTTGTGACTGTCTACTCCATAGTAAAAATGTCCCATTTTCCAGGGAAGGCTGTTGTCTTGCTGCACTTTTATGCACAACTGATGAATGCTTGCTTTTGATTTTTAACACGCACCACTTTTTCTCCTAACAGACAGAAGCTTGACTCCTGAGTCCTAAGAACACGACCAGGATCAAGTTCAAAGTAGGTGAGAGTTCGGCTCGACCACAAGAAATGTGTCCAATTAATCGTCAGCACTAACCACTTTTCCGTTTACAGTTAAATAGTTTTATGACAAAGTAGATTTCAATAAATGTGTTTACTTTTAATAAAGCTTTTACACTTAAATAGACTCTGTGGTTTTTGTTCCTCTAGACTAGAGTGGATGAGCTAAAGGTTTTGGAATTTTTGCAAGCATGAGTGCCTCTGACACTTCTTGACTGTGCTGTGACTCCGTACTACTCTCTTGTCCTGCGTACGATAATCTAGAGATCATTGGGGATCTATAATCGGTGACTTCGGGAGCTGAATGACTCTGCCACACTATCTAGTCAGTAAGGAGACAGTGCATAGAGGTATTGCTGAATATAATGGGAGTCCAATGGAATTGCCAAATGTCCAATCTTAGTTAGCTACACAGACAGACTAATAAAAATAGTCTAGTAATACCACAGGGAGTCATCATATTCGAGGCAGGATAAGAATTTATATTCAGTCTACAAGAAGATCAAAGACGATTTAGAAAAAATCGAATGAGGAACGCTAGGAAAAAATAGGTACTGTTTAGTAAAATGTAAACTTACTGGGGCCAGCAAAGGAGCCCTCGCCTGCCCGATCCTGGCCTGCATCCTCAGCACCCTCCTCCTGTGTCCTCTTGCCCTTGGGGGGAGCTGATGTACAACATGAAAGAAAGAAAAACCATAAAACATGGATGAGATTTTTCAACCAAATCAAACATTTCAAAAGAACAATAACAACATATTTTGGAAAAATAGCAAATAGATAGACAACTATTCCACGGGATCTATCTCATGTGGTATACTACGTTATTCGTATTGCCTGATTTGCGGAACGTTGACTTAGAAAGTTCCTATGTAACTCAATAAACAGACTACTAAAGAGGTTTGCCTAGGCCTGGCACTGCAGGCAGTAGTGCACAACACGTGACAGACAAAGTCCATCCTGCTTGCAGATCAGTGAATACTCAAACTATCAATCCACCCGCCACCACCGCCACTATTTCTTCTGATAGCCATGTGACTGTCTAAAGGAAGGACACTGGACTTCAGTCTGTTGGGGCTGATTTATAAGTCCCTTGCGGAAGTTGCGGCTGATTTTCCTCCATTGTTGCGTGCCTTTTCTGACGCAGCGGCAGAACAAAAGACTCGCCATGGTGTTGGTGCGGCGTATATATTAAAAAAAAACCACATATGGGCATATGGGCGATGCATCACGTTGTAAAGCCCTGCGCCATCAGGGGGCGTTCCGGCGCAAGGGAGGGCGTACCTGCGCAGGAACGAATCCTAAAAGTGGCTGAGGGAAATCTACAAGATGTCAATCAGTCATTTTTATGACAATGATGCATGACTCAAACCCTGCGCGCTTGAAGCCGACGTACGGCTTGATGCAGCATTGGGGAGATAGGGTACCCCAGAGCATTGCTGGAGCTGCGCCATCGTTGGCACGCAACTCCAGCAATGCGCTGCCTTTACGGCACAGATGCGTAAGGCTTCTGTGACGTTTTGGGCCAATGGGTGGTGGTGGCATGGCACACAATTACTGCCGCATCCCTGCTACTTTGCAGGGATGCGCCGGTAATTGAAAATATGACCCTTACTGTCTAGCATTACGCAGTTCTTTTCTTTACAGTACACTGATACATAATTTCTCAGGCCAATGAAATGCTTCTGAACACAACATACAAAACAAAGAAGCATAGTAGCAAGCAAGGCTACTGAGAAGGAGAGCAGTGCACCTGAAAATGAAATGCATAGAAGATTTTGAAATATAATTTACCTCAATGTAATCGGCAGCATTATTGCTCTTGGTAAAGAACAAAGATTTGCAAATAACAGAGCCGGATAAAACAGAGTAGTAAATGTACTACTACTACTACTCACCAAGCCCGGGGACCTCTACGCCGAGCGCGTCCAGCAAGTCCCGCTCCCGGTCCATGACATCGGTCCAGCGGTGGGTGGCCTGGTTATACGTGCGCCGGACCCCAGAGATCTTGTACATGGCCCGGCACACCTTCTCCCACCGCTGGCGGCGCTCCCGGATGCCATAGCCGGTCGCGATCTTGCCGCCTCCCAGGATCGTCTTGGGGAGGCGGCGCTGGACATGGAAGATCAGTGCCGCCACTTCCTCCGCGCTAAAGATCTCCCTCGGGACCACTTGCTCCCCCCTTAAACGCCCGCACGGGAGCCGGGCACGGGGTGCGGGACCCTTCCCCTTCTCAGGGTGCTTCCCGGCTCCCTTTACCATGGTCTGGGCAGAAATAAACTTAAATGATAAAGAAGAAATAGAATAGTGAAGAAGAAAATAAAAGAGTTTAAAAAAGTAGTTTAAAAGTAACTAAAAGCTGCAGAAAACACAAAAATATAGAGCTAGAAAAATAGAGGGTTAGATAATAAGTAAAATTAGATCAAAAAAACTTCAAACAAGCAAAGGATGGCAGAGATTGAGAGAGGATAGAGAAAGCATGCCCAGAACCATAGCAATGAATGAGAAACAAGATGGCCGCGCCCGTTCACGACCGCGTGGGTAAGTTCGCGCGAGATTTTCCTTGCGAGTACGCGCGAACTTGTACTCGCGAGCAGCACACTTTGCGAGATTACACATAGCGGGCGGAAACGGAATTACGTCACGCCAACAAGATGGCCGCGCCCGTGTACGACCGATAGGGTAACTTGGCAAACGAATAGCTAGAAGCGCCTCGCGAACACGCGCAAGATCACGCGAACATACACGTCGCAACAAAAACAATTTTGTATTCGCACGTATTCGCGGCTTCCGAAATCGATCTCGCACGGATTCGCGCCCCAAATAACGCGCGAAATTGCAAAAAAAACGATTTTAGCTAAAATGAAAGCAATGAGCAGGTGCAAAAGTTCAAACTTAACATTAGTAACATTCAAGGTAGTGCTTCCTGATGGGCCCCTCCAGAGTTTGCAACAATTCTATGACCCTGCTATGACCCAAACAGCAGGCTCATAGAATAGCACCATAAAGGTCCTGTAAAAAAAAAAAATCACTGCAACAAATAGCAAATTACAGATAAGGAAGGAAGCAGGTGCCAGCCAGACTGGAACTTTCAAAATTACTGACACATTAATGAAACACAAATTAATTGATGGCAGTTGAAGAAGGGCAGGTGTGCTAGCTTTTTTCAACCACCATAATCTACAGTAATAAATAAACCTAATAGGTGCCTGTGAGGATGTACTAGAGGGTGGCATGGGTGTCCCAGAGGGTGGCAGTGGTGAAACAGAGGGTGCTGTGAACCTGTGATGATAAACCAGACGTAGAAACAACATAGTCGCGGCCGTTGCAAGCCGAAAAGTAAGTTCGCAATTGCGAACTTGTCCCAAAATCGGCGCGAACACGCGCCAACACAAAAAACGGAAAAATCCGCAAGTCCGCTAGAGTTCGCGGATCTTCGCGGATTGCGAATCCGTAAATACGCAAGTTCGCGGATTGCCAATCCGCAAAATCCGCCCATGCTTATTGCTGACCAAAATTGTAGCTGCGAGTCTCCAGGAGCTGCAGCGCTGCTTGGATGTTAATGCAGGCGCTGTATGCATCCTTGCCGACTTCGTGAAAACAAACGAGTTAATTAAAGAGATTTTAACTATTACCAAGGTCAGTAGGTCTAGGGGTATTGTAGGCTGGTTCGATGGGGCCTGTACAAAGTCCCTAAAAGAACTAAAGAAAGCGCTTTCTAGCCGTCCCAGGGACAAGGGAGCTGTTAAATCCCTTCGGGCAAACTAAAAAGACCATTTGATACATAGGAAGCAAGAGCAATGGGAGGAAGCTTGGGACAATCTCTCGAAAGCGGCAGAGGTCCGGGATAGCAAGCTTTTTTGGAACACAGTGAATAGCCCCTTCTTTTTACAGAAGGAGGATTTCCCAGTATTATCTGCCCAGGTTAGTGAGGAAAACTGGGTTGCCTTTTTTACTAGTATTTTTAACCCGGGGGGGGGAAGCTCCTATGTGTTCAAGGGATGTAGCCTTCGGCCCAAACCTACCCCTCAATATTACAAACTTAGAGGTGGTTAATGCAATTCAGAAAAGTAATGGAGGGAAGGCCCCTGGGCCTGATGGGGTGCCGATTGATCTTTATAAATCGGATACCTTGTTATAGGGCCCTCTTTTGACCAAGGTCTTCAATGCGGCAGCCATGGAAAGCACCCCTTCAACATGGGGTGAGTCTATAATCATACCAAATTACAAGAAAGGAGATAGAGGCGAGGCCAAGAACTATCGCCCTATCTCCCTTCTAGACTCCTCCCAAAAATAATGAGCAGGGTGCTTTTGTTACGACTAGAGGAGTGCGCAGAGGGCATCCTTGCAGATTCCCAATTTGGGTTTCGCAAGGGCCTTGGTACCATCGAGCAGTGTATTAACCTAGACCTTATTATAGGTAAATACACACGCGCCAAGCAGGGCGCATTATTCCTCTGCTTTGCGGACCTCTCCAGCGCATTTGACTTGGTGGACCACGCTTTATTGTGGACCACGTTATTAGATATGGGTGCACCGGCTGCGATTATTTATTTCCTGGCTAGATTATATAGTAAGTTATCGGCCCAGATTCGATTTGGCCAAGCGGGGGAATATACCAATAACATCAAGGTCAAATCAGGTATTAGGCAAGGCTGTGTCCTTGCCCCTTTACTTTTCTCCCTTTTTATTAACGTCATGGATTCCGAGCTAAGATTAGTCAATGCTGATGCACCAATTTTTGAGGGCCAATCGATCCCCGTATTGCTTTATGCAGACGACACAGTCCTATTATCTAGAACACCGGTCGGTCTGCAGAGACTAATGGACAATTTTTTTTACTTTATTAAGGGGAGGAAATTAAAAATTAATAACTCTAAAACTTTTATTATGGCTTGTGGGAAGAAGGCAAGGAAACTAAGATCATTCCAGTTTGAGGACCAAAAAAGTGGTAGGTAAATTCTGCTATTTGGGCATTACTTTTAACAGCAAGGGTACTTGGGCACAGGAAATGCATAATGTCAAGGCTAAGATGGGCAGAGGCATCTTCGGTGTTTTTAAATTTGCTTCTAAACTAGGAAGTCGCCGTATATGGGACATGTTACATATCTATCGCCTTAGATGTGCTTCAGTGGCACTTTAAGGTTCAGGTGTTTGGGGTCATTGTTGTCATGGAGATCTGCAAGTGGAGGAAAACAACTTTCTAGAGAGACTTCTTTGTCTTCCAACCTCTGCCTCTACCGGGCTGGTTCACCAAGAGGTTGGGTTGGAATTCTTGACTGATCTCATAGGTTTAAGACCACTAATGGCCTGGAGATCCATCTGGGCAAAGGAGGAAACGAGCTTTACCAGAAGAATCATTCAAGGCTGCCTCCGTTTGGATAAATATAATCTGATCCCATGGCTCAATTATGTCATAACAACTTTTAGGGATGCATTCGATTTGAATGTCTTTTTGGACCCCGTTAGTGCTACTGATATCTCAAAAAAGGAGCTCAAACATGTCTATCTGGGGGCTAAAGCCAAATTACATAGGGATGTTACTTGCCTGTATGTCACACACCAATTTTATTACTCTAATAAGCAGGCAAGCTCCGGCTATTCTAAGTATCTAAAAGTGGTTACCAAGCAATCCCACCAGTACCTCCTTACCAGACTACGATTAGGTATCGTCCATAATCTGATGGCTTTCCCCCTGATAAAAAAGCATACGTCAACACCCTGCCCATGTGATGGGTTTTCGAAGCAGAGCACTGAGCACTTTTTGCTACTTTGCCCTTTGTATTTGCAACTCCGTATTGCCTACCTTAAATCGCTTTTTAAAAAGTACTCTGTGTCAACTGTTAAAACTGCTATGAGGCTTTTATTTGCACTTGACGAACCGGATTTGTGTTTTTTCACAGCGATATTTATTCTGAAATCTGTGTCCGCCAGGAAAAGTATGTCCTTTTAACCTAAATGCATTGTTTCCAGCAAAACCAGCAGCGCTTGCTTACTTTGCCGCACCCCTCTTTTATTGATTGTACGATTTTTATATTGCACCAAATGTCTGGTATTATTGATGTATTATATGTGCTTTTATGATTGTTTTTTTAATGATCGAATAAAGCTTTTGAAATGAATAAAAATGACTCTGTAGATATTTACAATCTGTTGAAAAGAAAAATATGACATATTATAGACCACTACCAACATAGCACATAGCAATTACATTAACTAAACAATATAAACACTAGTTCACATCTCTCTTTGTGTGTCTCATATCACTCTCTGCCTGCACCATCTCCCTCTTTGCATGCCTCATCTCACTCTCTCCATCCACCATCTCTCTGTTTGTATGTGTGTGTCATCTCAATCTCTGCCTACACCATGTGTCTGTTTGTGTGTGTGTCTCATCTCACTTTCTGTGTCTAAAACGATTTACCATACTAAATGTTTTTTGTTGAAATGTCTGGCTTTAAGTTTTTTGACAAGGAACACACTGAGTGTGTATGTAAATTAAGGAATTATATTTTCATCTTTTTCCATAATGTTAGCTGTGTGTGCTCACAATTTGTATCTTTTAGCTTACAGGGTAGACTTCTTTTTAAAGTGTTTCTCATGCTTGAATTCAATGCTGGTACAGAGATAGTGCTAATAGTTTAATTTGGCTTGTAAATATGCTCCGTTTTTACAAGCGCCTTGCGCAACCTTTAACGTGGGTGCAAGCCGTGAATATATGGAGAGGGATAGGAATAGCAGATAGAAAACAATATGAAATGGTGTGGTAGATGCATAAAGGATTTCACTAATGGCATCAATTGAGATGGAATATAAGATAAAGAGGGGCATATTTACAAGCCCCTTGCACAATGTTTAACATGGGTACAATCAGTAAATGCATGCAGAGTGATAAAATTGGCACACAGATAAGAATATTAAATGCCTTGAGAGATGCGTAAAGGAGGATTTTACTAATGGCATAAATTGAGATAGAATATACAAAAAAGAGAGGCATATTTACAATCCCCTTGCGCAATGTTTGAGATGGGTGCAAGCAGAAAATGCATGCAGAGTAATAAAATTGGCACACACACTAGAATATGCATTACACAAGAGGTTTGTAGTGGAGAAGTGTGGCTCACTGGTTAGAGGAGGCAGACCTGGAAGCAGAGGTCAACCCGGGACCAGGGTTCAATTCCCGGCTTGGCGGGGTCTTGAGTCCTAAAATGTCCATGGACTCGACAATTCTCGCTCCGGTGCCTACTCGATTCACGGGCTCACACTCTGCGACTCTGGGCAATAGCTTGCTTAATCTCCACAACGGCCCCTTGCGGCGGCATGCCTGGCTTTCACCTTGCAGATACCCAGCCGGGGTTATCTCACAGGGGAATACCAGGACGGGTTCCGCAAGCAAGCGCTTAGAAACCGCTTGGTGATTTGCGCTATATAAATTCCTGTACATTTACATTTACATTGTAAATATGCCAATGAAACCATTACACTATCTCTATACCAGCATTAATGTTAAACATTGCACAAGGGGCTTGTAAATATGCCTCTCTTTTTTGTATATTCTATCTCTATTTATGCCATTAGTAAAATACTTTACGCATCTCTCACAGCATTTCATATTCTTATCAGTGTGCCAATTTTATTACTCTGCATGCATTTTCTGCTTGCACCCATGTCAAACATTGCGCAAGGGGCTTGTAAATATGCCTCTCTTTTTTGTATATTCTATCTCAATTTATGCCATTAGTAAAATCCTTTACGCATCTCTCACAGCATTTCATATTCTTGTCTATGTGCCAATTTTATTACTCTGCATGCATTTTCTGCTTGCACCCATGTCAAACATTGCGCAAGGGGCTTGTAAATATGCCTCTCTTTTTTGTATATTCTATCTCAATTTATGCCATTAGTAAAACCCTTTACGCATCTCTCACGGCATTTCATATTCTTGTCTGTGTGCCAATTTTATTACTCTGCATACATTTTCTGCTTGCACCCATGTGAAACATTGCGCAAGGGACTTGTAAATATGCCTCTCTTTTTTGTATATTCTATCTCAATTTATGCGATTAGTAAAATCCTTTACGGATCTCTCAAAGCATTTCATATTCTTGTCTGCGTGCCAATTTTATTACTCTGCATGTATTTTCTGCTTGCACCCATGTCAAACATTGCGCAAGGGGCTTGTAAATATGCCAATGAAACCATTACACTATCTCTATACCAGCATTAATGTCAAACATTGCGCAAGGGGCTTGTAAATATGCCAATGAAACCATTACACTATCTATATACCAGCATTAATGTCAAACATTGCGCAAGGGGCTTGTAAATATGCCAATGAAACCATTACACAATCTCTATACCAGAATTAATGTTAAACATTGCACAAGGGGCTTGTAAATATGCCAATGAAACCATTACACTATAACTATACCAGCATTACTGTTAAACATTGCGCAAGGGGCTTGTAAATATGCCAATGAAACCATTACACTATCTCTATACCAGCATTAACGTTAAACATTGCGCAAGGGGCTTGTAAATATGCCAATGAAACCATTACACTATCTCTATACCAGCATTAACGTCAAACATTGCGCAAGGGACTTGTAAATATGCCAATGAACCCATTACACTATCTATATACCAGCATTAATGTCAAACATTGCGCAAGGGGCTTGTAAATATGCCAATGAAACCATTACACAATCTCTATACCAGAATTAATGTTAAACATTGCACAAGGGGCTTGTAAATATGCCAATGAAACCATTACACTATAACTATACCAGCATTACTGTTAAACATTGCGCAAGGGGCTTGTAAATATGCCAATGAAACCATTACACTATCTCTATACCAGCATTAACGTTAAACATTGCGCAAGGGGCTTGTAAATATGCCAATGAAACCATTACACTATCTCTATACCAGCATTAACGTCAAACATTGCGCAAGGGGCTTGTAAGTATGCCAATGAAACCATTACACTATCTCTATACCAGCATTAACGTCAAACATTGCCCAAGGGACTTGTAAATATGCCAATGAAACCATTACACTATCTCTATACCAGCATTAACGTCAAACATTGCACAAGGGGCTTGTAAATATGCTAATGAACCCATTACACTATCTCTATACCAGCATTAACGTCAAACATTGCGCAAGGGGCTTGTAAATATGTCAATGAAACCATTACACTATCTCTATACCAGCATTAATGTTAAACATTGCGCAAGGGGCTTGTAAATATGCCAATTATTATTAATATTATTTACAGTATTCGTATAGCGCATCTATCACCTTACAGGCATCCTGGCGCTGAGAAGTTCACGGGGCGGCAGCACAAGAGAGAAACAGAGCAAAAAGTGACCAGCAAGTTAAGCCTTCGGAAACAGCCAGGTTTTGACACGCTTCCTGAAAAGGAGAAGTTCTTCCGTTTGGCGAATGTCCAGGGGCAGACTATTCCAGAGTTTAGCAGCAGCAACTCCAAAAGATCTGCCCCCGGCCCTAGCCTTCTTAAATCTAGGCACTCTCACAAGACAAGCCGTGGCTGAACGAAGTGCTCTGGTTGGGGTATACCAGACAAACTTGGCTTGCAAAGAGCTGGGTCCAGATCCATGCAGGGCTTTGAATACTAGGCAGAGTGATTTAAAGGACACTCGCTGCCTTAACGGGAGCCAGTGGAGTTCAGCCATCGCCGCTGTGGCCGAAGACCTTCTGGGCCAACCAAGGGCCAATTTGGCGGCAACTGACTGAATTCTTTGAAGTCTGTCTAACAGAAAGCCTGAAGACTCAAGTAACAGCGCGTTACAATAGTCAAGGCGACTTAAGATAGTGCACCTGACTATTAAAGCCCGGGCCTATAAGGGAAGTAGTGATAAAATCTTACGTAGGGACCGGATGAGGGCAGAACAGGTGGACACCGTTTTCGCAACCTGGGCTTCCATACTCAGTTTGTTATCCATCATAACACCTAAGTTGCGAACAGTGGTAACCGGCTGGGTTTTTGTAACTGATTCTGGAGGCCAGAAATCAACTGGGAAGGGACGAGGAATCCGACTTCCAGCACAGAACAGTACCTCAGTTTTGGTGACATTAAACTGTAATGAGTTGTTATGTAGCCAGCCAGCCGTATCTCGCAGACAATCATGGAAAGATTCCAGAGGAATCGATTCCTCACCCTCCCAGTGGATGATGAGTTGAGTGTCATCTGCGTAATTAATGGCTTTAAGCCGATGCGATTTTATCAGCGTAATCAGGGGTTTTAGATAAACGTTAAACAATATCGGGCTGACAGCCGAGCCTTGGGGCACCCCATGGGACACCGAGGAAAAAGCAGATCGAAACGGGGGGAGGGACACCGCCTGCATCCTATCAAGCAGGAAGGAGCGGAACAACTGCAGGGCACCACAACCCACCCCGGCCTCACTCAGTCTGTCCAGGAAGATCGCATGATTAACCGTATCGAATGCGGCAGACAGGTCAAGCAGAATCAGAGCCACTGCCTGACCCCTGTCTGCACGCATTCGAAGGTCCTCCATAGCAGTGAGTAGAGCTGTTTCGGTCCCATGGGCTGGGCGAAAGCCAAATTGTATTTCGTCCAGAAATTGATGATGCTGCAGAGGTTTGGAGAGACAAGAGCTCACCCAGCGTTCAGCAATTTTTGCCGGAAACGGTAACAGGGAGATGGGTCTATAATTCTGTAGATACTCTGGATTTAGGGAGGATTTCTTTAGCAGTGGAGATACCAGAGCCTGTTTCCAAGATGCAGGAATGGTGCCACTAACCAGTGACTGGTTACAAATCCTGCAAAGAGTAGGAAAGAGTTCATCTCCAAAGGCTTTCCAAATGTTATGAGGGATAGGGTCCAAAGGTGATCCAGATGAAATACCTCGCGCCGATCTGCCCAGGTCCTCCACCATAATAGGGGAAAACTCCAATAGACAGTCCGCAGGCTGCCAACCTGGGCTCCCAATTCCAGTATCTGTACCTCCGTTCTCCGGACAGGGGGGACAGATCAAAGTGGGGGTGGTACTCAGGTTGTGAATGATGGCCTCTATTTTATCATTAAAAAACAGAGCCAAGTTATCACAAAGAACCTGCGTGGGAGGGGTCGATTTATTTGAGCAGTCAGGGTGAATTAGACTGTTCAAAATCTGAAAAAGGCTTTTAGAGCTATTTGCAGCGGTACAAATCGTGGAGCAAAAATAGTCAGATTTGGACTTGTGAATCAGGGCTTTATATTCAGAGAGTTTAGCTTTCCAAAGCAGTCTACTAGCATCAGTATATCCCTGCCTCCATTTCCTTTCAGCCTGTCTACAGGCAAGTTTTAAAGCCTTTAAAGACTCATTAAACCACGGAGCTGAAGCTCTCCCCTTATACTTGCGCATTTTAGCGGAGCAAGAGAATCAATCCTCGTGGTAATCCTGGAACATAAGGCATCATAGTTCTCATCGACTTGACAGTCTGAGGAGAAACAGTCTTCCACCATGAACACATCATCCGTGGTTCTCAGCCTCTCAAGGGCTCTCCAGTCCCTGTACTTAAATTCAGAGGTAGTGTCTTGTG
Organism: Lissotriton helveticus; assembly: GCF_964261635.1. Lineage (NCBI taxonomy): Eukaryota > Metazoa > Chordata > Amphibia > Caudata > Salamandridae > Lissotriton > Lissotriton helveticus. Next base: position 763,689,877 of record NC_136067.1, on the reverse strand, counting down.
CCTGCATTTTTACCCCGTTGCTATTAACATAGAATTTAAGAAGGAGATGATCAGTCCAGTCCATGGGCAAGATTTGACCCAGGTGTACAAGCTGAGGGACCGAAAAGATCAGATCAAGCCGGTGCCCTGCCCTATGAGTGGATTCCGTAACGTATTGGTGGAGACCCACATTTTCACAGGAATGAAGAAGGTTATGCAGCCCTGTATCTAGGGAGCCATTCGGCCACAGGTTAAAATCACCTAAAATAATCAGTTTACTATGGGAGATAGCCATATTGGTAAAGATATTAAGTAGCGATTGTTGTTGCTGGATACTAAAGGTCCCAGGTGGTCTGTAACAGATGATCACCGTAAAAACAGCCCCCATGTGACTGTTAATAGAAAGGCCAAGCAGCTCAGCCCCAACAACCGGGTCCACATCAATATTCTTAATGTGCCAAGACGCTCTGTAAATCACCCCCACCCCACCGCACCGTCCTTTAGGTCTGGGGAGGTGCAGGATTTTATATTCCTGCAGGCAGGCCCAACCCAGCGCAATTTCACAATCAAGGTGGGTCCAAGTCTCAGTGATAAACAGTGCATCTAACTGATGTGATTCCACCAATAATTGGATTTCCTCTGCACGTTTGGGCAGAGATCTAACATTAAGAAGCCCACAGGATAGGAACTCCCTGATCACAAAGTCTTTCAAAGGAAGGGCAGTATCTGCGAATGAGAGGTGACCCTTATGCGCGTACTCACCCAGATTAAATAAGATATCTCTGGAGTATAGTGGGGGGGCTGCAGCCGTGAGAGAGATACTTTGAGCATCATGACAGGCACTAGGCGCGACTTGGGCACGGACGGGCGCAGACGGGCTTGCCTCTGGCGCGCCTCCGGCGCACCCGCCTGCTGCGTGGACGGGAAAGTGAGTCCATTTTATCGTAAATGAGCCCCCAATCGGCCCAACACTAGAGCGCTGTCCTCGTCCTCATGAAAGATGGCGCCCGTAGTTTGTGCTGCGAGGGGTCGAGGGCGATGGACCAGAGAAGCCCCAAATCGGCTTCCTGATGCGCCGGTGATCCCCAGAGAGAGGCCCCACAGGTAGGGAAATACAGCAAGGGGGGGAGCAATTTAAAATTGGAAAGTGCAAATACAGCGATATTTTACATGTGAGGAATGATAAAATACGAAGCAGTTAAAATCGTGCTGGCAAAGTAATAAAATATTAAAACAAATTCACTTTTGGCCCTAAACTCCCGGCTTCCGCCTCAGGAGTGCTATTATGAATGGGGAACGAGGAGACAGCTGCTCTTTTATCGTGAATGAGCCCCTGATCGGCCCAACACTAGAGCGATGTCCTCGTCCTCATCAAAGATGGCGCCCGTAGTTTGTGCTGCGAGGGGTCGAGGGCGATGGACCAGAGAAGCCCCAAATCGGCTTCCTGATGCGCCGGTGATCCCCAGAGAGAGGACCCGCAGGTAGGGAAATACAGCAAGGGGGGGGGGGGCAATTTAAAATGGGAAAGTGCAAATACAGCGATATTTTACATGTGAGGAATGATAAAATACGAAGCAGGGGGCTTGTAAATATGCCAAGGAAACCAGTACACTATCTCTATACCAGCATTAATGTCAAACATTGCGCAAGGAGCTTGTAAATATGCCAATGAAACCATTACACTATCTCTATACCAGCATTAATGTCAAACATTGCGCAATGGGCTTGTAAATATGCCAATGAAACCATTACACTATCTCTATACCAGCATTAATGTCAAACATTGCGCAAGGGGCTTGTAAATATGCCAATGAAACCATTACACTATCTCTATACCAGCATTAATGTCAAACATTGCGCAAGGGACTTGTAAATATGGCTCTCTTTTTTTGTATATTCTATCTCAATTTATGCCATTAGAAAAACCCTTTAAGCATCTCTCACGGCATTTCATATTCTTGTCTGTGTGCCAATTTTATTACTCTGCATGCATTTTCTGCTTGCACCCATGTCAAACATTGCGCAAGGAGCTTGTAAATATGCCCCTCTTTATCTTATATTCCATCTCAATTGATGCCATTAGTGAAATCCTTTATGCATCTCGCACACCATTTCATATGGTTTTCTATCAGCTATTCCTATCACTCTCCATACATTCACTGCTTCCACCCATGTTAAAGGTTGCACAAGGCGCTTCTAAAAAAGGAGCATATTTACAAGTCCAATGAAACCATTACACTATCTCTATACCAGCATTGAATCCAAGCATAACAATTTTTTAAAAAGAAGTCTACCTTATAAACGAAAAAATACAATCTGTAAGCACACACAGCTAAAAAGGTAAAAATATAATTCCTTAATTCACACAGACACTCACTGTTTTTCTCTTTTTGAGCCGTGGTCCGCGCACGGTGCGCGGACCCCCCGATTTTTAAAAATTTTATTTTTATTTTTTTCAACCTTCGGGGTCCTTTACAGACACCATGACAAAACCTAGGGGGCTCAGGAATCTCTACCCTGCCTCCTTGTCAAATTACACTTCTGTTTACAACCACTATCATCTGCCACAAAAACAAGATGGCGGACAACACTTCCTCATTTCGACTGAATGGAATGTTGACAGACGTCCAACAGCCAATCAGAATTCCGCGCGCGCACACTACGGTCCGCGCACGTGCAAGGACAGTGCAAGGACGGTGCAAGCCCGTGAGCGCACCGTGTCCCGCCTATAGATATATCATTTGAAAAAAGTCTATTTTCTCAACAATTACTGAAGGGATTATGGGCGGATTTTGCGAATTGGCAATCCGCGAACTTGCGTATTTACGGATTCGCAATCCGCAAACTCTCGCGAATTTGCGGATTTTTAATTTTTTTTGTGTTCGCAAGGGTTTCTGCCAGTTTGCGAGGGTTGTGTACCAGTTCGCAATTGCGAACTTACTTGTCGGCTCGCAACGGCCGCGACTATGTTGTTTCTACATCTCGTTCATCATCACAGGTTCACAGCACCCTCTGTTTCACCAATGCCACCCTCTGGTACACCCATGCCACCCTCTGGTACATCACTGCCACCCTCTGGTTGGTTTATCACTGTAGATTATGGGGGTGAAAAAAAGCGAGCACACCTGCCCTACTTCAAATGACTTGAATTAATTTGGGGTTGATTAATGTGTCACTGAATTTAAACTTCCAGTCTGGCTGGCACCTGCTTCCTTATCTGTAATTTGCTTTCTGTTGCAGTGCAATTTTTTTTCACATGACCTTTGTGGCCTACTTGTAGCTATTCTCTGAGCCTGCTGTGAGGGTCAGAGCAGGGTCATAGAATAGTTGCAAGTAGGCAACTGAACTCTGAAGGGGCCCCTCAGGAAGCACTACAGGGAATGGTTACTAATGATAAGATTGAACTTTTGCACCTGCCGAGTGCTTTCAGTTTTGTCTGTAATTGCTTTCTGTTGCAGTGTAATTTTTTTAACAGGACCTTTGTTGTATACTTGTAGCTATTCTCTGGGCCTGCTATGAGGGTCAGAGCAGGGTCATAGAATAGTTGCAAGTAGGCAAATGAACTCTGAAGGGGCCCCTCAGGAAGCACTACAGGGAATGGTTACTAATGATAAGATCGAACTTTTGCACCTGCTGAGTGCTTTCAGTTTTGCAAAAATCCAAATATCCTGCAGCATCCACAAAAAGTAATCCTTCCAGGTCAAGATCCAAATCAAAGTGACCAGCACATGAAGAAAGCACTGGGAGGAGCCTGCTGGACAGGAACAGGAAGTTGGAGACTGTGGGGCACTTCCTTCCTCCCCCCCCCAAAATGGACTCCTTGCAAAGACAAAAATGCAGGCAAATGTCAACCTGAGGAGTTATTCTGATAAAAATCATAATTTTCAAGGTTTATGCTGCCTGCTGGTGGATTTCTTGTGCGAAATTGCAAATTTTGCAATCTCGCAATTGCGAGATTGTCGCTGCCCGCCGCATCTACGTGTTCGCAAGTGTTTACTCCCGCGAAATTGTATAGTATTCTAGTTGGCAAGTGCGACCAAGCAAAAAATCTGCTTCGCACGGATTTTATGAATTTTCGGCAAGTTCACGAGAGTTCGCGGATTGCGAATTTGCCGAAAATCCGCAAAATCCGCGAGCGGAACGGATTTTACGCTCATGCTTAATTTTCACCAAATATACAAAAGGCACTTCTGCATACCAGGCTCTACTATTTTGCCAAGTTTGCAGTAATTCCATTCAGCCGTTCGGGCTGTAGCTGTGTCTAAAGGTCCTATGGAAAATTGCATTGGACTCAATTTCACATTCAATTTTCTCATAAACTACTGGAGGGATTACACCAAACATACAAAAGGCACTGCTGCATACCAGTCCCTACCATTTTGCCAAATCTGGTGTAATTCCGTTCAGCCGTTCGAGCTGTATCCTTGTCAGAATGTCCCTATGGAAATTAACATGGGGAAAACACGTTTTGGGACCCCCCTTTTTTCTCGGCCCCCGCTTGACGAATCCGCCTGAAACTTTCAGGGAAGGAGCGGACCGCAGCGAGGCAAATTTAAGGAAAACTACAGGCAGATCCCTCAATCGGCTCTAAAGTAATTCCCAATAGAATGTTCGCAATTTCCTATGGTAACTAGGTCCTAACTATATATACCTACTGGCATATATATATGTTAACTTCCATAGGGCGGTCGGTCGCACTTTTAGCTCGAACGGCTGAATGGATTTTCACCAAACTTGGCAAAATTGTAGGGACTGGTAGCCCGATGTGCCTTTGCTATGTCTCAAGATATGTGTAATTTAGGTTCAAAAAAATTTATATATCTATAGCAGCTTACCGGTGAGCTTACCGGTACACTTACCTCTAGAGCGCGAGCTGCATTCTGATTGGCTGCCATTGTCTGTCAACACTCCAAAACAGAAACTGTTGGCAGCCATCTTGTGCCTTGGTAGACTGAGGCACAGGAAAGCAGAAAAACAAACGTGTAGAACTCAAAAAAGGGGCAGGGTAGAAGCACCCTGACCCCCTAGACCTGCTCAGGGGGTCCCACAAGGACCCCCAAGGCAAAAAAAAAAGTATTTTTAAAAAAAAAAATCGCGGGGTACGGGTCTTTGAGGCCTAGGGGGTCGGGGTGATTCTACTCTGGCCCCTTTGCGAGTTTCACACCTTTGCTTCACTGCTTTCTTGTGCCTTAGTTCTAAGAAGGCACAAGATGGCTGCCAACACTTCCTGGTTTTGAGTGTTGACAGACAGTGGCAGCCAATCAGCATGCCTTCCCGAGAAAGCTGCATGGTCATTGGCTGTCAACACTTCTAACCAGGAGGTGTTGGCATCTATCTTGTGCTAGTGTTGACAGACAGTGACAGCCAATCAGCATGCCTTCCCGAGAAAGCTGCATGCTCATTGGCTGTCAACACTTCTAACCAGGAAGTGTTGGCATCCATCTTGGGTCTTAATAGACTGAGGCACAAAAAAGCAGAAAAACAAACGTGTAGAACACAAAAAGGGGGCAGGATAGAAACACCCTGACCCCTTAGGGTGCTCAGGTGGTCCCACTAGGATATTAATATATTTAAACGTTATCCGCTAATAGAATTAGCATTTAAAAAACCTTTGAAATTCACTGAAAAACCATAGATTTCAGGCCATATATAGTTAGGAATTAGCATTTAAAAAAACCTTTGAAATTCACTGAAAAAACCATAGGTTTCAGGCCTTATATAGTTAGGAATTAGCATTTAAAAAACCTTGCAAATTCACTGAAAAAAATATAGGTTTCAGGCCTTATATAGTTAGGAATTAGCATTTAAAAAACCTTTGAAATTCACTGAGAAAACTATAGGTTTGACACCAGTTATAGTTAGCTGAACATTTTACTCATACACACACACACCCCACACACATACCCCCACATACACACACCCCACACCCACCCCTCCCACACACACCCCCCACACATACCTCACACAGCCACACCTCCACCCACACCCAAACACCCCACACACCCACACCCACACACACACCTTACACACCCACACCCCCACCTACACCCACATACCCCACACACCCCTACCCACACACACCTCACTCCCCCCCACACACACACACACACACACACCTCACAGACACACCCCACACATCCCCCACTCACACTTCACCCCTCCCCCACACACGCACACACCTCTGACACACACCTCACACACACACACACCACACATACCTCACACACACACACCCACACACACACCCACACACACACTCCTCTCACACAGACACACACACACACACACACACACATCCTACACACACACACCCCACACACATACCCCCCCACACACACCCCACACCCCCCCACACACACACACACCACACACACACACACACACTCATTTTTTTTTGAGGGGGTGCCCCACACACATACCCCCACACACACACCCCACACACACCCACCCCCCCACACACACACCCCACCATACCTCATACACCCACACCTCCACCCACACCCAAACACCCCACACACCCACACACACACCATAAATTCACTGAAAAAACCATAGGTTTTAGGCCTTATATAGTTAGGAATTAGCATTTAAAAAACCTTGCAAATACACTGAAAAAAACATAGGTTTCAGGCCTTATATAGTTAGGAATTAGGCACAAGAAAGCAGAAAAACAGACTTGTAGAACACAAAAAGGGGGCAGGGTAGAAACACCCTGACCCCCTAGGGCTGCTCAGGTGGTCCCACTAGGATATTAATATATTTAAACGTTTTCCGCTAATAGAATTAGCATTTAAAAAACCTTTGAAATTCACTGAAAAAACCATAGGTTTCAGGCCATATATAGTTAGGAATTAGCATTTAAAAAACCTTGGAAATTCACTGAAAAAACCCATAGGTTTCAGGTCATATATAGTTAGGTATTAGCATTTAAAAAAACATTGAAATTCACTCAAAAAACTATAAGTTTTAGTGGTGTTATAGTTAGCTGGACATTTTACTCATACAAAACCATTGAAATTGCTCCTATATAGTTAGTTGGACTAACTATATTTCGCGCACCCGCAATCCACTGCTGATGATGTCACATATTACATCATTCATGACATGGTCAGTGACATCACTGATGACATCACTGATGACATCTCAAATGACATCACTGATGACATTTGGCCCAGTTATCATAAATGCTCTGGGGAGGTGGCGGTCCCCGGAGCAGCATGGGGGGTTGGGATCCCCCACGCATTTCTTTAGGTATCCCCAGAGAGGTGGCGGTTCCCAGGGCTATGGGGGACTGCGTGCCCCTTGCATTTAATTTAATAAGAACGGGGGGTGGTGGTCCCTTGGGCTGTGGAGGCCCTTCACGGGCCCCTGCAAATGTATTTATAAGTGCCCCCGGGACCTGGCCCACCCGGAGGCTATTTGAATACAACACATGGGAGCCCGCACTTCAGTTTTGTTTATTATTTTATGTCTGGATTCGCGCACCTAGCGCAAATTCGGCCGATTTTAAAAAAAAAACATAAAATGCTTTTTTTGGACTTGGGGGTCCTTGTGGGACCCCCTGAGCAGGCCTAGGGGTTCTACCCTGCCCCTTTTCTTTGTTTTCACCTTTGTTTCACTGTTTTCTTGTGACTTGGTTCTACTGAGTCACAAGATGGCTGCCAACACTTCCTGGTTTGGAGAGTTGACAGCCAATTAGAATAAGTTTCAAGTTTCAAGTTTCAAGTTTTATTTATTATGATAAGGAACTCTTTCGAGGTCCACACAAAAACCAGAAAATACATACAAGAACAAATTCATAAAATGTCCTTTTAACACTAAACACAAATGAAAAAATAACATATTAATAAAGATCCAAGAAACATTTAAAGAAGCCATACAATTTAAAACAAAACATTTCATTAGGAGGGTTAATCAAGGCCATCTGAAATGACTGGGCAGAAAGAATATTAAGTTGTAAGCAAATTGGACGTAACCATCTGTGCCTGTAAGACATCAGGACCGGACAAACAAAAATGACATGATTTAAGTCCTGAACATGCTTTTGACAAAGATCACAGAGTGGGGAGGGACCATACCATCTGGCATAAAGAACTTTCAACGGAAGCAGGTTTTGTCTTATTAAGTACACTAAGCGACGAACGCCATGATTGATGTTCCAGTACATATAAGGTTGCGCTTTCCGCAAGAGGCATGATTCAATGACAGGAGTACAACCTTTTTTTAACAGACGGGAATCTCTGTCATGACAATACCCCAATTCCCATGAAGAAATCTTCAATATAGATTTTAATTGGAAAGAGGATAATGAAAATAAGGTTTCTTCATCCAATTTCAATTGAGCCACAGCAAATCTAAAAATGTTTACAATCAAAGAATGTTCATTTAGACTTCCTAACAATTCATTTTTTATAAGAAATCTCAGAGTATTAGGTTCACTTTTTACTATGCCTACTACCCAACGAATGGAGCCAGCCAAACCTTGGGCCCAGCTGCTACGCAGGCCAAGTTCCTGTCTCATAGAAACAGTCGAACTTGCTGAACTAACAGATAGTAAACTGCGCAAGATTTTCCCTTCCGTTGAAGATAAAAAACTCCATTGATTTTGCTCTATTAATTCTAAGCCATATAACAGGGAGGCAGGGACTTTTGCTCTAAAAACATCTAAGAGAATTGAGAAATGCCTTCTACCTGTAGCTTTATACAAGGCTACTAAACTCTTTCCCTGAGAAATAGCCTTTCGGGAGTTATTATCTATATGGGCTTTGTCACTTAGATTAGCTGTGACAATTTTACCAAGGAAGGTATAAGATTTCACAGTTTCCAATTTTTGCTCCCCCACAGACCAAGGAAAATTCAAAAATTTAGGTTTCTTCCTGCCAGAGAAACACATCACTTTGCTTTTTGCCGCATTTATCAATAGGTAATGGTTTTCGGCATATTCAGACAGTGCCTGCAAGCGGTTATTTAAACCCTTCGGGGTAAGGTCCAGAATCAGGATGTCATCTGCATACATAAGGCATGCAATTGGAACCCCCCCCAAGGACGGGGCAATACCAGCGCACGCTGAAAGGGCAACAGGTAAATCGACTGTATAGAGGGAAAACAGCAAGGGGGCCAAAAGGCAACCTTGCTTTAACCCATTAGAGGTAAAAATTAATTTAGATAAGTCGCGTTCACCTCCCAATAGAACTCTGCACCAAGTATCTGAATAGAGTGCACGAATTAACTTAATTAAATATAAGGGCATACCCAAATCAGATAACTTTCTCCACAATAATATCCTATCCACTTTATCAAAAGCGGTGGAGAAATCAATAAAAGCCCCATAAACCTGCCCACCACGAACTTTAACATATTTTTCTGTGAGGACTTGTAAAGCCGACAGGTTATCTAGAGTTCCATGATTCTGTCTGAAACCTGTTTGTTCAATAGGTAGAATTTTAAAATCAGTTACCCATTGATTCATTAAAATAAGAATACATTTTGCGAAAACTTTACCTATGGCATCAAGCAAAGCGATTTGACGATAATTTTGAGGAAGATCTCTTGCCCCCTTTTTATATAAGGGGACAATGATACTTCCTTTCCAGGAGGGGGGGACTGTTCCACTAAAAAAACAAAATTTAAAAACTGGAAATAGGATCTTGCTCCAGAGTTCACTCTGTTGTTTTAATACTGAGATAGGAACTTTATCTGGCCCCATCGCACCTGAGGAACGCATGTTCATGATAGCAAATTCAATTTCCTTTTCAGAGGGACAATCAAATACACATGAAACATCATTGGAATCCACCATTTGTACTTGCACATTATTATTACTATACAGTTTCTCAATGTATTGGACCCAAATCTGTTCCTCAATGGGAATCGGAGTGGCACAGGCTCTGGACCCACAGCCCTTGCCAATTAAAGACCAAAACATTTTTGCTTGACCGTTATAGGAAGCTTCCCTCAATTGTATCCAGAGGGAGTCTTCCTTATCACGTTTTAAACGGGCCTTAAGCCTAACTCTCCTTCTTTTTAGAATAGACAATTTATGCTTGGCTTCATAAGAAAAAGATAAATATTGCCCCCTTATTACTTTATTAATTTCTATATTTAAAGCCCGCAAAGAAGGGGGGACTGCAAGCGATTTTTTCACCCCAGGTTTTTTCTTTGCTATTGCATTTACCAAATCTAAAAAATTAGCAAAACTTGACAGCTCTCTTCCTTCCCAGAGAGATAAACTCTTGACAGTTTGATTCAAAAGGGGCAACAGACTTTCAAAACAGCGAAAATTCCAGAAACATTTCCCACAATTTGAGTCGAAATTCACCAGATCCCCCTCCATGCTCCAAGAGTCAACTTTCGGAAGACTGACGGAGACTGTAAGCAACAACGCATTATGATCACTAAGATTAGACTCAATGACCTCCATATTTTTCAACTTGGAAAATAGAGCATAATCAGACATGACATAGTCAATGATTGAATTTCCCTTATATGATTTATGCGTACAAGCTGCCGGGGTGTCAGACGGAAGCCTCCCATTCACTATTAAACAGTCGGCTTTATATAGACCTTCTAGAACAAGTTTACCCCTTTTGTTAGTTTTAACTTTGACAGGGAACTGGGCCGATGGGATATTCAAAGATTCTTCCCTAAGTTTATTTCTGAATAAAGCTAGCCCACAATTGGAAATATTACAGTTAAAATCACCAAACATTAATACATAAGGAGGCGAAATAACATCCATCGCAGCATTTAAGAAGGAAAATAGCGTTTTGAGACCATCATTATAGCAGCAATTTGGGGGGATATAGATGTTTAATATTATCAACGATCTTTTAGGGCAGTCCTCAAAAACATCTTTTAAGGTTATTGCTTGAAACAAATTCCCTGGATCGAGATAATGAGAATAATTCCATTTTATTCTATTTGTTAACATACATGCTATTCCTCCCTTTGCATGACCTCTTCTAGAGGAGATTGCACTCTTTTCTAAAACAAAAAAATCCTTTTCTAACGCTATTCTACCTTCCACCCATGTTTCTTGTAAACAGATTATATCCACCTTATGTGAATACAAAAAGTCTAATTTCTCCTTACAATCTTTAAAACCTGCTGAGTTCCACGAAATAATCTTCAGCTCTTTGTTAAAAATTTAAATGCGGTTTAAGGCCGGAAGAAGCTTTACTTGCTAAAACTCCCGGGAGCCAACTCCATTTAGATTCATCATCCTTCAACATTTGTTTCAAAGGGGGATTTTTATACAACACTTGCCTTTCATTCCTGGACACACATATTTTTAAATCCTCTGAACCAGAGCTAGACCACTCCGTCAACTTCAAACCCAAATGGGGCGAGGATGACAAATTGGGGAATGCCTGAGAATTACGTTTTTCCCCAAAATATGGAATAACATTTATTCCTCTAATTTGCAATTCTGCAGCCCACTGTAGAATAAGATTTAACACTACTTTAGAATGAAATTTCACCCTTGTCGATCTCCCTAACAAAGAGTTAAGAAGGAATACTACGTCCAAATCAGACGTTTGAATTAATTTTAAACCTTCAATTTCTTTGAAACAACTAAGTAGGGCAGATCTATTTAAAATTAAATCAGTATCAAATAAGGGCAAAAAATCAAGAAAAAAAGTATCTACAGTTATTTTTTCTTTGATAGGACTAACTACAGTTGGGGGTGCCTCAGAGAGAGGACGTACTAGTGGATTAAAAGAGGGGCGACAAGAATTATCAGAGGAGGAAGTGACCTTAGGAACATCTTGATAAGGTACTGCGGATGGGTTAAGACAGGAGGGGAAAGGATTAACAACGGGTGAAGTAACCCTATTGAGAAAAGGATTAGTAGGATTTATAGGACCTAGACCCGTGGAAGTGGACTCCACTTTAGGGGAGGCAATCAACGCTTCTACGGGAACAGGCAAGTGAACAACCTCAGGGGAATGTTCTAAAATTGGTTCCACACTTTTGTCAAATAAGAGTTTTCTCTGTCTTTTTTTAGATATTCTTCGAATGGGTTTTCTCTTCTTTATTTTAATCTTTTTATGTTTTAAAGGGATCGATTCATTAACCATTCCTGTATTTGCCATACAAATCTCCTCATTTTTAGACTGAATGGAAAATATTGGAAAGAGAGAGGGAGTATCAATTTTATGGACGACAGGAGACGTGGATACTACCTCTATTTCATCACTAATAGAAGCTATACAATTAATACCAGCCGAAGCCGCTTTGCGGATCAATAGATCAGCCGGGAATGCTACTGAATTCGTAGCTTTTTGGCTGTCCTTGAGGAAAGAAGGGCGAGCGGGATCCTGGTCTGCTTGATCGCTAGGAGGACTTTTTTTGGAGATCTCCATCAAGTTGATAAACATAGAAGGGCAATCAGACACCGGGCCATTCTTATTTTGCAAAAGCACTTTTAAGATTTGATTTACCGTATCAAAAATACATTCAGAACCTCCAACAAATTTTTCCAGTAGACTCAGAATCGAAGTGAGTATAGATTCCAAAGAAAACAGAGATTTGGAAATTAACCTCCCTTCAGCATTTGGTGACCCCTCCGCTACATTGTTCAGAATAGGACCAGAACAAGAAGAAAAATTTAATTCAGCTGGTGAAAAATCCAATTTGTTAGAGGGTGTGCTACTTAAGGGACCCGTACTTGAAATGGTTATAACTTCATTAGAATTTAGAATAGCCCTGGCTTTCCCCTGAAGAGATATCAACCGATTCTTGTGAGCTGTTAGATCAATGTCAGGTAATGTAAAATCACTGTCTGGGATCGGCAAATTAACTGGCAAAACTGGCAAAGAGTCAGTAATTACTATGGCATTGGGGGCTTCCACAGGAGACTCTTGGGGAACATTAATATTATCCGAATTCATAACCTTACCACCCGCAGACTCATGAGGACAAATTAAGCCTGGTTGAAATCCATTTGTCATCAAGCATGAACCCCTTAATATTTCGGGACTGAGAGGTAATAACAGAGATTGACTAGGAATCAAACTCAGGCAGGGTGGAACGATACTAACCGTATTGGCCGCTTCCAGAGCATTGTAGTCAGAACCCTCACTCGGGGTTTGCAACTCAGGTGACTTATCTTTTCCTTTATCCCACAAGTTAAAGAGCTGACACTGGCCTTTTAATTGCATGGCGGATGTAATTTTATTACGTAAGGGGTTAGATTTCGTTTTAGACCCAGATTTCCCTACTAGGACGCGACCAGAACGTAATTTTTTGGCCGTCATAAGCCAAGTGTAGTGAAGGGAGAACAAAAAATAACACTCCCCAAAAAGGAATATTAGCCTGCAAAATAAATTACCAAACAGGAATATAACAAAAACAAAAATCAAGGGAGAGGGCCCAGCCCAGCCTACTGCAGCCTCTGACGGCCTCAGACGGTCCCGCCCTTGTCCCGGGCTTCTCCCGGCGCGCTCCCGCACGCTCCCGCGTAGCGGTACCAAATGAAAGATATTTAGCTGCGCTGAGGTGTGGGAGGAGCCAGCAGGGAGAGCGGGTCAGCTGGTGAAGAAGCCCAGGGTAAGGCGCTCCTGGGACTGGAAGTCCTGCGCCTCCCCTCGCTCGCAGCCCTGCTTTCCCCAACACCTCAGAAGCTCAAGCGCCAGAGATTCCAAAGCGCTATGCCGGGAAGTGCAGGCGAAACGGGACCCGCGAAGCGGGTTCCGCGAGTAGTGAAGGCTAAAACCAATTTAAAACAGAGCAGCAAACAGGAAGAGCGAGTCCTTGGTGCTCGCAGTCCAAAACGCCTTCAATGAATGTAAAATCAGCAGGTGAGCAATCAACCAAGGCAACAGACGAGCAGGCTTTAGCTGCGCTGAGGTGTGGGAGGAGCCAGCAGGGAGAGCGGGTCAGCTGGTGAAGAAGCCGAGGGTAAGGCGCTCCTGGGACTGGAAGTCCTGCGCCTCCCCTCGCTCGCAGCCCTGCTTTCCCCAACACCTCAGAAGCTCAAGCGCCAGAGATTCCAAAGCGCTATGCCGGGAAGTGCAGGCGAAGCGGGACCCGCGAAGCGGGTTCCGCGAGTAGTGAAGGCTAAAACCAATTTAAAACAGAGCAGCAAACAGGAAGAGCGAGTCCTTGGTGCTCGCAGTCCAAAACGCCTTCAATGAATGTAAAATCAGCAGGTGAGCAATCAACCAAGGCAACAGACGAGCAGGCTTTAGCTGCGCTGAGGTGTGGGAGGAGCCAGCAGGGAGAGCGGGTCAGCTGGTGAAGAAGCCGAGGGTAAGGCGCTCCTGGGACTGGAAGTCCTGCGCCTCCCCTCGCTCGCAGCCCTGCTTTCCCCAACACCTCAGAAGCTCAAGCGCCAGAGATTCCAAAGCGCTATGCCGGGAAGTGCAGGCGAAGCGGGACCCGCGAAGCGGGTTCCGCGAGTAGTGAAGGCTAAAACCAATTTAAAACAGAGCAGCAAACAGGAAGAGCGAGTCCTTGGTGCTCGCAGTCCAAAACGCCTTCAATGAATGTAAAATCAGCAGGTGAGCAATCAACCAAGGCAACAGACGAGCAGGCTTTAGCTGCGCTGAGGTGTGGGAGGAGCCAGCAGGGAGAGCGGGTCAGCTGGTGAAGAAGCCGAGGGTAAGGCGCTCCTGGGACTGGAAGTCCTGCGCCTCCCCTCGCTCGCAGCCCTGCTTTCCCCAACACCTCAGAAGCTCAAGCGCCAGAGATTCCAAAGCGCTATGCCGGGAAGTGCAGGCGAAGCGGGACCCGCGAAGCGGGTTCCGCGAGTAGTGAAGGCTAAAACCAATTTAAAACAGAGCAGCAAACAGGAAGAGCGAGTCCTTGGTGCTCGCAGTCCAAAACGCCTTCAATGAATGTAAAATCAGCAGGTGAGCAATCAACCAAGGCAACAGACGAGCAGGCTTTAGCTGCGCTGAGGTGTGGGAGGAGCCAGCAGGGAGAGCGGGTCAGCTGGTGAAGAAGCCGAGGGTAAGGCGCTCCTGGGACAGGAAGTCCTGCGCCTCCCCTCGCTCGCAGCCCTGCTTTCCCCAACACCTCAGAAGCTCAAGCGCCAGAGATTCCAAAGCGCTATGCCGGGAAGTGCAGGCGAAGCGGGACCCGCGAAGCGGGTTCCGCGAGTAGTGAAGGCTAAAACCAATTTAAAACAGAGCAGCAAACAGGAAGAGCGAGTCCTTGGTGCTCGCAGTCCAAAACGCCTTCAATGAATGTAAAATCAGCAGGTAAGCAATCAACCAAGGCAACAGACGAGCAGGCTTTAGCTGCGCTGAGGTGTGGGAGGAGCCAGCAGGGAGAGCGGGTCAGCTGGTGAAGAAGCCGAGGGTAAGGCGCTCCTGGGACTGGAAGTCCTGCGCCTCCCCTCGCTCGCAGCCCTGCTTTCCCCAACACCTCAGAAGCTCAAGCGCCAGAGATTCCAAAGCGCTATGCCGGGAAGTGCAGGCGAAGCGGGACCCGCGAAGCGGGTTCCGCGAGTAGTGAAGGCTAAAACCAATTTAAAACAGAGCAGCAAACAGGAAGAGCGAGTCCTTGGTGCTCGCAGTCCAAAACGCCTTCAATGAATGTAAAATCAGCAGGTGAGCAATCCAATTAGAATAAAGCTTGTGGTCGGAAGGGGTCGCCACTCCACCGCGGCCATAGATATCGAAACTTTATTTTTGAATTTCTCAGCAACTACTGAATGGATTTACCCCATTTAAAAAAAAAACTTGCTTTCTAAACCAAGCACTACCTTTTTGCCAAATTTGGGGTAATTCTGTTCAGCAGTTCTGGCTGTAGCCGGTCTCAAAATTTGCTATGGAAATTTACATTGAGAAAACTCATTTTGGGACCCCTCTTTTTCCCCATATATATATATATATATATATATATATATATATATATATATATATATTACCTACTGGCGGTCGCCAGTAGGTAGTTATAGTTAGGACCTAGTTTCCATAGGAAATCCACAACATTCTATTTGGAATAACTTTGGCGCTGCTGGACGAATCTTCGTGACCTTCTCCAAAACATTTGGCCTGCTCGGTTCCCCTCCTTCCCTGAAAGTTTGGGGGTGATTCGCCAAGCGTGGGCGGAGAAAAAACTGGGGTCCCAAAACGTGTTTTCCCCATGCAATTTTTCATAGGGACCTTTAGCCAGGGCTACAGCCCGAACGGCTGAACGGAATTACACGAAATTTGGCAGAGAGGTAGAGTTCTGCGCTTTTTGTTAAATGGTGTAAATCCACTCAGTAGTTTCTCAGAAAATTGCAAGTAAAATCATAGCGATATCTAGAGGCGGAGTTCAGCACGCGTACTGAAATCTGTTCAATTACGAGCGCGAGCTGCATGCTGATTGGCTGTGAACTGTCTGTCAACAGTCGAAACCAGGAAGTGTTGGCAGCCATCTTGTGCCTCGCTAGAACCGAGTCACAAGAATACAGTAAAACAAAGTTGAGAAATAAGGGAAGGGGGTAGGGTAGAGACATTCTGACCCTCTAGGCTTGCTCAGGGGGTCGTACATGGATGTTTAGGCTTTATTTTTTAAAGAAAAATCATGGCGTACGCGTATGGAAATACGTACCATTACGAGCAGGAGCTGAATGCTGATTGTCTGTTTATACTCCAAACCAGGCAGTGTTGGCAGCCATGTTGTTTGTCGGGAGAGCAGAGTCAGAAGAAAACAGTAAAACAAAGTTGAAAAATAAGGAAACGGGGCAGGGTAGAAACATTCTGAGCTTATAGTCTTGGTCAGGGGGTGGTACATGGATCTTTAGGCTCAATTTTTATTTTTTTTAAACAAAAAATGGCGGGGCACCCCTCGGGTCTTAAAAAAATATATATATGCTTTGAGCTCTCTCTCTCTCTCTCTCCCCATACACGTCGTGGGGAACGTGATATGTAAAAAGACCTTCCAGCTCCAGGTACCTGCATTGTCTGGAGTTTTTTAGTAATGTTGGGAGGGTGGGCTTGACAATACGTCCTTGTAATTTCCCATAGAAGCCTTTGTTCTGGTGTTAACATGGGCTTCTATGGGAAATAACAAGGTCGTATTATAAAGCTCATTATCACCGTTTTATTGGCAGTTTCCTGCCAATTAAACGGCGATAATTTTAATACCGGTCCTTGATAATATGCACCTAAGTTTACTGCAAAAAAAAGAGCAATGGGCCATATTATCAACAAAAGGCGATACATTATCGTCGCTTTTATTGGCAGGGAACTGCCGATAAAGCGGCGATAATGGGCTTGATAATATGCCCTTGTGAATAATCATAGCAGCCCAGGTTAACATCAGAACTTGGGCTGCTATGGGAATTTACAAGGGCCTATTATCTAGCCCATTATCGCCGCTTTATCGGCAGTTTCCTGTCGATAAAAGCGGCGATAATGTATCGCCTTTTGTTGATGATATGCTTGTTCATTTCTATGATAGTATGTAAAGCATTCCTTTTTTGTTGGTGTAGCAAGGGTATTCTCTTCGCATGCTCAGTGTCGTTTCGAAGCCCACGTTTTCTTTTTCTTCAAATTCAACAAGCAAACCTTTCATTATATCAGTTAGTAAATCTGTCGCTTTCTTTTTCCGGTTCGTGTGTGTCATCCGCTGCTGTACTTTTGTACAGTATTAATAGTCATATTCTATGGGAAATAACAAGGCCGTATTATGAAGCTCATTATCGCCGTTTTATCGGCAGTTTCCTGCCAATAAAAAGGCGATAATTTTAACACCGGTCTTTGATAATATGCACATAACTTTACTGGTCAAAAGAAGAGCAATGAGCCATATTATCAACAAAAAGAGATACATTAACGTCGCTTTTATCGGCAGGAAACTGCCAATAAAGAGGCGACAATGGGCTTGATAATATGCCCTTGTGAAAAACCATAGGAGCCCAGGTTAACACCAGAACCTGGGCTGCTATGGGAAGTTACAAGGGCCTATTATCAAGCACATTATTGCCGCTTTATCTGTAGTTTCCCGTCGATAAAAGCGGCGATAATGTATCGCCTTTTGTTGATAATATGCTCCTTAATTTCTATGATAGTATGAAAAGCTTTCCTTTTTTTTGGTGTAGCAGTTGTACTGTCTTTGCATGCTCAGCATCGTTTCGAAGCCCACGTTTTCTTTTTCTTCAAGTTTAACTAGCAAACCTTTCTTTATATCAGTTAGTAAATCTGTTGCTTTCTTTTCCCGTTTCGTGTGTCATCCGCTGCTTTACTTTTGTACAGTATTAATAGTCATATTTTTTATATATTTATTTGAAAGGTAGTGCAGAGGAGCCAAACATTGATTACATACTTCGTCCACTGCCATTTTAGTAGAACTCAGTAGTTTTCAATCCTAGTCTTGACTATCTTTCTATAGTATTTCAATATTATTTTTATTGTGGGCCGTCATACCCCTCCCTCACAAAATAAAAAAAGTATGTAGTTTTTTTTATTAACTTTTATTAAACAATAAATATGAATGAAACTCAATTAAAACTATATTAGAACTGGAAAATAACTTAAACAATGTTATAAACAAATTGTGAAATGGATTCCAAAAGGTGCCTGATTGTTAATCTGCAAAAGAAAAAATAAAATTAGAGTTATGTAGATGTGAGCAAATGAGCTGAAGCATTACGGGGCATATTATCAAGAATGGCGATAAAATTATCGCTGTTTCAGCGGTAGGAAACTGCAGGTAAAGCGGCAATAATGGGCTTGATAATATGCTGTTGTGAATTCCCATAGCAGTGCAGGTTCTGCTGTTAACCTGGGCTACTATGGGAAAAAAGATATATTGGGACTGGGTAACCATCAAACTCATTTGCTATCCCCGCCATTGCAATTCAACCGCTGCATTTCTACGAATTAAAGACGTTGTAGCACTTGAGCCCTACCTGGACTTAATCTCCATTCCCCTGGATAGGGCCCTCTATTTTAAACTCAGAGTGGGCACCTTACCTCTGGCTGACTTGGTGTCTAGGTGGAGATCCCCAACGGCTCAGCCCTCAGCTTTCTGTGCGGTGTGTCTTACAAGGGTTGAGACAGTGGCACACTTCCTTTTTGAATGTCCCGGCTACCGTGCCCCAAGGAAGCGCTGGCTGGTACCTCTATGCAGGCTCCTTGGCACTAGACAACATTTGGTGGCTCTCCGCATTTTATTAACTGATACTTCCCCTTTTATTGTCTGCGCTGTCTCCAAATTCCTAAAATGGGCTTGGATGATTCGAGCAAAAAGGCTTTCCATCTCAATTTAATCTTATTTTAATTATTTATTGTATTTTTATCTGACTGTTTTATGAAATTATAACTGTATGTCATTTTTTTAATTCTTGAAATTGCATTTTGTAATGTATTGCTTTTAAGATATTTACGTATCGAAATAAAGCCTTTTTCACAGTCACAGTCACTATGGGAATTTACAAGGACATATTATCAAGCTCATTATCGCCGCTTTAGCTGCAGTTTCTTGCCACTGAAACGGCGATCATTTTATCGCCGTTCTTGATACTATGCCCCTACAAGTTTTGGTAACTGTACGATTTTACGTGTGCAGTGTGACTTGTACATTCCAGTTCTGTTATAGTGCTGCGTTCAAGTGGTGTCTATGTGGAAGTGCCTAGTGCGTTACTGACGCCCGGTATGGCGACTTATTTCTAATGCATTCCTGTGAAGGCTTTGTAGATCTAGGCCTTTGTGCTTACCGTTGTATAAACCTTGCGGGTGAATATTTCAGGCAGTTGGTGTCACAACTTATTCTGAACAATTCTTCTACATGTCAACACGTCGAAGACAGCAGTGTCTAAGTTTAAGAGTGAAAGAGAAATGATGTTACAGAGAGTGAGAGAGAGAGAAAACATTAAAACTCTGGGCCATAAATGAAGCCTGGGCGACAAAATTATCGCCACTTTATCGGCAGGAAAGTGGCGCTAAAGTGGCGATAATGGATTTGATAATATGCTCTATGGAATTCCAATTGAAGCTCATGTTAGATGTCCTTCACATCTAACATGAGCTTCGATTGGAATTCCATAGAGCATATTATCAAACCTACTATATAGTTTGCTGCCTATAAAGTGGCGATAATTTTGTTGCCAAGGTTTGATAATATGGTCCTCTCTCCTTTCATAAATAAAAGTTACACTACAGTTTTAAGAGTGCAGTGCACCCGGTATATTTCAGTTGTTATAGTGCCGCGTTCAAATGGTGTCTATATATGGAAGTGCCTACTGCGTTACTGATGCCCGTTATGGCGACTTATTTCTAATGCATTCCTATGAAGGCTTTGTAGATCTAGGCTGCTGTGCTTACCTTGTATAAAGAGTGCGGCCACCGGAGTTCACTACTCCACTTGAACTCTGCTTCTATACGTCAAAGTATATTCAATAAGTTGCAGACAATTCCATTGCTGTTGCTCGATAGGCCGTAGTTGCTTCTGAATGATGTTTGCTGAAGGAAACAAAAGGACATTTTGATTAGTCATCGTAAACGGAGTTGCGTAACTACTATCAAAAGGGAATTTTAATGTGGGTTCTTAATATTCAGTAGTTAAGACTGTTGCAGCTCCAACAAACAAAGGAAGATCAATAAGTTAATAGAGTCCTGGGACGGCCTCGTAACGCAGGAAAAGAAATACTATCATGGACACAGAATTAATAATAATAGAGGCCTAAGCACGTGGCGTAGTACAGAAATACGACACAGAAATGTATGCACGCACAATTTTTAAGATTAGAGGTGTATAGGACCTCGTGACTTATAAAGAAATATTTCAATTATGTAAGTACAACTTAAAACCATTGAGGGGTAGGAAAGCCATATGAAGGATAAAAAAATAGTATTATGCATATACAATTTACAGTGGAGGCTGATGTTGTGACGTCTTCTCTTACATTTGTTTTTGTCGTCTTTTGTCGTGTCTTGAAAGGCTGTGGTTTTGCTGAGTCTGGGGTGTTTTCGACAGTCTGTGTGTCATAGCAGCAGAGGCAGGCAAAAGAGAGCGTGCTCAAGTGAGTGCCTGCATTATATGGGAACCGCGGGGGCTGACCAAACCAAGCCCAGGGCCGTCATTGGTAGCGTTTTCGCAGTCTGCAAGAATGACGGCTCTGGTGGACATCCCATTGGCTAATGTATTGGTTTCCAGGCTAAATGATAGCAAGCATGCTTGGTGGTGGCATGTGTTTAGTGTGGGCGGGCGTGCACCGCGCATGTGCAAGTATGAGTGTGTGCACTAAAAATTAACAACAGAGAGAGATGGGGGCGGTGTTATAATATACGCAGAGGCAGGCCCAGAACCGGATCTGCAATGAGTCAGCACTTCTAATCATTCTCCTTAGCGCGACCTGAGCTCTGATTTTTCACTGAGAGGGTGATCGCACCATAGTTTGTACTGCTTATCATACTCAGCTTGTACCCGAGCATACAGTACGAATATGCTTTGACGTTACGCATCGCATTAAAGCTTCGGTGTGACGTCATGTACGGCGTTCTGTATGCAAAAGGGGGCAATGTTTCTACTTGGTTTAAAACATGTATGTATTTAATGTACATACTAAGGGCAGACATTTGGCATAACCATGAATTTTTTGTAATACTTGTAATAATCATATATAGCTTTTAAAAAGAATTACACAAATCGCGGTAGAACATCATGCATACTCGTATTGAAAGAGTTGCGCAAGCGCATCATAAGCGTACGCAAAGCCATGTGACTTAAAAAGTAGAGATTTGATTGGTTCATAACTTTTCCTATTGCGACTGTTGAAAGTTCCGTCCCAATGATTCGACTTTGACTTTCTAAGAAGAAGCATTTGTTCTGAGAATCTTATCAAATAGAAGGAAGATCACAATAATAAGAGCAATGGAGTCATCTTCCAGC
Source organism: Lissotriton helveticus (assembly GCF_964261635.1). Classification (NCBI taxonomy): domain Eukaryota; kingdom Metazoa; phylum Chordata; class Amphibia; order Caudata; family Salamandridae; genus Lissotriton; species Lissotriton helveticus. Next base: position 763,668,067 of record NC_136067.1, on the reverse strand, counting down.
AGTTCTTGAGAGGGAGATTTCATTCCAGAAGGACCTCCAAAGAAGAGGAAAGAAGCTCTAATTTGGAAGTTTTTCACTTTTCCAGAAGGTCAAAAAAAGGTTAATACTCCAAAAGTAACTTGTAAAATGTGCAAAACAACACTTTCAAGGGGTGATCCATGTAAAAAATACTCCTTTGGCACAGCAAATATGGTGCGACACATGAAGAATTTGCATCCCAAGAACTTTGCTCGAGCTGCAAGACGGAGGTTGCACGAGAAACCACCTGCTGCTACACCAAGCACATCAACTGCGGCAGCAGCATTTTCAGCAAGCAGTCCACACCCCAATATTGATTCTGACTTTGCTAAAGTTAAAATTCTATGCATTTATTGTGATAAACTTTTGTGTTATGGGGAACAGTCTATAGACTTGATGACACACAGGATGCAGGATCATTGCTGTCCTCGACGTTAGTTGTTCTTTTTTTCATTCTTTTGTTCCGCTTGGAATTTGTTGAGAAAACACAAAAAAAATACAAAACAAAAAAAACAGTTCTTTTTAGAACTACCTTCACTGGTCAAAGAAAGAACTATATTTCTATGTTAGTGTGTAAAAGTTTGTCAGAATTAATGTGTAGTTAATAAATGAATGAATGAATATGTTACTAGTGTATGGAGAATGTGAAAGTGCAGAACTATAAGGAACTGCTACAGCATAAATATATAAGGTGTTTATCTATAGTATACTGTAGTATGTCCGAAGCACTTGAATGTATCATATGTACATAGATATGTTACAAGTCTATGTTTCAATTTGCGCTGCTGGTGAAAGTGCCTGGGTGAATTTGTATGTCCTTTGCAGACTCACTGGAATACAAACAAATCCAGCCATACACTTGGTTTACCTTGACGCATGGCGCAAGGAGGGCGATCACTATGCTTTGATTGGGCATCCTACCTGTATTAGCATTTACATCGAGATGGCTACCTGGAGGATCATCAAAATGTACACTGTGCGAAGGGGGGGTTCAGAATGTTGAGCACTTATTATTTGTATGTCCTAATCCTAAAGTAACCATAGCTCGTGCAAGATATATAGACCCAATTTATCGCTCATGCAGAATAACAACGGTGAGAGAACTTTTGATATTGTGTAAGCAGCCCCCGTATGAATTTGTATGCTATAATTTTTATAAATTTTTAAAGTCTTTTCTTCTTCTATATTAATATACAATCTTGAAATTTGTAAATATTGAATGTGCAAATATGTATACTTTGTGGTCCTCTGTCGAGTACCAATACAAATAAACTTTTTGACTTTTGACTTTGACTTTTGTATGTCCTGGGGGTGGATTTACAATCCCCTTGTGCCTCTTTTACACAGCCGTTGTGTCACTTTTGTGACAAAGCAGTGGTGCAAAAGATGTGCCATGGTGTGTGGTATTAACAATGTGATGCATCTGGAGGGTGTATTACATTGTAAAGCGCTGCGCCAGAAGAGGGTTTCTTGTGCAGAAGGGGGTGCAGCAAGGCCTCCTAAAAGTGACTGAGTGAAATGTATAATATTTTATTCAGTGACTTTTGAGCTTATGCTGCGTCAAAAACCTTGCACATGCTTGAAGCAGGTGTATGGATTGATACAGCATTGTGAGCATAGGGCCCCAAGAGAATTGCTGGAGCTGTGTTATACTTGCAACCGACGTCAAGCAATAATTCATCCAAAAATTACTTTGCAATTTAGTTTTGTTATTATTTTATAATAAGAATATGAAATATAATCTAAAAAATTAAATAAATATGAATATTTATATTAAAAATATAAGAAATTAGTATAAAAAGAAAGACATAATAATTAATACATTTATAAATTATCATTTACAAAACAATGAAATTCACTGAAAAAACCATTGGTTTCACACACCTTATAGTTAGGAATCAGCATTTAAAAAAACATGCACATTCATTGAAAAAAAACATAGGTTTCACACGTTAGCTGAACATTTCTCTCATAGAAAACCTTTGAAATTACTCATGACATCACTGATGACATCTCAAATGAAATCCCTGATGACATCAACCTTGTGGCAGACCTCCTCTTATTGTAATATAACCTTTAATACACACGATCAAAAATATGAACTAAAATTTTCAAAAAAATGGAAATACCAATTCCAGTTAGAACAACCTATTGAGTAAACCCAAAATCTACATACACATCCACTCATTCACCAAAAGTTCTATATAGTCACTCATACATGTACTCACTCATCATATGTACTCTTACACCTATATATCCTGTTATGCACCAACACTCATCTATAGAGTTACTCACACACATACTCACACATGCAAATAAACTATCAAATATCCATTTACTTGCATATACAGCTATATACCCACCACTACACTAACTTCTACAGAATCGTAGAAATACTTACTCTCTTAAACAATCACTTATAGTAACACATACTTATTTATACAGGAAGTTCTAGAATCTGTCGCTCCCAGATATACTCACTTATATATATCAATACTCAGATATACTAGTTTAAAACATATGTAGTTACTCATAAAGATACTATTGAGACAGTCATTCACTCACTAACACACCCATACACACAGTCATTCACCCATACCGTCCTGCACACATACTGTCTTCAAAACACATAAAAGCAATGAGTCAGTCATTCATGCATCTGTGCGCTAAGTAATACTCCCCACCGAACCATACAAACACTCTTTTCGGTACTCAAAACACCAACTAATAACCCATATACACACTCATGTAGCTACTCACCAACCCATGCAGCCACTTATATACAAAGTGAGACACTGATACAGATATTTAAATATTTAAAGATTACTCGCTAGTACACATATTCAGTACCATATACTTAATAAGTCAGTTATACAATCAATTTTACAAAAAAACATCCATTTAGACACTTATTTACCCATTTATTCTTCCATCGATCTTTAAATATACATATACAAAAAAATATATATTTTTCAGAAAGACACACAATCACTGGATGATGTCATCAGTGATTGTCATCAGGGATGTCACTTGAGATGTTATCAGTGATGTCATGAGTGATGTCACTGACCATGTCATGAGTGATGTAATATGTGACGTCATCAGCAGTGCATTGCGGGCATGCAAGTTATAGTTAGCTAAGCTAACTATAACGGAGGAATTTCAAAGGTTTTGTATGAGAGAAATGTTCAGGTAACTATAACGTGTGAAACCTATGGTTTTTTCAATGAATTTGCATGTTTTTTTAAATGCTAATTCCTAACTAGAACGTGTGTGAAACCTATGTTTTTTTCAGTGAATATATATATATCTATATATATATTCACTGAAAAAACCATAGGTTATAGACCATATATAGTTAGGAATTAGCATTTACAAAACATTGAAAATTCACTGAAAAAACCATAGGTTATACACCATATATAGTTAGGAATTAGCATTTACAAAACCTTATTTTACTCACACAAAACCATTGAAATTCGCATATATAGTTAGTTGCACTAACTATATATAGCGCACCCGCAATCCACTGCTGATCATGTCACATATTACATCATTCATGACATGGTCAGTGACATCACTGATGACATCACTGATGACATCTCAAATGACATCACTGATGACATCACTGATGACATCTCAAATGACATCACTGATGACATCACTGATGACATCTCATTTGACATTACTGATCACATCACTGATGACATCATTCATGTGATAATACGATGAACCTCTTCAGACTCTAATATAACCTTAGATACACTCAGTGTAAACAGATACTCACAGACTGTCACTCATCCATGAAGTTACACACACACCTAGTCAGTCATGCAAAGAATCAATCACACCTCCATTTTCTCAACTATACAGTTATACACACCTTACTTATTCAAACATATACTAACACATATTTACTCTCTTATACAATCCTGGATACAAGTTCACAATGATCCATACAGCCACTCAAACATTCACTGGCTCTTATGCACAGTTATTTATATATGTCAACTTTCACATGTACTGTTTTTTACATATGTACTTACTTTGACATGTAGCACTGAGATATCCATTCACTCACCAATACACTCATGCACACAGTCAACCGCCCATACATCTGTTTCCACATGCACTTTTGAACCCATACATCTATTGAATCAACTGCTCACACATCTATGCACAGAGTCATACACCTCCCAGCCACCCACACACACACTCAGTCTCCCATACAAATACTTGGGCAACCAATCAATAACCCATATAGTTACTCATATAGATACTGATCAACACATGCAGCAGTTTACAGAACAACAGATATAATGATGCACAAATTAAGACAGTTTAGTCACTAACCCATGCACTCAGTGAGACATATTTAATCACTCACTCATACAGTCAGTCATGCACCTACTAAATCCTTCATCCAGACACCTATAAATCCACTCATTCTTCAATATGTAAGACATATTTTAACTTTACAGAAACATACAGTCACTGGATGTTGTCATCAGTGATGTCATCAGTGATGTCATTTGAGATGTCATCAGTGATGTCATCAGTGATGTCATTTGAGATGTCATCAGTGATGTCATCAGTGATGTCACTGACCATGTCATGAATGATGTAATATGTGACATGATCAGCAGTGGATTGCGGGTGCGCGATATATAGTTAGTGCAACTAACTATATATGCGAATTTCAATGGTTTTGTGTGAGTAAAATAAGGTTTTGTAAATGCTAATTCCTAACTATATATGGTGTATAACCTATGGTTTTTTCAGTGAATTTTCAAGGTTTTGTAAATGCTAATTCCTAACTATATATGGTCTATAACCTATGGTTTTTTCAGTGAATTTCAATGGTTTTTTAATAGCAAATATCAAAAGGTTTACAATGTATACTTCTTTAAATCGAAAAATATATTTTATATGTTTGTTTTTTTTTCACAACAAATTTTATTTGTAGGTTCGGGCAAGTAATACGCGTGGCTCCCCACAATCAGGAGAACACCACCAAGCATTTTGGTACAGTTTCAGCATAGGACCAAGCGTCCAATCAAGGAGTCAAGAGAAAGCATTCATAAAAGAACACAGCTATACCCTCCCCTACCCCTACCAACCCCAACTACCCAACCCTCCCCTGTGCCCCACCCTAACCCCGTGCACGTGTGTACAATCAGCTTCGGTGTTTAATCGTGACATGATACTCGTGGCATATTGCAGGGACTTGCATACATCAGGGGACTAAAGATCTTCCTCTAGTTCCGCCGGAGGGTCCAGTGTCAACCCCCTGTAATCATCCCACCTTTTCCACACCTTAAAGTGTTTGCGGGGGCACCCTCGTGCTTCAAAGATTGGTCGCTCTAGACCCATACAAAAGTCCATTCCGGCTCTCCATGTACTCAGGGGGGGGGGCTCACATCCTTCCAAGCCCGAGCCAAGTCCCTTTTGGCCACTACCAGCCCCAGGAGCAACAAATGACGTTTGTGTATGTTTCCACCAACCCCCTCTAGGATGTGGAGTAGGCCCAGGCGAGGAGTGCGAGGAAGAGTCCAACCCAGCACCTCAGATAGGCAGCCCCACACACCCCTCCAGAAGCCAACCAGCCTAGGGCACGACCATACCGTGTGGAGCAAAGTGCCCACAGCAACACCACAGTGCAAACATTCCGGGGATCCAATCAAGCCTGCTTTCCACAGACGCTCACGGGTGTAGTAGACTCTATGGAGAAATTTGAATTGGATTAGTCTAAACCGTATGGCGATGGCTGCCCCCCTAGGGGATTCCAGGGCTTCTCTCCAATCATCTTCATCAAGGGGGCCAATATCGGCTTCCCAAGTCGTCTTTAATGGAAGAAGGGTGGAGGAACAATGAGTGACCATCGTCTGATATATACGAGAGACTTTCTTATCCCCCAGGTCACCCATAAAGACTTTCGCCTCAATTGGACTAAATTCAGGAAGCGAGTCAATGTTGGCAATACTGGGCATTAGTGCGTGTCTGAATTATAGGTACCTAAAAAATTGGGACTGGGGCATATTAAATTCGGTGCTAAGCGCCTGAAAGGACTTGAGTGTTGTCCCGGACATCACATGTCCCAGCTGTGAGATCCCGATCGCGTCCCAGCCGTCGAATCCTGATAAGGCCGACAATTCGGGTAGCAGGCCGTTATGCCACAGCGGTGTCTCAGCGGTCAGTCGACCCCACCAGCCCATGCGGCGCAAGGCCTGTCGCCATATAGTAAAGACGAGTCTTGTGACCCTCGGCAGCCTCCGGCGCAAACGGGCTGAGTAGAGGATTGTGTGGAGCGTATTGTCGCGCATCATTGAATATTTTATATGTTTTTAATATAATTTTGTATGTATTTTTTTTATTTATTTTTTTTGTTGCGCTACCGGTCCGCGAACCGGGTAGCTTCCTGTTAGCTCAATTTGGTGCCACGACTCGGTCCGCGAACCGGTAAACGTTCCGTTAGCGCAACTGCCGCGTTAGAAAACAACATCGTGATGCGTCGCGTAAGCGCCACGTATCGCGTTGCCGCGTAATGCGTCTTATGACGCGGCGGGTTAGCGCAGCCGGAAGTGATCCGGAGCGCGAACTGAGGCGCGAAGCGCAGCACCCCGGAAGCCATCCGGGCCGCGGCGCGGAGCGCGTAATGTAAGCATAACAGGTCATGTGACTTGTTAATAAAACTTTTCATTGGTTCATTTCACTTTTGGTTTCCTAATGATGTAAGGCTAGGTCATGTGACCTAAAAATAACACTTTTCATTGGTTTAGAACTATTTTTTTCCCAAATGATGAAAGCCCCCACCTTTTTTCTCACTCTGACTTTCAACTTTGTGAGAGGAAGACCTATTTTGATTCCTAAGAAATGGCTTAATTAGTAGCTGTAGCTGGTGCACCCCCACCACCACCACCACCTCCTAGGAAGAGAGGACCACCTCCTCAGGTTATCCTTCAGCAAGAGGAGGAAGAAGAGGAAGAAGAGGAAGAGGAGCAAGGGAGGAGGGTGTTTTTGCTGAGGTGCCAAGGAGGTCCCATGTAAAAGAAAATTTCATCTGGCAATTTTACTCATTTCCCCAGGGCCAAAAAAAAGTAAATGCCCGCTACGTTACCTGTCTCATCTGCAAAAACGATCTGTCCAGAGGGACTGATAAGAAATACAGCTATGGCAATTACACCATGCATCGGCACATGGAGAGGTGGCACCCTATAAATTATAGTGCTGCGCAGGTACGTGACCTGCAGGATAACCCCCCTCCTGTGGCCAGTACATCAAATGAAGAGGCAGTGACGGGACCAGAGGCGAGGGAGACGGTCCCAAATATCCAGCTGAAGTTTGGGAATGTGAAGCAAGTGTGCATTTTTTGCGGCCAATTGATTTGCTACAGGGAGAGTAGCATACATTTAATCAACACAGCTATTGACAATCACAAATGTCCAAAACGCCCCAGAAAATAAATTATCTTTTTTTTTTGTTGCTCCTGTTGAGCCCTTTATAATGAATCATTTTCGTTTCCCCCCCAAAAAAACAAAAAAAATATAAAACCGTTCAAAAAATACAAAAAAAGTAAAAAAATGTTCAGAAAAATAATAAAAAAAATATAAAACAACAAAAATAATAAAAAAAAAGTTTTTTTCAGAACTACCTCCCCTTTATAAGAAATTGCTAGAATGTTTAGCACTCTGGCAACCTCTATTTCTTTTGATTCGCTTCCCGGTTCGCGCGCCGGTATGCGTACCGGAAGCGAACCAGAACATTTTAAAAAAAAAAAAAGAAGAGTAAGTATAAGGGAAGGAAACAGAGAGTAATGTTAAAAGAAAGACAGCTAGAGGGAGTAACACAGAGATACTGTTTAATAGATCTATTTACCGAAGAAAAGATGTAAGAGGGTATAATTGTGAAAAACAAAATAGATAAGGAAGTGAAAGAAAAAAAGGAGAGTAGAAGAATAATAAACAAGAGTTTCTTAGAGAATGTGAGTGAATGTTCAAATTAAGAAGAAAAACAGTAAAGGATGTGGAATGAGAGGTAGGGATAGAACCGGACTAAAAGAACAACCCTGAGGGAAAGTGTTAAGAAAACAGTGAGTGAAAGTAAATAGGAATAAAACAAGACGTATGACAGTGACTAAGGTTAAAACATGTGGAATAACAGAGAGAAAAAACAGAAAGCAGAAAAGAAGAAGTGACAGAAAAGGAATGATTGAAACAGCAAAGAAATGTAAATAACATAGTGTGCTTGAACTACAGGGAGAAAGCATAATGAACAAGTAGTGAAAGAGTGATGAGTCAGAGACAGTGAGAGTAATAGAGACGGAGTGAGTGAACAGGAGTGAGGAACTATGAGAACAGAGGGACTGAGAAAAGGAGTGGAAGGAGTAGAGTAAGTAAGTAATAGAAAAAGGAATGAGGGAAGTAGCAAAGGCAGGAAACTGAGGGTTAAAGAAATGAAGCAGTGGAACTAATAGAAGTTAAATGTGATAGAAATGTAACGAAAAGAGTACAAAACACTTACCTTATAATTGTCGTTAACTACTTGTTATTTTTATACTTTCAATCTGTGAAAGAAAGAACAAAAAATTGAAAAATATTAAAACATGTATTTAAAAATTAGAAAAGACAAGGGAAAAGATTGACAATCATCCAATTTTACAAAGAAATAAAGTTAGAGATAAACATGCAGAAAAAAAAGAGAAAGAAACGGTGATAGACAGTCAGAGACGAAAAGAAATTGTAATAGAGTAAATTACTAAGAGAAAAAAAAGGAAGATACTTTCAGTGACAGAAAAGAAGGATAAAAGAGAAAACTAAATTGAAGTTGTGTAAGCTACTAAAAGAAAGTGAGTAAGGTAAACTATATAAGGAAAGGGTGAATAAGGAAAAGAGAGTGAGGGAGAGAGGAGACAGAGGAAGTGAAGGAAAGAGTGTCAGATACAGACTGAGGGGCCGATTAGGATGGCGGTTTTTCCGCATCCTCCGGGCCGGCGGAAGTGTCCGCCGGCCTGGAGGATGCGGAAAAACCGCTGCGGAGCCTCCAAAGACCCACCGCCAAATTAGGATGGCTGGTGGGTCTGGAATTCCGTCCGCCGCTTTTCCGCCGCGGTCGGCTTCCGACTGCGGCGGAAAAGCTATAACATGGCAGGCGGTGTCTATGAGACACCGTCCGCCATATTAGGATGTTCGTGAATACATGCTTTTCCACGGCAGCTTTTCCGCCATGGAAAAGCATACGGACATTCACTTTGGGGGCCCGTTGCGGGCCCCCTGGGTGAATGGGGGGTGGGGGGTGCACATGGGGGGTACCTATGGTACCCCCCTGCATTTGCGTGCACAAAGCAGCAGGCACCGTGCGGTGCCGGCCGCTTTGTGCATGTAAATGTAAAACATGCTTTTTTAACATTGCGGCGGGTGCAGCTTGAAGCTGCACCCGCCGCAATGTTAAATATAGAGGATGTGACCGCCACCCTGGCGGTCACATCCTAATCAGCACGGAGGGAACGCCGCAGCCCCTGCGGACGTTCCCTCCTCCTCAAGGGTGGCGGACGGACGCAAGTCCGTCCGCCATCCTAATCGGCCCCAATGTGAGGGAACAAAGAAAGATAAATGAGTGGAGTGAGTTATACTAACTGATTGCACCAAAAAAGGAGAACCCAAAAATATTTAATTTAGAAAACAAAGGGAGGAAAGATGGAAAAGACAAGCGAAGCAGAAGGTCTAAAAGCTGAAAAATGGTGCAAGGGAGAAAAGAAAAAAGCAGAGTTGGAATAGGGAAACAAAGGTTGAAAAATAAGTGGAGTTAGAGAGCAAGGGTGAAAGAGAATAAAACAAAAGGCAATGTGAGTATGTAAAGAGGATTGATAGAAGGTAGTAAAAGATGAGTGAGCATGAGACAAGACGAGTACAAATTAAAATTCACTATACAAAGTACAGAATTAATTATACATGTTAAATGGTTTATTTTTGCTGTTCTCAGAATGTATCAAATTTCACTAAAAACAGTGAGTTGAAGGAATTCATCATATAACAGCGGGGAAAAAAACCACAATCAAAATGATTGTGTTTAAAAAAAAACATATAACATAACCAATCAGAAATCAGAACTCCTCAAAAGTAACTTACTTTCCATGACGTCGAAGGATGTCCTATGAACAGCTTATACTCTGTTGTGCTGCTATTATTTTCTGCCCGCCACTTTCTGAAAGAAAAGCTCCATCGTTTTGAGAAATATGTTACATACAATAAATGACTTCTCGCTCTCTACCGCACTTCTCCTCAAGGCCAAATAGTGTAAGAGCGATTTATAAGTCTTGGAATTCTTCTAAGCACATCCCATCATTTTCTTTTTCCGCAACTTTCAGAAAGAAAACGTTCAAGATCACTTTCACAATCCTGTACTAGTAATATCTCACCCTTCTTGCTCACTCATGTTCCACATTTCCTATGACACTGATACTGCTTACTATGAGGCACACTTACACTACCTCTATGACTACTACAATTATGTAATTCTCTTGATCACTGTTAATTACAAAGCAATTTAAAACAGTACATAAAATTATATCAACTCCTAGAATCATTATAGGCCAGTTACCTACCCTAAATTCTCTCTTCTGAAAACACAAAATAAGAATATTTTAAGTCAAAAGGCAACATTGTTTCATAGTCAAATGGGAATCATTTCCGAAACACCTGCTTTTTTTTACATTTTAAATAAGCTGTGTAATAAGCGGATGTTGTCAAAGGACCATCATGTCATATAATAGCTGCAGTTACAAATGTTCTTCCTAAAATCAACAACTGTGTAGCCACAACATTTGTAATTGAAGTTGAAAACTTACTTTCATCAGGTTTATATAGTTGGAATTTTAAAATGACATTATAACCAAAAGTTTGTACAAATAATGTGGACAGCATTGCAGACTTACATTACCTCTACTCCATGTTTTGATTGGCTGCTTGAATTAGCTTATTAAAAGAAACAGTTTTTCTGAACTCATTCAAAGTGCAGTTATTTTTCCATGACGTCAAGTGTTATGGTAAAAACACCGTTTGCTTTGGGAAATACTCTGTTGTCCTTTAACTAATCCGTGCCCACCACTTTCTGTAAGAAAACCTTCTTTTTTTCCAGGAACTACTTAAAACTCAGAAATAACTTTTCACTCTGTACTACACTTATCCTCAAGGCCAAATAGTGTAGGAGCTATTAGAACCTCTTGAAATTCTTCAGAGCAAATCCCGTGATTCCTTCCCTAAAATTTTGGTTGTAAAAACACCAGGTAAGAATTTTTAAGGTCAAAAGGCAATCTTTTTTTTAAAGTTAAAACAGAATCATTGCAGAATGACCAGCCGTTTCCAGACTTCAAATAAGCTGTGTAATGTCCTGATGTTGTTGAAGGACCGTCATGATATATAATTGCTGCAGTTACAAAAGTCCTTCCTGATATTAACTGCGAAGCCACAAAATTTTTAATTAAAGTTGTCAATTTTGTTCCATCAGGCCTACATCGTTGGAACATTAAAATGACATACTGGCCATATGTTCGTATAAATAATGTGGACAGCATTGCAGACTTACATTGGCTACACTCCATGTTTTGATCGGCTGCTTTTACTAGCTTATTAAAGGACACTGATTTACTGTCTGGCAAAGTTAAATATATAAATCTTTCTGAGTCTACACTAGTAGTACTTGAAACCCTACAGTTCTCGCAGTCATGCTGCCTTTGATAAGAAAGGCCAAACAGATGATCTACATCTACACGTTCATCTTGCAATACATCAAGCATATACATTAAAAACTCCTGACAATCTTGCTGAATATTTTGAGAGAATTGCGTTTGACCTGAACATTTGTCTAACAGATTTCGAATTTCAGACACACTTTCTATTTTTGTTCTATCAGTGCTACATTTCTCTAACACAGAGTTCAGTAAACAGCAAAAACTTTGATCCGAATTGATCACAATCTGTTCTTTTAAAGTTTCTAGAGAAAAGACAACATTAACCACTACATTAGCATAGCAGTTGACACCAGAACTATTTTCAAATTGAAAACCAACAACATCTTCAACAGAATCCATTTTCTTTCTGCTTATAATTTCGGGTTCATCAACTTTTCATCTTTTTGCTACAACCTCCCTACTATTGGTCACATTTCTTCGTTTCCGGCCTACCACACGTTTCTCAAACAAAGGATATTGAGGCAAATGTGGCGCATACTCTCTTCTTAACCTATTGTATTCCTTAACACAATCTAGATCTGCACAAATGTTTGTGACATCACACTCAATCAAGTACAATCCCGATAAAGTTCTGACTCGTGACAATGCCACATATGCCATACCCTCCTTGAACACAGAACTGCCAATATTCACCAATGCACTGTCTACACTTAAACCTTGCGATTTATGGATTGTCACCGCATATGCCAAGCAAACAGTAAACTGCTTACGGCGAACATATAAGTCTTTTACAAGCAAAAACCTAGCAGAGCAACGACCAATTAGCTGTACTTCCTCAATGCCATCAAATTTAATTTTTACAAATTCAATTCCATCTCTATTTCTGTATTTCTCAAAATCAACAACATTACCCATTGATCCATTTACCAGACCTCTTTCAACATGTAAATTCCTTCTCAAAATGATACGGCAATTTAAGCACACATTCAGAGTCTTTTCAAAACCAGCAGTTTTAGATATAGTCTTCTCTAATGAATCCAATTTAGATTTCAAATTCTCAGACAAAATAATTGTTGCTCCCATATGCTCTATTCTGTCAATAGCTTCCAGTTTCACAATCTCTTGGTTTTCTAAATTCAACATTTTGTTGTTGAAGATGGCACATTCTGCAAGAGTTGGCATCAAACATATTCCAGATTTCTTCTCAGTAATTTTCCCAAAAATATTCTCTGGCAGAACGTCTTCTTCTGGATACAAATTTGACAGTAATCGTGCATGTAAAGCTTCTTTCCCATGCTCGGTCACTTTTCTGATTCTAACATCTTGTAGAATATTCTTATAATCTTCATCCTTCGCTTGACGCATATATTCACGCAGTTCAGCATAATTGAAGTTTAACCATATATTGACGTTGCCTATGCTCCCTAGGCACTTCCTGGTATCTTCATGTGTAAGTAGTTTAAACACTGGTTGTCCTTTCACTGGTGTCAGCTGCAAAAGATCACCGAAAACAATGATGTGTTTGCCACCAAATAACACATCATACTCTGTTTTAAGAACTTCTTGCATTTTGAAATGCACAAAGGCAAGCATGACATTGGAAACCATGCTTACTTCGTCAATGATAAGAAGTTTCATTTTCCTCAAGACTCTTGAAACTTCACAACAAGCATCTCCAGATAACTTGTGGTATTGTAATTTGTTATCATGCTCCACTGGCAGCATCAGTAGACGATGCAAAGTAATACCTTTAATGTTATGTGCTGCCAGTCCAGTTGGAGCGGTGACAACACAAGACAGCGATGACTCGGTCCTTTTCTGCAATTAACATGCAATTGCTTTAATAAGGAAACTTTTTCCAGTTCCTGCTTCTCCGCTCACGTACAGTCGGACAGGCTTCAACGACGTACATGAGCACTCTTTCTTCTCATGACTTAATCCATGATCAATTCGGTTGGTAACTTCGTCATATATTTTCCTCTGCTCAACGTTGAGTTGTCTTTCCAAATCTTCTAAGTTAACCGCATCCTCCTGAGCATGTGCCATGGCTATTTCCACTTCAATCATGGCAGTGGCAGCTTCATTTTCGATAACTGGTCCTCCTAGTGGATCCTGACTCAATTAAACAGAACTCTGACTGTCCTGAGAACTGTCCCTAGCAATCTCGGCTGCAATTGTTGCTTCCTGCTCGATTTCCGCATTCAACATTTCTAGATATTTTGGAAAAACAGGACATTTTATGGTCTCCTTGGCTGCATTGAAAGAGTCTTCGTAACAGAGGAAATCTCCAAGCAGTTCCTCTTCTGCACGCCAAGGCTTGAAAAGTTGCAAAAGAGCTAAATAGAAAAACTATTTTCTTTCAGGAGATTCGCCACTCAATTTTCGATGATTTACCAATTGGCATTTTCTTTGCTTCACCAGACATCCCTCACTTCCAATTACAGCATACACTCCTTTATCAATATCTTCTTTGATGTTCCTCTTGAATATGTAATTTTGTAGAACCTCATACAGACAAACATTCTCGAGGTGACTGCTTCTATTTGGATAATATGTATCCAACATGTTGGTCTTCAAAATATCTGTACTGTTTGGCTCCTTTTCCACCAAATACTCAATTTCCCGAAAAGTTTTCAGAACTCGATTACGCGTTGCAGCAAGACCAAGACTCGCCCAAATGATACTCCTAGATTTGGCATAGAGACTTGCTGAAGATAACCGGTCAGAACATTCGTAAGCTCCGATTTCTCGATGCGACAACATCTTCAGACTGAAACTGTACAACTTCTTACTGAGGCTCTTTTCATGGGAAATGTCCTCCCACATATCCTTCAATTCTGTTCTGTCTTTTCTTTTTTGGTGATGTAAGATGTCACATACCGAGCCACAGCCATACAGTTATCAGCCACAAACTGTATATCCATGTTAGCATTCCACATGGACAAAATCACCTGGTTGTAGTCGTTGATGTACTTGGACTCTTCGTTCCTTTTCAAATTGTATGTATTTTTGGGTGATTTCCTCGTCACATTATGTCGCAGCGAAGACATCAAACTGTTCACTCTTCCTTTAGAAATCACCGGTCGTGGAAAGCCGAAACGACATTTTGTGTAGAACTTGTCCTTGTTTCAGAATTTAAGACAACAGTACTTTCCACAACGATGGCTTTGGAAGCGTAAAACTTGTTCTCTTAGGCTTTTGTCTTCCTTTGTCTTTGGAACAGCACATGTAGAATACTGTTCTATGAAACTCATCACTAAGTCATCCGGATCTGTTCCAAATTTGGGTGCATCTTTGATCCATAGCAGCATATGTATATGAGGAGCACCTCTTGCTTGGTACTCCTTTCTCCAGAAGAAATCCAACACCTCTCCAAGAGGTGGATTTTTCTTGTTCATGATGAAAGACATCATAGCCTCAAATCTATGATTGAAGTACCTGCATACATTCACTGGATCCAAAGAGCACAGTTCTCCGGGTGTCTTGAATTCGATATTTTCAATGTTTCCATTTGCCTCTCGTAGAAATTCAAGTAAGTCTTCCCAGCCATACTCAGCAAAGCTGAGAGTGAGGAACCATGTGGGAGTTCCTAAGTTCCTCAGCATACATTTTAAATCACCATGACGTCGGTACCAGTACTCACGCCATGAGATTAATCAGGTGAGAATCCAAAATACTGTCTTGCACATTGACTTTATCCATAAAGTCCCTTGCCGAGATATTTTGCATCTGTATACCACTTTTCAAGATGTGGTTCACTGCATATGACAGTCCAGACAGATCGCTTTCAAACAGTAGATGAAACAAATAGGGAATCCATTGACGAAACCTAGGATCTTCTGCATACAATCGTAAAGTCCGGTATTCAGAAGCAGGAATTTGATCAGGTCGCTCATCATATCTTCCTCCTTGACCTGTTGGAAATAGCTGTGGGAAACACCGAGCTTCCAAACTTTCCTCCCAAACACTAATGGGACTCCCTTTGGCTTGTTTCATTTGAAACAACTCAATAGCATTCCCCATGACTTCCTTGGAATGCAAAGGATGAACACTATAATGTTCATATATTTCTTCATTTTTAGAGGCTTCTACTTTCTCAATATGTCCAGCACACAAATCGCTGTCCTCTTCTTCACTTACTTCCTCTTCTGCAACACATACATTCTTGTAGTGCTGATTGTTTTTCATCAAATACAATGTTGCCTTTTTGACTTTCCTAACATCCACTAAATCTTGCCAGATTTTCTTACTCTTTGTCGGAACCCCATTAACTAAGATAACCAGAGGTTCCTCTTCCACTTTCTCTACTCCAATTGTATTAATGTTTTTCTTCAAATCTAGAGGCAAATAAACAACTCTTCCCTTTAATCCTCTCTGTAAATCTGATGGAGGCAATTTCCCTGTCTTTGGCTCCATTCGTACAATAGCCTGAAAGGGATGGACACTTTGAATCAAAATAGATTCATAAGTATTTAAATCCTTCAATTCAGAAGGAATGTCAACCAATTCCAGATTATTATGAACCGCTCTAGCAGGCATCCGGTTTTGATTTAATTTGTTACAACAATAAGTACACACACGTAGATCCGATCCCAAATCAAAACAATTTTCTACCATCAAGTATGTTGCGAAATCCTTCCATTCACTATTATTTTCCCTTTCACTTTTTGCATATAAATCCACTAACTTAGTCTGATTCTTATAATAAGTGCGTCGACAACACACACAAGTGAAATTAGGCCTCTCACTTGATTTCACCTGAAACGTGGCAATTTCCTTCTGAAAATTATCTGTACTGGAAATCTGTACACTCGCTTCCACATTACCTTCTTCTTCTGGATCAATTTCAACATTCTCCTCTTTACTTGCAAAGTAACAAAACTCAATTTCTGCACAAATATTCTTCACATCTACTTCTGAACCATGCAAAAGAGCAGTGCATAATTGTTTAAGCATAATTGCTGGACTCTTAGCATAATACAACATTCTAACTAATTTCCTCACTTTATTATGATGCACTGCTAGCATCCTGAAATGATGAAAAACACTCTGGCATACTCTCCTGGAAAGACAAGCCAATGAATGACCATGCAAACCTGTCACTTCTCTCACTCTGCAAGGATCTAATTCTTGCAACAACTTCATTTTCTGTTTCAAACTTTTCTTATTAAATGTCCGTACAAAATCACAAAGCAAATTGATGGAATCCTGTCGCACACTGCAAATAGTACTACACTTCCAGGTGTACACTGGTCCCTTAGGACGTTTTCCTAAAACCTCATTACCTAACACATCTTCTGCCTCTGTTGTCACAAGTTTTTCTTTTTCAACCGGACAACCATCTTTCACCTCATATGCTCAACCACTGGTGTCAACTGCATGCACCAAATCATTATCCTGGAAATAACTCTCCTCATTAAAAAATGCCTCACAACTTGAACTATGCATCCATTCTCCTGAAAAAACTTCACAAAAATTACTACGATTAACTATTCTCTTCCATCTACTATTTGATTTGGAATCATAAATTGCCTTGTTTAGTTTCCTAATTCTATTGATTATCAAAATAAATAACTTTCACTTAATTTCGAATGCCTGATCAATAATTTTCTCAAGATTTTTCTTTCTTTTATAAAAAGCCTCTTTCTGTTGACCTTTCTTAATATTTTTCAACAAATTGCCAATTATCCTGTTGCGGAACATTCGTCTACGAATGTCCCTAAACTGATTTTTCCTTCTACTACCATGCACAGAGTTATCTCCTGCTCTAGCAGTAACATTTTTGAGTGGCCTTTCCTTTCCGTTTAAATTGGCTCTCTTTTTCTGGACTAAAACATGTTCTATAGTGATACTTTTTTTTCTGGAAATGTTTCTTAGAAAAGATTTCGTTGTCTTACCCGGAGCTTTTTTGGTGACTTGACGAGTTTTTATTGTAGAGGACTGCTGCAAGCATGTAGTAAGCTGCTGTGTTTGACGTTTTGTAGCCTTTCTCCTTCTTTGCCTCGAAGGCATTCTTTAATTTTGAAATGATCTGCAGTTGAATCTGTGGTAAAATATAATAAAAAATGTTATTAACCACTATTACCAAACAGTAAATCAATAACAGTCATCAAAAAATTAACACACTAGTTGTCAATTCTACATACAATAATTTTTAGTGCATTGACAATTTTAAAACTCACAAATAGTAGCAAAGAAATGGAATGCTTCTACATTTGACCTGTGCTCTTTTATATGTGAATCTGAACTAATTTTATTAGCATATTTCACTATTTTATTAAAGACACTTCACACAAGCTGTTTTTGAAGTTGTATTTAATTTTAAATGAAACGGTTAACATGGTTACTTTTCATTTCCAGTAATTTAAATTTATTTTTAAAAGTCTTTATAGGTTAATAGGCTCGAGCAGGTCAGCTGCCCACCCTATGTCATACAATTCTGACAAATCAGCATCCTCATCATATTCTTCATCATCCACAGGATATAATTCATCCAACGGATCTACTTCCACTGACGTTTCAATGACAAGTTCAATGATAAGATCGAGATCAACAGATTGCTCATTATCACTCATGGTTGATGTTGTCGTTATCTTTAAAGAAAGAGAACAACAATGAGATGTTGCAGAGTAAGAGACAAATCTCAGAGACTATAATAGTAAAATTGTTTAACAAGAGTAACATTTTGCAGATATTATTTAGCCATATCCAGCGATGCTGAGGAGGTGAGGCCTATGTCCAAGTTTTCAGTGAGCAGGACTCATCTCTTCTTAACCTTGGATAAGCCTCACCGACTCTGTGTCCCCTGCTCATACTTAAATGTAAAGGGGCAGATTTATGTTAACTGGCGCATCCCCAGGGATGCACCAGTTAACGTACGCCGCTGCTCTGCCACCCATGATGTGCCGCATTTACAATGCGGAGCACCATGGAGCAAAAACAGCACAGATGCGTCACGCATCTGTGCTGCAAAAGCGGCGCATTGCAGGAATCACGTCGTAAGCACGACATGACTACTGCAAAACACAGGGGCAAGCCACACATTGCATGGTGCGTCACTCCTTATGCCTGTTTCAAACAGGCGTAAGGATTTGATTCAGCAATGCCATAAAGCTGACTCAGTGAAATCTTGTAAATTTCACTGTGTTAGTTTTACAGGGCTTTCATGCAAGTGAATGCCCACCCTGCAACAAAACGCCCACATGAAACCTGACGCAGGTTTCATGTGGCGCAGGACTTTACAGCGTGACACATCTGCCTAGATGCATCAAGTTGTAAATATGTCGCAACATAGCGCATCTTTTGCGCTGCCGCTGCGTCACAAAAGTGACGCACAGCGGCGCAAAAGAGGCGCACGGCCATCATAAATCTGCCCCTAACATTTTAAATGATTGGTTCAGGATGCCGATAAGGTGTGGCCTATCCAGAGGTTTGTTCGAGGTGAGGCCTACTCAGGGTTACAGATGAAATTTAAGCTTGTTGAAGAGTACAGAGGAGATAATACATGTGCAGGCCTACCAATGAAGTGAGTCATGGCTACTGCACTCTTGAACAAAGGCCAGACCTCCTCTGTCTCCCTGGACAGGCCTACACCTCATCTGCACAATGTGATTCGTAATGTTAGGAAACACAGGTGATGTAATTGAAAAACGTGCAATTTTTTTTGCTCATTTCACAATCACATCACCTGTGTTTCCTTTGCTTAGGTATCTCATTGTGCAGATGTAGTCTAGCATATGAAAGAGTACGCAGAAGGTGAGCACTGTATGCAACAACTTTGACACTTACAGAAGCCTCAGCTTCTCCATGCCCCCTACACAGTCCTAAATGTATACAGTTTAAACTGACGGTATCTTGTTGCAGATGAAGTGAGGCCTATCTTGCAACATGGTGCATCTTTTGCACCGCTGCTGCGTCACAAAAGTGACGCAACAGCAGCGCAAAAGAGGTGCACGGCCATCATAAATCTGCCCCTAACATTTTAAATGAATGATTCAGGATGCCGATAAGGTGTGGCCTATCCAGAGGTTTGTTTCAGATGAGGCCTACTCAGGGTTACAGATGAAATTTAGGCTTGTTGAAGAGTACAGAGGAGATAGTACATGTGCAGGCCTACCAATTAAGTGAGTCATGTCCACTGCACTCTTGAACAAAGGCCAGACCTCCTCTGTCTCCCTGGACAGGCCTAAACCTCATCTGCACAATGTGATTTGTAATGTTAGGAAACACAGGTGATGTAATTAAAAAACGTGCAATTTTTTTTGCTCATTTCACAATCACATCACTTGTGTTTCCTTTGCTTAGGTATCTCATTGTGCAGATGTAGTCTAGCATAACAAAGAGTACGCAGAAGGTGAGGACTGTATGCAACAACTTTGACACTTACAGAAGATTCAGCTTCTCCATGCCCCCTACACAGTCCTAAATGCATACAGTTTAAACTGACGGTATCTTGTTGCAGATGAAATGAGGCCTATCTTGCAACATGGTGCATCTTTTGCACCGCTGCTGTGTCACAAAAGTGACGCAAAGGCGGCGCAAAAGAGGCGCACGGCCATCATAAATCTGCCCCTTACATTTTAAATGATTGATTCAGGATGCCGATAAGGTGTGGCCTATCCAGAGGTTTGTTTCAGGTGAGGCCTACTCAGGGTTGCAGATGAAATTTAGGCTTGTTGAAGAGTACAGAGGAGATAATACATGTGCAGGCCTACCAACGAAGTAAGTCATGTCCACTGCACTCTTGAACAAAGGCCAGACCTCCTCTGTCTTCCTGGATAGGCCTAAACCTCATCTGCAAAATGTGATTCGTAATGTTAGGAAACACAGGTGATATAATTGAAAAACGTGCAAATATGTTTGCTCATTTCACAATCACATCACCTGTCTTTCCTCAGCTTAGGTATCTCATTGTGCAGATGTAGTCTGGCATATCCAAGAGTACGCAGAAGGTGAGGACTGTATGCAACAGAGCAATGTACATTACTCACCTCCCTTGACACTTACAGAAGCCTCAGTTTCTCCATGCCTCATACACAGTTCTAAATGTATATCATTATCATCATAGTGACTATGAAACTCTAGCAGTACATATTGTGAATCCTAAATGTCTTAAAGTAACAATTTTTTAACCAACAAACAATTAAAATATTCTCCCAGATTGATGGTGAGAAGTGATATATTTATTTAAAGAAGCTGACACCTTTTTGTCATTGACATAAATGTCAAAAGCATTCCTTTTCTTTATGAACCATTTGTATGTCATAATTTAAAAACACAGCACAACTCCTATGTACAAGTACACCCTGTCAGTATTTAAATTTGCCAAGCACACATGGGGGCGTATTTACAAGAGCCTTGCACCACAGAGAAATTACTTAAATTTACCAAGCACTCATGAGGGCTTATTTACAAGGACCTTGCACCACCTTTAAAGTCACTTTTAACATGGGGAAAATGACGTGAATGTGGCTCATAAGCTTTGTAAATTTGCTCACATGTTGACTATGAAACTCTTGCAGAACATATTGTGAAAGCTTAATGACTTCAAGAAACGTGTTTTTAAACCGGCAAACAATAAAATTATTCTCCCATATTCATGGTGGAAAATGAAATATTTATTTAAAGAAGCATACACCATATTGACCTTCTTATAAATGTAAAAAGGATTTTTTTTTTTTTTTTAAACGATTTTCTGGTCATAATTTGAAAACACAACACAGCTCCTATGTACAAGCACACCCTGTCAGTACTTAAATTTGCCAAGCACACATGGGGGCGTATTTACAAGGACCTTGCACCACGGGGAAATGACTTAAATTAAAATGGGGAAAATAACGTCAAAGTGACTCAAAGGCCTTGTAAATATGCCCCAAGCAGCCTATGAAACTCTAGCAGTACATATCAAGAAACCTAATTGACTTCAAGAAACGTTTTTAAACACATCAAGTAAACAAATTAATTACCCAGATTCATGCGGAAGTGACTTAAAATGCCCTAACACACATGAAAGCATATTTTTAAGGCCCTTGCACCATTTTTGCGTCACTTTTAACATGGCTATGTAACTCAAATAAACAAAATCTATTTGTAAAACACTTGACACAAAGCAACATTTTAAATACACAACTTTCTTCATAATTTTATTTACAAGGACCTTGCACCACGGGGAAATGACTTAAATTAAAATGGGGAAAATAACGTCAAAGTGACTCAAAGGCCTTGTAAATATGCCCCAAGCAGCCTATGAAACTCTAGCTGTACATATCAAGAAACCTAATTGACTTCAAGAAACGTTTTAAAACACATCAAGTAAACAAATTAATCACCCAGATTCATGGGGAAGTGACTTAAAATGCCCTAACACAATGGAAAGCGTATTTTTAAGGCCCTTGCACCATTTTTGCGTCACTTTTAACATGGCTATGTAACTCAAAGAAACAAAATCTATTTTTAAAACACTTGACACAAAGCAACATTTTAAATACACAACTTTCTTCATAATTTTCTCCCTAAAGCATACTATTCTCTATCTAAATTAAATCTTTTCTCACCTTAGCAAATACTTTTTTAGTTTCAAAACAGTCTCAGACACACACCAAGTTGTCTTTAGCAGAGCAAAGGGTATGCACTCCAGAGGCTGCAACCAACAAAGGTACAGAAATGCTGTAATTCATCACACATATCTCTCATGTCACCCAATCAAAACTCTTCCCTCACTTTTTTCAAATCAACACCCTTCCCCCCTCTGCCCTTTCTGCCTTTTTTCCATAGCAACCACCTCCTGAAACACCCCTCATGTTTACAAGTTCACACAACAATGTTTCAATTGAACTCTGAACTCTCAGTACACCTGCGTATCCAGTGCAATCTTTCATAAAATGATTTTTTCTTGACCATTCAAATGACATCTTTCAAAGAACTCATCCATGCACCCTAACTTTCTGTTTTCAGCAATCAAAATCCACCAATCACTGCTACTGAATCGTTAGCACAGAAACTCCTCAGTTTTTTTCATTACAAACTCCTACTGTTTCAGCTGCCATTTCATTCCCACACTTCATCTGACTGCAGCAGAACCTCCTCTCACCATGTTTTCTGTCTGGATTTTTGGACATAGTTACATTCACTGGGCTCAAAGGTATGCTGATAACAGAAATGTACACAACCTCAATTTACAAAATGTGGAAATCAACTGGATTGGCCACAGAGGATTACGATGTCACCAATTGATACCATTGGTGAAATCCTTTTTGCATTTGCCAAAACCTGACCTGTTAATTGTGCACTGTGGAGGAAATGACTTGGGCACTTTGACTGGGGTAGGTCTGGAAATGCTTTTAAAGGACACCTTTGAGCAATTGATGGCACTTTTTCCTCAAACTGCCTTGGTATATTCAAATATATGCCAAAGACAGAAATGGAGGTGGTCCAATCAATTTTGTCGACAAATTGAGAAATCGAGGAAGCATGTAAATAAGTCTGTTTCAGCTTACATGAGAGACCATGGAATGGGCTCCATCTACAACAATAACTTGCGTTACTACATGCAAGATATCTACAGAGGAGATGGAGTTCACTTCTCAGATGAGGGGAACAGAGTTTTCATCCTGAATTTAAGACTATGTATTGGTACCTACTTATAAGTACCTAGAACTTACACAGAACCCAAAAGCTCTTTTCAGAGCTACCTTAACTATGATTACTCTTTAAAAATTTCAAATGTACCTTTTTTCACTAATTTTCACTTTTGTTCGCTTCCCAGTTCGCTACCCGGTTCGCGTACCGACAGCTAACCTCGCGAAAATTAAATTTTTTTTTTCTTTTTCGACATATATGAGCCTCCTAAGCCACCCTTAGAAAACCTAGGGGGTCAGGATACGTCTCCCGTGCCCCCTTATACCCTTTCCCAACATTCTTTATCCACCATCTTGTTTCTAAATTCATCCGAAACACAAGATGGCGGGCTCCCGTTACGCTATCGGTTAGCTTCCCGGTCCGCGAACCGGACGCTAACCGCGCGAAAACTTGAAAACATTTTTTTTTATTTTTTGCCCCGCGGGACCCTTTAATAGCCTCCTCATCAATCCTAGGGGGTCAGGAGGGGTCTACCTTGCCCCCTTTCATTAATTTCCCCCTTCGTTTTTCTTCACCTCTTGTCTCTCGATCCTACCGAGAGACAAGATGGCGGCCGCTCCGGACTGTTTAGAATGTTGACAGACACCGCAGAGCCAATCATCTTTGCTTCGCGAAGTTCCGTTATGCGTCAGGTACGCGAACCGGAGCGCTAACCGGAGCTCTGTTACAGATATATATATTTTTTGAACGTTAATTTATCAAAATCCACTGGAGCACATATATTGAGACCTAGCAAAGGCACATCGGGCAAACAATATCTACAATTTTGCCAAGTTTCGTGGAAATCCATTCAGCCGTTCGAGCTAAAAGTGAGTCCAACCGCCCTATGAAAAATTGCATGGGAAAAACGTGTTTTGGGACCCCCCTTTTTTCTCAGCCCCCCCTTGACGAAACCCCCCCAAATTTTCAGGGGCTGCTCAGAAACAAAATGTTCCATTTTCCTGAAAATTTCAGCCAATTCCGTCCTCAAACGCCAACGCTTTGGTAACGCTTTTATTTCTCGGATGCACAAAATGTCAGTGGCGGCAAATGCATTTTGGCGATGTTCGTGCCTTCATCAGCGCCCTTCACTGAGTGGAGCCAGTTGATTTGATCCAATAGTCCTGCCTCTCTGTTTAAAATGTTGCTGAGGCCAATACACTCCTCCCACTAGCCAATGCAGTACACCTGTTGGTAGTTTCGGATGAATGCCCAACTCCCAGCATGCAACATGGTAATGCGTCTGGGTCGGCGAGATGGAGGATGATTTTCCAATGTTGTCTGTTGTATTGGCTTGGTGCAGGTATGGCGAAAGGACCCCCAAGCTAGCACCGGAGTTTCAAAACATCACCTCATATCCCCTCGTTCCGCCGCAGCCATTCGACAAGGTAAGTAACGGGGGCAGCTGAGTAGCCACACAACGCCCTGTTCGAGGTCAAATGCCTCATACCGTTTGGTACAGTTCCTTACATGATGGCGGACACCGGACCATTCGATCCCTCGAGCACAAAATGCACTGCGAAGCAGTGCGGTTGCCAGCGTTGTCGGGTCACTTTTTGCAGCAGGGCCATCTGTACAGCTCCTCTGGCTGGAGCTGATAATACATTCCACATCTCCCTCCAAAGAGAAAGCAGAGGCCTGAGCGGGATTCCTTTGGTAACGCTTTTATTTCTCAGATGCACAAAATGTCAGTGGCGGCAAATGCATTTCGGCGATCTTCGTGCCTTCATCAGCGCCTTTCACTGAGTGGAGCCAGTCGATTTGATCCAATAGTCCTGCCTCTCTGTTTATATAAGAACAAAGTCCTGAATTACCGCTTCTGTCAACAAAGACAGGTACGGACCGCAGCGAGTGTAGGTTATAAGTGAGTAGTTCACAGCAGTTTCAGCATGACGCGTTTCGGCCACATTTCTACTGCCTTATCATTTGAGATGTCAGCAGTGATGTCACTGACCATGTCATGAATGATGTAATATATGAGGTCATCAGCAGTGCATTGTGGGGCCCAGAACCTCTGTTTTTTCCAGTGAATTTCTAAGGTTTTTTAAATGCTAATTTCTAACTATAACATCTCTGAAACCTTTGTTTTTTCAGTGATATTTAAAGGTTTTTAAATGCTAATTTCCAACTATAACTTAGTGGTAGAGAAAGGTGAGCGTTGCTCCAAAACACCTTTTAGCAATCCCACTGTGTAGGATTTACTGGAGGTAACAGGAGGGGTAGTTAGCCCCCAACGTCAACCTTGGGGGCTAACTACCGCTTATATTACCTCTAGTAAGTCCCACACAGCAAGATTGCTAACTTGTTATATTAGGCCTTTCCCCTCCCTGCACCACTGTGCAAACGTGCCCCCTGGCGCATTGTAAATTCAGGGACTAAGTCCCCTTGTATCCTGAGGGTCCCTGGGGGCCAACTTGCCAACCAGGTACCTCCATAAAGCACCACAAAGCTGCGTTGCAGAGAGGTGTTCAGAGGCCACACCCCTTTTTACACCACTCTGAAAACACAGCTTCTGGCGCACTGCTGCTCGGGGATGAAGTCCACTTGTGTCCTGAGGTCCTCATCGACCCACCAGCAGTGCACCAGAATCCGCATTTGCTATTATTTAAAGAAGTCCCGTGGAGGCGGCGCCCAAATAATTCAAAAAATGCTTTTTTTTGGTCCTGGGGGTCCTTGTGGGACCCCCTGAGCAGGCCTAAGGGATCAGGGTATTTCTATCCTGTCCCCTTTTCTTCTTTTTTACCACCAGGTTGCACAGTGTCTTTCTCTTTCTCAGTGAAATATGTGGTCTGCAGGTTACACACAGTTCTCTTCACTAGGCGCATTCATCGACAGTATTATCTGACTAGAACTGGAAATGGACGTCCTTCTGCAATAGGTACATTAATGCACTGAGTTATCCAGTTACCTACACTTGCACACATATTTCTGAGGTAGATGACACTGAAGTACTTTGCTCAGGGCTTTAAGTGGACCGGGTCTCAGCAGTGCGGAGCACCAGCAGTTTTTTAAAGGGGGTCCCGAAACGGGTCTCTATCGGGCTCTGTTTTGGGCCCTGGTATAGGCAGTCAGTTTTTTACGCACTGCAGTGATGTCAGGTACTTCGATGAGCGCCTGCTCACACTGCTTACTTCACACTAGTGATAAGTTACAGCATGACATCATGCCTGGTGAGCATTGTAAGGAAAGGGAAATCCATTAAAGAGATTAATTTTCTCTCTGGATTTCCCTTCTCTTTTTGAAAATCAGGAGCAACAACTATGTCGTGGTGTCAACCGGGCTTTAAGTGGAAGCTTTTTCAATAATATAATCAAGCCATAGTTGCTGCTTATTTATCTTATGCAACTAACAACCATTGACACAGCCAAAAGTCCTGACTTGTTGTAGGGTTTATGTTACTTGTTGCATCATATACCTGGATGCAATGACAGACAGAACAAAATACAAGTCAGGCCCCACACTATGCTAAGCACATATTTTTAGCTTACGTGTTTTTAAGCCATGCCCTTAATTACATTGGCCAAGCCCCTTTGAGAGACCCCCAATTTTTGTCATCCCACTTAAAGCCCTGACTTTGCTTGAAATGAACCTGTTGGCCTCAAGACCTGGCCACCTGGATTATGTTGCAATGAAAGACACACTACGTCTGCAGAGTTGACTAACTAGCGTGACAATAAACGGGGCACTTTCCGTGGCAGGAATATTTTGCTGTTTGGTCATTTTAAAAGGTGACTACAGGAAGGTCAACATTTTAACTAATCTCTGCCAGTTTAACCCTTGAATACAGCCATCTTAGCGTGTCTATTTACTCTTTGCAGTGGGTATGCTGCATTGCTCACCCATGATATATGGGAAACTTTTTTCTGTAACTTTTGATATTTTTGAACTGGAAATTGTTTTTGTTAAAATTTGCAAATTAGGAAGCAAATGGTGGATTATGTCACAAGATCAGCAAATCCATAAAGAAGCTGAAACCACCACAGAAATTCATAATTCAAGGACCTTCATAATTCTAGAGACCCTCTCTGTAGGCAATACAGCTCTGTGCCGATGGTGACTTAATCCACTGAGCTATCTTGCTGGGATTGAAGCCTGTACTCTTCAGGCTATATAGACCAGCAACTCTGCATGAGGTTCGTCAATCCATCCTGCTATCTACTTGAGGGTGAACTTGTGACCCGCAGCGTGCACACCCAGCTTCGCAGCAGACGCATTGACACAGTGAGTTACCTCACCAGCCTGCAGGCTCAGCACTACTAGGGTCACCTGAGAAGCAGCACCTCTCCCAGGATATCCCTGTGCACCTCATCACACTAATTACGGACAAATGCCGGACCTGCGCGTTTGTTCTCAGGTGCTCGGTACATGTGCGTCCTCGTGCCCTGGCTTCCCACTCAATCTTTAAAGGGCGGGCAGGTGCGCGGGCTCGGGTTACCCGGCACGTGATCTATTGACATCCCATGCGTGGCGATTACAAGTCATGACAACATTTCCAATTACCAGCAGTCAGCGCGGCACAGATGATTGGGTTACAACTAATTCAGAGATGTAAGACCCTTCAGCACCCCGGTTAAGATTCCCCTGGGATATCGGAGACAGGCTTCAAGGACAGCTTGGTGGGTCAAGGCTGCTGCTGTGGAGTCCTGGGTAATTTGTGAGCCACTGTTGTACTCCACTTTAGGTGTTCGTATATAGGTTTTCCCAATACATGTCCTTAAATAAGCATAATTCACATTGCCCTTATATAGGCATAAGATCCCAGTCCTTATTTAGGCATTAGCCATGCTATCCAGATACAGGCATGGTCACCTACATCCGTCCACCCCAACGTCATAACACATTCTTAGAAAATAGACCCTTAAGCTGTTGGGAGTTTCCCTAGCCCATGATTAATGATTTCTCCAAGAACTCATTTATTAGGCATGAACCGCTAAACTCTAAGGGTTCATTCCTGAAGTCTTCCTCTGCCAGACTTTACGTCAATGCTAACATTCCTAGCCACCTACTAGGTATAAATATACCTTCCCTTGCTATGACAAATACGGCGGCAAGCAAGGAGGAGACCTTGACTTAGAGGAGCCCATGTCCCGGCCTGACGCACTGACAAGATGCTGTCATCCCTGCTCACAGAGAATCCAGCTTCCAGTGGTCTGACTCCCTTTGCGGGGTGTGAGTGTGCGAGACCCAGAAAGAGATTCCAACCTCTCTCATTCTTAAGGTATGGAGCTGACTAGAACCTAGAGGGACACTTGGCATACAAACTTAGCATAACTAAACTATAGCATACCATACTATAGAATACAGCACCTAATTCTTACCTTGTCCTACACTTAGGTACACTGGGGTAGAACTAGTTAGAGAATGCATCGTATGAGTACTCGCATTTTTAGCCTATGTTATTTGTGTATAAGAATATATGTGTCATAGCTAAAAGATAATGCTAGTGTAGTATTATTTCGTTATACTGTTTACGCTGTACATAATATATCTTGCATACTGTCTTATGATTGTAACAGCTCTTCGCTTACACGAGAAATAAGACTGTTCAATAAATCCTTTTTATTGAAACACCCATCTATTCTTTCTGTGTAACTCTGTAGAAGCTAAGCATGCACGATTAGCTGAGTGAAACTGTTATCTATTGTTTTCACCATTCCGAGAGTGTTCTGATTCTAAAGGGAAAAAAAGTTGTCATGTTTATGCAGCTGCCAGAAACTACTCCCTTCTTGTTTACAAGGAGTTTCTAGTGGCCTCTGAGTTAGCTGGCACACAAAGTAATTAGGTTTAACATACTCGATAGGGGCATATTGACCTCAGTCCTATGCCAAACCTATAGTGTATACTATTCCAATGCGCAGAGCCTATTAGGGAAATAGGAACTGCACTACATGGTGCCCAACGGTTTGATAGGGCAGTAATTTAACGCTAGATACTGAAGTAGCTCAGTCATGCTTTTCTCAGAGACCCCTACTCACATACTCCAAAGAC
The DNA here is from genome assembly GCF_964261635.1 of Lissotriton helveticus. NCBI lineage: Eukaryota > Metazoa > Chordata > Amphibia > Caudata > Salamandridae > Lissotriton > Lissotriton helveticus. The sequence goes on along the minus strand of NC_136067.1, from coordinate 763,638,759 downwards.
GTCTGGAGTGGGTATGGTTAAGTATCTGCCAAAACTGAATAGGACAACAGTCCTATATTAGCTGTTTGGTTTGTTCAAAGTTGTAGGATACAGTGTTCCAAAATATTGTGCACATTATCTTTGTTTCCTTGAGACTTGTTCTACATTTTAAAAAAAAGAATGTCCAATTACGGGGATAATGCTGAGGCTACTCCAGTGGACCAAGCATTACATCTCGCTGTAAATTCTACCGGTTTTACTGAAATCGATGAGGATGCGATACCTATTCATCCAAATATAAGAAGAGCCATCACTCTAAAACTTATACAACATGGCCTAACACCTCGAGGTTGTAGAGCAGATTTCATGATAGAGGCACACACATCATTTCAGACAGAGGTATTGTATTCATTGATTGTTCTCCAAAAATCAAATCCAATAACAAAAGTGTTTCACTTCTTTAAAGAAGATGATCCACCTGAGTAATATATTCCTTTCGAGGATATTGAAATTCCACTTACATACCAGGAGCAGAATCTCTGATTTAAATGCGCCCTAAAACATCACAAAAACATTACTAGGCTCGGTCCACTAGGTAGACCAGGAGCAACAAGGACTCTATTAAACAAAATCCTACATCTTCTAAAAAGAAGTGGGAAACTAATAAACAAAATTCAAAACAGAAACCTTCTGAATCCTGAGGTAGGTCTCCTCAAAAGGAGCCCTCTGAAAAGAGGTATTACCTCAGGAATAGGGATCATTTGCGAAAACCTGACAGGTATCAGGATACTGATACACGTTCCTCTTGTACCTTTCGGATATCGTCACAGACATACGAAAGGAGAGGATGGGCAGACCGCAAAGAAGAACGCGTGAAGTTCAAAGACGATCAACGCGTTCAGAAAAATAAATCAAAACCTTAATACACCAAGTAGAAGGTAGCAGGTCTGAAGATCAGACATTTCCATCAATACAAAGCTTTAGAGGGAATACAAGCAACAGGTTGCCCTACTCTCAATTCATCAATACACATATCAGACCTTTTCCTTAAGGCTTATCAAAATATGTAATGTGGAAGTAGAATTCTTTCCTATCTTTTAATATATATTAAACACTGCTTATTCTTTACAAGGTAGTGTTATACCACTTTATTTGCATTCTTTATAAAAGTGACTTTTGTCAGATGACAATCATATCCCATCAATACTTAAATAATGGGTACCTTGGTATATATACCCAAAAACATACGCATAAATGGGTTTTTAGCACTTCAAAAAATAGTGAAAAAGCAAAATGGTACCCCACGTGCGCATCACCAGTCGAGCTTGCTGATTGGTACTCACCAGCTATGCTCACTTCTGCCATCATCTGCAACCATTTTGCTAAAAAGATTTTTAAAAAAACCACACACCCCTATGTGTTTTAGTGACTCCCAAACAAAAACAAGACCCAATACAATAAAAAACTGAAATAAGACGCACAGATTACCAATTTCTTTCTTCTCTCGTGCGCTTACTCAGATATTTAAAACCGGTTGCATACATGCAAACCACTTCTTTTCTCAGCCGACATGTTTCATCGCCATTAAATCTTATTGGCGATTTCGTCAGGGCAGGGTCATTCGTCGCTACTGTTAGACACTCGTGCAATTTTCTTTAGATAACTGTCAAATGACAAAACGACACAATGGCCTGGTTACTTACAAACACTTATTGTATCACCACCCCCTTCAAGAAGGGTGGAACCGGGGTACATACACATCACTCATAGGCACTTTATTACCATCAGGGAGCCAGAGTCAGTCGTACCAGCTCTCATAGATGTAAGGGGGAATCCTGTTGTGAAATCCTCCCATTCAGGCCTTATCTTATATTTGATTCCTAAATATAGAGATATATAGGTATTAATATAAAAATCATCAAGCTTCATTCCATATTTCTTAACGCTTAGACTCTCAGCTTCTTATGGGATATACATTGTCCTCTTACTTTACCCCAATGGGGGAAAATTATAACCTCTCCTCTCATGTCGTATGTACTATTTTACCTTCCTAAGTATATTTACTCATTCGAACTATTTTCTTCACCGATTCTCAATCTACATTAAAACCCAAAAAAGGCCATCTGTTTCATACACATAATGTACATGCAGCCTTTTTTCAAATGTATCACTCGATCTGGTCTTCATAACAAGAGGATGGACAGTAGCCAAAATTGTCGATCTCGATTTACCAAGTTCGGCAGTATTTCCTCCATTGCATACGGACAGCGTTTCATCATATGCTACTCGTCCTACCGTCGGCATCCCCCTATACTCTACATTCACACCCCACCTACTTAGTGTGGCTCTCTTTCATCCATCATTGCTCACTGCCTGGTTTGCCAAGTCGCGCCTCGTCTCATCCTTCTCTATCCAGTAAGGAGATCGGCAGCTTATACAAACGGTAATCGGGTGGCGTCTCATGTGACCATTCTACAATCACGTGACATAATGGAACTCCGCGTCGGCCATCTTGCAGTGTATTCGATGTTGTTGAATTATATGAAATACATACTACAAACCTTAAATAAAAATGCAATATTCCATATTTACAGTATTTAAAATTATTTTACATACCCACTAATAATATCAAGTATACTCGGAGGGCATTTAGTGTCTCAATCTCACTCCTCATAAATGTCCTATTTTAAAAGGGATATTTATAAAATCTACTTTGAGATATTCCATGGCCATGATTATAGCCACTAGATTTCGCAAATTATGGGAATACGTCCTAGCCCTCATGCACCAGGATAGCATTTCAACAAACTTTATTGATATCATCACTACAATAATGCCTGCAGTATGTACTATTGACTCAAATGAGCCTTTATTCATGTCTCTCTTCTTTAACTCATTCTGTGTATAATGGCCACAAGGGGTATTTCTATTTCGTAACAAATTGTTAAAGGGATTTTGTTTTTGTAATCAAAAGATAGCACAGAGCAGTGATACCTCCCAGGGACACCAAAAGTTAATGGAACCACTTAGTTTATTATTTTGTTCCATTCAATCAAATCATTTAGTCCTGTCCGGTCCCATCCTTCCTGATAAATCCAACATGCTTCTTTCATTGCTAGGACACTATCTATATTGCATGGATCTCCTGTAACCTTCTCCAATACCACCCACGTGAAAGAATGATTATTCTCTTTATAGTGTCGTACCAATTTCGTGGAGAGTTTGCCTGCCCTAATGGTTCTAAGATGTTCCTGCACTCCTACTTTGATCTTCCGTGTAGTCAGCCTGATATATTGTAATCCACACTCACATGTGAATCGATACACTACATTCATAGTGTTACAATTACTAAATCGGGTAAAGTGCCATACTGTTCCAGAATTAAGCATTACTTCCATTGTCTTTTCAGTCAATTTATACACCGTGCACATACCACCAGGGTAATGCCCTGGCGGAATGGTCATTTCCACTTGTGGAGGTCTAGAGCGTGAATGTACCAATTTGTCTTTTAAATTGCAGGATCTTTTAAAGGCAAACCTGGGTGGGGGCATTTTGAACTCAGGCGTCGAGAATGTTTTCTAATCGATTGTCTGATTTGGGTGGCCAATGGATCAAATGTCATCACAATTGGAAGGTAGTCAGTCTTAGTCCTTACATTTCTCTCTAACAGAGCACTACGAGGAGTATTAAGTGCTCATTTACGTGCCTGACCGACAATCCTAGACGGATAGTCTGTCTTTTTCAATTTCCCACACAGTTCTTTCGATTGTGACAAAAATTTTGTTGTAGTAGAACAATTTCTACGGTACCTAAGAAATTGACCAACCGGGATATTATCCCGCAATGCTCTCGGGTGATATGACTTATAATGTAATAAGGAGTTCTTTTCTGTCAACTTCTGGTGTACTTTAGTATTCAGCATGTTATTTTCTGCTTTAATATCCAGATCTAAAAACACCGCCCCCTGGTTGCAATCTGACCAGGTGAAACGTAGACTGGCATCCTGTCCATTCAGCCAGTTCAAAAATTTCCTGAGGGGCTCTTCTCCCCCTGACCAGACGACTATCACGTCATCTATATATCTGTGGAGAAGTGTGGCTCAATGGTTAGAGCGGCATACCCTGATGCAGAGGTCTAGCCCGGGACCAGGGTTCAATTCCCCGCCTCGGCGGGTCTTGAGCTCAAAAATTCCACTGACCTGATAATTCTCGCCTCGGTGCCTATTCCAATCAAGGAGTCCCACTCTGAAACTCTAGGCAATAGCTTGCTTAATCTCCACAACGGCCCCCACAACGCTAAGGATGCCTGGCCTCCACCTTGGGGGTGCCCAGGAGTGGACACCTCACAGGGAAAGCCAGGATGGGCTCCACAGCGGTATTCGTACAAGCGCCTTGAGACCCTTGCGGGTGAGTAGTGCGCTATACAAGTATCAATTTACATTACATTACATTACATTTACATTCACATTACATTACATTACATTCTTCCAGAGGAGAATATTCCTCAGAAAGGGATTAGACTGATGGTAAATGCAGTTATCTTCGAACTGGCCTACATAGATACAGGCCAAGCTCGGTGCCATCGTTGCGCCCATTGATGTGCCTGTAAATTGTAAATAAAGGGCATCTTTATAGCAAAAGTAGTTACGGGTGAGTGCTATCTCTATGCACTGTAGTATGAAAGACTGCAGTGTATCATAGAACCACTCCTGTTGCCCCAGGGCGAGCTGCTGCCACCAGCGCTGTGTCCTGGGGAATACTGGTGTATAGTGATTCTACGTCAATTGTTACCAGGAAATTTTTAGCAGTATCAAACTCCAAGTTATGTAAGATATTTAAAACATCGGTGGTGTCCTGAACAAAGGATCTCTGATTCACCACTGATTCTCTGAAGAAAAAATCTGAAAATTGAGACAATGGCTCGAAAACTGACCCTATCCCCAAGACAGTTGGTCTTCCCGGGGGGAGGGGGGCCTCTGCGGTTTATGAATTTTTGGTAGGATGTAGAAAGCCGGAGTTCTTGGCTTATTATTGATTAAAACCTCGACTTCTTTAGTTGCAATCTATTTTTTCTCCTTAGCTATTCCTACCATTTCTTTTATCATGCCCTGTAGTTCAACTATTGGGTCATGTACAAGGGGTTGGTAATTATTCCGTGCCCCCGATAATCTAAGGACTTCCATGTCATAATCTACAGTGTTCATAACAACCACTGCTTCACCTTTATTGGCTGATTTTATTGTGAGCAGATGGTTATTTTGTAGACTCTTGGCAGCCTTCCAGTCTTCCTGGCTCATGTTGTTATTGGCCCGAGATCTATTTGACTGTTCTAATGTGGAGATGTCATCCAGTACTTTGCTTTCGAATACCACCACTTCAGGGCCCACCATGGTGTTTGTGGGGCATAACTGCGATGGTTTCTTTAAAGTTGTGGAGAATAAAGAAGGAGGATCTTGTGGTTTATCTGCAAAAAAAAATTTCAGTTTGATTTTTCTCATTGTTTCTTGAAACTCGAGCCTGCACTTAAAGCTATCATGAGTCTGTCTCGGGACAAATCCCAATCCTTTATTCAACACTCTTACCTCTCTAGGCGTCAGTGTATAGTCAGATACATTTACCACTATGTCAGCGATGACTGATTCTGTCCTCGACTCCGGGTTATTCTGGGGGAGTATGTTTGCCATGTCAGGTTCTGATTGCCTCGGCCTCGGCCTCTGCCTATCTGGCCTCCCCCTCTTCCTCCCCTTTGGTTCTAGCCTAACAAAGAGAGAAGTAATGCTCCCAAGTCCTCGTTAGTCTTTTCTTGTTGGTTAAATCGAACTCTCTTCGGATTTGAAACCTGTGGGCATTCTTCCTCTTCACTTGACGTATTGTCGAACGTCCAATTCTGGGGGATACGTCTATTTCTTTGATGTCTTGCACCCCTTGCCTGCTCAGTCAACTGACGCTGTTCCTGGTTAGGTAAATAGGATTTATCTTCTGTGTAGGGGAAAGCCCATTCATGTGCATATCGTTCTAAGTTTCGTTTCAATTCTTTAATTTTTTGGTTAACCATGTAATTTCTATATTCACCCAGGTCCTCTTGGATCCTCTGTAGGTGTTCTATGGTGTCCGTGAGAGTGGTATCCCTTCTAATTGCCTCTTCCAGTTCCAAAATTTCTTTCTGAAGATCTCCACTCAATCTTTTTGCCTTATTAATAATTAGGATTAACCAATCTCTCGTACATTTATTCGCTATATCGCTCCAGTCAATCCTACATTTTTTATCCTCAAGGAATATCCTTGGTTCTATCCTCACCAATAGACTCGCTGGGGTTGCTCCTGCTCTTAAATATTCGGTCATTAAGGCCCCATGAAGGGCTATCCTTACTTGTTTCTTTTTTAGAGTGCTTAGCGTTTCCCACTCTTCTCTTGCAGATGTCACGTTTAGTAGCGGGGCATCCGGAAAAAGTTAAGGGCCCAATAAAATAGCTGCTATTTGATCATCAGTGAAAACTAGACAATTCATAGTTCACACAGTGCCCATACAATGATGCGTATATAACCCTATTGTTCCTGCAACCACAATGGCCAATTATATACTGTGCAATGCTCTTAAGGCTGATCCGCCGTTCAATCAATTCTATCAATACGGAGCAGTAGGGGGAATACAAGCCACAGGTCGCCCTCCTCTCAATTCATCAATACACATATCAGACCTGTTCCTTAAGGCTTATCAAAATATCTAATGTGGAAGTAGAATTCTTTCCTATTTTTTAATGTATATTAAACTCTCCTTATTCTTTACAAGGTAGTGTTATACCACTTTATTTGCCTTCTTTATAAAAGTGTCTTTTGTTAGATGACAGTCATATCCCATCAATACTTAAAAATGGGCACCTTGGTATATATACCCAAAAACACACCCATAAATGTGTTTTTAGCAATTCAAAAAATATTGAAAAAAGCAAAATGGTACCTCACGTGCGCACCACCAGTTGAGCTTGCTGATTGGTACTCACCAGCTATGCTCACTTTTGTCATCATCGGCAAACATTTTGCTAAAACCTATAAGTGTACCAAGAAAATGTGATCAAAAAGATTTTTTTTTAAAACACACACCCCTATGTGTTTTAGCGACTCCCAAACAAAAGCAAGACCCAATACAATAAAAACCTGAAATAAGACGCACAGATTACCAATTTTATTCTTCTCTCGTGCGCTTACTCAGATATTTAAAACCAGTTGCATACATGCAAACCACTTCCACTTTTCACTATTTTTTGGAGTGCTAAAAAAACACATTTATGGGTGTTTTTGGGTATATATACCAAGGTACCCATTTTGTAACTATTGATGGGCAAGGACTTCGGCTGAAATACAGGCTTTAATAAGTACAAACTGCCCTATACATTTAGTAGAAATGATGGGACGTATCTTAAGCATGTCTGATGCAAGCGGAATTGTACACGTATTTAAGAACGTATGTTCAGGACTGTTAACACCTTTTCAGGCAGCCCTTGGAATCATTCCAAATTTCGTGTATCTGTGTCTGCCCTTAATTCTAGCACTTGTTGCAGGAATCCTATTTTTATTCCTACTGCTACACTATGGCAAGCCCATCCACCAGCGTCACTCCCTACAACTTGGAGAAAGCTCTCCTAGAACAGAAGAGCCGTGAGCGCGTAGTGCAACTTTTGGACACACCTCGTCTACGGGAACATAATACAACATGGTTTCTGTCATTTAGACCAATCTGGCAAGATTGCATCTTATGTGTTCTACGCTGCCTGCTTTGCGGTGAAGAATGCATGCTAGACAATCTGTTTAACACTCCCATCAGTCATGTCAACGGATATCAATACTCTGCTTGACCCAATAATGGCCATGCTCTGTGTTGTCCCCAGAGGCTACCAATTCTGATGACGGCATTCGTTGAGATCTAACAGACGCAACATGGTACTGCTGAGGTACGAGATGGATCAACAGGCACACAGGTAAAAACGGATGCGAACATTGATGTGGTGTCCGATGCTGAAGGCGATGCTTCACATCCATCTCTGTGCAGTTAATCTTCTAAATGAGGTATTCCAACTGTCACCGACATCGGTAGACAATCTTTTGTCTACAGAAATAGATGATTTCATGTTTTCACCAGACCCTTACACTAACTTTGATTCAGCTCACAGTGTTTCAGGGAAGCTATTAATTAGGCCTCCATATTTTCAAAACAGAACAAAAACTTGGAAATCTTCCTAAAATTGACTTTTTTCTAAATTTGAAAATACATGGCAATTCAATTCAATCTGGTTGCAGTAGAACTATTCATATAGAACAGACTTCTTTGAATACTTCCAGGGATACATTGTCACCCTATTTACAACAATTTCTTTTCAGTCTCTACCCATGTACTCATAGAATGACCCAGACAAAGTTACATAACCAAGGTCTTCCCCACTGCCAGAGGCAACATGGTTGCATGCGCAGTCAACAGCACAACGTAATGTGGTAGGGACCAGGGCCATGATGCATACATAATGAACACATGGACACAGTTAGATAGATAGTGGAACTGGCAAAGGGTACGTGCGCTCGTCCCCTTTTTATTACCAGGGTCACATGTCCAGTGACATCTGTGCTGGATGCGTGAGGGGTGAGTGTAAGCCAGCCCACAGGGAATAGTTGGTGCTGGCAACAACTACAACAGTGATAAGCAGATCACACACAGAGATTCAATCGTAAATGGTCCATGGCTTGTGATGCACTAAGGTAGGGGTACCAGATCTTATATCACACACAAAAAGATTGTATCATAAAGGGTCCATGACTTGTGGTGCACTGGGGTAGGGGCACCAGAGATGAGCGTGTTGATGTGAAGAAATTGTTAATGTCCCTTTGGGATATTCCTGCTGCATGAGGTGACATTGTTGCGTCCGGTGTCTACAGCCTAAAAGTCAATCATAAAGGGTCCGTGAGTTGTGATGAACAGAGTTAGTGGCACCTGAAGAGCTCAGCATGTGCGCAGCCAGCGATGATGGCGTGTCCTTGCAGGACAGGATTAGATTGGATATGTGTCAGACCTGCTGACTGCAGTGTAGGCGGGAGGCAGCAATCAGCAAGGGCCTACAACCACGTGGTGTTGACTTGTGGTGCACTTAGTTAGTGGCAACAGTGGCGGTCAGCGTGTGCGCAGCCAGCGATGATACGTTGTTCAGGCGGGCGGCCCTGGGAGCAATGTCTTTTGCCTAATGAATTCTGCCTCAGTAAGGCCATGTGGCAGTGACTTACGGTGCACTGACTTAGTGGCATCAGAAGCATTCAGCATGTGCGCATCCAGCGATGATATGTGGTATTGGTGGCCCGCACTGGGAGCAATGTCTGTTGCACACTGGACTGCGTCATCTGCAATCGCGACTCAAACTGAATTGTGAACCCTACTAACTGCAGTGTAGGCTAAAGGCAGCGGTCCGCCACGTGGCGTTGACTTGAGCTGCACAGAGTTAGTGGCACCTGAAGCACTCAGCATGTGCCGGAGAAGATGTGTCATGCTGGCAGGCCGCAGTGGATGCAATGTCTGTAACCTACTTGGTTCTGCAATTAATACATCAAGACTGAATCCGAATTTTGAGCTCTGGTGACCACAGTGTAGGACTATGGAACTAAAGATGAAATATGTATAGAATACATTGTCGTAATATGTAGGTTTCAGGGATGTTATAGTTAGTTGTATCCCGGACTCTAAAATTAATGAATCAAGACTCAATTTTAACTGTGAGCCCTGATGACCGCAGTGTAGGGAGGAGGCAATGGACACGAAGGGCCAACAGCCACGTGGTGTTCACTTGAGCTGCACAGAGTTAGTGGTACCTGCAGCACTCAGCGTGTGCGCAGCCAGTGATCATGCATGATCCGGGTTGGCCTCACTGGTAGCAATATCTTTTGCCTAATAAATTCTGCCTTAATAAGGCTATGTGGTGATGACTTGTAGTGCACTGAGTTAGTGGCACCAGAAGCACTGGACTGCGTCATCTGCAATTGTGACTCGATCTGAATTGTAAGCCCTGCTGTCCGCTGTGTACATCGAATGCAGTAGTCAGTACAGACATAACTCTGTGATGGAGTGCCGCTGGGTTGGCAGGGGGTCTGTGTCGAGCAGGCCGGCGGTCACGGTGGCAGCCTTGTGGCAGGGTGAGGGCTGCCACTCTGGCAGATGCGTTGGCCTTCCCAGAAGTGAACCATGCCTAGAGCCACAGTCTATTTATTCACACTCCTACGCTAGAGTGGCATACGTTGGACCATCCCACTCCGCTTCCAGTTCTGCTTACAGGGGGGACGACACAGCTACATGACCGAGATCTTCCCCACTACCTGAGGTAACATGGTTGTGCCCACTGTCCACAACAGTGCAAGCACCAGCAGTATATATATACATGGAGAGGTCTGTGCTCTGCATAGTGAGGTCTGTCCAACACATTACCGCTACACTTGGTATTGTGTGTATTGTGATTGATGGGTGACATGCCTCCTTCACACATACTTGGTTCCCACGTCTCGCAACATTCAGCTATTGTGTGGCTGAGGGGCCATGTCATTTTGGGAAGGTCCGCTGTTCTGTTCTGAGCAGCCTCAGTGGTAGTAGGGGGTGGGGGGTCTAAGGGGGAGGTCCTGGGGGTGGTGGCAGTGGGTGTTGTGGCCTTCTTGTGTGTCGGAGCTGCATGGTCAGTAGCTCTATGACATGTGTTGGACTTCAGACATGGTTCTGGGCTGGGCTCCCTTTCATACTGTAGGTTCTTTACACCAGTAAAAGGCAGATGTTAAATTCCTACTGCTAACGCGGCTTATCAACTGTTTTTGGATAGCATTGTTACGCAGACAAAGCTGCTGGCTTTGCTGCACCTGTTGGCCTCTGGTATCTTCCTACTAACAACTGTGAGAGTCGGAGGAGTCTCACATCCAGCCCTATTAAACTTACTCACATGTCTTTGATGCATGTCTACAAAAGCAACTTAGGGCCCCTGCATCAGCACCACCCACTAGTCCCAATTCGTAGTGTATTCCTTCACAACAAATCCCAACCCCAGCTGTTGCTTGATGCCTCTGTCCTCCAGATCTAAGATTGTAGTCACTGAAATGGGGGTGCGCCAGGTCATGAAGTCTAGTAGTCAACAGTAGTAGAAAAACAGTACTTTATTAGAAAAACATAAATTAACAACACAAAAACATCAAACAGCGAGTAACATTGCCAACGGGAAACATCAACTTGTGGATCGAAATACCTGTAGATCGTCCTGGAAATCCCAAAAGTCTGTATTCAGAAACCTGTTGAATAAATGAAGATAATGGTCAAGTGTTAGTATGGTCACAAACGTAATATGGTACAATGTATTGCACTTGGACAAACCAGAATGCTCACAGGTATGATCAATCCTGCACAAAATGACTGTAACAGAAGCTTGAGAGGTTGTAACCTTCGTAAGGAAAAAAAAGGAACATTACAACAACATAAACTTCTGTTACGGTCTCATTATGCAGGATTTATCACACCTGTAAGCATCAGGGTTAGTGTCAGTTTGATACACATGCATGTTCACTTCACCTAAACTGCGCAGAAACAACTGGAGACAAAGCAAGGGAACTACGCCATAGCAGCCTTCCTGCACGTGTTGGGGGCAACTGATTGCACACATGTACCTTTTGTGCCCCCTGCCGATGCTGCATCCAAACACCCCAACAGAAACCATACACATTCCAACAATGTGCAGGCAAAACTGGACCACCGGGGCCTGTGCACTAATGTTGTTGCATACGTCTCAGGCGTGTGCATGATTCTTACATCTTTCGCAAGCATCCCTGCCCAGGACGCGAGACCAGTCCACCACCCAGCGATGACTGCCCCACCCTACTCACCCAGACCTCAATGCTCACCTGCCACCACCAGTGGGTCTCCAAGAGGGCCAATCACATGTCAGAGCAACCTCCTCAGCCGTCGCTGGATTCCACAGCACAGGCCCCCAGCGCATCCTGCTGCACAGCGCTGAGTCATGTCTGTACAGCCAGCTGCCTTTGGCGTACACACGTTCCAGCCAAGCTCACCATTCAAATTGGGTCTTGATTGCCAGGATAGCATATCAAGGCCACGCATCATCGCAAGCTGCACACCCTCTCAGCTCTGGTGGCACTAACTCCATGCAGCTCAAGTCATTGCCACGTGGCGGGAGGCCCGTGTTGGCCAAAATGCCTCGGCTGCTACCAACTCTGTGCACCTCAAGTCATCGTCACGTGGCAGGAGGCCAGTGTCCAGAAAAGTGATTTGGCTGCCACTATCTCTGTGTACCTCCACTCATCGCAACACTGCGGGAGGCCCGTGTCGGTCAAAGTGCCTCAGCTACCACCAACATAATAGGCACACGGATACACCCAGATAGAGAGTGGAAATGGCATCAAGCACGTGCGCCCAGCCCTTTTTATTGGCAGGGTCACATGTCCTGTGATGCCTGTGCTGCATGGGAGTGGTATGGGTGTAAAACAGCCGTGAAGAAGTGGCTGTGGCATGCATACAACTACACCTGTGATCAGCAGATCACTACAGGGAAGACCTGGGACAAGTAGCATTGTAGTTCCCTCCCTGTAAGTGTAAGCGGAGTGGGCTGGCTGAAACGCACACCCTTCACGACTTTACCAATACGGTGGATTGAATCCGCACACCCTGCGTGATAGGTACATATATGGGTGAGCAACTCCACTTTTTCTAAAAAAAAATAAATATTTAAAACAATATTTTAAAAACCAGAAGACATTATATTATTTCAATCCTAAACAAAAAAAATACAAAAACATATTTTTGGGATAATAAAGTTACAAAATATCACCCAAAAAAATCAAAATTACTTAAATAACCATAGCTTTAATGAACATTAGAAATTCCAAATTACCATTTAAAAAAAACAATGAAATTCACTGAAAAAAACAGAGGTTTCAGGCACATTATAGTTAGAAATTAACATTTAAAAAACCTTAGGAATTCACTGAAAAAACCATAGGTTTCAGGGACGTTATATTTAGTTTGACATTTCACTCGTACAACACCAGAGAAATTCCCCTGTTATAGTTAGTTCAGCTAACTTTAACTTGTGCCCCCGCAATGCGCTGCTGATGATGTCACATATCATGTCATTCGTGACATGGTAATTGTCATCACTGATGGCATCACTGATGACATCTCAAATGACACCACCGATGACATCACTGATGACTGATGACATCATCCACTTGAAAATCTGATCCACCTCCTCACACTGTAATATAACCTTTAATACTCCCACTGTAAAATACAGACCATCATTTTTGAAGCCATCGACACACCAATACCAGTTACTACATATGTACTCACTCATTCTTAGGTCTACAAACATATCCACTCATTCACCCATACAATCACTCATACATGCAGGCACTCATCAATACAACACTATCATACACAGTCATAAACCTATACAGACGCTCACACACTACCACTCATCCAGAGTTGCTCACACACGTAGTCAGTCAAAGAATAAATCACACTTCCATTCACTGACCTATACAGTTATACACACACCACATCACTTATTCAAACAGAAACAAATGCATCCTTACTCTCTTCTACAATCATCCATACAGCCTCTCTCATAATCACTGACTCTCACATACAGTCATTTATATACTTCAATATGTAGTTACTTGGACATGTACCACTGAGACATCCATTCACTTACCAACACACCCATGCACACACTTACCCACTCATACAGCTGTTTCCACATGCACTCTTGAACCATACATACAGTGACTCAACCACTCAAAAAACTATGCACAGACTCACACATCTCCCACCTACCTTCACACACACCCAGGCACCCATACAAATACTCAGGCAACCAATTGATATCCCATAAAGACACTCATGTAGCTTCTGACCAACCCATGCAGAAGCGTATACAACAACAGACAGACTGATACAGACATTCACATAGTTTAGTCATTAACCCATGCATTCAATAAGACACTCATTCTTCAATACACCTTGGCATATATATGATAGAATACAACAAAATGGTAAAGGAGGGTCCGAGGGAAAGTTTAGCGACCTCACAGGTAATTACCCCCAGTGCAACAACCAAAAGAACAAAAGTACCTGTCAGTCGGGTAACGCCGAGGTGCTCAGAAATCGCGCTGGAGAAAGCACAGAAGAAAACATACAACAACCAGATAAATCAAAGAATGCATTGACCATCAACAATTGCTGATTTGAGTCCTATCAGACCAACCAAAACGGCGGAGCCTCATCATGTAGGACACTCAGGCCATGGTCAGTCTGCAAATGCCCAGGTGTATATTGGCAATGTATGACTGAGTCATGGTCTGAACACCGCAAAAGTTAATACAAAAGTGGTACTGATAGGTGCAGTGCAAACAAAAAATTTATAAGTATAGTGCAGTGGCTAAAATGGCTGTCGAGGCAAACAAAGACCTTTATTAGTGCCTGCCTGGACGTCAGATTAAAAATAGTGTAATGACAGCGTAAAATAATCACTGTCCTGCTCGCTTGGTGGAAAACAAAAATAAGGCCAACATGTTTCTGCCGTACTGTGTAAGTACACTGGCATTCGTCAGGGCCAAGCTCTCATATGCTACTGCAGATCACACTACCTAATGTGTAGAAAGGAAATAAGGTCAAATGACCAGAAATGTAAATAAACTAAGAGTGGTCGAACACGACCATCCTACCGCATCTTCTCAAATTGCGCAGTGGATGCGAATGGTCTTCCCTATAATAAAAAAGTGAAAGAAAACCAAACGTCAATTGTATAACCACGTGGTGCCTATAAAACCATAGGCACTCTAGGTTATTCACATAAGCCCAAAGTACCACGTATTGTTACTGTGCATAACCAGCAATCATTCCAGCAACCTCAGACAGATCAAGCATCAACTTATGATGATCCTTCTAGTGGCGCGTGAACACCGTTACCACAAGCAACTAGTATGTAGAATTACAAGATAAATGAAAACATTATTTAGCACTTACCCATCAATCTGTGGGAAGTAAGCCTCACCTCACCCGGCAACTGCTCGGAAAGACAAGGCCCCGCTCTAGACGTGTAAATAAAGACAGTTCCTAGGTCAGATCACTGTCAATGTTGTAGTGATCTGACCTAGGAACTGTCTTTATTTACACGTCTAGAGCGGGGCCTTGATGTCAGTGATGTCATCAGTGATGTCACTGACCATGTCATGAATGATGTAATATGTGACATGATCAGCAGTGGATTGCGGGTGCGCGATATATAGTTAGTACAACTAACTATATATGGAATTTCAATGGTTTTGTGTGAGTAAAATAAGGTTTTTTAAATGCTAATTCCTAACTATATATGGTGTATAACCTATGGTTTTTTCAGTGAATTTTCAAGGTTTTGTAAATGCTAATTCCTAACTATATATGGTCTATAACCTATGGTTTTTTCAGTGAATTTCATTGGTTTTTTAAAAGCTAATATCTATAGCTGTAAAATGTATTCTTCTTTAAATCCAAAAATATATTTTATATGTTTATTAATAATTTTTTTTTAAATATGTTTTTTGTTTCGCTCCCGGTCCGCGAACCGGAAAGCTTTCCGTTAGCTCAAATTGATGCCGCGACCCGGTCCGCGAACCGGTAAACGTTCCGTTTCCGCAACTGCCGCTTTAGAAATCAACATCGTGACGCGTCGCGAAAGCGCGACGTATCGCGTTGCCGCGTAATGCGTCTTATGACGTACCGCGTTAGCACACCCGGAAGTGCCCCGGGGCGCGGACCGAGGCGCGAAGCGCAGCGACCCGGAAGCTATCCGGGGCGCGGACCGGAGCGCGTAACGTAAGCATAACAGGTCATGTGACTTGTTAATAACACTTTTCATTGGTTCATTTCACTTTTGGTTTCATAATCATGTAAGGCTAGGTCAGGTGACCTAAAAATAACACTTTTCATTGGTTGAGAACTATTGTTTTTCCCAAATGATGAAAACCCCTCCTTCTTTCCTCACTCTGACTTTCATCATTGTGAGAGGAAGACCTTTATTAATACTTGAGAAATGGCTTCAGTAGTTGCTTCAGCTGGTGCACCCCCACCACCACCTCCACCTCCTCATGGGAAGAGAGGACCACCTCCCCAGGTCATGACCAACACAGAGGAGGAAGAAGAAGAAATAGAGAAAGAGGAGAGAGAAGAACCACAGTTCTTGGAAGAGATGCCCCGGGTTTCCCATAGGAAAGCAAGTTTCATCTGGCAGTTTTATTCAATCCCTCCAGGGCAAAAGAAAGTGAATGCAAGGTATGTCACCTGCCTCATCTGCAAAGATAAATTATCAAGAGGGACTGATAAAAAGTATAGTTATGGGAACTATACCATGCATAGGCACATGACCAGGAGGCATCCACTCAATTACAGCCGGGCGGAAATACGGGATATGGAACAAAATCCAACATCAACTCCTGTGGCCAGGTCAAGATCGTCAATATCATTGACACCAGCAGAGGCACGGGAAACTGTGCCAAACATCCAAGAGAATTTTGGCCACATGAAACATACTTGTATGCACTGTGGTGCGTTGATAGCATGTGGTAATATGAGTATAAATGCCATCAACCTGGCTTATGAAAATCATAATTGCCCTAACCGCCCCCAGTAATTTTTTTTTTACTCCTGTTGAGCCCTTTTCAATGCCTGTTTTTTGTTGTTTCCCCCCCCAAAAAAACCAAAAAATATATAAAATCGTTCAAAAAATACAAAAAAAACTAAAAATGTTCAAAAAAAGAAAAAAAATATAAAACAACAAAAACATTAAAAAAAAAGTTCTTTTCAGAACTACCTCCCCTTTCAAAAAAAATTGCTAGAATGTTTAGCACTCTGGCAAGCTCTATTTCTTTTGGTTCGCTTCCCGGTTAGCTTCCCGGTACGCGGACCGGGAGCTAACCAAAATTTTTTTTTTTTTTTAAAAAGAGTAAGTATAAGGAAAGTAAACAGAGAGTGATGTTAAAAGAAAGACAGCTATAGGGAGTAAAGAAGAGATACTGTTTAATAGATCTATTTACCGAAGAAAAGACGGAAGAGGGTATAATTGTGAAAAACAAAATAGATAAGGAAGTGAAAGAAAAAAAAAGAGAGTAGAACAATAACAAAGAAGAGTTTCTTGGAGAATGTGAGTGAATGTTCAAAATAAGATTAAAACATGGGGAATAACAGAGAGAAAAAATAGAAAACAGAAAACAAAAAATAACAGAAAAAGATTAATTGAAACAGCAAAGAAATGTAAGTAACATAGAGCCATATCATCAACATAGGCAATAAAAGTTTTGCAGCTTTTATCGGCAGAAATGTGACGCTAAAGCCGCTTTTGCGGCAGAAAACTGCCGCTAAAACCACTTTTGCACCAGTTTTCTGCCAATAAAAACAGCAATAATTTTATTGGCTGTGTTCATAATATGCCCCTTAGTGTGCTTCAACTACACAGAGAAAGCATTATGAACAAGTAGTGATAGAGTGATCAGTCAAAGACACTAAGAGTAAAAGAGAAGGAGTGAGTGAACAAGAGTGAGGAACTATGAGAAGAGAGGGACTGAGAAAAAGAGTGGAAGGAGTTGAGTAAGTAGGTAATAGAGAAAGGAATGAGGGAAGTAGCAAAGGCAGGAAACTGAGGGTTAAAGAAATGAAGCAGTGGAACTAATAGAAGTTAAATGTGATAGAAATGTAACGAAAAGAGTACAAAACATTTAACTTATAATTGTCGTTAAATTACTCACTTTTTGTTTTTATACTTTCAATCTGTGAAAGAGAGAACAAACATTTGAAAAATATTAAAACATGTATTTAAAAATTACAAAAGACAAGGCAAAAGATTGAGGGACAAACAGTTTTTCAACAACTTTGACACTTACAGAAGCTTCTGCTTCTCCAGGCCCCCTACACAGTCCTAAAGATATACATTTTAAACTAACAGTATCTTGATGCAGATGAAGTGAGGCCTATCTTAAAACATGGTGCATCTTTTGCATTGCTGTTGTCTCAGAAAAGTGTCGCAAGACACTAACATTTTAAATGATTGCTTCAGGATGCCAATAAGATGTGTCCTATCCAGAGGTTTGTTTGAGGTGAGGCCTACTCAGGGTTGCAGATGAAATTTAGAGTTGTTGAAGAGTACAGAGAAGATAATACATTTGCAGGCCTACCAATGAAGTGAGTCATGTCCACTGCACTCTTGAACAAAGGCCAAACCTCCTCTGTTTCCCTGGACAGACCTAAACTTGATCTGCACAATGTGATTCGTAATGATAGGAAACACAGGTGATGTAATTGAAATACGTGCAATTTCTTTTGCTCATTTCACAATCACATCACTTGTGTTTCCTTTGCTTAGGTATCTCATTGTGCAGATGTAGTCCAGCATATGAAAGAGTACGTAGAAGTGCAGCACTGCATGCAACAACTTTGACACTTACAGAAGCCTCACCTTCTCCAAGCCTCCTACACAGTTCTACATATACATCATAAATGCAAACAGTACAGAATTAATTATACATGTTAAATGGTTTATTTTTGCTGTTCTCAGAATGTATCAAAATTCACTAAAAACAGTGACTTGAAGGTATTCATCATATAACAGGGGGAAAAAAAAACACAATCAAAATGATTGTGTTTAAAAAACCCATACAACATAACAAATCAGAATTCAGAACTCCTTAAAGTTAACTTACTTTCCATGACGTCAAAGGATGTCCTATGAACAGCTTACACTCTGTTGTGCTGTTATTACTTTCAGCCCACCACTTTCTGAAAGAAAACCTCCATAGTTTTTAAAAACATGTTACATGCAATAAATGACTTCTTGCTCTCTACCACAAGTTTCCACAAGGCCAAATCTTGTCAGAGCCATTTATAACTCTTGGATTTCTTGTAAGCCAATCCCGTCATTTGGCATTTCTGCAACTTTCAGAATTAAAATGTTGAAGATCATTTTCACAATCCTGGAATAGTAATATCTTCCCCTTCTTGCTCAGTCATGTTCTACATTTCCTATGACACTGATACTGCTTACTATGAAGCAGACTTACACTACCTCTATGACTACTACAATTATTTAATTCTCTACATCCCTTTTAATCACAAAGCAATGTAAAACAGTAGACAGCATTGCAGACTTACATTCCCTCTACTCTATGTTTTGATTGGCTGCTTCAATTAGCTTATAAAAAGAAATAGTTTTTCTGAACTCATTCAAAGTGCACTTATTTCTCCATGACGTCCAGTCTTATGGTTAGAAGTTATGTCTCTGAACTACACTTATCCTCAAGGCCAAATCGTGTAGGAGCCATTAGAACTTCTTGAAATTCCACAGAGCACATCCCGAGATTCTTTCCCTAAAATTTTGGTTTTAAAAACACCAGGTAAGAGTTTTTAAGGTCATACGGCAATTTTTTTTTGAAAATTAAAACAGAATCATTGCAAAATGACCAGCCATTTCTAGACTTTAAATAAGCTGTGTAATGTCCTGATGTTATTGAAGGACCGTCATGATATATCATTGCTGCAGTTACAAAAGTCCTTCCTGATATTGACAACTGCGAAGCCACAACATTTTTAATTAAAGTTGTCAATTTTGTTCCATCAGGCCTACATCGTTGGAACATTAAAATGACATACTGGCCATATGTTCGTATAAATAATGAGGACATCATTTCAGATTTACATTGGCTACACTCCATGTTGTGATCAGCTGCTTTTACTAGCTTATTAAAGGAGACTGATTTACTGTCTGGCAAAGTTAAATATATAAATCTTTCTGAGTCTACACTAGTAGTACTTGATACCCTACAGTTCTCGCAGTCATGCTGCCATTGATAAGAAAGCCCAAACAGCTGATCTACATCTACACCTTCAGCATGCAATACATCAAGCATATACATTAAAAACTCCTGACAATCTTGCTGAATATTTTGAGAGAATTGTGTTTGGCCTGAACATCTGTCTAACAGATTTCGAATTTCAGACACACTTTCTATGTTTGTTCTATCAGTGCTACATTTCTCTAACACAGAATTTAACAAACTGCAAAATCTTTGATCAGAATTGACCACAATCTCTTCTTTTACATTTTCTAGAGAAAACAAAACATTAACCACTACATTAGCATAGCAGTTGACACCAGAACTGTTTTCAAATTGAAAACCAACAACATCTTCAACAGAATCCTTTTTGTTTCTGCTTATAATTTCAGGTGCATCGACTTTTCGTCTTTTTGCTACAACCTCCCCAGTATTGGTCACATTTCTTCGTTTCCGGCCTACCACACGTTACTCAAACAAAGGATATTGAGGCAAATGTGGTGCATACTCTCTTCTTAACCTATTGTATTCCTTAACACAATCTAGATCCGCACAAATGCTTGTGACATCACACTCAATCAAGTACAATCCCGATAAAGTTCTAACTCGTGACAATGCCACATATGCCATACCCTCCTTGAACACAGAACTGCCAATATTCACCAATGCACTGTCTACACTTAAACCTTGCGATTTATGGATTGTCACCGCATATGCCAAGCAAACAGGAAACTGCTTACGGCGAACATATAAGTCTTTTACAAGCAAAAATCTAGCAGAACAACGACCAATTAGCTGTACTTCCTCAATGCCATCAAATTTAATTTTTAAAAATTCAATTCCATCTCTATTTCTGTATTTTACAAAATCAACAACATTACCCATTGATCCATTTACCAGACCTCTTTCAACATGTAAATTCCTTCTTAAAATTATACGGCAGTTCAAGCACACATTCAGAGTCTTTTCAAAACCTGCAGTTTTAGATATACTCTTCTCTAATGAATCCAATTTTGTTTTCAGATTCTCAGACAAAATAATTGTTGATCCCATATGCTCTACTCTGTCAATAGCTTCCAGTTTCACAATCTCTTGCTTTTCTAAATGCAACATTTTGTTGTTGAATTTGGCACATTCTGCAAGAGTTGGCATCAAACATATTCCAGATTTCTTCTCAGTAATTTTCTGAAAAATATTCTCAGGCACAACATCTTGTTCTGGATATAAATTTGACAGTAATCGTGCATGTAAAGCTTCTTTCCCATGCTCGGTCACTTTTCCAATTCTAACATCTTGTAGAATAGTCTTGTAAACTTCATCCTTCGCCTGACGCATATTTTCATGCAGTTCAGCTAATTGAAGTTTAACCGTATATTGACGTTGCCAATGCTCCCTAGGCACTTCCTGGTATCTTCATGCATGAGCATTTTGAACACAGGTTGCCCTTTCACTGGTGTCAGCTGCAGAAGATCTCCGAAAACAATGATGTGTTTGCCACCAAATAACACATCATACTCTGTTTTCAGAACTTCTTGCATTCTCAAATGCCCAAAGGCAAGCATGACATTGGAAACCATGCTTACTTCGTCAATGATAAGAAGTTTCATTTTCCTCAAGATTCTTGAAACTTCAAAACAAGCATCTCCAGATAGCTTGTGATATTGTAATTTGTTGTCATGCTCCACTGGCAGCATCAGTAAACGATGTAAAGTAATCCCTTTAATGTTATGTGCTGCCAGTCCAGTTGGAGCGGTGACAACACAAGACAGCGATGACTCTGTCCTTTCCTGCAAATAGCATGAAATTGCTTTAATGAGGAAACTTTTTCCAGTTCCCGCTTCTCCACTCACGTACAGTCGGACAGGCTTCAACGACGTACATGAGCACTCTTTCTTGTCATGACTTAATCCATGATCAATTTGCATGGTAACTTCGTCATATATTTTCCTCTGCTCAACGTTGAGTTGTCTTTCCAACTCTTCTAAGTTAACCGCATCCTCCTGAGCATGTGCCATGGCTCTTTCCACTTCATTCATAGCAGTGGCAGCTTCATTTTCGATAACAGGTCCTCCTAGTGGATCCTGACTCAATGAAGCAGAACTCTGACTGTCCTGAGAACTGTCTCTGGCAATCTCGGCTGCAATCATTGCTTCCTGCTCAATTTCCGCATTCAACATTTGTACATATTTGGGAAAAGCAGGACATTCTATGGTCTCCTTGGCGGCATTGAAAGAGTCTTCGTAACAGAGAAAATCTCCAAGCAGTTCCTCTTCTGCACGCCAAGGCTTGAAAAGTTGCAAAAGTGCTAAATAGAAAAACTCCTTTTTTTCAAGAGATTCGCCACTCAATTTTCGATGGTTTACCAAGTGGCATTTTCTTTGCTTGACCAGACATCCCTCACTTCCTATTACAGCATACACTCCTTTCTCAGTATCTTCTTTGATGTTCCTCTTGAATATGTAATTTTGAAGAACCTCATACAGACAAACATTCTCGAGGTGAATGCTTCGATTTGGATAATATGTATCCAACATGTTGGTCTTCAAAATGTGGGTCATGTTTGGCTCCTTTTCCGCCAAATACTCAATTTCCCGCACAGGTTTGAGAACTCGATTACGCGTTGCAGCAAGACCAAGACTCGCCCAAATGATACTCCTGGACTTGGCATAGAGACTTGCTGAAGACAACCGGTCAGAACATTCGTACGCTCCGATTTCTCGATGCGACAACATCTTCAGACTGAAACTGTACAACTTCTTGCTGAGGCTCTTTTCATGGGAAATGTCCTCCCACATATCCTTCAATTCTGTCTTCTCTTTTTTGGTGATGTAAGACGTCACATACCGAGCCACAGCCATACAGTTATCAGCCACAAACTGTATATCCATGTTAGCATTCCACATGGACAAAATCACCGGGTTGTAGTCGTTGATGTACTTGGAGTCTTCGTTCCTCTTCAAATTGTATGTGTTTTTAGGTGATTTCTTCATCACATTATGTCGCAGCGAAGACATCAAACTGTTTACTCTTCCTTTAGAAATCACCGGTCGTGGAAAGCCGAAACGACATTTGGTGTAGAACTTGTCCTTGTTTCGGAATTTACGACGACAGTACTTTCCACATCGATGGCTTTGGAAACGCAGAACTTTTTCTCTTAGGCTTTTCTTCTCCTTTGCGTTTGGAACAGCACACGTAGAATACTGTTGTATAAAACTCATCACTGAGTCTTCTGGATCCGTTCCAAATTTAGGTGCATCCTTGATCCACAGCAACATATGTATATGAGGAGCACCTCTTGCTTGGTACTCCTTTCTCCAGAAGAAATCCAACACCTCTCCAAGAGGTGGATTCTTCTTATTCATGATGAAAGACATCATAGCTTCAAATCTATGATTGAAGTACCTACATACATTGACTGGATCCAAAGAGCACAGTTCTCCGGGTGTCTTGAATTCGATGTTTTCTACGTTAGCATTTGCCTCTCGTAGAAATTCAAGTAAGTCTTCCCAGCCATACTCGGCACAGCTCAGAGTGAGGAACCATGTGGGAGTACCTAAGTTCCTCAGCATACATTTTAAATCACCATGACAACGGTACCAGTACTCATTAGTACCACGCTGACACGCCATGAGATTAATCAGGTGAGAATCCAAAATACTGTCTTGGACATTGACTTTATCCATAAAGTCACTTGCCGAGATGTTTTGCATGTGTATACCACTTTTCAAGATGTGGTTCACTGCATATGACAGTCCAGACAGATCGCTTTCAAACAGGAGATGAAACAAATAAGGAATGCATTGTCGAAACCTAGCATCTCCTGCATACAATCGCAAAGTCCGGTATTCAGAAGCAGGAATTTGATGAGGTCGCTCATCATATCTTCCTCCCTGACCTGTTGGAAAAAGCTGTGGGAAACACCGAGCTTCCAAACTTTCCTCCCAAACACTAATGGGACTCCCTTTGGCTTGTTTCATTTGAAACAACTCAATAGCATTCCCCATGACTTCCTTGGAATGCAAAGGATGAACACTATAATGTTCATATATTTCTTCACTAGTAGAAGTTTCTACTTTCTCAATTTGACCAGCACACAAATCGCTATCCTCTTCCTCACTTACTTCCTCTTCTGCAACATATACATTCTTATAGTATTTATTATTTTTTTCAAATACAATGTTGCCTTTTTAACTTTCCTAACATCTACTAAATCTTGCCATATTTTCTTATTCTTTGTCGGAACCCCATTAACTAAGATAACCAGAGGTTCCTCGTCCACTTTTTCTACTCCAATTGTGTTAATGTTTTTCTTCAAATCTAGAGGCAAATAAACAACTCTTCCCTTTAATCCTCTCTGTAAATCTGATGGAGGCAATTTCCCTGTCTTTGGCTCCATTCTTACAATAGCCTGAAAGGGATGGATACTTTGAATCAAAATAGATTCATAAGTATTTAAATCCTTCAATTCAGAAGGAATCTCAACCAATTCCAGATTATTATGAACTGCTCTAGCAGGCATCTGGTTTTGATTTAATTTGCAACAACAATAAGTACACACACGTTGATCCAATCCCAAATCAAAACAATTTTCTACCATCAAGTATGTTGCGAAATCCTTCCATTCACTATTATTTTCCCTTTCACTTTTTGCATATAAATCCACTAACTTAGTCTGATTCTTATAATAAGTGCGTCGACAACACACACAAGTGAAATTTGGCCTCTCACTTGATTTGACCTGAAACGTGGCAATTTCCCTCTGGAAATTATCTGTACTGGAAACCTGTACACTATCTTCCACATTACCCGCTTCTTCTTGGTCAATTTCAACATTCTCCTCTTTACTTCCAAAGTAACAAAACTCAATTTCTTCACATATATTCTTCACATCTATTTCAGAACCATGCAAAAGAGCAGCACATAATTTTTTAAGCATAATTGCTGGACTCTTAGCATAATACAACATTCTAACTAATTTCCTCACTTTATTATGATGCACTGCTAGCATCCTGAAATGATGAAAAACACTCTGGCATACTCTCCTGGAAAGACAAGCCAGTGAATGACCATGCAAACCTGTCACTTCTCTCACTCTGCAAGGATCTAATTCTTGCAACAACCTTATTTTCTGCTTCAAACTTTTCTTATTAAATGACCGTACAAAATCACAAAGCAAATTGATGGAATCCTGTCGCACACTGCAAATACTACTACACTTCCAGGTGTACACAGGACCCTTAGCACGTCTTCCTAAAACCTCATTACCTAACACCTCTTCTGCCTCTGTTGTCACAAGTTTTTCTTTTTCAACTGGACAACCATCTTTCACTTCATAAGCACGACCACTGGTGTCAACTGCATGCACCAAATCATTATCCTGGAAATAACTCTCCTCATTAAAAAATGCCTCACAGCTTGAACTATGCATCCATTCTCCAGAAAAAACGTCACAAAAATTACTACGATTAACTATTCTCTTCCATCTACTATTTCTTTTGAAATCATAAATTGCCTTGTTTAGCTTCCTAATTCTATTGATTATCAAAATAAATAACTTACGTTTAATTTCAAATGCCTGATCAATAACTTTCTCAACTTTTTTTTTTCTCTTATAAAAAACCACTTTCTGTTGACCTTTCTTAATATTTTTTAACAAATTGCCAATTATCCTGTTGCGGAACATTCGTTTACGAATGTCCCTAAACTGTTGTTTCCTTCTACTATCATGCACAGAGTTATCTCTTGCTCTAGCAGTAACATTTTTGATTGGCCTTTCCTTTCCATTTGAATTGCTTCTCTTTTTCTGGACTGAAACATTTTCTGTAGTAATATTTTTTTTACTGCAAATATTTCTTATGAATGTTTTTGTACTCTTACCCGGTGCTTTCTTGTTGACTTGACAAATCTTTTTGTTAGAGGACTGCTGCTTTTTTTCAATCACCTGCTGTCTTTGACGTTTTGCAGCCTTTCTCAGTCTTTCTTTCGTTGGCATGGTGAAATGTTGAAATGATCTGCAGTTGAATCTGTGGTAAAATATATTAAAAAATGTTATTAACCACTATTACCCAACAGTACATCAATAACAGTAATCAAAAACTTAAAACACTACTTTACATTTTTACATATAAGATTTTTTAGTGCATGGCAATTTTAGAATGCAGAAATAGCAGAAAAGAAATGGAATTTATATTCATGTTACCTGTGCTATCTTATATGTGAATCTGATCTAATTTTATGAGCATATTTTAATATTTTATTGAAGACACTACACATAACCTGTTTTTGAAGGCGTCTTTATTTTTAAATTAAACGGTTTACATTTTTACTTTTTATTTATTATAAATTTTAAAAATAAATGTTTATAGTTCCATAGGATCAAGCAGGTCAGCTTCCCACCCTATGTCATATAATTCTGACAAATCTGCATCCTCATCACGTTCTTCTTCATCCTCAGGATTTAAATCATCCAAGGGATCAACATCCACTGATGTTTCAATTACAAGTTCAATGATGAGGTCAAAATCAACTGATTGCAGATTATCGCTCATGTTCATGTTGTCTTTATCTTTAAAGAAAGATAACAACAATGAGATGTTGCAGAGTAAGAGACAAATCTCAGAGATTATAATAGTAAAATTGTTTAACAAGAGTAACATTTTGCAGCTATTATTTAGCCATGTCCAGCGATGCTGAGCAGGTGAAGCCTATGTCTAATTTTTCAGTGAACAGGACTCATCTCTTCTTAACCTTGGATAAGCCTCACCGACTCTGTGTCCCCTGCACATACTTAAATGTAAAGGGGCAGATTTATGTTAAATGGCACATCCCCAGGCATGCACCAGTTAACGTGCACCGCTGCTCTGCCACCCATGGTGTGCCGCATTTACAATCAGATAGGAGAAAGCTGCGTCAAAACCCTGCGCCTGCTTTAAGCAGGCATAGGTCTTGACGCAACATTGTGGAGATGGGGCACCCCTGAGCCTTGCGATACAACTCCAGCAATGCGCCACCTTTACAGCACAGATACGTCACGCATCTGTGCCATTTTTGCCCCATGCTGCACCGCATTGTAAATGCAGCACACCATGGGTGGCGGAACAGTGGAGCAGGATGACTGGCACATCCCTGGTGATGCGCCAGTCATCATAAATCTATCCCTAAGCTTCTTATCTTGTTACAGATGAACCGCCATATGTATCATCAAACTATTTTGCATTTCCTAAATAGCGAATTTTAAGGAATAAATAGCGATTCTTTACCATTCCTAATTTGCGATGAGCAAATTGCTAATTGCAAATTACCCATTCATTTCCATGGGCCAGGATGCCCATAGGAATGAAGGTGCAATTTGCGATTAGCAATTAGCTCATCGCAAATTACGAATTTTTCCAAAGGTGCAGGGGTGTCTCAAGAACACCCTGCTGCACCCCTGAAAAAGAAATTTGGGGGCATATGGCGCACATAAATTTTAACAACATTCCTTTACCTCAAAAACGATTTTCAAGTCATAATTTGAAAACACTGCCCACAGGGAAATGACTTAAAATGTCCTTAAGACACATGAAAGTGTTTTTTGAAAGCCTTTGCAATTTTTTTGGGTCACTTTTAACATGGTTATGTAACTCAAACAGTCAAAATCTAAATTTACCATGCACAAGTGTGACCATATTTACAAGGAATGTGCCCCACGGAGAAAGGTCTTTTAATGTAATATGGGAAAAATGACATCAAATGTCCTTAAGACACATAAAAGCGTTTTTTGATTGCCTTTGCAGCATGTTTGTATCACTTTTAACATGGCTATGTAACACAAACATTCAAAATCTAAATTTGCCATGCACAGGTGGGAGCATATTTACAAGCAATTTGCGCCACAGAGAAAGGTCTTACATTAAAATGGGAAAAATAACATCAGAGACAGTCAATTGCCTTATAAAGAAGCATACACCATTATGTCCTTGTCATAAATTTAAAAACAATTCCTTTTCCCCAAAAACGATTTTCAAATCATAATTTCAAAACACTGCACATGGGAAAATGACTTAAAATGTCCTTAAGACACATAAAAGCGTTTTTTGATTGCCTTTGCAGCATGTTTGTATCACTTTTAACATGGCTATGTAACACAAACATTCAAAATCTAAATTTGCCATGCACAGGTGGGAGCATATTTACAAGCAATTTGCGCCACAGAGAAAGGTCTTACATTAAAATGGGAAAAATAACATCAGAGACAGTCAATTGCATTATAAAGAAGCATACACCATTATGTCCTTGTCAGAAATATTATAACCATTCATTTTCCTCAAAAACGATTTTCAAGTCATAATTTGAAAAGACTCCACAGCTCCTATGCAGAAAAACACCCTGTCAGTACTAATACTTTACATTTTCTCCAATTACATTTTCTCAAAGAAACAAAATCTATTTGTAAAACACTTGAGACAAAGCAACATTTGAAAAACACAACTTTCTTCATAATTTTCTCCTTAAAGCACACTATTCTCTATCTAAATTAAAGAAATATTTTCTCACCTTAGCAAATACTTTGAGTTTGAAAACAGTCTCAGAAACACACCAATTTGTCTTCAGCAGAGCAAAAGGTATGCACTCCAGAGTCTGCAGCTATCAAAAGCACAGAAATGCTGTAATTCTTCACACATATCTCTCATGTCACCCAATCAAAACTCTTCCCTCACTTTTTTTCAAATGAAAACCCTTCCCCCTCTGCCCTCTTTGCCTTTTTTGCATGGCAACCACCTCTTGGAAGACCTCTGGTGTTTGCAAGTTCACACAACAATGTTGCAATTGAACTCTGAACTCTCAGTGCACCTGCGTATCCACTGCAATCTTTCATTTAATGATTTTTTTATTGACCATTCAAAATACATCTTTCAAAGAACTCATCCATGCACCCTAACTTTCTGTTTTCAGCAATCAAAATCCACCAATCACTGTTACTGCTTCATTAACACAGAAACTCCACAGTTTTTTTCATTTTAAACTCTCATTTTTTCAACTGCCATTTCATTGCCACACTTCATCTGACTGCAGCAGAACCTTCTCTCACCATGTTTTCTGTCTGGATTGTTGGACATAGTTATATCCACTGGGCTCACAGGTATGCTAAGAACAGAAATTTACCTAACCTCAATTTACAAGATGTGGAAATTAAGTGGTTTGGCCACAGAGGATTAAAATGTCACCAATTGATACCATTGGTGAAAACCTTTATGCATTTGCCAAAACCTGACCTGTTAATTGTGCACTGTGGAGGTAATGATTTGGGCACTTTGACTGGGGTAGGTCTGGAAATGCTTTTAAAGGACACCTTTGAGCAATTGATGGCACTTTTTCCTCAAACTGCCTTGGTATATTCAAATATATGCCAAAGACAGAAATGGAGGTGGTCAAACCAATTTTGTCCACAAATTGAGAAGTTGAGGAAGCATGTAAACAAATCTGTTTCAGCTTACATGAGAGACCATGGAATGGGCTCCATGTACAACAATAACTTGCGTTACTACATGCAAGATATCTACAGAGGAGATGGAGTTCACTTCTCAGATGAGGGCAACAGAATTTTCATTCTGAATTTAAGACTGTGCATTGGTACCTACTTATAAGTACCTAAATGTACCATAAACCCAAAAGCTCTTCTCAGAGCTACCCTACATCTGATCACTCACAATTATTATTTTACTGTAACATTTTTCACTAATTTTCAACAAAGTACGCTCCCTGGGGCGCTACCCGGTACGCGAACCGGGAGCTAACCTCGCGGAATTTTTTTTAAAAATTGGTTTTTTTCGCACATATAAGCCTCCTCAGCCACCCTCAGAAAACCTAGGGGGTCAAGATAAGTCTACCGTGCCCCCTTCTACCCATTCTGAACATTATTTGCCCTCCATCTTGTATCTTAATTCGACCGAAACACAAAATGGTGGACTCCCGTAACGCTTAAGGTTCGCGAACCGGGGCGCTCAACAGTTCGCGTACCTGGTCGCTCCCTGGGAAGCGCACCATCAAAAAAGGTGGGAAAGTAGTTTATAGAAAAGCGACTGGAGACAATTTCACAAAATATAGATTAGCTCATACTACATACCAATCCCTACCATTTTCACAAATTTGATTGGAATTCCATTTAGCCATTTAGCCTGTAGACCTCTCTAAATACCCTGAGGTAAATTACTTCTCAAAACACATCTGAAGTGTTGGAATTGACAACCAATTAAAATGTTACTTTCATTTTCTACTTTTTTTACCTGACATTTGATTGGTTATGTACCTGAATATATATAAAGAAAGAGAGAGAAACACAGCCATTTTGACTACTACTTCCTGAATTACATTGCAAGATCATTTTCACTCACAACTTAAACTTGTTTTTAGAAGGTGAGATATTATTTTATAAATTTGAAAACATTTTCAGATAGTTATATACTATCCCTCTGTAAGAGTTAGACATTGAGAAAGGCTTCTTTATTATAATTATGGATTGATTTAGGTTTCTGTGGTATAATTATGAATTTACTTAGGCTTCTTCACAGGCACTTTTTAATAGTACTACTTCACGCCTGAAACCATACAGTGCCCATAGATTACTTCTCTGTTATAAACTCACAAGTACCTGTCTGAACTTAAACCCAACAGTGCCCTATCACTACTGATATATTTATTTTTTATGCAAATTACAGCAATAAAATGGAAGGTGAGCAGAATGTTTCCTTCGAAATTGTTCTGGACAGCAACAATGAACAAGGTATGGAACCCATTGATGACTTAGAATTCATGGATGAGTCACGGGACTATGAATTACTTCAATGTGTAGAATCTGTCGATCATTTACTCCATTATGATGACGGTCAAATGTGGGAACTTATGTTCACTCAACAAGAGGACATATCGGACAGTCAAATGCTAGACGTTCTATTAAATTTTGAAAAACAATCTGAAAAATAAAATTGTATGTAATATTAAAAAATTGTTTGAGTCTTTAATCATTTTTATATGTAATTCATAAACTAGTTAAATGTTAGAAATGTTATTAAATTTTGAAACACAATCACAATAATAAATAATTGCTTAAAAAATAAAAAAATTAAAAAATAATCAACAAAACCAACAATCAATTAACATACAGTATTTGAAAAGTCTATCATTCATTTTTAATTATAGTACGCTGCCCAGAACGCTTCCCGGTTCGCGAACCGGGCGCTACCCACGCAAAAAAACAATTTTTTTTTTTTTTTTACCCCGTGGCAGCCGCTCCGGACTGTTTAGAATGTTGACAGACACCGGAGAGCCAATCAGCTTCGCTACGCGAAGTTCCGGTACGCGTAAAGTCCGCAAACCGGAGCGCTGCCCGGCCCGCTGTTACAGATATATATCTTTTTTTGAACATTAATTTCTCAAAATCCACTGAAGCACATATATTGAGACCTAGCAAAGGCACATCGGGCTACCAGTCCCTACAATTTTGCCAAGTTTCGTGCAAATCCATTCAGCCGTTCGGGCTAAAAGTGAGGCCAACCGCCCTATGGAAAACTCAATGTTAAAAACACGTTTTGGGACCCCCCTTTTTTCTCAGCCCCCCCTTGACGAACCCCCCCCAAATTTCCAGGGGCTGCTCAGAAACCAAATGTTCCATTTTCCAGAAAATTTCAGCCAATTCCGTCCACAAACGCCAAAGTTATTAGACATAGAATTTTCAAAAATCCCATAGGGAAAAAATCCTAACTATATATACCGACCGCCAGTAGGTAATATATATATATATATATATATATATATATATATATATATATATATATATATATATATATGAACCAGAAAATTCAGCTCCCCACAGAGTCTCCATGGAAAGCAGGCACGGACACGAAGTGACTTTGGATTCGGCATTTATTTCATGGTAAGGTCACCTTTGATCCCGAGCACTAGAAGAGACGCGTTTCAGCCTTCAAGAGGCCTTTGTCAATCTGGTTTTGTACAAGTGAAATGTCCACTAACTATAACGTCCCTGAAACCTATTGTTTTTTCATTGAATATATATATATTCACTGAAAAAACCATAGGTTATAGACCATATATAGTTAGGAATTAGCATTTACAAAACCTTGAAAATTCACTGAAAAAACCATAGGTTATAGACCATATATAGTTAGGAATTAGCATTTAAAAAACATTATTTTACTCACACAAAACCATTGAAATTCCATATATAGTTAGTTGCACTAACTATATATCGCGCACCCGCAATCCACTGCTGATCATGTCACATATTACATCATTCATGACATGGTCAGTGACATCACTGATGACATCACTGATGACATCTCAAATGACATCACTGATGACATCACTGATGACATCATCCAGTGACTGTGTGTTTCTGTAAAGTTTAAATATGTTTTACATATTGAAGAATGAGTGGATGTATAAGTGTCTGAATAAAGGTTTTAGTAGGTGTGTGATTGACTGTATGAGTGAGTGATTAAATGCGTCTTACTGAATGCACGGGTTAGTGACTAAACTGTCTAAAAGTGTGCATCAGTATGTCTGTTGTTGTGCAAGCTGCTGCACGTGTTAATCAGTAGCTATATAAGTAGCTATATGGGTTATTGATTGGTTGCACAAGTATTTGTATGGGAGACTGAGTGTGTGTATGGCTGGCTGGGAGGTGTGTGACTCTGTGCAGATCAATGTGTACTTGTATCAGTGATTCTATAAGAGAGTAACTATGTGTTAGTATATGTTTCAAAAATGTAAGGTGTTCTGTGTTTAACTGTATAGATGAGAAAATGGAAGTGTGATTGATTCTTTTCAGGACTGACTAGGTGTGTGAGTAACTCCATGGATGAGTGGCAGAGTGTGAGTGTCTGTATAGGTGTATGAGTGCATATGATAGTGTTGTAAAGATGAGTGATTGTATGTATGAATGATTGTATGAGTGAATGTGTGTGTAGACATAGGAATCAGTGAGTACGTATGTAGTAACTAGTATTGGTGTGTCAATGGTTTCAAAAATGATACTCTCTATTTAACACTGGGTGTAACGGAGGTTATATTAGAGTGTGAGGAGATGCATTGTATTATCACATGAATGATATCATCAGTGATGTGATCATTGATGTCAAGTGAGATGTCATCAGTGATGTCATTTGAGATGTCATCAGTGATGTCATCAGTGATGTCCCTGACCATGTCATGAATGATGTAATATGTGACATGATCAGCAGTGGATTGCGGGTGCGCGATATATAGTTAGTGCAACTAACTATATATGGAATTTCAATGGTTTTGTGTGAGTAAAATAAGGTTTTTTAAATGCTAATTCCTAACTATTTATGGTCTATAACCTATGGTTTTTTCAGTGAATTTTCAAGGTTTTGTAAATGCTAATTCCTAACTATATATGGTCTATAACCTATGGTTTTTTCAGTGAATTTCATTGGTTTTTTAACAGCTAATATCTGTAGCTGTAAAATGTATTCTTCTTTAAATCCAAAAATATATTTTATATGTTTATTAATAACTTTTTTTTTAAATATTTTTTTTTCTTCGTTCCCGCTTCGCGAATCGGGAAGCTTCCCGTTAGCTGACCTTGATGCCGCGAAATAGACCGCGAGCCGGTAAACGTTTCTTTACCGCAACTGCCGCGTTAGAAAACAACATCGTGACGCCTCCCGTCCGCATGACGTTTCGCGTTGTCGCGTGATACGTCATATGACGTGCTACGTTAGCGAACTCGTACGCTTACCGAGTCGCAAAGTACAGGTTTCTGGAAGCAAACCGGGAGCTCCTGCAAAGCGCGTAACATACACACAGCAGGTCATGTGACTTGGTAATAACACTTTTCATTGGTTCATTTCACTTTCGGTTTCCTAATGATGTAAGACTAGGTCATATGATCTAAAATGAACACTTTTCATTGGTTGAGAACTATTTTTTTTCCCAAATGGTGAAAATCCCTCCTTCTTTCCTCACTCTGACTTTCATCATTGTGAGAGAAAGACCCTTTGTTACCAGTGAGCAATGGCTTCTTTACTAGCTTCAGCTGGTGCTTCCCCACCACCTCCACCACATCCAAGGAAGAGTGGACCACCTGCTAAAGTTATAATTCAGCAAGAAGACGAAGAAGAGGAACAGGACAACCTAGATAATCTCCCTATTATGGCCAGAAGATCTGTTGTACCGGAAGTAACGGGACCAGAGGGCAGGGAGATGGTGCCAAATATACAAACGAGATTTCGTGAAGTAAAACAAGTCTGCGTACATTGCAGTGGATTCATTTGCTACGCAGAAAGTAGCATCACTCTGATCAACAGAGCTATTGACAATCATGCTCATGTTTGTCCGAAACTCCCCAAACAATAAATTCTTTTTTTTTGTTTTCTTGCTCCTGTTGAGCCCTTTACAATGAATCGTTTTCGTTGCCCCCTCCGAAAAAAAAACAAAAAAAATATAAAACTGTTCAGAAAAATTCAAAAAAAGTAAAAAAATGTTCAGAAAAATAATAAAAAAAATATAAAACAACAAAAACAATTTAAAAAAAAGTTCTTTTCAGAACTACCTCCCCGTTATTAAAAAATTGGTACAATATTTGCAACTGTGCCAACCTCTATTTCTCTTAGTTCGCTTCCCAGTTCGCTCCCCGGTACGCGAACCGGAAGCGAACCCAAATTTTTTTTTTTTAAAAAGAACAGTAAGTATAAGGGAAGGAAACAGACACTTATGTTAAAAGAAAGACAGCTATAAGGGAGTAAACTAGAGATACTATTACCCGTAATCCACTGCTGATGATGTCACATATTACATCATTCATGACATGCTCAGTGACATCATCAGCAGAGGATTGCGGGTAACAGTATCCCTAGTTTATTCCCTATAGCTGTGTTTCTTTTAACATAACTGTCTGTTTCCTTCCCTTATACTTACTGTTCTTTTTAAAAAAAAATTTTTAGATCAGTCAGAAACAGTGAAAGTAATGAAATATAAAAGACTACGTAGAATATGAGCACTGTATGCAACAACTTTGACACTTACAGAAGCCTCACCTTCTCCATGCCTCCTACACAGTTCTACATGTACATCATAAATGCAAACAGAACAGAATTAATTATACATGTTAAATGGTTTATTTTTGCTGTTCTCAGAATGTATCAAATTTCACTAAAACAGTGACTTGAAGGTATTCATCATATAACAGCGGGGAAAAAAAAACACAATCAAAATGATTGTGTTTAAAAAACCCATACAACATTAGAAATCAGAATTCAGAACTCCTTAAAGTTAACTTACTTTCCATGACGGCCAAGGATGTCCTATGAACAGCTTACACTCTGTTGTGCTGTTATTACTTTCAACCCGCCACTTTCTGAAAGAAAACCTCCATCGTTTTCAAAAACATGTTACATACAATAAATGACTTCTTGCTCTCTACCACAAGATTCCACAAGGCCAAATCTTGTCAGAGCCATGTATAACTCTTGGATTTCTTGTTAGCCAATCCCGTCTTTTCGCATTTCCACAACTTTCAGAATTAAAATGTTGAAGATCATTTACACAATCCTGGACTAGTAATATCTTCCCCTTCTTGCTCAATCATGTTCTACATTTCCTATCACACTGATACTGCTTACTATGAAGCAGACTTACACTACCTTTATGACTAGTACAAATATTTAATTCTCTACATCACTTTTAATCACAAAGCAATGTAAAACAGTAGACAGCATTGCAGACTTACATTCCCTCTACTCCATGTTTTGATTCGCTGCTTCAATTAGCTTATAAAAAGAAATAGTTTTTCTGAACTCATTCAAAGTGCACATATTTCTCAATAACGTCCAGTGTTATGGTAAAAAGTTATGTCTCTGTACTACACTTATCTTCAAGGCCAAATAGTGTAGGAGCCATGAGAACTTCTTGAAATTCCTCAGAGCACATCCCGAGATTCTTTCCCTAAAATTTTGGTTTTAAAAACACCAGGTAAGAGTTTTTAAGGTCATATGGCAATTTTTTTTTGAAAATTAAAACAGAATCATTGCAGAATGACCAGCCATTTCTACACTTTAAATAAGCTGTATAATGTCCTGATGTTATTGAAGAACCATCATGATATATAATTGCTACAGTTACAAAAGTCCTTCCTGATATTGACAACTGTGAAGCCACAAAATTTTTAATTAAAGTTGTCAATTTTGTTCCATCAGGCCTACATCGTTGGAACATTAAAATGACATACTGGCCATATGTTCGTATAAATAATGTGGACATCATTTCAGATTTACATTGCCTACACTCCATATTGTGATCAGCTGCTTTTACTAGCTTATTAAAAGAGACTGATTTACTGTCTGGCAAAGTTAAATATATAAATCTTTCTGAGTCTACACTAGTACTACTTGATACCCTACAGTTCTCGCAGTCATGCTGCCATTGATAAGAAAGCCCAAACAGATGATCTACATCTACACCTTCAGCATACAATACATCAAGCATATACATTAAAAACTCCTGACAATCTTGCTGACTATTTTGAGAGAATTGTGTTTGGCCTGAACATCTGTCTAACAGATTTCGAATTTCAGACACACTTTCTATGTTTGTTCTTTCAGTGCTACATTTCTCTAACACAGAATTTAACAAACTGCAAAATCTTTGATCAGAATTGACCACAATCTCTTCTTTTACATTTTGTAGAGAAAACAAAACATTAATCACTACATTAGCATAGCAGTTGACACCAGAACTGTTTTCAAATTGAAAACCAACAACATCTTCAACAGAATCCTTTTTGTTTCTGCTTATAATTTCAGGTTCATCGACTTTTCGTCTTTTTGCTACAACCTCCCCAGTATTGGTCACATTTCTTCGTTTCCGGCCTACCACACGTTTCTCAAACAAAGGATACTGAGGCAAATGTGGCGCATACTCTCTTCTCAACCTATTGTATTCCTTAACACAATCTAGATCCGCACAAATGTTTGTGACATCACACTCAATCAAGTACAATCCCGATAAAGTCCTAACTCGTGACAATGCCACATACGCCATACCCTCCTTGAACACAGAACTGCCAATATTCACCAATGCACAGTCTACACTTAAACCTTGCGATTTATGGATTGTCACCGCATATGCCAAGCAAACAGGAAACTGCTTACGACGAACATATAAGTCTTTTACAAGCAAAAATCTAGCAGAACAACGAGCAATTAGCTGTACTTCCTCAATGCCATCAAATTTAATTTTTAAGAATTCAATTCCATCTCTATTTCTGTATTTCACAAAATCAACAACATTACCCATTGATCCAATTACCAGACCTCTTTCAACATGTAAATTCCTTCTTAAAATTATACGGCAGTTCAAGCACACATTCAGAGTCTTTTCAAAACCCGCAGTTTTAGATATACTCTTCTCTAATGAATCCAATTTTGTTTTCAGATTCTCAGACAAAATAATTGTTGATCCCATATGCTCTACTCTGTCAATAGCTTCCAATTTCACAATCTCTTGCTTTTCTAAATGCAACATTTTGTTGTTGAATTTGGCACATTCTGCAAGAGTTGGCATCAAACATATTCCAGATTTTTTCTCAGTAACTTTCTGAAAAATATTCTCAGGCACAACATCTTCGTCTGGATATAAATTTGTCAGTAATCGTGCATGTAAAGCTTCTTTCCCATGCTCGGTCACTTTTCCAATTCTAACATCTTGTAGAATAGTCTTGTAAACTTCATCCTTTGCCTGACGCATATTTTCATGCAGTTCAGCATAATTGAAGTTTAACCATATATTGACGTTGCCATTACTCCCTAAGCACTTCCTGGTATCTTCATGCGTGAGCATTTTGAACACAGGTTGCCCTTTCACTGGTGTCAGCTGCAGAAGATCTCCGAAAACAATGATGTGTTTGCCACCAAATAACACATCATACTCTGTTTTGAGAACTTCTTGCATTCTCAAATGCACAAAGGCAAGCATGACATTGGAAACCATGCTTACTTCGTCAATGATAAGAAGTTTCATTTTCCTCAAGACTCTTGAAACTTCAAAACAAGCATCTCCAGATAGCTTGTGATATTCTAATTTGTTGTCATGCTCCACTGGCAGCATCAGTAAACGATGTAAAGTAATCCCTTTAATGTTATGTGCTGCCAGTCCAGTTGGAGCGGTGACAACACAAGACAGCGATGACTCTGTCCTTTCCTGCAAATAACATGAAATTGCTTTAATAAGGAAACTTTTTCCAGTTCCCGCTTCTCCACTCACGTACAGTCGGACAGGCTTCAACGACGTACATGAGCACTCTTTCTTGTCATGACTTAATCCATGATCAATTTGCATGGTAAGTTCGTCATATATTTTCCTCTGCTCAACGTTGAGTTGTCTTTCCAACTCTTCTAAGTTAACCGCATCCTCCTGAGCATGTGCCATGGCTCTTTCCACTTCATTCATAGCAGTGGCAGCTTCATTTCGATAAGAGGTCCTCCTAGTGGATCCTGACTCAATGAAGCAGAACTCTGACTGTCCTGAGAACTGTCTCTGGCAATCACGGCTGCAATCGTTGCTTCCTGCTCAATTTCCACATTCAACATTTCTACATATTTGGGAAAAGCAGGACATTCTATGGTCTCCTTGGCAGCATTGAATGAGTCTTCGTAACAAAGGAAATCTCCAAGCAGTTCCTCTTCTGCACGCCAAGGCTTAAAAAGTTGCAAAAGTGCTAAATAGAAAAACTCCTTTTTTTCAGGAGATTCGCCACTCAATTTTCGATGGTTTATCAAGTGGCATTTTCTTTGCTTGACCAGACATCCCTCACTTCCTATTACAGCATACACTCCTTTCTCAGTATCTTCTTTGATGTTCCTCTTGAATATGTAATTTTGCAGAACCTCATACAGACAAACATTCTCGAGGTGACTGCTTCGATTTGGATAATATGTATCCAACATGTTGCTCTTCAAAATGTTGGTACTGTTTGGCTCCTTTTCCGCCAAATACTCAATTTCCCGCACAGATTTCAGAACTCGATTACGCGTTGCAGCAAGACCAACACTCGCCCAAACGATACTCCTGGACTTGGCATAGAGACTTGCTGAAGACAACCGGTCAGAACATTCGTAAGCTCCGATTTCTCGATGCGACAACATCTTCAGACTGAAACTGTACAACTTCTTGCTGAGGCTCTTTTCATGGGAAATGTCCTCCCACATATCCTTCAATTCTGTCTTCTCTTTTTTGGTGATGTAAGATGTCACATACCGAGCCACAGCCATACAGTTATCAGCCACAAACTGTATATCCATGTTAGCATTCCACATGGACAAAATCACCGGGTTGTAGTCGTTAATGTACTTAGACTCTTCGTTCCTCTTCAAATTGTATGTGTTTTTAGGTGATTTCTTCATCACATTATGTCGCAGCGAAGACATCAAACTGTTCACTCTTCCTTTAGAAATCACCGGTCGTGGAAAGCCGAAACGACATTTGGTGTAGAACTTGTCTTTGTTCCGGAATTTACGACGACAGTACTTTCCACATCGATGGCTTTGGAAACGTAGAACTTTTTCTCGTAGGCTTTTTTTCTCCTTTGCGTTTGGAACAGCACACGTAGAATACTGTTCTATGAAACTCATCACTGAGTCTTCTGCATCCGTTCCAAATTTAGGTGCATCCTTGATCCACAGCAACATATGTATATGAGGAGCACCTCTTGCTTGGTACTCCTTCCTCCAGAAGAAATCCAACACCTCTCCAAGAGGTGGATTCTTCTTATTCATGATGAAAGACATCATACCTTCAAATCTATGATTGAAGTACCTACATACATTGACTGGATCCAAAGAGCACAGTTCTCCGGGTGTCTTGAATTCGATGTTTTCTACGTTAGCATTTGCCTCTCGTAGAAATTCAAGTAAGTCTTCCCAGCCATACTCAGCACAGCTCAAAGTGAGTAACCATGTGGGAGTTCCTAAGTTCCTCAGCATACATTTTAAATCACCATGACGACGGTACCAGTACTCATTAGTACCACGCTGACACGCCATGAGATTAATCAGGTGAGAATCCAAAATACTGTCTTGGACATTGACTTTATCCATAAAGTCACTTGCCGAGATGTTTTGCATGTGTATACCACTTTTCAAGATGTGGTTCACTGCATATGACAGTCCAGACAGATCGCTTTCAAACAGGAGATGAAACAAATAAGGAATGCATTGTCGAAACCTAGGATCTCCTGCATACAATCGCAAAGTCCGGTATTCAGAAGCAGGAATTTGATGAGGTCGCTCATCATATCTTCCTCCCTGACCTGTTGGAAAAAGCTGTGGGAAACACCGAGCTTCCAAACTTTCCTCCCAAACACTAATGGGACTCCCTTTCGCTTGTTTCATTTGAAACAACTCAATAGCATTCCCCATGACTTCCTTGGAATGCAAAGGATGAACACTATAATGTTCATATATTTCTTCACTAGTACAGGGTTCTACTTTCTCAATTTGACCAGCACACAAATCGCTATCCTCTTCCTCACTTACTTCCTCTTCTGCAACATATACATTTTTATAGTATTTATTATATTTTTTCAAATACAATGTTGCCCTTTTGACTTTCCTAACATCTACTAAATCTTGCCATATTTTCTTATTCTTTGTCGGAACCCCATTAACTAAGATAACAAGAGGTTCCTCTTCCACTTTTTCTACTCCAATTGTGTTAATGTTTTTCTTCAAATCTAGAGGCAAATAAACAACTCTTCCCTTTAATCCTCTCTGTAAATCTGATGGAGGCAATTTCCCTGTCTTTGGCTCCATTCTTACAATAGCCTGAAAGGGATGGATACTTTGAATCAAAATAGATTCATAAGTATTTAAATCCTTCAATTCAGAAGGAATCTCAACCAATTCCAGATTATTATGAACTGCTCTAGCAGGCATCTGGTTTTGATTTAATTTGTTACAACAATAAGTACACACACGTTGATCCAATCCCAAATCAAAACAATTTTCTACCATCAAGTATGTTGTAAAATCCTTCCATTCACTATTATTTTCCCTTTCACTTTTACCATATAAATCCACTAACTTA
The DNA here is from genome assembly GCF_964261635.1 of Lissotriton helveticus. NCBI lineage: Eukaryota > Metazoa > Chordata > Amphibia > Caudata > Salamandridae > Lissotriton > Lissotriton helveticus. The sequence continues at coordinate 763,597,804 of NC_136067.1, read as the reverse complement.
GTCTGATTCTTATAATAAGTGCGTCGACAACACACACAAGTGAAATTTGGCCTCTCACTTGATTTCACCTCAAACGTCGCAATTTCCCTCTGGAAATTATCTGTACTGGAAACCTGTACACTATCTTCCACATTACTCTCTTCTTCTTGGTCAATTTCAACATTCTCCTCTTTACTTCCAAAGTAACAAAACTCAATTTCTTCACATATATTCTTCACATCTATTTCAGAACCATGCAAAAGAGCAGCGCATAATTGTTTAAGCATAATTGCTGGACTCTTAGCATAATACAACATTCTAACTAATTTCCTCACTTTATTATGATGCACTGCTAGCATCCTGAAATGATGAAAAACACTCTGGCATACTCTCCTGGAAAGACAAGCCAGTGAATGACCATGCAAACCTATCACTTCTCTCACTCTGCAAGGATCTAATTCTTGCAACAACTTCATTTTCTGCTTCAAACTGTTCTTACTAAATAACCGTATAAAATCACAAAGCAAATTGATGGAATCCTGTCGTACACTGCAAATACTACTACACTTCCAGGTGTACACAGGACCCTTAGGACGTCTCCCTAAAACCTCATTACCTAACACCTCTTCTATCTCTGTTGTCACAAGTTTTTCTTTTTCAACTGGACAACCATCTTTCACTTCATAAGCTCGACCACTGGTGTCAACTGCATGCACCAAATCATTATCCTGGAAATAACTCTCCTCATTAAAAAATGCCTCAGAGCTTGAACTATGCATCCATTCTCCAGAAAAAACTTCACAAAAATTACTACGATTAACTATTCTCTTCCATCTACTATTTCTTTTGAAATCATAAATTACCTTGTTTAGCTTCCGAATTCTATTGATTGTCAAAATAAATAACTTACGTTTAATTTCAAATGCCTGATCAATAACTTTCTCAACAATGTTTTTTCTCTTATAAAAAACCACTTTCTGCTGACCTTTCTTAATATTTTTTAACAAATTCCCAATTATCCTGTTGCGGAACATTCGTTTACGAATATCCCTAAACTCTTGTTTCCTTCTACTTTCATGCATAGAGTTATCTCTTACTCTAGCAGTAACATTTCTCATTGGCCTTTCCTTACCATTTGAATTCTGTCTCCTTTTCTGGACTGAAACATTTTCTGTAGTAATATTTTTTTTACTACACATATTTCTTATGACTGTTTTTCGACTCTTACCCGGTGCTTTCTTGGTGACTTGACAAATCTTTTTGTTAGAGGACTGCTGCATTCTTCCATGGTCCTGCTGTCTTTGACGTTTTGCAGCCTTTCTTACTCTTTCTTTGCTAGGCATCCTAAAATCTTGAAATAATCTGCAGTTGAATCTGTGGTAAAATATAATAAAAAATGTTATTAACCACTATTACCCAACAGTAAATTAATAACAGTCATCAAAAACTTAACACACTACTTAAGTATATAATATACTTAAGCCTATCTCCAATTTTTCACTGAACAGGACTCATCTCTTCTTAACCTTGGATAAACCTCACCTACTCTGTGTCCCCTGCACATAATTAAATGTAAAGGGGCAGATTTATATTAACTAGCACATCCCCAGGGATGCACCAGTTAACGTGCACCGCTGCTCTGCCACCCACGGTGTGCCGCATTTACAATCAGATAGGACAAAGCTACATCAAAACCCTGCGCCTGCTTGAAGCAGGCATAGATCTTGACGCAGGTAGGCTGAAAGCTAAAGCAACAACTAAGTATCGTGTGCAGAAGTTACAAAAAAGGAAAAATGGCGTTTAAACCAGTAATGAGCCCATGCTAACGTAACACAGTGTAAAAATATCCAGGATCTACATCAGTTTGGGGTTCACGAACCTGGCAGGTACAAGGCACTGAGGCTTTCCACCGTGCATGTCTCATCCCAAATCATATGTTGTTTGTGAATGAAACAATTTCCCAGACCAAATGCTTTGGATTGGCTACTTCTAAAAAATTAAACACCCCTACTATCCCGGAGTTAGAGGAATATGATGGTTGGAGTAATTTTACTCGTTGTCCATTAAAGATTTACAGGCCCTACTCCGTAATTCTTCCTTTAACATTTCCAGTATAAATCCAAAAGGTTCACTGCTTTGGCAACGTGCCTTATCCACGGTTTAATAACGCTGCCTTTTGCTTTATATAAGTTTTCAAATTGTATGAAATATATACCAATAGGTCGTTATTAACCTTTAGGTAGTGGTTTTCTTCATGAGGTCTGGTCGCTTCCATACACATACAGATTTTCAAAGATGATCAAGACCTTTATCTGAATGGAGAGGAATGCACTGAGACGCCAGATCATTCACTAATGTGTAGGCACATACAGTTACACGGTTCATGCAACAAACACCGACCAAATATGGCTTGCGTGTTGCAAGGCACGCCAGTTCCTGCTATCATCCCCACGTTCAAGTTCTTGGAAAATGGTAGTTATTTGATGCTCAATAATGAAGATTGTTCTGGGTTAATTAAAAGTATTCATTTTATCGTAACAGTAAATGAACGGGTTATTTGCTGCAGAAATGTTCTATTTCCTCCCACACATGAACATAGGGAGTTTTCAATCTGGCCACAAATGCCAACCTTGGGAGCACATTTCAACGGCATGGCAAGAATAAGAGCTCTTTTGTCTCAGAGAGAGGTGGCCTTGAGTTCGGCCCGTGAAACTTTCGTGCTTCACATAGCGAACACCCGTACAGAGGTGCAGACCCTTTTAAATACAGATTCGACTTTGCATTTCAGCAAGATTACCCATTCATTTCCATGCAGCAGGAGGCCCATAGGAATGAAGGTGCAATTTGCGATTAGCAATTACCTCATCGCAAATTACGAATTTTTCCGACGGTGCAGGGGTGTCTCAAGAACACCCTGCTGCACCCCTGAAAAAGAAATTTGGGGTCATATGGCGCACATAAATTTTGAAAACATTCCTTTACCTCAAAAACGATTTTCAACTCATAATTTGAAAACACTGCACATGGGGAAATGACTTAAAATGTCCTTAAGACACATAAAAGCATTTTTTGATTGCCTTTGCAGCATGTTTCAGTCACCTTTAACATGCCTATGTAACGGAAACATTCAAAATCTAAATTTGCCATGCACAGGTGGGAGCATATTTACAAGCAATTTGCTCCACAGACAAACTTCTTACATTGAAATGGGAAAAATAACATCAGAGACTCTCAATTACCTTATAAAGAAGCAGACACCATTATGTCCTTCTCATCAATATTAAAACCATTGCTTTTTCTCAAAAACGATTTACAAGTCATAATTTGAAAACACTCCACAGCTCCTATGCACATAAAAGCCCTGTCAGTACTAATACTTCACATTTTCTCCAATTACAATTTCTCAAAGAAACAAAATCTATTTGTGAAACACTTGAGACAAAGCAACATTTGAAAAACACAACTTTCTTCATAATTTTCTCCTTAAAGCACACTATTTTCTATCTAAATTAAAGAATTTTTTTCTCACCTTAGCAAATACTTTGAGTTTCAAAACAGTCTCAGAAACACACCAATTTGTCTTCAGCAGAGCAAAAGGTATGCACTCCAGAGTCTGCAGCTATCAAAAGCACAGAAATGCTGTAATTCCTCACACAGATCTCTCATGTCACCCAATCAAAACTCTTCCCTCACTTTTTTTCAAAGCAAAACCCTTCCCCCCTCTGCCCCCTCTCTGCTTTTTCTGCATAGCAACCACCTCTTGCAAGACCTCTCACACAACAATGTTGCAATTCAACTCTGAACTCTCAGTGCACCTGCATATCCAATTGCAATCTTTCATTTAATGATTTTTTCTTCGCCACTCAAAATACATCTTTCAACGAACTCATCCATGCACACTAACTTTCTGTTTTCAGCAATCAAAATCCACCAATCACTCTTACTGCTTCATTAACACAGAAACTCCTCAGTTTTTTTCATTTTACACTCTCATTTTTTCAACTGCCATTTCATTGCCACACTTCATCTGACTGCAGGAGAACCTTCTCTCGCCATGTTTTCTGTCTGGATTGTTGGACATAGCTACATCTATTGGGCTCAAAGGTACGCTGAAAACAGGAATTTACCTAACCTCAATTTACAAGATGTGGAAATTAAGTGGTTTGGCCACAGAGGATTAAAATGTCACCAATTGATACCATTGGTGAAAACCTTTATGCATTTGCCAAAACCTGACCTGTTAATTGTGCACTGTGGAGGTAATGATTTGGGCACTTTGACTGGGGTAGGTCTGGAAAGGCTTTTAAAGGACACCTTTGAGCAATTGATGGCACTTTTTCCTCAGACTGCCTTGGTATATTCAAATATATGCCAAAGACAGAAATGGAGGTGGTCGAACCAATTTTGTCCACAAATTGAGAAATCGAGGAAGCATGTAAACAAATCTGTTTCAGCTTACATGAGAGACCATGGAATGGGCTCCCTGTACAACAATAACTTGCGTTACTACATGCAAGATATCTACAGAGCAGATGGAGTTCACTTCTCAGATGAGGGCAACAGAGTTTTCACTCTGAATTTAAGACTGTGCATTGGTACCTACTTATAAGTACCTAAATGTACCATAAACCCAAAAGCTCTTCTCAGAGCTACCCTACATCTGATCACTCACAATTATTATTTTACTCTAACTTTTTTCACTAATTTTCAAGAAAGTACGCTCCCCAGACCGCTTCCCGGTTCGCGAACCGGGCGCACTCCACGCAAAAAAACTAAAAAAACGGTATATTTTTTTTTTGCCCTGCGAGACCCTTTCAAAGCCTCCACATCAAACCTAGGGGGTCAGGGAGGATCTACTATGCCCCCTTATGGTCATTTGCCCCTTCGCTTTGGCCTCCTCTTGTCTCTCGATCCTACCGAGAGACAAGATGGCGGCCGCTACGGACTGTTTGGAATGTTTACAGACGCCGAAAAACCAATCAGCTTCGCAAACTACCCTTTTCGCCTCTACCCTTTTAATTCCCTTGACTCTAGAGTCAAAGAGAATTTTGCTGAGGGTATGAGGGCGGTGTCACATTGGATGGCGACGAACTGCCTCCAATGCAATGTCACAAAAACTGAGGTCATGCTCTTTGGTAAAGCAAGCATTCTCTGGTCCCCTGACTGGTGGCCGGTAGATCTTGGCCCTGCACCCACATCTAAACATCATGTAAAGAATCTCGGGGTGAAGTTGGATCAAAAGCTAACCCTGAAGGAGCACACCAACCACATTGCAGGACTGTGCTTTTATACTATTGGTCTACTTAGACGTGTCTTCCCGTATCTCCCTGCCACCTACAGAAAGACACTTGTGCAGGCTCTAGTGACCAGTCGTCTGGACTATTGCAACGGCCTGCTGACACTAGCAAATGCTGATGCAATAGGTCGTTTGCAGGTAGTCCAGAACACGGCAGCAAGACTGGTCATGGGCGCACCAGCTAGAACCCCCTCCAAACCCTTGCTGAAGGAATTACACTGGCTTCCTATACGACAGCGCATTGATTTTAAGATCTGCTGCACGGTCCATAGGTGCATTTATGGTGTAGGTCCTAAATACCTGTCTCAATCTCTGGTGTTATATCAGCCGAGCAGGTCTCTTCGCTCAAGCAACCAAGTGCTCTTAAAACCTCCGGCCACAAAGAAATCCAGACAAGGAGACCGTGCCTTTTCATCGGTTGGACCTGCCTTATGGAACAATTTGCCACCTGATGTTAGATCAACCACTAACTACCTATCTTTCAGGAAAACATTAAAAACCCTTCTTTATCAAGAAGCATTCCTGTCCACTTAATTCCCTAGATGCACTGACTGAGAACTCTATAGCTGGCTCAGCGCGGAGATACCCTTACGGGATTGATTCCAGCGCTATAAAAGAAATTAAAATAAAAATAAAAATAAAATAAACCTCCGTAACGCGAAAAGTACGAGAAGCGGAGCGCTGTTACAGATATATATCTTTTTTTGAACGTTAATTTCTCAAAATCCACTAGAGCACATATATTGAGACCTAGCAAAGGCACATCGGGCTACCAGTCCCTACAATTTTGCCAAGTTTCGTGCAAATCCATTCAGCCGTTCGATTATTATTATTATTATTTTTTTTGCCCCGCGGGGCCCTTTTAAAACCTCCACATCAAACGTAGGGGGTCACCGACGATCTACTATTCCCCCTTATGGTCATTTGCCCCTTCGCTTTGGCCTCCTCTTGTCTCTTGATCCTACCGAGAGACAAGATGGCGGCCGCTACGGACTGTTTGGAATGTTTACAGACGCCGGAGAGCCAATCAGCTTCGCTTCGCAAAGCTCCGTAACGCGAAAAGTACGCGAAGCGGTGCGCTGTTACAGATATATATCTTTTTTTGAACGTTAATTTCTCAAAATCCACTGGAGCACATATATTGAGATCTAGCAAAGGCACATCGGGCTACCAGTCCCTACAATTTTGCCAACTTTCGTGCAAATCCATTCAGCTGTTCGATTATTATTATTTTTATTTTTTTTTGCCCCGCGGGGCCCTTTTAAAACCTCCACATCAAACCTAGGGGGTGAGCGACAATGTACTATGCCCCCTTATCGTCATTTGCCCCTTCGCTTCGGCCTCCTCTTGTCTCTCGATCCTACCGAGAGACAAGATGGCGGCCGCTACGGACTGTTTGGAATGTTGACAGACGCCGGAGAACCAATCAGCTTCGCTTCACAAAGCTCCGTTGCGCGACAAGTACGCGTCCTGGGCCGCTGCCCGGTCCGCTGTTACAGATATATATCTTTTTTTAAACGTTAATTTCTCAAAATCCACTGGAGCACATATATTGAGACCTACAAAAGGCACATCGGGCTACCAGTCCCTACAATTTTGCCAAGTTTCGTGCAAATCCATTCAGCCGTTCGGGCTAAAAGTGAGGCCAACCGCCCTATGGAAAACTCAATGTTAAAAACACGTTTTGGGACCCCCCTTTTTTCTCGGCCCCCCCTTGACGAAACCCCCCCAAATTTCCAGGGGCTGCTCAGAAACAAAATGTTCCATTTTCCTGAAAATTTCAGCCAATTCCGTCCACAAACGCCAAAGTTATTAGACATAGAATTTTCAAAAAACCCATAGAGAAAAAATCCTAACTATATATACCTACTGGCGATATATATATATATATTACCTACTGGCGGTCGCCAGTAGGTATATATAGTTAGGATTTTTTCCCTATGGGATTTTTGAAAATTCTATGTCTAATAACTTTGGCGTTTGTGGACGGAATTGTCTGAAATTTTCAGGAAAATGGAACATTTTGTTTCTGAGCAGCCCCTGAAAATTTGGAGGGGGTTCGTCAAGGGGGGGCCAAGGAAAAAGGGGGGTCCCAAAACGTGTTTTTCCAATGTTAATTTCCATAGGGCGGTTGGCCTCACTTTTAGCCCGAACGGCTGAATGGATTTGCACGAAACTTGGCAAAATTGTAGGGACTGTTAGCCCGATGTGCCCTTGCTAGGTCTCAATATATGTGCTCCAGTGGATTTTGAGAAATTAACGTTCAAAAAAAGATATATATCTGTAAGCGCGCTCTGGGCAGCGCTCCGGTTCGCGTACTTTAGGCGTAACGGAACTTCGCGAACCGAAGCTGATTGTCTCTCCGGTGTCTGTCAACATTCTAAACAGTCCGGAGCGGCCGCCATCTTGTCTCTCGGTAGGATTGAGAGACAAGAGGAGGCCAAACCAAAGGGGGAAATGACCATAAGGGGGCATAGTAGATCCTCCCTGACCCCCTAGGTTTGATGTGGAGGCTTTAAAAGAGCCCCGCAGGGCAAAAAAAAAAAAAAAGCAATTTTTGTTTTTTGCGTGGGGAGCGCCCGGTTCGCGAACCGGGAAGCGTACTGGGGAGCGTACTATAAGGAAAAAAGAATGATAGACTTTTCAAATACTGTATGTTAATTGATTGTTGGTTTTGTTGATTATTTTTTAATTTCTTTATTTTTTAAGCAATTATTTATTATTGTGATTGTGTTTCAAACTTTAATAACATTTCTAACATTTCACTGTCTGAAATGTCGTCATTTTCATTGAACATAGTTTGTAATCTCTGAGGGTGTAAAATGTCCTCATTTTGAAGGAGGTCATCTCCATATGACAAGGACATAATGGTGTATGCTTCTTTATAAGGCATTTCCGTGTCTCTGATGTTATTTTTCCCATATTAAATTAAAAGACCTTTCCCCGTGGAGCAAATTCCTTGTAAATATGCTCCCACCTGTGCATGGTAAATTTAGATTTTGACTGTTTGAGTTACATAGCCATGTTAAAAGTGACCCCAAAAAGTTGCAAAGGCTTTAAAAAAACACTTTCATGTGTCTTAAGGACATTTTAAGTCATTTCCCCATGGGCAGTGTTTTCAAATTATGACTTGAAAATCGTTTTTGAGGTAAAGGAATGTTTTTTAAATTTATGTGCGCCATATGCCCCCAAATTTCTTTTTCAAGGGGTGCAGCAGGGTGTTCTTGAGACACCCCTGCACCCTTGGAAAAATTCTTAATTTGCGATGAGCTAATTGCTAATTGCAAATTGCACCTTCATTGCTATGGGCCTCCTGGCCCATGGAAATGAATGGGTAATTTGCAATTAGCAATTTGCTCATCGCAAATTAGGAATGGTAAAGAATCGCTATTTATTCCTTAAAATTTGCTATTTAGGAAATGCAAAATAGTTTGATGATACATATGGCGGTTCATCTCTAACAAGATAAGAAGCTTAGGGATAGATTTATGATGACTGGCGCAATGAGGTGGATATCACTTACTTCATTGGTAGGCCTTTACATGTATTATCTCCTCTGTATTCTTCATCAAGCGTAACTTTGATCTGCAATCCTGAGTAGGCCTCACCTTAAACAAACCTCTGGATAGGCCACACCTTATCGTCATCCTGAATTAATCATTTAAAATGCTAGGGACAGATTTATGATAGGTGTATGCCTCTTTTGCGCCACTGTGCGTCACTTTTGTGATGCAGCGGCGGTGCAAAAGATTTGCTATGAGACGACAAAATTACAAATTGATGCATTTAGGCAGATGTGTCATGCTGTAAAAAAACCGTGCCACATGAAACCGATGCAGCTGTGATGCAAAAGATGCACCATGTTGCAAGACAGGCCTCACTTGGGGCCATATGTATCAAGCTAATTAGCATTCGCAAAGGCCGAAATTCTGCGAATTTCGGCCTTTGCGAATGCTAATTAGACAAATGGTATGTATCAAACAAGTTTGATGCAAAATAAGGAATAGCAAAATTTGCTATTCCTTATTTTGCGATTGCACTGAAGGATTTGCAAATTTTGCGATTTCTTAAATGCAATGTATCAAACAAAAAATATGCAAAAAATGCCATTAAGGATTTGCAAATTACCACCAACTTCTAGTTGGTGGTAATTTGCGAATTCTTTTCAAAAAGCTTTTTTTCCAAAAAACAAAAGGTGCCATATGACGCCCATACATGCCCTTAGGGCATGTATGTGCGCCATATGCCCCCAAATTTCTTTTTCAGGGGTGCAGCAGGGTGTTCTTGAGACACCCCTGCACCCTTGGAAAAATTCCTAATTTGCGATGAGCTAATTGCTAATCGCAAATTGCACCTTCATTCCTATGGGCCTCCTGGCCCATGGAAATGAATGGGTAATTTGCAATTAGCAATTTGCTCATCGCAAATTAGGAATGGTAGAGAATCGCTATTTATTCCTTAAAATTGGCTATTTAGGAAATGCAAAATAGTTTGATGATACATATGGCGGTTCATCTCTAACAAGATAAGAAGCTTAGGGATACATTTATGATGACTGGCGCAATGAAGTGGACATCACTTACTTCATTGGTAGGCCTTTACATGTATTATCTCCTCAGTATTCTTCATCAAGCGTAACTTTGATCTGCAATCCTGAGTAGGCCTCACCTTAAACAAACCTCTGGATAGGCCACACCTTATCGTCATCCTGAATTAATCATTTAAAATGCTAGGGACAGATTTATGATAGGTGTATGCCTCTTTTGCGCCACTGTGCGTCACTTTTGTGATGCAGCGGCGGTGCAAAAGATTTGCTATGAGGCGACAAAATTACAAATTGATGCATTTAGGCAGATGTGTCATGCTGTAAAAACACCGTGCCACATGAAACCGATGCAGCTGTGATGCAAAAGATGCACCATGTTGCAAGACAGGCCTCACTTGGGGCCATATGTATCAAGCTAATTAGCATTCGCATAGGCCGAAATTCTGCGAATTTCGGCCTTTGCGAATGCTAATTAGACAAATGGTATGTATCAAACAAGTTTGATGCAAAATAAGGAATAGCAAAATTTGCTATTCCTTATTTTGCGATTGCACTGAAGGATTTGCAAATTTTGCGATTCCTTAAATGCAATGTATCAAACAAAAAATATGCAAAAAATGCCATTAAGGATTTGCAAATTACCACCAACTTCTAGTTGGTGGTAATTTGCTAATTCTTTTCAAAAAGTTTTTTTTCCAAAAAACAAAAGGTGCCATATGACGCCCATACATGCCCTTAGGGCATGTATGTGCGCCATATGCCCCCAAATTTCTTTTTCAGGGGTGCAGCAGGGTGTTCTTGAGACACCCCTGCACCCTTGGAAAAATTCCTAATTTGCGATGAGCTAATTGCTAATCGCAAATTGCACCTTCATTCCTATGGGCCTCCTGGCCCATGGAAATGAATGGGTAATTTGCAATTAGCAATTTGCTCATCGCAAATTAGGAATGGTAAAGAATCGCTATTTATTCCTTAAAATTCGCTATTTAGGAAATGCAAAATAGTTTGATGATACATATGGCGGTTCATCTCTAACAAGATAAGAAGCTTAGGGATACATTTATGATGACTGGCGCAATGAAGTGGACATCACTTACTTCATTGGTAGGCCTTTACATGTATTATCTCCTCTGTATTCTTCATCAAGCGTAACTTTGATCTGCAATCCTGAGTAGGCCTCACCTTAAACAAACCTCTGGATAGGCCACACCTTATCGTCATCCTGAATTAATCATTTAAAATGCTAGGGACAGATTTATGATAGGTGTATGCCTCTTTTGCGCCACTGTGCGTCACTTTTGTGATGCAGCGGCGGTGCAAAAGATTTGCTATGAGGCGACAAAATTACAAATTGATGCATTTAGGCAGATGTGTCATGCTGTAAAAAAAACGTGCCACATGAAACCGATGCAGCTGTGATGCAAAAGATGCACCATGTTGCAAGACAGGCCTCACTTGGGGCCATATGTATCAAGCTAATTAGCATTCACAAAGGCCGAAATTCTGCGAATTTCAGCCTTTGCGAATGCTAATTAGACAAATGGTATGTATCAAACAAGTTTGATGCAAAATAAGGAATAGCAAAATTTGCTATTCCTTATTTTGCGATTGCACTTTAGGATGTGCAAATTTTGCGATTCCTTAAATGCAATGCATCAAACAAAAAATATGCAAAAAATCTTATTAAGGATTTGCAAATTACCACCAACTTCTAGTTGGTGGTAATTTGCAAATTCTTTACAAAAAGCTTTTTTTCCAAAAAACAAAAGGTGCCATATGACGCCCTATGTGCACCATATGCCCCCAAATTTCTTTTTCAAGGGGTGCAGCAGGGTGTTCTTGAGACACCCCTGCACCCTTGGAAAAATTCCTAATTTGCGATGAGCTAATTGCTAATCGCAAATTGCACCTTCATTCCTATGGGCCTCCTGGCTCGTGGAAATGAATGGGTAATTTGCAATTAGCAATTTGCTCATTGCAAATTAGGAATGGTAAAGAATCGCTATTTATTCCTTAAAATTCGCTATTTATGAAATGCAAAATAGTTTGATGATACATATGGCGGTTCATCTCTAACAAGATGAGAAGCTTAGGGATACATTTATGATGACTGGCGCAATGAAGTGGACATCACTTACTTCATTGGTAGGCCTTTACATGTATTATCTCCTCTGTATTCTTCATCAAGCGTAACTTTGATCTGCAATCCTGAGTAGGCCTCACCTTAAACAAACATCTGGATAGGCCACACCTTATCGTCATCCTGAATTAATCATTTAAAATGCTAGGGACAGATTTATGATAGGTGTATGCCTCTTTTGCGCCACTGTGCGTCACTTTTGTGATGCAGCGGCGGTGCAAAAGATTTGCTATGAGGCGACAAAATTACAAATTGATGCATTTAGGCAGATGTGTCATGCTGTAAAAAAACCGTGCCACATGAAACCGATGCAGTTGTGATGCAAAAGATGCACCATGTTGCAAGACAGGCCTCACTTGGGGCCATATGTATCAAACTAATTAGCATTCGCAAAGGCCGGAATTCTGCGAATTTCGGCCTTTGCGAATGCTAATTAGACAAATGGTATGTATCAAACAAGTTTGATGCAAAATAAGGAATAGCAAAATTTGCTATTCCTTATTTTGCGATTGCACTTAAGGATTTGCAAATTTAGCGATTCCTTAAATGTAATGTATCAAACAAAAAATATGCAAAAAATGTTATTAAGGATTTGCAAATTACCACCAACTTCTAGTTGGTGGTAATTTGCAAATTCTTTACAAAAAGCTTTTTTTCCAAAAAACAAAAGGTGCCATATGACGCCCATACATGCCCTTAGGGCATGTATGTGCGCCATATGCCCCCAAATTTCTTTTTCAAGGGGTGCAGCAGGGTGTTCTTGAGACACCCCTGCACCCTTGGAAAAATTCCTAATTTGCGATGAGCTAATTGCTAATCGCAAATTGCACCTTCATTCCTATGGGCCTCCTGGCTCATGGAAATGAATGGGTAATTTGCAATTAGCAATTTGCTGATCGCAAATTAGGAATGGTAAAGAATCGCTATTTATTCCTTAAAATTCGCTATTTAGGAAATGCAAAATAGTTTGATGATACATATGGCGGTTCATCTCTAACAAGATAAGAAGCTTAGGGATACATTTATGATGACTGGCGCAATGAAGTGGACATCACTTACTTCATTGGTAGGCCTTTACATGTATTATCTCCTCTGTATTCTTCATCAAGCGTAACTTTGATCTGCAATCCTGAGTAAGCCTCACCTTAAACAAACCTCTGGATAGGCCACACCTTATCGTCATCCTGAATTAATCATTTAAAATGCTAGGGACAGATTTATGATAGGTGTATGCCTCTTTTGCGCCACTGTGCGTCACTTTTGTGATGCAGCGGCGGTGCAAAAGATTTGCTATGAGGCGACAAAATTACAAATTGATGCATTTAGGCAGATGTGTCATTCTGTAAAAAAAAGTGCCACATGAAACCGATGCAGCAGTGATGCAAAAGATGCACCATGTTGCAAGACAGGCCTCACTTGGGGCCATATGTATCAAGCTAATTAGCATTCGCAAAGGCCAAAATTCTGCGAATTTCGGCCTTTGCGAATGCTAATTAGACAAATGGTATGTATCAAACAAGTTTGATGCAAAATAAGGAATAGCAAAATTTGCTATTCCTTATTTTGCGATTGCACTTAAGGATTTGCAAATTTTGCGATTCCTTAAATGCAATGTATCAAACAAAAAATATGCAAAAAATGCCATTAAGGATTTGCAAATTACCACCAACTTCTAGTTGGTGGTAATTTGCGAATTCTTTTCAAAAAGCTTTTTTTCCAAAAAACAAAAGGTGCCATATGACGCCCATACATGCCCTTAGGGCATATATGTGCGCCATATGCCCCCAAATTTCTTTTTCAGGGGTGCAGCAGGGTGTTCTTGCGACACCCCTGCACCCTTGGAAAAATTCCTAATTTGCGATGAGCTAATTGCTAATCGCAAATTGCACCTTCATTCCTATGGGCCTCCTGGCCCATGGAAATGAATGGGTAATTTGCAATTAGCAATTTGCTCATCGCAAATTAGGAATGGTAAAGAATCGCTATGTATTCCTTAAAATTCGCTATTTAGGAAATGCAAAATAGTTTGATGATACATATGGCAGTTCATCTCTAACAAGATAAGAAGCTTAGGGATAGATTTATGATGACTGGCGCATCACCAGGGATGTGCCAGTCATCCTGCGCCGCTGTTCCGCCACCCATGGTGTGCTGCATTTACAATGCGGCGCACCATGGGGCAAAAACGGCACAGATGCGTGACGCATCTGTGCCGTAAAGGTGGCGCATTGCTGGAGTTGTATCGCAAGTGCGATGCAGCTCCAGCAAGGCTCAGGGGTGCCCCATCTCCACAATGCTGCGTCAAGACCTATGCCTGCTTCAAGCAGGCGCAGGGTTTTGACGCAGCTTTGTCCTATCTGATTGTAAATGCGGCACACCATGGGTGGCAGAGCAGCGGTGCACGTTAACTGGTGCATCCCTGGGGATGTGCCAGTTAACATAAATCTGCCCCTTTACATTTAAGTATGTGCAGGGGACACAGAGTCGGTGAGGCTTATCCAAGGATAAGAAGAGATGAGTCCTGTTCACTGAAAAATTGGACATAGGCTTCACCTCCTCAGCATCGCTGGACATGGCTAAATAATAGCTGCAAAATGTTACTCTTGTTAAAAAATTTTACTATTATAATCTCTGAGATTTGTCTCTTACTCTGCAACATCTCATTGTTGTTATCTTTCTTTAAAGATAAAGACAACATCAACATGAGCGACAATCAGCAATCAGTTGATTTCGACCTCATCATTGAACTCGTAATTGAAACATCAGTGGATGTTGATCCCTTGGATGATTTAAATCCTGAGGATGAAGAAGAACGTGATGAGGATGCAGATTTGTCAGAATTGTATGACATAGGATGGGAAGCTGACGTGCTTGAGCCTATGGAACTATAAACATTTATTTTAAAAATTTATAATAAATAAAAAGTAAAAATGTAAACCGTTTAATTTAAAAATAAAGACACCTTCAAAAACAGGTTATGTGTAGTGTCTTCAATAAAATATTAACATATGCTCATAAAATTAGATCAGATTCACATATAAAACAGCACAGGTAAAATGAATATAAATTCCATTTCTTTTCTGCTATTTCTGTATTCTAAATTTGCCAAGCACTAAAAAATCTTCTATGTAAAAATGTCAAGTAGTGTTTTAAGTTTTTGATTACTGTTATTGATTTACTGTTGGGTAATAGTGGTTAATAACATTTTTTAATATATTTGACCACAGATTCAAATGCAGATCATTTCAAGATTTCACCATGCCAACTAAAGAAAGACTGAGAAAGGCTGCAAAACGACAAAGACAGCAGGTCAATGAAAAAAAGCAGCAGTCCTCTAACAAAAAGATTTGTCAAGTCACCAAGAAAGCACCGGGTAAGAGTACAAAAACATTCATAAGAAATATCTGTAGAAAAAAAGATATTACTACAGAAAATGTTTCAGTCCAGAAAAAGAGAAGCAATTCAAACGGAAAGGAAAGGCCAATGAAAAATGTTACTGCTAGAGCAAGAGATAACTCTGTGCATGATAGTAGAAGGAAACAACAGTTTAGGGACATTCGTAAACGAATGTTCCGCAACAGGATAATTGGCAATTTGTTAAAAAATATTAAGAAAGGTCAACAGAAAGTGGTTTTTTATAAGAGAAAAAAAATAGTTGAGAAAGTTATTGATCAGGCATTTAAAATTAAACGTAAGTTATTTATTTTGATAATCAATAGAATTAGGAAGCTAAACAAGGCAATTTATGATTTCAAAAGAAATAGTAGATGGAAGAGAATAGTTAATCGTAGTAATTTTTGTGAAGTTTTTTCTGGAGAATGGATGCATAGTTCAAGCTGTGAGGCATTTTTTAATGAGGAGAGTTATTTCCAGGATAATGATTTGGTGCATGCAGTTGACACCAGTGGTCGAGCTTATGAAGTGAAAGATGGTTGTCCAGTTGAAAAAGAAAAACTTGTGACAACAGAGGCAGAAGAGGTGTTAGGTAATGAGGTTTTAGGAAGACGTCCTAAGGGTCCTGTGTACACCTGGGAGTGTAGTAGTATTTGCAGTGTGCGACAGGATTCCATCAATTTGCTTTGTGATTTTGTACGGTCATTTAATAAGAAAAGTTTGAAGCAGAAAATGAAGTTGTTGCAAGAATTAGATCCTTGCAGAGTGAGAGAAGTGACAGGTTTGCATGGTCATTCACTGGCTTGTCTTTCCAGGAGAGTATGCCAGAGTGTTTTTCATCATTTCAGGATGCTAGCAGTGCATCATAATAAAGTGAGGAAATTAGTTAGAATGTTGTATTATGCTAAGAGTCCAGCAATTATGCTTAAACAATTATGCGCTGCTCTTTTGCATGGTTCTGAAATAGATGTGAAGAATATATGTGAAGAAATTGAGTTTTGTTACTTTGGAAGTAAAGAGGAGAATGTTGAAATTGACCAAGAAGAAGCGGGTAATGTGGAAGATAGTGTACAGGTTTCCAGTACAGATAATTTCCAGAGGGAAATTGCGACGTTTCAGGTGAAATCAAGTGAGAGGCCAAATTTCACTTGTGTGTGTTGTCGACGCACTTATTATAAGAATCAGACTAAGTTAGTGGATTTATATGAAAAAAGTGAAAGGGAAAATATTAGTGAATGGAAGGATTTCACAACATACTTGATGGTAGAAAATTGTTTTGATTTGGGATTGGATCAACGTGTGTGTACTTATTTTTGTAACAAATTAAATCAAAACCAGATGCCTGCTAGAGCAGTTCATAATAATCTGGAATTGGTTGAGATTCCTTCTGAATTGAAGGATTTAAATACTTATGAATCTATTTTGATTCAAAGTATCCATCCCTTTCAGGCTATTGTAAGAATGGAGCCAAAGACAGGGAAATTGCCTCCATCAGATTTACAGAGAGGATTAAAGGGAAGAGTTGTTTATTTGCCTCTAGATTTGAAGAAAAACATGAACACAATTGGAGTAGAAAAAGTGGAAGAGGAACCTCTGGTTATCTTAGTTAATGGGGTTCCGACAAAGAATAAGAAAATATGGCAAGATTTAGTAGACGTTAGGAAAGTTAAAAAGGCAACATTGTATTTGAAAAAAAAAAAAAATACTATAAGAATGTATATGTTGCAGAAGAGGAAGTAAGTGAGGAAGAGGATAGCGATTTGTGTGCTGGTCAAATTGAGAAAGTAGAACCCTCTACTAGTGAAGAAATATATGAACATTATAGTGTTCATCCTTTGCATTCCAAGGAAGTCATGGGGAATGCTATTGAGTTGTTTCAAATGAAACAAGCCAAAGGGAGTCCCATTAGTGTTTGGGAGGAAAGTTTGGAAGCTCAGTGTTTCCCACAGCTTTTTCCAACAGGTCAGGGAGGAAGATATGATGAGCGACCTCATCAAATTCCTGCTTCTGAATACCGGACTTTGCGATTGTATGCAGGAGATGCTAGGTTTCGACAATGCATTGCCTATTTGTTTCATCTCCTGTTTGAAAGCGATCTGTCTGGACTGTCATATGCAGTGAACCACATCTTGAAAAGTGGTATACACATGCAAAACATCTCGGCAAGTGACTTTATGGATAAAGTCAATGTCCAAGACAGTATTTTGGATTCTCACCTGATTAATCTCATGGCGTGTCAGCGTGGTACTAATGAGTACTGGTACCGTCGTCATGGTGATTTAAAATGTATGCTGAGGAACTTAGGAACTCCCACATGGTTCCTCACTCTGAGCTGTGCCGAGTATGGCTGGGAAGACTTACTTAAATTTCTACGAGAGGCAAATGGAAACATCGAAAACATCGAATTCAAGACACCCGGAGAACTGTGCTCTTTGGATCCAGTCAATGTATGTAGGTACTTCAATCATAGATTTGAAGCTATGATGTCTTTCATCATGAATAAGAAGAATCCACCTCTTGGAGAGGTGTTGGATTTCTTCTGGAGAAAGGAGTACCAAGCAAGAGGTGTAAAAACAGGTCTGGGACAATCAATATTTGCCCGGCGGTATCGCCTCTTTAACCCACAAAATATTAATCAATGAAGAGGCAGGCGCTGGAGACTGGAAAGCAGGAAACAAGGTTTATTCTCTCCGGAGGAGAACACATCAGTTCAGACAGCCAGTATCGTCACGAGGTGCTCTAACCGCATCTCTGAGGTATTGCCTCTTATACACAAGTTTATGAATTTTATTGCAGGTAACACATTCTTGCAATGCTTTGAAGTATGAAAGGACATCCTCGGAATCTCCCCTACAGGCCCGTTCCCACACACATTTACAGTTGAAGTCCCCACCCCGGTCACAACAGGTGATGATTATCGCGCAGCTGGACATTCCTCCGATTCACGGAATGTGTGGGGTTGATCGGATCTCATAGGGTGGGGGCTTTGATCAATTCGAGGGTCCTTTAATGGGGGAAGCTTCCTACTGTACGGGGGGGGCAATAAACAGTATCCGCAGGGCCAGGTGGCGGCCTGGGAACGAGGAAGACAAACGGGCACAGAGGAAAAGGGGGTTTGTATCAAAGGGTCTGGGACCATGAAAGGAACGAAGGGAGGTGTCGCGCTGGGAACAGGATGGGGTTCTGAGGCAGAGCTGCGCTGAAGAGGGGTTTATGACCCAAGGCATGTGAGAGCGAGGGGGGTGGCCAGTGCGTGGGGGGCTTGTGAGGGCGAAGGGCTGTGCTGGGGGCCAGTGGCGTGCAGAGGTGGTTCTGATCGAGGCACCTAAAATGGCGGGTGCGCACGACAAAAAGTGTGGCATCAGGGGAAAAGGCAAGATGGCGCAGATAATGTTTACCAAACCGTACTAATTTTCCACAGTCCTCCCTTTAACATTTCCAAGACATCTTGCTGGCCTATTTCCTATCCATGTCTACTGTGGCGGTCATAAGTAAAGAAGTAGGAACCCAGGTGAAGGAGCTATAAACATAACATTTAAAATCTTTCGTCTTAGGAGGCGGGCCTATCGATAAGCTCGTTTGCAGGAAAGTCATAGTAATGCAATATCGGACAAAAACGATTCTGTAGTGAGAGCGTTGGGTACATTTCATAGATGCTTATAATCATTCGGAATATGAACGGATAGGTTATTACATGTGTGAGTTCTTTTTGTATTCGGTTGGAGCATAATCAATACAATGGTGGCTGGGAGAGAAATGAGACGTAGCAAAAACGATAATCAGAGGTGTCATTGTTCGAAGGGGAAGTCCTATTGTCATGGACCATTATGAGTGAGTTCTCAGCATTCTTTGTCGTCTTCTGTTGGCACTGTGGAGCACCGGCGGTGGAGCTATGTGTCCAGCTCTATTCTAGGTCCCGCGTTGCAGGGCATGACCTTTTCCTCGCTTTCCTGGTCAAAAAGGTCCTTTTCGCCCTGAGTCCTTTTGAGTCGATTGTCAAAGAGTTCAGGTGGAAGAAGGGGGGTGTGTGAGTAGTCCTTAGGGTAGGTCGGAGAAAAAGGGGGATGGAGCAGGGCCAGATCGGGAACAGACCAGGGGGACGGAAAATTTTAGGTAGGCGGGTCCATGACCGAGTTCAGAGAGCGGGGACTTTTCGGCACGTTGATCGTCGAGCAGGGGCATCAGGTCAGCCCTTTCCTCTCATTTTGTCGGAAACAGTGCCTCGTCCTGCGACTCCTTACTGTTGCGGTCTCGCCTTGGCCAATGTCGCAGATGTTCCACGATCTGTAGTCAGGCCGCGTGCTCCCACATCCGGTCTCTCTCTCCTCCGACAGTGGTACACTTAAATGAGTTTGAAAAGACAGTCTTTAGAGAATTGGCAGAGGAAGGTAATCACATAAGTCTATTTCTCTCCCAGCTCCAAGCAAATGAGAAACATCCGTTACATTGGGGTTCACAACCAACATATAAATAATTGATGATGGGCTTGCTGGATGTCCTATAACTTTCCTTCGTAACTATTTCTTTGGTGTTTGTTGGTGTTACATTCATTGTTGTGGTACGAGATCTGGCACTTATTCATTGCATTTTGTTTATTACAGTTACATCAGTTCTTCTGGCAGAGACCCACTTTCCTAGTACGAGCCTTACGAAGCTATACCGTTCTCCTGGGCTTTATATTTTACGAAAAAGTGCAACGTGCTATCACCATGGTCTGATAGGTATCTTTCTGTGGAACGAACATAGGCTAAACAATTTTCCATTCTATCAATGCATCCTACTTTTCAGCTAAACATTTTACTTTTAACAGTGTTTATTGCAACAATTTCTTCATTTCGGTCTAATCTTAATCTTTGCAAACATCATTCTAATTCCTACATAGTCTCTTACAACCTGACTACTTCAGTAAAAAACCGAGGTCTTATGGAAAACAACTAGGAACATAGCAAACTGTGGTGAGGGACTATCGTCTTGTTTTGTGTCATGAGGGCGTTATCTAGCAGAAGGTCACAGTTCAGTTGGTAAGCGTTCAGTGACATTTCTTGAATTCTAAACTCGGTAGCTTGCTCATTAACAAATCATTTCTAGGAACAACGGCTGGCCTGTGTTAGTCGTAAGTCGACCCATCTCTTACGACCGGGGGTGAGGGACATTTTTTTTTAAAACTCTCGTTCGGGGCAGCTGATACAAAACTGAGGGCGTTCTGGGAAGATGGGGATGTTTCGATCACCTTTACTGTTTGGGTATTGCGACAATTCGGGACGGGGAAGGTCGCGTTATCTGAGGCATTTTTCTTTTATCATAGAAGCCACTGACATGTAGTTCCCTTATTACGAGTCAGATTAGGGAACCTCAGTCGTCTTACCTGTCCTTTCCTTTTTGGTCAATTCTAGGTTTCATCAATATGTAGCAGAAAGGAGAGGTAGTGACATGGCATCAAGGTGATTTTATTTAAGACAAATTTGCGCAAATACTTGCGGTAGTTGGAGCCAATTGGGTGGTGCACCAGGGGTGGCGGTTTGCCAATTAGGTGCTAGTCGTTCGGAAGAGTGAGAGTGTGGAGGAGAGAGAGAGAGAGAGAGAGAGAGAGAGAGAGAGAGAGAGAGAGAGAGAGAGAGAGAGAGAGAGAGAGAGAGAGAGATGTGCAACAATAGGCTAAATAGTACACATGCGACATGGGGAGTGGCCGTGTATTAAGATAGGCTATTCAGCGCATTACACAACATGAGACATTACGGGTCTGTGTTAGAATTTCGAAAGCATGCAGTTTGGGACGGACGAGCATTAGGCCGGGTACAGGGGACATGCATTGAGTAAAAGGCACCATTGCGTCGCACTTCTCGCACTCTCGGTCCTTTGACTAGTTAAGTCAACGCTTCAGTCGCATAAAAAACATTTTCTCATAGTTTCAGACATACGTGACATGTGCCCATTCACGCAACACGGATTAGGGGTGATCGTGTTTCATCATATCATACAACTTATTGGTTCTTTCGTTACAAGAGCAGTTTGTGGGTGTGCTTAGGTGCCACCTTGCAGCGTTAGTCCGTTTCATGTAACAGACATGGCGAGGCTTCAGATCTTCACCATACCTCAGTCGTGATTCCAATGTAACCTGTAGAGGGAGGAAAAGAGGGGAAGGGAGGGGGACAACATTCGAGCATATCAAATGCATGGGCACGAAAGTCCTTTACTTACCACATACTCGTCTTATCTCCTCGGGATAGAATCCCTGCGGTCTTGGTTTCTGAAGCCAGGGGGGGGGCAGTGTGTCCTTATAGGCCGTGTATAGGGAAACGTTAAAAAAAAATCAGAGGTACTTAGTGCGAGGTCTCTAGTTGGTAGAGGTATCTAGCTATCGGGGTCCTTAAATCTTTTCCAACGCTGTGATGTTTTAAGGCATATCAGCTCTTCGGCCAACTCTGTTCCCTAGTACCTTTGAGTGCCGTACCTTTATAACATTCTATCATTTACACCGTTTCATTTTACCCGTCCTCGGAAGTCGAGGTCCTTCTCCATGCGTTAGTTCCTGAGCCAGTCGCATACTTGGAGGCAGAGTATCGTGTCTTAGATTCGATCCTCCATCCGGGGCTGAGCAACCATCTTCTAATAACCTTAAAAAGAGAACAAAGCAGGGTGCACAGAAAAAAACTCTCCCGCTGATCCCACATTTAAAAAAGCATGCAATACCTGTTCATAGTTTCGAAAACCTTTATTTGCACAATCGTTCAGCATGTAGATATGAGGGTGCAATCGTATTTGGCCGGACACGGCGATGGCTGAAGCACGTACAGTAAGGGGGGGTATTTTGCAGCATTAAAAACATTTAAAAGGGTTTATTTAGTCATTTGCAGGAAACTAAAAAGGTCTATCAATAGGTGAGGGATCAAGGGGCATTCATTTCATAATTTGAAGCACAGTCAGACTAGTTGCAATCAAATTTCCTAAATGCATACCGTGGGCGTGTGTCACAAGCGAGGTTATGTATCAGTTACAATAATATCATAATAAATCGTACATTGAAAACAACATTTTTCACGGGATCCTTTTACATGTTCGTCGAGTGAACCCTCCCTCTTTTTCGTCAAGTGTACAAAGGATCATATACATATCTCAGAACATCAAGTCTTTTTAGCTAAAAACACCACGAGGTGTTCGTAAGTTCTCATTGACACCGGCGCCATTTTGGGCGGGGCCGGGTTAGTCCGGAAGTAGCATCAGGAACAAAATGTTTCCCACAACCGGCGGTTGGACCAGAGTCCTTTTCGGCAGTTCAAAAAAACTCGTGCTAACAGAAGGGGTGGCTATGTCGTGGTTATTTCGTTAGCGATCAAGGCAGTGGTTCCTCCTCGGAAGCCTGTAGGGGCCAAGGGCTCCGGGGACTTTTGTAGAATCTTCAAGGCTGTGGGGATGCTGTCGGAGGTGGGGGCTCGTGCCCCGGTGGGCAAGCGTCCGAGTTACATTGCTGGTCAAAGTTACTCTAGCGGCCTAGACCCGCCTTCCAGGGGGCCCAGACGCCATTTTGAGGCCCTGCAGCAGCCGCCCTTCGTCGAGTCTGCAAGAGTGGAAGAGACCCTTTGGGGTGAAAAAAATGGAACACCGTGCCGTAGGAGCAGGACATTCGGCTAGGGTGCAGCTGTGGTGCCCCCTCCTGGGGGGGCGAGGGAGACTCGTTTGCGCCGTCTCCCTCTCCCAGTGCACCCCACGCCGCCCCTTCTCACGGGCATACATGATGGCCACTCCACATCCCGTGCTCCACAAGTACCCTTGAGGGCCATCGTATGTCTTGTGCTGCGCAAGTATGGCCGGTGCCATCCCATGTCCTGTGCTGCGGAAGTATGGCCGCCTGCGGTGCATGTCCCGTGCTGCGGAAGTATGGGCGCCGCCGTTGCATGTCCGGTGCTGCGCAACTATGGGCGCCGCCGTTGCATGTCCGGTGCTGCGCAAGTATGGGCGCCACCGTTGCATGTCCAGTGCTGTGCAAGTATGGGCGCCGCCCGGCTGGAGGATTTCGGCGCCGGGCCGGGGGCTGGGAAACCTCCTATCCGGGGAGGTGGGAGAGGCCCGTCCGCGTCGCCTCTCCCTCCCAGCCCACCCTGTACCAATTTCAGCAGAGGTATTTGTGATGGCCGGACCGGGGCTGGGAAACCTCCTATCCGAGGAGGTGGGAGAGGCTCGTTCGCGTCGCCTCTCCCTCCCAGCCCACCCCGTACCAATTCTTCAGCGGAGGTATTTGTGATGGCCGGACCAGGAGATACGAGGGAGGGGGTCATCTGCATCCGCCCCCTCCCTACTCGTGGCCCGGGGGACTCCACCCCACGAAGAAGAGGATGGGACGGCCTTTTCATGCTGGGCCCGTGGTGCCTCCTGGACATCCCACTGGCGATCTTTTCGATCGATGGCTGTCAGCAGGCCCCGCCCCACACGTGCTGTGTGTTTCAACTTCCGGATGGGCGTGACCGGTGACCTGCGGCATTTCGGGAACTTCCGGAGTGGGGGTAGGTATTTTGTTTGGACAGGCATGTCTGGGTAATGGGGGTTGTCTATGCAGGCCTGTAGTTGCTCCTTTTTTTACAGAGTGGGGGGGGCAGCAGAGAGTAATCAGTCCCATTGCACTCGAAGTTTGAGTTCATTAATGGAATGTATACTAATCTGTCCGAGACTACTCTGTGTATTGTTTCTGTAGGTTATCCGAAAAGGGTGGCTTTCTTTTGTTAGGGAACAGTAGCGGTAGTACGGGGTTCGTCACCGGGTAACTTAGAGCTAGACTGGGTTTCCCGTCTTAGCGTTGTTCGATCTATGAGGACTCAAACATGTCGCTGAAATTGGTCTGGCGAAATCTGTGCCATCGGGCATAATCAAACGTGGTGGTTCTATCTGGCCTGTCCGTGTCAGTCTGATTCATCTTTGTCTCACGCCTTTTCCCTTTCTGCCGGCCTGTTATTTCTGTCGGACCTCTGCTCTTACCTTCGTTCAGTAGAGTCGGGCATTGGGCTTTCCAGTGCCCGGAAAATTTACAAAAAGCACATTGGTTTTGCCCTAAGTCTGGTCGTCCTGTGCGTAGTGTCGGGGGATTACTTTAGGGTCGTTGTGTCTTGGGGTTGTCCTGTCGATATATTCCTTTACCTACTCTGACTTCGTCTCTTTTCTTTCGTTGCATTGCTTCTTTGCGCCACATACCGAGACTGTTGAGCATAATAGGCGTTGTCTTATTACTATAAAGGGCTATTTCTAACGTTTCTATTTTATCAAGATCGAAGGATCCTATCAGTGGCCACTGTTTCTCTTGATTTTCTTTGGTATACCTGTGCCACAGCTTACTATAGGCTATGGTAACTAATCTATACTTTGTGAACATGTCTTTATTAGGGGTGCCTTCCAGCGGAGCTAGATGGTCCACCTCTAATAAACGGTCCGGGCTGAACCAACTACCAATCAGTGGGGAGAAGACAGACATGACGGCTCACAACGAGGACAAAAAGTCAGCACTGCCTATCTTATCACTGCGTGCAAAGACTAGACAGAATATTTCTATTCTACGTTGTTTGCAGGCAGTGAATACCTCATGAACCAATATCAATCAGTCAATAAACAATCAGTGGGGAGAATAAGTAGGCCCGCAAAAGGTCTGCGTCCTCTACCCTTTCACTATCTGCAAAGAGGAACCTGTTCTTTCCTGTTTGCAGACAGAGAATCTCCAGAAAACAATCCACGAACAGTAGTTCGGGGTCAAAAACAATTAATCAGTGTGGGAGGGGGAAATCTCCCGAGAGTTCAAAACAATCAATCAGTGGGGGAGAAAGATAGGCACGATGGCTGCGTTACCTATCCTTCACTGTTTGCAAAGAGAGAGAGCCTGTTGTTTCTCCGTTTGCAGACAGTGAATCTCCAAACAAGTCAACAAAGAGTAATACTAGTATTTTCCGATCAATTAAACAATCATTTTGCAATTCGTCGTGTTTACACGACCTTACCCGGACCGTATGGACAGTTTCTTATCTTCCGAATCCAGCGCCCGATCGTCCTCTTTTCCTCGTATTCCTCGCGGCACTCCTGATGGTTCCCAGTCAGGACCGTAGATCACTCGAGAGAGGTCTGTTCGGAACCAGTGAAGTTCGGATGATCGGCTGCCAGACGAGGGTCTATTGGGCAAGAGCTCTCCCGATCGTTGCAGTCGTTCACTCTGTCGTCAGGACCTCTCCCACTGGATCCACGTGTCGCTGATGGGCCCCACGCTTGGGACGCCAATTGTAAAAACAGGTCTGGGACAATCAATATTTGCCCGGCGGTATCGCCTCTTTAACCCACAAAATATTAATCAATGAAGAGGCAGGCGCTGGAGACTGGAAAGCAGGAAACAAGGTTTATTCTCTCCGGAGGAGAACACATCAGTTCAGACAGCCAGTATCGTCACGAGGTGCTCTAACCGCATCTCTGAGGCCTGGCCTCTTATACACAAGTTTATGAATTTTATTGCAGGTAACACATTCTTGCAATGCTTTGAAGTATGAAAGGACATCCTCGCAATCTCCCCTTCAGGCCCGTTCCCACACACATTTACAGTTGAAGTCCCCACCCCGGTCACAACAGGTGATGATTATCGCGCAGCTGGACATTCCGCCGATTCACGGAATGTGTGGGGTTGATCGGATCTCATAGGGTGGGGGCTTTGATCAATTCGAGGGTCCTTTAATGGGGGAAGCTTCCTACTGTACGGGGGGCAATAAACAGTATCCGCAGGGCCAGGTGGAGGCCTGGGAACGAGGAAGACAAACGGGCACACAGGAAAAGGGGGTTTGTATCAAAGGGTCTGGGACCATGAAAGGAACGACGGGAGGTGTCGCGCTGGGAACAGGATGGGGTTCTGAGGCAGAGCTGCGCTGAAGAGGGGTTTATGACCCAAGGCATGTGAGAGCGGGGGGGTGGCCAGTGCGTGGGGGGCTTGTGAGGGCGAAGGGCTGTGCTGGGGGCCAGTGGCGTGCAGAGGGTGGTTCTGATCGAGGCACCTAAAATGGCGGGTGCGCACGACAAAAAGTGTGGCATCAGGGGAAAAGGCAAGATGGCGCAGATAATGTTTACCAAACCGTACTAATTTTCCACAGAGGTGCTCCTCATATACATATGTTGCTGTGGATCAAGGATGCACCTAAATTTGGAACGGATCCAGAAGACTCAGTGATGAGTTTCATACAACAGTATTCTACGTGTGCTGTTCCAAACGCAAAGGAGAAGAAAAGCCTAAGAGAAAAAGTTCTACGTTTCCAAAGCCATCGATGTGGAAAGTACTGTCGTCGTAAATTCCGAAACAAGGACAAGTTCTACACCAAATGTCGTTTCGGCTTTCCATGACCGGTGATTTCTAAAGGAAGAGTAAACAGTTTGATGTCTTCGCTGCGACATAATGTGATGAAGAAATCACCTAAAAACACATACAATTTGAAGAGGAACGAAGAGTCTAAGTACATCAACGACTACAACCCGGTGATTTTGTCCATGTGGAATGCTAACATGGATATACAGTTTGTGGCTGATAACTGTATGGCTGTGGCTCGGTATGTGACATCTTACATCACCAAAAAAGAGAAGACAGAATTGAAGGATATGTGGGAGGACATTTCCCATGAAAGAGCCTCAGCAAGAAGTTGTACAGTTTCAGTCTGAAGATGTTGTCGCATCGAGAAATCGGAGCTTACGAATGTTCTGACCGGTTGTCTTCAGCAAGTCTCTATGCCAAGTCCAGGAGTATCGTTTGGGCGAGTCTTGGTCTTGCTGCAACGCGTAATCGAGTTCTGAAACCTGTGCGGGAAATTGAGTATTTGGCGGAAAAGGAGCCAAACAGTACCGACATTTTGAAGACCAACATGTTGGATACATATTATCCAAATCGAAGCAGTCACCTCGAGAATGTTTGTCTGTATGAGGTTCTTCAAAATTACATATTCAAGAGGAACATCAAAGAAGATACTGAGAAAGGAGTGTATGCTGTAATAGGAAGTGAGGGATGTCTGGTCAAGCAAAGAAAATGCCACTTGGTAAACCATCGAAAATTGAGTGGCGAATCTCCTGAAAAAAAGGAGTTTTTCTATTTAGCACTTTTGCAACTTTTCAAGCCTTGGAGTGCCGAAGAGGAACTGCTTGGAGATTTCCTCTGTTATGAAGACTCTTTCAATGCTGCCAAGGAGACCATAGAATGTCCTGCTTTTCCCAAATATGAAGAAATGTTGAATGTGGAAATTGAGCAGGAAGCAACGATTGCAGCCGAGATTGCCAGAGACAGTTCTCAGGACAGTCAGAGTTCTGCTTCATTTAGTCAGGATCCACTAGGAGGACCTGTTATCGAAAATGAAGCTCCACTGCTATGAATGAAGTGGAAAGAGCCATGGCACATGCTCAGGAGGATGCGGTTAACTTAGAAGAGTTGGAAAGACAACTCAACGTTGAGCAGAGGAAAATATATGACGAAGTTACCATGCAAATTGATCATGGATTAAGTCATGACAAGAAAGAGTGCTCATGTACGTCGTTGAAGCCTGTCCGACTGTACGTGAGTGGAGAAGCGGGAACTGGAAAAAGTTTCCTTATTAAAGCAATTTCATGTTATTTGCAGGAAAGGACAGAGTCATCGCTGTCTTGTGTTGTCAACGCTCCAACTGGACTGGCAGCACATAACATTAAAGGGATTACTTTGCATCGTTTACTGATGCTGCCAGTGGAGCATGACAACAAATTACAATATCACAAGCTATCTGGAGATGCTTGTTGTGAAGTTTCAAGAATCTTGAGGAAAATGAAACTTCTTATCATTGACGAAGTAAGCATGGTTTCCAATGTCATGCTTGCCTTTGTGCATTTGAGAATGCAAGAAGTTCTCAAAACAGAGTATGATGTGTTATTTGGTGGCAAACACATCATTGTTTTCGGAGATCTTCTGCAGCTGACACCAGTGAAAGGGCAACCTGTGTTCAAAATGCTCATGCATGAAGATACCAGGAAGTGCCTAGGGAGCATTGGCAACGTCAATATATGGTTAAACTTCAATTATGCTGAACTGCATGAAAATATGCGTCAGGCGAAGGATGAAGTTTACAAGACTATTCTACAAGATGTTAGAATTGGAAAAGTGACCGAGCATGGGAAAGAAGCTTTACATGCACGATTACTGTCAAATTTATATCCATAACAAGATGTTGTGCCTGAGAATATTTTTCAGAAAATTACTGAGAAGAAATCTGGAATATGTTTGATGCCAACTCTTGCAGAATGTGCCAAATTCAACAACAAAATGTTGCATTTAGAAAAGCAAGAGATTGTGAAACTGGAAGCTATTGACAGAGTAGAGCATATGGGATCAACAATTATTTTGTCTGAGAATTTGAAAACAAAATTGGATTCATTCGAGAAGACTATATCTAAAACTGCAGGTTTTGAAAAGACTCTGAATGTGTGCTTGAACTGCCGTATAATTTTAAGAAGGAATTTACATGTTGAAAGAGGTCTGGTAAATGGATCAATGGGTAATGTTGTTGATTTTGTAAAATACACAAATAGAGATGGAATTGAATTTTTAAAAATTAAATTTGATGGCATTGAGGAAGTACAGCTAATTGGTCGTTGTTCTGCTAGATTTTTGCTTGTAAAAGACTTATATGTTCGCCGTAAGCAGTTTCCTGTTTGCTTGGCATATGCGGTGACAATCCATAAATCGCAAGGTTTAAGTGTAGACAGTGCATTGGTGAATATTGGCAGTTCTGTGTTCAAGGAGGGTATGGCATATGTGGCATTGTCACGAGTTAGAACTTTATCGGGATTGTACTTGATTGAGTGTGATGTCACAAACATTTGTGCGGATCTAGATTGTGTTAAGGAATACAATAGGTTAAGAAGAGAGTATGCGCCACATTTGCCTCAATATCCTTTGTTTGAGAAACGTGTGGTAGGCCGGAAACGAAGAAATGTGACCAATACTGGGGAGGTTGTAGCAAAAAGACGAAAAGTCGATGAACCTGAAATTATAAGCAGAAACAAAAAGGATTCTGTTGAAGATGTTGTTGGTTTTCAATTTGAAAACAGTTCTGGTGTCAACTGCTATGCTAATGTAGTGGTTAATGTTTTGTTTTCTCTAGAAAATGTAAAAGAAGAGATTGTGGTAAATTCTGATCAAAGATTTTGCAGTTTGTTAAATTCTGTGTTAGAGAAATGTAGCACTGATAGAACAAAAATAGAAAGTGTGTCTGAAATTCGAAATCTGTTAGACAGATGTTCAGGCCAAACACAATTCTCTCAAAATATTCAGCAAGATTGTCAGGAGTTTTTAATGTATATGCTTGATGTATTGCATGCTGAAGGTGTAGATGTAGATCACCTGTTTGGGCTTTCTTATCAATGGCAGCATGACTGCGAGAACTGTAGGGTATCAAGTACTACTAGTGTAGACTCAGAAAGATTTATATATTTAACTTTGCCAGACAGTAAATCAGTCTCTTTTAATAAACTAGTAAAAGCAGCTGATCACAACATGGAGTGTAGCCAATGTAAATCTGAAATGATGTCCACATTATTTATACGAACATATGGCCAGTATGTTATTTTAATGTTCCAACGATGTAGGCCTGATGGAACAAAATTGACAACTTTAATTAAAAATGTTGTGGCTTCACAGTTGTCAATATCAGGAAGGACTTTTGTAACTGCAGCAATTATATATCATGACGGTCCTTCAATAACATCAGGACATTACACAGCTTATTTAAAGTCTAGAAATGGCTGGTCATTCTGCAATGATTCTGTTTTAATTTTCAAAAAAGAATTGCCGTATGACCTTAAAAACTCTTACCTGGTGTTTTTAAAACCAAAATTTTAGGGAAAGAATCTCGGGATGTGCTCTGAGGAATTTCAAGAACGTCTAATGGCTCCTACACGATTTGGCCTTGAGGATAAGTGTAGTACAGAGACATAACT
This sequence comes from Lissotriton helveticus, assembly GCF_964261635.1. Lineage (NCBI taxonomy): Eukaryota > Metazoa > Chordata > Amphibia > Caudata > Salamandridae > Lissotriton > Lissotriton helveticus. Next base: position 763,567,492 of record NC_136067.1, on the reverse strand, counting down.
TCTTACCATAACACTGGACGTCATGGAGAAATAAGTGCACTTTGAATGAGTTCAGAAAAACTGTTTCTTTTTATAAGCTAATTGAAGCAGCCAATCAAAACATGGAGTAGAGGGAATGTAAGTCTGCAATGCTGTCTACTGTTTTACATTGCTTTGTGATTAAAAGTGATGTAGAGAATTAAATAATTGTAGTAGTCAAAGAGGTAGTGTAAGTCTGCTTCATAGTAAGCAGTATCAGTGTCATAGGAAATGTAGAACATGACTGAGCAAGAAGGGGAAGATATTACTAGTCCAGGATTGTGAAAATGATCTTCAACATTTTAATTGTGAAAGTTGCGGAAATACAACATGACGGGATTGGCTTACAAGAATTCTAAGAGTTATAAATGGCTCAGACATGATTTGGACTTGTGGAAACGTGTGGTAGAGAGCAAGAAGTCATTTATTGTATGTAACATGTTTTTCAAAACGATGGAGGTTTTCTTTCAGAAAGTGGCGGTCTGAAAGTAATAACAGCACAACAGAGTGTAAGCTGTTCATAGGACATCCTTCGACGTCATGGAAAGTAAGTTAACTTTAAGGAGTTCTGAATTCTGATTTGTTATGTTGTATGGGTTTTTTAAACACAATCATTTTGATTGTGTTTTTTTTTCCCCGCTGTTATATGATGAATACCTTCAAGTCACTGTTTTAGTGAAATTTGATACATTCTGAGAACAGCAAAAATAAACCATTTAACATGTATAATTAATTCTGTACTGTTTGCATTTATGATGTACATTTAGAACTGTGTAGGAGGCATGGAGAAGGAGAGGCTTCTGTAAGTGTCAAAGTTGTTGCATACAGTGCTCATATTCTACGTAGTCTTTCATATGATAGACTACATTTCCACAATGAGATACCTAAGCAAAGGAAACACAGGTGATATGATTGTGGAATGAGCAAAATAAATTGCACGTTTTTCAATTATATTACCTGTGTTTCCTAACATTACACATCACATTGTGTAGATGAGGTTTAGGCCTGTTCCTGGAGACAGAGTAGGTCTGACATTTGTTCAAGAGTGCAGTGGACATGACTCACTTCATTGGTAGGCCTCCACATGTATTATCTCCTCTGTATTGTTCAACAAACCTAAATTCCATCTGCAAACCTGAGTAGGACTTACCTGAAACAAATCTGTGCATAGGTTACACCTTATTGGCATCTTGAAACAATCATTTAAAATGTTAGGGTCAGATTTATGGTGGCCGTGCGCCTCTTTTGCTCCCTTGTGGGTCACTTTTGTGTAAAAGATGCACCATGTTGCAAGATAGGTTTCAGTTCGTCTCCAGCAAGATACCATCAGTTTAAAATGTATATAATTAGCACTGTGTAGGGGGCATGCAGAAGCTGAAGCTTTTGTAAGTGTCAAAGTTGTTGCATGCAGTGCTGCACTTCTGGGTACTGTTTAATATGCTGCACTACATCTGCACTATGAGATACCTAAGCCTAGGCAACACAGGTGATGTGATTGTGAAATGAGGAAAAGAAACTCCACATTTTTCAATTACATCACCTGTGTTTCCTAAGTTTACGAATGACATTGTGCAGATGAAGTTTAGGTCTGTCCACGGACACAGAAGAGGTCTGGCCTTTGTTCAAGAGTGAAGTGGACATGACTTACTTCATTGGTAGGCCTTCACATGTATTATGTCCTCTGTTCTCTTCAACAACTCGAAATTTCATTTGGAACCCTGAGTAGGCCTCACCTCAAACAAACCTCTGGATAGGACACATCTTATTGGCATCCTGAAACAAACATTTAAAATGTTAGTGTCTTGCGACACTTTTGTGAGACAACAGCAGTGCAAAAGATGCACCATTTTTTAAGATAGGCCTCACTTCATCTGCATCAAGATACTGTTAGTTTAAAATGTATATCTTTAGGACTGTGTAGGGGGCCTGGAGAAGCAGAAGCTTCTGTAAGTGTCAAAGTTGTTGAAAAACTGTTTGTCCTTCAATCTTTTCCCTTGTCTTTTCTAATTTTTAAATACACGTTTTAATATTTTTCAAATGTTTGTTCTCTCTTTCACAGATTGAAAGTATAAAAACAAAAAGTGAGTAAGTTAACGACAATTATAAGGTAAATGTTTTGTACTCTTTTCGTTACATTTCTATCACATTCACCTACTAGTAGTTCGACAGCTTCATTTCTTTAACCCTCAGTTTCCTGCCTTTGCTACTTCCCTCATTCCTTTCTCTATTACCTACTTACTCTACTCCTTCCACTCCTTTTCTCAGTCCCTCTTTTCTCATAGTTCCTCACTCTTGTTCACTCACTCCGTCTCTATTACTCTTAGTGTCTTTGACTGATCACTCTTTCACTACTTGTTCATTATGCTTCTTCTGTGTAGTTGAAGCACACTAAGGGGCATATTATGAACACAGCCAATAAAATGATTGCTGTTTTTATTGGCAGAAAAGTGTTGCAAAAGTGGTTTTAGCGGCAAAACTTTTATTGCCTATGTTGATGATATGGCTCTATGTTATTTACATTTCTTTGCTGTTTCAATTAATCTTTTTCTGTTATTTTTTCTTTTTTCTTTTCTGTTTTTTCTCTCTGTTATTCCACATGTTTTACTCTGATTTTGAACATTCACTCACATTCTCCAAGAAACTCTTCTTTGTTATTGTTCTACTCTCTTTTTTTTCTTTCACTTCCTTATCTATTTTGTTTTTCACAATTATACCCTCTTCCATCTTTTCTTCGGTAAATAGATCTATTAAACAGTATCTCTGGTTTACTCCCTATAGCTGTCTTTCTTTTAACATTACTCTCTGTTTACTTCCCTTATACTTACTCTTCTTTTTTTATTTTTTATTTTTTTTTTGGGTTCGCTCCCGGTTCGCGAACCGGGAAGCGAACTGGGAAGCGAACTAAAAGAAATAGAGCTTGCCAGAGTGCTAAACATTCTAGCAATTTTTTTTTGAAAGGGGAGGTAGTTCTGAAAAGAACTTTTTTTTTAGGTTTTTGTTGTTTTATATATTTTTTTTTGAACATTTTTTGTTTTTTTTGTATTTTTTGAACAGTTTTATGTTTTTTTTTGTTTTTGATGCAGGGGAAACAACAAAAAACAGGCATTGAAAAGGGCTCAACAGGAGCAAAAAAAAAATTACTGTCTGGGGCGGTTAGGGCAATTGTGATTTACATAAGCTAGGTTTATTAACGTAATGCTCATGTTACCACATGACAGCAATGCACCGCAGTACATACAAGTAAATTTCATATGAGCAAAGTTCTCCTGAATGTTTGGCACGGTTTCCCGTGCCTCTGCTCCTGTCAACGATATTAGTGATGTTGACCTGGCCACAGGAGTTGTTGTTGGGTTATCTTGCATGTCACGTATCTCCGCCTGGCTGTAGTTCAATGGATGCCACCTGTTCATGTGACGATGCATTGTATAGTTTCCGTAGCTATATTTTTTATCAGTGCCTCTAGATAACCGGTCTTTACAAATCAGGCAGGTGACATACCTAGCATTTACTTTTTTTTGCCCTCGAGGGAGTGAAAAAAACTGCCAAATAAAGCTGGCTTTCCGACGGGAAACCCGGGGCACCTCTTGTAAGAACTGTGGTCCTTCGGTCTCCTCTTCCTCTAGTTCATCCTCTTCCTCCTCTGTCTGGCTGATGAACTGGGGAGGTGGTCCTCTCTTCCCATGAGGAGGTGGAGGTGGTGGTGGGGGTGCACCAGCTGAAGCAACTAATGAAGCCATTGCTCAACTATCAAAAATGGTCTTCCTCTCACAAAGATGAAAGTCAGAGTGAGGAAAGAAGGAGGGGTTTTCATCATTTGGGAAAAACAATAGTTCTAAACCAATGAAAAGTGTTATTTTTAGGTCACCTGACCTAGCCTTACATCATTATGAAACCAAAAGTGAAATGAACCAATGAAAAGTTTTATTAACAAGTCACATGACCTCTTACGCTTAAGTTACGCGCTGCGGAACGTGCCCTGGATCGCATCCGGGTCGCTGCGTTTCGCGCATCTGTTCGTGCTCCAGAGCGCTTCCGGGTGCGCTAACGCGGCGCGTCATAAGACGCATTACGCGGCAACGCAATACGTCGCGCTTTCGCGACGCGCCGCGGATCGCTTCCGGGGAGCTGCGGTTCGCGTCTCAGTTCGCGTACCGGAGCACTTCCGGGTGCGCTAACGCAGCGCGTCATAAGACGCATTACGCGACAACGTGATACGTCGCGCTTCCGCGACGCGTCACGATGTTGATTTCTAACGCGGCAGTTGCGCTAACGGAACGTTTACCGGTTCGCGGACTGGGTCGCGGCATCAAGATGAGCTAACAGGAAGCTTCCCGGTTCGCGAACCGGGAGCGAACAAAAAAAAAGTATTACAAAAAAAAATTATTAATAAACATATAAAATATATTTTTGGATTTAAAGAAGAATACATTTTACAGCTACAGATATTAGCTTTTAAAAAACCAATGAAATTCACTGAAAAAACCATAAGTTATAGACCATATATAGTTAGGAATTAGCATTTACAAAACCTTGAAAATTTACTGAAAAAACCATAGGTTATAGACCATATATAGTTAGGAATTAGCATTTAAAAAACCTTATTTTACTCACACAAAACCATTGAAATTCCATATATAGTTAGTTGTACTAACTATATATCGCGCACCCGCAATCCACTGCTGATGATGTCACATATTACATCATTCATGACATGGTCAGTGACATCACTGATGACATCACCGATGACATCTCAAATGACATCACTGATGACATCACTGATGACATCTCAAATGACATCACTGATGACATCACTGATGACATCTCATTTGACATTACTGATCACATCACTGATGACATCATTCAAGTGATAATACGATGAACCTCTTCAGACTCTAATATAACCTTAGATACACTCAGTGTAAACAGACACTCATAGACTGTCACTCATCCATGGAGTTACTCAGACACTTAGTCAGTCATGCACAGAATCAATCACACCTCCATTTCCTCAACTATACAGTTATACACACCTTACTTATTCAAACATATACTAAAACATATTTACTCACTTATACAATCCTGGATACAAGTTCACAATGATCCATACAGCCACTCACACATTCACTGGCTCTTATGCACAGTTATTTATATATGTCAACTCTCACATGTACTGTATTTTACATATGTACTTACTTTAACATGTAGCACTGAGATATCCATTCACTCACCAATACACTCATGCACACAGTCAACTGCCCATACAGCTGTTTCCACATGCACTTTTGAACCCATACATCTAGTGAATCAACTGCTCACACATCTATGCAGAAAGTCATGCACCTCCCAGCCACCCACACACAAACTCAGTCTCCCATACAAATAAGGGAAGGAAACAGACAGTTATGTTAAAAGAAAGACAGCTATAGGGGAGTAAACTAGAGATACTATTACCCGTAATCCACTGCTGATGATGTCACATATTACATCATTCATGACATGGTCAGTGACATCATTAGCAGAGGATTGCGGGTAACAGTATCCCTAGTTTACTCCCTATAGCTGTCTTTCTTTTAACATAACTGTCTGTTTCCTTCCCTTATACTTACTGTTCTTTTTAAAAAAAATGTTTTAGATCAGTCAGAAACAGTGAAAGTATTAGAGACAGAGTGAGTGACCAAGAGTGAAGAAGTATGAGAAGAGAGGGACTAAGAAAAATAGTGAAGGAGTAGAGTAATTAAGTAATAGACAAAGGAATGAGGGAAGTAGCAATGGCAGGAAAGTGATTCTTAAAGAAATAAAGCAGTGGAACTAATAGAAGTTAAATGTGATAGAAATATAACAAAAAGAGTACAAAACATTTACCTTATAATTGTCGTTAAGTTAGTCATTTGTTCTTTTTATACTAAAAAATCTGTGAAAGAGAGAACAAACATTTGAAAAATATTAAAACATGTTTTTAATAAATTAGAAAAAACAAGGGAAAAGATTGAAGGACAAATAGTTTTTCAAGAACTTTGACACTTACAGAAGCCTCTGCTTCTCCATGCCCCTACACAGTCCTAAAAATATACATTTTAAACTAATAGTATCTTGATGCAGATGAAGTGAGTCCTATCTTGCAACATTGTGCATCTTTTGCATGACTGCTGCATCGGTTTCATGTGGCATTGTTTTTTTACAGCATGACACATCTGCCTAGATTCATCATTTTATAATTTTGTCGCCTCATACCAAATCTTTTCAACCGCGACTGCGTCACAAAAGTGACGCACAGTGGCGCAAAAGAGGCATACACCTATCATAAATCGGTCCCTAACATGTTAAATAATTGATTCAGGATGACAATAAGGTGTGGCCTATCCAGAGGTTTGTTTAAGGTGAGGCCTACTCAGGGTTGCAGATCAAATTTACACTTATTGAAGAATTCAGAGGAGATAATACATGTGAACGCCTACTAATGAAGTAAGTCATGTCCACTTCACTCTTGAACAAAGGCTAGACCTCTTCTGTGTCCGTGGACAGACCTAAACTTCATCTGCACAATGTCATTCGTAAACTTAGGAAACACAGGTGACGTAATTGAAAAATGCGGAGTTTATTTTCCTCATTTCACAATCACATCACCTGTGTTGCCTTTGCTTAGGTATCTCATAGTGCAGATGGAGTCTAGCATATCAAACAGTACACAGAAGTTGAGCAGTGTATACAACAATTTTCACACTTAGAAAACCTTCAGCTTCTGCATGTCCCCTACACAGTGCTAATTATATACATTTCAAAGTGATGGTATCTTGCTGGAGATGAACTGAAACCTATCTTGCAACATAGTGCATGTTTTACACAAAAGTGACCCACAGCGGAGCAAATGAGGCGCACAGTCATCATAAATCTCAGCCTAACATTTTAAATCATTGTTTCAAGATGCCGATAAGGTGTAACCTATTCACAGATTTGATTCAGGTAAGTCCTACTCAGAGTTGCAGATGAAATTTAGGTTTGTTGAAGAATACAGAGAAGAAAATACATGTGCAGGCCTACCAACCAAGTGTGTCATGTCGACTGCACTCTTGGACAAATGTTAGACCTCCTCTGTCTCCAGGAACAGGCCTAAACCTCATCTACACAATGTGATGTGTAATGTTAAGAAACACAGGTAATATAATTGAAAAACGTGCAATTTTTTTTCCTCATTCCACAATCATATCACCTGTGTTTCCTTTCCTTAGGTATCTCATTGTGGAAATGTAGTCTATCATATGAAAGACTACGTAGAATATGAGCACTGTATGCAACAACTTTGACACTTACAGAAGCCTCACCTTCTCCATGCCTCCTACACAGTTCTACATGTACATCATAAATGCAAACAGAACAGAATTAATTATACATGTTAAATGGTTTATTTTTGCTGTTCTCAGAATGTATCAAATTTCACTAAAAACAGTGACTTGAAGGTATTCATCATATAACAGCGGGGAAAAAAAAACACAATCAAAATGATTGTGTTTAAAAAACCCATACAACATAACAAATCAGAATTCAGAACTCCTTAAAGTTAACTTACTTTCCATGACGGCGAAGGATGTCCTATGAACAGCTTACACTCTGTTGTGCTGTTATTACTTTCAACCCGCCACTTTCTGAAAGAAAACCTCCATTGTTTTCAAAAACATGTTACATACAATAAATGACTTCTCGCTCTCTACCACACGTTTCCACAAGGCCAAATCGTGTCTGAGCCATTTATAACTCTTAGAATTCTTGTAAGCCAATCCCGTCATGTTGTATTTCCGCAACTTTCACAATTAAAATGTTGAAGATCATTTTCACAATCCTGGACTAGTAATATCTTCCCCTTCTTGCTCAATCATGTTCTACATTTCCTATGACACTGATACTGCTTACTATGAAGCAGACTTACACTACCTTTATGACTACTACAATTATTGAATTCTCTACATCACTTTTAATCACAAAGCAATGTAAAACAGTAGACAGCATTGCAGACTTACATTCCCTCTACTCCATGTTTTGATTGGCTGCTTCAATTAGCTTATAAAAAGAAACAGTTTTTCTGAACTCATTCAAAGTGCACGTATTTCTCCATGACGTCCAGTGTTATGGTAAGAAGTTATGTCTCTGTACTACACTTATCCTCAAGGCCAAATCGTGTAGGAGCCATTAGAACTTCTTGAAATTCCTCAGAGCACATCCCGAGATTCTTTCCCTAAAATTTTGGTTTTAAAAACACCAGGTAAGAGTTTTTAAGGTCATACGGCAATTTTTTTTTGAAAATTAAAACAGAATCATTGCAGAATGACCAGCCATTTCTAGACTTTAAATAAGCTGTGTAATGTCCTGATGTTATTAAAGGACCGTCATGATATATAATTGCTACAGTTACAAAAGTCCTTCCTGATATTGACAACTGTGAAGCCACAACATTTTTAATTAAAGTTGTCAATTTTGTTCCATCAGGCCTACATCGTTGGAACATTAAAATGACATACTGGCCATATGTTCGTATAAATAATGTGGACATCATTTCAGATTTACATTGGCTACACTCCATGTTGTGATCAGCTCCTTTTACTAGCTTATTAAAAGAGACTGATTTACTGTCTGGCAAAGTTAAATATATAAATCTTTCTGAGTCTACACTAGTAGTACTTGATACCCTACAGTTCTCGCAGTCATGCTGCCATTGATAAGAAAGCCCAAACAGGTGATCTACATCTACACCTTCATCATGCAATACATTAAGCATATACATTAAAAACTCCTGACAATCTTGCAGACTATTTTGAGAGAATTGTGTTTGGCCTGAACATCTGTCTAACAGATTTTGAATTTCAGACACACTTTCTATGTTTGTTCTATCAGTGCTACATTTCTCTAACACAGAATTTAACAAACTGCAAAATCTTTGATCAGAATTGACCACAATCTCTTCTTTTACATTTTCTAGAGAAAACAAAACATTAACCACTACATTAGCATAGCAGTTGACACCAGAACTGTTTTCAAATTGAAAACCAACAACATCTTCAACAGAATCCTTTTTGTTTCTGCTTATAATTTCAGGTTCATCGACTTTTCGTCTTTTTGCTACAACCTCCCCAATATTGGTCACATTTCTTTGTTTCCGGCCTACCACACGTTTCTCAAACAAAGGATACTGAGGCAAATGTGGCGCATACTCTCTTCTTAACCTATTGTATTCCTTAACACAATCTAGATCCGCACAAATGTTTGTGACATCACACTCAATCAAGTACAATCCCGATAAAGTTCTAACTCGTGACAATGCCACATATGCCATACCCTCCTTGAACACAGAACTGCCAATATTCACCAATGCACTGTCTACACTTAAACCTTGCGATTTATGGATTGTCACCGCATATGCCGAGCAAACAGGAAACTGCTTACGACGAACATATAAGTCTTTTACAAGCAAAAATCTAGCAGAACAACGACCAATTAGCTGTACTTCCTCAATGCCATCAAATTTAATTTTTAAAAATTCAATTCCATCTCTATTTCTGTATTTCACAAAATCAACAACATTACCCATTGATCCATTTACCAGACCTCTTTCAACATGTAAATTCCTTCTTAAAATTATACGGCAGTTCAAGCACACATTCAGAGTCTTTTCAAAACCTGCAGTTTTAGATATACTCTTCTCTAATGAATCCAATTTTGTTTTCAGATTCTCAGACAAAATAATTGTTGATCCCATATGCTCTACTCTGTCAATAGCTTCCAGTTTCACAATCTCTTGCTTTTCTAAATGCAACATTTTGTTGTTGAATTTGGCACATTCTGCAAGAGTTGGCATCAAACATATTCCAGATTTCTTCTCAGTAATTTTCTGAAAAATATTCTCAGGCACAACATCTTGGTCTGGATATAAATTTGTCAGTAATCGTGCATGTAAAGCTTCTTTCCCATGCTCGGTCACTTTTCCAATTCTAACATCTTGTAGAATAGTCTTGTAAACTTCATCCTTCGCCTGACGCATATTTTCATGCAGTTCAGCATAATTGAAGTTTAACCATATATTGACGTTGCCAATGCTCCCTAGGCACTTCCTGGTATCTTCATGCGTGAGCATTTTGAACACAGGTTGCCCTTTCACTGGTGTCAGCTGCAGAAGATCTCCGAAAACAATGATGTGTTTGCCTCCAAATAACACATCATACTCTGTTTTGAGAACTTCTTGCATTCTCAAATGCACAAAGGCAAGCATGACATTGGAAACCATGCTTACTTCGTCAATGATAAGAAGTTTCATTTTCCTCAAGACTCTTGAAACTTCAAAACAAGCATCTCCCGATAGCTTGTGATATTGTAATTTGTTGTCATGCTCCACTGGCAGGATCAGTAAACGATGTAAAGTAATCCCTTTAATGTTATGTGCTGCCAGTCCAGTTGGAGCGGTGACAACACAAGACAGCGATGACTCTGTCCTTTCCTGCAAATAACATGTAATTGCTTTAATAAGGAAACTTTTTCCAGTTCCCTCTTCTCCACTCACGTACAGTCGAACAGGCTTCAACGACGTACATGAGCACTCTTTCTTGTCATGACTTAATCCATGATCAATTTGCATGGTAACTTCGTCATATATTTTCCTCTGCTCAACGTTGAGTTGTCTTTCCAACTCTTCTAAGTTAACCGCATCCTCCTGAGCATGTGCCATGGCTCTTTCCACTTCATTCATAGCAGTGGCAGCTTCATTTTCGATAAAAGGTCCTCCTAGTGGATCCTGACTCAATGAAGCAGAACTCTGACTGTCCTGAGAACTGTCTCTGGCAATCTCCGCTGCAATCGTTGCTTCCTGCTCAATTTCCACATTCAACATTTCTACATATTTGGGAAAAGCAGGACATTCTATTGTCTCCTTGGCAGCATTGAAAGAGTCTTCATAACAGAGGAAATCTCCAAGCAGTTCCTCTTCTGCACGCCAAGGCTTAAAAAGTTGCAAAAGTGCTAAATAGAAAAACTCCTTTTTTTCAGGAGATTTGCCACTCAATTTTCGATGGTTTATCAAGTGGCATTTTCTTTGCTTGACCAGACATCCCTCACTTCCTATTACAGCATACACTCCTTTCTCAGTATCTTCTTTGATGTTCCTCTTGAATATGTAATTTTGCAGAACCTCACACAGACAAACATTCTCGAGGTGACTGCTTCGATTTGGATAATATGTATCCAACATGTTGGTCTTCAAAATGTCGGTACTGTTTGGCTCCTTTTCCGCCAAATACTCAATTTCCCGCACAGGTTTGAGAACTCGATTACACGTTGCAGCAAGACCAAGACTCGCCCAAACGATACTCCTGGACTTGGCATAGAGACTTGCTGAAGACAACCGGTCAGAACATTCGTAAGCTCCGATTTCTCGATGCGACAACATCTTCAGACTGAAACTGTACAACTTCTTGCTGAGGCTCTTTTCATGGGAAATGTCCTTCCACATATCCTTCAATTCTGTCTTCTCTTTTTTGGTGATGTAAGATGTCACATACCGAGCCACAGCCATACAGTTATCAGCCACAAACTGTATATCCATGTTAGCATTCCACATGGACAAAATCACCGGGTTGTAGTCGTTGATGTACTTAGACTCTTCGTTCCTCTTCAAATTGTATGTGTTTTTAGGTGATTTCTTCATCACATTATGTCGCAGCGAAGACATCAAACTGTTCACTCTTCCTTTAGAAATCACCGGTCGTGGAAAGCCGAAACGACATTTGGTGTAGAACTTGTCTTTGTTTCGGAATTTACGACGACAGTACTTTCCACATCGATGGCTTTGGAAACGTAGAACTTTTTCTCTTAGGCTTTTTTTCTCCTTTGCGTTTGGAACAGCACACGTAGAATATTGTTGTATGAAACTCATCACTGAGTCTTATGGATCCGTTCCAAATTTAGGTGCATCCTTGATCCACAGCAACATATGTATATGAGGAGCACCTCTTGCTTGGTACTCCTTTCTCCAGAAGAAATCCAACACCTCTCCAAGAGGTGGATTCTTCTTATTCATGATGAAAGACATCATACCTTCAAATCTATGATTGAAGTACCTACATACATTGACTGGATCCAAGGAGCACAGTTCTCCGGGTGTCTTGAATTCGATGTTTTCTACGTTAGCATTTGCCTCTCATAGAAATTCAAGTAAGTCTTCCCAGCCATACTCAGCACAGCTCAGAGTGAGGAACCATGTGGGAGTTCCTAAGTTCCTCAGCATACATTTTAAATCACCATGACGACGGTACCAGTACTCATTAGTACCACGCTGACACGCCATGAGATTAATCAGGTGAGAATCCAAAATACTGTCTTGGACATTGACTTTATCCATAAAGTCACTTGCCGAGATGTTTTGCATGTGTATACCACTTTTCAAGATGTGGTTCACTGCATATGACAGTCCAGACAGATCGCTTTCAAACAGGAGATGAAACAAATAAGGAATGCATTGTCGAAACCTAGCATCTCCTGCATACAATCGCAAAGTCCGGTATTCAGAAGCAGGAATTTGATGAGGTCGCTCATCATATCTTCCTCCCTGACCTGTTGGAAAAAGCTGTGGGAAACACCGAGCTTCCAAACTTTCCTCCCAAACACTAATGGGACTCCCTTTGGCTTGTTTCATTTGAAACAACTCAATAGCATTCCCCATGACTTCCTTGGAATGCAAAGGATGAACACTATAATGTTCATATATTTCTTCACTAGTACAGGGTTCTACTTTCTCAATTTGACCAGCACACAAATCGCTATCCTCTTCCTCACTTACTTCCTCTTCTGCAACATATACATTTTTATAGTATTTATTATTTTTTTTCAAATACAATGTTGCCCTTTTGACTTTCCTAACATCTACTAAATCTTGCCATATTTTCTTATTCTTTGTCGGAACCCCATTAACTAAGATAACCAGAGGTTCCTCTTCCACTTTTTCTACTCCAATTGTGTTAATGTTTTTCTTCAAATCTAGAGGCAAATAAACAACTCTTCCCTTTAATCCTCTCTGTAAATCTGATGGAGGCAATTTCCCTGTCTTTGGCTTCATTTTTACAATAGCCTGAAAGGGATGGATACTTTGAATCAAAATAGATTCATAAGTATTTAAATCCTTCAATTCAGAAGGAATCTCAACCAATTCCAGATTATTATGAACTGCTCTAGCAGGCATCTGGTTTTGATTTAATTTGTTACAACAATAAGTACACACACGTTGATCCAATCCCAAATCAAAACAATTTTCTACCATCAAGTATGTTGTAAAATCCTTCCATTCACTATTATTTTCCCTTTCACTTTTTGCATATAAATCCACTAACTTAGTCTGATTCTTATAATAAGTGCGTCGACAACACACACAAGTGAAATTTGGCCTCTCACTTGATTTCACCTCAAACGTCGCAATTTCCCTCTGGAAATTATCTGTACTGGAAACCTGTACACTATCTTCCACATTACTCTCTTCTTCTTGGTCAATTTCAACATTCTCCTCTTTACTTCCAAAGTAACAAAACTCAATTTCTTCACATATATTCTTCACATCTATTTCAGAACCATGCAAAAGGGCAGCGCATAATTGTTTAAGCATAATTGCTGGACTCTTAGCATAATACAACATTCTAACTAATTTCCTCACTTTATTATGATGCACTGCTAGCATCCTGAAATGATGAAAAACACTCTGGCATACTCTCCTGGAAAGACAAGCCAGTGAATGACCATGCAAACCTATCACTTCTCTCACTCTGCAAGGATCTAATTCTTGCAACAACTTCATTTTCTGCTTCAAACTTTTCTTATTAAATGACCGTATAAAATCACAAAGCAAATTGATGGAATCCTGTCGTACACTGCAAATACTACTACACTTCCAGGTGTACACAGGACCTTTAGGACGTCTCCCTAAAACCTCATTACCTAACACCTCTTCTATCTCTGTTGTCACAAGTTTTTCTTTTTCAACTGGACAACCATCTTTCACTTCATAAGCTCGACCACTGGTGTCAACTGCATGCACCAAATCATTATCCTGGAAATAACTCTCCTCATTAAAAAATGCCTCAGAGCTTGAACTATGCATCCATTCTCCAGAAAAAACTTCACAAAAATTACTACGATTAACTATTCTCTTCCATCTACTATTTCTTTTGAAATCATAAATTGCCTTGTTTAGCTTCCTAATTCCATTGATTGTCAAAATAAATAACTTACGTTTAATTTCAAATGCTTGATCAATAACTTTCTCAACTATTTTTTTTCTCTTATAAAAAAACACTTTCTGTTGACCTTTCTTAATATTTTTTAACAAATTGCCAATTATCCTATTGCGGAACATTCGTTTACGAATGTCCCTCAACTGTTGTTTCCTTCTACTTTCATGCATAGAGTTATCTCTTACTCTAGCAGTAACATTTTTCATTGGTCTTTCCTTTCCGTTTGAATTGCTTCTCCTTTTCTGGACTGAAACATTTTCTGTAGTAATATTTTTTTTACTACAGATATTTCCTATGAATGTTTTTGTACTCTTACCCGGTGCTTTCTTGGTGACTTGACAAATCTTTTTGTTAGAGGACTGCTGCTTTTTTCATTCACCTGCTGTCTTTGACGTTTTGCAGCCTTTCTCACTCTTTCTTTGGTTGGCATGCTGAAATCTTGAAATGATCTGCAGTTGAATCTGTGGTAAAATATAATAAAAAATGTTATTAACCTCTATTACCCAACAGTAAATCAATAACAGTCATCAAAAACTTAACACACTACTTAACATTTTTACATAGAAGATTTTTTTGTGCATGGCAAATTTAGAATACAGAAATAGCAGAAAAGAAATGGAATTTATATTCATTTTACCTGTGCTGTTTTATATGTGAATCTGATCTAATATTATGAGCATATTTTAATATTTTATTAAAGACACTACACATAACCTGTTTTTGAAGGTGTCTTTATTTTTAAATTAAACGGTTTACATTTTTACTTTTTATTTATTATAAATTTATAAAATAAATGTTTATAGTTCCATAGGCTCAAGCACGTCAGCTTCCCATCCTATGTCATACAATTCTGACAAATCTGCATCCTCATCACGTTCTTCTTCATCCTCAGGATTTAAATCATCCAAAGGATCAACATCCACTGATGTTTCAATTACGAGTTCAATGATGAGGTCGAAATCAACTGATTGCTGATTGTCGCTCATGTTGATGTTGTCTTTATCTTTAAAGAAAGATAACAACAATGAGATGTTGCAGAGTAAGGGACAAATCTCAGAGATTATAATAGTAAAATTGTTTAAAAAGAGTAACATTTTGCAGCTATTATTTAACCATGTCCAGCGATGCTAAGGAGCGGAGGTGAAGCCTATGTCCAATTTTTCAGTGAACAGGACTCATCTCTTCTTAACCTTGGATAAACCTCACCGACTCTGTGTCCCCTGCACATAATTAAATGTAAAGGGGCAGATTTATGTTAACTAGCACACAGCCGCGGGCCGTGGAGGAAGTTACGGTGGGGCAGGGAGGCGGGAAGGGGGAGGGGCAGGGTGGAGGGACCTAAAAACTGGCATATGGATAATTGCAGGTAAGTACACAATTTAATTATTCAAACGAATTTCGTAGCGCGCACTGCATCGCAAAATGCGATGCTGTGCGCGCTACGAATTTCGTTTGAATAATTAAATTTTGTACTTACCTGCAATTATCCATATGCCAGTTTTTAGGTCCCTCCACCCTGCCCCTCCCCCTCCCCGCCTCCCTGCCCCACCGTAACTCCCTCCACGGCCCGCGGCTGGATGACTGGCACATCCCTGATGATACGCCAGTCATCATAAATCTATCCCTAAGCTTCTTATCTTGTTAGAGATGAACCGCCATATGTATCATCAAAGTTTTTTACATTTCCTAAATAGCGAACTTTAAGGAATAAATAGCGATTCTTTACCATTCCTAGTTTGCGATGAGCTATTTGCTAATTACAAATTACCCATTCATTTCCATGGAGCAGGAGGCCCATAGGAATGAACGTGCAATTTGCGATTAGCAATTAGCTCATCGCAAATTACGAATTTTTCCGAGGGTGCAGGGGTGTCTCAAGAACACCCTGCTGCACCCCTGAAAAAGAAATTTGGGGGCATATGGCGCACGTAAATTTTGAAAACATTCCTTTACCTCAAAAACGATTTTCAACTCATAATTTGAAAACACTGCCCACGGGGAAATGACTTAAAATCTCCTCAAGACACATGAAAGTGTTTTTTTAAAGCCTTTGCAACTTTTTTGGGTCACTTTTAACATGGCTATGTAACTCAAACAGTCAAAATCTAAATTTACCATGCACAGGTGGGAGCATATTTACAAGGAATTTGCTCCACGGAGAAAGGTCTTTTAATTTAATATTGGAAAAATAACATCAGAGACACTGAAATGCCTTATAAAGAAGCATACACCATTATGTCCTTGTCATAAATTTTAAAAGCATTCATTTTCCCCAAAAACGATTTTCAAGTCATAATTTAAAAACACTCCACATGGGGAAATGACTTAAAATGTCCTTAAGACACATGAAAGCGTTTTTTGATTGCCTTTGCAGAATGTTTCGGTCACCTTCAACATGCCTATGTAACGCAAACATTCAAAATCTAAATTTGCCATGCACAGGTGGGAGCATATTTACAAGCAATTTGCTCCACAGGAAACGTCTTACATTAAAATGGGAAAAATAACATCAGAGACACTCAATTGCCTTATAAAACGGCATACACCATTATGTCCTTGTCATAAATATTAAAACCATTCCTTTTCCTCAAAAACGATTTACAAGTCATAATTTGAAAACACTCCACAGCTCCTATGCACATAAAAACCCTGTCAGTACTAATACTTCACATTTTCTCCAATTACAATTTCTCAAAGAAACAACATCTATTTGTAAAACACTTGAGACAAAGCAACATTTGAAAAACACAACTTTCTTCATAATTTTCTCCTTAAAGCACACTATTTTCTATCTAAATTAAAGAAATCTTTTCTCACCTTAGCAAATACTTTGAGTTTCAAAACAGTCTCAGAAACACACCAATTTGTCTTCAGCAGAGCAAAAGGTATGCACTCCAGAGTCTGCAGCTATCAAAAGCACAGAAATGCTGTAATTCTTCACACATATCTCTCATGTCACCCAATCAAAACTCTTCCCTCACTTTTTTTCAAATCAAAACCCTTCCCCCCTCTGCCCTCTCTGCTTTTTTGCATAGCAACCACCTCTTGCAAGACCTCTGGTGTTTGCAAGTTCACACAACAATGTTGCAATTGAACTCTGAACTCTCAGTGCACCTGCATATCCGGTGCATTCTTCCATTTAATGATTTTTTCTTCGCCACTCAAAATACATCTTTCAACGAACTCATCCATGCACCCTAACTTTCTGTTTTCAGCAATCAAAATCCACCAATCACTGTTACTGCTTCATTAACACAGAAACTCCACAGTTTTTTTCATTTTAAACTCTTATTTTTTCAACTGCCATTTCATTGCCACACTTCATCTGACTGCAGGAGAACCTTCTCTCGCCATGTTTTCTGTCTGGATTGTTGGACATAGTTACATCTATTGGGCTCAGAGGTACGCTGAAAACAGGAATTTACCTAACCTCAATTTACAAGATGTGGAAATTAAGTGGTTTGGCGACAGAGGATTAAAATGTCACCAATTGATACCATTGGTGAAAACCTTTATGCATTTGCCAAAACCTGACCTGTTAATTGTGCACTGTGGAGGTAATGACTTGGGCACTTTGACTGGGGTAGGTCTGGAAATGCTTTTAAAGGACACCTTTGAGCAATTGATGGCACTTTTTCCTCAGACTGCCTTGGTATATTCAAATATATGCCAAAGACAAAAATGGAGGTGGTCGAACCAATTTTGTCCACAAATTGAGAAGTCGAGGAAGCATGTAAACAAATCTGTTTCAGCTTACATGAGAGACCATGGAATGGGCTCCTTGTACAACAATAACTTGCGTTACTACATGCAATATATCTACAGAGGAGATGGAGTTCACTTCTCAGATGAGGGCAACAGAATTTTCATTCTGAATTTAAGACTGTTCATTGGTACCTACTTATAAGTACCTAAATGTACCATAAACCCAAAAGCTCTTCTCAGAGCTACCCTACATCTGATGACTCACAATTATTATTTTACTCTAACTTTTTTCACTAATTTTCAAGAAAGTACGCTCCCCAGAACGCTTCCCGGTTCGCGAACCGGGCGCACTCCACGCAAAAGAACTAAAAAAACGATATTTTTTTTTTTGCCCTGCGAGGCCCTTTTAAAGCCTCCACATCAAACCTAGGGGGTCAGGGAGGATCTACTATGCCCCCTTATGGTCATTTGCCCCTTCGCTTTGGCCTCCTCTTCTCTCTCGATCCTACCGAGAGACAAGATGGCGGCCGCTACGGACTGTTTGGAATGTTTACAGATGCCGAAGAACCAATCAGCTTCGCAAAGCTCCGTAACGCAAAAAGTACGCGAAGCGGAGCGCTGTTACAGATATATATCTTTTTTTAAACGTTAATTTCTCAAAATCTACTGGAGCACATATATTGAGACCTAGCAAAGGCACATCGGGCTACCAGTACCTACAATTTCCCCAAGTTTCGTGCAAATCCATTCAGCCGTTCGATTATTATTATTTTTTGTTTTTTTTTGCCCCGCGGGGCCCTTTTAAAACCTCCACATCAAACCTAGTGGGTCAGGGAGGATCTACTATGCCCCCTTATGGTCATTTGCCCCTTCGCTTTGGCCTCCTCTTGTCTCTCGATCCTACCGAGTGACAAGATGGCGGCCGCTACGGACTGTTTAGAATGTTGACAGACGCCGGAGAACCAATCAGCTTCGCTTCACAAAGCTCCGTAACGCGAAAAGTACGCGAACTGGAGCGCTGCCCGGTCCGCTGTTACAGATATATATCTTTTTTTGAACGTTAATTTCTCAAAATCCACTGGAGCACATATATTGAGACCTACAAAAGGCACATCGGGCTACCAGTCCCTATAATTTTGCCAAGTTTCGTGCAAATCCATTCAGCCGTTCGGGCTAAAAGTGAGGCCAACCGCCCTACGGAAAACTCAATGTTAAAAACATGTTTTGGGACCCCCCTTTTTTCTCGGCCCCCCCTTGACGAACTCCCCCCAAATTTTCAGGGGCTGGTCAGAAACAAAATGTTCCATTTTCCTGAAAATTTCAGCCAATTCCGTCCACAAACGCCAAAGTTATTAGACATAGAATTTTCAAAAATCCCATAGAGAAAAAATCCTAACTATATATACCTACTGGCGACCGCCAGTAGGTAATATATATATATATATATATATATATATATATATATATATATATATATATATATATATATATATATATGTATATATATATATATATATATATATATATATATATATATATATATATATATATATATATATCACTGAAAAAACCATAGGTTATAGACCATATATAGTTAGGAATTAGCATTTAAAAAACCTTATTTTACTCACACAAAACCATTGAAATTCCATATATAGTTAGTTGCACTAACTATATATCGCGCACCTGCAATCCACTGCTGATGATGTCACATATTACATCATTCATGACATGGTCAGTGACATCACTGATGACATCACTGATGACATCTCAAATGACATCACTGATGACATCACTGATGACATCTCATTTGACATCAATGACCACATCACTGATGATATCATTCATGTGACAATACAATGCATCTCCTCACATTTTAATATAACCTCTGTTTCACCCAGTGTTAAATACAGAATATAATTTTTGAAACCATTGACACACCAATACTAGTTACTACATACGCACTCACTGATTCCTACGTCTACACACACCTTCACTCATTCACCCATACTATCATTCATACATACAATCACTCATCTTTACAACACTATCATATGCACTCATACACCTATACAGACACTCACAGTCTGCCACTCATCCATGGAGTTACTCACACACCTAGTCAGTCCTGTAAAGAATCAATGACACTTCCATTTTCTTGTCTATACAGTTAAACATAGAGCACCTTACATTTTCAAACATATACTAACACATACTTACCTTGTTATACAATCATTGATACAAGTACACATTGATCTGCACAGAGTCACACACCTCCCAGCCAGCCACACACACACTCAGTCTCCCATACAAATACTTGGACAATCAATCAGTAACCCATATAGTTAATCATATAGCTACTGATCAAAACATGCAGCAGTTTACAGAACAACAGACATAATGATGCACAAATTAAGACACTTTAGTCACTAACCCATGCACTCAGTGAGACACATTTAATCACTCACTCATGCATTCAGTCATGCACCTACTAAATCCTTTGTCCAGACACTTATACTTCCACTCATTCTTCAATATGTAAGACACATTTTAACTTTACAGAAACATACAGTCACTGGATGTTGTCATCAGTGATGTCATCAGTGATGTCATTTGAGATGTCATCAGTGATGTCATCAGTGATGTCACTGACCATGTCATGAATGATGTAATATGT
Source organism: Lissotriton helveticus (assembly GCF_964261635.1). Taxonomy (NCBI): domain Eukaryota; kingdom Metazoa; phylum Chordata; class Amphibia; order Caudata; family Salamandridae; genus Lissotriton; species Lissotriton helveticus. The sequence goes on along the minus strand of NC_136067.1, from coordinate 763,546,837 downwards.
GACATCATCAGCAGTGGATTGCAGGTGCGCGATATATAGTTAGTGCAACTAACTATATATGGAATTTCAATGGTTTTGTGTGAGTAAAATAAGGTTTTTTAAATGCTAATTCCTAACTATATATGGTCTATAACCTATGGTTTTTTCAGTGAATTTTCAAGGTTTTGTAAATGCTAATTCCTAACTATATATGGTCTATAACCTATGGTTTTTTCAGTGAATTTCAATGGTTTTTTAATAGCAAATATCATAAGCTGTCGAATGTCAAGTACGTGGTAAGTGAAAACATTTTCGTGTTTATGCACACTGATCTGCTTTGAATGGTGCCCCCCCCCCTCATTTCTATTAGGAGTACTCTCTCTTTGCAGATAGTGAAAGGTAGTTAACGCAGGTCTTTGCCCCCATTGTAATCCGTCGTGCCTGCTTCTCTCTCCATTTGATTCATTGTTATCCAAGTATTTACTGTTTTAGAATTAGTTCTCTTTGGTTCATTCTCTATTTACAAACAAACACAGAGTCGCAATACTCTGTTTAGTCTTTGCAGATAACGAAAAATCGTGTAAAAAAAAAGAAAAAGAATCGAGCAAAATCAGTAGGCCACTAATGGGATCTCTTTTTGACCTCGCAAAAATAGAAACATTAGGAACAACCCCTCATGACAAATACAAAACTAGTGAGATGAACTGAACTCCACACAATGATGGCTGCAAAACAGCTCGGCTCCGCCACCCACCCCGCCCAAAATAACGATAAAGAACGGCTGCCATGATTGGTTGCGGAATGACCACGACGGAGCTACGAAATGGTGCTGCTCTCATGCTAACCCCAGCTTCAGTCTGAAACATCCAGAAACACTGTAGACTACCAATTCGATCAGTTCCGGTAGCGCCCCAATGTAACCCGGTAGAGAAGAACTAGCCCTCCCCTCTTTGACTGATGGTTCTTGTTGCCTGTCCCTTCTGTTGTCATTTAACAGAACTATTTAGCCTGCTGAAAGGGGTTGTGTTCCGACCGCTGGTTGGTGGAGACATTTTGACTATATTCTGTACCTGCGTTGTCGCGTAATGCGTCATATGACGCGCCGCGTTAGCGCATCCGGAAGTCATCCGGGGCGCGCAGCGCGTAACGTAAGCATAACAAGTCATGTGACTTGTTAATAAAACTTTTCATTGGTTCATTTTACTTTTCTTATTGTAATGATGAAAGGCTTGATCATATGACCTAAAAATTACGCTTTTCATTACTTCCGAACATTATTTTTTCTTAAATATATGTTATAATGTTCCAGGCTAATGTACTTTCCCGGAAATTTTACAACTGTCCTGCAAGTAAAATATATTCTTTTTTCGAGAAAAAGAGCGTTTCTTCGTCCCATGACGGAGCCGTTGAGCAAAAGAGGGTCGACCTGCTGTCTTAGTCGCCGATACGCCTGAATATGAGATTCTTATCGATCACTTTATGTTGCAGGAATAGAAAACACAACAGCCCTTGACCATTTATCTTTACTGCGTTCCTTCGTATTATACCTTTTACCCTTCATGTAATTGGTCTGCTTTATTTCACTTGCCTTTTAATGATTCTAAAACAGTGACTATTATTAAAAACTTTACCAATGTATATACTACTACCATGTTTTCTTTTAAAAACCTTTATTGTGAAAATTTCATTATACAAATACGAGCCTATAACCACGTGGGCCGGCCACGGAGCAAACTGTAATCGTATATGATGAATAGACATTTACACTGTAGAGGAACGTAACGGGCGGGCCATTAGGTTGCAAGAACTAAGGTGTCTAACAGTTACGGAATCGGTGGACGTACATTTTATAATTAAAATACGACAGGGCCAGTTACAATAAAATTATCTAGATATACATTTGCGGGCAAGTACCATGGGTGACGTTAATTCGAACTTTCAACAGTACAGTAATCAATAACACATCAGAACTTAATATCAATAGGGATGTCGAAATATTCAATCAATTCTCGTCCCCGCCCGCCATGTGCTTCAAAACTGCATACGTATCTCGTGATTTCAAGGTTCTGCAACCAGTACACAACAAGGAGTTACGAGTCCCATTTATTCTGGCGCCATTTTGGGCGAGGACGGGCAGGTCCAGGATATAGTCAAAATGTCTCTACCAACCATCGACTATGATGATGTTCATATGCTGTATTTATTAGAGTAACACTCAGATGTCCACATGAAATAAATTTGCCACAATCTAAACATGTCATTTTAATCTTTCCAAAGTTCTTCTAAATATTTGGGACCGTTTCCCTTGCCTCTGAAGCTCTCAGTGCCACTTCTTTGATGAATGTACTAGCAGGTCAGGGGTTCTCCTCCAAATCTCTCTTTTATGCAGCACTATAATTAATTGTTGCCACCTCTCCATATGACGATGCATGGTATAGTTACCACAACTATATTTTTTTTCGGTTCCTCTAGAGAGTTCATCGTGGCAGATGAAGCGTGTAACGTACCGGGCATTTACCTTTTTTTGCATGTACAGGAAAGGAAAAAAAAATCGAGCGTCCGAGTTCTAAGGTGTCCCAGGGCCATTTTAGTGGACCAGGCCCAAATCCAAAGAACAGGCCGCCATTTTGAGAGTCCTGTTGCAGCCGCCTGTCGCTGTAGCATCAAGAGCAGCCGAAACTCAGCTGAATGGCAACTGAAACGGTAAAGGGGCGCCCCACTACAGCAGACGAGCCAGGCCCAAATCCAAAGAACTGCTATCTCACAGGCTAATGGGGCGACCCACGCCGAGTTTCAGCATTGTAGGATGACCACACAAGTACAGCAACTTGCTAGACATCACCTCGGTGCCATCCGGATCTCGGCGCCCCACTGCAGATGAAGTGCCTCTCAACTATGAAACCACCACGGTGACATCCGGATCTTGGCGCGTTGTGCTGCCTTCGGCCTATTCGCACATCGGTCCGCTACTGACGCCATCTCACAGGCTAATGGGGTGACCCACGCCGAGTTTCAGCATTGTAGGATGACCACAGCAACTTGCTAGACATCACCTCAGTGCCATCCGAATCTTGGCATCTCAACGCCTAGTGGTATCTTCCATACAAAAAATATTGTTACGCTGCCTTTGGCCCCATTCGCACACCAGTCCGCAACTTAGACATCACCTCGGTGCCATCCGGATCTTGGCATCTCAGCGCCTTGTGGTGTCAGTCAGAAAATATTGTTGTGCTGCCTTCGGCCTATTCGCAAATCCAAAGAACTGCTATCTCACAGGCTAATGGGGCGACCCACGCCGAGTTTCAGCATTGTAGGATGACCACACAAGTACAGCAACTTGCTAGACATCACCTCGGTGCCATCCGGATCTCGGCGCCCCACTGCAGATGAAGTGCCTCTCAACTATGAAACCACCACGGTGACATCCGGATCTTGGCGCGTTGTGCTGCCTTCGGCCTATTCGCACATCGGTCCGCTACTGACGCCATCTCACAGGCTAATGGGGTGACCCACGCCGAGTTTCAGCATTGTAGGATGACCACACCAACTTGCTAGACATCACCTCAGTGCCATCCGAATCTTGGCATCTCAACGCCTAGTGGTATCTTCCATACAAAAAATATTGTTACGCTGCCTTTGGCCCCATTCGCACACCAGTCCGCAACTTAGACATCACCTCGGTGCCATCCGGATCTTGGCATCTCAGCGCCTTGTGGTGTCAGTCAGAAAATATTGTTGTGCTGCCTTCGGCCTATTCGCACATCGGTCCGCTACTGACGCCATCTCACAGGCCAACGGGGCGCCCCACGCCGACTTTCAGCATTGTAGGATGGCCACACCAGTACCACAACTTGCAAGACACCACCTCGGTGCCATCCGGATCTTGGCATCTCAGCGCCTTGTGGTCTCTTCTACACCGGAAATATAGTAGAAAATATTGTTGCGCTGCCTTTAGCCCCATTCACACATCAGTCCGCTACTGACACCATCTCACAGGCCAACGGGGCGCCCCACGCCGACTTTCAACATTGTAGGATGGCCACAGAAGTGCGACAACTTACTAGACACCACCTCGGTGCCATCCGGATCTTGGCGCGTTGTGCTGCCTTCGGCCTATTCGCACATCGGTCCGCTACTGACGCAAACTCACAGGCCAACGGGGCGCCCCACGCCGACTTTCAGCATTGTAGGATGGCCACACCAGTGCGGCAACTTCCTACACACCACCTCGGTGCCATCCGGATCTTCGCGCGTAGTGAAGCTGCAGCAGCTGCAAATAAGCTTCAGACAGTGTTACAACCGCTGCTCAGAACTCTCAACTATGACACCACCTCGATGCCATCCGGATCTTGGCGCGTTGTGTTGCCTTCGGCCTATTCGCACATCGGTCCGCTACTGACACCGCCTCACGTGCCAACGTATTTTCTCCACATTTTATACCCTATGCCGCATAACAGGTCATGTGACTTCTTTATAAAACTTTTCATTGGTTCATTTTACTTTTGGTTTCCTAATGATGGAAGGCTTGATCATATGACCTAAAAACAACACTTTTCATTGGATGAAAACTTTTTTTTCCCCCCAAACGATGAAAGCCCCACCTTGTTTCTGGATGTTTCAGACTGAAGCTGGCGTCACCATGAGAGCACCACCATCTCGTAGCTCCGTCGTGGTCATTCCGCGAGCAATCATGGCAGCCGCTCCCCACCAGAAGCCTGCAGGAGTCGGGGCCCCCAAAACTTTTGATGAATTCTCAAGGCGGAGGGGACGCTTTCGAGAATGGGGTCCAAGACCTAGCAGACAAGCGTCCGATTTCCAAGGTGTCCCAGGGCCATTTCAGTGGACCAGGCCCAAAAAGGAAACAGCCTGCCGCCATTTTGAGAGTCCTGTGGCAGCCGCCTATCGCTGCACCGCAAGAGTGGGCGCAACTCAGCTGAATGGCGGATTTTGACACAGTGGACCAAAAGCGGACGGAATGGCAACTGAAACGGTAAAGGGGCGCCCCACTACAACAGATGACACTCCACCTGGAGAGGCCCGTTCACGCCGCCTCCCCCGGGGCGCCCCACGCCGTTATTCGGAGCAGCATTGTAGGATACCAAAACCAGTGCGGCAACTTACTGGACATCACCTTGGTGCCATCGTTCTGCTGCCTTGGAACTATTCGCACAACAGTTTGCTACTGATGACCCACCCCCCGCGACGCCCCACGCCGTTATTTGCTGGGTGGCAACTTACTAGACATCACTTTTGTGTCATCTAGATTTCGGCGCGTTCTGCTGCCTTGGAACTATTCGCACAACAGTTTGCTACTGATCACCCACCCCCCGCGACGCCCCACGCCGGAAATCTGGACGTTGTGCTGCGTTGGGACTATTCGCACAGCCGACCGCTACTTCGTTGTTTTTCTCTAAAAATGTTTATATGTTATTACTATTTTTGTTTTCTTGTATATATTTATAAATTATTAAAGTTTTATAATCTTACTACTTTGTCGGAGTGCTATATATTTTTAATGTGACACATAATTGTAAAAACTTTGATGTACAAAGAGTCATCCCTGGAATCTTCCGCTTCACGCTCGGTCCCCTCCCCAATCACAATACAGGATGGTTTTCAGATAATAGCAACGCTTCTGCTGTGACGGATCTCATCGAGTGTGGGCCTTGATCTACTATAACTCCTTTGAAGACGGGTGATTCTTTACAGCTGTGGCCATAAACTACATCTGCAGGGCTAGCTGATAGCCTAGGACCGGCCTGGACAATCGGACACAGAGGAAAAGGAGTGTCAGAGGGTGCGGTAGTGAATAGGGCGAAAGGGAGGTGTCGGGCGGGCACAGGGTGTGATTCTCAGGGAAGAACAGCGCAGATGGGGGGAGGTTTATTACCCATGCATAAAACAGAGAGCGGGGGTGACCACTGCCTGGGGGAGATGCTTGCGAGGGTGGGGAGCCATGGTAAGGATCGACAGCGTTCACAGAGTGGATCTGGTCAAGGCATCTAAAATGGCTGCCGTGCACGACAAAAGTGTGGCATTTGAAAAAAGACAAGATGGCGCACACAATGTTTTTCAACAATTCCTGATTTCCTTCGAATCGAACGTTAACAGACGTTGGGGCATATTACCAAAGTTAAGCGATATTTATCCCTAACGATGCATTGCAAAGATTTTTTTACCGTCAGAAATTATCGCAGATAAACCTTGCTATTATCAAGGTTTATCGCAAATACGATAAAAAACGAGCGCAATGCATTAATGTCGCTGAAAACTCCGCGATATTCATGCATTACCGAGCTAATGCTCTTAGCCATGTTATCCACCTCCCATTGGATAACATGGCTAAGAACTGCTCAGGGCAGCTGTTACTTTTTGGAGATATTCGCGCTTATCTCGAATATTTCCAAAAGTTGATAATAGGAGATAGCGATGTTAGCGACTGTTTCCAGTCGCTAACATCTTGGCATGCCCACTTTGCATGTCATTAGTGATAAATATCACTCACATGCAAAGTGGGACCCAAGATGGTCGCTATCTCCTACTAGCCGTCGCTAACTGGTGTTAGCAACAGCTAGGTAATACACATATAATTTTATCTCCGCGAAGCGGAGCGCTGTTACAGATATATATCTTGTTTTTGAACGTTAATTTCTCAAAATGCACTGAAGCACATATATTGAGACATAGCAAAGGCACATCGGGCTACCAGTCCCTAATATTTTACCAAGTTTCGTGCAAATCCATTCAGCCGTTCGATTATTATTATTATTATTTTTTTTTGCCCCGCGGGGCCCTTTTAAAACCTCCACATCAAACCTAGGGGGTCAGCGAGGATCTACTATGCCCCCTTATGGTCATCAGCCGTTCGATTATTATTATTATTTTTTTTTTTGCCCCGCGGGGCCCTTTTAAAACCTCCACATCAAACCTAGGGGGTCAGCGAGGATCTACTATGCCCCCTTATGGTCATTTGCCCCTTCGCTTTGGCCTCCTCTTGTCTCTCGATCCTACCGAGAGACAAGATGGCGGCCGCTACGTACTGTTTGGAATGTTTACAGACACCGGAGAGCCAATCAGCTTCGCTTCGCAAAGCTCCGTAACGCGAAAAGTACGCGAAGCGGTGCATAGTTACAGATATATATCTTTTTTTGAACGTTAATTTCTCAAAATCCACTGAAGCACATATATTGAGACCTAGCAAAGGCACATCGGGCTACCAGTCCCTACAATTTTGCCAAGTTTCGTGCAAATCCATTCAGCCGTTCGATTATTATTATTATTATTTTTTTTTGCCCCGCGGGGCCCTTTTAAAACCTCCACATCAAACCTAGGGGGTCAGCGAGGATCTACTATGCCCCCTTATAGTTATTTCCCCCTTTGTTTTGACCTCCTCTTGTCTCTCGATCCTACCGAGAGACAAGATGGCGGCCGCTACGGACTGTTTGGAATGTTGACAGACGCCGGAGAACCAATCAGCTTCGCTTCACAAAGCTCCGTTGCGCGAAAAGTACGCGTCCTGGGCCGCTGCCCAGTCCGCTGTTACAGATATATATCTTTTTTTAAACGTTAATTTCTCAAAATCCACTGGAGCACATATATTGAGACCTACAAAAGGCACATCGGGCTACCAGTCCCTACAATTTTGCCAAGTTTCGTGCAAATCCATTCAGCCGTTCGGGCTAAAAGTGAGGCCAACCGCCCTATGGAAAACTCAATGTTAAAAACACGTTTTGGGACCCCCCTTTTTTCTCGACCCCCCCTGGACGAAACCCCCCCCAATTTTCAGGGGCTGCTCAGAAACAAAATGTGCCATTTTCCTGAAAATTTCAGCCAATTCCGTCCACAAACGCCAAAGTTATTAGACATAGAATTTTCAAAAAACCCATAGAGAAAAAATCCTAACTATATATACCTACTGGCGACCGCCAGTAGGTAATATATTCACTGAAAAAACCATAGGTTATAGACCATATATAGTTAGGAATTAGCATTTAAAAAACCTTATTTTACTCACACAAAACCATTGAAATTCCATATATAGTTAGTTGCACTAACTATATATCGCGCACCCGCAATCCACTGCTGATGATGTCACATATTACATCATTCATGACATGGTCAGTGACATCACTGATGACATCACTGATGACAACATCCAGTGATTATGTGTTTCTGTAAAGTTTAAATATGTTTTACATATTGAAGAATGAGTGGATGTATAAGTGTCTGAATGAAGGTTTTAGTAGGTGCGTGATTGACTGTATGAGTGAGTGATTAAATGCGTCTTACTGAATGCACGGGTTAGTGACTAAACTGTCTGAAAGTGTGCATCAGTATGTCTGTTGTTGTGCAAGCTGCTGCATGTGTTGATCAGTAGCTATATAAGTAGCTATATGGGTTATTGATTGGTTGCACAAGTATTTGTATGGGAGACTGAGTGTGTGTATGGCTGGCTGGGAGGTGTGTGACTCTGTGCAGATCAATGTGTACTTGTATCAGTGATTCTATAAGAGAGTAACTATGTGTTAGTATATGTTTAAAAAATGTAAGGTGTTCTGTGTTTAACTGTATAGATGAGAAAATGGAAGTGTGATTGATTCTTTTCAGGACTGACTAGGTGTGTGAGTAACTCCATGGATGAGTGGCAGAGTGTGAGTGTCTGTATAGGTGTATGAGTGCATATGATAGTGTTGTAAAGATGAGTGATTGTATGTATGAATGATTGTATGAGTGAATGTGTGTGTAGACATAGGAATCAGTGAGTGCGTATGTAGTAACTAGTATTGGTGTGTCAATGGTTTCAAAAATGATACTCTCTATTTAACACTGGGTGTAACGGAGGTTATATTACAGTGTGAGGAGATGCATTGTATTATCACATGAATGATATCATCAGTGATGTGATCATTGATGTCAAGTGAGATGTCATCAGTGATGTCATTTGAGATGTCATCAGTGATGTCATCAGTGATGTCACTGACCATGTCATGAATGATGTAATATGTGACATCATCAGCAGTGGATTGCGGGTGCGCGATATATAGTTAGTGCAACTAACTATATATGGAATTTCAATGGTTTTGTGTGAGTAAAATAAGGTTTTTTAAATGCTAATTCCTAACTATATATGGTCTATAACCTATGGTTTTTTCAGTGAATTTTCAAGGTTTTGTAAATGCTAATTCCTAACTATATATGGTCTATAACCTATGGTTTTTTCAGTGAATTTCAATGGTTTTTTAATAGCAAATATCATAAGCTGTCGAATGTCAAGTACGTGGTAAGTGAAAACATTTTCGTGTTTATGCACACTGATCTGCTTTGAATGCTGCCCCCCACCCCTCATTTCTATTAGGAGTACTCTCTCTTTGCAGATAGTGAAAGGTAGTTAACGCAGGCCTTTGCCCCCGTTGTAATCCGTCGTGCCTGCTTCTCTATCCATTTGATTGATTGTTATCCAAGTATTTACTGTTTTAGAATTAGTTCTCTTTGGTTCATTCTCTATTTACAAACATACACAGAGTCGCAATACTCTGTTTAGTCTTTGCAGATAACGAAAAATCGTGTAAAAAAAAAGAAAAGGAATCGAGCAAAATCAGTAGGCCACTAATGGGATCTCTTTTTGACCTCGCTAAAATAGAAACATTAGGAACAACCCCTCATGACAAATACAAAACTAGTGAGATGAACTGAACTCCACACAATTATGGCTGCAAAACAGCTCGGCTCCGCCACCCACCCCGCCCAAAATAACGATAAAGAGCGGCTGCCATGATTGGTTGCGGAATGGCCACAACGGAGCTACGAAATGGTACTGCTCTCATGCTAACCCCAGCTTCGGTCTGAAACATCCAGAAACACTGTAGACTACCAATTCGATCAGTTCCGGTAGCGCCCCAATGTAACCCGGTAGAGAAGAACTAGCCCTCCCCTCTTTGACTGATGGTTCTTGTTGCCTGTCCCTTCTGTTGTCATTTAACAGAACTATTTAGCCTGCTGAAAGGGGTTGTGTTTCGACCGCTGGTTGGTGGAGACATTTTGACTATATTCTGGACCTGCGTTGTCGCGTAATGCGTCATATGACGCGCCGCGTTAGCGCATCCGGAAGTCATCCGGGGCGCGCAGCGCGTAACGTAAGCATAACAAGTCATGTGACTTGTTAATAAAACTTTTCATTGGTTCATTTTACTTTTCTTATTCTAATGATGAAAGCCTTGGTCATATCACCTAAAAATTACGCTTTTAATTACTTCCGAACATTATTTTCTCTTAAATATATGTTATAATGTTCCAGGCTAATGTACTTTCCCGGAAATTTTACAACTGTCCTGCAAGTAAAATATATTCTTTTTTCGAGAAAAATAGCGTTTCTTCGTCCCATGACGGAGCCGTTGAGCAAAAGAGGGTCGACCTGCTGTCTTAGTCGCCGATACGCCTGAATATGAGATTCTTATCGATCACTTTATGTTGCAGGAATAGAAAACACAACAGCCCTTGACCATTTATCTTTACTGCGTTCCTTCGTATTATACCTTTTACCCTTCATGTAATTGGTCTGCTTTATTTCACTTGCCTTTTAATGATTCTAAAACAGTGACTATTATTAAAAACTTTACCAATGTATACACTACTACCATGTTTTCTTTTAAAAACCTTTATTGTGAAAATTTCATTATACAAATACGAGCCTATAACCACGTGGGCCTGCCACGGAGCAAACTGTAATCGTATATGATGAATAGACATTTACACTGTAGAGGAACGTAACGGGCGGGCCATTAGGTTGCAAAAACTAAGGTGTCTAACAGTTACGGAATCGGTGGACGTACATTTTATAATTAAAATACGACAGGGCCAGTTACAATAAAATTATCTAGATATACATTTGCGGGCAAGTACCATGGGTGACGTTAATTCGAATTTTCAACAGTACAGTAATCAATAACACATCAGAACTTAATATCAATAGGGATGTCGAAATATTCAATCAATTCTCGTCCCCGCCCGCCATGTGCTTCAAAACTGCATACGTATCTCGTGATTTCAAGGTTCTGCAACCAGTACACAACAAGGAGTTACGAGTCCCATTTATTCCGGCGCCATTTTGGGCGAGGACGGGCAGGTCCAGGATATAGTCAAAATGTCTCTACCAACCATCGACTATGATGATGTTCATATGCTGTATTTATTAGAGTGATACAGAAAAGGGGGTGGTGATGAACAGAGTGTCTGAATTAAGCAGACCACTCTTACCCAGTCCAAAGATCAGGGCTTGATCCATCACCGTTATTTATCTCACTGCCCCATCCCAGCTCAGAACCTGGCTATATGCAAATTAGTCTGTCCCTGGCCCAGTGCATCATGGGAACAGGGAAGACCAAACTACCAAGCCAATTCTTCACCAGAAAGGAGACAAGCTACCGGGGACCGGTTTCTGGCATTTCAGCCTCTTCGGCCCGGCTTGCTTGAATCCTGATGGAGCAGTGAGAAAGGGACTCATGTCTGAGTATACCCTGCCACACCTATAGTGGCCAAAAACGATACAGAAAAGGGGGTGGTGATGAACAGAGTGTCTGAATTAAGCAGACCACTCTTACCCAGTCCAAAGATCAGGGCTTGATCCATCACCGTTATTTATCTCACTGCCCCATCCCAGCTCAGAACCTGGCTATATGCAAATTAGTCTGTCCCTGGCCCAGTGCATCATGGGAACAGGGCAGACCAAACTACCAAGCCAATTCTTCACCAGAAAGGAGACAAGCTACCGGGGACCGGTTTCTGGCATTTCAGCCTCTTCGGCCCGGCTTGCTTGAATCCTGATGGAGCAGTGAGAAAGGGACTCATGTCTGAGTATACCCTGCCACACCTATAGTGGCCAAAAACGATACAGAAAAGGGGGTGGTGATGAACAGAGTGTCTGAATTAAGCAGACCACTCTTACCCAGTCCAAAGATCAGGGCTTGATCCATCACCGTTATTTATCTCACTGCCCCATCCCAGCTCAGAACCTGGCTATATGCAAATTAGTCTATCCCTGGCCCAGTGCATCATGGGAACAGGGCAGACCAAACTACCAAGCCAATTCTTCACCAGAAAGGAGACAAGCTACCGGGGACCGGTTTCTGGCATTTCAGCCTCTTCGGCCCGGCTTGCTTGAATCCTGATGGAGCAGTGAGAAAGGGACTCATGTCTGAGTATACCCTGCCACACCTATAGTGGCCAAAAACGATACAGAAAAGGGGGTGGTGATGAACAGAGTGTCTGAATTAAGCAGACCACTCTTACCCAGTCCAAAGATCAGGGCTTGATCCATCACCGTTATTTATCTCACTGCCCCATCCCAGCTCAGAACCTGGCTATATGCAAATTAGTCTGTCCCTGGCCCAGTGCATCATGGGAACAGGGCAGACCAAACTACCAAGCCAATTCTTCACCAGAAAGGAGACAAGCTACCGGGGACCGGTTTCTGGCATTTCAGCCTCTTCGGCCCGGCTTGCTTGAATCCTGATGGAGCAGTGAGAAAGGGACTCATGTCTGAGTATACCCTGCCACACCTATAGTGGCCAAAAACGATACAGAAAAGGGGGTGGTGATGAACAGAGTGTCTGAATTAAGCAGACCACTCTTACCCAGTCCAAAGATCAGGGCTTGATCCATCACCGTTATTTATCTCACTGCCCCATCCCAGCTCAGAACCTGGCTATATGCAAATTAGTCTGTCCCTGGCCCAGTGCATCATGGGAACAGGGCAGACCAAACTACCAAGCCAATTCTTCACCAGAAAGGAGACAAGCTACCGGGGACCGGTTTCTGGCATTTCAGCCTCTTCGGCCCGGCTTGCTTGAATCCTGATGGAGCAGTGAGAAAGGGACTCATGTCGCTGACCATAAGCGTGGAAGGGTATACTCAGATGTGAGTCCCTTGCTCATTGCACCATCAGGATTCAAGCAAGCCAGGCCGACGACGCCTGAAATGGCAGAAACCGGTCCCCGGAAGCTTGTTTCCTTCCCAGTACAAGAATTGGCTTGGTAGTTTGGTTTGCCCTGTTCCCATCATGCACTGGGACAGGAACAGACTAATTTGCATATAGCCAAGTTCTGAGCTGGGATGGTGCAGTGAGCTAAAAAACGGTGATGGATCAAGCCCTGATCTTTGGACTGGGTAAGAGTGGTCTGCTTAATTCAGGCACTCTGTTCATCACCACCCCCTTTTCTGAATCATTTTGTCCACCATAAGCGTGGAAGGGTATACTCAGATGTGAGTCCCTTGCTCATTGCACCATCAGGATTCAAGCAAGCCAGGCCGACGACGCCTGAAATGGCAGAAACCGGTCCCCGGAAGCTTGTTTCCTTCCCAGTACAAGAATTGGCTTGGTAGTTTGGTTTGCCCTGTTCCCATCATGCACTGGGACAGGAACAGACTAATTTGCATATAGCCAAGTTCTGAGCTGGGATGGTGCAGTGAGCTAAAAAACGGTGATGGATCAAGCCCTGATCTTTGGACTGGGTAAGAGTGGTCTGCTTAATTCAGGCACTCTGTTCATCACCACCCCCTTTTCTGAATCATTTTGTCCACCATAAGCGTGGAAGGGTATACTCAGATGTGAGTCCCTTGCTCATTGCACCATCAGGATTCAAGCAAGCCAGGCCGACGACGCCTGAAATGGCAGAAACCGGTCCCCGGAAGCTTGTTTCCTTCCCAGTACAAGAATTGGCTTGGTAGTTTGGTTTGCCCTGTTCCCATCATGCACTGGGACAGGAACAGACTAATTTGCATATAGCCAAGTTCTGAGCTGGGATGGTGCAGTGAGCTAAAAAACGGTGATGGATCAAGCCCTGATCTTTGGACTGGGTAAGAGTGGTCTGCTTAATTCAGGCACTCTGTTCATCACCACCCCCTTTTCTGAATCATTTTGTCCACCATAAGCGTGGAAGGGTATACTCAGATGTGAGTCCCTTGCTCATTGCACCATCAGGATTCAAGCAAGCCAGGCCGACGACGCCTGAAATGGCAGAAACCGGTCCCCGGAAGCTTGTTTCCTTCCCAGTACAAGAATTGGCTTGGTAGTTTGGTTTGCCCTGTTCCCATCATGCACTGGGACAGGAACAGACTAATTTGCATATAGCCAAGTTCTGAGCTGGGATGGTGCAGTGAGCTAAAAAACGGTGATGGATCAAGCCCTGATCTTTGGACTGGGTAAGAGTGGTCTGCTTAATTCAGGCACTCTGTTCATCACCACCCCCTTTTCTGAATCATTTTGTCCACCATAAGCGTGGAAGGGTATACTCAGATGTGAGTCCCTTGCTCATTGCACCATCAGGATTCAAGCAAGCCAGGCCGACGACGCCTGAAATGGCAGAAACCGGTCCCCGGAAGCTTGTTTCCTTCCCAGTACAAGAATTGGCTTGGTAGTTTGGTTTGCCCTGTTCCCATCATGCACTGGGACAGGAACAGACTAATTTGCATATAGCCAAGTTCTGAGCTGGGATGGTGCAGTGAGCTAAAAAACGGTGATGGATCAAGCCCTGATCTTTGGACTGGGTAAGAGTGGTCTGCTTAATTCAGGCACTCTGTTCATCACCACCCCCTTTTCTGAATCGTATTTATTAGAGTAACACTCATCTGCCCACATGAAATTAATTTACCACAATCTAAACATGTCATTTTAATCTTTCCAAAGTTCTTCTAAATATTTGGGACCGTTTCCCTTGCCTCTGAAGCTCTCAGTGCCACTTCTTTGATGAATGTACTAGCAGGTCAGGGGTTCTCCTCCAAATCTCTCTTTTATGCAGCACTATAATTAATTGGTGCCACCTCTCCATATGACGATGCATGGTATAGTTACCACAACTATATTTTTTTTCGGTTCCTCTGGAGAGTTCATCGTGGCAGATGAAGCGTGTAACATACCGGGCATTTACCTTTTTTTGCATGTACAGGAAAGGAAAAAAAATCGAGCGTCCGAGTTCTAAGGTGTCCCAGGGCCATTTTAGTGGACCAGGCCCAAATCCAAAGAACAGGCCGCCATTTTGAGAGTCCTCTTGCAGCCGCCTGTCGCTGTAGCATCAAGAGCAGCCGAAACTCAGCTGAATGGCAACTGAAACGGTAAATGGGCGCCCCACTACATTTCAGCATTGTAGGATGACCACACCAGTACAGCAACTTGCTAGACATCACCTCGGTGCCATCCGGATCTCGGCGCCCCACTGCAGATGAAGTGCCTCTCAACTATGAAACCACCACGGTGACATCCGGATCTTGGCGCGTTGTGCTGCCTTCGGCCTATTCGCACATCGGTCCGCTACTGACGCCATCTCACAGGCTAATGGGGTGACCCACACCGAGTTTCAGCATTGTAGGATGACCACACCAACTTTCTAGACATCACCTCGGTGCCATCCGAATCTTGGCATCTCAACGCCTAGTGGTATCTTCCATACAGAAAATATTGTTACGCTGCCTTTGGCCCCATTCGCACATCAGTCCGCAACTTAGACATCACCTCGATGCCATCCGGATCTTGGCATCTCAGCGCCTTGTGGTGTCAGTCAGAAAATATTGTTGCGCTGCCTTTGGCCCCATTCGCACATCAGTCCGCTACTGACACCATCTCACAGGCCAATAGGGCGCCCCACGCCGACTTTTACCATTGTACGATGGCCACACCAGTGGCACAACTTGCTAGACATCACCTCGGTGCCATCCGAATCTTGGCATCTCAACGCCTAGTGGTATCTTCCATACAGAAAATCTTGTTACGCTACCTTTGGCCCCATTCGCACATCGGTCCGCAACTTAGACATCACCTCGGTGCCATCCGGATCTTGGCATCTCAGCGCCTTGTGGTGTATTCTCTTCAGAAAATATTGTTGAGCTGCCTTTGGCCCCATTCGCACATCGGTCCGCAACTTACACATCACCTCGGTGCCATCCGGATCTTGGCATCTCAGCGCCTTGTGGTGTCTTCTACTCCGAAAATATAGTAGAAAATATTGTTGCGCTGCCTTTGGCCCCATTCACACATCAGTCCGCTACTGACGCCATCTCACAGGCCAACAGGGCGCCCCACGCCGACTTTTACCATTGTACGATGGCCACACCAGTGCCACAACTTGCTAGACACCACCTCGGTGCCATCCGGATCTTGGCATCTCAGCGCCTTGTGGTGTCTTCAAATCAGAAAATATTGTTGCGCTGCCTTTGGCCCCATTCGCACATCGGTCCGCTACTGACGCCATCTCACAGGCCAACGGGGCGCCCCACGCCGACTTTCAGCATTGTAGGATGGCCACACCAGTGCGGCAACTTACTAGACACCACCTCGGTGCCATCCGGATCTTGGCGCGTTGTGCTGCCTTCGGCCTATTCGCACATCGGTCCGCTACTGACGCAAACTCACAGGCCAACGGGGCGCCCCACGCCAACTTTCAGCATTGTAGGATGGCCACACCAGTGCGGCAACTTACTAGACACCACCTCGGTGCCATCCGGATCTTGGCGCGTTGTGCTGCCTTCGGCCTATTCGCACATCGGTCCGCTACTGACGCAAACTCACAGGCCAACGGGGCGCCCCACGCCGACTTTCAGCATTGTTGGATGGCCACACCAGTGCGGCAACTTACTAGACACCACCTCGGTGCCATCCGGATCTTGGCGCGTTGTGCTGCCTTCGGCCTATTCGCACATCGGTCCGCTACTGACGCAAACTCACAGGCCAACGGTGCGCCCCACGCCGACTTTCAGCATTGTTGGATAGCCACACCAGTGCGGCAACTTACTAGACACCACCTCGGTGCCATCCGGATCTTGGCGCGTTGCGCTGCCTTCGGCCTATTCGCACATCGGTCCGCTACTGACGCAAACTCACAGGCCAACGGGGCGCCCCACGCCGACTTTCAGCATTGTAGGATGGCCACACCAGTGCTGCAACTTGCTGGACACCACCTCGGTGCCATCCGGATCTTGGCGCGCTGTGTTGCCTTCGGCCTATTCGCACATCGGTCCGCTACTGACGCCGCCTCACGTGCCAACGTATTTTCTCCGCATTTTACACCCTATGCCGCATAACAGGTCATGTGACTTGTTTATAAAACTTTTCATTGGTTCATTTTACTTTTGGTTTCCTAATGATGGAAGGCTTGATCATGTGACCTAAAAACAAAACTTTTCATAGGATGAAAACTTTTTTTTTTTCCCAAACGATGAAAGCCCCACCTTGTTTCTGGATGTTTCAGACTGAAGCTGGCGTCAGCATGAAAGCACCACCATCTCGTAGCTCAGTCGTGGTCATTCCGCGAGCAATCATGGCAGCCGCTCCCCACCAGAAGCCTGCAGGAGTCGGAGCCCCCAAAACTTTTGATGAATTCTCAAGGCGGAGGGGACGCTTTCGAGAATGGGGTCCAAGACCTAGCAGACAAGCGTCCGATTTCCAAGGTGTCCCAGGGCCATTTCAGTGGACCAGGCCCAAAAAGGAAACAGCCTGCCGCCATTTTGAGAGTCCTGTGACAGCCGCCTATCGCTGCACCGCAAGAGTGGGCGCAACTCAGCTGAATTGCGGCTTTTGACACAGTGGACCAAAAACGGACGGAATGGCAACTGAAACGGTAAAGGGGCGCCCCACTACAACAGATGACACTCCACCTGGAGAGGCCCGTTCACGCCGCCTCCCCCGGGGCGCTCCACGCCGTTATTCGGAGCAGCATTGTAGGATACCAAAACCAGTGCGGCAACTTACTGGACATCACCTTGGTGCCATCGTTCTGCTGCCTTGGAACTATTCGCGCAACAGTTTGCTACTGATGACCCACCCCCCGCGACGCCCCATGCCGTTATTTGCTGGGTGGCAACTTACTAGACATCACTTTCGTGTCATCTAGATTTCGGCGCGTTCTGCTGCCTTGGAACTATTCGCACAACAGTTTGCTACTGATGACCCACCCCCCGCGACGCCCCACGCCGGAAATCTGGACGTTGTGCTGCGTTGGGACTATTCGCACAGCCGACCGCTACTTCGTTGTTTTTCCCTAAAAATGTTTATATGTTATTACTATTTTTGTTTTCTTGTATATATTTATAAATTATTAAAGTTTTATAATCTTACTACTTTGTCGGAGTGCTATATATTTTTAATGTGACACATAATTGTAAAAACTTTGATGTACAAACAGTCATCCCTGGAATCTTCCGCTTCAGGCTCGGTCCCCTCCCCAATCACAATACAGGATGGTTTTCAGATAATAGCAACGCTTCTGCTGTGACGGATCTCATCGAGTGTGGGCCTTGATCTACTATAACTCCTTTGAAGAGGGGTGATTCTTTACAGCTGTGGCCATAAAGTACATCTGCAGGGCTAGCTGATACCCTAGGACCAGCCTGGACAATCGGACACAGAGGAAAAGGAGTGTCAGAGGGTGCGGTAGTGAATAGGGCGAAAGGGAGGTGTCGGGCGGGCACAGGGTGTGATTCTCAGGGAACAGCAGCGCAGATGGGGGAGGTTTATTACCCATGCATAAGACAGAGAGCGGGGGTGACCACTGCCTGGGGGAGATGCTTGCGAGGGTGGGGAGCCATGCTAAGGATCGACAGCGTGCACAGAGTGGGTCTGGTCAAGGCATCTAAAATGGCTGCCGTGCACGACAAAAGTGTGGCATTTGAAAAAAGACAAGATGGCGCAGACAATGTTTTTCAACACTTCCTGATTTCCTTCGAATCGAACGTTAACAGACGTTGGGGCATATTACCAAAGTTAAGCGATATTTATCCCTAACGATGCTTAGCAACGATTTTTTTACCGTCAGAAATTATCGCAGATAAACCTTGCTATTATCAAGGTTTATCGGAAATACGATAAAAAACGACCGCAATGCATTAATATCGCTGAAAACTCAGCGATATTCATGCATTACCGAGCTAATGCTCTTAGCCATGTTATCCACCTCCCATTGGATAACATGGCTAAGAACTGCTCAGGGCAGGTGGTAGCTTTTGGAGATATTCGCCCTTATCTCGAATATTTCCAAAAGTTGATAATAGGAGATAGCGATGTTAGCGACTGTTTCCAGTCGCTAACATCTTGGCATGCCCACTTTGCATGTCATTAGTGATAAATATCACTCACATGCAAAGTGGGGCCCAAGATGGTCGCTATCTTCTACTAGCCGTCGCTAACTGGTGTTAGCAACAGCTAGGTAATACACATATAATTTTATCTCCGCGAAGCGGAGCGCTGTTACAGATATATATCTTGTTTCTGACTGTTAATTTCTCAAAATGCACTGAAGCACATATATTGAGACCTAGCAAAGGCACATCGGGCTACCAGTCCCTACAATTTTGCCAAGTTTCGTGCAAATCCATTCAGCTGTTCGATCCTACCGAGAGACAACATGGCGGCCGCTACGGACTGTTTGGAATGTTTACAGACACTGGAGAGCCAATCAGCTTCGCTTCGCAAAGCTCCGTAACGCGAAAAGTACGCGAAGCGGTGCGCTGTTACAGATATATACCTTTTTTTGAACGTTAATTTCTCAAAATCCACTGGAGCACATATATTGAGATCTAGCAAAGGCACATCGGGCTACCAGTCCCTACAATTTTGCCAAGTTTCGGGCAAATCCATTCAGCTGTTCGATTATTATTATTATTTTTTTTTTTTGCCCCGCGGGGCCCTTTTAAAACCTCCACATCAAACCTAGGGGGTGAGCGACAATGTACTATGCCCCCTTATGGTCATTTGCCCCTTCGCTTTGGCCTCCTCTTGTCTCTCGATCCTACCGAGAGACAAGATGGCGGCCGCTACGGACTGTTTGGAATGTTGACAGACGCCGGAGAACCAATCAGCTTCGCTTCACAAAGCTCCGTTGCGCGTAAAGTCCGCGAACCGGAGCGCTGCCTGGTCCGCTGTTACAGATATATATCTTTTTTTAAACGTTAATTTCTCAAAATCCACTGGAGCACATATATTGAGACCTACAAAAGGCACATCGGGCTACCAGTCCCTACAATTTTGCCAAGTTTCGTGCAAATCCATTCAGCCGTTCGGGCTAAAAGTGAGGCCAACCGCCCTATGGAAATTAACATGGGAAAAACGTGTTTTGGGACCCCCCTTTTTTCTCGGCCCCCCCTTGACGAACCCCCCCAAAATTTTCAGGGGCTGCTCAGAAACAAAATGTGCCATTTTCCTGAAAATTTCAGCCAATTCCGTCCACAAACGCCAAAGTTATTAGACATAGAATTTTCAAAAATCCCATAGGAAAAAAATCCTAACTATATATACCTACTGGCGACCGCCAGTAGGTAATATATATATTCCAGCTCAAGTTTGCACCAAACACGACGGGGCACTAACGGTGGATGCCGGAAACACGGTGGTGCACCGTGTAATAAATGCCGCTCCGAATCTCCTCCCAGCCGGGAAAGAAAAGTCAGCACTCGCGGGGTGTTTTGTCAGCTTGTTTCCAAATTTATTTCAAATGCTCCTCACAGACGCGTTTCGGGTCAAGCCCTTTATCAATGTGTCAACTTAAATGTTACACGGCAGCTAGTTTTAAATTTGGAGACCCTTGAAATTTTGGAAGAAATGAGATCTGAAACTCCAGCAACAGAATCAGGTGAACAAAGTCTCACACAGAGGAGTAGATGGGTGGGCATAGATCAAGAGGCTCCCTGTAGTCCTTTTAAACCAACTTCTCAGTTCCTCCCACAAATGGCACAAGATGCAATTGACATTTTCTCAGAAGCTGTGTTAAAGGATTTGGTGAAACTTCGAACAACAGAAAATAGAAAACCAACAAAAAATCCATTAACACGAGGACAAAGAGAGGCACTGAGAAATTTGCATGCTGATCCTACAGTAATCTACAAACCATCAGATAAAGGCGGCAACTTCGTTATACTGGCCAAGGATCTATATGTCGGAGAAGCCAGAAGACAGTTAATGAATCAACAAAATTACGAACGAACCACCATGAAAACATATCAGGACAGTGTATGTGAATATGACAAACTGATCCAGAAGTGGCATAACAAGAACATGCTTAACACCGACGAATACATGTTTCTTCGATTTAATCATCCGGTCATTCCGACCTTCTACCATTTACCTAAGATTCATAAAGATCTCAAAGCACCACCAGGCCGACCCATAGTATCTTCAATGGGCAGCCTAACTGAGAATTTGTCGACCTTTATTGACCATTTTTTGTTCCAATCAATTTTGACTTTGACATCTTATATCAGGGACACTAAGGACTTCATCATACATCTGGAAGAACTGGTCTGGGATCCCACCTATGTCCTGATTGTTATGGACATTACCAGCCTATACACTTGTATCGAACACTCCCAGGGTCTCAAGGCAGTCGAATATTTCATGAACAAAAGACCTTTGAAATGTGCAGGACATAGCACCATGATTATGGAATTAACGGAGTTCTGTTTACTTAACAACATCTTTCTTTTTCAGGGAGACCTATTCAGGCATATCTCCGGGTCCGCGATGGGCACCTGCTTCGCCCCCAGCTACGCGAATTTATTCGTCGGCTGGTGGGAGGAGCAGGTGGCCTGGTCCGGGAGTAACTGTGGGTGGACTGAAAATGTGGTAAAATGGCATAGATGCATAGACGACCTCTTTCTGGTGTGGAAGGGGTCGGCAGAAAGTGCCAAAGATTACATCACCCACCTTAACAATAACAACGTTAATTTGCAATTCACGGGAGAGGTTAGCTCAGTGGCAGTGAGCTACCTCGATCTTAAGATAGCTATAGGTAACAATCAGGTGATCACATCTCTGTATCGAAAGCCAACAGCTGGAAACAGCATTCTGCACGCTGACAGTGGACATCCCACAAACCTCAAACAAAGTATTCCCCACGGAGAGTTGTTGCGCCTTAAGCGCAACTGCTCCCGGGAGGAAGACTTCCAGAAAGCAGCAAGAGAAAGCATTGAAAGGTTTAAAGCAAGAGGATACAGTCCACCTCACCTGAGTCAGACACTGAGGAAGGTAAACAGGATACCAAGGGATGAGCTACTGAGGCAGAATAAAGACAAGAAGAGTGAAGATGGAAAATTCCGTCTAATCACAACTTTCTCTAATGATGCCAAGTTTCTGAAGACAACTCTACGAAAGAATTGGCTCATTTTGAAAACCGACCCGATCATTGGGATGGACATCCCGAATGGTCCACTTGTGACTGTAGTGTAGTTCCTATTATCCCAATAAAATGCCAGCTAGCTCAGAGTTCACTAGAAACTTTCTCGAATAGGCAAGGAGGAGTTGAACCTCCCTGGATAGACAAGAAGGGATTTAGTTTCTGACAACCATAGAACATGACAACTTTGCTCTCCCCTAATCAAGAGTGTATCTCTAGAGTCGTGTGAAAACAAAAGACAACTTATTTTACTCAGTCAGTACGTGCATTCTTAGTCTCACCAGATTGTAGAGAAAAGGAAGAGACGGGCGTGTTCAATAAAAGATGGTATTTATTGATCAGTCTCTTTTCTCATACAAGAGAAATGGATCGATATTATTGCAATACTTATGGTTAAGTAAAGTGCATACAATAAAAGCAGAAGTATAAAATAATACTGTAAAAACATTGATATGGTTTCTAAGCCATATGATGGTTTAAAATGGATAAAATAGATACATACACATATACATTTGACTAATCGTACTCAACTGGTGTTTCTAACTACGCCTACCCCGGTGTACCTGACCTAAGCCTAATACGTGGGTGGGAATAGAAAGTAGCAGTTTAAGTTAAGTTTGTTTTGCCAAGTGACTGACTCAAGAATTCTCTGCGAGGGGTTATTCAGTTCTGTACCTGGAATTTAGGATGAATGAGGGATAGTATCTCTCGTCTCTGGTCTCGATATTCCAGGCTGCCTGCGAGGGCTACCCGGAAGCGCCGGAGCTGGATTTCTCGGCAGGAGAAAGCAGCGTCTCGTTCTCAGCGCGTCAGGAAGGCGGGGCTGCGCCAGCGGGGTCTGCTCTGCTCTGGGCTTCGGCAAGTCTGGCTGCTCCGATCTCGTCACCACCGCGTGTGTTTGCATAGGGCAATATTGGTAATATTTATACCTTTAAGGTGCCGAGATTGACGTAAGGATGGACATAGATACGTCAATAAGGATGTCATACGACCTGGTCGTTAGCACATTCTTTTGCTGAAGTTCTCGGTGAAATCAAACAATGGCCGCAGGGTTTTTCCCAGGTTGTCATAGGTTTGATTTGTTTTGAGAACTCCGTATGCCTTATCAGGGGCTGGAGGAATATCGCTTGTCTAATTAGATTGCAAGCGTTATGACCTAATCAGATAACACGTTCCTGTGCCGTAGTGTGCATTAATCAGATAACGGTTTCTGCATCATGGGGGTTTTCTGCATCATGGGATGGCTGCTAGTTAACTTGTTAACCAGAATAGGGTCAGGAATAGGGGGATCGATACAGAACCTATAGGAATACATCACACCCACTCCACGCTAACTATGGACATATTTACGAATCTAGGCATAGTAAAACATACTGTAGAGTATTGTGTATACCTTACCACCCCAAAATACATAAAATGCATTTTGAAATTATCAAATATACGGAAAAAACAGTCACATGTATTATATGCACTCAAGCTGTAGAATAATGCTAAAGTAATCACGCATATCTATACATTATCACTAATTTGTATATGAGAATTTACACATGAAATGGCTCTTAATACAGAAAAAAGGTTCGAGACCATTCCATCACAGAATAAAATAATTATGAACATACCAGCGGGCAGCTAATGTCTATAAAGTATCTAAAAATAGAAATTTTAGTTCTCTAAGAATAGTTCTTACTTTAAGCAGAAGATAAGTGTCCCGAAAAATTCGTAAAAATATTTTGGGGCTGCTGAAAAAAATTGCTGTCCGTGAACTGGAGGGAAAATTGTTCATGGTATTTCATTATTCTAGTTGAAGGCCAAATTCAGGGAACGCCGTGTGCGAGCTTGCTCAAAAGTCTCTATTTCTGCTCTGGTGAGAACATCATATCATTTAGACTGTCGAAAAAGCTGTCAACAGCTTCCTGGGAGAGTTCCACTAACTCGGAAAAAGGTGTAACCATGCATTCGTGCGCATGATTGTCTCCATTGACGTTTTGATTAGTATTGCTGACAGAAGGTCGTACCTGATCAATGCTGCTTTCATCTTGAACTTCACTACCCCGTAATCGTAGTGGTGAAGCTTCCACGAATGCCGTCATCAGGATTGGTAGCCGTTGAGGGCAGCACAAAGCATGAGCCTTTATTGGACTCAACAATGTTTCTGCATCCATTGGCGCATCCGATTGTAGCGTCAGACAGGTGTCTAACACGCATTCTTCTCCGCATAGCAAGCACCTTAATACAGGTAAAACACATCGATGCCACATTGGTCGAAATGATAGAAACCAAGTCATGTTCAGGTCTCTAAGCCGGGATAGTCCCAGGATTTTTGATATCCGGTCCCGGTATCCAATGGCTCGGATTGTTTCTTCCCTTCTCGCAGGTGTTTTGTCTGTGACACGGTTTCCCATAACGAAATATTAGGACCAAGAATAGGATTCCTGCAATTAGTCCCAAAATGAGGGGAAATCCGCCAAAAATCGAATGGACGAAATCTGGAAAAATACCCAGTATGGCTTTGAATGGTGTTAATGCCATCGAAAATACTGTCTTAAATACTTTTGAGACTCCACTGGTATCAGAAATATTTAAGATTTCATTCAGGATTTCTGCGAAATGTATGGGGGAATTAGTTGATAACAATGAGTGAATCTCTGCAGTCGTCCTTGCGACTAGGAGATCATACGTTTCTTTTGATGACGTGAGCCTTGTCGGCGTCTGAAGAAGCACTGTTTTCATTCTGCTTAAAGTATCTATTCGAATAGAAGTAATTTTCAAGTTGGGCCATGCCCTTGCCTCCCTGTCTGGAAAGGAGCTGTGGAACAATGAGTGTCCACAGCACTTGACCTTCGCATTCGTAGTTACGAGATAAGGAGTCCCGGGCATAAGACTACAACATCTGCGATCCACAATTAGAATGTAACTCCCTATATAGAGTCTTTGAAAGAATGGTTCTATCTCTGTTGCAGGTGCGCCTAGCTGGTGACATGAAAGGTTATTTGAGTTCCCTTCACAGGCTCCATGCAAACTAATTCCATTACACAGAAGTGTACCGCTTAGTGACATCGCACAATTATTGCCACTAAGAAACACTTTCTGTCCTTTATTACTGACACATGCATGTGAATAGGGCAAATTCCATGTTGTCTTAATGTACCCTTTTCCCAATTTTTCGTACATGCCAGCCTGTATATATTTTTGGCAGTATTGAAACCTGAAGGTTGATATTGGAATATTAATTATCCCATGTATTATCCATTCACTGACAGGTCGTTCTGACATTGTCACTGGTAATCTCTCGAGTTTCTCAATGCTCAGGATTGTATAATCAGCACCCTTCTGTGCCATACTGATTTGTTTATCAGTAAGGTTAAAGATATTGAATAGTGACGTTGTGTTGATTAAACGCCAAGGCACATAGCCTGAACGCAGATTTTGTAACGTCCAGCCAAGTTGTACAATAGAACGCAATTGAGACTGACCGTGTTGTAACAACAGTAAGTCTTGCGATAATATGTCGATTGCTGAAGACACAATGCTGTCCAAAGAAAAAATTCTGGAGGACAGAGTCATTAACCCATTGTCCACTACAGAAAGTGATTTTTCCAAATGAATACGGTCAATTTCCCGTATTCTTTCTGCTGTCTCAATTTGAGTTACCTTCCAGGCCTCGTTGTATGCTGCATATACAGAGGCTGCTATGAAACGTTTTTGACGCTGTTTGCGCGGTCCCATAATGAAATCACGCAAGTCAGCACCATCAGTAAGTAAAGTTAGGTGTTGCTTAATTTCTGCCAGTGTGGAAGTTTGTAGCCATTGAAGGCATAATTTGCCCACACTGTAGGTGGTTATTATCCCTGGGTGTTGTATTTGGGAATATCTAGGGTCTGGCCTGGTCAATTTTAACCCCTGTGTTTTGTTCAGGAATCTGTCTTGACAGTTATTAGTATCTGTGGGCCAGATCAACCACTGTTTCCAATCTGGATGTGTTCTGTTTTGGTTTAATACATAATTTACGTCTATCTCTTCATCTGTAGAGCTATTGCTGTTCATTGTTGGTTTTGGAATAGACGGTTTATTTAAGTCTTTGATTTTGGCTAGGCCAAGACAGGTAGTTTGTTGAACAGTGTCATTTAAAAATATAATTTGTTCTGGGATCATGCAGGCTCTAAACAAAGATTCTATACCTTGTACTTGCCATTCTTTTGTACCCCAAACACTTTTTACTTCAACATTTTTGTCCCAATAATCAAAACCAAAAGTATTCATTTGTTCAAAAAATTAGTCTGAATATATCAATTTCGTGTTTGTTATCATGGTCTTTGTTCCTGTCTTATTTGACAATTTGAAATAAAATGTTTCAGCATTACTTGTGTTAAAACCTGAGAAGTATGAATATTTGTCATAAAAGGTTCTTGAGCTTTCTTTTGGAGGGGTTGCACAATGTTCCCATTGATTATAATTTAAAACATTTCTAGGTTGTGCAGTTCTATGTAGAAAATGGTTACCAAAGTGGTTATAACAGTACATGCTATCATAATTTGTTGAACCCTGCAAATAATCATGTTTGGTAAATTTAGCAGACAGCACTAAGTCAGACATCATATTATTTATACTTTCAAAGGCCCAATCATCAGCAAATGAGCTTGGTTTTACAAAGTCACTCAACGGGATCTTAATTTGGTGAGGATATTTCAGGATTTAAACCGGACCATAAATTTCGTAGTCAGTGTTGTCCCATGCTACCCCACCCGGTATAGGATTGGCTGTGAAGTTGACTGAAGAAAGTTCTCTTTTCTCGACGTGTGAAGATGTGTGTGGTTTGAGGATCAAGTTGATTTTCTGACTTGCTGTGTCCATTTTAGCATATTTTCCCTCAATGAAGCGTCCCAAAGTTAGTACCATGATGAGCCAAAGTATGAGGATAAATGCACCAAAACCCACCCAAAATTCAATCCATGGAGAAATCAGATATGTTTCTTTCAGTTGTTTCAAAAGTTCTTTAACTTTATCTTTAAAGGTTTTTGTTGATGGCTGTGTCTTTGATTCACTGAGGTCTTCAGAGGAATCATCGAAGTTTATGAAGTAGCCGGATGCAGTTCTGTCAATTGTTCCAATTGCTTCAGGATTACTGTTTCTTGCATATTAGTTTGTTACTTCATTGTAGGTTGGTGTGTCTCTACTAAATGTTTTTATTTGGGTTTTCAGAGGTTTAAGTTCCAATGCATTGTTGCATAGTCCTTGTTGTTCTTCTGTAGGCATTTCGAATGTGATTAGCCTCTTAGTTAGGACCTCTGTATTGGTAGCAAATCTTGGTGTTCTGCTACTTATCGGGAGTCCACTTGGCCTACTATTTGTTATCGGCCACATGATTGTGGTTTTACCAGGTCGATGGATACAACTCGGTTCTCCTTTTTACCAGCAAGCGGCGGTAGTACAACTGATCTTGTCCCGTTGATGGACAAGACAGGAACTGCTTTTCTGTAAGAAGGCCCAAATTCCTTCTTTACCGCGATCTTTTCTCTGACTAGATCCCCGACTTTTGGAATCCAGACAGGTCTTGCTGGGACAGGTGGTGGTTCTTCAGTGGTTGTTGGCTGCTGTTTCAACTTTATGTTGCTCAGGTCTTTTCTTGTTTCGTTTAAGTCCTGCAAAATAGCCAAACGATCTTTGATATCAAAGCTTTTTTCCTTCACCACTGAAGTCTGACTGTCGAGATCTAAGACTAACATCCTAGTTCCAAACAATAATTCGTACGGACTGAATCCCTTCAGAGAATTTCTTGGCAGGTTATTTAGACTACGTTGGACACTTATTAGATGTTTGACCCACCCAGCTCCCGAACCTAATACCCTTTCCGTTATAGATTGCTTTCTGCCTTGGTTTTTTCTTTACACCATCGCGTATCCCTCAGGAAGGAAGTGAGAAGAATCCCGCTGTGCTATGCTCATTTGGCCATGTTTCCCCTCAGGCTTGAGGACTAATGTGAAAACATTGGTCAAACGTAGCATGTTCCTAGCGTATATGCCATTTAGACTCGCAAATCTTTGTATAACAGTCCAGACGTCAGCCGAGTGCTGAGGATCTACATTATAAGTGGAAACTAGCCTGTATATGTTAATCGGACGCTTTGCTTTTTACTGTTGATCTTTTCTGGAGTGAAACGCCACGGTAGTATACCGTTTCTCTCTCCCCTGCGATCCCTGTTGCAGTTCGGGCATTTTTTTACAAAAATGTGATGCTGCAGGCTCATGCCTGGCCACCAGTACCTTGATTGTAATTCTTCCAGAGAATCTTTTAGTATGAGGTGTCCGAGACCCTCACCCATATGTGCGTCTGCAATTAATAAGGTTCTCCTGTCCATGTTTGGAATTACTCTATCCCCCACTCCAGGGATTCGAGCAAAAGGGACGGAGTTTGCATCGATTATGTATGTGTAATTGAGTGGATAGTTGATCGGTAGCGCTGAGCAGTCGCCTTTTGATGACGTTTTCACCGCCAGCACTGTTTCACCGTCAATGTATTTTAATGTACGCTTTTTTCTAGCTACGGAAGCCGATTTAGTTGCTACCGCTGTGGCTGTCTCAGCCAATGAATTCCCTACAACGTGAACGCCATCATGCTGATGACTCAGTGAGTGTGTCACGTGAGTCTTTGGTAGTTCTTTTTGTAACAGAACTATTTGTTCCCAAAGCAGTTTTTGCTTTATTGTTGCACCTGTGTCATCTTTGTAACCGTTTTGAATCCATGTCTGCAAATCGTTGTTATATGATTTGACGCAGTAATATGAATCGGACACTATGAGTGTCGGGAATTCGCCATCCGCATTATCTAGCGCCATTCTCAATGCTATTATTTCAGTCTGTTGTTCTGAATTAGTTTCTACTGAGTGTGTTTTTGTTAATAGAGGTCTTAGTTTACCTCTGCGCCACACTTCTTTTGTAATCTCACATGTGGGGTTGTATGCTTGTTCTCCCCAAACGGAGGGTTGAGCATGTCCGTCTGTATAGATTACACAAGCGTATTGTCGTAAGGGCAGAATGTCGATTGGCAGAGGGAATGTTCTTTCATATTCTACATTTTTCAATTCCTTTAGTTCTGGATCAAAGTAGTAGTATACTTTGTCCGTTGTAATTGAATTCACCCATTGTATCCATTCCCGATTCAATGCTGTTGTTGGTAAATTACACGGTGTTGTTAATGCCTCAAAGGCTGATTCTGCTGTTCTGACTGTGATACGTCTACCGTCAGCTTTATCTTTTTCTCTAGCTATTGCGGTTTGGACTGCATGAACAATGTTTTCTTTAATGCTGAATTTCTTTTCAGCTTCTGTGTACAAGTGTGATTTGAATGCAATCGGTACCTTTTCTCCCTCATTAGAGGTCAGGTATGTGAATCCGCATCTTCCTGGGATGACTCGAATCACAAGATTGCGTGTGTTATCACGTGTTTCTAATTTTGTTTTAATTAACATGTCTGTTTGTAAGGATCTCAGAATTTTTGTGTGTATTTGAGTCCAATTGGTTCTTTTAAAATCTGGTTTTATTAGATCATAAAGGGGTTTGACCCTTTCTGCGTAATTTGCAATGTATGTTCTTCCGAAATTTAGGAAGCCTAGAATTGACTGTAGGTTTTTTAGTGTTCTAGGTGCTTGGAGTACGGCACATTTCTCTAGGAAATTGTCAGCCAGGCTTTTGCCTTCACTTGATAATTCATATCCTAAGAACAGGACTGTTAGATGGGCAATTCTAGATTTTTTAAAGTTGAATTTGTAACCCTCTGCTGCGAACCCAAGTATTATGGTGTTCACTCTCTTCAAGTGAGTATCCAAGTCATCATCTGCTAGGTATATGTCGTCGACATACGATAATGCTTCGTCATCATATGTTTGTAGTAATTCTGTTACTCTCGCTGAGAATACCCCTGGGCTATTCTTGTACCCCTGGGCTAACCGACAGAATTGTTTTTGAGTGCCATTTATTGAGAACGCAGACAAATATCTGCTCTCTGGTGCTATGTTTTGACAAAAGAATCCATTAGAGATGTCTAACGTTGTTTTGTATTTTTTGCGCACTATGTTATTCATTAGTGCAGCACTATGCGAGTTTTGCACTGCAAAAGTTTTGCAACATGAGTTAAGGTGTTGGTAATCCAAAACTAGACGATATGAATTGTCTGGTTTGGAGACCGGAAACAAAGGGTTGTTCATTTGTGAGGTGCAAGTTTCAATCACCCCCTGGTATTCTAATTGATCTAGGATTTCTTTTACCTGTTTTTTAGCTTCTTGCTTAATTGGGTACTGTCTTTGTGCAGTAGGTTGTGATTTTAACTGGATTTTGTGAGGAGGAGAGTCCTCATCCCATCCTACATGATTTTTATATAAAGCAGGAGCTTGAGCTACTGCCCACTTTCTGGCAAGTGTGTATTTTTTATGAATTGGGATATGATTTGAGAAGGCAGGCATAATTATTTCTTCGCCATGAGGGCAGTCCCTGACAAACTCTGGTGGCCAGTCTTTTTCAGCTAGAAGGATGTCATAGCCCTCGGAGAGATTATCCCAAAATAGTCCCCTTATTTTTCTAGTCTTATCCCCCTCTATACGTAATGTTATTTCATATATTTTGTGAGGTTTGCTAACTCTGGTGTCTGCAGTTTCCACTTGAAGATATTCATTCGTGTCCACTTTCTCCAGAAGATTCATAAGGACTTTGCGAGCTATGCTCACTTCTGCTGCGCTGTCTAGCATTGTCTGAGCCCATTCTCCGTTTTTCAGTTGTGTCCTCAGTATTCTCGGCATTGTTAACTACTTTAATACTGGCTACCTTCTTTTTTGGAAATTGTAATTTCTTTTTTAGATGAGCAGGTTCCTTGTCTTTGGACTTGGCGTGCTCTTCTCTTTGTTCTGATCGTCCTCTTCTTTCCGATTTCTGCGAGGAAGTCTGAAAAGATTGAGAGGGACGTGTATCAATGTCTTGATATCTATCAGGCTTCTTTATATTATCCCTATTTCTAAGGTTATATCTTTTCCCAGAGGGGTCACTTTGGGGTGACCTGTGTCTTTGGTTCGGAGATTTTTCTCTCCGCCGAGGAGACCTTCCTCTGGACTGGAATTTCTTTTCTTTAGGATTGGATTGTTTGTTTCCATCCCAGCTCTTTTTTTGTGATGTTGAATTATTATTAAAAAATATTTTTTCAGGACTTTCAATCAGTTGTGGTTTTACTGGTATTCCACCTAAACTATCTCTACCTAGTTCCTCATAGGACTTTTCTATAATTCTGGCAATTTCAGCTGGTTGGTCTGCTATATCTGTTTCTTTTAACCTTTGGCGGATCGCCACGTTTGCTGCTTCTCCCTTTATGTTGGCTAATAATATAGCCGAGACCTGCTTGAAGTCTTTTAGTAATTTCATACCAAGAGTTAAAGCGGGTTCTGGACCGTATTCGTCTTGAATTTGTTTTAGCACATCTAGTATTACCGAAATGGATGGAACACCGTGCGTTTTTGTGTAGATGGAAGCAAAGACTGTACCCCAAGTGTCACAGTCCTCCACGTGTGGTGCGATTCCCATTGGAAGACAGATAGTCAGAATCCTGTGTTTTTCTAACGGGGTGGTGTCTGGAAACACCACCTCTATTTGGGTGATTTTTTGTGCTAACCAGAATGGTATTTGTTCCCGTTTAGCTGGTACTTTACCTAGGCAGGATTGTATGTTCTGTGGTGTAATTTTATTTGTGTTCCCCTGATGAGGGGTCAGTTGTGGAATTTTAATTGCTGGTTGGACTGTTGAAGTCCGCATCACATATTGGACTAATTGTCTATGTAATTTTATTAATTGTTTTAGCTGTGTTAAAAGCTCTGCTGCAGACATCCCATCGATGTCTGGATGTGGTGTGTATCCGGCTAGGACCGGCCACGTTGCTCCTGGTCTACCTAAGGGACCGAGCCTGGTGATGTGATTATTATGTTTTAGGGCGCCATTAAACAAGAGCAGGTGCTCTTGAAATTTAAGTGGTACTTCCACCTCCTCAATAGGAGTGTACTCATTAGGAGGTTCCTCTGTTTTGTAATAGTGGAAGACCTTTGTTACAGCATTAGCTGCTGGAAAGTGTATCCATGAATAGAATACCTCTGTCTGCCGATATTCGTGTGCCTCAATTACGAATATGACTGTGCCACCTCTAGGTGTCAGTCCATTTTCTATAAGTTTTAAAGTTATAGATTTTCTTATGTTGACCGGGATGAGTATTATATCCGGGTCTGCTGCTTGCATAGTATTATCAGCTGCTACGAGTTCAGCTGCTATTCTAGCTGCCTCTCTTTCTCCTTCACTGTCTGACATTGTACTGTCCAGAAGGTTTTTCCGTTTGTTTGCAGATCAGGTTTCTTATGGAAACAAAGATTAGATGCACAATATTTTGGAACAGTGTATCCTTCAACGTTGACTAAACCAAGAACCATACATAGGAGTTTCCTCCTGCGAGGTTTGGCGGATATTACCTTTCACCCACTCCAGACGTCTTTGGAGTATTATGGGAAAAAAGGGGTCTGAGTGAAAAAGCACGACTGAGTTACTCTAAATGTCTTACGTTAGTTTTATCGCCTATCCAAACGCGTTGGGCGCCATGTAGTGTAGTTCCTATTATCCCAATAGGCTCTGCGCATTGGAATAATACCTTCAATAGTATAGGCCTAGACCAGACGTTAACTAGGTCTACTACTGTCGATATTAGACTTAAAGTTTTGGGTTTGCCAGCTAGCTCAGAGTTCACTAGAAACTTTCTCGAATAGGCAAGGAGGAGTTGAACCTCTCTGGATAGACAAGAAGGGATTTAGTTTCTGACAACCATAGAACATGACAACTTTGCTCTCCCCTAATCAAGAGTGTATCTCTAGAGTCGTGTGAAAACAAAAGACGACTTATTTTACTCAGTCAGTACGTGTATTCTTAGTCTCACCAGATTGTAGAGAAAAGGAAGAGACGGGCGTGTTCAATAAAAGATGGTATTTATTGATCAGTCTCTTTTCTCATACAAGAGAAATGGATCGATATTATTGCAATACTTATGGTTAAGTAAAGTGCATACAATAAAAGCAGAAGTATAAAATAATACTGTAAAAACATTGATATGGTTTCTAAGCCATATGATGGTTTAAAATGGATAAAATAGATACATACACATATACATTTGACTAATCGTACTCAACTGGTGTTTCTAACTACGCCTACCCCGGTGTACCTGACCTAAGCCTAATACGTGGGTGGGAATAGAAAGTAGCAGTTTAAGTTAAGTTTGTTTTGCCAAGTGACTGACTCAAGAATTCTCTGCGAGGGGTTATTCAGTTCTGTACCTGGAATTTAGGATGAATGAGGGATGGTATCTCTCATCTCTGGTCTCGATATTCCAGGCTGCCTGCGAGGGCTACCCGGAAGCGCCGGAGCTGGATTTCTCGGCAGGAGAAAGCAGCGTCTCGTTCTCAGCGCGTCAGGAAGGCGGGGCTGCGCCAGCGGGGTCTGCTCTGCTCTGGGCTTCGGCAAGTCTGGCTGCTCCGATCTCGTCACCACCGCATGTGTTTGCATAGGGCAATATTGGTAATATTTATACCTTTAAGGTGCCGAGATTGACGTAAGGATGGACATAGATACGTCAATAAGGATGTCATACGACCTGGTCGTTAGCACATTCTTTTGCTGAAGTTCTCGGTGAAATCAAAACAATGGCCGCAGGGTTTTTCCCAGGTTGTCATAGGTTTGATTTGTTTTGAGAACTCCGTATGCCTTATCAGGGGCTGGAGGAATATCGCTTGTCTAATTAGATTGCAAGCGTTATGACCTAATCAGATAACACGTTCCTGTGCCGTAGTGTGGCTTAATCAGATAAAGAGAAGCGTGGCTCAGGGGTTAGAGGCGGCAGACCTGGAATCTGAGATCGGTCCTTGACCAGGGTTCAATTCCCCGCCCCGGCGGGCCTTGGGCTAACAATTCCACGGACTCGATAATTCTCGCCCCGGTGCCTCCTCGACTCACGGGTTCACACTCTGCGACTCTGGGCAACAGCTTGC
This sequence comes from Lissotriton helveticus, assembly GCF_964261635.1. Lineage (NCBI taxonomy): Eukaryota > Metazoa > Chordata > Amphibia > Caudata > Salamandridae > Lissotriton > Lissotriton helveticus. The sequence continues at coordinate 763,512,658 of NC_136067.1, read as the reverse complement.
TTAATCTCCACAACGGCCCGTCGCGGCGGGATGCCTGACTTTCACCTTGTGGATACCCTGCTATCTCACAGGGGAATATCAGGAAGGGTTCCCTAAGCAAGCGCCGGGAAACCCACTGCGGGTAGCTGTGCGCTATATAAGCTCAACTACATTTACATTTACATTTACATAACGGTTTCTGCATCATGGGGGTTTTCTGCATCATGGGATGGCTGCTAGTTAACTTGTTAACCAGAATAGGGTCAGGAATAGGGGGATCGATACAGAACCTATAGGAATACATCACATGACTTTTAAGAGAACGAAATCCCTTAAGGATCTCTTAGTACACAGCCATTTAGATACTCCCAAAACGAGAATTAATACTGTGGCAGAAATGAAAGGCTTTTTTCCATGCGGAAAATGTAAAGCCTGTGCACACAGTAAGAGGGTTCTAGGCTATGAAGTACCAGGCCTTAAAAATCGTAGACTCATCAAATCATTTATTACCTGTCAGACATCTTACGTGGTATACTGTCTGAAGTGCCCCTGCAAGTTAAAATACATAGGGAGCACTATCAAAAGTGTGAAACTCAATCAATCAATCAATCAATCAGAAATTTGTATAGCGCGCTACTCACCCGGAGTGTCTCAAGGCGCTTGGGGGGGGGGGGGGTCCGCTACTGCTTGAACAGCCAGGTCTTGAGTTTCTTCCTGAAGGTGAGGTGGTCCTGGGTAAGACGGAGGTGGATGGGGAGGGAGTTCCAGGTCTTGGCTGCCAGGTAGGAGAAGGATCTACCTCCCATGGTGGCTTTTCGAATGCGTGGAATGGCGGCGAGGGCGTGGCTGGTTGATCGTAGTTGGCGGGTCGGAGTGTAGAAGGTCAGGCGGTTGTTGAGGTACCTGGGGCCTAGGTCGTGGAGGGCTTTGTGTGCGTGGGTGAGGAGTCGGAACGTGATTCTTTGGTGACTTTGGCAGGAAACGGGAGGAGCGAGATGGGGCGGTAGTTCTTGAGGTCGGTGGGGTCTGCTGATGGCTTCTTCAGGAGGGCGCTGAGTTCGGCATGCTTCCAGCTCTCCGGGAAGGTGGCGGTGTTGAAGGAGCAGTTGATGATGTCCCAGAGATGGGGTGCGATGACGGAGTTGGCCTTGTTGAAGATGTGGTGGGGGCATGGGTCGGTTGGTGATCCGGAGTGGATGGTGTTCATCGTGTGGATGGTGTCTTCGGTGTTGACTGGGGTCCAGGCGCGGAGGGTGGTGGTGAGGGGCGTTGGTTCTGTCGTTGGGTACGTGGGCTGTTCGCCGAAGCTGTTGTATGTCTGCGATCTTGCTGTGGAAGAACGAGGCAAGCAAGTCGCAGAGATCTTGTGAGGGAGTGTTGTTGTTTCCGGCGCTGGGGTTGGAGAGCTCTTTGACGATGCTGAAGAGCTCCTTGCTGTTATGTGCGTTGTTGTCTAGTCATTCCTTGAATGCTGACTTCTTGGTGGTGTGGATCAGCTGGTGGTGTTTGCGGGTGGCGTGCTTGAGGGTGGTCATGTTGTCTGCGGTTGGGTTTATTCGCCAGGCTTTCTTGAGGTTGCGGCAGTTGTTCTTGGAGTTCTTGAGGTCGTCGTTGAACCACGGGGCTTTCTTGCTTCCGGGTCTGCTGGGATGGGTTTTCAGGGGTGCGAGGTCATTGGTGCAGTTGGTGATCCACCGTGCGAGGTTGAGGGCTGCTTGGTTGGGGTTCGTTGAGCTCGCGGGAGGGTTTTGGTTCAGTGATGTGGTGAGCTGGTCGGTGGTGATGTTGTTCCAGTTCCTGCGGGAGGTGGTGAGTTGTGGTCTTTCTGAAGCTGAAGTGGACGCAGCTGTGGTCTGTCCAGTGGAGTCCAGAGGAGTGGCTAAAGGATATGTACTTGCTGGAGGAGAAGATTGGGTAGAGCGTGTGTCCGCCGTAGTGGGTGGGGGTGCTCACCAGTTGCTTGAGTCCGAGGTTGGCGAGGTTATCCAGCAGGGTGATGGTGTTGTTATCGTTGTTGTTCTCCAGGTGGAAGTTGAGGTCCCCTTGGAGGATGTAGTCAGCGGAGGGGAGGGTGTGCGGGCTGATGAAGTCTGCGATGTCTTCGCTGAATTGTGTGCGGGGTTTGTAGATGAGGGTGCCTCTGAGTGTGGTCTTGGGGTCGGTTTGCATCTGGAAGTGGAGATGTTCGGCGGCTGTGAGGGAGTCGTTGGAGTTGGTCTCGATGCGGATGGTGTTCTTGTGGACGATGGCGATGCCTCCTCCGGTCTGGTTGACGCTGTCCCTCCGGATAATCTTGTAGCCGTCCTTGAGCACATGCGTGCTATAGCCAACAAGGATATGACGTAACCAGTAGCAAAGCATTTCGCGATTAAACACCGCAGCAACAGGGATGCTCTGCGATACTTTGGGGTGGACCAGGTACCAGAACATGAAAGGGGCGGAAACAGATTAACTAAACTTAGACGATTGGAGTCCCGTTATATTATTGACTTGCAAACGAAAATCCCAACAGGTCTCAACAGTGGGGAAGAACTGGCCATCCACCTGGGGAAATGAACTTGTAAATACATTACCAGTACCACCACAATTTCAAAGGGATTTGTAATGCCAATTCTTGGTATTACCGAGAGGTTTTTTCCTCGGTTTCTAGTGAAAGAAACCGCCATAGCCGATCCACGGCAAGATTTAGATATGAAAATGCATCGGATATTAGGCTGCGTAATTTTACATTGCTAATGTTAATAATTTGAGGTTTATTGCATGTGTGAAAAATTAATGATGATATCATTTAGAGTTGGAAACTAAACTGTCAGTGATTGGGATGAATTACAAGAACGTTATTTGAATTTTGATACCAGCCAGCACTCATAATGAGCACTAAACGAGTATTGCCGATTCACGGCTTGATCAGAATACGTTTTTTAGGCTCTAAATATGAGGTAGTAGGTTGGCCGATCCACGGCTCAATGTATAATTCTTGATATGTCTGCTACTATTGTAAAACATTTCGATCATTGATAATGAACTGTTTGTACATGGTTTTTGCCTAAATTTGCACTTTCCAAGATGGCGCTCGCTCAATGTTGACGAGCAGTCCTACCTCTCTTTCCCCTATCGAGATTGCGCGATGCTCTTTAAAACTAGCTCCCGTGTAACATTTAAGTTGACACATTGATAAAGAGCTTGACCCAAAACCCGTCTGTGAGGAGCATTTGAAATAAATTTGGAAACAAGCTGACAAAACACCCCGCGAGTGCTGACTTTTCTTTCCTGGCTGGCAGGAGTTTCGGAGCGGCATATATATATATATATATATATATATATATATATATATATATATATATATATATATCCAAAAATAGTTTCCACAAACAACAGGAAGAAACCCAAACAGGAGATGAATATCTGGCATTCTGGTCGGTGTAGTGTCCTCGCTCATACTCCAGTGAATTTGTATGTGCCGCGTTGTAAATAACAAAGAAATTGTTCCCAAGTGGGGCGCTGTCGGATCTTGCGCAACCCCAAACAGTCTCATTACCGCTTTCAAAGCTTCTCCTGTCTAAGGGTGGGCGTAGTTCGCAAAGTAGCGCTACGCGAAGTGCACTTCGCACTACGCGAACTTCACGTAGCACTACGCGAGCTGCGTAGTAGCATGTTCGCACTGTGCAAGATGCGTTTTCAATGATTGCACAGTGCGGACAAGTATCCGGCACTGTGCAAGCATTGAAAACTGCATCTTGCACAGTGCGAGCTGTAGTTTTCTGCTGCTCGAGTAGATTATTACTCGAGCGGCAGCTTTCTCAACGCGAACAGGTAGTTTCTCATTGAGAGCGGTCGCGAGCATGCGCAACCACTCACAATGAGAAACCTGACCTCCTCGCGTTGAGAATCTCGCCGGGATGTTATTTTGCTTGCTCGCGGTCGCAAACATGACGTTCAGGACCGCGAACAAGCAAAAAATGACCGCTGCACAACGCTACGCTGCACTACGCATGTTCGCACTGTGCTACGTGCAGCTCGCGTAGTGCGAAGTTGCGAAAACTTCGCAAACTCCGCGAGCGTAGCGTAGTGCTTCGCCCAGGGTTACTCCTGTCCCATATTGCAGAACCGCATCCAGCGGGACCGCGGGTCTGTAAGCTCAGCAGGGCTCCATCCACGACCTAGGGCTGGCCGTTTCAAATCCAAAAATAGTTGCCACAAACAACAGGAAGGAACCCAAACAGGAGATGAATATCGCTGGTTATTTAATGAAAGACTTGCTGTTTGGCTTGACACACAGAGTACAGCTTTAGTTCCATCAAACATCAAGCCTGACGTGTTTCCTAATGTCTTACTTCCTCAGAGGCTTGAAGCAAACAGCGTGCACAGACATTTTTTGCGGGACACTCTAAATACTCCCTCCTACCAGCACAAGTGGGCGTGGCCGTGAGCACGGCATTCTGGTTGGTGTAGTGTCCTCGCTCATACTCCAGTGAGTTTGTATGTGGCGCATTGTAAATAACAAAGAAATTGTTCCCAAGTGGGGCGCTGTCGGATCTTGCGCAACCCCAAACAGTCTCATTACCGCTTTCAAAGCTTCTCCTGTCCCATATTGCAGAACCGCATCCAGCAGGACCGCGGGTCTGTAAGCTCAGCAGGGCTCCATCCACGACCTAGGGCTGGCCGTTTCAAATCCAAAAATAGTTGCCACAATATACACAAACTCATCCAGCATACAAAATCCTCAAGCCAGACCCCGACACTGCAGTTCCAGTCTTCCAGATAAGTTTTTATTTATTTCATTACAGGGCTGTAACAAGTTTCGGCAGGATCCCCTGCCTTGTTCACACAGCGAGCCATCATACTGCACTACTTCTACGTTGTTTGTAAAAACAGTCACATGATATCATGGATATAGACAACATACTTTCAGAAACACATAATAGGTTCTCTTATTGTGTCATTACATTTCCACTTTTGACCGTCTCGATATTTAATTTTCAAATTTTCATTCTCTAATTTTTTTAATTACATACTGGTGGTCGCCAGTAGGTAGTTATAGTTAGGAACTATTTCCATAGGAAAATTGCAACATTCTATTCCCAATACCTCTAGCGCCGATTGACGAATCTTTGCAGAATTTTTAAAACTTATGGATAGTTCCGCTCCACTCCTATCTTGAAAGTTTCGGGCTGATTCGTCAAGTGGGAGCTGAGAAAAAAGGGGGGTCTCAAAATGTGTTTTCGCCATGCAATTTCCCATAGGAAACTTTAGACACAGCTACAGCCTGAAATGCTGAACGGAATTACACCAAATTTGGCAAAACGATAGATCTTGGTTCAGAAAGAACCCTTTTTGTTAAATAGTGTAAATCCATTCAGTAGTTCCTGAGAAATTCAAAATGAAAAAAGTTTCGATATCTATGGCTGCGCAGGATCCGCGCACACTCCCGATCACAAGCTTTATGGTAATTGGCTGCCAACACTCCAAACCAGGAAGTGTTTGCAGCCATCTTGTACCTCGGTAGAACCGAGGCACAAAAAAACAGAAAAAAACTGCGGAAAACACGAAAAGGGGGCAGGGAAGAAAATCGACAAAATCCGCGCAGGGCGCTCGGATACCGCTGCGGGAAATGTAACGCGGGCTCCCGCGCTTCGTTAATCATTAGGCCCTGGGTGGGCCAAATCCCGGGGGCAATGTATGAATTGTGATGGGGCATAAAGGGGCCCCGCTGCAGCCCCAGGGACCACCACCCCCGGGGATTTAATTTTAAATGAGGGGGCATCTAAGCCCCCGCAAGCCCCAGGGAACACCACCCCTGGGGCTTTAAATAATTAATTTATGTATAGAGGGGGCACACAGCCCCCCGCTGCCCCGGGGACGGCCACCCCGGTTTATTTTTTAATTAAAAAATACTGAGTGGGAGGGCTTTTAGCCCCCTCACATGCCCCAGGGACCGCCACCTTCTTGGGACGCTAAGTATTTAAGTTTGGGGATCCTTTAAGGACCCCCAAACCCTGGGGACCACCACCCCCAGGGCTTTGTAAATATGGGGAGGAGGGCCGCACGGCCCCCTCCTGAAGCCCTTGATGGCCCTGGGGACCGCCACCCCCCAGGGCCGGGGCCGGCTCCTGCAGTGTCCCGGGGTGCCCACCCCCGGGACACTGTAGTTTGCTATGGCTGGGCGAGAGTCTTGCGGCTCCTGCCTTTTCATAGCAAACTGCTTTGGTATTTGGAAGATGGAGCAGGAAACCTGCTCTCTCTTCCAAATACCAAAGATGATTGCTTTTCCACTTGGGGCGCTGCATCTTCGCAAAAGCAATGCCAGCTCCCGCAGGATGCAGGGAGCCGGCTGGACCATGGAGGGATTGGGGACCCCCCATGGTCCCCAACGGAGAGGGCCAACCCCGGGGGATGTGGTCCCCGGGGCTATTAGTGGCCCGGGAGGGGGGCCACATGGCCCCCATCCTCAGAAATAAAAAGATTTATATATATAAGAAAAAAAAGGCCGGCCTTAGGAGGGGGACCATTCAGCACCCCTCCAAATGAATATTAAAAAAATGCCCATGCAGTGGGGATGGGGTCCCCAGGGCCCAAAATTTGGCACGGGAGGGGAGCCCACGCGGCCCCCTTCCTGTTAATATATATATTTTTTTACTTTGGGGGTCAGGTCCTGGGGGATGGTGTCCCCAGGGCCCAGAAAAAGTCAAAAGAAGGGCGGCTACACAGCCCCATTCCAAAAAAATAAAAAAATAAAACGATACGTGATTGTGCCTAGGCCCCGCCCCCTAGTGGAACCACTCTGCAAACGCGCCCTGTGGCACGTTTGAAATTGGGGAATTAAATCCCCTTCAATATTGAAGAGGAATTAATTCCCAAAATTAAAAAGCGCCACAGGGCCCGTGGTGAGTTGTAATTTCGGGAATTCATTTTCTTTCAATACTGAGGGTCCTTGAGGGCTAACTAGCCCACCAGGTATTTCCAGTATTCACCAGGGAGCTGCGTTGCAGACAGGTGTTTTTACAACAGGCGCTTACTGGAGGTACCTTGTGGGTTAGTTTGACTTTAGGAACCCTTAGGATTCAAGGGGACCTAATCTCCCAACTTAGAACTGCCCCAGGGCGTGTTTACACAGTGGTGAAGGGAAGGGACGGGGCCTGCGGTGACGTGTGCAAACAGGCCCTGTGGCTGTTTTAAGTTGGGGAATTAATTCCCCTTCAATCCCCAGGGCCTTTGGAGGCCAAGTAGCCCACCAGGGGCTTCCATTAAGTGACACTGCACTGCGTTGCAGATAGGTGGTGCAGGCCGTGCCCCTTTTTACACCTCTCTGCAATGGCGCCTACTGGAGGTACCTAGTGGGATATTTTGACCCTAGGGACCCTAAGGATTCAAGGGGACTTAATCTCCCAAATTAAAACGGCCACAGGGCGTGTTGACACAGTGGGGAAGGGAGGGGACGGGGCCTGAGGTGACGTGTGGAAACACGCCCTGTGGTGCATTTCAAGTTGGGGAAATAATTCCCCTTCAATCCTGAGGGCCCCTGGTAAGCCACTGTGCTGCGTTGCAGAGAGGTGGACTAGGCTGTGTCCCTTTTTACACCTCTCTGCAACGCAGCTCTGTGGCACTTACTGGAGGTACCTAGTGGGCTAGTTGGACCCTAGGGACCCTCAGGATTCAAGGGGACTTAATCTCCCTACTTAAAATGGCCACAGAGCTTGTTTGCACAGTGGTGAAGGGAGGGGACGGGGCCTGAGGTGACGTGTGCAAACACGCCCTGTAGCACATTTTAAGAGGTAGTTTTAATCCTCCTGCCCTAATATTTACTGGGGGCTCACAGAAGAGGTCATGCTAATCACAGGGGGGCCCCAACGCATAGTGTTCCCTAGTGTATGTAGGAGTTTTCACTGATTTTAAGTGTCTTTAAGCATACCACTGGCTCTAGGCCTAATTAGTCAGAGTCATTTAAAACCGGTACATTTAACATAGCACTTCACTGAAAAAAAGCCATAGGTTTCAGGGGCGTTATAGTTAGCTGGACATTTCTCTCGGATAAAACCGTTGAAATTCCCTTGTTATAGTAAGTTCAGCTAACTATAGCTCGCGCGCCCGCAAACCACTGCATTGCATCACTGATGACATCACTGATGACATCTCAAATGACATCACTGACAGGTCACCAGAATAATTATTCACACCCCTACGCTGGCCTGGCATATGCAAGCCCAGCCAACTTTGCATACGTATAAATAGGATAACAACAGCGCCACATGTCCCAGTTCTTCCACACTGCCTCAGGTGATATGGCCGCATCCACCCTGCATATCACAATGCGCAATAAAAAAAGGGATCCATGAGGTGTACAACATCCTGGCAATCAACACTGGATATGAATTGTGAAACCTACAGGCTGTCGTGTTTGTATGTATTATTACTGATGTCATAAGTATTGCATGGCAGAGGCGCTCCTTATAGTCAGTACTACTAACTATAACTGCTGAATTTCTGTGTTTTTTTTGTTTTAAAACCTTAATGTTGTCACAGAGAAAGTCACTTTACGATAACGTTACTTTAATCTTAATTTTTTTTCAGTGAATTTTTTGTGTTTTTTTAAATGAATGCAGATATTTTAATTACACCTAACTTAACTTTACTTTAGCCTTTGTTTTTTTCAGCGAATTTTTTTAAGTAAATTTATACATTTTGACTTTATGTATGGTAGAATGGCTTTAGTACAGACATTATTTTAGTAAAATAATGTTTTACTGTACATTGTGAAAAAACAGGATATGGTTCACAGTTTGCAAAATCTTTTTAACGTGTGTGTGAGTAGTAAAAAGATAAATATTCATTAGGAATTGTTTGCTTGCTCAGGTATTGTAATTCTAATATCAAGACATGCCACCTGCAATAATTTTTTGAAGTGTCATTACTCTCACAAGAGGATCGTAAGATGCTCACGGAACACTCGCGAGATCCTAAAGTTCTAAATGTCAGTGTCATCTACTATATTTGATTCTTTATCATGTTCTCAGTTATTATTTAACACTAAGCTATAATAGAGTAGCGAATAAAAGATAGTTGGATGATTGTTTTTTTCTTTTTAAGTACTCGCGTTGTACTTTCACTAGCGCTTTAGTTTCAGAGGAGACAGGCTGCTTGCTGGAGTGCCGACCGGCATTTTCTGCATTTCATTTTTTTTAAAACGCTCGACTTTTAAATTTGTGCTTTTATCACTTATATTTACTGTATATTTACCTGCATACTGCTACAGATCATTTACGCTTGTTTGCACACATTTCTGACATCCACACAGCACTTTGTTAGCTTGTGCTCTGGTGTTTGCATACTCGACCGCCATCTTTGTAGGGGAATTTCGAGGCTAGTGACGCTCCCAAGACTCCATCTTGGGCAGGGCTCTAGTCTTTTTGCGAAATATTTGGCAAATCCTATTTAAGGGGGAGAGAAGCTTGCGTTGTACTTTCACTAGCGCTTTAGTTTCAGAGGAGACAGGCTGCTTGCTGGAGTGCCGACCGGCATTTTCTGCATTTCATTTTTTTTAAAACGCTCGACTTTTAAATTTGTGCTTTTATCACTTATATTTACTGTATATTTACCTGCATACTGCTACAGATCATTTACGCTTGTTTGCACACATTTCTGACATCCACACAGCACTTTGTTAGCTTGTGCTCTGGTGTTTGCATACTCAACCGCCATCTTTGTAGGGGAATTTCGAGGCTAGTGACGCTCCCAAGACGCCATCTTGGGGAGGGCTCTAGTCTTTTTGCTGAATATTTACCACACCCTATTTAAGGATAGCTATGTTGGCGCGCAGCGTTTACGCGCAGCGTACGTGCCCCTGGCGCGCCGGAGGTGCGCCAGAGGTGAGCCCGTCTACGCCCGTCCACGCCAGGACGGGCCTAGGGGCTACCCACTCAGTTCCCCCTACATGTCCTATCGCGCCAAATGGGTTACGTATTACTTATACAGGTGAGGAGCTGAAATCATTGGGACACATATCTTCGATACTCTGTACTAAATGTATTTTGCCACAAAATAATTTCAGATGCTCACAGTGCAATTTCAGAACGTGTAATATGAAGGCATGTAAATCTATGTAACCCGCACATAAACGTGGAAATTCCAGGGGAGGATCGAGAGTATTTAAATCCCTTTCCTCCAACAAGACACTCAATTTTTGGAGCATAAATTGTAGGTCGCTCCCCAAGCATAAAGATAACATCTTTGATTTCTTAACGGAGGAAAATCCTGACGCCTTGTTTCTTACTGAAACCTGGCTTCATGCTAGCTCAGGCCCCGACATCGCCATGGCCGTCCCTGATGGCTTTAGTATTGTTAAGATGGATAGGGAAAAAGGTATAGGTGGTGGCATTGCCATAATATTCAACTCCAACTATACTTGTAAATTTGAAGCCCTACTGCTAGTTGGCTGCGAAGCCGGACTTTTCAGGCTAGCGATCAATCCTAACTTCACCCTATCCGGTCAATTGATTTATCGACCTCCTGGCAATCCAAATACTTGGGTATCCGCCTTCGCAGATACCATTGCCCCTATATCCTTGAAGGCTGCAAATGTTACTATTCTTGGCGACCTAAACTTACATTTCGAGGATGTGCAATGTAAGGTTAGCAAACAGTGTTTATTGGAGTTAGAATCCATCAACATTCACCTACATAATAGGGGGCCTACCCATGTCGCTGGTCACTTACTAGATCCAGTTCTCTCCAACCTTTCGTATGACTGCCTTTCCCCTGCCCGTCCCTTGGAATGGTCCGACCATTTTGCTGTCCATTTCTCTCTTCCTAGGATGCTTTCCTCCATCCATCAAAATGGTAGTAAAAAAAGAGTATATTCGCCGTTGGAGTAAGCTTAACATCTCAAGTTTTAATAAGCATCTGATAGACACCTTGCCTGTCATTAAGCCATCAGTTGACGAATCAAACACTGCAGTATCTACTTGGCTGACTTCTGCCATTGATGAGTCTCTTCCTTTGACACTCAAACTTACTTCTTCACATCGTTCTCCTGCTCCTTGGTTTACTGAGGAATTAAAATGCATGAGATCCAGCTGTAAGGCTTTGGAAAGGAGATGGAGGCGCTCCTATTCACCTTCTTGTAAAAAGGCATACAAGGAAGATCTGAAGAAATATCACCATCATTGTAAAATGGCTAGAGCTGCTTTTATTGTTAATACGATCACGACTGCACAAAACTGTTCACGCACCCTTTTTTCAGTGGTGAAAAATCTTACGGGCGCAAATCAGGCACCGCCCCCACCCGCTCTTGATAAGGCCAAATGTGATGCAATTGCTGAGTTTTTCATTGCAAAAGTGGAACGCATTTATAGTTCACTTAACTCTGATGACTCTGACGATTCGCCACTGTTTGAATTGGTGCCAAAACCATTGACTCCTTCTACGATATCAAACAAGCTTACTGCTTGGGTACTGTTTGATGATATCTCTTTTTCCTCCTGCCTTAACAGTGTTAAATCTGGTTCCCCGCGCGACCCCCTACCGGCCAAAATACTGAAACAACTTGAGGCTGAGCCACGACGCGTGTTAATGCACCTCTTAAATCAGTCATTACTGAAATCTACTGTTCCACAGGAGTGGAAACATGCCATGGTTGTCCCTCTACTGAAGATGTCTGGAGCTGATGTTGCCAATCTTTCCAACTTCCGGCCCATCTCACTGCTCCCTACCTTTTCTAAGATACTGGAGAGGCACATCAATGAGCAGCTTACTCACCTAGTAGAGAACTCGGGATTTCTCCATCCGTCCCAATCAGGTTTCAGAGCTCACCATTCGACCGAGACCACACTCCTGGGGGTCACTGAGAGTTTGCGACACAGTGTTGATCAGGGTCAGACTTGCACCCTCATCTTATTAGATCTGAGTGCGGCATTCGACACTGTGTCTCACTCCATTCTTATTGAAAACCTCCGTTCCCTGGGAGTCGAGGGATCGGCTCTGGCTTGGCTGGCTTCCTTCCTTAGTGGTCGCACCTTTCAGGTGTTCTCTACTTCTGCCTCTTCTACAGTGTGCCCTTCAGCGCATGGAGTCCCTCAGGGATCCATACTTAGTCCTCTCCTGTTCAATGTTTATGTGAAACCCCCTGCAACACTTATCGAAGAAGCTGGCCTTAGTTTGTATTCTTATGCTGACGACACTCAAATCATCTTTTCTTTATCAAATAAAACGAGTAATGACATTTCTGCACTTAATATAGGACTGACCCGAGTATCCGATTGGATGAAAAAAAAACTCTTGAAGCTAAACGGTGACAAAACTGAGGTGGTGATACTGGGGAAGGGGAAGGACCTCTGGGGCCCTCACCATTGGCCCGTCAAGATGGGACCTACCCCGCTGCCCGTGGCGGTTGTCCGAAACCTTGGTTTCCTCATTGATGAAAATCTCACCATGAGACAGCAGGCCGTAAAGATGGCCTCAACATGTTTTGTCATCCTAAAATGGCTTCAAAAGATCCTCTGGATGTTACCTCCATCAACACAGAGAACCGTTGTACAGGCGCTTGTCATCTCGCGCCTGGACTACAGGAACGTTCTATACCTTGGAGCCGACCAGAAAACTATTAAGAAGCTCCAAGTTATTCAGAACGCTGCGGCAGGCCTTCTCCGCAAAGTTCCCAGAAGGGTTTCTGCTTCACAAGCACTTCACGACCTCCACTGGCTGAAAGTTGTAAACCGGATTAAATTTAAAGCTCTTTGTCATCTTTTTAAAATTAAACAAGGCTCAGCCCCTAAATACCTTCAGAGCCTTGTCCAGGCTTACAAACCCGGCCGTGAGTTACGCTCTTCTGGACATGGTGATTTCACCGCTCCCAGGTTTAGGTTGGTCAAAATGGGAGGTCGTTCTTTCTCCCATCTGGGCCCCAAGATGTGGAATGCTTTACCAATGACCTTGAAATTGGAGCGTAATCTTCTCCATTTCCGCAAAGGTCTTAAAACTTGGCTCTTCCAGCAGTAATGCCTCAATCGTCAGTCTCTGGATGTGTTCTCTATACTGCTAGTTTTCTTCTTGAGTCTATCCTTGGCGCCGGGAAACCCACTGCGGGTAGATGAGCGCATTATAAGTGTAATAAAATAAAATAAATAAATAAGTAATGGCTCCCGCAAGACGCTCACAATGCCCTGCGTGGCTCTGAGGAGGGCTGTACATCCTTTTGTTTTGAACAAAATAGAACATTAAACAGTTTGTTTAAGGTAGAAAAATTAATTTGCATACTGTTCTACAAAGAAGTAATGAAAGTACTCTTTTAGGTCTTGCAAGACTTCTGCAAGACATTTGCGAGGACTGGGAGAGGAAGCACACCCTAAGGAAGGATTCCGATTAGTTCAAATGGATGTCTTTATTTTAAAAAAAAGATTACATTCTTTTTGCTTTATTTCACTGTTGCAAAAGAAACAGTTGATGGACGGAATGCTGGACAATGCAAACATTCACCCCCAGTCAAAAGGATCTGGGTTGAACTCATCATTCTTTTGCTTACCATACCACCCCAGTTTGGACCCAGCCATATGCAAATCAATCTTGAACCTGTTCCTTGTGGGAACAGTCCAGCCCAAACTGCAAAGCCAGGTCCTCCCTGTATGATTTGCATATGTCTGGGTCCAAACTGGAATGGCATGGTGAGCAAAAAAACTATGGATTTAGGCCCATATCTCTGTACTGGGGTGATTGTATGACATTGTTCTGCATTCTGTCCATCAATTGTTCTTTTTGCACGTATTTCACTGTTGGACTTTGGTGAGAGTAGACTATTTGACACCCTCTCCTATCCTGTTTCCCTTTTAGAAGAAAGATGTCTTCATCAGATTCAGATAAACAGGCTGGGGCTAATGCACGAGCTCAGCCATGTCAGCCATCCAAGGAATCCTTGGTGTGGCAATTCTTTGAAATGAGGCCAGGTGCCAAGAAATGTTCTGCAAAGTACATTGCCTATAAACTTTGCAGCAAAGAGTTCAGCGGGGGGCAGAAATAAATAATGTAGCATGAGTACTACAGGGATGTAAAGACACTTTAGATCCATGTACCCGCAAAGGTTTGGACGGGCAGATTTGGCTCATGCTGGAGAGCTAGAAAACTCTACAGGGACTTCAACATAATTCTCTCCAGGAGATACTGTGCCTGCACAGGTTCTAAATGCACAAGTGGATATTAACTCTGCTTTTTTTAATACAGCGCTATATTGCTGCTTGTGTAAGCAGATGATTTCTTCATCAGAGACAAGCACTTTCTTTCATTATAGTACTGATACTTTATAGTTCTCACTACTAGGGTATGGGGAGAAAGTGGCCTCTCCACTCTCCACTCAGAGCTTTCCACACGAAAGTATAGTAGGGTGCAAGGAGAGACTGGCCTCTCTGCTGACACCTCTCCTCAGGATGACCAGTATTCATAGTAGTGTCTAGGACAGACTTGCCTGTTTCCTAACAATTCTCTCTCAGATGCTGTTTGACCACAGTATGTAGTGTAAAAGGACTGGCCTCTCTGCTTCCATTATGTAGATTGTTTGCAGTTTGAAACTAGCATTTATGCTTCTCTCTTGATTTAATTTGAACTTGAAAGAGTTTTCTTGAGTGTTCTGTGCCACAATTTCCACAAGTCATTTGAGCCTGATAACTGTCTTAACATTTTTCATACATCTCATTGAAGAGTTTTTATTTTAATTATCTAAAGTGGTTCTATAAATATCTGATTTTGCAATCATTACAAAGCCTTAAACTAGAGTTGCATTCTAATAAATAGTAGCTGGTGCAGGTAGTGTCCCAAGATTTCTATTTTCCAGTGCTTACTGGTCCAACCATTATAAGAGTTCTAGAAGGGGTCCTCACTGATGAAACAATGCAGACTGGTGTAATCATTTCTTACCTCCCTCTTGGTTTTCACTTGTTTTGGAACCCAAAAAATGCCACTGACCTCTCCCTAAAGAGTTGCTCTTGATGGAGCTGGTCAACGTACAAAAACAAAACTTGTAGAAACAGTATTTAGATGTACTAGATCAATGAGTAAGGTCTATAGATCTATTAAACTTGCATTTTATAGAGTCAAGGATTTTCCAGTATACATCAATTTAATACGATTGAGGAGCAAGAAACTAGTACCTAATAATTGTCATGTGCATCTGGTTGCACTATTTTATTTATTTGAAGAGTTTTATATAGCGTTGACTAGACCCAGAGCTGTCAGAGCACTTTACATGAGGTAGAACAGTGTTACATAATACTGGAGCAAATCATAATATACTAAAAACAGTGTTACATAGTTACATGAGTTACTGTAGCATAGCATGACATAGAAAGAAGTCTGATGGGGCATAGAGAGTAGAGGAGGAATAGTGAAGGGATTGGAATGCAGAGCGAGTCAGGCAGACAGGCGAAGGGGAAAAAACTTTAGGAGACACAAAAATAAAGTAAAAAAGGAACGAGTCAAACAACCGGTAAGGGACCAGTAATCACAATATCCAGTGCCTCACTCCCAGAGTCGGAACACCTTGGACAGGAATGGGGCCCACTGGGTGGGTGGGGTGGCCAAATGGGTGCCTCGCAGTGACCATACAAAAATGAGAGGAATGTAGGTGTAGGTGTTCCAATTTGGGGGTCGCCTATTAAGGTAAAGGCCCGTCAGGCGGCCCCCTGCGCAGACCAGGGGCATGCATCGATCCGAAAAACGATTGAAGCCGCCAAGATGGAGTACCCCGGTTAAGGGCCCCAATGACTTCAATTACAAAATGGCGGAATAGCAGAAAAACAAAATCAAATGGAAAAGCAACCAGGAAACCTACCTGCAGAAGCAGAGGTTGGGTGGGGGAGGCATCCACTAGATCAGGCGGGAGGAAGGCTGGAGATCGCCGATCTCTCTCGGGTCATTGCTGCTGGGTCAAAAGGGCGCACTCTCTCAGAATCGCAAAGTAAAAGGAAGCTCGAAGGTACAGGGCAGCAGCGTCATGGGATTCTCCTTGCTGCTTTGTCGGGGAGAAAAGATTCAAGTGTCCCAACCACAGTTCCAGATGGTGAAGCGGAATGCCAATTAACAGTAGTCGAACCCGGAAGGCAGGTGACGGCCGTAGGGGGGATCTCCAGCCCAACTCCTCACAGCTACCAAGGCAGCTCAACCAGGCATCAGCTGTGTTAAAATGGACCGCAGTCAGACAGATTTTTCGGCATTCATCCGAGGCGCAGGAAGAGAGAGACGAAAGCGGGGAGGAGAGAAACAGTGCCTGTGTCCAGAGGGTAGGTGACGGCCAAGAGGATGATCCAAAGACAGTCTCCTCTATAGATATTGTGGACATGTTGCTAGGGCTCCGCTGTCGGAAGATTCTCTGAGTTCCTCAAAAGTTGCTGAAGTTGTTTCAGTTCACTCGAGGGAATTTGGAGAGTTGGTAGACCACAATCCATTGATCCCCAGGGGTGAAGGAGGAACAGGGGAGGTATATTCCAGAGGATAGAGCCAAATAGGCAGTCCCTTGCCAGGGAGCTCCTGGACAGAGATCCTCACATGTCTGCCATCTAGGAAGATCACCATGGGATTGAAGAATTTAGCCCACTGTTCAGGAAGATATGAGAAGTGAAGGAATTTGCAGAAAAGAAGTATGGGGTAAGTTGAAAGCCCTAGGGAAAGGAGAGACGGTCAGTTGAACATGGCACATATTAATCCTGAAACAAGACTGACAAAGCTTAGATCTCCTTCTATTTGATTTTATACTAAGATGTTAATAAAAAAGTCTTGGCTACCTTATAGTCAGACATGAATAATGTAGACATTTACTAATGGTGATAAAATCTCTAAGTATTACCCTCAGTGGAATTGTGTCCCTTATAATAGCACTGCCTAGTTCTTTCTTATCTCTTACACTGTAATAATGGTCATTCACAAAGTCTGACGTAGTTTTGTTATTCTTACACATTCCATAACATTTATTGATTTTGTGGTAAGGGTTTTTTATTTCAGATCTGCACAGTGTTTTTTACAAACTCACAGTGAGGTCACATGCTCCAGTAAGCTAGAATCCCAAGTACATCTTTACATTTAAAATCCAGCCTACTATATATTTGCACAACAGCAACTTTCTTGTTATATAGGCCTCTTCCCATCAAGAGCACAAGACTCAATAAAAGTTAATTTATGACATCTATTAATGAGTCTCTATGGTTATCTACCCTCATATTTGCATGACTCCCTCCTGTTGCAAACACAGTGACATCTTCACCAACCTGTGTCTGTGACTGCCCTTTCTTATGCTTCTGATATTACTCTAGGTGATCATGTTGCAAATTGTGATGCATTATTCTACTTATGAATTCAGGCAAACAAAAACCTTGTAACCTTGTAAATGATTTGTAATTGCAAATCCTATTTCATATTTCAGTTTAGACTATATTGCCTGACGTACTATTTTTCTGGTTGCAAAAAAGTGGTCACAATTTATGAGCAGTTTTTTTACAACCACACACTTATTTTGCAGACCTCTTAATCAGGGTAACCCTCTAACATGTGCGGCTGCGCATTCAATCATCAACCTTCACGCAGGAGGCCTACAACAGTTCAAATAAAAATTGTTTTCCATAGTGAACTGGAGCAGAGGCCTATCAGATATATAAGGGAAACCAAAGAGGGGGAAAAGTAACACAAAATGCAAGCACTTCCTCTTGTGTGAGGTGCTTCTCTTTGTCTCCAAAGAAATTGGCAATTAAAATGAAGTGAGGAGTTTGTCACTAAGGCCTGACTGTCTGTAGAATCCTCGCCAGTCCAGGTACATGTAAATGATCACGCCACACATGGAGCTCTGTATTACACAGCTTTATCATAGAGTGTAACTGTTAACTGACAGTACTACGTCGAAAAGTTTCTTGAGAAACACCTAATCGCATACATCACTATTCTACAGAGTCCGTCAGAAACCAGAGGTGTTCTGCTATTTTTAACATACACAACACTACATCTCCTCCCTTGTTAAATAAAAAGTACACAAAAATACATATATACATCATACCTCCTCAATGAGTCATTGAGGTGCTCTAATCAATCTTCCAGATCACATTGTGTGAGATTGAGGATACATAGAAGAGGCATCCATAGCAGGAACAGATGACACAGAAACAGGAGCAGTCTTTGGCCACAATGTGTCTTCGTGCATTAGGATGTCTTTGTGCTGGGCAAGTATGACACTGAACCTGGCTAGACTGGCATCAACAACAAACTCAGTTTGTAATTTCGGATGAAAGTATGCCATTTTATTGGCATTTTCAATTGCTTTTTTGATTTTCTTGAAGCTTTGTTTACAATTCACATGACCATCAAAACGGAACATTTTGTTTAGTTAAGTCTCTTGATGGGGCACTTACAGTAGCAAAGTCACGTCTGTACCTTGAATAGTAACTAGTCATACCAAGAAAAGATTGCAGCACAATTACATCTTGTGGGGAAGAAGTGAATGTCAAAGCTTGAACATTATTTGGATCTGGGGTCATTCCCCCATCAGAAAAGAAATGACCAAAGAACTTGAGTTTTAATTTATGAAACTCACACTTTGCAGCATTTAAATTGAGACCTACATCATCCCACCTTTAAACCCATGGAGATCATCTCTGGTGTACCCCAGTGCTCATCACTCAGCCCCATGCCCTTCAATGCATATATGACCCCGCTGGCCAACATCATCAGATACCATGGCCTCAACATAATTTTTTATGCAGACGACACCCAACTTATCCTCACACTCACCGACCACCCCACCACCACCAAAACCAACTTCCACACATGCGTGGCAAACGTCTGTGACTGGATGAAAACAACAACTGCCTGCAGCTGAATACAGACAAGATGGAAATATTGATCTTTGACAACAGCAGCAACATATGAAATGACTCCTGGTGGTCATCGGACCTAGGACATGTACCCACTGCCTCCAACCACACCAGAAACCTTGGAATCATCATTGACAAAAAGTTCACCATGAAATCACAGATCAACGCCATGTCCACTGCCTGCTTCCTCACTCTACGCATGGCACAAATGATCTTCATGTGCCTAGCCCTACACACAAGACACACTGTGGCACAAGCCCTCATCACCAGCCGACAGAACCAAGGCAATGCCCCCTACCACAGAAGCTCAGCTGCAGCAATTATTGTCAGCGATAGCTGGGAAAGTCTCTGTACTTACCACTCAGGCCACAGAGCTACAGCAAAGAGTTGCTGACACAGAAGAGGTTGGATCAGCCTCAACGAGGGTCACAATGGAGCATGAGGTGCAGCTTACCTTGGTCCAATCTAAATTCAAAGACCTCTAGAACTGACAACGGCATAACAATCTAAGGGTATTCGGGTTTCTGGTAAGAAAGGAGGATGATGACCCTCTGCTTTTCGTAGTTTAGTTGTTTGCACAAGCCTTTCTTGATCTGTCAGCATGGGACATAGATTCTCAAATTCAAGGTGGCCATTGGCTTCCAATACACCAGAATACCTCGGAAATTGACAAGGCTAAATCCCAGCATATTTTGATATTTATAGGTAATTTCTTGCTGAAACAAGTAATATATCTAGCGACTAGACCATCAGCACTAGTCTCAGCTGTTGCCAAATCCTTTTTTGTTAGGTCAGACTTTTTTTTTATTCATTTACAAAAAGAACCAGTTCACATTAAGGGACAAAGCATAATGGACAGTTTACATGAGTCAGCAAGCGATCGGCAAGAATTATTGATACAGTAACAGTACACATTGACAATGGAACATTCCAGCAAAGAGAAATAGACAGGACAGTGCACTCTTATGCATCCATAATGCAGTCTAGATAGCCTGCTAAGCAAAGTACAAGTGACTACCAAATGTTACTAGTATCCAACTCCACCCATACAATCACGTGCACAAAGGCCTCATGGATTCCCGGCTGTCACAGGCCAGCATGTAATCATTCGGATGTATGACGTTACAACGTAGCTTTTACAACGCACTACCATTACAACGAAATTTTTACAACGCAAAATCTATTACAACGCATACATTTACAACGCAAGTTTTTACAACGCATATACCTTTACAACGCATACCATTACAACGTAAGTATTGGTAAGTATATAATATTTTTTTTATGTAAATTAATTAAAATTAATATTATATAATTTAATTTAATTTCATTTCATTAAATTAATTTAATTTAAATTTAATTTTACTTTATTTTTACACTGTACCCCTGTACCCCAAAAACCCAAAACTGACCCTGAACCCTAAAAATACCCCTTTACCCAAAAACCCAAAACTGACCCTGAACCCTAAAAATACCCCTTTACCCAAAAACCCAAAACTGACCCTGAACCCTAAAAATACCCCTTTACCCAAAAACCCCAAACTATAACATTTTAAATATAATTATATACTTACCAATACTTACGTTGTAATGGTATGCGTTGTAAAGGTATCTGCGTTGTAAAAACATACGTTGTAAATGTATGCGTTGTAATAGTTTTTGCGTTGTAAAAGTTTCGTTGTAATGGTAGTGCGTTGTAAAAGTTATGTTGTAAACGTTGTTTCCCAATCATTCATTGTCCGCGTCATTACCCTGTTTTGCCACTAGGTATTGCGAAAACAGACCCCAGAAGCTTTTAGGTCGAAAACAGGGAGGCAGCAGCTCATTGCATATGTCAGACTGGGTATTACAGTAGAGCATATCTCTCGCCTAGTCTGTCACAATTATACCCACAGAGACTAACTTACTGATGTTCCTACTGAGTAGTGTTGTGTATCCCAAAAGCGCTAGGAGTGGATCAGGGGAGAGGGACTGATCCGCGATGGCATTTAATGCTTGAAAAAGGTGCTTCCAAAATTCCGCTACTGGAGGGCACAACCATGCCACGTGCAAAAAATCTGCCTCTGCTATCGCACATCTTTCTCAGCGATCTGTGTCCCTGAGTCCGTAACCAAACAGCCTCTTAAGCGTGTGGTGCACTCTATTCAGATCCTTGAAATGGACCAATCTGTGCCTGCCATTGAGTGAGATCTTTTGCGTGGCTTCACAGCAGCTGTACCAGATAGCATTGATGAGGGGAACACCAATATCATTCTACCATTCCAGCCTTGCTTTGGTGTATTGCGTGTATTTAAAGGTTTGTGATGTGGCATAGAGTTTTGAGACTAATTTAACAGTGGACTCTGAGCGCAGGAGAATGGAGAGATCATGGAGTTCTGGAGGTTCTTGTAGCTTGTCACCAAGCAGCGCCCTTAGCGCATGGCGAGATCTGAAGAAGTGAAATTGTGCTAGGGCGGTAAGGTCAGGTATGCCTGCTGCCACCTCCACCCAGATGCGTACTCTCCCCTCCTTAAAAATGTCACCCATCACATGCATCCGCAGGGCTTTCAGCAAGCAGAGTACTCTTCGTTCGGAACTCATAGTGAACCTTTGGCACCATTCTACAGGCATGAGTGGAGAGTAAAATTGAGCTCCAGCCTGATTTTTAGTAAAATGTGCCAGGCATGTACGATAGAGTTAACTGAGTCAAGAACACTGCAAAGCCTGATAGGTGCTTGAGTTAACAAACACGGGAGGGGATCAGGGCTTGGTACTAACATCTCTATTTGGAGGTGAGGAAAATTGTGCAGGCCGTAAATCCAACTATGCGAATGCAAGCTTTGCGCCACCCTATAGTACAATTCTAAATCCGGTGCAGTAGGGCAAGGTTAGGATATCCAGCTTGATACGCGTAGTTTTGCCTGCCCATGCCAGCTTACCCATCAGTGTCCACTGCGTTTTAAACATGTGTTGGGGAACAACCACAGGGATACTGACGAATAGAAAAAGGAATTGGGGAGTACAATCATTTTCATCAAGGACACCTGCCACACCAGCAAGAGTGGAAGCCGTATCCACCTGACTATATCTTCCTCCAGTTTGGTTATGACTCTGCCATAATTTGCTCCAAGTATTTGTTTCGCATCAGAGTGAACATGGATCCCCAAGTACTTAACCGGATCAGATTTCCATTAGAGAGGGTAGTCTAAGGACGTCAGGACTGTGGTTGGAGCTAATGGGAAGATTATGGATTTGTCCCAGTTGATTTTAAGACCAGAAAGACTGCCAAAACATAACAGTTCTCAGGTTATTGGGGAGAGATTTGTGTCCAGGTACACAGTAGTATTACATCCATGTAAGCAGAGACAGTGAGATTGTAGTTGGGGAAACGTAGACCTCTATTACCGTGATATTCATGAAGTACCCGCAGCAGGGTTACCGCATAAAGTAGTGGGGAAAAGGGACATCCCTGCCTGGTGCCCCTAGATATTTAAACAGTAGAGGAGAAAGCATCACCAATGCGTACGCGAGCTGTGGGTGAATTATAAAGCACCAATACTAATTGGAGGAAGACTTCCCCCACGCCCAAGCGCCTCAGAACCATTAGCATTAATTTCCATTCCACCGACTCAAAGGCTTTTTCAGCATCGAAAAACACTGCTGCCGCCTTCACCTCTGGTTTAACATGTTGCAAGGCACCAAAAACTGTTCTCAGGCTCTATGATAGCATGCGGCCTGGAACAAAGCCCGCCTGTTCAGGGCCTACCATGAGGGGCAAAGGGTGGACAGTCTATTGGCCAATATTTTAGCAAAGATTTTAGTGTTGACGTTTATTAATGACAGAGGTCTGTAAGACAAGAACTCCTGAGGGGCTTTACCAGGTTTTAATATCGTTACTATCAGTGCCTCACGCATAGAGGGAGGCATGATACCAGCCTCTCCCATTTCTTGGAACAGTGTTCTCAAGTGGGGAATCAGCAGGTCACCAAAAGCATTGTAAAAGGACACAGTGAGCCCATTGTAAAAGGACACAGTGAGCCCATCCTGTCCGGGGCGCTGCCATCACGCATGGAATTCAGTGCCATATGAATGTCAAGAGCTTCAAGGGGCCTCATGAGGTATTCCATGTGACTATCCATCAGCCATGGATGCTTTATGTATTCTATATATTTCATTATGCTATCCTCATCTGGGGCGACCTTGGAGCTATACAAATCCTGATAGTATGGGCCGAACCGGTTGAATATATCCGCCTGCTCTTTCAAAACCGAGCCGTCCTCATCCAGCAGCTCAGTAATGACTTCAGTCTCGGATCGGCGGCGAGTCAATGCCGCCAGTACTGAGCCCGGCCTATCCCCCTCTCCGTAGGTTCTGGCCAATGGGTATTTCTCCATGTGTTTAATTTCCCTATCCGCTTCCTCCTGGTATTCATCTAGTGTTTTTTTCAGTTGTTCTAAGATCTGTGGGTCATTCTGGTTCACCACCTCAGTCTCAAGCGCACCTAATCGATCCTCTAACAAAGCAAGTCTACTCCTAATGGAACGGAGCTCTCCAGAATGTTTATTGATGGCAACCCCCCGAATAAATCCCTTAAATGTCTCCCATATCGTGGCAAAGGAGTCGACTGACCCAATATTGATTGCAAAAAAATTCAGTGATGGCGGCAGCCAAGTCAGCCCTAAACACCGTGTCTAGCAGAGAGTCTGGCGGGAATCTCCACAGGAAAGGGGGAGGACCCGGGGGGGGGGGGGGGGGGGGGTGGATATCAACCGCTAACAATATAGGGGAATGATCGGAAAAAGAGCGATCCAAGACTGTGCATTCCTGTACCCAAGAAATTAACACCTCCGATATTAACCAATAATCTATACGGGTGTGTGTATCATGATATGCCGAATAAAGCGCAAACCCGCCGCTCCCAGGGGATATAGCTCTCCACACGTCGACCAGATACAATTGTAGCGCTATATCAGCCACAGTTCTAGCAGCAGCAGATTGGTGCCTAGGAGGACCCATCGATCGATCAAGCACAGGATCCAAAACGCAATTAAAATCACCCCCCAAATTAGCGGCAGTGAGACGCAATCTTTAATGTCAGTCAGTCAGTCAGTCAAATATCTTTATTCGATTATTAAAAATCATAAAAGAGCGAGCAATACATGAGAACATTTCATCAGGACACATAGTAATATAGATCAATATTTTGTTTGAAAAACCCTAAAAACACATTATACAGAATAAAATATACATTAATATTTAAAAAGATTAAAATCAATAAAGTATAAAAGGTACACATTAATCAGGACAAGGTGCATAATTCTAGTGCGATGCTTATTTGTACGTGCGCCTGCAACCAGAAAACTAGCAACATGAAATGCTACTTTTAAGTTCGGTAAAAGTTGCAGGAACATCATAGCTGGTTTTACCTGTGTAAAACCCAAATTGCACAGTATAGGCAGCAAATATTTTTTCCTAATCTCTCTATAATGCAGAACAAAATAAAATGAGTCGTGTCTTGGGTGGAAAAATAATCGCAATCGCATGGTTCAGCATTTTCAGGTCTAATCCACTTTTTAAAATTACCCAGAATGAAGGGAATCAGGTCAAGACGAAATCTTGTTAAAAGGAAACGATGGTATGGTTTGTTTAATGAGTGACAATATTGAACTATAGAACTGGGGGTCATCGTAATTTGGCCTATAGGTATTGCCAATAAGAAAGTCAGCCCCCGTACCATAACATCTTGAAATAACATATTGACCTGTCCAATTGAAGACCTGACTTAGCGTTCACCCAAGTTAACACGCCTCTAGAGTGCGAGCATGAGCGCAAAATCCGCTACGCTCGCGGATTTTGCGAATTTTCGGTAAATCCGCGATCCGCAAACTCTCGCGAATTTACCGAAAATTCGCAATCCGCGAGCGGCGGATTCCGAGGCCAAAAGTTCAAGCCTTGCTGGCCTGTTGTTGTAACTATTTTACGATGGCGCCGCCGGCAAGCTGCCAGCGCCATCATAAAATAGTTACTAAATTAGCTTCAACAGGAAGCACTAATAGATAAAATCAAGCAGGCGCTCGTGCATCTGCTTTATTTTATCTATTCGAGCTTCCTGTTGAAGCTAATTTAGTAACTATTTTAGGATGGCGCTGGCAGCTTGCCGGCGCCATCGTAAAATAGTTAACAGGCCAGGCAGCTGTGCCCTCTTCCCAAATATATACAACAAACATTAACAATTCATAACAGTAAAGGAATTCATTCGGCCCATGAACGAAAAGTGAAAGGATGTACCTGTGATTATAGAAAAATACAAAATTTATTGAAATTTAAAAACATGTAAAGCTCAGATTTGTTGTCGGTGTAACAAAAACATTAGGAAAACATATAGAAAACCAAACAAGTGGCAAACACACAGAGGTTACATAAACAAAAGAGTTCTAAAAAACCATATAGAAACTCCTGTACACAGAACAATGTGTCCTCCTTAATTAGTGGCCACAGTAGCGTCGACGGCGTTTCGACCGTTGTCATGAATACATGGTCATCCTCAGGACAAAATGTTAACTGAGCTTTAGAAAATCCAATTGCAGCGTTTGTAAAATTGCTGTGAGTCAGAGCCACAAAGTGCTAGCAGCATCAATATTAAAAATAGCCAAAAGCTATAGTCAATGTTTCAAAATTCAATCGTTTGTCCGAGTAGATCACAGGAACTAATCCTCACTCGGTCCGAAAATGGTGACCCCAATTCAATCAATGTAGTGGCCCCGAACAGTTGGAGTTAGCGTTCAGGCTCGGCAAGTAAATTCAGCAATGACATTGCTGAATTTACTTGCCGAGCCTGAACGCTAACTCCAACTGTTCGGGGCCACTACATTGATTGAATTGTGGTCACCATTTTCGGACCGAGTGAGGATTAGTTCCTGTGATCTACTCGGACAAACGATTGAATTTTGAAACATTGACTATAGCTTTTGGCTATTTTTAATATTGATGCTGCTAGCACTTTGTGGCTCTGACTCACAGCAATTTTACAAACGCTGCAATTGGATTTTCTAAAGCTCAGTTAACATTTTGTCCTGAGGATGACCATGTATTCATGACAACGGTCGAAACGCCGTCGACGCTACTGTGGCCACTAATTAAGGAGGACACATTGTTCTGTGTACAGGAGTTTCTATATGGTTTTTTAGAACTCTTTTGTTTATGTAACCTCTGTGTGTTTGCCACTTGTTTGGTTTTCTATATGTTTTCCTAATGTTTTTGTTACACCGACAACAAATCTGAGCTTTACATGTTTTTAAATTTCAATACATTTTGTATTTTTCTATAATCACAGGTACATCCTTTCACTTTTCGTTCATGGGCCGAATGAATTCCTTTACTGTTATGAATTGTTAATGTTTGTTGTATACATTTGAACCTTGTTTGCAGAAATCAATATAGCCCCTGGTTCAGGTGGTTAGGGCTGCCCCTGTGGTGGTAAATATACTCTTCCCAAATATACCATCGAAAATCGGCTGTGATGCTGGACAGAGGCCTTTGCATCCTTGACTTTCACGAGCGCAATCCTCGTGCTGTTCCTGTGGCCAGGAGCTTTTATAGCCCACTCAAGGGACCCCTGCGCCCTTCGGCGCTATTGCATAGTAACACACACCTGGTCGCTGTAGACAACTCTCTGGCACTTTAGGCAGCTGTAGTGTAGTGTAGTGAAAGCACTATACATTTAGCCAACGAGGTATGGCACAAAACGGTGGCGTCTTCTTGAATAAATATGAAGGGCAGGGTTCATTCTGGCACGATGGTCCTGGCACAAAAATTAAACTTCAACGGAAGCACTTACAGATATCATTTAAGCATGTGCCCTAGTTGAAGCTTAAATTCAGTGACTCATTCATCGGCCCAAAAAACAATCGTGAGCGTTGTCAAGGCTGGGCAGCTGTGCCCTCTTCCCAAATGTACCATCGCTAATCAGCTGTGATGCTGGACAAAGGCCTTTGCATCCTTGACTTTCACGAGCGCAATCCTTGTGCTGTTCCTGTGGCCAGGAGCTTCTGTATCTTCTTCATCCGCTGCTCTGATCGGTCTCTGACCTTTTATACACACAAGAGGCATGTGCACTCGCATGGAAGCCCCGCCCCAAATCCGCAAATCCGGTAATCCGGTAATCCGCAAATCCGCGGATTTTGCGGATCCACGATCCGTGAATACGCAAATCCGTGAATCGCGGATCCGCAAAATCCGCCCATGCTTAGCGAGGTGAAGCCAGCTGCCTGGAATGGGCCTGTTAGGTTTCGCCTTGTGAGCATAGCCGAGTTAGGGGCAAGGTGCAACTCTTGAAGCAGAGCAATGTCTACTTCCTTTTTTTTCAGATATGCTAGGATTTTGCACAACTTTCTATGGTCATTCAGACCCCTCACATTCCAAGTCATGAGCCGAAGGCGCCTTCTATGTCCTTGCCCAGTTCCATAGTGTGTCATTCGCGGCTACCAAAAGAATGATTCGCCCCAATAGAAATATGAGGTGTGTTGCCCTGATCAGTCACGAGTCTAATGTGCATGTGAACCATTAAAAAAGAAGAAACTCAGACCCTCCCCCCTCCTACGCCATGCCATTCCCAACTCGGCATTATCAGTCTACTGCCCTCCCTACCAGCAATTACTATAGCACATAGAATGAAAACAACAATTGTCAACAATAGGGACTAGAGGCCCGATGTAGGTGGCTCATTACCGGTCGGTAAACCCGAAATTCAGTAAATTTCAGGCTTACCGATGGATATTGAGCCATTTCCAATGTAGGTCATGATTCGGTAAATACAGAATCGGTATTTACCGATTCTGTATTTACCGAATCATTATTTACCGAATCGGATATGTAGGAAGCACATTTAAGAGTGCTTATGTGCTTTAAGGATTCGTTATTTACCACCAACTACAAGTTGGTGGTAAATATCGAAAACCTTTGAAAAAGCAATTTTTTGCATTTTCAACAGTGCCATGTGGCAGACATACATGCCCTTAGGGCATGTATGTGTGCCACATGTGCACACATGCACGATTCAGGGGTGCAACAGGGTGTCAATGTGACACCCTGCCACCCTTGAATGTGATCCCCCTATTACCGATTCGGTATTTACAGAATCGGTAATAGTGAATGGTTTCCCATTCATTCCTATGGGCCTCCAGTCCCATAGGAATAATTGGGAATTACCGAATCGGTAAATACCGAATCGGTAATAACGAATATTACCGAATCGGTAATATTTACCAAATTTTTAGCTACGTACCATTTACCTATTCTGAAATACCGAATCGGTAAAATTCTGTATTTTAGAATCGGTAAATAGTATTTACCTACATATGGCCCTAAGTAACATACTGTAAACAATCGAGAAATGCATTGGGACGGGTGTTGCCTGCCAACACTTCAGTGCACCACAGTGCTGCACAGCCACTAAGCATCTACTATGAGACTACCCCTGGAGGGAGAGAAGTCTCCAGAGGAACCTCGCAAACAGTCCCTGAAACCTAGTGTCTCTCGCACCTGAAGGGCCCAGCGGCTTTGCACCCCATCTCTGGCTTAACCAGAATAGAAACTAAAGTGTAGTAGAACATTATACAAATTAGCAATGGAAGCAGTAATTATCACGGTAGTGAAGTCCACACCCATGCTCCCACATCTAAACCCCCTGGGCTACAGCAAAAAATCTACATATGAGGGTAGGTCCCCATTGGGACCTAGTGGCGTGGTCCTCTCTTCAGTCATTGTCATCAAGACCTCCACTCAAACCATCTGTTGGACTTGGCCCTTCTGGCAGGTTCACCCCTAAACTTTTTGCTTTTGATATGTGACTTGGTGCTAGTGATTTTTCGCTTTCTGCGCACTTTACCACTGTGTCACAGGGTAAAGTGTGTGCGTGTAGTGAGGTTGGCCTGCCCTCCCATAGGAATTCATGGGGAATGTATGTGTCCCTGGTAGTTCCTGATGTGTGGGGAGTGCAGGTGCGAGTTTGGTATGTGCGGACTCGTGTGATTAAGTGCTGCGCGATGATGTGTGCGGCGTTATTGTGTCTAGTGTGGAAGTGCCACTTCTAGAAGTTAGAAGGGTAAAGGTGCCTTCAAGGGAATTCGTTTATAAAACTCGAATTAATTTCAAATTCAAATTGGAGGGATGAATTAATAATCCCTATGTGAATTTAATCCCACTCTGTAAATGAATAAAATTAAAAAAACATCACAAAACCATGAATATTTACACAAACGGTAAACACTAACACAAACAAGGTGTATAGAAAAAGGAATTTATCGGAAAATAATTCATTCAATATATACAGTGAAAACAGTAGGTCTGCAGGTCTATAAATAATATATAAATGTACAACTCAACAGAACCTAGAAACACCTATCCAAAAAGCACAATAAATAATACAGAAGGATGAGGTGGAGGTCGACGTTTCGGTCTCTTTAAAGGGTGCTTAGTGAGACCATCTTCAGGACTGGAGTCCATTAAAAACTGTATATTGACACAGTGTAATCTGCAACAGAAATGTTTTTCAGTTACACACAATTCTTATTCAAGTTATTTTATCCATAACACCTTGGTGAACAAACAACAATATTATACTACTGACAGTACACAAAACATATCAAAAACAGAATACATTATTTACAAAAGACATAGTAATTACAAATCTAATCATCAGCAGGTTAAATCCACAAAACCAGTGATGGTTCTATTATGCGGATTTTTTTTTTTTTTTAAAAGTCTACGACATCTCTATCATATCAACACTTGCTCCAACCCAGACATCACTTCTTGCATATAGTGAATACATTGATGACAGTTGCTGTTAGGGGTTAAGTCTTTGTTTTTTCATAAGAAGACTATACCATACGATCTTAGCATATTGGCGATAAAATAACAGTTTGTATGCGAGTAGACTCGAACCTACTTTTAGAGCTTAGTAGACGTTTCAAAAGGCCACAACAACAAAACTGACCAACAAGTTTACCTTATTTGAAATCCAGAGTTTATTCAGTTAGGCGTAAGTCCAATTGAAAGGAATCTCTTAATCCTAGATATAAATATATCAATTGTTTAGAGCATATCCACCTCATGAGTGGAGAATGTAAATCAGTTTGCTCTAGTGATAGGAACTTACATAAGTGGGGTTTCGCAACCAAAGCACATGAGGGGTCGTACACGTTTAGCAATCGTGGTCTGACATCAAGAAAGGACATTCAGGTGGACGCATATGTTTAAGCGTAATCCAGACCGGGGAGCGTGCCGAATCTACAAAAATGTGATATTTAGTATCAACTGATTGGATTCATTATTTAGCTTAAGTTACTGTGTGATGATGAATATTGAATGATTTACCTTAAAATGCAACTCAAATGTGCAGAAAAAGTGCAGGCGTGCAGAAATGCAAGCAAGTCTCCGTTATGTGGACATTCAATTTTACTCATTCTAGTTTAGAAAAGAATACATTATTACTTATCAAAAAAAGTCTATTTAAAGGAACTTGGCGATAGTCTAAAGTTGCATCTGTGTGCTTACCAGATAGCAGTCTTAGTCCAACTTCTATGAAGTAGAGGTACTAAAAAAATAGATAGAAAATATATTAAGGAAACCCTTCCTAAACGAGTTACTAAACAACGGAAAGGGAACCCACACTGCCACTGTCAGCTTACCGTAATTACTCTCTCAAAGATCGGCAAAGGAGTCCTGTTCAAGTCACGAAAACAAGACAGTCTCCCGTGAGTCCTGATTTTATAGACGCATCGTTTGGAGATCGAAATGGGACTTTGTTTACGGGCGCCATGTTTGAATGGGTTCAATCGACAAAAGGCTTGTATAGCAAAAACAATTTGGGAATTAAACACATTTAATGTTATTATTTGTTGCTAAGGACCCCGTTTTAAAACAATGGTAAGAGTCACAACAAATCCTAACTAGAATTTTTTTTTTTTATTTTTACCCGATTAACGTTGTTGTTGGCGATCTAAAACGTCTAAAACTTCTAGAAGTTGGCATGTCTGTGTAATTTAGGTGAAATGACTGTCTGGCTTGTGATTGGCTGGAGCTGGCTGGTGTGCCAGGCTCCAGGAGTCAGGAAGGGTCTGCCCCAGTGGTGAATGGGAGATCTGCATGTTGATGGCCGGGAAGGAGTGCACCTGGGACCTGAATAGGGCTGCGCTTTCCCCAAACAATGCTGGCTCCGCCCCCTGTGGTGCGTCTAATGACCCTAGCCTGGCCAGTGAATGAAAAGAGGGGCTGAGCACATCAGAGTGCTCCAAAACCAGCAGCGACTAGTTTTCCCCCCACCCTCCACCCTGAGACAAAGAGATTGTGTATATAAAAAGGGGCTGTGACCCCTTGAAGGTGGTTCTCTCTTGCTGATCCTGTCTTGAGGGGGGGGCTGCTGCTGCTGGGTGCCAGGAGGACCCCCACTGGGACTGCCTCCCTGCCTGGATGGCCCTGTGAGCTGGCCCCTGGGCCCAGCCTTTGGCCCCCCCACCTCCTAAGGACCTTGCTGGACTTGGGGCTCTATATCCTGTGGCAGCGCCTGATTTTCCGCCCAGGAGAGCACTAGGAATCTAGCCTGCAGCCCCGAGCTGCAGTTCCCCGTCTCGAGGGATTCCCCGGCGTGGGGATCCCCCTTGCTGCTAATTTGCGGCGCGGGTGCCCACCCCGCATTGCTGGCCGCTTATTGTGCCCATCTTTTTTATTAATTAATTAATAACGGGTGCCACCCCGTTTTATTATTTAATTACCAAGGGAGCCTACCCCTCAAAATCACCGCCGCCGGCCTGGGGATCCTCTGTGAGGCGCTGTTCCCGCCTCCACACTACAGGCCCGCGCTGCCATTGGCTGCCGCAGCCGCAACCCGGAAGTGCTGCCCCCAAAAACTGGAAGCCGATGGGAGCCCACCCTGCGCTCCGGTGTAGGAGAAGATTGCCCGCCGCCTAACCGCTGAAAGAGAAGCTGCCGCCCCAGCCGTCGCAGCCTCCGTCCCCGCTGCCAGATGTCAGCAGGAGGAGCCGGAGAAGCTGGTGAGTGACGGGCCGGGCGGGGAGCTCTGAAGGGGGCATTGGTTTCTGTCCCGAGCCCATGAGAGGCTCCAACGTGTGGGGGCTATTTGTTTTAGAGCCTAAAAGGCTCAGGGGCATTTTTTAGTTAAAGCCCACACGAGGCTCCTACGTCCCGGGAGCAGTTGTTGCAGAGCCCACGAGAGGACTCCAGGGGCCATTGCATTTGTTCTCAGAGTCCACGAGGGACTCCAGCATTTGGGGACATTTGTCTACAGAGCTCCATGGCTCCGAGCTCCCAGAAGGAGGACTCCAACATTTAGGGGGCATTCCTGAGGGTAGAGCAGCCCCGGTTGGCAGCGGGCTGCTCCCCCAGTGGGCACATCTTTATTCAGCGCCCACAAGAGGCTCTTGGGCATTTTCTTGGATCCAAGTCCCCAAAGGGGGGACTCTCACGTAGGGGGCATTATTGTTTAGAGCCAACGAGGCTCCCCACCTCCCACATGGTTTTGGGGCCCCCCTTGTCTCTGTGGGAGCCCCAGAGGAGAGCCAGGAGGCACGCTGGTGCCAGCATCCGTTCTACAGCTACCCAGCACTTAGTGGGCAGCTGCTCCGTTTAGGTCAGTTCCTTTGCGCAATCTTCTCTGGCTGCCTGCGCAGCCTGCCCTAACATTCTGGACAAAGGGCGTTTCAGCCCCTGAGAGGCCTGTTGGCCTGGAGACAGTTCTGTTGTTGTGCCCTGGGGGGGGGGGGGGGGGGGGGTACATGTTTCTGGCCCTATGTGATTTTTGTGCAATTGTGATTTACCTGCCTAATGTGATTTCTGCATCATGTGTAATGTTTTATACCTCTGAATGTATGTGATGCTTAGGAGGGTGTTTTTCTAGTATAGGTTATACTAGTGAGTTCATGATTCCCTGCGTGAGATTCTCCTAAGGTGGTTAGGGTTGCGTAGGTGGTACTTACCTTTTACCAGTGGTTACTGGTTGTGTGCTACATTTGTTATTTGGTGCTACAGTTATGATATGTTCTATGTTCTAAGTGTTATTCCTACAAAGTGCTAATCCTACTAAGTGCTAATTCTAAAAGTGCTTATTCCTGACAGTGGTCCACATGGCCCTGTCCCATGTACATACTCCCCTGTAAATTCCACCAGTGCCTGTTGGCACATTGAAAAGTGTCTGTTTATTATCTAATGTGTTTGGTATAATACAAAGGCTATTTTTATATATAACCTTGTGTGGAGTTTCCTTTGTGGTGGGCCTTGGGTGTTGTTGCTGGGTGCGTGCGCAAATACTTAACCTACGTTGCCTCCGGGATAAGCCTTACTGCTCGTGTCACGTTACCTAGAGGGTGAGCAGGGGTTATCTTTGGCGTGTAACTCCCTTGACCTGACTAGAGTGGTGGTTTCTGCCTGGCTTTGGCGCAAGCCTTAGCCAACCGGGAATCCCATTTCTAACTCCATCCACTTGGTCGTCCTCCGTCTGGCCTTTCTTTCGTTTGCCAAGCTTGTCCCAGTTTCTGAGGGCTTTTTGGAGGGACTGAGGATCAGAGAAAATATTTTCCTTCCCGTTTAAGATCACTCTCAGCCGCGCCGGGTACAGCATTGCATATTCCACACTCTGCTCCCTCAGTTTGTGCTTCAGTGGCGCAAATCGCTTCCTGGCCTCCTGGACCCTGAGAGGGAAGTCTGGGAATAATTAGAGAGAGGAACCTTCATATTTTAGATTGCCCAATTTTCTCGCCTTCCTGAGTGCTGCATGCCTCTCTCTATAGTTCAACAGTATCACTCTGATAGGCCTTGGAGGGGCGCCCGGGGGGGGGCTTAGGCGATCCATGACAAACATGGGGGAAAAGGTGGCAGAACCGAGCAGAGCAGTGAGCACATTTTCTGTCAAGGGCTCCATGTTACCCGTTGCGGTGGACTCAGGAAGGCCTATAATGCGCAGGTTGCTGTGCCTCGAGGATGTATGATGATACAACGCGTACCATCACAATGCTGTATGTTACATCGCGGTCTTGACAACGCAAGTCGTTACATTGACTTGCGCTGGAGGGCGCTGCACTTAGGAATAGTGTGAATTACTATTTCAACTCCAGTCTACTTACAGTTTCACAACGTATCCTTTTAAATTTCTGGGCAGTAATTAGTTACCTCCAAACCTGTCCTTACTTCAAGGACAGCTAGATTTAAGGAACTATACTTCCATAAATTCTGATCAGCTGTGCACCTCTGTAGTTGCATCACAGACTCTGCTCTTGACAGGGATGTCACTCATTCTTTACAGATTTGATAGAGGATTGCATGATCAAGTGGATACAGGTACGTCTTACCAAGTCACTGGTAATACAGCAAGGACATATATACATTAGGATAAAACTAGAATACCAGAAATATTTTTCCAAATGCCTTCATAAGTGGAGGCCTACGTCTGTAGCTGCCCTCCATTTTTCCTTAAAGGGCAGATGTAATTCAATGACTGTACTAACAAACTAGATGTTTCATCAGCGTTATGTCAAGTAAGCATATTTCGGGTACAATTTCTGGTGCCCCTAATACTCTCTTGGCAGCTGCCAGTGGTCAAGATCCTAGTACCATAGCGGCTCTATGTTGACAAATGTGTTCCTTAAAAGGCCTCTAGCTGTTTACAATTTAGCGCCTGATTTAGAGTTCAGCAGATGGAATACTCCGTCACAAACGTCACATATATTCCATCTGCCGTATTAAAAGTGGCATAGGATACAATACACTTGTAATATGGTAGACAGGATATATGTCCCGATTCTGATGGATTAACCCATCTGCCAAACTTGTCTTGTCTAACATATTTCCACATATGGTAAAGTGTCATGTAGTGATCAATTCCTATTCATTGCTCTCTTTTGAAAATGTTTTTTGTTGTTTTCTAATTGTTGTCCTGTTCTTCTCAACCAATTGAATTGATGTCGTGAGTTTTACAAATCAAACCGTATTGACCCAAAAATGGTAAAATATGAAAAATACTACTGAATATAAGTAGTAATTACAAAAATTGACTCTGCACTGTTCTCATGATGACTAATGTCAAAAATCCATCCAAGTTGTGTAAATGTCTGTTTTAAAGGCAGCTATGCCTTGGAATTATCAATTACACATTTCAAATCTCCATTGACTTGGGTTGAATGGTTGGGAGATGTTAGGTTTACTTCCTAATAACTTCATTAACATTTCAGGACATATTATTACCTGCTTATTTGAAGATGTACTGTTTAAAATTACAAATAGTTAGGGTAATATCTTCAATACCATTGAAAGCTATAATCATAATAATCTATACCTTTTTTCTTCTAGGGATCTACATTGCTTGTCTCAAAAGATTTGGATTTATAAGCCACACTTTTACTAATATAGATGTTCTCAATATATCAATAGGTCCAACTGCCAGAGCATGTGACCAGGAATCTGCCACTGAAGAGACCTTCACTCCAGTCCATGATCAAGCCTTCAGTGAAGAAAACACTCCTGGTAATCCAGATGATGATGAAGATCCTGGCCCATCTGGTCAGTCTGAGAAGAGTGCTCCAGTGAGTCTCACTGGGCACACAGAGACACCTCCCACCCCTGCTGTAACACCTCATTGAACGGAAGCCTCCACTTCCTGTGTTCCTACCACTGCAACACCGATTTTGTAGCCCCCCAGTTCTGGCTACTGTTGAGACCACAGCAAACACAAGGAGGTTATCCCACCAGCTCATCTCAGCCAGGATCCAGTGGGATAGGGGCACATTGGACCAAAGGCACATGATAGTGGGAGTAGGGGTCATGGGAGAAATTCTGTGTGCCAGCATAGTCAGGCCACTGGGGTCACTCTCACCCAGACCACCATTGACCAAGTCTTGGGAGCCTATCATCGGTCCCAAGACACAATTTTTCAGGTAGTCATCCAGCTCCAGGAAATGAAGCAGGGAGCTCAATTATCAGATGGAGGCTCACAATTCCAATATGGGGTCCCTGACAGGGGTGCTGCAGGACATGTACACACATATGTGCAAGGCTTTCCCAGCACCATCTGTCCATCCTTGTGGTCCTACAACATCTGGTCCATCTAAATCTGCCACAGCCAGAGGAATGGAGGCCCTACCACATGGAAAACCAACTGAAGCCACCCCAGACCCTACAACTGTGGATTCCCCGCCCTCACACGAGGGGACACCCACCCAGATTATCAGGAGGTGAGGCCCCTACCACCGCTAGCAGGAAGCCAGACCTTAATTTCCTCCAGTGTGTGACCATTATTCACTCTGTGGACTATTTATGGAGACATCTACCTTGCTGATGCCAGTCGTATATTGGACATTACACTTCAAACAATTGGCTCTTCAAATATGGTTTCATTCACCATGACTGATTTCTTCACTTTTTGGTTTGCTTTTTAATTTTCACCTGTTAAATTTCTTCACGTTTAGTTCAATAAATTCACAACGCAAACCCCAGAGACTAGTGTTGTATATCTAAAACTTATCAATGCATTTGTTTCCTTCCATCATAACTTTACAATGACAAAAATCAAATGATTTTGTAAACATAGATAATTTGCATGGAGGTAATGTTTTTCGAAAGTTCCCAACTATGGCCCAAAAAAAAAATACCAATAAATTGTCTACTATTATGTTTATTCCATTTGACCAATAATTGTCTTTCAACATTCTCACTAACAGAACAATTCATTCATGAAGCTATAACTTTTCACATTTCCAGTTCCAGACCTTGCAAACAAGTAGTAGGGGATATATAAAAAACAATCAGCTTGAATGGTCAAATTATCATTGACTCATGTCATCAGGTAGAGTCAGATCTTCTGGCTCACATAAAGAATCCCATATCAATAACACCAAAAGACAAAAACATACATGGCAGTACAACATTTTGTAGACACAGGATAATTCCAATCCACGGTTTCAGTATATTTGATGATTTACACTAAAGTTATGTAGTTCTACCAAATACATATGGTTTTACTACATATTTCAATCAAACATATTCTTGTTCTCCTTTATGAAGGTGTAAATAATACATTTAAAATGTATTATTTAAACATATGTTTTCCCTCCAAAAATAGCGTTAACAGAGGTGTAAACAACACAGCGCAAATATTGCTTTTCAGCACAGTAACACAATATGTATAAATGTTTATTTTTTTTAAATGAGTGTCCATCGAAGTTTCAATATGTAAACAAACTAGCCCCCACTTTGAGTGGTGGTTAGGCCCTTAACAGTCACAAACACACTATTTTGAACTTCTAAAATGGTGGGTGCCTGACCTTGCCGATAGGCCATTTGAAATCAGATGGGCGCAGCGGAAGTTGATCACGTATTGGGAAGTAAACTCCACAATGGACCCAACCATAGGCTAGCATTGGTGAAAGTAATGTACAAAAGCCAATGGCTTTTTCCGTCTCCACTAACAATCATGTATGTTGCGGACATGTATGCGGTGGTTGGAAAAGGTGATCAACTTGCCTCTAAACACTGCTGCTAGCAAGGCCTCCTCCACTTTTGCTGCTTTTGGTCACCTCTGGGAGCAAGCATGCCAGGTTGAGCAGGTGAGAGGGCCTCTGCCTTCATACCAGAGGAGCTTGAATTGCTAGCAGAGGAGCTCCTTTGCCTGTATGGCCAGTTCTGAAGCTCACCAGAGGAACAGGAACATGTTTGAAATGCATTTGTAATTCGGTCTAACTGTTTTTTCCCATTCACACAGGCTACAATGTCCCTTCGAATTTCTGAGTGAAGTGTAGTGATTGATGCTAAGTGTCATATATTTTGGTCCTTCCATAAGACAATGATGTTTGAAATTTGTATACAAAAGCAACAGTTGATGGACAGAATGCAGAACAATGCAGAACCGACGTGAGTCCCGTGCTCTCCTTGCCACTGGAATCAAGCTATCCTGGCTGAGGAGGGCTGAAAGCCCGAAACCGGTACTAGGATGCTTGTTTCCAGTCCAGGGAGGACCTGGCTTGGCAGTTCGGGCTGGACTGTTCCCATGGGGCACAGGGTCAAGACTGATTTGCATATGGCTGGGTTTTAAACTGGAATGGCATGGTGAGAAAAAAAAAACGATGGATTTAGGCCCAGATCTCTGTACTGGGGTGAATGTATGACATTGTTCTGCATTCTGTCCATCAACTCTTGTTTTTGCATTTGTCACCCAAGTGGGACAGGTATGCTCAGACGGGAGTCCCGTGCTCTCCATGCCACTGGAATCAAGCTATCCTGGCTGATGAGGGCTGAAAGCCCGAAACCGGTCCTAGGATGCTTGTTTCCAGTCCAGGGAGGACTTTTTTTTTTTGTTGAAACTTTATTTATAGTTTTATCAACATAAGACACAGTGCAGGTAAGGCGTAACACAGATCATTAGAATAGTGAAGGAAAAATGGATTGCAGTACATGTTTTTGGGACCATTAGGGTAGAATCACAGCATCTATTATAACTCGGCATTCACAGTATTAGACATGGTTATTTCCGTAACAGCAATTAATACTATTCATCAAAGCTATCGATCAAACATTACCATCAATATGTACATTATAAATGACGTATTAAAAGTATATCATATCTCAAGCCTATATTCCTCTCCCATACATCCGTGTATCATCTATGATCGGCTACGCCAGCCATAAGTCAGTGGTATTCGCAACACAGTATGTCCGACCCAGTATAACCTAACATGAATTTAAGAGGGAGATCCACCCTCAACCCGTGCATTGATCTCAGTGTCACTAGATGCCTCCGTGATGCTTAACAAATATGTCTGAAGGGGTCCCCAGATATCCCTAGGCCTGCAGTTCATTGGTAGTGTATCAGCATAGACAGCCTGTTGTTCCTTACAGTATGTGAGATCTGCTAACCACTCCTTAAATTTCGGTGCTCGGCCTCGGCCCCAGCGACAGGCTACCCTGCGTTTGGCAAGTAACAGTGCTACATCAAACATTTTCCGATGTTGTTTAGGAATCTGCCTGGTATACCCCAATAACATAATCAGCGGGTCTCTGTCATAGGGGTGTCCTGTCATGGCCTGAAGAGCCTCATGCACTTCCGTCCAGTAGGTCCATACACCCGGGCATTCCCATGCCAAATGCATGAAACCTGCTCCTTCCGCCTTGCATCGCAGGCATCTATCATCGGCTGCCAAGCGGTATCGGAGCTTCAGTGCCGGTGTATAGTAGAGCCGTTGTAAGAACTTATAATGTATCACTTTTAGCCGACAGCTCGCCGATATGTGAGCGGACATGGCACAGCAGTAGTACCATTGATCATCTGTAATATCTGTGCCAATATCCACCTCCCACTTCATGCGAGCCGGGCTATCCGTCTCTGGGCCATGTGTTCTTATGTCCCTGTAAATCCTTGACACCAAACGCCGGTCAGCCCCCGAGCGTAGCATTCTATCCAATGGGGCAGTTGGCACTGGCTCAGTCAGATAGTCCGGCAGTACTGTCCTCAGACCCTGGGATAGGCGTATATAGTAAAACACTTCAAGTGGGGTAGGCTGTGCATCCTGGAACAATTGTTCCTTATCGCGAAGCCTCCCATCCCGAAACAGATCCCCCCACCTCGATATCCCGAGTTTCCCCGCACATCACCTGGAACCCCCTTTCCTGCAGTAGAGGCAGAAGCGATGACAAGTAAGAGGCATCAGCTGAGAATATAGCAAAGTCACTTGTAATTTGTTCGCTACTTGTCGCCAGGCATCTATTGTGCAAGCCACAGTGGTGGGCTTAGTGTCTATCGCTGTGACCGGTCCATATATTAGGCCGGATAATGGAAGCGGATGCGCAACCCAATCCTCCGCCACCAGATGAGGCATGTACGGCGTTGGGGCCATCCAGTGGTACGCATAATGTGCCTGCGCGCTTATGTAGTAAGTCTCGAAATCGGGGACGTCAAATCCACCCTTATCATACGGGAGTATCACCGTAGCCCACTTGAGGCGTGGCTGTTTACCTCCCCAGAATAGCCGCAACAGCTCCAACCGTAGCGTTGCGAAGAAGAAAGCGCCGGGATAGTAGAGCATGTTCAGAAATAGGTAGAGGAAGTGAGGCAATATTACCATTTTTATGAGTGAGGCTCTACCCGCCAAGGACAGTGGCAGGGAGATCCAGCGTGTAACATTGTCTGTCAGTTTAGTGATCGCAGTCCCATAATTCAACCTTAGTGCCTCATCTTTATCAGTTGACACCTGTATTCCCAAGTATCTAAGGTCCGAGCTACACGACTGTAGCGGGTAGTCTAGTTGAAACTCTTTAACGGCCGCCGTAAGGGGAAACAATTGCGATTTACTCAAGTTTATCTGAATGCCTGACATTCCACCAAACACCAAGAATTCTCTCAACAGGGGGTTAAGATGTGTTTGGGGATCTTTAACATATAGTGTCAAGTCGTCTGCATATAGCGATATTCCCAACTGTCGCTGGAAACAATTGAAATCGCTCGCCTTATGTAGTTGCCGTATGCGGCAGGCCAATGGCTCAATCACCATAGCGAACATTAAGGGGGAAAAGGGGCATCCCTGCGGGGTGCCCCTCGTGATTGGGAGATGCGTGGATAGCCGGCCATTAATCAGAACTCTGGCGGTAGGTTGCGTGTATAGCAATTGGATCCATGAGATAAATAGTTTAGGAAAGCCCATTCTATGTAGGATGGTGAATAAGAAATGCCATTCAACCAAATCGAATGCCTTCGTGGCATCCAGAAACACAGCAGCCACCGGTAATTCCGGCGCAATAGTTTGGATCAGTGAAAACATGGTTGGCAGATTGTGGCTTGTGGAACGGCCAGGGACGAACCCCGCTTGGTCCGGGAGCACTATTGTAGTCATGAGCAAGGAGAGACGTTTGGCCAACACCTTGGCCAATATTTTAGCGTCACAATTCATAAGGGACAACGGGCGATACGAATCACAGTTCCCAGGCTCTTTCCCTGGTTTCAAGAGGGAGGTAATAACCACCTCGCGCATCGAGCCCGGTAAAATTCCGATCTCCAAGGATTCTTCATACACTTCCTTAAGAACAGGTGCCATTATATCAATGTATTGTTTGTAGAATTCTGCAGGCAGCTCATCACTGTCTGGTGCCTTGCCATTTTGTAACGACATAATCGCCTCTCTAATCTCTTTTATCTCCAGGGGGGCTGCTAAGAATTGCATGTGAACATCACTAAGCCAGCACAGTGCTATGTCATCCAAGTACTTATTAGATCCCTCAACTGTGTGCCCTTGAGTCGTGTACAGTGTACTGTAGTGAGCTTGAAACGCCTGTAGTATACCCTCTGAGTCCCGGCATTGTACACCCTCCAATGTAGTGATCTCTTGCACTGTGTTACCAAATTTAGGATCTTTAATCAGTTCCGCCAGAGCCCTGTCCTGGTCGTTCACCCCCACAATACCTACGGGCCACCCAATGCTTCCCCCTGAACTTCACCTCTTTGTGTGCTTCTTCTTCAAATTCAGACAGCTTTTGTCTGAAGGCCTTATGTAGTCTCATTTCGCCATTACCCGCCATACGTTCTTCCAGCACTTTCAGTTCCTTCTCCAATTTGCAGATAGTACCCCTAATATCTCGAAGTATCCCATAGCTTTTAGATATACAGAACCCCCTTACGGTGACAATAAATGCCTCCCATATTGTCTCTACACTGTCCACTGATCCTTTATTGCGAGGGAAAAAAGTTGTAATTTCCTCTCCCAGTTCTGCACTAAAGGCAGCATCCAGCAGTGCTGCGGGTTGCAATCTCCACTTGGGTCCAACTCCATCAAACCCCGGAGGTTTCAGTTGTACTAAGACCGGGCAATGATCCGAGTAAGTCCAAGCTAAGTGTAGGGCCTTACCCATATCAACAGTCAGTCCTCTAGAGAGGAAGCAATAATCCAGCCGGGCCCAAGTGTTGGCATGAGAAGTGAAGTGTGTGCCCTCGCTCTTCCCTGGGTGAAGGAAACGCCAGCTGTCAATCAAGCCCCCCTCTTCTACAATACCACATACAACATCTTTGGACTTCGTATTATACTGTACAGTTCCATCCGCTCTGTCCAAGGCAGGTATCAATGCCAAATTAAAATCACCCCCCCCAAAGTACATGAGTAGAGCCAATATCAACAATTCTGCCCCACAATATTGTAAAAAACTCAGGTGTATCCACATTGGGGCCATAGCAATTTACTATATTGATCATATCAGTACCAAGTCTGCCCCACAGTATAGCATATCTTCCCCCTGTATCACTGAACTCTCCAAATCGTGTAAAGTGAGTGGATTTCTTGACAAAAATAACAGTGCCCCTGGAATAGGAAGAATATGAAGAGAACACCCTGAACGCTGCCCATGGAACCGCAAATGGATGAGTTGAACGGGGTGGAAGGTGAGTTTCTTGTAGCAATGCTATGTTCAACCTATGGCGGTCTAAATAAGCTAGGACATTTCTACATTTTCTGGCATCATTAAGTCCCCGAACATTCCAGGAGAGAACTGTCATATAAGGTATTCTGTCAGTGTCAGCCATTACCGAGTGATGTCACAATTCTCATGTCTGTGAAGGTTATGTCCTGTGCCACCCCCATATGATCCTCCGCATACTTGCAACCATGAGTCTGTGCCGTGCCTTGTTCTGCATAGAAAACAAACTCACCCGCCCCACCCCCAGTACCTGATCTACCCCAACAATGTCAGGTGCTTCTTCACAGAAGAGGTGTGGCGCCGCGGCCAGGGCGACTGACTCCGGAAGCTGGGGGATCACGGTTCAATCCCTGGCACCGGCGGCAGATTAGCCCAGCACCATGTGACTCTGGGCAATAGCTTGCTTAATCTTCCCGACGCCCCCCCAGCGCCTAGAGACCCTAACGGGTGATTGTGCGCTTTACAAATGTGGATTATTATTATTATTATTATTATTATTATTATTATTATTATTATTATTCACCATCCTTTCCAACTCTAGCCAGATAGGCTTGCATTGACCATTCCACATTTGGTCCATGTGGATGATAATCCGCCCCTCCCACCCCCACCCACTGGAGCATCCCCAACTTGCCAGAAAATTCGCCCCGCCCTCCACCCTCCGACCCTGCAATAACTTTGAACATTTCCCAAAAAATAATGTTCACATGTGGGGTACACCCTCTAGGGGAAACACATCGAGAGCGCACAACCACTACCCCCGCCTCCAGCCGTGATTTCTGTACCGCCCTCGGGTTCGGCTGGGGAGAGGCAGTGGCCCCTGGAATACATTACCACTGGCTCCAGTCCGTCAAGTCCACCTCTCATGATGCAGCACATGTGTAGTACCAGTCACAAATCGCTTCCAGTGCAATGAGGAGCAGAGTAAGCAATAGTCCGGTAGTGTTCAGTGTTCACAGTGTCACCACACAGCTGTTCAGGCCTCTTCTTCAGCATCAGATTGAACACCCCTGTGCACAGCTGCGCCACCCGTAGCTCCTCTTTGAGCTTTTCTGACAGTTTTTAGATATTCCTCCGCTTTTTTGGGGATTTGTAAAAAAATACTGCTTCACCTGGTGTGTAACGCGCAGCTTCGCCGGATATAACAGCGCATAATCTATCTGCGCAGCACGCAGCTTTTTCTTGATGTCAAGGAATTTGCGCCTCTGTTCCTGCACAAGCGGGGTAAAGTCTGGATAGATGGAGAAATGTGTGCCATTATACGTCAGTTGTTGTGTAGTACGGGCTGCTCTCAAGGCAACGTCACGGTCGTGGTAATTCAGCAACCGTGCAATTATGGGCCTTGGCGGAGTACCTGGTTTTGGGATTGGTCCCAATGTTCTATGTGCTCTTTCTACAATGAATTGTGCCGAGATCGCGTCCTCTCCCACAGATGTTTTCAGTAGTTTTTCCACATATAGCTCCATCCTACCAGTGTCTGTGGACTCCGGAATGCCCGTGACACATCTACTGCGGGCCTCCAAATCCTCATTCTTGGCCGCTATTACTCGAAGTATATTGTCCATCCGGGCCAATTGGGTCGTGTGCGTGGCCGAGGTGTCTTCAGCATCCGATATGCGCTGTTCGGCAACTGTTAAGTGCTCTTCATGCTGGTCCACCTTGTGGACTAGGGCATCCATTCTCGAGGATATCTTGTCTACCTTGTCCACCACCGTGGCAAACCCCTGACGCATCTCCTGCAGGACTCGTTGGATGTCCGATCCGCCTGAGGACGAATCGGTGCCCTGTTCCGCCATTCCTGTGCCACTCACAGGTGGGTCTGCCTGCGGCACTTTCGACCCCTTTTTTGGAGCTTCGAATGTTAGTTTAGGTTGGCGATTGTCTTGTCTAACCATGATGTCTCTGGCCGGCCGGTTCCTCAGTGTGCGGTCGAGTCGTGTACAGTGGAGATATCACTGATTGACCGGAGAACCCGTCCCGTGGGACCGTATCTCTGCCAAGTATCAACAGCACCGGCCCGCGCTATCGCCGATATTCCTTCCTTGGGACGCGTGTAATTTGCACCACGATGTTGGCGCCTTTTCCTAGCGCGTTTTCGCTGCTTCAGCTCCTCAGAACCACTTCACAGTCTAGTGGAGAGTACAACCCCAGCCCCGCCAGAGGCAATTCCTTGGCGAAAGTTAGAACGCCACTCCCAGCGCCCAGACCAACCTTTTCGCATGTCCACCTGTCCGCCAATATTCATGAGGACTGCTCTGCACTCGAAGCTGCTGCCAGTAGTCCTTACTTGGGACGC
The DNA here is from genome assembly GCF_964261635.1 of Lissotriton helveticus. NCBI lineage: Eukaryota > Metazoa > Chordata > Amphibia > Caudata > Salamandridae > Lissotriton > Lissotriton helveticus. The sequence continues at coordinate 763,468,117 of NC_136067.1, read as the reverse complement.
GTGTATAGTGCGATGATGGCGCCTTTTTCAAATGCATAGACGCTGCTATGGCGCCTCGCACAGCCTCCCAGCCCCGCGATTATATCAGCACCGATCGCGCCACAGGTTCCCAACGGATGACAGCGGGGCGTACCTTTCAATATTTAGCAATAATCGCACAGAAGGCCAATGTGTTATTGCAGACCAGTCGTTTGTTCGTCTCTCCGACTAGGTTCCCAATTCCACTCGGCGCCCAAGGGCAATGGCGGCAAGGACGCTACGCTGCACACGCAGTGCCGTCCGTGAGGTCTGTAGAGGCGATCGTCGCTCAGCCCCAACTCCCCAGAGGAGCCCTCGTCGTGCAACGCTGCCTCCAGGTAAGTCAAGCTTCCACCGCCGCCCGATCTGAAGACCAGAATTTTTTAGGCGCGGAGGCCACCGGCATTGTCAGGCCCACCGCCGCGGGTCAATCCTCAGACTTTCCTAGCTGCCGGGTCCGCCTCTCGCAGTGCTGGGTCTCCTGCGCCGCCCACGAGGATAGTTTCCGACGTCAATTTCTCGAGAACCGCTGGTAGAATCTGCTCCAAAGTCAGACCGAGTCTGCTTAAGCACATACGCTGCCTCCAGAGTTGCTTTTTAGAGCTACTATCTGCCAGTTGGTAAGGATAAATGCAGGATATTCGTTCCAGGGTGCAGGAGCATAACCGTTAGGCGGCCATTCTGTGTGCCGCCCTCTATCGCCCCCCCCCCCCAGTCCAGGGAGGACTTGGCTTGGCAGTTCGGGTTGGACTGTTCTCATGGGGCACAGGGTCAAGACTGATTTGTATATGGCTGGGTTCAAACTGGAATGGCATGGTGAGCAAAAAAACGATGGATTTAGGTCCAGATCTCTGTACTGGGGTGAATGTATGACATTGTTCTGCATTCTGTCCATCAACTGTTGTTTTTGCGTTTGGAATTTGTAAGCACTTTACAATGTTAAACAACAACAACATCAATATGTGTTGTGTGTTTAAAGCCCTAGATTCTATATGGTTGTATGTAAATGTATATGTATGTATTTGTTTGATTTACATGTGATTCGTTGAGAATTCATATCATGGAAATTAGAAAACACATTAAATACTTTTTACAACTATACATAAATATGTATCTGTACAAACCAAATGAAATTCATGTTAGCTATGTGTATTGTCCCACAAATCACTCAGCCTACACCAGGGCTCTCCAAAAAGTTGTTTTGGAGCTAGCATTAGCCCACAGACACAGGACACAGCCTTGAAGTCAGTTATTGGATGGGCACATGGTCATTTTCTCATGTAAATGTTAAAGGAAGGTTGTGTTCATGTGACCTAAAGGTAATATGGGAGGTACCCTTCTTTTGGAAAAGGGATGGGTGTGCAAAGACAAAAAAATTAGATTCCCTTTTCTTTTCGTTGTAGTTGGGAAAAAGTTATTTCTTCCAGACCCTCTATTCTTTCAGAAAAAGGTGGACTGAGTGTAGGATGGAGTCTCAACCAGGTTCCCAAATTTACAAAAACAATTTTATACACTACATCGTAGTTGAAAAACCAAAAAACTAATGCAAAGGAATGTGATGTTTGCCTATTTTATTTACCAATAGATTCTTATATCATCATTATTAATACATTACATTAAAAACAATTCTCCATGATTTTTATTAAAAAAACATACAATACATAATACTTTTTTTTTTTTTAAAGACTGTCGACGCGGCGTTTCGGTTTTCTAAAAGATCGTCACCTTCTTCAGGACATCAATTTCAAGTTTTAAAAACATCTGGATAGGTACTGTGTTAAAGCCTCAATGAATTGACTACAGCTATTGATGCGATCTTTCAGTACTTTAGGATAAAATGTAGAATGGTACTCTAATTAATAATTTCCTCTGTTGCATCACTAAGTGTTTTCGTCATATATGGCTTGCTTCTGTTATTATTCAGTTATGGCTAGCTTGGTGCAAAAGTGCGTTTCAAATGTCGCGATCTTGTTTTTATTTCAACCTCCTTGCTTGTGTCGTTTATTCACAATTATTGTTTCCTTAATGTTATCTCAGGATTTTTTGCAGACTGAGACTGAGAGGCCAGCAGGACGGACGCCCACAGGAGACTCTCTTCAATCTCAATTTATGATCCTATAAGCAAAAGAGGAGATACCCCAAATTTATGAAAAAAGGTGGTAGAGAGGAAAAGGCAAGAACCTTCCTCATTAAGAGTACAAGAGAGGGAGGCGACATGGTAGAGACCTGAGGGTCCCTGAGGGACACCTAGCCTACCAGCTACCTCCACTAAGCGCCACAGAGCTGTGTTGTAGAGAGGTGTCAAAAGGGGCGTGGCCTCTGAACACCTCTCTGCAACACAGCTCCTTGATGCATACTGGAGGTACCTGGTGGGCTAGTTCAACCCCAGTGACCCTCAGGATTAAAGGGGTCTTAATCCCCTAATTTACAATGTGGCAGGGGCTGCGTTTGCACACTTGCTATGTCAGGCCTGCACCCTTTCTGCACCACTGTGCAAAAACGCCCCCTGGCATGTTGTAAAATGGGGGATTAATTCCCCTTGTGTCCTGATGGTCCCTGAGGGCCAACTAGCCTACCAGCTACCTCCAGGAAGCGCCACAGAGCTGCGTTGCAGGGAAGTGTAAAAAGGGGCATGCCTCTGAACACCTCTCTGCAACACAGCTCCCTGGCGCATACTGGAGGTCCCTGGTGGGCTAGGTGGCCCGCTGGGACCCTCAGTATTCAAGGGGAATTAATTCCCAAACTTACAACGTGCCAGGGGGCGCGTTTGCTGAGTGATTGCAGGGAGGTGGTGGGGGCCTAACCTCGATGCCGGCTTTATTTATTTATTTATTTTACAAGGGGGGCTGAGTAGCCCCCCTTCTTTTACATTAATTGTGGCCCTGAGGACCCCATCCCCCAGGGCCTGCACTTTTTTCCCTTTAAAAAAAACGCAGCCCCCCTCCTGAGACCAATTTCGGCCCAGGGACCCCATCCCCCAGAGACGGCCTTTCCTTTTTGTTTTAAAAAAAAATGTAGGGGAGGGGGGCGCATGCCGCACTCCCGGGCCACTTCTGGGCCCGGGGACCCCATCCCCCGGGGCATGCTCTTTTTTTTCCCTTTAAAAAAAAACGCAGCTCCCCTCCTGAGGCGAATTTCGGCCCAGGGACCCCAGGACTTGGCCAGTATTTTTTTTTATTTATTTGGAGGGGGCCACGTGGCCCCCCTCCTTAGGCCATTTATGGCCCCAGGGACCACATCCCCCAGAGATGACCTTTCCTTTTTGTTTTAAAAAAAAAATGTAGAGGAGGGGGGCCACGTGCCCCCCTCCCGGGCCACTTCTGGGCCTGGGGACCCCATCCCCCTGGGCAGGCCCGATCCATTGGGGGACATAGGGGGACCCCAATTCCACCACGGTCCCGCCGGCTCCCTACACCCTGCAGGAGCCGGCATTTTCTTTTCCCAGTGTGAAAAAGCAATCTGCTACTGCTTCAAGGAAGCAAAGCAGTTTGCAATGACAAGGCGGAAGCCGCGCGGCTCCTGCCCTGGCATTTGCAAACAGTGTCTTGGGGGCACTGCAGGAGCCGGCCCTGGGGGGTGGTGGTCCCCAGGGCCATGGAGGGCTCCATGCATAGCCCCAGGGAGGTGATGGTCCCTGGGGCTTGGGGGTCCGTAACAGACCTCTGCAATTGAATATTAGTGCCCCGGGGAGGTGGCGGTCCACGGGGTGTGTGGGAGGGCTTGAGCCCCCCCACACAGGTGTATTTTTTTTAAATAAAAGCCCTGGGGGATGACGGTTCCCGGGGCAGCGGGGGCGGTGTGCCCCCGCAAAATAATTTAAAAATGCCCCAGGGGTGGTGGGCCCCGGGGCTTGGAGGCGTTCGAAGCTATCTTTTTAAACTGTCGGTCTTTTTAAAGTCCTTCAGTCCTTCCTGAGAAATACTTTGTTTTCACTCTTTAGGTGACTGATCTGCATTTTAGTTCGAAACTGCTGACACATAGGGTTGCATGTTTTCTATTTAGCACACGAAACTTTTCATACAGTCTGGCAGACACTAATCTATTTTGACACGAGGTTCCTAATTTTTGTCATTGTGAGACTTTTATTCCCGATTTGTTCCAGAAGTATAATATCATTCCGTTCTTGTACACATCAAATCAATTTTGTACCCAGCAAGGTACCACGAATTTGGCATTCCAGGAATGATTAGCCGATAAAGAAGAAATAAACCCTTCAAACCACTGGGTTTCTGCCGCGGGTTAAAAGTTGGCTGTCAGAAACGAAAGTAAGGAAATTGTTCTCAGTCCTAAAACATTTTTTTAAGTTGAATTTCTGTGAAGCAGTTCCATGACCTCAGGCATGAGAATGAAGCATATGGATTTGCTCTCCTCAATAAAGGTGTGACAATGTCAATGGAAGGAAACAAGCTCTACACTCGAGGTTACATTACCGGGTAGGTCAGTGGTGTAAAAAATAATTTATTTAACATTGGTCTTTGTTCAAAACTTAGCAGACAGACAAAAAGAATCCTGTCCCGGAAATAAATAAACGGTCCCTCCAAAATAATGTTTTAGTTTTAGTGCACATCAATTCTTTCAAATAGAAAGCTTGAAAATACATTTTTTGAGGAAGTATTGTATTTTATTTGCGTCACAATATTTCGTTTAAGGCCCTTTTCTGTAGGAAATTCTTAAAACAAAAAACAACATTTTTATTTTTGCAATTTTATTTTTATTATAGTAATTATAGTGCGGTCAGATATTAACCCAAAAGTTATTTGTTGGTTTTGTTTTTTACATAGAGATTTAATTCATTCAAGGTATGGCTACACTGAACCACGTTGAATTCACCAATGGCAGCAGCAAGAAAACAATTGAGTTGAGGCCTGTATGTTCTGTTTGGCGCCTGGATGTATATGAAGTATCCTCAACTTGATGATCCACAAACATTGGCAGAAAACTTGTAGGAGTTGACACCACAAATTTGTAATCCCCATTATGCTTCCACTGCGGAATTACCAGGAACATCTGTAACAATCTCAGGGGCATATTACCAACAACTAGCGATAATTATCGCTAGGTTGGCTTAGCGGGAATATTTCTATCGCCGCCCTTCACCTGTTTTTATCGCTGAGATACCTTGCTATTAGCAAGGTTTATCTCAGGAGCGATAAAAAACTGGCGAAATGCGTGAATATCGCTGTCAATACACCGATATTCAGGCATTACCGTGACAATGCTCTTAGCCATGTTATCCACCTCTCATTGGATAACATGGCTAAGAACTGGTCAGGGCAGGCGTTAGCTTTTGGAGATATTCACGCTTAGCGCGAATATTTCCAAAACTACGCCTGTGTTGATCATAGGCGATAGCGATTGCAGCGTCTGTTTTCAGTCGCTGACATTTTGGCACGCCCACTTTGCATGTCATTAGCGATAATTATCGCTGACATGCAAAGTGGGCCCCTAAATGCCCACTATCGCCTACAAGCTGTCGCTAACTGGTGTGACCGACAGCTTGGTAATAGGGCGATAAAATTATCGCCGCATTAGCGGGAAAAAGTCCCGCTAAAGCGGCGATAATGGCCCTTGGTAATATGCCCCTCAGTTCTCTAAAACTACGGGTATTGTTAAGGGCCATCAAAATGAGGGCCTTATTGTCTAATTGGACATTGTGCAGTGCCACAGTTTTGAAAACAATTGATCCATTAAAGCATGCCCTCTTTAAAGATAAAATGTGATGTATGTGCATTTCGTGTGGGTTGTAGGAAATCTCCCTTTTCGGCATGGTCACCCTTATTTTTCATCTTTTGCTGGACCCTATTGCTGGCTGTAGGACTCTGTGCACTTTCACCATTATATCCAGAAGTACCTTGTCTGTTATACCCCACTGAATTTGGTCGAATTGGAGTATTCTTAACCCCTTGCATACATACGGGCACAGTGGAGCTGTGCTCATGACGAGCTGAGCTCGTCAAAACGGCCGCGGACGGCCCATGCGGGCCTAATTCCCCGCCTGTGCGGGAGTTCTGATGGACTGGGCGGGTCTTGACAAGCCCAGCTGATCACGGAGGTGACGGAGCACCAACACCAGCTCTTCATCAGCTCAAAGTGCCATTGGGGAGGAAAAAGACCATAGTGGGCAAGGTGAACAGTGTTGCCGAAGTCAAAAGGACAGTGACAGACTGTAAGAAGTGCTGGCACAATTGTAAGCGCAAGACAAATGCGAAACTGGCAATCAATCTCAAGCCAGCATTGCAGACTGGAAGTGATAGTCCAGCATCCCAGGGGGAGCTAGATCCCTTGGAGGAGCAGGGGTCCACTGTCATCTGCGAGGAGTTGGTGGTTTGAGTTGTAGAACACGACACTTCTCTCTATGATGAACTATAACAGCAAAGGGTAAGTCCCAACAAGGTGCAATGTGGGGAATTACATAATGTCACATAGTGCAGGCAGCTATATCCCCACGTTCTGCAGTACTGTCTGCAGGACAAAGGGTAAGATGCTAGCTCATCTATGTTGAAACATGACATCAAGGGAAGGCTCATGGGCATTTTGATAATAGATGGCATAGAGCAGACCGCAGTCCTTGTAGCTGTGCTACTCTACAACAAAAGGAAAGGACAGGAATATGCTGTATCTAGAAGATAAGCTGCATTCCAGTCCGTTCTGCCAGTGCTGGCGCACAAACAACAAATGTTCGCTAAAGCAGGGACCCTTGCCCTATGGCGTAAGGGTACCTATCTTGGTGCAAGCCAGCTGAATGTGTACCAGCGTAAAGTAAAGCACAGAGATGTGTTGTATCATCGTCATCACAGCGCAACCCTTCACTTTCCTCATCACACAGCTTGACGCAGCAAGGTGGTTTGTGGTTCTGAGCTGCACCAAATGTCTATAAAATATGACCCTCTGCCTCACCTGTGCCTACGCACATTAATCTATCCAGCAAATCCACAGCATAGAATTGGTATCTCAGAGGAGATACATTACATCTGAGGGGTGGGGGATAAATGAGCCATGGGTAGTACCTACATATAGGGACATTTCAGGAGTCATGTCCATAGATTAAACAACATTGTACCCAGTCTTGGCATGCAGGCTCAAAACACAAAAGTGTCAGCTACAATTGTAGGGACCACATGAACTCCTCTCATCTCCTAAATATGACCGGAGGTTGTGGTTATTGCAAGTGATGTACACCAGAGGACTATGGGACATATGTACAGTGGAATACCACATTGTGTTGATGCAAACAAATCAGCTGCTCTGAGTTGCGTCTTTGCAAAATGCATGGATGGGCTTTATTTACAGGGATCTATGCACCCCTGTCCACACCACTGCCCTGGTGCAAACAGGGCAACCATGTGCCAATGCAGGCCCCCTTGCACCATGGCACAAGGGTGTCAGTGTTGGTACTTGGCTGTTTTTTACAGTATAATTGCAAGGAAAAACACTTGGGGTGTGCCAAATCTTTGTGAATATGGTGCATCCCAGTGTTTTTTGCTATATTTCTTGCACTGCTCTGTTGTACAATTTCTATGTGACTATGACCCTTGGTAGATACATGTCACCATGCACAGCACAAATACCATGTGGGGTGTTGCCTGACACCTTTCACTTTATGACAGCCTGCCATGTCAGTACATTGGATATGGGCATGCATGATGTAGGTGTCGTAGGCACATTAGAGTCAATGTATGATCACGGTGTAATTATTGTGTGGTAGTAAGCTGGCTGCCAGGACCAAACTCACAAAATCCAGAGGAGGCATTTACACAAACAAGTGCATGGTTCTGATTAAAACGATGTGTCATACCCTGCAGATAACCAACTCTGGTCCTGAGAAAATGGGTTAAACGTCGGTGATCGTAATTTGACTAGTATGACTGGGCCCATCCACTCAGAGAAGGCACCCAGTGGTAGTAGCGCCGGTATCAATGTCCATTTTAAGTCAGATGATATCACAACTCTAAAGTATTCTAGGGCCCACCTACTTGGCCTGAACTCTGCAGGTAAGGACACTCATTGTATGTGTTTCACATTCTATACGAGGCCTTCGTCTCTCTCAGTTACCTGCTCTAACTGCAACAGTACTTTGCCCTGACTTTTATTTCAGGCTATCAAGCCTATTAATACATGTAAAAGGGCAAAAATTGAGAAGCACAAGGGAAATCCATTAAAATCTTTATTGATTAATGTAATATCTTTGGCAAAGCACAGTGTAGAGTGTACAACACTCCGGGAGGAACAGGATATAAACTTACCGTTAGTTACAGAAGCCTGGACAGAAGAAGCCTCAGGTCCTGACTTAGTCAATGCTGCCCCACCTGGACTCCTCTGCCACACACTAAAAAGGCCAATTGGGGGAGGAGGGTGGCTGGCCTTAATATATCACAACTTACTGAAGGCTGTTTTTCACACAGCCTCTAATCCAGCCTGCGAACCACTCTCCTTTAGTTTTGACTTATCTCCCCATCACTCTTTTAAGGGCGTTTTATTATACAGTCCACCAGGACCCAGGAACCCATTCATAACCTTGATTGGAAATTTGCTTGAAGAGGGGCTTTGCAACAACTCTTTCACTATCCCGGGGGATATTAACCATTATCTGAAAGGACTTACGGAACCAGATACAGCAGCCCTGATAGATATGATGAATAGTGCTAACCTAATTCAACACATGACATGCCCCACCCATGTTGCAGGACACTGGGTGGAATTTTTCTAACCATCCATAACTAGCCTGCACCGATTCGCTGCCTCTCGCCTGGACAAAGCATGCAGCTGTCCAATTTGGGTTAGCACTTCCCGATCATCTCGATAATTGTGGGGGGCCCTAAGAGTCGGATTGAGATAAGGGCCTGGAACAAAATTAAGGGTGCAGAAGTAGAAGATTTGCCTTATTGAGACTGCCTGCCCAATGCCCTCAGAAGTGTAGGAGGCCACCATCTGGCACACAAAGTGGGTGGAGACATCATGCAAAAAATGTGCCCAAGTAAAAATTCTGTATCCTAAAAGATCACAACCAACTGCTCCCTGGTACACAGAGGAACTTAGGAATCAAAAACGTATTTTTAAGCGCTATGAACGGAATTGGAGGAAAGAATATAAGGAAGCCCTGACAGAAATATACAAATAGGCCTCCTAATGATTTATAAACAACTTTCATTTAAATAAAAAAAAATTGTTTTGCAAACCGAATTAAACTAGCTAAAATTTATTTTAAAGAACGTTTTAGAACTGTATCTAGCTTGGTTTGCCCTTGTCCACTTCAAATTCAGTTGAGTCAGGAATTATGTGAGATCGCCACTTTTTTCTTGAATAATGTGGAGGTCTTCTTCTCGGCCTTCAACCTCCCTATATCAGGAGGGACAGAAGCTTAAATTGAGGGAACTAAGCAAGTTACCGGCCTTCCTCTAATTTTTGATGAATTTGCTCCATTATCTACAAGTGACACAAAAATGATTCTCACATCAGCGAGATCAGGCTCCCCCCATGATCCCTGTCCAGTATCGGTGGTTAGATTAGCCCTGGGACATATTGCTTTATCATTTACCTCCTTGTTTAATGCAATGTTTGAATTAGGATACTTCCCCAAATCTTGGAAGTTAGCTTCAATACTTTCCTGGTTGAAAAAACACAATTTAGACCCCAAGGAGCCTAATAACTTTCAACTAATTTCTCTCCTGCCTCTGCCGGCAAAATTGGTATAGAAAGCAATGAAATCGCAGCTCACTGTCTTTTTATGTGAAAATCTTACTCTGGATCAAACTCAATATGAATTCAGAGAAGGTGACAGCACAGAGTCTGCTTGCATAAAATCCACAGAACAAATCAGGGAAGCCCTGGATCAGGGAGGCAAGGCCGCCCTAATCACAATCAGGCGGCGAGTGTGGGTTGGTGGCAGCTCCCATGCTGACCCGCTTTGCTTTGTGGCCATAATCTTGCTATTTTAAAAATTTTACTCTGCATATTGACCTGTGATACATTTTAGACTTGCTTTGCACTACTTTGCATATTTGGGGACTCGCGATCTCGAGTCTGTGTATTTTCTTGAGCTGACATTTTAAAAGCTGTAGTAATTATTTGGGGGGGCGCTACGACCTACCCGATCACTTTCCTAGGGTGAGGGGAGCCTTCCTTGCCCCGTTCCACCGCGGCTGCTGTGCCGTTTGAGTGGAGGGCGGGCGGCCATCTTACTAGTAGTCCTGCACCCCGGCTGAACCTGTGGCAGCGGTCTAGCTGGGGGAGGGAGGTCCTTCTATAAATTCAGCTGTGGGCAGAGGTCTTTGCGGCGAGTGTGGGTTGGTGGCAGCTCCCATGCTGACTCGCTTTGCTTTGTGGCCATAATCTCGCTATTTTAAAAATTTTACTCTCAAGTCAAGTCAAGTCAAGTCAGAATTTATATAGCGCACTACATACCCAGAGGGTCTCAAGGCGCTTGAGGAAAAAGGGGGGGGGGAGGTTTACTTATCGAATATCCAGGTTTTAAGTTGTTTTCTGAAGGCTAGGTGGTTTTGAGTAAGGCGGAGATGGATGGGAAGGGAATTCCAGGTTTTGGCCGCTAAGTAGGAGAAGGATCTTCCCCCCATGGTGGCTTTGTGGATGCGCGGCACAGCGGCGAGGGCTTGGTTGGACGAACGTAGCTGGCGGGTGGGAGTGTAGAAGGAAAGGCGCGTGTTGAGACAATCAGGTCCAAGTTCGTATAGGGCTTTGTGTGCGTGGGTGAGGAGACGGAACGTTATTCTCTTGTTGATGGGGAGCCAGTGAAGGTCTTTCAGGTGAACGGAAATGTGGTCTGTGCGGGGGATGTCTAGTATGAGTCTGGCTGAAGCATTTTGGATGTGTTGGAGTTTTTTCTGCAGTTTTGCTGTGAAGCCGGCGTAAAGGGTGTTTCCGTAGTCCAGACGGCTTGTAACCAGTGTGTGGGTGACCGTTTTTCTTGTTTCGGTGGGGATCCAGCGAAATGTTTTTTTGAGCATGCGTAGGATGTTGAAGCATGATGATGAGACGGCGTTGACTTGTCTGGTCATCGAGAGTGAGGAGTCCAGGATGATGCCCAGGTTCCGTGCGTGGTCCGTCGGTATGGGGGCTTTTCCTAGGGCCGTCGACCACCAAGAGTGGTCCCAGGCGGAAGGGGATGAACCTAGGATGAGGACTTCCGTTTTGTCCGAGTTCAGTTTCAGACGGCTGTGCTTCATCCACTCGGCTACTTCTTTCATCCCTTCATGAAGGTTGGTTTTGGCGGTAGTTGGGTCTTTGGTGAGTGAGAGGATCAGCTGAGTGTCATCAGCGTAGGAGATGATGTTGAGGTTGTGTTGGCGTGCGATGTTTGCGAGGGGGCTCATGTAGACGTTGAAGAGGGTGGGGCTGAGTGATGATCCTTGCGGGACGCCGCAGATGACTTCGGTGGCCTCTGACTTAAAAGGGGGGAGGCGGACTCTCTGAGTTCTTCCAGCGAGGAACGAAATGATCCAGTCCAAAGCTTTTCCTTGAATTCCGATGTTTCTGAGGCATTGTATCAGGGTGCTATGGCAGACTGTGTCGAAGGCTGCGGAGAGGTCAAGGAGGATGAGGGCGACTGTGTCTCCGTTGTCCAGTAGTGTTCGAATGTCGTCTGTTGCTGCGATGAGGGCGGTCTCGGTGCTGTGTTTGGCTCGGAAGCCAGACTGTGAGGAGTCGAGTGATTTGTTGGTTTCGAGGAAGGCGGCGAGCTGATTGTTGATGGCTTTCTCAATGACTTTGGCAGGGAATGGGAGGAGCGAGATGGGGCGGTAGTTTTTGAGTTCGGTGGGGTCAGCTGAGAGTTTCTTCAGAAGTGCGCTGAGTTCGGCGTGTTTCCAGCTTTCTGGGAATGTGGCGGAGTTAAGGGAGTAGTTGATGACATCTCAGAGATGGGGTGCGATAATGGAGTCTGCTTTGTTGAAGATGTGATGGGGGCATGGGTCTGTGGGGGATCCTGAGTGGATGGAGTTCATCAGTCGAATGGTGTCTTCTGTGGTAATTGGGTTCCAGTCGAAAATGTTATTCGGAAGAGGTACAGGTTCGGAGGTGATTGGGGTGGACTGGTTTACGGGTTGGTTGTCAAAGCTGTTATGAATGTCGGCGATTTTGTCATGGAAGAATGAGGCGAGGGAGTCGCAGAGGATTTGAGAGGGAGTGATGTCGTTTGAGCTGGCGGTGGGGTTGGTGAATTCTTTGATTATGTTGAAAAGTTCCTTGTTGTTGTGGGCGTTGTTGTCTAGTCGGTCTTTGAGTGCTGATTTCTTGGCTGTTCGGATTAGTTGGTGGTGTTTGCGGGTGGCGTTTTTGAAGGCGGTTTGGGTGATAGTGTTTGGGTCTGTTTTCCAAGTTTTCTCAAGTGAACGGCAGAGCTTCTTGGATTTCTTAAGGTCATCGTTGAACCAGGGGGCGTTCTTGCTTCCTTGCTTGCTTTGATGTTTTTTCAAGGGTGCTAGTTTGTCGGCGGTTTGGGTTAACCATTGTGTGAAGTTGATGGCGGCTTGGTTAGGGTTCGTTGAGTAGGCCGGGGGTTTTTGAAGAAGCGATGTTGAGATCTGGTCGATGGTGATTTTGTTCCAATTTCTTCGTAGAGTTGGTTGAGGGTGGTTGTGGATCGAGGCCTTATTGTAAATGAAGTGGACACAACTGTGGTCCGTCCAGTGGAGGGGTGTTGTGTGAGTGAAGGAGATATGCTTGCTGGAGGAGAAGATAGGGTCGAGTGTGTGTCCTGCATAGTGTGTGGGGGTGTTAACAAGTTGTTTGAGTCCGAGATTGGCAAGATTGTCCAGAAGGGAGGTAGTGTTGCTGTCGTTGCTCTTTTCCAGATGGAAATTGAGGTCTCCCAGTAGAATGTATTCTTCCGAGGTGAAGGGGCGTGTGGGGTGATGAAGTCGGTGATGTCTTCGCTGAATTTTGTGCGTGGTCCTGGTGGCCTGTAGAGGAGGGTGCCTCTGAGTGTGGTCTTAGGGTCGGTGTGAATTTGGAAGTGAAGGTGTTCGGCGATAGCGAGATTGTCTTCTGATCTGGTTGAAACGCAGATGGTGTTCTTGTGGACGATGGCGATGCCTCCTCCTGTTTGAATGGAGCGGTCCTTACGGATGATCTTGTATCCGTCCAGGATGGCTATGGTGATGTCTGGAGCTGAAGAGGCATTCATCCAGGTTTCTGTTAGGAAGGCGATGTCCGGAGAAATGGTGTCGAGTAGATTCCAAAGGTCGATGGCGTGTTTGTGAACCGAGCGGGTGTTGAGAAGGATGCATTTAAGGTGGGTGGTGTTGGATCTCTGTTTGGTGTTTGTGGGTTTGGTGTGGGTCTTGATGCAGGTGAATTTGCAGGAGTGGCAGCTGAAGGGTCCATGGGTGTGTCCAGGTGCTGCTTGGGCGCAGTTAGGGAGTCGGTCGGTGTTAAGTGCTAAGAGGGTGGAGGTGTCGTATGTAATGCGGGAGCGTTTGGTGATGCGGGGACCAGGGGGTCTGGCGCTGGGACGGGCGTAGACGGGCTTACCTTTGGCGCACCTTTGGCGTGACCGCAGCGCGTGGACGCTGCGCGTTGATTCATCAGTCATAAATGTGGAGTGTAGGGGGCGGAGCGTGGGAGGGGCAGCTGGGAGGCGGGAGCGGGGAGGAGCCACGGGCCACGAGCACAACAAAATGGGGGGTCAGAAGTGGAACTGACGACACGAATATAGGAAGGCAATTGTAAATATCACAAATAAATGCAGCGCAATTGTTTACTAGCGCAAGTGCAGACTAACGATACCAAGCGCTGTCCCCGTCGAGGCGCTCTCACTCAGCCAGGTGATGGGCGCTATGTGATTGTCTAGGCGCTGGGGCTGCAGGCGGTATTTAGGCACAGCAAAGTTCAATCTGCAGGAGGGGTGCAGGTTAAAGGCAGGCAGCGAGGAGGAGCGACCGACCCAGAGCGAGTCCAACTCTCCATATTGACCTGTGATACATTTTAGACTTGCTTTGCACTACTTTGCACATTTGGAGACTCGCGATCTCAAGTCTGTGTATTTTCTTGAGCTGACATTTTAAAAGCTGTAGTAATTATTTGGGGGGCGCTACGACCTACCCGATCACTTTCCTAGGGTGAGGTGAGCCTTCCTTGCCCCGTTCCACCGCGGCTGCTGTGCCGTTAGAGTGTAGGGCGGGCGGCCATCTTACTAGTAGTCCTGCACCCCGGCTGAACCTGTGTCAGCGGTCTAGCTGGGGGAGGGAGGTCCTTCCATAAATTTAACATGCCTTTTCAGACGTGCAGCGGTCGCGCGTGGCGGGCGCGCCTTAGGCGCGCCAAAGGTAAGCCAAAGGTCAGCCCGTCTGTGCCCATCCATGCCTCGGCCGTGGCGGACGCAGGACTCGCTGGCCTACAGTCGCAAGTTCTAGACAGGGTCGCCACCTCTTACACATGTGAACAGTTGCTCTCTTTGCATTCTGTGGGTTGTCTGGGCTCAGGACGGGGAGTTGAGAATTGTGATCTTTTCAACCCCTGTATGGTTTGTGGTTTTAGCTGTGCTGCTACATTGACCGGTCAACCTCCTCTCTTGAGTGTTTCTCACTTTATCTCAGCGACCTTGGTTAATGCTCGATCGATGAGCAAGCACGCTGCGGATATATTTGAACTTTTGGCGGATGGCTCTTTGGACATTCTGTTTGTCACTGAAACCTGGCTTAACAGCGCCAGTGCTCCGGACATCGAGCTGGCCATTCCCAGAGGATTTAAGATCTGCCGGAAAGATAGAGCACTAGGAAGGGGAGGGGGGTTAGCAATTACCTTGAAAGAAACTTGGGTTCTTCGTATTGATTCCCCTGACGAGATAGGAGATGGGGAAGTATTAAACTTCTCCTTGATACTCTCCCCCCATTTTACTTTAGGGGGCACTTTAATTTATCGACCACCGGGGCCCTCGGGGCCTTTTCTCAAAGCTCTGCTGGATGTTGTGGTCCCCCGTGCGCTGAGGTTTCCTCGTTTTCTGCTGTTGGGCGACTTTAACATCCATGCTGAGCTTGTTGAGCTCCCCGAGTGTAAACTTATGCTGGAATCTCTTGGCTTGGCCCTTCTTGATCAATGGGTCTTGGGGCCAACCCATTCCGGGGGTCAAACTTTGGATGTTATTTGTTCGAATTTCCCTCTGAGGTTAGAAGTACCTCAAGCCCTCACATGGTCGGATCATCGGCTGATTAGATTTTCATGGACTATCGAGAAAAGTCCTTCCAAAGCTGTTAAAACTGTGTGCCCCCAGAAGATTAACTTGCATACGCTGACTGCTTCCTTGAATCAGAGTCGGCCCGTGTTGGGCAATGAGTTAGACAATGCGGTTATGACTTTCAATGCATGGGTGGCAGAGGGGGTGGCCTGTTCCTCCAAAGGGTCAGACATGCGCAGATCCCGATCCATTCCTTCTCAGCCCTGGTTCTCCCCTGATTTGCGCACACTTAAATTGGCCTGCAAAACATTAGAACGGACTTGGCGTCGAGCATATTGTCCCCTGGCCAAAGAGGCATTACGTATGGCACAGAGGAAATACTATGCTTGCGTCAAAACAGCAAAATGCAAGTACTTTGCTAATAGGATTGACAAGGCGAACAACAATAGTCGGGAGATCTTCTCAATTGTAAATAATGTTCTTTCTCCCTGTGCAGAACAATTGGCAGTGCAACCCTCAATTGCTTGGTGTGAGAATCTGTCTTCATTCTTTGAGCAAAAAATAGCTTTGATCCAGTCTAGCCTTAGAGCAATTAGTATTGATAACACCATGTATGATGCCCCCCTTCCACTGGGACCGTCCTCCTTAAGGTTGGCGGCGTGTGTGCCACCATCAGTTGAGGACACCTTAGCTGTGCTTAAAACTTTGAAATCGGGATCTCCTACTGACCCTTGCCCAGCTCGGGTGTTGGCGGGCGTTGCTGAGGTGGTTAGTCAGGAAATTTCTCACATTGTGAGCCTCTCTTTCATGTCAGCTAAGGTTCCCAAAGAGTGGAAACAGGCCAAATTGCTCCCTTTGCTCAAAAAAACAGGCGCTGATCCAACAATGCTGGGCAATTATCGGCCTATTTCATTACTTTCAGCTATGGCAAAAATTGGGGAGAAAATGGTGTTTCATCAATTGAGCGCATTTGTCGAATCAGTGGGGGCTCTTCATCCTGCCCAATCTGGTTTTCGTGCTGCTCACAGCACGGAAACCGCATTGGTTGAAATTTCTGAAGCTATCAGAGAATGTCTGGACAGTGGCAGCAGAGCGGCTCTAATTTTATTGGACCTCTCTGCTGCGATCGACACGGTACCGCACGAGCATTTACTCACTCGGCTGGCTGACATTGGGGTCACGGGCTTAGCCCTGGAATGGGTGAGCTCTTTTCTCTCGGCTAGGTCTCAGCAGGTGTGGCTCCCTCCCTTTTCATCCACAGCTAAGCCCCTGTCGACGGGAGTCCCTCAGGGCTCTGCGCTGAGCCCCTTACTTTTTAATATTCATTTGACCCCCTTGATTTTGATGGCCGAACAACTGGGGGCCAAAATTATAGCCTATACCGATGACACACAGCTACTGTTTACGTGGCCTGGCGTAGAGCTGGGCACTGAGATCATTCATGCTTGTCTTTCCTCAGTTTTTAATTGGCTAGCTGCTTCCCAGCTAAAATGTAATGAGGATAAGACCGAGATCCTGCTTTATGGAAAATTTCCCCCTAATTTCAGAGAACTGCTTTGGCCGGTGGGCTTCCCTTTACCTTGCTCAGTTAGCATTCCTGCCAAGTATTTAGGAGTTTGGTTTGGGGAAGTTCTCCGTTTTGAGGCTCACATTAAAAAACTGACAGGAGGCTGTTTTGGTACCCTCAAGGCAATGCGGAAGTTTTTTCCATATCTCCCCACTTTAGCAAGAGAGTCCGTTGCGAGAGCTTTAATACTCTCACATCTGGACTAAGCCAATGCCCTGCTAAGTGGGTCCCCTGCTTTTTTGGTGGGACGCCTCCAGGTTATTCAAAATGCTACGTCTAGACTCTTATGCAATATCCCTAATCGGGTGAGTGTAAGAGGCCATTTGCAGCAATTGCATTGGGTGCCAGTGCCACAACGGATTATTTTTAAAATACTGACACTGGCCGTTAAGGCCGTTAATGGGCTGGGTCCTGTATATTTGAGGAAAAGGTTCAGTCGCTATTCCCCTAACAGACCTCTGCGCTCTGTGGATCAAAATTTGATGTTGGTTCCGCGCTTTCGTCGCTCACGGTTGGGAGGACAGTCAATTGCTGTCCGTGCTGCCTCTACTTGGAACAGACTTCTGTTGTTCCTACTATCTATCCCGAATTTTGGTCCATTTAAAAAAGCTTTGAAAACTCACTTGTTTAGGATTGTTTATTAGTTTTTTTTGTGCTGATCTCTTTTAAGGCCGCTTTCTTCCTCTTTTTCAGTCCGCGCCAGGATACTCCGGTAGTAATAGAGCGCGT
The DNA here is from genome assembly GCF_964261635.1 of Lissotriton helveticus. Taxonomy (NCBI): domain Eukaryota; kingdom Metazoa; phylum Chordata; class Amphibia; order Caudata; family Salamandridae; genus Lissotriton; species Lissotriton helveticus. Next base: position 763,450,676 of record NC_136067.1, on the reverse strand, counting down.
TATAAAACAGCATAATAATAATAATAATCATGTTTGATCTCTCTGTGGCCTTTGACACGGTCCATCATGGCCTTTTGATGGATCGTCTGTCGGCATGTGGGATTCAGGGTAAAGCGTGGAAGCTATTGAAATCCTTCTTAACCTTACCAATCACAACACATCCCCCAAACCTTTTTTCCCTACCATGTGGAGTACTACAGGGGTCATCCCTTAGCCCTACACTTTTTAATGTTTATGTTTCATCCTTGGCCGCCTTGATCAGTTCCTTTGGCTTCTGTCTAACTGTGTCATACCTATACAGAAAGAGCTAAAACAACAACATTATCTACAAACTCAACTCACTGGTATGTACATAGCATTTTAATGATTGAAATAATTTATATTAGAAATGAAGATGTATATGGGAATTTGATAAAAAAAGAGTATCTCAGTGATACGAAACAAAATATATCAGATGAACTGTATCTGGCAGAGAGTATGTGTTTAAGATGTTAGTTTTGTTGAAAGTTACAATGAGCAATGCCTTTAAAATGACAATACAGACAGAAAACAATGTGTTTCATGTCTGTATTTATTTTTTAAAGTGGAAAAACTGGAAAAACAGTGAAAGTTGTTCTCCTTGTGAGAGATTCTCCATGCTGAATTTCATGAACTCTAGGCAAAACCTCAACAGATAGACACAATAGGCAGTTAGAAAATAGGATGAGATTTCCTTAAATACAGATATATTTTAGCATATATTTGCAGTATAATGCTAATATTTACCAATTTTATGTTATATGTGGTTTCATTATTTGCTAAAACGCGACAGACATACATGTACAATGGCATGTGTAAGAGTTAAATAGATGTAGAAATATACCACTTTGTGACACCATTTGTTCTAAATAAATGTGGATAAATACCAATAAGATTGCCAAAAAATAAATATGAATGGAAAAGTAAAAAAATACCATAAAACCAGAAGCCTTGGCTGAGATTATAGGGATTACCACAAGGACAGTAAAGGTGCAAATTACCAACCACCATAGTAATATATGGTGCAACAAGACCAACACCATGGTGGGTGCCCATTTCACCACTGTCGGCCATGCCCCAGATGACCTCAAATGGACAGTCCTTGAGGCACACCCACAGATGCAACAAGAAGCCCTAATCATGAAAGATAAAACCTGGATTTTCATATTAGCCACACATAGGGAGGGATTGAATGAAGATATCCCATGGGGGAACTGAATAAATAATCATGTGACCCATTAATAATCACTTGACCCTCAGATATTTGTCTACACAGTTGATTCTTTCCAAATAAAGAATGTATATGCAACTCCATTACTGGCAGGAGAAACACGCTATCCAGGCCATGAAGTGTGTGTCAATTAACAATACTATACCTAATCCCCAACTGACATATAATTTGCAGCCGTACTCTTTGCCATTTATTATGATCCGTAACTAACCAGATTAGCTGTGTATATGAGCTTCACTTTACCCCTTGCCTGATCACAGACGCCATCCAGTTAAAAAACAAGATATATTCACACATTTCCGGTATGAAGGAGCAGGCTCCTCAACCCCTCTATCCATAATCACATACATACCTGTCTGCCAGCTAGCACCCATGGGAGTTTAACTACGCATAACAGACTATCAACTAGTACTGACCTAATTAGTCCATCATTTCTTTTGCTTCCCATTAACATTGAAACTACCTATCCCGTCACTCCCAATATCGCTGTCGTGTTTGCCGTACTAGTCTATAAATGCCCACATATAGACTGGAAGTGAATGCAGTGAATGAGTCCTCCCCTCCAGGGGCTCACATCTTCAACGAGGAAGCAGAGCTGGGGTAGGTCCTAAGGAAGGCTTTGCATCTGAGTAAGTACCAAGCAAAAGGCATGGCAATCACTACAACACCAGGGTAAGAAGCCTATACTCTTGTTGAAAGTGTCTCACTTATTCCCTTATTTATTTATTTGATGAGTTTTATATATGGCTAGACCCAGAGTATCAGAGCGCTTTACAGCAAGTTACATAAGTTACAAAGTATTACACAGTGCTACACAATAATAAACAAGAGCTTAGAACATGAGAATACTCAAGGATGGCAAAAAAAAAGAACGCATGATGAGGCAATGTAAAGCAGTGGTGAACAAAAAAATGGAAGAAAAGCGGAAACCAGAACAACCAAAGGGGCAAAGGAGGGAAAAAAGGGGGAGAACAGAGAGGAAAGGGTAGGAAAGCAGATAAGGACAGGAGAGCGAGCGTGAGACAAAAACAGAGATGGAACCAGGGGCATCAGCTGAAATAAGGAACGGGTAGGAAGTCTGTGGAAGAGAGAGACGATCGTAAAGTCACCCAGCTAGGGACCAGTGGGGACGGAGGAATGGACAAAGATTGCCATGATGGCGCATTAAGGTCAAAAGTGTTAGGAGAAGACAGTCCCAAAATGGCGGGGTGCACACAAGTCCAAGTCCAGAGGCCAAGGGGCCAATTCTGAAAAAAAAACAGGAGAGCTAGAATCACTGAGAAGAGCTAGGTGGAAAAGAAGCAAGAGAGTCATGAGGGGGGATGGCAGGCGACACCCAAGGCACAGCCGTGCCATCCACGTGCACAAGTTCTGAGGCATCAGGGAAGCAGTGTCCGATCCGTTCACCAGAGGTCCAAGGGAAGATAGGGCAGCAGTCCAGGGCACCAGTCCAGAGAATGGGAGGCAGCAAAGCTGAAACCGGAGGGGGCATCTCACTGGCATGGACGGAAGATGACAGGCTCGCCGAGCCAAGCAAAGTAGAGTCGCAATTTCTACGTCCCAAATTGATCCAGTTACCTAGTCGGAAGCGAAGCAGGTGGGCCAGCAGTGGCGAAAAGCAGCAGCAGTCAAATCCGGAGGCGGAGGGGAGTCAGAAGGGGAGAACCTCAGCACGGCTCCTCTGCGGCTATCCGAGGAAACCAAAGAAGCATTGGCAATGCTGAGACAGGTTCCGCCGAGTGCTGGTCACCAGGCCATCTTCCAAGTCCTTCAGGACACTAATTGGCTTTTCACTCTGCTTGATACTCTTGAGATTTGATCTGGTCCTAATTAGGGTGAGTGTTATACATTAATAGAAGTACCTGATCACTTACATGTTTGTTCTCCGAGAAGAACTGTACTTGGTACAGATTCATACATGTTGGTGTATGCGCAAGGTGTTTTTAATCCTAGGTTTTCAATTTTCAATTGTTTGAAAACCACATGGGGCATGCAGTCAAGAATTAAGCGCATGCAAATGTATTACTACAGAATAAGTAGAATCATCGAATGGAAATCTCCTTTTTAAATGTCATGTTTGTCCCTTTTTTCCAGGTCATTTTCCAAGCCAATTGTGCTATGTTGTCTGATGTGTCACTGATTACTTTAGCACCTAACACAAACCTTTGAATCTAGTTATTAAGTAGTGTCGGTTACAGGTATTTGGTCCTAAAGGATTGCCATTTTATCCTTTGAGGGTAGGTATATGCAAGAAACATGTTGACCTTCTGTTACAACTAATGATTCAGATTGCTCCTTAGGACCATTGTTTCCAATTTAGGCATCACAGTTTTTAATTAGGGTAGTAAGCTTTACCATTAAAATACTTATATATTTATTATCACTTCACCTATTTCAATTCACCCCTATCTCCACACTACACACACAACTCTACCCACACACCCACACCTCTGCATACGGCAAAGAAAAGATCTCTGGCAAAGAACCCGCAAGTGGGTGCCTGTCAGGCATTGATGCACCAGTCTGGCGAGGAGAATGCCCAAATGATGAAGCATGATACATTTCGGTGTGTGTGAGAGCCTTGCTCTTATTGGAGCTTAATCATCTGACCTGGAACTCTACAAACTCTATTCCCTCTGTTGTCTATAAGGAACCGCACACCCCAGAATTTAGAGCAGAGTTTTATATGCACTGTTTCCCAAAATCAAAAATCTGTTGCATCTAAGTAGAAACGTACAGAGATACTAAATCCACCAGTAACAAATTGTTAGAGAGGCACACAAATATCTCTTATGTTGTGTTTTCGGATTTACAGGATAGAGACACTGTATGTACTTCTACCCTTTGGTGTATGTTTACTTTTAAAATGTACTTACAGAAGTGATAAGCTGGTCTTCTGCCATGCATAAGTGAGAACTGCTATATGGTGCATCTGTATTTTAGGAGTGGGTGCTATAATTTTAAAAAGTAACTAATAAATAATGTATTGTGTTTTGCTTTGGGTTTGTGGTTCCCTCAGTCACTGTATAGGTGAGTGAGTATATTTCATGAGTGATGTAATATGTGAGGTCAAAATAAGGGTGCATTTGTAATGTAAGTGAGTGTGAGAGAGTGTGTGTGGAAAAGTATGTAGTTTGGTATGTTGAAGTAGTTGCATATGTTTTTATAGCTAAATGCAACTGCAGATATAAAAACTGCAAAATAACAAAAACTATTTTGTATTATGCATAAGTTAGTAGTAAAGTAATTGGTATGGTGGCTAGAGTAAAAATAAAAATACACTATTTTTTAAAGAGCAATGTCTAAATAAATGCACAGTTGGAAAGTCTACAAATTCTTGGATGAAAAAACTACAGAAGCAACTCCAGCATCTATGCAGATATGAGACACAAAAGGGGCAAAATGCAGAAAAAGTGGTGAAAGAAGTAAGAGCTACTGGTAAGAGCACAACATCATTTCTTAAAAATATATGTAGACACCTGCAAGGATTACCAAATAATAAGAATAAAAAGCAAACTATAAGAAAGAATAAGGGTGGAGCATTTGTATATGACAAGAACAGGAAAGAATTTAACAAAGATTGACAGAAGTAGTTTAAGGAAATCAGAGCCAGTATGTTTTGTAGTACAGTGGTTGTAAATCTATTGAGAAATAAGAACAATAATAGAAGAAGGAGAGAGGCCCTGAAACAGAAAGAATTAGTTGAGGGAGTAGTTGATACAGCCTTTTCTTTGAACAGGAAGCTTTTCATGTTTGACTATAAATAGAATAAAAACTCTTACCAAAATGGTGTTCCACACGAGGAGACAAAAAAGAAAGTGTGCCAAAGCATGCTTCATCATTTAAGGCTGTTAGCTGTTTACCACTCAACAAAGGGAACTTTAGTTCATAGGATGTACTATGTCAAGACACCTGCTTTATGTTTAGGAAAAATGAATAGAGTACTTTTGCATGGTATTGTGGTAGAAGTAGAAAAGGTTTGTGATGATGTACAGTTTTGCTTCTTTTGTCCAGAACAGGATTCTATGGAGAAAGAAGAGTTGATAACAGAGTTGCAGAACAGGGAACATGTATTATAGTTGATGTTTTGAAGAAGAGAACATTAAAATTAAGACAGTGTGTTCTGAAAAAGAAGAGTATATTTGTATATATTGTCGACACACTTACTACAAAATTCAAACATTGACTGGCGAATTTTATTTAAAAAGTGTAAAAGAAAATAATAATAACTGGCAAACGTTTGATGCATAATTTGTAGAGGAATGCTTTGACTTGACCGCACGGCAAGTTGTATGTAAGTACTGTTACGATAAATTAGAGGATAATAAAATTCGAGATAGTGCTGTGCATAAGAAGTTACTTCATGTTCCCATTCCAGAACCACTTCCAAGTTTTACATGTTTATGAGCCAATATTTTTTCAAAGTATATACCCATTTCAGGCTATAGTCCATATGGAGCCAAAGACAGGTAAGTTGCCATCAGCAGAGTTGCAGAAAGGTCTAAAAGGTAGAGTACTGTACTGAATTAGTAGTATTTACTCAAAATGTTCAGTAGGATGCTCAAGAATATTTAATGGTACTACTAGGACTATTAAAGTAAGAGGATGTGAATATCAGTGAATTATTCGGTTTAACTGATCCATGGGAGCATAACTGCGAAGATTGTGAATTCACTGCTATTGCTGAAATCAATTTGGAACAATTCCTCTACTTGATGTTACTAGATTGTAAAGCTTGGCCTTTGAAAATGTAAGCAAAAATGCCCATCAAGATATGACCTGTCCAAACTGCAGTTCAGAACTTAGGTGTACGCTGTTACTCCAAAAGTATTGAAAAAACATTATAGAAAGTAAAATTACAAACTAGTTTGTAGCTGGACAAATTTCCATTTCAAAAAGAACTTTCTCAACTATAGCAATCATATTTCCTGAAGGAGTTCATATAACCTCTACACACTACACAATATATTTAAGAGATCAAAGAGGATAAATAGAGTGTAATGACATACATATGACATTCAAATCAAGAGTACCTAAAAAGTTACCAAAGTCATATCTGCTATTTGTATAACTGAAGTTCTAAGGACAATTTAGTATAAGCAAATGTGGTATTGTGTTGACCTATATATATATAAATGATGTGTCTCTGAGACATTATTCAGCCTATTAGGCATTTTGTGCACATCAACTTGCTAGAAATGAAAGACTCTTTGTAACTGCAGGAAATATTTATAAAAAATTGCAGGACTGCATTCTCTTACTACAGATAAAAACTAAATTGAGGTAGTATAATATCAGCAGCCTTAAGTAACATGTAAGAAATGTCTTCACTACTTCACCATTGTATCTTGTTTTGGTTGCCTAATGTTCAAAATGAAATCCTAATATATTTTTCTCTGTTTATATTTTTTCTCAGTGGTTGAACTGCTGAAATGAAAACAAAAAATAATTAACAAGTATTTTTCACAGTCTGCAAAATTACATCCACAGATTGGTCCCCGACTGTTATGATGGTGTTACAGTCCAAGCAGAAGGTACCAAAATATTTCAGTTCTGTTGATAATCCACTGTATCTTCTCTCCACTTCAGCTGGAACTTTGTTGCCAGGAACAGAGCTGGAGGTCTGGAGACTCGTGGTCCCTCTCCTCTCTCGCTCTCTGTGCAAATTTAAGTTACTTCTTATGGTATGTTTTCAAGTAGTACAGCATACTTTGTGTATAAAATCGGTTTATATGTAGTCTTCAATACAGCAGATTAAATAGTGAAAAAATCCCAAGCTATGCTTTGTTTTTTCATTGGTGGTTCTTCATCAGGAGATTGTTTATGTTCAGCTGGATTCTTCTGGTCTACACCAACTTTAACTAGTTGTAGCTCTTCTTCTGATTCTTCTGATGCCAGTTTATTTTTGTACAACAATAAGTTAAAAAGCGGCACCATTTTCAGAATCAGTTTAGGACAGCTCCTACAAAAAACTAACACGTTTCTGGAAAGCTCAAGAAGAGAGAAATGGGTGTGTACTTCCTTTCATAAAGGAAATTGTGCAAAGCAATGGCATTTCTTTGTTTGGTAGTTATGTTGTATTCATGAGTTCCAATGTTGAAAGCAATGTTTTGAAAGTGTATTTTTTGTTAAATGCGTTGTTAAAACATAATTAAACCAATATGTTACTAAACAGCTAGACTTAAACTTTGTGTAAAATATGTCTCTATATAGGTTTAATTTTTTATGTAATTTTTTTCCATAAATCAATATAATGGGGAAAATTAATGAATGACTACACAGCTAGACTCTAATTTTATGTAAAATATGTCTATATATGTGTTCACCACTTTATCAAAACCAGGTGGTATTAGCTGTGTGTAATCGCAATCGTGATGTAGTTGTTTAAAATCAAAAAATATCTTGAAATAAGATGAGTAATGTACTTTCTAGATGAATAGATGATAAATACACCAATATGTGGCACACCATGAACATGTAATGTTCAATATCTACTTATACTTTACTACTGTAATGCAACAGGTCTTGCATTCCTGCGAGTTGGAGCTATTGGCATTGTAAATAACAATGCCTTTTATTTAGGTTTTGGATTTTAAAACTTTTTAAAAAAGCAGTGTCATTTACAATACTAATAGCTTAAACTCTCGCAAATGCGAGACCTATTGCATTACAATAAAGGGCCTTCTCGACCGCTTGTTAGATTGTAAATATCATAGGAAGATTCAGGCCTACAAAGCCTTCAAAGTAGTGATAAATAGTGCAGTGAAGTAGATGTGTAAGTATTGTAAATTACACAGACACAAAGTGTGAAGTGAGAGTTACATATGATCCGAGCTATAAACACTAACAAAGCACTCCAACATCTTTTGCTCTGTGATTATACTGTTGCGGTTCAGGAGGAAGAGTGGGAGGGGGCTATTTACTGCTCTCTCCATGATGTGAATGTGCAGTGTGGCATTGCGTAATGCCATTGCTACCTTTGGCCTTCTAAAATTCACTCCGGCTATAGTAGGGCCCTGGCTTTACCTACTGGAGCAGGACAGGCTGTGCTTTATGGCAGGCATGGAGGGAGGGAGGGAGGGAGTGAGGGATGGTCTCGGCTGCAGCTCTAGCCTCGTACAGTGCCCCCACTATTATTTGTGAGTGAGAGGCACTGAGGTGTAGGTATTGGTTTTGGTGGTGGTGGTATTGGTATTTGTGATATTGGTGGTGGTGGTACTGGTGGTGGTATTGCTGGTGGCAGTATTGGTGGTGACTGGTTTAGTGGTGGTGGTGGTGGTATTGGTATTGGTGGTGGTGGTGGTATTGGTGGTGGTGGTGGTACTGGTATTGGTGGTGGCAGTTTTGGTGGGGATGGTATTGGTATTGGTGGTGGTGGTAATGGTGTTGGTATTGGTGGTGGTGGTACTGGTATTGGTGTTGGTGGTATTGGGTTGGTATTGATAATATTGGTATTTGTGGTGTTGGTGTTGTATTGGTGGTGGAGGTATTGGTGGTAGGAAATTGGTGGTGGGGGTATTGGTGGTTGAGGTATTCATTGTGGTATTGGTGGTGGTGGTATTGGTGATCTTGGAAGTGGTGGTATTGTAGGGGTATTGGTATTGGTGGTGGTGTTGGTATTGGTGGTGGTGGTATTGGTGGTGGTATTGGTGGTGGTGGTCTTGGTGGTATTGATGGTGGTGGTGTTGGAGGTGATATTGGTGGTGGTGGTACTGGTGGGGGTGGTATTGGTGGTGGTGGTGGTATTAGTGGGAGTGGTGGTATTGGTGTTGGTAGTGGCGGTCTTGATATTTGTGGTGGTGGTATTGGTGGTCATATTGCTATTGGCAGTGGTATTGGTATTGGCGGTGGTATTGGCATTGGTGGTGGTGGTATTGGATTGGTGGAGGTGGTATTGATGGTGTTAGTGTTGGTGTTGGTGTATTGGTGGTGGTGGTATTGGTGGTCGTGATATTTTAGGTGGTGGTGGTATTGGTGGTGGTATTGGTAATGGTGGTGGTGGTATTTTTGGTGGTATTAGTTGTGGTGGTGGTATTAGTGCTAGTGGTATTGGAGGTGGTGGAGTTGATGGTTTTGATGCCCTGCCCTAGCTCCTCCTCTCTTGTACTCAAGCATTCTCAGCGCAGGGACACGCCGGTGAGCGTAGCTAAGCGCTTTACAAAATTCCAAAATAAAAATTAATTTGATGGTGGTGGTATTGGTGGTGGTGGTATATTTGATCGTATTGGTGGTGGTGGTATTGGTGGTGATGTTAGTATTGGTGATGGTGGTGGGTTTGGTGGTAGTTTTGGTGTTGGAGGTGATGGTAGTATTGGTTGGTGGGATTGGTGGTGGTGGGATTTGTGGTGGTATTGGTGGTATCGGTGGTGGTGTTGGTGGTGGGTGGTGGTGTTGGTATTGGTGTTGGTGATATTGGTGGTGGTGGTAGTATTAGTGGTGGTATTGGTGGTGGTGGTATTGGTGATGATGGTGGTATTGATGGTGGTATTGGTGGTGGTGGTATTGGTGGTGGTGGTGGCGGTGGTATTGGTGGTGGTATTGGTTGTGGTGGAGGTGGTAGTATTGCTGGTGGTGGTATTGGTGGTGGTATTGGTGGTAGTGGTATTGGTGGTGGTGTTATTTGTTGTGGTATTGGTTGTGGTGGTGGTATTAGTGTCAGTGGTATTGTTGGTGGTGGTATTGTTGGTGGTGTGGGTGGTATTGGTGGTGGTGGAGTTGATGGTTTTGATGGTGGCGGCATTGGTGGTGGTGGTATAGTTGCTGGTATTGGTGGTGGTGGTATTGGTGGTGATGTTAGTATTGGTGATGGAGGTGATGGTAGTATTGGTTCGTGGTATTGGTGGTGGTGGTGGTGGGATTTGTGGTGGTGGTATTGGTAGTGGCGTTGGTGGTATTGGTGGTGGTATTGGTGTTGGTGATATTGGTGGTGGTGGTAGTATTAGTGGTGGTATTGGTAGTGATGGTATTTATGGTGGTATTGGTGATGGTGGTGGCATTGGTGTTGATGGTGGTATTGGTGGAGGAGTGGGTGGTGGTGGTATTGGTGGTGGTGGTGGTGGTATTGGTGGAGGTATTGGTTGTGGTGGAGGTGGTAGTATTGCTGGTGGTGGTATTGGTGGTGGTATTGGTGGTAGTGGTATTGGTGGTGGTGGTATTGGAGGTGGTGGTGGTATTGACGGCGTAGTCGTATTTGTGATGGAATTGGTGGTGTTGATGGTGGTGGTGGTATTAACAATGGTAGATGTGGTGTTATTGGTGGTGACCGTATTGGTGGTGGTGGTAGCTGCATTGGTGGTGGTTGACTTGGTGGTGGTGGTTGTGGTATGGGTGGTATTAGTGTTGGTGGTATTGGAAGTGGTGGTGGTATTGGTATTGGTGGTGGTAGTGGCATGTGTGGTAGTATTGGTGGTGGTATTGGAAGTGGTAGTACTGATGGGGATGGTATTGGTCGTGGTACTGGTGGTGATGGTATTGGTGGTGGTGATATTGGTGGTGGTATTGGTGGTGATGGTGGTATTGGTGGTGGTGGTATTGGTGGTTGTGGTATTGATATTGGTGGTGGTGGTATTGGCGGTGATGGTGGTATTGGTGGTGGTATTGGTGATTGTATTGTTGGTGGTGGTGGTAGTCGTGATGGTATTGATGGTGGTGGTATTGGTATTGGTGGTGGAGGTATTGATAATGGTGGTGGTGGTATAAGTGTTGGTGGTATGAGTGGTGGTGGTGGTATTAGTGGTAGTGGTGGTATTGGTGCTGGTAGTGGTGGTCTTGATATTGGTGGTGGTGGTATTGGTGGTCATATTGGTATTGGCAGTGGTATTGGTTTTGGTGGTGGTATTGGCATTGGTGGTGGTGGTACTGGATTGGTGGTGGTGGTATTGATGTTGTTGGTATTGGTGGTATTGGTGGTGGTAATGGTGGTAATGGCATTGGTGGTGGTGGTATTGGTGGTGGTATTGGTGGTGGTGGTATTGGTGGTGTTATTGGTTGTGGTGGTGGTATGAGTGTTGGTGGTATTGATGGTGGTGTTGGTGGTATTGGTGGTGGTAGAGCTGATGGTTTTGATGGTAGTGGTGATATTGGTGGTGGTATAGTTGGTGGATTGGTGGTTGTGGTATTGGTGGTGATAGTAGTATTGGTGATGGTGGTGGCTTTGGTGGTATTGGTGTTGGTGGTGATGGTAGTATTTGTTGGTGGTATTGGTGGTGGTAGTAGGTTTTGTGGTGGTATTTGCGGTTGTGGGATTGGTGGTGGTGGTGGTGATAGCGGTTTTGGTGGTATTGGTGGTGGTATTGGTGGTGGGATTGGTGTTGGTGATATTGGTGGTGGTGGTATTAGTGGTGGTATTGGTCGTGGTGGTATTTATTGTGAGGTTGGTTGTGGTGGTATTGGTGTTGATGGTGGTGGTGGTATTGGTTGTGGTGGAGGTGGTAGTATTGCTGGTGGTGGTATTGGTGGTGGTATTGGTGTTGGTGGTATTGACAGTGTTGGTGATGTTGGGGTGGTGGTATTGGAGGTGGTGCTGGTATTGGTGACATAGTCGTATTTGTGATGGTATTGGTGGTGATGATGGTGGTGGTATTATTAGTGGTAGAGGTGGTGTTATTGGTGGTGGTATTGGTGGTGGCCATATTGATGGTGGTTGTATTGGTGGTAGTTGTATTGGTGGTGGTTGTATTGGTGGTGGTGGTGGTTGTGGTATTGGTGGTATTAGTGTTGGTGGTATTGGAGGTGGTGGTGGGATTGGTGGTGGTGGTAGTAGTATTTGTGGTAGTATTGGTGGTGTTTATGGTGGTGGTGGTGTTGGTGGTGATATTGGCAGTGGTAGTACTGGTGGGCGTGATAATGATCGTGGTAGTTGTGGTGGTGGTGGTACTGGTGGTATTGATGGTGGTGATATTGTTGGTGATGGTACTGGTGGTGTTGGTGGTATTGGTGGTTGTGGTATTGGTATTGGTGGTGGTGGTATTAGTAATGGTGTTGGTGGTGGTGGTATAGGTGTTGGTGGTATTGTTGGTTGTGGTTTTGGTGGTATTGGTGGTAGTGGTGGTATTGGTGGTTGTGGTTTTGGTGGTATTGGTGGTAGTGGTGGTATTGGTGGTCTTGATATTTGTGGTGATGGTATTGGTGGTGGTGGTATTGGTGGTCATATTGGTATCGGCAGTGGTATTGTTATTGGTGGTGGTATTGATGTTGGTGTTATTGGTGGTGGTACTGGTAATGGTGGTTGTGGTAATGGTGGTGGTGGTGGTATTGGTGGTGGTATTGGTGATGGTGGTATTGGTGGTGGTGTTATTTGTTGTGGTGGTATTGGTGGTGGTGGTGTTGGCTGTGGTGGTGGTATTAGTGTTAATGGTATTGGCGGTGGTGGTGTTGGTGGTGGTTGTATTGGTGGTTGTGTTGGTTTTGATGGCGGGGTGGTGGTGATATTGGGGGTGTGTTGGACTTGGCCCTTCTGGCAGGTTCACCCCTAAACTTTTTGCTTTGTGTGGTGACCCAGTGCTAGTGTTTTTTGGCTTCTGCGCACTTTCACTGTGTCCCAGTGGAAAGTGCGTGCACACTCTGAGTGCGTGTGGTGAGATTGGCCTGCCCTCCCATAGGAATGCATAGGGAATGTCTGTGTCCCTGGTAGTTCCTGATTCGTGAGGTGTGCAGGCTCGAGTTGGGTATGTGCGGACTCGTGTGATTAAATGCTGCGCAATGATGTATGCTGCATGATTGTGTCTAGTGTGGAAGTGCCACTTCTAGAAGTGGTACAAAAGGGGGGTGGTGATGGACGGAGCATCTGAACCAATCAAACACTCACACCCAGTCAAAAGATCTGGGTTTGATCCATCACCGTTCTTTAGCCCACTCTGCCACCCCAGTTCAGACATGGCTATATGCAAATCAGTCTGACCCTGTGCCTCATGGGAACAGTCCAGCCCGAACTGCCAAGCCATGCCTTCCCTGGACCGGAAACAAGCTTCCGAGGACCGGTTTCTGGCATTACAGCCGTCTTCAGCCCGGCTTGCTTGAATCCAGTGGCAAAGTGAGCAAGGGACTCACGTCTGAGCATACCCTGCCACACTTATGGCGGCCAAAGGCGGTACAAAAGGGGGTGGTGATGGACGGAGCATCTGAACCAATCAAACACTCACACCCAGTCAAAAGATCTGGGTTTGATCCATCACCGTTCTTTAGCCCACTCTGCCACCCCAGTTCAGACATGGCTATATGCAAATCAGTCTGACCCTGTGCCTCATGGGAACAGTCCAGCCCGAACTGCCAAGCCATGCCTTCCCTGGACCGGAAACAAGCTTCCGAGGACCGGTTTCTGGCATTACAGCCGTCTTCAGCCCGGCTTGCTTGAATCCAGTGGCAAAGTGAGCAAGGGACTCACGTCTGAGCATACCCTGCCACACTTATTGCGGCCAAAAGCGGTGCAAAAGGGGGTGGTGATGGACGGAGCATCTGAACCAATCAAACACTCACACCCAGTCAAAAGATCTGGGTTTGATCCATCACCGTTCTTTAGCCCACTCTGCCACCCCAGTTCAGACATGGCTATATGCAAATCAGTCTGACCCTGTGCCTCATGGGAACAGTCCAGCCCGAACTGCCAAGCCATGCCTTCCCTGGACCGGAAACAAGCTTCCGAGGACCGGTTTCTGGCATTACAGCCGTCTTCAGCCCGGCTTGCTTGAATTCAGTGGCAAAGTGAGCAAGGGACTCTTGTCTGAGCATACCCTGCCACACTTATTGCGGCCAAAAGCGGTACAAAAGGGGGTGGTGATGGACGGAGCATCTGAACCAATCAAACACTCACACCCAGTCAAAAGATCTGGGTTTGATCCATCACCGTTCTTTAGCCCACTCTGCCACCCCAGTTCAGACATGGCTATATGCAAATCAGTCTGACCCTGTGCCTCATGGGAACAGTCCAGCCCGAACTGCCAAGCCATCCCTTCCCTGGACCGGAAACCTGCTTCCGGGGACCGGTTTCTGGCATTAAAGCCGTCTTCAACCCGGCTTGCTTGAATCCACTGGCAAAGTGAGCAAGGGACTCATGTCTGAGCATACCCTGCCACACTTATGGCGGCCAAAAGCGGTACAAAAGGGGGTGGTGATGGACGGAGCATCTGAACCAATCAAACACTCACACCCAGTCAAAAGATCTGGGTTTGATCCATCACCGTTCTTTAGCCCACTCTGCCACCCCAGTTCAGACATGGCTATATGCAAATCAGTCTGACCCTGTGCCTCATGGGAACAGTCCAGCCCGAACTGCCAAGCCATGCCTTCCCTGGACCCAAAACACTTCCTGAAGGACTTATTGCTGGACTTTGGGGGCATTGGCGCATGAGAAGCGCTTTACTTTTACTTGCTGAAGCCCTACAGCACCCGGGAGCGCTGGATTTGCCCCCTGGCGCCCGGAGCGGCGATCCTCCGGTTCCTGAGGGATTCCCCGGCGTGGGGATCCCCCTTTGCTTATTTTCGGCGCGGGAGCCCACTCTGCTTATTTTGCCGATTTTTAAGATCCCTAGCGGGTGCCCACCTCGCCGGGGACCTGGTGCCGTTTTGTGCCCCCCAAGCGAGTGCCCACCTCGCTTATTATTTATCTTAATCTGGAGCCTACCCCGGGTTGTGCTGCCGAGTATTGTGCCCGCCTCCTCAGGCCGCGCTGGAATTCGTCCCCGGCCTTGAGGACTTCCGTCGCGTCATCCCTGGGCCGCGCAGGGATTGGTCAAGCTTCAAGGGCTTCCCAGCGCGCACCCAGGAAGCAGGACGAGGCCGGAGGAGAAGCAGGAAGTCAGGCAAATCTCCGGGACAACGTGGGCGGGGCTCCCGTGAGAAGAGGAGAGCCCCGTGTCCTGCAGCCGTCGTGTAGGTGCGAGGAAGAGCGGAGACATCGCAGCAGCCCAGCCCGGTGAGTGAAAACAGGCTGGGGGTGGCTGCGGGAGTGTGGAGTGGTCCGTAAAGGAAGCTCCCTGCCTGTTGTGTGCCTGAGGGAGGCACCGTTGTATGAAGAGCCGGTCGAGGCTCCTGGGGGCATTTTCCTGTTTTGAGTTCCCCGCGCGGGACTCCACCGATTAAGTCCACATTTGCTTCGAGTCCACGAGGGGCTCCAACGACGGGCCCATATTTGTTTAGAGCCCACAAGAGGCTCCGGGGACCATTGTTGGAAGAGGGGGCGTCGGGTCACATTGTCGGTGCCCGTCCCCCTCCTGCCCGTGCTATCCGAGTTCCGGGGCATGGTTGTTCGAGTCCACGAGGCTCCATCCCCTTGGGGGCATAATTGATTCAGAGCCCTGAGAGGCTCCTGGGCATCATAAGCATTTTGGGTCCCTGGGGGGGACTCCTACGATCTCAGGGCACAGTTGTCTATTTTAAGCCCCAGAGGAGAGCCAGGAGGCACGCTGGTGCCAGGCTCCCTACTACAGCTGCCCAGCACTTAGTGGGCAGCTGCTCCGTTTAGGCTGCCCTGACATTTGGGACACATTGCGTCCTAGCCCCTGAAAGGCCAGGTTGGCCTAGGGACAGTCACAGGTGGTGGCTAATGTGATTTGTGCGCGAATGTGTTCCTGCCTAATGTGATTTCTGCGCAATTGTTCTTTGCTGCACCTCTGAATGTGTTTTTATGCGTCATGTGCTTTTTCCTACACCGCTGAATGTATGTTTATGCATCATGTGTTCTTCTCTAAACCTCTGAATGTTTTGTGATGCATCATGTGTAACGTTTTCATGCCTATACCCCTAAATGTATTGTGATACTTGGTGTGGTTGTTCTTCCTAGTACAGGTGTTGCTAGTGAGGTCCTGGTTCCCTGCGGGACATTCTCCTAAGGTGGTTAGGGTTGCGTAGGTGGTACTTACCTCTTACCAGTAGTTACTGGTTGTGTGCTCTAATTTCTATTTTGTGCTACAGTGATTTTATATTCTACCAAGTGCTAGTTCTAAAAGTGCCTATTCCTGACAGTGGTCCATGTGGCCCTGTCCTGTACATATATCCCCTGTAAATTCTGCCCGTGCCTATTGGCACATTGTAAAGTGTGTGTTTTTATCTAATGTGTTTTGCTATAATGCAAAGGCTATTTTTACAAATAACCTTGTGTGGAGTTTCCTTTGTGGTGGGCCTTGGGTGTTGTTGCTGGGTGCGCGCGCCAACGCTTAACTTACATAGCCTCCGAGTTTAGCCTTACTGCTCGTGTCAAGTTACCAAGGGGGTGACCAGGGGTTATCTTGGCGTGTAACTCCCTTGCCCTGACTTAGGGAGGTGGTCTCTGACTGACTTTGGCGCAAGCTTTAGCCAACAGGAAATCCCATTTTTAACAGGGTGGAATTGGTGGTGGTGGTATAGTTGGTGGTAGTGGTATTGGTGGTGATGGTAGTATTGGTGATGGTGGTGGTATTGGTGGTGGTGGTGGTATTGGTGGTGGTGGTGATGGTAGTATTGGTTGGTTGTATTGGTGATGGTGGTATTGGTGGGATTTGTGGTGGTATTGGTGGTGGTGGTACTGGTATTGGTGGTGCTGGTACTGGGGGTGGTATCAGTATTATTGGTATTTGTGTTGTATTGGTGGTGGTGGTGGTATTGGTGGTGGGGTATTGGTGGTTGAGGTATTGGTGGTGGTATTAGTGGTGGTGGTGGTATTGGTGGTCTTGGTAGTAGTGGTATTGAAGAGGGTATTGTATTGGTGGTGGTGGTATTGGTGGTGGTATTGGTGGTATTGGTGGTGGTGGTATTGGTATTGGTGGTGGTGGTATTGGCTGTGGTGGTGGTATTAGTGTCAATGGTATTGGCGATGGTGGTGTTGGTGGTATTGGTAATGGTGGTCTTTGTGGTGGTGGTGGCAATTTTTGGCGGTGGTACTGGTGGGGGTTGTATTGGTGGTGGTAGTGGTGGTGGTGGTGGTATTGGTGGTGGTGGTATTTCTGGTGGTCATATTGGTGTGGTGGTATTGGTGGTGATGGTGGTATTGGTGGTGGTATTGGTGATTGTATTGGTATTGGTGGTGGGGGTATTGACATAGCTGGTGGAGGTATTGGTAATGGTGGTGGTGGTGGTAAAGATGTTGATAGTATTGGTGGTGGTATTAGTGGTAGTGGTGGTATTGGTGTTGGTAGTGGTGGTCTTGATATTGGTGGTGGTGGTATTAGTTGTGATATTGCTATTGGCAGTGGTATTGGCATTTGATGGTGGTGGTATTGGATTGGTGGTGGTGGTATTGATGGTGTTGGTATTGGTGTTAGTGTTATTGGTGGTGGTGGTAATGGTGGTGGTAGTATTGGTGATGGTGGTGGCATTGGTATTGGTAGTGGTGAATGTGGTATTGGTGTTGGTGGTATTTGTGGTGGTATTGGTTCTGGTGGTGATATTAGTATTGGTGGTATTGGTGGTGATATTGGTTGTGGTGGTATTGGTGGTGATGGTAGTATTGGTGATGGTGGTGGTTTTGGTGGTGGTATTGGTGTTGGTGGTGATGGTAGTATTAGTTGGTGGTATTGGTGGTGGTGGGATTTGGGTTGGTATTGGTGGTGGTAGTGATATTGGTGCTGGTGGTATAGTTGGTGGTATTGGTGGTGATGGTAGTATTGGTGATGGTGGTGGTTTTGGTGGTGGTGGTATTGGTGTTGGTATTGGTGTTGGTGTTGATAGTAGTATTGATTGGTGGTATTGGGGGTGGTGTTATTGGTGTTGGTGGTATTGGTGGTGGTGGTATTGGTAGTATTGGTGGTGGTGGTATTTATGGTGGTATTAGTGGTGGTGGAATTGGTTGTAGTGGTGGTGGTATTGGTATGGCTGGTGGTATTGGTGGTGGTGGTGATGGTAGTATTAGTTGGTGGTATTGGTGGTGGTGGTGGGATTTGGGGTGGAATTGGTGGTGGTAGTGATATTGTTGTTGGTGGTATAGTTGGTGGTATTGGTGGTGGTGGTATTGGTGGCAATGGCAGTATTGGTGATGGTGGTGGTTTTGGTGGTGGTGGTGGTATTGGTGTTGGTGTTGATGGTAGTATTGATTGGTGGTATTGGTGGTGGTGGTGGGATTTGTGGTGATATTGGGGGTGGTGATATTGGTGTTGGTGGTATTGGTGGTGGTGGTATTGGTGTCAGTAATATTGGTGGTGATGGTGGTATTGGTGGTGGTATTATTGGTGGTGGTGGTATTTATGGTGGTATTGATGGTGGTGGTATTGGGGGTAGTGGTGGTGGTATTGGTGTTGCTGATGGTATTGGTGTTGGTGGTGGTATTGTTTGTGGTGGAGGTGGTAGTATTGCTGTTGGTGGTATTGGTGGTGGTACTGGTGGTTTTGGTGGTGGTATTGGTGGTAGTGGTATTGGTGGTGGTGGTATTGGTGGTGGTATTGGTGTTGGTGGGATTGGCAGTGTTGGTGGTGTTAGGGGTGGTGGTATTGAAGGTGGTGGTGGTATTGGTAGTGGTAGTCGTATTTATGATGGTATTGGTGGGGTTGGTGGTAGAGGTGGTGTTATTGGTGGTACTATTGGTGGTGGTGGTATTGGTGGTAGTGGTATTGGTGGTGGTTGTATTGGTGGTGGTGATTGAGGTATTGGTGGTATTAGTGGTGGTGGTATTGGAGGTGGTGGTTGTATTGGTGGTATTGGTGGTGATGGTAGTGGTATTTGTGATAGTATTGGTGGTGTTGATGGTGGTGGTGGTTTTGGTGGTGGTTGTGGTGGTGGTAGTACTGGTGGGGGTGGTATTGGTAGTGGAAGTGGTGGTGGTGGTGGTTTTGGCGGTGGTGATATTGATATTGCTGTTGGAGGTGTTGGTAATGGTGGTGGTGGTAAAGATGTTGGTAGTATTGGTGGTGGTATAAGTGGTAGTGGTGGTATTGGTGTTGGTAGTGGGGGTCTTGATATTGGTGGTGGTGGTATTGGTGGGGGTGGTATTGGTTGTCATATTGGTATTGGCAGTGGTATTGGTATTGGCGGTGGTATTGGCATCGGTGGTGGTGGTACTGGATTGGTGGTGGTGGTATTGATGTTGTTGGTATTGGTGGTATTGGTGGTGGTAATGGTGGTGATGGCATTGGTGGTGGTGGTATTGGTGGTGGTATTGGTGGTGGTGGTAATGGTGGTGGTAGTATTGGTGGTGGTGGTGGCATTGGTATTGGTGGTGGTGGTATTGGTGGTGGTATTTGTAGTGGTATTGGTTCTGGTGGTGATATTAGTGTTGGTGGTATTGGTGGTGGTGGTATTAGAGGTGGTGTTGGTGGTATTGGTTGTGGTGGTGTTGGTGGTGATGGTAGTATTAGTGATGTTGGTGGTTTTGGTGGTGGTATTGGCGGTGATGGTAGTATTGGTTGGTGGTGGTGGTGGGAATTGGGTGGTATTGATGGTGGTAGTGATATTGGTGTTGGTGGTATACTTGGTGGTATTGGTGGTGGTGGTATTGGTGGTGATGGTAGTATT
Source organism: Lissotriton helveticus (assembly GCF_964261635.1). Taxonomy (NCBI): domain Eukaryota; kingdom Metazoa; phylum Chordata; class Amphibia; order Caudata; family Salamandridae; genus Lissotriton; species Lissotriton helveticus. The sequence goes on along the minus strand of NC_136067.1, from coordinate 763,431,013 downwards.
GGTGATGGTGGTGGTTTTGATGGTGGTGGTGGTATTGGTGTTGGTGGTGATGGTAGTATTGGTTGGTGGTATTGGTGGTGGTGGTGGGATTTGTGGTGGTATTGGTGGTGGTGATATTGGTGTTGATGGTATTGGTGGTGGTGGTATTGGTGATGGTGGTATTGGTGTTGGTATTGGTGGTGATGGTGGTATTGGTGGTGGCATTAGTAGTAGTATTGGTGGTGGTGGTGGTATTTATGGTGGTATTAGTGGTGGTGGTATTGGTGGTAGTGGTGGTGGTGGTGGTATTGGTGGTGTTGATGGTGGTATTGGTGGTGGTGTTGGTGGTGGTATTTTTGTGGTGGAGGTGGTAGTATTGCTGTTGGTGGTATTGGTGGTATTGGTGGTGGTATTGGTGATAGTGGTATTGGTGGTGGTATTTGTTGTGGTATTGGTGTTGGTGGTATTGGCAGTGTTGGTGGTGTTAGGGGTGGTGGTATTGGAGGTGGTGGTCGTATTGGTAGTGGTAGTCGTATTTTGTGATGGCATTTGTGGTGTTGATGGTGGTGGTGGTATTAGTGGTGGTAGAGGTGGTGTTATTGGAAGTGCTATTGGTGGTATTGGCGGTGGTGGTAATGGTGGTAGTGGTATTGGTGGTGGTGGTAGTGATATTTGTGGTAGTATTGGTGGTTGTGATGGTGGTGGTGGTTTTGGTGGTGGTTGTGGTGGTGGTAGTACTGGTGGGGGTGGTATTGGTAGTGGTGGTGGTGGTAGTACTGGTGGGGGTGGTATTGGTGGTGGTAGTGGTTTTGGTGGTGGTATTGGTGGTGATGTTGGTATTGGTGGTGGTATTGGTTTTTGTATTGGTGGTGGTGGTATTGGTGGTGGCGGTATTGGTATTGTTGGTATTGGTGATGGTGGTATTGGTGGTATTGGTGGTATTGGTAATGGTGGTCTTTGTGGTATTGGTGGTGGTTGCAATTTTTGGCGGTGGCACTGGTTGGGGTGGTATTGGTGGTAGTAGTGGTGGTGGTGGTGGTATTGGTGGTGGTGGTATTTCTGGTGGTGATATTGGTGGTGGATGGTATTGGTGGTTATGGTGGTATTGGTGGTGGTATTGGTGATTGTATTGATATTGGTGGTGGTGGTATTGATATAGCTGGTGGAGGTATTGGTAATGGTGGTGGTGGTAAAGATGTTGGTAGTATTGGTGGTGGCATTAGTGGTGGTATTGGTGTTGGTAGTGGTGGTCTTGATATTGGTGGTGGTGGTATTGGTTGTAATATTGGTATTGGCAGTGGTATTGTTATTGGTGGTGGTATTGGCATTGGTGGTGGTGGTATTGGATTGGTGGTGGTGGTATTGATGGTGTTGGTATTGGTGTTAGTGTTATTGGTGGTGGTGGTGATAGTGGCAGTGGTATTTGTGGTGGTAGTGGCATTGGTATTGGTGATGGTGGTATTGGTGGTGGTATTGGTGGTGATGGTAGTATTGGTTGGTGGTATTGGTGGTGGTGGTGGGATTTGGGTGGTATTGATGGTGGTAGTGATATTGGTGTTGGTGGTATATTTGGTGGTATTGGTGGTGGTGGTATTGGTGGTGATGGTAGTATTGGTGATGGTGGTGGTGGTGGTATTGGTGTTGGTGGTGATGGTAGTATTGGTTGGTGGTATTGGTGGTGGTGGTGGGATTTGTGGTGGTATTGGTGGTGGTGATATTGGTGTTGATGGTATTGGTGGTGGTGGTATTGGTGGTGGTGGTATTGGTGGTGGTATTGGTGGTGATGGTGGTATTGGTGGGGGCATTCGTAGTAGTATTGGTGGTGGTGGTATTAGTGGTGGTGGTATTGGTGGTAGTGGTGGTGGTGGTATTGGTGTTGATGGTGGTATTGGTTGTGGTTTGGTGGTGGTATTTTTGTGGTGGAGGTGGTAGTATTGCTGTTGGTGGTATTGGTGGTATTGGTGGTGGTATTGGTGGTAGGGGTACTGGTGGTGGTATTGGTTATGGTATTGGTGTTGGTGGTATTGGCAGTGTTGGTGGAGTTAGGGGTGGTGGTATTGGAGGTGGTGGTGGTATTGGTAGTGGTAGTCGTATTTTGTGATGGCATTTGTGGTGTTGATGGTGGTGGTGGTATTAGTGGTGGTAGAGGTGGTGTTATTGGTAGTGCTATTGGTGGTATTGGTGGTGGTGGTATTGGTGGTAGTGGTATTGGTGGTGGTGGTAGTGATATTTGTGGTAGTATTGGTGGTGTTGATGGTGGTGGTGGTTTTGGTGGTGGTTGTGGTGGTGGTAGTACTGGTGGGGGTGGTATTGGTAGTGGTGGTGGTGGTAGTACTGGTGGGGGTGGTATTGGTGGTGGTAGTGGTTTTGGTAGTGGTATTGGTGGTGATGTTGGTATTGGTGGTGGTATTGGTTTTTGTATTGGTGGTGGTGGTATTGGTGGTGGTGGTATTGGTATTGTTGGTATTGGTGATGGTGGTATTGGTGGTATTGGTAATGGTGGTCTTTGTGGTATTGGTGGTGGTTGCAATTTTTGGCAGTGGCACTGGTTGGGGTGGTATTGGTGGTGGTAGTGGTGGTGGTGGTATTGGTGGTGGTGGTATTTCTGGTGATGATATTGGTGGTGGTATTGGTGGTGATGGTGGTATTGGTGGTGGTATTGGTGATTGTATTGATATTGGTGGTGGTGGTATTGATATTGCTGGTGGAGGTATTGGTAATGGTGGTGGTGGTAAAGATGTTGGTAGTATTGGTGGTGGCATTAGTGGTAGTGGTGGTATTGGTGTTGGTAGTGGTGGTCTTGACATTGGTGGTGGTGGTATTGGTTGTAATATTGGTATTGGCAGTGGTATTGTTATTGGTGGTGGTATTGGCATTGGTGGTGGTGGTATTGGATTGGTAGTGGTGGTATTGATGGTGTTGGTATTGGTGTTAGTGTTATTGGTGGTTGTGGTGATAGTGGCGGTGGTATTTGTGGTGGTGGTGGCATTGGTATTGGTGATAGTGGTATTGGTGGTGGTATTGGTGGTGATGGTAGTATTGGTTGGTGGTATTGGTGGTGATGGTGGGATTTGGGTGGTATTGATGGTGGTAGTGATATTGGTGTTGGTGGTATATTTGGTGGTATTGGTGGTGGTGGTATTGGTGGTGATGGTAGTATTGGTGATGGTGGTGGTTTTGATGGTGGTGGTGGTATTGGTGTTGGTGGTGATGGTAGTATTGGTTGGTGGTATTGGTGGTGGTGGTGGGATTTGTAGTGGTATTGGTGGTGGTGATATTGGTGTTGATGGTATTGATGGTGGTGGTATTGGTGGTGGTGGTATTGGTGGTGATGGTGGTATTGGTGGTGGCATTAGTAGTAGTATTGGTGGTGGTGGTATTTATGGTGGTATTAGTGGTGGTGGTATTGGTGTTAGTGGTGGTGGTGGTGGAATTGGTGTTGTTGGTGGTTTTGGTGGTGGTGTTGGTGGTGGTATTTTGTGGTGGAGGTGGTAGTATTGCTGTTGGTGGTATTGGTGGTATTGGTGGTGGTATTGGTGGTAGTGGTATTGGTTGTGGTATTGGTTGTGGCATTGGTGTTGGTGGTATTGGCAGTGTTGGTGGTGTTAGGGGTGGTGGTATTGGAGGTGGTGGTGGTATTGGTAGTGGTAGTCGTATTTTGTGATGGCATTTGTGGTGTTGATGGTGGTGGTGGTATTAGTGGTGGTAGAGGTGGTGTTATTGGTAGTGCTATTGGTGGTATTGGTGGCGGTGGTATTGGTGGTAGTGGTATTGGTGGTGGTGGTAGTGATATTTGTGGTAGTATTGGTGGTGTTGATGGTGGAGGTGGTTTTGGTGGTGGTTGTGGTGGTGGTAGTACTGGTGGGGGTGGTATTGGTACTGGTGGTGGTGGTAGTACTGGTGGGGGTGGTATTGGTGGTGGTAGTGGTGTTGGTGGTGGTATTGGTGGTGATGTTGGTATTGGTGGTGGTATTGGTTTTTGTATTGGTGGTGGTGGTATTGGTGGTATTGGTATTGTTGGTATTGGTGATGGTGGTATTGGTGGTATTGGTAATGGTGGTCTTTGTGGTATTGGTGGGGGTAGCAATTTTTGGCGGTGGCACTGGTTGGGGTGGTATTGGTGGTGGTAGTGGTGGTGGTAGTGGTGGTGGTGGTGGTATTGGTGGTGGTGGTATTTCTGGTGGTGATATTGGTGGTGGTATTGGTGGTGATGGTGGTATTGGTGGTGGTATTGGTGATTGTATTGATATTGGTGGTGGTGGTATTGATATTTCTGGTAGAGGTATTGGTAATGGTGGTGGTGGTAAAGATGTTGGTAGTATTAGTGGTGGCATTAGTGGTAGTGGTGGTATTGGTGTTGGTAGTGGTGGTCTTGATATTGGTGGTATTGGTTGTAATATTGGTATTGGCAGTGGTATTGTTATTGGTGGTGGTATTGGCATTGGTGGTGTTGGTATTGGATTGGTGGTGGTGGTATTGATGGTGTTGGTATTGGTGTTAGTGTTATTAGTGGTGGTGGTGATAGTGGCGGTGGTATTTGTGGTGGTGGTGGCATTGGTATTGGTGGTATTGGTGGTGGTATTTGTTCTGGTGGTGATATTAGTATTGGTGGTGGTGTTGGTGGTATTGGAGGTGGTGTTGGTTGTGGTGGTATTGGTGGTGATGGTAGTATTGGTGGTGGTGGTGGTATTGGTGGTGGTGGTGGGATTTGGGGTGGTATTGGTGGTGGTAGTGATATTGGTGTTGGTGGTGTAGTTGGTGGTATTGGTGGTTATGGTAGTATTGGTGATAGTGGTGGTTTTGGTGGTGGTGGTGGTATTGGTGTTGGTGGTGATGGCAGCATTGGTTGTTGGTATTGGTGGTGGTGGTGGGATTTGTGGTGGTATTGGTCGTGGTGATGTTGGTGTTGGTGGTATTGGTGGTTGTATTGGTGTCAGTGATGATGGTGGTATTGGTGGTGGTGTTAGTGCTGGTATTGGTGGTGGTGGTATTTATGGTGGTATTGGTGGTGATGGTATTGGTGGTAGTAGTGGTGGTGGTGGTGGTGGTATTGGTGATGATGGTGGTATTGGTGGTGATGTTGGTGGTGGTATTGTTTGTGGTCAAGGTGGTAGTATTGCTTTTGGTTGTGGTGGTGGTATTGGTGGTAGTGATATTGGTGGTGGTGGTATTGGTGGTATTGGCATGGTTGGTGGTGTTAGGGAAGGTGGTATTGGAGGTGGTGGTGGTATTGGTAGTTGTACTTGTATTTGTGATGATATTGGTGGTGGTGGTGGTATTAGTGGTGGTAGAGGTGGTGTTATTGGTGGTGCTATTGGTGGTGGTGGTATTGTGGTAGTGGTATTTGTGGTGGTTGTATTGGTGGTGGTCTTTGAGGTATTGGTGGTATTAGTGGTGGTGGTAATGGAGGTGGTCGTTGTATTGGTGGTATTGGTGGTGGTGGTAGTGGTATTTGTGGTAGTATTGGTGGTGTTGATGGTGGTGGTGGTTTTGGTGGTGGTTGTGGTGGTGGTAGTACTGGTGGGGGTGGTATTGGTAGTGGTAGTGGTGGTGATGGTGGTTTTGGTGGTGGTAGTACTGGTGGGGGTGGTATTGGTGGTGGTAGTGGTTTTGGTGGTGGTAATGGTGGTGATGGTGGTATTGGTGGTGGTGTGGTTTGGTTTTTGGGGTACAGGGGTGTTTTTAGGGTTCAGGGCTAGGTTTGGGTATTGGGTACAGGGGTAATTTTAGGGTTCAGGGCCAAGGTTTGGGTTTTGGGGTACAGGGGTATTTTTAGGGTTCAGGGCTAGGTTTGATTTTGGGGTACAGGAGTGTTTTTAGGGTTCAGTGGTAGGTTTGGGCTTTGGGGTACAGGTTTTTTTAGGGTTCAGGGCTAGGTGTGGGTTTTGGGGTACAAGGCTATTTTTAGGGTTCAGGGGTAGGTTTGGGTTTTGCGGTACAGGGGTATTTTAAGGGTTCAGGGCTAGGTTTGGGTTTTGGGGTACAGGGGTATTTTTAGGGTGCAGGGCTAGGTTTGGGTTTTGGGGTACAGGGGTATTTTTAGGGTTCAGGGCTAGGCTTGGGTTTTGGGGTACAGTGGTATTTTAGGGTTCAGGCCTAGGTTTGGGTTTTGGGGTACAGGGGTATTTTAGGATTCAGGGCTAGGTTGGGTTTTGGGGTACAGGTATATTTTTAGGGTTCAGGGCTAGGTTGGGTTTTGGGGTACAGGGATATTTTTAGGGTTCAGGGCTAGGTTTGGGTTTTGTGGTACAGGGGTATTTTTAGGGTTCAGGGCTAGGTTTGGGTTTTGGGGTACAGGCTTATTTTTACGGTTCAGGGCTAGTTTGATTAAATCGGGATGGTTTCAGGTGTGCCACACTTTTGTCATAATTAAGATTGTTAGTGCTCTAGTTGGTCTTTATAACTCTCTGGGAGGCTGCATTAGAATACAAGGGAATCACCAGGCTATAATGTCACTGGAGCCTTTGTGTTTTTCAGTTAATTTCTAAGGGTTTTTTAAAATTGTATTTCCTAACTGTAACCACTAACCTTTAACACTGAGTGTGTGTGTGAGTGCATGAGTCTCTCAGTTTGTGTATGAGTATCTGAGTAGGTTTGTAAGTGGGTGTGAGAAAGTATGAGTAGGGCTGTAAGTAGATTTATAAGTGTCTGAGTGTGTCTGCGAGTGGGTGTTTAAGTCTCTAATAGGGGTGGGTGGTAAATTCCGCTCCGCCAGTGGAGTTTTCAGAGTTTTTGCCAATCTGAGCGCCGCTTGGAACGCTGAGTTTACCAGTGCGCTCACCCCTAGACGTCATCCCCCAAGAATAGTGTGCCAGGAAGCATGTTTTCAGAATGGTTGAGAAAGGGGGCAGGGGCCTCTGAAGAGGTCTAAGCATTCCCGCTGTGGGGAACTTGCTTTTGGCACAAACATGGTTCTTGGACCCCAATGTCTCTCAGCAGCCAAGGGGGCTTCATCCCCTCAACTATTGGTGCACCAGGAGGCGCATATACAGAATGGTTGAGAAAGAGGGAGGCCTCTTTTGAGGTCTGAGCAATCCTGCTATGGGGGATGTACTTGTGTCAACAATAGGGGCCCTCAGCAGCCTAGTGTACTTCATCCCCAAGCCAGTACTGCACCAGGAGGTTCATTTGCAGAGTGATTGAGAAAAGGGTGGGCTGCCAATGAGATCTCATTAGTTCCGCAGCAAGGCACATAATTGTGGGTGTTATTTAGCCCCACAGAGCTGGTGGTCCCCAGGGCTCAGGGGAGTCTGTGCAACCCCATTAATCTTTCATTAACCGTGGTGAGATGTTAGTCCCTGGGGCTTATAGAGCCCATGAAGGAGGGCCACATGCACCCCCTCCTTTTTATCAATAAAGCCCTGGGAGGTGGTTGTTTCTACGGCTCAATGAGCTTTAGAAGGGGGGCTATGCCCCCTCCTTTAAAAAAAAAAATATCCCTGGGACCTGGCCCACCTGGGGGTCATAGTCCAAACAAATGTTGGAGGCCGTGCTTGTTTTTCAAAGGTTTTTCCGTGTATTTGTGACAAAAGTTGTTAAAAAGAGTGATTTTTACGCGTTTAATTGCAGCGGAGAAGTCAAAGAACGGTTTGTGTCGGTCCTTTTCACAGTGGAACTTATCAAGGCTTCCACATTTTCTTGATCCCGTAACACAGGGAGTTCGTTTTGGATTATTCAACTTTGGGATATTATATAGCCCTGAGGGGCCGCCACTTATAATCACATTAGAACTGACTTCAGCCTCAGGGTGTGACCTCTGGAGCGTCCGACATTTTGCACCACCATATGTTACAGGTTGCTCAGAATAGCAACAGATTATTACCTTTTACCATCCTACACAACAAACGGTTTAGTGTTTTGATTACACGGTTGCTACCATGACTGAAAGTCTGTGGTGATATATACATCTTCTGAGAGAAGTTTCTAATTGATTGGAACCGTAGTTCGTGTAGGGTCAACTTTTTCATGAAAATTACCTTGAAAAAGTCTACGGGCAGATGAAACACATGTTGGCACAGGCATTTTGGCAGATTTCATGCTGGATCTTTGAAAAAAAAGAATAAAATATCTTCAAAATGAAGAAACTTTGACTCTTTGGGACTCTGTATGCAGTTGGAATGTTCTGTTTGTTAATAATTGTTCAAATACAAAATATTGGACACAGAAGGACTATATATTTTGTGTTATCTAGTACCCTGTTGGATTGCTGATACTAAAGGGTGTGCTTATTAGTGCTCTATTAGTTTTTTTTTTTTACACATTTGATTATCTCTCGTGTGATTAGCATCTCCTGGTAGTAGGTGCGTTGGAGCCAAGCTAGCACCCCCAAAAACAATTGTTTAAACAAAAAGAAGGGAGGAAGTAAACTTTTTTATTCACACTCTATTACGGTGTATGAGATACAATTCTTTAATTTCTTTGATTGTGCAGTCTTTTCTCACCGAGTGGGAGCAATTACTATAAGTTTAATTATAATGATTTTTTGGCTGTGTCGGTGACATAGGCGAACCCCACCATCACACCTAGGGGGTCAGGTTATTTCTACCCTGCCACCTATTCACTTACTTAAATTATGTTTTTGTGGGACTCGACTGAACACTTCCTGGTCTAAGAGTTGGCAGCCAATGAGAATGCACCATGAGAACTGTGCTTAGGCTCCACCCATATATCACTTTTTGCTTTCCCTTTAATTTCTCAACAACTACTGAATGGATTTACACCAACTGAAAGTGTGATCTGCAAACCAAAATCTACCTTTCTGACAAATGTTGTGTAATTCGGGGCGTGGCCGATCCGAGCAGCAAGATGACCGCTTGGTGAAGAGGCTCTGCTGGCCGAGCATAACATCCTACAGTTATCCTGTATTGCTACCACTCATCGTCCTTCATTTTTGAGTGAAACGACTTCCGAAGGTGCCCAGGCATACTTAGATGTGAACAGCCCGCCAGCAGTGTTGGCGGATTCAACGGGAGGCAGACAACGTGGCTTTGCGGCCTATACGGAGCTACTGTGGCCCGAGGGGCCGGTTAGCCAAGGAGGACTTGCTGCACTTCCCTATCTGAGTGGAAGGTCATCGATTTTGAACCTGCCAGTTTGTGCTGCCGCACAGGGACACCGCTGTAATAGGCGAGAGCCTGCAAAATTTGTTGGCGACTCCATCCGGTGGTGGAGGTAACCTGGGGGCCTGCCGGGTCCCTGGGAGAGGGTGAAGGAGGCTGCCTGCATGGGAAATTATAGCCGCAGGACAAAACCGCACCAGCCCCCCAGCTGCGGTGAGCTGCCTGTGAGGTCTTGGGCGCTCCCCCTGGCCCACTGGGCTGTGCTCGCTTATGGAAGCCTGGGACAATCCCCGAACCGGGCCTGAAAACATCCATATGATTGGCTGACTGCGGCCTCTGGGAAAATGCAGAGTGGAGCGGAGCAGCTGCTACAGGCAGACTGAGTGATACCTGTGCATTCGACCCCAATAGGCACGGTGCTCATACTATTTGGAGGCACTGCTTGAAGTACGAAGTGACCTGCTTCCCGCGGTGCCATCTGACCCTGAAGGTCAAGGATGACGAGGCTCTAAGGCCTAAACAGCGCTGAGGCGGCCCATGGGACTGGTGTGCTGGGGGGACATGCTGCACCGCCCTACCTGAGTGGACGCTGTCAACCCTATGCCTGCCTGTCGTCGCTGCTGCATCCTGGAAGCGGGGCTGCTGCCGTCAGAGTGAGCGGGAGAACTTGCATAATCGGCACCATCTTGAGGCGGGAGTAACCTGTGGACCTGCCGGGTCCACGGAAGGAGGTACGTGAGGCTGCCAAATTGGGATACCACAAATACCGGGTGCGGGGGTGTTCACCCCTGCCGCAACATTGGACTTTGGCTGCATGCGGGGTCTTGGGACGCTCCTCCTGGCCTGACAGGCTGTGAGAGTTTGAATGGCCTGGGATTGGGCCTACCCCAGGCCTGAAATCATCTGGATTGCTGGTCGGCCGCCGCACCTGGGACACTGTGGAGTGGTGAGGAGCAGCTGGCACGAGCGGACAGAGCAAGTCTAGTGCCCCCAATGCCATCCAATACAGGGCGCACACTATACTGAGCCCCCCCCCATTAAGCGAGATTGGACCTCTGTGAAAACCCCGCTCCACCACACTGATAGCGCTGTCGAGCCCTGGGCCATAGTTGACATCACAGAGTACTTGACATGTGTGCGCTGTGGCTGTGCCAACCTCTTTTGACTTCTGGCAGAGATTGTAAATGACCATTGGGGAGTAATACTGAGAAGGTGGGGTAGTTGCTGCTCCTTGTCACACCCACACAAACACGTCTTGAGACCATGCTTGCCTTGTATTGTAGTAGCGTGGAGCTGCGATGGGGAAGACGGACAACAAACATATCTTTTCAAAAACACACCACCAGGCAGGCAGAGAGTTAGCCGATGTCACAGACAATTGTACCAGAAACACAGCTGTAACCAGGGCAGGAGGACGACATAAAGACCATGTTGCGCAATGTTAAGTTCTGCTTGAAGGAAATAGGCACCAAGATAGATTCCCTTGCTGTGCGAATGGACCAAGTGTCACACAAAGTGGACAAGTACGAGTCTCCAGTGAACACACTAGAAACCAGGGTCTCTGATTATGATGAATGCCAGGTGGAGACGCAAGATCACCTACTTGGCATGGACAAAGTCCTGGATGTCATCACGGCGTGCATCGAAGATCTCGAAGCCTGCTCCAGGAGGAACAATGTATCCATTACTGGGGTCCCAGAGTCCACAAATATACCCAACATGGAGAATTATATTGAGGGACTCCTGCAAGACCTGTTCGGACCCGACCTGTCAGCCATGTTTCTGGTGGATCGAGCCCACCGTACACTTGGATGCCACTGGGCGCTCTACCAAGACCAATATTGGCTAGGTTGCTCATCTATAGGGACAGGGACACTGTTCTTCGCCTGGATCGGGAACATGGGGAGTTACAATACCAGAACAATGCTCTATCACTATTTCTGGATTTTACCCAGGCGGTCCAGGCAGGCGCCGTGAGTTTCTCCCGGCCAAGAAACTGCTACAAAAAACTGGTACCAATTACACAATGCTGTATCCGACCAAGCAACGGGTACATTCCGGTGGCAAACCATTGTTTTTCACAGAGGCGAGTGCAGCACTGAAATTTGCCAAATAACATGCACGCCAACATCACAACAAAAGTTTTGCTATGACAACTTGTCACAAAGTCAGCTAAGTGACAATGACTAGTGCATATGCCTCATCATCCTAGCCTAAGAGTCTTCTTGTTTTCTGTTGGGCTCCACCGTACAATTGGGAATAACTGCTATTTTCCATGCTCTTGCTCCACATTACGAAAATGTCTTTAGGTAGTCCTAATAATACTCAGCCACCCTGTTGCATTGCGACCGGGCAGTATGCAGGCAACCTCACACCCCCTCTGGGATGATTCCCTGTCGCCTTACCTCTTGTGGGTCTTTGTTTACCATGGGGGGGGTTAGTTGTGGATACTCAACCTGATTGGGGGTTGGAGTGGGTGGAGGGTGGGACGGGCCTGTTATTGTTTGTTCTTGTTTTTAGCACTGCATCTTATTTTATATGCTGATTATTCAACACATGGGAAATACTTGTCACTGTCCAAATTTTGCTATCAAGCAGCAGGAGGGATACTACAGAGAGTTACTATGGGCACACCTATCAAGATGGAATTCTGGTCGAAATCGAAAATATTTTTTATTTCAAGCTGACTGGCTAAATTGATCTGCATCACTTGGAATGTACGTGGCCTTAATGACCACAGAAAAGCACGGCTGGTGCAATCCTATTTCACAAGACATGTGGTCGATGTGTGCCTCCTACAGGAGACCCATCTGATGGGCACAGCTTGCGGGAGATTAAAATCCACCAGGTGGAGTGAGGTAGATACATCATGCTACTCCAACTACTCCAGGGGGGTGGCAATGGTAATTGGACAGGGCATTCCCTGGCAGACAAGGAAGTTGGTCAGGGACCCTGAAGGGCGTTACCTATTACTGCTGGGGACATTGTTCCACCAACGGGTTTTCATTGCAAAATATATGGGCCCAATGTCGATGATCCCAAATTAGCGAGTGTGGCACCACATCCTATCCATGGGAGACGCTGCGTTGATCTGGGGAGGGAACTTCAACACACTGCTGTTGCATGTGGACGATAGGGTCAGATTTGGAAAAGGAAAACACCGGGGACAGTATCACATAAGACCAATTGTTATATTCTTGAATTTTTCTTTATTCTTTTAAAAATATATATATTTTTGTTATTTCATGGAAAAGATTTTTTCATATCTACCAATTTTCATATACACATACCATTAATACACATTACCTTTGATTTGTATCGAACCACATAAATACAAATGCCTGATCAAGGATATAACATTAGAATATTAATACAATGAACTTTGTTAGTTTTACCTTTTAGCTGGCCTCATAAATGATAGAACATACATATTCAATTCAATGCCAACATGCAAATAATTTACTCCAATACAATGTGCAGAGACTGATGTTACATATTGGAAACAATGCGTTTCGGCAATGCCTTCATCAGGACTCCGTCACTGTGGTTGACTTAAGAGGGAACATATAAGCATAATTTTAATCTAGAGTGCAAACTGGCCCTTTAAACTGTATACATTATCTGGATGATAATCTGATACAATTATAGCAGGTCATAGATTTCAACTCAAACACAAAAAGTAAAAATAAGGAGAAACTCATTAGAGATGAACAACCATAGAAAAAAACATGCAAGCAACATGCGTGATTAAAAATACACAATGAGAACGTTAAATTCTCAAATCATGCAAATTAAAACTAACCTCAGTTAGTTGTGTAAGTGGTCTCAATTATTCATGCACAGACTAACTTAGTGTGATCCTGTGATGCAACGCCCCTATAGAAAATCTGTCTCAACAACACTACCCAACACCATGATCTCACCATTAATCATATATCTCTCACAAGGCCCATAAACTACTGAGACAAATTTTGGGCAGCTGAATCATGTGACCCAATTAATCAGAACTATTTATAAAACTATTTACACATTTATATACAAGTGCAGTTTATCATTTCTTACCATGGATTTAAGCATAAAACACTTTAATTAAGCCACTAAGGTAAATGGATCAACTGATGGCACTAGACCATGAATAAACAATCTAATCTAATTTATTTGCTTTATTATTCAAAGAAAGATTAATTTTAAAGTAATAATCTTTATTTTATTAGCAAATTAGCAGCATTTTATTGAGGAAAGGCATATTAGACTGACATTTTAAAGAATCACCATTCAGCATGAATTAAAGTAAAATAAACAGATTTCCAACCCTAAGTTCTATTTTCCCTGTCTAAAACTCACTTCATCTAAAAGTTAAAGTCATTAAGGCCTACTATCCTTACGTGCGCCAAATGTCCATCAGCACGTCATGCCCTTCAGGATTCGGGAAGCGAGCAGCCCCCTCCCATTTTGGGGCTAGGTTTTTATACCTTTCTAACTAGCTAATCTCACTAGAAAGTATTCTTTTCTCGACCATCCTGAGTTCGGATTGGCTGACAGACGTCAGCCCATATGGTGTCATCATCTTTCTCGAAGCCTAAATCAGACTTTTCTTAGAGTCCATTGTCTCTTATTTTCAAGTCACGCAGCTTTCTTAAACCGAAACATTTTATAATTCACAGGCCATGACTTCCTTAGCTTGGCAGACTTTGCCGGTTCCTGTCCTTGGTTTAGTCCTTCCATGAGCACGTATAATACAATTTTCAATTGAGCTTGCAAATATTTTCAACGTGATAAAACTTTCCACGCAGGGCTCTTGCTCTCTCTGGAAAGGATTCGACAACACCATATTTAAAACGCTAGGCCTCAGGCCCTAGGCCTCTGTCATGGAGAACTAGTATTCAAAGAAACACAAGACATCAATTAATTAGGGTATTGAAAACCCTTCTGTTACCCACCCCCTTTGCTAATTATTATCCCATTAATTTATATTAACTAGCTGAAAGCACACAAAGCTGCTTTTCATATTCAGGTTTCTCCACGAACTTATGCCACATAATGACACAAAGACATAACATAAGCACACGAAATAAGCACATGCCATTAGTTAAACAGCCGCATTTAATACTGACAAAGACAATAGACAAGGTTAGTTTTATTATTTTTCAACGTACTTGCAAATTCAACAAAGAGCACATTTAATTAGTCCCATGTGTCGTGTAATGCATTTTAAACTAGGTTGATTAGTATTTTTCACTCACAAACTCATTAGTACAATTATTTATTATGGAAGTTTAACTTTGCGAGTTTGAACAAAATTTTGTTCTGAACCTCGCTCCATCAACTCCCTCATCCGGTGATTTCAAAATCACCAAACTACACCCAAACATTTTCAGCAAAATTTTAAAACCCTTTGAACATGTTTGAATAATCACAGTGTTAGTATTTCTAGAGACTTGACTCAGCTGTTTGTCTGCTACTCTCATATTGGGTTCTACAAAGCTCTTCTAATTCTATTTCTCTTTCCTGTTCCTTTCTGAGTTTATATATTCTCTTCTTTTCCCTTAGATATTTCTTTCTCTTGTGTAACATGCAACTGGTTTTTAACAAAAGTATCACAAAGACTATGACTAATAAAGGTGTCAGTATTTTGCCTAAAATTGAACTACCAATCTTTTGAAACCAGGTTTTGATTGCTGCAAACCTTTTGCTCAGACGTTCTGTAAAATCATCTTCATCTTCTAAAGGTACAATTTCTGAGTGTAGCTCTGTGATGTTTCTAATGTACATTTCAATATTTTGACTCTTGTCTGGGATATATGTGCAAAAATGTTGAACATGTAAAATTCCACAGACTCCTCCCTCTTTTGCTAGCAGAATGTCAAGGGCAAGATGATTCTGCATTAACATGGACCTCATGGCAATAAGCTCAGTATCCACTAGCTGAAATCCACTGGCAGTATCAGTAGACAGTCTGTCAACAATCGTGGACGATTTTCTAATTTTGACTGCATTCAGGGTTATACCCACCAAAGGTATTACTGCACCGAAAATATCACCCAAAATTTCTGAAAAACTTTCTCTTTTGTATCTATTCAGATGATTGTTAATTTCAAATGAACCTTCTACATTTCTGTCTACATGAAAAATCTTTGGAAAAACTAAACCAAGATAACAAGTCCCATACCAGTGGTCTGGGAGATTGTAGTAGGCTTTGTCTCCACATACAAAATAAATTCCAGGAAAAATTGGATCTTTGCCACCTTTAAATCCCCATCCACCCAAGATTTGCTAGGTATCCTCGCATTGACTTGCACCCACAAAGTAGTTATCAAAAAGCATATTGTCTCTTCTAATACAAAACTTCCTACTAACAGGTTTATCTATGTGTATTGCAACATTCTCTATTCTACCATTTAGTTTTTCGTCTTCGATTTGCCAAAACTTAGATTTGGTTTGTTTCAACATTTAATTTCTCTTATAAATTGCTCTTCTCTCTTTAACTGAATTTAAGAAAGATTTCTCCTCAGTTCTCAGCTTACATGTTAAATTGTTTCTAAAAGCATACTTATAAGTAAGTTCATTATTTACAATGAAAAATTCCCTCATCTGCTTAGCATGTTTATGTTTATTCAAGCTTTTCTAAACTTTTAAATTTGCAAAAATCTCGTCGTAGTTAGAATAATAGTACTGTAGATGACCTGTTTGATAAAACAGACTAGCTATTACGCTGCAAATAATGCCATAAGTAAGGGGAAGCATATTATAAGTAATCCCCTCAGAAACAGAAGCAGGTAATTTCACACAGATGTAGCAATCTTTAACTTCCATCACTCTAACATATTCAGAAAGAAGTCTTGAGAAGGTATTACTAGAAAAATCACCAACAGATCTATCTTGGTGGATCTCTGGTTTATGATCAATAACTCTGTTAGTTTTGCCAACTACATCATGTTTATCTTGTTTAAATGCAACTTTGCTTGTCATGTTAGCTTTGTACGTCTCTTTATCAACTCCAAAAGGGAAGACGACAGCTAAAATTAACCAGACCAAAATTAATAAAATCACACAAATAGAAGACATCTTACAGCATCTTTTCAAGATAGAACATCTCGAATTGGAGTTAGTATAAGGCATCTTTTACTTTTAAACAAGAGCCTTTCAGAAAAAACAAAAACAAAAATTTTAAAATGTAAAATTACTATATATATACACCCTCCTGTTTTTAATTTTTTTTTTTTTTAAAGAAAAATCCTACTTTCTAACAGCTTTTCTTCGACCTTACGTCTTACATCAATGTGTTTTAATCCAGCTAACACAATTTCTTCGACCTTGTGTCACCTAACACAATTTCTTCAGCCTTATGCCAAATGCAAATTACCATGAACAAAATCAATCATTATCACTTGTGTCATCTAAATCTTCCTGACTACTGCTATTCACCTCCACCACAGGTGGGATGATTATGTAAGTCCACTCAGGGGACTTGTACTTTTGGTTTGGCTTCACAATCCTTTTTGCTCTGTTATTAATCACTTCTATTTTTCTTCCTGCCTGAATTTTCTTATCTATATCTTCTTTTTGACTAGATATTTCATTAATTTGCTCCTTTGATCTGTTTACTAATTTGAAGTTTAGGCATCCATTTTCATTAGGCCAGTTATCACATTTTCTCGATAATTTCGTCTTTGGCTCAGTTTGATTACTTTCTGCTCTCCAATCTCTTTTTCTAAAGTTTCTTATTTCAGAATCTTCATCACTTACATCAGTTTCACTGTTGGAAATTTGAATTCTGGACTCAGGTACTTCTTTACTCGGCAACTTCACTCTGTTAGGAACATCATCCTTATAGCTGGTACTTGGTAATTCGTCTTCTTCTTCTTCTTCAATTACCTTCAACTTCCCAGTTCCAGAATTTTGATTCCTTCTTCCAGAGCTTCCAATCTGCTTTTCAATACCGTCCTGATCTTGATTCTCTTCTTGTTCAGACTCTTTTTCTGCTTCTTTTTCTACAACAACTTCATCATCTTCAGAGTCTAGTATCATGATTTCTTCAGTATCTTTATCCAATGCCTCATTCGCATTTGAATTTTCCAGATGTCGACTTTCCTGTCCATCTTCAGGATCTGGATTTCTTTCAGGTTCTTCTTCAGAGTCTGAATCAGCTGTAGTGTCACCTTCGTCAGGGTTTTCAGGTGGAGGTACACGAATGGTGTGACTTGCATGAATCCACCTTTTCAAACCTTTACACTTTACTGCATTTGTTGTGACAAGTATCACCTGCCTTGCCTTTTGCTACCTGGGTACTAGACAGTTTCTTCTTCGGTGAACCTTTGTCCTCACCCAGTCTCCTGGTAACAGAACATGAGCTTGTTCCTTCTCTCTCGTTATCACTTCAGTTCCCACCTGATGGAACACAGAAGTTACAACGTCAGAAAGGTTTCTGCAGTATTCCAAAATGACGCTATCATTAATGCTCATCAACTTTTCAACTGGTACAAATGCTTGTCTCATGACTCTTCCCATGACAATATCATGAGGGTTTAGTCCTGTCTTTTTATCTGGAGTACTTCTCAAAGTCATCAAAACAAGTGGAAGTGCATCGGTCCACTTTGCCCCTGTAGCTAGACACATCTTAGCTATCCTATTCTTGATCGGTCCATTTATTTGCTCAACAACACCTGATGCCTCTGGTCTATAAGCACAATGTAACTTTTGTTTTATATTCAGTGCTTCACAACCCATTTGTAATAGTCTGTTTTCAAAATGTGTTCCACGATCAGTTTCAACAGTCACTGGAAATCCGTACCTCGGTATGGTCTCCCTTAAAAGCAATTTTGCAACAGTAACTGAATCATTGTGAAGTGTTGGGAACGCTTCCACCCATCTTGAAAACAAACAGACTATCACAAGTACATATCTCAACTTGTTGTGGGGTGGCATGTCAATGAAATCCATTTGTAGTCTGGTGAAAGGACCACCCTCCCGTCCTATGGTTCCCATGCTCACAACTGATTTTCTGTTTGGGTTGATCTGTTGGCAGATCAAGCATCTCAGACAAAAAGATTCTGCAATCAACCTGAATTTTGAATTAAACCATGTTTGCCTAAATAACCTAATCATAGAATCTCTTCCAATATGTCCTGGACCATGATACATTTTAGCCATGTCAGCAATCATGCTATTTGGCATTACTGGTCTATCATCTTTATAAACCCAAATCTCATCTTCTTCTTGCTGTCTGCAACCTGCTTTTAACCATGTATCTTTTTCCTCATCATCTGCCTCATCTTGTAAATCTTTAACTCCTTGCCATGTCTCAACTACAGATGTTAGAATAAGTGAATTCAAAACATGTTCATTGTCTTTTACCCGATTGATTGAAAAATTGTTTTTCGCGCAGTACCTTGCAATCTCATCAGCATAGGAATTACCTTTAGTAATATAGTCCTCGCCCTTTTTATGCGCTGCACATTTCACGACAGCGATTTTCTCTAGTAACTGAATACCATCAATCAATCTTTTGATCAATTTAGCATTCCTTATTGGAGTTCCCGCAGAAGTTAAATAACCTCTTTGAGACCAGAGCTGGCCATAGTCATGAACTACGCCATATCCATACTGACTATCAGTCACTATGGTAATTCTTAATTCTTTTGCTCTTTCACATGCACGAATCAAAGCAATCAATTCTGCTACTTGAGCTAAACGAATTCCTTCGAGACAAGAGGCTGCAACCACATCTGCAACTGTGCAGACAGAATATGCCGCCCTTAGAATACCTTCATCCGTTCTCAAGCAGGAACCATCAACAAAATAAAGAAAATCTGATTCAGCCAAAGGGACATCTTTAATGTCCTGCCTTGGTTTTGTGCAATATTCTAAAACATCCAAGCATTCATGTCATTCTCATTCCTGATTTCTGTTACAGTACCATCAGGCAACAATGTGGAAGGATTTAAATTCACACACCTCGCAACTGAAACGTTATCTGATCCCAGAATAACCTTCTCATATTTGGTTAACCTGTTGCTTGTTAAATGCTGTGTTTTACTTCTAGTAAGAAGAATGCTTTTGTCAGTCTCTGCAATGGTTTTGCAATTACGGAAAATCCACTAATCCATTGGTGACAATAACCAACCATTCCTAAAAACATTCTGAACTGTCTTTGTGTTTTTGGAGGTTGCATTCCCTGAATCATTTTAATTCTCTCAATTGTCACCTGTCTGATTCCTTTTGCGATTCTGTGACCAAGGTATTTTACCTCTTGTTTGCAAAACTGTAATTTTGCAGGAGACACTTTATGTCCCTCATCTGCCAGATGATTTAACAAAGTAATGGTATCTGTCACACAGTTATCTCGTGTTTTTGCTGCCACAAGGAGGTCATCTATGTATTGCACCAATGTTGACTTACCAGGCAAATCTAGATTCTCCAAGGATGTCTTTAGCAACTGATTAAAAATAGATGGACTTTCTTTATACCCTTGAGGGATACGACACCATGCTAGAATACGCTCCTGGAACCTGAATGCAAAAATTTGCTGGCTATCTGGATGCAATGGAACAGTAAAGAATGCATTGCAAAGATCTATGACTGTATACCATTCTGCATCATGTGGTATCTGATATAAAATTACCGCTGGGTTTGGAACAACAGGACAACATGGAACAACTATTTGATTAACCTTTCTCAGGTCTTGAACAATCCTGAAAGTTCCGTTCGGCTTTTTAATTCCCATAATCGGTGAATTGCATGGACTACTCTCAATTTCTTTTAGAACACCCTGTTTTATAAACTTGTCAATTACAGGTATGACACCTTCAATAGTTTCTGCTTTCATTTTATACTGAGGAATGTTTGGAAAATCTACTCCACTGGGTCAACATTTTTCATCAAGCCCATTTCACTTCCTGTCAAATCCCAAATTTTAGCATTGACTGTTTCTTTTAACTCTTCAGGAAGATTATCTTTTTCAAATGCAGGAAATAATTTACTTTCCTCTGCTTCAACCATTAACATTGTTAGCTTATAAAGCCCATCTTCTTCTTGAGTTTGGAGCTCAATACCATCCGGTGAACAATATATTTTGCAATTCATCTTGCATAAAATGTCCCTCCCTAACAGGTTTACAGGACTGCTGTTACAAACTACAAATCTGTGTTTGTCTTTAAATTTACCAATTTCAACTTCGACTGGGTCTGTTAAATCTGTTTTAATTTGTTGATTAGCTACGCCAACTACTTGGATGGTGTCACCAGAGAGAGGCAGGTTTTCTATTTCCACTGATCTAACAGTAGAACGGGTAGCACCTGTGTCCACCAGAAAAGTGATTTCTACATCATTCACTTTACCATTTACAAATGGTCCAGACTTATCTACCTCAAGAGTGGCTCCAAGCACACACTCTTCCTCCTCTCTCAGGCACCGTCATAAGTAATCGTCAGAATCACTCTCTCCATTTTCATTCAACAAGTATTGTTGGGAAACATTTGATACATTCACTCTTTGCGGTCTGATTACCTGTTCACCTCCGCAGAATCCCGTTTCTGTATTGTATCTCTGCACATTCATACAGTTTGGAAGTGGCGGTTGTGGAAACTGACTGCTGATTCACTACCTGTCGCTGTAGCTGTTTCTGCAGATTTATCTCATTCTGCATCTGTGGATTTAATGGTGCATTTTTAAAATTTCTGGGCGGATTTTTACATTCGCGCTTCCAGTGTCCAGTTTCACCGCAATTAAAACAAGGGAGTGTTTGTTTAAGCTCTTCAACATTTACATTCAATCTTGGTTTATTAAAATTACCCTTAAATTTACCTTGATTCTGATGAACATTTTTATTTTCGAGGGTTGCTATTTGCTGTTCAGCTCCCTTTACCTGTGCCCATATAGCTTTCTCCTTAAGCTTCTTTTGTTTTGCATCTATCTCATCACTACAGTATTTAGCTTTTCTCAAAATGTCATCAACTGAAAGTGATTGCCAACCTACAATTCCTTTTCTAATCATATCACCAATTTCAGGTCTTAAGCCATAAACAAACCTGTAAATAAAGTGGCTCATGTCCTTTTCACTTAATTTTTCATAACCACTGTATTGTTTAAATACCAGCAATAATCTCTCATAAAATGAATGTACTGATTCTTTTGGCTCTTGATTTGTTTTGTCTATTTTAACCCACTCAACTTCTTTCGGGGGAATCTTGTTTTTCAACCAGTAAATTACTTTATCATACAGATCCATAACATCTGGTGATGGAGCACCTGTTATTCTATCTCGACCAGGTTCTTCTTTAGGCCAACTTACAGAAACTTTACATTCTGTCCAAAGATCCGATGGGACAACAATGTCAAAGAATCCATCTAGATCAATCCACAGAACTTTTGAAACCTTAATAAATCTATCTACCTGTTGATACCATTCTACAGGCTTTTCTCTCAGCCGAGGAAAATCATTTGTGAACAATAAGATGTCCTGTCTCGTCCAAGGAACATGCACATACCCACCTCCTGCTATTTCTCTCATTGGAAACTGATTTGCTACATCTCCTCTTTCTCGTCTTTCTTCCTCTCTTTTCTTTGTCCATTTTACTCTCCATTTACTTAATTCGCCTAATCTTTTTAGGAACACAATTAATTCTTTTACATGATTTATTCTTCCTGTGGTATTCATATTCTCAATATCTTTTTCAGAGAAATCCAATCTGTAATGTTTCTGCAGATTTTTCTGCCTACTCAAATCTACTTCTAATTCAGTAGCCATTTCCTCTAATTGATCGTACTTATTTTTCATTTTCCATTGTATGCTTTTACAAATAAACAATAATTCATCATCCTGATATAACTTCAAACTGTCAGGTCTAATTGTACCAATAATCAATTCCTCCAAATCTGCTTTTAACTTTGCCACATCAAGTAATTTATATTCTGAACTTTGTGGAGAATGTGTTAAACCTATTTTATTTATACTCTTTTCTGGAGTTTCAGTATCAGATTCTGCACCAAACGAAGTTTTACATGGTGAACCTTGATTAAAAGTTAAGTCAGGCATTGTTTTTTCTCAGTGAATCTCTGATAATTCTGAGTAAAATTTTTCAGCTACTTTCTGAATTTCTGTATTTAATGGAATATTCAAAGCTGAGTATCTAATTTCCCTTTGATCAAATACTGGTTGAACAGGACCAATCGTTACTGGTACCGTTACTGCTTCCATGCCTTTAGTTAACTGTTGTATTAACTCATCTTTTGATCGGAAATATTCTGAGGAATTTGGTAATTCATTACATCTTTCTGTTCTCATTACATTTGTTGGGGCTTCATTTCTCTGCATTGGAGACATTTCAAAATCATTTCAGGGAATTTCAATATAATTTCTATTTTCTCCTGATATGCTAGAATTAGACCTTAACTCTACTCTTTCAGGTGTTTTTCCATAGCTTTGATTTGACATAGTAGATGTCTCATCAATAATTTCTTTTGGAGAAGGAGGAGCACTCGGGGAGACTCTTGGTGTGACTGGAATTCTTGGGGTAGACCATGAACAAGCTGGTTGATATTGGTAAGCTGGCGGTTTCGGTTTTGTGATATAAATCTCTTCTAAAACCGCATCTTTTGAATCATTTTCTTCATTAATATTATTTCTCTTTTGGGTATTCTTTTGACCTGGTACTTCAGTAACCATTACTCTTACTCGGTACAAACCATCACACATGTCTGCACGTCTCCATCTACGCATTCTATCCTCATGAGTTTCCCTATTAATGTCTAATTTTGGACCTCTTGTTACACCTCTGTTTTCTCGTTCGAGTTCAAACATCTCATCCTCCCATTCAACTAAAGCTTCAAATTGAGTAGGTCTGGGCTTTGGCACAAGAGCCATCATTTTTTCTCCCAAGTTTTTCAAAACCTTAATATTAAACGACCCGTCTTCTGGCCATGCTAATACACCATCATCTTTGGTATAATCTATCCAATTATCTATCCAAAGACAAGTATGATAACCATGTTCACCTTCCATATAGGCTGCAGGTGTTTTGTACTTATGAAGTAACTTTCCACCTCGCGTTTCAATTTTCTTGTCAGGTTTAAATATATTTTTCAATCTCTGAAGCCATGTAAGCTTCTTTTCCTCTTTCTTGTAGAAATAACCCATGTTTTTAATCAAATCCGCTTAATTCTAAATGATCGTAAGTATTTTCTTGCTGTTCAGCAAAGCCAGCCAATCCGTGCGCGAAACTCACCAACAAGCCAATCAGGTTAAGCCACGTCACCACCTGCTCAACCAATAGAATTGCTGCTTTCAGAATGAACCAATCAGCTGTCAGCGCGTCTTAGTCACGTGAACCAATCAGTGCGCTAGCTGTGACGTATGTTAGCCAATCACAGCGCGGACCCTGTGCCGTACACTGCCGCTGCAGCTTCGCTGTCTCTCGCTCCTTGAACTAGCCCCTCCTTTACAAAATATTTTCACAGTGCCATTTTAACAATTCTTTTCAATGGAATTCAGTTAGTAACTACAGAAAAACGAACCATTTGTGTGTTTCACTAAAATAAAGTGATAGCTTTTACAATCATTCAAGTATTCTTTGCATGGAATAGACAACGCTATTCTCACAGAATATTTAGATTTGTTGATAAAGTAAGTCTACTCTACCCTTCTAGCAGGTAATGACAAACTTGTTTCCCTCTGAATGCACATATGGTAGCAATTCAAAGTTTAACTCGATCGTAATTACAAAATCATTTGCGCACTTTCAAATGGAAGAAAACCTAACCATGCATACATGAATCTTGGTAGGACTTTAACCAACCATAGAAAACCCACACTCGCCAGTAAGATAGACAACGCCTCCTTACCCTTCACTCAAGCTTGGATAAATTCTACTACTCTTTTCACAGTGAGTTTTAAAACAGGCTCCAAGTCCCTATACTCGAAAGCTACAATTTCATAGACAATCCTCACTATACATTTAACCTAGCACACCTAAAATCCCTAAACTTGTGTTGTACGTCCACAACACTAGTGATATATGACAATACCACTATTTTGAAACAGAACAAATGCACTGTGCAACTTCACTTGTCACACTACACTTTAGCCGGCACAACCAGGAATTTTCACACTGCTGGAAAAAACCTTTTCAACAACATATAACAATTTAACAAACTTAACATGTTTTAGTCATTACTCCTATGTAACTACCGTGTAGCATGTCCATTACCATAGTAATCGTAACTCTGCTACCAAGGAATTGATGCAGCGCCCCTATAGAAAATCTGTCTCAACAACACTACCCAACACCATGATACTCACCATTAATCATATTTCTCTCACAAGGCCCATAAACTAACGAGACAACTTTTGGGCAGCTGAATCATGTGACCTAATTAATCAGAACTATTTATAAAACTATTTACACATTCATATACAACTGCAGTTTATCATTTCTTACCATGGATTTAAGCATAAAACACTTTAATTAAGTCACTAAGGTAAATGGATCAACTGATGGCAACTAGACCATGAATAAACAAGACCAGCATGTCGTTTTAAAATCTAATTTATTTGCTTTATTATTCAAAGAAAGAGCAATTTTAAAGTAAGAATCTTTATTTTATTAGCAAATTAGCAGCATTTTATTGAGGAAAGGCATATTAGACTGACATTTTAAAGAATCACCATTCAGCATGAATTAAAGTAAAATAAACAGATTTCCAACCCTAAGTTCTATTTTCCCTGTCTAAAACTCACTTCATCTAAAAGTTAAAGTCATTAAGGCCTACTATCCTTACGTGCGCCAAATGTCCGTCAGCACGTCACGCCCTTCAGGATTCGGGAGCGAGCAGCCCCCTCCCGTTTTGGGGCTAGGTTGTTATACCTTTCTAACTAGCTAATCTCACTAAAAAGTATTCTTTTCTCGACCATCCTGAGTTCGGATTGGCTGACAGACGTCAGCCCATATGGTGTCATCATCTTTCTCGAAGCCTAAATCAGACTTTTCTTAGAGTCCATTGCCTCTTATTTTCAAGTCACGCAGCTTCCTTAAACAGAAACATTTTATAATTCACAGGCCATGACTTCCTTAGCTTGGCAGACTTTGCCGGTTCCGGTCCTTGGTTTAGTCCTTCCATGAGCACCTATAATACAATTTTCAATTGAGCTTGCAAATATTTTCAACGTGATAAAACTTTCCACGCAGGGCTCTTGCTCTCTCTGGACAGGATTCGACAACACCATCTTTAAAACGCTAGGCCTCAGGCCCTAGGCCTCTCTCATGGAGAACTAGTATTCAAAGAAACACAAGACATCAATTAATTAGGGTATTGAAAACCCTTCTGTTACCCACCCCCTTTGCTAATTATTATCCCATTAATTTATATTAACTAGCTGAAAGCACACAAAGCTGATTTTCATATTCAGGTTTCTCCACGAACTTATGCCACATAAAGACGAAAAGACATAACATAAGCACACGAAATAAGCACATGCCATTAGTTAAACAGCCGCATTTAATACTGACAAAGACAATAGACAAGGTTAGTTTTATTATTTTTCAACATACTTGCAAATGCAACAAAGAGCACATTTAATTAGTCCCATGTGTCGTGTAATGCATTTTAAACTGGGTTGATTAGTATTTTTCACTCACAAACTCATTAGTACAATTATTTATTATGGAAGTTTAACTTTGCGAGTTTGAACAAAATTTTGTTTTGAACCTCGCTCCATCACCTGCAAAGCAGAAGCACTTGTGTGGCATAGGCCTGTAACATTTTAAAACCTATATTGCTATATGTTTAATGTTATCTCTGCTATATCTCATATATGTCCGAGTTGAATATGATGAATGGACCTGGATGAAGGGCCAGACAGGCCCTTCATCCAGAGAGAGAGGCCAGGAAAGACACATGCAAATTGCCTGCACCCACCCAGGGGCTCCACCTTCATTACAGCGCTCAATAGTCCTACTAACGGTTTGGTGCACTCTCCACCTGATATCCTCGCCACTATGCGGGATTTCTATGCACAGCTATATACATCTCAAATAACCCCATCTGTTTCGGTTCTTGAAGACTACTTTAACTCGATAGAGCTCCTATGATTCAGCAGACTACATCCCGAGTACCTTGATATACCATTCACGGTCGAGGACATACGTCAGGTTATTGGCAGCATGCGGGCGGATAAGGCGCTGGGATCAGACGGCGTAACCGCACAATTTTACGAAGAATACTCGGATTTGCTTGCCCCCCACCTCCTGGCGGTCTACCAGGAGGCACTACAGGAGGGAATACTTCCTGAATCAATGCACAAGGCCATGATAGATACTCTTTTAAAACCAGACAAGGATACCCAACAATGCGACTCCTATCGCCCATTTTCTCTAATCAACCTAGATGCAAATATTTTCGCCAAACTGCTGGCCACTAGGCTTCAGCCATTGTTACCATTGATAGTCAGGCTGGATCAATCTGATTTTGGGCTGGGTCACACACCTCAAACAATCTTAGAACGCTCTTTGGGCTGCTGCATTACCTAGCTCCGCATGTATCCATGATCGCTGCGCTTCTTGAAGCCACTAAGGCATTCGATTTTTGAAGTGGGGATTCCTGCTCCCACTTTTCAGAAGACTAGGCCTGAGTCCACTCTTTATCCAGCAAATTCAACTACTTTGCACAAGGCCCACTGCACGGTTGAGGATAAATGTGCTGGTCTCTGAGCCAATAGTTATCACACGCAGCACCAGACAAGGCTGCCCCTTGTCACCGTTATTGTTCTCGATTGCAACAGAACCAT
Organism: Lissotriton helveticus; assembly: GCF_964261635.1. NCBI lineage: Eukaryota > Metazoa > Chordata > Amphibia > Caudata > Salamandridae > Lissotriton > Lissotriton helveticus. The sequence goes on along the minus strand of NC_136067.1, from coordinate 763,404,196 downwards.
TGCGGCTGCACCATACCAATAGAGGGATTGGATTCACAACTAGGACCCTCAACGTGTTGATGTATGTTGGTTAACCCCAAGGATAATTGTCGCCCATGACATGCGAGGTTGTTCGATATGGGGGACTCCCCCAAGTGAATATTAATTAGGGTACATCTGTGATCCTCCCGCTTACACCCGGCACCCAGGCTTTCGCAATAGACTAACAATTAGTCTGGGCGGCCGACCCGATCTGATACCTGGGCATACGGTTCTGCAGCAACCTGCAGTAACTATGGACAGCCAATTATGGCAGGGTGGTGGACTGGATTGAAGAAAGGGTCAAAAGATGGAAGGCGCTGCTCCTCTCCCTGGCCGACCACATAGCGGTGGCTAAGATGATTATTCTGCCCAAACTACTGTACCTCTTTGTTATCAAGCGGGGGAACACGCGAATGACCGTATCTGAATACACACATTATACACATTCTATTTCATACCCGGACAACGTCAGGACGGACTGCTAGTATATATATATATATATATATATCCAATAGAATTCAGCATGCAGCTTTAAATGCTTGAAGCTACCTGTGGAGATCAGCTATGCCAAGCCTATGATTAAGGAGCTGGTGGCTCCGATACCAGTCGGGCGCATTAAGTAAGGACTGAAAAGCCAGCTCCCCTTAAATAAAGTTTTGTTTGAATAGCTGCTGTTGAGTGTGTTCTAAAGCTATTGGGCAACTTTTGGAAATACTTATTGTGGCAGTACAAGTCTCTGCATGAGCGCAACAGGAAATTTGAGCAGCCATGCGGAATATGATTCTGAGGCTCACTGGAGGGTTAAATGTTAAGTCCCAAGATAATGTGTCAGGAAACAACCCACTGGAGGTAACAATTTCACATATAAGAGTACATGTCGCGGCATGCTTCAGTAAATAAATCTACAAGAGTGAGCACCGGAAGCCATAATAATTGGGAAGCATACAGGGGAAGATGTGGCAGTGATGAACTGACTGTTTCCTGACATGGCCTCTGATGAAGAGGAATGAATACTTCAAAACACGTTAGGTCAATGGGACAAAATCGGTTGGGATGGGAAGCCAAATGGATTAATTAATAAAGTGTTGCACACATACCTGAAGCGGAGTGCAACCTCGTCTCTGCGCAAATTTTTGGAATTACAAATTCACGGTGGTTACAGGCACGCATCGCCTGCTAATTAGCAAAGGTCCTTGAGAGGGGAAAATGTCTTCCCTCCATAGGCGCAACATGTAATTTAAGCAGCGAGCGGAATCCGATTCTGAGGCCCACTGGAGGTTTAAAAGTTAAGTATGTATGTATGTATCTCTCTCTCTCTCTCTAATATTTATATATATATATATATATATATATATATATGTATATATATATATATATATATATATATATCCATATATCCATTCAAAAGGTGCCCTGATGCAAGGACGAACAACAGCTGCAGAGTAGTTTTCAAAACCTTTTATTTTCAAAAACCGGCATTTCCCATTCAAAGTATCTTCATATTTCCTGACGCGTTTCGGAGCTCAAGGATGCCCCTTATTCATAGGATGACGAACTTGAATGCACTGTGAGGCTCGATAGCGCCATTAACTGCATGCTAATTATAATTGTTACCGCCCCAGTGGGCCTCTCAGGTGAGTACATTTCAAAGCATGCTGGTACCTGTAGTGTCTTTTCCGAGCAAATAACACCGCAGTGGGTTCAGTGCGCAATCCAAGTCTATTAAAGTTAATCTTTCGACCCCAGTGGGCCTCAGAATGCAGTTAATGGCGCCATCGAGCCTCACAGTGCATTCAAGTTCGTCATCCTATGAATAAGGGGCATCCTTGAGCTCCGAAACGCGTCAGGAAATATGAAGATACTTTGAATGGGAAATGCCGGTTTTTGAAAATAAAAGGTTTTGAAAACTACTCTGCAGCTGTTGTTCGTCCTTGCATCAGGGCACCTTTTGAATATATATATATATATATATATATCCCAATACAATGTGATCCAGCAGGAGTTGAGAGCGCTCCACAGCGTGTGCTTGCTCAGGGGTCGGATCCAGACCCAAGTATTATTTTTGGACAAAAGGAGCAGCACATCCAGCTACTTTATTGAAGCTTCACCCCACCAACGCGTTTCAGCCTCAACAGGACCGTGAACAAAGCCTGTTGAGGCTGAAACGCGTTGGTGGGGTGAAGCTTCAATAAAGTAGCTTTGAAAATACCCTGGATGTGCTGCTCCTTTTGTCCAAAAATATATATATATATATATATATATATATATATTACCTACTGGTGGGCATCAGTAGGTAGTTATAGTTAGGACCTAGTTACCATAGGAAAATGGCAACATTCTATTCCCATTAACTTTGTCGCCGATTGACGAATCTTAGCGAAAACGAATAATTTGTTGATAACAGCTCCTATGTTGAAAGTTTGGTGGTGATTCATCAAGAGGGTGCCGAGAAAATAGGGGGGTCCCAAAACATGTTTTTTCAGTGTTAATTTCCACAGGAAACTTTAGACAAGGCTACAGGTCGAACGGGTGGACGGAATTACCCCAAATTTGGCAGGGAGAATGGTCATGGTCTAGAAAGCAGGCTTTTGTTTATTTGGTGTGAATCCGTTCAGTAGTTGTTGAGAACTATTGAAATTTACAGTTATCGATATTTGGGAATTCTGCCATCCGATTGGCTGAGGCATTATGAGCCGAGCTTGCTGCTGATTGGCTGCGAGCGGTTGCAACTAGGATGTGTTGACTGCTATTTTATGATTCCGTTGAAGCGAGTAAGGGGAAAAAGGGCATACAATGTGGGAAAGAGGAGGGTAGGAGCACTGTAACCTCTGTGGGGTATTTGGGGTGTCCTATATAGGGGGTGCAAAGCAAAGTAGTCACCCCTACTGGTGTGAAAGTGCTGGGCTATGGAAATTAAGTGAGGTATTGCCTAGTGTGTGATGTTGCTAAGGTGAGCTGGTGCGCAACTCAGGGATTAAAGCGTGAGCCCAAACTGTGTGTCTTATGCTGTGTAGTCATGTGCCCTGGCCGCTGCAGTACAGTTGTGGAAGTAGTGTCAGCATGTGTTTATACCTACTAGGATGAACTACTGACCCGTACTGGTGTGAAAGTCCTGTGCACGGAAAATATGTGAGGTATTGTCTAGACTGTCATGGAAGGAGGAAGTGTTGGCCGCCATTTTGTAAAAAAAGTGGAAAATAGAAGAGTAGGAGGGTAGGAGCACTGTAACCTCCGTGGGGTGTTTAGGGGGTGCTACACAGGGGGTTCAAAGTGAACTAATCATACCTACTGGTCTGAAAGTGCTAGGCTACGAAAATTAAGTGAGGTATTGCCTAGAGTGTGATGCTGCTAAGGTGAGCTGGTGCGGGACTCTGGGATTAAAGGGTGAGCCCAAATTATTGTCGGCATGTGTTTATAACTACTAGGACGAAGTACCGACCCGTACTGGTCTGAAAGTCCTGGGGTACCGAAAATATTTGAGGTAGTGTGTAGAGCTCATGCTGCTAAGCTGAGCTGCTGCCGGACTCGGGGATGAAAGCGTGAGCCCAAACTGTGTGTCATATGCTGTGAAGTCCTGTCGTCTGACTGCTGTGCGACATCTGTCCACGTAGTGTCAGCATGTAGTTATAGCTACTCAGAGGAACTTTTGTTTCGAACATTGTAACTTGTGTATGGTGCTTAGGGGGTGTTATATAGGGAGTGCAAAGGTAAATGTGTGTGTATGAAATGAATTCGGTATTTGGAAAGTGGAAAGCACTGACTCCTAAAGGTCTGATGTCGCTGGGAGCGTAAGGTGAGGTGCTGCTGGAGTTGGAGATAAAGCTGATGAACTACTGACCCCTATTGTGAACTTTTAACCTGTACATGCCGTTAAATGTTCGATAAAATGTTGCAAAAGTATATCGTTAGGTTACAAAACAAATTGAGGAACTTTTAACCTGCAGGTGTTGTATAATGTTCCAGAAAGTGTGGTGATAAAGTAGGTTGAACTTGTGACCTGTATGCGGCGCGGATTATTAAGTAGCTTTTCGTATGGAAAATTCAATATTAACCAACGGAGGTAAGTTTTGGAATGTCGATGAAGGAATGAAGTACTCTGATTTGTTCTTTACATGTATTTATGTATGGTGCAACATAGAAATTGTGCCATTCCTGGTTTCATTCTTGATGAAGTCGGAGCTTTACATGTACTATGTGACAAAGAAAGAATTGTATGTGTGTGTGACATTTGAAATCTGGATAACAACTACAAAGTTGAGTTAGAAATGAACAAGGTGTGTTATGTGTTCTATTGTAGTGATTAAGTATTTGAGATGATGTTTTTAATTTTGAAAGTATTTTTTATTTCAAAGTAATATAGTGTTAGTATAGTGTGGTGTTTGATATTGGTTATAAAATATGCATACATTTTGAGCTGTTGGTAAATAAGTACTTTTTATATGTTTAGGAATTTTTCACAGAGAAGAAGTGTAGTTTGTCATTTTTAGAGGACTGTATGGTTTTGAACATGAGGTACAGCGTTAATTTGTTGCACGTTTGCAAATGATACTGTTTGTGGAAATCGTTGGTAGGAGATGTATGTGTTATTAATTTAAAAGCGATAAAACGAAATCCAGAAATGTTATGTGGGCAGGTTCTGGTCTCATTTTTGACACTTAGAGGTAGATTTGAATGTAATTCAAGGTAGGTTGTGGTACAGTGGGGCCGTCTACAGTGTTTGGAGATTACATGGACAGGATATGGAGATAGGAAAAGTGATACGTTACTTTTACATGTAAGCATAGTTTGAATCATGTGATCCTAGGTTGAGATATAATATGAAACTGAATTAATTATTGTCTGTTCTTATGGAATAGAAGTGGTTGGGGAGTGCTTCTTTAGAAGAGATGTTTTATAAATGTGTGAGAGATAAAAAAAAATGAAAATGTACGTTTTTTTTCTGTATGACTTTGTTGACATTAGATTTTAAGTGATACTATTTGTTAGGCTGTGTCGCTGTGGTGGATATATGTAGGTGTTGAAGTGGTCCATGTTTTACTGATGCTGAGCTTCACTATCCCTTTTAAGACACTCGTCAATTTATTCATTCCATTTAACATCTTTATTATAGATATAGTAAAGGGACGATATATCAAAAGTTTGGGAATTAGAACTTTATTTACTCTCCCCATGCCCTGCTATACACTCTACAGAGTGTTTAAACGACTTTCGTAACATATAGATATCTAGCTAGTAAAGGTGGTGTAGTTCGACTAGGCCCATTTATAAACCATGCTATGGGATGGGTTATGTTGTACGCTCCAGTTTGGATGTTTGAATACTTTTTGCTGATAAGTGTTCCCGCAAACTTAACGTTGTATATGGGTATAGTGGCGCTACTGGAAATGGTGGGGGTTTCTGTTTGATTTCGTATTGTTAACCAAGGGCGGGGTGGGTGTGAGGGAGGTGGTTCGGTTGCTGATTGAAACACATAATATAGTAACGTGCAGATTTCAAGCTACTAAAGGTTATCTAGTACCACTGGGAGCACTTATAAAGCGCTGTATGGTGTGGGATATGTTTTGCATTTGTATGTTTTAATACGTTTTTCTTATGAGCTTTTCAGGAGACATTTGTTGAAATTAAGCTATAGTGGTGCTTCAACATTTGCTGGGGCTGTTTCTTGTATTGCGTAAAGTTAAGCAAGGGTGGTTGCTGAGGTGGTGTAGTGGTATGTGACTATTTATAAACCGTCTTATGGTATGGTGTATCCCTTACCGAAGTGGAATACTACATTTAGTGGTTAACCTGTCTTTTTATAGCATTCGAAGACTAATTTATGCCAATTTTAGTATTCAGTAGTATTCTTTTTGGGAAGGCTAGTGCATGAAGACTACTAATGTTTGAGTGGTTCTTCTTGAATACTACCAGAATACTAAGCACATACTTATTTGTAATCGCATAGTCTTCATTTACAATGCAGAACATTTAGTGAATACAAACAATTTGAATACTACTGGACTTTATCCAGACTACTATTAACATTCTATTCAAGCTGCATGCTGAATGGTAGATTGGTGCCTTATTTAATATACTATTTTTATGCCTTATTTATTATACTATTGTGATGTTTGTGTAGTGTAGAGTAGTGTTTTAGGGTAGTGCTGGGGGATCGTACAGCGTAGTGATTGAGTGTGGGGACCGGACTGGGGGTTGGGAGAGGGTCGTGCTGGGGGTAGTGTTTTAGGGTAGTGTTGTGGTGTTTGTGTAGTGTAGGGTAGTGTTTTAAGTTTTTAGGGTAGTGCTCGGGGGCCGAGCAGGGTAGTGGTTGAGCATGGGGACCGGACTGGGGGTCGGGGAGGGTCGTGCTGGGGTTAGTGTTTTAGGGTTTAGGGTAGTGTTGTGGTGTTTGTGTAGTGTATGGGTAGTGTTTTAGGTTTTAGGGTAGTGCTCGGGGGTCGTGCAGGGTAGTGGTTGAGCATGGGGACCAGACTGGGGACCGGGGAGGGTCATGCTGGGGTTAGTGTTTTAGGGTTTAGGGTAGTGTTGTGGTGTTTGTGTAGTGTAGGGTAGTGTTTTAGGTTTTAGGGTAGTGCTCGGGGGTCGTGCAGGGTAGTGGTTGAGCATGGAGACCAGACTGGGAGTCGGGGGGGATTGTGCTGGGGTTAGTATTTTAGGGTTTAGGGTAGTGTTGTGGTGTTTGTGTAGTGTAGGGTAGTGTTTTAGGGTTTAGGGTAGTGCTGAGGGGTTGTGCATGGTAGTGTTTGAGTCTGGGGACCAGACTGGGGGTCAGTGAAGGGTTGTGCTGGGGGTAGTGTTTTAGGGTTTAGGGTAGTGTTGTGGTGGTTGCGTAGTGTAGGGTAGTGTTTTAGTGTTTTGTTTAGGGTAGTGCTGGAGGGTCGTGCAGGGTAGTGTTTGAGTGTGGGGACCGGACTGGGGGTCGGGGAGGGTCATGCTGGCAACCCTACTTTATATTCATTTTGATGAAATGTCTCACACTATGGCAGTAAATTTAAAATATAAATGTAAGGTATAGGCAGGGCGGAGGTTCCAGGGGGTACTGGAACCTGAATAAACAAGCATAGGCATAGCCAATAGGTCTCGCCTTTGGGACCTTATAAGTATGGGCAGAGTGCCTTGAGTGCTTGTGGCACACTGGCAGAGATGTGCTTGAAACACACTGGCGCAGGGTATGGGAGCTTGCGACACACTGGCTGAGGGTCTTAGAGCTTGTGGCACACTGGCTGAGGGCATAGGGGAGCTTGTGGCACACTGGCTGAGGGTGTAGGGGAGTTTCGGGCACACTGGCTGAGGGTGTGTGGGAGCTTGGGGCACACTGGCTAAGGGTGTGTGTGAGCTTGTGGCACACTGGCTGAGGGTGTGGGTGAGCTTGTACCCACCTTGTGCAAAGAGTGTTTAACACCATCAATGCTGATGGTTTTCCCCCTCCTGTGCTGGCCCCGATTTATTCCCATTGTTCATGACGAGCTCAGCTCATCATGAGTGTACGAGAGGTGTACCTCATGACGAGCTGAGCTCGTCATGAGCATCGAAGGGGTTAACCATTGCATGCCTGGTGCAAGGAGTGTTTAACCCTTGCATGCCTGGTACAGAGTGTTTAACCTTTGCAGGCATTGTGCAAAGAGTGTTTAACCCCTCCCACCCCACCGCAGGCTTTGTGCAAAAGTGTTAGACCCTTGGAGGTCCTGAGCAAAAATGAGCACCCATTAGCGGTCTGTTGCAGAGTGTTTCAGCCCTTGGAGGCCTGGTAGAGAGTGTTTAACTCTTAGAGGTCTGTTGCAAAGCACATATATTATTCAGAGGCCTTGGCACGAGTCGTACCTCATTCCGACTGGTGAGTGAGTAGTAACTACATATGGCTCACCCCTTTACACCCCCTCCCCCCTCCCCCGCCCCTTGAGCCCCCACCCTCCTCAGTGTCTAATCTTGACGTAGATAGGAAAGAATCAAACGCATTGATAGACAGTGCCCCCTTGTCTGACAGAACATTTGAATAATACAACACACTTTCTCAGTGTGAGAATACTTTAAGATGTGGCCAGATTCCCACACACGCCCCCCACCCGCGCTAATCGTCAAGATGTGGGATGGGGGCCAGGAGCAGCTGGGCGTGAGACCAGAGGGTAGGGGGTCTGTGACAGGGAGGGGGGGGAGGGGGCAGGACTTACAATGCAGGACCTGCTAGCCACAGGCCCCCCAGCGATGCAGCCTCAGGGGCGCCCCACCCACCAACAAGGCCCCGCCCCCACCAGCAGGGCTCACATCCCACATGATCCTACTGTAGGAGATTTTTTTAGGGGGAATTTTATATAGCGCTAAGTCGACCCTGAAGGTATTGGACAGCTTTACATAATTTTAATGTTACTCATCCTCTTAACACAGAGCACCCCACAACATGACCCCCTCCAAATTCAGAGCCGCTCCTGACTTCCATCCTGCCCTTACAACTCCCCCATCATCAACTTTCCAATCACAGTGGTCTTCAAACTTTTTAATTCTGCGCATCCCCTCAATGCAGATAACAAGCATTTGCAATGCAATAGGTCTTGCTTTATTATAGTTTGAGCTATTGGTGATGCATTATTTAGCAATGCCAATAGCTCAAACTATAATAATGCAAGACCTATTGCATTGCAAATGCTTGTTATTCATTCCCTGTGCATTAATTTATAACCTACCCCAGGAAAGATCGATGGCCCAATCATTTTCAGGCAACGCGGTGAGAATCTGGAACTCACTTCCGCCTCAGCTCCGGACCACCACCTCCTCCCAGGTCTTCAAAACGGACCTCAAAGTTCTCCTCCACCAAAGACACCTCCAAAAGTAATTCACGCCCTCTCTATTATCTGAAGGAAGACCTCCCATTACTGAAAACTCTATTCTCCATGACTATGGAAGTGCCTTCCCAGTGTGTTCTTGTGGTTGGAGTGTTTGCCATTTATTGCAGTATTATCCTTGTACCTGTGTTTGGCACTCTTTTGTAACATGCACACGCCACTTTTCTCTTGTAATACACAATTGCTACCTCTCACATGTTTGCTTTTGATACTTGCACAAGTACCACCATTGCCTGCCTACGTAACGTTTGTTCTTGTGCCTGAGTGTCTAGCATATATTGCAGTATATTACCTCTAATTGTACTTTGTTCTCTCTTGTAACCTGCACACTTGTCACTCTTTCCTCCTGTAATGCACTGTTTGCTACCTCATGTATTTTGTTTTCTCACAATTGTCACTTTTACCTCATGTAACTTAACGTCTGCTTTTGTGATTTGTTCACTTGTAATTTTCTGTTCCTTTTGTGAAGCGCTCTGACGCCTTCGGGTAAAGTCTGCACTATATAAAAACGCATAAATAAAATTAAATATAATATCCTTTTTTAAATGTGTAGTATGCCTTCAAGGGCAAACAAACCATCTGTAGATGTTTTGTTTCCCTTCGCACCTGGGCGGGGACTGCCGACTTTTCCCTTTAGGCTTCACAGCCAATCAGCGGCCTCCCATTTCAGCAGGTGATTCAAATTTCGCTGCACGCAAGTTTGCCTCTGAAAAAAAAGAACAAGATGGAGGAACGAGCAATCGCGCTGCCCAAGTCCGGGACAGAGCGACCTTCCCCAGCCACCTACGGTTTCAGGCGAAACGCCCGGGCTTGTGGGAGCAGAACAGAGCTCTTGACAGGTACGCGAACAGCGGCGTCGTATAGGGGGGGTGGCCGCACCGTACAATGAGCAAGCAGTTAACTTCAGGGCACATTCCTCCTCCGAGCGGAGGGGGCCCGTCAGGGGGTCGGCAGCCGTGACACAGCAGCGACTGGCCTGCCCTCCTCAGCAAGCCGAGGTCAGACGAGCAGCGCCACGCAGGCTCAGCTTCATGGCGGCTAATTGGCAGCAGGGCCGGGCCTGGCAAAACTAAGAAAACAGACAGCAATGTGCCATTAGGACGAGGCTGAAAGATCACTGGTCAGGCTACCAAGGCGGGATGAGACCAGCTTCTTTTAGTTCCTAAATGGCTAATAATTTCCCCCATCTGCCTTTAGCACAAGACTTAATAATTAGTAATACTTTAAAGAACGTGCATTTACGTGAAAGGTCATTTCCTGACTCCTATTAGTCCATAACGCGATATCGTGTGCTCCTCTCCGTTTTTTCAAAGTAAACTAAAACAAATGCATCACGGTTTACATAAATGCTCACTGAAGAGAGATCTACCTTTTGAAATCATATGGCATAGTAAAAAGAAAGGCTTGTCAAAGAGTGTGGGTGTTAGCGCCACGTCCCTCTCTGTATGCATGCTAGTTCAACTCCGTATTCCCAGCTAAACTTTTGATAATTAGATGGACACGGGCATTAGATGGAAACGGACGTCTCGATTATATAATGCCAACGGCACTGGCTGCTCTCCTCTGCCAAATCGCTCGCGCCCTTTATCACAGCAAGCAAGCCATACGTCATTCTGATATTATTCCTTTACCTGATCGCAATCAGGCTGAATCAAAAAGTCTACCTTTGCAAGAAAGTAGATCAGAAATCCGCCCTCTCTTCAATTCCTGTTGCATGTAATTCCCTAAGTGTGCGCAGGGTCTTTCCCTTTTGCATCTATATCAATTACCCACCCTTCAATTTGACTACATACCCGCAAAGAAGGAAGACTTACCTTCACCTCTGACAAGGATGCACTGTAAAATCAAAGTCGAAAGAAAACATTTAAAAAATAAAAATAAACTGAGCAAAAAGGCCTTCTCATTTGTATTTTTTCTAACAGCTCCAGCACTTTAAAGAAGAGGCTTTAAGTTTAACTGAAACCATAAGGCCAAATACTGCTCCTATGCCGAATTTAGCAGTTAAAAAGTTTGGAAGGTTATTTATGTGAATTGCCCTAAGCAAGAGGGCTAAGTGGCTGTCCTGAAACACCTGGTGTCATTAAAGTAAGTTTTATGGTCTGGGGAAGCTGACAATCCCACAATATATTTACATCATATATTATAATCTTAACTGTCCGTGGACGCAGCTGCTAGGGCGCTTTAGCGCTAGGACAGTGGGTCACACCAGCTAGTTTGGATTACCTCGCATGCTGTAGAACAGGGCACAGCGTCTCACATGCAGTAAGTCGTTTGCTTATTCTCACTCTGTGTGAAGTGTTATGTTTGTAACAGTAATTACCGAGGGCAGGAGTAGGGGCATTAAACTGCACATCGTAGGATGTGAGGAAAAGAGTGCGGTTATCTCTCGAGCTTGACTGAAATTAATATAAACGCAGATTTTGTTTGGTGTTTCGTAAATAAGACTTATCTCATAACAGTATTCGTTGCTCGAGTTTCTAAACGTTTGTTAAAACCCCATGGCGGATTTCTGCCTACATCTTTCACTCCCCAAAAACCTTATCTTGTTCAGCAATTGCTGGGCCCTAAACATGTTCAACGGGGTAGCCACAAGCCCCCGGGAGAAGCTAAGGTAACAAGAACGTTGTCAAAAGGTAATGAGTCTAGTGGCTTGACTTTTTTCTGACAGTCGCTGCTTTAAACAAGCATTGGCATAGCCAAATAGGTCTCGCCTTTGGGACCTTATAAGTGTTTAGCCATGCAACGGTTGATGTTGTTGCACCAAGGATATTGTGCTGCATTATTAAATACTTATAGGGTCACAAAAGCGAGACCTATTGGCTATGCCAATGCTTGTTGTACCTGTTTAGTCTTTCTGTGTTCTTCTTCCTCCGTTCTCTCAGTCATCCTTATTTCTACCTCTGTTCATGTTGCCTCTCTAGTCCCTTCTCCTGTTTCTTATCCCTTCCTCTCTCTCCATTTCCTCTCATTTCCACCCCTCACCCATCCCCTTTTACCCTCACTTATTACCCTGTTCTCTATTTTCCCTTATTCATTCCTTCCTTCCTCCTTTCTCTCAACTCCATGTCTCACATTTGTTTTTTCTCTGTCAGCCCTATGCATTTGTTCTCCATCTCTCACGCTATGATTGATTACCCTCCTTCCTCCCTCTCTCCTGCCTCCAGCTTTTCATTATTTATATCTTTTTTCTATTCATCTCCCATCCCATCGTTTTCAATTATATGCCCCTGCTTTCCTTGTTAGTCCTTTATTCTCGCGGTCCCAGCTTTTTTTTTTACTCAGCTTACTATCTCCTTTCTCCATCTCTCACTGGTATCTACTTCATATCACTGTCACTTGTATCTCCTTCGTCCATCTCTCACTTGTATCTCCTTCGTCCATCTCTCACTGGTCACCTTCGTCCATCCTTCACTCGTATCTGTTTCGTCTGTTTCTCACTCGTATCAGTGTACCCAAATAAATTATAAAGGCCGCCGCAATGGGCCAGTGCAGCGCGGCCGGCGTTTGAAGTTGTTGACTTTTCCCCACATTACTATGGGACACCACCCCTTTACTATGGGACACCACCCCTTTACTATGGGACACCACCCCTTTACTATGGCACACCACCCCTTTACTATGGGACACCACCACATCCACATCACTCTGGGGCACCACCACATCCACATCACTCTGGGGCACCACCACATCTCTCTGGGACACCACTGCTATTAATTTATATATTTTCAAAGCCAACACATATTAAAGAAAATTGTCATTTACAATACAAATATCTCACACTTTCCTAATGCGAGACCTATTGCATTGCAAATGCTTGATTTCTGCCTGCCCCTTGTACAGTGGCACAGAGTGGGTCACTGATAAAGTGTGCTTGGATGGCCACTGTTGTCCAACATTAAAAGCCCAAATTTAACACATTTCATGTGGAGCACTCATGCCAATATAAACCTATGAAGTAACTCCCGATCTTTGAAATCTTCTGAACTTTTGTGAAGTGCACGAAATTTGGGAAATTTTAAAAAAAACTTCACAATATTTCAGAGGAAAACTCTGTAATGCTGAACACCCCTAGGTGGTTATGTTGCTAATTGAAACACAGAATTTAGTAATGTGCAGATGTCGAGCTACTGAAGGTGATGTAGTACCACTGGGAGCACTTATAAAGTGCCCTATGGCATGGTATATGCTTTACCCGCAAATTTGTATGATTTAATACGCTTTGCTCATGAGATTTCAGGTAAACAGTTGTTGTAATTAAGTTCCTGTGTTGCTATAGGGTGTCTACGAGGTGTGGCTCTTTCTTTAATTTTGTAAAGTTAAGGAAGGATCGAGAAGAGGGTGGTGCAGTGTGCCCATTTATGAATCGCTTTATGGCATGGTATATGTTTTTCTGGTAAATTCCCCTGTTTTAATACCTTTTGCTGATGAGTGCTCCAGCAGACAGGTACACAAATTACACAACATTTCTGTTTATAAGAAATCTTCGTGCTGATAGACACTCTTGTACTTTGGTAGAAGGCTGATAGCGTTGATGGAAAATTATGAAACTTGGTGCCATTGTAGATTTCAATGGACGCTTACACTGTTTGTTGTTACTATATTGTAGTTAAGGTTCTAAGTGGGAGAAAAAAGTGAGTGTGCTCTGAAATGGGGGCAAAGCTCTTACAGGGGTGTTTTCAGCTTTGCAAGTTGGGGCGTGGTCTAAATCAAGATAAGTATCATTGTGTGTTTTAGAAAATCATCTTCAATTATCCTATGTTCTGAAAAAAACATTCTTTATAGGATTTCCCTTTCTTCTACAACGTGGGTAACCTAGCGTGATGTCTCCAGTTCTCAGTAGTGAGCAAAATAAGCATGCGTACATCAATGCGCATGCTGTCACTGCAGTGTAATAAAAGAAAAAATTGACTATCTTTAAGAGGGCCGAAAATAGAGCCTGATAGAGAGCCATTTGGAGGCTCCCTGAAAATAAGTGCTTTTCCTCAGACCCGGCCCAATTGAAGCGCAGTATCAACCATCCTAAGCACTGCGCCATTCAACCATCTTTTAATTTATGCATATATTCCTACTTATAAACATATATACATCTGTTCATCCGCTTATCTTAAGCATCTATGAGCGCACTCATCTATAGTAAGCACTGTGCCATTCATACTGCCATACGCCTATATATGCATAGATACATGTGTCCCAGAACCAATCCTAAGCATCTATCAGCCCACCTGTCTATCGTAAGTACTGATCCTTGCATTCATTCATCCTTCCATCCATCAATACATTGATACATCCAACTATGTATCTATGCATTGATGCATCTGGCCGTGCATCCACTCGCCCTTTATTCAACTATACGTTCTTATTTCTGTGCATCGTCCGCCCCCAATTCTAAATAAAACGTATTATACTCATCCACCCACCCTCTTAAGCATCAAAAAGGCTTGCAAAAAGCATTGACAGGCAGATATTTTTTTTAAAGAATAACAAAGCTTTGTGTTGCTCTTTGTAGAGCATACTTCACCACCTTTCTCTGGTGGTGTTTTAAACAAAGGTACATCTAGCGAAAGAAATGTAAAGGAGCATTCAAGTGTAAGACGTTAATTTAGAAACATAACGCTTTGTCGAGTTATTTATAGGTACACTGTTTTAAAGTGGCTGTGACTGACAGATTCTGAATACCTGTACTTCTTATATTTGAGAAAGTATACCAGAGAGCTAATTTGGGGTGGTGGGAACCTTGCGTTCTATATTTCCATGTGAAGTACAGTATAGGAATATAAAAGTAATTGGAAAGCTGTTATGTTCATTTTAAGGAGGGGGTGTGAGAACTAAGTGAGGCAGGCAAAGTGTGTGTTTTAGTAGCACTAAAACAAGACCGTGTGTAAGGTGAGAGCAAGTTCGTGCTGGAGTTGCCTGCTTGTGGTCGTTTGCAGTGGCGCAACCAGAGCGAAATTCCGGGGGTGCCTAATTCTTTCAGCAGTAGGCAGAGTGGGGATGTAGGGGCTGTAAAAAGGAGTGAAAAAGAACAGTCTCCTTTACTGAAAAATGATGTTTTGAAGACCGATGAAGTACTCGGTGTGGCTCTGTGTATGCGCCCGTGAAGCTGTGTCAGAGAGACCGGGGCAATGGGCGTTGCGCGCCTGGTGGTGTGTCTGCTA
The DNA here is from genome assembly GCF_964261635.1 of Lissotriton helveticus. Classification (NCBI taxonomy): domain Eukaryota; kingdom Metazoa; phylum Chordata; class Amphibia; order Caudata; family Salamandridae; genus Lissotriton; species Lissotriton helveticus. The sequence continues at coordinate 763,389,183 of NC_136067.1, read as the reverse complement.
ATCACCCCACGACGATGTTGCTCCTGCGTTGCAAAGAGAGAAGGGAATCCTGAGAGAAAATGTCTTTCTTTAAAAGGTTTCCCTTCTGCTACAATGCGAGTCACTTGGCATGATATCTGCGTAGTGAGCAATGTGCATGCTCACACAGTGTGACTGAAGTGCAATACAGAAAAAAAACGGATTACGTTTGTGAGGCCCAAACATAGAGCCCTATAAAGACCCGTTTCAAGGCCCCCAAAAATAAAGTGCTGGTCGTCACATCCCCACAGACACCCCTTACACTTAAAGCCCTGGGTGCAGTGTTATGTTTGCGAAGTTGTAGATCAAATTGTTAGGCTAATTACGGAAATTTTTGTGTTTGCTGTTTGGTTGATAATATCATCCTAAGTACATAGATTAACATTTTTAAAAATACTATTTATAAAGTTGTTTGCAGTGGGTTGTAGAGAAAGTGCTGTGGGGTGGTGGGGTGTGGCGGAGACGTGAAAAGTATGAGGTAATGCAGTTATATATAAATTGTAAAGGAGTATGTAAATAATTAAATAAATACTTGCTGTATGTTCTATGGCGGATGTATGTTGTTACTATGCATGCTTTTACAACGCATGCCTTTACCACGCAAGTTTTACAACGCAAGTCGTTACAACGACTTGCGTTGGGGGGTGCTGGATAGTGAATAGTTTAATTTACTATTCCAACTCCAGTCCCCGTGGATAGTAGGGAAGGAGTTGGATAGTAAATTAAACTATTCCCTATCCTACAGCGCCCCCCAGCGCAAGTCGTTGTAACGCATGTGTTGTAAAAGTTGCGTGGTAAAGGTACTGCGTGGTAAAAGTTGTGTTGTAAACGCTGTTCCCCTTCTAGTGCACTACTTGTCATCCTAGTGCTCGTCTGTCGTGCTACATCATGTTGCAGCACTGGGTCTGGAAGTCATTAGTGGATGTTTTGTAATTGTATGTTATTATTTTAACATAGTGAACAAATGTGAACAATAATTGAATCTATTTTTTGTTTTTCTGAAAATTATTTCGTTTGGATTAAAATTTGGAAATGCCTAGAAGAAGTGAAAAAAAAGAAAAGAGAAGAAATGTATGTATTTGACTAAAAGGAAAGATCTTGAAGTAGAAAAAAAGCTAGTAATACAGAAACTGTTTGTTCGACTAAAAGAAAATGACAATTTTTGAAAAAAATATTACGAATATTTAATGACAAAAACATCACATAAATCAAAAAGACGAATTTTTCAAGTAAGGTGAAGCAGAGTTCAATTTCGAATACGAGGAAAAGGAAACATGATAAATAAATAGTATCTGCTACTCATAGACAAAAACAATTTCAAGAAATTCGATCATATAGTGAATCAGAATTTAATGATAACATGCTGCAAATATAAAAGAAGAATGTTGCAATTCAAAGATAAGCAGTGTATTGAAAGTATAGTGGATACTGCTTTCATTTAAAACAGAAGCCATTCATTTTAATTTTAAAGAGAATGAAAGTACTTGTGAACAGAATCAACTTTTGTAAAATCTTTAGAGAACATTGGAGACCTACTTCTACTACTGAGCCTTTTTTTAATGAGGAAAGTTACTTCCAGGAAAATAGTTTATCATTTGCAGTTGATACTGGAGGTTGTTGCTACGAAGTTCAGGATCGGTGTCCTCTTCCAAAGGAGGAAATGGTGGGTAAAAGTGCAGAAGAGATAATAGCTGAAGAAGTGCAAGGGAAACGTCCACAAGCTCCTGTGTATAAGTGGAGTTGTAGTAGTATTTGTAGTATTCAACAAAGGAAGAGTGGTGTACTTACCTTTGGATTTAAAGAAAAAGATTGAAACTATTGCTGGAGCGAAATAGAAAGATGAGGCAGTAGTTATTTTAGGAAATGGTGTGCCAACAAAGAGTTAGAAAATATGGCAAGAATTTGTGGATGTTAATAAAGTTGAAAAGGCTACCTTATATCTTATGGAGAACAATATTTATTACAAAAATGTAAATGTGGATGAACAGGTAATTCGTTTAGAAGATGATTCTGAAATTTAAAGTGGTCAAATAGAGAAAGTGGACAAGTGAAGGACTGAAGAGATTTCTGAACATTACATAATATGTCCTTTGCATTCAAAAGAAGTGATAGGAAGTAGCATTGAGTTATTTCAAATGAAAAAAGCACAGGGAACTCCAATGAGTGTATGGGAGAAAAGCTTGGAAGATCGTTGTTTTCCACAGTTGTTTCCTACTGGAGAAGGTGGACGATATGATGACCGACCTGTACGGATTACAGCTTCAGAATATCGGTCAACAAGATTATATTCTGAAGATCCTAGATTTCTACAGTGCATTCCATACATCTTTCACCTTTTGTTTGAAAGTGATCTGTCTTCTCTCTCGTATGCAGTGAATCACATGCTTAAAACTGGAGTTCATCAATCACTTCTTTCTGCGAAAGAAAGAATTTGTGGAGAAAGTTCAATAGATGTGCAGACCTTGGTGTCCTATGGCACATCAGGAAGTGTCAAGAGGAATGTGCGCGATTGATGCGTAACAGAAATAGAAGCGTTAAGCAGCGCAGAACTTGCCGACTCAATTTTTCTGCTAAAGCGGGGGGTAATGCTAGAGTGCCTCTCTAGATACAATCAAGATACACACATCATGCTAAGCGCTCGATATATGTTTATGAAAAACACCAGCGGCAAGCAGTAATGAATATATTGCACGATGTTCAGAAAGATTTCGAAAAAAGATTTTTTTGAAATAGGTGTGCGCAACATTAGAGTGCACATGCATATATACACACGTGCCTCTATCAACAAGTTTTGTACAATCTAAATAGAACTTGAGATACAAGCTAAGTACATACATTATAAGAAATCCTTATGACACAGCTAGTGACTCGTGTCTTTTGGTGCGTATAACCATGCATGTACAACTAGACAGGGGTGCGTACATATCCATCTATATATGCACCTCAGTAGATATAGCCAATCACGTACAGACCGACCTTGTAATATGCTATGAACTATAGAAAGAGATGTTTATTCACAAGGACAAGAGATTGTGTCAACACGCGCACATTATCTGTGCGAACTTAAGTGTCATACTCTGTGTTTTTACTAGTGCGGTGCTCCTCATACCTGAGCAGCGGCCAGGTGGGGTGATGCCTTCCCTCCATTAATTTGAGGTAAGAAAAATAGCGATTTTGCTTTTGGAATGATAAGATATGGCGATTAATTAACCAATCTTATAAAGAAAATGTTGTCTTAGCCTGAACATGAGCTGAAGATTTTTCGCCTTTCTGAGTTTCTACTTTGTTTTCACATTTGCACGTATATTTGTTTTTTGTTCACTAACAACAGTGGAGAAGACAGAACAAAAGTGAAAGTATACAGGTGATATTTTTCCTTTATTCAAACAGTAGCCATGAAGAACTAGGTCCTGAAGAAAGCAGTGATAGAATACATCACACATGCTGATACATGTTGACCATACTGAATAACAGATATTTTGTTAAATCTGTTTGTTTATTCACATTTTAACATTGGGAACTTTAAGGGAACTGAATAAATACATGCATCCACTCAATAGTTACCTGATTTTAACATCACTTTTTCTCACGTTTATTTTGGCACTGTAATTCAGTTACCTGCTCAATAATATCTTGATAGTCCCCACAACAAACTTTTGAAATTTTCAAAAGGTACACTACCATTATCAAACAGGTAGTAACACCATATATTCTCCTGGGTAAGGAGAGCCCAGATGATGTAGGGCGGACACAGGCGGGAACTGATGGGCACTTTTTTCCAAGAAAGGAGAATTAGTGCATAATAAGACACATAGTCACTTCACTCCAATTACCACACAATATGGTTTTTTGGTTATTTTCAAAGTAGATTCTGGATTGGCCCATTAGACTCCCAGATACTATTGTTAGTTGTTAAGAGAAAGTTCAATAAACAGATGAAAATTTAGAAGCGCAGTTAATCAATTTGATGGCATGTCAACGTGGAACAAATGAGTATTGGTATCATCGTCACGGAGAACTCAAGTGTATGTTACGGAACTTAGGTACACCAACATGGTTTGTCACACTTAGCTGTGCAGAGTATGCGTGGGAGGATTTGCTTGAGTTTGTAAGAGAAGTGAATTCCAATATAAAAAATGTTGAAATAAAGACTCCTGGTGAACTGTGTTCATTGGACCTGTAAATGTGTGCAGATATTTTAATCATAAGTTTCAAGCTATGATGTCTTTTATCTGTGATAAAAATAATCCACCTCTTGGAGAAGTTACTGATTTCTTTTGGAGAAAGGAGTAAGGAGTATCAAGCAAGAGGTGCACCTCATATACATATGCTACTATGGATCAAGGATGCTCCTAGATTTGGAAATGATTCTGATGAAACAGTATTGTCTTTCATCGAACAGTATGTGACATGTGAGATTCCAAGAGAAGGAGGAGATAGAAGCTTGAGACAGCAAGTTTTACGTTTCCAAAGTCTTCGTTGTGGAAAGTATTGCAGAAGAAAATACAAGTGTAAAGGAAAATTTTACACCAAATGTCGGTTTCGTTTTCACCATCCAGTCATTTCTAAAGGAAGAGTAAATTCTTTTTTTTCTTCTGTAAGGCACACAATAACTCGGAAATCTCCAAAGAATACCTACAACTTAAAAAGAACAGGAGTTTCAAAGTATATCAATGACTACAATCCAGTCATTTTGAAAATGTGGAATGCGAACGTGGACATCCAATATGCTGCAGATAACTCAATTGCTGTTGCACGTTATGTTACATCGTATATAACAAAATCTGAAAAATTAGAGATGAAACAAATGTGGGAAGAAATTGCACAAGAGAATAGCCTTAGCAAAAAATTGTACAGCTTTAGTTTGAAAATGCTTTCCCACCGAGAAATTGGATCTTATGAATGTTCAGACCTCCTGTGCTCTTCAAGTTTATATTCAAAGTCACAAGAAATCATTTGGGTAAGTTTAGGTCTTGCCTGCAAATGAAATAGAGTGTTGAAATCATTGGAAAAAATGTAACAATTAGCAGCAAATGAGCCAAACAGTACAGACATTCTTAAGACTAATATGTTGGACGCATACTATCCAAAAAGGAGTCAACAACTGAAACAGCCATATCTGTATGAAGTAGTTCAACATTGCAGCTTCAAAAGAAATGTTAAACAGAATTTAAAAGAAGGAAAGTTTGCAGCAGTTGGATGTCATGGTTGCTTAGTAAAACATGCAAAGGGTAATCGTATAAACCACAATAAACTTAGTTATGAAACTCCAGATAAGCGAGAATTTTACTATTTAGCACTACTGCAGCTGTTTAAACCATGGCATAGTGAAAGTGAATTACTTGGATTGTTCGACTGCTACGAAGATTCTTTTAATGCTTATAAAGATAGCATTGGATGTCCAATTTTCCCTACATATTTAAAAATGTTGAATGATGAAGTTGCACTGTAAAAGACTATTTTAGCTGAAATACCTCATGAATGTTCTCAAGATAGTCAAAGTAGTGGTCCATGTAGTAAAAATCCTCTTGGACAACCAATGCTGGAAAATGAAGCAACGATTCCTATGCATGAAGTTGAAATTGCAATGCAACAAGCACACAAGGAGAATATAACATTGGAAAAGTTAGAAGAACAAGTAAATGTTGAACAGAAAGAAATTTATGTGCAAGTGAGAGAACGGAGAGAACATGGTTTGTTGCATGAAAAAAAGAATGTCTGTTCATCTTTTAAGCCTCTTCTGATGTATAGCAGTGGTCAAGCTGAGACAGGTACACGTTTTGTAATTAAAGTTTTGACCAGTTATCTTCAAAAAACTACTGGTTCACATTTATGTTGTGTGGTAACAGCTCCAACTGGATTAGCTGCACCCAATGTTAAAGGAGTTACTTTGCATAGATTATTGATGTTACCAGTGAAGCATAATAATAAATTAGAATATCAGAAGTTGTCTGGAGAAGCTTCTTATGAAGTGTCAAGAGTGCTGAAGAAAATGAAACTTTTAATTATTGATGAGGTGAGCATGGTCTCAAACTTAATGCTTGCTTTTGTACACTTAAGAATGCAACAGGTATTAAAAACAGATTACCATGTTTTTTTGGGGGGAAAACATTTAATTGTATTTGGAGATCTGGTACAACTAACCCCTGTAAAAGGAGAACAAGTGTTTAATACTCTTGTACATGAAGACACTAAGAAATCTTTGGGAAGTATTTAAATGTGAATCTGTGGTTACATTTTGAATATAAAGAACTCACTCAGAATATGCGACAAGCAAGAGATGAAGATTATGCAAACATTCTAAAAGATATAAGAATTGGTGTTCTAAGCAAACATGGTAAACAAGCCTTTCAAAGTCGTCTACAAAAGAACTTGTTTAGAAATGAAAACTCACCAGCAGAAGTAATGAACAAGAAAATAAAAGAAACAAAGTCTTAGTTTGCTTAATGCCTAGAGTGGAAGAGTTTTATACATTTAATAGAGAGCTTATGAAATTGGAAAATGAAGAAATAGTTCACATTGAAGCTATTGGTGAAATTGAGCATCAATTAATAACAATTGTTCTTTCAGAAAAACTACAGACTAAATTGGATTCTTTGGAAAAATCAGTATCAAAAACTGCTGGCTTAGAATTTTTTTTTAGATGTATGTTTAAACTGTTGGGTAATTTTGAAGCGTAATCTGAATGTAGAAGAAGGTTTAGTGAATGGAGCATTGGGGAAAGTTGTTGCTTTTGGTAAATATCAAAATAGAAATGGAATTGAATTTTTGAAAGTTAAATTTGATCAGATTGTAGAGGTAAGACAGATTGCATGTTCTGCCGCTGTTTTTTTGCTTGTAAAAGACTTGTATGTTCGTAGAAAACAGTTTCCCTTCTGTTTAGCATATGCAATAACTATACACAAATCACAAGGTTTAAGTGTAGATAATGCTTTGGTAAATGTTGGCAGAACTGTGTTTAATGAGAGAATGGTATATGTTGCATTATCTCGAGTTACAACGTTGTCTGGTTTGTATTTATTTGATTTTGATGAGAACAAGGTTAGTGCTTTTGTTAATTGTGTAAGAGAATATAATGGTTTGAGAAGGCTTTATGCTCCCCATTTAGGTGAATATCCTATTTATGAGAAACGTGTTGTGTGTTCAAAATGCAAACATGTTGAAGAGTCACTATGGTTGAAAAGCAGAAAAAAATTAACAGAAAAGAAAAGATGTAAAGAAGCAGAAAATACAAACAAGTGATGATGTTGTTGGATACCAATTAGAAAATGCTTCTGGTGTCTGGTGTTTATCTTGAACATGTTTGTGGTTAAATTATGTAAAGTCAGGTAAAAACTTTATGTTCTGCACTTTACACTTTATTTCAAGAATTGAGAACTTATAGAAGTAAGATCCATTCAGCTTCTGGCATTCACCAACTGTTGGATTCATGTACTAGATCTTTAACGTTCAGTGCTATTATACAGCAGTATGCACAAGAATTTCTGATGGTTATGCTTGGAGTACTAGAAGGTGAAGGAATTCAGATTGAGAGTTTATTTGGACTCTGTTACAAATGGGAACATAAATGAGAAGAGTGTTTATTATCTTCAGGGACTATAGTTGACAGAGAATAATTTGTATATTTAACAATACCTGACTGCAAACCTGTACCATTTTCCAAATTAGTAAATAAAGCTGATCATGAGATGATGTGTTCTTGTTGTAAATCAAGAATACTATCTACATTATGCCTACAAAGATATGGAAAATATTTGATTATAATGCTGCAACGCTGTCCACCAAATGGAAGAAAAGTGGAAACCAAAATTAAAAATGTTGTTGCTGATCAAGTATCTATTTCTGGAAGTACTTTTTAAACAGTTGCTGTTGTTTTCCATGTTGGAAGTACTACTACAAGTGGACATTATACAGTTTATTTAAAGTGTAATACTGGTTGGAGTCACTGTAACGATACAAACTTGGAAATGAAACCGAGATTGCCTTATGAATTACCCAACTCATACTTGATTTTTCTGAAACAAAGATTTTAGATACACCATTCGGCTTCATGGGAAGGTGTATAGATATTTAGGGAATTCATACTGGATGCTTTCAAAGCGAAATTTTTTATACATTATCTGGCGTTTTGGGAAAATGTGCAGAGAAACTACGTAAGATCTTAAAGGAATTCATACTGGATGCTTTCAAAGTGACATTTTTGATACATTGTAAGTATGGGCGAAATTTGCGAATTCGAGTTCTGCGAATTCGTGCGAAATCGAATTCGCAATACGCAAAATCCACGAATTCACGCGAATTTGCGGATTTTTTGTTTTTTGCGTGTTCGCTGGGTTTTTTGGTGTTCGCGGGTTTTTTTTGCGTGTTTGCGGGGCTTTTTGCGTGTTCGCGGGCCGCTTGCATGGCGAAGTTACAAATGCGGTCCTGTATGGGCACAGCACCCTCTGGTTCACCACTGCCACCCTCTGATTCATCACTGCCACCCTCTGGTTCACCCCTGCCACCCTCTGGTTCACCCCTGCCACCCTCTGGTTCACCCCTGCCACCCTCTGGTTCACCACTGCCACCCGCTGGTTCAGCACTGTCACTCTCTGGTTCACCCCTGCCACCCTCTGGTTCAGCACTGTCACCCTCTGGTTCACCACTGCCACCGTCTGGTTCACGACTGCCACCCTCTGGTTCATCACAGCACCTCTGGTTCTCCACTGCCACCCTCTGGTTCACCCCTGCCACCCTCTGGTTCCCCACTGACACCCTCTGGTTCATCACAGCACCCTCTAGTTCACCCCTGCCACCCTCTGGTACAGCATTGTCACCCTCTGGTTCACCACTGCCACCCTCTGGTTCATCACAGCACCTTTGGTTCACCCCTGCCACCCTCTGGTACAGCACTGTCACCCTCTGGTTCACCACTGCCACCCTCTGGTTCACGACTGCCACCCTCTGGTTCATCACAGCACCTCTGGTTCACCACTGCCACCCTCTGTTTAACCACTGTCACCCTCTGGTTCAGCATTGCCACCCTCTGGTTCACCACTGCCACCCTCTGGTTCACCCCTGCCACCCTCTGGTTCACCACTGCCAGCCTCTGGTTCATCACAGCACAATCTGGTGCACCCCTGCCACCCTCTGGTACAGCACTGTCACCCTCTGGTTCACCATTGCCACCCTCTGGTTCACCATTGCCACCCTCTGGTTCACGACTTCCACCCTCTGGTTCATCACTGTCACCCTCTGGTTCATCACAGCACCTCTGGTTCACCACTGCCACCCTCTGGTTAACCACTGCCACCCTCTGGTTCACCACTGCCACCCTCTGGTTCACCACTGCCACTCTCTGGTTCACCACTGCCACCCTCTGGTTCACCACTGCCACCCTCTGGTTCACCCCTGCCACCCTCTGGTTCACCCCTGCCACCATCTGGTTCATCACTGCCACCCTCTGGTTCAGCACTGCCACCCTCTGGTTCAGCACTGTCACCCTCTGGTTTACCCCTGCCACCCTCTGGTTCATTACTGTCAGCCTCTGGTTCATCACTGCCACCCTCTGGTTCACCACTGCCACCCTCTACCGAGACCTTTTGTGACACAGCGGCAGCACAAAAGATGCGCCATGGTGCTGGGTATTAACAACGTGACGCATCTGAGAGATGCGTCACGTTGTAAAGCCCTGCGCCATCATGAGGCGTTCCGGCGCAGGGGAGGGCGTTCCTGCACAGGAACGCCTCCTAAATGTGGCTGAGTGAAATCTACAAGAATTCACTCAGTCACTTTTAGGCCAATGCTGCGTCAAAACCCTGCGCCTGCTTGAAGCAGGCGCAAGGCTTGATGCAGCATTGGGGAGATAGGGCCCACCAGAGCATTGCTGGAGCTGCGTCGCAAAGCACGACGCAGCTCCAGCAATGCGCTGCTTTTACGGCACAAATGCGTGACGCATCTGTGCCGTACTTGCCCCTGTATCAATCAAAAACTTTCTGTCTTTCCCTAATACTTGACTGTGTACATAGGGACCCTCTTGATCTACAGGTATCTCGATGAGAGGCAAGCCTACCTCCCTCTCTAGGCTGTTTCATGAATACTGTTGATACTCTGGATACTCGGTCTGGGCATACTGGTACATCTGCTGTGTAACATGCTGTGTTGCAGCGATAGGCTGCGGTGCTGGAACTGTCTGTTGTGCATTCTGTGGTGGCTGAGAAGTCTGTGAAACTTGTTCTTGTCTAGGCGGACGTGGTCTTTCTTTAGTCTTACCAGTAGCTATGTTGTGTTTCAGAACTGCACACTCGTTTATAAAATGACCTGGCTGTTTACAGTAATTGCAAGTCCCTTTAACGGGAGCTGCAGGATGACTGGCTTGATTCGGACCCCTCTTCTGACTGTCTTGTGGAACAGATTGTGCAACTAATACTTTCCTTTTCGTGTCTTTCATACGTCTCCTTTCGTGTTCTTGCTCTTCCCTGATCCTGTTCTGGTGATACTGGAGCATTTGTAACATCTGTGACGGAGTATTAGCTTGCCAAGTACTTTCGACTTTCAATACTCGATCTTTAACTTGTGGTAAAGAATTCTCGACTAGTTTGGTAACAAAAAGATGAGGGAATGATTCACTACTTGTTTTCAGACCACTGTTAATAATAAAACATTTTTCAAATCTAGAATAAAAATCACTAGTGTCTTCATCTTGTTTCTGTTTACAAGCTGAGATTGCATCCCAATCTTCCTTTTTCGTGGCTAGTAATCTTGGCAAAACTTGTATCAATAACTCGGGCAATTCTTTAGCTTTACCCCCAAGACCGGTACCTGGTACTCGTAAACCATCTTCAGCTTCTAGAGCTGTCCAATCAATCTTTTTCTCTCCCACCTCCCATTCTTTTTCCTTGAGTTTTTCATATACCCCTGCGGGCAACAGGACCTTTAACATTTTAATGATATCAGGATACGTGTATTCTCCCATACGGAGCATGTCTTTTAATTCTCGATGGAACCCTGCTGGATCTTTGTCGTGACAGGGAATTAACTTTTTCATCTCTAAGAGTTCCATCTTTGTGATAGGGGTGTAAACAAATACTCGTTCTAGTTCACCACCCGTTCCTCTAACTGGGTGTACTTCTCGTAACGGATTCTGTCTATCTATGTAAAATGACTTACTTTCTGGAGGTGAGACATGAACAAAATGCGGATTCAGAAACGTTCGATATTTGTGGCGCTGTTCTAGAATGATACTAATTAAATCAGTACCTAGACCTCTCCATCTATACTGGAGTAACTCGTTCAGAACATCATGTAACGGACCTGGATCAGAATGCTGTCCCTCATACAGTGTAATGAGGTGCCGGATCATATACATACCCACCAGTCGCTGCTCGGCTGGGGGAAGTTTCAGAAACATTTGTGCCACTATTTCCTCTGGAAAAGTGGTAGAATCAGTAGTCCATCGGACTGCTGATCTGGCTAGTTCTTGTTCATGCATTGTACTAAGTTCACTATAACCGATTCGTGATTTCAGAATGTGATCGGTAGCTTGGAATACTTGCTCAAGAGAACCCTGTTCTGGTGCTGGAGGAGGGAAAACTTGCTTGTGATCTGGGCGTGAATATCGGTCGGAAAGTCTAGTTCTACCTACATACGCTATTCTGGAGGGATTCTCGTCGTCTACCTCTTCAGTATCAGAGTCGTCTTCTTTCTCGGTTACTTGTGCTGCTTCTCGTTTCTCGTGTAACTTTATTATTTCCCTACGGATTTTCTTATACATACTCTCTATACAGTTCTGTGTCTTGTGTCTTCCCTCGGCTATATGGTCACTCCACCTAGTCAGGACTTTCATTTCTTCTGGATCTTTATCCGGATAATCTTGTTCTCTTATTAAACAATTAATTAGAAACTTTAAAAGCATGAGCTGAATCTCGACTTTTCTTTGGACCATGGCGTTGCCAATACTTTCTGGATCTGCTCCTGTACGGATAAAACAATATATTCTGTCTAGATATTCCTTCATATTGGGTAGGGTGTCCAAATATTCGGTCACCCGTCTTACACGTAATGAATATATGACCATATTACCATCGCCTGAAACTGGATCATAACGGCATTCGGTAAGTGCTCGCTTGATATCTGTAAGTGTCTGAATTTTTGGCGAACGCTGTAACGCTCGTTCATGTAGTTCAAGTATCGTCATACGTCTGTGTTGAGGCGGGGTTCCAGGAGGACTTCCCCCTGTGGCTCCTAAACTAGAATCGTCGGTGTGTACGGTACGTGCGGGCAGAGTGACTGATGTAGCGGGTACATGTACTGTAGGCTGGACCGGGGGTACCGTAACAGGTGCTGCAACGGGTGCCCCGGTGGCTGGAGGAACAGGAATTACATTATTTACGGGAGCATGCGGGACAGGATTTGCATATGCTGGGACTGTGTCGTCCAAATAGGACGAGAGAAAAATATCAGCTGCGGTCGGTTTGTGACGTAGCTTAATCGGAACTAATGGCGGCGGAAAATTACATGGTGCTTCCGGGGTTGCTTTTGGCAAGCCCTCGGCAAGAAGAGGATACATACCCTTAATAAGGGCATTTCTCTGTCTGTCTGACTGTTCTGCTTTAACTCGTTCACCTACTTCGATTAATTCCCTTTCTTGGGCTCTTTCTGAGGATTCCCTACTTAATTCTGTTTTTCTGATTTCTTTTTCGGTTCTTTTATGAGATTCTTTGCGCCATAACTCGATGGCATCTTTCTGGGACTGTCTGGCTTTCTTTTTCAATAATGCTTCTTCTACTCGCATGATGCACTCGGCATCCCACGTACCTGATACGGGCCATCTATATTTCTCTTCTAACTCTTTGGTGTAATCCACCCATAAGTCTAGATATAATATGGCACTTAAGCCATGCTTATGATACATAAAATGACCTGGACTGTCCCTAGGCGGGACAGGGACTGCTTCCTCGAGCAACCCTTTTCTGGTTTTTAACTGACGTAACTTTGAGAATAGAGGCATTGTCTAGGCTGGAATCTGAACACAATAAAATACACGATGAACACAATAATGACTGGAAAAACAAATCACTCATACCACGACATTGAAAACACATTGAGTAACATTGAAAATACAGAATATTACCTGGTATACTGAGAACAGAACACATGAATTTCTCGAGAACGAAACTTACTAGAATGACTAGTTGCACTGCTAAAACAGTACGAAACTTACCGGTCCCATAAAGAGACACGTCAGGACCCGCGTCCACCTAGGTGAACACTTCGTGTTGGATCTGCGTACCCAGACCCACGGACCAGAGACAAATTTAATTGACCCTGTCTAGATACTACCCCAGCAACGGTACTCACCGGGCAGCAAGAACGGAAGGCCTCGGACTGGACTGGACTGCTACGACGACGGACTACGAACTTCGGACTTCAGTTACAGGTGGGCCTCCGGATACCTCTGACCTTGGACTCTCGGCTTGGGCTCTGGTCGGGACTCGCCGCGTTCCTCACCGCCTCGTCTGGATGCTGGACCGCAACCTCCGTCTCCTCCGTGGACCTGAGGGATACTTGAAGCAGAAATATCTGCCGGTGCGCAGTAGAGTTCCGTCACGGCTGCAGAGGGTCAGGGGGCCCGCGTGGCTTCGCCGGCGCGTGGGGAAAGGGCAAGTCCCTATTCGGGCGCCATTATGTGGTAAATAAATAATCAATTACCGGTACTATTTTTGAATACAGTGAATAAAACAGATAGCTCAATAAATAAGAGACAGGATTCGAGGTATCTTGAGTCTACAGGCTTTAATCAGGCATAAAGGACAGGAACAGGACAGCCTGTACGGGAATAGAATGAAGGCAGCTGCCGGGGGCAGGATCTGGGAATAATGGGGGTAACTTTTAGTAACAGTGCACAGTATATATATTAAAACAATTGCATTACATTCAATACAGTAGGCGTAGCAGTAGGCGTGACTCGTAGCAGTCGCGAAAGATAAGGGCAAAATGATGTAACAAGAAGGCGTGTACAGGGCGTATACATAGACATGTGATGTAAACGTAACAGAAGTGTCATAAATGGGGCGGAAACATGGAGGGGGCTACCTGAGCAGCTGGGACCTTTAACCTAGTGGTGCGCGCAAACGGGCAATGACGTGTTACCAGGGAGAACTGGGGGCTATGACTTCTGCGCTAGAAGAGGAGACTAAAGTCTGGAGTGTCAGAGCGACATGTACCTAAGGCATATCTAGTATCTGGTGTTTGGAGTACATGTTGATAGAATCCAAAAGTTATCAGGGTAAAAGCTACTAGACACTAAGACTGGTGCATGCCTAATTCTACATGTATTGCGTGTGTTAGGAATATTCTATGAATATTAATACAGTATTTCTCTTACATGGAGACAGTAAGGCTAGACTATGAAGGAAACTATTGATGCGATTCAGTAGCTTAGGAATGCAGAGAAGGAGGGCTGGACTGATAACTAGAAGCATAACATACTCTTGGCAGACTGGGAGGCAGAGCCAGGCCGGGCCGGGCACTGCCAGGCAGGAAGTAAGCGAAGGGTCAGGGATGCAGGTGGGGGCTGTATCGCTCCTCGGAGAGGGTTCAGGAGACAGGATCTGAATCTGGTGTCCGGGCCCTTTTGAGGCCTAGAAACGGGGACAATTCAATGAATTAACGTGCACACTGTAAAATGTGGCAACATAGGTTTACATAGGTCCAATACTCGTTGCTTTCACGAAAACTGGAAACTGGCATACTAGAGATGGACACAACTGTAATTGCGTCTTTAATCGATCAGAGGGGGATACATGCATATCGATCATGCACATATAGCATAAGATGGGGAACACGTAGGCACATACAACATGGCAAAATTTACTTTTCCACAGTGCGCTGCATTGTAAATGCGGCGCACTATGGGTGGCGGAGCTGCGGCGCACAATAACTGGCGCATCCCTGGGGATGCGTCAGTTATTGTAAATCTGCCCCTTTACATTTAGCCAACGAGGGAGTACTTACTGATTAGACAGTAGAAAGTACTCCAGTTGTGTAGAGGTATTGCACAAAAAGGTGGCATCTTCGTGGACAAACACGCAGGGCGGGATTCATTCTGCCCCCTGTTAGACTCCTTTTTCCCTTGTTTTTCTGCCCTTCTGCCCTCTGTTAGACACGTTTTTCCCTTGTTTTTCTGCCCTTCTTCCCCTGTTAGACTCGTTTTTTGTGCCCTTCTGCCCTCTGTTAGACTAATTTTTCCCTTGTTTTTGTGCCCTTCTGCCCTCTGTTAGACTCGTTTTTTGTGCCCGTCTGCCCTCTGTTATTCCCTTGTTTTTGTGCCCTTCTGCCCTCTGTTAGACTCGTTTTTTGTGCACTTCTGCCCTCTGTTAGACTAATTTTTGTGCCTTTCTGCCATGTTAGACTCGTTTTTTGTGCCCTTCTGCCCTCTGTTAGACTCGTTTTTCCCTTGTTTTTCTGCCCTTTGTTAGACTGCTTTTTGTGCCTTTCTGCCCTCTGCATCACCACATCATCACTCAGCGCTACCCCAGCATCACTCAGCATCACTCAGCACCACCACAGCACCACTCAGCGCCACCACAGCATCACTCAGCGCCACCACAGCATCACTCAGCGCCACCATATTATCACTCAGCACCACCACAGCACCACTCAGCACCACCACAGCATCACTCAGCATCACCACAGCATCACTCAGCACCACCACAGCACCAATCAGCACCACCACAGCATCACTCAGCGCCACCACAGCATCACTCAGCACCACCACAGCATCACTCTGCACCACCGCATTATCACTCAGCACCACCACAGCACCACTCAGCACCACCACAGCATCACTCAGCACCACCACAGCATCACTCAGCACCACCACAGCACCACTCAGCACCACCCCAGCATCCCTCAGCACCATCCCAGTATCACTCAGCACCACCACAGCACCACTCAGCATCACCACAGCACCACTCAGCACCACCACAGCACCACTCAGCGCTACCCCAGCATCAATCTGCGCAAACATTCAACAACAACTGGTTCAAATATGTTCTCTCAATGTTTCAAACTTTATTACAAATGTCACAAAAAGATGTTAATATTTCACTTCTGTTCTTGGATTTTCGTCACAATAAAATACACTGAACATAATCTTCACAAAAGTTATTTACAAAAGTTTAAGCTAATGCCATTATAAATTAAAATCACTTTTATTTAAGTATTAATTATTTAAAAAAATTAAAAGCCATTGTAATTTGTAATATCAATACAGCTAAGTCACGTAAATACAAAACATGTTGCATTACAAATGCTATAGGTGTCACATTGGCGAAAGTTATAACTATTGGCATTGTAAATGACAAGGCTATTAATTTACTATTTTCAAAACCAACACATAAATAAAAAAAATTGTCATTTACAAGACCAATAGCTCAAACTTTCCTAATGCGAGACCTATTGCATGGCAAATGCTTGTTTTTATATCTGTCAGTGCTTCCTGTTGAGGTTTAATTTTCGTGACAGCCGCCTCATTGCCTAAATGTAACTATTCTCTGACCCTGCTTCAAGGTTCAGAGCAGGGTCAGAGAATAGTTGCAAGTAGGCAACGAGGCGCCAGGAAGCACTTACAGGCTTACAGCAGCAGGTGCCCAAGTTGAAGTTAATTTCTTTGTAACCCTTTTGTAAAAGGTTCCAAAAAATTAGCTTCAACTTTTGCACCTGCTGCTGTAACCCTTTAAGTGCCTGGCTGAAAATTCGTCCCCGCTGATTCGCGGATTTTACCGCGATTTCGCGAGATTCGCGGAACGCGAAATCGCGGAAAATCCGCAAATTCCCGCGAGCGGGACGAATTTTCGGCCCATGTTTAATACATTGTCTGGTGTATTGGGAAAATGTGCAGACAAAGTATGAAGTAAAGGTAAGATTTGAACATTTGAAGTGCTATTGGATGTGTTATTTGTGTTGATTGTGTACTACATTTGAGAGGATTGGTTTTTTTTTTTTTCCTGCTGTTTATTATGAAACTACCCTGACATCATAGTGAATGGTGAAGTTAAGTAGTGTGGAGAAGCGTGGCTCAGTGGTTAGAGGCGGCAGATCCGGAAGCTGAGATCGGCCGTGGACCAGGGTTCGATCCCCCGCCTCGGCCTCAAAAATTCCATGGACTCGACAATTCTCGCTCTGGTGCCTACTCGACTCACGGGGTCACACTCTGCGACTCTGGGCAATAGCTTGCTTAATCTCCACTATGGCCCCTCGCGGCGGGATGCCTGGCTTTCACCTTGTGGATACCCTGCCGGGGTATCTCACAGGGGAATACCAGGACGGGTTCCCTAAGCAAGCGCCTTGAGACCTCTGGGTGATTTGTGCGCTATATAAGTCGAAATACATTTACATTTACATTTACAGTAGTAGCTGATGACAGCAAAAAAAGGGGAAAAATGGATATCCGAATGTTAAATTGTTTCGCATTATTTAAAAACTCATTGTAATTTGTGAAATGTATTATGTTACATAGCACTTTTGCAGTTTATTTTATATAGTTGAAAAGTTAGAAAAAACAGTACTAATGACAAATACACAATAGTAGTTCGATATTTAAAAAACCTTTGAAATTCACTGCAAAAACAATAGGTTTTACAGACGTTATAGTTAGGAATGAGCATTTAAAAAACCTTAAAAATTCACTGAAAAAAAAATAGGTTTCAGGGACGTTATAGTTAGTTGGACATTTGGGGGCGTGGCTTAGCTCCCGAGACGGATGGAGGTTCCGGGGTAGAGCTCCGTTCACACCGGAGATTTTTGGCGGTTCCAGCCCTCACTAACAACCATGCTGCGCAGCAGACGGCACCGGAGCACTTCGAGCTTCATTTAAGCTATTTGCCGCCTCCAGACTCCCTCGACTTCGCCCAGCAGTTCCCGTTTTGTTCCGGTCGCGGCTCTGCTTTGGCCGCGACCGCCATTTTGGACATATCTGATGGCGCAAGTCTGAGGAGCGAGTCTACGACGCATACAGCCTTCTGACACCGGCGCATTATTGAAAATGCCACATTCCTTCAGGAAATAAGTATAACCCAATACAGGCTTCACAGGTGACTCTATTTTCTCTTTGGAATCGTTTTTTTTTTATTTTTTATTCCTGCCTGGATTGTTGTCTCCTCCTCAGCTTTGGCAGCCATCTTAGGCGTTACACTACGTCAGCCTGTTTAACGCTTCCAGTGCAAACCTCGCTCTCCTCATTCTCATTGTACTGATTTACCAATTTTTTCTGACTTCTCTTTGGATCCCATCCTGGCTCCTCCTCCTATTGACTTTGCTGGTCTTTCTTAATACCTGCAGTGATTTCAATTTGGTCTGTGCCTCACTGGTGACCCTTTCTGTCTCTGTTTTCATGGCGGAGTGCTCTGGCAAAACCCCCAAACGTAATTTTATTAAAAATTCGAAACTCTTCACTGCGTTGGCTCATTTAGAAGCTTCCGCAGACCCCTCCATCTGTGAACCGTCTTTAACCATGGATGCTCCTCCTCAGTCAGGATCAAAAATTAATCCCAAGAGGCTGAAACAGAACCCACCATCTCCCCCAAAGCCTACATCAGTCATTTCAATGGAGCTTCTCCTTGAGGAAATAAGAGCACTACGTCCCTTTATGGAGGAGACAAATTCCAAGCTGCAAACATTAACTGATAATTGGTCCTTAATCGATACCAGGGTCTCCACGGTGGAAAAGACTGTCTCATCTCTCCAGGAAGCCGCCACCAAGGTGGCCCACATGGATACGCGGATCTCGTCACTCCAGAAGCAGGTGGAGGACCTTGAAAACAGGAATAGACGCAATAACCTACGTCTCTACGGCCTGAAGGAAGGTTGCGAGGGGAATGATCCCATTGCCTTCTTTAAATCCTTCTTGCCCAAGCTTTTGCATTTCCCAGAGGGCACCTCTCTTAATATTCAACAAGCACATAGGCTTGGTCGAGCTCCCTCTACTATCTCTCCTGCAACGAAGCCTAGAGGTGGAATAATGTACTTTCTTGAATATACAGATTTGCTGAAGGTTCTCCTAGCGGCTAAAGCTATACCTCATCTCACTTGGTCAGGTTCCACCTTATTTTTTGCCTAGGATTACGCCAAAGCTACTGCCTCACGTCGTAAAGCATTTCTTGACATGAGAGCGGATCTGCGTTCTATTGGAGCCAGATATGGTCTTTTTCACCCTTGCTTATTCAAAGTCACTTATAATAACAAGACTATGACTTTTGAGGATCCTCTTTGACTCCGAAGTTTTCTGAATTCCTGTGGGTCTGCTGTTATGGAGTTTTCCGGCCCCTCCTCTGCATTTCCACCTTGACTCTCGTTATTACTATTTTCTGATTACTTTGATACTCATGGTTCCTAGTTTTATCTATGCTGTTGTGTTTTTAACTCCACAGGTTCCTCATTTGTTTGCATAACTTTCTTGTTCATCGCCTGCACTGGTTTATTACATGTTCTTAATATGTTTAATCTTGTTTTTTGCCTGAAATTATGCCGTTTGCTTGTTTTTAATCTCATTGTTTTCCTTATCTTTTGCAGATTATTTTTCTGTGTTCCGTCATATCTCTCCGGTTGGACGTCTTGTGGCCCCGTATACCTGTCCTCCGTTGGTTGGCCTTTCCTCCCTCCTCTCATCTCCATCTTTCCTCCTCTGTGTCCTGCCCTTTGACCATACTCATTCCCCAACATCCTCTGTAAGTACCTCCCTGCATTTTCCTTTTCCATTGTTGACATGATCCCTATTGTTTCGCATGTTCTCGTCTTGATTTTTTCTTTGTTACTATTGGATATTTTGGTGTCGCTCTTTCTTAGGTTGCTCCTGATCTTCTTTTTGATTTCCCTATCTCATTCTCTTACTGTTCTTCAGCTGCTTCTCTCTTTTTCTAGTTTTTTTCTGCAATTCTCTTCCACATCATCTTTTCTCCCCTCTTTCTTAAATTTACACTCACTCTCCTGTAATTTTCTACTATTTCCTCCCTCTTTTCTTATCTCTTCACTTCATATTGCCTTCTCTTCTTCTTGGCTCACTCATGGCCTCCCCTCTTTATTCCAATGCTTTCCCTCTTTATTGCCTTTCTGTACTGAGTTTTTTCTATTTTTTATCTTCATGGCAATTTCGCTCTCTATGTTTTTACACTCAATTTTCATACTTTTCCTATTTTCCTTCTTTCCCTGCTCTACAATTTCATCAATCCACTTTATACTCCTTTACAAAGCTTCGTTACACTTCTTTATCTCTCTCGTACTCTCTTTTCTTATCTTTAATTGATGTCTGTACGAATTGTTTCTTGGAATGTTAAAGGCTTAAATTCTCCTATTAAGAGGCAAAGAATTCTTTCCCATTTAGCCAAACTTAATGTAGATATAGCCTTCTTACAAGAAACCCACTTATCTGACCTTGAAGCTGCTAAACTGAAAAGGGGTTAGGTGGGAGCTGTTTTTTCTGCCCCTGGTGATGGTAAGAGAAATGGTGTTTCCTTGTTAGTACGCAGGTCTTTTTACCATTCTGTTTTGACGTCTGAATTTGACCCCGATGGCAGATGGTTATTTGTCAAACTCTCTTCGAAAGGTACTCCATTTTCCCTTCTCAATGTTTATGCTCCCACTGGTGGAGATTCTG
This sequence comes from Lissotriton helveticus, assembly GCF_964261635.1. Taxonomy (NCBI): domain Eukaryota; kingdom Metazoa; phylum Chordata; class Amphibia; order Caudata; family Salamandridae; genus Lissotriton; species Lissotriton helveticus. Next base: position 763,368,533 of record NC_136067.1, on the reverse strand, counting down.
CCTTTTGGTCTTCATTTTCCACTCGTATCACTGAATGCATTGCTGACAATTTTATTCTAGCAGGTGATTGCAATCTACCCCTGGATCCCTTCTTGGATAAGCACTCCAAGTCATTTTTTGTCCCTAACAAATCACACAAAATGTTCTCACATGCTATCTCCCAGCATAAACTTATTGACGCTTGGAGATTATGTAACCCCACTTCCAAAGAATTCACTTTCTACTCCCCAGCTCATCATTCGCAATCACGCATCGATTATGTTTTTCTCTCTCACCATCTGTCCCAAACCCTTACCCGAGCTGATATTGTCCCCATCTTGCTGTCTGATCATGCCCCGGTTACGATTAACATTGACATCCTCCCTAAATCATCTGGCCCGAAGAGATGGCGTTTTAATTACTCCCTCCTTCTTGACCCCAAGTTTACTTCCTCCTTCATTGATTTTTCATATGAATTTTTTAACATTAATGATACACCCTCTTTGGCAAAACATACTATTTGGGATGCATATAAGGCCGCAGCGAGAGATTTCATTATCAGCCATGTAACTGCAAAACGAAAGTGTGCCCGCAAGTACACCAGCGATCTCTTACTCCAGATTAAAAATTTAGAACATGCATTTTACACCTCCCACTCCCAAGAGAGTTTGACTGCCCTTGTTAACGCCAAGATTAAGTTTAACAAACAATCCACAGAGGATGCTTCTTTGTATTTATTAAAGTCCAGTTCGAAATTCTATGGTGGGAAAAACAAAGCGGGGAAGATTCTTGCTAATTATTTGAAGGTTAAGCAAAACAAACTGAATATTGAAGCTGTATTTGATGTTAATTCTGTCCTCAAGCATAAAGACGCTGATATTTTGGGGGAATTTTCTCGCTTCTACTCCACACTTTACTCCTCTGAAACCCAACCTTCTGTTGACTCCCTTAATACCTTTTTTACTACCATCCGACCGCCCTCAAACTTCCCTGTTGACTTATCTGAACTTGAAACTCCCATCTCTCCTCATGAATTACACACCGCACTTCATTCCCTCAAGAAAGATAAAGCTCCAGGCCCAGACGGTTTTACAGTCGAATTCTATTTACATTTCGAGACTCTACTATTACCCAAGCTGTATTCCCTCCTTGATTCTTTCACAGCTGCTGGTGCCTCCTCTGGAACCTTTTCCGATGCACACATATGCATCATACCCAAGGAGGGCAAAGATACCCAACACTGCAAAAATTATAGGCCAATTTCATTAGTTAACATCGACTATAAAATTTACGCCAAATCCCTTGCCATTAGATTAGATCCCTTCCTCCCAGAACTTCTTGGCCCCGAACAGTCCGGCTTTGTCAAAGGTCGCTACATCACCAGTAATACAAGGTTAGTTTTCAATATCCTCTCCAAATCGTCACGCCTTACTGATCCCCTGGCGGCCATTGCTTTAGATGCCGAGAAGGCTTTCGATAGAGTTAAATGGACTTTCCTTTTTTCTGCTTTTAAAGTGGTTTGGATTTGGCCCCCATTTCATTTCTCTCATCTCTTTCCTTTACTCTAATCCTAGAGCAGCAGTTTGTGCTAATGGTCTGATTTCTCCCTTTTTTGATTTACGCAGAGGGGTTCGTCAAGGTTGCCCCCTTTCTCCTTTCCTCTTTAACCTAGCCTTAGAACCTTTCCTCTCCAGACTCCGCCAAAACCCAAATATTCATGGTTTTCTCACCCCCCACGCACATGTAAAACTTGCCGCTTATGCATTCCTCGATGAAGTTCATACTTACTCTCAACTTTCGGGGTATAAGTTAAACAATGATAAGTGCGAAATTCTCCCTCTTACCAAATTCACTTTCAAACCCGACTTTGAAGCTTCCCATTTCACTTGGAGCCCAGCCCATATTAAGTACCTCGGTCTGCATATTACCCCTTCCCTCTCTGACACTATTTCACTCTGTCTCACTAAATGCACTCAAAAAGTATCTGACCGTACCTCCAGATGGCATCCCCTTTACCTCTCATGGTGGGGACGTCTTGATACTATCAAAATTATGCTATCCCCTGTAGTCCTATACATCATTTCCAACATTCCTATCCCAATCCCTGCCAAGTTCTTCAAGAAAATTAACACCATTCTTTCCTCCTTCCTGTGGTCCGGGAAGAAATCACTAATGTCCTTATTCAGGTTACGTCTTCCCAAATCGGAAGGTGGGGTAAATTTTCCAAATTTCCCTGATTATCACAAAGCCTTCCTCCTGAAGCAAGCTTCCCTTTGGTTGAAGGATCCTACCACTCCTTCTCCCGTCTGGGTTGAACTTGAACGCCTCTTTATATCGTCTTTCTCTTTTGCTGAGTATTTATCCTTCTCTCGTAAACCCCATAACCTTTCAACTCCTATACACAAATACACTACCAAACTACTGCTATGCACCTCCCCGGCCCCTCCTTCCTCAATTCCAGAACTCCTCAATACTACTATCTGGCACAATAATAGTGTCCTTATTAATGAGAAGCCTTTTTATTGGAAGACTTGGTCGGAGCGGGGTCTGATTTGGGTCTCCCAACTCTTCCTTGGTTCTGATTTTAGATCTTTTTCGGATCTAAGTCGGACTTTCTCTCTCCCTCCGTCTTTTGCTCGTAAATTTCTAATCCTCAAAAATGCGGTTACATCTGCCTACGATTCCCTCTCCTGTCCTACTAGTTCCACTAGCTCACCGATTCCGACCTTGCCACTCCACTCCCTTTTACTTGCAGATCCTACAGCATCTTCCATCTACCCATACTTGCATAGAACCCCCTCCCCCCGCCTGAAATCTACAGTGGAGGAGCAGTGGGAATCTGATTTTGCCCTCTCATGGCCTGTTTCTCTTTGGGACAAAATCTGGACTAAACTTCGCAAATCCTCTAGATCTGCCTCCCTCACGCAAACATTATTCTTTATATATAATCGGCTCCTGTTCACACCATCTATGCTGCATAAAAGGTTCCCTTTGACACCAGATACCTGCTGGTCCTGTTCCGCACCTCAGGCCACGTTATTTCACATGCTCTTCTCCTGCCCCCTCACACACGCTTTCTGGACCCAGGTCTGGAATCAAATCAATACCATCTTCCACACTAAAACTCCCTTTGCCTATGAAAACACTTTCTTGGGTAGCCTGTCTTCCATTTGGGATAATGTTGAGTCAAATACTCGCATTATCGACTTATTATTAGCTGTTGGTTTCCAACAGATTACAGTCAATTGGAAGAACTCTAATAACATCACGTTTACGGCCTGGTGGTACAATGTCTGTCACAACCATAGACTTGACACAGCTTTTGTTCACCCGCTATCTCTCGCCCCGAAGAGACATGACTTATGGCTTCCAGTAACTTTATATCTAGATATTTGTGCAAAACGCTCCTTTCACCTACCCCCTCTTCAACAAGAGGTTTCTAAACCCCCTTAAATGCCTTCTCATTCCTTTACCTTCTTCACAGTCATTTTTTCTTTTTATCATCCCCATCATGAACATTACCCATCACTGTGTTACTTATCTGATAGCTTTGTAATTCTCATACTTGCCTTTTCATTGTTATGACTCAATCCTACAATTGTAATTTGCTTTATTTACAATTTGTAATTTGCTTTATTTACTCTTGACAACATGTTTTTATTTCTTTTTTTTATGTATTGACACCTCCTTATATCCTAATAAAATTATTTTGAACTGAAAAAATAGTTAGTTGGACATTTGACTCATATAAAACCAGAGAAATTCGCCTGGTATAGTTAGTTGAGCTAACTATAACTTGCGTGCCCGCAATGCCCTGCTGATGATGTCACATATTACATCACTCATGACATGGTCAGTGACATCACTGATGACATCTCAAATGACATCACTCATGACATCACCCATGTGATAATCTGATGCATATACTGATGCCCTAATATAAACTTTGATACACCCATTCTAAAATGAAGACTACTATTTTTGAAACCATACACACAAGAATGCCACATACTACATACCACTCACTATTTCCTAGGTCTACACACACATCCAGTCACTAATAGATGTAGTTACTCATCAAAACAGGACTATATTATGCACTCAGACATCTATACTTGCAGTCACACTCCGCCACACATCCATAGAGTTACTCACACACCTAGTCTGTAATGCAAAGGATCAATCACATGCCCATTTACCTATGTATACAGTTATACACACCAACTCCGTTATTTATAGACATACCACATCAGTTATTTATACAGATACTAACATATATTTACTGTCTTATACAATCACTGATAGAAGGAGACACGTGTTTATACACCCACTCTTCAAATAACTTACTCTCATGTATAGTTATTTATATACTCCAACACTCACATATAGTGCCTTAAAGCATATGTAGTTAGTCACAAATATACCACTGAGTCATTCATTCACTCACCAACACACCCATACACACACTAACTCACCCATACAGCCCTTCCCAGATGCACTTTTGAATCCATACAGCCAGTGAATCACTCACTCAGACATCTATGCACAGACTCATACACCCCCCACCCAGCTACACAGACACTCAGGGCCCCATACAGATACCTAGACAACAAATCAATAACACATAAAGACCCTCATGTAGCTATTCGGCAACCCATGCAGTTGCTTACACACCAACTGAGAGACTAACAGACGTTCACACAGTTTAATCACTAACCCATGCATTCAGTAAGACACGTTCAATCACTCACTTATACAGTCAGTCATGCACCTATTAAATAATCCCTTCAGGCACTTGTAAATGCATTCATTCTTCAATACACCTTGGCATAGATATATATGAGAAATATTTAAACTTTACAGAAACACACATTCACTGGATGATGTCATGATTGATGTCATGAGTGATGTCATTTGAGATGTCATCAGGGATGTCATCAGTGATGTCACTGACCATGTCATGAGTGATGTAATATGTGACATCATCAGCAGTGCATTGCAGGCGCGCAAGTTATAGTTAGCTCAACTAACTATAACAGGCAAATTTTCCTGGTTTTATATGTGTCAAATGTCCAACTAACTATAAATTCCCTGAAACCTATGTTGTTTTCAGTGAATATATAAAATAGAATATATATATTTCTAGATATAATTGTGGTAGTAAACAGCCTCTCTCACAGCCCCTGGGACCGCCACCCCGGGGCTTCTTTTTAAAATGTATGGGGGGCATGGCCCTGGACACTGCCACCCCCTAGGGCTGGCTCCTGCAGTGTCCCGGGATGCCCACCCCCGGGAAACTGCTGTTTGCTATGACAGGGCGGGAGTATCGCGCTCCCACTCTGTCATAGCAAACTGGGGTTTGGGTTTTGGAAAAGAGAGCAGGAAACCTGCTCTCTCTTCCAAAATCCAAACCACATTGCTTTTCCACACGGGGGGCTGCATGTCAGCAGCTCCCCATGTGGAAAAGCAATTCCCTCTCACGCAGGATGCGGGGAGCCGGCAGGGACCATGGGGGCATTGGGGCACCCCCAAGGTCCCCAACGATGTTGCCAGGCACCGGGGGATGCAGTCCCCAGAGCCAAAAGTGGCCAGGGAGGGGGGCCACGTGGCCTCCCTCCCCAATAATTACTTTAATTGTTTTTTTGAAGAATGCACAAAGGCTGCCCCCGGGGGATGGGTTCCCCGGGGCCATAAATGACCTGAGGAGGGGGGCAACGCAGCCCCCCTCCATATTATTATAAAAAGGTTTGGTCTTACCCCGGGGATGCGGTTCCCGGGGCCCGGTATTGGTCACTGGAGGGGAGCCCACGCAGCCCCCTTCCTGTTAATAACTTGTTTTTTTTAGAAATTGAGGTTTGGCCCTAGGGGATGGGGTCCTCAGGGCCCCAAAAAAGTAAAAATAAGGGGGCCACACAGCGCCCTTCTAAAAAAATCGTGATCGTGCCTAGGCCCCGCCCCTCTCAGAAACACTCTGCAAACGTGCCCTGTGGCACATTTTAAATTGGGGAATTTGTTCCCCTGCAATACTGGGCGTCCTTGGGGGGCAACTAGCCCACTAAGTACCTCCAGTAAGGGCCACACAGCTGCTTTGCAGAGAGGTGTAAAAAGGGGCATGGCCTCTGAACACCTCTCTGCAAGGCAGCTCCCTGGTGCATTCTGGAGGTACCTGGTGGGCTAGTTGACCCCCCGAGACCCTCAGGATTGAAGAGAAATAATTTTCCAATTTAAAACGCACCACATGGCGTGTTTGCACACATGTCACCTCAGGATACACCCCCTTCCTTCACCACTGTGTAAATGCACCCCCTGGCGAGTTGTAAGTTGGGGAATTAATTCCCCTTGAATACTGAGGGTCCCTGGGGGCCAACTAGCCTACCAGGTACCTCCAGTATGCACCATGAAGCTGAGTTGCAGAGAGTTGTTCGGAGGCCACGCCCCTCGGAAAAGAATAAGGGAGTGCAGAACCCTTTAGTGGGAGATCTATCAAGTGGTAAAGCAGCCACCACTCGGTCGATTTCAGTGACTTGCAGAATTTCTTTGACAACCGCTCCCCAGGTAAATGAGCCTTTGCAAGGTAAGGTGACCAGTGGGGCAGATAGCGGGACAGAGCACAAACTTGATTCTGGCATGGTGAGGGATGTAAATTCTGTTGCTGACCTCAACTGGGCAGTGGTGACTCAAAGCAGTTGACACTCTCAGATTGTACCTTGGGAGTGATAATTGAGACTCCGGTCCTGCTGCAGAAACAGGGCGTTATGGTAGATGGATTTTCTGTCAGCCATAACCAGTCAAAGGACATAACGGATGTGATCCTTAGAGACTCTGCCTGCCTGGAACCTACTTCTCTATCATCTCAAGAAGAGAAGATTGCTGTTAATTTTTTCTCGCTATCAGTCCATTCCAGCCTCTCCGGTGAAGACAGTAATGGCAAAGTCTGGGCTGGACAAGAAAGCGACGCTAGTAGCTTGCAATGGGAGGACAAAGGTAGTGCTAAAGCTCGAACAAATACAAATACAGGAACAGTTTGAAAATTAAAAGAGCCAGGCACTTTCCCAGAGCAAGGGGCATCCGGATCGTTCACATGGGATTATTCTTTCTCAACCCAGCTGAATGGTAACGAGACAGCTTCAGGGAATATAATGACAACTATTAGGGATGACAAACTTAATGGCCCTGAGGATGTGACTTTATCAACGATATATCAGAGTATCATGGCTCATTGTGCGGAAACAGAGCTAGTGGACACAAGGGGCTTTCCTTAAACTGCAGATTCAATGTGTCGGATGGCGAAGACCTGCTCTGATTTCGCAATAAGAATCAGCGAGGCTGAGACTAGTATTTCACAACTGGAGGATGAGCTGGTTGTACAGAAAAATTTGACTGAATCTATATAAGCTGTGAAAGATGATACAGTGTGGAAACTAACGGACTTGGAAAATAGGTCACGGAGCAATAATTTGCGGGTTCTGGGCATCCCTGAAGGCAAAGAGACCGATGATGCCTAGCAGTTCGTGATTGAACTTTTTGAAGAGGCAGTCCCAGAACTTCAACAATGGGATTGGAAAGTGCAAATACAGAGGGCTCATCGATTCCCTTTTAACCAGTGCAAAAAGACCAGGCAGGCAGATAACGGACCACGTGTCATTCTAATATGCCTTAATAATTTTCTGGCTAGGGAGGCTTTGTATGACCTGGCTAGGCCGGATCAGAAATGAGTTGGAAAAGGCTGCGATTTATTTGTAAGGCCGGGCTTTTGTCAGTCGACTGTTGAAAAGAGGTGGTTATTGCACCAATTAATTAGCAACATGTCAAAAAGTTAAGGAGGACCAATTTGGGCATTGGGTGATTGGGTGATCGTCGAATTTATAATTAATGGTGTCCCCCTGCTCTGTTTATGTATCTAATATGGATGATCCTGTCATCTTAAATTTCTTGAGCATAGAACTTGCTATGTGGCCACACCCGTTATTTCTCTGTGGAGATTTTAATATTCATTTGGAGAGCAAATTTGATTTGTCTAGTGACTCTTTATATCATGGGCGGAAAGTTAAGACTTTTAAGGCTTTACGGGGGCTAGTTAGAGAGCAGGGGCTAATTGATTTAAGGTATGGACACAAACGGTAGGACTTGGGATATACATTCTATTCTGCCCCTCATAATAAGCTGGTCTGCCTTGATTATTTTTTCGTTTCATGTCAAAGGGCAGAAGGAACCACCATTTGTATATCCCCCAGGGTTATCTCAGATCATAACCCTATAATGTTGGAATTTCCGTCTGACGGATTCATTGTGGCTCCGCCGCCTTGGACATTTGAATGTAAACTCCTGTTAGATCAGCCTTACTGTGAGCACATGGCTAAGTGGATAGTAGAGTTTTTTGATTTCAACAGGAATTCTGCTTCAGGAACTATAGTCTGGGATGCTTTTAAACCAGCTGTGCGGGGAGGGACCCTTAATTATTCCGGCTATTGCCTAAAGGCACTTAAGGAGGAGTTGAGGGGTTGGGTGGAACATCTCAGACTGACAGAGGTGCAATTGATGCAGATAAGCTGCTCAGGATAGAATATAGATTAATGTCAGCAGTTTATTGCTATTATCAAGGCTAAGATACACCAGCATTGCAGTGAAGAACTTGCTCTTAAGTATGTGCAATACAGAACTGAAGCATACGAATTGGGGAAAAATACGGGTAGGGTTCTCGCTAAGCAACTACAGCAGAGGGAGGTCTCAAATAGAATTGATAGAATACAAGATCAGACTGGCTGAATTTATGATTCCTCAATAGGGGTCTTGAAGGTGTTCCAGGATTTTTATCAACAGGTCTATACTAAGGGAGTAAGGGAAGAAGCAGAAGAACATGGGGAAGAAGCCTTAAAGGAATTCTTTGAGGATCTTCAAACCGCTAAGGTTACAGCAGATCAAAACACTCTTGGCCCCTATCACTTGGGAAGAGATAGAAACAGCTATAACTTCACTGGCTGCCGGAAAGGCTGTGGGTCCGGATGGGATCCCTCTTGAATTTTTTAGAACATTTCGGATTCTATTAGGAGCAGACCTAATACCTTTATTTCAGTCAGCACAGAAGGGTTGCATACCTGAGTCTTGGAGAAGAACCACTATTGCTGTATTTAAAAAGAAAGGGAAACCAGAATTAAATCCATGATCATATAGGCCCATCTCACTCATTAATGCTGACAGCAAGATTTATTCAAACATTTCTGGCATCCAGATTAGGAGGTGTTATCAAGTCCTTGGTCTCCACATGACAGCACGGATTCATACCGGGGAGGGACACAACTGATCATGTCAGGAGAGCTATCGCCCTGCTTGACTGGGCACGGGGGCCCCACTTGGGATGATCCTGTTGGACGCCGAGAAAGAATTCGACAGGATCTCCTGGCGGTTCCTGTGGACCGTCCTCGACTGGAAGGGGATGGCTAATGAATTTATTCAGGCAATCCAGGCTCTGTATGTGCTACCGTTGGCTGGGATTCATATTTCAGGACAGGAGTCCAACATGTTTAATATAAGGAGGGGCACTAGGCAAGGTTGCCCCTGTTCTCCACCCCTGTTCTCACTTTCCATCGATCCCCTCTTGCAGAAGTTTGAGCAATGTGGTAGTATTCAGCCTGTGAAGGTTAATGGCTCTGAATATAAGACACTGGACTATGCCGATGATGTCGGGATATTTACATCTGATATAAACTCGTCAATCCGGCAGTTAAAGATCAGGCTGAGCGCTATGGTACTCACTCAGGGTATAAATTAAACACCAATAATGCTCAGATTCTTTATTCTGGCAGAGAGTCTTTTCCGGATTTGCCAATCGTTTCAGTTGCAACATATCTGGGGATTAAGCTTACTGCAGAGGTTGATCAATTATCTGATATAAATATAGGTCCCATAATCAATACAACCAATCAGACATTTGAAAGGCTAGACCATGCATACCTGTCTATGTATGGGAGAAGTAATGTCATCATCAAATGATGGTATTTGCAAAAATTCAGGACTATTCCTTTGGAATTTCCTGATCCATGGTTTAAAAAGATCGAAAGGATGTGCTCCAGGTTTATGTGGAGCTATCACAGATCTTGGAGATCGGCCAAGTGGCTGACACTCCCTAGGATGCGTGGAGGCTGGGCCATCCCAAATGTTTTGCTTTATTACTGGGCATGTATTCTGCAACATATGGGGATACATTTAGTTGGAGACAAGAGTCAGCGCTCAGAGGCGGTCTGCCCAACTATTTATGAAATCAGTATGGGGGAGGATGCTAAACACTGCTTGGTCAAGATCTTAGAACCTAGGGGCATATTATCAAGGGGGTTTATCTCCGCTTTTTTGGCTTTAAAAGTCAAGAAAGCGGAGATAAAATTATCTCCCTATTACCTAGCTGTCGCTAACACCAGTTAGCGACAGCTAGTAGGAGATAGCGACCATCTTGGGCCCCACTTTGCATGTCAGTGATATTTATCACTAATGACATGCAAAGTGGGCGTGCCAAGATGTTAGCGACTGGAAACAGTCGCTAACATCGCTATCTCCTATTACCAACTTTTGGAGATATTCGCGCTAAGCGCGAATATCTCCAAAAACTAACACCTGCCCTGAGCAGTTCTTAGCCATGTTATCCAATGGGAGGTGGATAACATGGCTAAGAGCATTAGATCGGTAATGCATGAATATCGCTGACTTTTCAGAGATATTCATGCATTGCGGCCGGATTTTTATCGCATTTGCGATAAACCTTGATAATAGCAAGGTTTATCTGCGATAATTTCTGACGATGCTTAGCGTTAAAAAATTTGTTACTAAGCATCATTAGCGATAAATATCACTTAACGTTGGTAATATGCCCCCTAGTTATTATAAAAAGACTAGATTTAAGATAATTTAGGCGGCTTATCTGATTTGGAGGAAGGTGCGTACCAGATTTCAAATTCATAATATCAACAGCTATATACCCTTCTCGGCCCCTGAGGTCTTGCCTCCAATCTTTCAAAATCAAACCATACACCGATGGAGCAACCTTGGGATCAGCACGGTGGGGGATCTGGGTCATCAAGGCCAATTATTCTCTTTTTCTTTTCTACAGGAGAAATATGGCCTGGACAAATGGGATTTATTTAAATATTTACAGATTTGTAATTTTTTAGATAGTAAAACACAAGGATCGATTGGGGAACATGGGAAGGTATTAGTAGTTGAATTAATTTAAAAGAAAACCCGGATAGGGGTATTTATCAGATTTTGTTGGAGTCCCTTCTTGATGATTTAGTCAATCAGAATGATAAATGGGAACGGAAATTCGGGAAGGAGGGTATTAATATCAAAGATTCACTTGAAGTAGCTAACCAGACTTTATTATCAGGTAGCCTTCAGAGGCAACATTTTATGTCCCTTTTTTATCTTGATTATACGCCGGCAAAAACAGCCAAATGGAGAGGGAGTGCGGGCAGCTCCTGTAGTAGACCCTGGAAGTTATCAGCAGATACAGTGCATACGTTTTTCTCTTGCCCTAAACTAATGAAATTCTTTTAGGATGTGGAGCATTTTCTGATCAAGGTTTTAGGGCTTCCTATATCTATCTCTCCAGACATGGTCATTCTGGGTGTGGTGAGGAATATGAGCTGGCCGCGTGCTGTTACTGGGCTTGTCTTTATGGCAATGGCCATAGCTCAAATATGTATTACCTCTATTTGGATCAGTCCTGACCCCCCTACTTTTTGTAATTGGCGTTCTAGGCTTTTAGCAGTATATAATATAGAAATTTCAGTTTATCGCCTAAAAGGACGAAGGAGACGGGAAAAGGGACAAAAACTGTGGGCCCCTATAACAGACTGGCCTTAGTAACATGAGTACTGACGGATATCAATTGTTGGCAGTCCCCTTAGGTAAACATATAAATATGTAAAGATAAGTTTGAGTCTGGTGGTTAATATTTTCTATGAATATGATTTGATTTTTTGATACTCAATGTGTTATCAACTATATCCATTTTTTAGATCAAATTCCGGTGTATTTAAGATGATTTAAGGGCAGTATCTCCCTTCTTGCACACATTAAGGAATTAGGAACAATCCCCCAGATTCATCAAAGTCCTGTTTTGCGAGTCCTTAATAGCGATTTTTAAGGAATCGCTATTAAAGACTCACACAACGGGATGCATGTAGAAATTGCAATATTTTTTGCGATTTCTACTGCTTCCTTATTTGCGATTCGCTAATTGCTAATCGCAAATAAGGAATGGCTTTCCCAATGAATGGGGAGTCATTCCTTATTTGCGATTAGCAATTAGCGAATCGCAAATAAGGAAGCAATTTCAAGGGTGCCAGGGTGTCCAAAGGACACCCTGTAGCACCCTTGAAAATGGTAATGTACACTGGTGTTGCGCACACACATGTCCAAAGGACATGTGTGTGTGTAACATACAACTTAGAAAAATGCACTAGAGCATTTTTCTAAGTTTTCGCTATTTACCATGCAGTTAGACTTCGCGGTAAATAGCGACCCCAGATTGCGAATTCGCAATTTTAAAATGCTTCATGAATTGCATTTAAGGAATCTCAAATTGAGATTCCTTAAATGCAATTATTCGCAATTTAGCGATTTCTAGAATTGCGATTTTTGCATTTGGGATGATGAATCCCAAATGCAAAAATAGCGCTTGCAAAGGGCAAGATTCTCAGAATCTGGCCCTTTGCGAGCCGATTTTGGCTTGATGAATCTGGCTGAATGTGCTAATATGTAATGAAATGTGGATTTGCTTATCGTTTTTTGTTGTTGCATAAAATCAGGAACCGGGCATAATGTGCCAACTTGAAATGTGCCTTTCTTCTTATGTTTCCCATGTTTCCTTTTACTCTTTTTTTCCTGGTATTTCTAATCTCCTTTGTGTGTAAACAACAAAAAAAAAAAGTTAAAAATAGGATTCAAGGGGACTTTATCACCCAACTCAAAATGTGCCATGGGGTGCGTTTTTGCTCAGAGGTGAAGGGAGCTGGTGGGGCCTGAGGTGACACGTGTGTAAACACACCCTGTGGCGCGTTTTAAGTTGGGGAACTAATTCTGCTTCAATTCTGAGGGTCCCTGGGGGCCAACTAGCCCGCCATTTACCTCCAGTATGTGCCACAGACCTGCGTTGCTGAGAGGTGGTCCAAGCCATGCCCCTTGTTACACCTCTGTGCAACGCAGCTCTGTGGCGCTTATTGGAGGTACTTAGGGCCAGATGTAGGTCGGCAAATACCGTTCAGTAATGGCCGATTTCGGCCGTTACCGACCGGTATTTGCAAATGGAGATGTAGGGGGCATTTTATTTACAGAATCGGTATATATACCGATTCGGAAATTTACAGAATCGGTAAAATACCGAATCGGTAAATTTACCGATTCTGTAAATCAATATGTAGGTGGCACTGTAATCAGTGCCACAGGCCCTTACCGAATCGTTATTTACCATGGAATACTATTCCATGGTAAATAACGAATTCCAGTGTACATGCACACCTGTGCATGTACACCTGTGCCATGTGGCACACAGACATGCCCTAAGGGCATGTCTGTGTGCCACATGGCACACAAGCCAGGAACAGGGGTGCAACAGGGTGTCAAAGTGACACCCTGTCCCCCTTGTAAAATTGGTAATTTTACCGATTTGGTAATTATCGAATCGGTATTTGCTATTGAATCCTATGGGCTTCAAGGCCCATAGGAATCAATGGCAAATACTGATTCAGTAATTACCGAATCGGTAATTACCGAATCTTACAGATTCGGTATTTTTACCGAATTTTTTACCTACATAGCAATTACCGATTAGTAAATACCGAATCGGTAAAATTCGGTATTTATCATTCGGTAATTTGCTATTACCTACATCTAGGCCATAGTGGGCTAGTTGGACCCCAGGGACCCTCAGGATTCAAGGGGACTTAATCTCCCAACTTAAAACGGCCACAGGGCGTGTTTGCACACGTTACCTCTGGACCCACTCCCTTCACCACTGTGCAAATGCACACCGTGGAGCATTTTAAGAGATAGTTTTAATCCCCCTCTCCTATTATGTACTAGGGACTTACAGAGGAGGTCATTCTAATCACAGGGGTACCCCAACGCACAGTGTTCCCTAGTGTATGTAGGTGTTTTCACTGTATTCTAAGTGTCTTTTAGCAGACCACTGGCTCTAGGCCTGGTTAGTCAGAGTCAGTTTTCACCAGTACCCATCTGAAAATGTTGTGGGCACAGAATGATTTTGCAACAAGGTCTCTTTCTGCTCCTCTGTTGGTTCTTTCTGCACATTCACATGCACATGCCAGCTCCCTTCACCACTGAACAGTGGGGAAGTGTGGCTCACCGGTTAGAGAAGGCAGACCCTGATCCAGAGGTCAGACCCGGGACCAGGGTTCAATTCCCGACGCGGCAGGGTCTTGAGCTCATAATGTCCACGGACTCGATAATTCTCACCTCGGTGCCTACTCGAATTGTGGGTTCACACTCTGCAACTCTGCGCAATAGCTTGCTTAATCTCCACTACGGCCCCACCGCAATGGGATGCCTGGTCTTCACCTTGGGGATGCCCAGTAGGGGTAATCTCGCAGGGAAAGACCAGGAGGGTTTCCCAAAGCAAGCGCCTTGAGACCTTACGGTGATAAGGCGCTATATAAGAGCGTATGATTTATATTTACATGTCTTTCAGTCCTGTACTGAGTGACCATAAGTTTGAGTGAATGTATGGGTGAGTAAGTGGATGTGTGTGTAGACCTAAGAATCAGTGAGTGGGTATGTAGTTATCAGTGTTGGAGTGTTTATGGTTTTGAGAATGCAATTTAGAGTGGGTGTATGTAAAGTTATGTTAGGGTGTGAAAAAATGCATGAAATTATCGCATGGATGATGTCATCAGTGATGTCATTTGAGATGTCATGAGTGATGTCACTGACCATGTCATGAGTGATGTAATATGTGACATCATCAGCAGTGCATTGCGGGGGCGCGAGTTATAGTTAGCTGAACTAACTATAACGGGGGACATTCTATGGTTTCGTACGAGTGAAATGTGCAGCCAACTATAACATCCCTGAAACCTATGTTTTTTCAGTGAATAATATATATATATATATATATATATATATATATATATATATATATATATATATATATATATATATATATATATATATATATATATATATATATATATAACATCAGCTTCTTCTCCCCACGATCTTCGCAGATAAAGACACGGCACAGCAACAGATAGCTTTTTCACTGAATTTATTTACACACCATGTGCAAACCAAAGGTGCATCAAAATACGGACAGCGCAACGCGTTTCGGCTCCTGCCTTCAACTGGACCATAGAGTCCTAGGATCTAGACCTGGTTAAATGTAGTGCTATGTGTAAGTACCCTCTTCCCTTTCCATGGTCATCTAGACCTTCAACCCTGCACAGGTCATTTTTGGCCGGCTCATATTCGGGGCCATTTTGTGTTCTTAATTACCGTAAAGTACTCTTGTTCAAACATAGCTATTACAAACCATATTAGAATATTTACAATGTTATGATTATCTAATCATAATCCTTCATTCACCACCCCTTAATATGTACAGTGCAAATCCTATAACACAGTTCTAAGCTAAAACTCATTGCATTGCACTATTTCCTGTAAAGTACCCATATATGTAATACATTTCTAAACTAAAACTCATTGCATTGCACTATTTCCTGTAAAGTACCCATATATGTTCAGGTTCAGTCAATTTTTACAAAATAGTTCCACAATTGTTTCAAATTTTTTTTTCAAATTCATTGGCCTTTCAAATTTCTCGTAAACATATGTACACATATTCAATTTGTGACTGGTATGAACATTTTCTATCTACAGTTATGTACATATTCAATTGATTTTAAAGTGTATGGCCAAGTGTGTTAGATTTACGGGATTGGTTATTTATGCTGTCTGTAAAGTACTATATCTAGCCATTCCATATCCCATGATGTCTAATATCCACTATATTTGTAATCGTTTGCCTTCCCTGATTCTATTCTATGTACAAATGAAGTGGGGATTGATTTGATTCATGGTTTGATTTCCGGTATGTGCCATGTCCAATATCATACACATCTCTTTATATAGTTCATCATACTCATTATATACATTAATCAACAAAAACTGCGTAGTGACGGGTTCAATCTCAAGTTCATTCCTCCTCAATGTCTATCTACAAATGTACATGTAGTTCCGCATCCAGATTGTGCCCGAACGGCACCTCAGTTCCCATACTCAATATCATTCTCGACTCAAGTCGTCTTAATAATACAATTTGATCACCGCCTCTTTCTGAGATTTTGCTCAGTTTAATCCCTGAGTATTTTAAAAGGGCTGGATTATTCTGATGATATTTGGCAAAGTGTGTGGCCATCGGGTAGCACGGGTCCTTATTCTTAATGGCCCTTAAATGTTGAAGTATTCCTAGTTTCAGTTTGTTTATGGTGCTCCCGATATAAAATTTGTCGCATGGACATTGTAGTCTGTAGACCACACACTTTGAATCACATGTGATATGGTCTTGGATTTTTTCTGTTTTACCGTTTTGCAACTTGTAGTCTTTGATGTTCATTCCGTGTTCACAGGCCTTGCACTTATAGCATTTCCAGAAATCCGGTGTGTTTAACCAACTTGGTTTGTCCCCTTCCCGCTGTTCCAGATGACTTTGTGTCAAAATGTCCCTATATCCACCTTACCAGGAAGCACCAAGGAGGGAGGCCACAGGAAGCACTTATAGTTCATTCTTTTATTCTCAGGCCCTTGCCAGCAGGCATCTAACAAAAATAAAGCATCACAGTCCTTATTGCCAGCCAGACACGTTTCAGGAATACCATCCTTTCTTCAGTGGCGCTGCAGTGAAATGAGATATCGCGTTGTTCGCGTGCAGTTAATAAGTTACCAAACAACTGCCTCAGTGGGCGTGGCTATCACTTAGCCTTCTGGTTGTTGAGGTCTGCTTGCATAATTATTCACAGTGGATGCGCTATCGTTACACTTCATCCCGCAAAAATAAAATCACCAAGTGGGCTGATGTACATTACTCGTCAGGCGCCTGCCTTGCTTTGTAGGGATTGACTCGAATATCATGTGGGCGGCAACCCTGAATTGCCATCAAACATCTCTTCCTCCCGATGTTACTGACTTCCGTTCATATGCTGAAGTCAGAACGGGCCCTCTGATCCGCGGTGGGCCTCACTCCACGGCTGTGCAAAGCCGTACATAACCACTGTACCAGGAAGCACCAAGGAGGGAGGTCACAGGAAGCACTCATAGTTCATTCTTTTATTGTCAGGCCCTTGCCAGCAGGCATCTAACAAAAATGAAGCATCACAGTCCTTATTGCCAGCCAGCCGCGTTTCAGGAATACCATCCTTTCTTCAGTGGCGCTGCAGTGAAATGAGATATCGCGCTGTTCATCCCGCAAAAATATGGTGCTACCTGGACGGTGGAATTATATGGCTTTGCACAGCCGCAGAGAGAAGCCCACTGCTACTTTGCGGGTCCGGTTTGGCTCTTGAACAGAGCTTGACTCAGAGGGAGGAAGGCGTGTGAGGTTGTAGTACAGGGCTGCAGCCCGCACTAAGTTTGGATCGATAGCCACAAAGCGGGGCAGTCACAGCGCTTATAATTATGCACCAACCCACATGGGTATCATTTTGCAAAAGATGAAGGATTGAAAGCGCACCCACTGGGGCAGAAGCAGACTACATTAATCATGAGGCTGTGGTTACAGCCACACCCATTCAGGGCGGGTGGTTGGAACTTTAAATCCTGCGTGAGCAGTTCGATCTTTCAATCCTTCTGCCGAGCCACTGAAGAAAGGAAATAATCCTGAAACGCGTCTGGCTATACTTTGGATGCCTAATTTGGTGTGGTTACTGCTGGCAAGCTACCGATCATTATTAAAGAAATTTAACTTATTTGCTTCCTGTGGCTTCTCTTGTTGGTGCTACCTGGACGGTGGAATTATATGGCTTTGCACAGCTGCAGAGAGAAGCCCACTGCTACTTTGCGGGTCCGGTTTGGCTCTTGAACAGAGCTTGACTCAGCGGGAGGAAGGCGTGTGAGGTTGTAGTACAGGGCTGCCGCCCGAACGAAGTTTAGATCAATAGCTTCAAAGCGGGGCAGTCACAGCGCTTATAATTATGCACCAACCCACATGGGTATGATTTTGCAAAAGGTGGCTTATCTTGTTGGTGCTACCTGGACGGTGGAATATATATATCTATACTACTATTATAAAGCAAGAACTTTGAACCTTTGAGGCGGGTAAACTCGGGAACCACAGCGCCAATCCACACACCCGATACATCATTGTAATCGTCAGGGTGTGCAGATGGACATAGGCTATATAAACTATAAAAATATGCGTTATTTAAAAAACTGTACCTTAAAAAAAAAGTAGTCTCTTCGATGTAGCGCCAGCCGCGACCTGCGTGCTGACGTCAGGAGCGCTGGGAGGAGCAGCGTCCAGGAGCGGCGGACATGGCACGGGGGAGGAGCGGTGACGAGCGGCGGACAGGCGGTGAGGACTGGCGGACAGGTGGGAGGAGCGGTGACGAGCGGCGAGGAGCGGCGGAGCAGTGAACCGAGGAGAGCGGGGGAGGAGCGGCGGCTGAGGTAAGGCTCCGGGGGACCCACGGACAATGTCGGGGCAGGCGGGGGTATGGGCAGGCGGGGGTCGGGGCAGGCGGGGGAGGGGGCAGGCGGGGGACGGGGCGGGCGGGGTCCCGGGCTGCTAGACAATGTCGGGGTGGGTGGGGTCCCGGGCTGCTGGACAATGTCGGGGCGGGCGGGGGTCGGGGAAGCCTGAAAGCCTGATTGCTCCCGGACAAGGTCGGGACGGGCTGCTAGTATATATATATATATATATATATATATATATATATATATATATATATATATATATGTTTGAGCAAGGTGCGCAAGCGCTTTGGGAGGGCTCACCACAGCACCCGAACCCTCCGGCTTCAGTTTGGCTCCCATGCGGTGTCACAGGCTCCCTCCAATTTAAAATAAGTCCGACGCGTTTCGGGGCCACAAACGCCCCTTCCTCATGGACAAAGTGAAGGACCACCAGGCTCACCTTGCTCTAATCAAAAACATTTTTATTTGAAAAGTAGGCATGGTCCGCCCTAAGTGGATGGAGTTTCAACATCGGGACTTCTGGTTATTGAGGTCCTGCAAGGTGAGTAGTCATTGTTGCCTTGAGTAGGTTGGGGTTCCTTTACATAGTTAATGTCTTTAACATCCTTAAGTAGGAGGTGGAGGGCAGTTTGTGATACTGCTAATTCTTTGTGGATGTTGCGCTGTCAGGCGATGATCATTCTCCTCGCCTCAGTCCTCATAGGTACGGATACTTGTTCCGCCTCTGAAGCGGAGCTCCTCTCCACGACTAAGGCCAGCCGTAAATATATGTTTGAGCAAGGTGCGCAAGCGCTTTGGGAGGGCTCACCACAGCACCCGAACCCTCCGGCTTCAGTTTGGCTCCCATGCGGTGTCACAGGCTCCCTCCAATTTAAAATAAGTCCGACGCGTTTCGGGGCCACAAACGCCCCTTCCTCATGGACAAAGTGAAGGACCACCAGGCTCACCTTGCTCTAATCAAAAACATTTTTATTTGAAAAGAAGGCGTGGTCCACCCTAAGTGGGTGGAGTTTCAACACCGGGACTTCTGGTTATTGTAGTCCTGCAAGGTGAGTAGTCATTGTTGCCTTGAGTAGGTTGGGGTTCCTTTACATAGTTAATGTCTTTAACATCCTTAAGTAGGTCGTGGAGAGGAGCTCCGCTTCAGAGGCGGAACAAGTATCCGTACCTATGAGGACTGAGGCGAGGAGAATGATCATCGCCTGACAGCGCAACATCCACAAAGAATTAGCGGTATCACAACCTGCCCTCCACCTCCTACTTAAGGATGTTAAAGACATTAACTATGTAAAGGAACCCCAACCTACTCAAGGCAACAATGACTACTCACCTTGCAGGACTACAATAACCAGAAGTCCCGGTGTTGAAACTCCACCCACTTAGGGCGGACCACGCCTTCTTTTCAAATAAAAATGTTTTTGATTAGAGCAAGGTGAGCCTGGTGGTCCTTCACTTTGTCCATGAGGAATGGGCGTTTGTGGCCCCGAAACGCGTCGGACTTATTTTAAATTGGAGGGAGCCTGTGACACCGCATGGGAGCCAAACTGAAGCCGGAGGGTTCGGGTGCTGTGGTGAGCCCTCCCAAAGCGCTTGCGCACCTTGCTCAAACATATATTTACGGCTGGCCTTAGTCGTGGAGAGGAGCTCCGCTTCAGAGGCGGAACAAGTATCCGTACCTATGAGGACTGAGGCGAGGAGAATGATCATCGCCTGACAGCGCAACATCCACAAAGAATTAGCGGTATCACAACCTGCCCTCCACCTCCTACTTAAGGATGTTAAAGACATTAACTATGTAAAGGAACCCCAACCTGCTCAAGGCAACAATGACTACTCACCTTGCAGGACTACAATAACCAGAAGTCCCGGTGTTGAAACTCCACCCACTTAGGGCGGACCACGCCTTCTTTTAAAAAAAAAATGTTTTTGATTAGAGCAAGGTGAGCCTGGTGGTCCTTCACTTTGTCCATGAGGAAGGGGCGTTTGTGGCCCCGAAACGCGTCGGACTTATTTTAAATTGGAGGGAGCCTGTGACACCGCATGGGAGCCAAACTGAAGCCGGAGGGTTCGGGTGCTGTGGTGAGCCCTCCCAAAGCGCTTGCGCACCTTGCTCAAACATATATATATATATATATTACCTACTGGCGGTCGCCAGTAGGTATATATAGTTAGGATTTTTTCTCTATGGGATTTTTGAAAATTCTATGTCTAATAACTTTGGCGTTTGTGGACGGAATTGGCTGAAATTTTCAGGAAAATGGCACATTTTGTTTCTGAGCAGCCCTTGAAAATTTGGGGGGGGTTCGTCAAGGGGGGGGCGAGAAAAAAGGGGGGTCCCAAAACGTGTTTTTAACATTGAGTTTTCCATAGGGCGGTTGGCCTCACTTTTAGCCCGAACGGCTGAATGGATTTGCACGAAACTTGGCAAAATTGTAGGGACTGGTAGCCCGATGTGCCTTTTGTAGGTCTCAATATATGTGCTACAGTGGATTTTGAGAAATTAACGTTTAAAAAAAGATATATATCTGTAACAGCGGACCGGGCAGCGCTCCAGGACGCGTACTTTTCGCGCAACGGAGCTTTGTGAAGCGAAGCTGATTGGTTCTCCGGCGTCTGTCAACATTCCAAACAGTCCGTAGCGGCCGCCATCTTGTCTGTCGGTAGGATCGAGAGACAAGAGGAGGCCAAAGCGAAGGGGCAAATGACCATAAGGGGGAATAGTAGATCCTCGCTGACCCCCTACGTTTGATGTGGAGGTTTTAAAAGGGCCCCGCGGGGCAAAAAAAAAGATATATATCTGTAACAGCGCTCCGCTTCGCGTACTTTTCGCGTTACGGAGCTTTGCGAAGCTGATTGGTTCTCCGGCGTCTGTCAACATTCCAAACAGTCCGTAGCGGCCGCCATCTTGTCTCTCGGTAGGATTGAGACACAAGAGGAGGCCAAAGCTAAGGGGGAAATGACCATAAGGGGGCATAGTAGATCCTTCCTGACCTCTTAGGTTTGATGTACCATTTTGCCAAGTTTGGTGTAATTTCGTTCAGCCATTCAGGCTGTAGACGTATGTAAATGTCCTATGGAAAATTGAATGGGGAAAACACATTTGAAAGTGTTGAAATTTAGAATCAATTAAAATGTTAGTTTGGTTTTGTATTTGTGTGTGATATAAGTTAATTGGTTATGTATATATGTCAAATGAGAGGAAACCACAGCCATTTTGTGATACTACTGTCTGAGGTACATTTGTGAGGAATTTTTGGTGGTGAATTTCTGGTGTTTGATTTACACAGTACTAACACTTCTCCTACTTTTAAAAAGGTGAGTTGTTAATTTGTAAGGGGAACTATGTTTTCTGTTATTTATTTGCAGTCCTTCTGTTATACTAAATACTTGATAAAGTTAGTTT
The DNA here is from genome assembly GCF_964261635.1 of Lissotriton helveticus. Classification (NCBI taxonomy): domain Eukaryota; kingdom Metazoa; phylum Chordata; class Amphibia; order Caudata; family Salamandridae; genus Lissotriton; species Lissotriton helveticus. The sequence continues at coordinate 763,346,455 of NC_136067.1, read as the reverse complement.
TATATTATGTATTACTAAAAACGATAAATGAAAGTGATTATTTTTTTCTGCAATTTACAGCAAGCAATTTCAAAATAAAATGGCTCACAATGAAGAGACCGTGGCAATTTCTTTTGAATTGTCCACTACATTGATTGAAATTGAGAGCACCAATAATGAAATATTGTCACAAGGAGGAGATGACTTGTATGATTCCATTAGATTGATTGAAATGGACAGCACCAATAATGAAATATTGTCACAAGGAGGAAAGGAGGAGATGACTTGAATGATTCCACTACATTGATTGAAATTGAGAGCACCAATAATGAAATATTGTCACGAGGAGATGACTTGAATGATTCCACTACATTGATTGAAATTGACAGCACCAATAATGAAATATTGTCACAAGGAGGAGATGACTTAAATGATTTTTTTGATCAATCTCTTGATGGCGAATTTATCGAATGTTTGGAGACCATAGAGTTACAAGAATCATCATTGCAGACTTTTCATGAGGACATTGCTGATGAGGACATGTTACTAGTTCTTTCAAATTTAGAAAATTCTGAAGAATAAATTTATATTTAGAAATCAAAAATTGTTTGAGACATTATTCATTTTTATTTTTAATTTATGAGGTTGTAGCGAAGTGATTGTAGTATAAAATGAGACTTATAGTATAGAGTGCAACATTTTTATGTTACATGGTAAGTTTACTCATATTTACTTCCCTTCTGCCACTATATTATCTCCAATGTGTATTTGACATTAATTAATTAATTATGTGCTTAATTAATTAATTAATTATGTGCTTATATAGCGCTGGAATCACTCCCGAAGGGGTACCTCCGCGCTTCGACCGCTGCGAAACCCTTCCTGGCTTCCCTGAGAGATGGTCCCTTAATGGGTATCTCCAGGGTGAGACCAGGCATCCCCGGCGGTCTGGTGGGGCCGTTAGTGAAGATGAGGCAAGCTAGTGCCCAGAGTTGCCGAGTGTGATCGCTGATCAGAGTGGGCACCGAGGCGAGAGAATTATCGAGTCCGCTGACCCTGGTCCAGAAACCTGCCGCGTCGGGAATCGAACCCTGGTCCCGGGCCGTCCTCTGCTCTCGGGTCTGCCGCCTCTAACCAGTGAGCCACACTACTCCACTACATCTCTTCTTCATCTCCGGCCTCCTTTCTCTCACTGTGTGTCTCCGATGCATCTTATCGCTGCTATTTTGTGTAATTACAGAAGAGAGTAAAATAAAATAGTTCGGAACGTGAAAAGGGGGCAAAGTAGAGTACTCCTCACCCCCTGGGCCTTTTTAGGCGGTCCCAAAAGGATCAGATTCTGCTTTCCTGAGAGATTATGGTATGAGTTCCATATACCACAATAACTTGCATTACAACATGCAAGATATCTATCTCCTATTACCAACTTTTGGAGATATTCGCGCTAAGCGCGAATATCTCCAAAAAGTAACACCTGCCCTGAGCAGTTCTTAGCCATGTTATCCAATGGGAGGTGGATAACATGGCTAAGAGCATTAGCTCGGTAATGCATGAATATCGCTGAGTTTTTAGCGATATTCATGCATTGCGGCCGTTTATTATCGCATTTGCGATAAACCTTGATAATAGCAAGGTTTATCTTCGATAATTTTTGACGATGCTTAGCGGTAAAAAATTCGTTGGTAAGCATCGTTAGCGATAAATATCGCTTAACTTTGGTAATATGCCCCAACGTCTGTTAACGTTCGATTCGAAGGAAATGAGGAAGTGTTGAAAAACATTGTCTGCGCCATTTTGCCTTGTTTGAAATGCCACACTTTTGTCGTGCACGGCAGCCCTTTTAGATGTCTTGACCAGACCCACTATCTGCACGCTGTCGATTCGTAGCATGGCCCCTCACCCTCGCAAGCATCTTCCCCAGGCACTGGTCACCCCCGCTCTCTGTCTTATGCATGGGCAATAAACCTCCCCCCATCTGCGCTGCTCTTCCCTGAGAATCACACTCTGTGCCCGCCCGACACCTCCCTTTCGCCCTATTCACTACCGCACCCTCTGACACTCCTCTTCCTCTGTGTCCGATTGTCCAGGCTATCACCTAGCCCTGCAGATGTAGTTTATGGCCCCAGCTGTAAAGAATCACCCCTCTTCAAAGGAGTTATAGTAGATCAAGGCCCACACCCGATGAGATCCGTCACACCACACGTGTTCCTACTATCTGAAAACCATCCTGTATTGTGATTGGGGAGGGGACCGAGCCTGAAGCGGAAGATTCCAGGAATGACTCTTTGTACATCAAAGTTTTTACAATTATGTGTCACATTAAAAATATATAGCACTCCAACAAAGTAGTAGGAATATAAAACTTTAATAACATATAAATATATACAACAAAACAAAAACAGTAAAAACATTTAAACAACGAAGAGACCGTGGCAATTTCTTTTGAATTATCCAATAGATTTATTGAAATTGACAGCACCAATAATGAAATATTCTTGTCAGTAGCGGTCTGTTGTGCGAATAGTTCCAAGGCAGCAGAACGCGCTGAAATCTAGATGGCACGAAGGTGATGTCTAGTAAGTTGCCGCCCAGCAAATAACGGCGTGGGGCGCCGCAGGGGTGAGTGAGTCCAGTAGGCACCACAGCTATTCTTACCGGCATTGCAGAATTACTGCTGGGGACAATGCCTGTGCTGTAGCAGGGTCACAGCAGAAACAAAAAGGATTCTGTTGAAGATGTTGTTGGTTTTAAATTTGAAAACAGTTCTGGTGTCAACTGCTATGCTAATGTAGTGGTTAATGTTTTGTTTTCTCTAGAAAATGTAAAAGAGGGGGAGGCAGTCCAAAGTTCCGTTAAAAGGGCAAAGGAAAGGATCGGTGGTTTGAACTATCAGTCAAAAAGGGGAGGGGGTGCAACAATTTTTCCTACCGGGTCACATTGTGCTTTCACCGGAAGTGAGGTCTGCAGGATTCTAGTAATTCAAAGTGAGGCTGGCGCCAGCATGGGAGCGCCGACGTCCCGCGGATACAGTTTCGTCACTCCACGGGCGATCATGGCAGTCATTCCCCATCGGGGGTCGGAGACTCCCGCGGCTCCTCTAGAATCTTGAAGGTCGTGGAGGACTACGGTGGTGGAGTCAACCAGTGACCGGGCCATTTCTTTATGCTGGGCCCGCTCTTGCCAGGTCGACCGCCATTTTGAGAGTTCGGTAGCTACTGGCAATCGCGGGGTCAAATGAGCGGACGGGCTCCACCCTGCCGGGGGAGACGTTGCAGCATGGCCACAGTGGAAGAACCCTTTTCCGGGCGCCTGGAGCGCTGAGGGTGCAGCTGGGAAGCCTCCACCTGGGGAGGCGGGAGAGGCCTGTTCGCACCGTCTCTCCCTCCCAGTGCATCCCACGGCGTCTCGCTTGAGATTTGTTATGGCCGGACCAGGCGATGAGGACGAGGGGGGGGGGGGGTCGGAGGCATGTGCAAGACATCCCCCCCCAGTGTTGTCGCAGCCATTATTCAAGAAAGAAGAAGTGTCCCGTCCGTCTTCGGGCCGGGCTTCCGGTAGATGTCGGCCGGACGCCCCTGGCTCTGGCCCCATGAACGGGTTTCTTGGTTTATCGGCTGCAGCCGGATCCCGTCGGCCTCGGCCCCCCGACCGTTGGTGGCCGGACCGGAAGAGCATGTGGCGGGAGTACCTGCAACTCTCAAGGGCCACCGCGGCCGGACTGGGAGAGAGAGGGGAGGGTCAAGGAGACATTCCCCCCCCCTGCAACTGTTCAGCGTTGTAAAGGCAATCCCCTGGCCGGGTCCCGCTGGCCTCGGCCTCTCCTCCGGCTACACCCTACGTTAGGATCTCCTGGCCGAGGCGTGGCAGCAGGACCTGCCTTATATGGGCTGCTCCCGGCTGGGCGTAGCCGGAACCCTGCCCCACCTTGGAAGTTTCCAGAGTGGGGGCGGATGTTCTACTGACTTGCATTTTCCCTAGTCTATCGATTTTTTTGGCGTGGCAGGCGGTGGGACAGCGAGGGGTGATTTGGTTTCTGTTACTGTTTTTCTGGTCTCTCACCACTGGCATATTTTAACGTTTTCTTGTTTCTAGGACATTAATAGGTTTTATCATTACGTTATGTTATCGTTTCTTTGTTCGTTGTTTAATAAAAGTTCATGTTCATCAGTGGCCTACTGATTTTCGTTTTCCTATTCTTTTCTTTCCAGGTTGTTTCATGCTAAAGTTTCTGTTAACAGGATACAGTGATCACTTCGTTATTATTGCATATGTCCTTTTCACTAGGGGTGCTCTCTGGTCGGGCCAGATGACGTATCTCTAGTAAATGGTCCGGGTGAAACAGGTGCATCAATCAGTGGGGAGTAGATAGGCATGACAGATTACAACGGGGGAGAAAGGTCCGCATTACGTACCCTTTCACTACTTGCAAAGATTTTCCTACGTTTATTTGCAAACAGGGAATACCTCCAAAAAGAACTAATTCCCAAACAGTCAATGTTCGGACAATCAATCAATCAATGAGGAATGAAATAGGTACGACGTGTTAAAGGCTTGCGTTACCTACCCTTCACTATCTGCAAAGGGAGAGAGAATATTCCTATTCTTCCTCGTTTGCAGGCAGAGAAGATCCTTAAGAGAACCAACTTCGAACAATTCAATGCTCGATTCAAACAATCAACAAGTGGTACTGTGAACACAAATGAACGCCGCTTATGTACATACGCATTGCTATTTTCAACAGGTTGTTCCTAATGTTTCTATTTTAGCGAGGTCAAAAAGAGATCCCATTAGTGGCCTACTGATTTTGCTCGATTCCTTATGTTTTTTTACACGATTTTTCGCTATCTGCAAAGACTAAACAGAGTATTGCGACTCTGTGCTTGTTTGTAAATAGAGAATGAACCAAAGAGAACAATCAATCAAATGGAGAGAGAAGCAGGCACGACGGATTACAAAGGGGGCAAAGGGCTGCGTTAACTACCCTTCACTATCTGCAAAGAGAGAGTACTCCTAATAGAAATGAGGGGAGGGGGGCAGCATTCAAAGCAGATCAGTGTGCATAAACACGAAAATGTTTTTACTTACCACGTACTTGACATTCGACAGCTTATGATATTTGCTATTAAAAAACCATTGAAATTCACTGAAAAAAACATAGGTTAAGGACCATATATAGTTAGGAATTAGCATTTACAAAACCTTGAAAATTCACTGAAAAAAACCATAGGTTATAGACCATATATAGTTAGGAATTAGCATTTAAAAAACCTTATTTTACTCAGACAAAACCATTGAAATTCCATATATAGTTAGTTGTTCTAACTATATATCGCGCACCCGCAATCCACTGCTGATCATGTCACATATTACATCATTCATGACATGGTCAGTGACATCACTGATGACATCACTGATGACATCTCAAATGACATCACTGATGACATCACTGATGACATCTCATTTGACATCAACGACCACATCACTGATGATATCATTCATGTGACAATACAATGCATCTCCTCACATTTTAATATAACCTCTGTTTCACCCAGTGTTAAAAAGAGAGTATAATTTTTGAAACCATTGACACACCAATACTAGTTACTACATACGCACTCACTGATTGCTACGTCTACACACTCATTCACCCATACAATCATTCATACATACAATCACTCATCTTTACAACACTATCATATGCACTCATACACCTATACAGACACTCACAGTCTGCCACTCATCCATGGAGTTACTCACACACCTAGTCAGTCCTGTAAAGAATCAATGACACTTCCATTTTCTTGTCTATACAGTTAAACATAGAGCACCTTACATTTTCAAACATATACTAACACATACTTACCTTCTTATACAATCATTGATACAAGTACAGATTGATCTGCACAGAGTCACACACCTCCCAGCTAGCCACACACACACTCAGTCTCCCATACAAATACTTGGGCAATCAATCAATAACCCATATAGTTACTCATATAGCTACTGATCAACACATGCAGCAGTTTACAGAACAACAGACATAATGATGCACAAATTAAGACAGTTAAGTCACTAACCCATGCACTCAGTGAGACACATTTAATCACTCACTCATACAGTCAGTCATGCACCTACTAAATCCTTCGTCCAGACACTTACACATCCACTCATTCTTCAATATGTAAGACATATTTAAACTTTATAGAAACAAAAAATCACTGGATGTTGTTATCAGTGATGTCATCAGTGATGTCATTTGAGATGTCATCAGTGATGTCATCAGTGATGTCACTGACCATGTCATGAATGATGTAATATGTGACATGATCAGCAGTGGATTGCGGGTGCGCGATATATAGTTAGAACAACTAACTATATATGGAATTTCAATGGTTTTGTGTGAGTAAAATAAGGTTTTTTAAATGCTAATTCCTAACTATATATGGTCTATAACCTATGGTTTTTTCAGTGAATATATATATATATATATATATATATATATTCACACAAAGAACAAAGGTTAAAGCAACGTTGTAGTTAGGTGATTATGTCATTGACAACATTAACATCTTGTTATTGTTAGGAGTGCTAACTTTAACTTGGGCCACCACCAAACACTCCTTAGGACTTCATGTATTACATCACTCATGACATGTTCTATGACATCATTAATTTATGATATCACTGATAATATCTCAGATGACATCACTGATGACATCATCCAATGATTGTGTTAGTTTGTTTTATAGTTTACATAGTGGCAAGTAGTTACCATAATACTGTTCTACCTAATTTTGTGCAGTCTGTGTCTAGGTCATGAGTGTAAGTGTCTAGAAAATGCACGTGCTCCCTATGCCTCACAGGTGTGTTGAGGTATTGAACACATACATTTTTGCATTGAAGAGCAACTCTATGTGCAGGTAACAGTTGATGACTTATGTTCAGCATGTTCCAAACACATTTACGTACTACATGCTAAGTACTGTAAGAAGCCTTTAGTTATTAGACAGAATCATCACAGAATGACAATTTCTACATAACATAGAAGTGTGTGTGCACCAGGTGCCAAACTCTGTACATGTGCTTCTTTTGCTTCAGAAGAAGGGCTATCTGTAACCTTCTTTACCACAATATGAAGGCTGCAGGTAGTATCATCTTTGGCACCTTCAGACCTTGTTTATTTTAAGCAAATAGTGTCTTTATTAAGAAGAGTTGCGGAGTGTACACTGGTCTCAGTAGACACTATTTAATACTCTGTGGTGTATTTCTCAAGAGAATGTTACTGTCCGCAAACATTGTTGTACAGAGTAAACACTGTCCAAAGTACCCACTTTTCTACTCATGTCAACTTCATTTTCCAGTGCGGATTTGATGACTGCGAGGGGTTTGGTACAGATAAAAGCTATCTGTAGTAGGGCATTAATTTTGGAACAGACTTTGAGTATCTCAAGTAACTTGGCTTTCTATGATCAGTTGTATATATATTGAGCACTGTGTTCAATGAGGGTTTCCCATAGATCTGTAGGTGATTGTTATCATGAACTAGGCTACCCGTGAAGTGTATGTCATAGGGTCAGTGTTGTACATAAAACATGCTTGCTACACCTTAGGAAGTTGTATTTGTTATGGCATTAATGATGCTTCATTAATTCTGACCTATTTTCAGGCATCTAATGCCATACTAGCTTATAGACTAATGTGCACAAAAGAAGGTAAGATGATTTCTTCAGTGATGCTATCAATGATGTAATTTGAGATGTCATCAGTGATATCATAAATTATGTCATGTAATACAATGGTGCAAGGAGCTTTATTTTTGTGCAGGAAGAGGGGCGTTCCTGCACAAAAACAATCCCCTGAGGAATTTTCCTTTTTCTATGAAAGAGGAAGTAAAAGTGCCCAGATTCAACAAAGCCAGAACCGAAGGCAGATCCTTTAGGGTCGCAGCGGCCAAATTATGGAACAGCCTGCCTTCTGACATACGCCAGATCTCACAACTTCTTCCATTCAGGAAGCGCATCAAGACCTGGCTATTCCCCTAAAATTCTGCTCGCCTGCTAACTACCCCGGTTCTACTTCCCTTCAGTAGAGTATTCCCTAGCGCCAGGAAGCCTGCAAGGTATCAGCCGCGCTCTACAAATACTTAAAATAAATAAATAAATAAATAACAAGAAGAAATAAAGATGTTTCTCCTTGTTACGCCTCTCCTGGGAAGAAGCAGCATTTGGCACATTCCCAGGTCTACCACTTTTGGTGAATCTGGGAATGTATTAAAATCCATGGATGTTGCATTGGACCACCCATGCAAAGCAGCAATTTGAACTGTTTCAGATTCATCTACCCCACTCAGGGCCAAGCAAGGTGTCCTGGCATGACTAGACAAATCACATTTTGGGCTTTCGTCGCATACGTGGTGCAAGAGCAACGCAATCCAAGTCATAAATCTGCCACTTAGGGCCATATGTATCATACTTCCGTTTAGCGAATTCCAAATAGCGAATTTTAAGGAATCGCTATTTGGAATTCGCAAAACGGTATGTATGTACAAAATCGCTTTTCAAATGCGATTCCTTAGCATTCCTAATTTGCAATTAGCAAATTGCTAATCGCAAATTACCCATTCATTTCCATGGGCCAGGAGGCCCATAGGAATGAAAGTGCAATTTGCGATTAGCAATTTGCTAATCGCAAATTAGGAATTTTTTCAAGGGTGCAGGGGTGTCTCAAGAACACCCTGCTGCACCCCTGAAAAAGACATTTGGGGGCATATGGCGCACATGCATGCCCTAAGGGCATGTATGGGCGTCATATGGCACCTTTGTTTTTTTGTAAAAAAGCTTTTTGAAAAGAATACTCCCCCCTTTCACCTTTTTTACCTTTATCTTTATTTCCACTAACATATTGATGTATTAAAAAATAAAACATAAACATGAAGAATTTGTCAGTCAACACCTTTAAGACGTTTACAGTCCACCAAAACGTATCTATTTGAAAGAGATTAGGGTTTGAGTGTTCGTCAATATGCAGTGTATCAAACAAAACAAAAACGTGCTCCTTATAATGTCAAGGTGATTAACTTTTTATGTCAAGCACTTGCTATTTTTCATTAGTTCTCGTAGTATTTGAATTTCCCTTGTGTCCAATACATTGTGGCTGCAACAAAGTAAAATAATATAGGTATTTTGATCTTATCTCTAAGAAATCCATTGAGTCGGCTAGAGAAATGTCATTCCAGACAATCCTTTAGGCTCAAGCCAGCAATATTTGTTTGATATGTATGTTCCTATACCTTCAGTGCAAATTTGTGCAAGAATTGCACTTATTTTTATTTTGAATTATAACACGAGGAAACCCTGAAACGCCAACCTTTGCACATAAAAATGTATGCATGGTGGGACACAGCTTTGAGGAGTCTTGAGAAATGCTGTACATTTTTGTTGAATAATGCACAATTTTAAATCAAATTGCACATCTGCTTCCCTCTTCCTGCCAGGAAAAATAATACAGACACCTTACAATAAGTGACAAATCATGAATAATTCCTCTTGGATTTGTCGCAAGAACATTAATCATCCCTTGTAGGTAATTCTTCAAGAATGTCATTGTATTTTTTAAATAAAGAATGTATTGTGGCTTGATTGACTTGTACAAAGCGAGGCACATTTTGAAAAATAACCTTTATAGTTTAGTAGAAATACATGGGGTGCTTTGAACATGGAGTATTTATAATAAAGCAACCATGTAATCAGATATGTCCTTTATAGCTTCAAGAATACAAACACTATAGCATTTCATTTTGCATTTTTGCCGCTGCAAAATAATGTATCCTATCATTTAAGTTTATTATTTATGATTGTGGTGCCTGCAGATTGATTAATAGGTTCGTACTTTTAAGATGCATTTTTCTGAATGGACAGTGAAGTGTAAATTACATACGGCTAAGATACATTACACTTCATCCAAATATTCAGTGACGTGCAATTATGATAAGACCACTATATGTTAACGTACATAATAAAACGATTAAGGGATACAAAAATAGTTGAATAGTGAACGCCATATTGAGGCAGTGACCAGAATTTTCCTCTTGAAAAGCAAACATAAGATATAGGACCCGGACTCCCTAGTATGATCTCCGCCCCGCTCCCTAGTTAACCACAAACAGCACTTAATACATTTAAAGTGTGGATATAAACGGCCATATTTAATTTACATAACACAGATACACATGACAAATAATGCATATTAATAAGACATATTGCACCATACTTTTATAAATCAATCTTGACAATTTTAATATCTACAATCAAATCGTAATCATATCTTTAGAAATTCACATATTACTTGCTCCCAGCACCGAGGGCCCCTCTGGCTCGGCTCTCCCAATTGAGAACCACGTAAGACGTGACCCACCTGCGTCCTTGAGAGGTAGGTCCCAGCCCTCTGGACCTTGTCCACCATTTTCTGGGGCCACCCCTCTACCACCAAGCTGCCAAGGAGGCTATCAGGGGATAACCAGGGGGCTGCCCCCTTCCCTAATTCATGACCTGGTGCCCTTGCCTACCCAGCCGGTGTCCCCATTCCCCCTGCGGAGAGCTTACCGTCCTTCCCCTCAGTACTAGCCTAGGGAGTATGAAAGGAGGACGCCCTTTAAAACCTTGCAAGTCAATGCTCTGTGGCCTCTTTACGGCCAAACACCCCCCCCCTCAAAATCTTAAATAACGGGATGGGTGGGTGGGTGTTGAAAGCAGCAGCACACACTCCTGGGACCCGGCGTGGAAAAGAGAGGGCTATCCTAGTTAGTCAGAGGCCTAAATAGGCCATTGCTCCTCCCTCTTTCCCGTACCGATTTCCAGGCTGGAAACACGCCATTGGGCCATGACCTGGAAGTACTTCCTCCTCCTCTGGCCGGACGCCAATGGGCTATTCCGTCCGAGCTGGTTTTGGGAGTGGCGTGGATCCCGGGGCTCCGGCCCTAATGGCGCGCTTTGCTACCACTCGCGCTTTCCCATTAGACCCTTACCCCCTAGTATGATCCCCGCCCCGCTCCCTAATTACCCACAAACAGCACTTAATATGTTAAAGTGTGGGTATAAACAGCCATGTTTAATTTACATAACACACATAAACATGACAAATAATAATGCATATTGATAAGAGGTATTGCATCATACTTTCATAAAAAAATCTTGACAATTTTAATATCTACAATCAAATCGTAATCATATCTTCAGAAATTCACATATTACTTGCTCCGAGCACCGAGGGGCCCTCTGGCTTGGCTCTCCAAGTCGAGAACCACGCAAGGCGCGACCCACCTGCGTCCTTGAGAGGTAGGCCCCAGCCCTCTGAACCTTGTCCGCCATTTTCTGCGGCCTACCCCTATCCCCCCAGGTTGCCAAGGAGGCTATCAGCATATAACCAAGGGGCGCTCCCCCTGCCCTAATTTGTGACCTGGCACCCTTGCCTCTCCAGCCGGTGTCCCCATTCTCCCAGCAGAGAGCTTACCGTCCTTCCCATCAGTGCTGGACTAGGGAGTATGTAAGGAGGACTCCCTTTAAAACCTTGTGAGTCAATGCTCTGTGGTCTCTTAAGCGCCACAAGGGTGATCAGGGCCCACAGGTCCTTCACCCTCCCCCTATTGAATAAGTTCTGTACAAAGGACCAGATTTCTCTGATCCACACATCTGTTCCCAAGTCCTTTAAATGTTGCCATCGTGATGAAACATCCGATCCCCAGTGATCAGTCTTTGTGGAATGTGGCACAGGCGGCCCTGGACGGAGCACAGCCTTGCCTATTCCCCGTTGAGGCGTTCAATGCTCGCGATCATATATTAGAGCCTAAGGTCCGGCGCGGTATCATACGTGACCAGGATATCCATGCCTGCGGAAAAACTCAGCCCAACCAGGCAAACTCGGTCAGCAATCTTTCTCTGACTGCTTGTCGCCCAGGATCCAGCATGTCATTCCCACCCAAATGCAAAATGATCAGGTCCGGGAACTGCTGTCCCTCGTGCGCTCTTGTCTCATCTACCAGCTGCCGCAGTTGGCGGATCCGCAGACCCCCGATGCCTCGCCAAAGAAAAGCCACCCCTTTCAGGCCCTGAGGTTTTGACACTCAATGCTGTTGTAACCGGACCATGGCGCGCCGCACAAAAGTGTTTCCCAACACCCATACCACCTTCGTGGGCATTCTAATGATGGAGAGAAATGGAAAAGTTAGAGTGATCTGGCCAGTGTATCAATACTTCAACCTATAATATTTCGGGCCCTCCCTACCCTTTTCACTGCCTCTACTGGTAAACCCGCGCCCGCCACCAGGGTTGCTGCCCCAAACCTTAATAAGTGCAAGGAGTAGCCCCTAGTTTCCAATCCCAACCTAGTCATGGCCTGCTTGAACACCGCCCAAAATTGGTACTGGGACAAAAAATATCCCTGCTTATCTATGAACAGGGCCCGCCCCTTCTCCAGCAGCCGGATCTGTAAATATGCTACCATCTTCGTCACTGGGCATATTGATGACCCAGGTTCCGGGTTAAGCAGGACGGTGCACCCTTTTCCCAGAGGATCTGTTTTGGATCTGCGCAAAACTACTACTAGAGCTTCCTGAACTATCTTGGTGTCCTGCCACTGTAACCACCTTGGTCAGTCCTTGAAGAACCCCACTAACTCCCCTAGCCTGAAAGCCTCATAGAAGGCTAAGGAGAATGCAGCACCAAATAAGACGCTCTCATAGTGTGAGCAGCATAATGCTTGCAATGCCCCCAATATGTCCCTCAGTGTGTTAACATCAAGTAGTCTTCTGTGGTCCTTCCTAACCCCTTCAAGTCTAGCCCAACTGGAAAGCACCTTCTTGACTAAAAATGTAGCGCCCAGAACACGTTTGGCTGCTAATTTAGCAAAGAAACTCACTGCTGTAATGTGTGCCCTAGCGTAGGAAGCTGGCCTGCCCTGATCCCTTAACTCCTGCAAAAAACTGCCTATGGCTTCTGGACTAAACAGGCACGCTAGCCCCATGCGCTGCGCAAACGTTCTGTAAGCCTTAAAATGCTGTTGGTGAGTTCCCGGGTACACTCGCTCAATGAGGCACCCACCAGCCCCGCTAACGCTGGGCACCAATCCTCCACAGAAATGTCGGGAATACTGACATTTGATCTTCTGCTTGTGGGTGGAACCTCCGGAAATCCTGCAACTTGGAGCGAGACAGAGCGTCAGCAGCCTGATTCTGAACACCTGTAATATGCGGTGCCCTAAATAGCAGATTCAGCTTCAAGCAAGCTAACACTAAATGGTTCATCAGTTTTAGTACATGTTTGCAGGACGCCCCTTCCCTGTTGATGGCCTCCACCACTGCCATATTGTCAGACCAGAAGATTACTGATTGTTTTTTTTTTAAAATGCGCCCAAACATACACTGCTACAACAATAGGAAATAGTTCTAAAAAGGCTATGTTTTTGGTCAGACCGCTCTCATGCCAAGCTGCTGGCCAGTCCTCCCTGCACCAGCGTGACCCGAATATGGCTTCAAACCCTACACTCCCAGCAGAGTCTGTGAGTAAACCCCATTCTGTGCTAGACATGGTCGGTGCTGGCCATGCCACTCTATTGTTAAATATGCTCAAAAAGCTGTGCCACACCTTTAGGTCCACTAGCACCTCAGCCCTCAGTAGCACATGATGGTGCTTCTCAGTCAACCATGCCATTGCCCTAGCTATTGATCTTGAGAAGGGGCACCCCATCGGGATGATGCGTAATGCAAAATTCAGCTGACCCACCAGCACTTGGAGCTGGTGTAATGTCACTTTCTGTCCAGCCAAGGCTGCATCGATTGCCCGTGAAAAAGCCTGCACCTTGTCTACCGGCAATCTGCATTTCCCCACCACAGTGTCTATCTCGATGCCGCGGAAGGACATACACCTTGCCAGACCTACAGTCTTACCTGGAGCCAATGCACCCCAAACTCCTGCAACATCCCCACTAGTTCCCCAAGCGCCTGACCACATTCATCGGATGCCGAGGGACCCATGACCATGAAATCATCCAAGTAGGGGACAATGTCCTTGCGACCGGTCCTAACAGTAAATAGCCATTGAAGCATGGAGCTGAACATCTCAAAATACCTGCATGACAATGCACAGCCCATCGGCATACATTTATCATAGTAGAACTGATGATCTAGCTGAAAACCCAGCAAATTGTAATGATCGGGGTGTACAGGCATGAGCCGGAAGGCCGACTCAATGACTGTTTTTGCCATGAAGGCATTGGGCCATAAGTCACACAGCTTCTGTAATGCTGTGTCAAAGGAGGTATAAGTTACCGAGCACAGTGATGGATCTATGGCGTCATTCACCAAGGATCCCTTTGGTGCCGATAAGTTATGAACCATCCTGAACTGACCTGGCTCCTTTTGGGGACCACTCCCAGCGGTGAACAAACATAACCGGGCAACGGGGGGCAGGGAATGGGCCCACTATCCGCCCCAGTGCCATCTCCTTACCAACTTTCTGGGACACAACTAAGGCATGCATGCGTGCTGACAATAGATTGTTATAATGTGCCACCGGGGTACTCCCTGAGATGGAATGCGAAACTCCCTGGAAAACCCTTGGAAAATTGTTCTGGCTGCTTTCCTGTCAGGATACTGATTCAGCCAGAAAATCAGCTTCCCTATCTTTACTGGGGTGGGAAACCTGTTGCTGTGGTGGCTTGTGGTTTCTGCCCCTGTCTTTTGATTTTTTGTTACACTTAAACTCTGGGTGAGAGGGATGTCCGCAGAACGTACGCACGTATTTGAATTTACATGTCCCTGCTGGCCATGTACATACTTTTCTAATAAAATCCCAGCACCTCCCTTTTTTCTCACCTGTCCCTCCCTGTGATGTCCAAAAGGGCTGCTTCGTTGGTGCCTTATTATTTATACTCTCTAACCATACGTTGACTCCATGCCGGGGTCCTCTACTTTTGTCCACCTGAAATCCCTGTCATAGTCCATCCATGCAGTCAGAATCTTTTTAGCATAGCATATGAATGCCAACTCAGGCTTCTTTTTTAACATCACCGTGGAGAAAACATTGAAACCAAACTGCCAATTAGTAATAGACTCCTATACCCTAGGTCTCCTATCTCTGAGGGAACCTTGCTTACCCTCCTTGTCTTTGGGCTCGACTTCCCGTCTTTTGGGTCTGATTAAGGAATGAATGTCTATAAATTCCCCTTTCCATATTTTCTCCCTCATGTCTTGCGGCATATGCACTGCTAATTTACCATGCTTAGATAACACCGTATCCTGGCGCCCAATTGCTGTGGACTTGCCGTCTGTGGGCTTGCTTGCACTCTCCATCGCCTTACCTGTTGCGGTCCCTGCCATTGCCTCTGGTTGGGCGGGGGCCGCTTAACCCACCACTGGAGGAGCCACGCTCACTGCCTTATCTTGCACCTTCCCTAATATCGCCACCTGTTTACTAATCTCATGAAGGGCCAACTCAGTGGCAGACTGCGGCACCCATGGTGCTACTGGTGCACTGTCGGCATTACCTGAAGCCCCCGGGGCTGCCAACTGCACCAGCAATGTAGCAACGGACACCAGTATGTTGACTGTGGTATTCACTTCCCCTCCTGTCTGCTCTTTAAGTTGGCCTGTAGAAGGTGGGACCCCCTCCCAAGATTGGGCGCCGGCGCCAAGGCCTTCAATGTGCCCCTAATTTCTGCCAATATCGTCCCTACCTCATCGCGCTCTCCTAACCCTTGAGCTGGTTGCATTGGCTCCGGCGGCAGGGGTGCAATGTGAGTCTCTATCTTATCCCAATTTAGCTAACACAAGCTTCAAGAGCTGTGCGAGGTCTGGATCCATGCCCTTGCGCTTTTTACTGTGCACCCTTTGCCATATTCTCCATCCCTGTTTCTTACAGATGCCCCTTTAAAAGCTTTAATATGCTGGTATTAACGCAAAATTACAGTTGGCACTCAGCAGCTATAAGCTTTAATGTGCTGGTATTAACGTAAAATTACAGTTGGCACTAAGCAGCTATAAGTTTTAATGTGCTGGTATTAACGCAAAATTACTGTTGGCACTCAGCAGCGTCTCCCGACTTGCTCACTCTGTTCCCAGCCTGCAGAAACACAAGGGTACCACTCTCTTTCCCGCCCGCACTGTACCAGCCGACAACCGGCGCTTAGCGCCTATCGCCCCTTCTACCTCGCGAGCCAGTGTGCACACTGCCCTCGTGCCCCAATTGCTGAATCCCCAATCTTGTCCTAGCCCGCATCGTGCCTACACTGCCAGTAATTATTCGTGGAGGGGCCCCTAGGCTATGCATGCTCACCCAGT
Source organism: Lissotriton helveticus (assembly GCF_964261635.1). Taxonomy (NCBI): domain Eukaryota; kingdom Metazoa; phylum Chordata; class Amphibia; order Caudata; family Salamandridae; genus Lissotriton; species Lissotriton helveticus. The sequence continues at coordinate 763,330,146 of NC_136067.1, read as the reverse complement.
CACGCCTCGTGGCACCCGCTCGTACTACTAAATCGTGCCACAGTCAAGGTTAATTCCGGGACCCCTCACGGTATGCGCCAGGTCCCCAATCACCCAGCGCGGTCTCTCTCGCTCATGCGGGGTCTCTAAACTAACAAGCTACGAGCGCCGCTATGCCCTGTAATCCCTAACTGCACAGGTTCCCAGTCGCTGGACGGGACACGGGCCGAGAACAAAGCAGATCCGGGCAGCTTCTGAAAGCCAATGGCGCTCCCAATAATTAATAACCCACGCTGACCCCAAAAGACTGCCCGCAACCTGCCCAAGCCACTGACACCTTACCTCCTTCCATGAGAGGGACCCGCCTAAAAGGACGCTCGCACCGGCACTGGATTCCCAACGATGTACTGCTACGATCTTCCCCCGTAAATCTGCCTCTCCGTCGCACTCCTCGTGGCAGCCACAGCTCAGTTGAAAGCAGCAGCACACACTCCTGGGACCCGGTGCGGAAAAGAGAGGGCTATCCTAGTTAGTCAGAGGCCTAAGTAGGTCATTGCTCCTCCCTCTTTCCAGTGCTAGTTCCCAGGCCGGAAACACGTCACCGGGCCATGACCCGAAAGTTCTTTCTCCTCATCTGTCTGGACGCCAATGGGCTACTCCGGCTGAGCTGGTTTTGGGAGTGGCGTGGATCCCGGGGGCCGGGCCATAATAGCACGCTTTGCTACCACTCGCTCTTTTCCAAAATCAATGGACACAAAATCTTGTCAAAACAATGCAATTAACTTAGGGTGTGACTGACAAAGATTTTGCTGTGGTTTACACTTGTAGTAGAACGAATTTCAGGAGTGCTTACTTTGAGTATTCAAGAGTAAGCCAGGAGCACTACAAACGAAAGTCACACTTACTCATACCAATATGGTTGTGAATCTGGGCCATCTTGTTGGTGTAAACGAAAGAACGGTAAAAAGGATGAACATACATTCAGTGAACAGTTGCTTTGTACTTTTTGCAGCAACGGGCTGAAGCATAGTCCTATCAGTCCTTGTGTGTGCTATTTAGCAGGTAGGGTGTCTCCACAAGGCCTCTGTGTCTATCCTCTGTGTCTATGCAGATTTTATTTACTCTGTCAAACTTTCCAACTAACGAATTTGTCTTTCCAAATGTTACATACATAGGGTGTTAAGATTGTTTTTCCCATATCCACATTTGGATGCACTTGTCTCTGAAAGGTAGGAGTTGACTGTAACTCTTTAATAACTTTAAATAGACTTTATTATCAAGGGCTTTCATAGTTTCCTGTTTTGATGATTTGGGACATTTGTGATGAGAATACTTCTCTGATGGTAGATAGCATGGCTAAAGGCCAAATTGCAGGTCTGGCGGACCGGGAACCATCAGACCCATGGTGGAGCAGCAGTAGCGGTTCAGCCACCGCAGCACCAGGGGTCCGATCGCCCAATTACAACTTGGACGGTCAGACTGCCGTTCTCTGGCTGTGGCGCAATGGTCAGGGGCTATGTAATATGCAGGTGGCACAACTGCGGCACCACAATGCATATTACAAGTTTTAGAACAGCCTCAAGTTTCAGGGAGATCTTTCCTCCATGAAAAGGCTGGTAAAGCCAAAACAAAAGGGGCCCCCTGTGACCACTCAGCCTGGGGATGTATGCTGGTGGGCACAGCATGTGTTCCCCTGTGTGCATGCACCCAGGTTCCTGCGTGGCATGGACTTCTGAGTCCATGTCGTGTAGGAACCCCGAGGGGCATTCCCATTGCAGTGCCTCTTTCAAAGGCAGCGCCACCTTTGAAAGACACACTTTAGTAGGACCGCCACGCAGCCCACCCGCCAGACCACAAAAGTGATCATAATCTAGCGGGCGGCACCAACCTTGGGCTGAGCAGTGGTGTGGCTGTTGGCACCACCTCGCCACCGCTCCGCAAAAAGTCATAGTTGAGCGACAACTTTCAAATCCTTGACAAGTGCATTTTTTTTAAATCCCTCCATTGTTTTAGCAGTATAACGGAAGTGCAATGAGCAATATATAACAATGTTTGCCTAAGCACAAACTGCCATAAAGAGCAAAGAACTCTTCACTTCATCTCCAGTTCTTCTATTGAACCCTGATCTATGTGGTAGCAAAACCCAAGTTTTAGTTTCAAAAAGTGTAATACCATGCAATCTCTAGTTATCATATTTCATCGTAAATGTATTATTTGTACATGGAGTAGATTTTCATCAACTCAATATGAGCATTACAGTATGCACATTTCATGACATGATGGTTGTTAACAGCTATGGTAGTAGCCTATGCCATGAGAAATTTGATTAAATCAGAGTTATGTCCCTAATATGTATTCCCCCATCGCCATCTCATTCCCTTGAACTATGACATCCAGGGCCAATCTCAGATAGCACCGACTTGTGTAAATCTTGCAGTCATCAATGTTTAGATTTACCTCATTTGACTTGCAGGCAGATGCAGTAGATTTCTATGTCAAAACAATAACAAGTATTGACTTAGAGGTAAGCTTAGTTTTCTTTTTGAGTTCCACTATAGTTTTGAGAAATAGATTTTTTGGCACTCACAATTTGAATCATTCTACACAAAACACTTGCTATGGCACACACATCGAAGCTTTTTTAAAGTTTTGGGGTTGCCTTCTTCTATATTAAGGATAGAGATATTTCTATTGTTAATCTAGAAAAACAACCAGTGTGTATGTTATGTTTAATAAAGAAAGAAACGGTCCAGTACTCAGGAATAGACCGAGTACAACTATAAAACACCCAAGGAGAAAAACCTAGGGAGTGCCTCGCATATTCATTCACCAGGGAGCGATTGGCAGGTCCTCACCAATTTGCTTACTTTATCAACATCAGCGTCTCTCCTATCTACAGTAGGAAACCAACACTGGAACAAGTTCAGAAGAACATTGCATGGGTGTTATAATCTATCTGATTCTATTGTGTATACAGCCCATCTCAATAGCGCCCTGAGGTCCCCTTAGAGGGAGGAGAGACTTCTTCCCTACAAGATTTTTTTTTTAATGAGTTGCAAGAGGCAATAGGCAATTGTCTTTATTAATGTCCGCACTCATGATTAAAAACACTGTACAATGTTTAGACCATTTTAACTTGAACAGTTGTTGGGGAGAACCTGCCAATTGTGCCCCCTGCTGGCCGCCTACATGAGGCATGCCCTATGTTTTTCTCCTTGGGTGCTTAATAGTTGTACTCTGTCTATCCCTTGGCCCTGGACCAATTCTTAAACATAACGCACATACATAGACGTTTTCCTAGATTAACCATAGAGATAGCTAAATCCTTGATAAAGTACAAGAGGACCCTGAAACGTATAAACAAGATTAAATGGGTGAACAATACCAAGGGGTTTGTGTAGAATGATTATTTGAGTGGAGGGCGCCCTTGGTGTGAATTTCCTATCATTCCCCCCTCTGTATACTATCCACAATTTGAGTTCCTTCTGAAGCCTCTTATTCTATGTCATTATATTGGTGGACATCTTTGTGCGGTGAAAGCTGAAGTACCTAAGGACAACATGGGTATTATGGCTAAATGAGAGACTGAGTGTCTTCTAAAAACACACTTGAATGTTTCTTGACATATTTTTATGCCTGCTGCTTTGAAGAGGAATTTGGTTATTGTCAGAAAGTCACCATTTGTAAAAAAAAGTTGCACCTCTTTGAAGCATTTCAGCTACATTGATTAAGAGAGGACGATAAACAAAAAAAGCATTCAGGATCAAAATACACATTCTGGGTACCTGGTTATGCCCTTTGGATTGGACAGTGCCCCCTGGCTGTACACTTTTTATGGCTGAAACACTTTTGGACTCTCTTATTTATAAAAACAACAGTGGGTCAAATGGGGTTAAGCAAAGGAATAATAAGCAAAATCTAACAACAATTAAAGGCTAATATTGCTTAGGCAGAAGGTACTTTAGTGTAGTTGTGCTAAACTACAACAGCAAAAAATGTACAGTAAATTACAAAGCATAGATGAATCCAGTTCCATAAATGGGACACACGTATGGATGACAGAGGAGTGCTCAGCAAATGTCAGGCAACAAGCTGTCTAACCAAATTGTGCAAGACTGTGATACATGTCAGTCAATAAGAACCTGTTATAGAAAAGTCTCATGGTCAGGTTACAGTCAAAACTGTTAAACGTAGACACTTAGATGCCCAAAATCACAAGTACATTGGCTCATCGTCAGGGCTAAGTGTGAAGATTCAATAAGGCAGCAACTGAGAACAGAAAAGGGCTGAAAATGTTCCAGTCACTTATTTGGCTAGGGAATGGACTTCATTATCTCTTATACGGTTAAAATACTTACCTCATAAACATAAAGTAGTAGCCAGGGCTGGAAGCAGAGTTGCTAAAATTATTAAATGTGGGTAATCTAGTAAAGCCAATCAAATGCCCAAACAGAATAGGAGGAAGCAGTATCAGTTTACCTGGCTGGTAAGGTGCCTTATGTCAACTTGCAGGACAGAGTAACAAAGGAGCTGATAGTGAGAACTTTATATCAGTGTCTGTTCTTCAGCAAAAAGCTAGATTTGTTTTTGGGGGCAGATGTTTGGGCAGAATCAGTGTTTTTCTTGTATTTATAATTCAAGAACCTTATTGGGAAGTAATAAACTCAAAGCGGTCTACATTCTTCCTGGGTCAGTGATTAGAAACAATTTAGGTTGAATTAGGCTGAGATCCCGTGGGATGTATCCGTGTGCTGTGAAGTCATGCAAGGCCTGATGAAATACAAGTAACATTTCAAGCACCCTGAATCTCAATTGCTATTCCTATTGAAGATGGTCCACAAATGCAAAGGAATACCAGCACTGGTTATACCAACTGATGGTGAACACTTCACTATATGTGGATTTCTGAAAATATCATAAAACTGCAATTACCAGACAAAAAAGGGAATGTATGCATGTATGATAGCAGCACCCTTACCGCCCTCCCATCCCTCCGTACAAGTGAATTTAACCTGGATAAATTTGTGAAGGTTATAGTTTTACAAAGTGATTGGGATGGGGGAACTTTAAGGCTGTATTTCTAAACCTGGCAATAATAAAGAAAACTGTTTACTGGCAATTGTCAGCAGGACTAATTAGAGAGTAAATGAGCATCATCTTTTCTTTAAATGCAAGGGCTGTAAATGGAGTGTTTAAAATTCTTTGAATCAATCAGACTTTGTGAAGGCCATTTTCCAATTTTTCTGCAAAGTCTGCTGATCAAAGTAAGTGGCAAATTAATTAGTGGATCACTGACATAATATCAATCACAACAATATGGTGAACAGAAATATTGTGTCAATAATATCGATTGCAAAAACATTGTTTCCTTGTACTAATAATGCTAAGTATAAAGAAATTAAAGAAATATTATTTCACACTAAAGACATACCAAAATATAATTTAGTTTAAATTGGTAAAGCTTAAATATTTTAATATAAAAGGTTAATATAATGCAAATTAAATACATTCAAGCAAAAAGTGATAATATATAAATATACACTTATATAAACATACACACATAAATGTATATGTGTGTGTATGTTTATATAAACATAAATAATATATTACTATTAAAAATATATTCTACATCATATTACATTTTTTTAGTTTTACTTAATTTACTACTACAAAAATAATATATATATATATATATATATATATATCCAACACTCTGCATTCGCTTAGGGCCCCTGCCTCTTGCAATGGCGGGCCTCGGCTGGGATAGCGAATCCCTTAACATCAAACAATACTTCTCCTTAAGAAAAGATAGTCCGGGCCACTTGCAGTTACAAACGTGGTTTATTTCAAATAAGCTTCGCTCGACGCGTTTCGCAGGCAACACCCGCTTTCTCACGAGAACGAGAAAAGGTTTCCAGTGCAAATTATACACACAAATCACATGGTATTTGACGTCATACCGTTGTAGTGGAAAACAGACTCGCTAATCACGCTGTGGGCTAGGTACATACTTCACTGAACGGTGGTTGCCAAACTGCATAAATCAGCATATTTAGACATTATTAATTTAACATACCAAATAATAGCGTATCATTTCCCATTCCTCATGTGAAACGAAATTCCGCCCATGTGGGCATATTTACGCATTTTTCATTACGCCCCAGTGGGCAAAGGGAAAGCACATTTAATCATCATTAGGCAATGTGTTTCTAATTAACTTATAGTGCAGCCCCAGTGGGCACAAAACAAATAAATGGTAGATTGTTACATAACATCATATTCCATTGACTGGCATTTCCCCGTATGTGTGTCTGGTACCAATTCCCAACAGCATTGATTCCACAGTTCTGGAAAAAATAATAAAAGCATTCGGTCAAACTCAAGTAAAACCCTTAAGGCTGTGATTAAAATTACATTTTCTCTTGCAATAGTTAAAAAAAGACAGCAATTTTGAATGTAGCAAATAACTATATTGAATCAGTGTTTTTAGCCTAAATGTACTGCTAGCTCCTCATGCAGATTGTGCCCATTCGGTTGTGTGGTTCTGAATTTTATTATGAGTTTGGACTCCAATCTCCTCAGCTCTTGAATTCTATTCCCTCCTCTTACCCTGGCCGGTATGGTGTCCAGTACACAGAAAGAAAGGAGGCGTGCATTGCTTTTGTGGCAAACAGCAAAATGTCTGGCTATTGGGTATTGTTTGTCATTATTTGTGATAGCCCGCATATGTTCAAGAACTCGCATTTTTGCCGGCTTTTTAGTACTGCCAATGTAAAATAGATGTATATAAATGAAGTATAGTTATTTGCTACATTCAAAATTGCTGTCTTTTTTTAACTATTGCAAGAGAAAATGTAATTTTAATCACAGTAACAATCTACCATTTATTTGTTTTGTGCCCACTGGGGCTGGACTATAAGTTAATTAGAAACACATTACCTAATGATGATTAAATGTGCTTTCCCTTTGCCCACTGGGGCGTAATGAAAAATGCGCAAATATGCCCACATGGGCGGAATTTCGTTTCACATGAGGAATGGGAAATGATACGCTATTATTTGGTATGTTAAATTAATAATGTCTAAATATGCTGATTTATGCAGTTTGGCATCCACCGTTCAGTGAAGTATGTACCTAGCCCACAGCGTGATTAGCGAGTCTGTTTTCCACTACAACGGTATGACGTCAAATACCATGTGATTTGTGTGTATAATTTGCACTGGAAACCTTTTCTCGTTCTCGTGAGAAAGCGGGTGTTGCCTGCGAAACGCGTCGAGCGAAGCTTATTTGAAATAAACCACGTTTGTAACTGCAAGTGGCCCGGACTATCTTTTCTTAAGGAGAAGTATTGTTTGATATATATATATATATATATATATATATATATACATATTTAAAGCAAAACAAATGTTAACAAATCAAATGCAAAACATTTAAAAAATTGCTGAGTTAATTACATTTAAAAACAAAAACAATACATTTACTAAAAATATTTTTAAAAAGTTCCATACTTTTTTTATACATATAAACAAATAATATAAAATTAAACAAATAATAATTTTAGATATATTTAAACAATATTAAAAAAAAATATGGGAATACCATATATACTAATCCCACTCTGTGCAACAGTAGGTAAAGCGATAGAGTTTGGAGGGGTAAGATCTTCTATTCCTACTCCAGTCTGTGCAACAGTAGGAAAATTGTTGGACTTCAGAGAGATAAAACTTACTATTCCCACGACAGCCTCTGCAACAGTAGGGAATTCATTGGACTTCGGAAGGGTTACCTGTACTATTCTCACTCCAGTCTGTCTACCAATAGGGAAAGCGCTGTACTCCAAAGGGGCAACATTTACTATTCCCACTCCAGTCTATGCAAGACTAGGGAAAATGTCTGACTCCGGAGGGGTAAGACGTACTATTCTCACTCCAGTCGATGCAAAACTAGGGAAAATATCTGACTCCGGAGGGGTAAGACGTACTATTCTCACTCCAGTCTGTGAACTAATAGGGAAAGTGCTGAACTCAGAATGGGTAACATTTACTATTCCCATTCTAATGTATGCAGCAGTAAGGACGCATTGGACTTTGGAGGGGTAACATTTACTATTCCCACTACAGTCTCGGCAAATGTAGCGAAAGCGTTGTACTCTGGAATAGTAACATTTACTATTCCCACTCCAGTCTGTGCAACAGTGGAGAAAGTGTTGGACTTCGGAGTGGTTAAATTTACTATTCCCACTTCAGTCTTTGTAAAAGTAGGGAAAGTTCTGTACGCTGAAGGGATAAAATTGTAATATTTCATTCCAGTCTGTGCAACAGTAGGGAAAGAGTTGGACTCCAAAGAGGTAGAATTTACTATTCCCTCTCTAGTATGGGCAACAGTAGGAAAATTGTTGGACTTCAGAGAGGTAACATTTACTATTCCTATTCCAGTCTATGTTTCCTTTGGGAGCTCGTGTTACGCCCGAGAACTGACCATAACACAGGCTTCTATGGGGAAATGCTGTGTATGTGGAAATCCCTGCAACCGGTGGCCGGCACCTCATGGTGCCTGCCACACAGTTCAGGGAATTACAGGGCAGTATCTCACATACCCACTAGGCCACCAACCATAGGGTGTGGCGGCAAGGAGGCCTTGTCAGGGGGCCCTAGAGTCACTTTCTGACAGCCATTCCGTGTCAAACAGTCTGACGCTTAAAGGCTGTTGGAAAGGGACATTTTAAACACAACGGTGAAGATGCCATCCATAAGGGGCTACTGTGCAGTTCCGACCAACAGGAATACTCCACGAGTTGCTCGGAACCAAGTCGGAATGACTGGCCGGTTTACGTTATGACAGTGAACATCTTAATCGGGCAGTCAGACTGTAAACCAACCGAGTCTGTTGGACGGGCGTCCACGCGATCCCAAAGATTCCGACTGTCGTGCTGAGGTTTACCACCTGACATCATAATGAGCCCCTGAATGTCTAAGTAAACTATTTGAAAGGAAGTTGGTTCCAATGTCTGATAGTAAGTATTCTTTCTTTTCCTGAGGAGGAAGGTTTGAGTTATATTTACAAAAAGATTCTGGCAAAAATCATTAAAATTACTGGTGCCTTTTTCTCAACAGACATTTTTCAGCAAAAGTAAAATATTCGGATTTAGAACATTTATGACATCATGAAGGTTAGATGTATGGTTAATTGAAAACTGAGTATTAAGAAACACACATTTGAGTGACTGGTTTAACTTTAAACTATATCCCAGCAGGAGTCTTCGTCAAGAGAGCTCCTTTGGACAGGTGCATGATTGCTGAAATGAGGCGTGGACATTTAAAGTTAGGCAGAAGTGGCAGCTGGTAGGGGACTTCTGCATGGGGGCAGGGGAAGGTGGAGTGTTGGAAATAAATAAAAAAGGAAATGTACCTACCAGTCGCCATTGCCAGCCGCGGCCTCTCGTCCGCTGGAAGCAGGAAACAGGAAGCACCCAGGATTCCAGACTCCCCTAGCCAAATACAATGCTGCTGATTGCGGCATTGTGATTAGTCTTCAAGCCTTAGTTCAGCCCTCAGAGCGGTAGTGGAAGCCTGGGCATGTTTTCCATCCAGGCTGTATTACACCCAGGGTGGAGAACATGCAAATTTGTCCGGCCAAATAGTCATGCACACTTTAGGTGCAGCATCAGCCACTCCTCCTTGGAATGCGTGAAGCACAGCCCCAACCCAGCCTAAACTGGCAACACCTGCAATACAAAAATAAAATTATATTAACGTTTCCATTGCATTTCTTTAAAGCAGTGTGGTGAGGCTCCTCCGTCTTAGCGGAGAAGCCGCTGCTGGTAGTCAGAAGCTGAAAAGTAAGTGGGTTACTTACTTCTTTAAAGGTTGGTTAGTTTGTCATCTCGTAATTTGTGTGTCATAAAATCACCAAGCTCTTCCTACAAAAACCTGGCCATGGCACCTGGCCTTATAAAGCAGCATATTCTGCTTACGGCCCGGTCTGTCTATAGTCAGGCACTTCCTTCACCGTGACAGTGGCACACAAGCTGTATGTGTCCACTCTTTGCTTATGGCATTCTTACGTCATTTTTGTACTCCCAGGTCCTATTCCTCGACCGTGTATCCATCAGTATGTAACTTTTCCAAGTCATAAGAAGTGCTAATGCCAATAAAAATATTAAAACTGAGTTTAAATACTGAGCTCAAATAACAGATGTGCATGCACATCTGTTTACTGTGCTAAGCATTTGCTACCTGGACACCTAACCCCAATATAGGTATCCCTTAGCACCTTAGTAGTGTAGTCAGAGTATGGTACTGACAAGGAGTATACGCAGAAATGTCTAAAGTGGAATAATATTTCAGGGCTGGTGGCATGCTTATTAATTTTACAAAAATCGAGGACCATATACAGTCCAACTTTCATGGAATGGTTAAGGAAAAGGGGTAGAGTTCGACAAACTCCTCACCCATGGACACAAAGCACTCCACAACACCGGACCGGCATACTTCAACAGACGACTCACCTTCTACACCCCGAACCGCCAGCTCCCCTCTGCCGACCTCGCCCTCACCTCCGTCCCCCGCATCTGAAGAGCAACTACCGGTGGCAGATCGTTCTCCCACCTAGACGCCAAAACCTGGAACACCCTCCCCATCCTCCTACCGCAGACCCAGGACCTACTTAACTTCAGGAGGCTACTCAAGACCTGGCTTTTCAAGCATATAGCAGCACCCCTCCCCCCAGCGCCTTGAGACCCTCACGGGTGAGTAGTGCGCTTTACAAATGTTCTGATTGATTTATTCATTCATTATACGCAAACAGATTGGCACAACGTAAAAGTATTTAAAATTATGGGATGAGTTGTTTGCTTAACTAAATGCATGATCGCACTTTCTATTCTGGTTAGGAGAATATTCTATTTTCGGACACAATGCAGTGGTATGAAATTGACTTTTATAATGAATCATATGTATGTGCTGTTGACTTAGTGGAATTTTGAGCATTTCCTATTTTTAAATACATATAGCTTTTGCTCATAACTCTTTTATAGACATTCATGATTTTGGAGATGCATTTTATGCATTGTTTATTGTTAAGTAATCGTGAGATGCCTAATAATGGAGCTGGTTTATACTTTGTTTTGTACCGCCAATTAAAACAAAAAAACATTGTAGAAGTGTAGTCATATGACTGCTGGGGATAGTAGGTAAAACAAGCATGCAATAATTTTACTGTACATGTAAAATTGATTTAAAAATCAGAGTTCCAAATAACATAAGCTCCCCAGTATATCGAATTTACGAGATACAGTGCATTCCTGTCCTTTCTGCCAGCGCTGGCGCACAATGTGGTACCTGGTGCCAATGCAGGCACCCTTGCACCATGGTGCAAGGGTGTCTGTGTTGTTGGTAGGGTTGTTTTTCTGCAGGGCAGGAAGAGGCACCTTCCTTCACAAAAACAAGCCTGAGAGGCGTTTTCATCGTTTTCATGCAGAATGCAACACACTTGAAAACAGGAAAATATGAGGTGAAATGAAAACATTTCCCCTTGTTACACTTGCTCTGGGAAGCTGTAAGGTTTTGGCGCTGCCCCAGGTTTAAAAGATTTTGCAAATCTAGGATGGCATCAAAATCCATGTGTATTTCATGGGAACACCCACGGTAAGATCCATGGAACGACTCCATGACACACAGTAAGGCAACGCAGTGCTTTGAGCTGGCTTGCCATACTTCATCTATGAGGCCATGCAAAGCCACACAGAGTGGCTGTGCCTCGCCTCATAGATATGATTGAGAGGCCTGTGCCACTGGAGTGTTACAATACATGATGCTCCGGCAACACAGGCCTCTTATAAATAAGCCCCTATGTGCCTGAAATGTGCAGATGCCATTATGGGAACTGGGGATGTCAGGCTAACAGGTAAACACAGAGACCATGGTCTTATAGTTCTTGCAAAACTGATTGTAGAATCATGGTTACTTAGGGACTGATTTAGATGTTGGTGGATCAGGTCACACCATCGCTGTTTCAATATTCTTCACGCCCGCCAACTTGGTGGTCCTCCCTCTCTATATAGATGTTGGCGGGTCCATGGGTGAGAAAGATCACCGCAGTCTGTCCGCCTCCACCAGCAATCTTTGTCCGATGGCTCCAGAGGCAGAAGCGGTGGGACTCCAGCCTAGAGTCCCGCTGAGCTGATTATGATGTGCCTTTTCATCGAGGCAACTGTGATGAGAATCTCTCCTGCTTTAAGTTGGCAGAATTGCTTCCCGCTTCCATTTCTGTCTGGTATCCCATTGTCCAGGCTGCTCAGACTCCACAACAATGCCAATAGTGTGTGTATGTTGTGTAAGTGGCATGCAAAATGAAACACAAAGGGGCATGACACATTGCCTACATATCTTTTTCATGACACATGTGTATTGACACATACGACACATTAATAATTTGTTCTTATCAGTCTCCACTCCACCAGGAACTCACTCCATTAGCAAACCGCCACTAGGTCACTGCCAGCACAACAGTTGCATCTAAATTGGCTCAGTGCAAACCTGCCTGATGGTGACAGAGTACTGTGAGCCAGCAGAAATGATCGCCGCCGCAGCAGTCTATGTCTATTGCTGCAGCATTTATTCACACTGGGCGGACCGCCATCAGCTTGACACAGTACTTGGAAAGGCCACCACAGCGGGACGACTGTAGTCCCACCAATATCTAAATCATGCCCTTAAACATTATTTACAGAGTTTTGAGGGCTAATATATAGTTTTTGGCTGACCTACCCAGGCACCCATGTTAGGAAATCGCAACTATTGGTGTGGTCTCTCCACACCAAATTTTTTGTCGACTGATTTTGCTGCTGTGATAACTGACTTGCAGACATTTCACAATGGGACAATCATTGACTCACTCTTGATGCTGGTGTTTCCCTGGAGTGATTGGTGCTTTTCATTTTGGTTTTTTATAAGGGATGTCCTCCTGTTCCTCCACTCCCTTTCCATACTGATGACAGGCATTTCCTCACCTACAACTGCTGGCAGCAAAATCCCTATGGCAAAAATATTTTGGCATAAAGCCCGCATACTGGGGTATATTCATCAAGTCTTTTGCATTGCTCTTGTGCCATGTAAGATGGCACATGGCAATGTAAAACCTATAATGAGATTTACCAAGCCATGCAAGGTGCCTTCAGCAGCACACGTAAAAAGTGGAAAACGTCTCGAGTATTGTTTTTGTGCAGGAAGGTGCCCCTTCCTTCAGAAAAATAATCCTGCCTGTAACACATTGGCGCTAGACAGTAGTTTGTACGCCAGCAGAGGCAGAGAGCAGGAATGCGCAATATTTTTAATGGATTTGGCTCATTCCTGCCCTCTTCCTTCCACGCAGCGCAGCAAGGTGTCTTGCTGCATTGTACTGTGTGAAATAATGATAAATATGTCCACTATATTTAACTCTGAGCACTGAGAGTTCACTAACCAGTCTTTTAGCATCTTAAACATGAAGAAAGTTTGTCTAACACCCATAGGTGTATTAAACTTCAACCTGTACTGATACAAAATGCGGTCTACCCTGAGACAATTATAATTTGATATACGTGTGCCTTCCTGTGTGTATGAACCCGGTCTTTTAGCTGTTGCTGAACGATTCAGAAGAGGGTGGCCTCTCCTGATCCACCTGTGAATCAAATGATTACCTTTTAATGGCTCCCACAAGGACCTTAATAGTACACATGGTCGGGTGGAGGTATCTCTGACAATGAAGGGTTGAGTATATTTGGAGGGCGAGGGATTGTAGAACGAATGCATGGGACCTCAAAAGATATTAAGTGGTGTACCTAGTGCAGACATGCTTAGATAAAGTAAAAGAGAACAGGGAAGTGCTGGTCTGAAAGGTCAGTGTGTGGGACAGATTTTTGATTATATGTGGATTTTTTATGCTTTTGTGAGTCGTTTTTTACTGTTGAATTCCCTGATATCATCACACACATTGCCAGTAGCAAGAATAAATGCATGCAGTCTCCCATAGCTTGCTTAGCACTTATACAGCGTGTCTTTACAAGTGCAAAACTGCCCCGATTCGCTAATGTAGGCCTCTTTCTTTAGCTATATGATTCGCTATTGGGGTCTTGTTTAATTCTGGTGCCCAGGGGCTATTTTGTGCCCCATTCTAACGCTGAAGATAAATATAGCTGACTTGCTTTCTCAGGAAGGACATGAGATCCCAAACTAGTTTAGTTGGGATCCTCCATGATCTGACAAAAGAGGTGTAGAATGGAGAATATACCCACCAGGGGTGTAACAACCAGGGTTGTGAGACTGAAAGTTTTTTTTGGATATCTTGGAGACATTTAGTAATGTGACAACACGAACGGGTGGGGAAAACCTTTCAAATAGTAAAAGAGAAATGGGTGGACACAATATATGGGCAACCATTCGCCTCTGGCACAGCATCAGTATATTACGAGACTCCTGGGACCTTGGAGGCATGTTTTATCAGATCAGACCAAAACACTGACATCATAGTGCAGGGTTTGAAACAGCATGGCAGGGATGGAAACTGCTGAGTGCCTCTGAAAGCTGCTGGGCCTGGTCCTCTCCTCGCTGCAAAGTTCCCCACAGGGAGAGATGAAAAGCTCCCTCATTTACTTAAGAGGAGATATACCTTTGCTTAATCTACTCCCTCATCCATCTCACCACGAGCAAAAGAATAAGTGCTCCAAGCAGGTGGTTAATGTCTGCAGATTGGGTCCTCTTGTTTCCATGGAAAAAAGGAAATCCATGCTGAACTGGACCCGGTATTCCAGGGTCATGTTATTGCCAAGAGAAACAGCCTATAATCCCCATTATCTCATGGGGAAATACTGTCCAGTATCATATATAGTGGTCCCAGTATCTCCTCTCGGACATAACAAAGAACTTGTAATGGAGCCTCTGGTGGGAAATGACCACTGAGTCTGTATCTTTCTTAATGACAGAAAACACCGTTGGTGCCTGGTCCTTAATTACCATCAGTATTGCATGTTTTTCTATTTAACTTGAGTGACTAGTGACTATACCTAGCCAGCAATTTAGTTTGTGGTACCTGGTGGGACACCCTACCATTTTTAGACGGTCTTTTTTCTCAATAAATCAAAGTGATGGAAATGCTAATATTTTTTTAGATAATTTAGCCACTGGTGATAACCAAAGTATTATTAAATTGGCGTTCTCAGTCCAACATTGAGGCATTTTACTGTATGAGGTGTTTCTATTGACCTTCCTTATCGGAGTGAAGGTCAAGGTAAATTTTTTGTTATGCAAAATTAATCTTGTGCGGATGTACGACATTACAACGCATGCTTTTACCACGCATGCTTTTATATCGCGCTTTTTTCAACGCATACCATTACAACGCATAGCGCTTTGGGGTGCTGGATAGTGAATAGTTTAATCTACTATTCCAACTCCAGTCCCCGTGGACACTAGGGAAGGTTATTGGATAGTATATTAACCTATTCCCTATCCTAGAGCGCCCCCCAGCACAATGCATTGTAATGGTTTGCGTTGTAAAAGCTGCGATGTAAAAGCAATGCGTGGTAAAAGTTGCGTTGTAAGTGATGTTTCCCATCTTGTGCTACTTCTAACTCTCGTAACTTCCAACTTCTTTGTGCTTAGATTTAAGTTTGGTTTTATATACAATATCTTGTGGATGATGGACTGTTGGAGGATGAAGGAATCATGCATACTGGCTGGGTATTTGGCGACAACGTTGCTGTAGATTCCACGGTGTTCAGATGTTGAGAATAAAAAGCACGTAGCTCTGGGCGTGGTCCTCTTCAGGAATGCCCAAAGTCTCTGTTAGGGTGGCGCCTCTAACCCCACCACAAGGCCAATACCGTCCTCATGAACAGAGCTGCCTGCGATCCTGTGCGCCTGCCGTACCGTGGCCCGCTGGACCCCGAAGCCATCAGGCCCACCCCTGCCCAGTCTGGCCACACTGATCACCTGCAGACACCGGCGTGTGTCAAGGAGGGCCCACCATGTACCACCACAAGCTCCAAGCCAGAGGTCTGCGACCCTGGCAGCCTCCTCAGACCATCACCGCCTCCATGACACAGGCCCGCTTTACTCATTTCTCGTTGACGTACTCTACTGCTGAACCTGGCCTACACAATGGTCAGGTAGGTCGCACATTTGGAACTGAGTCTTGATTACACTATTGCAGAGAACATCAATTATGGTAGATTGTATCTCACTATACTCCCATCGATGTGGTGCCACCAAGTCTGTGCATAGCAGTCCATCCACAGATGTCCGTGGGCCCACGAGGATTACTGACCTCAGGCCACACGGAGTTTGAGTGGTTCGCATATATGGGTCTGAGTCTTGATTTGTCAATGGCAGAGTACATATCATTGCACTCAAGGAGAGGTGTAAGAGAATGACATGTTTCATTCCAAGGGTAAAACGATCATCATTAAGGAGGTGATCGAGCACTACCGGAAACTGCCCGAGTATCACTAACTCTGTGCATTGCAAGCCAACGACACATGCTTGTGGGCCCCTGATGACCGCTGCCTCTGGCCTCATCTGCGGTCCACCAGGGCTCACACATCCAATCGAGTCCTGACCGGCCCAGATGTAGCATCACTGCAGGAGGCACACGCCACCATCGCCAGGACCACCTCCAGCCACCATCTGCCAGAGTCAAAATAGTGGTTCTGACAGACTAACTGAGTTGCTCATACCTGTTGTGGATGCCATCATCTGCGTTTTACCCTGCTCAGCACTCCAGGTGCCACTAACTCAGTGCACCACAATCCTTGGACCGTCACTGATTGAGTTTTGTGCTGTGGAGAGGTTGAGCAGCAATGTCACCTCAGGGAGTGTGGGAGACCTGGGACATTGATGTGGAAGATGATGCAGGTTTAATCACACGCCACTGCATCTGCATCAGGAATATCCGGAAGGGACACAATCCTAGTCATTTTCAGCACATAAGCGCCCTCAGCTCTAGTGCCCCAACCTCAGTGCACTGCAAAGCATGGACACTTCTGTTTGTATGTTAGGTGACCTCTGTACTTTCTAAGGCTCCCTCCATGTTGCTCAGCAGTTGCCTCTGTTATGCAGTTTTCTATGTTTCCATTGCACTGGTATCCACTGTTCAGGTTGTTGCCAGCACCTCTGTGCGGGCTGTCTAGCACTCACCCCACACACATCCAGCACTGGCGTCAATGTACATGTGGCCCTGCCAATAAAGGGGGCGGGCGCACGTGCCCGTAGCCAGTTCAACATATTATCTGCGTGTGTCCCTGTGGATTTGTTGTATGCATGAGGGCCCTGGGCCCCAGGATATTACATTGGGCTGTGTAGAGCGGATGCAGACATGTCACTGCAGGCAGCGGGTTAGAGCTACAACATGTAGTGTTGTCGTCATCCACTCAATAGGTAAGGGGAGTGCACTGGGTCCTCATACACAGAGCCAACGTGGGTGTTTGACTGATATTTGCGTGCAACTAGGCGTGGTTCTGTGCTGGGAATGTGCATCTGCATGTGTCTCTATGGCAGTGTGGGTCTCCTTTGTGGGGTGTAGGGGATAGTAGACACCCACGTATGTGATCTGGTTCACCTTCCATGGGTTCGGACCCCACCCGCACCTCTTCAGCCACCTCCTTTTGGCATTTTGACACCTGACATTGGGGTGCCATGAGTGGCTCGGTGAAGTTTTGTAAGCCAGCCGTTCTTGCTGGTGCTTCCTGCTGTGTGCTCTGTTTCAGGGGCTGTGTTTACCTCTGAGTAGCTCGACTGCCCTGGTCCTGGTGGTGGGTTGCGTGGGATGTCCATGGGCTGTTGTAGGGTGTCGGTGTCAAAGGTGTGGTGGTCCTCTCCGGCATCACTGATGTGTGGTCTTCTGTGCTCTGCTGGGGTGTGTGGTATATAAATAAATAATGCCGGGACTATTTTTGACTATATTAACAATAACAGATAGCTCAATAAATAAGAGGCAGGATCCGATGTGTCCGAGTTGAACAGGTTTTATTCAGGCAAAAGGGAAGGGACTGGAACGGGACAGCCTGAAATAAAATAGGAAGGAAGGAAGGCAGCTGCACCATTTCATCGACAGTGCAGCATATATATAGTAAAACATTACATTACATTACATACAGTAGGCGTAACTTATGACAAACGTAAGATAAGAACACATGGGCGGAAAGAGAAGGCGTGCACAAGGCGTGCACGTGGACATGTGATGAGAAACGTCATAGAAGTGTCATGAATGGGCGGAAACATGGAGGGGGCTACCTGAGAGCAGCTGGGACCTTTAACCTAGTGGTGCGCGCAAACGGGCAATGACGTGTTACCAGGGAGAACTGGGGCTATGACTTCTGCACTAGAAGAGGAGACTAAAGTCTGCGGTGTCAGGACGACATGTACCTATAGCATATTTGGTATCTGGTGTTTGGAGTACATGTGGATAGAATCTAAAAGTTATCAGGGCAAAGGCTACT
This sequence comes from Lissotriton helveticus, assembly GCF_964261635.1. Taxonomy (NCBI): domain Eukaryota; kingdom Metazoa; phylum Chordata; class Amphibia; order Caudata; family Salamandridae; genus Lissotriton; species Lissotriton helveticus. The sequence continues at coordinate 763,311,692 of NC_136067.1, read as the reverse complement.
TGACACTAAGGCTGGTGTATGCCTTATTCTACATGTATTGCGTGTGCTAGGAATATTCTATGAATATTAATACAGTATTTCTCTTACATGGAGACAGAAAGACTAGACCATAGCTGGAACTGTTGATACGGTTCAGTAGCTTAGGAATGCGGAGAAGGAAAGCTGAACTGATAACTAGAAACATAACATATTCTTGGCAGACAGGCAGGCAGAGCCAGGCCGGGCACCGCGCTGCGAGGCAGGAAGTAAGTGAAGGGTCAGGGATGCAGGTGGGGGCTGTATCGCTCCTCTGAGAGGGTTCAGGAGACTGGAGCTTGAATCTGGTGTCCGGGCCCTTTTGAGGCCTAGAAACGGGGACAATTCAATGAATTAACGTGCACACTGTGAAACGTGGCAACACAGGCCTAATACTCGTTGCTTTCACGAGAACTGGAAACTGGTCATACTAGAGCCGGACACAACCATAATTGCGTCTTTAATCGATCATAGGGGGATATATGCATATCGATCATGCACATATAACATAGGATGGGGAACACGTAGGCACATATGGCAAGGCAAAATTCACTTTTCCACATTCCCTCCTTGTGCCCTACGTTTCCTTCAGGAAACATCAATATTCATGATACCATCTATCTGTTCATATAGCATCATTTGCTCGTCTCGAATTGTCTTGGAACGGGATTTAGGACTAGGAATACAAGAGGTAGCACACATGCCGCAAATCGCAGGGCCACATTGTAAACAGAGGCAGCAACTGAATATGATCATTACTGCTATACCTAGAAATGACAATACTTTCCATCCCCAGGCAGATATTATACTCCAGAGCCAACCGGACCATGTCCAGGTGCCTGGATTCTGGTGTAACTGATGGGCAATTTTATGAAGTCTGGTTATAGCTGAATAAACAGACGGCGCGTTATTAGGAATGAAAATGCAGCAACTAGATCCGATGACTTTACATGCTCCTCCTCTATCGGCCAGTATGACGTCAAGAACGAGACGATTTTGGAGCACGACAAAACGCATAGCAGATTGTTCTTCAGTTAAGTTACCTAGAGCGGAAGTAGTCTCATTCACTACTGCTTCAAGGGTTCTGGTTAACCTACGTATTAACTTACTATTCTGGACAGGGCCTATGAAGAAAAAGAAACCTTTATTGAAGTCTTGATATTGTTCTAGAGCAGTTTCAGTTTGATCGACAATTGGGGACTCAGTCTCCCTTTTATGTCTAACGTGTACTAGATGTGTGTTTCTGTGATAATCAGATGGGGCTAGAAAAACTGGTGGCAGTAGGAAAGCAATATAACATGTTCCATCCCAATCGAGGGGCAGACGAACATATGCGGTCTGACCACACACAAAATAAGAATGACGTGAGGCTTTGAAAATAGATTTCCCACTGTCACTATACTCGACCATAGTAGTACAATCACTATGTCCTACATGTGCGGAACCATTCTTTCTGACACATAATTCGCCTTTAACTGGTAGAACTGAAATAGCAGGCAAATCTGGAGTAGTATCGGATTGAATATTCAGAACCATGAAATTCGAGGAATAATTACCTAAATCATATACTTCATTTTCTAGATCTAATCCTGTTCTATGGGAAAGACCTTGCTTGTCTGGGAAACATGTTCGATTCAGAAGGGACATATCAGTTGAGGATGACGTTAACGTGGACCATGCTCCACACGAACCATTATGTGAAAACGGATAGGGAAAGAGTGGCAGAACTCCCTTCGGTGTCTGGAAAGGGGGGAGCCGACCACACACCCAACAATTAGTGGCATTGCTGGTCTGGTGTGAATAGTGCAGCATTCGGATAAAGGTATTATTTCGCATAGCAAGACGATAGGATAACTCGTGAGGAGGCAGGTCACTAAATGTGTGCTCTACTGTAACATTAGAAAACATATGTACATGTGAAATAGGAAAACATAAATGCAACGCATAACTTATGCATGTAACCATAAGGCTCAGGAACAATAGAAAGAACAGAATGATACATCTCTTAGAGTTTTGACTAACTCTCTCACTGTGTGGGTCTATCTCATACATGTCAGGAACCTGTCTAACCGTTTCACCCGAGAGGGACTTAGACAATTAAACTGGCTGACTTACTAGACCTCAACTTGGATTTATACTCCTGCTGCGGAGTTTTCTCTAACAGGGGAAGTTTAGATTCATTGTCTGGGCAGTCCTTGAGAACGGGGCAGTCCTTGAGAAAAGTTTTTGCTTTGAGTCCATGAAATTTCTTGACGTGGCTCGCGTGTAGCCACCCTTTTCTGTTTTCCACTTTCACCGCAGTCCGGGTGGTGAGAAGAACGAGGCGGGGTTCCTTCCAACGAGGCTCCAGCGGACTTGAACGATCAAAGTACCTTATAAGAACCAGGTCACCTGGAACGACCTCATGCGGTTTTACTTCGGTGTTGTCTGGAAATGCAGCGGCAACCTGTGAACGACAAGATTGTAGTGCAGACATCAAGGAGGCAAGGTAATCTGTCAGCATATTACTGTCAACATCAGTTATTGTACGGGGTCTAGGTGTACCCCACATGTTAGGGGGACGACCAAACACTATCTCATACGGAGATAGACCTGAATGGGAATGAGCAACCATTCTCATATAGAAAAGGGCGACTGGCAGTGCTACTATCCAATCTACACCTTTCTCTGCACAAACTTTAGCGATGCGGATTTTCAGAGTCTGGTTATGTCTCTCTACGAGACCGGCTGCTTCAGGATGGCGTACACAATGGAACTTCCATTGGTACCCTAACAGAAGGGAAACTTGTTTCATGAGCTCGGATGAGAATGGCTGGCCGTTATCTGAATACACGACCCGAGGTAATCCATAGCGGGGAAAGATCTCACGAACCAACTGCCTGGCAGTGGTCGCAGCTGTGTAATCTGGAACTGGATATGCCTCTGTCCACCTGGACAAAGCGCATACAACTACGAGGACATACTTGAAACCTCGACATCGCTCCATCTGAATATAATCCATCTGGAGGACTTCAAAAGGGTGGTCAGGAGGATGGAATCCACCTTGTTCCACCGGGACACCTTTACCTGGATTAAACTGACAACAGATCATGCAGGTACGCACTTTCTGTTTGGCTGCTGCTCGTAAATGCTTGTTGAACCAAAGGTTCTGGATACTGTCTAACATGGCTTTTTCTCCTAAGTGTGCTGGACTATGTGCGGTGTTAATAATGACTTGAACCATAGAGTCGGGGAGAAACCATGTGGCTTTTCCCTTCGTCAACCATCCTTGATCTGTCTGGACCCCTCCTTGTTCGGACCATTTCTTGATTTCATCGGGAGTAGCATGTAACTGTATGTCTATGACATCTTGTGTAGGGTCCTTAACCGTCATACAAGTAGTCTGATCTGGAATGTGTGTCGTGTTAACTGGAATGTCTGGAGTCTGAGCTGTGAGCTTGGCTGTTCGATCTGCTAGATCGTTACCTTGGGAAATGATATCAGTGGCTTTTGTATGTGCCTTGCATTTCATGATGGCGATAGCTGTCGGTAAATGTATTGCATCTAACAGAGCTTGAATAAGGAGACCATGCTGAATCTTGGTTCCATGAGAAGTCATAAAACCTCTTTCTTGCCAGAGCACTCCAAAGTCGTGTACGACTCCGAATGCATAACGTGAATCTGTGTAAATGTTAACTTTCAGGTTCTTGGCACGTATGCAGGCTTGGGTCAGAGCGACAAGCTCTGCTGCTTGAGCAGACAGGGTGTCAATACGATGTGTTTCTATAACTTCGGTTTCAGTAGTCACTGCATACGCGGCTACTAGTTCTCCTGTACTTGTTCTCATACATGAACCATCCACATAAAGTGTCAGGTCGGGATCAGATAATGCAATGTCTGTCAAGTCTTGTCTTGGCTTTGTCATGGTGTTAACAACTTCCACACAGTCATGTGTGGCAGGATTTGAAGTAACTGACGGTAACAGTGTAGCTGGATTTAAAATGTTGCAGCGCCTGATTTCTATGTGTGGCTGAAACAGTGTCAGTTCATAACCTGTTAAACGTGCTATTGTCAAGTGCTGAGTCTGTGTTCGGTTTAAAAGAACTTCCACGGAGTGTGGAACTTGTACTGTCAGGGAGTGTCCTAACACTATGGAATCACTCTGTCTGATAGCTAAAGCTGTGGCTGCAACTGACTTGAGGCACGCAGGCAGAGCCTGGGCCACTGGATCTAATGTGCTAGAAAAATAAGCACAGGGCTTGTATTGTCCTGCTTGATCTTGTGTGAGAACAGATAATGCAGTACCATCACGTTCAGTAACAAAAAGTGTGAAAGGCTTACTGTAGTTCGGTGTTGCTAGAACAGGTGCTTGGCATAAAGCTTTCTTTAACTCATTAAAAACAAGTGTATGTTCCTGGGTCCAAGGGAGGACAGTCGATACGGCTGCCTCCTGTGTCGTTAACTGTATCAGTGGCTTGGCTAGAAATGCGTACTGAGGAATCCATTGTCTGCAGTAAGAAGTGAGGCCGATAAAAGCTCGTACCTCCTTCTGTGTCTTGGGCTGTGGAAGACGTGCTATTAACTGGATACGGTCAGGTGTCAACTGCCTACCCCTCTTGGACAGTAAGTGTCCTAAGTAGACCACTTGCTGGACACAGAATTGCAATTTGGAAGGGGACACCTTGTGCCCCATCTCGGCCAGAAAATACAGGACTGTAAGTGACGCACGCTCGCAGTCACGTTCAGAACGGGCTGTGATCAGTAGATCATCGACATACTGGAGCAGGGCAGTGTCAGTTGGCATGTGAATATTGTCTAGTTGTCTTTTAAGTGCTTGACTGTAAATGCTAGGGCTTTCTGTGAAACCTTGAGGTGCTCGTGTGAATTTATAGCTTCTTCCATTTAAACAGAATCCGAAAAAGAACTGACTGTCTGGATGAATGGGGACACTGAAAAATGCGTTCTTGAGATCGATAACTGTAAAGAACGTAGCTTCAGAATCAATGGCTGTCAATAGGGAAGAAATATCTGGGACCACTGGGTACTGTGGTATAATACATTTATTAAGTTCTCGAAGGTCAATCACTAATCGATAAACTGGAGGTGCATTTGGATCAGTACGTTTCAGGACTGGAATGATAGGAGAATTACATACATTGGAGTCAGTTTCTACAACCACTCCTTGGGCAATGAGTTCGTCAATAATTTTGGATAAGGCTGCTACAGCCTCAGGTGGCAATCTGTACTGTCTGATTCGTGGTAATACAACACCTTGCTTCAGAGTAACACGATGGGGTGTGATATGCATACAACCTACATCAGTTGGACCTTGCGCCCATAAATGCTGTGGTACATTGAATAATCTTGGATCAAAATCACGTAATACATAATGACCTTTAAAATCACGCAGGAACAAACGGACCCCTTCTGGGGAGCAGCATATTACTGCTCCTAATTCTTTCAGTGTTTTAATGCCTAACAGATTCTCTGGGCAAGATTTCGTGAGTAACAAGTCTGTGGTTCGGGACAACGTACCAACTTCTAGAGTAACTGGTTTCGATATTTCATTAACAATAGGCTTTCCTGAAAAACCAAGGGAAACATTTCTAGAGCCTGAGAGTGGAGCCCCTGGAACCTCGTCATGACTGATGGTAGTCCTACTTGCCCCTGTATCAATCAGAAACTTTCTGTCTTTCCCTAATACTTGACTGTGTACATAAGGACCCTCTTGATCTACAGGTATCTCGATGAGAGGCAAGCCTTCCTCCCTCTCTAGGCTGTTTCATGAATATGGCTGATAATCTGGATATTCTGACTGTGCATACTGGTACATCTGCTGTGTAACGTGTTGTGTTGCAGCTATAGGCTGCGGTACTGTGACTGTCTGTTGTGCATTCTGTGGTGGCTGGGAAGTCTGTGAAACTTGTTCTTGTCTAGGCGGACGTGGTCTTTCTTTCGTTTTACCAGTAGCTATGTTGTGTTTCAGAACTGCACATTCGTTTATAAAATGACCTGGCTGTTTACAGTAATTGCATGTCCCTTTAACGGGAGCTGCAGGATGACTGGCTTGATTCGGACCCCTCTTCTGACTGTCTTGCGGAACAGACTGTGCAACTAGTACTTTCATTTTTGTGTCTATCATACGTCTCCTTTCGTGTTCCTGCTCTTCCCTGATTCTGTTCTGGTGGTACTGGAGCATCTGGAGCATCTGTGACGGAGTATTAGCTTGCCAGGTACTTTCGACTTTCAGTACTCGATTTTTAACTTGTGGACTTGAATTCTCGACTAGTTTGGTAACAAAAAGATGAGGATACGACTCATTACTTGTTTTCAGACCACTATTAATAATGAAACATTTCTCAAATTTAGAATAAAAATCACTAGTATCTTCGTCTTGTTTCTGTTTACAGGCTGAGATGGCATCCCAATCTTCCTTTTTCGTGGCTAGTAATCTTGGCAAAACTTGGATCAATAATTCGGGCAAAGCTTTTGCTTTATCCCCAAGACCGGTACCTGGTACTTGTGTATTATCTTCAGTTTCTAATGCTGTCCAATCTATCTTTTTCTCTCCCACCTCCCATTCTTTTTCTTTGAGTTTTTCATATATGCCCGCAGGCAACCGGACTTTTAACATTTTAATGATATCAGGATACGTGTATTCTCCCATACGGAGCATGTCCTTTAATTCACGGTGAAACCCTGCTGGATCTTTATCATGACAGGGAATTAGCTTTTTCATTTCTAAGAGTTCTATTTTCGTGATAGGGGTGTAAACGAATACTCGTTCTAGACCACCCCCCTCTTTCTTGACTGGATGTACTTCTCGTAACGGATTCTGTCTGTCTATGTAGAATGGTTTACTTTCTGGGGGTGAGACGTGAACAAAATGTGGATTCAGAAACGTTCGGTATTTGTGGCGCTGTTCTAGAATGACACTAATTAAATCGGTACCTAGACCTTTCCATCTGTATTGGAGTAACTCGTTTAATATATCATGTAGGGGACCTGGATCGGAATGTTGTTCCTCATACAGTATAATGAGGTGCTGGATCATATACATACCCACCAGACGTTGTTCGGCTGGGGGCAGTTTCAGAAACGTTTGAGCCACTATTTCATCTGGAAACGTGGTAGAATCAGTAGTCCATCGGACTGCTGATCGGGCTAGTTCTTGTTCATGCATTGTACTAAGCTCACTATAACCTATTCGTGACTTCAGAATGTGATCGGTGGCCTGGAATACTTGCTCAAGAGAACACTGTTCCGGTGCTGGAAGAGGAAAAGCTTTCTTGTAATCTAGGCGTGAATGTCGGTCGGAAAGTCTAGTTCTACCTACATACGCTATTCTGTCGGGATTCTCGTTGTCTACCTATTCCGTAGAAGAGTCATACTCTTTCTCGGTTGCTTGTTTTGCTTCTCGTTTCTCGTGTATAGTTATTATTTCCCTACGAATTTTCTTGTACATACTCTCTATACAACCTTGTGTCTTGTGTTTTCCATCGGCTATATTGTCACTCCACCTAGTCAGGACTTTCAGTTCTTCTTGATCTTTATCCGGACAATCTTGCTCTCTTATTAAACAGTTAATCAGGAACTTTAAAATCATGAGCTGAGTCTCGACTTTTCTTTGAACCAAGGCTTCGTGAATACTTCCTGGATTCTCTCCTGTACGGATAAAACGATATATTCTGTCTAGATGTTCTCCCATGTCGGGCAGGGTGACCAGATAGCTGGCAACCCGTCTTAAACGTAATGAATATATGACCATGTGATCCTCGCCTGGAACTGGATCATAACGACAGTCAGTAAGACCTCGCATGATATCTACGTATGTAGACACTTTTGGCGTACGCTGTAACGCTAGCTCATGTAGCGTCAGATGTCTTGGTTGAGGCGGGGTACTAGGAGAACCTCCCCCCGCGACTCCTAAACTAGAATCGTCGGTGAATACTGTACGGGCTGGTAGAGTGACTGGCAAAGCGGGTACATGTACTGTGGGCTGGGCCGGGGGTGCTGTAACAGGTACTGTAACATTAACTGGACCCACGGGACCAGCGGCTGGAGGAGCAGGAATTACATTATTAACAGGAGCAGGCGGGATAGGATTTGCATATTCTGGGACTGTATCGTCCAAATAGGACGAAAGAAATATGTCAGCTGCGGTCGGTTTATGACGTAGCTTAATCGGGACTAATGGCGGCGGAAAATTACAGGGTGCTTCCGGGGTTGCTTTCGGCAAGCCCTCGGCAAGAAGAGGATACATGCCTTTAATAAGGGCATTTCTCTGTCTGTCTGACTGTTCTGCTCTAACTCGTTCACCTTCTTCGATTAATTCCCTTTCTTGGGCTCTTTCTGAGTATTCCCTACTTAATTCTGTTTTTCTGAATTCTTTTTCGGTTCTTTTATGAGATTCTTTGCGCCATAACTCGATGGCATCTTTCTGGGACTGCCTGGCTTTCTTTTTCCATAATGCTTCTTCTACTCGCATGATGCACTCGGCATCCCATGTACCTGATACAGGCCATCTATATTTCTCTTCTAGTTCCTTAGTATAATCCGCCCATAAGTCTAGATATATTATGGCATCTAAGCCATGCTTGTGATACATAAAATGTCCTGGACTGTCCCTAGGAGGGACAGGGACTGCTTCTTCGAGTAACCCTTTTCTGGTCTTTAACTGACGTAATTTCGAGAACAGAGGCATTTCGGTAATACACTTGAAACACAATATACAATAATCACAATAATAAAATAGCGAACAAAGCACTCATACCACAACATAAAAATACATGGATAACAGTTCGAACAGAAATACTACCTGATACACTGAAAACAGAACACATGAATTTCTCAAGAACGAAACTTACTAGAATTACTGGATGCACTGCTAAAACAGTACAGAACATACCGGTCCCATAAAGAGACACGTCTTGACCCGTATCCACCTAGGTGAATACTTCGTAATGGATCTGTGTACCCAAACCCAACGGACCAGGAACAAACTAATGATCCTGTCTAGATACTTCCCCCGCGACGGTACTCACCGGGAAGCAGAAACTGGAAGGCCTCGGACTGGACTGGACTGCTACGACGTCGGACTACGAACTTCGGAAACTTCGGTTACAGGTGGGCCTCCGGATACCTCGGACCTTGCTCTCTCGGCTTGGGCTCTGGTCGGGACGAACCGCATTCCACACCGCTTCGTCTGGATGTCGGACCGCAGTCTCCGTTTCCTCCGTGGGCCTGAGGGAGACTTGAAGCAGAAATATCTGCTGGTGCGCAGTAGAGTTCCGTCACGGCTGCAGAGGGTCAGGGGGCCTGCGTAGCATCGCCAGCGCGTGAGGAAGGGGCTCGTCCCTATTCGGGCGCCATTATGTGGTATATAAATAAATAATACCGGGACTATTTTTGACTATATTAACAATAACAGATAGCTCAATAAATAAGAGGCAGGATCCGATGTGTCCGAGTTGAACAGGTTTTATTCAGGCAAAAGGGAAGGGACTGGAACGGGGCAGCCTGAAATAAAATAGGAAGGAAGGAAGGCAGCTGCACCATTTCATCGACAGTGCAGCATATATATAGTAAAACATTACATTACATACAGTAGGCGTAACTTATGACAAACGTAAGATAAGAACAAATGGGCGGAAAGAGAAGGCGTGCACAAGGCGTGCACGTGGACATGTGATGAGAAACGTCATAGAAGTGTCATGAATGGGCGGAAACATGGAGGGGGCTACCTGAGAGCAGCTGGGACCTTTAACCTAGTGGTGCGCGCAAACGGGCAATGACGTGTTACCAGGGAGATCTGGGGCTATGACTTCTGCACTAGAAGAGGAGACTAAAGTATGCGGTGTCAGGACGACATGTACCTATAGCATATCTGGTATCTGGTGTTTGGAGTACATGTGGATAGAATCTAAAAGTTATCAGGGCAAAGGCTACTTGACACTAAGGCTGGTGTATGCCTTATTCTACATGTATTGCGTGTGCTAGGAATATTCTATGAATATTAATACAGTATTTCTCTTACATGGAGACAGAAAGACTAGACCATAGCTGGAACTGTTGATACGGTTCAGTAGCTTAGGAATGCGGAGAAGGAAAGCTGAACTGATAACTAGAAACTTAACATATTCTTGGCAGACAGGCAGGCAGAGCCAGGCCGGGCACCGCGCTGCGAGGCAGGAAGTAAGTGAAGGGTCAGGGATGCAGGTGGGGGCTGTATCGCTCCTCTGAGAGGGTTCAGGAGACTGGAGCTTGAATCTGGTGTCCGGGCCCTTTTGAGGCCTAGAAACGGGGACAATTCAATGAATTAACGTGCACACTGTGAAACGTGGCAACACAGGCCTAATACTCGTTGCTTTCACGAGAACTGGAAACTGGTCATACTAGAGCCGGACACAACCATAATTGCGTCTTTAATCGATCATAGGGGGATATATGCATATCGATCATGCACATATAACATAGGATGGGGAACACGTAGGCACATATGGCAAGGCAAAATTCACTTTTCCACAGGTGTTGTGTGTGCCTCTGCAATATGAAGGGGAGATGCATGTTGAAATTTTGTTGACATGTATGTTTGTGCATTGTTCTCGTTTACATGCAGACTGTATGACAATGTACATTGTGAATGGGAGGTGCTGGATTTGGATGCGGGACCATGCACATTTGGACTACATGACAGATGTGAGGTTGAACGTGTACATTTCCAGTTTCCAGCTCTGTCAGATGTAGTAGGCCTGTTTCTGTGCATGTGCGGACCCAGTTGTGTCCTCTTATGCACAGCTGTGTGTGCGCATTGTACCACATTGTCGTCAATGTGGGTGTGCTGTTCATGCTATGTGTGTCTGCCGGAGTGTGCTACGGGGTCATGGACATGATCCTGGGTCATTGTGGGTGTGCAGTGTGCTAGACTGCTTTGTGCATGTGTGCCATTGTGCCCATCTCTCCCCGTCCCCCCAGTCCCTGGTTGTTACTCACTCTGTGGATGTTGTTACAGGCCCTCCCGAGCTGTGTTCGCACTCCCGACTCCTTGCACCGTCTCCACACTGATGACTGTGGCCTCAGTTTCCTCCTGTGGCGCAGAACTCCCACCTCCTGTCGCCGTTGCTGCCTTCCTGTTGGCAACGGCTTTGTGTCTGGTTTAGATTTTCACATCATTCCAGTGCCTCATGGGGATGTATGACGTTACAACGCATACTTTTACCACGCATACCTTTACAACGCGGTATTTACAACGAATACCGTTACAACGCATAGCGCTTTCGGGTGCTGGATAGTGGTAAGTATAATTTTCTATTCCAACTCCAGTCCCCGTGGACACTAGGGAAGGTGTTGGATAGAAAATTAAACTAATTCCCTATCCTAGAGCGCCCCCCAGCGCAATGCGTTGTAATGGTATGCGTGGTAATGCCTGCGTTGTAATGGTAGTGCGTTGTAAAAAATTCGTTGTAAACGTTACATACCGCCTCATGGCCTCCTCCATTGGCCTCCTCGACACTCCGACTGCATTCCCGGTAGTCTAATTGTGGGCCAGTTGAGGGTAGTGTTCGGTCACCTCCTGGATGCTGATCTAGTTTTCCAGCAGACTGCACCCCGTCTTCCTCTCCCTCTTCTCCCTGGCCCTCCCCGACCCCATTGTTCCTTGCTGGTGGTCTGTGGGGGTTGTGGGATTCTCGTCGGCCTCTGCGCTTGGTAAGAGTCCATCCATGTTGCTACACGCTTTGGATTGTTTCTGGTGTGTTGTATTTATAGCTTTTATAGTGCATTTTCCTGCCAATCGCGTGGGATTTGCAGGCCTGTTGCTGGTTTTCACTGTTTTTGTACCGTGCTTGGCATCATCGCAGGATTTCTGGCGTTCGTGTTTTACATTTTTGCGGTGTGGCATTGATTTTTACACAAACATTTGACACTTTATTGGATGGTACCACCGTGTTGAGAATGCTTGGTTAACACAGTGTAATTTTCCCGCGACAGACTGCAATGTTGGAAGTTGTGTTAAGTAACTTTTGCGATGGTTATCACACGTTCTTGAGAATATGACCCTATGTGTGCTTTGTGAGAAAAAATATGTTACGTTCCTACTTTTAGATATGCTATGAGATATGAAGGGAGAAGATATATTGATGCGCTAATGTGGAAGCACTCGTTTTATGATTCGATTTATACACTTTGCCTCATATTGGAGAGACACTTGCTACCATTTGGTTACAAACTATGCAGTGTTAACATGTTAGTCATAGTACAGTAACTAAACTAATTAAACAGTAAATGAAGTATCATCAAAACTTTCGTTTGAAATAAAAGGCATGTTCTAGATAGACATGCGTTTGCAGGAAATTTTGAATAAGAATACCTTTTTGGTGGTATCAGTAATGTAGGGTTTTTAAATATGGTTGTGCAAAGTAAAAGAATCCTTTGAATGTGCATTTTCGTCAGCAGAATGAAGGCAAAAGGGGCATAGCTATCAATACAGCAGAATGTGCAGTGCCCCGCTTTGACCTGTTCCTGTGGAAGCTCTTTTTGGTTTTCTAGCACAGGGCCCATGCAGTTTTTATACTAACGTAGTCACTTCTTCAGATGATATACTTCACACACAGAGCCGTTGGTCCTTTGATGGGCCTTTCTTCTTCATAGTGAGGGGTAAGAAATCAGGGTGTCTAACTGTTATCCACCCAATGAGGACCACTAATTGGTATTCAACTCACAAATTAGAGATCAATTTAAGTACACTACGCTATAGCGGAAAAGTAAGGACCCCTCCCATCTGGTCAACTCTAGGGCCAAAGACAGTGGGGGGTCGTCAATATGAAGGAGACTGTAATATTGCAGCACCAAGGATTTAGATAGCTCAGATTGCAACCTAATATATGCTTGGTGAGCCTTAAATAGTGATTTCACCTCGGGCTTCGCGTTATTGGGAATGCGGCTGGGTTCACGGTACCACTAGGGTATGCTGAGGGTGCCAAAAGTGTCTCATAAATAGCTCAACCATGGTATGGAGGAAGCCTTGTCCTACACCATGCAGTCAGATATAATGTCCTTACAGAGTTTGGGGATGGGTTCAAACAGCTTAGCTAGATTTGCAGGATGAGAGTGGAGGTGGATAGGGGTGCACTTAAAGGAGAAAGCGGTTTTCCTCTGCCTGAGTAGAGCTGCGCTTGCCAAAACCCCAAACTCCTGCTCCCTAAGTTGCCACACTGATACATTGGGAGGTAAGCACTTTCAAGGGTGAAGACAGTGTCCCCGTAATTTGAGGACTGATGATTACAAGACCCTGAGGACCTAAAATGTTATCCCAGGTAAACAAAATTCTCGAAGGGTATCAGAACATGCCCGTTAATACTGATTTTATTTAGTCCTAGTTTGCCTGGGCCGCAGAACATGATGTGCGACTTATGCTTACAGGAAACAAATCAATCCACCTGATGTCTCAGCGATTTTGGGGTAAGGGCCAACAGCATTGCATCGTCCACGTTTAGCCGAGCGGGAACTGTGGAGCCTGCGATTCTAGGTATGTCTGTGTGGTAAGAGGCTATGTGTGCTATTAAACTGTTAACATATAAAATAAATACAAGAGGCGCATATATGAAACCCTGCTTCACCCCACTCTTTAGATTAAATTCAGAAGAAAGCTCCCCAAGCGGAGTTAAACAGATCCGTGCAGTACGGTCCAAGTGCAGAGAATATAAAAAATTCACCAGGGTGAGATCCACGCCATGATCGAGCAACATTAACCAAAGTTTGGTTCTGTTCACTTAATCAAAGGCAGTAGATAAGTCCATAAAAGCTAAATATAAGGGGGCTCGCTTGGCCTTAGTATATTTGGAGATTGTCAAAGCCAGATTCAGGCATTCTTCATTCGTACCTATTTAAGGTCGAAACCCTAATTAAAAAGGGAAGAGTATATCCTTATCAGCTGCCCATTCGACCAAGCAGTCATAAATGTCTCTGCCAATGATCTTAATCATGCCATCAATGAGCGAAATTGGACGGTAACACTTGGGCGAAGATTGATCTCCCTTTTAGAATATGAGGACTATTGTTGCAGTAGACCATGAGGGAGGATGAAAATAGATAGGGAAGTGTTAAAAGTATTAGTAATGAGAGGGCCCCACAATTCAGACATGGCTTTCACCAGGTCCATCGGTACCCTGTTTGGGCCTGGAGCTTTACCTTTCTTACTGTACTTGATGGTCGACTCAACTTCCTCCAAAGTTAGGAAAAATGGAGGCGAATTTTGCAATGTGGTGTGAAGAGCGGCAGACAGGATTAACTCTTCCTCAGTATGGTAAATAGAGGCAAAGTGGGAGCAGAGTCTGCACCAGAGATATTATTTTGGAGGGGGGCATTAAAGGGCGAATTTCTGGACCATATTAATTTTACTGTGTCCAAAAAGGATTTGTTATCCTTTCCCTGGGATGTGAGTTCCAGAAGTTCCCAGACTTGGATGTATACTTCCCTTTTCCTAATTGCGAGGGCAGATTTGTACTCAGTGTGTGCCATGGAGATTTCAGACCTATTCCTAGGGTGTCCATTTAGGGCTTTCCTCTGCCTCTTATTTGCCAATGAGCAAGCCCCATCGAACCATCTAGGGTTCGTAGTTGAGGTACGAATAGGCTGAAGCATAGAGTCCCTAATTGAGTACATTAGCTGGATGAATTGTAGGGTAATAGAGTCCAGTGCGTTCTCCCCAAGACAGCAGAGAAATTTGTTAAGGTGAAACTTAAGTAAGACTGTGAGTGACTCTTTGGGATTATTGATACGCCAGACTAGGCGAAGGCCATCTGCGGACTGTTGCGTGATGAGGCTAAGTTACTGTTATGTGCCAAGCCCTTAAGCGGTAAACACATGGAAGTACTTAAGGCATTATGATCGCCCCAGTCTGTGCACATGATCTCACCTATGGATGACCAAGGTAAAACGTCTAGGCTGAAAAACATATAATCTGTGAGCGAAGCTCTCCTACCCCCTCTAAATGATGTCTGTGTAGTGCATGCACCCCCAAGGATTTCAAATAGAGTGACCAAACAGTGGGTAGTAAGATATCTAGAAAGTTTGGCACTGATACAGTGCCCATTTATGACCACATCTTGATTGGTCTTAGTATTAAAATCGCTGCAAAGAAAAAACTAAACAAGTGAAGCACTAAAATCAGCCTTAGATTGTAGTAAAGATACAAAAGTAAAAAGGCTGATATAGTGTGAACATCTAACACTGGTAAAATCATTATTATAAAAATGTTTCACATACAAAAACATGTTTGTCTTTGGTACTCAAATTAATATACTAAAAAAAGCAGAGGAACTTGATTTAATCTGTGAAACCTCTACCTGTTAGCCCAAGTGGATAATCTGCCGTCCACTCAACCGTGTGGGGAGGGAGTGGCAAGACTTGAATAACAGGCATACTCCTTAAAATGCAGAAACTTGGTGAGAAGGATTAAATCAAACTTGGATACAAATGCCGTCCAATCATCATTGTTGATCCTCCCTTTGAGGCCTGTCACATTCCAACTAAGAACAGAGAAAGATCTATAGTAAGAGTGTGAAGCGTGGGTGTTGGGTGCAACCCCAGCTGGCTCTGATAACGAGGTGGCAGTATTTAAGTCAAATGGGATGTTTACCGATGATAGGGTGCCAAAGGGGACGGGTGTTAGAACTGCAGTTGGAGTAATGAGTCAGTCTAGATCACAAAGAGCCTCGAACCTATTGAATGTGGATATGGGGCATGCACTCAGTGGAACCTGGGATGGCGGGAAGCTGTAAAAAAGGGGTTGACTAGTATTAGTACCTGTCGGGCTGAAATGTCTCTGTGTGTATTTATGTCCCGATGGTGGTTAAAAGAAAGTAAAGAAAGAGCACAACTAGCTGAGGCTGGAATGGGTGGGTACAGCCAGGTATCAAGGGGGGCTGTAAAAGAAACCTAAAGGGATCATAGTATTAGTAGTTTAAGCCCCATTACTGGTACTTGCATTGAATAACAAACGATGAGCCAGATCTGGAAATCTACAATTAATCACAATGCAATCCCCGAATGAGTCAGGCCAGTTTGAGCCTATCCAATCACATCTCCTAATATTCAGGATGGCATTGGCATGCCGATATTGAAGGCCTTGGTGTCAAGCCAACCAGTTTAAAGTTTTATTGAAAAGCTACTCATAAGATGCACTTTGATCTGGGTGCAATGAGTGGGCCTGAAACCCTTATGTTGTTAACGTTATGGGAAGGAATATGGTGTGCTTGATCTGCGAGCTGGCCAGTAGCAGATTTTCTTTTGTCCGAATGGGTAACTTGGGCTGGCACAATGCTAGGAGACGGCAACACCTGAGTTGCTGGTACACATTTTTCCAGAAGGTCACTGAGTGCTTTACACAGAGCACAGAGTCTGGTGGCGGGGCTGGTTGAAGATCCTTTGGCTGAGCCTGGAAAATTGATGCCCCGTTTGGTCAGATTGGACTCAAGGGTACCTAAACATGGGGGAAGAGAATATGATGATACGTGAGCACAAATTTTCAGAAAAAGACTTAAGGTAAGTTGTCAAATGTTTGTTAATAGAGTCAAAGAGATGCAACCTATCGACCTGTGTTAGTTAAACAAATGTTAGAACTAAATTCTCTGGGGCACCCATAATTACCACTGAGGCAGATGATGTCTTCGGCTCGCACTCAGGTGCGGGCACTTGAGCGGACAGTGGGGAAGATATGGGAGGGTTGGCCATCCGCTTGTGCGTCTTGCCTCGTCTTACTTTCTTTGTTGATGTTGTAGATAAGGTCTTGTTGGTAGACCATTAGAGGAATCGCGGGTTTGGAAAAAGGAGGGGACATTGATTGTTTCACTGTTTGACCACGCAGGGGGGGAAGGCACAACACTGATACAGGGTGAGACTGTGTGCGTAACCGTGGAGAGGCAGGTGGATGAGCCAGGGGAGCCGAGGTTGAGCCCGTCTGTGTTAATAGATGGCCTCTGTTCGGATAATTGCTGATAACACTAACAGCGAGTTGAAGCATCCGGTCTATTGAAGCAGGTTCTGGTGTAGACTATGGGGAAGGCTCAACTACAGATACAGATGCAGGACGAGAGTCACCTTCTTTTTTCCTACCCATGGCCCCAACAGTCAACTAATAAGTCATGAAACACAGCATCAAGTGAACACAAGCTAGGAGTGAAAGTATGGGACATTCCAAAGTGTATAGAAAAGAGACAGTACCTCATGGTGGATATAGACTTAGATTGCCTGGTGCCGGCAATGAAGCTTCAATGGAACGAAGGCCTCAGAGGGTAGGCACCCCGACCCCTGCCGCAGGTGTCTGTGGCAGGTTGAGTAGAGAGAGGCTCCTGCCAATCTCCAGCTCGCGAGTGAAAGAAGCTAGGAGACCGAGTTCCACCCCAGCTGGCCGGTGAGTAGAGAGAGCGTAGGTGAGGGCTAAAACAGGTGGGGGCCCGGTTGGCGCGTCCCGTGCCGTCGGAGTCTGTGGCAGATTAAGTAGAGAGAGGTGCCTCCCTCTCTCCACCTCGCGAGTGAAGGAAGCCGGAGGACCAAGTCCCACCCCAGCTGGCTGGCCGGTGAGTAGAGAGAGTGTCAGTGCAGGCTAAAACAGGAGGGAGCCCATTTGGAGTGCTCCCAATTAAATGCATATAAGTAACATTATTAGTAACTCTGTCATAAGCCTTACAGCTCACAGTATAAAACCACACATTTAGTTAAAGTAAAAATATTTCTAAACAAACGAATCCATAAAGAGAGTGGTTAAGGTTGGAATTTCTTCAATCACCAAAGGCAGGAGGATAGTTCAGAAGAGTTCCCCTAGCATGGCCAAAGGGATCAAGTTAGAGCCCCCTAAGGGACAGACTAATTTGCATATAGCCAGGTTCTGAGCTGGGATGGTGCAGTGAGCTAAAAAACGGTGATGGATCAAGCCCTGATCTTTTGACTGGGTAGGAGTGTTCTGCTTAATTCAGATACTCTGTCCATCACCACCCCCTTTATGAATCGTTTTGGCCACCACAAGTGTGGAAGGGTATGCTCAGATGTGAGTCCCTTGCTCACTGCACCATCAGGATTCAAGCAAGCCGGGCCGAAGACGGCTGTAATGCCAGAAACCGGTCCCCGGAAGCTTGTTTCCTTTCCAGTAAAGAATTGGCTTGGTAGTTTGGTCTGCCCTGTTCCCATGATGCACTGGGCCAGGGTCAGACTAATTTGCATATAGCCAGGTTCTGAGCTGGGATGGTGCAGTGAGCTAAAAAACGGTGATGGATCAAGCCCTGATCTTTTGACTGGGTAGGAGTGTTCTGCTTAATTCAGATACTCTGTCCATCACCACCCCCTTTATGAATCGTGATAACTCTACCCTGGCCCCACTAAACACAAACTTATACACACAAAGAGGAGTAGAGAGTGTGAAAAAGGAAAAGGTCTCGGTGATGGCAGGTGCACAGTGTGAAAATACTGCTCTCTCTCACAAGGTTGTGACATGCTTCATCATCAGGCTTTGCTGCAGTACACCCCTGTGAAGACCAACGCCTGGGGTGGAGCAAAAGTGAGAGTTAGACAATACAAACATGTAAAATATACAAGTACTTAATGCCAAATTATATTGGGATCACCAAAAGAAAAGTGCAGTGAAGGTTAAAACTAGCCTGGATATGTCACTATTCACAAATGTATTCCTGGACCCTCCGGCCAGTGCTAAAAACGTACAGGATGGTGGTGACAGGAAAGAGTAAGGAATTCCTACACCCCTTCTTACTGCCAGTTCGTCAACATGATTCTGCTGTATTCGTGCTCGCAGTTATAGGTCACATCGGCGTTCGCCAAAGCCTTTCTTTATCCCACTGGTATTATGTCGCCCTCGATACCAGCATATGGTATTCCAAAGGAAGCAGTTGTTCCTAAAATGAGTGTGCCACAACGTAACTTGCACTCGGTGTACAAGTTCCACAAGCAAATAAGCTAAAACTGGCAAGCACGATGGAGAGCGCCCCAGTAGTCATACATTTGTCAAGGTGGGTGCTCTGCCCAAGGATTCCCCGATTCTGCTGTGTAGGAAAAAAAAGGCAAGGGACAAGTAAATATACTCCGGCAAGCAGTCAGCAGTGGGGGAGAGGGAACTGAAGGGGCCAAAGGCATAAGACAGCTCAGCTGAATCCCCTCCTCCTTGGGGAAGTCACTTTTATACTCCAAGTCATCCATTTGTGACATCAGTTGTCACCATACAATGGCCTGACCCTCATGTGACCATTTTCCCATTCATCAGGTACAAGAATGATACTCCAACATATTTTCCCATGTTGTTAATGAGAAAAGACTGTCCATTCATCCTCACAGGTTAGTTAACAAAGAGCTCATTTACTTTGCTTCTCATGGTGGTTTAAGTTGAGGGGTCAAGTTCCCACCAGTTCACACACAATGAAGTACTGGAAAAAGTGTCTATTGATTAAAGAATGTTGCTTAAACAGAACAGATAAAGCAACACTTGAGTAAACGTAACAAAAGTCCATTACACCAGGCTATGATATAATTAAGCCTAAGGAAAAAGGCTATTCAATTAGGGGTGGGCAGAATTTGCGAAGTGGTAAAAAATCTCTGCGAGCACACAAAAGTTCCGATAACACAACAAATTGCTTGTTCTGCCTGTTCGCAATGTTTTTTTCCTGTTTGCGAACGCTGTTTGCGTGCTCGGGAAGAAATATCTCGCAAACATGCACATTGAAAGCGCGAACAAGCAAAAAATTCCGTGAAGCTGCGGATCGCGGAATTTTTGACATTTCCGCGTTCTCCGTGGAACGCAAAGTTACCCAAATTCCGCAAATTCCGTGAGCCAAATGGAATTTACCGCCCAGGTCTAAGTTCAATGCAGTTTAAAGGTAGCATTTCCTATTTAGTGAAATAAACTCATAATTAAGCTCAAGCATAACAAAATAAGTCAAGCATATCATATTTGTGAAATATGTGTAACGCTGTCAGTGATTATTGCACACAAATGTTCAACTCTAATTATTTTTTTTAAGTTCCTACATGCAATTATTCCATGAATCATTCAAATAAAATCATTTAAGAAATATAAGACCCTAATAATGGCTTGCACTTATACTGAGAGTTTCAGTCATATACCACATTGCATACATTTTTGCACCACTTTTCAATTTGCTATGGTGCATTACAATAAAGGCAATAAAGATGCTAAGTTTCATCATTAAATTTCCATTACAACTTTGCTAAAAAAATAAGGGTATCAATTAATAAACATGTTAAATTTTTTTTTTTATTAATCCTGCTATTGCTACATATCCAAGCACATATTTAAAGTGCTGGTACTACAACTCTTCTCAGTTTCACTGTTGTTTTTCTAAACGTGTGCAAAGTGCACATTAGTTTTGTTGTCATAATCAGTTTTTGTGTTGTGTAAAAAATTATCAATTTTTACGCTGGAACAGACCCAATAAATGTATTTTTCATTATCAAACCAGGGGCATGGAGGGCACAGATTCCTTGCTTGGGTGACTGTTAAAAGACGATTTTCTCATGAATATTTCTAATCTTGCATCTATGTAGTTAAAAACCTGTCAACACTTCTATTGGTTAAGTTGTAAAAAGCCGCTGCACGGCGCTATGCGGAGTCCATTGTTTAAGTGCAGGCTTGAACTTTTTTTTAGCATTCTATTAACTCAACGTTAATGCCGTTTCCATCCCTTCCATTAGGGATTATTACTTAATTACATTCATTTAAAAAGTCACCGTGCTCATATATTTCACTAATGAATAGCCTCACATTTACAACAACGAAATAGATTGCCATATATCAAGTTTATTCGTTTTTTGAATTTGGATTGGACATTTGGTCCAGTTCATTCAGAACACAGATACACTGCAAACTCATTTATAAAAATCAAATGAGTTATAAAAAATGGCTGCATAATACTTGACAGATTTTTAGTGAACAGATAGAAAGGAACATGTCAGTGAACAATTGTATGCCTGGTTAGCAAGTGTATCCCCATACATGAATGAGTCTCTCTTTAAATCCAAAATGGTATGTAAATTTACATCTTATATGAGCGATGTTGGACTTGGCATTCTCTGCAGGGTCGCCCCCAAACCTTTTGCCTTCAACCTTTCTATTTTTCTGAATTTTTTTGTGCTGGACTTGGGACTTTGTGCACTTCATAACTGCTACCCAGGCATAAGTGGCTTGTGCTCACTCCCTAAAACATAACGAATTTGGCCTACACCTGATTGACATATTTAATGTACTTATAAGTCCCTAGTAAAGTGGTATACCATATACCCAAGGACTGAAAAATGTATGCTTTAATAGTGAGCCTGCAGCACTTATTGTGCCACCCACTTAAATAGCCCTTTAAAACAAGCCCCAGATCTGCCACTGCAGCCTGTATGTCATTTTAAACTGCCAATTTCATTTGGCAATATAACACCCTTGCCAAGCCTAAGTCTTAACTTTTATTGCATATAAATCACCCTTAAGGTAGGCCCGAGCTAGCAACAGGGCAGAGTGTATTGTAATTACAAAGTAAGTTCTACGTATCCAGGCAGTGAAAACACCTAAATTCATTTTTCACTACTGTGAGTTCTATCTCTCACATAGGCTAACATTGCATTGCCTTATTATATTTAATAAGGGCTTTCTTTTTATTGAGTTCAGGTAAGAGTTTCATTTTTGGTGCCTAGGATTTCGTAATTAAAATTCCTCTTCAATGGTAAAGTCATATTTTATGTTACAATTCTGAAATACCAGTTTTATAAAGTTGGCATTATCCTTCCTAACTTTTTGGTGCATGAAGCCTGTTCCTTGGTCACGTGGCCGGGTGTAGTTGGTCTTTGTATATTCCTCCCAGACAGCCACACAATTGAGGGATTAGGTGTGTCTGGCTGGGTCATCATTGGCTGGATGGGGGGGCTGAGCTGGGCACAGCCTCACTTACTAATCCATAGACTCTGCCTTGCCTTCACACAGGACTTGTCACCAGTGCAGTATTCCTGCAGCAAGGGCAGGGGAGGCAAGAAGCTCTAAGCACTTCAAAGAGAATTCTCTTGAAACTTCTCCCACTTCATAGAAGGCACAAGGTATAAAAATCGGACCCTCAAACTCACTCTTCAGTTCACTTTCTGGACTTGCCGAAGGACTCTCAGAGGGTTGTTTGCTCCTGGGGCCTCCTGTGTACTCCAGAAGACAGCTTTGCTGTACCTAGAAGGACTGCTCTGCTGCCTGAAGCCTGCCTTGAACACTCAGAGGCCTGCCCTGCTGCATGTGTCATCTTCCACCTCTTGAACACAGGGTTACCAGAGTGACTCCAAGGGCTAGTTGGCTAGCCTCGTGTTCAGTGCCTCAGAGGCAAAAAAGGCTCTGACTATCTTCAATCCCAACCTGGACCCAGCCTGCGTGAGTTCTGACCCTCCAAGTGGTGCCCTTCTTTTCCTGGACCCTTAGAAATAGGGCTAGAGGTGCCTAGGTGGTCAAAATCCAGAATTTCAGACTTAGAACAATTTTGGATAAAAACAGATCTGAGAACTGAGAGGAGATTGGGACCAACTGGCTCATCTATCCGCCCAAGGTGAAGCACCAGTTGGCATGACTTTGCGGCAGCTTCACTACGTTTTTCTATACAGCAGCAAATCTTGCTCAGCAGTCCTTGGCGGAAGAGGTATCCGGCCCCGTGGAGCGCGTGTTGATTACAGCTTACAGCTTCATCCCACTGGAGATTTTCCACTTCCCCAAAAACTCCAAACATGGAAATCTTCACCACAACTTCGTCCAGTGGCTCCCTGATGATGATGCCTCCTCCTCAAATACTGCCAGCAGTCTTGCCCCATGTAACTTTTTTTACTCAGAACATTTAAAAAGAAAATTCTTCTAAGAACTGACCGGTCTCAATTCACTTCATGTATCCAACTCACGCTCCATTGCACTCAGCCATATTCTTTCACTTTGACCCTGTCTTGTGCGACTAGATCTCCTTGGTTGGCATTTTGATCTTTTAGGGCCCGATTCACAGAACTAACTTAAAACAAAATCCTAAACTTACTACTTTTGGTATTCACAGAAGGGATTTAGTAGTAGTAAAGTTAGGATTTTGTCTTAAGTCTGTCTTAAGTCTGTGCTACTACTTTTGGTATTCACAGAAGGCATTTAGTAGTGGTAAAGTTAGGATTTTGTCTTAAGTTTGACTTAAGACATACTTAAGACAGACTTAGGCAGTCTTAAGATAAACTTAAGCCAAACTTAGGACAGACTTAAGATAGACTTGGGACAGACTTAAGCCAAACTTAGGACAGACTTAAGACAGACTTAAGACGGACAAGAAAGACTTAAGACAAAATCCTAACTTTACTACTACTAAATGCCTTCTGTGAATAACAAAAGTAGTAAGTTTAGGATTTTGTCTTAAATTAGTTCTGCGAATCGAGCCCTGTGGCACTAGATTTTTTCTTACACTTTAACAATTCATAACTTTGATACTACTGCCTGGATTTTTATTGTTTTGGTGTGAAATAATGTATTAAAATGTACTCTATGTTTCTAAATTGGGGTGAGATTTTCCTTACATTGTGTTTTCACTTTACTGATGTCTGTGTGCTGCATAAATACTTTACACATTTCCCTCTAAGTTCAGCCTACTTGTGTGCCAAGCTACCAGAAGGTAAAGCACAGGTTAATTTAGTGACTACTCAACCAACAACCCAATTTCCCACAAATAAAAAGACAAACAATCTTAGCTAAAATCAGATCTATAGTTATGTTCATGTATGTATTTATTTGACATTTTCCGGGTCTGGAGTTCAAGAACATGCTTTATGCTTATACATATATTTGAGTTTATGGTGTGCTGTCCTCTTATACTTGGCACTATAGATGTCCTGCATTACTTGATTTTGTTGGGTGTAGGTCTGTTTGGCACACACTCAGGCTAGTGGGTACACTTTGCTTTCTGTTTTATTCTCTTGGTTGTAGAATTGTTACGGTTGAATTGCAAATTATGTTCACCATAGCTATCTAATGATGTTATGACTTACCACTCCAGCTGTTAACTGATCTAATATTATGAAACAATAGGCTGCTGAGGATGGTATGGTTGTTTTCAGATGTGGCCTCTTGAGTGTCTTAAGGCTTTTGACCTATGCCCTTACCCTTTAGATGTTGACCTGCTGGATGTAATATGCATATGCGCCAAATTGTGACAGTACCTCATCCTGTCCATGGTACTTTTTCCGCATTGATCAAGGTGTATGGTGAAAGTGTTTTGTAGGGGTGTTTGACTGAAATTTAGTGGCCAGTAAAATGAGGGTGAAGTAGCTGAAAACTCACATTGGTGGGTAGTGCGCATAATCAATAGACAGGTCCTAACAGTATTCCTGTAAAGTATTCCAGGATGTACATTGATAGTGATTGCTCATTAGTCCTGTGTGCTGCTTCCCATTTGAAATGCCTGTACACATCTGTTGGGTATGGTGCTGTATGTACCCTGCGCCCTGGTTGCTGAGGCTGATCCACTAATAGGAGCTGCTAACTTGTCACTCTATGTCAGACTACATCTGTAAAGCTTCTCTCTGCATACCTCTAAATATTCGAGTGCCTCTTATATGTCACTGGAGAAGAATTGCCAAGCTATTTTTGGTGTTTTAATGTGTAGGAAATGAGGCTTATTTGTTTTTTCAACTTCCTATTTATTGAGCTCATGCTGACAATAACTGATTGACAGTCATCAGAAAAGCAATGGGCTTGGTGAAGGCTCATATAGACTTCGGCTGGCTGAAGGAGTACAATAGCTGCTAGCCTGGTGTAGTGGTAACATATCAGTTGTGAGGAGCCTTTTTGCCCCTTCTGTGCAATGTGTATCATTGTTTCCCCTTTGCAAGGAGAAATTCTGGTATCTAAGAGGTGCTCAGAGAAAAAAGTCTGGTACTAACTGCCAGTCGGAACTAGTTCAATTCAAGCACTGGCCATGAAGACCCCATCAACCAATGTGCCCGACTGTTAAGGCGCGGTCTAACGATACATTGAACTAATAAATCTACTGCAGGGATCTGTGTTCAGCCTCATGGTCACAGGTTAACACCTTGCGGGTCCACTCAGCTTTTAACCTTACCAAGGTCTATAATAGGTGTACCATTGAGTTGGGTGGAAATAAACCTCTGTTATTACGTGGCATGGTGTCAATGGCGTCTTATCATTGTTCTTGGCTATGCTGCATTATCTTCATTGCATCCTTGAAGTCCTAGTGTTGTTACATATTATTTCTAAACAGACTGGTAGTCAAGACGTGCTATCATTTAGCACATCATGTGTACAAGTTCATGAAAATATTTGTTCCTTCGTGTATTTACAGTGCAAGCGTGCACATTTGCATAATTTCCTTTAGTGTAATTGCTTGAGATTTACGCAAAATTTATAGTAAAGTTTTACCATGGTGTGTAATTAAGCAACGTGACGTAATGGCATCATTTTGGGAATTTTTCATAAGAAACGTAACCGTGAATTTACATAAATTAAGGTGGTGTAAGTTAAATTTCGCCCGGGCTTATTTTGTGGCACAAATGCAGATGCAGGGTGTAAGATGCTATGTATTACTATCGTTGTGTTTGGGGAGGGGCCATGGCTCAGGAGAGGAGAAGGTTGAGTGTGTCATGATAACCCAATCGTACCTCAACGAGGGTGATAACTAGCATATTATAATCTGGGCATCTGCATGTACGGCTCATGTCATGGCATTTTTTCATCATTGCATTTTGTTTTATCAAGCATATTTAACCAGAAACCCGGATGCAAAGGGTTGAATGTGAGCAGCAAGATGAAATCACAGTAGAGAGATATTTTACTATTAGAAGAGCTGTTTCCATGTCTAAATTAATTGATACATGAAATCTGTGATGTCGTAAATATTGTTTTTGTCAGTCACTTTTACTGTACCCTGGTAATAAACTCGAATTTGACTTTTCGACTTTTGTAATAAATGTGTGAAGTGAGTTTATTAGTATAATTGGTCTAAAGTATAGGGGCCTCATTTATGAGGCCGTGCGTGAGTTTTGCGCTTCCGGGGCCTCATTTATGAGGCCGCGCGTGAGTTTTGCGTTTCCGATGCGTCACTTTTTGTGACGCATCGGCGGCGTAAAACATGCCTCCTGATGCGCATTATTTACAAAGTGACGCATCTAAGCAGATGCGTCACTTTGTAAACCCCTGCGCTACATTATACCTGCGTCACCCGCAAAAAGCCTCGTAATAGTGACGCAGTGAAATATATGCGATTTCACTGCATCACTTTTAGGATGCTGTTGCGTCAAAATCTTGCGCCTGCCTCACAGCAGGCGTAAGACTGACGCAAGCCCTTTCACATGGGGCTTTCCCCATGTGAAAGGAAGCATTGCTGGAGTTGCGTCACTTTTGTGACACACTCCAGCAATGCGTCACTTTTGCGCCTACAGATACGTCAGAAATACTGACGTATCTGTAACTCCTTGCGACATGATGCGTCATATTATAAATATGACGCATCAATCATGTCGCGGAGAGAGCGCAGTGAAAAGTGACGCATCGCTGTTTTCACGCAGCGATGCGTCACTTTTCATAAATGAGGCCCCCGATGCGTCACTTTTTGTGACGCATCGGCGGCAAAAAACATGCCTCCTCATGCGCACTATTTACAAAGTGACGATGCGTCACTTTGTAAACCCCTGCGCTACATTATACCTGCGTCAGGTATAATGTATGCAGAGGGGGCGTTCACCCGCAAAAAGCCTCGTAATAGTGACGCAGTGAAATCTATGAGATTTCACTGCGTCACTTTTAGGATGCTGTTGCGTCAAAATCTTGCGCCTGCCTCACAGCAGGCGTAAGACTGACGCAAGCCCTTTCACATGGGGCTTTCCCCATGTGAAAGGAAGCATTGCTGGAGTTGCGTCACTTTTGTGACACACTCCAACAATGCGTCACTTTTGCGCCTACAGATACGTCAGAAATACTGACGTATCTGTAACTCCTTGCGACATGATGCGTCATATTATAAATATGACGCATCAATCATGTCGCGGGGAGAGCGCAGTGAAAAGTGACGCATCGCTGTTTTCACGCAGCGATGCGTCACTTTTCATAAATGAGGCCCCAGATGTTATTGGGTCACATGTATTTTCACTGCCATGGCATAAAATACATTTACTGAGCACTAAAAGTCTTTAGAGGTTGTTTCGCAGACATTTCAAGGCATTGGTTGATGCTGTATTTGATGATGAGCGTTGATGTCAATGTCTATTTCTAATACTTAAATGTCTGTCAATAATACAGTGGCCTGGCTCCTTTGTATTCATGCTTGACAACTCTTAGAAGTGGCAATCTTTCAGGTTAGGTCTACGAGAAACAGTTTTCTTTGTTCCCGAAGCCTAAAGACCCACGAAGATACTCTTAAGTGTTGTAGTTAATGTTCCCTCTCACACTTCCAATGGCTTTAATTTAAGTGAAAAATGGCTGCAATAATCCAATCTATGCCCTGAGAGGCTTCTTCAAAAAGATAGTGACCTTTTTTAAAGGACAAAACACGGTAAAGAAAATGTGTCCTCATATAAAATGTACCGGACTTAAACTAAATTGATTTATTGTCATTAATATTTTTATTCTCTGATCTACAATATTTGTATGCGTTCATTGATTTACATGTTTAAATTAGTTTTCTGAAGAAAGAAAAGTAAACCTAGAAATATTAGAAAGATGAGAGTTTAATAAAAGCTTCATAGGGATAAACATACAGGGGTGTAGCTATCGATTGTTCAGCAGGTGCAGTAGCAACAGGGTCAGGGGTCTGAGGTCTTGACGTAAATTATAGGCATGTTTACTGCCAGACCGAGAGATGGAGCCCCATTTCCCTTGTTTGCATTAGGGCTCCCTTGCAACCTTGTTATGCCAAGGATAAACTCAACAATACTTGATCTCACTATATACACATATCTATAAAAATCCTGAATGTTCTTTTGCTTTTGGCTCTCGGTTATCATCCTTTATGTCTATCTTCATTGGCAAAATAAATTACTCGGGATAATACTGAACAAATATAGAGTAATAGAGATGGAGACTTGAAGAATAGAACTTTATTTGGATTTTTCATTAGTATTTTAGAAAGTACTAATTTAGTCAAATTAAAATAGCAAGACGAATTTCATTCCATGACAGAGCTAGAAGGTAATGTCTTTAACAGCATTTGCATTTAGTAAGGTAGAATTGAGCAGATTAATAATTTCACGAAGAACCCAGAGGATTACAACAATCCGAAATGGTAATTTGCATGCATGGTATATATACAACTCCTCTTCCAGGGATTTGTAGGGCCTCATTTACAAGAACTGCCGCATTGCTGTGTTGCAGCAGTGAAATGTCAAAATGTAATTTTTAAACGCTATGGATGTGCCGTATTTACAGTATGGCACACCATGGCGTAAAGTACAGGCTGCATCAAAAAAGAAAACATTTTCAGTAGGCATGATGTCACAGCGGAAACTGACGCATCAGGAACAAAACTGACGTAAGGCTTGTTAGAGGCATGTAAAGCGAGCTAACCACCTTAGCGTCACATTCAGTGCATGAAGCATCAAAAAGATATAAAAATGAGATTTGGAGAAATAAAGTGGCACACTTCACAGAATGCAGCCATCGAGCGGAGAGAAGACAGAAGCAGGCAGGACAAGAACCCCACCACCAGCCAGGATGTCCAGACAGACTGCCAGGGAAAGAAGAGGAAGTGCAATTTCAGTGAGGAGGAGAATGGCATCTTGATCACTGAGGTGACAGAGCACCATTATCCACTCTTTGTCACCTCAAAGTTGGCATTAGGGAAGAAAAAGACCATCTGGCCATAGTGGCCAAGATAAACATTGTGGGGCAAGCCAAGAGGACTGTCACCAACTGTAAAAAATGCTGGCACGACTATAAGTGCACAACAATGGAGAAAGTAGCCAACAAATTGAAGGCAGCAATACAGACCAGAGGAAGAAGCCTGGTGCCCAAGGAGGAGCTGGATGCCTTGGAGGAGCAGGTGACAGCTATCATCCAAGAGGAGCTGTGGCAGGAGTTCTGGGACAGGACAGTGCAGTCCACGAGGAACAACAAGACCTATAGGGTAGGTTTCAAAAAGAGGCAATGTGGGTAAAAAGGTCACGTTGTGCAGTGCTGCTAGCCATGTCCCAGCACTCCACTGCGGTGTGTACAGGCCAAAGGTCAGGAATATGAATCATGTACCACCAGACATCACATAAGTGTACGTCACACTGCCCAGTTACATGTGGCACAGCTCAGTCCAGCTCCATCGCATTCCTCCCATTTCTCAGTGAAGTGGCGCAACAACCCAGATTCACATTTGTATACTGGCACTTGTAGTGGAATGTACAGTATGAGTCACCAGAACTACAAGTACCGAAACACAAAGCAAAAAACATGGACTGGAACAACAAACTACTCATGAACACATTAACCCTGCCCTACCTGATTGTTCCAATGCAGACCACTTTGCACCATGATGCCATTGTGTCTAACTTTGGCCCATGCACAGAAATATGGACTGTAGAGCAATGTAATGGACTTGTCAGAGGACAAACTGCACACCTGAGAGAGGAGTCAGATGGGGGGCATGTGAAAGATCAACACACATGAACATGCCAAGAGCCACGTGTATAGTAAACTGCATGAAAGTACATAGCACATAGCTGTCCCGACATGTGTGGTTACAACACACAGGTGTCAGTTGCCATGGTAGGGAGCAGCCAAAGTCCTATCTTGAACTACATCAGACTAGGTGTGGGGGTGAATCCAAGTGATGGACACCAGAGGACCTTGTGTGTTGAAACAAAAGACAGTGTGTGGCCCTGGTGGCCTCCTAGTAGTGCAGTGCGTTGAACTCCCTCTGTGTCTTAATAGGGAGACATTGCATAGCAAGGAGGTGAGAAGAGATATGTGTACTGCAAGGTAGCCTATCTGACAGTGTCACACTTGTGGCGCAGCTGGGAAGGGATGACAGAGAAAGTACCATTGTGGAACTACATTCTACATGAGATGTAGTCCTGGGTGAAGATGTAGCACGTGGCAGAAGTGAGTCTGAAGGGAAATTGTCTCACCATACCACATATGTCAAAGCCAGAGGTTGTGAAAGAGGGATCTTTCAAGGTATAAGATTCACTAGTTTGCCACCACAAAGGGCAGGAGTCAGTGGTGGTTGGCCGCTGAAGTGGATGTGATCAGGTGTGTGGCAAACCTGGGTAAGTACATGTCACCAATTATAGCACTACTACCATGTGGGCTACAGATATGACAATTGCCACGCAGGTAACAATTAAGCAGTTGTGAAGGTGCAAAAGAATATTTATTTAACTCACCATAAAACTTTTGAAATCTAAAAATGAATAATCTACACTAACCCTATCTAAACTATGCCTAAAATCACCTATCCTAAATTACTTACACTATCCGACCTTAAAACTAACCTACCCGCCCTAACCTCAACTTATCCTACTCTACACATATACCACAACAGACGGGGTAAACATCAATCCCCTTTCCCCCTTAATAAACATGTGCACATGCGACAAACATAAACTACACCTATGCACAAACTACCTAAACATTAATCCTAAACAGAAATATATATTTTAAAAGATTTTTTTATTTTATTTTTATACACATTCTAAACAATAACCCACCCACGTAACAACCTACCCACCCATATCCCCAACTAACAGAATATACATTTTAAAATCTATGAAAATACTATCTATCCTAGCCTATGCTAACTCTCTGTACACTAAAAGCAACTAATATGAACTCGGGAGGGGTAGAAAGTCTGAGGGAGGCCCTAAAGTTGCTGCTCAATTGCGAGGTATTTTCAACAGTGTCGCCACCTGCAGTTCTATGCACATCAGCCTCAACTTTGTGTCTGCATTGTCCTTCAGGCACTGCCTTTCAAACTCAGGTTGATGAGCTGGTGCTGTGGTGAACGCCTGTGGTGCCACTGTTGGAGGATCCTCGAAATGAACCCCAGGTCACCACCAGGGAATCCTTCACTTCTGGCCTGGTGCCTGCCCTGCCTAGGGCTTTCTGTCCCAGAGGTGGTGACTTCTATGTCCCTGCTGCCTTCAATTTCTTGTTCTAGCTCCCCATGTGCCAGTAGGCCTTGGTCTCAAGTCTGATGTGGTGCTACCTCTCCAAACAAATCAATGATTTCTCTTGTTCACGTGTCATGTTGTCTGTAGGAGAGGAAGGACATATGTATCAGACCAAGGAGAGCGTGTCCAAATTGTCATCAATTACATACATGGATTACTATTAGCAGCACAAGTTGTATGCCCAGCCAAAAAACGACATCTATGTAACAGATCATTACCAACCATCATAAGAAGCATGTACTTCCCAAAAATTACAATGCTAAAATACTTAGGTCTTGGCTTTGTAGGTCCAGGAAATGGCAATGTCTGGCATTTTAAATCTATGTCCATGTGCATATAAAGACAGATTTTGAACAGTGATGTTGTGTACTCATTGAATGGTACACATGTTCCATCTAGGAACTCACTGGGGATTGTCATGCAACATGCAAGAGTATAAAATCTATGGCCAATTACCTATGTGGAATGAGTAATGTGTAGCAAGTACACGTATTGTGCTTCAACAAAGCTTCATTGTTATGGCACATGGACAAGGCCTCACACATTGCAGCATATATTTACTCTGTACAGGTAGTTGGAAGATAGACAAGTGTTGCTGACTAACTTCAAATCAATAGACCTGTTGGACACGTCTCCAAGATTAACACATGGACATACCTGGTATACATGAACATAGAGCACATAATGAAATTCAGCCAATAGCATGTGGCCCTTTACATATTCATGAGTCTGTCTATACATTTCTGTACTGATTGTTACCTAGATGCACAGCAACTCATCCTTAATCCATGTGATGAGTGTGTACATGCATGCTGTAGATCTCATATATTAGAGTATATTGTGTTATTGTTTGCAGGTAATTGTCAGAAAAGGTTCAGTTGTGACAATTTGTCAGGGATACAGTATGGGTAATGGCAGCAGTAGATGGACTGTGAAATGGCCTGTATGGTGACAACACAGTACATACATACCTGTGTTTTTTTACACATTGACCTTATTCCTCACAAAACACTACAAATGTATAGACATGTGCCTATTATAGTACATTGGCTATATTAGGGCATGAGTCAGACATTTAAACATATTGGCATGTGAAGACTGGTGACATGACGCCTACTGGGCTAAGTTGCGCGATCATAAATTACACTTCAATTCAATTCAATTCATGTCCCAGATCGACTCATTTCTATTCAGTCATTACAGCCTTTGTAGACCTGCCACACAAAATTGACCATACATTTCCATGTGCATCGGACAGGCAGATTAAAGTTTTTCCCTCCAATTATATGTGCACATTGAGTTTCATGACAACATTTTTTAAACCACCATGCCATTTTGACAATTGTTCCGCTGTCAGCCCATCTAACATGTCACTGATATACAATACTCCGAGGGATGCGCAGGTACCCATGATAAATGTTGGCTAATGGGTGAACCCAAGTAAGTAATTGGAATGGGCGATGGACATACACACACCCTACAAAACATTGGGATATGTAACTTTCCCACTGGTTTTATTATCATGAATAATACAGTTTAACTATGGCACATTACAAACACATATGCTGCATCTATACTAGTAAGGAATCCTGTTGCCATATGCCAAGCCTGCTCACATGGTCGCCCAAGTCCATTGGAGTCCAAACGTAGCCTACTACAGGTACATGTATGGATCCCAAAAACATTTGCTGTTTGAGTGGCATGAATATCTGACATGCCTTCAATCATTTAGACGGTACCAGTTTTGGAATGGTGGAGAAACGTATTCTACAGACATGGACATGGGATGATGTGAACACACAATGGGAGGAAAAATAAATTAGAAAAGCTGTTAACCCCTTAAGTGCTGCCGTCGGCCAACGGTCGTCACGGGCACTACCTCCCCAGTGCTGCGTGCGACCGCTGGACGTCCAGTTCAGCACCGGATAATGGACAGCGCAGCACTGGGGAGGTTTGTTTACTAGCTCCCAAGTGGTTAACCCCTTAAGTGCTGCCGTCGGCCAACGGTCGTCACGGGCACTACCTCCCCAGTGCTGCGTGCGACCGCTGGACGTCCAGTTCAGCACCGGATAATGGACAGCGCAGCACTGGGGAGGTTTGTTTACTAGCTCCCAAGTGGTTAACTATGCACATGTCAACATTAGATATGCTGTTGACAATTGGTAGTATTGTCTAGGATACATGTTATACCCCAACCACACCTGTGTCCTGCTCAAATTTGGACTGTACAATTCTGTGTAAGGAAAATCACAGTCTATCCCATTCAACATTTCTGTCACATATGTTGGGTAACATGTTGTTAATTTATGTCCATAGTATGGGTGAGAGACATTTGAAATAATGACCATCAGTTGGATTTGGGGCAGGTGATGGCACATGTGCCATAATCATCCACACCATAGCTTTCACAAAATTAGCACAGCAAATGCAAAGCCATCCATCATGTGGGCCTGCAAACATTGGGAATTCTTTACATTGCAAATTGGCCCTGTCAATTGCCCATGCAACTTTGTCCTACTTCTTGTTGTGAATCTACAATTAAGGGAAGGCATGTTTCCGCTGACTCGTGATACCCCGTACACATCTCACTGCAACCAATTTACGAGAAAACACACAATCCTTATAGAGCACAGCAACATTCAGATGACACTCTCTGGTAGCATTGGGATTTCTCAGGCTCTCCACCTCGCCATGGGTATATGGGTTAGGCCCAGGTATAAGACAAACATATGGTACATTGCTCTATGAATGCTGAACATGTACACTGTGTACATATGAAGCACAGTACATTGTCTTCACAAATGCCTGTTAATGTCTTAAGCTAGACTTGTAGTATAAGGCAAAGTTGGATTGCCCTAATGATGGACTTATGAAAGCCATGCTGCAGTGTATTCATGTAATACCAGGAAAATCACATATCAGGTGCACAGAGAGCAGACAGGGTACAAGAGCAGCCTAGCTTGATACATGGTGCAAGGGTAGCTGGCATTAATGGCTATGTGAAAAGTCCAATGTGACTGACTACACTCTCCATAGTATGATAATGCGGGGACCTTATCAAGTCAATGCGTGTTCTTTACAATGCTACACACATCAGAAAGAGCCCATGCATATTTGTCTTCATCACTTAGCTCCTTACATGTGACCAGTGCACTGTGAATGAACCATGATCTTTCAAGGCCTGTTCAGGCACATTAAGGAATTATTAAAGTTTTTCATCATACATGCGTATATTTAACAATTTTGGGGCTAAACCAAACACTATGTGCAATCTGTGGCCTGATGCCATGTGAGTGCACTCCCCTCCAACATACATGGCCCCACAGTTTCGAGTCAGTAATGACCTAGCAGGCCTGGTGACAAAACTCCCTGCACAGTTCTGGATGGGTCGCACAGCACCTAGGGGCCCCCCCTGCACTGCATGTTATGTTGTGGCTATTGTAATGCCCCGGTGAACAGGTCCCTGTTTATTTATCTAAGTTAGCCTGTATAATGTCATACTAAGCCATATACATATCTGGGCCTTCCTGAAGAAAAACTATTTAAAGATGTGTGTGAAAATGCCACAGCTACAAGCTCATGGACTATAGGGACTTAACAGTAGAACCACCAACTTTAATCCCCAGGTGATCGAGGAGATCTGTCTCACGGCTGACAACATTAGCCCATCGGTGCTTCAGTTGGTGGATGTTCTGCTGGACATTGAAGATCTGACTCATTTGGAAGCACACCTTCTCCCAATGCTCCCATCTCTCATGTGTAGGATAGCCTACCCCCTCTGACAATCATGTTTGGCAGGTGTCGCACCAACAGCCACAGCAGGCCAGCAAACTCCTTCTTCAACAGGTTCTTGGATCTGGCCCTGCCCAACATCTCCCTACCCACACTAGCCATCCTCAACCTAATAAACACAAAAACCATCCCTTCTCCTTACCTCCAAAACTACTAAACCCTAAATGGACATACACACGACAAGACAATGGACAAAACTTTAGAAAAGCCAATAATCCACCGACATCCTTTCTTAATCCTTTCCCCAGTGGTAAACACTGGCTGCACTGGTGGCCGGAGTCAGGCGGTGCCTTGATCTCGTGCTGAAATAGCATGCTGAGGGACGGATTGGACCACAAATGGCTGAAACACTGTTGGGGGCTGGGCCCGAACTAATGCCAGAAGACGTCCTTCTCTGGCCGGCGTTCAGCGTGGGGTGCGGCCCAGGAAGCGAACAAGTGACGACTCACAGATCCTGTCTCAGAAGTGAGGTAATGCCACTGTGAGCTGCTGTCAGGTGGAGGGGCCCCGGGCTGTGGCTGAGCCGAGTCGGAGGTATCTGTGAGCCTGTGGCACCATGCGGCCTGTTGGGTTGCTTGTGCGGCAGTGCTTGGGCATCTGGGGCCATGCTGCTGCCATCCGCGGGTTTCCCTTCCCACATCAGTGGACCCGGACAGCGGGGCGGTAAATGTCCCCTTTGAAGAGAGCCAGCGGTGGGGTGGTAAGGGCCCGGTTGCGGCCTGGGCCTAGGACCAGAGCTGCACTTGACAGAGCTGTGCATCACCCCGCTGCATCAGTCAGGAACAGCATGCCCGGGCTGT
The DNA here is from genome assembly GCF_964261635.1 of Lissotriton helveticus. NCBI lineage: Eukaryota > Metazoa > Chordata > Amphibia > Caudata > Salamandridae > Lissotriton > Lissotriton helveticus. The sequence goes on along the minus strand of NC_136067.1, from coordinate 763,275,942 downwards.
GGACACAGCGACAAGTAAACAGAGGTCCTGACCGGCCTTCATCCGCATTAATTAAAAGCACCCGGAATGACGGTGTAGACCGTAGGGTAGGACCGAGGCCCTGTGAGGTGCTTGGCAGGCTGGGATTGGCTCCCGCATAGGAGTTCCTGACACATGGAGTGCACAACTACCACAATGAGCCTTACATAAGGACATACCAGGGACTGGCCCAGAATAACTTCATTACTACGGCTAGCACCGTCCGCCCCGCAGAGTTGGGCTACTGGGTTTCTCCTTGCAGACGCATTGAGGGATTGGCAGGAGAGCACCACAGATGACAGCTGGGTAGATGGCTGAAGCGGCCCACCTGTGGCAGCAACTACATCCTAGGAATTCAGACTCAGAAGGAGGGATAGGTATGGGGCAACCTGTGGGCCAGGGGTCCGAGGAGTCTGATTCTATTAGGGGGGTCCACTTGGTTGGCCACCCAGGGCTACAGAAGTGGCCAGGCTAGGCTTAGTATGACTTGTGGTCAGAAGTGGGTCAGATTCCGTGAGGCCTGGCCTGCAGCGTGGCTACTGGGTGTACCCAGTGAAATGACGTGGAAGGAATCCTCAGACAGTGCCCTTGATAAATCAGTCACATGAAGAAATCCACACAGAAGTAAAGCCGTTGTGGCCTGAGATGAGAGGCGCCCACTGTGGTCCTTCCTCCTCCTTCTCCACCCTCTCATCAGCATGGACAAGGTTAAACTGGTGGGTTCCAGCCCCAAGCAAAGCGCTATAGATCAGTTTGCTACCGCCTCGGCGGTGCTGGTAGGGGCAGTGCTGACTGCCTGATTCCCGACAACGTGTGCTGCTATCTGCAATTATCCAAGCTCGAGATACCCTCGTTGTGAAGATTGGAGGTGTGGGGTCCAAGGTCTCATTTCGGCACCAATACCTCCTCAAAGCTGTGGACTGCATCACTGAGGCCCGCGTCTCGACCATGGAAGACACATTGGCAACTCTGCAAAAAAAGGTGAATACGCTCATTGTAGTTGTGCAGGAGCTGGAATCCCGTGTAGAAGACGCCGAGGGCCGGTCTCGGTGCAACAATCTGCGCTTCATTGGCTTTCCGGCAGGGTGTGAAGGCCCCTCCATGGATCGCTGCCTTATGCAATGACTGAAAGCCCTCCTGCCAGAAGACTCCCTAGCCTCCTGTTTTGTAGTGGAGAGAACCCATAGGGCGCTGACCAAGAAGCTCCCCCGAGGGAGTGCCCGTGGTTGGTGATAGCCAAGCTGTTGAATCATGCGGATCGGTATACCATCCTACAATATGCAAGAAACCACAGGGACCAGTTGCTCTTCGAGTCACGGCCCATAATGATCTTTCCAGACTACCCTAAACTGGTGCAAAAATAGCACCAGCTCTTTACATCTGCAATGCGCAAACTTAGGAAACTCAATGTACAATATATGCTACTGTACCCTGGCCAAATGAGGGTCACATATAACTCTAAGTCATATTTTTTTTAAACACTGGAAGCGGTCTTCACCTGAGCAGATGAGACAGCAATGGCGGCTCGCCGTGGGAGTGCTGCGGGCGGTGGGGCGACGGACAGGAGTAAGGTAAGTAATTAAATAAATAAAACAATTTACCTTGCATGCGCTGCATCGCCGAGTTAATCTGCTGCTCACAAGCTTACACGAAGAGACCATGATATGGTCCCACCTACTGCTGTCTCTTTATGGGCGATTAACAATTTTTAAGATGTTATCCCTGCCTTGAATACTTTATTGGTTGCAAAATTTCCCATATTATATTCCTCGCACATGGTTTGTCCATGTCAAGGCAATCCGGAATAAGTTCCAGTGGAAAGGTGGTGCCATCCGTGTAGCACTGCCTACTTGCATGCATTTAACATACTGCGGGGGAATTGCAGTGGCTGATGTATATGCCTACTATGCAGCATCCCATCTTTTGATCATCAATGGGTGGTGGTTTGGCTCACATACAGCCCAGCATTTGCACTGGAGCACCTGGTGATGGAGGGCGTTTCCCTTCAGAGGCTTCTCTACAGCCAAATGAACCTATATTTCCTATCTCCCACAAGCAGAACAGTAGTCCAGCTCTGGCGATACCCTTTCAGAAACATGGGCTTGTTAGAGCCCCAGACGTAGAAGACGCCGCTGTAGCATGGAACATATTTAAGCCCTGTGACTGAATTTTCTGGCTTTCATGAATGGGACCTCCTAGGAATCTCCACCCTGGTGATGTCATTTAGGGTTCCACCCTTAAATCGTTTCAACAACTGCAAAAAGAATTCCAGCTGCATCGAACGCAGTTCTATAAGTAGTTGCAGTTGAGACACACTCTGACTCCCCTGCTCCACCCGTTGGACGACTTACCAGAATTCCATCCCCAGGAGGGCTGTTTACTGATGCATGACATTGGAACGCATTTGATTCATCAAATCTACTAGACACTGACCACTCACACCCGTACCACACTACACAAAACTAGGGGGTCATGGGAAGAGGATTTGCCAGACATGACAGATGATGACTGGATGGAGGCCCTCGCTATTCCCCACGGCGCTGCATTCTCCACTCGCTGCAGTCTCTTTCAATTTAAATATCTACACCTAATATACTTCATACATTCCCGCCTATGGAGGATGGGTGTCATCCAGTCCCCTATGTGCCTCAGATGTGGGGTTATGGAGGTAATCTTCTTTCATACGATCTGTAGCTCTGGGGTGATGCAGCCGTTTAGGCGTAAAATCTTGTCTTGCCTGGGCCAGGTCTTGTCATGGGATCTCCCGATTGACTCTAAGCTGTTCCTGTTCCTTAGTACAGAGGAGATCGGAAGGAACCACTATAAACAACACTTACTCTTCCTAGGCCTCACACTTGCCCAACGGACATTGCCCAAGCCTAGAAACAGACATCTCTGCCAACTCTAGGTGGGTCTGAAGACGGCCATGGACAGATGCATTGGGGCAGAGATCGCAATTTACCAGGCCCAGGGCTGCCCACAGAAACACAGGAAAATCTGGTACCGTTGGGCGACATACATAGATCTTCCACCTGCCACAAACAGACCCTCCATAAAATTCGACCCATACTTCTATCTGACTACTGTGATGCCCAAGTTACGTAGCTCTGTCGTCAGCACATATACACTTAGACATCCTGCGTTCAGTGAACTGTGTGGTAGAATGTGTCAGGTTTCATTTGTCAGGCCTGCTGGGTTGCAGGCTATGTTGATGTTTAAACTAAATTATTGATACTCTCTAATCCGATCTGTATTTACAACGTATGCGGTGGGCTCTGCCCATCATGTGCCATAGAAACTCAATAAAATTTGTAGTGAAAAAACATTATAAAACACACATGACGGTTTACATACACAACAGAGACAGCAGAGACACCAAAATGACCAAATAACACACCAAATTGCAAGAGCTCATACCAAACACTTCCAACGGCCAGCACAGACACAAAGTCTGTAAGCAAAAGTGAAAGGAACTTCACAGTCCCTGGTTTGCAGCATGGCTGAGCCATTGCATAATTTCCTGTCTGGATGTGTCACGTTTCCTACTAAAACATCACATTTGCTAATACAGTGTCAAATTTCCTACTAAAGCATCACGCTTCATATTAAAGTGTCACCTTTCCTACTAAAGTGTCTCCTTTACTACTAAAGTGTCTCCTTTCCTAATAAAATGTCACCTTTCCCTTTTTTTTAAAAAAAATCTCTTTATTGATATTGCAAGAGGTAAATAAAAACCATATATGTACAAACAAAAGTAGATAACGCCAATTAACACATCGTTTACAGCAGAAAAACAATGATCTTTCAATTTGCAAAAATGTCTCTAATAGCCAACCAACATCTTACCCAATTCTTATCCAAATAAATTCATCCAGACTTTCTCTTTTTTCTTCAAAGAGTTAGGACCCCTTAGTCTCGCCAGAGCAATCTCCATTGTGTAAATTTCTTTTACTAGACTCCACCACTCTATTGTATGGGGAGGATCTGGCGATATCCAAGATCTGGCAATAGTGAGTCTGGCACAAGCAAAAAGGTCCCTGTTTGGACAGTTCACATCCTGGATGTCTAATAAAATTAGCTGAGCAGATAAAGGTGGAAAGGCAAGCAAATTCATATTAAGTATCATTTCTAGTCCTTTCCAAAAGTTAGTTAAAGCGGGACATGAGAAAAACATATGCTCTATGTTTGCAGCTTCTAGTGAACACTTAGAACATCTGGTGCGCTCATTAGCCTGGTTTTCTAGAGCCCAGTTAGCAATCCTTTCTGGGGTGTATTAAAGTTGACAAACCGTGCGATATGCTTGCAGCCTAATGTTAGAAGAATGCACGACTCTATTAATTTGAGTGAGTGTAGTAGAGATCTGTTTGGCAGTAATGTTAACACCCAGGCGATCGGACCATTTAAGAGCCAATTTACCACAATCATCTTTTTTATCTTTGTTCAAGTTATAATAACCTTCACTAATAAGTGACTTAGTCCGTTTTGAGTACACACATTTAAGAATGTCTCATTGCTGAACTTCCCTGACTTTCATCTTGTGAACGATAAAATCATAAATTTACATGTACTTAAAGTACATTCCATCATTCAGTTTATATATGTTTTTTAGTGCTTCAAATCCTAGAAAACCGTTAGTGCCATACAAATCCGCCAATGTAATTATGCCGTGCCTTATCCAAACTTTTCCTATCCCATCCGAAAAGATTCCCGGTAATCCAGGGTTTTCCCATAATCCTAATTCAGCATTAAAAAAGGAGACTTTCTCATGAGCCATTAATTGTTTCCAAATTTGAGCGATGTGTCTAGCAGTCTTAAACTTGACTCTTTTAAAATAATTAGGGTCATTTACTCTAGTAAGAAATTGATTGCTATCTTGACCTAACATAAACTTATGATAAAAAAAAGGGTTTTCAGTGCATAGTAAACTCCGCAAGCGGCCAATAAAAGAGGAAAAAAAGTAAAGTCTGAAGTCAGGAAAATTTAGACCCCCTTTTTCAATTGGGAGTTTCAACTGATTAAGAGCCCTTCGCGCTTTTTTGTAGCCCCAAATAAAGCTGCTACATCTACCATCGAGTTTTTTTAAAAAAAACAATATTAAGACGCAGAGGAATTGATCTATATAAGTAAAGAACTTTAGGTAACATTTTCATTTTTATTAAGTTGAGGCGACCTACAAGACTTAATGGAATCTTGTGCCATTTTTTTAAAGATGCCGCTGTTTCTTTAAGAAACAAGTCATAATTGAGAGTTATTACGTCTTCTAACTTGGCCGAGATCTTAACCCCAAGATAAGTAGCATTCTTACATATACCCGATACTATTCCTACTGGCTTATAGTTTGCGACAACCTGAGTTTTTTAGCGTTTAATTTATAGCTGGATACCTTACCGAATCTTTCTGCCTCTTTAGTTAGAGCCGGAACAGCTTTAGACACATCAGTAGTGAATACAGCGATATCATCCGCATACGCGGTGATTTTTAAGCTGTTTCCCTTGTTATTGAAAGAAATAATATCGCTAGACATTAACAAAGCATTAAGGAAAGGTTCCAATGACAAAGTAAATAGCAGGGGTGACAAAGGGCACCCCTGCCTCGTTCCTCTTTCTATTGAGAAAGATGCAGAGCTTTTGCCCGCATAATTAATCGTGGCAATTGGATGATCGTATAATGACTGGATCCAGCCAAGGTATCTACCCTTGATACCATATGCATCAAGCACTGCCCATAGGTACTCCCACCCCACTCGGTCAAACGCTTTTTCAGCATCAAGAAGAATCATACCGAGTGGGGTGTAGTTAGTATTAGCTATATCAAAGGCCGTAATGGCCATATTGGCGTGGGCCATGGTGTCTCTGCCCATGACAAACCCGAGCTGTTGCATGTTAACAAGTTCTGGCATAAGGGGAGCCAGACGGTTTGCTAAAATCTTAGCAAACGCTTTCGCATCTGCATTAATCAAAGATATCGGCCGGTATGACCCGCATTCCTCTACAGGTTTTTGTTTTTTCAGAAAAAAAATAATCTTCGCTGTTCGCCATGAAGGAGGGGCAATCCCAGTTTCCCCCATTGAATCAACTAATAACTTAAATAAAGGAAAAAGTTCTTCAGAGCAAATCTTATATAGTTCAATGGGAAGCAAATCTTCCCCAGCCGCTTTTCCCAGGGGAAGTGACAAGAAAGCTGTTTTGATCTCGTCTAGTGTAATCTCAGAGCTAAGCAGATTGACGGCTTCTTTTTCATAATCTCCATTCAAATAAACTCTCAAATAAGACATGATATCTTTTTTAATTGGGCGATATTCGGGGGTATATAAATTGTGATAGTATTTGGCAAATTGTTCTAGAATCTCATCTGGTTGATGGTACATAATCGAGTCCATGCCTTAATTGATTTGATTTTAGTTTTAGCTTTCTGGTCTGCAGCCTTATATGCTAGAACTTTGCCAATTCTATCTCCACTTTCATATTGAGACAAGTGGAATCTATGCAATCTGGCGCTACTCTTCTCTCGCAGATATTTTTTTTTCTCTGATTGTGAGTCCGCTAGTTCTAATCTGATCTGAGCAATATCATTATTAGATGCCCCCTGCCGGAGGGCTAGTACTAATCTTTTTTCCAATGACAATATATGTAGGTTAGTTTGTTCGAGAGTGTTACGTATTTCTGCGTTTTTCCGAAATACATATTGTTGGGCAAAGCCCCTTACACTAGCCTTACATGCTTCCCATACTGATATGATTGCTGCCGTGTTCAAATTAATTTCAATAAACTCTTTTATATGTGCTTTCAATTGTGACGTAAATAGAGGATCTGATATTAAATATCTTGGGAATGTAAAACTGCGTATGTCTTTCCTAATGCTGCCAATCTTTATTGTCAAGAGTATAGGATTGTGGTCTGAGGTTATTCTAGGGCATAGTTCAATAATACATCCTTCCATTATTCTATCAGTAGCCCAGGCTAGATCAATTCGAGAGCAAAGCTTATGAGGATGTGAATAATATGTAAACCCTGCTACATTGGGGTGAGTAGTTCTCCATACATCCTTCAAATTATGTATGCGGCTTAATTCCTTTATGGCAGCCCTTACTTTACGCATCCGCGATGAAGAAGCTTGCCTGGTAGAGTCCTCAACATAGTTCATCACGCAATTAAAATCCCCCATTATTAACAGTTCACCCTCCCATTCAAGAAGTTCTACGTTTAATGAGTCAAACATGTTCGGGTCGTCTATATTAGGCCCATAAACAACTCCAAATACATATTTACTATTCTCATATTGAACTTGTGCTAGCGCCCATCTACCTTTTGGATCAGCAGCGGTCCTTATAATGTCTAGCATGAACTGTTTTTTCTTTAATATGGCCACCCCCCTGATGGAGGCACCTAGTGTAGAACAAACAATAAGGTCGTAGCCTAATTGACTCAGTAATTTCCTGTCTTTAAATCCGATGTGTGTTTCAGAAATCATAGCCAGATGAGGTTTATACATGTATAACTCTTCTTGAACTAGTCTGCGCTTTAGCTTACTATTAAGACCTGCTACGTTCCAAGCGAGACATCTAAGCATTGACATTGTATATTTTAAGTTGATTCAAACAATATTGGTATCTATTCAACATAACATACTGCATATACATTTGTATTTTATTTAGTTTAAACTGTCCTTTATTACCTCTTGCAATAATTTTTCTTCCCTTGCAAACCTCCCTGCCCCCCACAAGCCCTTCCCTACCCCTCAGAGCTCGTCCCACCCCCCTCCCTGTCTCAGCAGGCCCCCCCACTAACCTAGCTGCCGTTCAATTGGCAGCAAGCGCAGAATTAAGGCCACCGGGGAAACCGGCCATCCACCCCCAGCCACCAAAACAAATACACCTCAAACCTAAACATTTGTGCACATTTGAGCAATATCATCTAAATAAAGTATCAAAGAAAATCACATATCAAGATCAGCATGATAAGCACCGAGCGGAAAAGAAAGACAAAAAGAAAGAAAAAGTAAGAAAAAAAGGGGGGGTATTATATTTAGGCTAAGTCTAACATCCTTATTAATTGTCAAAAGTATCATCTAAAAGACTTTAATCGCCCAGGTTTATCCATTCTAGGACCCCATCATTCACTCGTCTTTCTCCGCTTTCCATTTGGTCAAGATTTGCTCAACCTCATTTTCATCCATGAAATAATATGAGCGCCCGTTCATTTCCACCTTAAGTTTAGCTGGCTCCAGCAAGAAAACCTGCCCACCAATCTCTTTAATCGGATCAATGAAGTGTTTTAGCTTCCATCTGCGGTCCATTGATTGCTTGCTTAAATCAGACCGGACAAAGAAGGTAACGGTATCAGTTTTGACTGGGGTGTTTGGTCTAGCTTTTACAGAAATAGCTTGTCTTAGTAAAAAATTGCCAAGACAAATTAGGATAGGCCTAGGGTAAGGACTTTTCTTTTTTTTTTTTTAACCAAAGGGAGTCTATGGGCCCTTTGAATTTGCGAATCCCAGTCCCAGTCAGATAAATCAGGGAACGCTTTCTGAAAAAGATGCACAATGTATGCCCTGGGGTCAGCGCCTTCCGCCCCCTCCCCTATGCCAAAAACTCTCAAATTTTGTCTTCTCTGCCTATTTTCAAGATCTTCAATCTTAATTTGCATTTGTGAAATTTGTCACCTTTCCCATTAAAGCGATGTTTGTGTGTGACACCTCACTAGAGAAATGGGCAATGCGTTTGTTTTCATTGACACAAATAGCACTTCGTGTGTGGTACAGTGTGTTGATTGTTGCAATGCAGGTTAACACTCCCAGGGATCACTTTTCTTGCTCAAATTGACTTTGCTATACCATTAAATATAATGGGTTTACCTTGTGTCCCTCAGAAACTGGGTATACAGTTATCTGCTACAAACAGTTCTGTCGGGTGAATGAAATCTCCTTAAGGGGAATTGTAAAATAATGTTTTTCATTAAACATTAATTACTAGAAAGGCCTATAAGTTATCCCTCAACAATGTGAAACTTCTCCAGACTCATATAACATAAATCTTTAAAAAAATTATATCTAATAACCATTGACACAACACAACGATTAACTTGTTTTTCAACATATTATCTTTCGTATATCAAAACATGTACATCTATCTCTTTTCATATTCCTATTTTCAACGGCTGTCAAGAGAACATAAAGAAGAATTCATCGCTTTAACATACACATAGTGAAAATCAAAAAATCTCCCAGTGATCACATTCACAAACATAAGACCTTGGAACCACATATAATCAAAATGTCCCAAAATTGTTTGTTCAGTGTATCCTTATATCCTTTCTACATATTCCAAATATAGCTGACATAGGATATAACGAAATGTCCTTGACATTTCGACCCTGAGTTCAAGTGTTATTCACAATACATCATGGTGGGTCTTCCTCTAAAACAGACCAAAGGGCAGCCTTAAATGTATTCAAAAGAAAGACACATATGACGTGTCCAAAACGGTATCCATTAGTTATGTAACATGACAGCTCAGGCCCCAGCAGGGGTCTACTCGATGTGGGAAGGGGTTATTTTTTACTCTCCTTCAATTGTAGTCCTCTTGGCCCAATTATTGCTTTATTTAAAATATGCAGCACCAACACCTGTCTTGTCTGTTGTTCTAGTGCGTATGACTTTGCTGACATGCTTGTAGACTTGGGATGTGTCACATGTGTATGTTAACAGTGCACATATGTGTGATCCTGTGTGTTCATGGAGCGGACACTAGGACAGGCAATATATTGCTCTAAAATCCAAAGACATATTGTCAAACTTTCATATCTTGACAAAATCAATATGTATTACAGTTTGTATTAAACTTGCCTTGATGTAGGTATCTGCGTAATAGGCATTTTTTGTTCGACGATATTGTACTCATATGCAAATTATATCCACATTGCCTTACAAGATGTTGCCCATTCTTAAGAATCGGACTATCTGTCCGCATTACTGATGTGACTGCATTGATGTTTACAGTGACTGTTAAATGAAAGTGTTTACATAAAGTAAGTGTTCATTCATTTATTTACATTTTGAAACACTTTTTCCCCAAGGAATTGGATGTATAGCTATCACTAAGAATCATTCTGCAGTAAAAACGTTCGGCACAATGGTGTTGTTTTGCCAGGTCACACCAATTATGCCTACATTTTCCCCTCTGTCCTCATCTTCATCCTCATCCCCTACTTCCTGCTCCTCATGCTACTGGTCCCATGGGACATTTTTTTGTACACAGATGTTGTGCAAAATACAATAAAGCAGTATAATTTTGCAAAACGTAGGGGAGGATTATAGTAATCGGCCCCTGGACATGTCTAAACAGCGGAAGCAAGACCTCAGTACCCCGAAAGTCCACACCACAATACCCGGTCTTGCCCAGTGCATTGTTGTAGGTGCACTCTGCAGACGAGGTCATGACTCATGACTGCAGTCATATCCTTAGTCAGCTCCCAATTAGAAGCTCAGACTTCTGATCTTTTTAACAAGAACCCTTGAGCCATTAGCTGCATTTTACTCGACACAAGGTCAATGATCAAGCACAAGCTTCACTTAGAGTGCCTGATCGAAGTAAAAAATCCAGACCTCGTTTTTCTCTCAAAAACCTGGGCAAAAGAAACAAATGAGCTGGACTGGAATGCTGCAATCCCAGCCAGCTACGTTGTTGCTAATTCTTATAGAATTGGGGCAAAGGGTGGTGGAATCGCTACAATTTCTCGATCCCACTACACAGTGAGAATTACACCAGAATCCACATTGGATGCAGAGGCAATGCCTTTCAGTATAAACTATAATAATCGAGAACTTTTCCCGGGTCTTCTTGTCTATAGACCTCCAGGCCCTAGATCCTCTTTCATTACCTCCCTCCAGACTTACCTGGAATCATGCCCAGATACCGAATCTTTCACGGTACTAGGCAATTTTAACTTTCACTTGGAAGCCAATAACAATTCTGATATGTACTGCCTATTAGATAAGCTAACTGGTTTTAGGCTGAATCATATTGTTAGTGAGCCAACGCACCAAGCAGGCATTTTCACTAATAACAATCTTATACAAGATAATACTGTGTGTCCATTACCCTGGTCTGACCACTCGGCGGTACACTTCACCATCAATCTTGCAACAACCAATGGTTGCCCCAAGAACAGACCTTCTGTGGTCAAGTCTCGCGCTTGGAAATCAGTCTGCAAAAATGACCTGTCATTAGCACTGAGTGAAATGCCTTTAATTCCAACTGACCCCAACCAGGCTGCAATAGTTTTTGACAGCTGGCTCAACAGGGCAGCGAATAAAGGGACACCAGAAGTGAGAAAGCACTCTTGAAGAAAGCTAGCCTTGTCCCCCTGGTATTCGGCGGAACTTAAACAAGTTAAAATCAAATGCAGGCAAAAGGAACACGTGGCACACAGGAAAGACTACTGTGTAGCCTTAGAAGAATATAAAATTGCTATAACCCAGGCCAAAACAGATTATTTTACCACCAACTTTAGGAGGCCACAAACTCCCCAAAAGAACTATTTAAAACTGTTTCTGCTCTGACGAGGTGTCCGTGTAACACCACGTTCACTCCAGATCAAAAGTTTGTGGACAAACTGGCCGTTTTTTTTTCAAAATAAGGTTGAGTCTGTATATAATGAACTTTTGAAAACAGCTGAGGTGGCTGGGAGTAACCATTTAGTGAAGCAGGAGGACATGGTCTCTCACTGCAGCCTAACCCAATTTCCACTGTTGGGAGAGGAAAAATTGGCTGATGTCTTGCTGAAAACCAAATCCGGGTCCTCATTAGATCCACAAGCACCACCACATATTCTGCAACTGGTCCTGGAGGAGATTAGCTCTTCGCTGTCTCCGCTGATTGTATTCGTCCTGTCTTAAAAAAACCTAAGTTGGATCCCTTAGAGGAGGAAGAACTACTGTCCTATCTCCTGCCTGCCTCTACCCGCCAAATTTCTGGAGAAGGCTATGAACTCAAAATAAACAACATATCTGGAGCTAAATAACATCCTTGACTCTACCTAACACGGTTTTAGATTGCTGCATTCTAATGTGTCGGCCTTGATTATGGCAACAGAGGATAGTCGAAAGGTGATGGATGGTGGAGGAAGGGCTGCTTTAATCTTGCTTGATCTGACAGTAGCCTTTGACACCGTAAACCATGCAGTACAAGTTCGAAGGCTACAGGATGTTGGTATCAGTGGTAACGCACTAGCCCTTCTTTCCTCTTTCCTATCATCCAGGGAACAACTGATCCTCTGGCATGGCTTTCAGTCTGAAGAGTTCACTCTCCCTGGTGGAGTTCAACAGAGCTCGGCCTTATCCCCGATGTTTTTTAACATATAAGTTGCCCCCTTGGCTCGAATCATAAAAAGCTATGGTGTTATGCTGGTGTCATACGCTGATGACACCTAGTTTGTAGTGTCCATAGCACAAACGGTGGACGTAACAGCTGCCCAGTTTTGCAAATGTCTTTCTGCATTGATGTCCTGGATGAATTCCAACTTCTTAAAACTGTATGTGGAAAAAACGGAGGTGGTGGAGTTTGGACAGAAATCATCGTTCTGGAGCCAATTATGGTGGCCATCTGCAGCGGGCACCTGCCTGGTACTAGTAAACAAGGCAAGGAACCTTGACTTTCTGATCGATAAAAAACTCACTGTGGTACCACAGATTAATCAAGTCTCGTCAGCCTGCTTTTTTATGCTAAAAGACTTAAGGAAAATCCTCCCATTCATTTCTTTTTCTTTGAGGAAAACTGTTGTAGGAGCCATGGTCTTATCGAGAATAGATTATTGTAATGCTCTTTATTTGGGAGCAGGTGCAGCCCAATTCTCTAAACTCCAATCAATTCAAAATGCGGCAGCGTGAGTATTGCTCGAACTACCCAAACACCATCCCACATCCACTACCATAAAGCAACTTCACCGGCTCCCAGTGAGATGACGGGTTGATATTAAGGCACTCTGCTACGTACACAAAGCCCTATTTGGAGGTGGGGCTAAGGATGTGCAACTGCAATCCTTGTTTCTTCGATATGCGCGATCGCCTCTTTTAAGTTCTTCTTCTTTAGGACCGGTATGCCTTCAAAAGATCAAAAAAGCAAGGTGTGGAGGTAAACGCTTCTCTTTTTTAACGGCTAAATTATGGAACTCCCTTCCTCTACATCTGAGACTTCAGCCCAGTAGGTCGGTGTTTAGGTAGGAAATAAAAACCTGGCTCTTCATCCATCCCTGAACCTGTTTGTTGCCGTCTCTGCACACCACTTAGCGCCAAAACGCCTCGGCACTGGTGCGCTCTACAAATAAATCAGTCAGGCAGTCAGTCAGCTGAAAAGACAGAGAGAAAAATTCATTCAATGCTCACGGTGATAGATCAAGCCACATTCAAGTACGTCTGCTATGTGGACTGAGTGATTCTTACATATTTCAACCACTATTGTACAGAATTGGTTACATGAAGATTGGCACAATTAATTCTACAAGTTTATTCCTGTTCTCTATGTCAGGTTGAAATGTGCATGGCCAGCTACTTTCGACAGTACCACAATGGGTCAAACACATTTGGGCTGTGGTTTAGTTCGATAGGTGTTTCGTAGGTCCACTGCCACAGTAAGTGAGAGTATGCTGATCACAAATGTGGGTTTGTTGTCATCCATGATTAGGCTTGTACCAGTATGAACCTGTTTCACACTCACACATACATGTGTCCCTGTGTATCCACTGATGTTCTTGATGCAAAACCTAGCAATGACGGAGCATTAAAATTTTTAACATCCTTTAGGGAGTGTAATATGGTGAGTACATGTGGTCCATATTACATTTGTACACGAAGACAACAGTCATTGCAGCCCTTCCCTGTGCAGAGTACTGCAATATGGCATTTGACCAAGTGCTGCATTGGTCAGGCTCTCCCTTTATTGATAGACGCACGCAGTGGTTTAGCACATCTTGACTCATGTGACTTGCAGGTTTGCATTGCACATGTGCCCTGATGAATTGTGTAAGAATGAGAATCAACCCTCCCACATGCACTGTCTCAGGTAGCTCACACAGAACCATCCTTTGGGTCATTAATTATTTACTGTTATCAGGTCTGGCATGTAGTTCAGATGCACTTACCAACCAGTAGGCCATTCACATGTGTGCCAATCTGGAAGTGCCAATTGATGATGGAGTGCCTGAAGATGTATGCATCATGCACAGTCCCGGGGAGTTTGGCCAGAATATTCATGGAGTACGTGTGCGTCCGGTACCTGTAGAGATGGGATGTAGCTGCAGGGGGGACCTGTTGCACATGTGTGCAGTTCATGGCACCCAGCATGTGTGGGTGATTGGTGGTGGCATAGAAGCCTTGCCTGAACTCCTGCGGCAGTTGGAGTATGTTGGGGAAGTTGAGGTACTGTGCATCCATGACAGAGGGTAGGAGAGCCAAGAAAGATGGCTGGGAGATTCCTGCCACTCTGGCTGTTGTAATCTGGAATGACCCTGATGGCAACATGTGAATGTCAGCCTTGAGCTTGACCTGTGGAAGGATGTTGGTGGCCCTGGGAGGTGGGACCTGGAGCCACGACGCTATCTGGTGTAGCAGTTGGACTGTGGACTCCTGAGCTGGTAGTAGGTGATGACCTCATCCTCCCTGAGTTCAATAAGGGAAGTCCACTGCCCATAAACGTAATACCTTCTCATGTGCTGCCTTTGTGGTGGTGGTCATCTCCTTGTGACTCCCAGCTGCAAATTTAGCACCTCCAAGGTATAATTGTGCTTTCCAAACTGTTTTACCTGACTTTGCTTCATATACCAAAGCCAATGCATCATTTCCTGCATGTGGGTTACTGAGGTCCTAGATTTTTGACACTTTTGGGCCTCTGCAAAACACTTGCTGGCAATGTGTCACGCCAAAAACTTGTAAATACCAATGGGTCTGCCTTACGATGGAACACCTACCTTGCATATGTTAATACTTACGTGATGCAGTCAGTTCAGATACAGGCACATTTTGATGCAGGATTCCAAAAAGTAACGCATTGCCCTAAATGTGCCACTTTGTAAATGACGCATACAGACAGCGCCACCGATGCATCAAAAAGTATGATGCACTGGTGGCATAATCTCCTCATAAATAAGCCCCTTAATACCTAGTTTGATGAGGCAGCTAAACCACCCTGAGGATGGAAACACTAATCACGAGGATGATGGCCTGGCCTACCCAAATACTCTGTAATGTTCATACTGTAGTGCTCTGCTTCTAAAACCTTTGAAGTGCAGTAGTACACAATGAATTTGTAAATTGGACCAGTGCATCCTGCCTGATTGGTGCTTAGGCATTCTGCCTGATTGGTGTTGGTCCATCCTGCCTGATTGGTGACAAGAGGACTTGAGAAGTTACATACATCAACTTGAGGGAGCAGATAAGATTTAGACAAATAGCCCCCAATAATTGAAGTGTGAGTATCAAATTGCCTCTTAGGTGGGTGAAAGCGGCGGAAAAGGCATGACAACTTCTTGAGCATAATCAAGTTTGTGCATCCAAGCAACAGCAGCAGAGGGAACTGCAGCTGTCCAACAGACCTGTTTGTGCAAACAATGTGGTTTAGATTGCAGCCAGCAAGAATAGAAATGTAACTACATAACAGGGTAGTATGAACAGAAAACAGACACCATATTCCGCACTTACAGATCAAGTGGTTGGCATTTGATACAGGCTGAGTGGCTAAACAGAGGGAACTGTGAATGAGCATGTGAAGGGGTTTCAGCAGCCCCAAATTTACTACTTAAGGTGGAAGCTTGGTAAAGGAATATGTAGGGCAAATCATATACTCTACCAATATACAGAGGACCCAATGATTTACAGTCACACATGCTGTTAACGCTTTACAATTCAAAGTAATAAAATAGATAAATTCCGCTCACTTGTACAACCTTGACATCATCTTCACAGACCTGGCGCCTGGGTTTGATAATGTTAAATAAAATGTCTGTTTGAGGAAATGTTCAGGCTTTTCATACACAGATACCAAAGCTGGAACTCAAGCCAGAGGACCATAGCTGAATGGTATGTTGTACAGCTGGAAAGGCTATTTTCTGTATTGCAAGTATGGGTGCTTGGAAAATTATATTCCAACTTTTCTGAAATTGCATGAGCAACTTGTTGAGCATTGGGATAACATCTTAAGTGATTTTATTCCCTGACAAAGAGAAAAAGAATCACAATTCAGGCCCCTAGAGACCGAATTAAATAAAAACAAGTTTAAAAAAATGGCTTGGCACCCTGATAGGGGAACTAAAAACCAATATATAAGTCATCATCATCAAAAAATGTTATTTCGGTCATTTTGACCATAAAAGTGCATGTGCAATACAGTAACATTTCATAAATACAGTCCATATAGGCACGTGCCCAGAACCCATTGCCCTGGGTTAGAATTGCTCATGAAAGTGCATGTGCATTACATTAACATTTCATAAAATCTATCTATATGGGCACATGCCCAACCCCCATGAACTGGGTTTGGGTTGCCAGCACAGTGCCCATGAAGCCCATGACATGCTCAAAGATATGTACAAATATGAAACATTTCTAAAAATGTATATGCATCATATTGCAATCAATAAAAACACGCTAACAATTCATAAATGTTAAAAACAGATTAAAATATACTAGATCCAGTAAAAAATATTATGAAGTTGTCAGCTAGTGCCTAAAGAGTGGCCTTCAGTAAAGGTCTATGTGCACATCACATAGAGAATAGAAAGCGTGACACTGAAACTACAATTGGCAGATTGGTGTTATATTTCAGTATCCTAAAAGCTTCTACGCAGCGCTTGGTTCCCATATTTCTACACAGCTTAATCAACTATAGATGCTTGGCTTTCCTATAACCTGGACAGAAAAAGAATAATTAATATTCTCACGCAGCAGCAGTACTCCATACCTAAATTGCAGGTATAGCTCCCTGGCCAGCGCGGGTTGAATATCATTCGGTACAGCCTCTAGGCTATACTGATCATTACTTCGCAAAAATGCTGCAGTGAGATAGCCAGTTGTAGAGCTCCCCTGTAGATGGATACGTTTGCTCTCCCAATAGCTCCATACCAAATACTTCCAGGATATTGTGGGGCAGGTTACCTCAGCATTATACCATATGTTACCTCTTCCCATGGCCAAGAGTGTATCCTTGACAATGGCTAACCATGGTACTTTTCCCGCAGCCTTAAGGCTCAGAACCTCCCTCAGCTCTTTCCTGTATTCAGCCAGTTGTGGGGTAGCCCACAGACCCCACCAGAATATAAGGGGTCTGAGCAATTTTATCTGCAATTGGCCTTACCCCAAGATTCAGATGAAGCGGTGTAATAGAGGAACTTGGAGGAAGGCCAAATAATTGCCTGGCAAAAGTGTTCTCGATCTTTGTTAAATTACCAGATGGGTAATGACCCCAAATATCAGCCTCATATAGGGCAGCACCCCTAGCTTGCACTCTGTATATTTCGACCATCGGGCCAACAGGTTTATGAGTGTAGTTCCTGAATACCTTTGTCAGGCCCCCATGGTCTGGGCCAGCTTTAAGCTAGCTTTTTTAATTTGGGCACCACAATCCATTTTTTCGGTTAGAGTGATCCCAAGATACTCACACATGGACACCCTCTCCAGAGGGCTACCTAGTAGAAAAGGGTTTGGCGAGTGCTACTGACTGGATTGAAGACCATATATTTGGTCTTCTGGATGATAATCTCGAACCCCCTACATTTGAGGAGGGCATTGCCCTTGATGTAACAGAGTATGGCCAGTACCACCCGTAATAGAAAAATACCAGCTTCCTAACCTGCAGACAGTAGTAAATAAAACTTCAGTCTGCATCATGACTCGAGTATGTTTGTCTTGGGTGCAAGCTAACTGAGCAGGCATGCCGGCTACAACAAGGTTACATAATTTCGCTAAACAAGAGGGAAGAAGAAGACTGGTGTACAGTGTACTCAAGTCCATAGTGCTAGTATATCACCTGAAACTCCCACAAATGTTAGAGGCCGAGGAAGTGGAAGGATAGATACATACCACAAATGTTATGTCCTGTGCTTACTAGTGCTACTGTGCCAATATGTATTGAATTCATTTTGTATTACTAGTTGCTAAGAGTATTGGTTTCAATAATTTTTTTTTCTTTCTAGATCTAGCTCCTCCTTCCAAAGCAAAATCAACCAGGTAGGAGTTGGCAGCCATGGCTTGGCGCTGGAAGCTGGAGGCCATATGTAATGAGTACCGATAGCTGGTGGCTCTGGCGGAGGAGGAGGCGGAGGCGGCAGCACCTGCAGCCTCCTCCAATGCCCTGGGCCCCAGCCAGGCCCCTATTGTGGTACGGCGCTGCGGTCAGGCAGCCGCCCACCGACGGTCAACATCCAGCACTGCTGCCCCTCCATGAATGCAACTGCAGGGCCTATCCGCGCTGCACGCTCCTCCGGAATGCACGTCTAGAGGAGGAGGTAGAGGAGCTCAAGAGGTGGATCAAGGTCCTGAAGAAGGACAACATCAGAAGAGCACACCAACAACTTTAAGACTAAGAGTTTAAGACCCTGTTGGATTGCCCCTCTTTTAATCCTTTTTTTGGTGGGTGGGATTTGGGTTTTGGGGTTAATAGACATTTTGGACATTGGTTGGACTTTCTCATTTTGGACATTGATTGGGGTTAGGGAGAGTGGTGAGTCTGTGTTGCAGGATCTTTTTACATAGTTTATTTTTGTTAGGGTATTAAATTATATTTATTTATACTTAAACATAACATAAATGTTTTGTTGGGGAGGTGACTCTTTTACGTCTCACGGTTTCCTTGCTGCTGCTGCAGGGCCACAGCCAGTGTTTGAGTTAAATAATCTGCTGAATTTGTAACACACAGATAGAAGGGATCTCCTCCTAGTCCATTATAATACCTCCTCCAAACTTCTTATCTTACCTGGGATTGATGTTTAAGTTAGGCACAACGATGGATGCATGGCGATGATGGTTTTGTTTCCCAAGAGAATAGAGATGCCATGGTTGTGGTGGTAGTAGTAGACACTGGCAGTAGCATTTGCAAAAAAATGAAAAATGAGGCAGTCAGTCGCCTGAGACTCTGGGAGGAGTAGTAGAACGAAGTAAATAAAACATAATGGTGGTGGGGATAGCCTAGTACAAAAAGTTACAAACTGCAGTTGTGTTGAGTCACTCAATTAGTCCTACACTCGACACAAGCGTAACCTTTATTGCTGTGTGTAGTAGGATGACAAATACAATCGATGCCAGCAAATAATGCTGATGGATTAGGTTCCTTTGGTTGAAAAATGACCTTGCAAATATACTGCTCATGGGTGGGCAAGCAGGAAAAGATCCTCGCCCTGCCTTGAAACTGAATTAGTGTTGCTTTCGCCACATCTGCCCCAGCAAGTGTGTGATCAATTATTGGTGTACTTTTAATTAAGTCACACCTCAATAAATCGCACAGCCCGGGAGAAGAGGGTTAGGATTTGATGAAGGGTTGGGAAGGGGAGTTTGGGGAAAGGATTGAGGAAGAAAAACAGTACTCATGTTCAAACAACAAAACACAATCTTGGCAGATGACCATATCCATAAATCTGTTAAGGGAGAAAAAGAAAATGCATGCATGAAGATGATAACTTGATGGTTAATGATAAGTAGTACTTACTAACTACTACTAGACAATTAGACAGTACAGGGCATCAGTATATAATGCAATTTGCTTTGCCTGTCTGCCCTCAGAGAGACCCGAATGACATACAGTTTCTGTTCTGTTGTACCGGTCTTCCTTTTAAAGATAGCAAAGAAAATGTAAAAATAGCTGTAGGGATTAATTTGAATTATAAGCAGAGAGCAAACATAATAATAACAACAACACACAGTAGTAATGATTGCAGACAAAAAAGTATCAAAATATTTAAAACATGATGAAAGTTGATACTGTTACTGTATGTTATTATCCTGATCAAAATGGGGAGTTGCATCTCGGAATTCCTCTTGGTCCTCTCTTCCATGGACGCTCCGGCCATCAATCTTGGGTGATGCCACTGCCTGCCTGGCAGATGTAGATTCATTGGTAAGGTAACTGTGAGTTGTTTTTCCCAGTATAACACAGGGTAAGGGCCGGCCTGTAATTGTAGATGGAAAAACAAAAGGATATTGAATAATGAAGTAGAAAAAAAAATGCATGAATTATGGTGGCGTGCAACAAGAACACTTTCAGACGCGGCATGGATCCTTTATGTCTACTCTAGTCTGTTTCCAGAATTAACCTACAACAACAACAGGACAGAGCACAGGCCCATGGCACCCGTGACCCATCCTCCATTTAGCGTACATTTTTTGACAGAGGCAGACAAAGCACATATACATAACATAGAATTTTACAAATTAAGTGACTAAATCAATGCACCGCTGTCAGTCATACCACTACACTCGACTCCACCACTACACAGACATGTAGGTCTACAGTGGTTGTTGTTGACTTGTTTAACTTTTATGCCACTCATGAAATGCCCTAACTTATTCAATCAATCATCTCCAATCCTACTGAATGACTGCAAAGATATTATTTCACTGTGGTCATCAATCATCATCATGGTGTTGTCCAACTCAGTTTCCAGTGTACATATTGGTCCTTTTCACTGTTACAAAGGAACCAGCAGCACTGAAAACATGTTCGGAAGAGACACTTGTGAGAGGGCAAGCCAGATAGTTTATTGCCAGCCTGCTGAGCACTAGTCATTGGCCCCTTTTGCCATACCAGTACTGCAATGGGTTTTGCAGACCTTTGTTGGGTCATCCAGATAGGCCTGGACCATTTCCTCAATGTGCAGGGGTGCTACACTTTGTTTGGCCTCTTTTGTCTTGCATCTGCACTGGACCTATCAAGTCCTTGCTGTAAATACAAATCCTTCGCCGTTTTTTCTGGGAATGGTGATGATGATCCGGTTCTTGCTGTTGTCGATAGTGTTGGTGACAGCTGTGAGCCAAACTCACTGCCCTCAGGCTCTGAAGTTGAACTTGACGCCGGATGCCCTGTTGCAGTACTTCTTGTGGGTTTGAGTAGCGGGCCTTTAATTACCAGCCGTTCAATTTCCTATTACTGGGTGCCTCAGCTATCCAAGTTTTGTAACAGCAACATCCACTTTTGAAAAAGGTAATGTCTTACTGTTCCGTGCCGATTTGTACCATGCATCCAGAATTGTGGCACAAGCGTAATGTTCTTGTGACAAAATCTTAGTTTGCACCCTTGTATTTTCAGCTAAGCGATGGGATAAGCTCTCCACCAACTCATACGCTTATTTTCTTTCCTCCTCACCTATGTACGCTTCAGACACCTACTTCAGCTGTTGCTCTAGCATGTGCAACAATGGGATAGCTTGGCCCATAGTACAGTCCTCCTTGCTGACTTCACGTGTGAAGACCTCAAAGGAAGAAGCATCTCTTTTAGGCATTTAACTAGGCACCACTGGTTCATCTGAAGGGTCATGCCTTTCACAGGAGCATCTGCCCTTCGCATGACCTATTCATTGATTGCTCTGTACTTCTCAAACAGACCGTCAAGTATGTAATATGTTGAGTTCCAACATGTTGCCACCTCCTGGATGAGTGCTTTGACTGGCATTCTATAGTCATGTTTAATCAGTGGCCACATGTCCACATGTCTATTGTCAGGTGGATATTGTGAACAGCACTCTGCTGCAAAGCTGTCCAACTAATTCCAGCACGTCGTGATGTAGTGCTGTAACAGCATTTCTGGCAAAATAGGACCGGCTGGGAACCTTCCATTTAGGGCAGATGGCTGGCACAAATTAAAGAAACCCCCCCCCCCCTTCCACAAATGAAAAAGGGAGGAGGACCAGCGCTAACATTTTAGCCAGCTTCACATTGTACAACTGTGCTGTTGGGTGGTTGCATTGGTACTGCTCCTCCGACCTAAGCATGCTGTCAATGGTAGGCTGGATTATTTTCCTTTGTGGTGCAGATGTCTTCTTGAACCCAGTTAGTCTCAACGACGCACTGCTTTTTATTGCAGTACTCGGGTGCCTTGGTGTCTCAGCCTGACTCTTACTACGGTACTACTGAGATGTTGCTGAGGATGTGGGCGGTACCACTACACTACTGGGGACAGGGCTAGAAAAGTCTTGTTGACCTCCCACCACAATCGGCCTGAGAGCTTCTGTTTGAATGTACTGTTTTAAGGTGCTGAGCATTTTAACTTCTTATCTGCGTTTTTACCTGCTCCTATTTTTTTATTCTGTTTTGCTGTATTACTAGAATTCTGCTCTGTTTTGCACTGAATTGGGGTAAATGTAATTGTTTATGCTGCTATTGCTTCACTTGTGCTGCTAATTGGAGTGTGTTATACTCCTTTTTAACTTTTTCGGCGTACGTGGCGGCCATTTTTGTTTGGCCACGTGCCTCGGACAGTTAGCGGTCTAGTCTTTGCACGCTGACCGGCCATTATCTTATTTAATGGACACAGGACAGCCGCACAGCGGGCGTCCAATGGTGCACGAAAGGAGCACCTAAGACAAGCCCGTAAGTGCTTGTCCGTGCACGACCGGGGCATGGGGCAACAATCCCTGTTCAATTCCGATCAACCCCTTTTGAGTACTCCCTCTAACAACTGTTTGATCTGCGCATTGGTTCACACAAAGAGTGCATTCAATTGCACCCAGCTTCTATTTATGTCAACTTCAAGAGCTGCAACAGATTCAGGTTTACACTGGCCCCTCAGTCACACAACAATCTGAAGCCTTCTGGTAATTCCAAGACTAAAATAAGTACATCAGCAAAATGCTCCTTTAGGAGCTCCACCCCACAAATTTAGAATTCACGCTTTTTAGCTTGAACTGTCGTTCATTTCCAAAACACAGAGCGGCGGACATATTTGATCTTCTGACTAGTGAATGTCCAGATGCCATTTTTTTAAAGGAGACCTGGCTTCATGAGAGCTCGACCCCTGATATAGCGGCTGCATTGCCACCTAGTTATTCTATAGTAAGAAGAGATCATGATGAAAAAATGGGTGGTAGTGTTACTATTATTTTCAACAGTCGTTACATGTGCAAATTCGAAAAATTTACCTGGAAGGATTGCGAGGCCATGATATTCCAATTGGCCCTGACCCCTCAGTTCACTTTTTCAGGTATATTACTTTACCACCCCCTGGCCCAGCTAGTGTGTGGGCTTCCACTTTTCCTGATTTGATTGCCCCTTATCTTCTTGGCGCAGCTAACTTCACAATTCTGGGCGACCTGAAACTCCACTTTGATGATTCAACTTGCCCTGTTAGCACTACCCTAAGTACTGATTTGGCGGCCATGAATATCACTCTCCATAACACTGGCCCCACTCATGTGGCAGGCCATTGATTAGATCCAATTCTTTCTAATATCACCAGCATATGCTGCTCCCCTGCTCTCCCTGTCCTTTGGTCTGATCCTTTTTTAGTCAGCTTTAGGGTTGCTACAGAATAGAAAGATGAAAAATCATCGTCCCCCAGCCCCCTGGTTTTAACCTAATCTAAAAAAAGAGAAAAGCAAGTGTAAAGTGTTGGAAAGGCGCTGGAGGAAGGATTATGCATCCGAATCTAAACGTTTATACGAACAGGAAATTCGAAAATATCACTCTCTTTGTGGGCGGAATATCTGAGCTCCACTATTTTCAATGCCCAAAACAGTCCTAAAGTTCTGTTTAAACTGGTCAGGGAATTGCCTGACGCAGCTAATCTAGGTGCACCTCCGATTCTTTCTGAAACTCAATGTGAAGGTCTTGCACTGTTTTTCCTCAACAAAGTGGAGCAAATCTACTCAGCATTAAACACTACTAAGGTCTCTACCTCACAGCAAATTAGGTCTGACCTTTCTTCACTTAATTTCGGATTTCAGTCGGAGGCTCGGGGGGAGGTTGGCTCAAATAAACTTGAGCACTGGATCCCGCTGGATATCACCTCTTTTGGTCAGATCTTAAATAGCCTCAAATCAGGTTCCCCCTTGATCCGCTCCCCGTTACCACGTTGCAAAAATTGACATACCTGCTTTGCAGTTGATTATGGAGCTACTTAACGCATCCCTACAGGAAGCCTTGATTCCACCTGAGTGAGTCCCATTTCCCTGCTACCAGTTTTTTTCCAAAATATTGGAAAAACATATCAACTTCCAATTGACTAGATATGTAGAAACTCATACGTTTTTGCATCCTTCTCAATCAGGCTTTAAGGAAGGTTTTTCTACAGAATCTGTACTTTTGGGAGTTACTGAAATGTTGCATAGCCGCTTGGATGCTGGTGATACTGTGGCTCTCATTCTGTTAGATTTGAGTGCCGCCTTTGACACAGTATCTCATACCGTGCTTCTGCAAACCTTGCATTCCATTGGCGTGACCAAGCCTGCCTTGAAATGGCTGACAACCTTTTCTGTCGGACCGCACGTTCCAGGTCTTTTTCCCAACTGCAGCCTCTAAGACCCATGCCTCTCTATATGGGGTACCCCAGGGCTCTATCCTCAGCCCCTTGTTATTTAACATTTATGTTAAGCCTTTGGCTGTCATTGTGGAGGAGCTTGGACTGTCAATTTGTTCCTATGCTGATGACACACAAATAATCTTCTACCTTTCTGCTAAAAGAGCCTCTAAGGCCTCATATCTTCAAATGGGGCTATGCAAAATTGGGCAGTGGATGCAAGTTAATTTCCTTAAACTGAATGGGGAGAAGACTGAGGTGTTGATCCTCTGGAAGAACAAAGAGCTCTGGGGCCCCCAGTATTGGCCATCCGAACTGGGTGTTTTTCCCGAGCCTAACCATCAAGCCCGGAATTTGGGCTTCATTATCAATGATCAACTCTCGATGAAACATCAAGCAGTAAAGGTGGCTTTTGCATCCTTAAATGGCTCCGAAAAATCTTGTGGTTGCTGCCTGATTCCACACAAAGAACTGTAGTCCCGGCTTTGGTAACCTCTCGCCTGGATTATGGCAACATCCTCTTCCTAGGAGCCAACAAGGACGTAATACTCAAGCTGCAGGTTGTACAGAATGCCACGGCTCATTTGCTCTGCCACATCCCTAGTATAGCCTCTGTCTCTAGTTCCCTACGTGAACTCTTCTGGCTTAAAGTGGAGAGCCATATTAAATTTAAAGCTGGCAAGGCTCCACAATATTTGAATGCCATTGTTCAACCATATGTTCCTTCTCGCCCCATCCGATCTACCTATCAAGCTAAATTCTCGGTTCCAAGGCACAGATTGTCCCGGATGGGCAGCCGATCTTTTTCTTGCCTGGGCTCCACCCTGTGAAACTCCCTTCCCCTGCCACTATAACCTGGCTATTCAATCAATAGGCTCTTCCCTTTTTCTTCTTGGGTATCTTACAGGCGGCACCGGAAACCTTTGGGTAGCTGTTCGCCTAATAAAACTTAAAATAACATAACATAACATATCTTCTTCTACTTGTTCATCCCCACCAACAGCAATGGGTGCAGTTTTACGTTTTTGTAAATGAAGTAGGTAAGCCTCCCACTGGATCATGTGGTGTTTTTTTAGATGACTTGTTTGGCCTCCGGTACGATAGTTTGTCAAGCTTACCCCACCTAATAACTTGTCGACAAATTGAGCATATATCAATGTTCTCCTCTGTACTGCTTACCTAAAAGAAGATCCAAACTGGGGAGCAGAACTTTCTGGCACTGCTGGAGGTGCCACTTTCAATACCAGATGAACTGGAGGGTGTGCCTGGAATTTGACTCTGTGCAGTTACAGTACCACTACCTACTTAAGTGGTGGTTGAGCCGGGCCTTTGCAAATGCAAACATGGAACTGGAGGTCGTGTTGGTGTTACCTGTGTTGGTGGTATCTGTGCTACATCCCTCGCAGCAATTTTGGATAGTCTAATACTGTTGATTTTCGTCTCCTCTGGGCTGGGAGTGATGTTCATGATGGCTGGCTCGTCATCATCATCATCACCCCCCTCTTCTACATCTACCTCCATAACTCTAAGGCTTTCTGGAACCTTCCTTTTCACTTGCCTGGTCTTGTGGCATGCATCACTTTCAGACTGAGCTGGTGGCTTCCAAGTGGCATTTCGATCATCAGAAGCGGGGCTTGAAGAAGAGGTTGATGGACTAACCCTCCTTTTCCTTGCTGGGGGTCTGGAAGACAATGGATCTTCTGACACAGTGGCTTGCTCCTCTTCATCTGCAAAAAGCTTGATTTCCTGAATTGCCCCTACTTCAGGAGGAAAAACTACTATTGTGGGCTGTTGTTGCGGCTGTTGGTGCGGCTGTTTTTGAGGCTGTTGTTCCGGCTGTTGTTGTGGCTGTTGTTCCGGCTGTTGTTGAGGCTGTTGTTCCTGATGTTGTTGCGGCTGTTGTTCTGGCTGTTGTTGTGCAGCTGTTGTTGCAGCTGTTTTTCCCCACTTAGCTGCTAAGTTCCCTCCTGCGAGTGCGTTGATTGGGTACTACTTTGCGATAATGACATTTGAACTTCACCGCTCATTAGTAGACTGGCTACCTCTGCCACAATCATGGGCTTGGGCCTAGGTTGGTGGGGTGGGCCAGCTGATGCGGAGGTGCTTGTCCCCACCAGACAACACTACTGCAGGCATACGTTTTTTTTCCCCCAAAAAACAACTCGGGCGGCACACCAGTCTTGCCAAGTGCCACTTCCTTTTTCTGTTCCTTCTTCTTCTCACTGGCAACTTTCTTGGTACTGGAGGACCTGGTACCTTTCTTCGGGGCCATCTTCTTCTGGTGTCAGCAGGACGCAGGTGCCCAAGTTGCAGAGATGTCTGTGATCACTCGTGGATGTGACGTGGTGCGCAGCAGGACTTCTGTCTGGCAGCACAACGGGTGATGATGACACTTCCACCTCTGTCTTTTTGTGCACCTAAAAGCAAAGATGCCAGGAGAAGAACATCAGTGAAATGTTGCATTTGTTGCTGTGGTTCAATTACCAATAGTACAAACAAACAAATACAATATGTAACTTAGTGTAGCCATTTGTGAGACTTTGTCAACAAGGGCTTTCATGGTATCTGTGTACACTCTCAGGAAGTATAGGAAAGAAGAGGAACAACAGCAAAAATACAAATGTAATGGAAGTGGACCTTGTTTGGCACTACATTATTTGCTCATGACATCATTCAGGGAGCTGCAGCTGGCAAAGGGGATGGAAGTAAGCAGTAAGCCAAGAGGAAAACCATGCAGGCCTATATGGCAAAAGCAGCATATAACTCCCACCATAAATGGCCAACAGCTACATGAACACTTACAAATCACAAGCAACAAGCAGGAGGCCTGGAAAAACAATTTACTGAAAACATCACTATAATAGCCAGGCAAAGGCTGCATCTTTGCTAAACCACACTGCTTTGCCTGTAATGCAATAAAATGCAAAAACGAACATCTACAGGGCTAAACAAGTTCTGCAAGGTACACAACACACCACACACAAACAAAGGCATTTATGTACCACACACCCAAAAACCAAAATACACCCAAAAATACAAATTTTGAAATTCAATCCAATGCCGTCCATGGCCTAAATGATGTTTAAATTCAACATAATACAAGGAAACAGTTGTTTCATGCACCCCTGTCTACCTCTGAGCCTACTGGATGAGAGGCCTGTTGGCAGACTAGGCCACAAGCTTGCAGGCCTATGTATAAAAGCACATTACCTGGCTTCAAAATGGCCACCAGTCACATGGCCAGGCTCACAACAAGAAACCGAAGACAGACAATGCAGGCTTATGGCAAAAAGCACACTGCCTGGCTTCAAAATGTCCGCCAGCCTCATGGCCAGGCCCACAACAACAAGAAACTTAAGACAGACATTGGGACTTTCCCTAGCCTAGGACTATTGATTTCTCCAAGAACTCATCATTATGCATGAACCACTATTCCTTAAGGGTTCATTCATGACGTCTTCCTCTGCCCGACTTTATGTCAATGCAAACATTCCTAAGCACCTTCCAGGTACAAATATACCTTTCCTTACCATGGCAAAACCATGGCACGGCTCGACTTGGCTGCACGGTTCGCCACGGTAAGTTCGGTAGAGATTGTATCCCAGCCTGATGCACTGACCAGAGGCTGTCATCCCTGCTCGCAGAGAATCCAGCCTTCAGTGTTCTGACTCCCTTCGCGGGTGTTAGAGTTTGAGACCCAGAAAGAGATTCCCACCTCTCCCATTCTAAGATATGGAGCTGACTAGAACCTAGAGGTACTCTTGGCTTACCAAACTATAACGTACCGTATTATAGAATGCAGCACCTACTTCTTACCTTGTACTACACTTAGGTTAGGTACACTGGGGTAGAAGTAGTTAGAAGCATCAGACGAATATCCACATTTTAGCCTGTGTTATTTATGTATATGTATATGAATATGTGTCATAGCTAAAAGGCAATACTATTGCAGTATTATTTCTTTCTACTGCTTACGCTGTACGTAATATATCTCGCATACTGTCCTACGATTGTAACAGCTCATATCTCTTACACGAGAAACAAGAATGTTCAATAAATCTTTTTATTGAAATTCCTGTCTATCTCTTTCTGTGTAACTCTGAAGAAACTGAGTATGCACGATTGACTGAGTGAAATTGTTATCTTTTGTTTCCATGATTCTGAGATATGTTCCGATTCTAAAGGGAAACGAAGTTGTCATGTTTATGTGGTTGCCAGAAACTACTCCCTTCTTGTTTTACAAAGAGTTTCTAGTGGCCTCTGAGTTAGCTGGCACACAAAGTAATTAAGTTTAATGTACTTGATCGGGGCATACTGACCTCAGTCCTATGCCAAAACTATAGTGTATATTATTCCAATGCGCAGAGCCTATAAGGGAAATAGGAACTAAACTACAGTTTGTCCCCAGTAGGCTATGACTTTGTCGTTAAGTTTGGATGATTTTGGGCGGAGGAGTTTATATATTTGCAAGACCTGGTGACCCAGTTTGTTAATGTTCATCACAAATAATGAAATTGAAGGTTGGATGGTAGATAGTTTTGCTTTTGTGATTGCCGCCCTAATTTTAAAAGAAGTTGTAGAATTCAATGTCAGCTGGTTATACTTCTCTTGGAGGTCTGAAAATGTGAGTGAGTATGTGCTGAAACCTAGTTGATAAGGGAACAGGATTCCCTTCTTCGTCCATGTGTCTAGGGTTAGGCTTTTGCCTCTGTATTTAATCTTACTATTGGCCCAGAGGGATTCTAAATTAGATCCTTTAATACTGCTTTCTAGTTTTTTGCCAACCTTAAGCAGTGCAATCTTTGTGTTTTTAAAAATGGATTTGGAGGTATGTGGGTATAGGTTATTTTTTGTTAGCAGTGCGAGGGGACTTAGGTTATTGAGGATTGCCCTTTCTACGCTAGCAAGACCCCGAGACAGGAGAAAGCTATAACCTTAGACAGGGTGTGATTATACACCATAAACGTTTTTGTTCTTGTGGAACGCGGGCCCACCACCATAACAAAAGACTTACTCAAATTAACAGAAAGATCCAGACTATCAATTAAATCTACGACTTTGTTCACCAACAGCTGTAGACCAACTGCAGTCCTGGCCATCAGGACATCATCATCTGCATATAGCAGCACCGAACACGATCTTGTCCCTTTCTTTGCACAGTCCACCTCAGTAGTAACAAGGGATTGCTCTGCCTATTTAAGTATAGATTGGACAAAAAGGGTGCAATAATACACCCCTGTCAAACCCCCTTACTAGTTCTAAAAAAAATAGTACAAGCAGAGTTCTGAATGTACCGAACAGAAGCTGTGGTGTTTGCATTTATATCAATTAGGCAATACACCTTGTCAGTGTCCATCCCTATAGAGGGTCCCCCGTCCGTTAGCACTGGGCGACCCGATGTTGGGGCAGCCTTTCGCTATACAAGTACAACTAACATAACATAACATAACAGAGAGACTCAATCTCCACAGCTTAACTGGGTTGACCCTATGAAAAGCGGACATGGGGTCCATAAAAGACAGGTGAATCAATTTGGGTTGAGCTACAGTATACTTGTTAATAAACACATATAAGTGCCAACATTGGTCGATTGTGAATCTACCTTGCCTAAAGCCATATTGCCCCTCAGCAATTATATTATTCTCAGCCGCCCACAACATTAGCCTATTCAGTAGCACCATTCCTAGGACCATCACAACAGAGCCAATCAAAGATATCGGTCAGTAGCATTGAGGATTGCCTTTGTCACCCTTCTTAAATACAGGGACTATAACTGAGGTAGTCTACAAGGGCAGAGAGCCCTCTTTAACTGCTGCATTTAAGACCAATGTAAAGGCTGGACCCCAGATCTCAATATCTGCAATAGAAAAACAGGGGGAATTTCGGACAGACCCACGGGCATTATTTCTTGATAAAGCTAAAATACCCTTATTAACTTCTTCTAGTTTAAAAACGAGGTTATATTTCCCTACTACAGGCGTACCCAATTCATTATTCTTTAGAATAGGTGTACAGTTATAAACTGCTTAAAGGACCACAACACTCAGCTTAAAGGAGGTGATTGTGTGACCCTGGTTCTTGTAAAGTAGGCAGGGTCCAGTTTTCAATTGGTAATGATGTTTTTTTTCGAGTTACTGGGTCCAGATATTGTAGTACAAGGACTGTGACATGGACATATGTGAAAGAAGGAAGTGAGATGGTAAGTCATGTTGGAGAAGATGCACAGGCTGAAGGTGCTGGTCTGGTGTGTGCAGAGAGAGATGTAAGTGCTCTGGTCCTCACCAGGACTGACAGGATCAAAATGGAGGCAATATTGTTCTTGTCTCCACAGGTGACAATACCTTGATACTGCTGGGAGGAAAAGAAGAAGAGGCAGGTGGCTGAAGTGGTCGAGGGCCATGTGAGGAGCGAGCAGGGTGCAGCCTTGAGACACCTCGTTTATTTTTGCGCATTTTTTATTTCGTATACGTTGCCTGATGACGATTATGTAAAAGGTATTATTTTGAATGTTTTAACTGCAGCGTACATGAGATACACACATGTAATGAAACGCCCATGTATATTTTTAAATTACTTACCCATTCCAAAGTCCCAGTGGGGCACTCCTCCGTTGAGCCAGTACAACAAATAGAACAATAAATTCACAAGCCAGCAAATAACAAAGAGCACGGTCATGACCTTGAAGAAGTCATTAGCATTCCTCTTCAAGTTCTTACAAGCGTTATGCAAAGGTGAACCACACGGACTGCGTTGAAGGCTCAAACCAATCGCTCGGTATGCTAAGGAGCACGGGCGTCCTGGCCTGGAGTGAGGTGCGCTGTGAATGAACGCATGGCAGCACTGGCCTCTCCTTCACTCGCCCTGTCAACATACATCTTGGAGACAATGAATATGAAAACAAGACTTTGCCTTTTTATTTGAAATGTTCTCAACAGCTAGTTAAAGGAGTGAATACAAGGGCACGGAAGCACAAGAGTTACATTTTCTGTAAATAAAAGGTATTAAGCAGGGGTGTAGCTTGAGCAGTATGAGTGGGGGCGTAAACTACAGATTTCCCAACAATCACGCTAGCACATAATGTTGAAATACATTAAACGACAAGCAGGGGGCACTCGAGGGGCCTAAGTAGGAGAGGAAATGGAGATGAAGTTAACTGGTAGGGGCACTACGTGAGAGAAAGTACACCATTTTGTGAAATAACCCACATTTTTTAAAAATTATTTTCAAACAGAGAGAGTGGGAGAGGGTGTGTGTACGTTTTTGTCTCTGTGTGTAAAAATTCCGAGTAAAATCCGACATACACTGCACCAACCCGACTTAAAGCATCTGTAGCCAACTGTTTATCACAAAATCGATTTGTTAGGGGAGTGTAACAACCCAAACTCTCCCCTCCCCCAAGCTACGCCCCTGGTATTAAGTCTTAAATTCTCAAATTTTAAAAAAGACTGTAAGAATTGCTCATATTATATGTTCTAATGCCGTTTCGTGTATGTTAGCAGGTTGGACGCTACATTAAGTTCAAACGCACATTTAATATGGCTGTCGGGGTGATCATCTTTCACGAGAACCAAAAACATTTCTTTCATGTTGCATTGATTTATAATATGCGAAATATTTTGGTGAGCGAGTTATGAAGTGTTTTCTCAAGGCACTTGACAGGCACATCAAGGCGTTCCGAGAATTATGTGCTTTGCTACTAAGAAGCTCACCGCACTCTGTCTGGGGACTGCGCCGAGCTGTAATCAATTTGTAACTGTATTATTCACAATGCATCAATATTGATGGCTGTTTAGGTGAAAATTGTCACAGAATCGCCTCGGTATGAATTTATAGCAACACAATTTATGTCTTAATGAAACGGAAAGGTGAAAGCACGAGGCAGTTGGCATTTGACTTCTACTGATCATGCTTTCATAAGGAAAGTTGACATTTTAGCCCCCTCGGGTTGGACATTTTATTAGTTTCATTACAATGCAATTTGTAGGGCGACTTTTCTCTTAGTGCTTGTTATTTATGAGTCTGGATGGTGAAGACGGCAGCCCGGGTTGCATACATAACACTGATACCCCTTTGTTATGCAGCCTATTCAGTGCTTCACGAGTAATTAAAATTAAAGTTGAAAAATATTTCTTATTTAAAGACAAGTGGAGTGATAGCCTCCGATTCCAGTGCTGGGGTGCAATAGTTAAACAGGAGACTCTGGGTTTAGAAATCCTTAGATGTGTTCGTGGCTTCTCTACTTTGCCACAAGGCATTATCCCAAGCACCCTGCTCTGCAGGTCACAGTTCCCCTATCTGACAAAAATGTTAATACTTGGGCCTTCCTTATGAGTTCACTATTAAGAATGATTTGGGCAGAAACTCGAATTTAAGCCCAAACGGGTGTTAAAGGGCAGGGGTATTACTGCACTAGTTTTCAGGGTGAAATCTTCCAGCTGGAGGAATGTGTCCTTGGTATAGCAGGATAACATCTGGAAATTGGTGTGGTAGCTCTGGTTCCTGCGTGACATTCCTTACTCCACCTAGGACTATTAGGGATTAATTGTAATCCTATGGTTACACTACAACCCAGAAATCGCAATACAGGAAACCACCTATATGTCTGTTCCCTTGACTCATTTGAAGGTGGGCGATGCGCCAGATAACCAATGCCACATCTGTTGTTGGAAAATACCCTCATGGTGAGACAGCTGCCCTCACTCAGAAGCTGGAAGGGCTACCATATTCCTGACATTAAAGCAGCACTCACCTTTCTTCTAAGAACTCGCCTAGCAAAACTCATGAAAGTCTCTCAAGCACTGGAAGGAATCATTTAACACTGTGTCAGGGACATCGCATTTTAATTTCTCAAAAGCAAAAAACACACACTCCTTTTGAGGGTTTGACTTTCAAAAACGAAAAAAACAAAACGTTGGACAACTTGTTTTGTTGCATTAGGTGGCGGCTGCCATTGTGCATCTTTAATGGAAGCACTGTCGTGAAAAAATCCTGACTGCTTACCTGTGAAGCATGAACATGGCAGCAGATCCACCCTGGTCTAAATGAGGTTCGTGGTATATTGACGAATTTGTGAGAGTGCAGTACAATCAAGTGCCTCATGGTACATGCTAAAGAGGTTAGACATCCGGAAGTATGGCTTTGTATCCGAGATTAAGTGATGGTGTTATCTCGAATCTTGCATATGAGACTTGCTAAGGTAGTATTAATACTGCGTCAGTGGTGACACATTTCTGTGATCACAGAGTGCCACATGTATCACTATTGGAAATAGAGATTACCTAATTGCGATTTTCTGCAAATCGCAATTAGGTAACTCCATGAAACTCCATGAGTTTAATTTAGCGATTCATAGTGGGTCGAAAAATGACCTACCCCATGAATATTAATGAGGTAGATCGTAATTTGGGACCCAATGGAATCAATAAAATAACAGGGATGGTGGCCTGCTGGAGTCAGCAAAGCACCATTTATTTCCCTGATAGCTTTTAAATAAAGCAATCATTTTTTTAAAATGCAGCCCTTTTTCTTTACAGAAAAATCAGTTGCGTTTAGTTTTTTAATAATTTTTTAAGAGCTGGTAGTGGTTGGAGGACCTTTGCCTGCTCTGAAAAAACCTTTTTGCTACCATTCCCAAAGGGGAAGGGTTCCCTTAGGGACCCCTTCCCATTGGAAAATGGGTTACCTACTTGAAGTAAGTGGTAAAATGTGAATGTTTTGCGATGGCATTTCGGTCACAAAACATTCCTACATACTGGGATGGGTGGTGAAAAGGAGTTTGCGGAGTTATGCCGACTCCACTCCACTGGGAGCAGGGAGTTCGGCAACAAGCTCCGATTCTGCCATGTGGTGGAGTACGCCCCCCGCCTCACACCCCTATTTGAGAGAAGTATTTCTTCCAGAGAGTTAAGCATGCACATAAAATGTCAAACCTTTGCCCGTTTGCAAACAGGAACACATAAAAATGTGTTTTTGTGCAATCATTGGATTTAGGAGGTTTGTAGAGTGGATACGGCTGAAATGAGGGACTGGCAGCTGCCCCGTAGAAGTAGCAATCATTGAAATGGATAAGACGATGTAGTTCTTTTTCAGCATGGGATCACAGTACATGCACGTCACTTCCGATTAAACTTTAGTCCGCATCAACCAGATTAACACGACACGGACGCACGAGTAGGTTTTGAAAGAGAAGCGTGGCCGTATGTCGCAGCTGAACAAGCTCACTTGGTAAGACTATGGGGGTCCTCAAGTTCCTGTTACTTTTTGTTGTAAAACTGCATTCCTTTTCTGTACAGAAGGAACACATTGTGTAGAATTAACACACTTGTTTTTGCATAGCACTACAGTTTGGTGCTTTCTTATCCAGTGAGAGTAGAGTGAAGGCCTTTGGAGAAGAAGCCATAACTTTTATTAATGATCATTTTGATTGAGAGACGTTGTTCATGTCTGCCCATAGACGCAATGGCTGCTGCCCCTACTAAGAGCAATAGGTTTTAAATGAGCTTACCTCAGTCCTGACAAGCAAAATCGTGTATTCCCTGATATACAATTGATCTGTTCCCACTGTAGCTCCCCTCAAGCGCATTTTCTGCATGTGCTATGGAGTTGCCCATCCCTAACTACATGTTGGCGTTCTATAATAAACACATTACATACGATGACTCCATATTGGGCAACTGGTGAAAATGTAGCCCTGTGGCGTGAAGAGTCAAAAACCTTCTGTAAACGCCCTTCCTCCATGGAATGTGACACTATCTTATTTCAACTTAACAGCAACATAAAGTGATATTAGTAGAAATACTGCCATAAAATAATGGAGGGAATGGATTCCAGAAATAAAATGTACGTGAAAACAGAATGCCAAAAGGACGCTTTAGGAGTCTCGGAAGGAAATGCACAGCGGTCACCCACTGGGTCATGCATTGACTGAGTGAGGCCAGAGAAGCAGATAAGTTGGCACAGAATACTAAAGACTGAATGATGACCTATGCGTAGGGTGCATGGACATACATGAAATCTACTTATGAACGTATTACTCGTAAGGCAGGGATGCTAACATGATATTAATTAAGGGCATTGAGGAAAACATAATGATTGGGCAGAGAGCAACTCTGCGGAATTTTACGGAGTTTTAGGCAACTCTGCGATATTCCACATAGTGTGACTCTGCAAAGTCTACCCACCCTTACTACATACCGCTGCAATTCGGTATTAGGAAGGGCTAACTCGCACATGTCCTTCCTAATACTGAATCTGTATGTAATCACAATTCCAAATTGCAATTCGGTAGCATGTTACCGAATCGTAAATTGGAATTCATACTTACCAAAATGCATTTTACGGGTGGCACACAGGCAAATTCTGTGAATTGGACTGTTTGAGACTGTGAAAATGCATGATACTTGTGGCCCAGAACGTTCTGTGGGCTGTGGGTTCATAACACATACAGGTTCAATCCCTGCATCTGCTGTGTGGGAAATGAGAAGAACTTGAGGACGAGGAGATAGATATGGAAGAAGAATTGGGGGATGTACTAAACTCATTATTTCTCTGTGGCCAGGAGCTACATTCCACACTGCATCTACTGTTCACATAAAAGTATGTTCACAGCCATCCAAGAATTACCATGTAGATCCACCATGGGAAATTATGATGAATCTTCAGTTAACACTCAGGATGTCCCTATCTATATTCATCTAAAAATGAAATATTAATAAAGATGCTTGGTGACCATTTTTTCAAGGTCACTGGGCTAAACATACAGTAGGCAATCGCACTTGGGCAGCTACTACACCTGAAAATGATTAAAATTCCACAAGCCTAGATATGGATGAGGAGGTTGAGTGGCATCCCACCATCTGGGGCTCAATTTGTGGAGGATTAATTGAGATAAACCCTGTTAGAAATTGGGTTTCTGGTTGACTGGTGTGTGAGCCTTGGTTAAGCAGCAACCACAATCCTAATCAGGATAAGGCACAAGCAAACATCAACTTAACCTGTTCTCACCCTCTGGTAGTTTGGCACAGAGCAGTCAATCTTAACTTGAAGGCAATGTGTAAAGTATATGTGCAACACTTCAAACTGTAAAACATTGAAAACACCACAGAAAAACATTCCATACCAGGTTTAGACAAATAAAGTTTAGTCTAATAAGAAAAACAAGACCAAAACAACGCAAATCCAATCTGTAAAACCGGAGATATTGAATTACAAAATAGTGCCAGAATAACACGAAGCAGGAACGTGGGATATCTGGTCATGCGAGACTGGGACAAAGTCACAAGTGGAGGCCGACCACGATAGAGGATGAGTGGGCTACAGGGACCCAGTTAGGCCCACTGAACAAATTACCTTGAATTTTTGTTGCGGAGCATTGCATGAATCAAGGTTAAAGATGTGCTGTGCAGCAAAGGTGATGTGTTGGTTCTGAGATGCAGTGAGACTGTGGTGTGAGGCCCTGTTGTGTTGTTGTGGCGGATTCTGTCGGCGAGGCTGGCGATGTGAAGTCCTGGCATCAGGGGTGTGGTGCTCTGCTGGCAATGCAGAAGTTCTGAGGATCTGCGATGCTGAGATGTGGAATCTGTCACCATCGTTGAGGTTGCCATAAATGAGAGATGGGGGGACCTGGGTCAGAGATGCACTGCGCCGTCAGCGATGCATCGGTTCTGAGTACTACGAGGGCAATGAAGCGCCTCTGTGCCGGTCCAATTCATGCAGCAGTGATCAGGCATCAGTTCTGCTCTGGGATGCACTGCTCAGCAGAGAATGCATGTCTGTTCCACTGGTATGCCCCTTCTGCCCACTTCCAAGGATCCATGACTGGAGTGGCACCATTGGCAGGGTAGACTTACAGATGACAGAGTCCAGGTGCTGATACACAGTTGTTGGAAACCTCTTATGTCCCTGAGGCATCAGATCAGGAAGCCAGCTGTAAGAAAATGGGCCATTATTTGTGTGGCCTGCACAAGTAAAGGGTCCACATTTGTCCTCCACTGGGAACAAAACACCCACTGTATTTTTGACTTTCTTATGGAAGCAAAGCAGAGCAGACTATGGAATACTCAAGGATACCGGAGTGGGTACGGTACTGGCCAAGAACGCCTGCTTCAACCTAGCTAAGGTGTCGAGATCCACCCCTGCCTTGCTGGGACACTTGGGCAGTGGGGGTGTTGATTCCTGGGGCTGGGATGAGCTTGAAGGCAAAGGGGGGGGCAAGAAATGCCCCACAATATGGTCTCAGGCCTGGGCTATTTGGTCATGAGACGCTCCTCCAGAGGGGCCATGGTCCCGGACACTGCCCTATGAATTGATGTGTCTACCACAGGATAAAAAATCCTCATCCCAGGGAAGCCCAGCCAAAGGGCTCCTCCTACCCCTGGAAACCGTGAAAGGGTTCCATAGCTGGGAGATGTCCCTTGGTGTCACTGCAGCGCAATAGGAATGATGTTATGAAGCACCAAGGCTAGTTATTTGGGGGGCTGGGTGTCAGCCTAAAGCTTTATCGTGAGAGACTCACAGCGTGGGGTCGAAGCTCCAGGGACCATTCACCCAAGGTGCAGAAAGAATCTTTAAGGGGGGAAGGTGTCTGGGAGGGTCCCTGCAGGAAAGCGTCCTGAAAACAATACAGACTCTCGTGAGAACGTGGCAGTAAAATCATCCCATTTACCAACCCCTGTAAGGGCGTAGGCTTCAAAGCCGCCTAACGACAGTACAGACCCTTCAAACTAAGGGCATCACTCTAGAGACACAAGGCTCCCAACCTTGGTGTGATGATCTGGAAACTCTGGAATACGAGGAATGTGCAGAATTCCAAGGGCGTGTCACGGCCGGAGGCGCCAATTCAGACTCCTTTAGATGGTGAGAGGAGCCGCAAGTCAAGTAGTAGTGGCCACGAAGAAGCAAGGAACAGCTAAAGACACACTGCATCCTAAATATAAATCAAAGCAGTTAAATCAGTACAATCACTAGCAATAAGCCATAGCACTTATCTATGTCTGCGTAGCAGTGAAGAAAGAGGATGGGTGGACAGCATTGATGGACTATATATGGGACTGCATGCTCCTGAATGGTTGAAGGAGGAGACTATTGTCAAGTTGAACTCTATTGTTTCTTTTGTTGTTGAAATTCCCAAGGCATCATTGGAATTGTGGTTTGTTAAAGTGGATTCTTGAAATGGCTGCTATTCAGTAAAAGTGAAGAAAAAGGAGCATAATCCTCACCTCCTGTCCTGACATAGTATCATATATGTGTGCAATGTGGCTTTATAAATTGTGAGTAGTTGTCATTTTTGGTTAATAATACATGCATTAGTGTATTGTGCCACACAATGGAGAACAGTATAATTTATTGGGTTTTTATGTGGGTTGTAGAATTAATATGCATTTAAAGAAACCTGCTAAGTTAGTGTGATTGTGGATTTTAAACTTACAGTTGAAACATTTGTTACCAGTGTGAACATGTTTTTCTGCATGTTTTCTTCTCTGCAGGTGCTGACCAAAGGTATTCAGTGACTAAACAGCACATTGTATTTCAGAGATAGTGAGGAGAGGAAGAGCTGGCAAGATCAATTAATTTAAATGAGGGAGTGTTACCATTTGGTACTATTAGATGAAGGAATCTAAAGATGTATTGGAAGCAGAGATTGGAATATGGGAGAAGTATTCAAGGTGCGTATGAGGTCATATTTCTCGAATGTTCTTTGTGTATTTTAATTAGTGAACCCATCTTGGGTTTAGTCAGATTCCTTCAGACTTAGGTACGGACCTCACTTGTCATCTCTCATGGTGTGGCGTCATGCTATACATGGCTCCTTACCTATAGAACTTCAACAGAGGTTCTGATGCTGAAACTTTTCATGCTTTCTTGATTCAATAGGGTTTTCCATATCTCCATATCCTTAGTTTAGTGTGGGGTTTAGTAGATGATGTGAATCTTTTCAATGCAAGAAAACTTGTGGCTGGTATTGAAATCGTATTCCTTATGTTTTGCATTGCTGCCACAGAAATTTCTAAATGCTCTTTGCTGTTGAGGAGCAATATTGTACCCAACTTTCTTTGAGAATCTTGTACTTTTACGGTATGTTCTTGCAATTGATTTATATTAGTTTGGCTTTGAGATGTAATAAATCTATTAACTTCAAGTTACTGACTTGGACTTTCATTGTGTAGTCCTAATGGTCACAATGGCCCACATGCATCATTGTGTCTTTTTGCATTTCTTAATTTGCGAAAAATAAGGAATCGCAAATTAAGAAATGCAAAATGATATGCATCAATATTTTCGGTATTCTTGTGGGATTCGGTAAAAATCGCATTTTTTACCGAATCCCAAAGAAATACCGATTTCTTAACTTAATTTTCGCAATTTCCATTGATTCCTATGGGCCAAAAGGCCCATAGGAGTCAATGGAAATTGCGAGTGGCACTTAGAAAATTTCATGGGTGCAGGGGGGGGTCCAAAGGACCCCCCCATGCACCCCTGAAATGTACTTTTCAGCATAAGTTACATACACACATGTCCTAAGGACATGTGTGTGTGTAACTTTACAGTTTAAAAAATGCATTTTTGTGCATATTTAATCAATTTCGCAATTTACCACGAAGTTGAACTTCGTGGTAATTTGCACTTCCAATTTTAAAAAAAGCATAATTTTCTATAATGATGCATAGCATTTAAGAAATCGCACGATTGCGATTTCTTAAATGCTAATGCAATTTTAGAAATCGTAAAAAAGATGCGACTTCTAAAATGGCATGATGCATCCCAACAAGCACTTTTGCATTCGCAAACGGCCGATTTTAAGGAATCGCACCGTCTGCGACTGCAAAAATGCTTGATGCATGTGGGCCAAGGTACCTTGATATTTACATTTGTTGCCAAATTTGTTGCTTTTCCTTTCAGGCTACCAAAATTGTCTATGGACCACAGTCAAATGGAAAAGAACAGCCCAGAACATTCTCAAAAGGACAAGGAAGAGGAACAGTCTTGGAGAAATATTGCCCCTTGGTATGGACCTGCCTTGACGTGTTGGAGTATTTCATGAGTTCTGCTTCCCAACGGCCTGACTGGCTTGTATTTGTGTGGCAACAGATTTGAACAACTATGCTTAAAATGCACTGTTTGGAAACCCTCAAAAATATTCTTTGTGCATCAAACCTCCATCAAATCTCCATGGAGATTAACTAGGCCTCCTATTTTGCTCTTGTGAACAGTGCAATTTCGCTTGGGTTGAAAATTGTTGCCAGTGGTGGTTTTTATTCCACGCTTAGGCCCACTTTTCCCTCTTAAGAAATGTGCAAGGCTAATAACATTTAAGCTTGCCAGTACACACAAATACAATTAACATATTGGCATACAATGGTGTACACATCACAATGCACACTAACCACACTATTAATGAAATATGTAAGCTTATCTGCTTACTGGAAGCCTGTCCATGTGTTTGTTATGAAAACCTCAAGGAAGCCTTCAAGTAAATTCACTAATCACCCCACAGGTCTAAATGATTAATTCCCTCTCCTTCAAGAGTGTGTGAAAATGAAGGGAATGCAGCAGTGG
The DNA here is from genome assembly GCF_964261635.1 of Lissotriton helveticus. Taxonomy (NCBI): domain Eukaryota; kingdom Metazoa; phylum Chordata; class Amphibia; order Caudata; family Salamandridae; genus Lissotriton; species Lissotriton helveticus. The sequence continues at coordinate 763,234,883 of NC_136067.1, read as the reverse complement.
GGTGTCTCTGTGATTGTGCAACTATGAGTTGTCAAGCAGGGCAAATTTGGTTGTGCCTTCGTGTGTGCTGCACTGGTTCACACAAGTTGTGTTGGTTTACATGCACTATACCAGTTGGTATACCGGAACACTAGTTAGCATGTATGTTTTCAAACACAACATATTGGTTTATGTTTCCAATTTACTGGTTTATATCAACCACACACTAATGTTCTGTTTAGTGAAGAGGTGTGTGCACAGAAAATACTGGTCTACGTTAGTGGTGGGCAAAATGTTTTATTCTGCCCAGGAATCGGCAGAATTTTGATGACTCTATGTTACTCTTTAACGAGGAGTTCTAGCCAAATTCCTCTAATCCCTGTGTGATGCAATTTTTCTTCAGAGAGAGTCCAGAGAATTATGACCTGGTGTGTGGGAGAGAGATATGGTGTCCCCTAGCGCCATTTTCTAATGTGCATGATCGTGATCGGTCAATGTCAGACGGCTACCAGTCGAGTAGATGGCCCGGAAATGTGTCCATGTCCTTTTTCACAAAGCATGGTGCCATTCACACTGATTTGGTGCAAATTGCAGCACAAGCAGTGTGAGCTGCCTATTTTCCACCCATTGGAAGAACTCCGCAGAATCTCAGAAGTGCTTATGTAACCTCACAGTACTCCATGGAGTTCAGCTTTGTGGTTCCGTCCACCCGTAGTCTATGTATAGCAAAATGTGCACCATGCACAAAATACTGGTTCATAGGCCCAATATCGTGGCGTTCATGCATTTTATAGTGCTGAACATGGGTAACATACAAGTCCACATGTGTAACGTATTAGCTGAGGTGCATACTCTGCTTGTTTCTTCTCATATTCTACTAATTATATTAATAGCACATTGATTGATGGGCATAGCATATTGATTTGTGAAATTACAATAAGGGTGTTAATGTTTAATCTACAGATTCATTGATATGCTACATTGGTTCTCTCTTGTAATGTACGTGTGCATAATATATTCAACTAATTATGTACCCTATTGGTTTGAAAACATTTCACGGCGGTATGCATTCATGGTATACCTGTAGACTTGCATAACTGCATGTTTTGTATGCATAATGCATTGCTTCACACTTGTAATATACTGGTGTGTGCATGTAAAATATTGGTTTGAAAGCATCACTTGGCTGGTTTGCATGCATGCAATATTGATTCCCATGCCGAAATAGCTGGTTTGCATGAATACCATACTGATTTGCATGTGCAGCATTCTGGTTGATTTATATAATTCTATGGCTCATATACACGACATGTTGGTCCATTCTTGCAATGTTCTGGGTTCTGTGACTAACATGCACAACTATTGGTTTAAAGCATTACATGGGGAGTCACATGCATGATGTACTGGCTCTCATATTTAACCTGCTGGTTTGCATCGTGACCACACGGTGCCCACATTGGTTTGTTTGTGTAAAGTATCGATAGGCATGCATCATTGTATGGATTTTAGGCCTGCTGCCACGCTGACGGGCTGTTGCTCGTTTTATTGATTTTAAAACCCGTTATTTCTATGGAATTGTGAATATTCTTACCTAATCTGTGTTCTGTGTGGGAAAATCTGCACTCGTTTGCAACCAGTGGTGACTGGTGACATTTGAAACTGGTGGGGCGTAAACTTTCTGTGGGAGAGCACTGTGGCGAGCGAGTCCGAAAAATTAAAAGGCGTTACAGGGGGGTTTTCCACCGTGAACATTTTGAAAAAAGAGTGGGTAAATGGTGCATTTTCAAGCAAATTAGAGAAGCTAGAAGGTTAGTAAAGCAATTGTGAAAGTGCAGTTATTACATGTTTTTTGATGCTCTGAGGACACATGTACATGGACTAAAAGCATCAAATGTACATATTATAAAGCAGACACACACACGCATGCACACTCTCAAACACCCACACTCATATAAACTGGGAGCCAAGCTGAGAGTGACACATATACACACAAGCAGACTCCGAAACAAGCATATATAAACGGATAGGCGTGCACTAATTCCCACACAGACAAACATACACACAGAGGCCTGTAAACACACATGCGGCCAAAAGGACACAAAAATGCACCAAGCACTCAATAGGAGCAGGAGCAACACACTGTCATATAGCAACATGTACAATCCCAGAGGGCATGAATACTTTGAATTTAATAACTGAGTGACGCTTATGAGTTATACCTCTTTGAGATGCCACTGTTTTCCCTTCTGTGGAGTGCTTACACCCAACCATCGCACGTTAAATAATTTAGCGCATGAATACATTTTATGCAGACCGCAATTGTCTTTTCTATTTTTCACTACAGAAGGCTTTTCTTTAATGTTTTAGTCAAGAAACCAAAGGAAATCCAGACCTGGCTTTGCTAGTGCTTGTTCTGTCTGAGAAGGCTAACAAGCTGCATTAGTTATAAAATTTAAGGAGGACCCCGCACAGACTAATAGGGGACTGGGGGGATAGTAGATCTTAAAAAAGAGAGGGGTGTCCCCACAAAGGACAGTCTAGGACTGTGTTTCACACCTAGTGAGTGGACTCTAGGGTGAATATTGTATTTCCCAAAAATTTTTATAGCATGCCAATAATACGGCGGGAAAGGTAAAGTTACAGGAATTTTAAAACTCAATTTCTATCAGTGTATGTTAAGATTAGAGAGGAACTATATATATTTGCTCTTTTGTATCTCTACAGATGCCAAGTCTTCAGGAGAAAGCCTATTGCCTAGCTGTATATTCAATTTATACATTCACGTTAAGATCTACAGTATTTCATAATTTAACATAGCATACACAAAAAATTATTGTTAAAAGATTATTGTTAAAAACGAAAGAAAGTTTACCACACCATGAGTTTCTCTGTTACACATTTATTACACATTCAAATATAAAAATTCATCATTACAGAATATACAATTATTTAAGAAAACATGTTAGTACATTTGCATAAAAACCATTTAAAAACAAAGAATCACAAGTCGACGCGGCGTTTCGGTATCCTGTATGTCTACCTTCTTCAGGACAGATTCTACATGAATTTAAAAAAAAAGATTCAAAAAACACAGAGTTACTCTAAGTTGCATTGGTGCAGACTGTTAATTGTTCACAACTATGAATAGTCACAAATGTGGTAACTAAAACGTCATTTTTTAGGCATCTTTAGTACAAAAAGCATCTCTTTTTAGCACAAACTTTTCGATTTCACATTGCTGGTAACATTTTCACACAAATAGATTCCAAGAGCTCTTGCTGGTTTTAAAAAACATATTAATTTTGGAAACATACTGACCATTTCCTCTCTATCCATACACTTAAACAAAACTAATGGTGTTTACCTTTCCCTTGGACTATGTAGTCCAATGCTTATGAGACCCAATTTCAGATCTCTATTAATAGAATCGAGATAATTGTGAATATTATGCATACCTTAAATCAGGTGGAGTGGATTTCCCCACCAGATAGTATTTCCGTTCAGAACCTTGTAGCCATCTGATTCATGGGCTTATTTTCGGATTCTGTTTGATATATTATCACTGGATAAAATAAGTATAAGGATAAGACGTTTATAATTTGTCTCACCAGTGTATATATGGTGCGATAGACGCTCTTACAAACTAAACTAGAGGTGGAACTTAATTCATCCCTCCAGAGACAGTAAGAATATTTTATTATATACCTTGTTTTCACACTTTCTACGCTTGGTCATGGACTACCAGGAGGAGCCACCGTATTTTCAGTTTTGGGTGTCTTCAATGACCCTAGGATATAATTTAATTATTAAATTATTTAGTTCTTTCATATTGCCTCATGTGCAATTTATGAATATGGAACTCTAATTGTTTGACAGTGTCTAAAAAGTCACTCACCATTAAAAAGATGCTGCCTGATGCAATTTCTTGAATATTCTGATTTCAGGGCACCTCGTTGTGGATAACAGAGTTCGTGCTGTATTGGGTAATAGAACAAATACAATCTATATATATCATACCCAAATTGTGGCAGATTTTTATCTTATACATAGTTACTATAGCCTTTAACTATTTCCTTATCCCATGTTGTTTGATCTATAGGGTAATGTGTCAAAAAAGACTGTCAGGTTGCTTATATATTAATTTAAAAGTGATTTTTTGGATATTAACGCTAGGGTAATATCAAACTGCTCGAGGTTTAGAAGGGCCCTCTTCGTTAGTAGTCTTTACCTTTCAATGTGCAATCGGCCTCCCTGCTCCTGGATTCTGGTAGTCTTCCACAGCGTCCCTCAGCCGGTCTAATACGATCCGTCACGAGAACTGAATGCTCGTTCTAGAGGCGGTGTTTTTATAATACCCGCGCGTTGATTGGTTTTTCTTCCCACACTGTTCATTGGTTCTTTGTGGGCCAATCAGGGTTCGGTTGCCATGGTGACCGAACGCTTTCCGCCGTATTGCGGACCTGCTATATTATTCGCGTTCATCCGTATTTCTGCTACCTCTAATTGGAGGAACAGTTGCTGGGTAACCTCACGCGTTCCACTTCAATTGAACGCACTTATTTTTCGTTATTTCTGTGAGGAACTCCTTAAATTGTGCCTCCCATGTTCTAAATTTACTTGATTTACGATTCGCGGTCATCCCTATTTTTGCCTCTTCTAATTTGAGGAACAGTTGCTAAATAACGTGACACGTGCCCCTCCGATTCAACATTAAATGTAACGTTCTTCCTGTGCACTGATGTGGCCGCATTGTTTTTAGAGCATCATCGTTGCCTAACTCGGTTCGAGGGCACCTACAATTATCATTACTGCCAAGCACTCGACTTTTAGTTGTCAATTTTAAAAAATGAATTCATATTCGGCAGAATATTTGCTGTTTTACACTACTTAACATTATATGAACCTTTAGTAATACTACTATTTGGTCTCAGTTCGTATAATAACAATTTTAACCCTTCATTAGCCTATCATCTTTACTAAAACTTTATATGAAGCTTTAGTAATACTACTATTTGGTCTCAGTTCGTATAATTACAAATTTAACCCTTCATTAGCCTATCATTTTTACTTAAAGAGTGAGGTATAATTGTGCCCGGCCTCCGGTAACAGATGTTATTTTGATTACCACCTCTGATGTTCTCAATTATCTTTTCTAAACCACACCATTTTAAGTCCTCAACTTTGTGGCCAGCTTCCCTCCAGTGTTCAGTGAGAGGTGCTCCAATTTTATTAGTTCTGATAGCTGAACGATGCTCATTTAGACGCATACCCCGGGGCCCACAAGTTTTGTTCAGATCTTGTGTGCATTTACCTTATTCTTACTGTATTATCCATCCATTGCTGTGTATTATCCTTGGATAATTTTCTCCCAATCCTCCTTAGAGTTTAAGCCGCACCTCACACTATTGAGAGTTGACATAAAAAATTGCTCCCTTCTTTTTCTCTTATTATTTTGATTACCACCTCTGATGTTCTCAATTATCTTTTCTAAACCACACCATTTTAAGTCCTCAACTTTGTGGCCAGCTTCCCTCCAGTGTTCAGTGAGAGGTGCTCCAATTTTATTAGTTCTGATAGCTGAACGATGCTCATTTAGACGCAGCCTCAGTTCTCTGGACGTTTCACCTACATAGGGTTTATTACAGGGGCATTGGATCAGGTAGATTGCGTTTGTGGTTCTGCAATTAATGAAGCTCTTGATGTTTATTATTTTACCATTCACTGTGATAATCCCACCTTTAATAATGTTGGTGCAATTGACACAACCCGCACATGGGTGGGTTCCTGTCGGTAGTGGCTTGCCATCTATGGTAGTTTGTAGATTCTTATGGGACTCCTTGTATGTATGTACAAGGGAGTTTCTGATGGTTCTGTTTCTCCTATATGAGAACATGGGCTTGGGGATGGGCTCCTGTGTTTTGTCTGAAATAAGGTGCCAGTTCCTATTTATAATGTTTTTAACTCTATAACTTACTTGGGAGAAGTTGGTCACAAACATAATTGGCTGTTCTTTGTTCTGGCTATCGTGTTTGGTATTAAACAGATTTTCTCTATTAAAGTATTTAGCTCTTTGAAAGCATGTCGGATCATTCTCTTTGGGTAACCCCTTTCCAAGAATTTTTCTTTTAAACTCTTGGCATGGGTTTCATAGTCCGCTATTGAGGTACAATTTCTTCTCAGACGAAGAAACTGGCCGAAGGGAATATTATTTTTTTGTGATGGTGGATGGTTGCTTTCGTAATGCAGCATGCTATTCCTATCAGATGGTTTGGTATATAATTCCACTATTAATTGCCCCTCTCGATGTTTAATCAAAATATCCAAGAATTCTACCTGGTTCCTGCTGATGTGTGATGTGAACCTTAAGTTCACATCCCCCAGGTTCAACCAGATCAGGAATTCGTTCAGGGTGTCCATTTCACCTGTCCATATAAAGAAAATGTCATCAATATAGCGGCCCCACTCCGAGATGTTTTCATAGAATGGGGCAGCCACATTGTATCAGAAAAGGTATAGGGGGCCCCCTAAGGTGTGATCTGGGACCAAGGGGAGTAAGGAGAAAAAGTGACAGTGTCCCGAGAAGACAGAATGTCAGTGGAGAAGAAATACCTTTGAGTTCAGGTTCTTCCTCTGCGAGTTCTATTACTGGACACAACCACTAAGTATCACAACCAATGCTTTAGTCGGGTACATATTAAGAACACCATACAGTAACGCTGATATCTATAGTGAAAATGAATTAAAAAGTTTTTGTGACAGGAAAAAGAATACAAAAGTTTTATTTAAAAAGGTAAACACAAATTTATTGCACATGTTCAGGAGACTGAAGACACAAACTATAAACAGATTAAAAATACATTGTAATATACCAAAATTCCATACAATATTAAAAATGTTCTTGAGAACACGGGTCGACGCAGCGTTTCGGTTTAAAAAACCTTCCTCAGGACAGTGTCTACAAGGAAACATAGTGTTACTAAAACATAATACAAAGCGTGTACATCCAAAACATGTGTCTAGCTGTCACATACTTAACAAAACTAATTTATTTTCTTTTTACAACGTTAGGGCAGTGTTCCAGCATTGGACAATTACAAAGGTCTGACATTTAATTGGCATGCTAAACATATAGTACTTGTGGTTGTACCAATGAACTCGTGGAGTTGAAAGTTTGATCATGTCTCTACAGGGCCTTAAAGTAGAGGGACTAGATCACTTATTAAAGGTGAGTTTTTACATTACCCAACCAATGATGTGGAGGTATCTTACCTCGGGATATTCGTTGTGGTATGCCTCCCAATTTATGATTTTGAGGGCTGGTATCTGATAGACAGTGATATTTGTGTCCTGTTTTTGGTCCACATCCACAAGTGCTGTGGTCCCACTTGTTCGGGAGATAATTTAATATGCCTTAATCTATAGAAGCAAGATTGAGAATAATGTATAGTTTGAATTTGAGCTATAGATTGTTCTATAAGTGAACAAGAAGGCATAAATTGAATTCCTACCGTAAATCTAAGGCCAAATAATTTCTCGCTGTATCGGAGGGGCCACCAGTTAGGATAAGTGCATCAATGAATTCGCATGCACTGAAAAGAAAATAAACGGGTGGTTCCAGTAAATATTGCAAGGTCTTATTAAGTCTACCAAAGATTTACCCATTGGAGGATGAAACTTACCAATAGTGTTGCTTTACTAGTTTCTGTAGCCGCGTGCTGAATAAGCTTCAACGGCCCGCTTTTGGTCGTTTCAATTGCAAAAGCATCTGGAAGTCAATGGAGACCAGTTCTATGTTCGATTACTTTGATAAAAATCTACATCCGATATTTACAAATGAATTCACCTATTACGTATTATTTAATAAACTCCGCTGTTTATAGTTAATTTACAAACTTCACTGTCTTAATTTCATGTCGCGGCTTCACTCGAGATTGCATTATTTGTGCCTCAACGTTTCTCGTTATCTACAACTGCCTATATACTTTTCATTGGCTGACCTAGTGTTTTAGCAATGGTAAACATCGCATTCACGAGTGGCTTATGCTATTTCCTTTAATTCTAAATATTTACATTATCTAAACCAGAGACATCCCATCTCTATCTATTCTTGACCGGGCACTCGCCAATTGCTTGCCATACGGTGATTATGGGGCCGGAGTCGGACTTTAGATATTTTCGTACGACCCGTTTTTTACCAAAGATTTACTAAACCGGGTCTGTGGATATACCAAGATATATATCCCTTTGTTTAAACATATCCCAGGAAAAGACATGGCGCATACACTTACAATACAAATTCGTAGTCGCCAGTAGTTCTGGTTAATACAGTCTGATTACCTATAATACTGGCGCAGCGCGAGTTATGCTCTACACATGAAATTCACTTAGCTAATTTCTGACTGGCAGGTTATCTAATTTTTGTCCGGGTCTAGTCTAAAATTCCTACTCTTTTACTTACTTGGATAGAGACTGCTGGCCTCCCTGCTCCTCCGTATACAGCGTCTGGGGGTTCCGTATTTCCAGTGAAAGACAAGGCTGCCATGTTTTTAGAGCCTTAAATAGCAGCCGGCTTTCTATTGGTCAATGATAGAGACCGGTCTATTGGTTAAGGTTTCGTCACATGATCGCTATAGCTTCATGTAATGATCGATGTAGCAAGCTTTATTGTTTTTTTGTTAACCTGTTTTATACCGCGATCCCAGATCACTTAGTTCGATAATACGGAAGATTATACGGCGTAATTTAATTTATCAACGTTGATAAATGCCGTTCTATTATTAATATAATTATAAAATTCGCCGATTTTAAATTTATCAAAAAAAAAAATTTTTTATAGTCCCTTTTTTTGAGCCTGTCTGTAGGGCGTTTAATTACTGCGTGATCAGGCAAATAATATCGAAGGATGTTACGAAAGGAAGAGGAGTGTGTAACTAACACAATTATGCTAGTGTCTATTTCGCTCATGAAGTCTCTCTAGTGATTGATAACAAGGACTATTATACTGACTAGAAATTTAATCGCATGGTCGCAGGTTCCTTGTTGGTGTTTAGCTATATGATGGAAATATATACAGATAACTGCCATACAAAGAGTGATGTAATCGTTCTATGGCTCTTTATCAACCCCATAGGAATCACAGTGTTATTGGATAGAGAGGGATGTCTATTAAGTTCAATTAATGAATGATCCGTTCCCAGTCTTCACGACTGTTTAGGCCCGATCTCACACTGTTGAACCTCGACATATAATATTGCTCACGTTTTTTACGTTTCTGATTCATATCACCTCCTCTGTTATTAAGGGTCACAGCCTCTAAGCAACACCATTGGAAATCATTGATGGTATGGCCCAATGTGTGCCAGTGGTCCGTGAGTGGGGCACCCTTCTTTTTGTTCCTTATCGCTGATTTGTGCTCGTTCATCCTGATGCGAGCTTCACGTGATGTTTCCCCAATATATATGAGGTCACACGGGCAACGGATCATGTAAATAATATTTTTTGAACGGCAATTCATGAAGCTTTTAATTTTGACCGAATTGCTCTTGATATTGATGGGGTTACCTTTAATAATGTCTTTACAGTTGGTGCATCCTGAGCAGGCAAATGTGCCAGTCGGTAATGGTGCTTTATTTATACTGGGTTGGGTACAGGTGTTACTATCTCTATACGTATGCACTATACTATTCCGGATGGTTCGGTTTCTGCGGTAAGAGAACATTGGTTTTGGGTAGTTCATTTGTTGTTTATTGTTAATGAGGTGCCAGTTTCTATTGATAATGTTTTTTAACTTGTTGCTCACAGAATTATAGTTAGTGACAAATACAAGTGGTTGGGGGTCAGTAGTTGAGTTTTGTTTTCCATTAAGCAGGCTATCACGATTATAATATTTGGCCCTTTTGTATGCATGTCTTATCATACGTTTAGGGTATCCTCTTTCAATAAATTTTTGTTGCAAAAGATCGGCCACATTGTAGACATGTTTCTCCTCGAATTTTGATACATATAGACATGCCAGACTGGGGGCACAAGTAGCCCCCATGCTGGTCCCCTTGATCTGTCTAAACAAGTTATCTCTGTATAGAAAAATATTATCCTTAAGGATTATGGTAATGCAATCAATTATAAATGTCTGGTGATCTGTTAAGTCATGGTCACCGTCTCTAAAAATCTCTTCCATAATATTAATGGTGCTGTCCTGAGGGATGTTAGTATATAAAGCTTCAATATCCAGAGTCACCAATACTTGTGACTCTGGATTGAAGCTTAAGTTTTCTATTTTCTTAATCATAGAGGTGGTGTCCTTTATGTAGGCTTTCTGTCGTTGCACGAGGGGTTGTAGAAATATCTCCACGTACTTACTTAAGGGCTCGGTTAAGGACCCTATACATGATACTATGGGTCTCATCGGGGGGTCACAGATATCTTTGTGCACCTTGGGGAGGCCATACAATGCTGGAATCAATGGGTCTTTATTCAACATAAATGCGAATTCCTCTTCGCATATGATGTCCTCATCTCTCGCCAACCTCAGCATTCTCTCAATTTCGCCCTTCAGAGTTTGCCATTCCTCTCTGTTGGATTTCTTGTAGTGATCACTATTATTTAATAGTCTCAGCATCCTGCTATCATAGTCACTACCATTCATCAGTACGACACTTCCTCCCTTATCTGCTGGTTTAACTATTAGGGTGCTGTTTTTTTCAAAGTATTCTAATGCTTTTTTCTCTTCCCTACTAAGATTATATGATGTCCAGCTTTTTTGTTTTAGGAGGTTATCTATGCTTTTGTCAACAGATCTTTCAAATGCCTCTACATCCTTATGTACGGCACTGATTGGTGGAACCCATGTGGACTTATTTTTTAAACCAGATTTATTTTGTCTCACTACTTTTTCTTTTCCATCAAAGAAAATTTGAAGTCTTATTTTTCTGAAGAAGCTTTGCAGATCTCTTTCCAGGGCATATCTATCTACAGGGGAACATATGGCATATCCTAATCCCTTCTCGAACAGTTTTGTCTCTAATGGGGTCAGTTGGTGGTCAGACAAATTGATGACCGCTACCTTCTTGTTTTTAATTAATCCCACTGTTTCTGGCTCCGGGTGCGAGGACGTTGAGGGTTCTGGGCTTGAGTATATTGTGTCTGGTTGTAGTTGTATTTGCCCCTCCCTCTCCCTTTCTGTTGTCCAAACATTTGGTTGCGCCTCTCTAAAAAAGCTAGGCCCTCTTTGGTCGTAGTCTGCTGTTGTTTGTTTGTTTCACCATCTTGCTGTTGTCTGTCATTTCCTAATTCACCCTCTGAATCGGTACTGCTGTAAGAAGAGTCAAAGAATCTCACACGTTTCCTAGATTGGTTTCTAGGTTGGTTCTGCCACTGCCTACGTGGTTGGAAGTTTTCTTTTGAACGATCATAGAAGTCTTTCTGGAGATATGGATAGACAATCTCTGGGTTATAGTTTTCAATGTCCTTCTTTAGTTTGTTACTATTCTTTTTGATCAAGTATTCACTATAACTATCAACATCGTTTTGGATTTCTTTTAATTTGGCCTTAGCATCATCTAGAGCCATGCTATCCCTTAGTTGAATCTCTAATGCTTCTATTTCTTTCTTTTCAATAAATATAAATTCTTCCGCTGTTTCTATAATGAGCAAGATCCAGTCTCTACTGCACCTGTTCGCCACCAGTGTCCATTTATCTATGAATTTTTTGTCTGTGATGAAGATCCCTGGTTCATTCGTCACCTGTAAACCCTTTGGAATAATCCCGTTTTTGCAATATTCCACTAGGAACTCTGCATGTAATTCTGCTCTTATTACTTTCTTTTTAAGGTTCCAAAGTTTTTCCCACTGTTCTTCGTCTGTTTTGTCCAATCTAATTGTGGTGGTATTGCGCGATCTCTTATTTATTAGTCTATCAAACTGATCTTCCGAAAAACTGTAAGTTTTTATGCCTTCCATATTGAGGATTTTTGATATATTTGTTGTATTCAATATAAGGGTATCTTTTCACATTTATACCACTTTGCTAGTTTGCAATGAGAAATAAGACCTCCTCAGCTAGCAAGCCGAGTATTTAGTTATAAAATTTAAGGAGGACCCCGCACAGACTAATAGGGGACTGGGGGGATAGTAGATCTTAAAAAAGAGAGGGGTGTCCCCACAAAGGACAGTCTAGGACTGTGTTTCACACCTAGTGAGTGGACTCTAGGGTGAATATTGTATTTCCAAAAATTTTTTATAGCATGCCAATAATACGGCGGGAAAGGTAAAGTTACAGGAATTTTAAAACTCAATTTCTATCAGTGTATGTTAAGATTAGAGAGGAACTATATATATTTGCTCTTTTGTATCTCTACAGATGCCAAGTCTTCAGGAGAAAGCCTATTGCCTAGCTGTATATTCAATTTATACATTCACGTTAAGATCTACAGTATTTCATAATTTAACATAGCATACACAAAAAATTATTGTTAAAAGATTATTGTTAAAAACGAAAGAAAGTTTACCACACCATGAGTTTCTCTGTTACACATTTATTACACATTCAAATATAAAAATTCATCATTACAGAATATACAATTATTTAAGAAAACATGTTAGTACATTTGCATAAAAACCATTTAAAAACAAAGAATCACAAGTCGACACTGATAGAAATTGAGTTTTAAAATTCCTGTAACTTTACCTTTCCCGCCGTATTATTGGCATGCTATAAACAATTTTTGGAAATACAATATTCACCCTGCCACCTGTTGGGATTTACAATGGGTGCTTCACAAATACAAATGTCGACATATTTGAGTAGCGAGTGCCCTTTATTGAGCTGCGAAGATGCTGTTAAAATCTACCGCCCAAAGCAGGCAGGGTCAGATTTTAATTAAAGGTTACAGCTAAAGAGGCCTTCCTGCTTTGTCACGTATTATAGCGTTGGACAATTCTAAAATAAGGACACTATATTTAGAATTCGAAAGAGATCCGGGTGATTCGGTACATTTCTTTTTTTTGTGTTAGAATTAACGATAATTAAGCCTTAAGGCAAAACTAGTACCTGAAAAATAGCCAATATAACATTCAGAATAGTGTATTATACACTACAAAATTCACAGTTTCCAAGCATCTAAAAAAGGCCCGTTTTTTTCTGAGAATTTTCAATTTCCCTTTTCTTAAAAGTTGTATTTTTCATGGAATACAAACCATGCGCTCAGGTGCAGGAAGAGTAAGCCATGACTTCCATTCAACCCCTGTTCATTAGACTTAATGTTCTTCACTCAAGTACAGAACGCCCGAAGACAGCGGAAGTTTCAAGTGCTTTTCTAGCAGTGAACTCTTTATAATAAACCACAAAAACAAAACGTAACAAACCTAGACGTCTCCTGTGCACCCACGCGACGGCCACACCAGATATCGGCTATTTACCGAGCTGATGTGCGTATGAGTCGCTGTATGAATGTTATATTAGATACAAAAGGAAATACAAACGCGCGGAGCTCCATTGACTATAAAGAAAAGAGAACCTGCACAAAAACACGCTTTTATACTTGCTGTCTTAAACCAACCGAAACGGATTACTAATCATAACCATGAAAAATAACGACTAATTTGATGCACAAAAGATAGGTGCAGTTCACACTGTTCAGAAAATGAAACACTTCAAACGAAACGGGCAGTCGCTAGAGACAACCAATAACATTAACAGATCTTGTAGGAGGGGACGATGAAGACACAGCACTATAGGCAGAATAAAATGTTGAAAACATACCTGACCGCCTCTGCTCCTCCTGGTCCGCGTTGGCGCCCGAGTCTTCAAACAGGAACAGCATCCCCATAGCCAATCCTGGTGCTGCGGGGAGTTGCTTAGGGCACGGTTACTCCTCGCCCGCAGCACGCCCATTAGGAGGCCGAGGGGCTCCTAATGGGCATGCGCAAACAAGGGAGAAAACACAAGTGCGCATGAGTGGGCAAGGTGCGAAAAATCGCCCTCCGTCCCCACTCATGCGCACTTGTGTTGTGCTGCTGCCTGCTGCCCCATGTCTGACAATGCCTGTCAGTCAACATGACGCCAGACCGCCCACCCCCTTCACTCTCTGAAGGGGGTGGGCGGTTCGACGTCATGCTGACTGACATGCATTGTCAGTTCTCCCTCAGTGTATTTGAACTTCAGTAAACTGAGAGTTTACTTAAGTTCAAAGATGCCGAGGGAGCTGCGGGCGGCTGCGGACGGGCAGGGGGGCTACGCCCCCACGCCCCAATGGACGCACCGCGCCTGTTTGCAACTCTCGTTGCCCTCTCATCGCTCCTGACACCACCCTGAGGCCTCAGCCAATCGGCCGCTATGGGGAGGAGCTGGAGGCGGAGCTTATGTTTAAATGTACATGTCGCCGCGGGAGCGCAGCGGACGCGCCGGCGGCGCACCAAAGGCGCACCAAAGGCAAGCACGTCTGCGCCCGTCCGCGCCCCAACGGGCCCAGGGACCAGGTACTCTGGATTTTTACTTACATATTCCTCTGAGGAACTTAGGTCTTTTTCCAAACAATACTCTCCTCTCAAGACGGCTACTGGCAACCGTCTAAAAGCTAACGGTATTTTTCATATACACAGTTCCCTTCTTGTTCCTTCCTGCACCCCTTACCATTCCCCTACCCCTGTATCTTCCACTTTGAATCACTCTGCTCTTCGCGTTCTGTTCCTCAATACACGGTCCCTTGTCAAACATCAGCTCGATATTTTCTTATTGCTCTCAGCCGCTAAACCAGATATACTCTTACTTACTGAAACATGGTTGACTCAGGACTCCACTCCTGACATCTTGGCTGCCCTACCCCAGGACTACTATATTTTACAGGCCAATCGATCCCCAGGCAGACCCAGCGGTGGAGTCGCCGCTATTATATTGAAACATCATACATTTTCTTGCCTCTCCCCTCTGATTTTGCCGACGGCAGACAATCTAGTCATCAAACTAGACTCTAGCTCTGGTGCCCTTATTCTTATTCTGCTCTATCGGCCCCCCAACCCATGCCTAACTTCCCCATCTCCCTATGTGAACAGTTGGCTAATTTAGCCATGAACTTCACTAATATTTTATTCATAGGCGACCTGAACTATTGGTTCAACGACATTTTAGGTGGACCCCATGCCACAGAACTTCTTGATTTGCTTTTAAACTTAAATTTTGTTCAACATATTCATTCTCCTACTCATATTAAAGTTCACGCATTGGACCAAATTTGGTCTACTAATCTCACATTGACAGAACTGACCATTTCTATCTGTATATGGTCGGATCATTACTTAATACAATTCAACATTGTTTTGCCTTCTATGCCTAAGAACTCCTCCTTAGGAGGCGGAGTCACTAAAAAGTGGAGGGCCTTAGATACTCAAGCCTTTTTGGACACACTGGCTAGTTCAGTACCCCCCTTCATCTCAGATGTGAATGCTATGGAAGCTAACATCTCTTCCTGGTTGCAGTCAGCCTGTAACATCCATGCCCCACTCACCAAGTTCACTCGTACTCGTCATTAAGACTCTCAAAAATGGTTCTCATCTGAACTAAAAAAACAGAAACTTGAGCTCCGCCAAAAGGAAAGAAAATGGAGATCACTCTACTCCTTGGAAGATAAACTCCAGTACTCCTCAGCTTGTAAAGAATATAAAACTGCAATTCTGGGAGCCAACGCAACCTACTTCTCACGAAGAATATTAGACTCCCAGAATAAGTCAAAGGAAATTTTCTTGATAGTTAACGACCTCTGTAACGCTGAAATGATCCTTCCAAAACAAACTTCCCCTCAAGATCTATGTGATTCCCTAAACAATTTCTTCCTGGAGAAGATTTCAGTCATCAAAGCTAGTATTCCAACTACACTGCGCAGAGAATCGATGGACAATCTGGTAGTCAATGCCTCTACCCTGGAAAATTTTCCTCTCCTTAGCCCTTTGACGCTCTCAGATTTATTGACTCGTGTCAAATCTGGCTCCCCTAACGACTGCTGTCCCCCTAATATTTATGAGAGATGTTCTTTCCCATTTACCTCACAGCGTGTTACCTTTCCTTAACGAGTCACTGACGCAGGGCGGGGTCCCTTCTGCCTTTAAGAATGCCATAATTGTCCCCCTACTTAAAAAACCTGGGGCTGACCCTCTGAACCTGTCTAACTATCGGCCCATCTCTCTTCTTCCCTTTTTGTCCAAGATCCTAGAGGCCCATGTGACTAAGTGCCTATCTAATTTTATAGAACAGTCAGAATTCCTGGAGCCACATCAGGCAGGCTTTAGGCCTGCTCACTCCACTGAGGCTGTAATTCCGACTCTACTGGACACCATGAGAGCTAACGCCGAAATAGGTGTTGCACAGGCCTTAGTATTATTAGATCTGTCGGCTGCCTTTGACACGGTCGACCATAAAATCTTGTTGGACGGTGTCAAACAGGCCGGCATCCTGGGCACTGCCTATAACTGGATTAGATCTTTTCTTGAGGGCAGAACGCAAGCTGTTCGTCTCACCCCTTTCATCGCTCCTAAACAGGTTACCTCATGTGGAGTCCCACAGGGCTCTTGCATCTCGCCTCTCCTTTTCAACCTGTATCTCCTGCCTTTGATACATTCTTTAAAGGATATGATTGTTACCATCTTTAACTATGCGAATGACCTCCAGCTGTCTTTTACCTTGGACAGTTCTACCGACTCCACTCTTCAATTTCAAACTACCATGCTCCATATTCAGAGCTGGATGGACCGCAACCATCTGAAATTGAACCCGGGCAAGACTGAACTAATCCTACCTGGGAAGAGTGAACTTGCCTGGGACCCTCACTATTGGCCTGTGGAACTGGGCCCCCCCTCATCCTTCTTTATCAGTAAAAAGCCTGGGGGTCATGATCAACACCGACCTCTTTCTTAGAGGCCAAGTCGGGGCTGTGGTGTCATCCTGCCTATTTCAGCTGCGCAGGATCAGGAAAATTGCCCACCTGCTCACCCACTGTGCCCTGATACAGGTTGTGATTGCCTTGGTCCTGTCACGCTTAGACTTTTCAAACTCCATCTACCTTGGCCTCCCTTTGGGCCTACTCAAGCATCTTCAACTGGTACAAAATCAAGCCGCTAGGTTAATTCATAAGCAACCTAGATGGCTATCTGCTAGACCTATGTTGAATAAACTTCATTGGCTTCCTATGGCTCAACGCATTGCTTTCAAGACTAGGTGCATTGTCTTTAAAGCTTTGCACGGAAATAGCCAAAATTCATTAGCTGCAGAATAGTTAGGCATCTACCTTCTCGTAACCTGCGATCTGCCCATCTGCAGCTCTTGTCTATTCCTACTTTCAAGCTCAGATGCCAGAGGGGGGTGTAGGTTCTCTTATCTCACCCCAATATTCTGGAATTCCTTGCCATTACCAATCCAGATGAGCAATAATCTCCTGGCGTTTAGAAGAATGCTTAAAACCTGGTTATACGAGCAAGCTCCTGCTCCTGCTCCTGCCTGATCAGCACCATGAAACCTCTGGGTGAACGTGCGCTTTATAAATTCCTATTAAGATAAGATAAGATAAGATGGTTCACACCTTGATTTGTAAGCACAAACTATGTGTTTGAATAAACAATACTCTATTTTCTAAATACTACATAATGATTATGTGCACAATATAAATGAATATATTTGTGTTCATTTTGGTGTGCCACATTTTAGTCATAAAGCCAAATGTCTATGCTCAAGTTGTTTATTAGAGCAATGTGGGAAGCTGCAGTCGCACACTAGGGAGTTAACTGATAGACTACTGCTGATGTTGAAATTACATGCTTCAGTCTGCATGGCAATGTTTTACTGACATTGATGAGAAATACATTTGAGAAGTCATTGAAAATGTGTCCTCATTTTAGCTTGCTAGTGTACTAACCACAATTTCTATGAGAAAACAAACCCTCTCATTTTGTTCATTACTAAGAGAAATGCTTTCAATATTTACAGCATTGAATCTATCAAGATGGCTTTAGGTGTGCCACACGGTTATCATGAATATAGAATGTTAGTACTCTAGTTGTTCATTAAAACACTGCAACGGACAGGCTGCTGCTTCTCTTTAAAGTACGTGTTTTACTCAGAATGTCAGAATTTATTCTCCTTTGGCTTGGAATGACAGTGGGAATTTATAGAAAATGTGTTCTCAACTTAGGTTCTTCAGCACCTTCCATAGCCTCTTTGAGAAAATGATGAAAGAACATTTTTCCCCAAAATGTTTTCATTAAATTTAATTTAAAACATACAATCCCATCTGGTAGTGCACAATACAGAGAATATATCTCCTCTAATCACAAAGCCTGGTGTTCATTCAGAGATTGTGAAATAACATGTAAGGTCTCAGGAGAGGCAAAGGAACACAGCACTTGTTACATTTAGGTCGCATGTCTAGATTTGTAATGCCAGGTCTATGAGGAGAATTATGGGGGTGGGCCGTCTCCCTCGAGCCCTGGTCTGAAGCATCAAGGTACTCACGGAAGCAGGACCAGATATCCCTGGGGCGAGAGGTGGGGGGTTGCAAGCTGGCATAATCTCCTCCCATGCTCTCACATCTACTCATGCTTTCAAGCAAGCCTTTAATGGGGGGGCGTCTATTTCCTCCCCATCTCAGAGATATCTCCCTCCTGCCGAGCAGCAGCGCCATAGAGACCAGTTGGTAGATCCCCTGAGGGACTTCATGGGTGTAGCCCAGTAAGGAAGTCAATGGGTTGGGGGTCAATTTGCCAGTCATGTCAGAACTTTGCCTATATACATTCTCCCAGTAGCCAGCAATCACCGGGAAGGTCCAACTGAGGTGGTCAAAACCCACCCCCGGAGCTTGGCATTTTATGCAATTATCGGGCCTGGTAGGGTCAAATTTGGTGATGTCTTTTGGAGTAACATAGTAGCTATGTAGATTTGTAAAGTGTATCAACTTGTGTCTGTGGCTTATAGAGATACGTTTTATTTGTGCACAGCAATAGCCCCATAAGTGGTCAGTAATCAGGATTCCCAGCTCCCTCGCCCAGACTTCTCATATCTGGGTAGTAGTATCTGGCTTCATGGCCATGCATGCATGGTAGAGCTTAGATATCATGAGTCTGCCATCTGATGCCTTAATCACCAGTGACAGAGGCGGGAAGTCCTCCGGTGGGAACAGGTATGTGGATCTAAGGGATCTGAGAAAGTTCTGAAGCCTTTTGAGGACACCCAGAGTTGATATTGAGTGTTTGTTCAGTGTACGTTTAACTAGTGTTTCCCTAGTAGGGGGGATCTACAGGTCATCTGAAACAGGGATGGAATCAGAGAAAAGGATGCCCCCCAAAGAAAAACTTTTTTTGTCAAAATTGGTTGATCAAATCCCAGCAGATGGTCAGCATTTTTCACTGGATAAAATCCCTTTAGAACACACCACAATTCCTACATTTAGCATTGAATCACCCACAAGCGATTTATATAGTGACTGAAATCTGTTATCACCCTTTATATGTGCTTCTTTCTTTGACATTCAGAACCTGTCATTCAATAAAATTAATTTCAGTGAGGACCATGACTCAGAGTCCTGTATGTCTCCACCAACATGCTGTGCATGTTGCGGCCAGCCAATGAAGGGGAGGTCCTGAAGGGACCACTCTCATATGCCCCATAGAGTCAGGGTATGCTCATTCTGCCCCCTTATATATCTTTAATAAATGATCAGGACACAGGGATCATGTCCCCGAGTCCTTTAATTGCTGCCACAACATATTAATCAGGTTGTGGCCAGCCAATAAATATTGAATATCCCCCTTTCAAATTGCCAATCAGAGTATATCTGGACGCTAATAGTCCAAATATACCTAGGGGTCAGATTTATGAGTTCTGGCGCATCTCTGCAAATCAGCAGGGATGCGCCAGAACTGATGTGTCACGCAATTCCCTCCTTGCGGCACCACAGATGCGCCGCATTTACAATGAGGCGCACCATGGTGCAAGGAAGGGCAGATGCGTGTCGCATCTTGTGGTGTACAGGCGGCGCATTGCTGGAGTAGCGTCGCAAGTGCGACGCAACTCCCGCAATGTACAGAGGCCACCCATACATAACGTGGTACGTCACTCCTTACGCCTGCTTCAAGCAGGCATAAGGATTTGACACAGCAGCGTCGTAAAACTGACTCAGTGAAATCTTGTAGATTTCACTGCGTCAGTTTTACGGGGCTTTCCTATGAGGGAACGCCCACCCTGCGACAGAACGCCCACATGAAACCTGACGCAGGTTTCATGTGGCGCAGGGCTTTACAACGTGACACATCTGCCTAGATGCGTCACGTTGTAAATAGGTCGCAGGGATGCGCCACGTTTCCGCGCCGTCACGCAACGGCGGCATAAACGTGGCGCAACCCCTACATAAATCTGCCCCCTATTTTCTAACCTCTTCATGATCACCCTGAGAACCTCTTCAAAATGTGTATTGCTTAAAACAGCTGAACAGTTTTACACCTAATAACACCATGCACGTTTTCGTAATAGGGTTCTTACTTTCTGCCAAATTTGGTGTAATCAAACTTTTCTGTATCACAGCTCAACATCTTTATGGGCATAAGATTAGAAATCAATGTTTCAGGACCCTCCTTTTTTCTTGGCAGACGTTTGATGGATCACCACAAACCTTTCCACCAAGTAGCTGAAATGGATGATCTTTTTGTTTTGGAAAGGTTTATCAAATGGTACCAAAGTTATTAGTAACACAAAAAATGCTCTTCCCATGGAAACTTGGACATAACTATAACTACATAGTGGTGACTCTTTCATTCTCATATACAGAGGTGTGATTATACCTCTGTAGTTACTGTGAGTCAAAATCTCCAGCTTGGTTTTAAAAATAAGACCTGTATTACAGAGAATAATTTGAGTTTACAATAGCATTAATGTTTTACAAGTAAGTATGCTTATAGTAATACAGATATTTAATTGTTATTTTTATTTGGGCAATGTGACCATTCCAAGTGAGTTACTGGACACACTGATGTGCATCTCAAAGTATGAACCCATGGGCTACTATGTTATGTTTTTAATATTTTTTGGTATGAATGCAATAGATTGTATGTAGAATGGCAGACGTCAGTATGGATGTGACATTTTAGCGGGAGTTGAGGTATGGGGGTTCTGTCACTTATCGTTTGTATCGAGTTCTACATCTGCATTTGATTTGTTGAATTGGGAGAGACTATGACATTCTTAATATGAAGTATGTTGTGGTATGACAAATCTTTGTTAAATTATGAAAATAAAAACTATATGTAAAAATTAGGAGCATCTTCACAAAAAAATATTTTTGGGAGAATATCTGACTCATGAACCGATATTTATCAAATAAGTAAGTGGAGTTAATCCCTGTGGACTTGTTGAAGTTATACCCAAGGAAACCGCCTGGAATTGACAATTTTGTTTCCTTGATATTGTTACTGTTAGACCACAAATTCCATTGAAAATTCATAAAACATTTTTAGTTTTCTTGATACTTTTGATGCCATTTGACGAATCTGCACAAAAGTTCAAATTAACAGTACATCCACTTTGAACACTTCATTGTAAGTTTTGTACAGCTCTATCAAGCCAAGACCTAAAAACAGGAGGTTTCTCAAAAGTCCTATTTCAACTCCTATACGATTCCTTCCTCATCTATACAGAACAAATGGTTAAACAGAATTATTCAAAACCTTTAGCATGGCTTGATGTAACTCTGTTCAGTAGTTTTTGAGAAATTATTGTTTAAAATAGGTTCCAGCATACAGTGCATTTTTCTTGAATGCACCATTTAAAATGTGCACCCTGCCCAATCAAGGAAAATGCACCATAGTAGGGTGAATGAGTTCCCCCAGGGCAGCTGTGAACTCGTGCTGGCCTGAGGACAGCTCATTATTTTGAAAAACGGAGTGGCTGCTTTAAAGCCGCTCTGTATTTTCACAGTGCAAGCGGCACCCACCTGCACTTTTAAAGGGGATTAAAGATCCCCTTGCAGGCGGGTGCAGTCAGAAACTGTACCCGCCTGCAAGGGGGTATATGAGGGGTCAATGGGATCCCCTTTCCCCCTCCAGAGTGCTGCTCTCAGGGGGCGCACTGATAGTGTGACACCTTTTAGGTGTTGTACTGTCAGTGCGCCTCCTGAGAAATTCCTTGCCTCTTCGCTCGCGTCAGCAATACGGCTGGGCACAGTGGCGAAGGGATTCCCTCATTTACTTGGGGCACACCAACATGCAAATGAGGGAATGCCCCTGAAGATAGCGCTGGCGCTTCATATGCGCCATTGCTATCGGTCTTACAGAAGGGGCCACACAAGCATCTGTGGAATCTTCTGTAATACCAAAATGCCCCGGAGCGCGCAAAGCTGGCGCACAACTCCTTTGTACCCACAGGGCACTAGAATAATATGGCCCCTAGAGTTGATAATTTCACATTTTGGCAACACTAGCAATATATCTATGAACAGTTTCATGAATGCTCATCAATCTTTCATCTGGTTGATATTGTTAGAGATGATCTTAGTTATGCGTATCTTGCTCTGGGAGGTCTGACGACATCATGAAAAAAATTATCGGAGAAAGTTATCTGTTATCGCCTTTTTCGAACCTTGTACTTCATTTATATGTCTCCTTCCATTATTACATTTAAAGAAATGTCAAAATATGAAGTATTGCTGGATCAAAGTACGGAGATTTGTTACCTAAAATCATTACTTCTGCTGTCATGAGTAAGCTTTTAAGAATGTCTAGGACTTTAAGCCTTGAATGCCAAAGGATGTTTTGCTAAATCCAGTTATCGTTTTTGATCAGTATCCCTGAACCGGTAATTATTATTCGTGTTGACTGGAAATGACTTACATATTTGGGCATGCACTGCTTCTCAGTAATTTCATTTGCCAAATGATTACAACTTTGTATTTGTAGATTGCATTTTAGCAATTAAATAAAGGCAATCAGATTGTATTAGCTATCATGAGGTACATGTTTCCTAAAGAGTAAAAAGCAAATCAAAACCATATTAATGATAACCAACTGGAAAAACAAAGAGAGAGGAAAAAAGGGGCGCAATGTGATATAGTGGTCTGTTTTTTCATTTGTATATCGAGCTATGCATATAAAGGAATACATAAACAGATGCGAGATATATGAAATGCATCATATTTATTATACTATAGCTGAAGTGCAGCAGGATTTATTACATGGTTTATTGCTTTTTCTAATGAAACAATATAGCAGGTTTCAATATACATTGCGAAACATTTATTATGGTATGTAAACATTGCTTAGTGGGCATTGTTGTGTTATTCATTAAAAGTTGTATGGCATTTATGTTAAAACATTTCTGATCAAGTGTATGTGAAAATTGCGTTTGTGAATTTGAGGTGAAGAGAGTAAGTTGAGGACAAATTTAGACGTACCAACACAGACAGTGCCACCATGTGTCACATGATTTCAGCTCACATCGCCCGGTCAGCTAATGAGGAGCAGTAATCATACGGTCACAGAGAATACAAGCTGAAAACCACTGTAAAAAGTTGCTTTTCACTTGCCCTTTGCGGCTGTGAGCAGCGGATGTCCAATAATAGGTAAAATAAAAATGAAATCCTGCAACAGCCTCAGCGACCCCTTGGTTTTGCTATTTAGGAGCGGTTGGGGGGTTTGGTGGGGCTTGGTTGGGAGTAGAGTGCCTGTTAGGAAGCTCTCAGCACGAGGCAGCGCCCATGTAAGGCCCCACTCCCTCCTCACAAGGTCACATTTATTTGTAACTTGTCAGGTATGTAATATTGAACAAGTGTCAGGAAGCTTGAGTAATACACGGAAGAGGTAGTATATAATTTGGAGTTGCAGTACCTTTTCCCAAACATGAAGAAATGTGTACTGCCTCTGCAGTTTGTACATGTTTTGTGTCTATGAGGAAAGACATTGGGCCTGATTCACAAAGGTAAACTTAGACCAAAAGTCTAAGGTTAGACCTGAAGTCTAAGTTTAGACCTACAGTCTAACTTTACTACTAGTAAAATTTACCTTTGTGAAACTTAGTACTTACTACTACTAAAGTTAAAAAAATCTAACTTTAGTAGTAGTAAAGTTAGACTCTTGGTCTAAGTTACACTTTTGGTCTAAACTTAGACCAAAACTCTAACTTTACTACAACTACAGTTAGACTTGTGGTGTAATTGTCTAATTTAGACCAAAAGTCTAACTTTAGTAGTAAGTAAGTACTAAGTTTCACAATGGTAAACTTAGACCAAAAGTCTAAGTTTAGACCTGAAGCCTAAGTTTAGATCTAAAGTCTAACTTTACTACTAGTAAAGTTAGACTGTTGGTCTACGTTTAGCCTGAAAGTCTAACTAAGACCAAAAGTCTAACTTTACTGATAGTAAAGTTAGACTTTTGGTCTGAGTGTCTAAGGTTATAGTTGGTGCGTGCCAAAGTGATGGTGATTTTCACCCTTGGGAATAGGATTATTGGACATAGTTGGTGTATTTCATGGTGATTAGCACATGCCATTAGATTCTTAAGAGTTCTTTAGGAACTGGATGGTTTACAGTCAGAGTACTGTTGGTAGAGAGTGATTGAGAGAAACAAGTGCTCACATAGATATTTTTGCTTATACCATCAAGTCACACAACCTTTGATATGTGTGCCCAAAATATGGTCTCACCCCACCAGCACCTTTGCTTCCACATCCAGGTGATCCTTTATTAAAATAGCCAGACTGGAAGGATTATTAACTACATCTCAGCTCAGGAAGAGGAGAACAATGATGAAATTTCTCCATCTAGGAAAAAAAAGATTATTCTACATAGTCTGAATGGTTAATGGTATACAGCCAGATTGAAAAGAAAACAAGATCTGTTAACATGAGAGATTTATTTAAGGATGTTTTAGAAGATATTGATGTACACTATCAAACAACTGTGTGTGCAGCTGTTGACAGGTATCTTTTTTTCCAAAGGAAACAGGCGAAGATATAGTCAGTAGAAGATCATGCGGCTGTGCTTAAGAAACTTGCGATTACATGTAAATTTGGGGCCTAGCATGCAATCTCATTAGAGATCATGTAGTAATGTAGTATAATAATGAAGGTATATAAGATGAACTGTGGGTATGCAGTGATTCAACTTTGAAGGAAATAGTTGCCATGGTAAAAAAACTGAGATGTCAAAAAGATGTGGCAAGTCTGCTTTGAAAAATGGTGGGGATAACTAGTCTGTGTATAAGGTATCAAATTCCAAAGTTGCAGAGAAGAAAACGAAGAAACATAGTGGTAAAGACCTTGGTGGGAAAGGTCAGTTACAGGAAAGCCCGAATCAGAGGTCAGACACACTGTGTTTCAAAAGTGGTAACATGGGCCATATGGCCAGGGATATAAATTGCCCAGCAGCTAAATCTAAATGCGCATGTTGTGGGATTATGGGACAAGCTGTTAAAGAAAAGGAATAACAAAAGGGACAAGAATGAGGTTAGATGTGTGATGGATAATGAGGAAGATGTAGAGAGAGAAAATGAATCTTCGGGTGACAAAGCGGTCTTTAGTATAGAAGATACAGTATTGGATGTAAATGTTGATACCAGGAAGAAACGTACATACAAAGTGGTTATTGGAGAGATACACATACAGATTGTAGCTGATTTGAGCTCACCATACACCATCGTGCAAAGGTCTGCGTGGGAGGACAAGTTTGCAAACATTCTGGGGGATCAGTTGAATCCTACTGACATTTATCCAGGCACCTTTACTGGTGAAAAGCTTCCTATGGTGTGCTTTAGAGAACTTACATTTGAATTCAAAGGTAGAACACCTCAAGGAATATTGTACATAACAGAAAAAGGGGCTTCTGTGCTAGTGTGGGTCGACCAGGGAATACCGTGGATCCCAATAAAGGAGACCAAGTGATGCAACTAAATGAACAGGTTGAGCCCATGATTTCTGAAATCAAGGGTCAGTTTCCAAATCTATTTTCATGGATAGTAGGGGACCTATTTTGTTAATAAATCTGTGTCGACGGATAGTGTAACACCAGTTAGTCAAAAGGTCAGGAATATACCTATGGGTGTTGAGCAAAGCAGGGAGATTACGTGACTTGTCTGGTTCATGTAAGCATCTGGATTCCAAAACACAAGCTGGAGCAGTCTTGTAAAACAGAGGGACAATGTTCTCCACGTGAGGGACAATGTTCTCCACGTGAAGCAGGACACGCTACATATGATGAGTTATTTTCAGCTGTGACTATGGAGGCTGTATAAATACATTTGCATTTGAGGCTACGTTTATCATAACAAGCGCATTGACCTCTGTTTTACAAGACTACTCCTGATTGTGTTTTGTAATCCAGACATTTACATGAACTAGGCAAATCACCTAATCTCGCTGCTTACAATAATTACAACTATTGCAAGTGCTTAAAAGTATCGTTCCTATACACAAGGTTCAAGTCAGAAGTTTGGACTACTGTTATTGACGTCCCAATTCCCCAAACCAAACAGGGGACTTTGGAATTTATATGTGCCTGCACAGCTCTGTTTTTAAGCCTTGAAAAAGTCGTCTACACAATAAAACATGGGTCGGATGTCTGCGTCTATGCTACATACTGCGCATCAATACTACCAAGATTCTTCTGGTTTATTGCATTTGGACTGTGTCATGATTTATTGTATATACTGCATGGTGCTGTGTTTATGATAAAAATCAACTGACAACAGGGTTGGTTGTTAAACTGATTTGATGCTATGCTCTGTATTATATGTTTTGATTCCAAGTGTATAGGGAAGGTATTTTCCTATACAGGGTAACACTGGTGAGGTGGCACAGTGTTTACATTGAGCACGCTTATACAAATAGAATCCAACTTATTTAAAATACTACGGAGGTGCTGACCTGGTCTTTATTGCCACTGTCACTTGTCCCTAGTCTGTTATCTTTCTAAATAAGGTGGGTCAGTCTACCCACTTAGCCCACCTAGTTCCCCAATGAGGTACAAGAAGAAGATTTAGATGCATACAAAATAACTATTTTTAAAACTTGAATTCCAGTTATGAGATAAAATATATGTGGTACTGGAGCATTATACGTTCCTTAGTAGGATACAAGTCAAACATAATGTAAACCTAACTATATAGCTTACAACAAGGGGTGGTGATGGACAGAGTCTCTGAATTAAGCAGAGTACTCTCACCCAGTCAAGAGATCAGGGCTAGATCCAACACCGTTTTTTAGCTCATTGCACCATCCCAGTTTCAGAACCTGGCTGTATGCAAATTAGTCTGTCCCTGGCCCAGTGCATCATGGGAACAGGGCAGACCAGACTACAAAAGCCAATTCTTACACTGGGAAGGAAACAAGCTTCCGGGGACCGGTTTCTGGCATTTCAGCGGTCTTCGGCCCCGCTTGCTTGAATCCTGATGGTGCAATGAGCAAGGGACTCACATCTGAGTATACCCTTCCACGCTTAGGGTGGACAAAATAATTTACAACAAGGGGTGGTGATGGACAGAGTCTCTGAATTAAGCAGAGTACTCTCACCCAGTCAAGAGATCAGGGCTAGATCCAACACCGTTTTTTAGCTCATTGCACCATCCCAGTTTCAGAACCTGGCTGTATGCAAATTAGTCTGTCCCTGGCCCAGTGCATCATGGGAACAGGGCAGACCAGACTACAAAAGCCAATTCTTACACTGGGAAGGAAACAAGCTTCCGGGGACCGGTTTCTGGCATTTCAGCCGTCTTCGGCCCGGCTTGCTTGAATCCTGATGGTGCAATGAGCAAGGGACTCACATCTGAGTATACCCTTCCACGCTTAGGGTGGACAAAATAATTTACAACAAGGGGTGGTGATGGACAGAGTCTCTGAATTAAGCAGAGTACTCTCACCCAGTCAAGAGATCAGGGCTAGATCCAACACCGTTTTTTAGCTCATTGCACCATCCCAGTTTCAGAACCTGGCTGTATGCAAATTAGTCTGTCCCTGGCCCAGTGCATCATGGGAACAGGGCAGACCAGACTACAAAAGCCAATTCTTACACTGGGAAGGAAACAAGCTTCCGGGGACCGGTTTCTGGCATTTCAGCTGTCTTCGGCCCGGCTTGCTTGAATCCTGATGGTGCAATGAGCAAGGGACTCACATCTGAGTATACCCTTCCACGCTTAGGGTGGACAAAATAATTTACAACAAGGGGTGGTGATGGACAGAGTCTCTGAATTAAGCAGAGTACTCTCACCCAGTCAAGAGATCAGGGCTAGATCCAACACCGTTTTTTAGCTCATTGCACCATCCCAGTTTCAGAACCTGGCTGTATGCAAATTAGTCTATCCCTGGCCCAGTGCATCATGGGAACAGGGCAGACCAGACTACAAAAGCCAATTCTTACACTGGGAAGGAAACAAGATTCCGGGGACCGGTTTCCGGCATTTCAGCCGTCTTCGGCCCGGCTTGCTTGAATCCTGATGGTGCAATGAGCAAGGGACTCACATCTGAGTATACCCTTCCACGCTTAGGGTGGACAAAATAATTTACAACAAGGGGTGGTGATGGACAGAGTCTCTGAATTAAGCAGAGTACTCTCACCCAGTCAAGAGATCAGGGCTAGATCCAACACCGTTTTTTAGCTCATTGCACCATCCCAGTTTCAGAACCTGGCTGTATGCAAATTAGTCTGTCCCTGGCCCAGTGCATCATGGGAACAGGGCAGACCAGACTACAAAAGCCAATTCTTACACTGGGAAGGAAACACGCTTCCGGGGACCGGTTTCTGGCATTTCAGCCGTCTTCGGCCCGGCTTGCTTGAATCCTGAAGGTGCAATGAGCAAGGGACTCACATCTGAGTATACCCTTCCACGCTTAGGGTGGACAAAATAATTTACAACAAGGGGTGGTGATGGACAGAGTCTCTGAATTAAGCAGAGTACTCTCACCCAGTCAAGAGATCAGGGCTAGATCCAACACCGTTTTTTAGCTCATTGCACCATCCCAGTTTCAGAACCTGGCTGTATGCAAATTAGTCTGTCCCTGGCCCAGTGCATCATGGGAACAGGGCAGACCAGACTACAAAAGCCAATTCTTACAATGGGAAGGAAACAAGCTTCCGGGGACCGGTTTCTGGCATTTCAGCCGTCTTCGGCCCGGCTTGCTTGAATCCTGATGGTGCAATGAGCAAGGGACTCACATCTGAGTAAACCCTTCCACGCTTAGGGTGGACAAAATAATTTACAACAAGGGGTGGTGATGGACAGAGTCTCTGAATTAAGCAGAGTACTCTCACCCAGTCAAGAGATCAGGGCTAGATCCAACACCGTTTTTTAGCTCATTGCACCATCCCAGTTTCAGAACCTGGCTGTATGCAAATTAGTCTGTCCCTGGCCCAGTGCATCATGGAAACAGGACAGACCAGACTACAAAAGCCAATTCTTACACTGGGAAGGAAACAAGCTTCCGGGGACCGGTTTCTGGCATTTCAGCCGTCTTCGGCCCGGCTTGCTTGAATCCTGATGGTGCAATGAGCAAGGGACTCACATCTGAGTATACCCTTCCACGCTTAGGGTGGACAAAATAATTTACAACAAGGGGTGGTGATGGACAGAGTCTCTGAATTAAGCAGAGTACTCTCACCCAGTCAAGAGATCAGGGCTAGATCCAACACCGTTTTTTAGCTCATTGCACCATCCCAGTTTCAGAACCTGGCTGTATGCAAATTAGTCTGTCCCTGGCCCAGTGCATCATGGGAACAGGGCAGACCAGACTACAAAAGCCAATTCTTACACTGGGAAGGAAACAAGCTTCCGGGGACCGGTTTCTGGCATTTCAGCCGTCTTCGGCCCAGCTTGCTTGAATCCTGATGGTGCAATGAGCAAGGGACTCACATCTGAGTATACCCTTCCACGCTTAGGGTGGACAAAATAATTTACAACAAGGGGTGGTGATGGACAGAGTCTCTGAATTAAGCAGAGTACTCTCACCCAGTCAAGAGATCAGGGCTAGATCCAACACCGTTTTTTAGCTCATTGCACCATCACAGTTTCAGAACCTGGCTGTATGCAAATTAGTCTGTCCCTGGCCCAGTGCATCATGGGAACAGGGCAGACCAGACTACAAAAGCCAATTCTTACACTGGGAAGGAAACAAGCATCCGGGGACCGGTTTCTGGCATTTCAGCCGTCTTCGGCCCGGCTTGCTTGAATCCTGATGGTGCAATGAGCAAGGGACTCACATCTGAGTATACCCTTCCACGCTTAGGGTGGACAAAATAATTTACAACAAGGGGTGGTGATGGACAGAGTCTCTGAATTAAGCAGAGTACTCTCACCCAGTCAAGAGATCAGGGCTAGATCCAACACCGTTTTTTAGCTCATTGCACCATCCCAGTTTCAGAACCTGGCTGTATGCAAATTAGTCTGTCCCTGGCCCAGTGCATCATGGGAACAGGGCAGACCAGACTGCAAAAGCCAATTCTTACAATGGGAAGGAAACAAGCTTCCGGGGCCCGGTTTCTGGCATTTCAGCCGTCTTCGGCCCGGCTTGCTTGAATCCTGATGGTGCAATGAGCAAGGGACTCACATCTGAGTAAACCCTTCCACGCTTAGGGTGGACAAAATAATTTACAACAAGGGGTGGTGATGGACAGAGTCTCTGAATTAAGCAGAGTACTCTCACCCAGTCAAGAGATCAGGGCTAGATCCAACACCGTTTTTTAGCTCATTGCACCATCCCAGTTTCAGAACCTGGCTGTATGCAAATTAGTCTGTCCCTGGCCCAGTGCATCATGGGAACAGGACAGACCAGACTACAAAAGCCAATTCTTACACTGGGAAGGAAACAAGCTTCCGGGGACCGGTTTCTGGCATTTCAGCCGTCTTCGGCCCGGCTTGCTTGAATCCTGATGGTGCAATGAGCAAGGGACTCACATCTGAGTATACCCTTCCACGCTTAGGGTGGACAAAATAATTTACAACAAGGGGTGGTGATGGACAGAGTCTCTGAATTAAGCAGAGTACTCTCACCCAGTCAGGAGATCAGGGCTAGATCCAACACCGTTTTTTAGCTCATTGCACCATCCCAGTTTCAGAACCTGGCTGTATGCAAATTAGTCTGTCCCTGGCCCAGTGCATCATGGGAACAGGGCAGACCAGACTACAAAAGCCAATTCTTACACTGGGAAGGAAACAAGCTTCCGGGGACCGGTTTCTGGCATTTCAGCCGTCTTCGGCCCAGCTTGCTTGAATCCTGATGGTGCAATGAGCAAGGGACTCACATCTGAGTATACCCTTCCACGCTTAGGGTGGACAAAATAATTTACAACAAGGGGTGGTGATGGACAGAGTCTCTGAATTAAGCAGAGTACTCTCACCCAGTCAAGAGATCAGGGCTAGATCCAACACCGTTTTTTAGCTCATTGCACCATCCCAGTTTCAGAACCTGGCTGTATGCAAATTAGTCTGTCCCTGGCCCAGTGCATCATGGGAACAGGGCAGACCAGACTACAAAAGCCAATTCTTACACTGGGAAGGAAACAAGCTTCCGGGGACCGGTTTCTGGCATTTCAGCCGTCTTCGGCCCGGCTTGCTTGAATCCTGATGGTGCAATGAGCAAGGGACTCACATATGAGTATACCCTTCCACGCTTAGGGTGGACAAAATAATTTACAACAAGGGGTGGTGATGGACAGAGTCTCTGAATTAAGCAGAGTACTCTCACCCAGTCAAGAGATCAGGGCTAGATCCAACACCGTTTTTTAGCTCATTGCACCATCCCAGTTTCAGAACCTGGCTGTATGCAAATTAGTCTGTCCCTGGCCCAGTGCATCATGGGAACAGGGCAGACCAGACTACAAAAGCCAATTCTTATACTGGGAAGGAAACAAGCTTCCGGGGACCGGTTTCTGGCATTTCAGCCGTCTTCGGCCCGGCTTGCTTGAATCCTGATGGTGCAATGAGCAAGGGACTCACATCTGAGTATACCCTTCCACGCTTAGGGTGGACAAAATAATTTACAACAAGGGGTGGTGATGGACAGAGTCTCTGAATTAAGCAGAGTACTCTCACCCAGTCAAGAGATCAGGGCTAGATCCAACACAGTTTTTTAGCTCATTGCACCATCCCAGTTTCAGAACCTGGCTGTATGCAAATTAGTCTGTCCCTGGCCCAGTGCATCATGGGAACAGGGCAGACCAGACTACAAAAGCCAATTCTTACACTGGGAAGGAAACAAGCTTCCGGGGACCGGTTTCTGGCATTTCAGCCGTCTTCGGCCCGGCTTGCTTGAATCCTGATGGTGCAATGAGCAAGGGACTCACATCTGAGTATACCCTTCCACGCTTAGGGTGGACAAAATAATTTACAACAAGGGGTGGTGATGGACAGAGTCTCTGAATTAAGCAGAGTACTCTCACCCAGTCAAGAGATCAGGGCTAGATCCAACACCGTTTTTTAGCTCATTGCACCATCCCAGTTTCAGAACCTGGCTGTATGCAAATTAGTCTGTCCCTGGCCCAGTGCATCATGGGAACAGGGCAGACCAGACTACAAAAGCCAATTCTTACACTGGGAAGGAAACAAGCTTCCGGGGACCGGTTTCTGGCATTTCAGCCGTCTTCGGCCCGGCTTGCTTGAATCCTGATGGTGCTATATAGCAGCGCCCAGAGCTTTATCCAAGTTATGCAATTTCAGCTCCCACAAATTCCCTATCCAGGGACCAATTGATCAGGCACGCAAATAATTTGTGCTTCAATTAAAAGCTCTTGTTTAAAAATCCCACCTTACAGAATGCTATTGACCTTGCTTAATCATTTGAGAGCACAGCCCAGTGTTCACATTGCTTTCTTAATCCACAGAAATGCTTTCATTGTCGCAGTAGCAAACATCTAGGAAATAGTGTAATTTGCCAGACAAGGAACACAACTTGTGTAAATTGTAATAGGAGGGGCTATTTTGCAAGAGTGTGTAGGGATAGTAACAACAATACCTCGATTGAGGTTGTTAGTCAAGATGGGAAGTGAATCATTTTCCAATTGAACAATGTTGAGAATTATTGTAATACTGCTTGTCTAAAATGCAAAATATGTCTAGATGAAAATACACTTACCATATTTGCTGATTCCTGTTCCCTATATGCATTAATGAACATTTCAGAAGTTTCAATATTCTGATGATTTAAGGTTAGTAGTACTAGACATTTTGCCAAGTGGGTATAACAAGGACCCCTTCCCCTCGTTGGCATAGTGAGAATATGTATTCATTTCAAATGTATTCAATGGCAAAATAAAAAATTATTAGGCATCACAGTACATCCCAACAACAGCAAGAAGGTGCTCATGTGGACAGATCGGTTTGTGATAAACCAGAACTGCCCTTAGACAACTTGGCTTGGCTCCAGCATAAACTAAAACTTAAATTTGGAGCTACACCTATTGCACACAGTCCTTGCCCCATATCTCACCTAATGAAAAACCCCAAGAACAAGAAATCATAAATGTTCAGAGTGGCTAGCCCCCATAGTTATTGCCACTAAAGCCCTTGGGGAAGGTTTATACCTTTATCTCAACTTACGCTGCCTTAATGGAAATATTTGGGTCAAGGGACACCCATTGCCGTGCATTAATGAAGATGTTGAGCACAATAGAGGAGGCAAGTTGCTTCAGTGTAATTGACCTCTCCATAACTTACCATCAGAATGAGTTAACTGCTTTTATTATGCCCATTGAAGCCTACATGTTCTGCAGGATGCCTTTTGGCTTGGCATCTAGTAAGTAGTTTTCCAAAGGATAATGGGACACATTCTAAAGAGGGTACAACATACCTTATGTTTCCAGAATGATATGGTCTTTTATGGGATCACTGAACAGAAACATGACCTAATCTTGAGAACAGTTCTTAAATAAACTTACTGAAGAAGTTCTTACAGTGAGAAAAAACAAGTGCTATGTCTAGGTCAGATCATATGATTTCTATTAACTTAAGAGGCAATGTGTAAAGTATTTGAGCAACCCTTCAAACAGTAACACTGTTAAAACCCCACAAAGAGACTCCACATCATTTTAGGAACATAGATTATGATTTTATAAATAAATCAAGAGAAAAACAAGAGAAATCGAACAAGAAGAAGTCAAAATATAATTTTTTAAAAGATTAAAAGTAAATATAGTGTTTAGGAGCAATAAGGAGCAATAAGCACCTATTGGGCTATCTGAGTCAAGAGTTCAGACTGACTGTGATGGAGTGCAGGCCGGATACAGGAGCCACGCAAGGCCCGCTGAATATAAGTACCATGGTTGCAACAGCGAGATGCGGGGTGCAGCTGCGCGATGCATTTAATGTCAATCCCACATACGAGGAAATTCGTCAATTGTCTCCATGCTACCATGGCGATGTGCCGGTTTCAGAGATGGAGTGGTGGTTCCAAGATGCATTGGTTTCAAAGCCAACGCCCTGGGTTTCTCCATGCAGTTGAGGGGATACGTCAATCACCTCTCTGCCGTGGCCTTGATTCGGTGGTTCCCATAGTGATGCATTGGTTCCAAGTGCGATACACTAGTTCTGTTCCGGCAACGGGGGAACAGCAGAGGATGCGTCTATTTCACTGGAGAAAGTATCTGGATCCACTGCTGATGGACCAGGCACAGGGGCAGGGGGTAAGACATTGATATCTCTGAGTCTTAAAATAAGAGGCAAGCCATCATGCAGTTGGAGATCACACTGCAATCAAGCAAGAGTCCTGTTCTTTGTCAGCAAGGCAGAGGGTAGTAGGTACTAGAGCAGCACAGTAGAAAAGCAGTTCTTTCAGAGAAGTAGTCCAGCAAAGTAGCAGTCCTTGTAGCAGCGCAGCAGTTCTTCCTCCTAGCAGAGTCCTTCACAGGCCAAGTAATGCCACTTAATTTGTAGCAACCCAGTACATATACCCAATTGTGCCTTTGAAGTGGAAGTGATTTCAAAGAGTGGCTTTAATTTTCACATAAGTTTTCCCTCCCAGCTCTGACTCCAGACTCACTACAAGGGGGCATGCATCCCTTTCGGTGGAGATAGGACACTCCTTATTCAGTTGTAAGTGTTAGCTCCTCCCATCCAGCCCAGGATGACCCATCAGGCTGTGGATGGACACTCAGTCACACCTAAACATCCTTTGTGTGTGGCTGTTTAGAGAAAATAGGCAAAGTTCCACTGTAACCCACCCTTAATTTGTATTAGGAACAGGCTGCAGACACACAGAGCTAAGTGCCACATGCATTAAGCTATTTAACAATTGCAAACATTGTGAATCGCTAAATAAGACCATTTGTGATTGCAAAATAGCCCTGAACAATGCATCACAAAAAATTTGCAGATTGTCCATATAATTTGCAAAAATAGAGAATCGCAAAATTGCAATTTCCAATTTACCGCTTCTGTATTTGCGTATTGCTTATTGATCTTGGATACAATGTCATTTGGGATTGGGTATCATAAAGAACAGAGCCAGAAATAAACATTGTTTTTCAAGAAAGAATGCATTCATTAAACAAAAATTGAAGGACTGCATTAGTTGTTCTATGAGATTTACACAGGAATTGGCGCTGCCGCTGGTACCCATTACTGTTATGATAAACCCCGGGAGAAAATAGCCATTGACATTATTGGTTCTATTTACCATCCTGGTATCTTCAAATGATTATGCTTGTATTTATTGATACTAAAACTCAATCGATTAATAGATATATGGTAAGACTAAGGTGCTAATTGAATCCTTCTAGGATAGCTTTTGTGTAGATTGCATATGGACTGTTTCAGTCATAGACAGCAGTGTACAATACACCTATCATGAAATGAGGGCATTCCTAACTAAATTGTCCATTAAGCACAAGATCAAAGCCTTGTACCACCCCAAGTCAAACGGTTTGGTCAAAATAGCTAAGCATATGTTAACAGAATGTACACAACATGTATAATTAGATGATCTGTTGACAAATCAATAGCAGAGTTACTACGGTCGTATCATGCTGCTCCCAGCCTTGTCACAAAAATATCCCCCTTAACTTCACTAAAGGTCTGGGAACCCTGCACTAAGTTATGCCCAGGGTGGTTAGGGGGGAGGAGAACTTGAGATTTCTCAAAGCGGGCGGTCGGATTTCTCATTGCGGGTGGCTACATATGCTCGCGACCGCTCGCATTAAGAAACCATCCTTTCGCGTTGAGAAAGCTGCCACTCATGTAAAAAATCTATATGAGCAGCAGAAAGGAAGCAGCACCCGCTTGTGCTGTGCATGGTGCTGTTCACGAGGATTGCAGTGTGGGCAAACACCCGGCACTGAAAATCACCGTGAACTACATTTATCTAAGGCACCCTAGCGCTTGTAGAGCTCCGCATAGCGTGGCAAAGGTTTTTTTTGCACTTCGCAGAGTTCCGCGCCACGCTTAATTAGCATATTCCTAATTGGTATAATTACCTTACCTATATGTCTCTAGCATATGCTACAGGATGTACCCAGGTCCTGGAAAATAAGTGCCTCAAGTGGACTACAGCACCTATTGTGCCATCCATTACAGTGGCAGGACAAACATGGCTTCAGGCCTACTAGCATAGCCTGAATGTAGCAGTGTAAAAACTGAAATTCTACTTATCAAAATGTATCCCTTTAACAGGTCCAAACCTCATTTTTCAGAGTTAATAAGTCTTGCCATGTAGAAAATAGAAACTTTCTCAGGGGTCCCACTGATACTTGGTCCTTTTAAACCAACAAAGAAGAAATTGGCACAGAAGCTGAAATAAAAAAGAGACTTTTTATTATCCTCAAATCAAATTAGTGAGATTACGTCACACAGAAGCCTTAGCAACTGAATGAGGCAGTCTGAGGAGTGTAGAAAACAGAGGCCTTATATATGCTTAGGATTACATAGTCATCATAAGACCAAGGGGCAGTCCTGGCACATGTAAGTATGAAAAAATGACTAAGATGGGCATACAAGGTCTGCTTGCTCAACAAAGTGTGAGGAGAGTTACTTCTCCATACAGCAGCAAAAATAGCCTGACAGTTATACTAGAGAAGCAGGTGCATTCTACTAGCTAGGCCCTTCTGGGCATGTGCAAAGGTGGAAGATGCTAAATATAGTTCATTTCTAGGCAGATTACAAGAGCAGTCAACACTGAGGGAGGACAGAGCACATGGCGAGCACATGGCAGCAAATGGCAAACAAGATGGCTGCCAGAAATACAAAATGGCTTTCAGCTCATGCTAACAAATCCGTCCAATATTTAACAGTTGGTCCTTTTAGCATGAGCTAAAGACATTCCTATGATCCAGTAGGAACATAGAAAATATTTGCACATTCATTTTCATAAATTTATCAATATCCTAATTCATTGCTAGGTGGGCATTTTCCATTCTAAACATTTCATTAAGCGGGTACATGTAAGGTATAAGCAGGAATACAAAGGGAACAAAGCATCGGGTCATAATTAACATTCAGATAGCAGGAGAAAGTAATGACCACTATCCTAGTCCTAAGGAAAAGCAAATCCTAAAATCATCTAGTAAACATTTTCAGGGCTCCTATGCATTTCAGTGACTATTCATTTTAATTTCAGAATAGCCAACAACACATATCTAATAAAAACATTTTCCAATTGACTTTTACATTTTCCTTTTATGAGGGCTAGAACATCATTCATATCTGGGACCAAGAGGACCACACTGGGCCGTAGGAATTAGGACGAAGAGCTGCAAAGGGCTGCTCCTCCTCAAAAATGGGACGACTAAAGGGGTACATTATTGACAAGAAAAAAAAGAAGTCCTTGGGGAAATTGAAGCTGCTGTACAACCAACCAGAGGGGAGTCTTCTCCCTGTGTCCGTTTAAGCCTCACAGGCAGGCTCTTGTTGTTTCCACGGTGGAGCTGCACAACTCGCAACTCAAAAATCAAAGTCCAGTTTCAAGGAAAAAGTCTCTTCTTTCAGGATAGGGCAGTCACCCACCAGGCAAATGCTCTTAGCGATCCTGTCCAGTGTCTCAGGCAGTGCACCAGTTTTCTTTACTTCAATCTAACAGGCACCAGAGACACAGCACCTGTACCCTAATCTCAAGTCCTTCCCTAACTCCTGTATTGCTCTGCTGGCGCACTGCTCATTCTTTGGGGCCACACATTGCATCCAGTGTGCTCAGGTATCTCTTGACCAACAAACAAAGGAGCAAACTTGCATTCACTTTAGGACCAGGATTCAGAGGCCTGATGCTAGGCTCTCTAAAGCAACCCTTGTTTCAAAAGGGGTCGCCTCAAGCTGTTGAAAATGGCAATGTATATGTACATAAGCGGCGTTCATTTGTGTTCACTGTACCCCTTGTTGTAAGCAGAACGGATAT
This sequence comes from Lissotriton helveticus, assembly GCF_964261635.1. Lineage (NCBI taxonomy): Eukaryota > Metazoa > Chordata > Amphibia > Caudata > Salamandridae > Lissotriton > Lissotriton helveticus. The sequence continues at coordinate 763,196,584 of NC_136067.1, read as the reverse complement.
CGCTAAACACTGACTGTGTTATCCCGCCAGCATAGACCCATGCACACACGTACACGACAGCCATTTTAGACACCATGGCCTCTCTGCCCATCTGTCCCCGGCACCCCTCCCCTCGCGCACTGCTCATGCATCAGCCACAAGACCCTCTCACTCTGCGTGACCATGCTCTAGAAGTAGCACTCCTGCTTGACCCACACCCCCCATTTCCTCCCAAGAACACCCTTCCCCTCAGCTGACAACCCCCCACCCGGCTGCGCTTGGCCTCTCGACCCGGTCCCAAGTCCTAAGACCAAGCCTCGTGGATGTACATCCCCCTTTTCCCTGCCCAGCATAACAAAACCGTGATACACCAACCGAAGTGTCCGACCCTATCACCTGACAAACCTTTGACCTGATCATCCCCTCCTGCCCTCGTGTCCTGTAGGAATGTCCGGCTGAGAGATCACAATCTCTCTTGTTACATTCAGGAGGGGAGGATGACATCTGAGCGACTGGTATGGGAATAGGCCTGAAGCTGGGATTCCAAGCATGCCTTTTTCTACTTCAAAGCGTCTTTATTGTAATAAGGAATGTTTGTGCATCATAAACATGTGTATAAAAGACGAAGCCTCAGAGAACTTGGTAGAGCACCTCCTGAAGACACTATGCGAGTGTCCGAAATGACAGGCTCTCCTCATGAGAAATAAAACTCTATTCTTGTCTTCCTGCTTCCAGCGCCCGTCTCTTTATTTGGTAATTGTTCAAGATGGAAACTAAGAGGCGTCCTGCACCAGCAGCCGGGCATCAGGTGCGTTATGGGCTGACTTTTCCTCAATTGGCGCCCCAACATGGGGTCCATCAGCGACATAAGGTCCGGTAAGAGAGGTCCAGACGATGGGGTGAACATCTAAACGATTGGAGTATACCTGCCTTGAGAGGGCCCTCGTCCGGCTGCCGATTGAATGAACTTCACCAATTCTGAACGGACCTCTCTCAAGTGACCTACTGTCCTGACTGGAATCCCACAGGAATGCTGCGGTAAAAACATGGAGAAAGAGAACGATGGGGCGCTGGAAAAAGGAAGGCGAAGAATTGCCCACATGGTCCGGTCCGGGTAAGGTTAAGTAGGACGTCTTTACGTCCAATTGGTAGGATGGCTTTATCCATCTGATTGATTGATTGATTGATTGTTCTGGAATCAGTATTTAAAATACTGGTATTGTTCATTGATTGGTTCATTTAGCCTCGGTTGCTACTTGAAGTATTGGTTCTCTTTGAGACATTCTCTGTTTGCAAACAGCGACGAATAGGAACGTTCCTCTCTCTTTGCAAATAGTGAAGGATAGGTAATGCGGACTTTTGTCCCCCGTTGTAATCCGTCATGCCTATTTTTCTCCCCACTGATTGATTGGTTGCTCTGTTGCTCTTTGAAACATTCGCTGTCTACAAACGGGGAAGAATAGGAATATTCTGTCTCCCTTTGCAGATAGTGAAGGGTAGGTAATGCAGACTTTTGTCCCCGTTGTAATCCGTCATGCCTATCTTTCTCCCCATTGATTGTTTGTTATCGATTTTTATCGATTATTGCTCTTTGAGATATTCCCTGTCTACAAACAGGGAGGAATAGAAATATTCTGCCACCCCCTTTGCAGATAGTGAAGGATAGGTAATGCAGACTTTTGTCCCCGTTGTAATCCGTCATGCCTGTTTTTCTCCCCACTGATTGATTGATTGTCTGGACATTTATTGTTCAAGGAATAGTTCTTTTGAGGCATTCTCTGTTTGCAAATAACGTGGAATAGAAATGTTCTGTCTAGTCTTTGCAAGTAATGAAGGGTAGGTAATGCGGACCTTTGTCCCCCGTTGTAATCTGTCATGCCTATCTACTCCCCACTGATTGGTAAACCAGTTCCACCCGGACCATTTATTAGAGGTAGGTCATCTGGCTCGGCCAGGAGGGCACCCCTAATACAAAAGGACAAATATAAAAAAAAATGCGGATTAGCCGCTGTATCGTGCTAGCAAATAAGAGAAAAAAAAATATATATATAAAAATCGTTAGGGAAAAGAAAAGGAATCGAGTGAAATCAGTAGGCCGCTGACGAGATCTCTTTTTCAACCTCACTGAAATAGAAACATAGGGAACAACCCCTCAGGAGATATGAAACTGGTGAGGAAAGCCGAACTCAACGCTATGACTTCGACACAGCTTGGCTCCACCACCCACCCCGCCCAATTAACGACAAACCTTAGGCGAATAATAGAAAATATACAACACTATAGCGAAGTAACAGGTGAACACGTTTTATTTTTTTTAAGAAACAAAAAAAACATTCAAAGCAACTATTTACATGACAAACGGCTGCAACAACAAACGAAACCCACAATGCATTTCGCCGTCTGCCTGACGCCGTTCCAGTCCTTCCTTCCCCAAAGTAGCAATGTTGGGCTACTTTGGGCTACTTTCTAGTAGTTTTTGGGCGTTTTAAAGTCTACAAAAACCGTCAGGGTCGGCCTGGGGTGGAGGGACCACTACGCGAATAGCCCGAAGGCGGCACCACGCGCCAAGACCTGTCCCCCGGATGAACCAAGGGACCCGTTCCTGGGGCCGGGGTGAAGAAGCGTCCGGCTGCCATCGGCTATAGGCCCGGCCCGAAACGTGCCAGGCGTCCCCACTTCTTCAATAATGGCTGCGACAACACTGGGGGGGATGTCTTGCACATGCCTCCGACCCCCCCCTCGTCCTCATCGCCTGGTCCGGCCATAACAAATGTCAAGCGAGACGCCGTGGGGTGCACCGGGAGGGAGAGGCGGCGCAAACGAGCCTCTCCCACCTCCCCAGGTGAAGGCTCCCCAGCTGCACCCTCAACGCTCCTCGCACCCGGCAAAGGGTTCGTCCACTCTTGCAGTGCAGCGACGCTCCACTCACCCAGCAGGGTCTCGTCCACTGTGGCGGTGCTGCGACGCCTCGCCCGACAGGTTGAAGCTCGTCTGCTCATTTGACCCCGCGATTGCCGGTAGCTGCCGAACTCTCAAAATGGCGGTCGACCCTGCAAGAGCGGGCCCAGCATGAAGGAATGGCCTGGTTGCTTGTTGATTAAGAAACGAGTCCCACCATCATAAAAGTTCTCCTCGACCTTGAAGATTCTATAGGAGCCGCGGGGGTCCCCGACTCCCGCAGATACCCCCGATGGGGAATGACTGCCATGATTGTCTGCGGAACGATGAAAATATAGCCGCAGGACGTCGGCGCTCCCATGCTGACGCCAGCCTCAATTTGAATGACTAAAATCCTGCAGACTACAGTTCGGATCAGTTCCGGTGAAAACCCAGTATGACCCGGTAGGAAACAATTGTTGCCTCCCTCCCCCTTTTGACTGATGGTTCATACTGCCGATCCTTTCTGTTGCCCTTTAACGGAACTTTTTGGACTGCCGAAAGAGGCTCTGGGCCAACCACGAGTTGGTAGAGGTTTTGACTATGCCTGGATCTGACTGGCTGCACCCAAAATGGCACTGGTACAAATGAAACTTTCAACTCTTTGTTGTACCCCGATTGCTCAGCCTTGATGTCATGAAATATGTATGCAGTTTTTAAAAAAACAATGAATTGATATGGGATGGGTACTGATTATGTGTTTGGACAATGAATTGAGGTGAGATGGGTGCTGATTGAACCTTCGGACAATGAATTGTTGTTAAGTTTGGCGCATCATGATTATTGAAAGTTCAAAATGTAACACTTATGATACTTGCTCACACTGAAGTTTCGATATGATTTTATTGCACTTGTCGCACTTTTATTATGAAATCAACGACCACCGACTCCATTAGGTTTTCAACTAATAAGTATCCCCACCTGTACAGTTCTGGCCGGCCCACGGGGTTGTAGGCCCGTATCTATGCACCGACATTTTTTATTAAAGATTTTTGGAGAAAAACGTACGTAGTTGTCACGTGTAAATTGGTGAGTTTCGAATAAATAACCACTGTTTCCGATATAACTGAATTACAGGTGAAATGGCTCAGCTCGATTAGTTAAGGGTTAAAAAAGTATAGTACACAGAAATATTGCAAATATGAATGGTCCAGGTTTTTGTTGTATGTACTTTGCAAATTTTTGTACAGCCTAAAGCAACCGCTAAAAGACCCTGGAATTCAGCCTATACTTTGTATGCTACCTGTATCAGGAAAATTGTGCTAAAAATACCCCTAAGTCGCCCGGAAGGAGTGCCACCTGGCCTCCCTACATACGATCCGTAATATCACACCTGGGTGACTTATGCTATCCACCGGCTTCCGACAATCATCTCTCCCACACTAAAAGGTCCATCTGGGCTTAAATGCCGAGTTGGCAAGGACTGCGTTCCGTGGAGATAGGCCGAGTATGTAGTAAGTAAAAGCCTTTTCGGGTTTATGCGCGCAGATGTATTTTTAAATGCTGCCCCCGCCCCCCCTTCTTTTTCCCTCTTTCTGCAGGTCACATTGGAACGTCGATTAAAATACGAAAAAGAAAATGGTGATCTAGCGGACGAAGAGATGGGGAAAAAGGGGTTTGATTATGGTACCTACGCACGATGAGCGAACAATACCCTGAACTTAGCGCTTGAAAGGACAGCCTGAAACGAAAAAAATACAAAAAGTGACTTCGCTTGGCACCCCGAATAATACAACCAAAAATGACGTGCACTTATGATTAAGCATTCTACACTTAACTAAATAGGGAAAGTTTAAAAGAATATTCTGAGGTGAGGTTTACTCTAGTACCCTCCGTTTGGAGGACTAGGAATGTTGTCAGTGTTTAGAAATTACTACATCCTTTCCACACCCTCATGGACCGGAAACTCAGAGCTGCCCTATTGTTCTCCCAAACTGACACCCACTGTTGCCTCAGCCTGGAAGCACATCAGCCCGACCAGGTTAGTTCTTGACTGGTTGCCAAAGGCGTAAGTGTGTACAACCACAAAGACCAGTAAAGGCAGCCGACAATAAAAGGAAAGAAAAGGGTAAAAAGAGCTTAGGATGCTAAGGATGCGCAGCATACAGGAAGAGATCATTATGGCCAATAACGGTTATATGTCTTGTCTTGGATTTTTGTATATAATACATGTACTGTCTTCCTCACCTGAGTATGTGTGTACGTAATGTATGGATCTACGTCATCTCTCTGCCTGTGTTTCCGTATTACTTAACCCCTGTTGTTCTGTGTTGTGCGCGCACTGAATGACCCATTATTGTACACGTCTCTCTCTCTCTCTCTCGCTCTTTCTCTCTCCATGTCATACGTGTACCGAATGGACCATTTAGAGTGCGCTCTCTCTCTCTCTCTCTCTCTCTCTCTCTCTCTCTCTCTCTCTCTCTCTTCTGTTTTCCAGCTCGTTAGAAATACAATTCCCACTGCCCAGATTACCTCACCCCTCTGCACTTAAGTGCGGATGTCCAAAGTGCCCCCCCGATTCTCCCGATTGACCCCAGCTCCCTGTCCAAAGCGTCCCCGCTTCCCCCGATTAACCCCAGCTTCATGTCAGCTACCCTCGAAGCGTAATTGATGACCTTGATTAACGGTCTTTCCCCAAGAAAGGCATGTCTAACATCTGCCCCCCCTCCTCCTTCTTCCTGACGATAACGCTCCTGCTTGCAAGAGTTAGCCGACCCCGAAGGGAAATGTAAGATTGTCGATACTTGGGTTAAAAAGAAAAAGGGCGAGTCTCTACATAAGGACTCGATTTTGAGTTTGATATAATACACTGTGTATAAAGGTCCAATTTCTCTCCACATACGTCACGAATGAACGCCAAACAGGTTTATGAATTCAATGGTAATGCCCTCTTACATACTCCATAAGTGATGACTTCTGACTGTGACCGATGACTTATCACCCACCCACATAGGATTGGGGACGGAATTGAGATGTATAAATGTCTTCTCCTGCCAGTTTTTCTAAAACTTGTTTTGTACCCATTCAAAGATACAATCACCGGAGGAGAGGAGCTGGACGTGACGCACAGCCTGGCCACAGATCATGGAGCACGTGTGACCCCAGCCAAAGGTGGAGCCACAGAGCAACGAGACGCGGGACGAGGCACCATTCTCAAACTCGGCAGATGAAGGAATGAAGGGCCGCCTTGAAGCCCTCGATTTGCTGACCCACTCGTGCCTGAAGTCCCCGTCCCTCTTCGCCCGACTGATGGGCCTGCCTGCTCGCCATCCTTTGCTCCTTTGCTCCTTGTGGTCCCTTGGTGTGCTCAAAGATCTGATCCCACTCCGCCCTCTCTTCCCTTGATTATTCAACAACATCACCCTTTTCGCATAACTTTTGACTATAGAATAAGGTTTTTGCCACGAAAGAAGAAAGACACGCAGGTGCCCAGCATGAGGCACCCCTAAGAAGATCAGTTAGGAAACAGGACTGTGATCTAACAGCAGAGGACTGATCGCACCCTGCAACGCGTAAGGATGAATACGAGCTGGACCTATAGCTCCACCGCCGGTGCTCAACAGCGCCAACAAAAGAAGACGGACTCTGTTAAAAAGACATTGTGACGAAAACCCCCTTCCTGAACTTTCTACCCACCCCTTGACTAAGTGCTTGTATCGAATTGAATCCCTCCTTCAACAATTTTGTATTGCTTTCAAAAATGTTTCATCGGTCACTCATGTATTTAGTTTTCCAAAAGTCTCTTATTGCACTGATAAGACCCGAAGGTATCAGAGTACTTTTACTGTATGTTGATGTCACCGGAGAGAAAGTCTGGACTTGATTCTATAATGTTTCGGAACATTTTTTCTGATTGACTCCAACTAAGTATTATGCCGATCTCTAGACTTGTATGAATAACCCAACAAATGAAAAATCATATGTACCGCATTCCGCCAATCGTATCGACTGTTTAGAACTGAACTAGCTTATGTAAAAAAAGCGGCGACTGTTGAAAATGGCAATGTATATGTACATAAGCGGCGTTCATTTGTGTTCACTGTACCCCTTGTTGTAAGCAGAACGGATATCGCTAAACACTGACTGTGTTATCCCGCCAGCATAGACCCATGCACACACGTACACGACAGCCATTTTAGACACCATGGCCTCTCTGCCCATCTGTCCCCGGCACCCCTCCCCTCGCGCACTGCTCATGCATCAGCCACAAGACCCTCTCCCTCTGCGTGACCCTGCTCTAGAAGTAGCACTCCTGCTTGACCCACACCCCCCCATTTCCTCCCAAGAACACCCTTCCCCTCAGCTGACAACCCCCCCCCCCCGGATGCGCTTGGCCTCTCGACCCGGTCCCAAGTCCTAAGACCAAGCCTCGTGGATGTACATCCCCCTTTTCCCTGCCCAGCATAACAAAACCGTGATACACCAACCGAAGTGTCCGACCCTATCACCTGACCAACCTTTGACCTGATCATCCCCTCCTGCCCTCGTGTCCTGTAGGAATGTCCGGCTGAGAGATCACAATCTCTCTTGTTACATTCAGGAGGGGAGGATGACATCTGAGCGACTGGTATGGGAATAGGCCTGAAGCTGGGATTCCAAGCATGCCTTTTTCTACTTCAAAGCGTCTTTATTGTAATAAGGAATGTTTGTGCATCATAAACATGTGTATAGAAGACGAAGCCTCAGAGAACTTGGTAGAGCACCTCCTGAAGACACTATGCGAGTGTCCGAAATGACAGGCTCTCCTCATGAGAAATAAAACTCTATTCTTGTCTTCCTGCTTCCAGCGCCCGTCTCTTTATTTGGTAATTGTTCAAGATGGAAACTAAGAGGCGTCCTGCACCAGCAGCCGGGCATCAGGGCAGTGCACCAGTTTTCTTTACTTCAATCTAACAGGCACCAGAGACACAGCACCTGTACCCTAATCTCAAGTCCTTCCCTAACTCCTGTATTGCTCTGCTGGCGCACTGCTCATTCTTTGGGGCCACACATTGCATCCAGTGTGCTCAGGTATCTCTTGACCAACAAACAAAGGAGCAAACTTGCATTCACTTTAGGACCAGGATTCAGAGGCCTGATGCTAGGCTCTCTAAAGCAACCCTTGTTTCAAAAGGGGTCGCCTCAAGCAAAGCCTCCTCGCCATTCTGGTCGGTCTGTGACTCTCAGCTGGGCATCAAATACAATTTCTCCTTTCTGATTTGTGACCCGTCTTTTGCCCAAGACAGTGGCAGGGGTACACACTTGACCACAGGGCTTCCGCCTTCACTGAGGTCCTAGTTGCCAGCAATGCCTGTGCTGGTTACCTTCACTATGGCTTCAAGCTGGACTGGTGCTGACGCTGACTCCCCAGGCTGAATCTGATGTCCGGGCACCTCTGGCAATGGATGTAAAGCAGCAAATATCTATTGGTGGACAGAACAAAAGGTCTTTAGACAAGGCACAGAAACAGTTTATCAACAGAGAGGATAGTTTCAAAATACTTCCTAGTCTTGTTACGCCCCATATATTAGCAAGGCACCCAAGAACCACTTTCATCTATGTATGAGAGAGTTAAAAAAAACAACAGCCTGGACCCATTGGCAAGTATAAAAGGAACATCACCCAATCCCAAGCAGCCAAAGAAGTCTACTAAACTAAAGACAGCACAACCAACGCACCCCACCTCCGGAAAACAATCAACATCTCCTTTGAAACAGAAATCTTCCCGGAAAGCTGGAAGCACGCCGAGATCAACGCCCTACTGAAAAACCCAAGGCGGACCCCAAGGACCTCAAGAACTTCCGACCCATCTCCCTGCTCCCGTTCCCGGCAAAAGTGACAGAGAAGATTGTCAACAAACAGCTAACCCGCTACCTCGAAGACAACAACATCCTGGACCCATCCCAATCCGGCTTCCTCAGCAACCACAGCACCGAGACCACCCTCATCACTGCCACCGATGACATCAGGATCCTGATGGACAAAATAGAAACAGCCGCCCTCATCCTCCTGGACCTATCAGCGGATGAATGTCACTACAACGCATGCTTTTACAACGCATGCCATTAGGACGCAGGTTTTCAACGCAAGTCGTTGGGGGGCGCTGGATAGTGAATAGTTTAATTTACTATTCCAACTCCAGTCCCCGTGGATAGTAGGGAAGGTGTTGGATAGTAGTTAAACTATTCCCTATCCTAGAGCGCCCTCCAGGGCAATTCGTTGTAATAACTTGCATTGTAAAAGTTGCGTCGTAATGGTAGTGCGTTGTAAAAGTTGCGTTGTAAAGGATGTTTCCCCCTATCAGCAGCCTTCGACACGGTCTGCCACCGCACCCTATCAGCACGCCTCCACGACGCCGGAATCCAAGAGAAGGCCCTGGTCTGGACCAACTCCTTCCTCTCCGGCCAAACCCAGAGCATCTGCCTCCCACCCTTCCGTTCTAAAACCGCCGAGATCATCTGCGGCGTCCCACAGGGATCCTCCCTCAGCCCGACACTGTTCAATATCTACATGGCACCGCTCGCCCACGTCGCACGACAACATAATCTCAACATCATCTCCTACTCCGACGGCACCCAGCTGATCATATGCCTCACCGAAGACCCCCACCCCGCCAAAGCCAACCTCCACAGAGGAATGAAGGCCGTCGCCGACTGGATGAAGGACAGCAGACTGAAGCTGAACTCACACAAGATGGAGGTCCTCATCCTCGGACCCTCCCCATCAGCCTGGGATGACTCCTGGTGGCCCACATTGCTAGGCATTGCCCCAGAACCCACCGACCACGCACGCAACCTGGGGTTCATCTTTGACTTCGCCCTCTCCCTGACCAAGCAAGTCTACGCCCTCTCCGCATCCTGTTTCAACACCCTCCGAATGTTCCGCAAGATCTTCAAATGGATCCCTCCCGACACGAGAAAAACCGTCACCCAGGCCCTCATCACCAGTAGACTCGACTACAGGAACACCCTCTACTCAGGAACAACAACCAAGCTCCTGAGACGACTACAACGAATCCAGAACGCCTCGGCACGTCTGATCCTCAAATTCCCCCAACGTAGCCACATCACACCCCACCTGAGAGGCCTACACTGGCTCCCCGTCAACAAGAGGATCACCTTCAAATTCTTCATCCACACACACAAAGCACTACACAACACCGTACCCACATACCTCAACGACCGACTCAGCTTCCACACCCCCACCCGAAGCCTCCGCTCGGCCAACCTCACCCGTGCCACAGTTCCTCGTATCTGGAAAACCACCGCCGGTGGCAGATCCTTCTCCTACCTCGCCGCCAAGACCTGGAACGCCCTCCCTACCAGCCTACGACAGACCCAGGACCTGCAGGCCTTCAGAAGACTTCTCAAGACCTAGATCTTCGATCAGTAGCAGCCCCCCCCCCAATGTCTTGGGTCCCACTGATACTTGGTCCTTTTAAACCAACAAAGAAGAAATTGGCACAGAAGCTGAAATATAAAAGAGACTCTTTATTATCCTCAAATGAGTGAGACTATGTCACACAGAAGCCTTAGCAACTGAATGAGGTAGTCTGAGGAGGGCAGAAAATAGAGGCCTCATATATGCTTAGGTTTACCTAGTCATCATAAGACCAAGGGGCAGTCATGGAACATGTAAGCATGCAAAAATGACTAAGATGGGCATACAAGACCTGCTTGCTCAAAAAATTTGGAGGAGAGTTACTTCTCCATACAGCAGCAAAAATAGCCTGACAGTTATAGTAGAGAAGCAGGTGCATTCTACTAGCTAGGCCCTTCTGGGCATGTGCGAAGGTGGAAGATGCTAAATATAGTTTGTTTCTAGGCAGATTACAAGAGTAGTCAACACTGAGGGAGGACAGAGCACATGGCGAGCACGTGGCAGCACATGGCAAACAAGATGACTGCCAGAAATACAAAATGGCTTTCAGCTCATGCTAACAAATCCATCCAATATTTAACAGCCAATGTAGCCCTTCTAGTCCACAAGACAGGGTGCACAGCGTTTAGAAGTAAAACATGTAACAATTTAATAGTAATACATCCTTGTAGTGAATAGCACCCAAAGCTATTTTTCAGGGTGTCAGGCCTAGCTGTCCTATGTATGAAACCAGGGTACAGATTGAAAACCTAAGGCTGGATTTTGGGAATGGGACTATTTTTTAAAGTAATTAAACAACTATTTAAAAAGTAATCAAATTAATTGATTTGTAATAAATATTAAGAAAAGTGACTTTTTGAAAGTTACCTTTTTCCTGCCTGAAGTTCCTGGAGACTAAATTTGCATTTGCTTTGGCACTTCTACAGTAATAAGCATTAGAATTGGTGTGAAAAAGTTGTGAAGTACTTCTGCGGAGCAAATGCAAATTGACGTGAATGGGCAAAGATGACACTTCAGAACCTCACAAAATATTCAGGGTGTGGCTGTGAGCATCCTTTTTGACAATGTGAAACATCATGGGAAAGCAATTCTTGTACATTCTCTGGTGGCTGAAAAACCTACTTTTGTTTGTGTACCTCTGGATTGTTTAGGGGAACACTGACTGCCCTAAACTGGATTTTAGTGTTAGATGTGGGAGGACATTAAGATTACCGTTGTACATTCCCAACACACACACCCAGAAACATGCCTAGACATTGAAGCCCATGTTTAGGGTAACCAAAGACTTTTCTCATCTTCAAAATGGTCAAAGTGGATAGGGTTGGCCTCGTGAACCTTTACCACACTGCTTACGGCTTGCCCAAGAGTCATTCCCACCCACTAGCTCATGCCAGATGTAAACATGGCATGTCTAGACCCCACCTGATGGAGATCAGGACAGGAATTAACCTGCTGTCTGTGACCTGAGAAAAGCTCTGAAGGAATGGACATAATATCTCTTGTACCCAGGACAAAGAAGTTGAATCTAAGGTTCATAAGGCTGCTCCCTGTTAAAGCCACAGGGAAGCAACAAGCTCCAAGAGGACGTTTTCTGCAATGGCCCAGCTGATCACTGGACACTGGATTTGGACTGACCCCTACTGCTAGCCTCAGCCTGATATCCAGTGAGACTCTCAGTGCCTCCCTTGGAGTCGTGGGGTGCTTTAGAAGTATACTCCTCTGATGGGTTGGAACATAAAGGTCTAGGTAAGAAAATCGTTTACCAGGACCAACCATGTTGGTGTATCCAATCCACCATCCATTATGGTGTCAATTATGTCTAATGCATAGGCTATGGTTAGCTCAGATAACTATAACTACTGAATTTCTATGGTTTTGAGTGTGTAAAATGTGAACCTAACTGTAACATCTCTGTAACCTTTCTGTAACCATTCTTGCTCCAACTTGTCAAAACATTGAAATTTGCCAGTTATCGGGAGCAATGCATGCATGGCATACCATAGCCATGTTGTTCTTTTGAGTGTTTTTTTTTGTTTCTATCCCTTTGCCAAATTTGTGTTTTTAGCATGGTGGGTGACGCAAGCTATGGTGTGTGTGTGCAGATGCATCAGGTCATGCCAAAGTTATTAATGATAAATACCATGAACGTCTCGCTAACTACTCCCTCCATTGGCACTGCACAAATCCTAATATAGCTGCACTGTGTGGAATGCATTATAACTTGCTAACTATGTAAAACAGATTGATCAAACAGCACAAAAGTTATAAACAAATTAAAATGTCATTGACCCTTCCCCCTGAAATTATGCCACTCTTTATAAACTGCAAAAACAACAATTGATGGACGGAATGTTGCACAATGGCAGAACATTCTTGTGTGTTTTGCCACTCTTTATAAACTGGCACAACACTTGACATGCCCATGGAAAACAAATCCATCTGCCAGATTCGGTGCAGAACATTACACAGGCAATACTTTCATACTCCTCTTTCAACTTCCCCCTACCTTTATGAATATGCAAACATGTGAAAATACAAATAGCAAGCCTAATGTATTAGGTGTCTGCACTTTATTAAACATGAGTATCTCAAAAACTACTGAGAAGATTTACACCAAATCAAAAAAATATATACTGTGAGAAATTGGATTTTTGGCTGGCAGAGATATGCACCCTGCCCTGGCAAGAACCACAATCCTAGTCAGGGTATATCAGATACCATAAATTAACCTGTGCTCACCCTCTGATAGCTTGGCACAGAGCAGGCAGGCTTAACTTAAGATGCAATGTGTAAAGTATTTGTGCAACACTTCAAAATGCACCACAGTGAAAACACCACAAAACAAGAATGTACGCCAGATTAGAAAAATAGACCATGCTTTTATAAATAAAATAAGACCCAAATGACAAAAATGTAATCAGTAGAAGTTAAGATGTGGATTCTTAAAGAATACAACTGAAAATAGCACTTAGAAGCAATAAGGGCCTATGGGTTTAGCTGGTCGCACTGGACCATTGCAAAGTCAGGAGTTCAGACTGACCACCATGGGCCGGACACAGGAGCCATGCATAGCTCGCTCAATAAAAGTACCTTTATCGTGGCACAGCAGTAAAACAGTTCCTCTGGAGAAGCAGTTCAACAGAGTAACAGTCCTTGTAGCAGCACAACAGTCCTTCATACTGGCCCAGTTTCGTCACAGGTGCTGTAGTGTCTAATTTGGTGGAGTCAGAGACCCAGTACTTATACCCAGTTGTGTTTTTGAAGTGGAGGTGACTTCAAAGAGGGGCTTTGAAGTGATCAGTGGTCCTCCCTCCGAGTTCTGGCTCCAGACGCACTACAAAGGGGGTATGCATCTCTTTGTGTGGTGACAGGACACATCCTATTCAAGTGTAAGTGTCAGCTCCTTCCTCCCACCCTGCCCAGGATGGCCCATCAGGAAGTGGATGGCCACCCAGTCACACATACGCTCCCTTTGTATGTGGCTGTCTAGAGGGAATGCACAAAGTTCAGCTGTCACTCATCCCAGGTGTGTATTGGAGACAAGTGGCAGGCACACAGGACTAAGAGCAGAAAAATGCCATCTTTATAAACGTGCAAAAAGAACAATTGATGGACAGAATGCAGACCAATGTCATACATTAAACCCAGCACAGATATCTGGGCTCCGAAACCGGTCCTAGGATGCTTGTTTCCAGTCCAGGGAGGACCTGGCTTTGCAGTTTGGGCTGGACTGTTCCCATGAGGCACAGGGTCAAAACTAATTTGCATATGGCCAGGGCTAAACTGGGGTGGCGTGGTGAGCAAAAGAATGATGGATTTAACCCAGATCTCTTGACTGGGTGTGAATGTTTTGATTTGTTCTGCATTCTGTCCATCAATTGTGTGTCTTTATCTTTCTAAAAGTGGCATATTTAAAAGGGTAGTGTTAAATTCAACTTTGCCAGTAAAGACGATTTATCACTACCATTCCAAAGATATGAAATATCATTGAGCTACTCCTTCTCAATCAGAAATTACAGCTAAAAGTGTAATAAGGAATTCCCAATATTATCCTCGGGGATCACTGACATAATATAGAATGACAAAATATAGACTTACCAAAATATAGTCACCAAAATATAGAATGCCAAAATATCGAATTCCTATCTACAAACAGGTAAGTACAAAAATATTGAATCCAAAATATAGTCTGTAAAAAATATAGTCAGTCAAAATATCGAATTTTTTTAAATGTCTTAAAAGTAATTTAAAATTAATGAAATAATAAATATAATTAACTAAAACATACTTAAAAATACTCAAATAACCTTAAAATTAAGATATAACTATTTAAGTTATTAAAACAATTTTTACAATATTTTACCGTAGGAAAGCAGGAGGGTAACATTTAATATTACCACTCCAGTGAGTGCAACAGTAGGGAAAGCGTTGGATAGCGTAGGGGTAAAAAATACTATTCCCACTCCAGTGAGTGCAACAGTAGGGAACGCGTTAGATAGTGTAGGGGTAAAAAATACTATTCCCACTCCAGAGAGTGCAACAGTAGGGACAGCTTTGGATAGCGTAGGGGTAAAAATTACTATTCCCACTCCAGAGAGTGCAACAGTAGGGAAAGCGTTGGATAGCGTAGGGGTAAAAAACTACTATTCCCACTCCAGTGAGTGCAACAGTAGGGAAAGCGTTGGATAGCATAAGGGTAAAAATTACTATTCCCACTCCAGAGAGTGCAACAGTACGGAAAGCGTTGGATAGCAGGAGGGTAAAAAATATTATTCCCACTCCAGTGAGTGCAACAGTACGGAAAGCGTTGGATAGCGTAGGGGTAAAAAATACTATTCCCACTCCAGAGAGTGCAACAGTAGGGAAAGCGTTGGATAGCGTAGGGGTAAAAAATACTATTCTCACTCCAGAGAGTGCAACAGTAGGGAAAGCGTTGGATAGCGGGAGTGTGAAAATTGCTATTCCCACTCCAGATAGTGCAACAGTAGGGATAGTTTTGGATAGCGTAGGGGTAAAAATTACTATTCCCACTCCAGAGAGTGCAACAGTAGGGAAAGCATTGGATAGCGTATCGGTAAAAAATACTATTCCCACTCCAGAGAGTGCAACAGTAGGGAAAGCGTTGGATAGCGGGAGGGTGAAAATTACTATTCCCACTGGAATCCAGTTTAACAGTAGGGAAAGTAATGATTTAATATATTATTAAAAATTAATTAAATATCAATACCTATAAAACATTAATTAATAACCAATTTAATATTATGTAATAATTAATTAGAAATACAACTACATATTAGTTATTAAAAATTAATAACCTATTCATAATTATTTAACAACTAATTAATTTTCAATAACAAAAACTAAATAATAATAAAAATTAATACCAATTAAAAATTAACAGTAACTTAATTATCAATACACAAAAATTATTTTTAATATGTAATTAATTACAATTACATTACTTCCCACCCTATTCCCCTATAAACCCACATCCCACTACAGAAAATACATTAAAAAAATTATCATAATTATCAAATATTTAATTAATACAAAATAATTACCAATTAATAACAATTAATTGCCAATTAATAGAAATTAATTACCAATTAAAAATTAATTAACAATAAATGTATAATCAATACCAATAAATGAAAACAATTATTTACTTAATTACAATTAAATTACTTCCCACCCTATTTCCCTATAAACCCACAACCCGCTACAGAAAATAAATTTAGAAAATTGACATAATTAACAATTAATCAATTAATACACATTTATTGGCAATTAATACAAATTAATTTACCAATTAAAAAATAGCAATAAATTCAAAATGAATACCAATAAATAAAAATATTTAATTAATTACAATTAAATTACATCCCACCCTATTCCCCTATAAACCCACAATCCGCTACAGAACTTGAAAGCAAAATTTAATTAAAAATTAATAATAATTGCTAAAAATGTATTTTTTATTTAATATAATTAAATTACTTCCCACCCTATTCCCCTATAAACCCACAACCCGCTACAGAATTAAATCATGCAAAAATTAAATAACATAAACTTCATTACTTAAAATACATTAAACATACATTACAAAAATTAATATACACTTTTCACACATATACTAACATACAAAACACTTTAAAAAAATTGATAATATTTAAAAAATCGATATATTTAATGCCTATATTGTATACTTCGATATTTTGACTTCTATATTTTGAAAATCGATATTACTTACCTTAAATTCGATATTTTGAACCACTATATTGTGTCCATTCGATATTTTGTCCATTCTATATTTTTACTTCGATATTATGTCCATTCTATATTTTGGAATCGATATTATGACTGTTTACCATCCTCGGGGAAGGGTAGGCCGCTCAGTAGTGAAAGACGAATTGTTCACTACCAGGACATGTAAAACTTAAGAGTAAATGCCCTACCTTTAATTACACAGCACCCTGCTCTATGGACTACCTAGGGCCTAATTTAGGGGTCACGGAAATGTAATAAAGGGGAGTTGAAGGCTTGGCAAAGGGTTTTAAATGTCAAATTGACATGGCAGTATAAACTACGCACAGAGGCTCTGCATTGACAGGCCTGATACATGTTTAAAGTGCTACTTGTGTGGGTGGCTCAATCAGTGCTGCAGGCCCACTAGTAACATTTAATTTAAAGGCCCTGGGCACAGGTACTGCATTCTATTAGGGACTTATATATGCATTAAATATGCAAATTTTGGATAAGTCAATCAAACCAGGTTTTAGGAGAAGAGCACATGCACTTTAACACTGGTTGGCAGTGGTAAAGTGCTCAGAGTCCTAAGGCTAACAAAAAGAAATCAGCAAAAAGATGAGGGAAACAGGCAAAACGTTTGGGGAAGACCACCCTAAGGCTGGCAGGTCTAAAAACATAGGGGCATATTACCAACCAATAGAGATAATTTTTGTCTCTAACTTGTTTAGAGACAAAAATTATCGCCGCAAATCGGCAATTTTTATCGCAGATAAATCTTGCTATTAGCAAGGTTTATCGCAAATGCGATAAAAAACGCCCGCAATGCATGAATATCGCTGAAAAGTCAGCGATATTCATGCATTATCGAGCAAATGCTCTTAGCCATGTTATCCACCTCCCATTGGATAACATGGCTAAGAACTGCTCCTGGGCAAGTGTTAGCTTTTGGAGATATTTGCGCTTAGCGCGAATATCTCCAAAAGTTGGTAATAGGAGATAGCGATGTTAGCGACTGTTTTCAGTCGCTAACATCTTGGCACGCCCACTTTGCATGTCATTAGTGATAAATATCACTGACATGCAAAGCGGGGCCCAAGATGGTCACTATCTCCTATTAGCTGTCGCTAACTGGTGTTAGCGACAGCTTGGTAATAGGGAGATAATTTTATCTCCGCTTTCTTGGCTTTTAAAGCCAAAAAAGCGGAGATAAAGCCCCTTGATAATATGCCCCATAGCTTCTGAGTAAAGTTTCAACTTCATGCCAAGTTTAGTTTAAATTCATTCTGCGGGATTTCCTCTATCTTTTTACAAATGTTCCAGAGGGAGCTAAATTGGCAATTTATGTCTATATTTACCCATATAACTTTTTTCTCCCATGTACAGTGGTTTACTAAGTGTGTCCTGCTGGAAAATAGCCGCATGAGCAAGTGGACTGGAAAATATCAGACAAATTCATTCATGGGGTAAAAAGTTATAAACAAATCACAAAATGACTTTTGAATGAAAAGTTTACATTAATCCTAACTACACAGTGACCATAGTCGTAAGAATATGACATATATATTCCTATTTTGACTAAGGAATAGTGGTTTATTCTAAGGAGTCCATATTTTTATGGGGCAATAGTCTGCACTTGTTATTTTGTTAGAAGGCAGCTGCACCACCAAACTCAGCATCACTTGTAGTAATTATGCAATAACAAAACTCTACACCAATGTTTGATGAATGTGATGAATGACACTTGCAGAAAAATGCCTCTTTTTGCATTTTCACCCCCTTTCTTTGGACTGATCTGCTGTTTTTTTACTTTGTGCACTTGGGCTCTGCTCAACAGGCTCTGGTACAAGTGCTCTGACCCCTAAAACACTTCAGGATTGGTTATACTACTTATTGGCATATTTAACTTACCTATAAGTTCATTGTAGATTGTACAAACTTTACCCGGGCTGCTTGTTAATTGTTGCTAGTAGACTGTAGCAAACATTGGGCCATCACATGAGGGACAGTGCAAAACATGAATGGAGGTATTCTAATGTTGCCTGTTGAGGGAGTTTTAAAACTACAAATTTGACCTGTCGAAATAACCTGTTACACAGGGTTTTTATTTGAGAGTGTACACTCTCAATACACAGGGTTAAACATCTCCTTATTATGCATTAATAGTTTACTGTTAAATAGTACGTAATGCCCAATAAGTCAGGGTGCATGGTATTCACAAGCAGGATATGTAAAAGTCTAATGTAGAACATGTCATTACAATGACAAGGCCCAAAAAGCTATTTTCACTGTAGCAGGATTACTGTTTCAGGAAAGCACTGGGATATAATATTAAAATGAAATAATGTTATTTCTGCTTAAGTAACAACTGCAATATTTATTTTTGGACTTTTCACAATATTATTTCATATTAAGTACAAACCCACTTCATGGGATAAAGTTGTATATGAATTAAGTATTTTACAAAAGGTGGTTTTAAAAAGTCATCTTTAGCTGCCTAATGCCTCTAAAAGCCCATTTACATGAGCTTTGAACTATTTTTCGGGAACTGAATAGCCCCTTTGATAGCAGGGAGGTGTTCTTTTCCTCTGGCAGAATGCCCATCTAGGCAGTGCCCGGGAGCTTATTTACCTTCACAGAGGCCTACCTTGTTATGGGCAAATGTTGCTAGGCCTGTATCCCCCCTTCCCCCAGTCAATTAGGCACCAATCCAAGTGGGAAAGGAGCTGCACCCCGAACCGGTTTTGAGTGCTCACAAAGGAGGGGCTGCTCATTTCCCTAGGCATACCTGTAGGTGGGCACAGAAGCTCTGACAGGGGAATACATGTTCTATCATGTGGTTTTAGGTAGAGAGTGGCACTGTGAGATTGTTTGCAGTAGGGCACCAAGGAATGGTTGCAACAGTGGGTATGTTTATCCCTGGGTACCTTTTCCCAATTTGTTAGGGAAGGGCCAGGAGTCACTCCTACCCCAAGGCTAGTACCAAGCAGAAATGTTGCACCTCTGGGCACCCACTTTAGAACACTACTGAACCTGTGGAAGACAGAAGAAGGACTGCACCTGCTGTTGAGACCTGTGACTAGAACTCTAAGGGCAGGTCCTGTTCTCACATACACACAGGACATACATGTGGACTCCATGGGTAAGTTGGCCAAGATCCTGTTAAGCCACAGGGACACAAAAGTGACAAGAAGCCCACTTTCTAGAAGAGCGCAGCCGGCCACTTTCAACTGGAACTTCCTTGGACCCAGCTGGTGGCTTCTGTTGGAATGAGTCCTAACCCCCAGCTACTTTTTTTGAGGTTCTGGGACCCATGGGTGATGTCACAGTGTACTCCACCTAAAATCCTTGAAAACCCTGGGACGTCAAAACTTTCAACAAGCCTTTCACTTTTAGAACCATCAAAAGTGCTCCCTCCAAAACTTGAGTTGAGTGTGCCCCTGTTTTCATCCGGCAGGGTCTCTATGATTAAGCATGGCACACAACAATGTTATGGGTAGGAGTCCTTTAAAATTTGGGAAATACTTTCTCTCTTCTGTCTTACATGGGGATAGTACTTTACGGATTTAGTTCTGTTTTGTATGTTTCATCCTTGGGATAGTCATTGATTTCCATGGGATGGATGAGATAACCGTCCTTATAAAACAAAATCTTCTCGCTTCCCTAAATAACGTATTACGATGGAGATCCAGGCAGATCTGAAAACCTTTACAATCTGTTTGGCAGGCTGCCAGTGTGCCAAGGCAAGGCAATAGAATGGTTAAGTGCAGCACATTCTCAGGTATGTGTGTGCACGTTTTCAGAACAAACTAAACAGCAGATTGGCTGACCATACATGGCTAGGGTGCAACTAGCAAGATGAGAACTCATGACCCTGCCTTCTTCTCCAATTCTCTTCATTTACTTTCCCTCCACCTCCAAATCCTTATCCTCTTTGATCCCGGATAACACAAAATAAGAGTAGCAGACAGCAGTGCAGCAACTGCATTTTCACTCGCCTATACACTCATTTATCAGGTGATGATAAATAAGTTTCCAGTGTGGGCATGTTGTGGACTTCACTTTAATGAAACAACAGTATGAGAAAAAGGAAGGTGTCAGTGGTAGATAACGCACCAAAGAAAGATGTTGCTTCGAATATATTCTCAGGGAGACATGTGCCCTCTATTTCTTCTGATGGATAGAGTAGTGTTCTGCACAGACGTTTTCCTTGGGGCATGACAGATGAAAGTTTATTCAATCCCACCAGACTTTGAAATAAACAGAGCGTTTATCCTCCCACTGATGGATTCTTTCATCCACCAGTGAATTTAAAATGTAAAATATCTAGAAAGATATTGTAAACTAATGCAGACTGCCATAAAGGGCTTCAACCTACTGAGCTCTCAAATGGCCAACTTCCTTACATTCAGGGCAGCATCAGTGTACTTGGCATGTTTGTTTATGATAGGCCTACTCTTTACATGGTGCATTCTACCTTTTTGTGCAGTGTGGCAGCAGCACTAGTTACTTAGGGAACTTCATTTAAACAAATTCACTTGTTTCGTAGATTTCTATCCACCCGCTCCCTAACCATGTGCCGGGGCGCTGTTCATGACTACTCACTGAAAACACTACAAAGGTGCCATGCCCTTCACTAGTATAAATCTGTGTACTACAAAATGTAGCAGAATATTAGCTTAGCTGTATGAGTACTTTTAAACATGACTGTTTTAGGCTGCATTGAGATTATACAACTAACCTATAACATAATAATACAGTGCAGAGTATAGTTCAAGTTATCATGTCAGGTTGCTAAACAGTGCCATAAGGCAGTGTTCTTAAACTTTTGCCATCTGTGGACCCCCACTTAATCATTACTGATAATTCAGGGACCCCACTAAGCCATTATAGGAATCATGGGATCCCGGCCTAAGCAATATCAATTATTTGAACCACAAACATATACTTAAAACTGTGGAAATAAGCATTCATTAAACAGATACACAAATGATGATATGTTTCATTTAATTCATCAGCAAATATAGTAAAACAGCATTTCAATGTTATTGGTAAGGTTGGAGCTTTTCTAAATTCAATAGATGCGACCCCTTGTTCATCCTATATTCTGCGGATGCACTTCTCCCATGAATCAATCTGTGGCCATCAACTCAATCTTTTACCTATGTTTTAAAATACATGCACTTTTACAGAAAGCTTCCACATTTTCACATTTTACATTTCACATCTTTTTGCTATACACTTTATTATTCTATTAATATTATTTTCTTTTCTAAGCTATTGCAGACCCCCTGAGTTGATGACATAGACCCCCAGGGGGTCACTCATCACAGGTTGAGAACCACTGCATAAAGACTTACCAACTAATGAAAGTAATCATCCATATTTGTAAAGCACAAACATATCACCCCTTAAGGTTTCATCGCATTGGGGGTCGTTGGGGGAATAAGTGAAGGATTGCCCAGAGTCACATGATGCTGAGCTGAGCTGCTGCCGGCGACCGAACCGTAAGTCCCTCGCTCAGAAGTCAGCCACTCTGGCCCCTGCACCACAACTCTCCCTCTTGTAACTAATGCGGTGATTACAGTTGTCAAATACAACACTAGTCGGTTGGGCCGCAATGTGAGAAGACTTGTTTTGTAGTAAGTGTAAACTCTGTGTTGCTGTTTCATAAACAAATGAAATCCGTTTACATTGTTGTCCTAACAACATACAACAGTTTTAGCACTTTTAGGATGAATGCCCTTTATTCACGCAAAACCCGTCTTGCTGTACAAATATAGCTTCTTTTTTAAGTTTTGAAACATTATTGATAGGCAGCCGCCCACTTGGCCAAGCACATCTATGTTGCCCTATACTATAGTAGATGTTCTATTTCCATTGACACAAATGCAGATGTCCATTTCACACTTGCTAGTGTCGCAAAATATGTAATTCCAAATCAACATCGATAAATACCACTTCATTTGAGGCATTATTAGTCGACATCATATGAACGTGCTCACTTTATACATTAATTGTTCATTAAATCTAGAATGATCCTCTATGTGCCAACATGTATTTAGGTCCTGACTACAGATAGCCGTAGATGTTTCTTCGCAAGACCGAGAGTTTCCATTACATTACACATACATCGAATGGGCTTTTATTCAACCCGTTGCTCATGACTGCAATTGTTTGAAGTTTGTCCCCCTTCCGTGCTCCTGATTTAGTGTTTTACTCATGTATGGGTTTGTCCCACCCAGTAGAATTTCGTTTCCGCTGTGTTGTGATCAGAAGAGTTATCCTCCCACGGCTGATGTCAGATGTTGCTGGGACCATTCTGTGTCCCTCTATATCATACTCTCCCTCGTCCCCATCTCATGGTCAGTGACTGGCTGCCGCCCCCTCCCTATGACCACACCAACCCATGGACACATGAACATGAAACATGGTTATCTTTGGAAGGCGGGGGTCGCAAGACCCCCCGGCCGTATTTATTAAGATATAAAACAATGAATTTTAATTGCACCATAATCAGTTTATACAAAAATCAGCAGGACATTAGATACATGATTGTCAACAGGTGTGAGAGACTATCCTTAACAAAACTCTAATACAGATTGTTTCCTAACCGAATCTAACATCCTCATCTGAATTTTTGTATACTAACATTTCTGGCCATATGGCAAGGTCGCTAACCGGTGTCAGGTCCTACTAGCTGCGCCTCACCACAAGATGTGCTTATGCACAGCCGGGCCCGGTAATTACCCGGTCCACGCCGTGAACTCCATTTACCCACTAAAGGAGGGCCCTTACTCAGCGCCATCTGTCGACGTCATAAGTATGCGCGCGCGGGGTGGCTACCAGCCTAAGGAAAGTGTGACTCCTTCAACCCGCGCCCCTTTGAAGCACCAGTTACCTTGCCCCTGAAGTTCTAGGAGGGGCCAATGGCCCCTCCCCCTGGGCTGGAACCTCCATAGGATGATGCCCGCCCCCTCAGACCTTAAAATAGCTGCTCACCGGTCATGACCTTACCGCATGCCCCATACCTAATAAATACGACGACCTATGGGAAAAATTCTAAAGGACAACTACCCTGACTAAGTAAACCATCACGCATAAGCCCGTAAAGCTAAAAAAGCGGAAAAAAGGCCTAAATACCATTGCAACCCAATCACATATTACAATACCATTAACTAAACGGGGAAAAAAGGCCTAAAAGAAAGCATCACAAGCAAAATACACAAACCAAAACAGTTTTCTACGCATGGAAAAAATTGCCTAACAAATCATTACAGCAAATTACAGACTGAATCAGACTAATAATGCATACAACACCGCATTGTTCCAGGGATGGTGGGTGGGAAAACAAGAAGCCCCGAGCGCGGGGCACCACCGGTGTGGGGGAGCGTCCAGGCAACAAGGAGTCCCCTGGGCGCTCCCCGCCTCTTTATCCTCGAGGGGCCCGGGGGGGGGGCGGCATGCCCCCCCCTCCCAGCCCCCTCCTGCAGCCCGCCCCCCTGACCCGGATGTCGCTTAATGCCATCCGGGTCAGGGAGGGCGCCAACCAATCGGTGGTAGGGCGCGCCCCAGAGGACACGGCCACCACCGAGAGGTACGAAGGAGAGGAGCGGTCGCCGCACCGCCATGCGGGCGGGGGGGCCAATAGCCCCCCCTTTTCATTCTCTTTCTTCATACTCCCAGTCTAACTCTGCATTCTGTTGCCTTCAGCACACTTTTTTTTTTAATTTAGCAGTTTTTGTTATCACCACTAAATGAGTGGATGGACATCATAACATTTCATGTGTGTGCAACTGATGTGAAGGGTGAACACATTTGTATTACATTAAACCATAAATAAAATGCACTCAAGGATAGGTGCTCTGGCTGCAAATGCATCTGAGGTGACCATCTTTAAATGCATTTTTTATATAGCAAGCCAATGGAAAATGCTTCACTAACCATCACAGCTTATATTTATGACTACACACTGCTGCCTGTGCTGTTCATGCAAATATTGCCGCCAGTGAGAAACTAAAAGCAGATCATTGTTTCTGGCAAGGCATGTAGGTTTGGGCGTGTAGGTAGCGATCATCCCTCCTTAGGTACCTCTCTATTAGAGCCCTGGCCCTTGATTTTTTATCAGCCACTGCAGGTGATGGGCTGCCAGCTCTCACTGGAGTTAAAAAGAGGTCTTCTGCAGTCCTGTTCCAGCACAATACTTCCTTGTTTTCTGATGTGTATGCTACCTCTCATAACAATGCAGCCTTGCTTGCCCAGATGTGTAACTACTCTGGACACGGACGTAAATCCACTTATGCTTTGGGTGCACACATGCCGAGTCACAGTGATGGATTTTGTACTCACTATAGACAGGTGGCAGATTAGGACAGGCATAGGTCTTGGCCATGAAGGTTTCTGGCTTTATCAATGATAATTATAAAAACACTCTGATGCTGAGAGCTTGGAGTTTTCTACTCTGCACACACAACTGTATTCATTGCGTAATTAAATGACAGGTTTTCAGTATAGTGTGTAGTGAAACATTCACTGTTAGGAAGCCACCATTTGCCTGCCTATGCTTTTAGATTGCTAATTAGCATTAGGTTCTGCTAACTCCCCGCCTGTCCTCAGCCATTAATGAGGTGGGAAATACCTCCCAGATACCATATAATAGGTCATTGATTGACAGATTGTCCTGATTGGACCGATGTGGCCCACATGTGCTCAGTAGAAGATTGGGGCTGGGTTCCTTTTGAAACAAGAGTGCCAAATTCTGCCTAACAGGTCTCTTTGAGCCGCATATAAAACTTTGTTGCAGTTGAAAGAGAGGAAACAGGAGGCTAGGGAAACTCTTGTTTATCCCCTCCCTGGGTGCCACAGGCTTTGATTTTGTCATATCAGACATCTTTCCCTGGCTTGTGTGGGTGAAGGGTCGTCTTAAAATGAATTTTAGTGTTAGAAGTGGGAGGACACAGTGATTACCATAGTACTCGTTTCTACCCAACCACAACAACCATTTGCCACATTGAAAATGGATCACTGACTAAATATCGAGGGACAAAATATAGACTACTCAAAATATAGATTCCAAAATATCGACAGACAAAATATCGAATTCCTATCTCCAAACAGGTAAGTACCAAAATATCGACCCCAAAATATCGTGTATATGTATATACATTATAAAAATATCGAATTTCTTAAAATTATTGTAAAATAAAAAAATATTAAAAATAAATAGCTAAAATATACTTAAAAATACTTAAATTACCTTAAAATTATTAAATAACTAATTTAACTTATATAAAAAAAATACAATCATATCTGTTAAAACATATATATATATATTAACATAATATTAATAAAAAATACACAATATTATTACCGTAGGATAGCGGAGGTGTAAAAATTACTATTCCCACTCCTGGAAGTGCAACAGTAGGGAAAGCGTTGGATAGTGTAGGGGTAAAAATTACTATTCCCACTCCAAAGAGTGCAACAGTTGGGAAAGCGTAGGATAGCGTACGGGTAGAAATTACTATTCCCACTTCAGAGAGTGCAACAGTAAGGAAAGCGTTGGATAGCGTAGGGGTAAAAATGACTATTCCCACTCCAGAGAGTGCAACAGTAGGGAAAGCGTTGGATAGCGTAGGAGTAAAAATTACTATTCCAACTCCAGAGAGTGCAACAGTAGGGAAAGCGTTGGATAGCGTAGGGGTAAAAATTACTATTCCCACTCCAGAGAGTGCAACAGTAGGGAAAGCGTTGGATAGCGCAGGGGTAAAAATTACTATTCCCACTCCAGGGAGTGCAACAGTAGGGAAAGCGTTGGATAGCGTAGGGGTAAAAATTACTATTCCCACTCCAGAGAGTGCAACAGTAGGGAAAGCGTTGGATAGCGTAGGGGTAAAAAGTACTATTCCCACTCCAGAGAGTGCAAGAGTAGGGAAAGCGTTGGATACCGTAGTGTTAAAAATTACTATTCCCACTCCAGAGAGTGCAACAGTAGGGAAAGCGTTGGATAGCGTAGGGGTAAAAATTACTTTTCCTACTCCAGAGAGTGCAACAGTAGGGAATACGTTGGATAGCGTAGTGGTAAAAATTACTATTCCCACTCCAGAGAGTGCAACAGTAGGGAAAGCGTTGGATAGCGTAGGGGTAAAAAATACTATTCCCACTCCAGAGAGTGCAACAGTAGGGAAAGCGTTGGATAGCGTAGGGGTAAAAATTACTATTCCCACTCCAGAGACTGCAACAGTAGGGAAAGCGATGGATAGCGCAGGGGTAAAAATTACTATTCCCACTCCAGAGAGTGCAACAGTAGGGAAAGCGTTGGATAGCATAGGGGTAAAAATTACTATTCCTACTCCAGAGAGTGCAACAGTAGGGAAAGCATTGGATAGCATAGGGGTAAATTTTACTATTTCCACTCTAGTGAAAATAAATTAATATAATTCACATAATCATCAATTAATCAATTAATAAAAATTAATTATCAATTAAGAATTAATTAATTACCAATTAAAAATTAATTAACAATGTATTCAAAATAAATACCAATTAATTAATTAACATATTTATTTAATTATAATTAAATTACTTCCCACCCTATTCCCCTATAAACCCACAACCCGCACAGAAAAAAAAATAATTTAATTCACATACTTATCAATTAATAAAAAATATTTATCAATTAAGAATTAATTAATTACCAATTAATAATTAATTAACAATTGATTCTAAAAAAAACCAATTAATTAATTAACATATTTAATAATTATAATTAAATTACTTCCCACCCTATTCCCCTATAAACCCACAACCTGCTACAGAAAATAAATGAATTTAATTGACATAATTATCTATTAATCAATTAATAATAAATAATTACCAATTAAGAATTAATTAATGACCAATTAAAAATTAATTAACAATGTATTCTAAATAAATACCAATTAATTAATTAACATATTTAATTAATTATAATTAAATTACTTCCCACCCTATTCCCCTATAAACCCACAACCCGCTACAGAATTAAATTACACAATAATTAAATAACTTAAAATTAATTACTTAAAATAAATTACAAAAATATATACACTTTTCACACAAATACTAACATAAAAAATACTTTGCGATGTTATTAAAAATTCGATATTTTTAATAAACTATATTATGTACTTCAATATTTTGACTGTCTATATTTTTAAAATCGATATTACATTACTTACCTTCAAAACGATATTTTTGATGTCTATATTCTGTCCATTCGATATTTTGTCCATTCTATATTTTGGACTCGATATTTTGGTTTGTCTATATTTTGGATTCGATATTTTGACCATTTACCATTGAAAATACCCTGGCACAAGGCATTTAGAAACGATTTACAATAAGTCTATCAAGAACTACTGACAAAGTGGGTAGTTTTACCTCATTGGTTAGGGAGTACCCAAGAGTCACCCGCACCCACTGGTTGGTTGTCAGGTATAAATGTGGCATCTCCAGAAATCCTCTTCAGAACCTAGGCGAAAAGTGTTAAATGGTCTCTTAACTCAAAGATTGGTTTAAAACGTTTGACCATGTACATTTCTTGGCTGACATTTGGCTAGGCTTATGCTATAGAAGTGCAGGGTATCCCACGCTGTGGGTCTTGTCTCAAGTCGATTTTTGGTAGGTCACAAAAGTTCAAGTAATAAGTAAAGTTGCCTTTAAATTATGCATTTATCTTCTCACATTTAGGGCCTGATTACGATGCTGTAGAAAATGGCTCTGACCCTCGGTGGCAGCCGTTCCTACTGCATCGTAATTGGCTGTTTGGATTCCTTACTGTCCGACCCGTTTTGATGTGGTCGGTCGGAAAGGAATCTAAACCGGATTTCCGAATGGCCCCCGACTGGCCAGTAATCCCTCAGGAAGCTCTTTCAACCCAAGGGATCACAATGGCAGATTCCCACAGATTTCTGTGCTGAACTTTCTGACACAGAAAGGCTCTGAGAATCCCACTTTGGGGGCCCTTAGCAGGGCCCCCATGGGTGCAAGGCCACCAAATGGTGGCCCCTGTTGATCCCTGCACCCGGTGCCTGCCACTAGGTGCAGGGATGCACTGCACCTCAGTTCTTTAGAATGAAGGCATGCATTCCGGTCAGAATGCATGCTCCCATTGTAAAGAACAGGAATGTGACCGAACAGTGTTCGGTCGCATCATAATTGCTGGGTTGGGACCGACGATAGGAGTTCATTCGGTTCCAGTCCCCAAACGATGTCAGATAGACACTGGTCCAGCTGACATCGTAATCGGGGCCTTAGTGTGCTTTAAAGGCAGAGTTCAAAAGTCAGGTTATGTGTTCTGATAAATTGCTGCTTATTTTGTTAACAAGGGGGTTGGTGTTTACAAACTCCTATCAATTTGCAGTAAGGGAAAGAAAAGTAACGTTAATTATGTGACAATGTTGCTGGGGTACCAGGAGAATAAAAGGAAAGGTTGTAGAATGGCATTTTTTGTATCACAACACAACACCTGTAAATGAACGGTATACAATTAGCAGAAAGGAAAGAAAAAAAAAGCATTTGCAATGCAATAGGTCTCGCATTAATTAATGTTTAAACTACTGGCATTGCTAAATATTACAACACCAATTGCAACAAAAGTCTATAAATTGTAGGCCAAAAAAATGTGTATTTATTTTTGTAGCAATGGTGGCATGCTGTGCTTTAGATGAATATGTTTAAAAGTAAAGTGTGCCATACTGCGATTTCTACAATAGTTAATTGTGGATGTGTTAACAATTGATGTGTGCACTGATGGCTGGTGGTGTGTGTGCCGGCAGAAATTGTGCAATGATGGCTGGTGGTGTTTGTGCCTGGTGGAAGTGTGCACTGCCGGCTGGTGGTGTGTGTGCCTGGTGGAAGCGTACACTGATGGCTGGTGGTGTATGTGTCTGGTGAAAAGATGCACTGACGGCTGGTGGTGTGTGCCTGGTAAAAGCGTGCACTGACGGCTGGTGGTGTGTCTGTGCCTGGTGAAAGTGTGCACTGACAGCTGGTGGTGTGTGTGTGTCTGATGAAAGCATGCACTGACGTCTGGTAGTTTGTGCCTGGTGGAAGCGTACACTGCCGGCTGATGGTCTGTGTGTGTCTGATGAAAGCGTGCACTGACGTCTGGTGGTGTGTGCCTGGTAGAAGTGTGCACTGACGACTGGTGGTGTTTGTGCCCAGTGAAAGCATGCAGTGATGGCTGGTGGTGTTTGTGCCGGGTGAAAGCATGCACTGACGGTGTGGTTGTGTGTGTGGATGTGTGTGTGATTGTATGTGTGGTTGTATGTGTGAAGCACGTCTATAGTGTATAAAAAAGTCCTCCAGGACAGTGCTTTTCAATTTATACTATGGGTGTGACTATTGATAGACTAAAAATCAATACATTAGACGTTAAATAGAAAAGACTCTTGAGTTGGATTCTTTTTTTTTAAATCTGTTTTCATTGACCAGGCTGTGATAAATTATTTCGCTGCTCTCAAATCAGCTGCTGTTTAAGTTACTTTGTGGGAAAATGCCTATGAAATAATGTGTGCTTTAAGAAAAGTGCAAACACGATGTCATAAGAAAAAAACAAGACCTATTGCATTGCAAATGCTTGTTTTCACAGGAAGCATCCACAGACACTTTTTGATGAGATGAGATGAGGGCGCCACTTCTTTTTTTCGGACTTGAGCCAAGGGTAGAGATTTTTTAAGTCAATGGCTAATCCTCCTCCGACCTTATTGGACGATTTCTGATCAGTGGTTTACAGCTGTTGCACCTTTGAGTGGGTATGGTGCTGCATCATCGATGAGCTGTTTATAGTAGCTGTGCTTTTGAAATGAGAAGCAAGTCAGGTCTGTATTCTAATATGTCATGGATGTTCTTATTCATTTACCTTGTTTTCAAGGAGATGCTGTTTAGTGGGGAGTGGGTTAAACACTGGAGGAGAGGAGAGAGTGGAGTGACGGGTTCGAGTTTAGGAGACGGGTGGAA
Organism: Lissotriton helveticus; assembly: GCF_964261635.1. Lineage (NCBI taxonomy): Eukaryota > Metazoa > Chordata > Amphibia > Caudata > Salamandridae > Lissotriton > Lissotriton helveticus. The sequence goes on along the minus strand of NC_136067.1, from coordinate 763,166,062 downwards.
GGGGATGGAATGCTAAGTGAACTGGAATGACAGGAGTGGAAACTAGAGCAGAAGGAAAAGATGGATGACCCATGAGGTAAGAGTGGAAGCCCTGTGGGAGGAGGATGATTTAAGCTTCCCATGAGGGTGCACTTATGTTGGTGCACAGGTGAGAGCAGGAAAGGGCGAGGACCATATTACAGAAGGAAAAGGTGAGTATGAGGCCAGGGGTGGGGAGTAGGCTGGGACGGAAGGCCGTTTATGCCTTTAAGTCAGACAAGGAGTTTAACACAGACCCCTGCAGGGCAAGGGGGCCTCAATCCTCAAGGTCCCCACAATCTTTCAAGGACCTTCCCTCTCCCCAGCCCAAGGCAAAGAAATATCTGAAAGATATGGGGTGCCCCACATCACATTTTGCAATGGAGGGGCTCATTTTGCGTTACGCCACCGAGTCAGACTTACATAAAAACATGGGACAACATTATAATCAGAATATTGCTCTATGGCTTTTTAACAAAAGGGTCTGCTGTCTCTTCCTAGTTTGAATGTAACCCCTTCTCCTACTATGTAGGACGGGTGTTACACATATAGGGCCCCATTTGCAAAGCTATTTGTGTAAGTCTGGTTGTCATGTGTAAAAAATTTACAAACCCAAGAAATCCCCCCAAATCTTTTACTCTTGCAGGAATATTCTCCCACACTCGCGCCTGTCGTCGGGCCGACTTTTTGAGGAGTGCCGGTGAGGAGTGGGTAGAGGGGGGCTCTTTCTGAACGAGTCATTCGAAGGCGAGGCCTGGGGTCCTCGGGATTCGGCTGCATGCACCGTCTGAACAGAGGGAGGAGGCGCACCAAGCAGAGCAGGCCGGTATACGAATCGATATTTCATCCTGACAGGAAGGTGTTCCATTATCAGCGCGGAAGCCCTCGCGAGACGTCTGTGGCTAGAAATCTGATAAATCCCTTATTCAGGGAAAACACGAACTTGCACTCCTTGTCCCCGCACTGGAAACAGCTGACCTGGGCAGAGGGCTCAAAGACAAGTAATACACAAGCATTGAAGAAAGCTGTGAGCGAAACCGAAACCTGTTGTGGGGCGGGACTTCCGGCTTCTGAAGCCCACGCCCATGGAGTAGTTGGCCCAGAGAGGAGCAATGGTGACGCGGGTCTCCTAGCCCGAGGGAGAGCCCCGCGGAGGCTGCAGAGTCCGTAGTGGCGCCGATGCGGTGAGCAGGGTTAGTTGTACGGAGGGGGTGTGTCTCTGTATGTGTGCGTGTGTGTGCTTGTGCGTGTGCGGGGGTGGCGGCGGGGGGATGTCTCACTGTATGAGTGCGTGTATGCGCTTGTGTGTGTGTGGGGGTGGGGGCGGCGGCAGCGGGGGGGTGGTGTGTGTCTCTGTATGTGTGCGCTCATGTGTGTGCATGCATGTGGGTGCGCTCGTGTGTGTGTGTCTCTGTGTGTATCTGTGTGCGCGTGTGAGTGCGAAAGCAGGGGGAGGTGTGCCTGTGTGTGTTGCAGGCTAGCAAGGGAGACAGGAGATGGTGAACGTGCGTGCGACCTGATCCGATTACGGCAGGCTGCGCGTGCCCATCTCTTGTCTCCTCTTGCCTCGTTGTAAGCAAGCGGACGGCTATAGGTGTCGCTGCGACATCGCTTCGCGATGCGTCGCAGGGAGAGACCTAATGAGCAATTTTTTGGGTAATTCTGATGTGATGGAAACAAAGAGTTTTATAGAATCAAAACAAATCAAGACAGTTTACTTGATGATGCACAAATGATAAATAATCCCTGAAACACGATTTCCACACATTATCTTCTGAGCGCTATATGGTTTTAGCAGGAAAACAGTATGCTTGTGAAAAGTTGGTAGCCATTTCAATGGCAAACGTGATGTTTGTAAATGACAGGGAGATACTGTATGATGCTTTAGTTACATAAAAAAAGGTCTATTCAAGCTAGGTGAGTCGTAAAAGTTTGTAGTTCCTAAATCGATTTCTAACACGTTTGGAAATCACTGCCATATACACATATTCATAGACACTCCCTAAATAATATCAATTGATACTAGAGACAAAAGAAGGACTTGTGCTGCCTGTTCTCTGTGATATTACTTCATAGTATTGTAATTATCCTTTTCTTCTTTGGTGCAGGGAAGAGTATGTGCACAATTCTTTCTATAGAACAATGTGATGTAAATTAAAAAGTGTGTTTTTCAGATACCGCGGACTTTGACATGACTTGTTCAAGAACCCACTTTAACCAGTGGTGGATGACATCTACAGGTGTGTGGGGATGGGGTGGTGCGTGGGAAAATTCAATTAAATGTGTACATTTAGGTTTAAAGTGTGCATGCCAAGCTGCCATCGCAATGTACACTTTGAAAAGTGCTCAGGCAGCCCACCCTCCTCCCTGCTGCTGTGAAACAGCAGGCTCTGCCCTGTCCTGTTGCTCTAGTCAGGATGGATGGATGAAAAATAAAATGGTAAAACATTTTAGATAAAATTTACTTTCCATCTCCGGCTTTGTTTTGGGGGGCACTTAAGTGGAGCGATGCTCCTCTGATCGCTCCTCTGCTCCAACGGCGGAGCTGCTCCTGACTTTAACCGGACCCCAAAAGCAAACCTGCGTCTCCTTTCTGTGTTACGGACGTAGAGGTAATGCGGGTGAAGAACAGGTGGCGTTGTTTAAAAATAAGTGTTCTGACGATTATTACAGTTGTAGTCGGAACCCTGTGCTTTGTTGCAGGGGTCTGAATGATGGCTTGTAAATATGATATTTAGAATCCCCTGCTCTGCACACGTTGCTAACCATAATCGAGACCTCAGGGACCAATGTCTCTATAATCACATCCCAAAAATGTTTGTGCATCGATTCTGGAAAATTCCAACAATATGTGCTGATATTCGTTAACACTTGTCTCACATAAAAATGATCAAGATTGTTATTGCAATGTGTTTGAATTCATGGTATATCAGCTAATTCCTGTTGAAAAGGCCAGAGGCACCCATTAATATATTGTCCCAAAGATGGGTGCCACAAATAAAGCACTGTTCTTTTCCTCTTCTAAAAAGCACATCATCTCATTGCATACATCACAATGTTTCTTAGCCTGCGACAGTTTGGAAAATTAAACATTATATACAGATTTATATAGTGTATATAAATAAAGAAGTGACATGCAATTTTTTTTTAATTTTAAGTTGGTGTCCTCAAATTGATTCGTGAGATCAGTGCAAATACTTGAAACAGTATATAGTATGGATAATGGGTGGCCTCAGTTATATTTAGCTAAGTCCCAACCTTCTCATTAAAATGATTTTTTTTTATATTTGTGAATTACATGAAAACATCCTTATTTATGCATTTATTTGTTTGATGAATGCTTGTTTCTGTATTCTTGTACATTGTTTTGACGTTCAAATTCTCAAAATTGCTTAACCTATGATACCTGGCTTCAATTAATGACTCAGTGATGGGTCCCCAGATTCCAGTAATGATTAGTGAGAGCCCACCAACTTTAAAAGGTTATGAACCACTGATATATAATATTCACATTCTTAAGTTACTGTACTAAAAGTGTCCTGAGCTTACTCCTTTCATCTGTGCCTTTATATCTTCTAGATAGGAGGTTTGCAGCGTGTGCTTATTTGTCAAGAGCGACTCTTTGGGCCAGTTGTATGACCATTCTGTTTAGCGGGTCAACATTTGTTATTTTTTGGAAATAGCAAAATGGAATGTACAAATGTGTCTCAGACACATTAGTGATTCCTAATGGGGATTGCAAATGTCCTGCCTCATCAATATTCATGACGCAGGTCACAATTTGCGACCCATTAGGAATGGGCAATAACACAGGGATAATAGCCTGCTGGGGACAGCAGACTACCATGTCTGTGTTTTATTTTTAAATAAAGCTACTTTTTTTCTCAAATGCAGCCCATTTTCTTCGAAGGAAAAAGGGATGCATTCAAATGAAAAAAAAACTAAGTTTTCTTTTCATTTTTTAAGGGCCTGCAGTGGTCTGTGGGACCACTGCCTGCTTTTAAAAATATTTTCACTGTCAAGCACAAAGGGGAAGGGATCCCTTGGGTCCCCTTCCTGTTTGCAATTGACTTACCACTAATTTCAAATTGGTGGTAACAGAGATTGTTTTGCAACCGCATTAGGGGTGGCAAACAATCATATATCCCCCTTCAACTCTCTACTAGGAAGGGATGCCCTTGGATCGCCACTTCTTAAAACCGACTCACACACCCTTTTTTGAAAGTCTGCAATAGGTTACTGACTCGGAAAATAGGGTTTGTATATGCTACAACCCTTTTTAGCTGTTGCCAATGTCCCGATTTTCCTTTTACGACTGTTAAAAACGGATATACATTTTCCATTTATTCCATAGTGTTTTCATAGAAAAAAGCACAACCTTCCCCAGCCCACTTCTTTCCTACAGTGGTTTGTTTGTGCTCTCCAGTTCACATCATTATGTTTGCAACAATTTAGAAATTAGGCCAGTTTTGTCATGTGGTGGTGTGTATTGCTTTACCACTCTCCTACGCTCGCTTCATTATGAATGGGTCAGAATAATCTCAAATACTTCCATGTTATTTCCCTCCCCTGGAAATACCATTACAGAGGGATGCAGTAATACCAGAAGAGAGGTAGTAATGTGGATTACAAGTTTATAGGGAATAACAGGTTGGAATTCAATTCCCATTCAAGATTCCTGCATATTTTTCCCCAGAATTTAACTCTGAGAATTTGCCTACTTGCCGCAGGTGAAATGTCGGGGTGAAACAACATGGAGCTGTAGAATTTATGCAAAACTTATACTTTCAATCAAATGTATTGTGTGTTACTGACTCAATTGGAATTATCAGACCACTGATAATGAGGGCTATACAACGTTCATCTATCCCATCAAACTCTGATAATAATATAATGTCTATGCACAATTTGCATTTATGCAGACGAGAACTGCCAACTTCCTAACAAATTTTTCACATGTGAGGAGGGGGGCGGTCCTTAAAAGAGGCAGGGCTTAGTGGCAAGCACAGCCTGAGGTACTGTAAATTCCCCCCTCCCCCCCCCACCAAAAACAAACCTTCTGAGGCTGCCACTAATGTTTCTCACCCCGTAATGGACCCAGAACCTCCACCAATTCGCTTGAATCAAGCTCTCTGCAGGGTTTTCTAGCTAATTTTCTGTATGCTGTGTGATATCAGCTCCTCACCAGGTGATTGTATGTTGAGAGCTGATATTGTGTGATTAACAGTGGCACCGTTTGAGTTTGAAGGACTGGTAGACCAATGTTAAATCAAAATAGAAATATTATAAAGGATGTGTTTCAGTTGTTTCAATGTGGAGGTGAAAAATACACAGGCCCAGATTTACTAAGGTATTGCGCCAGGGTTGTGTCACTTTTATGGTACAGCCCGGATGCAGATCCTGTTTTACATTTTCTAAACCACGCAAAGCCACTTTGAATAGTTTAGTAAATGCAAAGCATGGCAAGGCATTCATTTGCATCTGGGAGGCGTTCCAGGAGGGGTGGAGCAAGGGTGTTCCCATGCATCTACCTGTGGATTTTGATGCAATCCCAGATTAACTAAGGTGAGTAAAGCTAGGATTGTGTCACTAAGCTATGCCTCCCTGGAGCAGACTTAATGGGGAGAAATATCTTTTTTTCTCCATATTACTTCCTCTTTCTATGCATGCTGCATTCTGCACATGCATAGAAATGGGAAATGTATTATATGGATTGTTGTTTTGCAGGAAGGTATTCCTTCCTGAACAAACACAAACCTGACTGCAAATCAGACACCCGTGTACCATGGTGCAAGAGTGTCTGCATTGGCCCTAGACAGCATACAGTGCACCAGAGCCAGTAAACAGCAGAAATGGACCAGTTATGGCGTATTTCCACTATCTTCCTTATAGACAAAGTGACGCAGCAACTTTACATACTGCTTTGCGTGAAATATTAGTAAATATATTCTATAATACCTAACAAAGTAGATGGACTGAATCCTTTATTTCTTGACCGGAGCTGCCTTGGTTTCTAATTTATGTTCAAGGGACCTCATTTATGATGCTGTGCGTCACTTTTACGCCACTGGTGCGTCACTTTTTGTGATGCACCAGTGGCGTAAAAAATGCACCTTGTTGGGCCATATTTACAAAGTGACGTATCTACCTAGATGCGTCACTTTGTAAACCTCTGCGCCACATTATACCTGCGCCAGGTATAATGTATGCAAGGGGGCGTATTGACGCAAGAAAGGGTCCTGGAAGTGACGCAGTGAAATCTATGAGATTTCACTGCGCCACTTCTAGGACACAAATGCGTCAATATTTTACGCCTACCTCATGGCAGGCGTAAGACTGACGCAGGCCCTTTCACATGGGGCTTGCCCACATGTGAAAGGACACATTGCTGGAGTTGCGTCACTTTGTGACACACTCCAGCAATGCGTCACTTTTGCGCTTACAGATATGTCAGAAATACTGACGTATCTGTAACTTCTTGCGCCATGATGCATCATACTGTAAATATGGCGCATCATTGGTGTCGCAAGGAGGGCGCAGTGAAAAGTGACGCATCGCTGTTTTCACGCAGCGATGCGTCACTTTTCATAAATGAGGCCCAAGGTGTTTTTTAGCCAGTGCCCATTACTTTAACTGATTATCTCTTTTAGTCCGTTGAGAAATAAAATAAAGCATTTATGTTTTCATGTCACATAGGTAGGTCTCGAATACGTTTCAAGGCGCTGCATGTGCACCGCCTACTTGTGTAGTGTATCTTGCTGTTTCGTATACTTGTCTCGCTCAGTAAACCACCGTGCTCAATCTCTCCTTAAAACTGTTGGCACGGTGTTTGATGCAGAACCGTAAATCCTTTTCTATAAAGCTCACACACGGACATTAGTCAAATGAGTGTAAAACGGCACAAAGAGGGCTTTCAAAGAAATTGCTAAATTGTGCTAGTTAATTCTTGACTTCGGTTATCAAAACAGCAAGAGCAGTCAGCGCCAGGAAAACACAGCATGGTGTCCGGGGGAAATGCTTTGTTGAAGACAAAATGACAAGTGCAGCAAATCATGTTATTCATAATATCCCGGAGATGATGTCTCCAGCTATTCAGATAACCCAAAGTAATTGTTCTATCCCAGTGTTACATTGCAGTGGTTATTGCTCACATTTCAAGACCTATATTATACTTCAAGTTAATATTTGCTTCATAGAAATTTAACAAGATTGCATCTAGCTTAATTTAACTTGAATGTGTGAACTCTGTTTGCAATTTGACAATTTTCTGGAGAATTACAATGCACGGCAGCAGCTTTGCCTCTATTCCATACCATTTTAATTTGAGAGGGCGGCACATGTTCATATCTCTGGTGACTTGGTCATGCTGGTCTGAAAATAAGTAGTTTTTCTCAGCTTAATTTTTTTTTTAAATTTAAGAATATAAAAAATTCAACTTACTATTTGCTGAATAGTCCACAACAGTCCGAAATAATAAATCAGCAGCAGGGAATACGTAGTAGTATGTGATATACAATGATGTTAAATTATTATTTTTGTTGCTTTCTAAATTGTCCCCTGAGGCAGCGCATAGAGTTCAGAGTTGGTTTGACATCTGGGCTGCAACATGAGGGCATATGTGAATAACTCCTTACCATGGAAGTTCAATATGGAGACAACTTCTAGGATTAGGTCCATCAGCCTACTTTTGTTCGATTTCACCTAACGGTATTCTTCTCAGGTGTGGCCGTAGATGCTGGATGAATGAGTGTTCCATTATGAAATTGTATTATAAAACATAAGGAGTAGTATTTGTCCCTTTATGTGTCTGCTAGCCTTGGAACAAAAAGTATGGATAAGGTGCACGATGTTCCAATTGTACGTGTTGCCATATTAGGTCTGCCACAAAATGAAGATTTAGGTAGTTTGCCAGGTTTTTAGTAAATAGTTATGATAATAATACATAGAAATGGGCTCGGCTCAGCCCCTTAGTCATTGGTTGCTTGACAATGACACTGAGGATTAGCCATCATTAAGCATGCATTCAATGGGGAAATATTTTGCAAGTCAAACTTGGAAATTTGGATCTCGGTGTTAAGGGTCTCACAGAGTGTGAGTGATGGCATTTTGCGTGCTCACACCAGTGTAATTTCTGATTTATATGTAACTGTATCAGCTAATTGAATAATTTGATTAAAAAGAGTTTCCATTTAGGTCAATTGGCACTTCTTTAATGTCAGGTACTTGTTTTCCTGCATATCACTCTATGGACTCCAAGGTCTTTTCTGTTTTTCATATGTTGAATCCCCCAGCATGTATGTTCATATGAACAATTTGTTTAATTGATTAATTGAATGTAAGAGACATCTAGCATGAACAGGTCCTGGAGGGGAAAAGAAAAAAAGTAAACAGTACAATGAGTGATTGATCCATGATCTTAATGTCAATCTAACAAAAACGTTTGTCATGAAATGTAGCAAGCCGAGTGTTAAGTGTCGGGATATTGTTATAGATAACAAGACAGTGGAATTTGTTAGCTATTTTTCGTACCTTGGTGTTGTTTTTGATAAATAAAGGGGGGGTCATGGGCATATGCTATTAGACCAAGAAAGTTGCAATTCATCAAAGCCATAGGAGCTCTGACAAATTTTGCCAGAAAGCTAGGTAAGCTCACAATTTATAAATCCAGATGCATTTCAACTGCCGTGTATGGAGCCGGAATATGGGGATATGTAAATGTTGGTTCGCTGCAGATAATAGAGAATACATTTTTTAGATATCTTTTAGCTACCCCAAACAGTACGGCATAAGTACATTGTCCATGCCGAGCTGGGAATGTCATGTCTGACCAGGTCTTAATAGGGACGTGATTGAAGATTGCCTGAGACTACAGCGTGTTTCAAGTATCCCATGGCTTAACTAGGTCAAGCATTTCGTGGCCATCTTGGGACATCATGAATACTTCCACAACCCTGTTAGCATCTGTACCATCCAAAGGCAAGAACTAAAGACCATCTGCATGAACTCTTTAGAGAATTTGAGATTCTCTCTTAATAATGACAAACCGACTGTTAAAGAGAACCAATTGCTACCGATACAACCAGGGATATAACCATACCTTTTAAATACAAAGGGAAGTTATGACAGGATGTTTATTAACACGCTTACGCTTAGGTAATTTTCATAACATTGTTACAGTTCCAAACATGAACGATTGGTCACACCCCCTAGATCCTTGCCCATGTGACGATATATCCTCACAGACCATGATTCACATTATGCTTTTCTGCACTTTTTATACATTGTTAAGGAGAAGATGGATTTTGCCAATTTTAAAAGAGCTAGGACTGAGACAATGCCGTCCAGCATTTATTAAACTACAACTCTTAGAAAATAAAATTTTGAACGATTGTATAGCTAAATATATGAAAGGGGTTGTTAGATTTAGAAAAACAATGTAACATCTCATCCCCACATTGCAAGCAACTGAACGATGAACTACGATGCTGAAGTCTTTTTAATAATGTATTTTAATTGTTTTAAACATATTTTGTAGAAATTATGTATGTTTTTCTTGTATTATGCTTTTATGATTTAATATTTGAATCGAATAAAGCGAATTTTGATTAGATTTGATTGATCCATGTTAATCCCACCACTGGCAGCAAAAAGGTTCAACCCACCCATATTTGCCAATGTAAGGGTTGGCTATTTTGAAAATAAGAGGTTTCCTTTGCAGTACCAGTGGGCCAGGCAAGGAACTCAAAATATGCAGATCAGCAATTCACACAAGTCTGACTTGGATCACACAGTAGCTAACTCGTCACATGGGCATACACCAGATATGCTGTTTTGTGGGCTAGTGCTGCAAAGCTTGGGACCCTCAAGTGTCTCAAGTGACTAACAGGAGTTACATAAGGCAAACCTATTGACTTTATTTTGCTTTGGTTTTTCACCAAACTGGGTGTCCAGCTGCAATATGTCTTTAAGTAAATGCTAATACAGACATTTGGAAAAAGATAGTATTTTGCTGAATAGTTCTAGTACTTGTGTATGACAAAGCTACCGCTCGAAGTATGGGAACAGTGATGGTTTTGCCAAATGTGTTGCAGAATTTTAGTGCTGTGCAGTGGCTAAGCGTAATATGATGGTGACCAATGCAGAATGTAGTGAGGGGTTCGTGAGGCTATAATATCTCACAGATATTCACAGGCATTAAGCTGAAGAAAACCCCTGAAATTGGTTGCCCCCTTCTGATGGAGGGGCTGCCGGAGTGTGCTGGGGCCTTTGGTGCTGGGATGGGCTCCTTATGTCCCTGGCTCACCTTTTGTTATCTAGGTCCCAGTACATCAGAAAGCTGCCACTGTCTGCTCTTGGGCCTGACAGCAGATGCCAAACTGGGACGTTTTGTTAGTGAGCAAGACCATAAATATCTTTTTTAGCTTTTGCATGCCTGTCTGAGTGAAGTTCTTCATTTTATGAAATAAAAAACGAATTAAACATTGAATGATGAATCCTTGTATTAAAACATTTTAGTGTGAATCCTCCCCAAGACCACTTCTTGATAAAATATCTGAAGCCTCACCAAGTCTCTTTCTGGCCGTAATGTTAGGTGGGCTAGAGATTCAGTGATCTCATCAGCAATGTATGTGTTCTTCTCCAATCTCTTCTGCAATGTGTCCATGCTGATGATGCTGCTGTGAGTATTGTGTGGGTTTGTTATTCCAGCAATGCTACGACAGTACTTCTGTAGTTGTCTTGCTTTCAAGTGTCCAATTAGTTTTGCTCCCCAGACGTGTATTGGATGTAGAGTAATAGCAATTGTGTTCTGTTAACAATATCCCAAAGAAGTTAATCATTAAGCATATTAAGCAATGAAGTGTCAGATTGTGGAGCTAGGTGGCGCACAAGAGCAGAACCAGAACCAGCGAGTCTGAATCGCGACCAGAGAGGAGAGGAGAGGAGAGGAGAGGAGGGGAGAGGAGAGGAGCAGGAGTCGGGAGTCGGGAGGCTTGCATACCGTCTGGAAAAGCCAAACCGAGCCGCCCGCCGCTGAGCCGCCAGCAAAGATCCACACTGCTGCGGCAGCCCGCAGCCCTCAGCCCGCCGAGATCTGGGCACTAGCGCTGAGCTGCTCTGGGCACCATTCCGAGCCGCTCACAAAATCCGGCGGCTTCCTCACTCAGTGCAGCGCGGCGCGGACTGCCGGCAGATATCCCGGCGAGCAGCAAGCCAAATCGCCGAGCAGCCCCCCGGCCCCTCGAACATCTGTGCCCCATTCCTCAGAGTCGCCCAGGGAAACCAATAAGATGGCGGCCGAGACAGAGGCCCCCGAGACAGAGACAGAGGCAGAGGCAGAGGCTACCTAAGGCTGCCTAAGGATATCAAAGGGTCCACACTCACCGAGGCATTATCCCAACAGCCTGTCGATCCAGCCCCAGCCATAGGCCACTGCCCAAGGCGCCAGAGGAAGTCCGAGGAGCCAGTCGATCCAGAAGCTGGAAACGTACACCGTATATTGGGATCTTCAGCAGCAGGACGGTGAGAGTGGCACTGGGGGTCACGGGGGAGGGGACAGGAGAGAACTAGAGTGACTGCGATCCCCTCACGAATAATCTCCCAGAACCCCTCCCCTAGTGCATTACCCCAGCTAACTGACCACCGCTACTAACTCTGCGTCGTAGTGACTGTGATTGCGATTCGAAATCTGATCGCCAAAATCAAAATCTCTAAGGTGCTACGAGTGTACAATTAAGGTGCGGTATAACTCGAGGTGGGTCGGCCCGAGCGCGACTATTAAGGACTAAATAAATCAAGGAAGGAGCAGTGGAAGTAAGTGGGGTGCAGGTGTTTGCCCGGAATTTAGCTCTGCAAGAATAACGCCGCTGCAATACCACAAAACACAGGCCGCAACTGAAAACCATCGCAACAGGCAGTGGCGGCGGCTACCCTAACGTGGTAGGCACCAACCAGAGTCTAGTGAGCAGAGACCAGAGGAAGGAAGACAAACAAATCCTTTGCTCGGTGTAAAACCCAAGTATTACCCGACCATCGGAAAATATACTACTAATAGTTCCGGTGCAGGGAAATGGCGTTCAAGAAACTGAGATCACGAACCATCTTTATGAAAAGAATGGGAACAGAAGAGGCAATCAGAAAGACCTCTAATAAAGCGGTGAAAAATGGACGGATAACAGGAACCCCTGAAATAAGAAAGTATTTTACAACATTAACCAAGGATGGACAAATAGCAAAAAATCAATCAAACTCAGTTATAGAAGCTGTTATAAAGGAGGATGGGAAGATAAAGTGGGAACTATACAAGACCACCCCAAAGAACACACACTAAAAACTCCCGAGGCTGATCAAAAAACCACTCTAACGGAGCTGGTGGACTTACCTTTGGAAATAGAATCAACTGGCCAAATAGTATTGGGATTATCAAATATTCAACACAGCCCAGACTATAACCCCATATGGCCAGAAACCGTCACCAAGGACGGAGACAAAGATCTCGGGCCACAAATAGAGCCTGATGACATATATAATAGCACGCTACCAAAATCCTCGGATCTAGAAGGCCTCCTGGAATATTCACCAGATCTCTTTATGTTTAAGACTGCCAGCTTAACGAACAATTATACTCCAGTGTCTAATTCTCTTTTCACATTGCAAAAAATCCTGGACTCGGTCCTCGCCCATTTAGGCAATATTTTGGAGAATTCGGATCAAACACTCGATGTGCAAATAGGAATTTTAAAGTTCCTAGTAGAAGAAAAGAGGAAAAAAGAACAAACTGAGTCAATTAAAACAAAAGGAACATCTACTAACAATCTAGAAGCAACAAGTGATATCAAAACCATCAGTACCCATCTAGTTCCGGGTAAAAGAGAATTTGGAACACAAACAGGGAATAAATCATACAAGGGAACTATGAGCAACCAGTGTAAAACTATCGTATATTCCCTAAGGAAACTCTTTAAAGAAGAAAACAACAGAGAGCCTAACCAATATCCTATATTTAGGAATATCAAAAACAAACATATTACGATCAGTCCTGCCGGGGATCAAGAAATAAAGGATAGTATTGACTTAAATAGTGAGGACGCGCAGGATTTACAAAATAGAAAAAACATAAAAAAGAAACAAGTGAAAGTAAAGAAAAAAAGGGGAAAGCCGCTAAGAAGATTTAAAAAGAAGAAAGAGCAAAAACTCAAATTCCAGAAGTCAACTGCTTCCCTTGATATCCAGTTCGACAATGAAGAAAGTACAAAATCGCCTACGCCATCAAAGATAAAAAATCGAAACTCGACGGTAAAATCTGAAAATAAAAACCCACAACAAAGCTCCGCGTTAAACCCAAGGGCAAAAGACTTCCTTTACGACCCGGCAAGCCCAGCATTAAAAGTCTACTTCAAAGGACCCGAAGATCATCAATACAAATACTCACCGCAGGAGGAGATAATATCAACACGCCTACAAATACCAGAGCTCTTTCCCACAGATGATGCCCCTCTCAATCGAGGCCGAATCATTAATCTCCTGCAACGTATTTTGCCGCTACAAACCTTAACACGAAAAGAAATTAACTTAGTAACCTTTCCGGATAAAGAAAACATGAAAACCGCCATGGTAGAATTTTGGTCACCTGTGCTGCCTGGAATTATCTTGAAGGAACAAGAGACTCTCCACAAATGTGGCTACGATTTGACCTCAGTACAGAAAACTACAGACTGTAACTTGAGAAATCAGCATAGGGGATCATTACGAAAAATTCCCCATCAGTCAAATAAAATGACCAAGGACATAGAAGATTCAGCAGAAAATCTATTTATTTCCGTAAAGGACGGAGAAAGGGAAATTTGGAGCCAAAGTACCCAAAAAAAGGATGCAGCAAGAGTCGATCAGTCATGGTTATGGTTTGCAGAGACTCTGAACAACAAAAAACAAGTCCTGAACAAGAATCACTCTGTTTAACAATGGTCTATCGATATCATCCTGGAATATAGCAGGGAAAACAAAAGAAAAAATGATTGAGCTCGCAGAAAATCAACCCGCTATAATTGCGCTACAAGAAACCTGGTCAACAAAAAGTTTTCATCAGGATGGGTATTTCACCTATGATATTCCTGCGCAGGAAGTTGACCGAGGTCATGCGAAGGGAGGGATAGCTATCCTACTAAGCGAAGAGTATAATTGGGCCCAAGAAATCATCACTACAAAATCTAATCATTTTCAATGTATTAATATCAGGCTGGGGACAGAACCCATAGATCAGCAAAAAAACGTTTTACTTTTTAACGTATATATTCCACCTGGACAAAAAAATGATGGGCTATTGGTGGAAATCCTGGACAGTATCCAGCAAATAATAGAAGCCCTAGCCTATTTGCCATATATGACCATGGGCGACCTTAATGGAAAACTATCAAATAGTGAAATATCAAAATGGGCAAACTGGTACAAAGAACAAGCTCTGGAAATTTCAATCCCGCTGTTCCCGAGTACAAACAAGGTCGATAAAAGGGGGGAAATATTATTAGCATCACTCCCACTATTAAACGGAACTATTCTAAACGGGAACGTGCAAGGTGACATTCCAGCATCTTACACGAGACGGGGAACTAATACTTTATCAATTCTGGACTATATGATCTGCAGCTTGGATATATTTGGGTCTGCCACACATCTTCGAATTCACGTTGTCCAGGGAAGCGACCATGCTATTCTGTCATTACTTACGCAATGGAAAACAATCACATGTCCAACTAGCCATATCATGTTTAAGCACAGTACAGTTATGGTAAAGACAAATCAAAGGCGGATCTATTGGAATTCATCTACGCTCAATAAAATAACCACCTTAATAAACACTAATCAACTTCTTCTGATAAAACACTCCCCCAATCCAATAACAAACTTTGAGTTAATTCTTGAGATACTAAAACAAACGCTTCAATACAAATTGCAACAAACAGTACCAGCAAAGCACGGGTATAAAACCATTAAGTCATCCACAACCGCAAAAATGCTAAACAAACTGATAAGAGCACAATTCCTGGAACTCTCAATGTCAAGACAGGCAGAAATCAACAAATTGAAGAATCAACTCAAGAGGGAGAAACAACGAATAAAAAGTACAGCAGAAGATAAAAACTGGGTCGACCTGCGGATAGCAGCAAAGCAGTACAACCAACGCACTTACTGGTCCTTAATTGCAAAAGAGACAGGCACAAAAAAGCCCTGCAAGCTATCCCAGTCCCCCCTAAAGAATGGGAGTTATATATAACCAATCTGTATAAATTAAATACAACCTATGAAATGTCTAGTAACCCCACAAGTAATTGCGAAGGAAACCCCTCGCCCATTGGAACTGCTTCCCCCTTCTCTACGGAAATGCATATAAGGAAGGCAAGATCAACAGGAGCCACCGGCCCAGATCAAATTCCAATCATGGTCCTTCAGGCTGACCCTAAGGGATGGAGTACGGTGCTTTCTCCCCTCTTTAATTTTATTCTAAAGACAGGGGAAATGACAAAATCTTGGAAGGGGAGCATTGTAGTTCCAATACACAAAAAGGGACCGAGACACCAACCTGGAAATTATAGACAAATAGCGCTATTGGACGCCACGGGAAAGATCTTTGCTGCTGAGGTCCTGGAGCAACTTAAAAAGTGGGCATTCTCACTGGGACTGATTCCGCTCTACCAAGCAGGCTTCAGGCCAAAGCACTCAGTCATAGACAATATCGCAATGCTACAAACTATCCTTTACAAATATGTGGCAGTTAAATTCCAGCCTGTGTATGCAGCATTTATTGACTTTACAACAGCGTTTGACCGAGTGGACAGAGCGTTGCTATGGAATAAATTGAGGAAATTAGGAATCCCAGAACAGCTACTACGAATTATAATTGCCCTGTACACAGACACTTGGTGTCAAGTTCAAATGGGGAGGGAAAAGGGCCTGACCAACCCGATCCCGACGCCAAATGGACTCAAGCAAGGATGTCTCCTTGCCCCCTTGTTGTTTTCATTATATCTCAGTGATCTCCCACAGCGTCTACAACAAGTGCGAAGCTTCCCACCAAAGGTAGCAGCTCAAAATATACATGCCCTACTATATGCAGACGATATTATAGTACTGGACATTACCCCCTTTGGTCTGCAAAGCGATCTGGATGCCCTGTATAAGTATACCCAGGAAAAAAATGTCATTCCTAATTTAACCAAAACAAAAATAGCCTCTTTTTCAGGGAGGAAAAAAAGTAGCAAATATTGTTGGAGACTGGGCGACGAAAAAGTCGAAGAGGTTGAGGAGTATACCTACCTGGGCAGGATTTTTACTAAGTCTCTAAAAAACAATCAACAGCTTCTAAACTTGTCCAGGAAATCAGAGGTACATGCAGGAGCTCTGCAAAGGTTATACGCGGCCTCTGGAAATAGACACTTCTCCTCCCTGCTAAAAGTCTACAGTGTGAAGATACCTTCAGTTCTGTCATATGCCTTGGAATATATTCCAATCAAACAGTGGTCATTCCTGGACCTAAAAGAAGGAAAAATACTAAGGAGAATGTTAAAGCTATCGCAATCTATCCCAGTACAAGCTCTCCGCCTTGAACTTTCACTCACAAGCTCTTACTCTAAAGGTATCGCCAACGTGATTAGGTGGGCATACAACCTGCTACATGCGAAGGATGGGACCCTTCGCTCCCTGCTCAAAGCAGAGACCTTTGACTGTGACTCATCGAAACATATATTCTTCAAAAACATGTCTATTGCTTTTAAACTGGCGGATATTAATGTCAATCTGCTGCTAACTTGGACACCATCTCAATTGAAACTTTTTCTGAAATGCTATACCCCAAGACTTAGCTTTGAACTTGACTCCTCGCATTGCGCCAAATTAACTTTATGCAAAAATATTACAGAAACAATGGTACTCAAGAAAACGCAGAAATATATAGATTTTAATCTTACGCATGGCGCTAGGAGATCAATCATCCTGCTCCGGCTGGGCATTTTACCTGTCCAAACTATAACAGCGAAATGGCATCCAAACGAAACCACAGTATGCAGCCTATGTAATGGCGTGGATCAAGACTTAGATCACCTACTGTTCACATGCCCCAATCCAAAAGTAGTAGCGGCAAGGGCAAAACATCTGTACCCCATATATGTCAGATGCCGTATTACCACCGTAAAGGAACTGATTATCGTATGCAAATCTCCCCCGAATGATCTAGTATGTTATAAATTTTATAAATTTTTAAAGCCTTTTTTAGCTCTGTACTAATATGAGAAGTTTTAAATGTTGTAGTAACTGAATCTTATCTGTATAATATTTGTGGTCCTCAGTGGAGTACCAAAGCAAATAAAAAAAAAAATTGAACTTGAAACATATTAAGCCATACTAATGTGGCCTCAGATAAAGTACACCAAAATATAATGAGCAATATTAGAATCTGTTCAAAGCTAAAAACCAAAAAATATTGGTAATTTAGGCTTTTAAATGAGAAAGTATATTATGCTCAGCTAGTTCTAGCGAGTTTGCAACTCTCTGTATGGAAGTGCGCAAGGTATAGTACTTTTTAGCTGGACCAGAAATTATAGCTTTAATTTATAACTATAACTTTAGAATTTCCAAGTTTTGTGTAGCTTAAATTAGTTTGTATGCAAATAATAAATGAAGTTTTCCTAACCATAGCTTATTGGCAACCTTAGTTTTTTCAATGAATGTCAATGTATTTTGTAAAAAAATATGTTTGAAAGCATGTAATGTTGTTTATTATGGTATTCATTTTTAAACCATTTTTTGGTATCTCTGTACTTTTGAGAAACTTCAAAGGTCATCATGATTGCCAGCATCGTCTTTGTCACTGAAAGTTCATTAGCAATTTCTCAAAAGTACTGTGTAAAGTTTTAAAATCTTATTTAGACCAAACATTTCTTTTTTTCAAATATGGATTCAGGGTTTTATGGCTCGTTATTTACTTTAGTGGCACATTTTAATTCAATTGCACATTTATTAGTATTGCTACTGTAGGTTGTGTTTGTGAACTACACGGGTAGCTCATTGGTGAAGTGGAAGTACTGATATGGTACCGCACTAATCTCACTTTTTCAAAACCATCATTATTAGATACTGTAAGTGCACCGGGAAGCCATGGAGAGTCAATGGGCTGGATACTTGTCATTACAAGTTTAATGGCTCTTGATGGCTTCACTGTACCCTAAGATGTTTGGTACCAAACATCTCATCTTAATACATCCTCATTAATGCCGGTGATAGATTTATTAATAAATGCACACAAGATACCCTTTTAGAAGGTGGCCTGAAAACTTACCAAGCACAGGTGTCGTCTCCGACTAGTCTTAGCCAGCCTGCCCCCACCAAACTTGTTTCTGACCCCATGGGTGTAAGCCAGCGCTCTCAGAGCCCAGGAACAAAGCCTAATCTGGCCAGAGGTGCTGCACATCTCCTCCAGGTCAGGATGGGCTTCCAGAGTGGGAATTGTGATGCTGGCTTTGAAGCTGACCCAGTAAACTATTTCGAAGCCGGAACAAAGTATGCCACCTCTTTCCTGCTCCATCTTTGGTGGGAGGACATGCAGTAAAATTATTTAAATTAGGAGGTGTGCCAACATTCAGCCACCAATCAGGTGGGGCTGGTGATTTTGTCATGACTTTTCCAATTCCTCCATCTTGAGATGGCAGGAATTAACCTATCAGAGGTCGGGTAGTGCCACTTCCCACAGGAAGTAGTCACTTAGAGGGTGTAGCTTCACTAAAGGTTTACATTGACTGCTACCTGTCCCCTCTATAACACCCATGTATAGTATTTATGTGGCATCCCTGTAACTTGCAACCTAGTTTTAATGGACCTAAGAAGAGCAACGGACAAAGAAGAGCTGCTGACCCAAGAATTGATGACCTGCTGCATAAAATTGCATTAAAACTGCTCGGTACTTCTAGGACTCAACCATTGTGGCCAGCTATCTCGTCCTGCAAAGCCGCCATGAACCCCTGAGCACCTCCAGCCTTTGACATATTTCCAAGAACCTCCCTTGGTGTAGAGGAGTTTCCCCTTGCAGGTCTAAAATCACTAAGTCAGGTTTACTGATCTACTGATCCCCAGTGACTCCGATGCAGCACCAAAGCAAGAAGTGGTATGTCAGCTCCAAAGGGTCACATATGTCCCCGCACCAAGTGAGAAGAAACAAGGACTACCTGAGTAATGCCATGCCATACCCGGGGTACCAGACCCACTGCACCGAAGGCCGAGGAGAAAGAGTTCAATAGGAACTCCAATGACACAGGACGCAGACACCCTTTGAGGAATTTGAGACCCTTAAGACTCGATCCAGTAGCCAAGCTGTCCTGGAAACATCTCTGCAACCTGCCTGCCCTTGACCGCGAGGACCATCCTTACACATGACGCTTGGCTGCCTTATCTAGACTCAGCCTGCCCAGCCTGGGTAACGACAAACTAGTGGTGCTCCCGTGATCCTCAGGCCCTTGTGACCTGCTCACTTGAGTGGGACCCCCTGACATACCTTTAAGTCCAGCTGTACAGTATGTTGTCAGGTGGCCCCTTTTTTCGTAGTGCGCCTGCTACCAACGACCTCAGCACCCTGCTCCCTGCCAAATCTGAGACACTCCCATATTTTGAGAGCTGAAACCATGGCCCTGGCCTTGCTACTTTCCCAAATCCAGAAGGTTTTTATTTATTTTATTTATTTATTTAAAAGGTTTTATATAGCGCTGGCTGGACCCAGGAGTATCAGAGCGATTACAGTATTAAATTAAAGACTCAGATAGAAATAAAGCCTAGGTACAAATGAGGCAATAAGATAAACACTTTGCACATGTGGCACATAAATAAAAGGAACAGAACATATAAGATCAAGGAAAATAAACAATTGATCATAGAAAATAGAGTGGTAGAGGAAGGGTGGGATGTAGCTGCAATAGGCAGAATGATCATTGACCAGGTATTTAAGAGTTCCAGTATTTGTTAAGAAGAAGCAGCTTGTGATCTTTTTTGAAGCAGGTTTAGGAGGGATTGCAGCGTAGTTCTTTAGGGAGAGCATTCCAGACAGAGGGAGCACTTCCCGAGAAAGATCAAGATTGTGTAGTTTTCTTTTTTAGTAGAGGAGGGACAAGGGTAAGAGCGTTGGTGCTCCTCAGTGTTCTGGTACAGCCCGCTTTGTGGAGTGTTTCAGTGAGGTAAGAAGGGGTATTTTGATGGAGGGCTCTGTGGGTGATGCAGGCTATTTTGTAGGTGGATCTGCCTTCAATCGGGAGTCATTTGAGGTCCTTGAGGATTGGGGAGATGCGGTCGAATCATTTGCAGCCAGTGATCAACCTGGCAGCAAGGTTGAGAACAGCTTTGATAGGGGCAAGGTGGACTTTGGGGGTACCTGAGAGGGTGGCATTACCATAGTCAATTCTAGATAGGACCAGTGATTTCACAACCGATTTAAAGTCATCGGTTGGAATGAAGTACGAAAAGATCACCTTTGGCTAAGTTTTTTTTGTGGGGGTTGAGGCTGAGGTTTTGATCGAAGCTGATGCAAGGCATTTGACAGAGTTAGAGATGGTGAGAGGGCAATTAAGGGCTTTGATGTCAGAGATCCAGTGATTAATGGGCAGGGGGTTGTTTTTGGGAGAGAATAGAATCATTTCTGTTTTTTTAGGGTTAGGTTTGAGGTGATTTTGATGGAACCATAGTTGGATCTTAGTCAGGGTATCATTGAGGTGAAGGATGTCAGCATGGGATTTGATACTATAGTAGAGTTGGGTGTTGGCAGCGTAGAGGTGGTAACCAATTTTAGCTTG
Source organism: Lissotriton helveticus (assembly GCF_964261635.1). Taxonomy (NCBI): domain Eukaryota; kingdom Metazoa; phylum Chordata; class Amphibia; order Caudata; family Salamandridae; genus Lissotriton; species Lissotriton helveticus. The sequence continues at coordinate 763,145,225 of NC_136067.1, read as the reverse complement.
TTTGAGGATGAGGGTGAGGGGTTCCATAAAGAGGTTGAATAGGGTGGGAGAGAGAATGGAGCCCTGTGGGAGGCCCATGGAGACAGGAAGAGGTTTGGTGAGGCAATTGCTGATTTTAATTTGTTGTGTTCTGTGTAGGAAATAGGAAGTGAACCCACTTAAGAACAGTTCCATCAAAGCCAAAACGTTTCTTTAGTGTGTTGAGAAGGGCAGCATGGTTGACTGTATCGAAGGCAGCGGAGAGGTCAAGAAGAATGAGAAGGGAGGCTTCACCTTTGTCTATGGATCGATGGATGCCATCAGTGATCTTGAGCATGGCTGTTTCAGTGCTACAGCCCTTTCGAAAGCCTGATTGAGAGGCGTCTAAGAGGTTGAAGGAGTTGATGTGTTTGTCCAGCTGGATCAAGGTTCATTTTTCTAGGGCCTTGGATAAGATTGGAAGGTTGGAGATAGGGCGCAGGCTATTTAAGTCAGTTGGGTCAGCTGTAGCATTTTTCAAGATGGGGGTATTTTGACCTAGTTGGAGGGAAGCAGGAACCAAACCGGAAGCGAGGGAGGAATTGATGATAGCGGTCCTATACGGAGCGATGACGTGTTTAAGATCTTGTACTAGATGAGCCGGTATAGGGTCTCTGGAATGCGAGGATGGTTTCAACTTGGAGATGATGCTAAGGATATCACTTTCTGAGATAAGACTAAAATTACTTCAGGACGCATTATTATTTCGTTGGGGAGCAGTCTGGTGGGGTTCCATGTAGGAGACAGTGTTGGAAAGTTGAGCCGAGTCCAAGGGGGGGTAAGGAAAGGCAGGAGGTACTGTGAGAAAGTTAGGGAGGGGAGGAAGGTTCTGTGGGGGAGTGGAGCGGTGAAGGATAGTTTAATCTTTGTGATTTTGTCTAAGAAGAAGTTAGCGATTTCCTCACATCTTTCAGTCGAAGCTGGAAGATTGGGGGGGGCAGAAGAAGTTTGATTTTTAATAATGTTAAATCGTTCTCTCGGTCTATTTTTTGCCTGGTCAAATTGTGAACGGAAGAAGGATGCTTTTTCATTAAAAATATGTTTTTGTAGCTGGCCCTAGCGGCTCTGAGGATGGTAAGGTTAGAGGAGGAGGGCTGTTGTCTCCAAGTGCGTTCAGTTTGTCTGAGGGCTCGCCTTTCATTGTTAAGGTCGGCATTGAACCAGGATTAAGATGATTTGCTTTTTTGTATTTTGAGTTTTGCTGGGGCAATTTGGTCAAGGGCCTCCGCAATGGATCTGTTGTAAAGATCCGTGAGGTCGTTAGTGTTGCGGGGGAGAGGAGTAAGTCGTAGGAATGTTTTTACTTTAGTCTCCAGCTCGCCCGGTGGGATAAGGTAAAGATTTCTGGTTAGTTTCTTTTGTTTCGTAGAATTAGAGGCGGGGGGGGGGCAAGGAGCAATTGATCGTGAAGAGGATGAGGTGGTGATCGGACCGGTCAATGGGTATGATGTCGGTGAGAATAGTCAGGTCTTTGCTGGTGATGACAGCATCAAGAGTGGCACCTTTGTCGTGTGTTGGAGAATCGCAGAGTTGCTTCAAGTTGCTGATATCAAGTAGGTTGTTAATAAGGTTGATCTAGGGGTCGTCAGTATTATTCCAGTGGAGGTTGAAGTCCCCAAGGAAGAGGTTACTAGAGTTGTTAACCGCTGATTGAGTAAGAAGATCAGAAAATTCATTGACAAAGGAGAGAGGGTCGCCAGGGGGATGGTAAATATTATGAAAACGAATCGGGGGGAGCCCTGAACACTGAGTTCAGCGCTCAGATATTCAAAGGTAGTCTTGTCTGGATGTGGGACAGGTGTGAGTAGAAGATTGTCTTTATAGATAATGGCGAGGCCTCCACCAATTTTGATCAGCCTGTCTTTTCTGAGGATGGAGTAACCAGGGGGTGCAAGCATGTCAAGGATTGATGAGGAGTGGTCAATTCAGCCATTTTGCAGTCAGAAAGGCGATGTCAATGCTTTTGCTGAGAATGGTATCAGCGATTTCCATGGCATGGCAGGAAGCTGAGCGGCAGTTGACCAGCATGCCGTTGAGGGGTTTGGGGTCGGTCCTTTTAGCGGGAGAGCAGGAGTGGATAGTGGTGAATTGTTGTGGAGGTCTGGGCGAAGAAGGGGAAGACAGAGTCCTACTTGTTCCTAGGATCACAGGGATAGAAGAATGAGGAGGAAGAGGATTTGTGGCTGGTGAGGAGGTGAGGTGGTTTAGAGTAAAGCCAGGAAGAACATTGGGGAGGGGAGGGTTCGAGGAATGAGGTGGCAAGCTAGGGTATTTACTACAGAGCGGCTCTGGAGAGGAGTTTTTGGAAGGGGGAGTAGCCACTCGGATGTGGGGAGTAGGGTGCCTAGAAAAGCTGTCCAGGGGATAGTTGTGACTGGAAGGATTTTTCGATTCGGAGTCAGTTGCATGGCGGGAAGCTGAAAAGCAGTTGACCGGCCTGCACTTGAGGGGTTTGGGGTCAATCATTTTTGTCTGGGAACAGGAGTGGATACTGTTGAGTTGTTGTGGAAGTCTGGGCGAAGTAGGGGAGGAAGGGGTCCTGCTAGTACCAAGGATCACAGGGCTAAATGATTGAGGTGGGAGAGATTTTGTTGTTGGCGAGGAGGCGAGGGGGTTTAAATTGTGGATGGGTAGGGCAGGGAGGGTGAGATGCTTTGAAACGAGGGGGGGAATGTTAGAGCATTCACTGTTGGGAGGATCGGGTAAGGTGGTTTCAATAGGGGGTGGCCCCTTGGCAGTGGGGAGAAGGGTTTGTCGGTAGGAGGTCCTGGGGGAATGTTTGACTGGAAAGAAATTTTGAGGTGAGGGAGTGGAAACCATTTTTGAGGGAGGAGAGTTCTAATATGATAGTTGAGAGGTGGAGTTCTATATTTAGGAGAGACTGAGTAAGAAGAGTGATGGGGAGGGAGGAAGGGAGATCTAGTAGGGGGAGAAAGTGGTCCCAATTGGGTAGAGGTGTTGGATTGGGGCGTGAGATCAGTGGGAATCCAGGAGGAGGGGAGGGGGTGGAGTGAGAGTTGTAGGGAAGCAGCGGTGTAGGCAAGAGAGAGGTGGTCAACCGAGGGGACAGTTGGCATAGAAGAGAGGATAGGTGGGCAAGGGGGGAGTTGGGGGCAATTAGCTGTGTGAAAGGTGGGATGAGTAGTGGGGAACAGGATTGGAGTAATAGGTGGAGCTGTAGGGGAGTTGAGGGTGTGAGTTATGTGCCGATGGGGGAGTATTAAGGTGGTAGTGGGAAAGGTGGGATGAGTGGTGGGGGACAGGATTGGAGTAATAGGTGGAGCTGTAGGGGAGTCGAGGGTGAGAGGGCAACAAAAACATCAAAGACAGGTCTCTACTATAGAATAAAGGACAACTCCTGGAATACTGCTAACTGCAGCTAGAATATTCAAGAAGGATGAAACAGGTGGAAACGTCCTTTGATGTTAATGAAAAGTGTCTCCTCCAATCATATATATTTGTTGTGATGTCACATGATTTTGCGTGCGTACCGATGTCATCTTTAACACCGACATCACCAAACTAAAAAGTGTTTTATAATGAAGTTACTTACAGAAATACATGTTTCAATACTATAATATTGACGTTCTAATGTCATTCACTAATTAAAATACCTTTATTTATGTGTATGCTACTTTAAAAAAAATCATAATATTAGTGCTTAATTGTATCACTGGAACCTATGTATCACATGTCATTTGAAATGTCATCAGTGATGTCACTGACCATGTCATGAATGATGTAATATGTGACATCCTCAGCAGTGGATTGCGGGCGCGCGAGATATAGTTAGTACAACTAACTATATCGAAGGAATTTCAATGGTTTTGTATGAGTGAAATGTCCAGCTAACTATAACACCCCTAAAATCTACAGTTTTTTCAGTGAATTTCTAAGGTTTTTTAAATGCTAATTCCTAACTATATCAGGCCTGAAACATATGTTTTTTTCAATGAATTTGCAAGATTTTTTAAATGCTAATTCCTAATTATGATGTGTGTGAAACCTATGGTTTTTCTGTGAATTTCTAAGGTTTTTTCAATGCTAATTCCTAACTATAATGTGTGTGAAATCTATGTTTTTTTCAGTTATTTTATAAAGTTTTTTAAGTGCTAATTCCTAAATATAACGTGTGTGAAACCTATGGTTTTTTTCAGTGAATTTCCTAGGTTTTTAAAATGCTAATTTCTATATCAATTTCTATATTTTTATATATTTATTTTCCAACAAAATGCCTTTGTATATTGTAATACATTGACTGTATCCTGCAATATGCAACGGCACAGCTAGTTTTTATGATTTGTATAAAGTTAAATAGTATAGTCTACATCTTCAATCAAAATTTAAACAGTCAAATTTGTCAGTTAATTATTATTAATTTTTTTTAAACGTGCGCGCACCTCGTGATTAAAAAAAATAAAAAAATGTTTTGCCCTTTGGAGTCCTTCAGAGACCCCCTGAGAAGGCCTAGGGGGTCAGGGAGTCTCTACCCTGCCCCCTTTTTATGTTCTCCACTATTGTTTTTGACTCAGTTCTGCCTCGAGGGTGCGAGCAACGTGCGCACACCTCAGGTTTTTTATTTGCTTTTAAATGGTTTTTTTGCCCTTCGCGGTCCTTCAGGGACCCCATGAGACGGCCTTGGGGGTCAGGGAGTCTCTACCCTGCCCCCTTTTCACGTTTTCCACCTTTGTTTTTCACTCACTTTTGCCTCGGGGTGCATGCAACGTGCGCGCTCCCCGCGATTTAAAAAAATCGGGGCCAAAGTTATTCCCAATAGAATGTTGTGGATTTCCTATGGAAACTAGGTCCTAACTATATCTACCTTCTGGCAACCGCCTGTAGGTAATATATATATATCAGGCTACAGGTGCACGCCAGAATACTGCAGCATCTCCGTGCCATAGTCAACAACGACAGTTCCTACCCTGTCGCGAGACACTTCAGAAGTGTACACAATAACAATCTACAGTGTCTCAACTATTTCGTGCTCACCTCTGTACCTAAACTCCGCTGAGGGGGAGACAGGGACAAAATGTTACGACAATTAGAATAAAAAATTATTCTGGAACTAGACAGTAAGGTTCCCAACGTACTCAATACAACAGAGGACCTTTATCATTTCCTGTAGGGCTCTACAGAGAACGAGGAGGTGTTTATCAATATTCCAACCTTGGGCAGATAACTGTAATTTCAGCATAGTAGTCCATAATGCCCCCACCCTCACCAGTACTTTTCTATAATGACTACATTTGAAATGTTATCCATTACTAGCCTATTCTTTAAAAAAAAATCGTTTTTCAATCACTTATTCATGACACTAGGGAATACAGTTTTGGCTTATTAAAACCAGCTGTATTAAGATTGTTCACCACACCATGGCAGTCATTGTGGGTTCCCCTTCACTAAATTCTAACATAATATACATTTTCTGCATTAGATCTAACCACGCTTGCTTAGGCCGAGGTTGTTGGCCCCAGAACACATTGGGGCTGACATCTATTATAGATGTCCCCAATAGGAATCAAATTAGTTTGTTATATTGCAATATTCTAACATTTAACCATAACAGTTCTCAAACTATTAGCATAAGTTGCACTAAATCAATTTGTTTACATTGCGATATTTTGCACATTCCACAAGGAACAAATAGTTTTTAGAAAATTTGATATTTCTGATCAGGTTTTAAGTATGAAAGATATTACTTTTAACTTACGATAAATTATTTGCACTATTTCCAGGGTTTACATTTGCGATATGTTGCACATTTATATAATGCTGCTAAATAGCTCTCAGATCCTTTGTACTGTATTTATTCAGCTTGTTAGAATATGTATCTATACATCTGCATTCATGCAGGTATAAATTGCTAATAATGAATTTATTCATGAATATGTTCATTGCATTTTTTGTGGTATAATATCATATTAATTGGAATGACTGGGAACTTTACGTTTTTCCATTAATGGAGCCATGTTCACTTCATAGTATGTCGTTTATGTTTATATGTCACATGGTGTGCACTACAGCATATAAGAACAAGGCATTTCTAATTGCATTTCACTGTGATCAAGGGCATCTGCCCGAAACACGTCAGTCTGCCGTGTGCTTTTTGAACTTTGGTGAAATAAAATCATCCTGCCATACTTTGAGATTCGATGGTCTTTGTTCGCCACAAGTTGGAGGTGCAGGATCTTTTGTTCGAACTCATATATATATATATATCTATATATATATATATATATATATTACCTACTGGCGGTCGCCAGTAGGTATATATAGTTAGGATTTTTTCTCTATGGGATTTTTGAAAATTCTATGTCTAATAACTTTGGCGTTTGTGGACGGAATTGGCTGAAATATTCAGGAAAATTGAACCTTTTGTTTCTGAGCAACCCCTGGAAATTTGGGGAGGATTGGTCAAGGGGGGGGCGAGAAAAAAGGGGGGTCCCAAAACGCGTTTTTCCCATGTTAATTTCCATAGGGCGGTTGGCCTCAATTTTAGCCCGAACGGCTGAATGGTTTTCCACTAAACTTGGCAAAATTGTAGGGACTGTTAGCCCGATGTGCCTTTGCTAGGTCTCAAGATATGTGCTTCAGTGGATTTTGAGAAATTAACGTTCAAAAAAATATATATATCTGTGACAGCGTCCCGGTGCGCGTACTTGACGTGTAACGGAACTTCGCGAAGCGAAGCTGATTGGCTCTCCGGTGTCTGTCAACATTCTAAACAGTCCGGAGCGGCCGCCATCTTGTCTCTCGGTAGGATCGAGAGACAAGAGGTGAAGAAAAACGAAGGGGGAAATGACCATAAGGGGTAATAGTAGATCCTCCCTGACCCCCTAGGTTTGATGTGGAGGCTTTAAAAGGGCCCCGCGGGGCAAACAAAAAAAAAAAAAGTTGTTTTTTTTGCGTGGGGAGCGCCCGGTACACGCACCGGGAAGCGGTCCGGGGAGCGTAATATGAGGAAAAAAGAATGATAGACTATGATAGACTTTTGAAATATTGTATGTTTATTGATTGTTCTTTTTGTTGTTTTTTTTAATTTTTTTATTTAAGTAGCAGTATTTATGATTATTAAATATAAATTCATTTTTGTGATTGTGCACAGTATACTATAAGTCTGACTTTACATTATAATCAATTTGGTACTAGTTTATGAATTACATATAAAAATGATTAAAGACTCAAACAATTTTTGATTATTAAATATAAATTTATTTTTCTGATTCTTTTTCAAAATTTAATAGAACGTCTAACATTTGACTGTCCGAAATGTCTTCTTTTTGACTAAACATAACTTCCAACATTTGACCGTCCTCGTATTGAAGTAACAAATTCACAGATTCTACACATTGTAGAAGTTCATGGTCCTGTGATTCATCCATGAATTCCAAGTCAATGGGTTCAATGATTTCCTCATTGTTCATCTCAAGGACAATTTCAAAGGAAACGTTCTGTTCTCCTTCCATTTTTGTGCTGAAATTTGCATAAAAAATAAATATATCAGTAGAGATAGGGCACTGTTGGGTTTAAGTTCAGACAGGTACTTGTGAGTTTATAACAGAGAAGTTATCTATGGGCACTGTATGGTTTCAGGCGTGAAGTAGTACTATTAAAAAGTGCCTGTGAAAAAGCCTAAGTAAATTCATAATTATACCACAGAAACCTAAATCAATCCATAATTATAATAAACAAGCCTTTCTCAATGTCTAGACAGGTACTTGTGAGTTTATAACAGAGAAGTTATCTATGGGCACTGTATGGTTTCAGGCGTGAAGTAGTACTATTAAAAAGTGCCTGTGAAAAAGCCTAATTAAATTCATAATTATACCACAGAAACCTAAATCAATCCATAATTATAATAAACAAGCCTTTCTCAATGTCTAACTCTTACAGAGGGATAGTATATAACTATCTGAGAATGTTTTCCCAAATTAATTTAAAGTGCATAATATAGTTCTCCTGTCAAATTTATAAAATAACATCTTACCTTTTAAAAACAAGTTTAAGTTGACAGTGAAAATGCTCTTGCAATGTACTTCAGGAAGTAGTAGTCAAAATGGCTGTGTTTCTCTCTCTTTTTTTTATATATATTGAGGTACATAACCAATCAAATGTCAGGTAAAATAAGTAGAAAATGAAAGTAACATTTTAATTGGTTGTCAATTCCAACACTTCAGATGTGTTTTGTGAAGTAATTTACCTCAGGGTATTTAGAGAGGTCTACAGGCTAAATGGCTAAATGGAATTCCAATCAAATTTGTGAAAATGGTAGGGATTGGTATGTAGTATGAGCTAATCTATATTTGGTGAAAGTGTCTCCAGTCGTTTTTCTGTAATTTACTTTCCCACCTTTTTTGAGCGAGCGCTTCCCGGTGAGCGCCCCGGTACGCGAACCGGCAGCGTTACGGGAGTCCTCCATTTTGTGTTTCGGTAGAAATGAGATACAAGATGGAGGGCAAATAATGTTCAGAATGGGTAGAAGGGGGCACGGTAGATGTATCCTGACCCCCTAGGTTTTCTGAGGGTGGCTGAGGAGGTCCATATGTGCGAAAAAAAAACATTTTTTTTAAAAATTTCGCGGGTTAGCGTCCGGTGCGCGTACCGGGTAGCGCTCCGGCAAGCGTAAATTGTGAAAATTAGTAAAAAAAAAGTTACATTTAAAATTTGTTTATGGTGATCATAGTTAGGGTAGCTCTGAGAAGAGCTTTTGGGTCTGTGGTAGATTTAGGTACTTATAAGTAGGTACCAATACATAGTCTTAAATTCAGGATGAAAACTCTGTTCCCCTCATCCGAGAAGTGAACTCCAACTCCTCTGTAGATATCTTGCATGTAGTAACGCAAGTTATTGTTGTACATGGAGCCCATTCCATGGTCTCTCATGTAAGCTGAAACAGACTTATTTACATGCTTCCTTGATTTCTCAATTTGTGGACAAAATTGGTTTGACCACCTCCATTTCTGTCTTTGGCATATATTTGAATATACCAAGGCAGTTTGAGGAAAAAGTGCCATCAATTGGTCAAAGGTGTCCTTTAAAAGCATTTCCAGACCTACCCCAGTCAAAGTGCCCAAGTCATTTCCTCCACAGTGCACAATTAACAGGTCAGGTTTTGGCAAATGCAAAAAGGTTTTCACTAATGGTATCAATTGGTGACATTTTAATCCTCTGTGGCCAATCCACTTGATTTCCACATTTTGTAAATTGAGGTTAGGTAAATTTCTGTTATCAGCATACCTTTGAGCCCAGTAGATGTAACTATGTCCAACAATCCAGACAGAAAACATGGTGAGAGAAGGTTCTGCTGCAGTCAGATGAAGTGTGGGAATGAAATGGCAGTTGAAATAGTAGTAGTATGTAATGAAAAAAACTGTGGAGTTTCTGTGCTAATGAATCAGTAGCAGTGATTGGTGGATTTTGATTGCTGAAAACAGAAAGTTAGGGTGCATGGATGACTTCTTTGAAAGACGTAATTTGAATGGTCAAGAAAAAATCATTTTATGAAAGATTGCACTGGATATGCAGGTGTACTGAGAGTTCAGAGTTCAATTGATACATTGTTGTGTGAACTTGCAAACATCAGAGGTCTTTCAGGAGGTGGTTGCTATGGAAAAAAAGGCAGAAAGGGCAGAGGGGGGAAGGGTGTTGATTTGAAAAAAGTGAGGGAAGAGTTTTGATTGGGTGACATGAGAGATATGTGTGATGAATTACAGCATTTCTGTGCCATTGTTGGTTGCAGCCTCTGGAGTGCATGCCTTTTGCTCTGCTGAAGACAAATTGGTGTGTGTCTGAGACTGTTTTGAAACTCATAAAGTATTTGCTAAGGTGAGAAAAGATTCATTTAATTTAGATAGAGAATAGTATGCTTTAGGGAGAAAATTAAGAAGAAAGTTGTGTATTTTAAATGTTGTTTTGTGTCAAGTGTTTTACAAATAGATTTTGGTTCTTTGAGTTACATAGCCATGTTAAAAGTGACGCAAAAATGGTGCAAGGGCTTTAAAAAAACGCTTTCATGTGTCTTAGGGCATTTTAAGTCACTTTCCCATGAATGTAGGTATATAATTGCTTTACATGATGTGTTTAAAAACGATTTTGGAAATCAAGTAGGTTTCTTGATATGTACTGCTAGAGTTTCATAGGTTGCTTGGGGCATACTTACAAGGCCTTTGAGTCCCTTTGATGTTATTTTTCCCATTTTAATTTAAGACATTTCCCTGTGGTGCAAGGTCCTTGTAAATACGCCCCCATGTGTGCTAGGCAAATTTAGATTTTGATTCTTTGAGTTACATAGCCATGTTAAAAGTGACGCAAAAATGGTGCAAGGGTCTTAAAAAAACGCTTTCATGTGTCTTAGGGCATTTTAAGTCACTTCCCCATGAATGTAGGTATATAATTGCTTTACATGATGTGTTTAAAAACGTTTTTTGAAATCAATTAGGTTTCTTGATATGTACTGCTAGAGTTTCATAGGTTGCTTGGGGCATATTTACAAGGCCTTTGAGTCCCTTTGATGTTATTTTTCCCATTTTAATTTAAGACATTTCCCCGTGGTGCAAGGTCCTTGTAAATATGCCCCCATGTGTGCTTGGCAAATTTAGATTTTGATTCTTTGAGTTACATAGCCATGTTAAAAGTGACGCAAAAATGATGCAAGGGTCTTAAGAAAACGCTTTCATGTGTCTTAGGGCACTTTAAGTCACTTCTCAATGAATGTAGGTATATAATTGCTTTAAATGATGTGTTTAAAAACGTTTTTTGAAATCAATTAGGTTTCTTGATATGTACTACTAGAGTTTCATAGGTTGCTTGGGGCATATTTACAAGGCCTTTGAGTCCCTCTGATGTTATTTTTCCCATTTTAATTTTAGACTTTTCCCCGTGGTGCAAAGTCCTTGTAAATACGCCCCCATGTGTGCTTGGCAAATTTAGATTTTGATTCTTTGAGTTACGTAGCCATGTTAAAAGTGACGCAAAAATGGTGCAAGGGACTTAAAAAAATGCTTTCATGTGTCTTAGGGCATTTTAAGTCACTTCCCCATGAATGTAGTTGAATAACTGGTTTATTTGATGTGTTTAAAAACGTTTATTGAAGTCATTTAAGTTTCTTGATATGTACTGCTAGAGTTTCATAGGCTGCTTGGGGCATATTTACAAGGCCTTTGAGTCCCTTTGATGTTATTTTCTCCATTTTAATTTAAGTCATTTCTCTGTGGTGCAAGGTCCTTGTAAATACGCCCCCATGTGTGCTTGGCAAATTTAAGTACTGACAGGGTGTGCTTCTACATAGGACCTGTGTTGTGTTTTCAAATTATGACCAGAAAATCGTTTTTTAAAAAAAAGAAATGCTTTTCACATTTATGAGAATGCTTATGACGTGATTCCTGCAATGGTGTCTGCTTCTTTAAATAAATATTAAACTGAGAAATATTAAACTGAGGCTTCTGTAAGTGTCAAGGGAGGTGAGTAATGTACATTGCTCTGTTGTATACAGTCCTCATCTTCTGCGTACTCTTGGATATGCTAGACTACATCTGCACAATGAGATAACTAAGCTGAGGAAACACAGGTGATGTGATTGTGAATTGAGCAAAAATATTTGCACGTTTTTCAATTACATCACCTGTGTTTCCTAACATTATGAATCACATTGTGCAGATGAGGTTTAGGCCTGCCAAGGAAGATAGAGGAGGTCTGGCCTTTGTTCAAGAGTGCAATGGACATGACTCACTTCATTGGTAGGCCTGCACATGTATTATCTCCTCTGTACTCTTCAATAAGCCTAAATTTCATCTGCAACCCTGAGTAGGCCTCACCTCAAACAAACCTCTGGATAGGCCACACCTTATCGTCATCCTGAATCAATCATTTAAAATATTAGGGGCAGATTTATGATGGCCGTGCGCCTCTTTTGCGCCGCCGTTGCGTCACTTTTGTAACGCAGTAGCAGTGCAAAAGATGCACCATGTTGCAAGATAGGCCTCACTTCATCTGCAACAAGATACCGTCACTTTAAACTGTATACATTTAGGACTGTGTAGGGGGCATGGAGAAGATGAGCAAAAGATGCGCTATGTTGCGACATATTTACAACTTGATGCATGTCGGCAGATGTGTCATGCTGTAAAGTCCTGTGCCACATGAAACCTGCGTCAGGTTTCATGTGGGCGTTTTGTTGCAGGGTGGGCAGTCATTTGCATGAAAGCCGTGTAAAAGTAACACAGTAAAATTAAGAAGATTTTACTGAGTCATATTTATGGCATTGCTGAATCAAATCCTTACGCCTGTGCCTGTTTGAAACAGGCATAAGGAGTGATGCACCATGTAATGTGTGGCTTGCCCCTGTGCATTGCAGTAGATATGTCGCGCTTATGACGTGATTCCTGCAATGGTGTCTGCTTCTTTAAATAAATATTGAAGTGAGAAATATTAAACTGAGGCTTCTGTAAGTGTCAAGGGAGGTGAGTAATGTACATTGCTCTGTTGTATACAGTCCTCATCTTCTGCGTACTCTTGGATATGCTAGACTACATCTGCACAATGAGATAACTAAGCTGAGGAAACACAGGTGATGTGATTGTGAATTGAGCAAAAATATTTGCACGTTTTTCAATTACATCACCTGTGTTTCCTAACATTATGAATCACATTGTGCAGATGACGTTTAGGCCTGCCAAGGAAGATAGAGGAGGTCTGGCCTTTGTTCAAGAGTGCAATGGACATGACTCACTTCATTGGTAGGCCTGCACATGTATTATCTCCTCTGTACTCTTCAATAAGCCTAAATTTCATCTGCAACCCTGAGTAGGCCTCACCTCAAACAAACCTCTGGATAGGCCACACCTTATCGTCATCCTGAATCAATCATTTAAAATGTTAGGGGCAGATTTATGATGGCTGTGCGCCTCTTTTGTGCCGCTGTTGCGTCACATTTGTGATGCAGCAGCAGTGCAAAAGATGCACCATGTTGCAGGATAGGCCTCACTTCATCTGCAACAAGATACCATCAGTTTAAACTGTATACATTTAGGACTGTGTAGGGGGCATGGAGAAGATGAGCATAAGATGCGCTATGTTGTGACATATTTACAACTTGATGCATCTAGGCATATGTGTCATGCTGTAAAGTCCTGTGCCACATGAAACCTGTGTCAGGTTTCATGTGGGCGTTTTGTTGCAGGGTGGGCAGTCATTTGCATGAAAGCCGTGTAAAACTAACACAGTAAAATTAAGAAGATTTTACTGAATCAGCTTTATGGCATTGCTGAATCATATCCTTACGCCTGTTTGAAACAGGCATTAGGAGTGATGCACCATGCAATGTGTGGCTTCCCCTGTGCATTGCAGTAGATATGTCGCGCTTATGACGTGATTCCTGCAATGGTGTCTGCTTCTTTAAATAAATATTAAACTGAGAAATATTAAACTGAGGCTTCTGTAAGTGTCAAGGGAGGTGGGTAATGTACATTGCTCTGTTGTATACAGTCCTCATCTTCTGCGTACTGTTGGATATGCTAGACTACATCTGCACAATGAGATAACTAAGCTGAGGAAACACAGGTGATGTGATTGTGAATTGAGGAAAAATATTTGCACGTTTTTCAATTACATCATCTGTGTTTCCTAACATTACGAATCACATTGTGCAGATGAGATTTAGGGCTGTCCAGGAAGATAGAGGAGGTCTGGCCTTTGTTCAAGAGTGCAATGGACATGACTCACTTCATTGGTAGGCCTGCACATGTATTATCTCCTCTGTACTCTTCAATAAGCCTAAATTGCATCTGCAACCCTGAGTAGGCCTCACCTCAAACAAACCTCTGGATAGGCCACACCTTATCGTCATCCTGAATCAATCATTTAAAATGTTAGGGGCAGATTTATGATGGCCGTGTGCCTCTTTTGTGCCGCTGTTGCGTCACTTTTAGACGCAGCAGCAGAGCAAAAGATGCACCATGTTGCAAGATAGGCCTCACTTCATCTGCAACAAGATACCGTCAGTTTAAACTGTATACATTTAGGACTGTGTAGGGGGCATGGAGAAGATGAGCATAAGATGCGCTATGTTGCGACATATTTACAACTTGATGCATCTAGGCAGATGTGTCATGCTGTAAAGTCCTGTGCCACATGAAACATGTGTCAGGTTTCATGTGGGCGTTTTGTTGCAGGGTGGGCAGTCATTTGCATGAAAGCCGTGTAAAACTAACACAGTAAAATTAAGAAGATTTTACTGAGTCAGCTTTATGGCATTGCGGAATTAAATCCTTACGTCTGTTTGAAACAGGCATAAAGAGTGATGCACCATGCAATGTGTTGCTTGCCCCTGTGCATTGCAGTAGATATGTCGCGCTTATGACGTGATTTCTGCAATGCGCCGTTTTTGTGGAACAGATATGTGACGCATCTGTGCTGTTTTTGCTCAATGGTGCTCTGCATTGTAAATGCGGCACATAATGGGTGGCAGAGCAGTGGCGTACGTTAACTGGTGCATCCCTGGGGATGCGCCAGTTAACATAAATCTGCTCCTTTAAATTTAAGTATTAGCAGGGGACAAAGTGTTGGTGAGGCTTATCCAAGGTTAAGAAGAGATGAGTCCTGTTCACTGAAAACTTGGACATAGGCCTCAACTTCTCAGCATCGTTGAACATGGTTAAATAATATCTGCAAAATGTTACTCTTGTTAAACAATTTTACTATTATAGTCTCTGAGATTTGTCTCTTACTCTGCAACATCTCATTGTTGTTCTCTTTTTTTAAAGATAACGACAACATCAAGCATGACTGATAATGATCAATCTGTTGATCTCGATCTTATCATTGAACTTGTCATTGAAACGTCAGTGGAAGTAGATCCCTTGGATGATTTATATCCTGTGGATGATGAAGAATATGATGAGGATGCTGATTTGTCAGAATTGTATGACATAGGGTGGGCTGCTGACCTGCTCGAGCCTATTAACCTATAAAGACTTTTAAAAATAAATTTAAATAACTCAAAATGAAAAGTAACTATGTAAACCGTTTCATTTAAAATTAAATAGAACTTGAAAAACAGATTGTGTGAAGTGTCTTTATTAAAATAGTGAAATATGCTAATAAAATTAGTTCAGATTCACATATAAAAGAGCACAGGTCAAATGTAGAAGCATTCCATTTCTTTGCTACTATTTGTGAGTTTTATATTTGGTAATGCACTAAAAATTATTGTATGTAGAATTGACAACTAGTATGTTAATTTTTTGACGACTATTATTGATTTACTGTTTGGTAATAGTGGTTAATAACATTTTATATTATATTTTACCACAGATTCAACTGCAGATCATTTCAAAAGTACAAGATGCCATCTAAAGAGAGAACAAGAAAGGCTACAAAACGTCAAAGACAGCAGATTACTAAATGTTTGCAGCAGTCCTCTACATTAAAAACTTGTCAAGTCACCAAGAAAGCTCCGGGTAAGAGAACGAAATCATTCCTAAGAAATATTTGTAAAAAAAAAAGTATTACTACAGAACATGTTTTAGTACAGAAAAAGAAAACCAATTTAAACGGAAAGGAAAGGCCAATTAAAAATGTTACTGCTAGAGCAGGAGATAACTCTGTGCATGGTAGTAGAAGGAAAAATCAGTTTAGGGACATTCGTAGACGAATGTTCCGCAACAGGATAATTGGCAATTTGTTAAAAAATATTAAGAAAGGTGAACAGAAAGTCGTTTTTTATAAGAGAAAAAAAAAGTTGAGAAAATTATTGATGAGGCATTCGAAATTAAGCGAAAGTTATTTATTTTGATAATCAATAGAATTAGGAAACTAAACAAGGCAATTTATGATTTCAAAACAAATAGTAGATGGAAGAGAACAGTTAATCGTAGTAATTTTTGTGAAGTTTTTTCAGGAGAATGGATGCATAGTTCAAGTTGTGAGGCATTTTTTAATGAGGAGAGTTATTTCCAGGATAATGATTTGGTGCATGCAGTTGACACCAGTGGTCGAGCTTATGAGGTGAAAGATGGTTGTCCAGTTGAAAAAGAAAAGCTTGTGACAACAGAGGCAGAAGAGGTGTTAGGTAATGAGGTTTTAGGAAGACGTCCTAAGGGACCAGTGTATACCTGGAAGTGTAGTAGTATTTGCAGTGTGCGACAGGATTCCATCACTTTCCTTTGTGATTTTGTACGGACATTTAATAAGAAAAGTTTAAAACAGAAAATAAAATTGTTGCAAGAATTAGATCCTTGCAGAGTAAGAGAAGTGACAGGTTTGCATGGTCATTCACTGGCTTGTCTTTCCAGGAGAGTATGCCAGAGTGTTTTTCATCATTTCAGGATGCTAGCAGTGCATCATAATAAAGTGAGGAAATTAGTTAGAATGTTGTATTATGCTAAGAGTCCAGCAATTATGCTTAAACAATTATGCACTGCTCTTTTGCATGGTTCTGAAGTAGATGTGAAGAATATTTGTGAAGAAATTGAGTTTTGTTACTTTGCAAGTAAAGAGGAGAATGTTGAAATTGACCCAGAAGAAGAAGGTAATGTGGAAGATAGTGTACAGGTTTCCAGTACAGATAATTTTCAGAAGGAAATTGCCACGTTTCAGGTGAAATCAAGTGAGAGGCCTAATTTCACTTGTGTGTGTTGTCGACGCACTTATTATAAGAATCAGACTAAGTTAGTGGATTTATATGCGAAAAGTGAAAGGGAAAATAATAGTGAATGGAAGGATTTTGCAACATACGTGTGTGTACTTATTGTTGTAACAAATTAAATCAAAACCGGATGCCTGCTAGAGCGGTTCATAATAATCTGGAATTGGTTGCGATTCCTTCTGAATTGAAGGATTTAAATACTTATGAATCTATTTTGATTCAAAGTATCCATCCCTTTCAGGCTATTGTACGAATGGAGCCAAAGACAGGGAAATTGCCTCCATCAGATTTACAGAGAGGATTAAAGGGAAGAGTTGTTTATTTGCCTCTAGATTTGAAGAAAACATTAATACAATTGGAGTAGAGAAAGTGGAAGAGGAACCTCTGGTTATCTTAGTTAATGGGGTTCCGACAAAGAGTAAGAAAATCTGGCAAGATTTAGTGGATGTTAGGAAAGTCAAAAAGGCAACATTGTATTTGAAGAAAAACAATAAGTACTACAAGAATGTATATGTTGCAGAAGAGGAAGTAAGTGAAGAAGAGGATAGCGATTTGTGTGCTGGTCAAATTGAGAAAGTAGAAGCCTCTAAAAATGAAGAAATATATGAACATTATAGTGTTCATCCTTTGCATTCCAAGGAAGTCATGGGGAATGCTATTGAGTTGTTTCAAATGAAACAAGCCAAAGGGAGTCCCATTAGTGTTTGGGAGGAAAGTTTGGAAGCTCGGTGTTTCCCACAGCTATTTCCAACAGGTCAAGGAGGAAGATATGATGAGCGACCTGATCAAATTCCTGCTTCTGAATACCGCACTTTACGATTGTATGCAGAAGATCCTAGGTTTCGTCAATGCATTCCCTATTTGTTTCATCTACTGTTTGAAAGCGATCTGTCTGGACTGTCATATGCAGTGAACCACATCTTGAAAAGTGGTGTACAGATGCAAAATATCTCGGTAAGTGACTTTATGGATAAAGTCAATGTGCAAGACAGTATTTTGGATTCTCACCTGATTAATCTCATGGCGTGTCAGCGTGGTACTAATGAGTACTGGTACCGTCGTCATGGTGATTTAAAATATATGCTGAGGAACTTAGGAACTCCCACATGGTTCCTCACTCTCAGCTGTGCCGAGTATGGCTGGGAAGACTTACTTGAATTTCTACGAGAGGCAAATGGAAATATTGAAAATATCGAATTCAAGACACCCGGAGAACTGTGCTCTTTGGATCCAGTGAATGTATGCAGGTACTTCAATCATAGATTTGAAGCTATGATGTCTTTCATCATGAACAAGAAAAATCCACCTCTTGGAGAGGTATTGGATTTCTTCTGGAGAAAGGAGTACCAAGCAAGAGGTACTCCTCATATACATATGCTGCTGTGGATCAAAGATGCACCCAAATTTGGAACAGATCCAGATGACTTAGTGATGAGTTTCATAGAACAGTATTCTACATGTGCTGTTCCAAAGGCAAAGGAAGACAAAAACCTAAGAGAACAAGTTTTACGCTTCCAAAGCCATCGTTGTGGAAAGTACTGTCGTCGTAAATTCAGAAACAAGGACAAGTTCTACACAAAATGTCGTTTCGCCTTTCCACGACCGGTGATTTCTAAAGGAAGAGTGAACAGTTTGATGTCTTCGCTGCGACATAATGTGATGAAGAAATCACCCAAAAATACATACAATTTGAAACACTTACCCTGACGCCGGGGGGCCACCGCTGCTACCGCCGGGGGGCCACCGCTGCTGCCTCCACTGATGCCGCTGGGTCCCTGACGCTGCGAGGTGGAACTGCAGCTTCCAGCAGGCTTTGCGAGTCCAGCCCAGCCGCTTCCTGTCACCACGCGCCCGGAGGCGCTGTAAAAGGCGGAGGCTCTCACTGGAGAGCGGGGGCATTCTTTGAAACACTTACCCTGACGCCGGGGGCCACCGCTGCTACCGCTGCTGCCGCCACTGATGCCGCTGGGTCCCTAACGCTGCGAGGTGGAACTGCAGCTCCCAGCAGGCTTTGCGAGTCCAGCCCAGCCGCTTCCTGTCACCACGCGCCCGGAGGCGCTGTAAAAGGCGGAGGCTCTCACTGGAGAGCGGGGGCATTCTTTGAAACACATTACCCTGACGCCAGGGGGCCACCGCTGCTGCCGCCACTGATGCCGCTGGGTCCCTGACGCTGCGAGGTGGAACTGCAGCTCCCAGCAGGCTTTGCGAGTGCAGCCCAGCCGCTTCCTGTCACCACGCGCCCGGAGGCGCTATAAAAGGCGGAGGCTCGTTCCGCATCGCGGACGCGCGCGGGCGTCGCCGGGCTAAGCCCGGGCAAAGGGCGGGCCCTCTGAGGCCCTCAGAGGTTAACAGTGGTCGGGCGGGCCACCCATCTAACATCTAACCTCCATTGGAAGGTGAGCCTTATCGTCTATCATGGGGGAAAGTAATAATATCTCCACTAGTACAATCAACATAGACTCTCAGGCTATTGAAGTCCCTGTATCTCTACAACTGTCATTTGAGAGTCTCTTGGACAACGCCTTCAATGAGATTGCAGAGACTGAAAGGAGGTTGTCTTTGGCTTCCCAAAGCAATGGCCAACCGACCGTTATTATTAGTTCTAACCACACTATACCCCTACTGCCAGAGGTAATTGTAGTAAAATCTACCTCTGTGGTGAGCTCATCTGTTGCGTCACAAGAAGGAAATACCCTTGTCATAGCTACCGACGCTGCTAGTGATCTTGAATTGCTATCAGCGCTTCCATCTGCAAATACTAAGATCACAGGAGCGAAACGTAAAAGGGGCTCAGCAAAGACTGTAATAAACAAGAGGAAGCAGCCCCCTAGGAGTGTTAATCAGCCAACTCCACAGAGCATGTGGTCTAGGGGGAAGAAGCGTCAAATAGAGGTCCCAACAGTTTGCTCTGACACTGGGGATCATTGTGATACTGTGATAATAAATGATGGCACCAATTCAATCTGCACACAGACGGATTTCCCTAATGAAAACGTTCATCAACTCAAACCACAGGGAAACCTTATAGAGACTATTGCAGATACAATTTTTAAACAACTTGAAGGTCAAATGATCAAACAATTTAATATTATTTTTAAGAGGTTTGACAGACTGGAGACTCTTGTGAAAAATGATGAAGCTAAGAGGAAAGGTATGGTTTGCCTAGATCAAATTAGAGGTGATCGCCTGTTAAAAGACTTAGAGTCTATCACCAGCACCTTATCTAGCGGAGAGCCTAACAAAAATTGTAATTTAGCTACATCTAAAGGGGCCGCAGGGACTTTAAATACCAATATTGCCCCCTTGACACAACCATCAGTGGAAGCTAATACAAGGCTAAATGACTCTCCAATAACTCCGCCTCCCATTCCTCCACCATCTTCCGGACTGCCTAATACCACAAATATTACCAAAAAGAGTAACCCCTCCAGTGGTATAGTTAAGCAGAAAGTATCTACCAGGCCAGGCCAGCACAGAGGTCAATCGGAGGATAACAGACAGATAAAACATCAAGGTCCCGCTTTACATCTTCCTCCTGAGTCGTGCCCATATGTTTTGGTTTTGGCCGGTATACCACCACTTAGGGAGGGCCAAGGCGAATCTTGGGTACAGTTACACAACAAGTGCATTGACTGGTTAACCAAACACAAGGGGGTCGGATACGCATTATCAAATGAAATTCTCTCTGCCCGCCGGGTGACCTGGGTCGGACCCCTGTTTAAAAACATCAACGGGGATTGTATTACAATCAACTTTAGGAACCCGGGCGTAGTAAAACATTTACTAAACAGGAAGAATATTCAGAATGGTCCATCTACCGTGGTGACCCCCTTACCTCTGAGTTATTTTTACTGACCCCCAAACAGATTGTTGCAATCACCACCTATGTTTCCGCTACATAACAGATTTTCAGCACTATTAGACCAGGGCACTTTAGACTGACTGCCAGTAACTCGGGAAGACTCTGTTGTAGCGGTGCCCATTGCTGACGATCTTTTAAAGACTGTAGATTCTGAGGTGGCTTTGACATTACCCCACCCTTCTCTGCCATCAAACCCTCAATGTGATCAACCGGCTAATTTGTCAACCATTGCCATTTATGATGTTTGCCCACGTATAAATGAGACTTTGTCCATTATAAGTTGGAACATTGCAGGGCTAAAGGCAAAATTAGAAATTAAAGCCTGGAAGGATTGGGTAAATTGTTATGATGTCTTAATGTTCCAGGAAACTTGGAGTACAACTAATCTGTTATTAGAAGGGTATAGCTGTCACAATAGTATTGTGCCGTCTCCCCCCTTAGGCCGTCCAAGTGGGGGTTTATCAATTTGGATAAAGATAACAGCAGAAGTAAAAACAGAAGTCATACAAACCAATAACCCAAGTTTTATGGCACTGGTATATGCGAGAGATGTAAAATTATGTCTGATCAACTTTTATAATAACGATTTTTTATCCTATCCTAATTGTGATTTTTTAGATTTGTTTAATTTCTTTGATGACATAGTGGAGGGACGTAAATACGGGAAATTTTATGGGATCTGCTTAGGAGGGGACTTCAATGCTCACATCCATTTAAGGAATCCCCCTTGCAGGAGAGGTGTAGAACTATCTGATCTCCTTGCAACTAGAGAACTTATAAACTCTATGGAGTTTGCTGGCAATGACATAAGCACTAAACCGGCTCCTACTTACATCGGTCACGGATGTGCAACAACTATTGATTATATATTTGTTTCACCTTCCCTTGCCGATGTTTTATCAAAAGCAGAGGTAGTGTGTAATGTATATAGTGACCACTACCCAATTGTGATTTATCTAAAATTGTTAGGGGAGAAAAAACCACATAGGGAAATTGGGGCAGCAAATTTGGCTGCCACAACGGATGGATTAAGGGTTGTTTGGAGGGGGGTGGATAATAGGGGTGTCTTGGGTACCGTGATTAAGAAACATCCTGCATTGATCTCGGATTGTCTAGATATTGACAGCTGCGGGGGTAACTTGATTAAATCATTTGGTGAACTCTGCTTCGCAATAAAAAGCGAGATTTCCAAGCCAACATCAAGGAAAGTTGAGGAAGCCCCAAAATGGTTTGATGCCTCTTGCTCGAAGGCAAATCGGGATCTAAGGGCTGCTCTCACGGCCAAACCACGGGAAATTTCCCAGGTAAGGCTCTTGAGAGCAAGGTATAAATCCACCCTGCGTATTAGATCCAATGAACTAGTTAAAGATCATTGGGAATCCCTTGTACGTACAGCCGCTCTAAAAGACACTCCAGGTTTCTGGAGGGAGGTAAAGAACTTAAGATCACTTGGCTCAATTATAACATCAATTAACTGTAACATCTTGGGACCTGTGTGGGTGGAGCACTTCTCAAAGATTTATGCTGTATCTGATCACCCTGTAGTAAACCTTCCTCCCCCAACTCCTTTAAACATTACATTGCTTGAGGTAGAGGATGCTATTGCCGAATCTGCCAGTAATAAAGCACCTGGCCCAGATGGTCTTTCCATCGACCAATTAAAATGTAAAATCAATTTCTGGGCACCGATACTATGCAATGTATTTAATAACCTAACACACGAATCCATCCCTGAAACATGGTCAAACAGTACTATCGTCCCCATTTTTAAAAAAGGCGACAGGCTGGATCCCGGGTGTTACCGCCCAATATCATTAATTGACAACACCCTGAAAGTTTTGGGCAGGGTAATTTTTAAAAGAATTAGAACTTGGGCGGAGGAAAGTTCCATCTTACACCCAAGCCAGCTAGGGTTCCGCAGTAAGGTGGGCACGGTAGAACAGTGTTTAAAACTAAATTTGATAATGGCCAAATATACAATAGCCAAAAAATCCCCCTTATATTTTGGTTTTATGGATTTGAGTTCTGCTTTTGATTTTGTAAACCGCTCCCGTTTATGGACCGTCCTTCTTAATTATGGTTTAGATGAAAATTTGGTGCACTTTTTATCTTATCTTCATAGCAACCTAAGAGCTCGTGTGCGTATTAACTCCACTGGCGAAGTATCAAGTAACATTTTAATTGGCAGGGGAGTCAGACAGGGTTGCGTCCTGGCCCCTCTGCTTTTTATTTTATACATTAATGAATTGAGCAGCTCATTAAGTACCCTAACCAAAGATGTACCGTATATTAACGGCATGCCGATACCCACCCTACTCTACGCTGATGACGCGGTCCTAATGGGCCGCACTCCAAAGGCACTGCGTATTTTAATCTCAGGTTTCGTTAGTTTTATGGCTGATTTGGGCTTAAGCACAAATTTCAAAAAATCCCTTATTATGTCCTGTGGCCCAAAAAAGCATAAAATTACAAGGATAACCTCAGGGGAGGACGTTTTACAAAGCACATGCACTTTCCCATATTTGGGGCTGTTGTTCTCAAACAGCGGTTCTTGGCAACCGCATGTTTCTCATGCAAGAAACAAATTGGGTAAAGCTATTAACTCCATAATCTCTCTACGCCAACCCAACCATGTGGATGTGATAACACCATTAATTAAGATTTATCAAACACAATGCATCCCTACCGGCACTTATGGTGCAGAGGTATGGGGATACACAAATTGTCTCCATATCCAGACGGAAGAAAACAGATTTTGCCGAAAAATGTTGGGTGGAGTTATCTGTGCTTCAAATTACATATGTCATAGTGAATTAAACATCCCCTATATTGAGGACTATGTTAGATCAAGGCCTGCCCTTTTTTGGTTAAAGATATGGACGAACCCGGCAGCCATATTGACCCAAGATATAATTTTAGACTGCTTAAAATGTGATAGGGCACATTATATACCATGGCTGAAAGCAGTAAATGAAAGTCTAACAAATGTAGGGCATGGTCATTTGTTTACATCCCCTAACCTTATAGATCGTTCTCATAAGAAGTGTATTAAAAGGGCTTTGTACAACTTGTACAGAGAAAAACGGGAAAGGATACATTTTCCAAAATGTACGGTTGCAAAATATATGGGCCATTTAGAGCTCAATTCTAGTTACTCTGCCCCGCCCCAGAAATACCTACGCTTAAATCTTGGCAGGTGGAATAGAAGTTTGTTATTCCGTTTCCGGGACGGGAGCATAGTAAATCTGTTAAATTTTCCACTGGGTTATAACAAACATTTGGAAACTTTAGGTTGTCCATGTAACCCGACTATGAAACAAAGCCTTATGCATTTCATGTTTTTCTGTGATTTCTATAAATCGTTTACTGTGCACTTTTTAATGCCATATTGCAGGAAAAACGTTCTCCTAGATTTTAAGATTGCAATGAGGAATTTGCTGATGTTAGGTACTGATGAAATAATATTTAGAGTGAGCTGTTTTCTCAAAGCTGCTGTTCGCTCACGAGCTACTTTGCACATTGATTGATAAGAACCCACAATTTGCATATTGCACTTTATATCATCTCTTTTTGCACATTGTAATTTGCACACATATACTTGTTCGGATAGTTGTCGCTGTTTTTAAGATTTTTTTAAAAAATACTGTATATATTGTCTTGTCTTTTTAATATGTTTCTGCATTTTTGCACATCAGACAGATTATATTTTTTTCGGTTGTTCATTCTTGTATTGTACTGTATGCCATTGCATTTGTTGTGTACTTTTATGGATTTATTTTTTCCGAATAAAGATCTTTGACTTGACTTGAAAAGAAACGAAGAGTCCAAGTACATCAACGACTACAACCCAGTGATTTTGTCCATGTGGAATGCTAACATGGATATACAATTTGTGGCTGATAACTGCATGGCTGTGGCTCGGTATGTGATATCTTACATCACCAAAAAAGAAAAGACGGAATTGAAGGACATGTGGGAGGACATTTCCCATGAAAAGAGCCTCAGTAAGAAGTTGTACAGTTTCAGTCTGAAGATGTTGTCGCATCGAGAAATCGGAGCTTACGAATGTTCTGACCGGTTGTCTTCAGCAAGTCACTATGCCAAATCCAGGAGTATCATTTGGGCGAGTCTTGGTCTTGCTGCAACGCGTAATCGAGTTCTGAAACCTGTACGGGAAATTGAGTATCTGGCGGAAAAGGAGCCAAATAGTACAGATATTTTGAAGACCAACATGTTGGATACATATTATCCAAATAGAAGCAGTCACCTCGAGAATGTTTGTCTGTATGAGGTTCTACAAAATTACATATTCAAGAGGAACATCAAAGAAGATATTGATAAAGGAGTGTATGCTGTAATTGGAAGTGAGGGATGTCTGGTCAAGGAAAGAAAATGCCAATTGGTAAATCATCGAAAATTGAGTGGCGAATCTCCTGAAAGAAAAGAGTTTTTCTATTTAGCACTTTTGCAACTTTTCAAGCCTTGGCGTGCAGAAGAGGAACTGCTTGGAGATTTCCTCTGTTACGAAGATTCTTTCAATGCCGCCAAGGAGACCATAGAATCTCCTGTTTTTCCCAAATATCTAGAAATGTTGAATGCGGAAATCGAGCAGGAAGCAACGATTGCAGCCGAGATTGCTAGAGACAGTTCTCAGGACAGTCAGAGTTCTGTTTCATTGAGTCAGGATCCACTAGGAGGACCAGTTATCGAAAATGAAGCTGCCACTGCCATGATTGAAGTGGAAAGAGCCATGGCACATGCTCAGGAGGATGCGGTTAACTTAGAAGACTTGGAAAGACAACTCAATGTTGAGCAAAGGAAAATATATGACGAAGTTACCAACCAAATTGATCATGGATTAAGTTATGAGAAGAAAGAGTGCACATGTACGTCGTTGAAGCCTGTCCGACTGTACGTGAGTGGAGAAGCGGGAACTGGGAAAAGTTTCCTCATTAAAGCAATTTCATGTTATTTGCAGAAAAGGACTGAGTCATCGCTGTCTTGTGTTGTCACCGCTCCAACTGGACTGGCAGCACATAACATTAAAGGTATTACTTTGCATCGTCTACTGATGCTGCCAGTGGAGCATGATAACAAATTACAATACCACAAGTTATCTGGAGATGCTTGTTGTGAAGTTTCAAGAGTCTTGAGGAAAATGAAACTTCTTATCATTGACGAAGTAAGCATGGTTTCCAATGTCATGCTTGCCTTTGTGCATTTGAGAATGCAAGAAGTTCTCAAAACAGAGTATGATGTGTTATTTGGTGGCAAGCACATCATTGTTTTCGGTGATCTTCTGCAGCTGACACCAGTGAAAGGACAACCTGTGTTCAAAATGCTCACGCATGAAGATACCAGGAAGTGCCTAGGGAGCATTGGCAACGTCAATATATGGTTAAACTTCAATTATGCTGAACTGCGTGAAAATATGCGTCAAGCGAAGGATGAAGATTATAAGAATATTCTACAAGATGTTAGAATTGGAAAAAGTGACCGAGCATGGGAAAGAAGCTTTACATGCACGATTACTGTCAAATTTGTATCCAGAAAAAGACATTGTGCCTGAGAATATTTTTCGGAAAATTACTGAGAAGAAATCTGGAATATGTTTGATGCCAACTCTTGCAGAATGTGCCATCTTCAACAACAAAATGTTGCATTTAGAAAACCAAGAGATTGTGAAACTGGAAGCTATTGACAGAGTAGAGCATATGGGAGCAACTATTATTTTGTCTGAGAATTTGAAATCAAAATTGGATTCATTAGAGAAGACTATATCTAAAACTGCAGGTTTTGAAAAGACTCTGAATGTGTGCTTAAATTGCCGTATCATTTTAAGAAGGAATTTACATGTTGAAAGAGGTCTGGTAAATGGATCAATGGGTAATGTTGTTGATTTTGAGAAATACAGAAATAGAGATGGAATTGAATTTTTAAAAATTAAATTTGATGGCATTGAGGAAGTACAGCTAATTGGTCGTTGCTCTGCTAGGTTTTTGCTTGTAAAAGACTTATATGTTCGCCGTAAGCAGTTTCCTGTTTGCTTTGCATATGCAGTGACAATCCATAAATCGCAAGGTTTAAGTGTAGACAGTGCATTGGTGAATATTGGCAGTTCTGTGTTCAAGGAGGGTATGGCATATGTGGCATTGTCACGAGTCAGAACTTTATCGGGATTGTACTTGATTGAGTTTGAGGTCACAAACATTTGTGCGGATCTAGATTGTGTTAAGGAATACAATAGGTTAAGAAGAGAGTATGCGCCACATTTGCCTCAATATCCTTTGTTTGAGAAACGTTTGGTAGGCCGGAAACGAAGAAATGTGACCAATAGTAGAGAGGTTGTAGCAAAAAGACGAAAAGTCGATGAACCCGAAATTATAAGCAGAAAGAAAAAGGATTTTGTTGAAGATGTTGTTGGTTTTCAATTTGAAAACAGTTCTGGTGTCAACTGCTATGCTAATGTAGTGGTTAATGTTTTGTTTTCTCTAGAAACTTTAAAAGAAGAGATTGTGGTCAATTCGGATCAGAGATTTTGCAGTTTGTTGAATTCTGTGTTAGAGAAATGTAGCACTGATAGAACAAAAATAGAAAGTGTGTCTGAAATTCGAAATCTGTTAGACAAATGTTCAGGTCAAACGCAATTCTCTCAAAATATTCAGCAAGATTGTCAGGAGTTTTTAATGTATATGCTTGATGTATTACAAGATGAAGGTGTAGATGTAGATCACCTTTCTTATCAATGGCAGCATGACTGCGAGAACTGTAGGGTATCAAGTACTACTAGTGTAGACTCAGAAAAATTTATATATTTAACTTTGCCAGACAGTAAATCAGTGTCCTTTAATAAGCTAGTAAAAGCAGCCGATCACAACATGGAGTGTAGCCAATGTAAGTCTGAATGTTGTCAACATTATTTATACGAACATATGGCCAGTATGTCATTTTAATGTTCCAACGATGTAGGCCTGATGGAACAAAATTGACAACTTTAATTAAAAATGTTGTGGCTTCGCAGTTGTCAATATCAGGAAGGACTTTTGTAACTGCAGCAATTATATATCATGACGGTCCTTCGACAACATCAGGCGATTACACAGCTTATTTGAAGTCTAGAAACGGCTGGTCATTCTGCAATGATTCTGTTTTAACTTTTTTTTTTAAATTGCCTTTTGACCTTAAAAATTCTTACCTGGTGTTTTTACAACAAAAATTTTAGGGAAAGAATCTCGGGATTTGCTCTGAGGAATTTCAAGAGGTTCTAATGGCTCCTACACTATTTGGCCTTGAGGATAAGTGTAGTACAGAGTCAAAATTTATTTTTGAGTTTTAAGTAGTTACTGAAAAAAAAGAAGGTTTTCTTACAGAAAGTGGTGGGCACGGATTAGTTAAAGGACAACAGAGTATTTCCCAAAGCAAACGGTGTTCTTACCATAACACTTGACGTCATGGAAAAATAACTGCACTTTGAATGAGTTCAGAAAAACTGTTTCTTTTAATAAGCGAATTCAAGCAGCCAATCAAAACATGGAGTAGAGGTAATGTAAGTCTGCAATGCTGTCGACATATTTTGAACAAACTTTTGGTTATAATGTCATTTAAAAATTCCAACTATATAAACCTGATGAAAATAGGTTTTCAACTTTAATTACAAATGTTATGGCTACACAGTCGTTGATTTTAGGAAGAACATTTCTAACTGCAGCTATTATATGACATGATGGTCCTTTGACAACATCCACTTATTACACATCTTATTCAAAATGTAAAAAAAAAATGATGTTCCGGAAATAATTCACGTTGCACTATGAAACAATGTTGCCTTTTTATTTAAAAATATTCTTACTTTCTGTTTTCAGTAGAAAGAATTTAGGGTAGGTAACTGGCCTATAATGATTTTAGGAGTTGATATAATTTTATGTACTGTTTTAAATTGCTTTGTGATTAAAAGTGATGTAGAGAATTAAATAATTGTAGTAGTCATAGAGGTAGTGTAAGTCTGCTTCATAGTAAGCAGTATCAGTGTCATAGGAAATGTGGAACATGAGTGAGCAAGAAGGGTGAGATATTACTAGTACAGGATTGTGAAAGTGATCTTGAACGTTTTCTTTCTGAAAGTTGCGGAAAAAGAAAATGACGGGATTTGCTTAGAAGAATTCCAAGAGTTATAAATGGCTCTTACACGATTTGGCCTTGAGGAGAAGTGCGGTAGAGAGCGAGAAGTCATTTATTGTATGTAACATATTTGTCAAAACGATTGAGCTTTTCTTTCAGAAAGTGGCGGGCTAAAAGTAATAACAGCACAACAGAGTATAAGCTGTTCATAGGACATCCTTCGACGTCATGGAAAGTAAGTTACTTTTGAGGAGTTCTGATTTCTGATTGGTTATGTTATATGGGTTTTTAAACACAATCATTTTGATTGTGTTTTTTTCCCCGCTGTTATATGATGAATACCTTCAAGTCACTGTTTTAGTGAAATTTGATATATTCTGAGAACAGCAAAAATAAACCATTTAACATGTATAATTAATTCTGTACTTTTTGTATTTATGATATACATTTAGAACTGTGTAGGAGGCATGGAGAAACTGAGGCTTCTGTAAGTGTCAAGGGAGGTGAGTAATGTACATTGCTCTGTTGCATACAGTCCTCACCTTCTGCGTACTCTTGGATATGCTAGACTACATCTGTACAATGAGATACCTAAGCTGAGGAAATACAGGTGATGTGATTGTTAAATGAGCAAAAATATTTGCACATTTTTCAATTATATCAGCTGTGTTTCCTAACATTACGAATCACATTGTGCAGATGAGGTTTAGGCCTGTCCAGGGAGACAGAGGAGGTCTGGCCTTTGTTCAAGAGTGCAGTGGACATGACTCACTTCGTTGGTAGGCTTGCACATGTATTATCTCCTCTGTACTCTTCAACAAGCCTAAATTTAATCTGTAACTCTGAGTAGACCTCACCTCAAACAAATCTCTGGATAGGCCACACCTTATCGGCATCCTGAAACAATCATTTAAAATGTTAGGGGCAGTTTTATGATGACCGTGCACCTCTTTTGCGCTGCCGTTGTGTCACTTTTGTGACACAGCAGCAGTGCAAAAGATGCACCATGTTGCAAGATAGGCCTCACTTCATCTGCAACAAGATACTGTTAGTTTAAAATGTATATATTTAGGACTGTGTAGGGGGCATGGAGAAGCAGAGGCTTCTGTAAGTGTCAAAGTTGTTGCATACAGTGGTCACCTTCTGCGTAGTCTTTCGTATGCTAGACTACATCTGCACAATGAGATACCTAAGCAAAGGAAACACAAGTGATGTGATTGTGGAATAAACAAAAAAAAATGAACGTTTTTCAATTACATTACCTGTGTTTCCTAACATTATGAATCACATTGTGTAGATGCCTCACTCAGTCTGTATCTGACACTCTTTCCTTCACTTCCTCTGTCTCCTCTCTCCCTCACTCACTTTTCCTTATTCACCCTTTCCTTATATAGTTTACCTTACTCAGTTTCTTTTAGTAGCTTTCACAACTTCAATTTAGTTTTCTCTTCTATCCTTCTTTTCTGTCACTGAAAGTATCTTCTTTTTTTCTCTTAGTAAATTACTCTATTTCAATTTCTTTTTGTGTCTATCACCGTTTCTTTCTCTTTTTTCTGCATGTTTATCTCTAACTTTATTTCTTTGTAAAATTGGATGATTGTCAATCTTTTCCCTTGTCTTTTCTAATTTTTAATACATGTTTTAATATTTTTCAAATTTTTGTTCTTTCTTTCACAGATTGAAAGTATAAAAATAACAAGTGACTAAGTTAACGACAATTATAAGGTAAATGTTTTGTACTCTTTTCGTTACATTTCTATCACATTTAACTTCAATTAGTTCCACTGCTTCATTTCTTTAACCCTCAGTTTCCTGACTTTGCTATTTCCCTCATTCCTTTCTCTATTACTTACTTACTCTACTCCTTCCACTCCTTTTCTCAGTCCCTCTGTTCTCATAGTTCCTCACTCCTGTTCTATTACTCTCACTGTCTCGAC
The DNA here is from genome assembly GCF_964261635.1 of Lissotriton helveticus. NCBI lineage: Eukaryota > Metazoa > Chordata > Amphibia > Caudata > Salamandridae > Lissotriton > Lissotriton helveticus. Next base: position 763,114,645 of record NC_136067.1, on the reverse strand, counting down.
TGATCACTCTTTCACTACTTGTTCATTATGCTTTCTCCCTGTAGTTCAAGCACACTAAGGGGCATATTATCAACACAGGCAATAAAATTATCGCTGCTTTTATTGGCAGAAAACTGCTGCAAAAGCGGCTTTAGCGGCAGTTTTCTGCCGATAAAAGCAGCGAAAATGTTATCGTCTGTGTTGATAATATGCCCCTATGTTATTTACATTTCTTTGCTGTTTCAATCATTCCTTTTCTGTCACTTCTTCTTTTCTGCTTTCTGTTTTTTCTCTCTGTTATTCCACATGTTTTAACCTTAGTCACTATCATACATCTTGTTTTATTCCTATTTACTTTTGCTCACTGTTTTCCTAACACTTTCCCTCATGATTGTTCTTTTAGTCCGGTTCTTTCCCCACCTCTCATTCCACATCCTTTACTATTTTCTTCTTATTTTGAACATTCACTCACATTCTCTAAGAAACTCTTGTTTATTATTCTTCTACTCTCCTTTTTTTCTTTCACTTCCTTATCTATTTTGTTTTTCACAATTATACCCTCTTCCATCTTTTCTTCGGTAAATAGATCTATTAAACAGTATCTCTCTGTTACTCCCTCTAGCTGTCTTTCTTTTAACATTACTCTCTGTTTCCTTCCCTTATACTAACTCTTCTTTTTTTAAAAAAAAATTTTTGGTTCGCTTCCGGTTCGCGTACCGGTGCGCGTACCGGGAAGCGCACCAATGAGAAAAATGAAGTCAAGAGTGCTCAAAATTTTTGTAATTTTTAAAAAATGGGAGGTAGTTCTAAAAAGAACTTTTTTTTTATGTTTTTGTTGTTTTATATGTTTTTTTAATTTTTCTGAACATTTTTTGTTTTTTTTGTATTTTTTGAACAATTTTATGGTTTTTTTTGGTTTTTTGGGGGGGAAACAATGAAAAACAGCCATTATAAAGGGCTCAACAAAAAACAAGAAACAAAAAACTGGGAATTAACAGTGGCTCGAGAGGAGAAAAAAAAAACTACTGCTTTCTTCTCTTGCTGCAGTTGTGGTTGTCGATGGAAGCATTAATAAGGTGAATGCTTAGTTCCCCGTAGCAGAGGGTCTTTCCGCAAAAAATGCAGACCATTTTTATTACACCAATTTTTTTTTGTATATTTGGTACTGTTTCGCGCCCTTCTGGTGCTGCAAATGAAGATTCACCTGAGGAGGTGCTGGCCTGATGGTCTCTTTTTTTCTGAGCCAGATCCTGTACCTCAGCTTGTGCCAGATTGTTAGGGTGCCACCTCTGCATGTGGCGGATCATTGTGTAGTTCCCAAATATTTTTTATTTGGGTTGCCCCTGGACATGACCTCTTTGCAAATTAAGCATGTCACCTTCGGGGCATTCACTTTTTTTTGCCCAGCAGGAATGGAAAAATACTGCCATATATAATGAACTTTGACATGGCTTTGTCTTGGTTCTTCAGGCAAGTATGTTATGGTTTGTTGGTCCTCATCATCTTCTTCCTCCTCTTCTTCAACTCCTGGAAGGATCTGTGGTGGTGGACCTTCCTTTCTGGGTGGTGGTGGTGGTGGTGGGGGTGCACTAGCTGCAGCTACTACTGAAGCCATGTCTCACAGATAGCTCTTGCTTTCTCAAAGAAAAAAGTAAGAATGAGGAAAAGAGGAGGGGGCTTTCATCATTGGTAGAAAAAAAAGTTGAGAACCAATGAAAAGTGTTATTTTCAGGTCACATGTCTCGACGCGCTTACGCTACGCGATGCGTCACGTTTACGCGGCGCATCACGCGACTACGCGAAACGTCATCATGTTGTTTTCGTTCGCGGGAGCAGCGCTCACGGGACGCTCCCCGGTACATTCACCGGTACGTGCCCCGGGAGCGCCCCGGGGGGCGTACCGGGGCACATAATTAAAAAAAAATATTTACACATTTTAAAATTTCTAATAAAAATTATTACTTTCATACATACAGATATTTGCTATTAAAAAACCTATGAAATTCACTGAAAAAACCATAGGTTATAGACCATATATAGTTAGGAATTAGCATTTACAAAACCTTGAAAATTCACTGAAAAAACCATAGGTTATAGACCATATATAGTTAGGAGTTAGCATTTACAAAACCATTGAAATTCACTGAAAAAACCATAGGTTATAGACCATATATAGTTAGGAATTAGCATTTAGAAAACCTTGAAAATTCACTGAAAAAACCATAGGTTATAGACCATATATAGTTAGGAATTAGCATTTACAAAACCTTGAAAATTCACTGAAAAAACCATAGGTTATAGACCATATATAGTTAGGAATTAGCATTTACAAAACCTTATTTTACTCACACAAAACCATTGAAATTCGCATATATAGTTAGTTGTACTAACTATATATCGCGCACCCGCAATCCACTGCTGATCATGTCACATATTACATCATTCATGACATGGTCAGTGACATCACTGATGACATCACTGATGACATCTCAAATGACATCACTGATGACATCACTGATGACATCTCAAATGACATCACTGATGACATCACTGATGACAACATCCAGTGACTGTGTATTTCTGTAAAGTTAAAATATGTCTTACATATTGAAGAATGAGTGGATGTATAAGTGTTTGGATGAAGGATTTAGTAGGTGCATGACTGACTGTATGAGTGAGTGATTAAATGTGTCTCACTGAGTGCATGGGTTAGTGACTAAAGTGTCTTAATTTGTGCATCATTATGTCTGTTGTTCTGTAAAATGCTGCATGTGTTGATCAGTAGCTATATGAGTAACTATATGGGTTATTGATTGGTTGCCCAAGTATTTGTATGGGAGACTGAGTGTGTGTGTGGGTGGCTGGGAGGTGTGTGACTCTGTGCATAGATGTGTGAGCAGTTGATTCACTAGATGTATGGGTTCAAAAGTGCATGTGGAAACAGCTGTATGGGCGGTTGACTGTGTGCATGAGTGTATTGGTGAGTGAATGGATATCTCAGTGCTACATGTCAAAGTAAGTACATATGTAAAACACAGTACATGTGAGAGATGACATATATAAATAACTGTGCATAAGAGCTAGTGAATGTGTGAGTGGCTGTATGGATCATTGTGAACTTGTATCAGTGATTGTATAAGAGAGTAAATATGTGTTAGTATATGTTTGAATAAGTAAGGTGTGTATAACTGTATAGTTGAGAAAATGGAGGTGTGATTGATTCTTTGCATGACTGAGTCGGTGTGTGAGTAACTCCATGGATGAGTGACAGTCTGTGAGTGTCTGTTTACACTGAATTTATCTAAGGTTATATTAGAGTCTGAAGAGGTTAATCGTATTATCACATGAATAATGTCATCAGTGATGTGCTCCGTAATGTCATCAGTGATGTCATTTGAGATGTCATCAGTGATGTCATCAGTGATGTCACTGACCATTTCATGAATGATGTAATATGTGACATGATCAGCAGTGGATTGCGGGTGCGCGATATATAGTTAGTACAACTAACTATATATGCGAATTTCAATGGTTTTGTGTGAGTAAAATAAGGTTTTGTAAATGCTAATTCCTAATATATATATATATATATATATATATATATATATATATATATATTCTTGCTGCAAATCCAATACGCAATCCTGCGAAATTAGAAACGGCACTCACAGGGGGGTACAAAGCCAAAGATTCTTTATTTGGCAACCAGCACACACAAGACGCGTTTCGGCGATGAGCCTTCGTCAATTGCAACTTGGAACGCGCCGCCATTGCTTTTAAAACACATACAATGCAATCGTCACAGTGATGGCATAGACAAAAACAAAGGACTACTCGAGGGCTATAATGAGCGCCATTTTGAGAGTACATTTGAGTTGTGAAAAACGACAAAGATATATATCACTCGCTTTTCCTGTGGTTAGGGGTATGAATACCTCAAATACATATTTGGCCATCCCCAAACCATGTAATACAGCGCTGAATGGGCATATATTTTATCCATGAATAATTAAGCCCTTGGATGGGCTTACACTCTGCCACCACTTTTTGCTGACATGATTCCATACACACATACTAATTAAAAAGGCAGTTTTATGAAGCAAATCATGTTCTGATGAAAACACATAAGAAAACAATATAGATAAAAAAGATTTTTAAAGTGAAAAGAAAAGAAAAGAAAAGGAAAAGCAAAGAGAAAAAGAAGAAAAACACACAAGAAGCACAAGACCAGTTCATTAGTGTTACAAAAATTCAGTGATTTGAGATATCTACATAGTATTAATATCCTAAATGGACTGCTAAATCCTCATGTGTATTAAGTCCATGAGGACTCTTGCTCTGTAGGTCTATAATATACCGTGACTCTAGCCGCCGTAATTTTTGTAGGCGATCACCCCCCCCGAGGTAAGGGTGGAACACTATCTAGACAAAAGTAGGCCAACAGATCCCTGTTGCGACCATGCATTTTGTCGAAGTGTCGTGCCACAGGATACGACTCATCTAAATTGCTGATGGCACGCATGTGCTCCAAAATACGTAATTTTACGGGATTGATGGTACTCCCGACGTATTTTAGTCCACATGGACACATCAGACAGTAAATGGCATTGGGTGTTGTACATGTTAGAAACTTTTTGATGCTTTTTGGGGTTTTTAAACCTGGAATTTCATAAGTGAGGGTCCTTTTGCTGATTTTACAGGCCTTGCATCGGCCACATGGAAAGAAACCATTGAGAGGTATCTTATTGGATACATTAGATTTTATCGTGAGATGACTATGCACTAAATCATCTTTCAAAGCTCTCGCTTTGCGGTAAGTTACCAGCGGATTAGTAGGTAAATCTTCCCTGATGACATTGTCCGTTAGTAAAATGTTCCAATTCTTTTTCAGAATTTTCCGGACCTGTTCTGAATTCTGTGAATAGGTCGTGATTAATCTGAAAGTTTTGAAGTTCTGTTTTTTCCTTTCTTTAGGTTTCAGTAAGTCTAGTCTGGATCTTTTCTTGACTTTATTTAGAGCTTGTCTGAGCACGCCCTCATTGTACCCCCTCACCTTAAATCTATTCATGCATAGTTTCGCTGCCTTTTCAAACTCTGCTTCGGTGGAGCTATTTCTTTTAAGTCTTAAAAGTTCCCCATAGGGAATACTTTTAATAAGTTTCTTAGGATGATGGCTTGTTGCGTGTAACGTACAATTCCCTGCTGTGGCTTTCCGATACAGCTTTGTATGCAATGTATCCCCTTCCACAAAAATGGTCAGGTCTAGAAAGTTTACCTCTGAGTCACTTATTTCACCACTGAATCTCAGATTCATGTTATTCTCATTTAGAACCCCCACATAGGTTTTAGCTTCCTCTATTGTCCCATCAAATATAATCAACAGATCGTCAATGTAACGATTCCATGATTTGATTTTCCCATTCCATGTATCATTTTTGTCATTCCAGGCTATCTGTTCCTCCCACCAGCCAACGCTCAAATTCGCGTAGCTGGGGGAGGAGCAAGAACCCATGGCTACACCTGACTGCTGTTTGTACAGTTGACCCTTAAAGACAAAGATGTTATTGTGTAAACCAAAAGTTATAAATTCCATGAGCATTTTATTATGCTCATAGTATTCCACACTTCTTGTTTGTAAAAAACTGTGTATGGCCCGTAGACCGTCTGTGTGTGCAATACTTGTGTACAAGCTGGTGATGTCCATCACCAGCATACAGTAACCTGGTTTCCATGTGAACTCATCTAGTACATTTAGAAGATGGGTGGTATCCTTCAAATATGACTTCAATGTGATAACAAATGGAAACAAAAACGAGTCCACATACATAGATAAATGTTCTGTTAACCCCCCTAGAGAAGATACAATCGGTCGTCCAGGAGGGTTTGTACTGTCTTTGTGTACCTTGGGAAGATGGTAAAAGGTTGGAGTAATAGGGTTCATACAACGCAAAAACAGAAATTCGTCACTATTTAGCATGTCTTTATTATACCATTGAGTGATCATGTCATGATAGTCTCTTATGCTATTTTGATAATCCAAGTTCGTAATTTTGATATAGCATGTGGTATCATTCAATTGTCTAAAAGCTTCCTTCTCATATTGTGAGACTGTCATGAGTACGATATTTCCTCCTTTATCTGATGGTTTGCATATCAGGGAAGACTCATCACATAAATCTTTGAAAGCCATTTGTTGTTTTTTGTTGAAATTCATTTTCTCGTTCTTTTGATACTGTACATCATGTCTTAGTTTTCTCAGATCTTTAATCACCGTTTCTGAAAATATATCTATGGCATCCGTTGTTGTTGGAGGCATAAAGACCGATGCTGGTTTGAAAGAGGAGATCCCTCCTTTAAGTTGGACATCTTTTAGCTTTTAGACAATTGAATGATACCACATGCTATATCAAAATTACGAACTTGGATTATCAAAATAGCATAAGAGACTATCATGACATGATCACTCAATGGTATAATAAAGACATGCTAAATAGTGACGAATTTCTGTTTTTGCGTTGTATGAACCCTATTACTCCAACCTTTTACCATCTTCCCAAGGTACACAAAGACAGTACAAACCCTCCTGGACGACCGATTGTATCTTCTCTAGGGGGGTTAACAGAACATTTATCTATGTATGTGGACTCGTTTTTGTTTCCATTTGTTATCACATTGAAGTCATATTTGAAGGATACCACCCATCTTCTAAATGTACTAGATGAGTTCACATGGAAACCAGGTTACTGTATGCTGGTGATGGACATCACCAGCTTGTACACAAGTATTGCACACACAGACGGTCTACGGGCCATACACAGTTTTTTACAAACAAGAAGTGTGGAATACTATGAGCATAATAAAATGCTCATGGAATTTATAACTTTTGGTTTACACAATAACATCTTTGTCTTTAAGGGTCAACTGTACAAACAGCAGTCAGGTGTAGCCATGGGTTCTTGCTCCTCCCCCAGCTACGCGAATTTGAGCGTTGGCTGGTGGGAGGAACAGATAGCCTGGAATGACAAAAATGATACATGGAATGGGAAAATCAAATCATGGAATCGTTACATTGACGATCTGTTGATTATATTTGATGGGACAATAGAGGAAGCTAAAACCTATGTGGGGGTTCTAAATGAGAATAACGTGAATCTGAGATTCAGTGGTGAAATAAGTGACTCAGAGGTAAACTTTCTAGACCTGACCATTTTTGTGGAAGGGGATACATTGCATACAAAGCTGTATCGGAAAGCCACAGCAGGGAATTGTACGTTACACGCAACAAGCCATCATCCTAAGAAACTTATTAAAAGTATTCCCTATGGGGAACTTTTAAGACTTAAAAGAAATAGCTCCACCGAAGCAGAGTTTGAAAAGGCAGCGAAACTATGCATGAATAGATTTAAGGTGAGGGGGTACAATGAGGGCGTGCTCAGACAAGCTCTAAATAAAGTCAAGAAAAGATCCAGACTAGACTTACTGAAACCTAAAGAAAGGAAAAAACAGAACTTCAAAACTTTCAGATTAATCACGACCTATTCACAGAATTCAGAACAGGTCCGGAAAATTCTGAAAAAGAATTGGAACATTTTACTAACGGACAATGTCATCAGGGAAGATTTACCTACTAATCCGCTGGTAACTTACCGCAAAGCGAGAGCTTTGAAAGATGATTTAGTGCATAGTCATCTCACGATAAAATCTAATGTATCCAATAAGATACCTCTCAATGGTTTCTTTCCATGTGGCCGATGCAAGGCCTGTAAAATCAGCAAAAGGACCCTCACTTATGAAATTCCAGGTTTAAAAACCCCAAAAAGCATCAAAAAGTTTCTAACATGTACAACACCCTATGCCATTTACTGTCTGATGTGTCCATGTGGACTAAAATACGCCGGGAGTACCATCAATCCCGTAAAATTACGTATTTTGGAGCACATGCGTGCCATCAGCAATTTAGATGAGTCGTATCCTGTGGCACGACACTTCGACAAAATGCATGGTCGCAACAGGGATCTGTTGGCCTACTTTTGTCTAGATAGTGTTCCACCCTTACCTCGGGGGGGTGATCGCCTACAAAAATTACGGCGGCTAGAGTCACGGTATATTATAGACTTACAGAGCAAGAGTCCTCATGGACTTAATACACATGAGGATTTAGCAGTCCATTTAGGATATTAATACTATGTAGATATCTCAAATCACTGAATTTTTGTAACACTAATGAACTGGTCTTGTGCTTCTTGTGTGTTTTTCTTTTTCTCTTTGCTTTTCCTTTTCTTTTCTTTTCTTTTCACTTTAAAAATCTTTTTTATCTATATTGTTTTCTTATGTGTTTTCATCAGAACATGATTTGCTTCATAAAACTGCCTTTTTAATTAGTATGTGTGTATGGAATCATGTCAGCAAAAAGTGGTGGCAGAGTGTAAGCCCATCCAAGGGCTTAATTATTCATGGATAAAATATATGCCCATTCAGGGCTGTATTACATGGTTTGGGGATGGCCAAATATGTATTTGAGGTATTCATACCCCTAACCACAGGAAAAGCGAGTGATATATATCTTTGTCGTTTTTCACAACTCAAATGTACTCTCAAAATGGCGCTCATTATAGCCCTCGAGTAGTCCTTTGTTTTTGTCTATGCCATCACTGTGACGATTGCATTGTATGTGTTTTAAAAGCAATGGCGGCGCGTTCCAAGTTGCAATTGACGAAGGCTCATCGCCGAAACGCGTCTTGTGTGTGCTGGTTGCCAAATAAAGAATCTTTGGCTTTGTACCCCCCTGTGAGTGCCGTTTCTAATTTCGCAGGATTGCGTATTGGATTTGCAGCAAGAATCTATCGGATGGGCACACCCCCATCTAAGGGAGCACCCGCTCGTGAGTGCAGCAGGCTGGTGTATCGTTGGGAGCAAGTATATATATATATATATATATATATATATATATATATATATATATATATATATATATATATATATATATATATATATATATATATTCACTGAAAAAACCATAGGTTATAGACCATATATAGTTAGGAAATAGCATTTACAAAACCTTATTTTACTCACACAAAACCATTGAAATTCGCATATATAGTTAGTTGTACTAACTATATATCGCGCACCCGCAATCCACTGCTGATCATGTCACATATTACATCATTCATGACATGGTCAGTGACATCACTGATGACATCACTGATGACATCTCAAATGACATCACTGATGACATCACTGATGACATCTCAAATGACATCACTGATGACATCACTGATGACATTACTGAGCACATCACTGATGACATTATTCATGTGATAATACGATGAACCTCTTCAGACTCTAATATAACCTTAGATAAACTCAGTGTAAACAGACACTCACAGACTGTCACTCATCCATGGAGTTACTCACACACCTACTCAGTCATGCAAAGAATCAATCACACCTCCATTTTCTCAACTATACAGTTATACACACCTTACTTATTCAAACATATACTAACACATATTTACTCTCTTATACAATCACTGATACAAGTTCACAATGATCCATACAGCCACTCACACATTCACTAGCTCTTATGCACAGTTATTTATATATGTCAACTCTCACATGTACTGTGTTTTACATATGTACTTACTTTGACATGTAGCATTGAGATATCCATTCACTCACCAATACACTCATGCACACAGTCAACCGCCCATACAGCTACAAACATGGTACACTCAATGTCTAATTTCATACGACGAATTGCAATTCTTAAAGGTTTCCAACCCTGTGACACCTGTCTTTTATTTGATTCTGAAGGTGCATAAAAATGTGGCCAACCCTCCAGGGAGGCCCATTATATCCGTCATCGGAGGTGCATTAGAGAATACATCAAAATACATTGATTCCTTTTTTAACCCAATTGTCAAACTCCTCCCCTCTTACATCCAAGATTCAGGGGATTTTTTTAAAAAGATCTACGACCTACCATGGTATAAAGACCTGCATTTGGTGACAATTGATGTCACTACGCTGTATAACACCATCAGGCATGATGATGGCTTGCGAGCCATAAAACATTTCTTTCAAGATCGACCAATCAAATTCTGGTCACATACACAGATGTTGTTAACAATGGTATCTGGTTGTTTAAAACATACTTATTTTTTATTCAACAACAATCTGTATAACCAAGTCTGTGGAACCGTGATGAGCACCTGCTTCGCCCCCAGCTGTGCGAATTTGCATATGGGGTGGTGGGAGGAGCAGGTGTCCGAGTGGATTTCCGGACTGAATGGGAGGAAAATGTTTTACATTGGAGTCGATACATCGACAACCTCTTTATAGTCTGGAAGGGGTCTGAAGATTCAGTTAAAAATGTTATGAAAACATTGCAGGACAACACTCATCTGACAAGCATGATTAGTCCCAGATCAGTCAATTTTCTTGATTTAACTGTATATGTGCAAGACTCCAATCTTCACACGAAATTGTTTAGGGAGCCAACAGCGGGAAACACGCTGCTTCATGCGGCTAGTTTTCACCCAAAAAACCTGATAAGAAGTATACCGTACGGAGAAAGCTTAAGAACTATCTGTAACTGTAGTAAGCAGAACATCTTAGAGATAGAACTCTCTACCCTAAGATCTCGTTTCTTAGAGCGAGGGTATAAAGATGAGAACATCGTAACCTTCATTAATAAAGCAAAGAAAAGGAGCAGGGAGGATATTCTGTTTCAAGAGTCAAAATAAAATAAAACGCAGCACACAGACCAATCAAGTTAGACTGATCACTTCCTACAATCGGCAACACAATTAAGTCAGAAAAATATACAACAGACATTGGCACCAGATCCGTAATGACCCTCTGTAAGGCAAGATAGTGCATAAAAGACCAACGATTACATTTTGTAGAGCGCTGTCTTTTAAACAACTTCTAGTAAGCAATATGATTCCCCAAAAACAGCAGGGTAATCAAGGCACGATGTGGCTAAGAAAGAGACCAGGCTTTGTGAAGTGTACCAAATGCAAAGCCTGTACTCATGGGAGAAACACGCAATCTTAACCTTTGGGGCTCTTTAAAAGAGAGAAAAAGATCAACGGTATCTTCTCCTGCAAGACAGAGTATGCGGTCCATGTGTTGCAGTGCCCTTGAGGCCTGCGGTACATAGGCAGTACAATCAACCCTGTTCATATGAGAATTCTACAACATCTAAGACCCATCCGGAATGGCGATAGTTCCTATCCGGTGGCACGTCATTTCGAGTCACACCACGATAAAAACACAGCAGGCCTCTGTTATTTTGTGATCGATAATGCTCCCCAAAGTATTCGGGGATGCAATTGAGTTAAGAAATTGTGAAGACTTGAATCTTGCTATATTATTGAGATTAATATTGAGCTTAATACCCATATACCAGAGGGTCTGAAAATGGAAGAGGATTTAATAACTCATCTTTGATGCACCCTCTTTCTGTCCTTTGTATCATTGGAGCAGGTATTTGCTAAAGAATTGAGTTTTTCTAATATTGCAGCTTTCCTGAGGAACAGTTTTATTTCTTTGTTTGTTTTTACACGGTTTTTCACAAATGTTATATATGTCACAGTAAAGAGTATGAGTACTATATTGAGTATAATAGCCCTTGGGGTATAAGCAGGGCACATTTTCTACTTTTATTGGTTAGTAATGGCATGCTGATGGGTGCTCAGAAAGTAGCAGGCCTAGCCTAAATTGGGGGCAATTGCGTCAGGAATTTGCTGATATATGCTTGACCATATGATAAAAACAATAGATTAACAATAGCGAAAGTAGAAGCAAGTGTGCTGCAGTGGATAAGTGCTCCTATGAGTTGTCACATTTGGGGATCCAGACAAGACACAATGAAATGTCCAATTGGGCTTTACCGTAGCGGCGGTTGCCCGTTACTATACTTACAGAGGTGTTTTGCAAAGAAGGCTGAATAGTGACCCACTTGTTTTTTTTTGTTTTAGTTTATTTTATTATGCTTGATTAATTAAAACTGTTGCATACAAAGGATAGAACATTTCTTGTGATAAAATAGGTCTATAATAAAAAGTTTAACATCATATTGAAATAGCACAAATTATTAAAACATTCTGTACATTAGCTTTGCTTATTACTAATATTATTTTGTGTATGGTTATTCTTGTTACGATCCTTTCAGTTTATATGAAAATTTGTCTTTTTGCTGCTCTTTCCCATATTTTATTCTTTTTCCGGTTATATCGAGGAATTTCATTAGCCGGCAGTTTAGCTGAGTCAGATCCGGGTTAAAGCACAACGTTAGCGCTTGTCTACATGTTCTGGCTCCGTATTGATTGAATGCTGGTTTTAACAGGGTGACCCTTATGTCTTTTAACCTAGTGCAGATGCATATAACATGAATTGCATCCTCAACACCGCTGCCGCATAAACGACACTGTTGGGCTCCATCCTTTTTTTCCCAAGGCGGCAGAAATTGTTTAAAGGGACCAACCCCCAGTCGGAGTCTTAAGAATTTTTCCTTGATGTTAATTTTTAATCCAATTTTCAGGTAGAACTGGGGTTTTAATTTGTTGTATGTATGTAGGACCATCCAGCCATGTGATCATCTTGCTAATGTTTTCTTATCCTCGATTGCAGATAGTAAACAAGTTACCTTTCTCGCCGTTTTTTTGAATGTTAAATGGTTTAACTGAACGTCCCACAGCTCTCTTAAAACTAGGTGTTTAATAGATTACTCAGGATAAAGGCTTGCTGCTGTTTTTCCTGGATGGGAAAGCTCTTCCCAAAGTTGGTCGTTCAGGGTTCCCTTGTCATCGCCTTTAATTTTGTGCCAACATTTCACAAATGCTCCCATACGTTCCAGGGACTGTTTTTGGAGCCCAAATTCCAATCGTATTTGGGCCGGGGAGACCATTTTCGGAAGATGGAAAACTGCTCGGTATGATTTAGATATTATATTATCGAGAGTTGTTGCATCTTTTCCCTTCAGTGCCTCGCTCCCGTAAGTAATCGTTGGCTGGAGTTTTGCTTGCAAGCCCCCTAGTAGAGGGTCGAATGTCAGGTCCGGTAAAAGCTTCTTAAGGGGCTTTATGGCTAGGTAGGTTGTTACCCCCTTTCTCCGCAGGGCTTCTAATTGTGGTTTAGATGAGTTGTTTTGGTTCAACAATACCCCTAGATATTTATAGCTCACTCCTTGTTCCAAACGATGGCCATCTAGGAACCAGCTCAGATGATTCTTCTTGCGGTAATTAACTGTCATTATTTTTGTTTTATTGTAGTTTATTGTTAATGCGTTTTGTTGTGAGTATGTCTGAGTGACATTTAATAGATGCTGAAGGCCTATGGGGGTCCTGCTTATCAGAACTAAATCGTCCGCGTAAAGCAGGTTCGCCAAAGTAGAGTTCCCTAGTTTAGGTGCGTGGGCTGCACAGCTATTCAACTTCGCTGGTAAGTCCGCTAGAAAGAGGTTGAATAGCATAAGGGCTAAGACACACCCTTGTTTAAGTCCTTGAGTAGTGGGGATTTTTTTGATATTTGTCGACCGTCTCCGAGCTTTATCCTCACCCATGTTTTAGAGTGTAAGTTCCTTAGTTGAAGTAGGAGGTTTGAAGGGATCCCCCAGCCATCTAGTTTTTGCCAGAGTTTAGTTCGATCTACATGATCGAATGCTGCAACAAAGTCTCTAAAGCAGAGGAAGAGTGGGTGTTTCCCCTGTTTAGCTGCATCCATGAGAAGGGTCAGGGCCATTGTGTTGGTGATAGTTCCTTGCCCTTTCCGAAATCCAGTTTGTGTTAATGGTATTATTTGATTCTTTTCAGCCCAGATGGTTATGCCGTTTAGGAGGAGTCCTGCAAAATATTTAGCCTCAATGTCGATCAGAGCTATTAGGCGGTAGTTTTTCGGCTCAGCCTTTGTTCCCTGTTTGTAAATTGGACTAATTATAGAACCTCTCCATGATTCTGGAATTGCGGACTTTCTAATTGCGTACATGAAAACGGGTTCAAGTGCGTTATTCCAGAAGTCTGGATCGTTTTTAAACAGCGTTGGCAGAATTCCATTAGGACCCGGGGCTCCTGCCAGTCGGCCCCTTGCTATTTGTAACTTCATCTCGTTGGTTGATTGGGTGGTGTACCCCTCCTTTAATCTCCAATCGGCATTTAATGCTTCGGATTCTGTTGGTACTCGTTGATCTTGGATAAGTACTGAGCTGTTGTTATCTTCAGTAGGAGATTGGCAGAGATATATTAGCTCTTTTGCATCGCTGTTGCAGCTCTCAGGCTCTACACTTTTGGGGTATAAAACTGATCCTTCTTTGTTATTAAAATGATTAAAGAGGAATGCTGTCCAAATCTCTTCAGAGATGTGGGAGTTAATTCCACAGTTGTTTGGCCCATGTAATCTGTTTACTCATTTGCCAAAATTTTGCGCTGTTTTTCTGTTTGGCATCATGATACAGTTTAGCCCAAAATTCGTTGTTCGCTGTCGTTTTCCTGGTCCATCTTCTTCTCTTAAGAAGGGCCTTTGAGGCACGTAGAGATTGCTGCAAATTTTGATTTCCAGGTGACCTCCGAAGTTGCCGTAATTGTTGGTTTATTGATGTTTTCATTTTTTTGGAGGATGGGCTCATTGCTGTCAAATTTGGAGGGTCATTTGCTCTGTTTCGTTTTGGACCTTTGCTGATAGGAAATTTTTTGCCAAATGCGGCTGTGAATTTTTCCCAGGTTTGCATCGGGTGGCCTAAGTGGTTGTGCGCTTCCTTTAGTTCTTCTTTTGCTGTTGCTACTATTTTGTCTATGTTTGTTGAGTTGCACCTAATACGATGAAGATTGTTTTCTCCTACTGTAACAACGGATTCTTCAGCCTCCTGAAATAATGTTGCTGTAGTATAAAGTATCATTTCTTGTGGCATATGGTCGCTAATTGTACTGTTCCCTATTTGAAATGAGGTTATCTTGTCGAACATTGATAGTGTTGTGAAGGTGAAATCTAGATAGGAGGATGCTTTGGATGAATGAAATGTTGGTGCCGGGGGGTTATCTTCCTTAAAGCGTCGATTAACGATCCTCACATTCAGATGTTCTAGTTCTGAGAGTAGGTAGTATGAGTTCTTTGTTGTTTTCTTTACCATTATGCGGCCCTGAGTTGGGATTTCCCATATGTCATTTAATTCCTGCGTGAGGTCATCTTCTATGTTATTCCCTAGAAGATGCATATTAAAGTCTCCTGCCAAAATGAATTTATCAGTATCGGCCTCTTCTATAATTCTTCTTACTTCTTTAATTAATTCTTTTGATGCTTGTAGTTTATGTTTTGGTTGGAGGTAGATGTTTATCAAAATTACCTTTTGAGCTATCTGGTTAAAGAACAGCGTGATCGTTGAAGCCTGAATGCAGCTTGGGGCGGTGATGTGTGTTTTAATAGGATGCATCTCGACAATTTTTGCTGTAGAAGAGAGAAGGAGTAAACCCCCCGATCGGCGTCCAAGTTTAGAGTTTTTACTGGCAGCAATAAAGCTGGAGGTGCAACCCTGTAAATCGAAGGGTATGCCTTCCCAGGTTTCCTGGAGTAGTATGATATCAAAGGTTTTGATGTAGTTCAGGAAGTCATGGTCGTTCAGCTTCGAATTTAAGCCGTTAATGTTCCAGATGTAGATTTTAACTTCGTTGGGGCCCAGGCGAAGTGTTGGGGTTGATAGCTTCCTGTGTCAATTTGACTCCGTTAAACATATAATGCGTTGGAGCCCTTGCCTTCCGTTCGTGGCCGGGGATTCCTTTGGGCCGGACGGACTTACTGTTGGAGTCCGAACCTTTGCTCCCCTTAGGACTGAAGTCACTGGCCGGGGAGGAATGCCTGTGGTTAGAAATGGAGCTGGGTATTGCGGTTTGGGGACTAATTTTAACGAGAGCCCCAATTTTGAAATGTTTTGTTTTCTTGGATGATTCTACTGGCTATCTCCGGTGTTTTCCATCTAATTTTGGAAATGTCTGAATTTGGCAGGCCATTATTCGGTAAGAATTCGACACTCAGTTAATCTGAGCTTTGGATATTAGCGAGCTTGGGAATGGCTTGCAGGAGCCGTAATATGCTCCCTCTATAGAGGGTATCTATTCGGCCTCGCGACTTGTATAGAGGGTCAAAAATAATCGCGTCGGCTTCCTTCTCTTGGGCGAAGTCCTTAATCGGATGCGCAGGGTTGTGTCTTGCCGCGCCTTCAACCTGATGTAAGCTGGAGGTGTCTGGGTGAGGGAAGTCCTTCCGATATTGTTGTTATTAGTTGGTAATATGATTTGCCGATCCCAAGCTTTAGCTTCCAGGCTTCCGCTTAGAGGAGTATTTTCTAGTGGTTCTTGACATAATTCTCTAGCCGTGAGTTCTGATGTAACTAAACTCTTGTTTTCCGTTTTTAGATTTCAAGCCGGGGATAGTTTGAATGAAGTTTTTTCCTCGTGTGGAAGTTCCTGGATTTTTTCCTCGTGTGGAAGTTCCTGGATTTTGAGTGTACGTGATATTTCTATTTAGCTGCATTGATTAATTTTTTTCTTTCCTACCCCACTTGCCTCCATTTGCTTTAATTTTGATAAAGAGTATGAATCGCCTTGTGGGCTTTTATGCAATTGCATAAGGTTGCTTGAGATGCCTTCGTTTGGTAATGTTGTTGTAGAGTTTTGATTACTTATGGCTTTGGGATCCTTATCAGTTGGTTGCCGTAATAACCAGTTGGACAGATTTTGAGCCTGAATAGTAGTTTTCCTTTTCCTCCCCTTTCTTTTGTTTCGGCGCCAGTTTTCGTTGGTGTTGGTTTTTTGCGTAAATCCTTCAAATCTGTTACTGCTTCGTCAGGAGTGGGGGGCCTCTCGATGTGATGGTGACCTATGCGCTCCTATTTCTTCGGACCCGTTTGGGGGTGGCTTCTCTGTGAGACCAAGTTCTGGTTCTGTTCCCTCCTTTACTGGTTGGCCCGTGCTTCCTGCTGTTTGAGTTGCTGTTGTTGCAATGGATAGTAAGTCGCCAAGTAATGATGGTAGTTGGGAAAGTTTATCTATAATTGGGGCACAGGTACAGTCTTGCTGCAGTAATTTGTCGTTAAAGGCTGCCTCCTGTCCTCTTTTTATCAGTCCATTTAAGTCAGCCAGCTTCCTATCTATTGCAGAAGTAAACTCTGCCAGGGTTTGAAGCCCTGTCAGTTGTAAGTCCATTTTGCGTGATTGATATTGAAGCGCTGCTGTAGAGTATTGCATCGTGCTGAGGACTGTTTCCCAAAAAACGTCTTTGGTCTGTTTTTTTTTTCGCTAGCTTCTACTTTAGTGCTATTTGTTTTATTTTGCGAGTCTTTACTCTATGTGGCCGCTAGTTCCTCCCATTCGTGAGATGCTAGAAACGACAAGTCGCAGTTGGAGTTGTGATTGTGCTCCGGCGCGATATCGTCTGTAAGTTCTTGTACTTCGCTTTCATCAATATTTGGCTTGGAGTAAACAGAGCCGCTGTTGGTTGGCTCCTGGTAGTGACCTTGCCTGTTATCTGCATCGTTTTTACCTAATTCGAATGTTTGGGTAGTCGGCCAGTGTTGAGACAGACCACTGGGGAATTGCACCTGGCTGAATCCTGGCGTAGTGTGTTCATCGGTTGTTCGTTCTTTATTCTCTTTAGTGGTCGGTCGATTTTGGGGGGGCCACTAGTAGGTTGCACACTAGTTGATTGATCTTTTGTTTGTGCTGTATTCTTTACGCTCTCCTGATTCGTGCTTGCTTGGACGATTAAAGTTGGTCCTAGTAGTTCTGGAGTAGAAGTAGTAGTTGCAAGGTGTGGGTCCTCTGATTTTACTGGGTACTGTAGGGGTGTAGTTGTTGCGATCTTTACCAGTAGAACTTGCCATGGTGGTGGGTGCGTGCCTAATCCGTTTTCGTTGCTTGCCGTGGTCAGTGGCAGTTGAGAAGGTTCCTTGAGGGGGGACTCAATAGACCCTCCAACTTCCTGCGGGTATAGAGAGATTGGATGTTGAGTTTTAGTTTTTTCAATCTGGAAATGCCTAGTGGAGTCCCCAGATTCCAATTTTTGTTTTGTGGAGCTTGGTTCTGCTACATTATCCACTACATTTTCTAATTCCAGAGCTTGGACTTTTGTCCTTTCTGCATTGCCTTTCGGTTTATGCTCTTTAATGGCCTTGGTATTAGTTGAGTGCCTGTTATTCGACCCGCTCAATTCTAGTTGTTGCATTTGATGTATTATTTGTGGCTCCGGAGTTTGCAGTCCTTTAATATCGCTGGTTTTTGAGACTATTATTGTGCCTGGATCTTTCAAGAACGCAAATTTAGTATAGATCTTAGGTTGGAAAGAGTGCGGGCTCTTTTGTTTGGTGGAGCCCTCTATCGTAATTAGGTTTATGGTTCCTGGACTCGTCCGTAGGGTGGCCTTTGTTTTTGACTTGGCTACTTTAGATTTTGCTTTTGATGGTGTCTGGATTTGAGTTGCGCTGGGACGCTTTCGGGCAGCCATGCGCTTTATAAATCTAATTTCATTTCATTCAGTTGAGGAGACATTGTTAGTGATTAGACGTGGGCTGCAGTTTTGAGTACTATCAGCTGGAGCGGGTGTTGCTGTACTGTAATGCTCTTCAGGCTGTGAAGTTTCAATATTTCCCTCGGGCCTACCACATTTAACTGTCTGAGTATCTGGGTCCGAGTCCTGGGAATCCTCAACCCTGGACCCGTGGGCCCCATTGTCTGACATTTTTTTCCTTTTTGTAGATTTAGATTTAGTTTAGTTTCATATTTCTGTCTTCCCGATTATTTGAGTAAATATATATCGTTTTGAAACTTACATCTCTGTGTGCTCCATTTATATCCTTCCACTGATCTCCTTCTAATGCATAATTAAGTTTGATATCCTGTGGATTCTCTTGAGTGTGTTATTTTCGTACAACTCACGACTAAGTCTAATTTTTGTTGTAATATAGTCCCTTGTAGCACACCTTGACCTTAACCATACAGTGCCCAAGCCTACAAGGGTTGATTGGGTTTCCCCTGCTTACAATACGTTTATTAAAAGCAGGCTTGATGTTGTTAATCTGCTCTTGTGGTTGCTCCCTTCCTGATGCAGTTTGTCCTCCGGTTGAAGTAGAGGCCCCATCACTGGGAGCCTCTCGTGCCAGAGCCCTGACACTTTCCCGGGCAAAATTCTGGGGGTGCCTCCTCTCCACATGGCGAATCATTGTGGAGTTACCAAATGAATATTTCTGAGTGGGGTCACCCCGTGACAGGACAGTGTGATAAATCCTGCACTCCACTTTTGGAGCATTTACTTTCTTCTGGTCATCAGGAATAGAAAAAAACTTCCAAATAAAGTGTTCTTTTACTTTCGGCTGAGGAACCTCTTCATCAAGAAATTCATTGGAGTCATCTTCACTGCTGGATGGTCTGGCAGCCATGATAATCCAAGATTTTATTCCCACAAAGATCCGCCAGCAAAAAGGCAGGTCTTGCAGTCACAAAAGTGAAAGAAGAAGTGAAGGAAATGGGTGGGGATTTCATTCTTTGTTAAAAAAAACTGTTAGGAACTCTGCCACTCCCTCAACAACTACTTCATCCATAAAATTTCTACTATCAAAGCTAATATCCCGCCCCCTTCTCCCGCCTTTGTTGACCCCCAATGCCCCCCTCCCAAGGGACAACTCACTGCCCTCCCCCCATATCTAAGGAAGCCCTGTCTTCCTTGGTACCTTTGGTTAAATCTGGCTCTCCACTCGACCCCTGTCCTGCTCACATTCTCCGTCACATCTTTGTTTCCTGCCCGGATCCTCCCCTTCACCTTCTCAACAGTTCTCTGGCCAAAGGTGTGGTTCCCTCCCCCTTGAAGTCCGCGGTTATTGTGACGATTTTAAAAAAACCTGGGGCAGACCCCTCTGTCCCTGCCAATTTCCGCCCCATCTCCCTTTTACCTTTTCTGGCAAAGGTGCTCGAGCGCCATGTCACCGGCTCTTTGAGCTCCTTTGTAGAGACTCACGGAGCTCTTGCTCCCCGCCAGGCCGGCTTCCGCCCCGCACACTCCACAGAGTCCGTTGTTATCTCGGTCTTGGACAACCTCAGGGAGGGTATGGATACCAACCGGCGCCAGGCCCTTGTGCTCCTCGATCTCTCAGCCGCCTTCGACACGGTGGATCATACCATCTTGCTTTCCCGTGTCAGGGCGGCCGGGATCGGAGGGACCGCCTTGGTCTGGCTATCATCCTTCCTGAGCGACCGCACCCAGGCCGTTCGCCTGGGTGATTTTACAGCGGACGTCCGAAAAGTTCAGTGCGGGGTTCCCCAAGGCTCCTCCCTTTCCCCCCTCTTGTTCAATCTCTATATTGCCCCTCTTATCTTTTCTCTTCAACAAATGGAGGTCGCCGTATTTAATTATGCGGACGACCTCCAGCTGGTCTTTAACCTCTCCTCTTCTCCCTCTTCTGTCCTTAATTTTCAATCTGTCATGCTCCACATCCGGGACTGGATGAACCACAATCACCTTAAACTCAACCCCGATAAGACCGAGCTGGTGTTGACGGGTGGTTCTTCCAGCCCCTGGTCCCCTCTCTTCTGGCCCCCTTCTCTTGGCCCCTCTCCGGAACCCTCTACCTCTGTTAAAACCCTCGGCATAAAGCTCAACTCTCAACTTACTCTTCACTCCCAGGTCAGCTCTGTGGTATCTTCCTCTTTCCTTTCACTGCGTACTATACGCAGGGTGTCCCGTTTCTTCACCTTCTCTGCTCTCAAACTCATCACCTTAGCATTTATGGTGTCCCGCCTGGACTACGGCAACGCCCTATATGCAGGTATCCCGGCATATAGTTTACAGCGCTTGCAGCAGATACAAAACCAGGCGGCCCGCCTGGTTTTCAATCTTCCCAAATTTCACCGTTCTTCCCCTCTCTTGAAATCCCTGCACTGGCTCCCTGTGCGAGCCCGAAATCAATTCAAGCTCGCCTCCATCACCTTCTTGGCCCGACTGGACCTGGCTCCAGCTTTTATCTCCTCAGAGATCACCCCCTATGTACCCACCAGGGAACTCCGCTCGTCCTCCCAGTCCCTCCTCACTATCCCACGCTACCGGACAAAGAAGTGGGGAGGCTCGAAATTTGCTACCCTTGCCCCGATCCTCTGGAATTCCCTTCCCTTGGATCTGCGATCCATCGCCCTGTACCCGCAATTTCGCACACATCTCAAAGCTTATTTGTTCACAAAATCCTTTGATTAAATCTCCAGCAGTCTTCCCCGTCTTTTAGCCCTGGATCTGGTTAGCAGTAGCGCCAAGAAACCGCAGGTGTAGGAGCGCTTTACAAGTATTTTAAAACTCAAACTCAAACTCAAACTCAAACTCAATGAAAAGTGTTATTTTCAGGTCACATGACCCGACGCGCTTACGCTACGCGCCCGGGGGCGCGCCCCGGGGTGCGTAGCGTAAGCGCGTCGGGCGCTTATGTTGCGCGATCGTATGCTCTCGGGCGCTTCCGGGTGCGCTTACGCCGTGCGTCATAAACGCATCTCGCGGCTACGCGAAACGTGTCTTATGACGCACGGCGTCGCGGCTACGCGATACGTCACAATGTTGTTTTTGTTCGCGGCAATAGCGCTAATGGGACGCTCACGGTACGCACACCGGGGCGCGCCGCAAGACTGCGCTTACCGGTGAGCGCTCCAGGGCAAACAAAAAAACAAATATATAAAAAATAGTATTACATAAATATACAATATAGGACTCATTATAAAATAGAAATTAGCTATTAAAAACCTATGAAATTCACTGAAAAAACCATAGGTTTCACACCAGTTATAGTTAGGAATTACCTTTAAAAAACCTATTAAATTCACTGAAAAAACCTTAGGTTTCACACCAGGTATAGTTGGCTGGAAATTTTACTCGCATAATACCATTGAAATTCCCACGTTATAGTTAGTTGGACTCACTATAACTTGCGCGTGCAACACGCTGCTGATGACGTCACATATTACATCACTCATGACATGGTCAGTGACATCACTCATGACATCACTGATGACACCATCCAGTGAATGTGTGTCTTTCTGAAAAATAAATATGTGTTATATATGTATATGTAAAAGTTGATGGAAGAATAAATGTCTAAATAAGTGTTTACATGGATTTTTTTTTTAATTGATTGGTTAACTGGTTTATTAAGTGTATCTTAGTGAATACATATATTAGAGAGTAATGTTTAAATATTTAAATATATGTATTAGTGTTTCACTTTGTGTATAAGTGGCTGCATGGGTTGGTGAGTAGCTACATGTGTATGTATATGGGTTATTAGATGTTTTTCTTAGTATCAGTATGAGTGTTTGTATGGTTTGGTGGGGGTATTACTTAGCACATAGATGCATGAATGACTGACTCTCTCTTTGTATGTGTTTTGAAGACAACATATGTGCAGGACTGTATGGGTGGATGAGTGTGTATATGTGTGTGTTAGTGAGTGAATGACTGTCTCACTAGTGTCTTTATCAGTAACTACATATGTTTTAATGTATATACAAGAATTTGAGAGGTGCACTCATAGATGTATGTAGCAAAAGAAAGTTCATAAGATTTGTGAATCTTCTGTTTCTTCTTTATTAAATTCTTTTTTTCTTTTCTTTCAAGATACAAAGGCACAGCCAACGCGTTTCATTCCCCATCGTGCTGTGGGAATTTCATCAGGGCTGTAACAAAATTTTTAACATACATAAGCATCTTTGCTTCATATATAGTTACCAAAATTGACATATGTTACACACAAGTTAAAAATGACTGAAGGGTGCACCAATAGACATAACAATATAAAAACATGCCAAAGTGCATGTACATAATTTATTCTGAAAACAGCACGCCCTCATCCGTGCATGATTTCAAATATTATAAAAGAAAACCTGCATTTCTGCATATTATATCAGACCAGGTCTAATTATACCAAGGTGCCACATGGGGAAAGGAGACACCCGAAAATAAAGAAGCTAGGCCAGGTCGCAAAGTATAGTGCCATAAAACCTTGAGAGGAAATAGAAGAGAAGAAGAAGAAAAGTCATGTGCTAATATATCAGAATACTCGAATAAAAGGTGGTAGTAGCAGAAATAGAAAAGGTTCCCTCCTTGGACGTGACCCAAGAGTTAGTGAAAAAATGAGTCCCGCTGAATTCTCACCTACAAACAGTTTCTTTTGAGTCCAATCTTTCAAAGGAAGAATAGCACATTTGCCATAAGCGTCGAGCAATGATATAATCGGGAATATAGATCACAAATACCTGGAAATAAAAATACTAATGAGGGTATAAAGCAGGAATATCGACGGGATAATATCGACTAGCATAAATATCGAGTTAAGAATATCGAATTTAAAAAATATCGTTGAAGTAAATATCGTTGTTGTAAATATCGATTTTGTATAATGACAAAAATATCGTCAAAATAAAATATCGTTGTATAGAATATCGTTTAGAGAAATATTGTTGAATATAATATCGACAAAATAATTTAATGTGTTATATAAGTGTAGAAAATTTTGTTTTATGTTTAAATATTATTAATTAAATGTCTATTTTTATTATTATAGGGATCAAAATGTAAAAATAAATTAAATGTTTGTAAATATTTTAGGAGCGGGTTATTGGTATTATAGGGGATAAGGGTGGGTAGTAATTTAAAAAAGTAGTGTAAATAATATGTATAGAATGGTAAAAAATTCGAAAATTTTAATTTATTTTTTATTTTGAATGGCGAAATTTGAAATTTAATTTAAATAACAGAATTATTTATTTAATGGGTTTTTAAAAAGATTTGGTAGTGGGTTGTTGGTGATATAGGGGATAAGGGTGGGTAGTATATTAAAATATGTTTCATAAAATTTAAATTTAATTAAAAAAAATTATAAATTGAAATACGAAAATATAGTATATTTAATTGAAATTGAATGTATTATATAATAATTTTGTAATTAAGTGTGGGTTTTATTTATATATTGTTTAATAAAAAATTCAATTGCTATAAAAAATACGAAATTTGAAATTTCATAATTTAAATTTGAAATTTGAAATTAGAAAATTGATTTTTAAATTATATTAAAATAAGTCAAGTGTGTAATATTTTATGTTTGTGTATTTGTTATAATATATGCTAAGAATGATTCGAAAAACAAAAAAACAAAGTTTGGGTTAAAAATTATAAAATTGTGAAAATTATGTAAAAATTTATAAAAAAAAATGAAATTTGAAATTTCAATATTTAAATTTGAAATTAGAAAATTAATTGTTAAATTATATTAAAATAAGTCAAGTGTGTAATATTTAATGTTTGTGTATTTCTTATAATATATGCTAAGAATGATTCGAAAAACAAAATAACAAAGTTTGGGTTAAAAATTATAAAATTGTGAAAATTATGTAAAAATGTATACAAAATTCGAAATTTGAAATTTAAATTTTGGTTAAAAAAATGTGTTATTGTTATGTTCAAAAAAACATATTTTGTGATTGTAATTTAATAGTCTATTTTGTAGTATAATAGATAAGAGTTGTTATTAATATATATAAAGTGATGTTTATGTGTTATAATATCACAAATATTATGGTTTACTGTCCAGCAGTTTCCCTGACTTATGTAGGATTGGAGTTAGAATAGTTATTTATTATGGTTTCCTGTCCAGCACTTTATCTGACTTATGTATGATTGGAGTTAAAATAGTTATTTATTGTTGCTTACTGTTAAGTATTTTCTATGAGTTATGGTTTATATTTTTTTATTTATAAAAATTGTTTTTAATTATTATTATTTTTAAATTTTAGAATTATTATTATATATAATGTTGTAATATTATTTTTATAAATAAACAAATATGAATATTTTCAACATTTTTACATACAGATCACAAGTGTCAACATTTATTAAGTACAATAGTAATATAGTTTTGTACACATTTTTTTATTCATACTTTCATTTGTTGATGCAAACATTTACATAATTTTAATACACCTTTTTCAATTATTTGTTTACATTTTACATTGCAATTTTAGTCATATAAACATTGTTATATTACATTAATTAGTATATTAAATTTTAAATTTTCTGTTTTAAAATTTAATATGTTAATTAATTGACATGTAATTGTATTTTTCTAAAGTATGTACTTAAAATAGTGCTCAGTTTTATACATATAAAAATTATTTTTTAACAATCAAAAACATATTTTTAATATACAATAATTAATTAATATATAAATATATTAAATATATTATTGTATATTTTACATTAATCATATGTTTATTTACAAACAATAAGTAAATTATTACAAAACATGGAAAATAAATTGCTATTCATCTCTATTGTTTATTTTTAATATTGGGGATTTAGTCCTATTTTTATTTTTATTGTGCTGCCATTTTGTTTTTTGAACTTCACTTTTTAGTCTATCTACATCGTTGTTTGGGTCATTTCAGAAAACGGAACCTCGCGGTTGGGAGCTACTTCGTGTTGGTGAATGTAAGTTTATTTTACATTAAATTTAACTACATTTTAAGACATTATAGAGCTAGTTGTTGTGTGTACGTGTTGCTATGTGTTGTACTTTACAGTTTATGTGAAAAATACGTGTTATTTAAGGTCGTTATTGATAACGTACTTTCTTAGATATTTCTTATGAAATTAAGGTTTATGTATTGTGTAAATGAATTAGTTCAGGTGTTTCCCTATGTTTTATATGTTATGTTTAGGCTTTCTGGCTTTCGTATTTATTGTGGGTGGGTTTTGTTTGTATTTATTTACAGGTGTTCGTTTTGGTGAGCAGATGGATTTTATCTCGTATTTTTTGTAAAATACAGGTAAATGTTTCACTACATTTCTTGATTTTTCGGGATTTTGGAGCGTTTTTAGCGTGATTATTTTTCGGGTTTTTTATGGTTCCGTTCTCCAGAGTATTGCTACGTGGGACCCTTATAAAACAGTTGTATATTTTGCATTTTGTGGGGATTTTTTTAAAACATGTGGATTGATTTTGGTTCTATTCGTCTTGAAACCATGTTCTTGTAACACATTCTACAGCTGCAGAACAGTTAAGTTATTATTACATTTTTGTTTGGGGTGGATTGTGCTATATTGTGCAATTTTTTTAAATGTTGTTTTATTATGTCTTGTAATAATAGATTACATTTATTTTTACATGATATAATTTAACTACATTAAAAAAAAGTTTGTTTTATTTATTGTTTGAAATGTTTTTATGTGTTGCTTGTTAAAGGATAGATTTGGCTATTAGTTCTAAGTATTCATGACCTTCGATACTTGGGTACATTCTTATTTTTTGCTGTAGGTATTCGTACATATTTAATGTTTGTTTACTTAGTTTAGGGCCGATTTTAGATAGAGATTGCTCTATTCTTAGTTCTTGGTAGCTTTGCTCTTTTTTGATGCTTTGGATTAGTTTATGAAGTGTGGGTTGTGTTCTTCCTATTGTGGCTTGGAAGGCATTATGCCATCCTCCGACCGCGTTGTTAGTTTTGGCTTTCTGTGCCATAGTACTAGCATACACATTCCACCATGGAATTTGGAATTTAGGTTGTCTGCGGTGGCCAGAACGATTTAATCTTCCCACCCAGGTATCTTCAAAATAGTCTAAGAAGGGAGTTAATTTTTTCTCATTGGTGCGGTAGAAAGGGCTGTCAAGTAGTAAATTGTAATAGTTAGCAACTTCTGTTGTTGGTACAAATGCCAATGCAATTAACTTTTTAATCTGATAAGCAAAGTTACTGTTTGTTGAATATTCAATGCTTAAAGTAGATTTTTGTAAGTGCCTCCATATACTTTGGTTGTAGTGATAATAACACCCTTGTATAGATGTGTGAGGATATATTTTAAGTATAGCTTGAATCATGGCTATTTCAAAGTCTATTATTATTCTTTGTGGATAGTAATTATCAGTAAAATCTTTGATAGTTGTTAAAATTTCTACGTAGGTAGCATTTGTTTTATTTGGCAGCAGTGTATAAATTAAAGGGATATTTGTTTCTTGGTATTCACCATGGATGGTGTAAAGTTGATAGAAAGGTTTGGGACATACTTTAAAAGTTCCGTCCATCATCCAGGTTTCACACGATTTTAGTTTTTGCAAATTGCTATTTGTTGCAAAAAGTAAAATTCTTTTATCATGACTGTGGTTATCATACATTAAGAATTTATCTTCATTGTGTGTAATAGTATATTCAGGATATATTTTAATGTCTTGAAAAGTTTCAGGTGCTGGTGGAGTTGGATCAGAATCTCGTTTTGTTTTAGCAATTAATCTTTTCAAGTTGGGTATTGAAGGTAACTGTCCTGTGACATGTTCTGGCAACTTGCTTAAACATTTTTCAAAATAGTGGTGCTTGTTTCTTGCGAACCTGTACTAGCTTCTCTCAATGTCTCTAGTGCTTCTCTTACTTCGACTTCTGTTACATTGGGTGGGTGGTTATGCTCATGTACATTTACAACATTGTTATCAACAGTCTTTGCTCTACCATAGCATGCAGTTGAGTAATATTTACTACATTTCCAGTAAGTTTTATTCCCTTTTATTCTTTCTTGGGTGTAGGTGTAACCCATGTAGCTCAGCATTATTTTCCCTTTTTGAGAAGTAATAAAAGTAGCTCCTGTTGCCATGTCTAAGGTAGATCTGTGAAGACATATATATGTTTTTTTTAGTAAAAGTGAAAAACATTTCTTGAGATGTGTACGTTAAAAGGAAAAAGTGCAAAAACGTACTTACAATGTTGTTTTCCTGCTAATTTTATGTTTTCTGTTCTTATATGTAGATTTTCACTCTTTAATGTTCTGTAGTTGTGGTAAAGAATAATACAAAAAAATGATTTAGTTTTATAGTTGTTTATTTTTTCTTTCTGATTATGAATAGACACAGTGGGTATACTTACTTAATGTAGTAGAAGATATTGTTAGTTTAGTTGTAGATTGGTAGATGAAGTTTGTATATTCTGTAAAAGAAAGTTAATTTGTGTTATTTATTGTATTAGGATATATTAGTAGGTAATAACATATCAAGTCTTTTGCAACTTTACTTTGCAACTTTTTAAAATTATTTAAAAGCTTTCTAAGTAGACATGGATAAGGCAGTTCATAATTTCATTTAATTATTATCTTGTGGTGGTTGTTGATAGGATGTTGTAGTTATATTTAAACAAATATAAAGACCATGTTTTTAGTTTAGGGAGTTTAGCTACTTTTCGACAGGTTTGTATGATAAATGAAATGGGACTTGACTTACTTGAGTTGTAGTATGCTGTGTTGTAGTCGTTGTAGTAGGTGTGTATTCTCTTCTTTTCAGCAAGGTAACCGTTTCCCTCCAAGTTTGGCCCAAAAATTGTAATTTAAGTTAAGTTTGTAATTGTATTTATAGTAGTGAGTTAATTAATGGTTATATTTGATTGGTTCAATTAAATATAATTTAAATTCATTGGCTGACAACATTAGTTTGAATTTGAAAGCCGTTATTTTGTAAAGAGTTAGTAGCATCAATAATTGTTTTCGATTTTTATTACCAAGTGTATTATATGTTTTATTTTAATGGTAAATATTTATTACAATGTTAAAATTAGTGAAATGTGATTTAAAGTAATCCGATAAGAGTGTATGATAGTGTTTGGTAATGTTTATATTGGTATACAACCTTTACAACGCAACTTTTACAACGCACTACCATTACAACCAAACTTTTACAATGCAAAAACCATTACAATGCATGTATTTACAAGGCATGTTTTTACAACGTAGGTACCTTTACAACGCATATCATTACAACGTAAGTATTGGTAAGTATATAATTATATTTAAAATGTAATATGTTTGGGGTTTTTTAAGGGATATTTTTAGGGTTCAGGGTCAGTTTTGGCTTTTAGGGTAAAGGGGTAATTTTAGGGTTCAGGGTCAGTTTTGTGTTTTTGGGAAAAGGGGTATTTTTAGGGTTCAGGGTCCGTTTTCAGTTTTTGGGTAAAGGGGTATTTTTAGGGTTAAGGGTCAGTTTTCAGTTTTTGGGTAAAGGGGTATTTTTAGGGTTCAGGGTGAGTTTTACGTTTTTGGGTAAAGGGGTATTTTTAGGGTTCAGGATCAGTTTTCAGTTTTTGGGTAAAGGGGTATTTTTAGGGTTCAGGGTCAGTTTTCAGTTTTTGGGTAAAGGGGTATTTTTAGGGTTCAGGGTCAGTTTTCAGTTTTTGGGTAAAGGGGAATTTTTAGAGTTCAGGGTCAGTTTTCAGTTTTTGGGTAAAGGGGTATTTTTAGGGTTCAGGGTCAGTTTTCAGTTTTTGGGTAAAGGGATATTTTTAGGGTTCAGGGTGAGTTTTACGTTTTTGGGTAAAGGGGTATTTTTAGGGTTCAGGATCAGTTTTCAGTTTTTGGGTAAAGGGGTATTTTTAGGGTTCAGGGTCAGTTTTCAGTTTTTGGGTAAAGGGGAATTTTTAGAGTTCAGGGTCAGTTTTCAGTTTTTGGGTAAAGGGGTATTTTTAGGGTTCAGGGTCAGTTTTCAGTTTTTGGGTAAAGGGGTATTTTTAGGGTTCAGGGTCAGTTTTCAGTTTTTGGGTAAAGGGGAATTTTTAGAGTTCAGGGTCAGTTTTCAGTTTTTGGGTAAAGGGGTATTTTTAGGGTTCAGGGTCAGTTTTCAGTTTTTGGGTAAAGGGATATTTTTAGGGTTCAGGGTGAGTTTTACGTTTTTGGGTAAAGGGGTATTTTTAGGGTTCAGGATCAGTTTTCAGTTTTTGGGTAAAGGGGTATTTTTAGGGTTCAGGGTCAGTTTTCAGTTTTTGGGTAAAGGGGAATTTTTAGGGTTCAGGGTCAGTTTTCAGTTTTTGGGTAAAGGGGTATTTTTAGGGTTCAGGGTCAGTTTTCAGTTTTTGGGTAAAGGGGTATTTTTAGGGTTCAGGGTCAGTTTTCAGTTTTTGGGTAGAGGGGTATTTTTAGGGTTCAGTTTTGTGTTTTTGGGAAAAGGGGTATTTTTAGGGTTCAGGGTCCGTTTTCAGTTTTTGGGTAAAGGGGAATTTTTAGGGTTCAGGGTCAGTTTTCAGTTTTTGGGTAAAAGGGTATTTTTAGGGTTCAGGGTCAGTTTTTACTTTTTGGGTAAAGGGGTATTTTAAGGGGTCAGGGTCAGTTTTTAGTTTTTGGGTAAAGGGGTATTTTTATTGTTCAGGCTCAGTTTTGTGTTTTTGGGGTACAGGGGTACAGGGTAAAAAAAAAAATTAATATATTAATTAAATAAATTACATGAAATTAAATTAAATTAAATTTAATTAAAATCTATTCATTTTAATTAATTTATATTAAAAAAATTATTATATATTTACTAATACTTACGTTGTAATGGTATGCGTTGTAAAGGTACCTGTGTTGTAAAAATATGCGTTGTAAATAAATGCGTTGTAATGGTTTTTGCGTTGGGAAATTTCGTTGTCAAGGTATGCGTTGTAAAAGTATGTGTTGTAACGTCATACATACTTTATATTACTAATGTATGTTTTCTTATTATATATAAATAAATATTACATATTGTATATACATATATGTTAGAAAAGCTTTTTTTGAATTTAAATAACTATGAAAAAGTGAATAACAGAAAGGTAATGTGTATATAAGGTTATAAAGAAAATGACGATATTTTTTTATATTAATATAAGTAGAAAGGTAGTCGATATTAGTGTTGTCGATATTAGTGTAGAAGGTAATGTTATTTTAAATATTGTCGATAATGTAGTAGTCGATATTTATGTAGTCGATATAATTGTTAACGATATTAGAGTAGTCGATAAAAAAATATCGATATTTGTGTAAATCCTTGTTTAAGTATATGGTTACGATATTTTTGTAGACGATGTATTTGTGGTGATATTTTTGTAGGTCGATGTTTTTGTAATCGATATTTCATCATGGAACCACTAATGAGACCCACTGTTAGATAAGGGAATAACAAGGGGCATAGTAGGTCATGGTTCAAGCCAAGACAATATATCTTAAGCAAATTGTTTAGCCCTTAATACGGATGGGGAATTTACCTTCAATCTATGTAGTTATATTTAGGAGAGATCCAAGCGCGTTCCTCCATATGAAATAATTAGTAATATCTTAACAGAAAGCGAAGCGTTGTCCCTACTTCCTAAGAAGAAAAAAGGGGGTTTATTTAAGAAAATTGTAATTTCAGGTTGTTTGAATACAAGTTAGTGCACATAGGTAGCTGTATGTGCGATATTCATAGAAATGTGGCCATGGAAAAGAGTTACGTGGTCCTCCCACAGTTTGACATGGTGGTGAATATTCCATGCGTAAAGAATCTGGGCAATAAGTCGGTAGCAATTAAATATGTCGGACCCTGGCAATACACTACAAAATGACAGTAAAATATGTGTGTATCGTAAGAGAAGTAGATTGGGGCATTAGTCATACATATTCAGTTTCAACAATGTTTCTTTTGGTCTATTAGGGTATCTGGGATGCAGTCCCTAGTATATGCAATTCGAATTTGTAAACTGTAGCTTAAAATACCAGTGGTTAAAATAAAACATGTAGGGAACCTTTCTAAATCTAGGTATCCCTCCCTATTCTTTTACTCCTCCCCGTTTGCCTCCCGAGAAAAGCCCCAAAAGGAGATAAATAATAACTGAATTACCGGGGGAGGGGAAAAGTCCGTAACACCAGCAAATCTTTAAGATACCAGTAAATTCAACGATAAATGGCATCCAATAAGTTAGCCATAGCGAGATACTTCATAACGTCCCGGACCTGTAATAAATATAAAGGTCCAGCCTCTATAAAAAACAAGTAGCGTCCATAGCGACATACAATCTGCTAGTTCCCTGAGGTCACACGTACCTTTGATAGGGTCTGTCACTCTGCTTATTGCTCCGTGTACTGGAAACGGTGGTCACCAAAAATGCCCGCCACTTTCGAAATAGTTTACCTATTCTGTGTCCCGATCACGTGTGCTCCCCACGTGGCTGTGTCTGCCCTGAGCAGCTCAGTGCTGGCTTTCGTCATAACGGCGGACATGTTGGAGTGGATGAGCCAAATCCAAATTTCTATCATGGGCTATGTTGAGTCCTAGCAACTAAATACACACTAGTCAGTATGTGACTTTCAACAGGATATTACCGTCCCTAAATGAGAAAAAATGCCTCATTTAGCATTCAGCTCGATGAGAAATAATATGTCTTAAAAAGTAGTAGAATCAATGTGAATATTATCCAATACCTATCTATGACCTGAGCATCAATTTCTACGGCGATCCAATAGGTTGGATATATGTGCTACCACCTGCTGGACCCAAAATTTAACGGAACAGTGAGAATGAAAGAAAATAGAACAGACATAGATTATAAAAAGTGCCAGAACGACATACAAGAGATGGAATAATACCAAATCATTCCTATGTAGTTATAATTAGTGAAAAAAAGAGAGATGTCATAGATTATTTATATAAACAACTGTCACATTTCTGATTATTCAGTATATTCAATATATTATCACAAAAACATTTGTTGATTCTCCTTTGAAGAATCCGAGTGAAAGACCCCTGCTTCTTCTTATTCGTTGTAGGAGGAGTAATCACTGGGGATGAGGCAATTTGGAAACCCCTGAGCATGTTATATGTGCTGATCATAATGACTTTTCAAAGTACCAATACAAGCCCCCTCTGTGGCTTTTCATATTTTCAGAATCACAGTTATTGCGAGGGTTTGTAAGGGTGTGACAGGACAGCAAGCATCAATGCATTATTCAAGAAAATAATGCAGTTCTTTATCAGTATTATGCCCCATCTGTGTTGCCCTCAGTCGACAAATCCATTTCGCCTCCCTCTGTCTGACTGCTAGTTCCCGGTTGCCCCCTCTTTTATCCTGAGGCACGTGATCTATCCCGTGGTACCAGAAGGAGGTTTTTCCCGGATGTGTATCCTTGTAATGTGTACTTACTGGGTAGCGACTATCCCTAGCAATGATCGCTCTTCGGTGTTCCTGAATGCGTGTTTTTAAGGGGCGCACAGTGCTTCCCACATAGATGATGTTACAACTACATCCCAATATGTAGACCACATGTGTGGTATTACAGTTTATGAAACTGTTGATCTTATAGTTTTTGGATGTGTTGTATGAGAAGTTGGTGATCTTACTTAAACCTGAGTCACAGACAATGCAGGACCCACATGTGAAAAAACCCAGTGGTCTGGAGGGAAACCATAAATCACGTGGGGTAGTTATATAACTTTGGCATAGGTTGTCCCTTAAAGATCTGCCCTTGCGATAAGAGACAAGAGGCCTTGCTGATAGACACCCATACAAACCAGGGCAGTTCGTAAGAATGTCCCAATGTTTATTTAGCACTTTGTAGATTTTGTTACTGTTGGAATTGTATTGGGTCGAAAAGGAGACACATCGTTCCTTTCTAGTGGGGATGTCATCACGCTTGGTTAGTAGTGTGTCTTCCCTACGTAGGTTACTGGCTTTTTGAATCGCATTATCCAATACCTTGTGATTGTAACCTCTTTTTAGGAATCTAGTTTTCGTGACCTTAAGGTTCTGTATGTAGGAATCCTCCTCGCTGCAGTTTCTCCGCAGCCTCACCATCTCACCGTAAGGTATGTTATTGATGACTGAGTGCGGGTGTGCACTGTCCGCGTGCAGTACAGCATTACAGGAAGTTTCCTTCCTGTAAAGAGTACTCTGTATCACCCCCTCTGTAATGAAAAAGTGAATGTCAAGAAAATTGATAATTTCTTTGTCATGTGTCATTGTTAACTTCACATTGTATTTGTTGTTATTTAAATACATGTGGAATTGGTGTAGGGATTCCGTTGATCCTGACCAAAGTACAATGATGTCATCAATGTACCTCCCCCAGAAAACAATGTATTCAATCCAGGGGGAGGCACATTTGTTCCATGCATGGTTGTTTTCATATTCGCCCATGAACAAGCAGGCGTACGAAGGTGCTGCCTTCGAACCCATTGCTGTACCGCGGGTCTGATGGTACCAAGCAGAATCATGTAGAAAATAGTTGTTATTCAATACTATGTCCATCATCTCTAATTTCATGTTGTTAAAGTCATGTTTGTCTGCTGGTTCCCTGTCTAAGAAGGATTGTAAGGCCGCTAGGCCAACGTCTTTGTATATACAAGTATATAAACTCTCGACGCCAAATGTGACGAAAGAGAGTTCCTCAGACCATTGGTAGTCATTCAATTTGACTAGAATGTCTTTACTGTCCCTTATGTATGAGGGAAGGGACATCACATGTTTCTGTAGGTGTAAGTCGACGAATTCAGAGATTTTTTCAGTGGGGGAACCAATTCCGGAAATGATTGGACGTCCCGATGGAAACGCCCCCCCCTTATGAACTTTAGGCAGAATGTAAATGCAAGGGTATTTTGGTTTCACTACCCTAAGATATCTGAATTCGTTCTCCGATAGGAGGCCTGTCTCCTTCCACTCGATCAGTTTAGCTGTGATCATACATGTAACATCCTTGATTGGATTGATGGAAATGTGTCTGTAACAACTGGTATCACTCAATTGACGGTTGATTTCGGCCATATAGTCACAGAGATTCATAACCACAACATTACCGCCTTTATCTGCTTCCTTGATGACAATGGTTTTATCAGACTTAAGATTTTCAAGGGCTTGTCGTTGTTTGGCGGTAATGTTGTGGTTGGGAATGATAGATAATGATCCGCTATCTTCCAGCCTATATAGGTCATTTGACACCCGTTCATAGAAGATGTCAATATTAGGATGGTAGTTGGAAGTTGGTGTAAAAGTAGATTTTGGTTTCAAATGGCTGTCAATAGTGTGATCCTGTTCTATGTCCAGCTCCCTGAGCAGAGTTGTCATATCCTGTTCCTGTTCCTCATCTAAATTATACAGTAATAGGGCAGTTCGAATGTCAGCCACGGAGTGTGGATTTTGTGGATGTGCCCCCCTCTGTGAGGATTCCCTCGGTGATTGGCGAGAAAAGAAATCCTTTAATTTCAGAAGTCTTGTAAATTTGAAGAGATCAATGTGCACATTAGTCATATCACCATTTTGGACTGGACAAAAACTGAGACCCTTACTTAAGACAGCCAATTCATCTTCATCTAATACTTTATTTGACAAATTTACAATTTTCAAATCAGTGGTACATTCCAGGTCAACAGTTTCCTGTGTGGGGCGTGTCAGACTTGTTATTTCTGTTTGGTTCCCGTCACTGTTTTGCCCCCTGCTTCCTTCTCTGTACCTGCCTTTTGACCTTTTTCCACCCCTCCTTGTTTT
This sequence comes from Lissotriton helveticus, assembly GCF_964261635.1. Classification (NCBI taxonomy): domain Eukaryota; kingdom Metazoa; phylum Chordata; class Amphibia; order Caudata; family Salamandridae; genus Lissotriton; species Lissotriton helveticus. The sequence continues at coordinate 763,079,375 of NC_136067.1, read as the reverse complement.
GATGGTACCCTTACTTTGGGTTGCTCCTTTTTTTGCTGCAAGCGACTGCTTGTCCGTATTTTGGCGAGCTCCCTCTGGAAGGAGGAAGCTCCCTCTTCTAAAGGGATCTCAACTACAGAATTAGATCTAGTACTGCTTACAGATGTGATAGATGCACTACCATCGGATCGCGCATCCTCACTTGTTTCTCTTTCCTCGCGCAGCCTCTTTTTTTCTTCCACCCCTTGGACCTGATCAAATTTCTTGGCGAACGTATAAATACGTCCGTCCTTGTAATCTCTGTCGTCCCTCCTAATCTTTTTTAATTTTTTCTCCTTTAAGTAAGTTTGATGTTCATCCATAACTTTCATTAAGATGGCAAAGTTCTTTTCAATGAGATCTTTGGGTTCTAACCCATTTATTTCTAATAGTAAGGCATCAATTTCAGCCATTAGTTTTTCCCCCTTCTCTTCAGCATGACAAATCAATATTCTCATCATGACTTGTGAGGCATGTTCCAGATTACCCTCCCACTCTTTAAGGAGATCTTCCCCTAGATCTTCAAAGGTGGGGAATAGTAAAATTCTCAGTCCTCTTGGGACCTTCTTGTTGGACAAGTATTGTGTGAGGGTGGCCCCATCCCACCAGCGTGATAGTTCTAATTTCTTTAATCGCTCGAGTTTAAGGAATGTATATAAGTGAGTATATGTGAGAGTGAGGGATTGTAAGAGTTCCTGTTTAAATAAGTATGTGTTTCTATAAGTGATTGTTTAAGAGAGTAAGTATGTGTAAGTTTCCTTAGAAGTAAGGTGTTAGTATGTGTATAGCTGTATATGCAAATAAAAGGATGTTCAATAGTTTATTTGCATGTGTGAGTATGTGTGAGAGTATCTTTTGGATGACTGTCGGTGTGTAACAGGATGTATAGGTGTATCACTACATATGATGAGTGAGTATATAGAACTGTTGGTGAATGAGTGGATGTGTATATAGATGGTGGAATTATTGAATTGGTTGTTGTAACTGGTATGGGTATCTCCATTTTTTTGAAAATTTTAGTTTCTATTATTGAATATGTGTTTTATGGGTTACATTACAGTGAAAGGAGGTATGTCACTCTGTCACAAGGATGGTGTCATCAGTGATGTCATGAGTGATGTCACTGACCATGTCATGAGTGATGTAATATGTGACGTCATCAGCAGTGCATTGCACGCGCAAGTTATAGTGAGTCCAACTAACTATAACGTGGGAATTTCAATGGTTTTATGCGAGTAAAATGTCCAGCTAACTATAACTGGCGTGAAACCTATGGTTTTTTCAGTGAATATATATATATATATACAGCAACGCTCCCAAGAGTGCCACGGACCGCAGCACCCTCTCAGAGAAGAACGGACACCAAGTCAGGTAGCGAGTGCAGCAGTGTCTTTTTTATTTATTTTTTCATGTGCAGCAGGAGTGCCACGATCCAGACGCGTTTCGGCGACCCTGTCGCCTTGCTCACCAGATTACAGAGTGTTTGCCATCAAACACAAGATTTTTAAAAAACGGCAAACCACCAATCAAAACACTTATTTCCATGCCATGTGACCGCAAATTGTGCCTCATAGAGATAGACAACAGACTTCATCTAAGTGAGTCGTCTACCAGAATTGACGAGTTTGCATCATAAATATTATCTGTACAAATACATACATATATATGCTCCTAGGAATGTTCAAAAAAACAATTAACCTGACCACTTTATATAAATAAATATACACAGCCTATAACAGTACAAATACATGTTGTTTTACCCATGTCATTAATATGCTTAAAATCATAAAATGTTACAAATTATGTCAATATAAAAAGCAATGAACATCTGGGCCTATTATATATATATATATATATATATATATATATATATATTTTTTTTTTTTTTTGCTGCACCGAACGGTCACCGCCGTTGCTCCGCCACGTCCCGGGTGCTGGCGTCTCGCGGTGGTGAGCCGCGTAATATCGATACACGCTCGCTTTTTCGAAAGAAAGCAGACGGCACTCCAAACTGGTGGTATTTTGATGGATTTATTAGCAGACCCCCTACCCCATAAGAAGACAAACGCGTTTCGCCGTAAAACGGCTTCCTCAGTGTCAAAGTGAATAAACTCATACGCCATTATATCTCCACCTCTTCAGTAACATCAAAAGAGGACTAAGCCAAAAATTCATTAAAGTTATGGCAGACATCTTTTAATGTGCAAATGTTATTCTTAGCGTTGATACACGGAAAATGGCGATTCATAAAGTGCTCGTGCATTTAAAAACAAGGGAAAGAACCCCCATATGGATTGATTGTTGAATACTTGACTTGCTAGGTGAGAGAAAAATTATGTATATAATAAAAACATATAATTCATATATATACACACATTATTTTTCCTCGCGCATCATGAAAAAATTACATTCTTTTTATAAGAAAAAGTCAAGAGTTTGCATAAAGTGCAACACATAATGCAGGTATTTTGTATAACTCTTTGTGACGGTCATCACATATTTCAACATTTCTATGTAACGAGTATCAATCAACAATCTATTTGCATACACCGTGTGTTTTGAATATCTTTCTCTGTGTAGTTATTGACTACAGGCAAGTCACTTTTCTCATTAAGCCCTGAATGGGCATATTTTCTTGTTCTTTTACAATGTCTAGCCCTGTATGGGCATAGACCTCCCTAATTCAATTGTATTCATTTCATGATTAATTATACAAAAAAGAATTGACATCTTTAAGTTCGTAAGGAAACTAAAATTGGATAAAATCTTTACCAATCGTCCCTAACCAGAACAAGCAACCAACATCGGTATAACTGATGAAATGACTAGTGATCTCATTGATGATGACTTATCTCTCCTTCAAACCACACACTCACTAGCAGGCATAGAGGATGTGCCAAGCTCAGGAGAAGTACTTAGGAGAGAAGAAATCACACAGAGAAGAGATCCTATTAACTTAAAGAAGAAATCTAGATTCCTACCACATGCGACACACGATGCCATTGATGTCTTCAACGATGCAATCTTACAAGATCTGGACAAGCTAACCACCAAGAGAATGGAAATTACAAGAAAGAACTCCAATATCTAATTTTTTCATGATGCGCGAGGAAAAATAATGTGTGTATATATATGAATTATATGTTTTTATTATATACATAATTTTTCTCTCACCTAGCAAGTCAAGTATTCAACAATCAATCCATATGGGGGTTCTTTCCCTTGTTTTTAAATGCACGAGCACTTTATGAATCGCCATTTTCTGTGTATCAACGCTAAGAATAACATTTGCACATTACAAGATGTCTGCCATAACTTTAATGAATTTTTGGCTTAGTCCTCTTTTGATGTTACTGAAGAGGTGGAGATATAATGGCGTATGAGTTTATTCACTTTGACACTGAGGAAGCCGTTTTACGGCGAAACGCGTTTGTCTTCTTATGGGGTAGGGGGTCTGCTAATAAATCCATCAAAATACCACCAGTTTGGAGTGCCGTCTGCTTTCTTTCGAAAAAGCGAGCGTGTATTGATAGATATATATATATATATATATATATATATTGTATTTCATGCAGACACATTTATATTACACAGTGGCAGAGAAGAGCTACTTTTTGATTTGCCTATTGACCAATCTTTTTGATGCCATGGACAGATCTGTGCCAAATTAGGCAATCAATTGGGATACTCAGCTAATGTCCATTATGTCACTTTTTAAGCATATCTGTAAAAAGGGAAAAAGTTAAGGTGGAATGAGAAAAAGATATGCTTTCTCATTTTTGAAAAATTTGCTAGAACCTTTAGCAAAACCTGCTGAACAGATTTACAACAAACTTGGCATGATTTTGTAACTTTTCTAAGAATCTTTGCTTTAATGAGTATTAGAATATTGGAATGTTGGGGGCTCCATTGAAGACAATGGAGTGCTCCCTGCTTCTAAAGGCCCACAGAGCAACATTCCAATGTTTTACAAAGGCCTCTCGGAGTTCAAGGGGATTTAAATCCCCTCGAGCTTCGAGAAGCCTTCGTTTAATTTGTTGGAACATTCTGCCCTCTAATGGCAGAATGTTCTAATAGCCTTATAGCCCTTTGTAGCAGGGCTATACCGGCTATTAAAGTCCTTCCCTTGTGAAAGTGCCTCGCTGAAAAGTCCCTCGCCTTCGGCTCATGCCTTTAACGCAGAAGCGGGCCTTTAATAGCCTATATAGCCCTCTAAGGTGGGCTATAAGGCTATATTAATGAGTTTGGTGTCAATCTGTTCAGTAGCTGCCAAAATATAAGAATTTTAAAATTTTACTTTTGTAACTATCTGCCATTTTAAATCCTGATTCATTGCCCCTCAGCTCCTTTCATTCATATTTTCTAATTTTTTGGCAAATATGATATGAGATTTTTTTCCTCCCATCTTCTATGGTGTTATGCAAAAACATTTTGTACAGCAATGGTTCAGCAGCACGAGAGTTTTCTAACCCCAGAGGAGTGCAGGGGGCACCTTCAGATAAATACCACATAAGGAGAAACAACAGAAAATAAAATGTAATCTGTGAGTTAAATGCCTCTGCAAAGGTGTAAACTGCCCTTTTAAACAGTAGATTAATCTGTCATTTTGTGAAAAAACCCAAATACGATACAATTCACAAGTTTTTCAAGAGGTTTAAAAACAAAGAAAGACCAAATGGTGCCAAATGAGTTAAAGCGAAAGAGACTGATACAGAAAAATGACAGAGGGGGAGACATAAAGGCTATGTGCAGGCGGGGTTTTGGGCAGTGTTGGATAGCTGTTCTGGGCTGGTTGAGCCTGTCCACAGGTGAGGTTTGCAGCCAAACCCCATTATGCATGGCCAAAGTCTATTCATAGTGGGGGGTTAAATGCTTGCAGCAGTTACGAGAAAGGGCTATTCTCCAAAGAACAACCTAGGGGCTGTTTTAGATCTTGGTGGATGGGTTACACCATCACAACAGTGACAGATATTCCATCCGCTGAAATTAAAATCAAAGAGGATATAATGGGAATTATATTTCAGTGGACTGGGTTTCAGTCACCACTGTAACACAGCAACCTATCTGCCAAGATCTAAATCATGTCCGGAATTCCTTAGAAACCTTCTGAATATTTTTTTAAGCTTTCAATCACAATTTCAAAAGTAAAGCAGTATCCAAGGTTTTCACAAGGTCTCCTAACAAGGACATGACAGTAGCAAAACATATTGATTGCCTAGCCAGGATGCTGGATATTATTATCCATCAATCAAAAATATTTTTAGGTGTGTTACTATTATTGGAGTGAAATGATGGATAGTGCATGGATAGGAAATATATATCCAAAATTAAAGCGTGCAAAATATAAACACTCAAGGAAATCAAAATATCAGAACGAAGCAAACAATTCTAAGAAGTTTCGTGCTCTGCAAAAAAAACTGCATTCAATAGTTGTTTTAAACTGTTTCTTTTCCTAAGATAGCATTCCTATTGTATGAGAAGTAGGTGTGAGTGAGTGGACTTGGAGGACACGATGGGGGAGGATGAATGATTTAAAAAATAAAATGTTCAATTTATTTCTAATATTTCTGCTCGATTCGGTAAAACGTTTCCAATTTACTGTCCTTATAGAAAATGTTCTGCTGCTTTAGAGGTGCATTGTACATGGTAAAAAGAAACCGTCTGTGTCACAGGAGTTGACGTACTTTCGCAGTTTTGTTGTGCATTTATTTTGATATAGTCTCCTGGGATGTGATGATCCATTTGTTTTGATCAGTATGAGGTTCACTGCAATATCCACAGTGCGGCTTTTAATGTTTTAAAAACATTGATCTCAGAATCATTAGACACAATTAATTGAACATCAGGGGCCGTGTTACGCATGACTGCGCCAGCGCAAGTTGTCGATGTGCACCAGAGTATGCAGCCTGATCGTATTACAGAGGATCGGTTTGTAATGCACCGTGATGTTGGCGCAGACTTTGAGCTCTGTGTTTATGCGCTTTTGCGTCTGTGCGCATATTTTATTAGCGCTCAGACACAAACGCACATAAACACAAACATAGGGCCTTATTTATGAAGGCCTTGCGCCGCTGGTGCATCACTTTTAAAATGGGAAAAAGTGACGCACCGGTGGCGCAAGGACTTCATAAATGAGGCCCATAGTGTGGCACACATAATGCGCAATACAGCCCCGGGCCATCTGGAAATCAGGGGCTCTATCACTAGCCTTTAAACAAGGGCTGAAGCACACACATACACGATTGATGAATAGTACTGTTGTTCAATCGTCATTTTTCAACTGGCATGTCTTTTTTAATATGCAACACCCACTTTATGCAGCTATTGGCCTGCATTCTAATATGACAGTCACTGATACAGTGAACAGTTACGGATCTGATTACATTCCTCAAATACAGTTGCAGAGAAGGAGGTCTATTTACTAACACCCTCATTTACAAGAGGCCTGCGCTGCTGGAGCGCCACTTTTCATGACGATCCGGTGGTTCAGGTCTCTCAATCATTTCTATGAGACAACACAAAGCCACCTTAGGTGGCTTTGCTTGATATCATAGATATGGAGTAAGGCAAGGCCGTGTTCCATGGGTGTTTCTGTGGATGTTCGCATTCAATACCCATGAAATTTGACGCTGCCCCAGATAACAACATCAGTAAACTTGGGGCAGCACCAAAAACGTATGCCTCCCCAGAGCAGACATTACCAGGAGCAATGTTTACATTTCTCCTCATTTTTTCCTCTCTCCGCGTGTCCTGCATTCTGCAGCATACTAAGCATGAGGAAAATGCCTCTTGTGATTGTTTTTGGAGTAGGAAGGAGCCCCTTCCTGTACAAAAACAATGATGCCAATAACACAGCTACCTGGCACTATGGCTCGAGGGTACCATCCTTGGTGCTCGCCTGCAAATAGTGCGCCAGCGTTGGCTAAAAGGACAGGAATGTATCTTGTAAACACGGTGCATTCCTTTCCTTTCTAATTGGCATAGGGCAGTGCAGCCAAATGCCCTACGTCAATTCCCAGTAAATGAGGCCCTAAGATTTTACGCAAAAGTGATGCAAAACAATGCTAAATCTTTTTTTACCTATTTACTTTCTAGTGTAAGCCTTGTTTTAGGCTGGTAAATCACTTGAAAGTAACGCAAAGCAGCACATAGTACTGCTTTGCATTACTTAGCACCAAGAGGCCATACCATGGGTGGTGCATGGGCATTGCCATGCAACCGCCCAAGGTTTCAGATGCTATGCCCTATTTACCTAAAAAAGTAGACAAGGTTTAGCCTAAGAAAATAGTGCCCATTTCCGATAGGCGCTATGAAAGAGAAATGCTTTTATTTCTTTTTTCTTTTGTGACTTTGCATGTGTGGTGCACTGTACAGTAAACAAACAAAGTGGAAAAAGGTTTAAAGTTAGTCTAAGCATTGTATTTTGTACTGGAAGGTTATTCTTTCCATACAAAACCTGTTCTAGAATCACTGAGACATCCTTACACTATGGTTCAAAGGTGTGTCCATGGTGCTAACTAGAAGTCTTTATCAAACTGTTTATCAAATTGTTTAATATCTTTTAAAACTGGAATGAGTTAAAACCTTTAGATGACAAATTTTATTATGGTACTATTGCTCTATATACTATTGGTGTTTTTTATTTACTGTCTTTTATGAATTGTTATTCGAAATAAAGACTTTTGAACTTGGACTTGGTCCATGGTGCACGGCTGCATGTTTCTGTTCCCGCGCTCGGGAGAGGGGAGAAGAGTGCCATATTTCTGTAAATATGATGATCTCCTGGCCTCTCCTTCTCACACAGAGCCACATTTGCAGTTGCTACACTGCGTAACAAACTACTAAATCTGGCCCAAGGTGTCCTCCCTGAAAGCACCCCAGACAGAGATGAGAAAATGGTCAGGAAAGATGATTATCCCCTTTGCAATTAGATGATTGCTCAGTAGACATTCTATGTCATATTGGTCACTGTTCTTTCATTAACCCCTTCCATGCGCTTGACGGAATTGTTCCATCATGCACCACAGTGGTCGTGTGCTGAGGACAGAATCATTCTGTCCTCTGCACATGAACACTAAATGATTCTGCTGTATATAGCAGAGGGCTTTCCTTTTATTTTTTTTCAGCCTCTGGAGCTGGGGAAGACCTTCCCCAACCTCATGAGGTATTTTTCTTCAGTGTAATGACAATTGGTGTGTATGACGTGCCTATGCATTACACTGAAAGCGAAAGTGAAATGAGCTGATTGGATTTTTTTCACTTTCACTGCCTTCGTACTCGTGGGGATACCTCAGGCCCCCAAGCATGCAGGTAGATGGGAGAGGTATCATTGGAAAGGGAAGAATCTTCCCTAGTGCATACTTGCTTGGGGATTCCTGAAGGAGGGTGATCCCCAAGAAGGGATCTACCCACTAGACACCAGGGAGGGGGAGCAGGCCCCATTTATTTTGGCCATATGCACTCTTTCTGCCCCCACACTGGGAAAGCAGAAATCACACTAGACACAGGGATTATTTTTTTGAATGCATATGGGTGGGAGTGCCCCAAATGGGCATTATAATGCCACCACCCCTCCCAAAAATTGCCCGTCTTTCTGCCCCTCCCTGGGTTCAGATGAAGGCAATAGTTCCTGATCTGCCCCTGTGGGGGCAGAAAGCCCACCAAGGAATATTGTTTTATTTATTATAGAGCGGTGGGGCTGCCCACAATGGGCATGCCAATGTACCCAAAATCCGTCACAAAAGGGACAGTCGTTCTGCCCCTCTAGAGGCAGATGGGTGTTATTAACCTTATCTGCCGGGGGGGGGCAGAAAGCCCACTAGACACCAGGGATTTTTCTTCTTTCTAAAAGAGGGGTGGGTGCTGCTCATAATGAGCATGCCAATGCCCCCACCCCCAAGACCTTATAATAACAGTCTTTCTGCCCCCTCGGGGAGACAAATGTGTGCTATATTTTTTTGAATGCATATGGGTTGGGCTGCTGAAAATGTCCATGCCAATGTCCCCAACCCCAAACACAAAAGGGACAGTCTTTCAGCTCCCTGAGGTGCAGATGGGGGTTATTACCCCCGAGCTGCCCCCTGAGGGTGGGTCAAAAAGCCCACTAGACACCATGGATGCTTTTTTTTTTATAAAAAGGGTGCATTGGAATACCCATTTTGGCCAGCACCCCCCCCCCCCCCAAAAAATGGCCACAGTCTTTCCTGTGGCATACCATGGCACAATACCCCACTTTTCTCCCTCCAGGGAGGTAGAAAGTCCTTTAGGCAAAAGGGACTAACTATTTCCTTTTGCAGTGGTGGGTGCTGCCCTAACGGGGCATGCCAATACCTCCACCTCCCCCAACTAAATGGACACAGTCTTTCTGACCCCTTGCGGGGCAGATACAGGCAGCAGCCCCCGATCTGCCCCCCTAGGTGGGCAGAAAGCCCACTAGACACCAGGGACTCTTTTTGCTCTGTGTAGGGGTGGGGCTGCCCAGAATGGACATGCTAATGACCCCAACCTTCCCAAACAAATTTACACAGACTTTCTATTACACCTGATCTGCCACCCCACTAGGCAGCAGGGATATGTTTATGGGCATGTCAGGGAGTGCCCCATAGTCAATGGTCGCTTCCATAATTTAGGCACACATTTTAGCCATTTCTGCCCCCATTATGTTTAGGCTCATCTGCCCGACGGGGGGCAGTAGACCACTAGATACCAGGGAAAGTTTCTGTGTGTGTCTGTGTGTGAACTGGAGTGTTGCTGACAGTCTGCATGCACTGGTGTCTGGCTGGCTGTGTGTGTACTGACATTTTGCTTGTGGTGTGTGTGGACTAGTGCTAGGTAGAAGTGTGTGTACTATCACTTGCCTGGCAGTGTGTGTGGACTGGTGCTTGGCTGGCAGTGTGTGCTCAATGGTGCTTGGCCGGTGATGTGTGTGGATGGCGCTTGGCTAGCAAAGTGCGTGACCAGGCACTTAGTTGGCGGTGTGGGCAGACTGATGCTTGGCTGGCAGTGTGACTTGCATGGATACCCTAGCATTTTCATACTCAAAATCCACTGCATGGCTCAAATTTTGCTAAAAAGTCACATTTTACTCACATGTCTGTGTGGGAATGTTGAAGTCTCACCGCACCACTACAAATTTCCAACCATCCAGCGTTCCCCTCAATCCCTTCATCTCTTGATAGAAATGATTCTTCACTTGTGTGGGTGTCCAAAGCAGAGTCAGCCTAAAAGGTATTTTTAAAAACTGCCCATTTGGACATGCTGAGGAATCATTTTTATTGGAATGTTGGGTGGTAGGAAATTTGTGCCGGTATGCTGATCCCACACAGAAATGTGACAAAAATTTGATTTTTTTAGCTATATGTGTGGTTTGTAGGGGATTCTGGGTAAGAAAACATTAGGGGATCCATGCAAGCCACACCTTCCTGGACTTCCCTGGGTGTCTAGTTTTCAGAAATGTCTGGGCTTGGTTGGTTTCCCTAGATGTCAGCTGAGCTCAGTACCAAAAACGCAGGTGACTCCTTTGCAAATCAAAGACTTTTTTGTGATGGATTATTTTGTAGTCTCCACAGTACATTTTGGGCCATTTCAGGTTTGGGCACTCCGACTACCCATACAAGTGAGGTACTATTTTTATCAGGAGACCTAGGGGAAATGTTGGGTGGGTGGAAGTTAGTGGCTCCCCGCAGATTCCAGAACTTTCCATCACAGAAATGAGAGAAAAAAGTGTTTTTAGTTGATAAAGTTTTAGGTTTGCAAGGGATTCTGGGTACCAGAACCTGGTGAGAACCACACACATGCAAAACAACAGTTGATGGACAAAATGCAGAACAATGTCATACATTCACCCCAGTACAGAGATCTGGGCCTAAATCCATTGTTTTTTTGCACTCCACACAACCCCAGTTCAGACATGGCCATATGCAAATCAGCCTTGACCCTGTGCCTCATGGGAACAGTCCAGCCCGAACTGCCAAGCCATGTCTTTTCTGGACCGGAATCAAGCATCCTAGGACCGATTTCTGGCTATCAGCCGTCTTCAGCCAGGATACCTTGACTCCAGTCGTGTGGAGAGCATGGGACTCATGTCTGAGCATACCCATCCCACTCGGGGTGACAAATGCAAAACAACAGTTGATGGACAGAATGCAGAACAATGTCATACATTCACCCCAGTACAGAGATCTGGGCGTAAATCCATCGTTTTTTTGCACTCCAAAACCACTCCAGTTCAGACATTGCCACATGCAAATCAGCCTTGACCCTGTGCCTCATGGGAACAGTCCAGCCCGAACTGCCAAGCCATGTCTTTCCTGGACTGGAATCAAGCATCCTAGGACCAGATTATGGCTATCAGCCGTCTTCAGCCAGGATAGCTTGACTCTAGTGGTGTGGAGAGCATGGGACTCACATCTGAGCATACCCATCCCACTCGGGGTGACAAATGCAAAACAACAGTTGATGGACAGAATGCAGAACAATGTCATACATTCACCCCAGTACAGAGATCTGGGCCTAAATCCATCGTTTTGGGCTATTTCCTGTTTTGGGCACTCCGACTACCCATACAAGTGAGGTACTATTTTTATCAGGAGACCTAGGGGGAATGTTGGGTGGGTAGAAGTTAGTGGCTCCCCACAGATTCCAGAACTTTCCATCACAGAAATGAGAGGAAAGTGTTTTTAGTTGACAAAGTTTTAGGTTTGCGAGGGATTCTGGGTACCAGAACCTGGTGAGAACCACACAAGTCACTGCATCCTGGATTCCCCTTGGTGTCTAGTTTTGAAGAATGTACAGATTTGCTAAGATTACATAGGTGCAGGCTGAGCTAGGGTCCGAAATCCACAGCTAGACACATTGCAAAAAAAGGGTCAGTTTTCATTGGAAAAATGTGGTGTGTCCGCTTTGTATTTTGGGCTTTTTCCTGCCGAGGACCCTAGGCCTACTCACACAAGTAAGTTACCATTTTTATCTGGAGACCTGGGAAAATGCTGGGTGGGTAGAAGTTTGTGGCTACCCACAGATTCCAGAACTTTCCATCACAGAAATGTGAGCAAAATGTGTTTATTTTGACAAAGTTTGAGATTTGCAGGGGATTCTGAGTAACAGAAAGTAGTGATAGCCACACAAGTCACCCATCCTGGATTCCTCTGGGTGTCTAGTTTCCAAAAATGTGCAGGGTTTCTAGGTTTCCTTAGGTGTTGGCTGAGCTAGGATCCTAAAACCACAGCTAGATACATTGCGAAAAAAGGGTCTGTTTTCACTGGAAAAATGGGTGGTATCCGCTTTGCGCTTTGGGCGATTTCCTGTCGTGGGCACTAGGTCTACCCACAAAAGTGAGGTACCATTTTCTTAAGGAGACTAAGGAGAGGAATACAGAATAGTGGAACTAGTGTTATTATCAATTGACTTTCTATGCATTTCTGCCTTGCAAAGGTAAGAGAATGTGTAAAAAAAGAAGTCATTTTGAAAAATGCCCTCTAATTCACATGCTAGTTTGGTTACCCACAAATTTGGAGAAGTGCAAATAACCACTGCTTCCAAACTCCATATTTTTTCCCTATTTTGGAAATGCATAGGGTTCCTTGTTAAATATTTTACACTCTTTATATTTTACTAAATTAATTGCTGCGTACCCAGTGTACCGTAAAAAACCCTTGCAAGGTGAGCTCTGTTATTAGCTCGGGGCAGGGCCGGACTGGCTATGCTGGAAAACCGACCCCCATTAACAAAATTAGCCCCCCAGAGGTCCAAAACCATCCCCCACACTGGCGACCCACAGGGAAAACACCCGGTGCCTGCTACAATCAGTCTAGCCCTGCATCTGTGTTCCTCTGGTTCTCAGTGAACCTACAAGTCCTATATATCCCTGCAACCAGAGGGTCCAGCAGAAGTAACAGCATATTGCTTTAAAAGATTTGCTGTACTTAGAAGTTACAGGTGAAAATCAAGGCACAAATTGCTGGGTTTTTTCAATTGAATCTCAATATTTTTTTATTTCAACTGTTAGTTACTACAGGGCAACCTTGAAGGATCTACACAAATGACCCCTTGCTGAATTTTGAATTTTGACTAATTTTCTGAAATGTACAGCTTTTTGAGATCCATTATTGTTTATATACCTATTTCTACCACTAACCAGAAGGAGGTTGAAAGCACAAAAGATAGGAAAAACAGGCTATGTACCATTCAAATGCCAAAACCGTGTAGAGAATTTTAGTTTTCTGACAAAAGTCTGCCTGTTCCTGAACACGGGGAAGATGGTGATTTTAGCATCACAAACCCTTTGTTGATACTATTGCAGGGAAAACACAGATGCTTCTTCTGTATTCCTTTTTTTTATTTTTCCCCCAAAAACCAAAACTTTGCTGTATCAACCTTGGGTGCTAAAGGAGTTTAGAAGCGCTCACGAAGTAGTGCACTATAGTATCCCTTATTCTAAATATTGTTATACATGCGGGTGCTTACAAGAGGGGAGGAAAACACCCCACTCCTCCCTGCGTAATCAAAAGATTAGGCACAGTTAAATGTCTACCACAGATTGAAGCACTCCACTTATCACAGCTCAAATGGCATAGTATTTGTAAAGTTCTCAAAACAAAAATCATCCAAAGGCTCTTGAGGATTTTCATCTTTTAATTCCTTTCCAATTCCAATCCCATACCAATGCGTTTCGCCGAGGTTATTGAGAACCTATCGGCTTCATCAGGGCTGGAAATAATACAAAATGTTTGCATCTTAGCACAATTAACATATTCCAAAACAAATTTCAAAAGTAGAGCCCCACCTGGCCCAAAGAGCACACCTGTGCTTATTCATAAACTTCATTCTCAGTGAGTACATGCACGCACATCACTCTTGCTGTTTATTATCAAAACACCTTGTGAAATGATTGAAAACATATCATATATGAATAAGCACAGGTGTGCTCTTTGGGCCATTTGGGGCTCTACTTTTGAAATTTGTTTTGGAATATGTTAATTGTGCTAAGATGCAAACATTTTGTATTATTTCCAGCCCTGATGAAGCCGATAGTTTCTCAATAACCTCGGCGAAACGCGTTGGTATGGGATTGGAATTGGAAAGGAATTAAAAGAAGAAAATCCTCAAGAGCCTTTGGATGATTTTTGTTTTGAGAACTTTACAAATACTATGCCATTTGAGCTGTGATAAGTGGAGTGCTTCAATCTGTGGTAGACACAAAACTTTGCTGTATTTTGGCTAATTTCTCTGTGCCCTCTAGTGAGTAAGTAATATTTATTTGTACATGATTAATTAAAATCTTTACAAAAATATAAAATACCAGTAGCAACATTAAAAACCATACTGTAATTAGAATTAAAAAGAATACTGCATTACTGTGAGCAGATCAGAAAATGTCCTCAGGTGCTAGTGAAGAACTTCAAACGATGTCAAGTCTTTTTTTTAATGAGTCAAAGAACTTCACGACCTGGCAGTTAAATTTTGTGTTGCTAGAAGTAAAGCATAGTATAACTGCCTGCCTACAGGTCCGTACAGCATGTGACTTAAAAAATGGAAGCAGGAGATTGCGCCTCAGGTCCCTCAGTCTGGAGCATATACATATCACGTGGACAATATCCTCCGTGCCAGACTTGCACAGGCGACACTGTTGCAAAGCGGGTGGTCTTACCCAGGGGGGGAGGTGTGGCAATATCGGGATTACACCGAGGCGCAGTTTCAAGAACTTTTCTTTGATTTGTATTTTCATCCCGATGTTAAGGTATGCTTGTGACTGTATTTTACCATATCCACCCAGGGTTGTCCATCCGTGCGCTCTGTTTGCTAGGACTTTCTTGTCTTCAATCGCAGAGATGATGTGCGCTGATTTTTTAGCCAGTTTTTTAAAGGACTGGAGGTCTGTAGACGTATCCCAGGTGTCAGACAAACCTAGGACTTTAATTGATTCAAAAAGATAAACTCTATGCAGCCATGTGCGGTGCGGTAGTAGCTCAGACCATATGTTGGCGTTTAGGGAGTCGGCTTCTGCGTTGCGGATTTTGCGCCAGGTTGCTACATACGCACTCCGCCTTTCTAGAGTTTGTTTGATGATGCCGAATTCCAAACGAATCTGGGCAGGGGATACATATGTAGGAAGGTTGAAAATGGCCCTATAGGAGTTGGCTATGACCGTGTCAAGCAGTTAGGCTTCCTTCCCATAAAGTGATTCACTCCCATACGTGAGAGTTGGTTGTAGTTTCGCACGCAAGATTTCAAGAAATGGTTTTAGTGTGAGATCAGGGAGTTTTGTCTTTAGAGTTTGTAATGCCAGGTAAGTCATTGTGGCTTTCCCTCGGATGGAATGGAGTTGAGGTCTAGAGTTGTTGTTTCAATCCAGGAGGACACCCAGATATTTATATGAGGCTACCCTATCAAGTTTTTCTCCATTCAGGTACCAGCAAGGGTTCAGTTTTTTCCTATAACTGACCGTCATGGATTTTGACTTATGAAGATTTATTTGGAGGGCGTTCTTTGCTGAGAAGGCATAGGTTGCGTTCAGGAGGTGCTGGAGGCCTACTTGGGAGCGGCTTATCAACACAAGGTTGTGTGCGTACAACAGATTTGAGAGAGTGATGTTCCCTAACTTGGGTGCGTGATTACGGCATTTCTCTAATTCTGCAGGCAGATCCGCTAGAAAGAGATTAAATAGGATGGGCGCTAGAAGGCAACCCTGTTTTAATCCTTTTGTCGTCCTGATCGGCTTCGAGACGTGTGTGCCAGCACCAAGCTTGATTTTAATCCAGGTATTGGAGTGGAACAGTATTAGAACGTCTAGGAGGCGCTTCGGAATGCCCCAGTTGTAAAGTTTCAGCCAAAGTTTGTTGCGATCAACGTGATCGAAAGCTGCAGAATAATCGATAAATGTGAGGAATAAGGGTGACTTAGCTACTTTTGCTGCGCTCATCAAAAGGGATAGAGCCATGATGTTGGTGATGGTCCCTTGACCTTTGCAGAAACCCGTTTGGTTCAAGGGAATGATGGCATTTTCGGAGGCCCACGATGTTAATTCCTCCAGAATAAGCCCTGCAAAGTATTTTGCTTCAACGTCAAGCAAAGCAATGAGACGGTAACTATTTGGATGGCTCTTGTTCCCGTGTTTGTAAATAGGACTTATGACGGACCCATGCCATGAGTCAGGAAGTGTCAAAGTGGAGGTTATGTTGGTAAATATTGGGGCCAGAGATGCACTCCAAAAATCTGCATCTGATTTGTACAACATAGATGGTATTCCATTTGGCCCTGGCGCTCCATTAGGTCTCCCTTTTTTTATTTGCCGACTGATGTATGCTGGGGTAATTTTCATTCGCTCTTGCTCGGCGCCCTTTGCTAGACTTTCTTCCTCTTTTAGATAGTCAGATTTCGTTGGCCTTATTACATCACTCTCCCATGTTTCCTGTATGCTCGCGATCTCGTGGTAATTGAATTGTTCCTTGTTCCCAGGCCTTAAAGGTGTTAAGCCAGGAGGCATTGTTGCCGTGACACCTAAAGCGTCATTATCATTGAAGTGTGATGATAGGTATTTTGTCCATACTTCCTCAGATATATGAGAGTTTTGCCCTAAGTGGTCGGGGTTCTGCAATCTTTTCACCATTCGCCAAAACCTGGAGCTGTTTTTCTGCTTCCCCTCGTGGACAAGTTTTATCCAAAAATCGTCATTTCTTTGCTTTTGACTTTCCCATTTCATCCGTTTAAGCTGTTTTTTAGCTTCCCGGAGAACTGTTTGCAAGCTACAGTTTGCCTGGTCCTTTCTCATTAGTCTCAAGGTTTGATTTATTATTTATTTTTGTACTTTCATGTCCATGGTTAAGTGGTTCCCAATAGAAGAACCCTTTATTTGTCCTGGATTATTGGACGCCATACCTTTCATTTTCTCCATCATGGCGTCGCAGAAGTTTTGCCAGACGCCCGTCAGCTTGGTGGAGGACCCAGAGATTTGAGAAAAAAGGGTTTTCGCGATGAGGCTGATGGAGTCAATGTTGCTGGGGTTACACTGTAGCCGCTTTAAGTTTGAACTAACATCTGTAACTGGGCCAGTAAGGGGCGCAATTTCCAGATTCGAGCTAGGTCTTATTTCAGCCACTAGGGGCAGGTGGTCGCTGAAGTCGCTCGCTCCAATTTTGAAGGAAGAAATCCAACAAAACATGTTCAGAGAAACGAAGATGTAGTCGAGATGCGAGGAGTGCAAGTTAGAGTGGAAGGTGGCTACTGGAGGGTCGTCTTCGGCATAGCGACCGTTTAAGGCCCTTAGATTGAGTTGTTCCAAGTGGAAAAGGAATTTTTTCGAGAGCTTCGTTCGGGTATTATTTTTTGTGATTCCTTGAGGCGGCACACCCCTTGCTGAGTTTAGTTCTTGAGTGAGGTCGCTGTCTTGATCTTTGCTGATGAGAAGCGTATTGAAGTCACGGCCATCAAGAGTAGATCAGACAGACTGGCTTCCCTTATTTTTTCTAAAACTTTCACCAGCTCTTCTACCGCCTTTTGTTTCTGTTTGGGATGCACATAGGTGTTGATTATGATTGTTTCTTGGCGCTGCATTGTTAGCCCAAGTGAGAGCTTTACCACCTGGATGACACTGAAGATCTAATCCTTTGTCTTCCCAGGTTTCTTGTAATAATAGGAGGTCAAATGTGAGTAGATATTGTAGGAATTCGGGGGCAGTCTTTTTGCTTTCTAGGCCGTTAATGTTCCAGGAACAGATTCTTAAAACCCTGCCCCTTGGTGAGTAATTGGAGGGAACTTGCCCTTTTTGTCAATTATCTACGTTCGTGAAGCAGATTGTACGCTGAATTGACTTCCAATTAAGGTCGGAATTAAAAAGTTGAGTTCCATGGCTTTTATTTTGTGCAAGTCGAGGACTTTTTACGGATCCCCCGAGAGGCCCAGGTGAACTGCTCCTGGCTCCCTTTAGTATTGAACTGATGTTATTTTGAGATTGTGACCAGGCAGGAGGTAGGAGAGGAGTCGGGTAACGGGGTTGCTTTTCAAGTTTCAAGGCAATCCCCCATTGTTGGAACGTTGCTTCCTCTTTCATTATTTTATGCGCTGTCTCCGGGGAATTCCAGGTTGTTTTTGTTATGTCTGGGCACTGAGGGGCGGTGTTGGGCTGAAACCCTACTTGGAGGAGGTCGGTGGTGCTGATTTTTGCAAGGTTTGTTAGTGAGTGCATAAGTTTTAATATATTGCCCCTGTTCAATATATCGTCCTTGCCTCTAGATCTATATTCAGGGATGAAGAGGATCGAAGTTGGATTGCTCGGGTGCTTCATTGTTGCTGAGACTATTGCTGGACACTTGTTCTCCTGTTGCACCTGGTCAGTCTGTGAAACTGAAGAGGTTATCTCTGGGGCAGGGGAGAACCCACTATGGTCGTTGGCCAGCCTTGTTGACCCCAATGTGATTTTTAATTTTGATATAGGCTGTTGGGGTTTCTCAGTGACGTTGTCCATGGGAGTGTCATCATAGCCTGTTGTTGAGGCCTCGTCAGCTGGTTTAGGTTTTGTGAAGACGATGTTTTGGCCTAGTTGTATTGGTTTGAATTGTAAAAGTTTCTGTTTGTATTTTAAAGGTGATGATTTCTTTGCAGGTGTGAGACCTGAGTTTGCACTCTGGGAAAGAGATACCAAAGGGGAAGTACGTGGAGCCTCGGGCAGTGAAGATGACTGGACATTGGTTGTCTGGCTCCGGGTGACAGAGGGTGATGAGGGAGAGGAACTCGAGTGATCTTCAACCTTATGCGTGGCGCATGTTAGAGCCCGATATCTGCCTTTCCTTTTATTCTTTCTCCGGGACTTGGCATTGGAGTGTGAAGGGGGGTCAGCTATGATCTGAGTGGTAGGTGCTAACTCTGTTTGCTGAGATCCGGGAGATAGTGATTGAACTGAGGGTGAGATGGTGGCAGGGGGCTTGGTCACTGGGCATGGTATCGACACAGGGGATACTGGGATTGGGTCGGAGGTTTGGGGTATTAGGGTTTGAGTGACTGTTGATTTTAGGTCACTTATCAACACCCCTGGCATCGATGGAAGAGATGAAAGCTTGTCTAAGAGAGGGTCGTAGGGAGACAATTTCAACGGAGATGATTGAGCTGCAAAGACGGCATCTTGGCCTCGTTTTATGAGGCCATTCAGATCCGAGATTTTTCGATCAATCCCAGAAATGGAGTCGGCCATTGATTGCAGGACAGAAAGTTGTAAATCCATTTTTTGTGATTGGAAGTCCAAAGCGGTGGCCGAGTATTGCAGGGTATTTAAGATTGTTATCCATGGGGTGTCGAGAGCTGGTTTGTCAAGGCTAGTGTGCCTTTCTTTTTTGGGCGAGGCGCTCGTAGTCAGTTTCCCTTCAGGAGGGTTGCGATTGTATGTGGCGACTAATTAATCCCACTCATGGACTGCTATTGAGGACATTTCGTCGTTGATGGAGTTGTTTATGGAATGGGAATCGTTAAACGGCAATAAAGTGCGGCGTTGGGATGCCGTTGGTAGTGCCGTTGGTGTAGCTGGGCGAGTATTTGGAGGTGTTTGAGCACTGGTTCAGCTCGGGCTCGAGTATAGTATTTTGGATGGAGACGGGGGGGAACTTGGGAGGCGGGGGGATGGAGGGTCACCTCCTTGACCTTTGGAGTCATTTTGAGAAACCATGCACTCATCTCGGGTAGACTTCGCTGCAATTGGTGAACTGCTAACAGGCTGGAGGTTGGACGCATCGTCTTTTTGCTCCTCTCTGTGTATCATGGCCTCGAGTACCATTGACTTGTTTTTGCTTCCTAAGGGCAGTGGGCTGAGATTTCTGCGTTGGATCTCGCTCTGCTTGACCAGATGGCCATCGGTAGCCAATTCATGGAGGGTGGCGTTCAGTGGAGGGCCCCAAACTCTCGGGGATTTTTTTTTGTCCGAGTGTGTTTCCAGGGGGTTGAGTGTGAGAGGATCATGATCAACTAGAAGAGAGTAGGCAGAAGTTTTTTGTGGATCAGGTGATGTTGGTGTGTAATTACCCGCTGCGGCCCCATTCCTAGATGGAAAGAAGACGTTGGCCGAGTGGGGTGGGCCGTCGTGGCTCATCATCGTGTGGCTAGAGGGAGATTCAGCTTGTAGGAGAGGAGTTTGAAGGTCACGGATATTCCCAGACTTGGAGTAAATTGCTGTCCCTGGGTCTTTAAGGAAGAAGAATTTGGTGTAAATCTTGGGCTGAAAAGTACATGAGCTTTTCTTTACTGGGAGACCGTCGATGGATATGAGATTATCCGGGGTTATTGGTGAGGTCTTTAGTAAGGACTTTGATTTTGACGATGATTGTATTTGTGTAGGCCTGTTTGAGCACTGAAGGCCCAGGATTAGCTCAGGTGATCCCAAAGGGATATTTGACTTATTATTTGTATTTGTCGTCGAAATTGAAGGTGAAGTTAAAATTTGATTTAAAGATGGAGTTTCCATAGCAGACAGGAGTGGGTCCGCCTGAGTTTTATTATGTTTGTATGCGTTGACGGCTTGGGAGCTGTTTGGATGAGGTGTGGACGTTGATTCTAGATTTTCAAGTTTCCTTTTCCGTGCTTTAGGCTTGTCGTTTGATTTAGGCTTTGGTTGTAGCCTGACAAAGCCTGATCTCATTGCTCTGAATGGTTGACGCCTCTATGACGCCTCTATGTTTTGATCTTGTCTGCTGTGGTTAGGCTTAAACACGACCCTAGCGGGAATTGTAGTTGTAGATGTAGATTGTGCCGCTGATGTGGCTATGCCTTCTAGTGAGACCTATTAGGAGCCAGTTAGTCAGTTAGCCGGGATTTCCTGGATTGATCACAAATGTAGCCGGTGGTTGCTAGTGATTGCTAATTGCAGGTGGGTAGGTGTGACTAGCAGCTGGCGGTTGATAGCTCCCACGAGGAGTAGCAGGTGTTTTCCTGGTGGGGTCTATCTTGTGAATACAGGATGTCGGATGAACTAAGGCAGACTGGCACACTAAGAGGTCAAAGAGATCAAAGGGAAGTCACTGCTGTAGCGAGTGGTGCACATGGGTAGGGCCACAGGACAGCACGACCTAGTCGAGCAGCCTTCCGGCCACCCCCCAGGCTCTTACTCAGCGGCCGCCTCTATCGGCAGCCGCACTCGCGTGTGCTGGAAAGCCTTGCAGGACCCTGTGTTGCCTTATGCCTTATACCTTATGACACCGCCGTAAGATGTCGTGAGAGAACGTGTGCGATGCAAGCACTGCAGCTGCCCGCCCCCGGCTCACCGACTCACCGGGTACAGGCTGCTGCTGCTTGCAGGGATCCCTGGAGGTCTTCTTGCTTTTCCGCAGCTTTGAATTTCCCCCGTGAAGCTGAGGGCTGGCGGCGGCGGCGGTGTTGTTCTCGCAGCGCGGGACTCGCGCTCACACCTGCATGCAGCTCGAGGCCTGATCTCCTCTGGTGGCTAACGAGCTGCTGGGTGAGCTGCAGGACCTGGCGTTGGTGTTGGCGTTGGGACTAGTTCACCTCCGGGAACACAGGGAACCTCAGGGAACACCGGCAACTCCCAAGCTCCAAAACTCCCAAGACCGCCTGAGCTTAGCTTAGCTGGCGGAGTGGAGAGGGCGGGTTTGTCGAGCGTGCAAGAACTCGGCCCTGACTCGGTCACGACACCAAGACCGGGCACCGGCAGTGCCCCTACACCAACGTTGCACCACTCCGTGCTCTTGCCAGTATGATCCCAGTATCACGAAGTGGAGACAGGAAAAGATTCTGGATGTTTGACAAACGCGGCTTCTGGGATGCTCCTTCTGCTGTGGGGAAGCATCACTGCAATCCCCGGCTGCCTTCCGGATTATCCCCCGAGCTTTCCAAGAGCCTGCAGCGGCTCCCGTCGCTACCGGGCCACTCCCGGTTTTCGCTCGGCACTGCTACTGAGGAGCCTGTGAGCTCTGGCGGCCTCCTGCGCTCCCGCTCCCGCACCCGCGCTCTGCACCACACTGCAGGGGGGGGGCAGTGAAACAGGCAGGGAGGTCCTCAGCCTAAAGACCGGTCGGCGGTCGCACCAGGGGAGAGGTGGAGGGGCCGAAGACGGTGAAGTCCGTGCACTGTCTGCAAAAGCGTCCTCTCACTCTCCTCTCACTCTCCTCTCACTCGCGCCCGCCAACGCTCTGCGATCTGCTTCAGCCCTCTAGTGGAATTCACAAACCCTGGGTAGCTTAAGAATCCTAAGGATGATCAAAGAAAAGGACACAAATTTGGCGTGGATACCTTATGTAGACAAAAAATTACAGGGACCTAAGAGCAAACTACCCCAAATAGCCCAAAAATAGGCTTAGCACCGAAGTGCAAAAGGCCTAGCAGCGAAGGTATTTTTTATTTTTTGTATGGAGTTTTAAATAGCGCGAACTTGACCCGAAGGTATTGGGTATCAGAGCACACTACACGAGCACTAGTTCTGTTTAAAAAAAAAAAGAAAAAATTGTTCGGCACAAGGAGATTATGTGATTTGCCCATAATCACAGGATGTTGTGTGTCCTTGTCGAGACTCGATCCCGGTCCGCAGATTTGAGGTCTACCGCCCTAGCCGTTAGGCTACTGCTCTCTGGTTAACAATAAAAGTGTATTTTCCTGCTGCACTCATATGCGTAGTGGCTGAAATGTGATCACAGTAAATTTACAGCTGGAGTCAAGGAAATATCTTGTGTTCTTTTATATTTTAGTACATATAATATGTATGTGCTTATGTTGATGGCCTCAGTAGTTTCTACAGCATTAAAGAAAAATTAGTCATCAGAGTTTACTAAGATGATGTAAAGATAAAACCGTATAATGCCCAGGACATGTCTTTTAGTCTGTTCACATAAAGGGCCTGATTCAATATAAACATACACTTTTCTCTGAATTTACGTTTTTTTGGGTTTCACAAATTATGAGTTAATAGAAAGTTTATAACTGTGGAGATTCTTCAGACCGGGCGGAGTCCTCCCCACATAAAAAGACAGACCTGTCTTGTCTTTTTACTTTTTGAGTGTGGAGTCCTCCGCCCTGACTGGTTAGACTCCACATTCATAAATGTACGATTAACTCATAGTTTGTGAATACCAAAAAAAACTAAACTTACAGAAAAGTGTATGTTTACATTTGTGAATCAGGCCGTCAGTGTTCCGTTGTTCATACAGGTGGTTCTGGAGGTGCAATATGGAATTCCAAGGAATGCATACTGATATATGCGGGTAGCGAAGTGGCAACATATTGCAGATCATCAACACATGAATAGGGAGGTGGGAAATGTATCAATGCTTAAAAGATAAACATATGTTACTGGTCATAGCACGATTCTGAGCCACAGGCTTTGATCTGTTACCACATCTCAAGGTTCATATCGTATACCACACAAGAGAATCTATTTTGCTATCAAGCCTTCAGATTAAAGTCCCATTTGGATAAATTGGCCTCCTCAGAATATGCTTGGTATTGTTTGAGCTGTTTGCACACCACCATCACCTTGTCCACCATCTCCCATCAAAGGACTACTTGTGAAGGTACATCAGATGGCCCACCCTCTTTAGGTGATTATTCCCATGTACAATTTCCTGATAATCTTAAACAAAACATAATACAGATGATCTCCATGTACTGGATAACATCTAGTTTCTCAATGCGATTTGGTTATTGGTTTTCAGAAACAATGCCCCACTTTAGGAGTTTGTACCTGAACATTTTTAAAAATGCTCTGTGAGGCCACAATATCAGAGTGCCTGCTTTGCATACGCCTGTGCCCTTTATATAACCTCTGCATGGCCAGATACACAGATGGCAGGAAGGTCTCTGCCACAGTTGGTGATCTCATAATATGGTAAACAGCCCTAATCCAAGAGAATACAAGTCTGGACCTCTGCTGGCTGGTGGGTCACCAGCTGAATTTTAAATGACTTCCTAAGTGTGGATATAAGTTTAACCCACTGGTCAGGTGTAGATATCACTGCCACGCTGGGCTAAAAACACCTGAGTCTTCTCAGCTCCATTATCTTCAGTTGAATATCCAGGCTTATTGAAACATGTTGTCTTGCAGTTACTCATAGAACTCTACAGTGAAGCCCTAGCTAAGATTTACATAGTTAAGAGGATCAGGAATTACTAGGGCTGGTATAACTGGTTTTGGGAGACAATATTGTCACAGCATGTGCAAAAAGTAAAGATTAAAGGACAATAATCATAAAACCTCGTTTTTTTCAAGAAGAAAACATGAATAATGCTCCCTATTGCAACCTGTTTTATTTTCCAAACATTGAGGATGTCATGAAAAGGAGCAGCGGAGCCAGTGTGAGTCGGAGGTGGGTGGTATGTGGCAGGAAGATGCTGTGTGGTGTGCTTGAGGGGAGCTCTGGGTGCCCCTGCAATGTTGTTTGAGGGCATGGAATGCCTGGCAGCCCTGGGTTTCTTCCTGTAGCCAAGGGAATAATTTGTATCCCACTGTCAGAGTGCAGTCTTCCACCTGCCTTTGCTACTCTAGGTTCAGGCCAATGTGATGTGTATATTGCGCCTGGGGCACTTGGATCTAGAGAAGGAGCTGATCAGTGCCTGATGCCAGCAGCCTTTGACACTGCCTATGCCTATGGACGTTGGTGAACCTGCTGTGAGGGGGAGGTGGGCGGGGATGGAGATGCAGGTAGTAGGGTGCAGTGCCAAGAAGTGGCAGAAAGTCCGGTGGGAGGGTTGAGACCTCTGCCATGCTTCAGTGGATGTGCAGGAATCAAGCTGTGTTGCAGTCGCTGCACTCCACGAATATCAGCCAAGCAAGGTTTTAGCATGTGCTTTAAATATTTTCTACAATTTGGAAAAGGTTTCTTTTAAGTAAAAAAGTGGTGTTTCCCATGATGTCAGAGCTGGTTCCTATGGTCCTGGGAAAATCAGATACGCTGTAGTTGTACTGCAACAACTAGAGTAATTTATCATTGATGTTCTGGGTGCACTGCACTACTGGATTCCAAACTACTTACCCATTGCTCTCTTTTAACATGTGACTCTCTGTTGAAAGAAGACTGATCAAGCCGCGACTTACTCAAGGACCTCATGAGGGGTTGACACATAGGGCATTATTTACAAGCCTCTTGCGCCACCAGCGCGTTACTTTTTCCCATATTAAAAGTAACATACCGGCGGGGGAAGGGGTTTGTTACTAAGCCCTCAAGAACTCTGTGAAAACCAACACTAATCTTTGATGACTAAGGGCCTCATTTACAATGATTTGGTATAGGGCAGCACCACAAGTCTTTTGCTGCACTGCCCTATGACAAATCGAAGGTCTAGAATGCACAGTATTTCCGAGATACAGTGCAGTGCTGTCCTTTCAGCCAGTGCACACAATATGGTGCCTAATGCTAATGCAGGCACCCTTTCACCCTGGTGCAAGAGTGTCTGCATTGTTGGCAGGATTGTTTTCGAACAGGGAGGGACACCTTCCTTCACAAAAAACAATTATGGAAGCATTTTTCTGTTTCTATGTGTGCCCAGAATGCAGCATACATAAAAAGATTAAACAACAAGGAGAAATAAATATGTTTCTCCTTGTTAGGCCTGCCCTGGGGAGGTGTACAGTTTTGACACATTCCCGGGTTTATAGATCCTTGTAAATCTTGGAATGAGTCAAAACCCATGGGTGTTGTGTGGGAACACCCACTGTACAGCCCATGGAACACCTCCTTGATGCAGTGCAAGGCAACTCAGTGTCTCCTGTTGCATTGCCTTACACCATAGCTACAGGGCCATGAAAAGGCACACAAAGTGGCTTTATGTGGCCTCGCAGACATGGGTCTGCACTCTGCTCCGCTGGAGCGTCACATACAGCGATGCGCCAGCAGCACAAGGGGCTTGTCGATAAGGTGTCCAGTCAGTTGACTTTCTAAAAAGAAGAGTACTTAAGTAAAATTGAACTTGACACAGTACATAAACTGATGAAAGTAAAAACAGACCTGACTATTACTTTCCTACCTAAAGATCTCAAGCCAGAAAATGCAGCCCAGTAGCTAGAGCTTCAGACTTAGGCACCTGCGGACGCTGGTTTGAATCCTGTCATACGTGCGAGGGGCTCAACATTGTGTTAGTCTAGTCAAATCACGAAATACATCTGTGTAATGCACACAATCTTTTAGATCATCTCCTAACCTCCGATGTTATATACATGGCTCTGTTGCTTCACAAACAGGTTTGCGATAGAGAGATAGATAGATAGATAGATAGATAGATAGATAGATAGATAGATAGATAGATAGATAGATAGACAGAAAGATAGATAATCTTTCTGATTTAAGCACTTAACAATTATTAGTATGAACGTTTTGTTATTTACGTTAACATTGCAATCAAAAATCAAAGTTCATACCAGAAACGATGTAAGTCCCTTCTGGCAACATTTTGCATAGAAATTAATGCAAAGTAGCACTGTTGATGCAAATATTATCACAAACTCGCCTGACATGGAATTATAATCTCTGCTTCAAATGTGGTCATTTTATAGTCTGTTATATAAAATTCAAGTGAAAATATGCAGGTTAACCTTTCTCTTTGTCTCATGCCGCAAATAGTGCCTCTTCACAATTTCGGCATAGTGGCCTATGTATTGTTCATCATCTGGAGTGTATACTAAAATAAATTCGAACAAACCATCAACTTATATCATAACCAAAGAAGAAGCAAAATTTCTATATCACATATTTCATAGTGTCCTACCAGTTCTAACAATGCAACCGTGTACCTTCTTGCGCCCTGTTCAAGTCACAAAGTAAGCGCTCTCCCCATCTGGACCCCCTAAATAATCATCAAGATCCTATGCCCTTTAGGAGCGTGTGTCTGTGCAAATGTGAAAGCAAAATAAAACCCAAATAAAAATGACATAAAATCATGTTCAGATGAGTGAATTTAAGTGGTGACAGGCAGGGAATGTCTGTCTCCGTCTACACTGTATCTTCGAGCAATACAACAACCAAAAGTAAATAGGAACACAAGGTGTAAACAGAAGCGAAATAACATGATCAAAGATAAGAAAGAACATAGAGACTGAGAGGGACAGAAAGGAAGGCTCAAGATCACTTTAGAAAACTATCACATCTGCCGATGTGTATGTGAAACTCTTTTCCTTCGTTAAGGCCTCCAGGGGATTTAGAGGGCGTGGCTTGCACGCCGCTCAGAGATGGTGGTTTGCGCTTGAGCTCCGGGGCGGGCAGCGGCTGGCAGAAGGTTTTGGCTCCCCCTGAAGGCGTCCTGATTTCGGAACAGGCATTTTCGATATCGGATTATGCCGTGAGTGTTCCGGTGCAACTCGGACCCTTTAACAACGGCTACATCTCATCTTTTTGGACTCCGGAGGCTGGGTTCTTTGATCTTTGGGAGCGGCCGCCATTTTGTGTTGTGATGGCGTCGGCTAGTTTTCAGGAACTTGCGACAGGTCACAGGACGAGGTCACTGATGCTGGGAATAAGGTGCTGTTGACAATTTATTCATTTTTGTAGTCCAATGATGTTTTTTTCCTGTTTCTAACACCTATTATGGAACCTTTTTTTGATTCTTGGGCTACATTGCTGATGTCATTTGCCTTAGATCGACGTTGTTCCATAGGAAGCTGATTTTGGACTGCGCATGGTGTGGCTACCTTGCTTTTTCTGTCACTGGAAGCTTGGTATTCTGCTTATTTAACGCCTTTCTCACCTTCAAGATGTTTTTCTCTCTTATACCTGCATTTGACCACCATTTTGTCTCCCTGTGCTATATTCTATAGGGGTGGCGCTTTTCTCGTCGATGCTCTGAAGAGTGTGCTTGCCCTTTTGAGTGTGTACAATCTTTTTGTCATTTTTTCTTGGCCTCCCTCGCTCGCTCTTTCCTCGTACAGTCTTTCTGGAGGGACTATATTGATTTTGTCTTTGCTTTGGGCCTTATGGCTGCGAACATGGGTCTTTCTCCGAATGCCAAAGTCTCAAAAGACTCCAAAGGCTCCCTAAAGAGGTCCAAACAAACCTCCCCTACACCGGAGTGTTCTCCCAAAGACAATAGTTCTACTTTGGACACCATCCTTTCTCGACTGAATGATGTGCATGATATTGCGCAATCTACTAAGACAAATACTGACCTATTACAGGTTGAGGTGGCAGCTATTAGGAATGACTTTAAGGCGCTATCTCTTCGTGTTTCGACTGCGGAGACACGTATCAGTGGTCTGGAAGATAATGTGCAACAGCACTCTAGGTCTCTCTTACAGATGGAACGTTCTATGGCGGCACTACGGAGAGACCTCACGGAACAGGAGGATCGCAATCGCAGAAGTAATTTGCGCATTTTTGGTCTTCCTGAAGATTCGGAAAAATCTGCTAATTCAATTATAGACTTTCTGTACCAATGGCTTCCATCTACTTTGCAGATTTCGTTTCAGAAGGATTTTGAAATTGAACGGGCTCATCGTGTTCCTACTTTTAGACCCAAGTCCTCGTCTCATCCTAGGGCGATCATCTTTAAACCGTTACAACACCAACACTCGGAACAAATTTTGGCTCATATGAGGAAGGTTAAATCAGTTGAGTGGGAAGGCCATAGGATTTCAATATCACAAGACTTTGCTAGGGATACGGTCATTCGAAGGAAAGGTTTTCTTCACTTACGGAAACGTCTTTTGGACATGAACATCCCCTTTTCCTTTGCTAGTCCTTCAAAGTTCCGTATTACCTTTAAGGGCCGCTCTAGGATCTTCGACGAGCCTGCTGATCTTTCTTCTTTCCTGGATAATCAGATGGAGTCTCAGATGGACTCTTCTCCTGTTCCTGGTCCTTCTGGTTCTTGATATTTTTTCGTTTATTTGTGAAGTTTCTTCCTTCTTCTGTTTCGATGTGCCTCTTGTCTTAGAGTTGCATGCCAGGTCTTTCTAGTCTCCTTACTACAGTTACATTTACCGTCAGTTTTATAGCTGACGTGTTGTAATGTGTTGGTGGACCGCTTGGCCTTGTAGGATGTTTCTTGTCATGTTCACTAGTTTATGCTATGCTAGCCTTTGGATTAGTTGTTCTTCTCCTTGTTACTCTTCCTTCTTTTTCTTTTTTTTGTTTATGTTTTGTGGCGGTGGCTCCTTTTCTTGATGGTTCTTTAGTAGATGTCTTGTCTGCTTTCTTTTTCTGTGTACATTTGTTTTTTTATCTTTTTCTTGGCAAATGGAATATATAACATGATGGATGTGTTTTATGATGAATATTTGTTGTCTTCATGTGTCTCTTTTTGTAGTGTTCAATGGTTTCATTCTTGTCATATATATTGACTGTTGTCATAATGTTTCTAATATTATTACATATCTTGGTGGTTCTTCTTTTGGTTTCTGATGAAATTGTTTGTTTTGCTTTTCTCTTTTTCTTGTTTTTATTCCTTCCTGTTACCTTCTCCCTTATTGTAATTCTTTTTAATTCTGGCTGTTTTGTTTTTCTTGTATTGTCTTTTTTATTGATGCATGTCATTTAAAAAAAAAAATGATTGCAAGTTTAATTGATACATAACGCTTGGTATTATATAGTATTTCTTAGTGTTTCATGATGTTTTTTGGTTTTTTTCTGATTTATAGTGAGTGTTATTGATTCATGATGTTTGTTATTACGATGCAAGTTTTATGGGTTCCTGATGTTTTTCATTATATAGCAACTTTTATTGATTCATGATGTTTTCTCTTAATATAACAAGCCTTATTGCTTCATGCTTTTTTCTCCTATATTGCAATTTTTATAGATTCATGGTGGTTGTTTCTTTATGGACATCTTATTCTTTCATGATGTTTTGCTTACATAGTACTTTTTATTGATTTATAACAGTGTGTCTTCTGTAGAAATTCATATTGATTCATGTTATTTTTTCTTATGCTGCAACTTTTTTATGATTCCTGCTTTTATTGCAAATCTCATGGACCCATGATGTTTTTTCTTCTATTACTCATTGTGTTATACTTTCTTCCATCTTTAGCTGAGATGTAGTGGTAATGAGTTGTGCTTGGTCACATTAATATATTTCTATATTTTTATTCCTTAGTTGAGTCTCTTCTTTATAGCTTGCTATATTTTGCTGGCTTTTATTATGCTAAGTTATGGGGGTTTCTGGTACTTCTATACCTCCTGCTAGTCCCCTTGCTTGTCTCTCAATGTCCCCCCTGGTATGACTTTGGTCCTTTCTAGACCTCCCCTGGTGGGTTGTTTTCTTCTTATTTCTATACTTCTCTTCATGCTTCCCTCTCTCTTCTTTCTTTTTTCTCTTTTCTCCCTTCTTCTCTCTTCCCCTGGATCTCCTGTTGGTGGTCTCGTTTTGTGGTGTGTATAGTGGGTCTTTGCCTGTTTGTATTAGTCTTTATATTTCTCCCTCTGTTATCTAGGCACTACAAACTCACTGTTTTGATAAGATTATGCCTGGATTGAATGTTTTGTCTCTTAATGTTAGAGGTTTAAATCATCCAGTGAAACGCTCAAAGATTCTAGATTATTGTAAATTCTTATCTTCAGATTTGGTACTTTTACAGGAAACTAAAGTCTCTTCCAAGGAGGCTTTGTTTCTGAAGAAAGAGTGGGTCCTTGATGTTGTATGTTCTGATACCTTGGGTAAAAAGAATGGGGTGATAACATTAATCTCTAAGAATTCTGGATTATCGGTGATCTCATCTGAGCATGACTCGGAGGGTCGTTGGTTATTATCCAGGTTCTCTGATGGTACTAATGACCTTTATGGTCTGAATATTTATGCTCCAAATAGTGATGGTCCTTAATTTTGGCGGATGATTACTAAAAAGTTAGCTGACGCACCGCATAACGGTAATTTAATAGTTGGTGGGGATTTTAATTTATCAATGGACCCCTTGTTTGGACAGGAACTCTGCCTTTACTTTCCGTCCTCCTAGAGCACACAAACAGATGATAAATATGTGCTCCGCTGCTTATCTTCAGCATCTTTGGCGTCTTCATAATCCCACAGGCAGTGACTTTTCTATCTTTTCCTCTCCTCATTCCAGCTTTTCTCGTATTGATTATCTTCTAGTTCACTTGTCTCTTGGGCAGTCTTCTTCTTCCCCGCACATTCATCCTATTCTCGTCTCTGATCACGCTGCTGTTTCTTTTTCTCTCTTGACCTTTGCTCCTAAAAAAGAACCTCGCTCCTGGAGGTTAAATACAGAAATTTTACATGATGATTCTCAGGTTCTGACTCTGTCTAAAGAAATTGACAATTTCTTTACCGATGATGGCTCGGTTAGTTCTCCAATAGTGCTGTGGGATGCTTTTAAATGTACTCTGCGAGGTCAAATTATTAAATGTATGGCGAAAAGGAATGCTGTTATCAAAAAGGAACTTACAGATTTAGCAAATGAGATTAAGCAACAAGAGATTCTTTATCGTAGTTCTAAAGACAAACAACTTTTACAAACCATTAAGAATTTGAAATACTCCTACAATACTATTGTGACTAAGAAAGCTCACATAGGGGTTCAGGCTCAGAAATCTAAACGTTTACCTTTAAAGAATCGTGCAGGTAAAATTTTGACAGCGACGTTGAAATTTCAGGATTCTACTTTTAAGTCTTCCCAGATATCCTCTATTAATGATAGCTTTGGTGTTAAACGATTCCAGACCAAAGAGATTCTTGAGGTCTTTCGCAAATTTTATAGTAAGCTCTATACTCCCACTCAGCAGTCCTCCTTTGACCAGTGTCAGGAGTTTTTAAAAACAATACCTATCCAGACTGTGACAGTGTAATTGGGTGGCTCGATAACGCCTGAGAAAATCATTAATGCAATTAAAGCGACTCGATCTGGGAAAGCTCCGGGCCCTGATGGCTTTCCCATCTTGTTTTATAAAACCTTTCTTCCCTCTCTTGTTCCTCGTCTTAAGGTTGTCTTTGATGCCTACATTCAAGGGGGGTCTGTTTCGGGTTCGGCAGCTGATGCCACTATTGTGGTGATTCCTAAAGAAGGCAAGGATCACTCGGACCCCAAAAACTTTCGCCCTATTTCTCTTCTGAATATGGAAGCGAAGATTTTTGTCAAAATATTGGCTAGACGTTTGGAGTCATATATTCCTATGTTTGTCCATCCACCTCAGATGGGCTTTATGAAGGGCAGACTTGCTCGAGATAATATTCGCACCTTCTGCCATATTTTGGGTAAAGCTAAATGTTCTAACCTTCCGGCTGCTGCTTTGGCCCTCGACGCCGAGAAGGCTTTTGATAAGGTCTCTTGGCCCTTTTTACATGCGGTTCTTTGTGCACATAATCTTGGGGATTCCTTTGTTAATATGGTTATGTCGTTGTATGCCCAGCCTAGAGCAAATATTAGAGTCAATGGTGCTACATCCTCTTTTTTAATCTCTGCCAAGGCACCAGACAGGGTTATCCCTTGTCCCTGCTTTTGTTTCCGTTATCTATTGATCCGCTCCTTAGACTGATTGACTCACATCCAAATATTAAAGGCTTTACTTTTGGTTCCCACTGTATAAAGACGGCTGCTTACGCGGACGACGATCTCATTTTCTCTGACGACATTGTGTTGGCTATTCCCGCTATTTCTGACTCCATTTCTCTTTTCTCTAGGGTCTCTGGGTATACTCTTAATAGGGATAAGACGGAGATGTTCCCCCTAAACGCATACTGTTTTCCTGCACATATGGGCTCTGCAGGCTTTAAATGGCAATCTAAACAACTTAAATATTTGGGGATTTGGTTTTGTAGTACCCTTTACGATACAGTGGCTTACAACGAAGCGCAGACTATAATCAAAGTGCGACACCTTTGGGACACCTGGTCTCCTA
Organism: Lissotriton helveticus; assembly: GCF_964261635.1. Classification (NCBI taxonomy): domain Eukaryota; kingdom Metazoa; phylum Chordata; class Amphibia; order Caudata; family Salamandridae; genus Lissotriton; species Lissotriton helveticus. The sequence continues at coordinate 763,046,595 of NC_136067.1, read as the reverse complement.
ACCATATTTCCTGGTGGGGTCGTCTCCAATCTTTGAAAATTATGATAACACCTATTGTTAATTTTGTATCCTCGATGCTCCCTGTGAAATTATCCTCTTCTTTCTTTCATGAGATGGATGTCCTTACTTCAAAATTTCTCTAGAATGATAAGAGAGCTAGAATTGCATATACATTTTTAAGGAAACCTTATGCTATGGGGGGTTGTAACTTTCCTGATTGGGAGAAAGATCAAGTTGCTTTTTTAGCCTCTCAAGGGGCGCTTTGGTTTTCCTCTATCCCGGCCATCTCCCTTCTTGGTTGTTGATTGAACAAGAGCTTTCTTCTCCCTTGCCAACTACTTCTTTCTTAACAGCATCCACTATATCTATTCCGTTTTCTCGTACGATTATCTTAGATACTATTGCAGCAGTAAGAGTGATTGATAAAAAAGTTGCTACTCCTATTAATAAATCGAGATGGTCTTCACTGTGGCGTAATCCTAAGATTAAGATTGTTATTGATCCCATGTTGATGTCTTATTGGGCTACTAAAGGGATTACACTAGTTCGACATCTTTATGACTCAAATAACGATCCGCTACCCTTCACCTCCTTAGCTCTTCACTTTTCTCTTACTAATTTGGATTTCTACACTTTTCTAAAGATAAAAGTTGCTCTTGCTAAATTGCGGCAGGTTCCTAATTCTCCTACCATTACGTTATTCCAGATGTGGCTTAGATCTGGTCATGTGGCTTCCAAAATTTATAAATTTCTGTCCTCTTCGTCCTCTGTTCTGTGTACTGTTACCCAACAAAAATGGGTACGGCATTTTGATCCAACACTGACTGCTCATATCTCTTCAGATTCTTGGCAGTTGATTGGGAAGCTTTCTCTTCGTAATAAAATTGCCCCCTCTTTAATCCAGTCTAAATTCTTTTCTATTAATCTTCTTCTTTGGACTCCAGTACGCTTACATTCCCTGAAGCTAAAGAATGATAACCTTTGTCGGAGTTGTGGTTTGTCTGCTGGTGATTATCCACACATGTTTTTTGAATGTTCGCTTCTTCATTCATTTTGGGATTTAATACATAAACATCTTATGTTGATTTTTAACATTCAGTTCCAGCTCTCCTTTCCCATGATTATGTTGGGTCCATTGGCATCCCGGGTTCCTCTGCCCTTAGATTCCTTAGACTTGCAATTGATGGATCTTTTATTGACTGTAGCTGTCAAAGTTATTCTTATGGATTGGAAGTCTTTCTCTTCTGTTTCATACAATACTTGGTGGGCATGGGTTTCCTTTTTGAGAAGTGCTCACACTTCGGTTGATGAGGCCCATCTCTCCCCTTCGATCTCTAGTGGTGTTTGGAGAGCTCTGGATCTACATATGGACTTGGATTCCAAAGGATTGGTTGATCAATATCCCTTTGTATCGTCTGGTTGAATGTGTTGTGGACCCACAGTAGATCCTTTCCTCCTTTTTTTTTTCTTTTCTTCCTCCTCTCCTCTGTATTCTTTTCTATCTTCTTTTCTTTCTACCCTGTTCTTTCACGTTCTTTCCTTTCATGGTGATACTTTTGATGCTCATTTTGGCTCCTTTGTATAATATTTCGTCGTTTTTACAATACTTATGGATTATTTCGGATGAACTATTGGTGATTTGGTCATCTTTGTAAGTTTATTTCTTTTTCAATATTTCCTTGCTGTATCACTTTTTATTGTATCTAACTATTTATATGCTCCTTTAAACCTAATAAAATTATTGAACACAAAAAAGGCCTCCAGGGGATTTACTCCCGAGCAGTATGATAAAATCTGACTCCTCCTGGCTTAGTTGTCGTTCTCTGTTTCCACCATGGATGTTCTGCTCAGTCCTGTCAAGTCCCCCAAAATTAAAAGGTCAGCATTTCTATTGTGCTACATTTCCCAATGTCTATCAACAGAATAAGATTCATCCAGGTTATTGATAGCCCAGTAATATTCTAGGACTCTCTTTCTTTTTGAATGCAGATAGTCACACCCCCCATCCCCACAGCCCTAGGGACCACCACCAACCCAGGGCAAATGACTAAAAAGGAGGGGGGCTGCACGGCCCCCCCCGCCCCTGGAGCCAAAGATGGCCCTGGGGACCACCACTCCCCAGGGCAGGATCCTGCAATGTCCCGGGGTGCTCACCCCTGGGACATGGTAGTTTGCTATGGCTTGGTGGGAGCTTTACTGCTCCAACTAAGTATGTTGCCTAGTTCTGCTCATTTTGCCTGTTATTCTGACTCTTTCTGCTTGCGGCTGACCTCTATTCTGCCTCTTACTGCTCATTTATGACCTCTATTTTGTCTCCTTGTGCTCGTTTCTCACATCTATTTTGCCTCTCTCTGCTCATTCTGCTTGTTATTTTGCCTCTTTCTGCTTGTTTCTGACTTCTAATCCACCTCTTCCTGCTGCTTTCTGACCTCTATTTTGGCTTTTTCTGCTTGTTTCTGGCTCTTACTGCTCCCTTCTGACCTTCATTCTCCCTCTTTCTTCTCGTTTGTAACTTGTAGTTTGCCTCTTTCTGCTTGTTTTTCACCTTTATTCTGCCCCTTTCTGCTCATTGCTGCACTTTACTTTCTATCATTCTGCTTGTTTTTTACCTTTATTTTGCATCTTTCTGCTTGTTGTTGACCTTACGTCTACCTTTATTCTGCCTCTTTCTGCTCTGCTCGTTGCTGACCTTTATTCTTCCCACTTCTGCTTGTTTCTGACCTTTATTTTGCTTCTTTCTGCTTGTTTCTCCTATTTATTTTGCCACATTCTGCTTGTTTTTCATCTTTATTTTGCCTCTTGCTGCTCATTTCTGACCTTTATTCAGTCTCTTTCTGCTCATTTCCCACCTTTATTTTGCCTCTTTCTGCTCGTTGCTGACCTTTATTTGTCATCTTTCTGCTCATTTCTCACCTTAACTTTGCCTCGTTCTGCTCGTATATGCCAATTTATTTGCCTCTTTCTGTTCCCTTCTGACCTTTATTATGTCTCTTTCTGCTCATTTCACACTATTATTTTGTCTTTTTCTGCTCGTTATTGACCTTTATTTTTTCTATGTCTGTTTGTTTCTCACTTTTATCTTGCCTCTTTCTCTCATTGCTAACATTTACTCAACCTCTTTCTGCTAGTTTCTGACCTTTATTGTGCCTGTTTCTGCTAGATTCTTAACTTTACCTTTCCTCTTTCCGCTTATTGATGACAATTATTCTGCCTCTGTCTGCGCATTTCTCACTTTTAGTCAGCCTCTTTCTGCTCGTTTCTTACTTTTAATCTGTCTCTTTCTTCTCATTCAACAACTTTATCTTGCCTCTTTCAGCTCATTGCTGCCCTTTAGTCTTCCTTGTTCTGCTTGTTTCTCTCCTTTATTTTGCCTCCTGCTGCTCTTTTTTTCCCTGGGACCACAGGGGGAGCCTCAAGTCCCCTACAGTCCCAGGAGGCTCTACGCTCCTGCTGGAGCCAGCATTGCCCTCACACGAAGTGCGCTACTGGAATGCAGCTCCCTGCATGCAAGAGCAATATTTTCATCCCTTTCCCTGCCTGCATGCCTGAGGGCAGGGAAATAGATGAAACCTCCGCTTTCAGTGGGCAGGTTTCAGGCAGGGAAAGAGATGAAACCTCCACTTCCAGTGGGTGGTAGAGCTTTGACAGCTCCCGCCCCCTAGAACAAGAGTGTTTGCTTTTACTTGGAGGTAGCTGTCAAAGCTACCGCCAAGCAAAATCAAACAGCTATGTCAAGGGGGTGGACACCCCCAGACATAGCAGCTGAGGGTGTGGTGGTCCCCAGAGCCATACATGACTCCAGGAGGGGGGCAGTGAGGCTCCCCCTCCTGTGATCTGTACGGCATGCCCCAGGGAGGTGCTATGTGATTTATTGAGTTTATTACTCTGAAGAAGGAACTGACATTGAGAGCGCCAGGAATTAATTCTTTAATGCATAATAATATGTCAATCAATACATGTTATACACAAATGAATTATGTAGTATCATTATAATATGGTGACCATGCGGCCACCACCAGGACATTACAGTTTGCTATGGGATGGTGGGAGCACTGTTTCCATCATACCATAGCGAACAGTGTGCTTGCTTTGAACAAGCAAGACAACTTTGCTCTCACTTGTTCAAAGCGAGCACACTCTGCTTTTACCCCCCAGGGAGCTGCTGTCAGAACCAAAGTACGCTGTCTCTTACCTTAGCAGTGACCGGTATTCTTTGTAGACAGCGTAGAGATTTTCGCAGAGACGCAAGGGACCAACTTCCAGAAAACTCTAACTAAAACTTGCTGACTAAACTTACAGCTAAGCATTAACTAGAACTCTCGGGAGGAGGGCCGGTACTGGACGTTGACGGGAGGATTAGCTTTTGACTGTCGACCTGCAGATTAATAAGAATAATAAAACTCAGTATTCACACTATCTTATTGTATTCCTACCACTAGTTAGTTTCCCCTCCCCTAACTCCATGTAGGGACTAGATATCACTAGCTGACTCCTACCTGCGATTCAGTCTGGTTCTGTCCACCGTCCAGTATTTCTTTGTCTTGTCAGGGATGTTGTCTTGGGAGTTGTCCTCTTTGAATTGTCCTCTTTGATTTAAGTCTGCAATTAAATAGAAGAAATATAAACAATCTAACCTTACACCTTTATTCTCCTAGTACTTTCTCTATTTCCTATTACCTTACACTTACGTGATGAACTCTCTTCTCTTCTAAATTTTTGGGTGTCTGTTCAGAAGAACCTTTGCATTAATTCTCCTAATAAAAAATAAAGTTCACCAAGAGAGAACAACAATTCCAGCAATGACTACTCACTTTAGCTTCAGTGAATATTTCCTGACAAGAGAGTATCTTTAAACATCCTAAAATATTATCTGAAAATCACAATGAGAATTCTTGTGAATATCTTCAACATAGAAGTCCAAAAAGGTGAATACCTTAAATCACTAAACAATTTCAGCAGTAAAGAAGCAACATTAGCATTTACATAATTTCCCCAAAACGAAAATAGTATTAGTCTTGTCCTTATTTTCTAAAAGCTTTCTCTCTTGCGTTGGGCGCCTTTAAAATCCAAAGAAACTTAGCTTTTAAGTTGTTTGTCGATATCCTTGTTCAGCTTGTCTAGTTCTCCAGGCGCGCAGAAATGAGCTGTTCCAAAGGCTTTGTTTTAGGAGAGAAATCCCCTCGAAGTCTTCTCTGAGCGCAGGAAATTCCCTCGAAATCTTCTCTGAGCGCAGGAGCCAGGAATCGGAAGGTCGCGATGCTGCAATCTCGGAAACTCAGAGGCAAAGCGAGTTTCTCGAAGAGGGTGCGGTTTAAATACCTTCCGCACCAAATGTCAACGTGCGCTTGCACGTGGCAACAGTCTGCAGCCTTCCGCGTGCAACGCGAGCGGAAGGCTTTGTTCTGTCAGACGGCAGAATAACAGCACACGCGTCTATCGCGTGTGAAAGCTTTCAATTGCATTGTGTCAGAACCAAATGAAATATTACATTAATTCAATAAACAGGCCAGAAGCGAGATCTTAAAGCATGGCATTAAGATTACTTTTTCACCTTAATCAGTCTACTTTAGCAAACGTTGTAAGAAGCACTTTTACCCAGAACACTAACAGTTTTCAAAAGACATACTTACATAAGAGGTGCTGGTGCACGGGAAAGGGGTGGGTTTTCTCAGATGGGATAAAAACCTATTAACCAGTTATGTACTAGAAGTGCATTACTGGTGGGTACTTGGCATATTTCTACTAGAAGGGACAGACGGAACCGGGGAATCGTGACAGTACTCCCTCCTCAAGATCCCCCCTAAAACCGGTGCAATGGGTTTAGGTTTTTCTGGGTGTTGGGTATGAAACCTCTTCAGCATTTTGGGAGCATTTTTCAAATGATCCAAAGGTTCCCAAGATCTTTCTTCAGGCCCGTAACCCTTCCAATCAACCAGATACAGCAACTTTCCCCTAGACCTCTTGGAGTCTAGAATCGCCTTAACCTCAAATTCAGGACTTCCCTCTATATCAATGGAAGAGGGGGGTTGGACAAATCGAGTCTGAGCATGAAAAGGTTTGATTAACGATACATGGAACACTGGATGGATTTGAAATTTGGTAGGCAAAGTCAATCTCATACTCACTGGATTTATGATCTTCTCGATAGGGAAAGGACCTATGTATCTAGGGTTGAATTTTCGATTCCCCTTTAGTTTCAGATTCCTAGTGCTTAACCAAACTTTATCCCCAGGAGAATAAAGTGGAGGCTCAGATCTATGTTTATCAGCAAACTTCTTTTGGTCTTCCTTTGCTTTGGCCAAATTGTAAGCTGCTTGCTCTTGAATAGAAGACAATTTAGAAACGTAATCTGAAATGGCAGGTACATGATTAAGCTCTTTTATTTCCTTAGGAAAGGAATTAGGGTGATAACCTAGATTACAGAAAAAAGGTGACATACCAAGGGAAGAATGATCTACATTGTTATAAGCAAACTCTAATTGACTTAGAAGGGTTGACCATTCCTCACCTACATTAGTTAGCATACAGCGAATGAATTGTTCAATAGTTTGATTAGTGCGTTCAGTGAGACCATCAGTCTGAGGATGATAGCTAGAAGACAAACGTATATCCATATTCAAAAGAGACCTTAAACTTTGCCAAACCCGTGAAATAAACTGGGACCCTCTGTCCGAAATCACCACAGATGGAATCCCATGCAGGCGGACTACATGTTCCATAATTAAGTGTGCCAACTCCATGCTAGTTGGTAGCCTTTTGAGTGGGACAAAATGAGCCATGCGTGAAAACTGATCTACAATAGTAAGGATAGTGGTAAACCCCTTTTTTGTAATTGGTAATTCAACAATGAAGTCCAAAGAAATTGTGTGCCATGGTCGAGGTGGTAAAGGTAGAGGGTTTAACAAACCACTAGGATTTTGATGAGATGATTTGTTCTGAACACAAACCCCACATGTTTCTACATAAAATTGAACATCTTTAAACATTGAAGGCCACCAAAAGGTTCTTTTGATTAAGTCATACGTCTTAATCTTACTTGGGTGAGCAGATAAGGTAGTGTCATGATGAAAGTGTAGAACTCTTTCTTTTAGCGTGTCAGTGGGTACAAAAATGAGGTTTTGCATAAAGAGCAATTCATCTCTTTCCTGTAAATAAGGGTGTGATTCTTTCCAAACTTTACAATCTTTCTTTGCCAACTCTTTCTTAATATCTGAAATAACATCACAAACAGATATACTTGCTTGAAACCGTGATATTGGTATTACAGGTTTTACTTCAGATGGAGCATCAATGAAAGTCTCTCCCATTCTAGACAGAGCATCTGCTTTCAGATTTTCTTTACCTGGTCGATAGGTGATTACAAAGTTATAATCATTGAAAAACATTGACCACCTCAATTGTCTAGCTGACAGAGCTTTTACCGACCTCAAGGCTTGAAGGTTTCTATGGTCCGTGTAAATAGTCACTGGATGTCTTGCTCCTAACAAATAATGGCGCCATTCCTCAAAAGCTGCCTTTATTGCCAGCAGTTCTTTATCTGCAATTGCATAATTCAACTCTGCTTCAGATAATTTCCTAGAGAAATATGCAATTGGGTGTAATTGTCCTGTATCTACATGTCTTTGGGATAAAATACCTCCTACAGCACATTGGGAAGCATCAGCCTCTACAATAAAAGGCTGACTGGGATCTGGATGAGAAAGAATAGGAGCTGAAATAAATTTCTTTTTAAGTTTCTGAAAGGCTTCTTCAGCTAGTTCTGTCCACACAAATTTTACCCCTTTTTTCAACAATCGAGTGATAGGAGTGATGGTTTTAGAGAAATCTTGAATGAACCTGCGGTAGAAATTTGCGAATCCCAGAAAACTTTGAACTTGTTTCACAGAAGAAGGACTGGGCCAGGATTCTACGGCTTCCACCTTTCTTGGGTCCATTTCTATCCCCTTAGGACTGATGACATATCCCAAGAATTCTACCTTTGAAGTATGAAACAAACTTTTCTCCAATTTGACATACAAAGAATTATCAAGCAGTTTCATTAAAATTGCTCGAACCTGTTGCACATGCTCTTCTTCTGAATTTGAAAAGATAAGAATGTCGTCTATATAGACAACACAACATACATCAATAAACTCGTGCAGAACTTCATTTATAAAAAATTGGAAGGCTGCGGGGGCATTGCATAGACCAAAAGGCATGACTTGGTATTCGAATAATCCAAATTTTGTACGAAAAGCTGTTTTCCATTCGTCACCCTTTCGGACTCGTACCAAATGGTAAGCTCCCCGCAAGTCCAATTTTGTATAAATGGTTGCCTTTTTCACTTGATCTAACAGAGTGGGGATCAAAGGCAAAGGATATCGATTTTTTATTGTCACATTGTTTAAGGCTCTATAATCGATGCATGTGCGCAATTCACCTCCCTTTTTCGGAATGAAAAAGAGAGCTGATGAGACAGGAGACTTTGAATGGCGAATAAAGCCGTTTGCCAAATACTCATCCAAGTACTCTCTAAGATGGACATTCTCCTTTTCTGTTAATGCATAAATTCGGCTACAAGGTAAAGTAGCACCAGGGACAAGATCAATCCTACAATCAAAGTCTCTGTGTGGAGGGAGAGTGTTTGCTTTCTTCTTGTCAAAGACGTCTTGAAGATCAGAGTAAACTGATGGAACACCTTCTATTGCTAAAACTCTAGATGAATCGGAAGGAAAGTTAAACCCTTGAATAATCTCTCCAGATCTTTCCAGAAGAAAACATCTGTTTACGCAATGTGATGACTGAAAGGTAATAGTCTGGGATACCCAATCTATACTTGGATTGTGTTTTATCAACCAAGGAATTCCCAGAATTAGCTTGAACTGCGGGGCATCTATGATGTCAAACTGAATCTCTTCACGGTGAATAGGGGAACAATCCATCTCAAGGATTTCAGATTGTTGGCTAATAGGTCCTGAAGTTAACTCCTTGCCATCTACTGCTCTAACTATCTCTGGATGCTTCTTCAAAATAGACTCAAAGCCTAACTGAGAGAAAAACTGAGTATCCATAAAATTCCCCGTAGCTCCTGAGTCTATTACAGCTTCTACCCTTCTAGATGGAGAGGAAGATGATTGACTTCTTAACTCAACTATGATACCAAAATGTTTACATCCCAAAGGTGGAACAGTAGAGGCCAGACTGGAAATTACACTCGATGAACCGACCTCTTCCTTCATCGAGCTTTCTAGTTTTCCGACGATTCTTGAGTTAAAGCAACGTCCGAGGACTTTGTCTTAAACTTATTAGGTTTGGTAGGGCAGTCTCGTACAAAATGTCCAGTCCTTCCACAGTAAAGGCATTGATTTAATTTTCGTCTTTTTTCTTTTTCATCCTTAGAGAGTGGACCTCGAACAGTTCCTATTTGCATAGGCTCAGAATGATCGGTTTTAGGACCTACCTCTTTGCCTGATGAAGTACTTCTATCTTTAACAAAAAGGATTTTATGGTCACTCTTTCCTTTTTCCCCCTTTCTCTCACTAAGGCGATGATTCAGTTTAATTACAAGATCGATAAATTCACTGATGTCATCGGGAGGTTCTAAGATTTGAGTAACCATGTCTTTTAAATCTTCTCGAAGACCTCTATAAAAAATAGAAATTCTTTTATCGTATGGCCAATTAGCTTCTAGTACCAAACGATTGAATTGAGAGATGTAATGAAGGAGGTCAGAAGACCCTTGTTTTAAACTCAATAACTCGTTGTCTGCAGACTGCACAAACATATGTTTTGCAAAGATCTTTTTTAGAGCTCGTTCAAAGTTTCTGAAATTATATAGAATTGCATCATCTCTTTCTACTAAAGGGATGGACCAAAGAGCAGCATCACCTCCAAAGTATGATAACATAAAAGCTACTTTGGAGGAGTCATCCGGAAAGGCTGTTTTCTTGGCTAAAAAATGTAGATGACACTGTTGCAAAAATATGGAAAACTTGTTACAATCCCCATAGAAACGTTCTGGTGGAGCTAAAGGCGTAGGTATTGGGGTAACTACCTGAATCTGGGTTCCCCCCCCAGAGTCAGAGGATGAAATCTGCGCTCTAGCTACACCCTGCTGAATAGAAGCCTGTAATGCAGTCAAATCGTTTCGTAAAGAAACGTTCTCATCCCTGATATCTTTTAGCACTGCTGCTATTTCCTGTAAAGAAACTTGGTCCATTGAGTCTGGGCGAAATATTCTTCTTGGGCTTTGCCTTCTGTCAGAACCAAAGTACGCTGTCTCTTACCTTAGCAGTGACCGGTATTCTTTGTAGACAGCGTAGAGATTTTCGCAGAGACGCAAGGGACCAACTTCCAGAAAACTCTAACTAAAACTTGCTGACTAAACTTACAGCTAAGCATTAACTAGAACTCTCGGGAGGAGGGCCGGTACTGGACGTTGACGGGAGGATTAGCTTTTGACTGTCGACCTGCAGATTAATAAGAATAATAAAACTCAGTATTCACACTATCTTATTGTATTCCTACCACTAGTTAGTTTCCCCTCCCCTAACTCCATGTAGGGACTAGATATCACTAGCTGACTCCTACCTGCGATTCAGTCTGGTTCTGTCCACCGTCCAGTATTTCTTTGTCTTGTCAGGGATGTTGTCTTGGGAGTTGTCCTCTTTGAATTGTCCTCTTTGATTTAAGTCTGCAATTAAATAGAAGAAATATAAACAATCTAACCTTACACCTTTATTCTCCTAGTACTTTCTCTATTTCCTATTACCTTACACTTACGTGATGAACTCTCTTCTCTTCTAAATTTTTGGGTGTCTGTTCAGAAGAACCTTTGCATTAATTCTCCTAATAAAAAATAAAGTTCACCAAGAGAGAACAACAATTCCAGCAATGACTACTCACTTTAGCTTCAGTGAATATTTCCTGACAAGAGAGTATCTTTAAACATCCTAAAATATTATCTGAAAATCACAATGAGAATTCTTGTGAATATCTTCAACATAGAAGTCCAAAAAGGTGAATACCTTAAATCACTAAACAATTTCAGCAGTAAAGAAGCAACATTAGCATTTACATAATTTCCCCAAAACGAAAATAGTATTAGTCTTGTCCTTATTTTCTAAAAGCTTTCTCTCTTGCGTTGGGCGCCTTTAAAATCCAAAGAAACTTAGCTTTTAAGTTGTTTGTCGATATCCTTGTTCAGCTTGTCTAGTTCTCCAGGCGCGCAGAAATGAGCTGTTCCAAAGGCTTTGTTTTAGGAGAGAAATCCCCTCGAAGTCTTCTCTGAGCGCAGGAAATTCCCTCGAAATCTTCTCTGAGCGCAGGAGCCAGGAATCGGAAGGTCGCGATGCTGCAATCTCGGAAACTCAGAGGCAAAGCGAGTTTCTCGAAGAGGGTGCGGTTTAAATACCTTCCGCACCAAATGTCAACGTGCGCTTGCACGTGGCAACAGTCTGTAGCCTTCCGCGTGCAACGCGAGCGGAAGGCTTTGTTCTGTCAGACGGCAGAATAACAGCACACGCGTCTATCGCGTTTGAAAGCTTTCAATTGCATTGTGTCAGAACCAAATGAAATATTACATTAATTCAATAAACAGGCCAGAAGCGAGATCTTAAAGCATGGCATTAAGATTACTTTTTCACCTTAATCAGTCTACTTTAGCAAACGTTGTAAGAAGCACTTTTACCCAGAACACTAACAGTTTTCAAAAGACATACTTACATAAGAGGTGCTGGTGCACGGGAAAGGGGTGGGTTTTCTCAGATGGGATAAAAACCTATTAACCAGTTATGTACTAGAAGTGCATTACTGGTGGGTACTTGGCATATTTCTACTAGAAGGGACAGACGGAACCGGGGAATCGTGACAGCTGCATGTCAGAAGCTCCATGGGGGTTCAAAGCCATGCCAGCTCCCGCAGGAGGTGGGAGCCAGGCAGAACCACCAGGGCCTTCAGGCTCCACCAGCTGGCCATGCCCCGGGTAATGGGGTCCCAGGAGCCAAAAGTGGCCATGCTCCAGGGGTTGGGATCCACAGGGCTGAAATTGACCTGGGGAGGGGGCTGCACAGCCCCCTCCCCTTTCAAACAGAAAAAAAGAAAGGTGTAGCCCCGAGGGATGGGGTCCTCAGGGGCCCAAATAGGCCTCGGAGGGGGCACGAGGCCCCCCTCCTTTTTATTTCAATTAGAAAAATGGGTCAGGCCACGGGGATGGGGTCCCTGGTGCCCAAAAGTGTCAAGGGAAGTGAGCCCACACAGCCTCCCTTCCTAAAATAAAAAAAATCAGAAGCTGGCAACTGTACTTTGCAAACGTGCCTCCTGGTATGCATATCGTTGGGAGATGAAGTCCCCTTCCCTCTTGAGGGTCCTTAGGGTCCAACTAGCACTCCTGTTGGATGTATGACGTTACAACGCAGGCTATTACAACGCCTGCCTTTACAACGCGGTTTTACATCGCATACCATTACAACGCATAGCGCTTTTGGGTGTTGGATAGTGAATAGTTTAATTTACTATTCCAAATCCAGTCCCCGTGGACACTAAGGAAGGTTATTGGATAGTAAATTAACCTATTCCCTATCCTAGAGCGCCCCCCAGCAAGATGCGTTGTAATAGTTTGCGTTGTAATGACCGCGTTGTAATGGTAGTGCGTTGTAAAAGTTTCGTTGTAAGTGATGTTTCCCCCTCCTGTTATCTCCAGTAAGTCCCACAGAGCGGGATTGCTTAGAGGTGATATGAGGCCCCACCTCCTTTCTCCACCATTATGCAAACGCTCCTCCTGGTGCACTACTGTTTTGGGGGATGAGGTCCCCTTGGATGCTGAGGGTTCTTGGGGCCAACAACCCCTTCTGTTACCTTCTGTAAGTCCCAAACAGTGGAATTGCTGAGAGCTCGTGGGAAGCCCTGCCCCTTTCTCCACCTCTCTGCAAACACACCTCCTGACTCACTATTGGTTGGGGGATGAAGTTCCCTTGGCTCCTAAGGGTCCTTGGGGTCAACAAACTCTCCTGGCACCTCCAGTAAGTCCCAAACTGCGGGATTGCTGAAAAATCATCTGACACCCTCCCTCTTTCTCCACCACTCTGCAAATGCACTTTCTGGCACACCACTTAGTTTGGGGATCAAGGGCCCTTAAATGCTGAGGTTCCTTGGGCGCCAACAACCCCTCCTGTTACCACAACTAAGTCTCCACACACTGGGATTGCTGCGAGCTTGTGGGAGGCCTGCACCCTTTCTCCGCCACTCTGCAAATGTGCCTCCTGGTGTACTACTTGTTAGGGTATGAAGTCAATTTGGATAATTGGGGCCCAAAAAGCTCTCCTGTTACCAGCAGTAGGTGCCACTCAGCAGGATTGCTGAGATCTTGTCGGAGGCCCCGTCTTCTTTCTCCACCATTATGCAAACATCCCAGTAGTTAGAAAATCATAGGAATTCACTTAAAAATCCAAGGTTACCGGGATGTTATAGTTAGGCTAAGATTTCACTCGGACAAAACCAGTGAAATTCAGCAGTTATAGTTACCTGAGATAACTCTAATTTATGCCCCCCGCAATGTACTGCTTATGACCTCACATATTACATCACTCATGACATGGTCAGTGACATCACTGATGACATCTCAAATTAGATCACTGATGACATCATCCAGTGAGTGTAAATGTTTTTAGAGTTTATGGTTGTTAAACATACATACTAACCTACTACAAAAGTTACATTAGTATACAAGTTGTACTACTAATGAGTGATACTATCTCTAACATGTGTGATCTCAGTGGGTGTGTGACTGTCTGTATCTATGTATGAGTGACTGCATGGGTGTGTGAGTGCATACATGAGTGACTGTTTAAGGTGTGGCATGTCTTTCCATCTAGATTCATGGCAGTTTTTCCATCTAGCTAGGTACGTCCCCACTCGGTACTTGAGATGTTAACCTCAAGGCCCCAGGAGGCAACTAGAAAGCATACACAAGTGTCCCTGCATGATGGATGTGGTTAGGTAAATGTGCCTCTCTCTCCACATCCACAGGAGTAGACAGTGACATCTTTTTACCTGACCAGGCTATCTTGTGAACCTTTCACCACTCTCTTCAAACTTTCTCATGTTCTACTAATAGTTTTATGTGAAATCCTCAATTGCCTCTGAGGCTAGGTCTGCTCTATTAAAATGCCTTAACTAAATAAAAAAAATCAATCAGGGATGATTGGCTCACTTGGAACTGCTCCCCAGGGTACTCCTAGTTCTAGTGCCTACATCACTTCCCAATTGTAATTATTGCTGGCAACTCCTCTCCATTTTAGACAAAGAAGCCCTAAATCCCCCTATGCAGCTACCACAGTAAAACTCCCCATGAAGGATAACAATAAATATGAGCTCATCAAATGTGGAAGGGTGTCCACTGTGGCTGAGATTCTCTGCCAAAGAGAGGTATCTCAGGGGACTTCACTGAGTAGACCAATACATCTACATTATATAGTCCAGGAGCATTTCCAGGCAGAATGCACATGGGTTAGTGGACTTATGATCAACCATTGAATACATGTCTTACATAATACATAAACATTATCATCTTTGACAATTAATAATGTCCGCTAGCTTATGAGGAGCAGCCCTCAACAACCGTGCCCTTACGTCGTATGGGAGCCCATGTTTAGCAGACAGATTTTGCACATAATAATACACATGGTAGTACACCAAGCAAAAATAGGGGCTTTGTATCAGAACCTTTCAGCCATTGTATGTTCAAATGTTATTCATATTGTGGTTCAGGCTACAGCTAGCATATAGGCCCACATTATGTGTGGACCAGTCGATTGCTGTCCCTGCACTAACCCTTGTTTAAGTAGGGCTTACTAAAATAATTATATCAGTGTTTACTGCACCCAGAAATATGTAAGTGCAATACTGTCCAATCCAAACAGTTACATTTTGGTGGGTTAAACCTGAAATATAATGGGTATATAATACCTCATGAACTCTGGGAGATGCAGATTTTTGGTACCAAAGCACTACAATATGAATAGTATTTCCCATTTAGATGAATAAAACATATAACTTATTGACTTGATCAATACCAATCAACGAGGTGACTTGTAATGAGGGCCGTAGACCAGAAGAATGCGTCAATTCCTTCTGCCATTATTAAGGTTTTGCATTGCCCTTGCAAGGGGACACAAGGGCAGTGTAAAACCTAAATTATATTTATCAAGGCATGCAAGGCCACCTGATGTGGCCCTCGGTGGCTTGAAAAATCTAGAGCAACACAAAGTAGCTCAAAGCAGTGCCTTACATTACTGTGACGCAGTGAGACGTGCCGTGGGTCGAGCTTGGGTGTTCCCACGCATCCCCCGATGGATTTTGACACATTCCCAGAATTACGAACATTGGTAGCCCTGGGAAAGCATCCCTTGCTTTGTTTGTTGTTTCCTCTTTATAAGTGTGCTACATTCTGCAGCACACTTAGGGCCCGATTAGGATCGCGGTGATTCCTCATCCTCCGGCCCGGAATATGCGGATTCACCACTGCGGACACAGAAAAGACCCCCCACCAGATTAGGATGGCTGGGGGGGTCATGTTTCCGTCCGCCGCTTTTCCGCCGCGGTCGCCTTCCGACCGCGGCGTAAAAGTCCTAATGTGGCAGCGTGTCTATCAGACACCGCCAGCCATATTAGGATGCCGGCGGAGACATGCTTTTCCACAGCGGGTTTTCCGTCATCGAAAAGCATGTGGTGTTTTGAGTATAGGGGCCTGTTGCGGGCCCCCAGGGGTGTTGGGGGGTGGGGGGTGCACATGGGGGGTACCTATGGTACCCCCCTGCCTTCGCATGCACATTTAACCTTGCAGCAGGTGCTGCTTGAAGCAGCATCCGCCGCAATGTTAAATATAGGGGATGTGACCGCCAGGGTGGCGGTCACATCCTAAGTCCGAGGGAGGGAACGCCACAGCCCCTGTGGATGGTCCCTCCACCTCGGGGGTGGCGGAAGGATGCTGGTCCGTCCGCCATCCTAATCGGGCCCTTAGTAGGCAGAAAATGCCATTGAGGATTGTTTTTGTACAGGAAAGTGTCCCTTTGTGCACAAAAATAATCCTGCCTACAATTCAGGCAGCCTTGCAACATGTTGGAGAGGTACCTCTTTTGGTGCTAGACAGTCAAAAGTGCGCACGTGCTAGGAAAGGACAGGAAAGCGCCATAGAATGGTCAATAAGGTGCATTCCTGTCCTTTCCCTTTCACAAAACGCAGTGCAAGGTATCTTGCTGCATTATAATGCACACATTTTTTATAAATAGGCCCCAGAATGTATTAGCAACACATTGCTGTAGCAGTAGGAGGGACGCATTGAATTACCCTATGTGGTTGGCACATTTCCTGAAACATTTTATGAATATCTGAAGATTAATCTTCAGCCAATCCATTGAAAGAGTCTAAAATATATACAATTTCGCTGTTTTTCACACTATGAATGATACAGGTAGAATCTGTTAAGCTCAAAATATACCTAATGTTATTCTTTCCGATACTCTTTAATGCAAGATCTTTGAATATAACAAACCAAAATTCACATAGAGTTATGTAGCAGAAATGATGAGTTTGATTCATGAAATCATTTTCATCCATAAATGTGCCTTGCTGAATAGGGCATGATTTTCAGGTCTAAGGAATTCACAATTAGTTTCTTGACAGGAGTAAAGAGTTTTCTAACTGCCAGTGCCGATTTCTTCTCTGCATATGGGACAAATGGTGGCAGTAAACTCCAAGAAAGGGGGGTAGTGGCTGATTCACGGTGTGGTTTGCCTTGCAAGTTTCTGAACGCACATGCATTTTTAGCTTCTTGAACAACATAATCTCCAGGTGACACTTTTTCTTCACTAAAAAAGGTCTAAAGCAAAGGGCTGGAGTGGTATTCACTACAGGGTGAGAAGGGGAATGCATCACCCGCAGACTTGGAATGGATGCCGGGGATGCTGTTTCTTCAAAGGGCCGGTTCCCTGCCCCATGGTGAAAAAGAGAAAAGAAAGAAAAGATAAATAAACGTGCATTTGCAAATCGTTGCATTTCCACAGTGACTAATTGTACACCATGTGCAATTATGGCTTGCGGAAATGGGACCACTGGGAATATGCCAAATGCCATTTGCTATTTTTTTCTTCATAAATCGCACGCAAAAGGCTGCAAAAGTTGTTAGAAGACAATTTAATTCATATATTCCTAGACACGTTCGCGTGTTGTCTTCACTGCAGCAACTTTTCTTCAATCATTCGAGTTCCCTCAATCTTATCCACTCAGAAGAAATGAGCAGTAGTTCAGTATGTCGTTTTTCAAGGTTTACTAGGTCACTTTACTTTCTTCGTGTACAAATCGGAACCCCTTGAATTTTTCTTTTTGTTTGACTCAAAAACACTTGGCAAGCAGGACACTGGAACCAGCTCTTCTTTCCAAAGACATTTCTTCAAAGGACATAATACATGATTGACTTACTTTTGGAAATTGGGTTATTAGTTGTGTGGCCATCACATTTAACAGTTGCTCAATTGTGCTTGACTCTCACAGGGTAGCGTGGTGGAGCAGTCCAAGGCCTACTCAAGTGAGGTGTGCGGGCTAGTAATCACCAATCACTGGCATGCAATAATAACACTCAATAAATGACTATTCAGTCAATACTTTGTCTTTAGAAAAAGAAGTACATTTATTACACACACATTACTAAATACTATTCAGTATTTACAAATATACATTGGCAGATGGAACACACAATAGATTACATTGTGTAATCACTGGTGACCCTCCCCCCAACATGCCAAGTGAGATTCCACAGTCATTATGTAATCACAAGATACCTCTTTGGCATGAATCATGGTCATAATTGTGATAATGATGTATCAAACAAACATATGCATCATCATGAACACCCAATAAGCATTTATTAGGAATTAACTTTGTGTGTTTTTGGGCATTCTTACATATATGTGAAAGTAACCTGTAATGGTTAGAACAGCCCCTAGGACCATCACTGTTAATAAGGCAAGGTGAAATAGCATTAAGTTGTGACCTTAAAATCAGCCCCCGAGAGCGTAATGAGCAATCCATTACCCACTTCTAAGCATTACAGGAGGCATATTATCAAGAAGGGCGTTAAAATTGTCACCGTTTTAGAGGCAGAAAACTGCCGCTAAAGCTGGGATAATGGGCTTGATAATATGCCCTGAAGAATTCCAATAGAAACCCATGTTCACACCAGAACGTGGGTTTCTATTGGAATTCACAAGGCCATTTTATCAAGCCCATTATCGCCGCTTTAGCAGCAGTTTTCTGCCACTAAAACGGCGATAATTGTTAACGCCCTGCTTGATAATATGCCCCCAGGTCTTTTACAATGTTACCCTAGAGCCAATCCTAGCTTGGAAATGCACAAAACAGTGGAACAGATAATGATTTTGAGGTCCCCTAACCTTGGGTGAGTACCCAGTAGATGACCTGGTGAGAAGGAGCATGTCGTGCTAAACAATTTGATGGTGTTACCATCGTCCTAGGGCCAACACCAAGCTGAGATATGGGCAAAAATGAATTCCAAATGAAGGGTCCTGCAAAGCATTTTGGGGCATTCTATAGCAAGCAGTGTATATTAGAGCAGTAGCACTCCCGCTGATCTGGGGAGAGCTGAATCAGTTTCCCCTCGGTTTTCTATTTAGTGAAAGCAGGCTTGTGATGTGGTTACTCTTGGTGTGGAAAAGATTGCCTTCGTTGGAGGACAGCATGGGGAGTCCACCCCCGTCAGCCCTCACCGGCTCCCCGCAACCACAGCACTGTCACATGCTGCCACAAGAGCGCACAGCCTTTCTTGTTGTCTGCCATCTCAAGCAGGCAGACAAGTGTTGCGAGGGCCACCGCCCACTGCCTCCTATGGCCCAGGGATGGCATCCTGGGCACCTCCTACCTTGGTGGAGGAAAACACAATGGTGCTTCTTCATATGCTCTTCATATCATGGGGCCCAGGGATTGGGTCCTGGGCCCCTGCTGTTAACAATGGGGAAGTGAAATGGTATGTCTCTGGAATTTTGAAGATTCTCGGGATCCGGGGTTGGCGTCCAAACTCCCTTTTTCATAGGTCCGCCGGTGGGATTGGGACCCCAGTTGAGATGGGAACATGTGTAGGGGGACCCATGCACAGCTTCTCCCTCAAATTGAAAAATACAGCTTTCCTGTGCTGTCCCCTGAGAGCTGGTCCACACTGGGGGAAATTGATCAAGTGGCAATGGAGCCCCATGTGTTTTGTGGAAAAGAAAAGGCCAAAGGTCACCATATCTTTAAGCAGCCTTAACCTGGGTTCTGTAGGGCTGATTTTGATTATCTTGGTCTCCTTCTACTCCTGGTGACGAGCTCTATCCACCAACTCTATCCACCAGCTGTAACAACCCTTCTCACCTCCAAAGCAAGGAAGGGCTCAAAGGGTCCTGAGAGGGGGCCAGGGGGTTCCTCGTTCCAGTTCTCCATGGCAATCCCAGATCCAGCATTGCAGTAGTTAGAAAATCTGCTGGCAAGAAAGAGATCCTCCCCTTGTGCAAGGGTTTATAAAGGGGAGGGGAAGGTTCCAGATGACAGGCACCCCTAACCAATCCTGGGGTGCCACATAACCTCTCCATCCCTGTCCCAACTCTCCTAAACAGCATGTTGAGACAATCCAAAATGGCATCATCAACTCCTGGTGTCTCAGCTCTACCCCTAGCTGACATCACAGCTAGGGACTTGCACACTAGAATTTCAAAGGGAACACCCTCTGGGTTCGCTGCAGGTATCTGGTACTCTCCTTTGTTAGGCAGACCCATCCTTGGTGCAGTGTGACAGCTAAGTGATTGATGCAGATGATTCCGCCCCATCCCTTCTTAGGAGCTGGGAGAAGTACTGCTAATTGCTCCTTTGGTGTGGGGGCGGTCTTTGATCCTGCCGCTGGAGAAAATGTAATTACAGGGCACAACAGGGTGACAAAGGGCTTGGGCTCTGATCGTGAGCTAAGACAGGAAAACATGGAAACTCTGAATGACCCACAAGATGTACAGTTATCATTTTTGAATTTACAAATTTGATTTTCTCGCACAGGTTATACTCTTATTCAAGACGTCAATGGTCTCGGTAGGCCCAGGGGAAGTGAAACTACATTCCAAAGCAGTTCTCCATATCTATAATGATGTGCCATCTATAGTAAATATAGTAAAGCACACTGA
This sequence comes from Lissotriton helveticus, assembly GCF_964261635.1. Taxonomy (NCBI): domain Eukaryota; kingdom Metazoa; phylum Chordata; class Amphibia; order Caudata; family Salamandridae; genus Lissotriton; species Lissotriton helveticus. The sequence goes on along the minus strand of NC_136067.1, from coordinate 763,026,400 downwards.
CTTTCCATAATAGTGTACATTAACCTCATGAGGCTTATATCAGGTGAATAACTAACCCTGCAGAATCCGCAATGCACCAGGCTACCTGTGCGCTGTCACCAGGCTGCGCACAACAGTAGGCTCCCACCCTTAGCTTAAACAAGTGTGCACACACATGTGCACCTGTGTTCCCGTGTAACCAGTCAAGTGTCCCTTATCCTTGCTATATTGCAGTGGCCTCATCTTAAAAGGCGGACACTGGTGGTAAACATGCGCAGTCCATTTACCATGTAATTACCTTGGGTGAGACACTAGTAGTGAGGCTCACCCATAGTAAAAAGTCCAAAAATGAGTGATCAGAAAAGCAGAAAATCCTGGCGTACTGTCTTACACTTAGGTCATACAGAAAGTATATAAAGCATTCTAAAATGCATTCACTTACCAATTCTCGAACTCTCAATTGTTATGTTTCAGCTTACAATGATACCTATAGTCCATACATACATTTACAAAGTTGTACCTAATAGAACTAGCCTGCTTGACATTTAATCTCATTGAATAGGGTAGCTGAAAACAAGGCCTCATAATAACCATCACTGGAGCTCTTGCTAGTTCTTCCATGTCTAAACTCAACCTTTGCAGAGGTTGTTATGAAGGAGCATGTTTTCCTGGAAATTTCTAAATTATGATTGCTTTGTTAAGGAATTTCCAAAGAAACATCCTCATGTGTAAGTAGCAGAAGTTGTTAAATTTTAATAACTGAACAAAGAATGTTTCTTTCCATGTTGTATATTTCCCTCTTTTTGCTCTCTTTCAAATCAAAGCCTGGAATTGAAAAGTAATCTTAGTCCTTGTGAGATAGGACCTTGTGCACTATCTTCTTTAGTTTGCCTGCTGGACACATGGAGGCTACTATGACATATGATAAATTGTATTTGTATGTTATAGCCACTTGTCAAAATTCAGTCAATGGCTAATTGGGTATTTATACCTTGTTCACAACGTATGGGGTCCCTATGGCATCATCCAACTGGGCTCTCTGGAGGTGGTGAGTCCTTAAGGACAATGAAAGTGTAGGTCTCACAAGATCCATTACCTCTACTTCCATCAGTCTCCTTTGTCTGTCATAATCTCTGTCCCTAACCCATCAATACTTAGCTGAAGATATGGAGAAGGAGCAACTGCATCCTACAACCTTCAAAGTCTTTGATTTTACCTCAAATGCTTGGCAATTCCCCATTTTATCACTGGTGGGAAAGTGACCCCTGGCAGGTGGGTTTAACTGGGTGGGAGTACATGAATACTGTCCTTCCCCTCTTCTGACTGATCAGTGGAAACATGGATGGGCTAAACTTCTTTCCTTTCTGGACCCATCTCTTTTAAACAGTATCTACGTACTGGTTGGGTTTTGGTGTTTTGGTATACTTGTAGTGTAGGTCCTATGTGTCTATGTGTTAACCCCTTCGACGCTCATGACGAGCTGGGCTCGTCATGAGGTAGCCTCCTCGCACGCTCATGACGAGCCCAGCTCGTCACGTAACATGCGATACCGCAAATCTCAGCGTGCGAGCGGAATTCCGCCCGCACGCATGCGGTTAAACACCCTACCTCAAACTAAAATACACTGAGGCTTATTTACAAGCCTGTACACTGCTGGAGAATCACATGTTTTGATGCTACAGCTGTGCAGAGTGCAAACCTATATCTACTTGACCACGCAAAGCCCATCTGCGTGGCTTTTTATTGCCTTGTGGATATGGTGTAATGCAACGCAGCCCAAGTCACTGCATTGCCTCACACTGTGTTAGGGAGGCATGCCATGGTCGTTGTGGTGGGTGTTCCCACAAAAGCCCACAGATTTGAAAACATTCCTAGATTTGCAACATAGTGTAATGCTAGGAATGCATCAAAACAGTGTGGCTCCCCCTCTTTCTAGGTGTGCTGCATTCTACAGAATGCCTAGAAAGAGGAAAACGACTACACCAAAACAATCATTCCTACATTGTGGACACCTTTGCACCATGGGGCCAGGGTACCTTCATTGGCACAAGGCAGCCATTTTGTGCACCAGCACAGTGAAAAGGGACAGGAATATGCTATATCTCATTCCTCTTTTTTTTGATGCAGGGCATTGCAACAAAGTGACTAACAGCACTGCCCGTCGTCAATAACTTGTAATTGAGGTCTCCAGGGCTTAATTCTCAAAGTATTATTAGGATGGTAAACCTACAATTACAACCAAAATGGCTGAATTTACACATGTGAGGACATCACAAAATGTATCCAGAGACATAAATGGTTTCACTAGTACATATTTCTCCTCTTCGAATGAGGAGAAATCCACAGTAATAACTCCATTGCAAGTAGTAGACAGTGGTGAGAACAACGCATGGTTAGCTTTGTAAGTCTATGAAAAAATGCTTACAAACGTGTGCATTTGAGGATATGCACACATTTCTATTAGACTATTTCCCAATGAAAATGGTTGGATTTTTAATCCAGCAGGAAGTTGAAAAACGACCTGATAGAAATGACAGTCTCTGGTTGGCAATGGTTTTCACCTTTGTCCAAATATGGACCCTTCCTTCTAGTCATGATAAGGGGATAGACTAGTGAAATAACCCCTGCTCAACCCCTTGGTAGCTTGGCATGAACAGTCAGGCTTATCTCAGAGGCAGTGTGTAAAGCATTTGCACATAACCAATAGTAATACAGTGAAGAGACTATAAAATGACACCACACCAGTTTTAGAAAGATATCCAATATTTATCTGGGCAAACAAGACCAAAAATGATAAAAGACCAACATACAAATATATGCATTTTGCAAGAATAACCTTAAAAATGCAGTTCCTTGCAGGCTGTAGCTCTGTCCAGTGCTACCGCGGTGATGAAAAAAACAGAATCCAACAGTTCCAGCCAAAAACGTCAGTGCAAACCGATGTTAGAGTCAGCAGACTTGTAAACAGTACCTTTGGTTCTGGCAACTGTCGCTCTTGCGATGTGAAGCCTAGCAGGGCAGTGCCCTCAAGTCGCAGTGCAGGCAGTGGCTCGTTGGTGGTCATCCAGCAGCATCGGTGAGACCAGGGCTGCAGTGTAGATTGAGGCTGTGCTTGTTTCGGTGCTGACAGGTTACAGTGCATGCAACAGTGATGGATGATGGGAGTTGGCGTTGGTCGGCCCAGACTGCAGTGTGGGACGGGGTGGTGTGTTGTGTGAATTATGAGCGATGCCCCCAAACCATGGTGAGGTCACGGGTGTCAAGGTCAGTGGACATTAATGTCGTCGGTGAGACCAAGGTGGTGGAGTGGAGCGAGGCAGTGCAGAGTGCAGTGCCCACAGGTCATGGTGCAAGCAGCAGCTCAGTGACAGCGGTGGTCATCATCGTCGGTGAGACCAGGGTTGTGGTGAGAAGTGTGGCAGTGCCGTCTGCTGTGTCTTCAGCACACGGAGCCCGCAGCGGTGTCGGTGACGGTGTCTGATGCTTACCCACTCTCTGGCAACTGAAACACATGGTTCGAGAGGCGGTACTCAGCGGTAAGTGATGTCTTTGTTGTCCCTGAGACTTCATGAACAGGAGGCAAGCACTATTTCAGGACCTTGGAGATACTCAACGACAAGTGAAGAAAGTTCAGTCCAGTCCTTTCACTTACCAAGACAGAAGCAGCAACTGCAGGCCAACCCAACAAAGCAACAACACAGCAAAGGGTCAGTACTCCACCTGGCAGTTTTTCCAGCTTTTCTTCTTGGCAGGTTCCTTGATGCAAGCAAGTTCTAATTTTCTGGGGCCTGGGCTTCAATAGTTATACTGCATTTCAATTTGTTCTCTTGGGCAGAGAGTGTCTGTGCTCAAGCCCAGCTTCCCGGCAGGAGGTGGATACAGCATTGTCCAAGGCAAACCAGGCCCATTCAGGTCCAAGGAAATCTCCCCCTACTACTCTAAATGTAGCCCAGGTCTATTCAGCTCAGCCCTGACTCATTCAGGAAAGGCATGACACACCTCGACCCCCCCAGTGGCTGTCTGAAGAGAATGCACATCCCCAGCCCTGTCACAACAAAGCCAGATAGTCAATCTACAACCGAGCAGAGGCACACAGGATGGCTAAGTAAAAACATACCTACCTTCTAAAAGTGGCATTTTCAAACACAGAACTTAAAAATCCTCTTTACTAACAGATGCATTTCTACATTCTGAGTTCAAGCACACTAAACTCCATTTTTCTATTGTCCCAATGGGAATATATACTAGTAACATATTACCAAGTATTTCCCATTCTATCCTATGGGACAGAAAGCCTTTCAACAATGAAAAATGAAGTAGCCTGTAGTTCACGATCAGGACATGTCACATACACCAGGACATGTCCTACCGTTCACATACACTGCTTCCTTCCCAAAGGGTACCTTGGGTCTACCTTAGGGGTGACTCACATGAAATGAAAATAAAAGGGAATGTTAAGTTGACAGGGCAGTAAGAACTGCATGGCAGGTCTGAGAACCCTTTTGTGAGGCTGCTTGTGTGTGTGGCACAATCAGTGCTGCAAGCCCACTAGCAGCATTTCATTTACAGGCCCTTCCACTCTCAGTGTACTTAACTAGGGACCTACCAGTAAATCAAATACGCCAACCCATAACACAATTTACAATAGGAGCACTTGCACTTTAACACTGGACAGCAGTGAGAAAGTGCGCAGAGACACTAAACCAGAAAAAAACAGAGTCAAAACTGGGAGGTCTGTAAGCAAAAAGAACGGGGAAACACACCAAAAGATGCCAGGTCTAACACTACCCTCTCAGGTTCAAAAGCAGAATGGATTACCCCAACAACTTGGTGGGGCCTAGGTATAGAGGTATTCTCACTGAGTTTTTTTCCCTGTGCTGAAAGGAAAACAAGGGGAAAAATACATTTTCTAATGTATCTGCATTTCCCAGTACATAATGGGGAAACTGGGGAATATGCCTTATGGTATTCACAGTAGTATGCCTGCAAACCTGCTCCAGTCACAGTTTTTCAAGTGCATTATTGGGACTGTGAATTGCAAAAAAATGGAAAAGTAACTTCAAATGGAATCGTATATCTCCTCACATACCTCTAGACATTTTGTGAATTGTGAGTAAATAACCCTTACCAGGAACTGACATTCTGATCCACCTGCTAAGCCCACAAGTCCCTTTTCGTTCTTGTGTTTTGCGTGCCACATCTCCTTTCCTTCACAGGATCCTGCTAGACTATCTGTTACCAAATTATTCACATCTTGATCCATGATTAAACAATATTTAATATAACAGAATTAAAAACCTCCTTTGGTCACATCTACATAAAAATAAATTAGATATAAAATTCATGATAGAGTATATCATCTGCATTCTTGCCTTCAATTTATACAGGAGAAATATGGGAAACGGACACTGATATTACCAGTTCTTCAGGCTCTTTTAAATTCTAGAGAATTGTTTAAGGATGAATGTTTTTCTTAATACATGTGGTTTTCAAATTTAAACTCAAATGATTTTGATCAAGCACACACAAATAAAAGGAGTACAACTCAATTAAAAAATATTTTCCAAAATTGAAATAATACCGAAAACAAAGAAGGTGAAAGAAGGTGAAAAATGTAAGAGAGTGTTATATTTCATTATTCAACCATAAGATCAGAACATGGCAAATTACAATGGGGATAACGAACATTCCAATTGTAATATAAGGGATGTTCTAAGCATGAGGAAGTCACCGGATTTGGGGAAGGAGGGAGGGCTTGTCACACAGCTCCTCTAGCTACCTCGCTGTGGAGAACAGATACGTTTCTGGATCCAAGATGGCACCACAATGAGCCAGAACACTGACTTACTGCGGGTGTGACAGGGACTTTTCAGTGGTATTGAGTTTGGTGGCAGCAATGATCAATGAACAAAAGAGAAAATATTCCACTGTCTGTGGCTTAATACTGATGCTCTGACTGGGAGGAACACTGGAGGGGGGCAGCTGAGTGCTAGAGGCAGGGTTGCCAGAACATGGATGTATGACGTTACAATGCAGGCTATTACAACGCCTGCCTTTACAACGCGGATTTTACATCGCAATCCATTACAACGCATAGTGCTTTTGGGTGTTGGATGGTGAATAGTTTAATTTACTATTCCAACTCCAGTCCCCGTGGACACTAGGGAAGGTGTTGGATAGTAAATTAAACTTATTCCCTATTCTAGAGCGCCCCCCAGAGCAATGCGTTGTAATGGTTTGCGTTGTAATGACCGCGTTGTAATGGTAGTGCGTTGTAAAAGTTTCGTTTTAAAGGTTGTTTACCCCAGAACATGATCCTAAATAGTGGCAAACTCACTATAGGTTAGCTGGGAGGGGAGTTGGAACACTCGGAGGCCAGATAGTAATACCCAAGTGTGATGGATACTGCTATGAATTGTTATCATCAGCAATGTTGAAAATTTCAGCAACCAACAGCCACAAGATGACAAAGCCTCTCCACACAAGCTAAGAAAGAATATTTATTTATCCAAAATGGGAGCTAAACATACGGAAGGGAAAGGAAGGCAGTAAAAGTGCAACATCTCAAGTGAAAGACATTAGTCTACGAACAAATGCACCTCGGGTCTCATTTACGGGGATGAGATGTAGGGCGGCGAGCAAGTCATCTTGCTGGGCTTCCCTCCATCAAAGTGAAAGGCCATGAATGCACTCTTTTTGATCTTATATGATGCATTCCTGCTCTTTCCCAGCACCAACCCTGGCACCCTTGCACCATGGTACAAGGATGCCTGTGTTGTTGGCAGTATTGTTTTTGTGCAGGAAGGGACACTTTCCCGCACAAAAAACAATCATGAGAGGCGTTTTCCTCTACGTGTGCTGCAGAATGCAGCACACGTGTAAATAACAATCAACAAGGAGAAATAAAGTAATTTCTCCTCGTTATGCAGGTGTTGGTGCTTCTCCAGGGTTTATATGGTCTTGTACATCTGAGGCAGCATCAAAATCCATGGGTGTTTCGTGTGAACACCAACTGCCTTGCCCATGGAACGACTCCTGAGTGCAGAGTAAGGCAAAGCAGCGATTTGCGCTGCCTTGCCATACTCCATATCTATGAGGCCATTCAAAACCATGCAGAGTGGCTGTGCATGATATGACTTTTGAGTTTGCACCGCCGGTGCATCATAAAAAGTGATGCTCCAGTAGAGCAAAGGGCTCATAAATATTTCCCCTAGTATATTGGTAGATTTCTCTGAGCTTTGTACCACAATATCTGAAAATCAGCCAGAATATTCAATCACCATAAACCAGCAACAAGATTATAATAATGGCCCTGAAAATATTCAGTTTTCAAGGAGATGTCATTTAGTTTGGACCAAATGTCCTTTTAGTACAGTTTATTAAGGGGTCTAATATGAAGGTAAAAATATAACAAAAAGGAGGAGTACCACCATACACAAAGCTCAAAAGAGCGATTGCTTGTGGGATGGAGTTCTAATGAGAAAAAAGAAGAAGTCCTTCTTTGTTTTTAATAAACCCCTCACTCACCGACCTGGTCGGTGACATGCTTCATCATCGGGGCCACCTTGACAGCCGAGTGCCGTCAAGGTGTGCTGCGACACCTGAAATACAGTGGAGCGGGTATGTGAGTGATGAATGCAAAAAAAGAAGAAGTAGGTGAGTTAAAAATTGTCCTGGTATGACTTATATGTGAAAACTTTATTCTTAAGACTACTGGACAATAATAAAAACAGTGTATGTGTCGATACAGTAAAGGTTTTAATTATGACCAAATGTATCTATAGTATGTGTGCAAGGTCTACATGTTTCAAACCCAGTGGAAATTACCGGTTTTTCTTCAGGACCAAAAAAGGACTTGGGTGGTCAGGGTACACTAACGCCCTGCCATACCTGCAATCCTTTGTCCCTAGTAACAAAAATCGTTACAGGGCAAGAAAGGTAACCAAACAGTGGTTACGTTAATAGCAAACCTGTGAAGAAAGAGAAAGTATAAGTCACCAAAAAACTAGTTACGTGCCTGTAACGTAGTGAAGTGGTTGAATCTGCTCTTGCCGTGAATCATCCCACAATCTGTAAATGCGATCTAATCCGGTGCAATTTGCGGTAAGTGATGTGCATTACTACTTGGTGGAAGAAATTATTTCTTGGCACACCTATCAATATAAGTGTGAATAGTGAACGAGCGTAACTTATTTACCGCTTACTTTCATTCAACTACAAGTGCGTGGTTCAGCAGCACTCATCCTTAGAGGTGAGAAAGGATTACCGATGTGCTATTTATTACAACTTGAAACAAACCTGACAATACAGTACAGACACTACACATAACACGTAATGTAAATAAGCCGTGCTTACTCCTAAATAGGGGTTGATTTGCTGCACGGGTTGAGGGAGAAGGGAGGCCACAGTAGGAAAAAACATATTCTGAAAATGAGAAAGATGTTGGATCAGCTGAGTACCTGATCGTGTTTTCGTCGGTACCAAGCAGCTGCACGAGTGAAAAGGTAGAAACGGTCGCGTTTCATTATTTTAAAAAAAGGCCAGGCTCTACTTACAGTTTTTCGTGGACAAATCAGGCCGTGTACCTGTATCACCCCTCCTTGCGCCCGTCCTGAGCCAAATGCGGGGCCGTAGGTAAAGGCAGCCGTCATCGGGAACGCGGTGGGCGTGGTTAACGTGGCGTGATGACGTCACTGAGACTACGGGGGATCAATAGGTTCAAGCGGGGGTTACCAAGGAAACGTAGTAGCGTTTCAAGTGGTTTTTGGGAGACATTACCAGCAGGCTGTACAGGAGCTATTGGGCTAGTAGGAAGGAAGACATAATACACGTAATGGTGAGCGTGGAGATGATATAAAAACATTATATAAACATTATGGGGAATCCTCCCTCTTTAGCAGTTGACAAAAAAAGGGGGGGTTTGTTGTAGTTTATACAGGTGATTATATAGTTTGGGACCATTCAGTCAGGGATATAAGATCCCAGTAGGACTTGGTACAGGATTAGAGTCTCATAAAAGCACATTAGGCCAAGGTATACCAGATCCGGGTACAGAATAATAGAGCAGAAGGGTTTGTGTCTCAAAAAGGAACCTAAAGTACACTTGCCCAAGGTATATTATCATTCAGACCATTCAGGTGTGTGGATAGTCTGTACACCCATCTTTGCTCCTTCTCATACAGGCGTTTCTGTAAGTTAGGTCCAGATGATATTTGCTCGATGACAGACCAAAACATGTCATTGGGTGTGTGACCTTTCTCAATAAAATGATCTGTTAATCGGGTTGCATTTTTCTTACAGCGTATAGTGCTGCGGTGTTCGCAAATCCTTAGTTTAACTTTTCGAGTGGTCATTCCTATGTACCGCATCTTACATGTACATTCGATTAAATACACCACATTATTGCTGTTGCAGTTGGTGTGAGAAATTTGTCTCCATGTTTTGCCATTTTCCAGATCCAGAGTTTTTGTGTTCATTGTCAGATGACAAACGCTGCAGTTACCGCAGCGGTAATGTCCAGTGACATCCGGTAGACCCCAAATGTTAGTAATGGATGGTGAAGTGGGTACTGTCTTTGCTTTTGGTCTGGTGTTGACCAGAGTGTCCTTGAGACTGTGAGACTTTTTGAAAGAAATCAGTGGTTTCTCCCAGTGTAGATTTCCGGTATTTAAGATAGCCCAGTGCTTGTTTATACTTCTGGTCACCTGATTTGATATTGAGTTGAATGTGGTCACACATGTCAGGGGTATTTCATCATTCATCTCAGTCTTTTCTTCGAGTAGTGCTTCTCTGGGTTGGTTCCTGGCCCTCTTTTGGCATTTACTTACAACCTTTTTGGGATAGCCACGGTTGCCTAATTTCTCAAATAAGTCCTTTGCCTGTTCCTTATATTCAGACAGTTTACTGCAGTTCCTGCGCAGTCTTAAAAACTGTCCGTAAGGGAGGTTTTCCCTAAGGGGGCGAGGGTGGAAACTTTCAAATCTTAACAGGTTGTTTTTCGAGGTGGGTTTATAGTAAGTTTTCGTCTCCAAATGATTGTTCTCTTTACTGATGACTACATCAAGAAACACAATTCTTTCCTTATCATAACAATTGGTGAATCTGAGATTATTGTCACAAGTATTTATCCAAGTGATGAATTCATCGAGACGGTCGACTGTTCCTTGCCACATTGCCAGGACATCGTCGATGTAGCGTCTCCAAAAAAATCAGGTTTTCACGATAAGGGTTGGTTTCATTCAAAATGAACTTTCTTTCGAAATCATAAACGTACAAACCAGCCATGCTGGGGGCAAAAACGCTTCCCATTGACGTGCCCCCAGTCTGCAAGTACAGGGTACCTTCGAATTCAAAATAGTTGCGTTTTAGTGCCAATGTGGCACATTCCAGAATGAAGGCCTTTGGTGTGTGAAAAGGCCAGTCTGCATGATCCAGGTTGTTACCAAGGACTTGGATGGTGTCGTCCTGGGGTATACTTGTGTACAGACTTTCAATGTCAAAACTTAGTAATATAGTATGTTCGTCAACCTCCAGATTCTGTAGTAGGTTTAGGAGGCTCTTTGCATCCTGTAGGTAGGTGGCCGTGTTCTGAACAATAGTCTTTAGAAAAAAAATCACAGAACCTTGATAAAGGTTCTAACAAAGAGCCAATGCCAGAAACGATTGGGCGTCCTGGAGGGGGTAACCTACCCTTATGCATCTTAGGTAAGATGTAAAAGTAGGGGAATTTGCCCTCAGTGGTGCATAGGTAATCTGCTTCCTGCTTGGATATTGCAGCAGAAGTTTCTGCAGTTTCGACTAATTGATGAATTTCTGCTCTCAATTCACTTGTGGGATCTGTATTTAGGATCTTATAGTTCCTGGTATCACTGAGGAGTCGGACACATTCTTCGCGGTAGGAGGTTATATCCATAACCACCAGTCCCCCACCTTTGTCAGCTGGTTTTATTATAGTGGTTTCACAGGTACGTAGTTGATTTAATGCTGTGCTTTCCGTTCTGCTCATGTTTTGGAATTGGGAAGAAGCCTGAATTTTTTCAACATCATTGTAAACAGCTTGTTCAAAAGCAATCAATTCAACTGGGGTAGTATGTGGCGGTGGCGTAAAGGTGGATTTCACTCTTAGGCCGCTCTCATTTTCCACTTCCCTTTCTTTTGGTGGGCCTTGTTTTTCAAAGAAAGCTTTTAGTCTTAATTTTCTAAAGAAACCCGCCAGCTCACAGTGTAATTGAAATTTGTCCAACCGGGCTGTAGGGACAAAACCAAGTCCCTTATTCAAGACACATTCTTCTATTGGTGTTAGAGGTCTTGACGAAAGGTTGGTAACTAGGGTCTCACACTGCTGGGACCTGCCTTGCTCTTTGTTCTGTTGCTCACTGGGTCGTCCTCCTCCCAGTGTACTTGGTTGGGTTGTCTGTTTTTTCCTCTTCCCCTTCTGCCCCTGTGAAACAAAGGGGGCCGGAATTGGTTTTGATGAAAAAGGGGTGGTTGGAAATGTGGCTGGAAAGGAGGTTGCCATCCATACATGGAAAAACTTGCTGATTGGTTAAAGGGGTCTTGAAACATTGGAGGATTGAAACCAGGCCAGAGGTTTCCCTGCCCTCTTCTACCTCCTCTGCCTCGCTGTTTGTTGGTACTAGCATTTGACCCATTACTACTACCTGACGAGTTGCTCGAAACCTCAGAATCAGATGTAGGTTTCTCTGGTGATTTAAAGTCAGGGTCAGAGTAAGGGTAGGTTTTGACGAAGGAGAACCTTTTCAGATCCTTCTGAAATGTTGTCAATTTCTGTTGAGTCAAGTTATCCTTATATTCATTTATCTCTTTGTTTATTTCATCAAGTTTTCTTTTGTACCCAGTTATGCTTGTCTTGATATGTGTCTCAGTTTTTTGAATTTCTATTTGGATAGCTTCCGACAATCTCAGAGCCGTTTTTAGAATTAGTGCAATCCAATCATGTGTACAATGCCATGCTAATAATGCCCAATCCTTTCTGAACGCTGGATCATTTAAAAAGATCCGTGGAGCGTTTGTCACCAAAAGGCCCTTCGGGGCCATGTTATTTGTCACATACTCTTTTAGAATGGTGCCGTGTAATATAGTCCGTATACGTTCTCTTTTCATCTCAGTTAACATCTCCCAATCGCCTGTCTGTGATATTGTCTGTGAGATGCTGGCATCTGCAAAACCGGAGATTTCGCCCATGATAGCGTCAATCTCTTCTGTAGAATATGTAAGGCCTTGATTCTACCCCATGTTGGTAGCTATGTGTACTAGTGGAGTGTCTTTTGAGGTCAGGTGGATCAAAGAAGGACAACAAATCTCTCGCAGCTGTGCGCTGCCAAGATATATTGTAAACAAGTAGGGAGAGTAAAGGGATTTTATCCACCTCGGCAGACGGAAGAGTACTCCTAATCCCCTGGGAAAGGTAAATATATGACAAAAAGGAGGAGTACCACCATACACAAAGCTCAAAAGAGCGATTGCTTGTGGGATGGAGTTCTAATGAGAAAAAAGAAGAAGTCCTTCTTTGTTTTTAATAAACCCCTCACTCACCGACCTGGTCGGTGACATGCTTCATCATCGGGGCCACCTTGACAGCCGAGTGCCGTCAAGGTGTGCTGCGACACCTGAAATACAGTGGAGCGGGTATGTGAGTGATGAATGCAAAAAAAGAAAAAGTAGGTGAGTTAAAAATTGTCCTGGTATGACTTATATGTGAAAACTTTATTCTTAAGACTACTGGACAATAATAAAAACAGTGTATGTGTCGATACAGTAAAGGTTTTAATTATGACCAAATGTATCTATAGTATGTGTGCAAGGTCTACATGTTTCAAACCCAGTGGAAATTACCGGTTTTTCTTCAGGACCAAAAAAGGACTTGGGTGGTCAGGGTACACTAACGCCCTGCCATACCTGCAATCCTTTGTCCCTAGTAACAAAAATCGTTACAGGGCAAGAAAGGTAACCCAACAGTGGTTACGTTAATAGCAAAAAACCTGTGAAGAAAGAGAAAGTATAAGTCACCAAAAAACTAGTTACGTGTCTGTAACGTAGTGTCCGTTCACCCCGGTAATTCTTCCCCGTTCTCACAGGGATGATGCCGACCGTTTTCGTAAGGTTTGTCTAATATTGTTTCCTGACCATCCACGGGTTACTTTGGCCTCCTGAAGCCTGGTGATCAGGCTTTATCGGAACACCTTAGAGCCTATCCTTTAGACTCATTACTGCTTCATTTCCTACTTGACCCGCATTGGGCACTTCAGTTCCCTCCTTGAGCCATTTCCGGATCCCCAACAAGCCCTCCAAATTCTGATGTCCGGGTTCCTGACTGTCTATCAAGTTTATTCATGTACTGGATTCCCATTTATGCCCTTGCGGCTATTCTCCTGGTTATCGCCTGTAACCTCACAGTGGTCCCGTTCTTGAGGGCCTGTTGAATATCCACTTTTGCTGTTACTAGGACCGCTTCCCAGGACCTTTTGTCAGACGACATTCATTGTGTCTCCATGTTCTATTCCAAGTGCGCCCTGATGAAGGAAGCCTGTATTGGCACTTGTCCGAAACGCGCGTCGGCGCTTCTTTGTGTGTGGTGATATGTATGGGAATGTTTGTGCATGTATCTGATGGTACAATAGGTATGCTTGAGTAGCTGAGCGAATGTACTTTGTGCCTTCTTTAATTATTCCTGTGTGTCCTAGTTTTTATATTGTAACTTTGTATATGATTGAAAAATGTTTTGCAGATGTCATTTCACTGTCTAAATGAAATTATTTTTCTATGAAAATGATCTATATATATATATATATATAAAAAATAAAACAAAAATAATTTTTTGAATAAATTTGCTTCTGTTGTGATTGTGTGGGCAAGCTGAAAGTGAAAACAGAAATTTGTTCTCATGGTATCTAGGGAACACCCTTTTCATGTTTTTTTCGTTAGTTTTCAGTGCAAGTCGACAGTCTAAAAGGAACTAAGGAAGTTTCAGAAAAAAGAACATCTCATTTGAAGACAATGTCATTTAACGTAGATGAGATTAATACAAACCATAAGTGGATGGAGGGCGAGCCATGGGTCTTATTCCTTAATCTCTCAGTGATAATATTGCAAGAAACATAGGGGCATATTATCAAGAACAGCTTTAAAATTATCGCCGCTTTAGAGGCAGGAAACTGCCGCTAAAGCGGCGATAATGGGCTTGATAATATGCCCTTGTGAATTCCCATAGAAGTCCAAGTTCTGGTGTGAACCTGGGCTTCTATGGGAATTCACAAGGGCATATTATCAAGCCCATTATCGCCGCTTTAGCAGCAGTTTCCTGCTGCTAAAGCGGTGATACTTTTGACGCCGTTCTTGATAGTATGCCCCCTTTATTCTTACAAAAACAAAGAAAAATCGAATTTTCCTCAACATCTCCGTTTTGAAAGGTGTCATCTATCTGTCATGCCAAGATGCATTTTTTGCCCAATGAGATGGGTGAGTCTTTGACTCCCGCAGAAATACGGCAGGGTACATATGTAACGAAATAAATTAATGTGACACCCAAACCAGCTATCCTTTTCATGATTCACCTTGAAAGCAACATGGTCCTCCCCCCTCAACAGCCACAAATGGAGATCAGCCTGGAATAGACAGGCACGCTGGATTGGGGTTGCTGAGAGCAACTTTAAATAAGATGTTCACGGTTCTACCTCATCCTGTAAAGTTTGCACATTGACCAACAGTCTTATTTGTGTAAGTGCCCAGTCCAATTTGAGAAATAGTGCAAATCTGAATTGCATACACCTGCACAACCTTTTAAGTGGGCACTGAAGTGGTATGACGTGCAACCAATGTCACTGGCCTCATTTGGCAGATTTGTAAAATTAGAAAATAGGTGTACGTTGTCTTTTGGGGAACTCCTATTCTAGATATGCAGCTTTTTGGCCACAGTGTTGTAGAACCAAAAATTGAAGTTTTGTACATCTATTCATCTTACAATTTATCGTATGTCATATATGTTTCTTATTCTGTCAGATCAGACTAACTATTCTAGTCTGCAGCAAGCAGAGAAAATGCTGATTGGGGTGGGTTGGAAATCATTGAGCCGTGATCTTGTGAAAATGAAACTTAGCTGGAAGAAAACTTAGGGGGATATTCTCAAGAACGTGTTATCACAAAATTAGCTTAACGCAACTTTCCATATCGCAGTCTATCGTGGGAAAATAACGCTGTGTTAACGTTGTATTCTCAACCAGGCGTCACCATGCGTTACTCTCACGATAACGTGCCAAATGACCTTGTTAAAATTAACATGACACTGAAAAAATGCGAAACACGAACGCGAAAAAAGTTGCTAAGCCCCAAATAGTGATACAAAAATATGCGATAACCACTGACTGGCCTGCAATTCCCAGGCGTCATGCAGGAAAATGCACTATAAGAGCAGAAGAAAAAAAATGCAAATATAAATAAACTGCGTAGCACCATCGATGCAACCGGACCAAGTGCAGAGAACGTGAACCCCCCAAGCCCCACAGATAACCAGCAAGAAACCTCGAGGTTGGGGAATGCCAAGGAGACTACACAGACACACTTAAATAGTTTGTGGAACTGGCTACAGGCATGTGCTTCCGGCCCCTTTTATTGCCAGAGTCACATATCCAGTGACGCCTGTGCTGGATCGGTGTGGGGTGAGTGTAAGCCAGCCCTCAGAGAGTGGTTGGTGCTAGCAATAACTACAACAGTGATCAGACATTCAGAAGTTCAGAGTTCAAATAGCAAGGGTCCATGACTTGAGCTGCAAAGAGTTAGTTGCCCTGGAAGCACTGTGGCCAGCACAGGCACACCGCCACTGGACGTGACTTGCATTGCACTGAGGTAGGGCCACGAGAGCTGAGTGGGTCCTCGTCGATGTCGGGCGTGAATGACGCTGAGTGTTTTGGGGGACAGTGGAAGGTGTTCCTCTAGGGCATGGTGCATAAGGCAGAACCAAGCAGAAACCAGCAATATGGAGGAGATGAACACTACAGACTTATTTTTAACACCAAGTCAGTATCAGCTACATGATGATGAAGACAACCCCCAGGCCATATACTCAGATGCCACCAATATTTAACCAGAGAGCGTCCATGAATTTCAGGGTACAGAGTTAGTGGCACCAGAGCTGAAAGGGGATGCAGTCTGTGATGAGGCCTGTACAATGATATAAACTCTGCCATAAAGAAATAAAGATTCAGTTCCAAATGTGTGACTTACTTGACTGCAGTGTAGTCCGAAGGCAGTAGTCAGCAAGGGACAACAGACACGTGTCATTGGAATGGTATGCACAGTGTTGGTGGCACCACATTGAAGGGAGTACAGTGATATCAAACGTCCCAATAACATACAAACTCGGCCATCATGATATCAAATACTCAGTTCCAAATATGGGACCTACTAGACTGCAGTGTAGGCCAGAGGCAGTGGTAGAGTAAGTCAATGAGAAAGGAGTGCTGTAAGCCTGTGTTGCAGAGGCCAGCGATGGTCTGAGGAGGCTGCCAAGGTCGCGGACCTCGGGCTTGGAGCTTACACCGGCACATGGTGGGCCTCTTTGACACACACTGGATTCCTGACCCAGACCTGAGGCGGAAAGCCGGGTGCTGGAGGTACTACAAAATTGCTCACTCGCATCTTTTTAAAACTTGTTGTGTGGTGTCACTGATCTAATTACCTGTGTTTTTAAAAGCTAAAACTGCCAACTGCACGCAGCCGATTTTAACGCTGTCGCGCACTTTATTTACCTTCAGCCGCCGCCATCAGCATAGGCGTGCGCGCTAAACCACGCCCACCTGATAGGCCACGCCCACTTGCCCGCCTACTTAAACGCTGAATACCAGCATCCAAACATTGATTCCTGACCCAGACCTGAGGCGGAAAGCCGGGTGCTGGAGGTACTACAAAATTGCTCACTCGCATCTTTTTAAAACTTGTTGTGTGGTGTCACTGACCTAATTACCTGTGTTTTTAAAAGCTAAAACTGCCAACTGCACGCAGCCGATTTTAACGCATTTGCGCACTTTATTTACCTTCAGCCGCCGCCATCAGCATAGGCGTGCGCGCTAAACCACGCCCACCTGATAGGCCACGCCCACTTGCCCGCCTACTTAAACGCTGAATACCAGCGTCCAAACATTGATTCCTGACCCAGACCTGAGGCGGAAAGCCGGGTGCTGGAGGTACTACAAAATTGCTCACTCGCATCTTTTTAAAACTTGTTGTGTGGTGTCACTGACCTAATTACCTGTGTTTTTAAAAGCTAAAACTGCCAACTGCACGCAGCCGATTTTAACGCTGTCGCGCACTTTATTTACCTTCAGCCGCCGCCATCAGCATAGGCGTGCGCGCTAAACCACGCCCACCTGATAGGCCACGCCCACTTGCCCGCCTACTTAAACGCTGAATACCAGCATCCAAACATTGATTCCTGACCCAGACCTGAGGCGGAAAGCCGGGTGCTGGAGGTACTACAAAATTGCTCACTCGCATCTTTTTAAAACTTGTTGTGTGGTGTCACTGACCTAATTACCTGTGTTTTTAAAAGCTAAAACTGCCAACTGCACGCAGCCGATTTTAACGCATTTGCGCACTTTATTTACCTTCAGCCGCCGCCATCAGCATAGGCGTGCGCGCTAAACCACGCCCACCTGATAGGCCACGCCCACTTGCCCGCCTACTTAAACGCTGAATACCAGCGTCCAAACATTGATTCCTGACCCAGACCTGAGGCGGAAAGCCGGGTGCTGGAGGTACTACAAAATTGCTCACTCGCATCTTTTTAAAACTTGTTGTGTGGTGTCACTGACCTAATTACCTGTGTTTTTAAAAGCTAAAACTGCCAACTGCACGCAGCCGATTTTAACGCTGTCGCGCACTTTATTTACCTTCAGCCGCCGCCATCAGCATAGGCGTGCGCGCTAAACCACGCCCACCTGATAGGCCACGCCCACTTGCCCGCCTACTTAAACGCTGAATACCAGCGTCCAAACATTGATTCCTGACCCAGACCTGAGGCGGAAAGCCGGGTGCTGGAGGTACTACAAAATTGCTCACTCGCATCTTTTTAAAACTTGTTGTGTGGTGTCACTGACCTAATTACCTGTGTTTTTAAAAGCTAAAACTGCCAACTGCACGCAGCCGATTTTAACGCTGTCGCGCACTTTATTTACCTTCAGCCGCCGCCATCAGCATAGGCGTGCGCGCTAAACCACGCCCACCTGATAGGCCACGCCCTCTCCTCCTCCTCTAGAAAATGTGTATGTTTAGGAAGCGCAGCGGACGAGCGCAGCGGGAGCGCCGTTTGCGCGCCGAAGGCGCGCCTAAGGCAAGCCCGTCTGCGCCCGTCCGCGCCAAGACCGCGACAGGCGCAGCAGACTCTGTACATTCTTCCTCCCACATTCGCTACCAGGCTAGTGAACTTTACCAACTACAGGGCTCCAAACACTGTCCCTGTATACTTGATCCAGCCACACCAACCGGCTCAGTCAGCTGCAAGCGCTGCCACTGGACCTTTACTAACTTAGACTTCACTCCAGCCGCTCTATCACCCCCCAAGACTTTCCAGCCTCCATTCAAAGGAGGTCTTATTAATGCACGATCCATGTGCAAGCACAATCAAGATATTCACGATCTCATCATTAATGACGATCTTGACTGCTTAATGATAACCGAAACATGATTAACGGAAGATAGCAACCCCGATATTGCCATTGCCCTACCCCAAGGTTACTCGTTTTTTAGACAAGATAGAGCTAAGGGGAGAGGCGGTGGGGTCGCCATTATACTTAAGAGCATCTTCACCTGTCATACTTTCAATTTAGAACCATTGAAAAAAACAGAAGGGTTAGGTTTTTCAATTAAATTGAATGAACACACCTCCTTCTCAGGCGGCCTTATCTATCGCCCACCCGGCAATGCTACTGAGTTTCTCGACTCATTATGTGACTCCTTGGGATACTTCTCTCTAAAATACTCGCACTTTACCCTACTCGGCGATTTCAATTTACATCTTGAATCCAAAACCGATGCACAATGCATCAATTTCTCCCAAACTCTGGATATGTTCAATATCCAGCAGCGCGTCACTCTTCCAACGCACTCTCTTGGTCATACCCTTGATGGTGTGTGCTCTAACCTCCCTTCCTTAACCACCCTTCCCCCTCTGCCACAGATCTGGTCCGATCACTCGTTGATCCCATTCCACATTAAGATAGTGAATTTGCCCCCTGGCAATAAATTCAACCCCCACCTCACTAACTCAATTAACTGGAAAAAGGTCCAAGAAAACATTAGTCTCAAACCCCTTATGCCTGCTCAATCCCCCACTTTATCGGGGAACGTCGAAATCGACGCCGACCACTTCCACAACTGGATCTCTCAGGAAATTAACTCCAGAATCCCCCCCAAGCGTCCCTATTCCTCCCAACAAAAAACCAAAACTAATGCCCCTTGGTTCACTCCTGACCTAGCTACCGCTCATTTGCTTTGTAAGAAGGCAGAACGTAAATGGCGTAAGAAATACGATGAGGTCAATCGCCTTTCCTATATTTTAATTAGGAAAACGTATCTCTCAAAAATTAAATCAGCCAAAAAAAACTTTTACGTTAATGCCATTAAAGACGCCAGCCAAAAACAAAAGACACTGTTCAAAATAGTAAAATCATTTACTCAGCCCAAAGCACTCCTACCGGAAATACCTCCATCTCAAGATCTCTGTGACCAAATCTCTGACTACTTTGAAGATAAAATTGCTTCCATCCAAAACAACTTCCCTATCCCGGATGCCTCCCTTGTTCCCTCCTTCCCGGAATCGAGTGTCGGCATTCTTAGAAGCTTTCCTTCGGCCACGTTAGCGCAAACCAAAGAAATTATCTTGGCCTGCAAATCCGGTTCCCCTTCGGATCCCTGTCCCCCGAAAATACTTCACCAACTAATCGAGGTATTGAACCCGACGATAAACAAAATAGTTAATTCTTCACTCCTCACAGGACATGTCCCCAGTCGTTGGAAGAAGGGAATTGTTAAACCCCTAATGAAAAAGGCCAACAAGTCCCCGACAGACCTGACCAACCTCCGCCCAATTTCACTACTCCCTGCCCTGGGAAAAATAACGGAGAAACTAGTCTACAGAGAGTTAAAACGCCACTTGGAAGAAAACAACATTCTACACCCTAAACAATCGGGCTTCTGTCCAAAACACTCGACTGAAACTGCACTGATAGAGCTATCAGACACCATCAGATTGTTACAAGATCAGAGGAAAAATTCTATTCTCATCCTCCTTGACTTAACGGCGGCGTTTGATACCATATCCCACTCCATCCTCATCAGTAGACTGAGGGACATTGGCGTCACCGACACTGTTTTAGCCTGGATTAAGTCTTTCCTTACCGACCGTTCACAAACTGTCGCCCTAGGTCCCTTTCACTCGAAAGAGAAGCTGGTCTCATCAGGTGTACCGCAGGGGTCCATCCTGAGTCCCCTTCTTTTTAATATCTATCTCATTCCCCTCTTGTCTCTGATCGACTCCTTCGGCATACCAGTCACCTCTTACGCCGATGACACACAACTCATCGTGCCACTAGATGACACTTCCACTGACGCCGAGCTCAACCTTAAACTCTGTCTAACTGAAGTCTTCCGCTGGATGGATCGCAACCATTTAAAATGCAATTCCAACAAAACTGAGATCCTTCCAATTGGAAGAAACGCTTCCTTCAACCCAGCCCTCTGGTGGCCAGACGATTCAGCTGTTCCTCCCCAGACTGTTACATCCGCCAGAAATCTCGGCGTTATCTTTGACTCTGACCTCTCCTTTGACCTACATGCTAGAACGGTAGCTGGAAAATGCTTTGGAATAATCAAATCTCTCAGAAAATTCTTCAATTTCCTTCCTATCGATGCCAGGAAAACTGTTGCAATAGCGCTTATAATTTCCCGCCTAGACTATTGCAACGGCCTTCTTGCAGGGGCAAAAAAGAACACACTATCAAAACTTCAAAGTGTGCTTCACTCCGCCGCACGACTAGTACTCAGGCTACCTCGCAGATCCTCTATCTCCGCCGCCCTCCGTTCACTACACTGGCTGCCTCTCCATAAGAGAATTCTTTTTAAAATTCTGATCACTGCCTTCCGTGCCTTCAGCAAAACCGGCCCTAAATACCTCTCCAGTCGTTTCCCCCACTACACCCCTAGTCGTTCCCTACGCTCGTCTCTTGATAATCTTATCCTCCCGGCCAAATATGACCTAAAGACTAAGGGTGGCAAAACCTTAAGCTCTTTGGCCACGAAAGCATGGAACAACCTGCCCAAAACTCTCAGACAACAGACGCTGGAAAAACCCTTTAGAAAGCTCCTTAAGACCTGGATTTTCAACCTCTCCGATGACTACTCTAAAGCGGCCATCTAATCCCTCCTTCAAACCCAGGATTGGTCACTCAGGATCTTTAGCGCCAAGATGCTCCCTCCGGAGCGAACGTCGCGCTCTACAAATAACCTCACAAATATCACAAATATCACAAATATCTGCAGGTGAGCAGTGAGGCCTGGGTGTGCAGGGGTGGGCAAGATGGGTCTGGGGACCAGCGACCTGGGGTGCAGCAGTTGCACAGGATCACCGGCACCACTGCTCATGGCATCGGCCACGTGGCGGGGTGAGTGGTGCCGCCCTGGCAGACATGTTGGCCATTCCGGAAGAGAACCACGCCCAGAGCAACATGCTTTTTATTCACACCCCTAAGCAAGCCTGGCATACGCCGGGCCAGCCCACTGTGCTAACGCTTACAGGGAGGGATGTAACAAACTACATTTCCGTGATCTTCCCCACTGGTTGAGGTAACATGGTTGCGTCCACTGTCCACTACACTCCAGACACCAGCAGTATATGTCAACATGGACATGTCTGTGTTCTGCAGTCTGTTCAGCACATCCACGCCACACTTGGCATTGTGTACATTCTCATTCATGGGTCAGTTGCCTTCTTCACACATGCCTGGTTCCCACCTCTCCGCCAATTTTGCTATTGTGTAGATGAGGTGTCATGCCGTTTATGGCTTGTGTATATGGCTAGCCCAGGTTACCACAGTAAGTTGTGCTGTCGTGTCTGGTAGGTGGGCATAATGTTTGGCATGTTGTATGTGAGTTTTTATTGTGTGCATTCCCAGACCACTATATCCTTTTTTATGATCTCGACCCCTGAAAAAGCCCCCTGTGAGCAGGGAAGGCAGTCAGAGCCTATTATGGTTCGGAAATGAACCAACCCAATCAATCAATCAATCAATCAGGACACTTGTAAAGCGCACTACATACCCGTGAGGGTCTCAAGGCGCTGGGGGGGGTGCTGCTACTGATCAAAGAGCCAGGTCTTGAGGAGTCTTTGGAAGGCTAGTAGGTCTTGGGTCTGCCGTTGGTTGGTGGGGAGGGTGTTTCAGGTCTTGGCGGCCGGGGAGGTTGGAGAAGAATTTGCCACCGGCGGTCGTTCTTCGGATGTGGGGGACTGTGCCGAGGGCGAGGCCGGCGGAGTGGAGCTTGCGAGTGGGGTTGTAGAAGCTGAGTCGTCTGTTGAGGTATGCTGGGCCGGTGTTGTGGAGAGATTTGTGTGCGTGGATGAGGAGCTTGAAGGTTGAAGGGGAGCCAGTGCAGGTCTCTCAGGTGGGGTGTGATGTGGCTGCGGCGGGGGATGTCAAGGATTAGACGTGCCAAGGCGTTCTGGATGCGTTGCAGCCGTCTCAGGAGCTTGGCCGACATTCCTGCGTAGAGGGTGTTTCCGTAGTCCAGCCTGCTGGTGATGAGGGCCAGGGTGACTGTTCTTCTATTTTCAGTGGGGATCCACTTGAAGATCCTGCGGAGCATTCAGAGGGTGTTGAAGCAGGGTGAGGAGAAGGCATTGACCTTCTTAGTCATGGAGAGGGTGGAGTCGAGGATGTCCCCTAGGTTGTGTGCGTGGTCGTTGGGTGTCAGGGCTGTTCCTAGTGTTGTCGGCCACCAGGAGTCATCCCAAGCTGAAGGGGTAGAGCCTAGGATGAGGACCTCCATCTTGTCCGAGTTCAGCTTCAGTAGGCTGTTCCTCTTCCATTCGGTGACGGCCTTCATTCCTTCGTAGAGGTTGGTTTTGCCGGTGTGAGGGTCTTTGGGGAGAGAGAGGATAAGCTGGGTGTCGTCGGCGTAGGAGATGATGTTGAGGTCATGCTGTCGGGCGACATGGGCGAGGGGTGCCATGTAGATGTTGAACGGAGTTGGGCTGAGGGATGAGCCCTGGGGTACGCCGCAGATGATCTCGGTGGCATTGGAGCGGAAGGAGGGAGGTGGACACTCTGTGTTCTGCCGGAGAGGATCGAGGTAGTCCAGTCTAGAGCCTTCTATTGGATCCCGGCGTCATGTAGGCGTGTTTGTAGTGTGCGGTGGCAGACCATGTAAAAGGTGGCTGGCTGGTTCAGGAGGATAAGGGCAGCTGTTTCTCCGTTGTCTAGCAGGGTCCAGATGTCATCAGTGGTGGTGATGTGGGTGGTTTCAGTGCTATGGTTGCTGCGGAACCCGGACTGGGACAGGTTCAGGATGCTGTTATCCTCGAGGTAGCGCGTCAGTTGTTTGTCGACGGTTTTCTTGATGACCTTTGCCGGGAACGGGAGCAGGGCGATGGGCCGGACGTTCTTGAGGTCCATGGGGTCCGCCTTGGGTTTCTTGTGTAAGTCCTTGATCTCTGCGTGTTTCCATCTTTCCGGGAAGGTTGTTGTCTCGAAGGAGATGTTGATTACTTTCCGGAGATGGGGTGCGATGGCTGTGCTGGCTTTGTCGAAGAAAGGCTTCCCTTGATTAAACCCTGGCCTGTAGTACCCCGGATTTAAACGGTGATGGATCAAGCCCTGATCTCTTGACTGGGTAGGAGTGTTCTGATTAACTCAGATACTCTGTCCATCACCACCCCCTTTTTGAAATTATTTTGGCCACCACAAGTGTGGAAGGGTATGCTCAGACATGAGTCCCTTGCTCACTGCACCATCAGGATTCAAGCAAACCGGGCCGAAGACGGCTGTAATGCCAGAACCCGGTCCCCGGAAGCTTGTTTCATTTCCAGTGAAGAATTGGCTTGGTAGTTTGGTCTGCCCTGTTCCCAAGATGCACTGGGCCAGGGACAGACTAATTTGCATATAGCCAGGTTCTGAACTGGGATGGTGCAGTGAGCTAAAAAACGGTGATGGATCAAGCCCTGATCTCTTGACTGGGTAGGAGTGTTCTGATTAACTCAGATACTCTGTCCATCACCACCCCCTTTTTGAAATTATTTTGGCCACCACAAGTGTGGAAGGGTATGCTCAGACATGAGTCCCTTGCTCACTGCACCATCAGGATTCAAGCAAGCCGGGCCGAAGACGGCTGTAATGCCACAAACCGGTCCCCGGAAGCTTGTTTCCTTTCCAGTGAAGAATTGGCTTGGTAGTTTGGTCTGCCCTGTTCCCATGATGCACTGGGCCAGGGACAGACTAATTTGCATATAGCCAGGTTCTGAACTGGGATGGTGCAGTGAGCTAAAAAACGTGATGGATCAAGCCCTGATCTCTTGACTGGGTAGGAGTGTTCTGATTAACTCAGATACTCTGTCCATCACCACCCCCTTTTTGAAATTATTTTGGCCACCACAAGTGTGGAAAGGTATGCTCAGACATGAGTCCCTTGCTCACTGCACCATCAGGATTCAAGCAAGCCGGGCCGAAGACGGCTGTAATGCCAGAAACCGGTCCCCGGAAGCTTGTTTCCTTTCCAGTGAAGAATTGGCTTGGTAGTTTGGTCTGCCCTGTTCCCATGATGCACTGGGCCAGGGACAGACTAATTTGCATATAGCCAGGTTCTGAACTGGGATGGTGCAGTGAGCTAAAAAACGGTGATGGATCAAGCCCTGATCTCTTGACTGGGTAGGAGTGTTCTGATTAACTCAGATACTCTGTCCATCACCACCCCCTTTTTGAAATTATTTTGGCCACCACAAGTGTGGAAGGGTATGCTCAGACATGAGTCCCTTGCTCACTGCACCATCAGGATTCAAGCAAGCCGGGCCGAAGACGGCTGTAATGCTAGAAACCGGTCCCCGGAAGCTTGTTTCCTTTCCAGTGAAGAATTGGCTTGGTAGTTTGGTCTGCCCTGTTCCCATGATGCACTGGGCCAGGGACAGACTAATTTGCATATAGCCAGGTTCTGAACTGGGATGGTGCAGTGAGCTAAAAAACGGTGATGGATCAAGCCCTGATCTCTTGACTGGGTAGGAGTGTTCTGATTAACTCAGATACTCTGTCCATCACCACCCCCTTTTTGAAAATATTTTGGCCACCACAAGTGTGGAAGGGTATGCTCAGACATGAGTCCCTTGCTCACTGCACCATCAGGATTCAAGCAAGCCGGGCCGAAGACGGCTGTAATGCCAGAAACCGGTCCCCGGAAGCTTGTTTCCTTTCCAGTGAAGAATTGGCTTGGTAGTTTGGTCTGCCCTGTTCCCATGATGCACTGGGCCAGGGACAGACTAATTTGCATATAGCCAGGTTCTGAACTGGGATGGTGCAGTGAGCTAAAAAACGGTGATGGATCAAGCCCTGATCTCTTGACTGGGTAGGAGTGTTCTGATTAACGCAGATACTCTGTCCATCACCACCCCCTTTTTGAAATTATTTTGGCCACCACAAGTGTGGAAGGGTATGCTCAGACATGAGTCCCTTGCTCACTGCACCATCAGGATTCAAGCAAGCCGGGCCGAAGACGGCTGTAATGCCAGAAACCGGTCCCCGGTAGCTTGTTTCCTTTCCAGTGAAGAATTGGCTTGGTAGTTTGGTCTGCCCTGTTCCCATGATGCACTGGGCCAGGGACAGACTAATTTGCATATAGCCAGGTTCTGAACTGGGATGGTGCAGTGAGCTAAAAAACGGTGATGGATCAAGCCCTGATCTCTTGACTGGGTAGGAGTGTTCTGATTAACTCAGATACTCTGTCCATCACCACCCCCTTTTTGAAATTATGTAGATGTTGAACAGCGTTGGGCTGAGGGATGAGCCCTGGGGTACGCCGCAGATGATCTCGGTGGCATTGGAGCAGAAGGGGGGAGGTGGACACTCTGTGTCCTGCCGGAGAGGAAGGAGGTAGTCCAGTCCAGAGCCTTCTATTGAATCCCGGCGTCGTGTAGGCGTGTTTGTAGTGTGCAGTGGCAGACCATGTCAAAGGTGGCTGGCTGGTTCAGGAGGATAAGGGCAGCTGTTTCTCCGTTGTCTAGCAGGGTCCAGATGTCATCAGTGGTGGTGATGAGGGTGGTTTCAGTGCTATGGTTGCTGCGGAACCCGGACTGGGACAGGTTCAGGATTCTGTTATCCTCGAGGTATCGCGTCAGTTGTTTGTCGACGGTTTTCATGATGACCTTTGCCGGGAACGGGAGCAGTGCAATGGGCCGGAAGTTCTTGAGGTCCATGGGGTCCGCTTTGGCCTTCTTGTGTAAGTCCTTGATCTCTGCGTGTTTCCATCTTTCCGGGAAGGTTGCTGTCTCGAAGGAGATGTTGATTACTTTCCGGAGATGGGGTGCGATGGCTGTGCTGGCTTTGTCGAAGAAAGGCTTCCCTTGATTAAACCCTGGCCTGTAGTACCCCGGATTTAGGGGTCAAAACCCAGATAGCCGATAATCTAGTATCTAGAGGGAAGAGAGCTCCTGCCCCGATCCTCACTACGCTGTTGAATGTGTCTTTTAGTACGGGGCAGGTTCCCAGCAGTTGGAAACATGCTATGGTATTTCCATTGCTGAAGAAACCGTCTCTTGATCCCGCTCTCCCTGAAAACCTGCGACCGATCTCCTTGCTCCCCTATGTTGCCAAAATATTGCGGAAAAGCATCTAAATGGCCTACTGTCCACATTTCTGGAAGAGAGACAGGTCCTCAATGATACCCAGTCTGGCTTCAGGCCTCATCATAGCACAGAGTCAGCTCTTCTTCAGGCAAACAGAATCGCAGCCCATGAAGGACGGACAACTGCTATGATCCTTCTAGACTTAAGTGCTGCGTTTGACACAGTCTCCCATGGCCTTCTGCCGCAGAGACTGCGGGAGGCAGGGGTCGACGGTGGCCCTTGGGAATGTATGAAAAACCTTTTGCAGAACAAGAGGTTCTGCAACATCTTTTACCTCTAAAGTCTGTCCTCTGTCACAGGATGGGCCTCAGGGCTCGGCTCTTAGACAACCCTGTTTAATATTTATATGCGCCCTCTGGCTGATATTATATTAAGGCATGACATAAAGCTGATGTCATATGCTAATGACACTCAGCTGGAACAAAAGGAGTCTGGTATGGCATCAGATTTCAAGATCTGCATGGGGGAGCTTGCGGACTGGATGAAATACAGCTGGGGTAGACAGAGGTGATGGTTGTTGGTAAACAGCCCTCCCTTTGGTCACAGCGATGGTGGCCTGAGGTACTGGGTCCTACACCAGCACCGAAAGCTAAGGTGAAGAACTTGGGAGGCTGGCTCAATGAAAATCTGTGTTTCTTTGAGCAGATAACGGCTGTGGCCGGTACCTGCTTTGGCATTCTTAAAATGCTACGCAAAATTATGGACCTGCTCCCCCCTGACGCCAAAAGAACTATTGTTCACGCCTTGTCACTTCACGCCTTGATTATTGCAATGTAGGGGTGACCACAAGAAATATGAACCTTGTGCAGAAGGTTCAAAATGCTGCATTCAAGCTGATCCTGAATATCCCTAGGCGGGCCTCAGTGGGAGAAGCTCTGAAGAAGCTTCATTGACTCCCAATACAGGCCAGAATTACCTTTAAATCCCTATGCTTTGGTCACAGGATTCACAATGAGAAGGGGCTGCGATTTTTGCTTCCCCTTCTTATGGCCTACTAACCAGCACAGGATTTGAGATCGCTGGGCTCGGCTAGGGTGATTGTGCCCAGGGTGCGGAAGGTTCAGGCTGGAGGGAGATCCATCGGCTTCCTGGTAGCTAAGACATGGAATGACCTGCCTGCGGATCTTAGGACTTGCCTGTCAAGGCCCTTGTTGTGAAAAAATTTAAAAACCTGGCTTTTCCAACACCCTTTTGGTAATCATTGGTATTTTTCCCTGACCTCTTTGATTTGATGGTCGTACGCACAGGATGGATGGTAGTGTAGGACAGTCGCTGGGGGTTGATGATGTTCTAGCGCTGGGACACTCCGTTGGAGTAACCATGGGCTTTATAAGCTAAATAAATATAATAATAATGATAATAATAAATCGGCATTGAACACCCCCCCTGAAGTCTTACACTTTCCTCGACTTTGCTTAGTTTGGAGAGGGAATAGTAAATTTCACCCCGCAAGAGTCCAATGTTATTTCCCAGTGTTGCTTAGTTTTGGAAGGAGAGTAGTAAATTTGACCCCACTAGAGTGCAACGCTTTCCCTAATTTTGGTTTGTTTGGAATAGCAATAGTACATTTGACCTCACCATTATCCAATAGTTACCCAAATGATGCCTATTTTGGAGTCGGAATATTAAAGCAGACCCTCCAAAAGAGCCCAGCATTTTCCCCAATGTTGCTTCATTTGGAGTGGGGATTGTAAATCTTACCCCTCCTTGAGTCTCATGTTTTAACTGATGATGCTTAGTCTAGAGTAGCAATATGAAACATGTCCCCCGAGAGTACAGCACTTTCCCAAATGTAAATTAGTTTGGAGTGAAAATAGTAAACCTTACCCCTCAACAGTCTAATATTTTGTCAATGTTGCTTGCTTTGAAGTGGGAATTGTAAATCTTCCCCTCCCCCCAGAGTCTAGGGCTTTCTACAGTGTTGCTTAGTTTGGGAAGGGAAGAGTGAATTTGACCCCTGTGGAGTCCAACAGCTTCACCAATGTTGCTTAGTTTGGGGTGGGAATGGTAAACTGTCACCTCCAGAGTCCAACACTTTCCCTGATGAGCCTTAGCTTGGAGTGGTAAAAGTCAATCTGACCCTTCCGATTTTTAATCCCTTCCCCAGTGTTCCTTAGTTTGCAGTGGGAATAGCAAACTTGATGCCTCCACAGTCTGATATTTTCATCAGTGTGAGAATAGTAAACATGACAACTTCACAGTCCAATATTATCACAATTGTTGCTTAGTTTGAAGTGGGAATAGTAAATCTGCCCCTCCCTCCAGAGTTCAGTACTTTCCTCAATGCTGTTTAGTTTGGAGGGGGAAGAGTAAATTTGACCCCTCTAGAGTCCAGCGCTTTCCCCAAAATTGCTTTGTTTTGTATAGGAAATAATAAGACCCCTTCAGAGTATAACCTTCACCCCAATATTGCTTGGTTCGGAGTAGGAATAGCAAATCTTACCCACAGTCTCCAACGATTACCCTAGATAGTTTGGAGTTAAAATAGTCAATTCAACACTGCCCTGTAGTCTATTTTCCCTGATGTTGCTTAGTTTGAAATGAGAATAGTTAATCTGCCTCTCCAACCATATTTAAATGCTTTCTCCAATGTTGTTTAGTTTGGATTGGGATTAGTAAAACTGCCAGCCCTAGAGTCCAATGTTTTACAGTTTTGTCAGTGTGCTCGCGGGTGTTGGGTCCTGAGGCGGAAGCCGGGACTGCTGCGTGAGAGAGCGGACTAACTGCTTTTAAAAATTGCTGCTTTGAAAGATCTATTTTACTGTGTAATTGTGTACTTTGTATAGCTTTTAAAAGATTACGTTTTAAAAGTATATTTGTGCTCCACTTACCGATCGCTCACTCTCTGGGCACACATTCTATCTGCTTCTGTACCCGCCCACTAATTCTGCTCGCCTCATTGCAGCCAATTAGGCGCTGCTGAGGTTAGAGTGTAAGACACCATCTTAGGTGAGGAGCAGGCGAGTGGCACAGTGCTCGGCCCCTCCCACCTCTGACCTTTTAAAAACAGCAATCGCTATCGCGTGCATCGATTGTCAGTGTGCTCGCGGGTGTTGGGTCCTGAGGCGGAAGCCGGGACTGCTGCGTGAGAGAGCGGACTAACTGCTTTTAAAAATTGCTGCTTTGAAAGATCTATTTTACTGTGTAATTGTGTACTTTGTATAGCTTTTAAAAGATTACGTTTTAAAAGTATATATGTGCTCCACTTACCGATCGCTCACTCTCTGGGCACACATTCTATCTGCTTCTGTACCCGCCCACTAATTCTGCTAGCCTCATTGCAGCCGATTAGGCGCTGCTGAGGTTAGAGTGTAAGACACCATCTTAGGTGAGGAGCAGGCGAGCGGCACAGTGCTCGGCCCCTCCCACCTCTGACCTTTAAAAAACAGCAATCACTATCACGTGCATCGATTGTCAGTGTGCTCGCGGGTGTTGGGTCCTGAGGCGGAAGCCGGGACTGCTGCGTGAGAGAGCGGACTAACTGCTTTTAAAAATTGCTGCTTTGAAAGATCTATTTTACTGTGTAATTGTGTACTTTGTATAGCTTTTAAAAGAATACGTTTTAAAAGTATATTTGTGCTCCACTTACCGATCGCTCACTCTCTGGGCACACATTCTATCTGCTTCTGTACCCGCCCACTAATTCTGCTCGCCTCATTGCAGCCGATTAGGCGCTGCTGAGGTTAGAGTGTAAGACACCATCTTAGGTGAGGAGCAGGCGAGCGGCACAGTGCTCGGCCCCTCCCACCTCTGACCTTTTAAAAACAGCAATCACTATTGCGTGCATCGATTGTCAGTGTGCTCGAGGGTGTTGGGTCCTGAGGCGGAAGCCGGGACTGCTGCGTGAGAGAGCGGACTAACTGCTTTTAAAAATTGCTGCTTTGAAAGATCTATTTTACTGTGTAATTGTGTACTTTGTATAGCTTTTCAAAGATTACGTTTTAAAAGTATATGTGTGCTCCACTTACCGATCGCTCACTCTCTGGGCGCTGCTGAGGTTAGAGTGTAAGACACCATCTTAGGTGAGGAGCAGGCGAGCGGCACAGTGCTCGGCCCCTCCCACCTCTGACCTTTTAAAAACAGCAATCACTATTGCGTGCATCGATTGTCAGTGTGCTTGCGGGTGTTGGGTCCTGAGGCGGAAGCCGGGACTGCTGCGTGAGAGAGCGGACTAACTGCTTTTAAAAATTGCTGCTTTGAAAGATCTATTTTACTGTGTAATTGTGTACTTTGTATAGCTTTTCAAAGATTACGTTTTAAAAGTATATTTGTGCTTCACTTACCGATCGCTCACTCTCTGGGCGCTGCTGAGGTTAGAGTGTAAGACACCATCTTAGGTGAGGAGCAGGCGAGCAGCACAGTGCTCGGCCCCTCCCACCCCTACGGTCACAAAATGAAACCCCCTCCCCGGAAGCGCAGCGGACGAGCGCAGCGGGCGCGTCGACGGCACGCCAAAGACGCGCCAAAGACAAGCCCGTCTGCGCCCGTCCGCGACCAGCCGGGACCAGGTGCATACCATACTGCCCGACCCATTCACTACTCCAGGACCGATCTTTTGGAGTGCAATAATAAAAAAGCTCATTTATACCTGTCAAAGGAAACACTCTGTCGGCTCTGTAAGTATGGTATCCTGAGTCAGGGCTGTCACCTGACCACCCGTGCAAACAATCGGGTACCGCCTGATCTACCCCTCCAGTCGCTTACTATTTTATACTTAAACACCCGCTCCCTTGTCAAGCATCAGATGGACATTTTTCTGTTACTAGACAGGGAAAAACCAGATATTCTCCTACTGGCAGAAACGTGGCTAACTCCTACCTCCGCACCCGACATAATAGCAGCTCTGCCACCTAACTACTACATCATTCAGGCAGACCAAGTCACGGGGAAAGGAGGAGGAGGAGTCGCAGCAATTATCCACTCTAGCCTGGATGTTACCAACCTTACCTGCTTGACGTTAGCCAACACAGATAATCTAGTGCTAAAAATTGCTACTACCCACATGACCATAGCATGCGTCCTTTTGTATAGACCCCCTACCTCGATGCCATCGTTCCCTATGGCCCTAAGCGATCAAGTTGCTAATCTGGCACTTGATCATGCCAGGATCCTTCTAGTAGGTGATCTTAATTACTGGTACAAAGATCCCTCGGAGGGCCCTAATTCAGCTGAACTGACTGATCTTTTGTCTAACCTAAATTTTAATCAACTAGTGCTCTCCCCTACCCACTGCAAAGGTCACATACTAGACCATGTGTGGTCCAATACCACATGTGTAACAACCCCGATAACCTTGTCATGCCTCTGGTCAGACCACCTTATTCTTAAATTTAAGGTATGTATCACCCCCACTAGGACCACCGTGCCAGTCGCCGGCAGGTTAGCTAGAAATTGGAATGCAATGGATAAAACTGCTTTTTTACAGTCACTAGCTAATGCCATCCCTCCCCTGGACAACGATATAAACTCGTCAGTATCCACTGTCACTGGCTGGTTACAAGCGGCTAGTAATCTTCATGCCCCGTACAAAAGAATTAGATTGGCACGGCGCACAGATGCCAATAGATGGTTCTCCTCTGACTTGAAAACTAGGAAACTGGCCCTACGGCATCTAGAACGCCTTTGGCGCCGTGAATATGATCCTGAGCTAAAAATTAAATATGTCAGGACTAGAAAGGAATATATGATTGCCATCTCTGTAGCAAAGGCGGAGTACTTTTCTTCTCGAATCCTAGATTCCACAAACAAATCTAAGGATATTTTCTCTATTTTTAACGAATTGACGAATCTGGAGAATATCCGCCCTAAGGTAATTCCTACCCAGTGTCTGTGTGATTCACTTAACATCTACTTTAGTGATAAAATTGCAGACATAAAAACCAGCATTCCCCAACCTGTGACTCCAATCACGACCGGTATGGCAATTAAGACCAGTACTGCCACTTTTACTCATTTTCAGCCCATAACTCAGGTCCAGCTCCTGGAACTAATGACAAGAGTCAAATCCGGCTCCCCATTGGACATCTGCCCCCCCCCGCATCTTAAAAGAGTGCTTCTCCATCTACCCAGGTCCTGCCCTTGCACTTTTAAACGACTCCCTCACCTCGGGTATAGTCCCATCTGTCTTTAAAGAAGCCACGGTCATACCTCTATTAACCCCTTCGCTGCTAGGCCTTTTCCCCTCCTGTGCTGAGGCTTTTTTTGGCGTTTTGGAGTAGTGCGCGCTTAGGCCCTTGTAACTTTTTGACCACATAAGGTATTCACGCCAAATTTGCGTCCTTTTCTTCCAACATCATGTGGATTCTAAAGGCGCCCAGGGTTTGTGGATTCCCTTGGAGGGGGCCCAGAAATTAACCAAAATATAGTGATTTTTTTGTGTTTTTCAGAAAAATGGGAAAAACGGGCTGCAAATGAAAGCCTCTGGGTGTTTCCCTGAAAATGGTATCACAAAAGGGTTTGTGGGGCTGAAATCTCCATTTTCTGAGCTTTCAGGGAATGACAGACTTTTGTCATAGAACCGAAATTTTTCACTCAGTTTTGGCATTTTTCTGGGACATAGCCTATTTTTGTTATTTTTAGAGCTTTCCACCTCCTTCCAGTTAATGGTAGAAATGAGTTTGAAAGCAATAATGGATCCTGGAAAGCTTTACATTTTCGAAAAGTAGACAACATTCTGAATTCAGAAAGGGGTCATTTGTCTAAATCCATGAAGGTTTCGTTATAGAAACTAACAGTTAGATATTGGAATATTTGAAATTTTGTTGAAAAAAACAGCCTTTTGTCTCAACGTTTTCACCTATAACTTTTTCTAATTTTGACAGCTCTTGGAAAGCAATATACCGTTACATCCGTTAGACCTTCCTGGTTGTGGGGATATATAGGACTTGTAGTTTCACCAAGAACCCGACGAACCCAGATCCAAAAACTGAGCAGCAACTTGCAATGGTATTTTTTCATTTACTGGGTATAGTGCACTTTGTCTTGGAAAATGTATACATGGAATAATCTGTATGAAAGACACCTATGTATTTCTGAATTGGGTACAAATTATAGAGTTCAGAAACAGTATATAATTGCACATTTTCAAAGTTGGGAATACTCATACTAGCATGAGAATTATTGGTCATTTTTCATAAAGATTTTTTTTTTACACAATGTCTTTCATTCAAAGGGAGAAATCCATGAAAGCTCAATTGGTAATAACAGTTGATTTACAAATCTGAATTACCCCAAGTGTCCCGATAAAAACGGTACCTCACTTGTGTGGGTCGGCCTTGTGCCTGCGACAGGAAACGGCGCAAAATGCAACGTGGTCACACCTAAATTTAGCAGTTACAAATTGACCCTTTTTTGGCAAAGTGCCTACCTGTAGTTTTTGCACCCTAGCTCTGCCGGCACCTAGGGAAACCTAGGAAACCTATACATTTTTGAAAACTAGACACCCAGGGAAATTCAGGATGGGGTGACTCGCCTGCCTACCCCCAGGGTTTGTTACCCAGAATCCCTTGAAAACATAAAAAGTTGATTAAAAAAACACATTTTCCTCACATTTCTGTGGTGGAAAGTTCTGGAATCTGCGTGGATCAACAAATTTTCACTCACCCAGCGTGGCCCCAGGTCTCCCGAAAAAAATGGTACCTCACTTGCGTGGGTAGGCATAGTGGCTGCGACATGAAACAGCGCAAAACGCAGCATGGTCGCACCTCAATTTCCCAGTGAAATTTAGCACGATTCGGACAAAAAGACTACCTTTTGTTTTTGCGCCGTAGCTCTGCCAGCACCTAGGGAAACCTAGCAAACCTATACATTTTTGAAAACTAGACACCCAGGGGAATTCAGGATGGGGTGACTCGCCTGCCTACCCCCAGGTTTTGTTACCCAGAATCCCTTGAAAACATAAACATTTGACCAAAAAAACACATTTTCCTCACATTTCTGTGGTGGAAAGTTCTGGAATCTGCGTGGATCAACAAATTTCCACTCACCCAGCGTGGCCCCAGGTCTCCCGTAAAAAATGGTACCTCACTTGCGTGGGTAGGCATAGTGGCTGCGACATGAAACAGCGCAAAACGCAGCATGGTCGCACCTCAATTTCCCAGTGAAATTTAGCACGATTTGGACAAAAAGACTACCTTTTGTTTTTGCGCCGTAGCTCTGCCAGCACCTAGGGAAACCTAGCAAACCTATACATTTTTGAAAACTAGACACCCAGGGGAATTCAGGATGGGGTGAATCGCCTGCCTACCCCCAGGTTTTGTTACCCAGAATCCCTTGAAAACATACAAATTTGACCAAAAAAACACATTTTCCTCACATTTCTGTGGTGGAAAGTTCTGGAATCTGCGTGGATCAACAAATTTCCACTCACCCGGCGTGGCCCCAGGTCTCCCGTAAAAAATGGTACCTCACTTGCGTGGGTAGGCATAGTGGCTGCGACATGAAACAGCGCAAAACGCAGCATGGTCGCACCTCAATTTCCCAGTGAAATTTAGCACGATTTGGACAAAAAGACTACCTTTTGTTTTTGCGCCGTAGCTCTGCCAGCACCTAGGGAAACCTAGCAAACCTATACATTTTTGAAAACTAGACACCCAGGGCAATTCAGGATGGGGTGACTCGCCTGCCCACCCCCAGGTTTTGTTACCCAGAATCCCTTGCAAACATAAAAATTTGACCAAACAAACACATTTTCCTCACATTTCTGTGGTGGAAAGTTCTGGAATCTGCGTGGATCAACAAATTTCCACCCACCCAGCGTGCCCCCAGGTCTCCCGAAAAAAATGGTACCTCACTTGCGTGGGTAGGCATAGTGGCTGCGACATGAAACAGCACAAAACGCAGCATGGTCGCACCTCAATTTCCCAGTGAAATTTAGGACGATTCGGACAAAAAGACTACCTTTTGTTTTTGCGCCGTAGCTCTGCCAGCACCTAGGGAAACCTAGCAAACCTATACATTTTTGAAAACTAGACACCCAGGGGAATTCAGGATGGGGTGACTCGCCTGCCTACCCCCAGGTTTTGTTACCCAGAATCCCTTGAAAACATAAAAATTTGACCATAAAACCACATTTTCCTCACATTTCTGTGGTGGAAAGTTCTGGAATCTGCGTGGATCAACAAATTTCCACGCACCCAGCGTGCCCCCAGGTCTCCCGAAAAAAATGGTACCTCACTTGCGTGGGTAGGCATAGTGGCTGCGACATGAAACTGCGCAAAACGCAGCATGGTCGCACCTCAATTTCCCAGTGAAATTTAGCACGATTTGGACATAAAGACTACCTTTTGTTTTTGCGCCGTAGCTCTGCCAGCACCTAGGGAAACCTAGCAAACCTATACATTTTTGAAAACTAGACACCCAGGGCAATTCAGGATGGGGTGACTCGCCTGCCCACCCCCAGGTTTTGTTACCCAGAATCCCTTGAAAACATAAAAATTTGACCAAAAAAACACATTTTCCTCACATTTCTGTGGTGGAAAGTTCTGGAATCTGCGTGGATCAACAAATTTCCACCCACCCAGCGTGCCCCCAGGTCTCCCAAAAAAAATGGTACCTCACTTGCGTGGGTAGGCATAGTGGCTGCGACATGAAACAGCGCAAAACGCAGCATGGTCGCACCTCAATTTCCCAGTGAAATTTAGGACGATTCGGACAAAAAGACTACCTTTTGTTTTTGCGCCGTAGCTCTGCCAGCACCTAGGGAAACCTAGCAAACCTATACATTTTTGAAAACTAGACACCCAGGGCAATTCAGGATGGGGTGACTCGCCTGCCCACCCCCAGGTTTTGTTACCCAGAATCCCTTGCAAACATAAAAATTTGACCAAACAAACACATTTTCCTCACATTTCTGTGGTGGAAAGTTCTGGAATCTGCGTGGATCAACAAATTTCCACCCACCCAGCGTGCCCCCAGGTCTCCCGAAAAAAATGGTACCTCACTTGCGTGGGTAGGCATAGTGGCTGCGACATGAAACAGCACAAAACGCAGCATGGTCGCACCTCAATTTCCCAGTGAAATTTAGGACGATTCGGACAAAAAGACTACCTTTTGTTTTTGCGCCGTAGCTCTGCCAGCACCTAGGGAAACCTAGCAAACCTATACATTTTTGAAAACTAGACACCCAGGGGAATTCAGGATGGGGTGACTCGCCTGCCTACCCCCAGGTTTTGTTACCCAGAATCCCTTGAAAACATAAAAATTTGACCATAAAACCACATTTTCCTCACATTTCTGTGGTGGAAAGTTCTGGAATCTGCGTGGATCAACAAATTTCCACCCACCCAGCGTGCCCCCAGGTCTCCCGAAAAAAATGGTACCTCACTTGCGTGGGTAGGCATAGTGGCTGCGACATGAAACTGCGCAAAACGCAGCATGGTCGCACCTCAATTTCCCAGTGAAATTTAGCACGATTTGGACATAAAGACTACCTTTTGTTTTTGCGCCGTAGCTCTGCCAGCACCTAGGGAAACCTAGCAAACCTATACATTTTTGAAAACTAGACACCCAGGGCAATTCAGGATGGGGTGACTCGCCTGCCCACCCCCAGGT
Source organism: Lissotriton helveticus (assembly GCF_964261635.1). Classification (NCBI taxonomy): domain Eukaryota; kingdom Metazoa; phylum Chordata; class Amphibia; order Caudata; family Salamandridae; genus Lissotriton; species Lissotriton helveticus. The sequence continues at coordinate 762,988,980 of NC_136067.1, read as the reverse complement.
TTTGTTACCCAGAATCCCTTGAAAACATAAAAATTTGACCAAAAAAACACATTTTCCTCACATTTCTGTGGTGGAAAGTTCTGGAATCTGCGTGGATCAACAAATTTCCACCCACCCAGCGTGCCCCCAGGTCTCCCCAAAAAAATGGTACCTCACTTGCGTGGGTAGGCATAGTGGCTGCGACATGAAACAGCGCAAAACGCAGCATGGTCGCACCTCAATTTCCCAGTGAAATTTAGGACGATTCGGACAAAAAGACTACCTTTTGTTTTTGCGCCGTAGCTCTGCCAGCACCTAGGGAAACCTAGCAAACCTATACATTTTTGAAAACTAGACACCCAGGGGAATTCAGGATGGGGTGACTCGCCTGCCTACCCCCAGGTTTTGTTACCCAGAATCCCTTGAAAACATAAAAATTTGACCAAAAAAACACATTTTCCTCACATTTCTGTGGTGGAAAGTTCTGGAATCTGCGTGGATCAACAAATTTCCACCCACCCAGCGTGCCCCCAGGTCTCCCGAAAAAAATGGTACCTCACTTGCGTGGGTAGGCATAGTGGCTGCGACATGAAACAGCGCAAAAGGCAGCATGGTCGCACCTCAATTTCCCAGTGAAATTTAGCACGATTTGGATAAAAAGACTACCTTTTGTTTTTGCGCCGTAGCTCTGCCAGCACCTAGGGAAACCTAGCAAACCTATACATTTTTGAAAACTAGACACCCAGGGCAATTCAGGATGGGGTGACTCGCCTGCCCACCCCCAGGTTTTGTTACCCAGAATCCCTTGAAAACATAAAAATGTGACCAAAAAAACACATTTTCCTCACATTTCTGTGGTGGAAAGTTCTGGAATCTGCGTGGATCAACAAATTTCCACCCACCCAGCGTGCCCCCAGGTCTCCCAAAAAAAATGGTACCTCACTTGCGTGGGTAGGCATAGTGGCTGCGACATGAAACAGCGCAAAACGCAGCATGGTCGCACCTCAATTTCCCAGTGAAATTTAGCACGATTTGGACAAAAAGACTACCTTTTGTTTTTGCGCCGTAGCTCTGCCAGCACCTAGGGAAACCTAGCAAACCTATACATTTTTGAAAACTAGACACCCAGGGCAATTCAGGATGGGGTGACTCGCCTGCCCACCCCCAGGTTTTGTTACCCAGAATCCCTTGAAAACATAAAAATTTGACCAAAAAAACACATTTTCCTCACATTTCTGTGGTGGAAAGTTCTGGAATCTGCGTGGATCAACAAATTTCCACCCACCCAGCGTGCCCCCAGGTCTCCCAAAAAAAATGGTACCTCACTTGCGTGGGTAGGCATAGTGGCTGCGACATGAAACAGCGCAAAACGCAGCATGGTCGCACCTCAATTTCCCAGTGAAATTTAGCACGATTTGGACAAAAAGACTACCTTTTGTTTTTGCGCCGTAGCTCTGCCAGCACCTAGGGAAACCTAGCAAACCTATACATTTTTGAAAACTAGACACCCAGGGCAATTCAGGATGGGGTGACTCGCCTGCCCACCCCCAGGTTTTGTTACCCAGAATCCCTTGCAAACATAAAATTTTGACCAAAAAAACACATTTTCCTCACATTTCTGTGGTGGAAAGTTCTGGAATCTGCGTGGATCAACAAATTTCCACCCACCCAGCGTGCCCCCAGGTCTCCCCAAAAAAATGGTACCTCACTTGCGTGGGTAGGCATAGTGGCTGCGACATGAAACAGCGCAAAACGCAGCATGGTTGCACCTCAATTTCCCAGTGAAATTTAGCACGATTCGGACAAAAAGACTACCTTTTGTTTTTGCGCCGTAGCTCTGCCAGCACCTAGGGAAACCTAGCAAACCTATACATTTTTGAAAACTAGACACCCAGGGGAATTCAGGATGGGGTGACTCGCCTGCCTACCCCCAGGTTTTGTTACCCAGAATCCCTTGAAAACATAAAAATTTGACCAAAAAAACACATTTTCCTCACATTTCTGTGGTGGAAAGTTCTGGAATCTGCGTGGATCAACAAATTTCCACCCACCCAGCGTGCCCCCAAGTCTCCCGAAAAAAATGGTACCTCACTTGCGTGGGTAGACATAGTGGCTGCAACAGGAAACGGTTCAAATCGTACGGTGGTGAATTTACATTACCTTATTGCAAAACTACCTTGATTTTGGGGGGGGGGCATCTGAGTTTGTGGCCCGGGGCTCGGTGGTATTCTTTGCAAAGTAGCAAACCCAAACAGTTCTGAAAACTAGACACCCGGGGGAGTCCAGGGAGGTATGTCATGCATGGGTCCCCCAATGTTTTCCTACCCAGAACTCTCTGCAAACCTTAAAATTAGGTAAATATTGCACTTTTCCAAACTTTTTGGCGTGGGATCGCCGGGCCGGCAAAAAAGTCATACCACCCTGCGTTCCCCTTGTTCTCCCGAGTAAAAGGATACCTCACTTGTGTGGGTGCCCCAAAGCAGAATACGCCAAAAATGAATTTTGAAAAAAGTAGTTTTTACTCATATTTACGTTTTACAAATTAAGCACCCCAGCCTAAGTCACATGCCTTTGGCCCACCCACACAAGTGAGGTATCATTTTACTCGGGAGAACAAGGGAAACACTGGGTGGTAGGACATTTGTTCCGGCAGCGAGATCCCACCCAAAAAAGTATGGAAAAGTGGGTTTTTTGACCAAAATTTCAGGTTTGCAGGGGTTTCTGGGTAGGAAAACATTGGGGGACCCACGCATGCCATACCACCCTGGACTCCCCCGGGTGTCTAGTTCTCAGAACTGTTTGGGTTTGGTAGTTTCCAAAGATGCCTGCCAAGCCCCGGGCCAAAAGCTCAGGTGACCCCCTCAAAAAATACGATTATTTGGCTAAAGGTAATGTTTTCGTCTCCACAGTATGAATTGGGCCTTTTCATAAAGCAGCCGCTATGCCTACCCACGCAAGTGAGGTACCATTTTTATCGGGAGACCTTGGGGAACGCTGGGTGGGAGGTAATTTGTGTGTGCCCAGTGATGCCACGCTTTCCCACACTACAACGTGTGAAAAAACTGATTTTTTTCCATGCAAAAATGAGGTTTGCAAGGGATTCTGGGTAAAGGAACTTTGGAGGATCCACGCAAGCCATACCTCCTTGGAAGCCCCCGGTTGTCTACTTTTCAGAAATGTGTGGGATTGGTAGGTTTCCCTAGATGGCTGTCTCGCACGGGGCCAAAAACCCAGGTAACCCCTCTTGCAAAAGCTGGTGGACTTAGGGGTTACCTGGGTTTCTGGCCCCGTGCGAGACAGCCATCTATGGAAACCTACCAAACCCACACATTTCTGAAAAGTACACACCCGGGCACTTCCAAGGAGGTATGGCTTGCGTGGATCCGCCAACGTTTCTTTACCCAGAATCACTTGCAAACCTCAATTTTAGCAGAAAAAAATCAATTTTTTCACACGTTGTAGTCTGGGAAAGCGTGGCATCACTGGGCTCACACAAATTACCTCCCACCCAGCATTCCCCCAGGTCTCCCGATAAAAACGGTACCTCACTTGCGTGGGTAGCCATAGTGCCTGCAACAGGAAAAGGTCCAAATCTAACAGTGGTGAATATAAAATACCCTGAAGCAATATAACTTTGATTTTTTGGGGGGGAGGCACCTGAGTTTTTGGGCCGGGGTGGGTGGTATTCTTTGGAAAGTAGCAAACCCAAACAGTTCTGAAAACTAGACACCCGGGAGAGTCCAGGGAGGTATGGCATGTGTGGGTCCACCAATGTTTTCCTACCCAGAACTCCTTGCAAACCTTAAAAATAGGTAAAAATAGCAATTTTCCAAACATTTTGGCGTGGGATCGCCGTGCCGGCAAAAAAGTCCCACCACCCTGCGCTCCCCTTGTTCTCCCGAGTAAAAGGATACCACACCCTAACAGAGTTACTCAAAAGTCAAACATTCAAGCACGGCTATCTATTCCTCAAAGACACACACATACAGGTTGGATTTGGCACGAGGGCGAGTGATGGTTCAGTACATAAAATTTTATTAACAAGATATTTCAAAAAAATGAAATACTCTGTCAATAAATAAATGCATAAAAACTGAACCAGTGACTCGCAACTCGTGAGCTGTAAAGCCACGACAAGGCACCAACCGTTTTACAGGCCATTCACGCACCTTTCATACCTGATACAAACCAGACCATTGACACCATCCGAATGGAAAAGCAACACATAACAACAATCACAATAAGGGGCAAGGTACACCCTACTGCAGAAAGAGAAAAAAAACAATTATTACTGCACACCCATCTAATCCGCAAGCACACACACATACTGGTTGGATTTGGCACGAGGGTGAGTGATGATTCAGTACATACAATTGGATACGCAAGTAATTTCATCAAAAATGAAATACACTGCGTATAATTGAAAGTATGATAAACTGAACCACTGACTCGCAGCTCGTGAGCTGTAAAGCCACGTCAAGGCACCAACCTCTTTACAGGCCATTCATACACCTTTCGTACGCGTGACACATACAAAACATTCACACCGCCAGCCACGGACCCATCACATTTCAACACTCACACCAGCAAACAGCGCCATTCAAGGGCCCATCACTTTCACACGCCCACATTTCTGACACTGCAACTACACAAAATGATGGACTGTGTGGAGTGTCACTCAACTAGCAGTGTGTGTATTGACCAACAGAAAGTAACTACTCACACACCACCTGCCGAGCGCCAGTCCACCCACACCACCATCCAAGCACCAGACCATGCACACTGCCAGCCAAACACCACTCAGCGCACACCGACAGCCAACTACCACTCCACACACACCACCAGCCAAGCATCACTCCACGCACACCACCAGCCAAGCGCCACTCCACAAACACAACACCATCCAAGCACCACTCCACACACGCCGCCAGCCAAGCACCACTCCACACACACCGCCAGCCAAGCACCACTCCACTCACACCGCCAGCCAAGCACCTAACCATACACTCCGCCAGCCAAGCAAAAATCCACGCACCCCCCCAGCACAACTCCAATCCATGCACTATGCCAGCCAAGCACCAGACCACGCACACCACCAGCCAAGCGCCATCCACTCACACCACCAGCCAAGCACCTAACCATGCACTCCGCCAGCCAAGCAAAAATCCACGCACCCCCCCAGCACAACTCCAATCCATGCACTATGCCAGCCAAGCACCAGACCACGCACACCACCAGCCAAGCGCCATCCACTCACACCACCAGCCAAGCACCTAACCATGCACTCAGCCAGCCAAGCAAAAATCCACTCACCCCCCCAGCACAACTCCAATCCATGCACTATGCCAGCCAAGCACCAGACCACGCACACCACCAGCCAAGTGCCAGTCCACGCACACCAACAATCCAAGCACAATCCTGCACACACCACCATCGAAATTAGAATTTTTTTAAAGAAATACCGCAAATCAAATGTAGAAACCTACAAATCTGCTAACACAAATTCAAAACCTAAATGCTTTGCACTAATGGAAACCTAAAAGCAAACAAAAAAATATTACAGAAAACAGACCAGACAGTACACTTACAAGCTCAATGAAACTCCCAAAACTTCTTTTGTGTGTGGTACGATTTAAAACAAGCTGGCACACACAATCCAGGATTTGAAGGACAGTCAGGACAGTGCATACGAGACTCCCTCCGCACTTCTCTTCGCCAACAGACTCTACATCTTTTAGTGGGATTGTCTTTTGCAGTTGTGGGAGGAATGTATTCTGGAAAGTGGCGATCTTTCAGTCTAGCCACTTCCTCCACCACTCCAAATCTTGGCACACTTGCCTGTTCCACTAGTACAAGGCTGCCTATTATAGTCTCCTGAAACTTAACAAAAGGCATCTTTGACTCAGGACAAGATTTCTGGAAAACAACAAAAGCATTAAAGGATGCCAAGTGGAAAAGATGGATAGCCAACTTCTTGTACCAAACGTAAGCCTTTCGAAGAGCAGCATAAGGTTCCAACCTCTGATCTACTCTGTCAACACCACCCATGTGCCTATTATAGTCTAAAATGCACACAGGTTTACGCACTTCAGCAGTCTCACCCCGAACTGGCAGAGCTTCAGTGCTTTCGTCATGGATAGTAGTCAGCATGTAAACATCTCTCCTGTCTGAAAACTTCACAGCTAGAAGCTTCCCACATCGCAATGCAGTAGACTGTCCCCGCACAAGCCTTTTGCAAACAAGTTCTATTGGAAAACCTTTCCGGTTACTGCGCATCGTGCCACATGCAACAGTGCCCACTTTGGCCAACTCCTTGAACAAACGCACACTAGTGTAGAAGTTATCTACATATAAATGGTGGCCTTTGTTAAATAATCGTCTACCTAGTTCCCACACAATTTTCTCAGTCACTCCAAAAGTGGACGGACAAGCAGAAGTGTTAATGCTGGAATCCTTACCGGTGTACACCCTGAAATTATAAACATATCGAGTCTCACTGTCACACAGCATATACAGTTTGATGCCATAGCGTGCCCTCTTACTAGGAATGTATTGCCTAAAAACCAAGCGGCCCTTGAACAATACCAAAGACTCGTCCACAGCTATTTCTCTTCCAGGTGCAAACATCTCAGGAAAACGATCAACAAAGTGATCAAGGACAGGCCGAATCTTAAAAAGACGGTCACAATCAGGGTGATCGCGTGGCAACGCTAAATCATTATCAACAAAATGCATCATGCGAAGAAGAAGCATATATCGATCACGAGTCATAACTGCTGGAAATATAGATGTTGCCATCAAGGGACTAGTGGACCAATAAGAAGACATTGATGGCTTCCTTAGCAAGCCCATCAAAAAAGTTAATCCCAAAAACTTCTTCATCTCTTCAACATATGTGGGAGACCAATGGGTAGCTCTGGAATGGGGCTTAAGGCTGGCACTGTGGTCCCTCAAATACTGCTCTGCATACAAATTAGTTTGCTCCACAATCTCCTGCAAAAACTCATCGTCAAAAAATAACTGAAAATATTGAATTGGCAAAAAATTGTCAGTATCCACTCTACACCCTGGAACACCAGTGAAGTCTGGCAATTCCGGCTGCACCATGCCAGGGGCAACCCAGACGTCATCACTAACATGAGGAGAAGAAGCCACCCTAGCCTGCAGGCCAGATGCCTCTTGCTGCACTACATCAACGGGAACACTAGCATCCCCAGATGCCTCTTGCCTCACTACACCAACAGGAATACTAGCATCCCCAGATACATTTTGCATCTCTTCACCAACAGGAGAACTCACATCCCCAGCTGCCTCTTGCATCTCAACATCAACAGAAGAACTCGCATCCCCAGATGCCACTTGCTGCTCAACAACAACAGAAAGACTAGCAGCACCAGATGCCTCATGCTGCTCTACAACAGGAAGACTAGCAGCACCAGATAACCTTTGGCGCACCACAGCAATGTGAAACCTTTTGGGCGCAGCCTTTACCACACTTGCCTGTTCCTGACGTGAAAAAAAGGGAAACCTAGAGGACCTAGGCTGCCGCTCACATGGCTCTTGCCTCTCTACCGGCACATCAATGTCCCTCTCTACCACAGGCACTTCATCAGCACTAGAAGAAGAATCATCATCCGATGATACCATGCGAAGAGAAAACTCACTGCCTGAATCTTCTGCACCTAATTCATGCTCCGAATCGGAGTCAGTGTCTGGACCATGGTCAGAGGAAGACTCAAAAAGCAAACTAACAACCTGCTTAGCAGTAATCCTGCGAGCAGCCATTATCCTTACAAATCAAGAAGACTACACACACAAGTGAACAACAACCTACACTGTGCAAAGGAAGAAGTAAACAAGGTAGAGTCTTCACACAAAAATCAATACACTCAAAAACAATTAAAATCTAACCAAATATAAGAAGACTCACCAGCACCTACTCTGCTGAAACACAGCAAAAAGAAAGGAAATCCCACTGGAAAGAAAAAAAAAAGTATAGATTAGACAAAGTACACATCAAGCAGCAATACAAAATAAAAAGTTAAAAAATCAAGAAACACAAAGCCACACACACAGCAATAACTTCACTGTTCATAACAACACATTTATCTAGGAAAAATAGTACAAAAAACATTTACTTACCAAGCACATGCAACTACACAAGCTGCAAAACCAGCATGAACCGAACCACAACCTACACCAATACAAACAGCAAAAGCCTGGATCAAAAACAAAGAAGAAAAAAAATAATTTAATACTACATTTCACAAACAACATAACAAATGAATAAAAAATACACAAATTTACCCCCAAAATCACATCCACACAGATGGGCCATCAAAAAGGGCAAAACGGACAAAAGTACGGGTTGATTTGCCCACCGGGGGGGAGGCCAGAAAATCTAAATTTAAAATCCGACCCACCTGAAAGCGACCCTTGCACAATGGGTCACTTCCTACAATCTAAAATAAAATCCCTGGTGCTAGTGGGGGCATTTCCACCGCACAATCGCAATGCTGTGCGCGACCGTGAGCCAGAAATGCCCTGCAAAGAGACATCAGAAGAGAGGAAAATCACTTACCTCTCCCCTGATGCCTCTTTGCAAACCCCCCCAAATATCTCAAAACCAACCTAACACCTCCAGGCGCAGGAAGCAAATGTCTTCCCGACCGCCTGGGAATCCCTGAAGATGTTGGCGCGTGCTGTGCGCGCTGACATCATCAGGGATTCTCATGGGGAGGGGGACAACAGAATTACTGTGGTTCACTGCGATGCTGGACAGAGGCACTTGCATCCTTGATTTTCACAAGCGCAATCCTAAAACAGTTCCTATAACCAGGAGCTTCTTTCTCCCCATCTGCTGCTCTCAACAGTCTCTGACCATTTATACACATAAGAGGCATGTGAACTCACACAGAAGATCCCCGTTTGGCAACGCCCACCAACTAGCGGAGTGCACCATCTTTCCTAAATTTACCCACTATGATGGACAGCTCACTCAAGGGACCTGTGCACACATTGGTGCGATGGCATAGTAACACACACGGACACTGGAGACAAAGCAAGCGCTCGAGTTGCAGCACAAATTCAGGAAAACATTCATCAGCCCAAAAACATTTGTGACCTTCCCACTATGATTCACAGCTCACACAAGGGACCCCTGCGCACATCTGTGCAATTGCATAGTAACGCACACATGGACACTGGAGACAAAGATGGGGCTCGAGTTGCAGCACAAACTCAGGAAAGCAATCATCAGCCCAAAAACATTTGTGAACTTCCCACTATGATGAACAAATGGTCTCTGCTTCCAGATACCTAAGAGCCTTGCTAGTTTATTCAGATAACAACCAACACACACTGGGGTCGATTGTGAAAATATGGTATTGTGTACAAAAAAGGGGAGAAATGCTCCTCTTTTAGGTGTCCCCTCACTCACCAGGGTTGCCCCACGGTGACATGCTTCATCATTGGGGCCATCCCAGTCCTCTACGGGCTGGGGCGTGCTGCGACTTGCGAAAGTTACGTAGGAGCACTTTATTAGACTATGTGTGGTGCATGTGTATTTGAGGAGTGGACTATGTGATGTGTGAAATACCTGCCCAGTAGGTTTACAATAAACTTTATTCTTGCCTCTAGGTGGTAATAAACGGGGTGCAAAGATAGGCTGCCCTAAACGTAATGTGTCCAGATGTACCTATCAACTCCTATCGTCGACATGTTTCGTGCATACCCCAAACACTATGATGGACAGCTCACACAAGGGACCCCTGCGCACATCTGTGCAATTGCATAGTAACGCACACATGGACACTGGAGACAAAGATGGCGCTCGAGTTGCGGCACAAACTCAGGAAAACAATCATCAACACAAAAAAATTTGTGAGCTTCCCACTATGATGGACAGCCCACTCAAGGGACCCCTGCGCACATTTGTGCAGTTGCATAGTAACGCACCCATGGTCAATGGAGACAAAGATGGCGCTAGAGTTGCAGCACAAATTCAGGTAACAATCAACAGCCCAAAAACATTTGTGAGCTTCCCACTATGATGGACAGCTCACTCAAGGGACCCCTTCGCACATGGCATAGTAACACACACATGGTCACTGGAGACAAAGCATGTGTTTGAAAAGCAGCACACAAAAAAAAAACATTCATCAGGCCAAAAACACTAGTGAGCTTTGCCTAGGCAGCACAGGTGTGTTTTTTAGCCACTTCAGAAACACACATCAGTATAAGTAATGAAGGACAGAGGCACTTGCATCCTTCATTACAATGAGCACTATTATTTTACTTTATAAATGACCCCCATCGGCATTTTTGTAGAAAAAACGGCCTTTCAACAACATTGCAGCAAAGAGAAGACTTCATAGATAATGTTCCCCCAACAAGGGGAGCGACCCTTCCCCAAGGGGCCGCTCCCCGAACTACGAAATTGATCATCCATGAAAAAAAAACCAAAATCCCTAACATTCCTGCTGCACGATCGCACGATCGTGCAGCAGGAAACCTCTAAATGCCACCGAGGGAAAGGAAAAGCCTTTCCTTTCCCTCCTTAGAACCAATACTGAAATCTCCCCCGCCCCAGCCGCAAAACTAACCTGTTTACCATCCGACGCGCAGGAAGCAAATGGCTTCCCTGCGCGTCGGTAAACAAATGGAGCCTCCGGTGACGTCAGCGCGCCTCGCGCGCTGACGTCATTGATGACGCGGGCGGGGAGGGCGGGGGGAGGCAGGGGAAGGTCTTCCCCTGCCATCCCCGCAGAAACTAAAAAAATCGGGCTGACTCGGGGGGAGCGCTGGCGCTTCCCCCGAGGGTGGGGCTCATGACGAGCTGGGCTCGTCATGAGCGTGCGAGGAGGCTACGCCATGACGAGCCCAGCTCGTCATCAGCCCCGAAGGGGTTAAAAAAACCAGGGGCTGACTCTGCCTGTAAGGCAAATTACCGGCCCATCTCCTTATTGCCTTACTTGGCAAAAGTCCTGGAGGCACATGTGGCGAAATGCCTCTCTAATTTTCTGGAGGAGTCCTCCTGCTTTGACCCCCACCAGGCTGGTTTCCGGCCAGCACACTCAACAGAGGCAGTGGTCACCACAGTTTTGGACACACTTCGAGACTGTGCAGATAGACGCTCCCCCCAGGCCCTGGTGCTCCTAGATCTGTCGGCCGCGTTCGACACGGTCGACCACAACATCTTGATCGACCGTGTCGGACAGGCCGGCATACGGGACACGGCGGCATGCTGGCTGAGGTCCTTCTTGGAGAACCGCTCTCAAGCGGTGCGCCTGGGAGACCTAATCGGTGTTAAACAGCCCATCTCATGTGGAGTGCCACAGGGCTCCTCCCTCTCACCTCACCTTTACAATATATATATACTCCCTCTTATTCAAACCCTCAGAGACAAACAGGTGAGAGTCTTCAATTATGCTGATGACTTACAGCTACTCTTTACCATCGACAACTCTGAAAAATCCATTAGCCACTTCCAGTCAACCATGAGGTTTATTAAATCCTGGATGGACCAAAACCAGCTGAAATTAAATCCAGGTAAAACCGAACTGGTATTGACTGGGGACAGCGCCAAGCATTGGGGTCCCCACTACTGGCCATCAGATCTGGGTCAAGCTCCGCCACCATCACCATCGGCCAAAATGCTTTGAGTCATCGTGGACAGCGATCTCTCATTAAAAACACAAGTGGGCCAGGTGTTTTCCAAATGCTTCTTTCAGCTAAAAAAAATTCGGAAGGTCCGGCGACTATTAACGTCAGAAGCAATCACCCAGGTTGTGATCGCCACTGTTCTGTCCCATCTGGTTTACGCGAATGCTATCTACTTGGGTCGTCCAAACTATCTACTCAAGCGTCTCCAGATGGTTCAGAACTATGCCGCTAGGCTGATTCTAAAGCAACCAAGGTGGCATGCAGCTACTCCCCTACTCATCAAACTGCACTGGCTTCCGGTCACGCAACGCTGTGCTTTTAAAGCAGGTTGCATGATCTTTAAGTCCCTGCATGGCAAAAGCCCTAAATTCATCAACCAATTAATCACCAGATACGTTCCTTCTCGCAAACTTTGCTCACTCCACCAAGGCCTCCTCCAGACTCTCCCTTTCAAACTTAAACGTGCTGGTGGACGTAGGTTTGCAACACTTGCCCCTTGCTTATGGAACACTTTTCCCCTGGAGATCCGGTATTGCCAAGATCTCCTATCTTTCCCGTAAGCGTTGAAGACTTGGCTATTTAGACAAGCATTTTAATTAACTCTCCACCACTCACCCTGACTCATGATACTGTTGATCTTAGCGCCAAGAAACTAATCAGTGATAGTGCGCTCAATAAATAATTTAATTACATAACATGATGTAGCTTAGTTTAGAATAGGAATAGTACCCATATTCCCCAAGCATTGAACAGATTCTCTAACATTGATTAGTTTGGAGTGAGAGTAGTCATCTTGACCCCTTCAAAGCCCAACATGTAAACCAATGTTGCTTAGTTTGAAGTGGGAATGCTAAATTTGTTCCTCTCTGATGATGTTGCTTAGTTTGAAGAGGGAAGAATTAATGTGACCCCTCCCAAGTCTAATTGTTTTACTAATGTTGTTTATTTTGGAGTGGGAGTAGTAAACGTGAGCCCTGAGAGTCCAATGCTTTCTTCTATGTTGCTTAGTTGGAGTGGGAATAGTAAATCTGACACCTCCAGAGTTCAACACTGTTCGTGATGAGCCATAGTTTGGAGTGGGAATAGTAAATCTGGCCCCTCCAGTGCTTTTGTGCTTTCCACAGTGCTCCTTAATTTGGAACTGGAATAGGAAATCTGACCACCTTAGAGTCCAATGTTTCCATCATGTTTCTTTGTTTGGATTGGGAATAGGAAATCTAACCTTTATAGAGTCAATGCTTTCCCCTGTTTTCTTCGCTTAGGAGTGTGAATAATAATTATAATCCCCCAGAATTGAACACTTTTCTAAATGTTGCTTAGTTTGGAGTGTAAATACGATATTTAACCACCCCATAGTTATACCTTTCCCCCAATATTGCTTAGACTAGGTTGGGAAGAGTAAATACACTTTCCTCACTGTTGCTTAGTTTGGAGTGGGAATGGTAAATCAACCTCTCTCACAGACCATTGCAGTCCACAGTGTTGCTTAGTTTGTGCTGGAAACAGCAAACCTTAGTCACCAAAGTTTAACCTTTTCCACAATGTTGCTAAGGGGCCCATTACGGTGATGGAGGGACCACAGCGGTCACAAAGACCGTCCTTCACGCTTCTGCCACGGCAATCATCGCGATTGCCTGGCGGAGCAGTCAGCATGTGTGAAATGGCAGCGGTGCCTAGCAGGCACCACCCGCCAGTTTACAATGCTGGCATCAGCCAGCCTTTCCATGGCGGCTGCACCGTCATGGAAAGGCTGGCAGAGGCTGCGTTATGGGGGGCGTTGCGGGCCCTCACTGTGTGTGTGGTACTCTTCTACATTTCCATGCATAAGGTGGCAGGCACTGTGTGGTGCCTGCTGCGTTGTGCATGGAAATGCACTATGTGGTATTTGTGCATTGCGAACGGTGCTGCAGCCAGCAGCACCATCCACAATGTTCAAGGACCTAGATGCACCCGCCATAGTGGCAGGCACATCCTAATACAATCACTAGGACCGCCACCTTGCCGAAGGGTGGTCCCAGCTCCGTAGCGACGGCCGGTGGTCTGATGCCCACCCGCCATCGTAATTAGCCCCTAAGTTTGGAGTATGAATAGTAAATCTGCCTCCACCGAGAGTTACACACTTTTCCAAAATGTTTAGTTTTGAGTCAGAGTAGCATGTACGCTTACTATAAATAGATGTTACTTTTGAAACATGTACATATCCTAAATAGGTGTATTAACTTAAAAAATGTCTAACTTTTATTTTGGATATATTTATGATCTTACAAATATTGTAATGTTTTAATTGGTTTAAGTTTTGTAAGTTATCTATCTATTTAATGTAGAAGTCATATTATAATTTCATTAATTGTAAATTGAAGCACATATATTTTTTAAGCACAATTAAAGCGCAATTACAAGATACATTTATTTTAATTGTATACAATTGATTTTTAGTTTAAACTTAATTTTAAATAAATATAACAATTTAAAAATATATATTCTATAGGGTAGTGGAACCTTCTCTGCAAACGCATGTTTTTCTCTGTGGAGAAAATATTTCTACACCTGGAGAAAGCTCTTTCCTTACACCACCATCAAATTTAGGGATGATCTGTTACCCTTCACACCTTAGAATAAGATGAAATATGGTGCACAGACAGAATATCAAAGTAACAATATCAGAGTTGTAAATATCAAAGTGGCACAATATCGACTGCAAGAATATCGATGACCAGAATATTGACCTGAAGGTAAGAAATATTGTTTTTTTAAATATCGAAGTCACTAATATAATTAGTAAAAATATAGTTGTTAATATCAATATTTATATTAGTGTTATGGATTTTAATATGTGTGTTAACAGTCTGTGATGTCATTTTTTTGTATTATTTTTAATGTATGTGTGAAATTTATAGCAGTAATTAATTCTATGTTAAATCGTTTTTGCGGATTTTCGTTCTGGAGCGGGTTGTGGGTTTATAGGGGAATAGGATGGGAAGTAATTAAATTATAAGAAAGTAATTATTAATTTTTGTATTTATTAGTATTTATAATGAATTTATGATTAATTAATTATTAATTGGTTATTAATAGTAATAACATTAATTTGTGTATGTGTATAGGGGAATGAGGTGGTAAGTAATTTAATTATAATAAAGTAGTTATGTTATGTTATGTTATGTTATGTTAATTGGGTTCTTCTATAGCGCAACGGCTACTCGCAATGGAGTGTCCCGGCGCTTTGGCGAAGAGGACCTTTAATGGAAAGGAAACATAACTGAGGTTAAAAGACTTCACAATTCATAAGTAAAAAGCCAGGTTTTTAATGCCTTCCTGAAGGACATCAGGCTGGGGGCTTGTCTAAGGGCAAGAGGCAATCTATTCCACGCATGTGGGGCCAGGTAGTGAAAAGAGCGCCCCCCTTGTCTAGTTCGTTTGATGGAAGGAACGGACATTAGAAACAAGGAGGCAGAACGAAGAGCTCTGCTCGGTTTGTACAAAGCAAGACGCTTTTTAATGTACCCAGGGCCTAAGTCATGAAGAGCCTTGTAAGTTAACGTCAAGCTCTTAAACAGCACCCTTTTGGCTATAGGGAGCCAGTGCAATTCCCTCAGCAAATTAGAGGCACTAGCTCTTCTCGGGAGACCATAGATAGCCCGAGCGGCAGAGTTTTGCACAACCTGAAGTCTCCTTACTAGGTATTTGGGGAGACCCAGATAAAGGACGTTAACATAGTCCATACGTGACCCTACCAATGCTTGGACGATGACCCTGCGATGGTTCACAGAAATCAGAGGGAGGAATTTCCTGAGCATCCTTAGGATGCCAAAGCATTTCCCGGCAAGACAGGCTATTTGGGGGCCAAAAGTCAACTCGTTGTCGACAATGATGCCCAAATTTTTGGCCTTGGTGCTAGCGTTGGCAGGGGGAAACAGATCCTGAGGCCACCAATTCTTCCAGTTAGGTTCAGAGACACACCCGAAAAAAAGCAGCTCCGATTTGTCGGAGTTGCATTTCAGGCCGTGTCTCTTGAACCAGTCAAAGACTGCTTCTAGGCAGCCTCTGATACGAGTCCCATCAAACATCTCGTTCCTGTTCTGAGTGAACAAGAGCTGGGTGTCATCAGCGTAAGACACGATCTGAGCGCCAAACGACTCCGCAACCTCTGCAAGGGGGGCCATAAAGATGTTGAAAAGCAGGGGACTAAGAATAGACCCCTGAGGGACCCCCACTTCCAGGGCTGACATAGCTGCGGAGTGAGGTGGCGCCCAGATCGTTTGCCGACGGCTGGCTAGAAATGACTTAAGCCAGTTCCACACCGTCCCCCTAAGGCCACACTCCCAGAGTCGAATTAGGAGGGTATCATGGGGGACGGTGTCAAACGCCGCCGACAAGTCTAACATAACCAACATGGCCTTGCCTCCCGAGTCTAAGACCTCTCTAATGGCGGTGGTGACTTCCAGCAATGCGGTCTCTGTGCTGTAATTCGCACGAAACCCAGATTGCGTACTGTGCAACAAGTTGTTATTCTCGATAAAATCCGAGATGGATCGGTGCACATGTTTTTCCGCCACCTTCGCCAGAGCGGGGAGGAGAGAAATAGGCCTATAGTTGGCGTGTATGATGGGATCAAGATTAGGTTTTTTAATTAATGGAAGAATAAGGGCACTCTTCCAGGCCTGTGGAACAATGCCAGACGATAGTGAAGAGTTCAAAATGGAGTTTATGGGTCCATTTAGCACAGAGGCTATTTTATTAAGACAGGAGATCGGGCAAGGATCTAAAGGGGAGCCCGATTTCAAGCCTGTCAGATAGTCTAATGAAGCGGCAGGGCTTAACTGCGGAAATTCCCCAAGAATAGGATTAACAGAAAAAAGAGCATCAGGGTCAACAACCCGAGGCTGTTTAGAGTAAATGGCAAGGTCAGCTTGGATACTAGTTATTTTGTCAACAAAATAATGTGCTAGTTCATCAAGCCAAGGCTTGGAATGGCTCTGAACAGGGATGGCCAAAGATGGCGACGTAAAGTCTCTAACAATTTTAAAAATCTCCTTACACGAATTGTCCGATTCATCTATCCGACGTTCGAGATAAACTTTTTTTTCACTCCAAATCAATTTATGATAGGATCTTGTCAAATCTTTAAGTTTTACTCTCTCATGAGGGTGATAGTCTTTTCTCCAAATTCTTTCTGCTCTCTTACAATGTTGACGAGCTTCTTTAAGCCTAGATGAAAACCAAGGAGCAGAAGCACGTTTGTTTCTAGCTTCAACGGCTTTCTCGGGCACGAGATCCGCCAGTGTGGTTGTGAGCCATTCCGTATAAATGGGTAGGTCAGTTTCCACATTACCGGACAAAGTGCAAGGTGAGCGTACCAAAGCCTGAAGTAACGTTTCGCTAGATAACAGATGGAAAGGCCTAAATGTACGTTTAGCCGGAGTCTGATGGAGCGGGATAGAAAACAGAATTCTGTTTAAACCCGTGAAGTCACACTTCCATAAATAAATTAATAATGCTAACAATTTGTGCTGTGTATGCTAATTCAACCTAGTTTAAAGTTGCATTTACACAGAACACGCGGGAAATTAACATGTGTGCTCATAATTGTGCATTATGTTGCATTCTTATGTATGTGGAAAATAATAAATTAATCTTGTCTATTGTCATGTCATAACTAATAGCAGCTGTTTTTAAAATAATGGCATGTGCTTATTTTGCTTCCCTTGTCTATGTGATGTCATTTCTACTATTCTAGGTGCACATAAGGCTTTATGGATTTATGAAGACTGGTAAATATAAAATGCTGCTTTATTTGTGCTTTACTGCTAGGTAATTTAGACTAATGGGTTAATAATTAGCAATGATGGGAGGCAACAGAACAAATTGTATTTCTTTCATTAATTATTCTTTGTGTTTGTTTATATAATAGTTTTACAAATGAAGCTTAGAGATGGCTGCAGGAAAATAGTACCCTTTTAAAAGTGACGCAGGGACAGCGGCGCAGAAAATTGACGCTTTCTGAAAGAGGCCTAATGATGAAAATGGCTCAAGTGAAAATAATTCCAAGAAGGATGGAAAAGGCCTCTGAGCTTTTATTTTGAAAGGTTTTGGATTGAACTGCTAAAAAGATGACTTTTTGGAGAAATTTGCTAACGTTTGCTAACGTGCCACGGGAGTTCAGAGCTGACTAAGCTCAAGGTTAAAAAGGAAGCTGTCGCTACAAAATGTAGCAGCCTAAGGAAGAACTGCCAAGACTTCTAAATGAACAATGGACTAGTGAATTTGCCCGGGCATGTAAGAAGGAGGTGTCACAGTTTACTGTGGTACGAGGTGGCTCAGCCAATGGAGAGCTAGAATTCGTCTGCTGGAATGTGAAAAATAGTTAGCTCAGCTAAAATTAGGGTATAAGAATAGGTTCAGAGAACACATAGTTGGCTTACGCTCGAGAAATCTGGAGGACGATGTTATGCTGATGGACTTTACACGTGAGGACAGGAGTTTTTATTAATTACTTTATTACTAGGTGATGAGGGTAGAGACAGAGATATAGTTAGGATTTTGGGAAATGCTTAATTTTACTTATTCCTGCTAATGAATAATAATTCTTGATTTATGCTCTTTTTATTAATACTGAATAAATCTTTCTTTATGACATTTTTCTAATGCTTGTTTAATAAAATACCAAAACCTAAGTTTTTCTAGATGTGTTAAAATAAACTTTCTAAAATGACAAGCTGGTCTTGATTATTGCAGATGGTTTAAACAACTATATTTAGATCTTATCGCCTCATGATTCAAGCGCTCTATTGTTGTTATGGGCCTAGTGTTGTAGTGTAAGTTTTGTGGTAGTAAATAGTGTCATTTGTGCAATATTTTGGTGAGAGCGCTGGATCAATTTCTGGTAGCCATCGGACGGTTTATATATGTTGTTTTTGACATACATGTTACATGCATGATACATATATGTTGGTAAATTCATAGGATTAAGTTTTAACACATGTTGAGTTTGTTTAATTTGTGCTATGTGTGTACCGGTACAAAAACTGTGTGATGAGAATGTAGTCATGCAGAATATCTGATCTGTTTCTGTGATATCGCCGAGTATCACTGTTGGTATCGCCGTGTACCAGAAGTATTGTCGCCGTGCAATACAGTGTTGTCGCCGTGCAACACAGTTTTAGGGCTAGGTGTGAATCTTGTAATAGTGAGGGTTTTCTAAGAAATTAGAGCAGCATGAGAATAGGGACAAAGCGCCTTCCATAAAACTCACTGTGATAAGAGTATTAGTTATATTCAAGCTTGAGTGAAGGGCAGGGTAATGTCGGTGCATGATTATCTATAAACAGGTTAGAGTCCTGTACGGGTACATGTTTTATATCTATAAACAGGTGAGAGCCCTGTACGGATAACGGTGTTATTTTGCTAACGGTGCATGATTTCTATAAACAGGTGAGAGTCCTGTACGGATTTCATGTGTGACTGAAGTTAGGGAATTTTCAGTGTGAAAGTGCGTGATTGTTTTGTAAGGTATGTTCAAGTGGAACTCTTAGATACTTTCACTTCGCGGTGGGTTCAGAGCAAAATGAGTTCATATTCTTACGTGTTAGAAGGGTAGAGTAAGAGTTGCTCTACTGGCAAATGGAAATTATCCTTAGTGTGAATAGCGCCGTCTATTCCGAAGTGTGGATACTTGAATGTATGTAAACTATCCTAATTAGAGAAGCAGACAGATGTGTTTCGTTTTATATATTGACTAAAATGTACCAAAAGTAATTCTAAGGTACTTAGGAAAGTTTAGTTAAAGTCTGTACCATTCTAAGACTTTTTATGATGTTGTGCAGTGTTTAAATACATTTAAAAGCTCTGCACGTTAATAAAAATCAATTGAAAAGTGTTCAGCATAGTTGAAAAGTATAAAAAGGTGAACTATGCTATTTTAAAACATTCAGGAGCATTTTAGAATGTTCTGTGTTAATTAGGCTATAATTAAGGTATTCCACGTTATTAAAGTCGTTAAAATAAGTAAAAAGCGATTAGAATTAAATTTATAAACATTCCACGCTTTAAATATAGTATTATATTATTCTCCGTAGTTTAAAATGATTAAAAAGTGCCCCGATCGAAAATTGTAAGGGAGGGGCTGGTTTTAGGAGTGAGAACGTGTGGGGAGAGAGCCTGCAGCTGCAGCAGCTGCTTACGTCAGAATTGCCGCGCTCGGATTGGCTAGAGCGTCAGCATTGTATATGAAAAACTGCCCCCTGATTGGCTGAGGTGTCGTTATGCTGTAACAAGCTAAACGTCTACTTTTGTTCCCTTTATTTCAATAATACTGCTGAAATAAACATAGATGCGTGTAGTATACACGTTCCTTAAAGAATAAGAAAAACTGCTGTCAAGCAATCAAACGTGTCACAACACTCCGATTAATTGAAGTGACTGGAGTGTCTTATAATGAGAAATTTGGTCTTAACAAGCGTCCACTAAATAAATGCCCGTTTTATTTTAAAAAATAATTTTCCCAAACGTTGATATCAAAAGAAGAACTTAGAGCGCTCCATAGTAAATACATTTTGTGAGGGAGGGGCTGTTTGCCGAGCGAGAGGCGAAGGGGAGAGCTGCCAGCTGCAGCGGCTGCTTGCGTCAGCCGCCGCGCTGCCATTGGTTGGAACACCGACGCGTCATGCACGGAGCCGCGCTCTGATTGGGCAGAGCTCCGTGTGTTGTCTGGAGACTGTTGCAAGGGGGAGCCGCGCTCTCGTCGAGCGGGGTTCTGAAAAGGCCTTTGCGTATTAATACGCTGTATTCTTTTAGCCTGCTAGCCTCCCTCGATACTGTAATAATTACGAGGAGGGCCGCGCTGTAATTAAATGAGGTCCGTCGCGTCAGCACAAAAACAGTACACTGATTGGTTATTGACGCGCAGCGTCACTGAAAGCCTGTGCACTCATTGGCTAGCGACGCGCAGCATCAGAACTGAGCTGCATTGTAATTTGTTAATAGCAGTTCTTTATTTAGAATAGTGGCGTTAGGGTAAACTAATGTGCATAATTATTGCGTGTAAATTTTGCAAAAGTCCTCGAGTAAAATAAAGTGTCCGCTTTGGTTTCCATTGATGTAAAGGTACTGCTGTTTTCAGTAGAGAGGGGTGTTATGACTGAAGTGGGCGAGTGAATGCATGATAAATAAAATAAAACGATTGCGCGTAACACCTTTTCTGTAACTTTGCCAGGCTTTGAAATACTTGTGCAGACTTTGAAATATTCACGAAGGGACAGCGCTGTGATTTGTGGAAGTTCCGGCGCGTCATAGAAAGGCCGCGCACCCATTGGCTGTTGACGCGCAGCGTCATACAGGGGCCGCGACCTTATTGGTTGAGGAGGCTCGTGAGCTATTGGGCGAGGCTTCGCTTTTAGTCCTAGTCAGGGGAGCTGCGCTCTGATTGGGCGAAGCTCCGTGTGTGGTTCCAAGTCTGGGCGAGGTCTAGAATTATTCCTAATTGCCCTGAGCTTCGTGTTTTGTTGTGCGCTGGCTATTGTGATGGGCGCTGGCCCTAAAGTGATAGTAAGATTGTGCTATACTTCCTAAATCTTAATTTCTCCATTAGGAGGCTTGGTTGAGGGAGGTCTGTTTGCTGTTGCTAGAAAAGAACATTATTATGATTGGCTCAGACGACGTAGTGTCATAGAGAGACCGCGACTGGATTGGTCAAGACTTGGTGGGCATTCTGGTTGGCTGAGCGCTGTACAGTCACATGCTGATTAGTCAAAACACTCGTGATGATTGATATTGTTTACTTTTTGCCAAAGATTTAGTTTTTCCACATTATTAATGCCCAAAGCTTCATTTTATTAATTGTTTTTTGAAATTTAAAACAACACATTTTGTTAATTAGTGAATAAATATAGTAGATATATTAGGATAATAGCATCAAAGGTGATTAAAGTGAGGACATTAATTATTAATTAATACAAAATTAAGTAGTAGTGCAATATAATTAAATAAATAATTATTTCTAAGCAAATTTTACTGTATTTACTGGTGTAATTAAGAAAAATGCGCTGTGTTCAAGGTGGCAACTAGAAATTTTATGTAAATTAAGGCAAATTAGGTTTCCTTTTTCCACAGGTATACGTTGCAGAAGGTGTGTAAGTGAAAAATAAGTACAATTAAAACACATGTGATTATATGTTGATATTATTGTTATAAATAAATATTTTGCGTTGCTATTGTTTTTGCAAATTGATATTTTTCTTTACAGGTTAATTAAATTTAGTAATACAGGTAATTTAGGAGATATATTAAATTGACCAAATTATAAAGTTTTATACACCTGGTAGTGTTAAATTAATTAATTAATTGATCAGCAAGCACTGCAAGGCAAATTAAGAGAGTACGTTTACCAAATTAATTAGCAAAAATGTCTTCTTTGTATAAGAGAATGAAAAGGGTTGTAGCTAAATGTGAGAGTAAATTAAAAATTCCCAAATTAGCGAAAATAAATAATAAAGGTGTCAGAGTAGAAAATATTGATCAATGTAAAATTGATATTGTAAATATGGATCAGAACAGAAATTCAAGAAGACCCCCAGAGCAGATTAATGTAACGCCAAAAGTGTCAGATCAAACTGATAAAGTGCCAGCTCAGAATTTTATTAAAATTGATGCGACAGAAAAGCATGATGAGATGTTTGGTACATCTGGAATTAATATTCCTGATTATGTAAATTCATCAAATGATTTAAAGGAGTCCATGAAATATATGGAAACAGAGATAGTGCCTATACTGGGAAAAGATGAAATTAATTCCGCAATTTTAAAGGTCCCATTAACTGAAAAGGTTTATTCTATTGTACTTGAGATTGAACTAGTAGGGATCAAAATTCAGCAAGAAACAGAGATGACTTCAGTTCTGGTAAGTGAGAAGTCTGACATTGATCTAATTGAATCGACACAAGAGCTACAAATACAGCGACAGGTAATGACTCAAGAGATTGAGATGGCTTCACTGCCATTAAAAAATTTTGTTAATGAACAAACAGACAAAACAGATACAGGATTAAATAAAGAACAGGAAAACAGTCCAAAAGGATTAAATGCACTTCCAGAATGTTGGAATAAAAATGATGTTATTTTGAGTGAAGACATCAAAGTAAAGGATGTAATTAATCAACAGATTGAAACATTGACTTCTGCAGGTTCACTTAACAGAAATGCAAATTTAATTAAAAGATTGATTAATGATATTCAATTGGCAGAAAGGTTTGCTGTCGTGATATGTGCAGCATACAAAATGAATGATGAACATGCTTTGAGTTCACTAATACCAACATCTGTAGTTGAAACATGGCAGGTAGTCAAAGATTTTCAAGATGAAGCAACTCATGAGGAGAAAAACACATGGTTGAGAAACACATGGTTGAGTACAAATTTTAGACAGCGAGATGAGGATGAGATTTTGACACACAGAGATGACAGAGTAGTTTTGCTAAATAGCATGATTACTGATATGGACAGAATGTACCATAGATTTGTAGAATTTCTTTACCAGAGGTGTCTAACTTGTCAGCAAGTGAACACAATTAAGAGAACAGTTGTGAGTTTGAGAACAGAATTACAGGAGAGTGGTTCGTTGAACAGATTACAAATGGATTTCTGTGAGATGTCACTGAATGATAAACTGTGCTACATTTTTGTGATTTACTGTTTGATTACAAAATGGTTTGAAACATTTCAGATGCGTCATGATGAAATTACTGTTGCAAAGTTATCAGATAACAGAAAACATATTGAAAACAGATTGCTCCGTTGTACAAATAGAATAGAAATTTCAAATGTTGAGGAGCATGAGAATGTTACTATAAAAGTCAGAGATGCAAAAATGTGCCTAGCTGCAGGTACAAAGTGGACAGATATTCTTCCACTTGTTTTGATGTTTCTGAGAAACACTACTGATAAAAAGACAGATTTAAGTCCACGTAATATTATGATGGACAAGGTCATGAGACAGACATTCATACCAGAAAAGAAAATGATGACTATCAATGATAGCATCAATTTGGAGAATTGTATGAATTTATCAGATGAAATGATTACTGTGTTTGATGAAGATGAAACTGAAGTGCAAACAAGAGAAAAAGAGCAAGTACTTGATCTATTACCAGGTAAAAGGATCAGGAAAAAGGTTCGTCTAAAAAGAAATTCTCTAGTGCCAAGGTGGCAGAAAAGGAGGTCAGTCAGTCTTGTCACAGCAAATGCAGAGAAGTGCAAAGGACTGAAGAGGTGGATTGACACTGGCCATACTTTTCGTGTATCTACACCTGAAAATCCTGATGAGGATAGTGTCACAATTGATGATTCAGATTCTGAAGAAGAGCCTGAAGAGAATCCAGATCTTGAAGATCGACAAGTTGGTCGACATCTGGAGAACATAAATAGAAAACAAGCCTTGATTGAAGAAGACTTGAACGTTGTGACTGAAGACTCAGAAAATGATGGAAATCTGCCAGAAAAAGAAGCAGAAGAAGAATGTGATCAGATTGTGATTCAAGACCAGGAGAGTATTGAAAAGCAGAAGAGTAGCTCTGAAAGCAGGAACAGGAATTCTGAAACTGGGAAGTTGAAGGTAATTGAAGAAGAAAATGAATTGCCAAGTACCAGCTACAAAGATGATGTTCCTAACGGAGTGAAGTTGCTGAGTAAAGAAGTACCTGAGTCCAGAATGAAAATATCTGACACTGAAACTGATGAGAATGATGAAGATTGTGAAATGAGAAAATTCAGAAAAGGAGCTTGGAGAACAGAATGTAAAGTGACCAAGCAAAAGAAGAAATTACTAAGAAAAAGTGATAACTGGCCAGAAGAAAATGAAGGCCTAAAATTCAAATTGAGATACAGATCAAAGAAACGGATTGAGGCAGGAAAGAAAATAGAAGTGATACCTGTAGTGGAGGTAAATGATGAGAGTCAAGAAAAGATTGAAGAGAATAGTGACAATGATTGAAGTACATACCTGTTAAATTTTTAGGTTTTCTATTTTTGGCATAAGGCTGAAGAAATCTTGTTAGATGACACAAGGTCGAAGAAATACTGTTAGCTGAAAAATTAATTTGTGACATTAGGTCGAAGAAAAACTGTTAGAAGGTTTAAAGAGTATAAAAAAAAAAAAAAAAAAAAAAAAAAAAAAATTGAAAAAGGGGGGTGTTAGAAATTTTTAGAAAATTTAGGTAAATTTTTTTAAAATTTTTGTTTTATTTTTCTTTGCAAGCTTAATGAAAATATAATTCTGCTTTGGTTAATTTAGGTTATTGTTCTTTTTGAAATTTACAAGGAGAAGTTTTAGGTTAATATGACAAGCAAGATACTGACATTTTATTAGTTATAGTTTTTGCAACACTTTTATTGAAGCTTAGTCGTATGTTACACAAGAGAAAGAAAAAGAACTAGAGGGGTTTCTTAAAACTCAATATGAGAATTGTAGATAAACTGATGAGATAAGTCTTTAGAAATACTAACACAGGTGAAATTGAATCATGTTCATCTTAGATAAAATCTTTGCTAAAATTTTGGGTGCTGGTGTGGTGATTTGTTAATCACCAGATGAGGGAGTTGATGGAGCGGGATAGAAAACAGAATTCTGTTTAAACCCGTGAAGTCACACTTCCATAAATAAATTAATAATGCTAACAATTTGTGCTGTGTATGCTAATTCAACCTAGTTTAAAGTTGCATTTACACAGAACACGCGGGAAATTAACATGTGTGCTCATAATTGTGCATTATGTTGCATTCTTATGTATGTGGAAAATAATAAATTAATCTTGTCTATTGTCATGTCATAACTAATAGCAGCTGTTTTTAAAATAATGGCATGTGCTTATTTTGCTTCCCTTGTCTATGTGATGTCATTTCTACTATTCTAGGTGCACATAAGGCTTTATGGATTTATGAAGACTGGTAAATATAAAATGCTGCTTTATTTGTGCTTTACTGCTAGGTAATTTAGACTAATGGGTTAATAATTAGCAATGATGGGAGGCAACAGAACAAATTGTATTTCTTTCATTAATTATTCTTTGTGTTTGTTTATATAATAGTTTTACAAATGAAGCTTAGAGATGGCTGCAGGAAAATAGTACCCTTTTAAAAGTGACGCAGGGACAGCGGCGCAGAAAATTGACGCTTTCTGAAAGAGGCCTAATGATGAAAATGGCTCAAGTGAAAATAATTCCAAGAAGGATGGAAAAGGCCTCTGAGCTTTTATTTTGAAAGGTTTTGGATTGAACTGCTAAAAAGATGACTTTTTGGAGAAATTTGCTAACGTTTGCTAACGTGCCACGGGAGTTCAGAGCTGACTAAGCTCAAGGTTAAAAAGGAAGCTGTCGCTACAAAATGTAGCAGCCTAAGGAAGAACTGCCAAGACTTCTAAATGAACAATGGACTAGTGAATTTGCCCGGGCATGTAAGAAGGAGGTGTCACAGTTTACTGTGGTACGAGGTGGCTCAGCCAATGGAGAGCTAGAATTCGTCTGCTGGAATGTGAAAAATAGTTAGCTCAGCTAAAATTAGGGTATAAGAATAGGTTCAGAGAACACATAGTTGGCTTACGCTCGAGAAATCTGGAGGACGATGTTATGCTGATGGACTTTACACGTGAGGACAGGAGTTTTTATTAATTACTTTATTACTAGGTGATGAGGGTAGAGACAGAGATATAGTTAGGATTTTGGGAAATGCTTAATTTTACTTATTCCTGCTAATGAATAATAATTCTTGATTTATGCTCTTTTTATTAATACTGAATAAATCTTTCTTTATGACATTTTTCTAATGCTTGTTTAATAAAATACCAAAACCTAAGTTTTTCTAGATGTGTTAAAATAAACTTTCTAAAATGACAAGCTGGTCTTGATTATTGCAGATGGTTTAAACAACTATATTTAGATCTTATCGCCTCATGATTCAAGCGCTCTATTGTTGTTATGGGCCTAGTGTTGTAGTGTAAGTTTTGTGGTAGTAAATAGTGTCATTTGTGCAATATTTTGGTGAGAGCGCTGGATCAAGTCACAGAATTCAATCTGACAGGAGAGATACTAGAGAGACTAAATGTAATTAGAAGATGATCCGACCATAATACAGGTTGGGGGGCAAGTACATTAATCATAACCGTGGAAAAAACTTGGTCCAAAATATGGCCCCTGTTATGTGTAGGATCGTGAACGAATGGAGTAAATCCTAAAGTTGCAGTAACCTCCATCAATTTTATTGTGTCGGGATTCACGACCGCGTCCATGTGTATGTTCAAATCGCCTAACAATAGGCAATGTTTAGATTTGAGACATGGCACCGATAACGCAACCTGTAACTCGTCCACAAAAGAGCCTACAGGACCAGGAGCACGATATACCAGAATACCAGTACAAGCATACTGAGGAGACAAATGAAGAGTAAAGCCAAGTGCCTCCGTATTCTGAATATTATCAACCGGGAAGGTATTGCAGCGCAATTGGTTGTTAACAATAATAGCTACACCACCCCCACGCCCAGATGTTCTGTCTCTCCTAATAATAGAGTAATTCGGTGGAATGGCGTTCGCTAGATCTGGTGCAGAGGAGTCACTCAGCCAAGTCTCAGTAAGAAAAAGGCAAGATATATCAGAATTCTCAAGTAAATTCCATATATCTAGAGCATGGCATCCAAGAGAACGAGTGTTAAGTAGTAAACAGGTAAGAGTGGTCTCTGGATAAAGATGACTCGGTTTGTTATATAAAGGGGCTCGCCAGCCACAAACCTGACAACCTTTTCTGAGTGCCCGATGGGCCGGGAAAACAGAATGGCAGCGGCCAATCGGCGGGCGAAGATCGGAAAGGGTCTCGGATGAATAGGAATAACACATTAAAACAACTAAAAGTACAATAATACCTGTAAAATGACCAGGTCTGCCAGCCGTCCTGCCCCGTCTGCTGCCGGAACGCTGACGGGCGCAGACGGGCAGGACTCTGGCACGACTCAGGCGCAGGGAAGGCGCCACCTTGCGCGTCACCGCTGCGCAAGGTGTTTTTGTTATTAATATGTATAATTCTTTTATTATGTATTAATTATTAATTGCTTATAGATTTTTTATTAATTAATTAATTGATAATTATATTAATTTTGTTATTTATTTTAGGTGCAGGATGTGGTTTATAGGGTAAAAGGGTGGGAAGTAATTTAATTACAAATGGGGGTGGGGTCGCACACTACTCACACACCGTCGATGTCGCCCCTAAGGACTCTGGTCAATGTAATAAAGTGTTCGCGATGCATCATCTTTCGATCTTCTGCTATCTTCGCTGTCTTCGCCATCCCTGGATACGTGTTTCGGGGTATCACCCCTTGTCAGCAGGGATAGGCCGTGTACTGGGGTTGCCGATGGCTGCCAATATCTACCAGGTATAGTACCACTAAGGCGCGTAGGTGCGGGATTCCAGGCTCGTCAGCCCACTGCTCACGGGAGCTTTAAAGTTACGAATGGGGGTGGGGTCGCACACTACTCACACACCGGCGGTGTCGCCCCTAAGGACTCTGGTCAATGTAATAAAGTGTTCGCGATGCATCATCTTTCGATCTTCTGCTATCTTCGCTGTCTTCGCCATCCCTGGACACGTGTTTCGGGGTATCACCCCTCATCAGCAGGGATAGGCCGTGTACTGGGGTTGCTGATGGCTGCCAATATCTGCCAGGTATAGTACCACTCAGGCGCGTAGGTGCGGAATCCCAGGCTCGTCAGCCCACTGCTCACGGGAGCTTTAAAGTTACAAATGGGGGTGGGGTCGCACACTACTCACACACCGGCGGTGTCGCCCCTAAGGACTCTGGTCAATGTAATAAAGTGTTCGCGATGCATCATCTTTCGATCTTCTGCTATCTTCGCTGTCTTCGCCATCCCTGGACACGTGTTTCAGGGTATCACCCCTCGTCAGCAGGGATAGGCCGTGTACTGGGGTTGCCGATGGCTGCCAATATCTGCCAGGTATAGTACCACTCAGGCGCGTAGGTGCGGGATCCCAGGCTCGTCATCCCACTGCTCACGGGAGCTTTAAAGTTACAAATGGGGGTGGGGTCGCACACTACTCACACACCGGCGGTGTCGCCCCTAAGGACTCTGGTCAATGTAATAAAGTGTTTGCGATGCATCATCTTTCGATCTTCTGCTATCTTCGCTGTCTTCGCCATCCCTGGACACGTGTTTCGGGGTATCACCCCTCGTCAGCAAGGATAGGCTGTGTACTGGGTTGCCGATGGCTGCCAATATCTGCCAGGTATAGTACCACTCAGGCGCGTAGGTGCGGGATCCCTGGCTCGTCAGCCCACTGCTCACGGGAGCTTTAAAGTTACAAATGGGGGTGGGGTCGCACACTACTCACACACCGGCGGTGTCGCCCCTAAGGACTCTGGTCAATGTAATAAAGTGTATGCGATGCATCATCTTTCGATCTTCTTCTATCTTCGCTGTCTTCGCCATCCCTGGACACATGTTTCGGGGTATCACCCCTCGTCAGCAGGGATAGGCCGTGTACTGGGGTTGCCGATGGCTGCCAATATCTGCCAGGTATAGTAGCACTCAAGCGCGTAGGTGCGGGATCCCAGGCTCGTCAGCCCACTGCTCACGGGAGCTTTAAAGTTACAAATGGGGGTGTGGTCGCACACTACTCACATACCGGCGGTGTCGCCCCTAAGGACTCTGGTCAATGTAATAAAGTGTTTGCGATGCATCATCTTTCGATCTTCTGCTATCTTCGCTGTCTTCGCCATCCCTGGACACGTGTTTCGGGGTATCACCCCTCATCAGCAGGGATAGGCCGTGTACTGGGGTTGCCGATGGCTGCCAATATCTGCCAGGTATAGTACCACTAAGGCGCGTAGGTGCGGGATCCCAGGCTCGTCAGCCCACTGCTCACGGGAGCTTTAAAGTTACAAATGGGGGTGGGGTCGCACACTACTCACATACCGGCGGAAGATGGCCTAATCCCTGCCGTGTACAGGGATGGCGAAGGTTTGAAGATACGAGAGAATTCGAAAGAAGATGCATCGCAGAGAACAGTACCACAGTTACCATGGTCCTTAGGGGCGATCCCGCTGGTGTATTAGCAGTGTGCGACCCCATTTTGGTGAATGTTTATGCTCCTTGGAGCTTTGAGCTGACGAGCTCGGACCCCGCACCTGCGCGCCTTTGTGTGGTACTATACCTGGTAATATTTGGCAGCACGCAGCAACCCCAGAAGATAAGAAGATGGCCTAATCCCTGCTGATGAGGGGTAAATACCCCGAAACACGTGTACAGGGATGGCGAAGATTTGAAGATACGCGAGAATTCGAAAGAAGATGCATCGCAGAGAACAGTACCACAGTTACCATGGTCCTTAGGGGCGATCCCGCTGGTGTATTAGCAGTGTGCGACCCCATTTTGGTGAATGTTTATGCTCCTTGGAGCTTTGAGCTGACGAGCTCGGGACCCCGCACCTGCGCGCCTTTGTGTGGTACTATACCTGGTAATATTTGGCAGCACGCAGCAACCCCAGAAGATAAGAAGATGGCCTAATCCCTGCTGATGAGGGGTAAATACCCCGAAACACGTGTACAGGGATGGCGAAGATTTGAAGATACGGGAGAATTCAAAAGAAGATGCATCGCAGAGAACAGTACCACAGTTACCATGGTCCTTAGGGGCAATCCCGCTGGTGTATTAGCAGTGTGCAACCCCATTTTGGTGAATGCTTATGCTCCTTGGAGCTTTGAGCTGATGAGCTCGGGACCCCGCACCTGCGCGCCTTTGTGTGGTACTATTTCTGGTAATATTTGGCAGCACGGAGCAACCCCAGAAGATAAGAAGATGGCCTAATCCCTGTGTTAGGGGTTTGAGAGCAGCTACAAGGGCTAGACATTGACATGTGTTTGACTAGTCACCCCGTGTCTCTTTTCACTCACTCCCTCAGGGGCCAACACATCCTGCACTTTGAAGACGATCCCTTCTGCACGTAAAGGGACGCTCTACCATGATGCTGACGCTTGGCTTACTGCCGTGACCACGCCCCCCTTTTTCCCTGTTCCGTGTTTGTGTTCGCCATTGCTCCTAGCGAGACACTCGTTTGCTGAATTCCTCCCAGTCATTTCCCGCTCGCCGAAGATTGCATTCGGGGAGATTGCCGAGTCTGCTGCATCGGTGCGGAATCCTCCGCCTTCTTACTTCCCAGTGCCGGTTAACTTGGAAACCGGGTCCCTGTTCCACTTTGCACCGCTGGGTGCATCTCACGGCATGAACCCCGAAGTTTGTTTTCTTATCTCCCGAACCCCCTTTACCTCCGCACCGGTTGGTGCACGTATAGGCTTGC
Organism: Lissotriton helveticus; assembly: GCF_964261635.1. Taxonomy (NCBI): domain Eukaryota; kingdom Metazoa; phylum Chordata; class Amphibia; order Caudata; family Salamandridae; genus Lissotriton; species Lissotriton helveticus. The sequence continues at coordinate 762,957,988 of NC_136067.1, read as the reverse complement.
AAGCCGAATTTACTTTGCCCCACTTAGGGAACGCTGTGCCTAGTGATAGCCCTAATACTAGGCTCTGCGAGACTGCTTCCTCATTATCCGTTTTCTTTTCTTTGTTCCTATGTGAGAGTGTGTTGCTCCGCCTAGGTCTAGGTATTGGGCCGGGCTTTGCCTCTCTTGTGAGAGTAGATGCTCCGTTCTTCGGCGCCCCAGAAGAGCAGGCCATTGCTCCACAATTCCCTAAGTTAAACTCATTGAGTTGCTTCTTTGGCACTTTACTTTTGGTCTGCATGGTTGTACGTTGTGTGAGTGAGATAGTGAGTAGCCCTTCCCAGTCCCTCAGAACTCCTATCTCCTTGAGTTCCATATTCTACCCACGCTACTCTTCAAGGACAATTCGAGACTTACTTGGGGTAAGTGGAATACCATGCTATGTTAATCACATGTCAATGTATTACCAGGTTGGTTTATAGTTCAGCATATTGGTATATTCTTATTGTTTCCTTTTTTCAGCATTGTAAGACCTTCTTGAGACCAGACAGACCTGTTACCCCCCTGCACTAACCCACCCCACGTATGGGGAGAGTGGTGGACACTCCCTGGAATTTTCCCCCATACTTTTAGAGAACAGCCCATAGGATTGTATGTTCTTCATCAATCCTGTAGTTGTTTTTTAGAGGTTAAGGGGATTTCTCTTCACTCCTGTGGATTTCAGGCATCTGGTTCTCTAGTCCTGACAGAAAGCCAAGCCCACGTATTTTGTTCACCCGAGTGAAGATGAATCCTGACAGTACAGAGATAGATATGGATACTAGGTTACACACCCCCACTATGGAAGATTTAGCTACAGCTGTAGTAGAACTCCAGGCAGAAGTAGGGAGATTGCGTCAGGAGAATCAAAGGTTACAAACAGAAGCATTGCAACATAAAACCCTTGAGTACAGAGACCCTGGCACTATCCCAAAAAGTAGGAAAAGTTATATCCAACCTGCGAAATTCACATTACCCTCATCTCCCCCTGGAGCTGAAGCCAGAGTAGAAGGAGAAGTGACCCCAGTACAAGTAACTGTCCTTACACCAAGTCCTGTTCCATTAGCTATGCCTGAACGCTTTACAGGTGACAGCTCTAAATTCAATGTGTTTGTGAACCAATGCCAGCTCCAGTTTTTGTGTAAACCATCGTCTTTTCCCAATGACTCTGCTAAAGTTGCCTTTGTTATCTCTTACCTGGCAGGCAACGCGGCCGAATGGGCGGTTCCCTTGATAGAATCTAATGATCCTCTTCTGAATGACTACCCCTCTTTTCTAGACAAGATGAAAAGTCTGTTTGCTAAGCATGCCTATATGCAAGCTAGTGACAACGAACTCTTAAACCTCAAGCAAGGAAATAAAGACCTTTTGTCCTACATAACCAGTTTTAACAGACTTGTCGCAGAAACACATTGGCCAGAAGATAAAAGAACTTCTCTATTTTATAGGGGATTAGGGGATGAGTTGAAAGATTTATTGTCTCAGATTGTAAACCCTCCTGAAGATTGTCCTTCTTTTATAGAAATGACAGTCAAATTAGACCATCGATTACACGAGCGACGTGGGGAAAAAGGAAGAGGCGTAGCATCCAAATATGTCCTGATCCGGTCAGAGAAAAAAGAAGTCAAAGACACAGTAGAACCCATGCAGATAGGTAGTGTGAGAGGGCCATTAACAGCAGAAGAAAAGGACAAGAGACGCAAAAACAATCTCTGTTTATATTGTGGCAAAGGAGGACATTACGCCAAAGAATGTCCAGTGAGACCTAAGACCCCCATCAGAAGAAATGCCAGTGGCTCTCAGAAACAGGAAAACTAACACACTTGAAGAATGAGGAGATCGCTTCTTCAAGTGGTAAGGAAAACCAGATCTCGCCCCCAAAACACATTTTTGTCAAACATTTCTCGCTCAATGTCACTTTTATACATACTACACAGAGTAGAGGTGACATGTCAGTACTTCTGGATTCGGGAGCCACAGGTAATTTTTTTGATATAAAACTAGCTCAAAAGTTAGGGTTCCCGTTCATCCCGAAGGAACACCCTGAGCCCATAAGAGCAGTAGATGGGACTGATTTATCTTCCGGTTTAATCATACATCAAACACCACCTTTGGTAATGGTAATGAGTAATGGGCATTCAGAACAAATAGTGTTTGATTTAATTGACGCGCCCAATTTCGGCGCTATTCTGGGTATCCCCTGGTTACAGGTACACAATCCTCAGATAAACTGGGCCACGAGAGAAGTGGTGTTGCACTCTCCATATTGTCGTTTGCATTGTTACCAGGAAGCAATAGATGAGAGAACCCCTCTACAATGTGTCTTACATAACATATCTGTGACTGAAAAGGTTCCGACGGAATATCTGGAGTTCCAAGCCGTGTTTAATGAAATTGAAGCTACCAAATTACCCCCTCATCGCAGTTACGACTGCCGCATTGATTTAATACCAGGGGCAGACTTACCTAGTAGTAGAATATATGCGCTTACGCCCTCTGAGACTAAGTATTTAAGAGAATATCTTGATGACATGTTACAGAAGGGATTTATTCGTCATTCTACATCCCCAGCCTCATCGCCTCTCTTTTTTATAGACAAAAGAGAAGGCGGCCTGAGAGCCTGCCTGGACTACAGAGCCCTCAATAAGGTTACGATAAAAAACAAATACCCACTCCCCCTCATACCTGTTCTCCTCGACCAACTGATAGGAGCAAAGATATTCACGAAAATAGACCTCAGAGGAGCCTACCATCTCATTAGAGTTAAACAGGGGGATGAGTGGAAGACCGCCTTCAGAACAAAATTCGGTCTTTTTGAGTACTGCGTAATGCCCTTTGGCCTGTGCAATGCCCCTGCGGCGTTTCAGTATTTCATTAATGATATACTCAGAGAATACCTGAACATCTTTGTCATAGTATACATTGATGACATACTAATCTTCTCCCAGAACGAAAACGACCATGTTGACCATGTAAAAAAGATCCTGAGTAAATTACAAGAAAACCAATTGTATGCTAAATTGGACAAAAGCACCTTTCATACCAAAGAAATCGACTTTTTGGGGGTTATCATCAATCCAGAAGGTATAGTCATGGATCCTCAAAAGATTCAAGCCTTGTTAAAATGGCCGAGTCCCTCTTCTGTGAAGGAAGTCCAATCCTTCTTAGGATTCGCCAATTTCTATCGGCGTTTCATTGATCATTTTTCGGACTCGGTGGCACCCATAACAAGGTTGTTACGGAAGGGAGTCCCCTTTCATTGGTCGGAGGACGCAGAACAAGCATTCCAGAAACTAAAAGCTAAGTTTACCTCTGCACCTGTGATTAAACACGCAGACAACACCCAACCCTTTTTTGTGGAAGCTGACGCTTCTCAGTATGCCGTAGGGGGAGTGTTATCACAAAGAGACATCAATACTGGACAATTACACCCCATTGCGTACTACTCCAAGACCTTACTACCTGCTGAACAAAATTATACCATTGGAGAACGGGAACTATTGGCCATTAAATTAGCCTTCCAGGAATGGAGACATCATCTCTTAGGCTCCCCCCATGTTGTGACCATCTACTCGGATCACAAAAACCTCCAGTTTTTCAGAACAGCTAGGGCCCTTACTCCTAGACAAATGAGATGGGTGTCTTTCTTTAGTGAGTATGATTTTGTCATTACCTATCGCCCAGGACCCCAGCAAGGCAAAGCAGATGCACTATCTCGTTTGGGTCACACTATTGAAAAGACAGGGGATCCTGCCCTCCCGATCATACCTGTACACAAAATCATTGGTGTAGGAGACACCAATAGATCCTTCCTGGAAGAATTAAAAGTCTTGTATGGTACAATTCCTCCGGTACAATGGGTAAAAGACAAAGACAACACTATTATGGAGGACTTGTATTACCATAAATCCAAGTTGTTTATCCCCACTCAGGCTTTACAGAAACAAATTATAGAATGGTGTCATGACAGCGTGCTAGCGGGTCACCCAGGAAGAGTGAAGACTCAAAATCTATGCGACAGATGGTTTTGGTGGGAGAACATGGCTCAAGATATCCAGCTGTTCGTTAAGGCTTGCTCTACCTGCGCTAGACAAAAGGCGTCTCATTGTGCCCCCACAGGATTATTAAAGACAATAGCTGTTCCTTCTTCACCCTGGCATACACTTAGCATGGACTTTATTACTGAGTTACCCCGATGTCAAGGTTACAACACCATCTACGTAGTAGTCGACATGCTATCCAAAATGGCTCACTTCATTCCCCTGAAAAAGATTCCTTCAGCCAAGGAATTAACACAGGTATTCTTAGAACAGATCGTAAGACTCCATGGTTTGCCTTCTGTGATTATTTCTGACAGGGGTCCACAATTTGTATCCAAATTCTGGCGAGGGGTATGTTCAACGCTAGCCATTGATCATAGGTTATCTACAGCATATCACCCACAAACAGACGGACAGACAGAGAGAACCAATCAAACTCTAGAACAATACCTCCGCTGTTTGCTTACAACTCTCTCTCCTACTTGGGTTCAAGCTCTGCCTTTAGCGGAATTCGCATATAACAATTCACAACATTCTGCTACAGGGGTATCTCCTTTTTATTTTAATCATGCTCAACACCCTAGAATGCTTCCTTTGGTCTTGGATCAAACCCCAGCTTTAGTTCCAGCACTAGAAGAACAACATAAGCTGATCAAAGATGTGTGGGAAACAGCGAAAGGTGAATTGCATAAAGCCAAAGAAGCCATGAAACAACAGGCAGATAAACACAGGAGACAGGAACCCACTTATACTGTAGGAGAGAAAGTCTGGCTGTCCACTAAGAACCTTAGAATGGAAGGGTCGAGAAAATTCCAGCCCCGATTCATAGGTCCTTTTCCGATAGTAAAAGTCATTTCCCCAGTAACCTTGAAACTACAATTACCCCCACAAACCAAGATACACCCTGTTTTCCATTGTTCATTGCTCAAAAAGTACCTACCCCCTGTGAATCCAGACACGCCTGCCCCTCTTCTAACCATTCAGGGGGAAGAAGAGTATGAAGTCCAGAAAATTTTGAATTCCCGTAGAGTCCGGGGTCAGCTACAATATCTAGTGGATTGGGTAGGCTACCCACCTGAGGACAGGTCCTGGGAACCAGCAGAACATATCCATGCTGCCAGACTGATACGAGAATTTCACACATCACATCCTACTAAACCTAGTCCCATGAATAGGCCTTTAGGGAGGGGTACTGTTAGGGGTTTGAGAGCAGCTACAAGGGCTAGACATTGACATGTGTTTGACTAGTCACCCCGTGTCTCTTTTCACTCACTCCCTCAGGGGCCAACACATCCTGCACTTTGAAGACGATCCCTTCTGCACGTAAAGGGACGCTCTACCATGATGCTGACGCTTGGCTTACTGCCGTGACCACGCCCCCCTTTTTCCCTGTTCCGTGTTTGTGTTCGCCATTGCTCCTAGCGAGACACTCGTTTGCTGAATTCCTCCCAGTCATTTCCCGCTCGCCGAAGATTGCATTCGGGGAGATTGCCGAGTCTGCTGCATCGGCGCGGAATCCTCCGCCTTCTTACTTCCCAGCGCCGGTTAACTTGGAAACCGGGTCCCTGTTCCACTTTGCACCGCTGGGTGCATCTCGCGGCGTGAACGCCGAAGTTTGTTTTCTTATCTCCCGAACACCCTTTACCTCCGCACCGGTTGGTGCACGTATAGGCTTGCAAGCCGAATTTACTTTGCCCCACTTAGGGAACGCTGTGCCTAGTGATAGCCCTAATACTAGGCTCTGCGAGACTGCTTCCTCATTATCCGTTTTCTTTTCTTTGTTCCTATGTGAGAGTGTGTTGCTCCGCCTAGGTCTAGGTATTGGGCCGGGCTTTGCCTCTCTTGTGAGAGTAGATGCTCCGCTCTTCGGCGCCCCAGAAGAGCAGGCCATTGCTCCACAATTCCCTAAGTTAAACTCATTGAGTTGCTACTTTGGCACTTTACTTTTGGTCTGCATGGTTGTACGTTGTGTGAGTGAGATAGTGAGTAGCCCTTCCCAGTCCCTCAGAACTCCTATCTCCTTGAGTTCCATATTCTACCCACGCTACTCTTCAAGGACAATTCGAGACTTACTTGGGGTAAGTGGAATACCATGCTATGTTAATCACATGTCAATGTATTACCAGGTTGGTTTATAGTTCAGCATATTGGTATATTCTTATTGTTTCCTTTTGTCAGCATTGTAAGACCTTCTTGAGACCAGACAGACCTGTTACCCCCCTGCACTAACCCACCCCACGTATGGGGAGAGTGGTGGACACTCCCTGGAATTTTCCCCCATACTTTTAGAGAACAGCCCATAGGATTGTATGTTCTTCATCAATCCTGTAGTTGTTTTTTAGAGGTTAAGGGGATTTCTCTTCACTCCTGTGGATTTCGGGCATCTGGTTCTCTAGTCCTGACACCCTGCTGATGAGGGGTAAATACCCCGAAACACGTGTACAGGAATGGCGAAGATTTGAAGATGCGCGAGAATTCGAAGGAAGATGCATCGCAGAGAACAGTACCACAGTTACCATGGTCCTTAGGGGTGATCCCGCTGGTGTATTAGCAGTGTGCAACCCCATTTTGGTGAATGTTTATGCTCCTTGGAGCTTTGAGCTGACGAGCTCGGGACCCCGCACCTGCGCGCCTTTGTGTGGTACTATACCTGGTAATATTTGGCAGCACGCAGCAACCCCAGAAGATAAGAAGATGGCCTAATCCCTGCTGATGAGGGGTAAATACCCCGAAACACGTGTACAGGGATGGCGAAGATTTTAAGATGCGCGAGAATTCGAAAGAAGATGCATCGCAGAGAACAGTACCACAGTTACCATGGTCCTTAGGGGCGATCCCGCTAATGTATTAGCAGTGTGCGACCCCATTTTGGTGAATGTTTATGCTCCTTGGAGCTTTGAGCTGACAAGCTCGGGACCCCGCACCTGCGCGCCTTTGTGTGGTACTATACCTGGTAATATATGGCAGCACGCTGCAACCCCAGAAGATAAGAAGATGGCCTAATCCCTGCTGATGAGGGGTAAATACCCCGAAACACGTGTACAGGAATGGCGAAGATTTGAAGATACGCGAGAATTCGAAAGAAGATGCATCGCAGAGAACAGTACCACAGTTACCATGGTCCTTAGGGGCGATCCCGCTGGTGTATTAGCAGTGTGCGACCCCATTTTGGTGAATGTTTATGCTCCTTGGAGCTTTGAGCTGACGAGCTCGGGACCCCGCACCTGCGCGCCTTTGTGTGGTACTATACCTGGTAATATTTGGCAGCACGCAGCAACCCCAGAAGATAAGAAGATGGCCTAATCCCTGCTGATGAGGGGTAAATACCCCGAAACACGTGTACAGGGATGGCGAAGATTTGAAGATACGCGAGAATTCGAAAGAAGATGCATCGCAGAGAACAGTACCACAGTTACCATGGTCCTTAGGGGCGATCCCGCTGGTGTATTAGCAGTGTGTGACCCCATTTTGGTGAATGTTTATGCTCCTTGGAGCTTTGAGCTGACGAGCTCGGGACCCCGCACCTGCGCGCCTTTTTGTGGTACTATACCTGGTAATATTTGGCAGCACGCAGCTACCCCAGAAGATAAGAAGATGGCCTAATCCCTGCTGATGAGGGGTAAATACCCCGAAACACGTGTACAGGGATGGCGAAGATTTGAAGATGCGCGAGAATTCCAAAGGAGATGCATCGCAGAGAACAGTACCACAGTTACCATGGTCCTTAGGGGCGATCCCGCTGGTGTATTAGCAGTGTGCGACCCCATTTTGGTGAATGTTTATGCTCCTTGGAGCTTTGAGCTGACGAGCTCGGGACCCCGCACCTGCGTGCCCTTGTGTGGTACTATACCTGGTAATATTTGGCAGCACGCAGCAACCCCAGAAGATAAGAAGATGGCCTAATCCCTGCTGATGAGGGGTAAATACCCCGAAACACGTGTACAGGAATGGCGAAGATTTGAAGATGCGCGAGAATTCGAAAGAAGATGCATCGCAGAGAACAGTACCACAGTTACCATGGTCCTTAGGGGCGATCCCGCTGGTGTATTAGCAGTGTGCGACCCCATTTTGGTGAATGTTTATGCTCCTTGGAGCTTTGAGCTGACGAGCTCGGGACCCCGCACCTGCGCGCCTTTGTGTGGTACTATACCTGGTAATATTTGGCAGCACGCAGCAACCCCAGAAGATAAGAAGATGGCCTAATCGCTGCTGATGAGGGGTAAATACCCCGAAACACGTGTACAGGGATGGCGTAGATTTTAAGATACGCGAGAATTCGAAAGAAGATGCATCGCAGAGAACAGTACCACAGTTACCATGATCCTTAGTGGCGATCCCGCTAATGTATTAGCAGTGTGCGACCCCATTTTGGTGAATGTTTATGCTCCTTGGAGCTTTGAGCTGACAAGCTCGGGACCCCGCACCTGCGCGCCTTTGTGTGGTACTATACCTGGTAATATTTGGCAGCACGCAGCAACCCCAGAAGATAAGAAGATGGCCTAATCCCTGCTGATGAGGGGTAAATACCCCGAAACACGTGTACAGGGATGGCGAAGATTTGAAGATACGCGAGAATTCGAAAGAAGATGCATCGCAGAGAACAGTACCACAGTTACCATGGTCCTTAGGGGCGATCCCGCTGGTGTATTAGCAGTGTGCGACCCCATTTTGGTGAAAGTAATTTAATTATTTGAAATTAAATATTAATTTCTATTTAGTAGTATTCATAATTAATGCAGTGATATTAATTAAATTCATTGCTTTTTAATTTGTATTATTTAATTAATTGATAATTATATCAAAAAAACTAATGTTTTATGAGCAGGTTGTGGGTTTATAGGGGAATAGGGTGGGAAGTAATGTAATTAGAATACAGTAATTATTATATTTAATTTATTAGTATTTATTTCATATTTCGATTTTATAGTGTTGTTTGTGGTAATGTATTCATTTTTAATTAATTATTATTTGTGTGTAAATTAGAAATAATTATTTGATAAATATGTTAATTGTGTCACATTTGTAGGAGTTGTTTGTGCGTTTACAGGGGAATACGGTGTGAAGTAATTTATTCAAAAATCATATTTTTTTTATTATAAATGATTTATTTTAAACATAGTTATTTGTTTGTAAAATGTTGTTTTTAAACTTTTATAAATTAATGTTTGTAGTAAATTTTTAATATTTTGTACTATTCAATTATTTTTCTATCTTTTGTAATTAGTTATTTTATATGGTTTTTATTTTTGTATTATTAACAATTTTTGTATTTTAGTTGCTATTTTGTTTCTGTTTTCTTTGTATATATTTTTGGGGAAATAATAATGTTAACCCTCTGCTATCCAACACTTTTCCTACTGTTGCACTCTCTGGAGTGGGAATAGTAATTTTTACCCCTATGCTATACAACACTTTCCCTACTGTTGCGCTCACTGGAGTGGGAATAGTAACTTTTACCCCTACCCTTTCCAACACGTTCCCAACTGTTGCACACTCTGGAGTAGGAATAGTAATTTTATCCCCTCCGCTATCCAACATTTTCTCTACTGTTTCAATTAATGTAGTTTAAAATGTATTTCGAAAAGATGAAAAATATTTTAATATTTTAATTTATTATATTTATATATATATATATATCTTTTTTGTTTTTATGTTATTGGTGTATGTCTATATATAGATATATATATATATATTCGGTAAGCACAGACGTCAGAAACAAGTTAGTATCTTGAATGACGAGTCAGGACCCATAGATAGTGCAGGTTTTCAATTTATTGTTTGACCCAACACCAGTCCGACATGACGCGTTTCGGCTTTTACAAGCCTTGATCACATGACACAGACATGGGGCTGATGACCCTTATTTAAAGTGCACAGTGCTCATTTGCATAGTGAAAAGTGAAGACATATTTCAACATTTAGTAACATAATGCTATTTTGGATGATTAGTGCAACTCTCAATTTAAACAAACAAATGCTGTAAAATTTGTTTGTGCAAACAGTAGCAAGATATCAAATACTTTAGATTACATAAAATCTAAAATACAAATATCCAGGAATGGGGGTAATCATTGACAGAGATAAAAACAATTATTTTATATAATGTGCCTTTAAAACAATAAATAATCACATTTACCACCCAATACTGTTGAAAGTGCATATTTTTACCGTGTGCAAAATTTAGCTGCAACAATAAAAAATAGATCAGAGTGCAATGCCAATGTTCGAAACAATCCATGAAAGTAATTTTCAAAGTTAGCAACAATGGAGCCCAATTGGGCATACAATACTGATTCTAAATAGGGTCTGTTATACAGATTGACTTTGTTGTAAAACAACAAATAATAGCGCCCAAGTGGGCAAGACCCCTTAGTGCAAAATACGCAATGATAAATACTAAAATAGCATATCTTCTTTATGCAAAACTGTAAAGTGCTACCAGTGAATTTTAAAAACATGTAATCGATTTTAAAATTTATGTAATACCAGATGTATGGAGGACTTATACAGAGGGGACATAAAAGGCATAAAATTCATTAACAAATTGATGCTCAATTTTGTACTAGGTTTGTATCCATCTCATACAGTAATCACGATATTCCTTGGAGAATGGAAACCTATAAATACGTGTAACAATCATCGCTGGTGTTGAGCCCATTTGGGATCTTTGTGTCAAGTAAAATTATATGTCTAGTCTCAAGTTTTCTCAATAAAATCTCCCTATCACCACCTCTCCTTTGTGGAGGTACACAGTCTATAACAAAATAAGTTAAAAGAGAAGCATTTTTTGCGTGTACCTTGTTAAAGTGTCTGGCGACCGGGTACGCGGCGTCAGCATTTGTGATCGCCCTTAAATGCTGTAAAATTCTTTTGTACACCTGCGGTCTGGTGCTACCCACGTACCTCAGACCGCAGGGACATTCTAGTACATATACCGCGTATTCCGATCGACAGTTCAGTTTTTGTTTGATCTTAAAAGGGGTGGGGAAGAGTGGAGACTGATATTCCGATTTACTGACACCGTTTTTACAGGCCTTACAGGAGGAGCAACGCAGAAAGCCCTTACTGCCTAATAACCACGATCCTGTGGCTACTTCTGAGCTACTACTAACAAGGTTGTCCTGCAAGGATCTTGCTTTTTTGAAAGTTATGTTGGGAGATTTATTCAACCTGTCACCAATTACTGGGTCACTTTTAATTAGTGGCCAATGCTGTTTCACAATTTTATGTATGGCTTTGTGCTGGCTGTTGTACCCAATAATTAGGCGAACTACATCAGTTTTAATGTCATCCCTCACAATATCAATAGATGGAGTCAAGAGGGTCTGTTTGTCAAGTTTGTTCGCTCTCAACATAGCACAGTCAATGCAGGAATTAGAGTAGCCTCTCTGTTGGACTCTGATTTTGCAATCATTCTGCGCTGCTATGCATTCTGAACCACTACTGCAAATCCTCCTGATGCGGAGCATCTCGCCATATGGGATGCTCCTGATCAGGTGCGCCGGATGATGACTACTGGCGTGCAGCAGGGTATTGCCTGCCGTAGGTTTGCGGTAGAGTCTACTATGCAATTGACCATTTGCAACATAGAATTCAACATCTAAGAACACCACACTTTGCTCACTCATATTACAGGTGAAATGTAAAGTGTGTTCGTATTCAATTGTTGTACAAAAGATGTTGCCTCTTCAATAGACCCCTCCCAAATAAAGAAGAGGTCATCTATGAAACGCCACCAGGATTTGACCCTAGTGGTCATGGTCTGATTGTGTTCTACCATGAGGACCTGCTCCTCCCAGTAACCCATGTGGAGACATGCGTAACTGGGAGAAAAACAGGCCCCCATGGCAACACCCCTGACCTGCAAAAACAATTGATTAGCGAACAGGAACATATTGTTTTCAAGAAAAGTGAAATCATGGCCAAAAGCATTTTTGAATGTTCAAAATGACATGGCGGTCTACTTATCAGGAAGTGTTCCACAGCTCTTATGCCATCTCTGTGATTAATGCTGGTATAAAGTGATGACACGTCCATAGATACCAGCACATATCCTGATTGCCACTTGAAATTGGCCATTTTCCTGAGAAGGTCGCCTGTATCCTGGATATAGGATGGTAGGGATTTCACATGTTCCTGTAGGAAGAAGTCTATATATCTGCTTACATTCTCCAGTATGCTGTTCCTGGCTAAAATAATAGGACGCCCCGGTGGTTTTAATGGGTCCTTGTGTATTTTAGGAATAAAATAGATGACCGGTGTTGTTGGACAATCTATTCTGACATATTTGTATTCCTCCATTGTAAGCAGGCCAATGATTCTCCAAGCGATCAGACTGGAATAGATGGCTTTATGTGCCTGTTGTACTTCCAAGGCGCTAGTTGTTTTGTAACAATCCCGGTCTGTCAGTTGGCCTAATGCTGTTTCCATATATAGATTTCTTGCCCACAACACAACATTCCCGCCTTTATCGGATTGGCGAATAATAACATTCTTGTTTGTCTTGAGTTTTTTAATCAATTTGAAATATTGTTTGTCCATATAGTTCCTTTTTCTGGTTGTGTTGCATACTTTAATGTGCAAGCTTTTTAAATCTGCGCAAACCTTATCGTGAAAACTGTCCAAGTTATCTTTGAGCAGAAGTGGGCAGTATTTGGATTTAGGTTTAAACGGGGTCGGTTGCAATTTTGGTCCTAACTCCCAGCCGGGAATATATGTATTTATAATTTTAATATGCTTTGATTAATTTATAATTTATTAAAATATTTATTTAACTATATTATTATATATATATATATATATATATATATATATATATATGTTTAATTTTGTTTTATATTATATGTATTACTTATAATTTTCTAATAATTCTAACTATGGTTTTTTTATTATATGTATTATTTCCTTTATTTTACATCCATTTTTAAACATGTTTAAAAAACAATCATTTTACCAGCGATATTTTTAACAACAATATATTTCGATGTTTTTGTACTTACCATTATGTAGATAGTACTTTGATATTCTGGACAACAATATTTTTACTTCTATATTTTTGTACCTCAATATTTTTGATGTCTATATTCTGTCAGTGATCCAATGAAATCCAAGACCATTTCCAGGATGGGAAGAAGATGGAGAGGAGAGTGAGAATGCCCACGAACGTTTGTTTGTGTCTGCTACCTAACATTTGAGACAAACCACATTTTGGAAACCCACTTCTCACCCACGGAGGGTCATTTACTACTACAGGTTGCTCTAAACAAGTGGAAGTCAAATCCTGGCAGGTCTAACAAACGTAACCAAATACACCTTTGTGAATATGGTCCTTTTGTGCATAATCTAGAGGAGGGGCAAACATTTAAAACCTGCTGATTGTTTTCCCTGGAAATACAGGTAGGGCTTTGACCTTTGAATTACACCTCTGCCTTGTTTTCCAAGCAACCACATTGACAAAAGTTGCTGATAGTCTTTTCTAAGACTTCTCTGATATTTTGCCTTTTAAAGGATCACTGCACTGTCAGTGGCAACTACCAGGAAGCAGCAGTGGGGCAGGGTGGGGGGAAGGGGCGGGAGGAGATGGGTTAAAAAGGAAATCAATTACCTGCCGGTGCCACTCCTACATCCTCTTCCTGGATTCTTGAGGGAGACAGGAAGCTGGAAGCATCAGGGCTCCCATGCTCCCTGCAGCCAAGTCTGAGCACCGTGTCACGGCGCTCAGCCAGGGGCCGGAGGGTTGGGCATGTTCTCCAAGCAGACTGTAATGCAGCTTGCATGGAGAACACGGTATGTGAGCATGACTGTCTTCGGCACTCATGCTCACATAGGGAGTGAAAACCCCTCCTCCCTCTGCTTTGAAAACAGCTCCACCCCACAAAGATGCCGCAATGGGAACAACTAAAATGATATTAACCTCGAGTTATCATTTTATTGCTTTTTTTTACACTGCCAAAAGCAGTGCGGTGAAACTCCTCTGCCTTAGCGGAGGAGCCGCCACTGTGCACAGTGCTATCAAATAGCAAATCTCGGGCGTATCCTTAGAGACTTGCTCAGTGAAGAGTCGAGTATGTTTTTTTATGCACCTGCAGTGCGTAAAGTCAATTCATTTATCCTGACATTTCTCTGAGCCAGAGAGTCAGAACTACCTTTTTATACATTACAGTTTGGAAACAGTGAGCGCCGTTTGCCTTTTTCTGTTTCTGAACTGTGCTCTCTAAAATATTGACCAATATGGGGGTAAATATTGGGTTATCATATTAGTTTATCTCCTGCAGGTGCACAAAAAGCAGGCGATCTGCTCTGCCCTAAGGCAGCGGGCCCATCTTGATTCACCCCCTGAAAATCTATAATTGATAACAAAATTTTAGGAAACTCATTTGCTTCCTTCTATGCATGCAGTTTGCAACTTTAAAGACGGGTTGACTGGATCAGGTGTTTCCGCAGTACTCGATTCCAAGGAGGCTGCCTGTCAGTTCATTTCCTACTTCACTGAACAGCTATTTACATATTTTCGATAGAGAAATGTGCAAATTGTGAATGGAATCACACGGTTTCCAGTCACTTCATACAGTAGTTTGAATTCTCAGCTGAAACCAATGTCAAGAAGGGATTCAGTGGCATCTTGGAAGCTTGAATTAAATTCATTAACAAGGGTTCACTGGTGCATAAGAAATATTCATGAGTAATAAAGTACAATGCCAGCATCAGGACTCTTAATTCCCTTGTTTTCCCAGGAAGTGCATTAAAATAGAGGTCATTTCCCAGATGTTTCACACTGTATTAAACTGTAATTAAACAGTGCAGAGAAAGTAGGCAAATGACGATTTGAAAACTTAAATGCATTATGGAGTACAATTTCTGTCTTAATTAACCGAACACAGGGCCTCATTTACTTATGTTCGGCGTAGGCCAGCACCGCAAGCCTTCCTGCTGCGCTGCCCTACATCAAAAGAAAGAGACAGGTCTATGAGATACGGCACATTCCTGTCCTCTTTTACTGCACTGGCACACAAATTGCTGCCTAGTGCCAATGCAGGCAACCTTGCACCATGGTGTACGGGTGCCTGAGTTTATATGTTGTTGTTTTTGTGCAGGAAGGGACACCTTCCTTCACAAAAACAACAGTTTTTCCACCCCTGGGGAGGCAGAGCATTTTAACGCATTCCCAGGTTTGGTTTACAGCATGTTGTACATCTGGGAATGTGTCAAATACCATGGGTGTTATGTGAGAACACCCACTATAACTCCCATGGCATGCCTCCCTTTCACAGATGGCTATGCACTGTATGTCGCCGGAGCATCTTTAAAAGTGACGTTCCAGCAGCGCAAGGGGCTTGTAAATGAGCCCCACAGTACGCCCAGCTTTGTGATTTTACATACTGTAGATACAAAGTGACAAGAGCTTTAGTAGGCACTTTCACTTCTCCATGCTAACAATGTACATTTATTTTCAAATATATTAATGGTAAGGTACAGCCTAAAAGTGCACACCGTGATTTAATAGAATTCTTTTTTCCTCCACATAATGAAGACTCTATGCACTAAATGGTTAAAAATGCCTTCATCGTTCCATTACTCAGCTACAGATTTCTAACATTCTAACAATAAAAACGTCCAAAAAATTTATAGAATTTTGAAAACTGTGGACATCATTCACATGCATAATTAGCTTATTTTGAACTAAAGTGCTCAACAAATAGTTTCCAAAATGCAAAATCTCAGTTCTAATTTACATAATCAAGTTTGGTAGAATTATAAATTCTGCAAGTGCATTTACAGATGCTGCATTCCGTTACAATGCGGTACAAAAGGGGGTGGTGATGTACGGAGCATCTGAATCAATCAAACCCTCACACCCAGTAAACAGATCTGGCTGAAATGCCAGAAACCGGTCCTAGGAAGCTTGATTCCGGTGCAGGGAAGGCATGGCTTGGCAGTTCGGACTAGACTGTTCCCATGAGGCACAGGGTCAGACTGATTTGCATATGGCCATGTCTGAACTGGGGTGGCAAAGTGGGCTAAAGAACGGTGATGGATTAAACCCAGATCTGTTGACTGGATGTGAGTGTTTGAATGGTTCAGATGCTCTGTCCATCACCACCCCCTTTTGTACCACTTTGTTCGCCATAAGTTGGCAGGATTTGCTCAGACGTTGAGTTCCTTGCTCACTTTGCCACTGGATTCAAGCAAGCCTGGCTGAAAACAGCTAAAATGCCAGAAACCGGTCCTAGGAAGCTTGATTCCGGTCCAGGGAAGGCATGGCTTGGCAGTTCGGGCTGGACTGTTCCCATGAGGCACAGGGTCAGACTGATTTGCATATGGCCATGTCTGAACTGTGGTGGCAGAGTGGGCTAAAGAACGGTGATGGATTAAACCCAGATCTATTGACTGGGTGTGAGTGTTTGATTGGTTCAGATGCTCCGTCCATCACCACCACCTGTTGTACCACATTCCGTTACAATGGCAGAAGAGACATATTTAAATATCTTTCTGGTAGGCCGCCCGGCGAACATAGGTGCAGACAGAGAAAATCGTTATTGTGTAGGTATTTGAAAAGCAGGTACTGTTACTTGGACCATCAGTCACAAAACTCTTACCTAGGGAAGGAATAAGTTTATTTCTTGGGGCCCGTTTGCTTGTTGGCCATTAATTTATTGGGGAGATACAGAGTCAGGAGTTATTGATTCTGACTTGTAGGTACCCCCCTATGAAAAAACAACCATTAAGACTTTTAGGGCATCTTTCTTTCTGCTCCCCTTCACTACTCCCTCCTTTCCTGCCCCTCTTACTTTAGCGAGGGCCCCCTGGCTTGAACTAGCTACCTCCTGTGAACCAGTATCTGTGCCATTAGCCAAGACCCCTCCTCAAGTGGTGTCAGCAATATCCACACAAACAGCGTCTATTTCCTCACTAACACCCCCGGTATCTGCCACTTGTGTGGGCTTCACTGCCTTTGGAATTCGTACCCCCTTGGTGCGTCTCGAATTCTTTCTGGACAGATTTCTACTTGGGGGTCTTTCCAAACAGCAATGTCGGTCTCCTCACACAACTCTGATGCTGTTTCGCCACTTTTGTTGAAAATGGGTGCCGCTTCCTTACCTTCCTCTCTGCCTCCCCCGGTGATCTCGTATACCTGCTTAGTAACGAGTCGCCCCTCAGCCGATGGGAAGAAAATGCTGATTCCGCTCTTGGAAGTCTTCCCAGCTTTTACGCTGACACCAGAGCTGGATCCAACGCTGTCCGAGCTGCCCCAGAGGAGACCGCGAGCCGCCGCTCTTCGGCCGCGTCGCAACTCCACGGCGGCCTCCGACCAGCGCGGCAGGAGGGAGGGGCACGAAGACCTCCCAACGCCGCTGAGACACATCCGCCACCAAACGAAAGAACGCCAAACCAAAAAAACGTACGTTTTTCTTTAAATTCTAGTCCTGGCTGATCCTTAACCCCTCAGCAACCTTAAACTTTGCTCAATCCATGAGCAGGGGGTAAGAGGAGAGGCTGCCTGTTAAAGGACGCGCACTACCGCTTCAGCATGCGGGCGCCATGTTCTCCCTCTCTTAGAGGACGCGCGCTACCGCTTCAGCATGCGGGCACCATGTTCTCCCTCCACAGAGCACAGAGAGAGCAGAGAGCATCAGAAAAATTTAGCGCTACACGTTTTACTCCCTCTTTGCGCTCTTTCTTTAAGGTTCTCCCCCAGGTTCTGAATATTCACGCGGTTGATTCCACATTTCAGGCGGAAACTGCCCCCTCTAATACACCCCCCCACAATAAAGGGTGCCCCAGCCACATCCACAGACGCAATAATAGACCAGGTTGAAGTCACAGGTCAGATGGAAGTTCCTGCTGTAGGGGCTGGGCTGGCCGAGGTCCTTAATCAGCTAGCTGTCCGAGATACCGCCATCATTCCTGAGGTGGTGTCACCATTCGCCTTAGGGGCCCTTCCCCCCTCAGTGGGATCTAGTCAGGTTGAGGAGTGCGGCTTAGATGGGCCGGAAGGCTCGCCTAGGCTCTCGATAGAAGGCCTTCTTACATCTATGAAGGCAGATATAGAAAAATGTTTTTTTGACATCAGCTGAGAATCAAGCAGAGATATGGGCAGCTTGTGAAGCCCTCGAGAAGAAGGTGGACCTTCTAAATAAAAGAACCAAATCTTTGGAGGGTTCAATGGAGGTACTCAAAGCAAACTTGGGGTCAGCTGAAGTAAAAATTCAAGCACTACGAAGAGAGGGGGATGTTATGCGGGAGAGAGTGGAACGTTTAGAGAGCAACTCCCGGAGAAACAACCTACGCTTACTGAAGGTTCCTGAAGGAAAGGAAGGGAGTGAAATTAAGTCCTTCGTGGTAAAATTACTAAAGGACTCGCTAAACCTCAAGGAGTCGCCGGAACTCTTGGAGAAAGATATCCAAAGAATACACAGAGACCCTTTCTGCTTAAATCCCGGCAGAACGAAACCCAGAAAAATGTTAGTAAATTTCCTTACCTAACGTTAAAAGACAAAATTTTGAATTTGGCCCTAAAAGAGAAAACACTAAAAGGCCCAGATTTTCCATTTGAAGTTCGCTCAGACTTATCCAAGACTACCCTGGACCGACAATGGGAGCTGGGTCAAAGGATGGAGAAGTTCAGGTCACTCTGCGCTACGGTGCAAAAATGAGATTCCCGGCCTTTTCGCGGATCATGTATAACAATAAAATGTACAATATTAGATCCCCTCTCGAGGCCGATGAATTGTTGGAATCTTTAAGGGATATTTCACGAGCGAGAGGAGGTGGTCCGATATGAAGTCATCTAGAATGCAAAATAACAGCGCAGTGCCTAAAGGGGGAATTCTGAGAGTCAATAGGGAATGGTAAATTTAAATAAGGGAATCTAAACAGGGTAAGGGAAAAAAAATGCACAATTTATTAACAACACATAAAATATATTAAAAAAAAGAAGAAAAAAAAGGAGCATGCACATCTGCATAGACCTATAAAAAAAATCTAAAAAAACATACACAGAGAAGAAAGGGAAATCGAGTTTGAATAAGGAAAGGGTAAACGTATAACTTCTTATTCCTTCCCAAAATCCCCTTAGCACCAACATATTGTTCTAGAGGATAGAGTAGAGAGGACAGCCAGAGGGCGCAAATCTGGTCATACATCTGACCAGGTTAAGTAGGGATGGGTTTTCCAAGGGGTGGGAGGTGGGCATGGGCACAGGGGGTGGTGGGGGTGACATTTTAAAAAATCCTCATTTGCTGAGACCCTTTTTGTACCATTTACTCCTTAGGGATTTCCAAATTGTTTGTCAAGGAGTTCAGAATTCTTCATTCGTTTGGTATCAAGTTTTTTTTAACAAGCGGTCTAAGGGTAGGATGGAGGTAAGGGCGGAGGAGGAGGTGGGGATCCGATGACGTTGCTCCAGTGTTTATCCTGGAATGTCAATGGCCTGCGCACGAAGGGTAGAAGAGACAGGATACTCCAATATTTGAAAGATTCCCCGTCGCAGGTCATTGTCATACAGGAAACTCACCTCCTCAAATCCAAGATTACTGCTCTTTTAAAAAAGCTGAGATGGATCGACTCCTTTGCATGTACGGATCAGACCACCAATATTAGAGGGGTTTTGGTGCTATTTAAAAAACAATCTAAGGCTCAAATTCTCGAATGCAGGGAAGATCGTAGTGGAAGATGGCTGTTACTGAGAGTTTCTTTAGGTGGCATAGTCTTTGCCCTGGTAGGGTATTTTTGGCCCGAACCAGGATGACCCTTCCTATCTAGATACCATCTGTTGCCACCTTTTAGATTTTCAAAAAACGATAATTGGGTAGGCGACTTTAATATAGTATTGAACTCTAGGCTTGATAAATCATCCAACTCTAGGGCCTGTGTTCCGGCAAAATCTAGGCAAACTCTTTTATCAATTATGGCTCAGCTAGGGCTGGCTGATATATGGAGGTAAAGGGTGGGTGAACAACTGGGGGTCTCTTTTAAAATTCTAAAATATAAGCACAAGTCCAGAAAAGACTATGCACTGTTTAGCTATAGTCTTAGAGAATCGGTTAAAGATATAGATTATCTGACATCCCATATTTCCGATCATTTGGCCATATCTTTTAGTCTAACCTCTGCCCAACAACAGCGGCACAGTTCATGGTCCTTCGAAAATAACATTCTGTTAGAGGAGGAAGAAAATAACTTTTTGCAGTCAGAGACCAAACACTTAAACTCAGCAAACATCTCTATGGTCTGGGATGTGCTGAACGCCTTCTGGAGAGGATGTTTCACCAGGAGAGCCACCTACAGAAAACGACAATTTAGAGATACCATCAAGGGCATGGAGGCAGAAATTAACATCATAGAGAGAAATATAGGAACCTATTTAGGTTTATGGGGGATCAGGAAAAATTAGCCTCCCTCAAGAATCAATTGGAATCCACTCTCTAGGATAGGGTCGCCAGAAGATGGGAAGCGAGTAAAATCTCGCACTTCGAATTCGGGGAGGCAGCTGGCAAGATACTCGCTTGGAAAATAAGAACAGACCAAGCTCAAAAACATATTAGAGAGATTAGTGTTGAGGGAGAGTCAGCTCCTCGCCTTTCAAACTTAGAAATCGGAAGTGCTTTTTTGGAATTTTTTCAGACCATATACAGGGAAGCTATCAGAGAAGACTATGTAGAAATAAACACCTGGCTTGAAGGAGTCTCTTTGCCTAGACTTACAAATGATCAAAGATTGGGTTTGGAGACAGAAATCTCAGAGGAATAAGTAAGGAACACCATTGCCCAGACTAAAAGAGGGAAGGCGGCCGGCCCAGAGGGGTTACCCGGGGAGCTGTATCTTTCTCTTAGTGAGGCCATTATTCCAACTTTGGCAAAAGTCTTTAATAGTATTCTCCTGAACGGAGAAAACCCCCAAATTCGTGGAGTGAGGTGACGGTAGTGTTGATCCCCAAACCAGGGAAAGACCCGTCTGAGTGTGGATCCTACCGCCCGATCTCACTCCTTAACAATGATTACTAAATCTTTGCTGCTATACTGGCTAATCGACTGGGAGGTGTAGCAGATTATATCATAAATCATGATCAAAAAGGCTTTGTAAAAGGGCGCCAATTAGCGGACCTCACGTACGAACTAGTGGGGGCCATTGACATCGCATCCGCCTTCTCCCTTCCTTTGGCCGTCCTAACCCTTGATGCGACCAAAGCTTTTGATAGGGTGAACTGGGCTTACCTGGCTGCGGTAATAGAAAAATTTAATTTAGGGGATAGACTCTGTCAGGTGATAAGGCTCTTATACAAGGCACCAACAGCTAGATTACTTGTTAACAGTGCATTGACGGAGGTTTTTAATATTACAAGGGGTACAAGGCAGGGTTGCCCACTTTCCCCCCTCCTTTTTAATCTTTAGATTGAACCTTTTGCTCAGGTTCTTAGGGAGGATCCCAATATACCCTCCTTCATATTCGCAGGGTGGGAAAGGCGGGTGGCCCTATATGCAGACGATATTCTTGTACTGACGGCCGATCCGGATCTTGCTTTTCCAATAGTCATCAAGAGGGTGGAGGAGTTTGGCAAGGTTTCACGCTATGAAATTAATGCAAACAAAACCGAAATAATGGCCTGGAACATAAATAACACACAACTGAAAGCCGCCCCCACCCTGCGTTACCTAGGGATCAATATTATAAAGGAGGTGGGGAAAATTCCCTAATACAACCTGGATCGGGTGTTTAAAGTTTGCCAGAAACAGCTTAAGGCTTGGGCGCACCTCCCTTTATCTATCTTGGGGAGGATAAACTTAGTGAAGAGATCCATCCTCCCCAAATACACATTCCTTTTTAACTCCATTCCCATGGCCTTTGATTCCAAACAAATTGACAAGTGTCAACGGGAGATTAACTCGTTTATTTGGAAATTTAGAGCCACCAGACTGGTGTGGAAAAAGTTTAGGCGGAGGAGGGAAAAAGGAGGGTTGGCATTACCGAACCTCCTATATTATGTTTGGGCTTTTCAGTTTTCACACTCAAGAATGTTGTTAAAAAACCCTGCTACCACTCCAGGAGGTGAAATGTTTCGGGCCATGTTAGAAGGGGCCAACTTGCCAGCTGAGGGCTTCCTCTTTAAATTTGGGGACCAACATTTTTTCAAAAAAGTCAAATTAAAAATTCTTCACTCATTGGTTAAAAGCTGGATAAACATCAGAAAGAAAATAGGACTTAGGTATTTTTCTAATTTGGCACCAATATGGGAATCACCAGGCACTCCATCTTGCCTACAGGACAGTTTGGCTATTGCCTTGAAACATGCTGGAATTATGAAGTGGGGAGAGTTGCTGACTGGGGGTGCACTGCTGCCTTGGGATGAGCTAAGGGGGAGTGTGTGTTCTGGCTTATCCCGATTCAAATATATGCAGCTAAACAGCTGGACGCAGGCACAGCTTAGACAGGGGTCTTCACTAGGGAAAGAAAGTAATTTGGAGGAACTTCATGTGGCAAAACCAGGGGGTAGCAAAGAAGTCGCATTGTGGTATTGGGCAATTTTGGAGGAGGTCGACGGCGACTTCAAACTCCCCGGTGAGTTATGGGGAACTGAGTTAAATTCTCAGTGTGAGCAACTTTGGATAGCTTCATTCGCTCTGTTGCATAAAATAGTGAAGCCCGCATGGTTGAAGCGTAACCATCTTTTTATAGCTCACCGTGCATATCTTTCACCTTTGAGGCTATCAAAATTCCAGCCAGGGAAATCATGTAACAAATGCAGCTTGGTGGGAGCATCAGATGTTCACATGTTTAGAGACTGCCCCCCCATCCGGCTTTTCTGGGAAAAGGTGAAGGCCACGTTGGACTCTATTCTTAATGTCGCCCTGACTATTAGTCTCCCACTGATCATTTTCGGTATCGATGAAAACATCTCTGGCCATGCAAGATCTTTTTTATTTTATGCTATTCTATTGGCAAGAAGACAAATATGTAAATTCTGGGTAGACGTTGCCGCACCAACACACTCAGGCTGGTTGACGTCCCTGTATGAAACCTCTAGAGTGGATCTGGCCAGGACCTGTAGTAAGAAAAGTCCAGTCTTTTGGGATCTATTGAGACATTTGACTTAGGATCTCCGGGTTTTTTTTTTTTTTTTTTTTTTCCGGGTCCTATGATTATGCCTTTTATGCTCCATGGACTATTGTCACGGGTCTCCCAGATAGAAAATATGGTCCAGTACGTTCATGTTAACCTTGGTGGAGTTAATTAAGAAACCCTTTACCTCTGGAGGCCCCTTCCGCCAAAAACTATTTCATGTCTTGGTGTAAGAGTCAAAAAGATCTTCTGGACTCGCCCACGTAGGACACGCAAGGAGGTCGGTGCTTTCCATATGAGGTTTAGGCAAATGAGGACATAAAAAAAGAAGAAAAAAAAAGACTTTTAGGGCATCATTATGATGGCGAAACGGGACCGCCTGCCAATGTGCGGGGGTCCCATGGGGGAGATTAGGATGCACCTGCCACACTGGCAAAAATGCATGTTGTGTATATGCATGCACAACGTGGCAGGCACTGCACGGTGCCTGCCATGTTGTGCATGCACATGCAGGGAGCCGTGTGCCCTCCCACCCCACAACATCCTGGGGGCCCGCAATGGGCCCCAACCTCGAAATCCGCATGCCTTTCCAAAGCAGTAACGCCACTACAGAAAGGCTGCCCCCGCCTGCATCCTGATATGGATGGCGTTGTCTAGCAGACACCGCGACCATATTAAACACTTTTCCGCCCGGTTGACTTGTCCATACTAATATGGCGGGGAGGAAATGGGTAGCAGACGGAATAGGATGTAGGGATCAAAACCACCCGCACGGCGGTGGAGATCCACCCTACATCCTAGTAGACCCCTTAGTCTCTAGAATGAGAAATAACCATGCAGATCCAGAATTACTGCGTGTCAAATTCCTGTATCTGTATGAATTTATCGCCTGCACTGAGCTGTTTATGAGCGTGAGATGGGGTCCACAATTGTCACCATGAGGATACCATGGGTTCTCTGTCACAGGCAGGGAAGTCACCAGGGGTAGATTTGCAAAAGTTTTACGCTGGGTTAGTATCACAAAAGTGATGCTAACCAGCAGAAAATATTTTTTTTTCTAATTTACTTTCCAGTGCAAAGCTTATTTTGCACTGTAAAGTACCCTGACTGTAATGCAAAGCAGAGTGAAGCACTGCTTTGAGTTACTTAGCACCAAGGGGGCGTTACTTGAGTCGTATGTGGGTGTTTCCATGCTACAACCTTTGCGTTTGTCATAAACCATATCTTCAAACAATTGTAGAAAGGGTTTAGTGCCAAAAGTTAACACCACTTCAAAGGCAGTGTTAACAGGAGAAATGTTTTGATTTCTCGTTTCCTTTCCGACTTGGCATGCGTGCGACATTGTGCAGTACACATACACAGTTGGGAAAGTGTTTAGACTTGTCTAGGCATAGTATTTTTTACAGGAAGGATACCCTTCCTGTGCAAAACCTATGCTAGACTCAGGCACGCACCGTAGCTGAAATCAGCACAGGTGCTCGGGAAAGGGGAGGAGAGAGCCACATCTCTGTAGATATGGTGCTTTCCTGCTCCTTCCCTGACACGCAACACAGCACAGTCTCTTTGGAGACTGCACTGCTTTGTGTGTCTTTTTTGAAAATCTGGCCCTAACACTTTCCGGAGAGCACTACATGCTGCCCTGGTGCTAATGGAGAAGGTCAGGAAGGTACTGGGTGGACGCTTTGCTCATGGACTCCGTCAGTAAACCCTGATGGTTTTACTCATTAAAAAAACAAATGTTATTGTTTTAACATGATCAACTCTGCTGGAAACAACTGATAATCATCATGCAACATAGTATGCTTCCACAGGTTTCTTCCCACCAATACAATCATTGCTGTACTCTCTCACATTGATACTTGGGAGGATATTTAATAAGAGTGTAGGCAAAGGTGTTTCTAGTAGGTGGATGCATTATTCTGTGGACAACACCAAATGACGTGGGCTATGTTGGGAATGGCCCTTATTGCAGGGTTTTCCCCAAACTTTTTTGCTTCCTCCTTCTATTTTTTCCTGACCTGTGCTTGTTGGCTATAAGATTCTGGGCACTTTACCACTGCTGATCAGTGCTAAAGTACATATGCTCTCTATGTAAACTGATATTGTGATTGGTTTTCCATGATTGATATATTTGTTTTACCAGTAGTAAAGTGCACTAAGTGTGCCAGGGTGGGTAGACCAAATTCTACTAGTGGGCTTGCAGCACTGATTGTACCACCCACATGAGTAGCCCCGAATAGAGGTCTCAGGCCTGCCACCACACTGCCTGTGCACATTTTGTTAACTGCCATGTCGACTTGGCAAGTGCACCCACTTGCCAGGCCTTACCCTTCCCATTTCCTACACATAGGACACTCCTATAGTAGGTCCAAGGTACACCCCTGGGCAGGGTGCAGTGTATGTGAAAGGTGGGACATGTACTGGTGTGTGTAAGATGTCCTGATAGTGAAAGACTGCCAATTTAGTTTTTTCACTATCGAAAGGCTATCTTGCGCATAGGACAGAAAGGGGAATGTTTTGTAACATTTTACAAGCATATCTTCCCATAAGGATAAGATAGAAAAATGGAGTTTGGTACCTCTGAACTTAATACATCTTTTAGTAAAGATGGTTTTTAAATTATGTGTTTGAAAATAGCACTTTTAGAAAGTGGCTATTTTCTTGTTCAACATTCCTGTGTGCCTCTGCCTATTTGTGGATTGACTGTCTGCCTTTGGGTTGACAGGAGCTGGGGAGGTGTAGTGGCTCCAGGAGTTTAGATGAGTTAGCACTAGGCTGAATAGGCATGATCTGCATTTGGAGTGGTAGGAGGGGTATCACCTGCACCTGAATAGGGCTGTGCCTGCCTTCCACAATGCTGGCTCTGCCCCCCTGTGGTGTGTCTGGGACCAAGGCCCACAATGCCAAAGGATGTTGTTGTGCACTATTGAATCAAAGGAGAGAGTGAGGACTAGGTAAGCTAGTCCGGATCCCCGCTTTTATATGTCAAAATAAAAGAGGACTAGCTAAGTTACAAAGGAAAGGACTCAATGGAGTACGTGCGTCAAGGAAACCAGTAGGTTTTTCAGAAAGCCCTCACCCACCAACCTAGTTGGTGGCATGCTTCATCATCGGGCCCACCACAGTGGCACCTAGAGTGCCCCGGGTGTGCTTCGACGCCAGATTACTGCGGAGCTGGTATACTTGCTGAG
Source organism: Lissotriton helveticus (assembly GCF_964261635.1). NCBI lineage: Eukaryota > Metazoa > Chordata > Amphibia > Caudata > Salamandridae > Lissotriton > Lissotriton helveticus. The sequence goes on along the minus strand of NC_136067.1, from coordinate 762,931,683 downwards.
TGTGCAGTGTGGTGAGTGTGAAGGTGAAAATTAAAAAACCATACAGATGGTCCCAGTACCCGAGGGTAAAACAATATTTTAATTTACTGGGCCTCTGTTGGTGTATTAAAAGGCAGACGGACGCGTTGGAGTATGGATTATGACCTCCAGTGTCCTGTGTGGTCTACATGTTTCAGCCTGGCCTTTCTTAATTTAAAACAGGCTTTCCTCAGGACCAAGTGAGTATGTGTAAAAAGTGAATTAAATAAATAAACTAAATTATAGTGAGTGTGTTTATTTACTATGTGTAGCACTCCCTAAGGTGCTATATGGGTGAGAGGGGGGATCCCTCTCGCTTTGCTACATATAACATAAAGGGGGACACAGACAGACGTACAGGGTAGAGTCACATTAGCATTATATTGCAAGTTTAGCCCTCATTCAACCGTCTTATAAGGTGAGTGAACGAACTATGTATGGCTAAAGTGTGGTCTTGTCAGTGACAAGACTCATGTGGATTTTATCTAGAAGCCGGTTGTTGTGGTGAGCTAGAAAACGGAAAATACCAATGTGAGGTTCAGGTAAGTAAAAGAGCATTATCCTCACACAGTATTTTTCTGTACAAAGCCTCCTTGGGTCGCCTGGCAGAGAAAAAGACCCTAAAAGAAGGTTGTAACAGCTTTTAAAATCATCCGACCTGTAAGGGAAGACCTCAACACCTTACCCCAGTAGTAGCTGTAGTGCGCTGTCTCGTTACTCACGAAATTGTCGGCCTGGTTCCTCCTTGGACCTGTCGTCCTTCTGCGGCGCCCGGTTGTGAAAGGAGGGCCTGGCCGGTCATGTTTATAAAGCCTCCATTATTGCTTGCACCTGTGTAAGTGTAGAAACAAAGGGAGGGGTGCAATTGCGCGAAGCGCCATGTCATTGTGGCTGTGTGCATGCGTGAAGGAGTGGCCCTCGCCGGGCGCATGCGCATTAGTATATTGCTCTCCGCGCATGCGCGAGGGAGCAATGAGAGCGCCCGGCTACCGCGCATGCGCGGGGGAGCAAAGGGAGCGCCCACTGGTCCGGCCAATGCGCTAGGGGGCTTGAAATTGCACGTTTATATTGCACGTGTAGAGTGAACAAGCTTAAGGATGCTTGTGGGTTATGAAAAGTTAAAAGATTACAGTTTGAAGGGGCACTACTGATGGGTAATGGTTAAGTATTAGATTACAATGGCAGCACACTCAGATGCACAGTGGTATACGTTTGTTGAGAAGGGAGAAGACAAAGGGACATATTGTTTAGGCTAATTCTTAGTTCAGTTATTTAATGAATTCCAGGGTATGGAATCATTCAGCCCCCCAGTATGTGTGGACAATCTGTATATCCAACGTTGTTCCTTTTGGAGGAGGTGCCTGTCGTTGTTTTCTGTTATGTCAAACTGTTCAATGACAGTCCAAGTAAAATCATTGGGGGTGTGGTGTTGGGACAAGAAATGGTCTGTCAATTTACTTATGTTTTTGCCACATCGGATGGTGCTCCTGGTTCGTACCTTGCGGGTAGTCATCCCAACATATCGTAGGCCACATCTGCATGTTATTAGATACACCAGGTTGGAAGAATTGCAATTGGTGAACTGACGTTGTGTCCATGTTTTTCCTGGTTCCAGGTCCAGGGTTTTGGATGGAGATGTTAAGTGGCATACACTGCAGTTATTGCACGGCTGGTGTCCTGTAAGTTTTGGTAAGCCCCATGCGTTGAGAACAGTGTTGTCTCTCGGGGCATTGTTGGGTCGGGGTCTAGTGTGGACTAGGGAGTCTTTTAGATTTTTTGCTCTTTTGTAGGCAAACCTCGGTTTTTCCCAATTCCTGCTGCCTGAGTTTATAATCCTCCAATTCCTGTTGATTATGTTGGAGACCTGGTTTGATACAGTGTTGTACGTGGTAACACAGGTCAGGGTCGGTTCCTCAGGTGGTCTTGTTGTTGCCTCGAGTAGGGCCTCCCTATTTTGATTCCGTGCCCTTTTGCAGGTGGTATTCAAAATCCTGGTGGGATATCCCCTGTCTTCCAGTTTGTGGATTAGGGTGGTTGATTGTTGTTTGAAATCCTGGATCCGGCTGCAATTGCGTCTGAGTCGCAAGAATTGACCATAAAGGAGGTTTTCCCTTAGAGGTCTGGGGTGGAAGCTATCAAACCTCAGGAGGGAGTTTCTTGATGTTGGTTTATAAAAAGTTGTGGTCGTTAAGCCATTCTGGTCTGCTTTTATATTGAGATCTAGGAAGGCTAATTCAGAGGCACTGCTGGTGCTTGTAAATCTCAGGTAGTCGTCACAGCTGTTGATCCACAAGAGGAAATTATCCAAGGTTTCTTGACTCCCTTCCCAGATGATCAGGATGTCGTCGATGTAGCGACGCCATATTTTGATGTTTGCTGTGTAGGGGTTGGTGATGGTTTGTATGTAGGTTTTTTCAAAGTGGGCTACATAAAGACCGGCTATGCTGGGAGCGAAAACGCTCCCCATGCTTGTCCCATTAGTCTGTATGTACAGTTTGCCCTCATATTCAAAGTAGTTGTCCTTTAGCGCAAGAGTTGCGCATTCCATGATGAAACTACGGGGAGTGTGATGGTTCCAAGTGGTACCCATAAGGACTTCGTGCAGTACTTCCAATGTGGCGTCCTGTGGCAAGCTGGTGTATAAACTCTCAATGTCTAATCCGACAAGGAGTTGAGTTTCTGGGTTGAAATTAGTTTCTTTGATCACGTTGAGGAGATGTTTTGTGTCTTTTATGTATGATGGTGTCTGTTGGACCAAAGGGTTCAGGAAGAAGTCACAGAAGCGGGACAGGGGCTCTAGGAGTGATTGGATTCCAAACACAATTGGTCTGCCCGGTGGGGGGGTTACCCCTTTGTGTATCTTAGGTACTGTATAGAAGTACGGGGTCTTGGCACTTTTAGTGCACAGGTAGTCCGCCTCCTGTTTGGAGATGTGTTCAGCATCTCGGGCATTCTTTACCAGGGTCAGTATCCTGTTGCGTAATTCCTCGGTGGGATCTTTCTTGAGTGGCCTGTAGTTTCTGGTGTCGCTTAGGAGTCTACGGCATTCGGTATCATAATCCGTTTTATCCATTAGCACGATACCTCCACCCTTGTCAGCAGGTTTTATGACAAGTGTTGGGTTAGTCTGTAGGCGTTTTATCGTTTCACGCTCTTGATGGGACAGGTTGTTGAAGGTGTCTTTCTCTTGTATGTTTTCCACCTCCGTATAGACCGCCTGTTCGAAAGCAGCAATCTCTACTGGTATGCTGGCGGGTGGTGGGACGAAGGTGGATTTGAGTCTGAGACCTGTCTCATTGGGGATCTCCTCTTGGCTGTTGTCAGTCTCCGTTTTCTTTTCAAAGCAGGCCTTTAGCTTCAATTTCCTAAAGAACTCCGCTAGTTCCACATGTAATTTGAAATGGTCCAGTTTGGCTGTGGGGACAAAGGAGAGGCCTTTGTTCAAGACTGCTATTTCTTCCTCTGTTAGTTGTGTGCTAGAAATGTTGAACACTAGTTGGTTGGTTGTTCTCGGGGGTGCTGCTATTTGCTTGGTCCCGCCTGTTCCTTGGATTTGTTCCTTGTGTTCGAACTCACTGGTTCCGCCTCTGGTGCCCAGTGGACCTGTGGTGCATTTCTTCTCTTTCCGCGGTTCCTTCGGCCCTGTGATAAAAAAGGATATCTTTGATTCTGATTCCCTTGGAAAAAGGGCATGTGTCCTGGTGCGTACATTGGTGGGAAACCATAGTATGAGGGTGGTATTGGTCCAAATTGTGGTGGCCCGAAATTGTGGTTCTGTTGTGGTCCCTGCCATGGTTGCTGCCAGTGTTGACCTCGTCGGCCTCTCCCTCTAGATTGGTTTGATCCGGTACTGGAATTGCTCGAGACCGAGCTGTTGTCCCCGGAGCTATCAGAGTCTTTTTTGGCGGGAGTGTAGTCATCATCCGCGTAAGGGTATGTCTTTGTGAAACTGAATCTCTTCAGATCCTTTTCGAAGTTCTTGACTTTTGTCTGGGTTAGATATTCTTTGTAGTCCGCCATCTCGCGATTCTGGTCCTCTAACTTCTTTTTAAACCCAGTTAGAGTGGTTTTGAAGTGGGTCTCTGTTGCTTGTATTTCGATCATGATGGCGTCTGAGAGTCGTTTGGCGGTTTTTATGATCAAGATCAGCCAGTCCCTGGTGCAGTGCCAGGCGATCTGGGCCCAGTCCTTTCTAAAGGTCGCATCATCCAGGAAAATTCTGGGAGCGTTGGTAACTATGAGACCTTTTGGGGCAGTGTTGGTGCGTAAGTATTGTGCTAGAATTACGCCATGTAAGATGGTTCGTATTCTGTTCCTTTTCTTCTCAGTTAGTGTGTCCCAATCAGTTGTCTGTGCAATGGTTGTGGAGATGTTGAAGTCTGCCAGGAGGGATGGGTCGGATAGAATTTCACTGACATCATCTTCAGTGAAAGTGAGGCCGATGTTTTCTGCCATGTTGCCGTTAGAGATAGAACTCTCGCAGCTGTGCGCTGCCTAGTATTATTGAATCAAAGGAGAGAGTGAGGACTAGGTAAGCTAGTCCGGATCCCCGCTTTTATATGTCAAAATCAAAGAGGACTAGCTAAGTTACAAAGGAAAGGACTCAATGGAGTACGTGCGTCAAGGGAACCAGTAGATTTTTTCAGAAAGCCCTCACCCACCAACCTAGTTGGTGGCATGCTTCATCATCGGGCCCACCACAGTGGCACCTAGCGTGCCCCGGGTGTGCTTCGACGCCAGATTACTGCGGAGCTGGTATACTTGCTGAGTGTGCAGTGTAGTGAGTGTGAAGGTGAAAATTAAAAAACCATACAGATGGTCCCAGTACCCGAGGGTAAAACAATATTTTAATTTACTGGGCCTCTGTTGGTGTATTACAAGGCAGACGGACGCGTTGGAGTATGGATTATGACCTCCAGTGTCCTGTGTGGTCTACATGTTTCAGCCTGGCCTTTCTTAATTTAAAACAGGCTTTCCTCAGGACCAAGTGAGTATGTGTAAAAAGTGAATTAAATAAATAAACTAAATTATAGTGAGTGTGTTTATTTACTATGTGTAGCACTCCCTAAGGTGCTATATGGGTGAGAGGGGGGATCCCTCTCGCTTTGCTACATATAACATAAAGGGGGACACAGACAGACGTACAGGGTAGAGTCACATTAGCATTATATTGCAAGTTTAGCCGTCATTCAACCGTCTTATAAGGTGAGTGAACGAACTATGTATGGCTAAAGTGTGGTCTTGTCAGTGACAAGACTCATGTGGATTTTATCTAGAAGCCGGTTGTTGTGGTGAGCTAGAAAACGGAAAATACCAATGTGAGGTTCAGGTAAGTAAAAGAGCATTATCCTCACACAGTATTTTTCTGTACAAAGCCTCCTTGGGTCGCCTGGCAGAGAAAAAGACCCTAAAATAAGGTTGTAACAGCTTTTAAAATCATCCGACCTGTAAGGGAAGACCTCAACACCTTACCCCAGTAGTAGCTGTAGTGCGCTGTCTCGTTACTCACGAAATTGTCGCCCTGGTTCCTCCTTGGACCTGTCGTCCTTCTGCTGCGCCCGGTTGTGAAAGGAGGGCCTGGCCGGTCATGTTTATAAAGCCTCCGTTATTGCTTGCACCTGTGTAAGTGTAGAAACAAAGGGAGCGGTGCAATTGCGCGAAGCGCCATGTCATTGTGGCTGTGCGCATGCGCGAAGGAGTGGCCCTCGCCGGGCGCATGCGCATTAGTATATTGCTCTCCGCGCATGCGCGAGGGAGCAATGAGAGCGCCCGGCTACCGCGCACGCGGGGGAGCAAAGGGAGCGCCCGCTGGTCCGGCCAATGCGCTAGGGGGCTTGAAATTGCACGTTTATATTGCACGTGTAGAGTGAACAAGCTTAAGGATGCTTGTGGGTTATGAAAAGTTAAAAGATTACAGTTTGAAGGGGCACTACTGATGGGTAATGGTTAAGTATTAGATTACAATGGCAGCACACTCAGATGCACAGTGGTATACGTTTGTTGAGAAGGGAGAAGACAAAGGGACATATTGTTTAGGCTAATTCTTAGTTCAGTTTGTTAATGAATTCCAGGGTATGGAATCATTCAGCCCCCCAGTATGTGTGGACAATCTGTATATCCAACGTTGTTCCTTTTGGAGGAGGTGCCTGTCGTTGTTTTCTGTTATGTCAAACTGTTCAATGACAGTCCAAGTAAAATCATTGGGGGTGTGGTGTTGGGACAAGAAATGGTCTGTCAATTTACTTATGTTTTTGCCACATCGGATGGTGCTCCGGTGTTCCGTCATTCTGGTTCGTACCTTGCGGGTAGTCATCCCAACATATCGTAGGCCACATCTGCATGTTATTAGATACACCAGGTTGGAAGAATTGCAATTGGTGAACTGACGTTGTGTCCATGTTTTTCCTGGTTCCAGGTCCAGGGTTTAGGATGGAGATGTTAAGTGGCATACACTGCAGTTATTGCACGGCTGGTGTCCTGTAAGTTTTGGTAAGCCCCATGCGTTGAGAACGGTGTTGTCTCTCGGGGCATTGTTGGGTTGGGGTCTAGTGTGGACTAGGGAGTCTTTTAGATTTTTTGCTCTTTTGTAGGCAAACCTCGGTTTTTCCCAATTCCTGCTGCCTGAGTTTATAATCCTCCAATTCCTGTTGATTATGTTGGAGACCTGGTTTGATACAGTATTGTACGTGGTAACACAGGTCAGGGTCGGTTCCTCAGGTGGTGTTGTTGTTGCCTCGAGTAGGGCCTCCCTATTTTGATTCCGTGCCCTTTTGCAGGTGGTATTCAAAATCCTGGTGGGATATCCCCTGTCTTCCAGTTTGTGGATTAGGGTGGTTGATTGTTGTTTGAAATCCTGGATCCGGCTGCAATTGCGTCTGAGTCGCAAGAATTGACCATAAGGGAGGTTTTCCCTTAGAGGTCTGGGGTGGAAGCTATCAAACCTCAGGAGGGAGTTTCTTGATGTTGGTTTATAAAAAGTTGTGGTCGTTAAGCCATTCTGGTCTGCTTTTATATTGAGATCTAGGAAGGCTAATTCAGAGGCACTGCTGGTGCTTGTAAATCTCAGGTAGTCGTCACAGCTGTTGATCCACAAGAGGAAATTATCCAAGGTTTCTTGACTCCCTTCCCAGATGATCAGGATGTCGTCGATGTAGTGACGCCATATTTTGATGTTTGCTGTGTAGGGGTTGGTGATGGTTTGTATGTAGGTTTTTTCAAAGGGGGCTACATAAAGACCGGCTATGCTGGGAGCGAAAACGCTCCCCATGCTTGTCCCATTAGTCTGTAGGTACAGTTTGCCCTCATATTCAAAGTAGTTGTCCTTTAGCGCAAGAGTTGCGCATTCCATGATGAAACTACGGGGAGTGTGATGGTTCCAAGTGGTACCCATAAGGACTTCGTGCAGTACTTCCAATGTGGCATCCTGTGGCAAGCTGGTGTATAAACTCTCAATGTCTAATCCGACAAGGAGTTGAGTTTCTGGGTTGAAATTAGTTTCTTTGATCACGTTGAGGAGATGTTTTGTGTCTTTTATGTATGATGGTGTCTGTTGGACCAAAGGGTTCAGGAAGAAGTCACAGAAGCGGGACAGGGGCTCTAGGAGTGATTGGATTCCAGACACAATTGGTCTGCCCGGTGGGGGGGTTACCCCTTTGTGTATCTTAGGTACTGTATAGAAGTACGGGGTCTTGGCACTTTTAGTGCACAGGTAGTCCGCCTCCTGTTTGGGGATGTGTTCAGCATCTCGGGCATTCTTTACCAGGGTCAGTATCCTGTTGCGTAATTCCTCGGTGGGATCTTTCTTGAGTGGCCTGTAGTTTCTGGTGTCGCTTAGGAGTCTACGGCATTCGGTATCATAATCCGTTTTATCCATTAGCACGATACCTCCACCCTTGTCAGCAGGTTTTATGACAAGTGTTGGGTTAGTCTGTAGGCGTTTTATCGTTTCACGCTCTTGATGGGACAGGTTGTTGAAGGTGTCTTTCTCTTGTATGTTTTCCACCTCCGTATAGACCGCCTGTTCGAAAGCAGCAATCTCTACTGGTATGCTGGCGGGTGGTGGGACAAAGGTGGATTTGAGTCTGAGACCTGTCTCATTGGGGATCTCCTCTTGGCTGTTGTCAGTCTCCGTTTTCTTTTCAAAGAAGGCCTTTAGCTTCAATTTCCTAAAGAACTCCGCTAGTTCCACATGTAATTTGAAATGGTCCAGTTTGGCTGTGGGGACAAAGGAGAGGCCTTTGTTCAAGACTGCTATTTCTTCCTCTGTTAGTTGTGTGCTAGAAATGTTGAACACTAGTTGGTTGGTTGTTCTCGGGGGTGCTGCTATTTGCTTGGTCCCGCCTGTTCCTTGGATTTGTTCCTGCTGCTGCTGACAAGGGTGGAGGTATCGTGCTAATGGATAAAACGGATTATGATACCGAATGCCGTAGACTCCTAAGCGACACCAGAAACTACAGGCCACTCAAGAAAGATCCCACCGAGGAATTACGCAACAGGATACTGACCCTGGTAAAGAATGCCCGAGATGCTGAACACATCTCCAAACAGGAGGCGGACTACCTGTGCACTAAAAGTGCCAAGACCCCGTACTTCTATACAGTACCTAAGATACACAAAGGGGTAACCCCCCCACCGGGCAGACCAATTGTGTCTGGAATCCAATCACTCCTAGAGCCCCTGTCCCGCTTCTGTGACTTCTTCCTGAACCCTTTGGTCCAACAGACACCATCATACATAAAAGACACAAAACATCTCCTCAACGTGATCAAAGAAACTAATTTCAACCCAGAAACTCAACTCCTTGTCGGATTAGACATTGAGAGTTTATACACCAGCTTGCCACAGGACGCCACATTGGAAGTACTGCACGAAGTCCTTATGGGTACCACTTGGAACCATCACACTCCCCGTAGTTTCATCATGGAATGCGCAACTCTTGCGCTAAAGGACAACTACTTTCAATATGAGGGCAAACTGTACCTACAGACTAATGGGACAAGCATGGGGAGCGTTTTCGCTCCCAGCATAGCCGGTCTTTATGTAGCCCACTTTGAAAAAACCTACATACAAACCATCACCAACCCCTACACAGCAAACATCAAAATATGGCGTCGCTACATCGACGACATCCTGATCATCTGGGAAGGGAGTCAAGAAACCTTGGATAATTTCCTCTTGTGGATCAACAGCTGTGACGACTACCTGAGATTTACAAGCACCAGCAGTGCCTCTGAATTAGCCTTCCTAGATCTCAATATAAAAGCAGACCAGAATGGCTTAACGACCACAACTTTTTATAAACCAACATCAAGAAACTCCCTCCTGAGGTTTGATAGCTTCCACCCCAGACCTCTAAGGGAAAACCTCCCTTATGGTCAATTCTTGTGAGTCAGACGCAATTGCAGCCGGATCCAGGATTTCAAACAACAATCAAGCACCCTAATCCACAAACTGGAAGACAGGGGATATCCCACCAGGATTTTGAATACCACCTGCAAAAGGGCACGGAATCAAAATAGGGAGGCCCTACTCGAGGCAACAACAAGACCACCTGAGGAACCGACCCTGACCTGTGTTACCACGTGCAACACTGTATCAAACCAGGTCTCCAACATAATCAACAGGAATTGGAGGATTATAAACTCAGGCAGCAGGAATTGGGAAAAACCGAGGTTTGCCTACAAAAGAGCAAAAAATCTAAAAGACTCCCTAGTCCACACTAGACCCCGGCCCAACAATGCCCCGAGAGACAACACCGTTCTCAACGCATGGGGCTTACCAAAACTTACAGGACACCAGCCGTGCAATAACTGCAGTGTATGCCACTTAACATCTCCATCCAAAACCCTGGACCTGGAACCAGGAAAAACATGGACACAACGTCAGTTCACCAATTGCAATTCTTCCAACCTGGTGTATCTAATAACATGCAGATGTGGCCTACGATATGTTGGGATGACTACCCGCAAGGTACGAACCAGAATGACGGAACACCGGAGCACCATCCGATGTGGCAAAAACATAAGTAAATTGACAGACCATTTCTTGTCCCAACACCACACCCCCAATGATTTTACTTGGACTGTCATTGAACAGTTTGACATAACAGAAAACAACGACAGGCACCTCCTCCAAAAGGAACAACGTTGGATATACAGATTGTCCACACATACTGGGGGGCTGAATGATTCCATACCCTGGAATTCATTAACAAACTGAACTAAGAATTAGCCTAAACAATATGTCCCTTTGTCTTCTCCCTTCTCAACAAACGTATACCACTGTGCATCTGAGTGTGTTGCCATTGTAATCTAATACTTAACCATTACCCATCAGTAGTGCCCCTTCAAACTGTAATCTTTTAACTTTTCATAACCCACAAGCATCCTTAAGCTTGTTCACTCTACACGTGCAATATAAACGTGCAATTTCAAGCCCCCTAGCGCATTGGCCGGACCAGCGGGCGCTCCCTTTGCTCCCCTGCGCATTCGCGGTAGCCGGGCGCTCTCATTGCTCCCTCGCGCATGCGCGGAGAGCAATATACTAATGCGCATGCGCCCGGCGAGGGCCACTCCTTCGCGCATGCGCACAGCCACAATGACATGGCGCTTCGCGCAATTGCACCCCTCCCTTTGTTTCTACACTTACACAGGTGCAAGCAATAACGGAGGCTTTATAAACATGACCGGCCAGGCCCTCCTTTCACAACCGGGCGCCGCAGAAGGACGACAGGTCCAAGGAGGAACCAGGCCGACAATTTCGTGAGTAACGAGACAGCGCACTACAGCTACTACTGGGGTAAGGTGTTGAGGTCTTCCCTTAGAGGTCGGATGATTTTAAAAGCTGTTACAACCTTCTTTTAGGGTCTTTGTCTCTGCCAGGCGACCCAAGGAGGCTTTGTACAGAAAAATACTGTGTGAGGATAATGCTCTTTTACTTACCTGAACCCCACATTGGTATTTTCCGTTTTCTAGCTCACCACAACAACCGGCTTCTAGATAAAATCCACATGAGTCTTGTCACTGACAAGACCACACTTTAGCCATACATAGTTCGTTCACTCACCTTATAAGACGGTTGAATGACGGCTAAACTTGCAATATAATGCTAATGTGACTCTACCCTGTACGTCTGTCTGTGTCCCCCTTTATGTTATATGTAGCAAAGCGAGAGGGATCCCCCCTCTCACCCATATAGCACCTTAGGGAGTGCTACACATAGTAAATAAACACACTCACTATAATTTAGTTTATTTATTTAATTCACTTTTTACACATACTCACTTGGTCCTGAGGAAAGCCTGTTTTAAATTAAGAAAGGCCAGGCTGAAACATGTAGACCACACAGGACACTGGAGGTCATAATCCATACTCCAACGCGTCCGTTTGCCTTTTAATACACCAACAGAGGCCCAGTAAATTCAAATATTGTTTTACCCTCGGGTACTGGGACCATCTGTATGGTTTTTTAATTTTCACCTTCACACTCACTACACTGCACACTCAGCAAGTATACCAGCTCCGCAGTAATCTGGCGTCGAAGCACACCCGGGGCACGCTAGGTGCCACTGTGGTGGGCCCGATGATGAAGCATGCCACCAACTAGGTTGGTGGGTGAGGGCTTTCTGAAAAACCTACTGGTTTCCTTGACGCACGTACTCCATTGAGTCCTTTCCTTTGTAACTTAGCTAGTCCTCTTTGTTGTTGTGCACTGGCAGAGTGCCCCCAGAACTGGTTTGAACTGGGCTCAGAGCCCCTTGCACAAAGAGAACAAAGATATTTTGGAGTATAAGTATTAGACCTAAAACCCCTGAACTTTAGATCATTCCTGGAATTCAACAGGAACCTATGCCAAGGAGAAGAGTTGGAGAGACTGAGGAGAAGTACTGCCCTTGCTGTGTGTCTGGGGTTGGCCTGCAATTGCTGTTTCTGCCTAGGAAAGGAAAGGAGAAGGACTTTGCTGTGTGCTGTGTCCCCTGCTTGAAGGAGATCTCTAAGGGCCTGAAGTGTGCGGGCCTCCTTTTCTGAAGTCTCAGGGACACAAAAGACTACCTGCAAATGTGCTGGTGCTGCTGGACTGTGCCATCTATGAGTCCTACCCTTGCCTGAGGTGCCTCTTTCCAGTTACTGGACCTCAGAGGTGGGTTTTGCAGCTAATCTTTGCAAAAGTCGTGCAAAGTCTCTCGGAACCGACACCGGAAGTCTTGCCGCACGGCCCCTAGCACTGACGCCAGACGGCGCGAAGCCTCACAAAGCAAGGCATCACCTCTGGTGTGTCACGCATTGTACCGGTGCACCAAGTTTTCCACACATCACACGCAGACCAAAACCGTATTGGATTTCGGCACCTCCCTTTCCCCTACAGTCTGGATTCGACACATCACTTCTGTGTGCAGAAGAACTGTATCCTCGCCTCCCCAAGGACTCAGGAACTGACACATCGCTGTGTTTTCCAACGCTTCTTTTCTCTGTGGCTGTTTGACCTTGTGAACTTTCACACATCTTCATGTAAAAGTCATGCATCCATAGTTTTTTATGGTACAAGTTCATGAAACCTTTTGAAAGTCATATTTTTAACTGTGTATGTTGGATTTTTGTTGTTTTGGCCGTGTTAAGTTTAGATAAATATACTTTACTTTTCTAAACTGGTGTGGTGTCTATTTGTAGTGTTATCATGGTGTTACTGTGAGTGTTGGTACAAATACTTCACACATTGTCTGTAGGATAAGCCTGCCTGCTCGTACCAAGCTACCAAGGGGGTTAGCAGGGGTTATCTAAAGTGTGTATCCCCCTTACCCTGACTTGAAACAAGGGTTCCTATTTCGACAGGTACCTACCTCTGCCAACTAGAGACCCGCTTTTCTAACAGGCTATTATACAGTTGCATCACATTTCAATTTTTCTGAATTTCACACTTAATTTACATATGCATGAGTAAATGTTGCAAGTTGGGTACTCTAAAAAACAAATGAATTTACTGAACTCATCCTCATGCCTGCTTGCTGCTCTTCATCTTCTTTGCCTCCGCTGTTAGTGTACCACTCCCTTGGTCCCTACATCATGTCTGGTCCTCATCCATTTCTCCAAAGTCAGAAATCCAGTTGATTTCTATGATGTCTTGTCCCCAGGCAGTGGACACGACTGCAGTAAAGTAGTCAAGTACACTAGAGAGGAACCGCCACAGCTTTATTAGAGCTCTGAGTCAACTATAATTCTGCAAGTCCTTTTTCTTGATTGACACAAGTTATTTCATGGAATTTCATGTTGTGTTGTGTTTCCTGCATGGCCCATTGTAGTTTTCTGTATGTTAGCCTAACTGTACACTTTATAGGACTCATTTTCCTTTGCACACGTTACTATATGAACACTCTTGCAATTGTGCCACATTGTACATTCAAACGAAATCTGCATATTTATTTTCGCATTCTGTTCTTTTCCTGGGATTTTGTCTGAACACCACCGACAAGGTTGAACAACAATGTCCCTTGTTATTCTTTCTGGTCAGGCACTAGCACCTAGACATAACACAAGAATGCACCTGCTGTGTATGCGCACAAATGTACTATCATATAGATGAGTTCATGAGCTACAAACTGACACATGGAATGAGAGTGCTGAGACAAGAGAACTGCGTCCGCTGAGATGTACAGCGTCCATCTGTGAATGCTAAGATACAGGGTCTGCCGGTCATCCCAGAGATCACTTATATAATCATTTACCTTTAGTAGCAAGGGGGAGGGGTTAGGTCACTCTGTCCTATAAAATGACAGCGCTTTACATGGTATATTACCACCGGCGTAGCTAGGGGGGGCGTGGGGGGCGGTCCGCCCCAGGCGGCACTATTTTGAGGGCGGCCGTGCGGTACTGGCCCATTGAGGCACCCTTTATAATTTATTTCGGGACACTCACTGACACTACTATCAGTCAGTGTACCCAAATACATTATAAAGGCTGTCTCAATGGGCCAGTACTGCGAGGCTGCCGTGTGAAGTGTAAGCGCTGCGCAGCCGGTGGATTGACATTCACGTGACATGGAGAGGTCACGTGAATGCACCTAACAGTGCGCGAAGGCAGGGCAAGCGGCAGTTACGTTTTATTATGTTGCTCAATGTTTGCAGTGCTCTTGCCCTGTAGGGATCCCAGCGGAGGAGGCTCTGAAATCTTTCCAGTCTCGGCTCTGCTAGTCCTGGGGCAAAGGTTAATTGTGCAGGGGTAATGCATGGAAAATGACGTGAAATAACTGAGATTGCGACAAACGCCTTGTCTTATAATTTAGCGGAGACATTTTAACAGAAGATGTAGCTTTCTGGTAATGTTAGAATGTGTCTCCGCCCTGGCGTGTGCAGGAGTCCAGGGGCCTAACAAAGGCCCCCCTCTTCATGAATTGAATGGTGCAGGGCAGGAATTTGAAAGGAAAGGTGTGCGTGTAAATGACGATTTTATTGTAAATGACGATTTAATTGAAATATGGATTGTTTTCAGATGAATGGGAGCACAGGAAGCAGTAATATTGTAGGCGCTTTGTTTAAAGTGACGAACCCGGACTAATATACGGCTCCTGTGACTGCTGGATTGATTCATTGGAACGGCTGCATGGCAGAGATGCATGCAGGGTCGGATGATTATTAATGCAAAAGGTCCGGCTCGGCTGAGGTGAGAGAGGAGTAGTACCTTGCCGTTCGGACCACCGCAGGCGTGCCTCGGCCTCTGAAGCTCACCCGGGCCTACCAGTGTTAGTGGCTGCAGTGCAGACTCGCCGTTCTGACCCGGCTGCTCGCTACTTTCGGCCTGTGCATAGTGGTATAATTGTTGTTGTGGTCCCGTGGCCTAGGGGTTAACAGACTTGGGGCTGTAGCTGTAACAGTGTGTACCAACCCGGGGGAAGGCGCCTGTTGTCGCTGGACCATCTCCGCTCGTCCCCTGCTTCAAGGAGTAAGTAAGTGTAAAATTATTAAACATAATTTATAACCTCTGACATCACAATCTGTGCTCTTAATAAGAGTGATGTCCCTTTGGTTTTATTAGATTTATAGCAGCCGAGTATCAAGAAAGGTAATGCTTTTATTTTATGTTTGTCACAGCGGAAGAAATTAAAATTTTACACCTGCTTAAAATTTTAGTAGTGGAGTCCTATAATAACGGACTTTGTCGAAATCTACAGAAACATTCTTTTGTTTGCAGTGGCGCGGTACACACACAGTAGTGCAGATCCCAGTGAGTCCTCGTTTTGTTTAACAATCAGCTTAGAAGGGCACTCTGTGCTTCAGTTTCTGGTGCTTTCCAGTACTTCTAACCTCTTCTTACAGTGCATTGTTGCTCAAATGGGTGCAATTCTTGATATTTATATGTTTTACTGGTCTTCATTGCTTGATTTTGCGTGTGATTAAGTGTCACTCCTAGTCATTGAAATGTCACTCAAAATTGCACTGAAATTATGAAAATTTCACACTTTGTAATCTGAAACCTTGGCAGCTATGTTGTATGTCATCTTAGGTTGGGCGGGCAGTTAGGTTTGATGCGCAGTGGGGGAGGAAGTGTAAATTATGCAGCTTGATAGACAAAGCACTGACACATTTTACCTGGGCAGAATCAGTGGATTTTGGGACATGTAGTGGATTTATATTTTCGCAAATATCACGAAGGACAGATTTAGAAGAGTGGGGTCACTTCGATTGTTACAAGGTTATCAGGGTAAGATGAAGGAGAGGTTACTATTGTGAAAAGATGTCGGAACGTTAAATAAATCACTAATGATTATGAAGTACATGAAAGGAAAGGTTACTGCCTAACGCAGCATAGAAAAGGGAGATATAGGGTTAACGGAGGTGGTTACGAAAAAGAGGAGGGTGAACACAGAGCACAGGTGTTATTTTGGGGGGCGTCATGTATGTGCATGTAATTTGCATGATTGAGGTAACTATTAGCAGCAATACTACGTGTCTCTCGGACCTCTTTCAGGTGCTCGCCGCCCTTTTTTCCCCAGCACCACCCCCAGGGGGGCGGCAAGCTGAAGGATAGCCCCGGGCGCCACAAGCTCTAGCTACGCCGTTGTATATTACCCATGCTAACAGAATTTTTATTATTCATTTGTTTTCTTATTATGGCATGTATACTGCATTTCAGAGCACAATAGTTTAAATAAATAGTCTAAACTTTTCTCGTGTCTCTTGGTTATCTAATTGTGGACAAGTATGAGTGAGAGAGCAAAAGGATGTGCCCTATTATCACAATCCCTGAGAGGGTCGAGAGTGTTGTGTTACGGGCGTGCCAATTTACTTGTTCTCTGGTAAGGTTAGGAGGGCAAGTGAGGCACTATAGGTAGTCATACCCAGACTCACAGACACTGAAGTGGTATGGTGACTCAGTCCCTACATACTGATGTTCTATGGTTTCAAGCATAGTTCTGTTCCAGATTGAATTCCGGCAACAATGTCACAAGTAGTAAATATATGTCACTATTTAACAAATAGGTTGTTCTGCAATTACATGGGTTCACAAACCCAGTACATTACACCTAGGTGTTTGTGCTACATGGAATATGATCTTTGCCAACATGTATCAAGGGCTGCCATATGACTACAAAGGTGCCAATTGCCTACATGGATTCACTAAACCGGTGCAGAAGACACTTCTCATGCATGATACCAATTATAGTTCTAAGTGTTTATTTGGAATATAAAGAGGAGACGGAGACATCTCTGATGAGTTTGCCTGTGAACCATTGGTATAATGTGACTGTGATCTGGTCCTAATTATTCACTGGATCCTAAAAAGCCCTTGAAGCTGCGCACGATCTAGCTTGTTTAATAATAGCGCCTCACATTCATGCCAATGTAAACATAACATCCACTTGCATATCAAAATATCAGTAAAAAAATTACATTCCTTCTGAATTATGTGATGATTAAATAGCTTCTAGTTAGCAAATAAGAAACTTCAGATCTCATACTGGCGTATGAAATGTTGTGTTACAAGATGTTTCTTTACAATAGATGAAATCCATACATGTAGTGTTTGGTTTAGGTAAGCCTCAATATAGACAATATAATTGCTTTCACTCAGTTAAAGTACTAGCTCAATATGGCAAACTAGGGGTTTATTTGCTCCAATAAATGTCAAAAGAAAGCTAAATATTGATTGGAACATGGTACATATTAAAAGGAACTTTACAGAATGTATATTGCAAATTGATAATTAGAAAGGGTTGTTTAATTTCCAGTGAGGATGAGACGTTTGGCTCACGACTAGTACGTTGCAGCAATCAGTTCAATGAAGCAAACATTAACATTTGAAACACGGCTCGAAAGCGTGTATCTCTGGGGTGTCTTAACCAATTCAATTTTTCTCCCAGCTTGGCTAAAACCATGAATGCAGAAAGCAAGACGGGCTTTTAATCACACAGGCCCTGATTTATAGAGTGAAGAAATATGACATTTGGTGCCATAAACGTGATCCTAAATGTTTTTCATTTTTTACTTTACTTTTTATGGATTCAAGAAGGATGGCCGTCGTGCTCCAGTACACCGTTTATATTTGTAGGTTTCCTGTGAACTCCAGTGTGAAATAAGGTGCGTATGTTCAAATTCAAGTTTTTTGCTTGCGTACATGTTGAATACCATATTATTAACCTCCAGCGTTACGGAGAAACCAAAACAAAATGTATCACGATAATCTGATATTCAGAAAACTTATGAACTATAATGAATATAAACGTAATTAATGTACATAATGCAAAATATGCATCTCGTTATATCACATAATAGTTATAAAATCCTTTGGTTAATATACTTGACTATCTGGCAGATGCATCAAAGTTAAGTTTTGCGAGTCCTTAATAGCGAATTTTAAGGTGGCGATTCCTACAGATTCCTTATTTGCGATTCGGTAATAGCTAATCGCTAATAAGGAATGGCTTTCCCATTCATTCCTATCTTCATAATCTTCATAATTCGGTACCCAGGAACTCTGCTGCTACTGAGTGCTGAGCTGTGAATGAGAAATGGTTTGTGTGGTTTGATGATTGTCGTTTGTAATCGAAGCTGCAGTTGTTGTTGAGTGGATTTTGAGTAGACGTGTGCGGATGGGAGCATCAATCAACTTTGACATACACCATCGCTGTCCTCTGTCATGAATGTCCCTTTGTCCCATCCTGACGGAGGACAACTTTATTTATGGTGGACAACTGTCTTCCATACCAGAGCTGAGAGAGGGCTCTCCATCAATGGACCACAGTGCAACCGACAAAGTATGACTGAAGGACAGCTGGCAGTCCTTCCTCCATCCTGACAGATGGCATTTCATCAGCCCAACCAGATAGTTCAGTCCTGCCATAGCAAAGGAACGACGGTCTATCTGCCAAACTCTAGGATTGCAAGCAAATCTAGTTCTATTTAAAGTCCACATTTACACATATGTTCAAGGTTTGCAGATTACATAGAATTCATTAAAATAGGAAAATGTCACTTATGTATTACCCAGTACCCTCATAGGAGGTTAGGCTGCTGCACAGCTACTTAGGAGGAAATCTGAGCCACTCAATGAGAGTTGCCTCATTGCTCTTACCAGTTCTATTTAATTCCTATCATTGACTTGTAGGATTACAGTTATCTGCACAATAGAGAAAACTCAAAATGTAAATTTCTTCTTTCCCCTCTGTCACACCTATTTCCTAAAGCCAATCTCTGCACTAATGAAATCCTATTTGCTCAAATATGCTACCCAATGTTTTTCTCAACTCATTAAATTCCCAGTGTAATGACTATTTACCATTTCCTTACTTTCTCTAACATTTTCTTATCACAGCTCATATTAAAAATCCATTGACAATGTCTAACGGCAGCTTTTATCAAGTTACCCTTGCCATCCTACGTTGCACACACTATTATCTTAATCAAATAGGACGTATATACTCTTAGACTCAACTTGAATACCATATTAAAAATACCCAGTAGTGCAAGGTTATGCCAGGTGAATCTCTGTCACTGGGACAAAATATTTCCAGTACAGGGTTTTACCTTTCAAGGTGTTCAAGGTGTTCTGGATGTCTGTGTTAAATTTTATCTACCCTATCAAACGAATACACACAATTCTATTGATATGGAAATCAAGAAATAAAAAAGTGGTATCACTTCTGTAGCTTCATCTCATCAACAAAGAAACAAACTCATGTGATACTCATGATCCTAATCCATAACAGTGAGTAGGTTGGGGCTTGAAAAGTGCAAAGATTGCTCATGTTTATTTCAAGAAATAAAGGAAACAACATATATCAAGCCTTCTACATTGAAATGGCAACAGTACGATGTATGTAAAAGTGCCTCAAGAACACTGAAAAGTAGCATTTGCCTGTTGGCCAAAGTGGTAGACCAGCTGCCTCAGTCAGCTTTGGCACATCATTCCCCTGGTAAAAACAGATAGAAAGTGGAACAGACACCATTACCTACTGATGCCCTGAGATTGCTTTTTTTGGGGGGAGGAGTTTTATATAGCGCTAACTAGACCCAGAGGTATTGTTCGAGAGTCTGTAGCAAAACTACAGAATTACAGTCACAGATACTCTTTAAGACCTGGGAGGAAGTTCACCAACTGCAGTGTGTATCTTGCTAATAGACCCATTCCTACAAAAATCTTTGGTATGAATCACAGCGAATAAACAACTTTAGTATACCAGGCTTGTGCTATGGACCCTCAAATGTCATTTGTCAATGGGTAAGACAACCATCTGTGATGTATATGAAATGGTCATAATCAAAATACCTTACCTCATAAAAAAGGTTTACATTTTTTGAGAAGTCCAAGCAACTCTTAACACTACACAGCGAACACAATAAACACCGAAGCAACAAACGAAAGCAGAGCAAAGCATCTTTTTTCAATTGCAGTCCCTACACAATTGGCTCTATAAACTCAAAAGCTCTTGTGTGGAAGGTACCTGAGGAGTAGTTGATCACCCTTGTAGCAGTACATGCACATTTGGGTCAGCAGATGTGAGGAGCACAGTTGGCTACTGCCATATGCAACCAAATCTCTCTCCTGATAAAATGATAAAAATGTGTGTCTTAGCTATATGTAAAAAACAAACATTATGACATTACTGAAACGATTGATTTATCAAACCACTATCAAGACAGATCGCATTATAACTATTAGTTGTAATGGTTGTTCGCGTTACTCTCAAGTGGCAGATCCAAAGTGTTGGAAAGGTAGCAGGATGTCATGGGTATCACTTATAATTTGAATGCACATGTGACGCCGATTAACATATTATCTCCAAACACAATACAACAATGACAGTATGTTTATCCACATAACTAAAGGTATATTGATTGGGAGGCCATTCAGTCACAACAATTCACTATGTATCTTAGGTATTAGCTGGGCCAGAAGATTACTCTTTTCGGAGCCCAGAATGGTATCCTGGAGCGTTAAATCAGAAGGGGGACTGAAGACCTAAATATTTAATGAGGTCCTACTCCGAAGCTCCTTCAAGTGTTCATGTAAATAAAGGGAAGGAGATTGCTCCCCTATATAGTAGATGCACTCAAGGTTGCTATCTTGCTGGAAATTATGTCGCTGGGAGATCTGAACTTCAGAGCATAATGCCCTTACACACCTTTTAGGGTGTCATGCTTCGTCATAGTGCGCACCTCGTCAAACCGGTGATGCAATATCTGACAGGCCTGGTGGCTTGTTTAACGGAGTTATTTTGATCTGAGTACGCCGTATGTGGTGAGTGCATGTGGGCTAAAAAGTGGTGAAATGTAGTGTGTGCAAGGTTGCTTAAAATAGGCTCCGGACCCCGGAATAATTTTATTCGCAAGAAGGACCGGGACTAAGTAAAAACACTGAGGCTACCAGAAGGTCCTAAGGTACCAGGGTAGCTCTATATGTGGTTGGTCAACATGTTTTGTGCCATTGATGCCCCAAAACTGGGCGGCACTTCATCAGGACCTATGGAAAACAAAATAGAAGAATAAGGGCCCCTAAAGGGACCGGGAGGATTCCTCTAAAAATGGGGAATACCAACTGAAGTGTGGTTGATCCCCACTAGGGAGTCAGAGAACTGTCCCCATCTAGAGGGAGGAAAGGGAAACAAAAGCAAAAATAAATACTGCGACATGTAAAATCCAAAAGGTAACACTGTCCACGTAATACAGGGACACCAATTGCAGCCTCAGCAAATCACTCATTTGGGTACAAGTACAGATTGCTACAGAACTGCCTTGGCAGGAAAGTGCCAGCCCAGGGGTGCTGGTGAAAAATACATATAAAACATGAATCATAATAACAAAGCGCTTTTAAACAAGACCAGATGGTTGGGAGCCAACAGAACTTGACAAACCCTTAACAAAGGGAATGACACATAGCATAGCTTACCTCAATTGGGGAAACAATACTTCATAGATGGAGGGAGGGAGGTACCCGACCACTGGAGGGACCACCTTTGAATAAACATAAACATCGTAGTACACATATGTATACAGCGGATGAACAAATATATATATAAAAGATAAATTAATTAACTCCAACACTGGGAGGGACATAAGGGAAGCGGTCACACCGTACATCACGTCTGACAAGTAAAAGGAGCAGGGGGGCTACTCGTGTCTCAAGGAGTGCACCGGGATGAGATTGCAAATTGATCCCAGGCAACCCAGATCTTGCGGGGCACATAACCCACGTGAAGGCAGAGCGCCAGCTCTACACATGCACTATGGAGTGGGTAAACAGACCTCCTGGGACCTAAGACACACTATACCCAAGGTGCAGGGAACAGGGAGTGCACAAGTATGGGCGAATTTTGCGGATTTGTGGTCCGCGAAATCTCGCTAAATGGCAAAAAACTCTGCGAGTTTGCGGGAAAATCTGCGAAATCGCGGATTTACACAAATATATACTAGAGTTCTGTTTCTACTGGCTAATCAGTAAGTGCTACCTCGTTGGGTAAATGTATAGTGCTTTTGCTACACTACAGCTGCGTAAAGGGCCAGAAGAGTTGTCTCCAGTGACCAAGTGTGTCTGTAACTTTGCCACCACGCCGAAAGGCGCAGAGGTCCCTCGAGTGAGCTGTCCATCATAGTGAGGAAAGGGCGCAAAGACGTTGCATACCTTAGTGTGTGTGGGGCGGGGCCAAACGGGTGGGGCTTCCATGCGAGTTCACCTGCCTCTTGTTTATAAAGGGTCAGAGACCAATCAGAGCAGCAGATGAGAAGAAATCAGCCTCCTGGTCACAGGAAGTACACAGGGATTGCGTTTGAGAAACTCGTGGATGCAAAGACCTCCATCAAGGATTACATCTAATTGTAGGCGGTAGCTATAGGGAGGAAGCACACCAGCCTAGCCTCGACCGTGCTCGCAAATTTTTGGGGCTGAAAAACGTTACTGAATTTGAGCCTCAACTCGGGCATGTGCCCCAAAAAAAAATCCGCCCGCGAGCGGATTTGTGGATTTATTGGCAATTTTGCGAGATACGCGGATTGCGAAATTGGCGAAAATCCACAAATTCCGCGAGCGGAACAGATTTTGCATCCATACTTAGAGTTCAGGAGAAGTCGAATACAAGTGGTGGGAGAAATCCTAACAGCAGAGGCCGAATGCGCACATAGTTAAGGGGCGAACAGCTCGGAAACCCCGAGTGGAGGTGGTGTAGACAGAGGCGGGGCCCATTTTGCACTCACTGACACCCTGGCTAATGTGAAGCGGCTGCGGGGCAAAAAAGGAAGGTCCTTGTCGCGGTGCTATCGGCAATAGCAGTGGTCCTGGAGGGGGCAAAAGGGCCGGGCGGGTTCATAGCACTTACTAGTGAGAAGGCTCCGACCATACCGGCTAACCTGTGCATCTCTCCGGCACCTGAATATTACCCGTGTTGGCGGCTGGCCATCCAGATAAAGGCAGACTCACGTGATGGAGTGGCGTGTTTCGAGGAAAAGCAGACAAACATTGCGGCCATCTTGAAACGATAGATGAGCTCGGATCTTCATGCAATCTCTGGAGCAAGACTATGCATGGCACTGTGAGGAAAGTTCCCGGTCAGAGTCTAGGAAAATAAAATTGGGAAGGGGGGGGGGGGGGTTTGATGCCGAAGAGAAGCCCATAGGGCTCTCAATGAAGTGTTTGGATGTGGTGCCCAAGGTTAAGTAATAAATATGTCCTGCTAATGGTGGGCATCTTGGAGAGGTGTACACCTGGAGAAAGGTCAGTGCCTCAAAAGTGAGCCAGTGTAGTGGAGGCCCAAGTGGAGATGTAATAGTACTATGGTGCTGCACGGGACACCTCAGGGTCAATATTCCATATTAAGTAAGATCAGGGTTAGTACTAAGAGAGTAAAGACATGATCTCCTTGGTGTCAAATTAAAAACATTACTCAGGGCACGGTGAAGACAGCCAATAGAGCTACCGGCCCACATAGTGTCAACAACTACTCTGAATCGAGGCGTGAAGCGATAGGAGACTACTTGAGCTAAAATATCAGGGGTCGTGTGACCTTATGTCATAGGACAGAGCCTACGGTGTGTAGCATAGGAGTGTTGGAAGGGTCTATAGTTCAGTCCAAGGTATTGAATTGTTCAGACCTCTGGTCTGAGTGGAAAGATGGAAAATCCAGCGTTGTTCCGTTTCTAACAGCTTCTGGTTTCACCACATGGCACTGCTTTCAATCACTGTCCAGTTTAGATCTCCTGGTCCATGTGTGTGAGACAGGTAGTGTGCGCTCATTTTTGTAGTGTTTCAGAAAAACATCCTATATTACTGCAGTGTTCCATAATTCTTGTCTTCACAATGCACTCAGCACCTCCCCACAAAGCACTCAACACCGCCCCTGCTTCTGTGCGCGGACCGAATCCAGGACGGCGGGGTGGCCCAGCAAAAAAGGCAGACGGCGTCTCAAAGGATGTGGGCGCAGCTCGAGGGACCCGGCTTCGGACGGCAGCAGCTGCCATGGAAGGGACATTGTGACAGTCGACAGTGGTTGAGGCATTTTCAATGTCCTCGCCTGCCGTCCCCACCGCTCTGAATAAAAAAATAAAAGAGAATATACCCAGCTCGATGGCCGCAGGAGCCACAGAAAAAGGAGAGCTCATTCAGCCCAGCTTGGGAATAGTGTTAAGTAACAAATGGGGTGACCCAGTATCCATGTGAACCTGGGCAGTGATATTATTAGTATAAACAGTTGGTTCATTTGGGTGAACTATATTTCTTTACTTATCTCATATTTGTGAACATTATTAATCATTCATTGTTCAATGGAAAGATCGAAGTGAAATTAATGATGAAAAGGAGAATTCAAACCATCTGCGCATTCACTAGATATTTTATAGAATATGCTCATTTATAAATTCATTCATTTGTAAACATACATGAAGTAAAAAGGCTGAAAATTCTGTACAATAGTGAGCAAGTGGTGCGCTACTACAGGGTCGAAACGTCGACAAAATGTCCCAGTGGACCAATTCCCTAAGGATTCTGTACTGAATATTGACATTTGTAGTGTACAGAAAACATTAGTGATTATATGAACATTGGTCACATCCTTCCCCTTCACCATCATTGGAAACTATCATTGTATATATTGTATATTGCACTTGCACCGATCACACAGAGCACTAATTGTCACAAATTTCTCCACTTGCTCACTATTGTACAGCATTTTCAGCCTTTTTACTTCATGTATGTTTACAAATGAATGAATTTATAAATGAGCATAATTTATAAAATATCTTGTGAATGCTCAGATGGTTTGGATTCTCCTTTTCATCATTAATTTCACTTCGATTTTTCCATTGAACAATGAATGATTAATATTGTGTACAAATATGAGATAAGTAAAGAAATATAGTTCACCCGAATGAACCAACAGCTTGGAAATAGGGCTGCAGGCACAACCTGGACTGGAGCAGGACCCACAGATGGATCTAGATATGCTTCAGGCTCAGCGAACTGAAATCCTGCTGGAGATCGCGCAGACCCAATAGACCCTGTAGAACCTGTAGATCTATCTGAACCTTCGCAATTGGAGTTCTCTTCATTGAAGAATAGCAGGTTGCCGGCCAGTGCGGGGGCCACACCTGAGAACGGTGGCTTAACGGATCTGGTGGGGATCACTGGGGGCTCAAGATAAGAACTGGGCTGTGACTGAAGGAACAAACAGCAATGGTAAAATTAATACTGCTGCCATTGAGGGTGGACACAATGGCTCACTCGCTGACAACACTCCTGACAGTGACTCAAAACAAATGCCACAGCTCCCATTGATGACAACGCACTTCTCCCCTGCGATAGATACATTTTATTCACTCAATGACGACTTTGATTCAGCAGCTCTCAGCGACTCCAGCATATCAGACAATACGGATTCAGGAGAATAATCTACTGTGCAAAAAGCATTTCACAGCAAGCCAACCTCTCAAAGACAAAGAATAAGATCAAAAGCAATACCAGCAAAAACTGATCTTGCCATAGTGCAAAACTTGGAATGACATTACTCTCCGACAAGTATGTTCTATGAGAATGGTGGGCAAGCGGCTGCAGGTGGCTGGGCAGTACCTTCCCGTATCGCCACCCCCCTTCACTGGATTTAGTATACTCCACCCTAAAACAAATGCAGGGTGAGGCCAGAACTGAAAGCAGGTGGTCGCTTCCTGCAACATAGAAACTGCAGGCCTTCATTTGTAAAATCAATAAGCTATGCACCGAAAGGGTTACTAATGTGGAGGACAGAACAGTTGCTTTAGAGGAAGCGGTCTATAAATTACAGGAGTCTAAAGGGCAGCAGGAAAAGGAGGTAATGGGCATGTGCTGGAAACTCGAGGATTTAGAGAACCGGCACACAGAAACAATGTCCGAATACTTGGGATTGCTGCAAATGCAGAAGGGGGGAATATAATGGCCTTTACTGTATCCTTGCTAAAAGGAGCATTTCCGGAACTTGCACATTGGAACTGGGACATGGAGGTCCAGCAGGCCCATCACTTTCCAATGGTGCAGAAGAGGAATTACTCAGCCAGGCAAGAATCACGTCCCAGGGCAACCCTGATTTACATTGGAAATTTCCTGCTTCAAAAAACCATAATAGACATGGCAAGGCCAGACGCTAAGCGGTCCTGTGACGGACACACTTTCTTTACATGTCCAGATTTTTGCCACGCCACGGTGGAGCGTAGGTGGAGGCTTCAACAATTGATTTCTGCATTTCAGGGGTTGAGCTGTGAGGCTTACCTGTGATATCCTGCTTGCCTCAAGGTCATAGTTAAGTGGCAGGTCTGCATATTTCTCACGGAAGTTAAAACCCAAGAATTAATGACAGAGCTGAAGGATGCTAAATGGAGGGGGGATGTCGCTTGATGTTGCTTGATGTCGCTGGCTAAATACTAAATGCTAATGTTAAAGGCTAGGGTGGGGCAACGGCAGAACAATTTATTATTAATCAATACTTTTGTATACCGTTTTATATTGCTAATTGTTCTGTAAGGGGGGTTCCTATTGGTGTTCTTTCATGGCAGAATACATGGGTATGGAGGGAGAGTGGTATGTGATAACTCAAGAGATCAGCTGCCACACATAGGTCATGACTGACCTATTTGCCTATGTGGGAAGTAGGGGGAGGGGGGATTGGCTCTGGGGAGGGTTTGGGGTATGGGGGGGTTGGCTATAGCACAGCACTACATATGAGGAAACCTGGCAATAAAGGCCTCCGGAAGTATACAGGGGGTTTTTGTTCAGAAGGGAAGAGGAGCTTAGGGTGGTATCAAGGGAGAGATAACACAATAAACTTACCCCTAAAGAAAGCTGCCCAAAAACCACTCTATGATTCCTATTAACCCTAGAATTGTTACAATTTATATCTGCGGGCTTAACGACCAAGCCAAGAAACAAAGGGCGGCTATCATTCTGAAATCCATGCGAGTTGATATTTTATGAGTCCAAGAGACCCATATAGGGAGTAGTTGAGGAGGGGTTCTGTAACAACTTGGGTTTTGTCTATTGGGGGCCACTAAACAAGGTACTAGGACTAGAGGGATTGCTATCCTTACCCGAAGGACTGACATAATCGTTAAAAAGAAGCTTTCAGACAGGTGGGGTTGGTGGGTAGTATTGGATTATGTGTTTGTCGGAGAGCCTTTCACTTTGTGCTCGGTGTACGGATCCACTGCTGATGATCCAGAGGCATTGGAGTACCTAAACGTGGAGCTAGTTAACTGGCCTTCCCCACTATTAATATGCGGGGATTTTAATATCAACAGGCTTGGTAGGTTGTGGAGTAGTACCGGTAATATATATTCTGGTCATAAAAAGAAGGTCTTCAAGGCTCTTACAAACATGGCTAGAAATAATGGACTCCTAGATCTATGGCATTACTTAAATGGTAAAGATCCCGGCAGTACTTTTTTCTCTGCCCCACAAAAGGCAGTCTATAGACTTGGCTATTTCTTTGTTTCACACTCTCTAGTGCACCGGGCTAAAATAGAGAAATATCCTAGGATATTATCTGATTACAACCCCCTAGCCCTCACTTTGGTATTCACCAATAGCGTGCGGGGTGAGCGGTCCTGGACTTTTGAAAGGGGGCTTTTGACAGATCCTGATTATGTCTCCCATATGAAGGGATAGATCAAGACCTATTGAGATATAAATAGATACAGCTATAGTGCCGGTGCTGTATGGGATGCTTTTAAAGCTAGGGTCAGAGGGGAGACACTCAGTTTTAGCCTTCCCCGACATAAGAGGGAGGCGCATCGGGGGGAAGCGCTAAATACAAATGTAGCTAGAATCAAGGAGGAGCTGGCAACAGCAGTGAATGCAGGTTTAGCAACGGATGATATCTGGCTTAGGCTTGCCTGGGTTAAAGCAGAAATTTGAGACTGCGCTGCCGCAAAGGCAGTGGAGCTTTTTCTAGCTAAAAGAGAAGACTGGATTTAGCGAATGGGTGGGTCACATATTGGCAGCCAGACTTAGGCACAGGAGTGTCGCGAGTGAGATAAATGAGATTATAGATAGATGTGGAAATGTTGTTATGGACCCACCTGGAATCCAGGTAATGTTTAGGCAATTTTACCAACCATTATATGATGCCGGACCCCAGACCCCAGATGCAGCAGAATTTAACCCAGGGTTATCTTTACAGTGTACTACTGCGGAGCATTGAACACAAGTATAGTATGAAACTTGAGGCTACCTTGACACAAGATGATATCTATTGCGCCCTGAAGAATCTCCCCTCTGGTAAGGCCACTGGACCCAACCAGATCCCTTTGGAATTTTCTAAAATCTTTTGGGAAGAAGTCGGACCCTATCTGGTCGATATAATATGTCTTGCGCAATCAGGGAGCTCAGTCTCTGATTCCTGGTCAGGAGCCGATATTATAATAATCTTAAAAAAGGGTAAACCACCTCAGGAACCCGGGTGGTATCAGCCAATCACTCCAATAAACTGTGATGTAAATATTCTGTTCAAAGCTCTCGTGACCAGACTAAACACTATTATAGGGAAGGTAATTAATCTGTGTCAACACAGGTTTATCCCGGGAAGAGGGACCGCCCAGCATACCCGTCGGGTAATAAACCTATTTGATGCAACAGAAATTTCAGGGGACCCTATGGCTATGCTGCTCTTGGACGCAAAGAAAGCCTTTGATAGGGTCTCCTGGGACTATCTATGGGAGGCAATGAGATGTTTTGGTCTCGGGCTCGGGTTTATTAAAGCCATCAGTATTCTGTATGAAGCACCAAACGCTCACCTTAGAATTAAAAGAAAACACACTGCACCTTTTGGGATTAAACGGGGTACCAGGCAGGGATGCCCCTGCTCACCTCTCCTATTTGCGATTTACATAGATCCCCAAATTCGTCAGTTGGAGTCCTGCCAGGAAATTGAGCCTATCATTTATCAGGGGGTAGCTCCAAAGGTCCTCGCATACGCGGATGACGTTGCCTTGGTTACCCCTAACCCCTTAGCAGCAATAACAGTAATCGAGGAGATAGCCTTAGCTTTTGGTGGGATTTCTGGATATGCTTTAAATAAACAGAAGACCCAGATTGTAGTGAACGGGGAGATCAGCTGTTCCGATTCACGAATGATAGACTCAGCGGTGTATCTTGGGATGACTGTAACCCTAGATCTGAACAATCTGGTGGCTGCAAATATCGATCCTGTGATTCGGAAGGCCAATATAGACTTTCATATATTCCATAACCTGCACATATCACTGGTCGGCCATTGTAACATGATCAAAATGGTATTTTTACCAAAAATACTGTATTTGTTTAAGGCAATAACCCTAGAATTTGGGAAGAAGTGGTTCACCGTACTGGATAGCAAGGTTAACTAATTTATATGGGCATATGGTAAAACAAAGGGGGCCCTACGATTCATGTACCTGCCTCCAACCAGAGGGGGCTGGGTGGTCCCAGATTTCAAATTGTATTACTGGGCTGCGGCACTCCAATATATGTGCGGGATGCTTGGTGGGAGACTCGAAGATCCTGCCATTGAAGATAAGATTCCAGATGTATAAAGGCTACTGGTGGGGGAAGACGCAGAAATTGTTTCATATAATTCAGCGAGCCAAGCTACTTTAAGAGAACTAAATTTAAAACTATGCAGGCAGCCTTTAAAATCTATGCTGCCTTTAAGAAGAAGACAGGTCTTGGGATGATGAATTTCTATACCCAATTGTTTGGTAACCCCACGAGACCAGAAATCTTCTCTGATCAAATTATGGCTGAGTGGGCAGAGATTGGCCTTTTGAAAGTCGGGTATTTATTGGGCTCAGATGGTTTTTACCAATTTAAGGACATTCAGGACAAATTTGGCCCCGACACTAGGAATAATTTCAAATATCTCGAACTTAGAAGCTTTCTGAGTGAAACGGTGGGTGGGTTCAACAGATTCGGAAAGGTGAAAGCCATAGAAGTAATAAGAAGCGGGGACGGGTGTACTATTAAAGGAATTTATATTGAACTAGTGGCAATTAAACCAGATGACCTTGGAAAGCATGGTATAAAATGAGAAGACAGGCTAAGCATAGATCCGGATAATTTTATCCAGTCTTTAGAGCTGGTGCAGACAGTTTTATGTTCGGCTGGGCTTCAGGCCGAGCACTATAAAACAGTATTTTCCTTATATTATACCCCGGCAAAAATCTCACAATGGGGGGGGGGGGCAGGAGGGAACCAGGTGCCCATGGTGCAATTCTTCTAATGCTGATCTAGCCCATATGTTTTCCACTTGTCTCCGCCTTGATATGATAAAATCTTCTATTACGGTATTCTTTGAATCTACCCTGGGTTTGGAAGCTAAGCTATCCCTAGCTCTAATGCTTCTCGAGGTTGACAATAGCCAGGGACAAAACATATCTCATCGCTTTCTCTTCCTTGCTATGGCAGTGTTACGAATCTGCGTTGCCTCAGCCTGGCTGGACTAAGCCGCCCCAACATTTCAGTTATGGCTAGCTCGGCTCCTCCCGGTATTCAATCTTGAGAGGGGAAAATATGAAAGGAAGAGCAAGAGAGGGAAATCTCTTGGTAGACGGATATGGGCTCCAATTTACAGTTGGAAAGAATTAGGCCATAGTTTTACGTAATAGAATGGCAGGTATTTTGTAGTTGAGTCACATTTTGGTTATGTACCCTTTCCACGTGAATTATTCTTCCTATTGGTTATATATTGGAAATTTTGCCCTGCTTTTTCTTCTCTTTGCGATTTTCCTCTCTCATCAAAGAAAACTTTTAGTTATGGTTTACCCTTTGTTAAATATTCCCACACGTAATGCTGTTTGTAAAATTTGGTATGATTATTCCTCATATGCAACTGTAATTAATTGACATAAGCTGTGCTGTATATTGAAAAAGCAATACAAATATATATAAAACAATTCTGGGTAACAGAACCTGGTGAGAGGCAGTCAAGTCACCCCATTCTGGATTCCCCTAGGTGTCTACTTTTCAAAAATGTATAGGTTTGCTAGGTTTGCCTAGGTGCCTGCAGAGCTAGGGTTCAAAAACTACAGCTAGGCACTTTGCAAAGAAAGAGTAATTTTTCATTGTGAAAATGTGGTGTGTTCACGTTGTGATTTGAGCCGTTTCCTATCGTGAGCACTATGCCTACCCACACAAGTGAGGTAAGCATGGGCGTAAAATCCATTCCGCTCGCGGAATTTGCGAATTTTTGACAAATTTGCGTTCCGCAAATCGAGCAAATTTGTAAAGAAATTCGCAATTCGCGAGCTTGCGGATTTTTTTGCTTGTTGGAAGACTTTTTGTCCGCGAGCACGCAAAAACAGACGCGAACACGCAATTGCACAACGCGAGCATGCAACTAGCCCATGTACGACGGATGGGTAACCTCGCGGTAGCCGCGCTGAAAAAATCCTGTGTACACACAAAAAGCCCCGCGAACACGCAAAAAGCCCCGCGAACATGCAAAAAGCACCGCGAACACCCAAAAAAAAAATCACAACTTCACGGATTTCGCGGACCGCGAATTCGCTTTCGCGCGAATTCACGTACCGCGAATTCGCAAATTTCGCCCATACTTAAAGTGTGATGCCATTTTTATCGGGAGACTTAGGGTATATTCAGATTTGCAAAGCAACTGTTATTACCTATTGACTTTCGATGCATTTCTGCCTTTCAAATGTAAGACAATGTGTAAAAAATAAGTCATTTTGAAAAATGACTGATAATTCTCATGCTAGTATGAGTATTCCCAATTTCGGAAATGTGCAAATATATACTGTTTCTAAACTTTAAATTTTGTTCCCAATTCAGAAATACATAGCAGTCTTTCATACCGAATTTTCCATGTATACATTTTCCAAAAATATTTGCTATATACCCGGGACATAATAAAAAAACATTGCAAGACGCTGATCAGTTTTTGGCTCTGGGTTCGTCGGGTTCTTGGTGAACCTACAAGTCCTATATGTGGGGGCGAGGGAGCACACTGCCTCTCATCCCAGCACAGTTCACCCCATTGCATCCTGGTAAATGCTGTACGCTTACTTTCAAAGTTGCTGTAGTCTTTCACCAAAGTTGGTACAGGTAGTGCTGTTATCTCTAGACATGTGTTTCTGGGTTTAGCCCATCATCAGTAGAGTGCAAAAAGTATTAAGGAGCAGAAAAAAGTCATCAGGGGTAGCTAAAATGGTGCCCAAGTCTTCACAGCTCACAGTACCTCGCCAAAGGCACACAGGTGCATCCCAGGAGAGCTTGTCAGCTCATTGGCTCAAGGGAGCCTTTTGAACAAAGGGGGGGAGGGAACACACTACCTCTCATCCCAGCACAGTTCACCCCATTGCATCCTGGTAAATGCAGTACGCTTTCTTTCAAAGTTGCTGTAGTCTTTCACCAAAGTTGGTGCAGGTAATGCTGTTATCTCTAGACACGTGTTTCTGGGTTTAGCCCGTCATCAGTAGAGAGCAAAACGTATTAAGGAGCAGAAAAAAGTCATCAGGGGTTGCTGAAATGGTGCCCAAGTAAGTGTACTGCCTTTACCAGGATGCAATGGGGTGGCCTTTTTCTGTTATGCAACAACCTTGAGATCACTACCAGGAGGGAGGTAGAGCTCAGCTCATACTTGGAGATGGGATTGCCTGAGTGGATCTATATTTCCATACGGTCCATGGCTGCCCAGGAAGGGGGTCTGGAGCCTTGAAAAATGGCCCAGACAGCTACCAAGAAAGAGAGGGGCAAGGGGCACAGGAAACAAGCTCCTGAAGTTCCCATGATCAACAATGGCAGGGAACATGAGGAGGAAGCCCCATAGCTAACTGGTGAGGAGATTATGGCACTGGTTGACCTGCTTGAGCTTGCTGGTTGGCAAGTTGAGGGTGGCTCCACCAGTGAGGAATCCTACAAGATGCAGAAACAGTGTCCCACTCTAGAGGGTTTGATTCAGTAAGCTAAAGTCCAGACAGGAGGTGACACCTCTGGGGATCACCTGATCTATTGAGATAATTACATCCTATACAGTGATCCTAAGGCACCTGGTTTGGGGCAGCCCACATTCTGGTGGTCCCCCAGTGTTACAGATCCTTCCTACTGGGTTTGGTTCATGACATACTCCTGGAAGGACATCTAGGGCAAGACAAGACCTTTACCTGGCTTGTTGCCCACTTCTATGGATGAGTTTGGCCTCATACGCCTTCTGTAGATCCATTACCATCTGCCAGACAAGTGGGAAGTCAGGGAAAAGCTCAAAGCTTCCCTGACTCCATTACCTGTCAATGGCACTCCCTATGAAAGGGTAGACATTGACATCATTGGACACTTGGACCCCAAGACAGTCTTAGGCAACAGGTTTGTCTGGTCTTGATGGACCATGTCACCAACTAGCCAGAGTCCATCCCTCTGAAGTAATTGACTACACCTGTGGTGGCCAGGGCTCTGCTGGTGGGTTTTACCTATGTGGGGTTGCCCAAGGAGTTAATGTCTGACCGAGGAGCTCATTTCATGTCAGCATACATCAAGTCCATGTGGGATGAATGTGGGGAAACCTACAAGTTTACCACAACCTATCACATTCAAACCAATGGTATTGTGGAAAAATACAACAAGACCTTGAAAGGCATGATAATGGGCCTAACTGAGACATAAGACATAAGTGGGACGTCCTCCTGCCATGCCCTCTCTTTGCCTACAGGGAGGTGCCACAGAAATTAGAAAAATGTAGCCCTTTTTGACTCCTTTATGGCAAAGCTCTTAGGGAACCTCTGAGCCTTGTGATGGAGGGGTGAGTACAAGTTCCCAGAAAATCTCCTCAGCATGTGGTCAGCTAAATGCTAGCCTTCCACAACCAGATACACCGCTTCAGGAAAAAGGAAAAAAGCAACTTTGAGGCCAGCTAAGAGGTTATGAAGCACTGATACGACCAGGCCACTCAATCATGGAGCCTGTAGAGTTCTATCACCAGGATTGACAGACACCCCGTCCCCCAAGCTGATGAGCTCAGTGACCGGCTGTGTTGCCAAATTCCACAGCACTTTTGATTTGACATCAGGGTACTTGCAGATTGCTGTGACTGAGGAGGCAAAAGAGAGGTCAGCATTCTCAATGGGAAACATTGTTTACAATGCGGGATTACATTGCAATGCTATTACATCGCGGTTTTCACAACGCAAGTCGTTACAACGACTTGCGCTAGATGGCGCTCTAGGACAAAGAATAGTATAATTTAATATCCAGCACCTTCCCTACTGTACGTAGACTGGAGTTGGAATAGTAAATTATACTACTCCTAAGTCCAGCGCCTTCCAACGCAAGTCGTTTTAACGACTTGCGTTGTAAGAACGGTGACGTAATGTACCGCGATGTAAATGTATGTGTAACGTCATACATCCTTCTCAACCCCAGATGAACACTGCCAATTTTGAGTGATACCCTTTGGCTTGAAGAATGCCCCTACTATCTTCGGGAGGTTGGTTGACAGGGTTCTAGCTGGAAATGGGGCCTTCTAGGCCACCTACCAGAATAACATTGCTGTCTACAGCTCCAGCTGGGTGGAACACCTGCACTACCTCCAGGAGGTTCTTCAGGCCCTGCAGCAGGCAGGCCTGTCTAAGAAGGCCAATAAGTGCTAGCAGTGTTCCATGGTGAATCTGGGCCACCTAATGGGTGGGGGCAAGGTGTAGCCCCTTCAGGCCAAGATTGAGAATATCATGGCCTTGCAACTACCGAAAACTCAGACTGATGTTAGAGCCTTCCTGGGCCTCAAGGGATTCTACAGGTGTTTAAGGGGTTTGGGACCATTGTTTACCCGTTATTAGTGCTCACTTTGAATACTGAGTCTAGATTGGTGATCTGGAAAGAGGCCTGTCAAAAAGCCTTTGCGACACTCAAAGAGGCCATGTGTACAGCACCCATACTCAACACTCCTGACTTATAATCCATAGTGCAGATGGACGCTCCAGAGCATGGCAAAGGATTGGTTTTAGCACAGTTGAATGAAGAGGGCCTGGACCAACTGAGCCTCTTTAGCTGGAGGTGACTTCCAGCTGCAGAGGTGGAGTTTGATTGAAACTTCAGCCTTTGCTGTGGTCTGTCCATTTGATGTAATGGGGTGACCCTGTAACCCTCAGAACCTGGGTGGGTAATAAAGCAATAAATAATGGTTCTGTTGGACTCGAATACACAGTTATATGGTATTCACACTTGTACTATTCCTGTTATCTGTTTCCTTAATGAGTACACCTTTATGACTGATTGTACCACTCTATGTACCACTTACTAAACCCAAACAAGAAGAAAAACAATGTAAAGTTTTTTAGTCATGTACTTTCATGTTATTCAAAGTAGTTATTAAAATACAAATTCAGCTGTCCAAACAAACATTGAAACAATTAAACAAAATGACGGTTTGTGTGCAAGACTCAATGACAATTAAAACAACCATATAACACAGGTCGATTCACAAATTCTTGTCAAAACATGTCAACTGAAATTACAATAGGCCCATAGGTTAATCCAATTATTCTTAGTCCTAGTAGACTTTGTACAGTTTTTAGTCATGGTACATGACTAAATAACTTTACATTGTTTTTCTTCTTGTTTGGGTTTAGTAAGTGGTGCACAGAGTGGTACAATCAGTCATAAAGGTGTACTCATTAAGGAAACAGATAACAGGAATAGTCAAGTGTGAATACTATATAACTGTGTATTCGAGTCCGACAGAACCATTATTTATTGCTTTGCTGTGGTCTGAGCACTAAGGGCCATATTATCAAGAAAGGGCGATACATTATTGCCGCTTTTATCAGCAGGAAACTGCCGCTAAAGCGGCGATAATGGGCTTGATAATATGTCCTTGTGATTTCCCATAGAAGACCAGGTTCTGGTGTTAACCTGGGCTTCTATAGGAATTCACAAGGGCATATTATCAAGATCGTTATCGCTGCTTTAGAGGCAGTTGCCTGTTGATAAAAGTTGCGATAATATATCGCCCTTTCTTGATAATATGGCCCTAAATAGGTTGGTACCATACCTGTTGGGACTCACTTCCTTGTTCAGACAGACAACAGGTCCTCAGATAGCTCATGCAGATGAGGGGTGAAAATGCCGAACTGTTGCGGTGGTCCGTCTTTCTACAGGGAATGAACTTTATGGTGGATCACCGTCCAGGGTCAGACCATGCCAATGCTGACAGTCTCTCCATGGCTCTTCCTCCTTAGTGAAGAGAACTCCCAAGTGGTTATATAGCTCTTCCCACTTTCAGCTGCGGTGGCACATGTTGGACCTGTCAGCCTTAGGGTGGTCTTTCCCATGACTTTTGCCTTCCTCCACCACTTTCCTGACATCGTGTTTGCTGGTATTAGGACACTGTACACTTTACCACTGCTAACCAGTGCTAAAGTGCTTGTGATCTCTCCACTAAACATTGTAATATTGGTTCATCCCCAGTTGGCATATTACATTTTCTCATAAATCCCTAGTAAAGTGGTACTACATGTGCTGTGAGTCTGCGAATTAAAGGCTACTAGTGGGCCTGCAGCACTGATTGCGCCACCCACTTAAGTAGCCCTTTAACCATGTCTCAGGCCTGTCATAACAGAGCCTGTGGGTGCAGGTTACACTGCCATGTCGATTTGGCAAAATACACTTTTTGCCATGACCAAACCTTCTCTTTTTATACATATGACACCACTGAGGTAGGCCACAATCGAGAGTGCAGGGTACAATTTAAAAGGAAAGACATGTTCTTTTAAGACCTGGTAGTGAAAAATCCTAAAAGTCATTTTTCACTGCTGCAAGGCTGATCCCTCCCATAGGATAACATTGGGTTATCTTAATATATTTTATAAGTGTAATTTCCAATTCGGAACAGATAAACCTTTCAAGTAAGGTGTCTCTGGGATTAGAATTTCAAATTAAACTTGATGGTGAAATCGGATTTTAAATTGTAATTTGGAAAATTTCACATTTAGTATTTTTAAATAAATGACACACAATTGATGGACGGAATGCAGAAACAATCAAAACATTCACCCCCAGTCAAGAGATCTGGGTTAAATTCATCTTTCTTTTGCTCACCATGCCACCCCAGTTTAGACTATATGGTTGGGTCCAAACTGGAATGACATGGTGAGCAAAAAATTATGGATTTAGGCCCAGATCACTGTACTGGGGGGAATGGATGGCATTGTTCTGCATTCCATTTAACAATTGTTCTTTTTGCACATTTGGAATTTTGGCCTTCTCTGATCACAAGGATCGGTGTAGTTGACAGTTGGGCTTTGTGTATTTCTCCTAGAAAGTCTCACACAATGGGAGCATAGGTGCGTCTTAGTAGACCATCTTTGTCAGGATAAGAGGGTACAGTCTCACATACACCAGAATAGGCTGTGTCCTGTACATACACACATGGCTGCATACTTCCCTGTAGTGGTTCTGGAGCAAGAGCAGGAAGGGACAACATCTGTGCACTTCAAAGGCATGTCTTTGAAGCCTACCTTACTTTAAAGGCACCCCTGAGTTCAAGTACTAGAACTCAGACACCACCACTTCAGAACACACCTGTGGCTACTCTGTCAGGAAGAAGCAATGCTGTGCTGCAGAAGGACTGCCACTCTGCTGGACTCCTGGTTTGCTGTCCTGATCTGCTGCCTGCTGCACTCTTACCTGGGTGAGAAGGGCTGGGACTGCATCTAATGAAGCCAGAACTCAGAGTGACTTCAAGGGCTAGTGGGCTGGCCTCCTTATTTGAAACCCCAGGGACACAAAAGGTTTCCAACCTATTTGCAACTGCACTATAACTCTGCCATCTTTGAGTCTACCCTGCCAAATGGTGCCACCCCAGTCCTGAATCTTTGGAAGTGGGCATAAGGTGCTTACCATCAGGACTGTTGCAGCTTCTCTTCTGAGAGTCGCATCCCCGAGCAGAACAGACACCTTAGCGGTTCATCCCCAAGCAGAACCAGTGCATCACTACTGCACAATGGATTCGACCAGTTGCAAAAGACTTGCATCGCCGGCTCAACCCTCATCTTGGGACAGATGCATCACTTTCAGAAGTGCCTCAGTACAATGCTTTCCCCGGTGCAGCTCCTCCCATTTCTCGCTGACAAGAGCCTGGCTAATGGGGCAGAACCTCTATATCGCAGCTTCACTGCTCACCGGAACCAATGCATCACCTGAAGCGTGCATCACAACCCCAACACCAGACTTTGCATCACAGGCCCCTTTATCGGGATCCTCAACGTAGGCTCATCAGGACCTCACAATGCAGCCTCACCACATCTCAGAACCAACACATTTCCTTAGCTGTGTGACTCATTTTGACACGCATCCACGCGATGCTCCACAACCAGGATTTCAGGAACTCTGTTTAGCTGGCCTAACTGGGTCCGTGTAGTCATCCCATGCTCCATAATGGTCAACCTGGACTTGTGACTTTGTACCGGTCTGGCACGACCGGATATCCTCAAAAGCGCTTTGTGGTTTTTGACACCATTTTCCTCTATAAACTTTAAAACATCAATGTGTCCGCTTATACTAATTGGATTTTTGTCATTTTGTTCCTGTATTATTTATTAAAATCAGCTATTTTTCTAAACTGGAATGGAAATATTTTGTGTGGTGTTTTCACTGTTTTACTGTTTGAAGTGGTGCACTAATAGTTTGCACACTGTCTGTAAGTTAAGCCTTAATGTTCTGTGCCAACCAACCAGAGGTTGAGCACAGGTTAATTTTGGGTGTGCTTATACCTTACCCTGACTAGGATTATGGATGGTATTTGACCAGTGCTTATACCCCAGTCAACCAATAACCCAGTTTCTAACAATTACCCTTTCCCTGCATGAAGCTAACTTTTCAGTAACTCCTAGCCTGTAGACGTTCTGAATGACATGTGAATGCAGTATGAATTTCTTCCTAGAAGCTACAAAATAGCTTCTAGGATTAAGAGGCAAAACTGAATGGGAAGGGATGACTAATTTGAGGCCAGCAGAAGGATGTGAGCCTGCCATGATGTTGGCAACACAATGTCAAATCCAGCCTAATGGAACTTTTAAAGCCACGTGGTTTCAGCTTTGGTGCAACGAGAAGGTGCAAACCGGATGCCAGGACAGTTCTTGTTTATCTCCCACTTAGTGCTGAGAGATCTGCTTTTGTCTTACCAGACTTCTGTCTCCTGGTTTGTTGTGATTACAACACATGCCCCAAATTGGATTTCAGAGTTACTTGTAGTGATTCCCATAGCCCACTCCCCTACACTCCCACAGTCTTGTGCTTAAGTTTAGTGTGGTTAAAGATGTCAGCCATCTTGGAATTGACTTGGCATGTGGTATTTTGTGACTGTTAGCGGTAAGCAAACAGAAACTACTGAAAAAGTGGATAGACTTGCCACATGGAACCTTTACTCTGTTCTTTAGGGGTGACCCAGGAGTCAACCCCTCTAACTACCTCATGCCAGATATAAATGTAGCACACCAAGGGATCTCGTCAGAACACTTACTGGAATAGCAAAAGAACAGAAGAGAACTGGACAGACTGTGGATCACCGAGAGGAGCCTTAAAGGCCTGCTCCTCCTTTTACCCAGGAGAACATAGTGTATTTCAAGGGTCAGTTGGTTGACATCCTGTGTGAGTAAAGTGGCATTACAAATTGCATAAGGCCTTTTTCCTGCACTGAGTAGTGGACCAGTTACAATTGGAACTGGATTCGACTTTGCTGGTGGCCTCTCCTGAAAGGAGTCCTTGACCCCGAATGCTGTCCCTGAGTTCCTGGAAGCCTTAGAAATAGCTAAGTAGGACATGTCCAGAATGTCTTGAAACTTGGAAGTTCAGTCCTCCAGAGCTTTAGAAGGACATCGCAGCAAAGGAGACAGCTCCAGACTGCCCTGCTTGAAGATTGTAAGATCAATAAAAAGAGTAAGGGCCAGATTTTCAAAGAGTTGTCTTGGGAGTTGTGTGACTTTTTGGCACAGCTCCAATGCAAAGACCTTTTTGGTAAATACAATGCAATACAAATGCTGATTTCCATGGTTTTTGCAAGAAAAGTAACACAAGCCAGCACATTTCACTGCCTCATATAACTTTGCATCAGGTATGAGTTCTGTGAGTGGTACAAGGGCAGTCGTGGTCATCCACCCATTGATTTTGACATGAACCCCTAATTACAAAGAGATGTAGACATGGGTTTGCGCCAATATGGTGTGCCTGCCTGGGCCTCATTATTTTCTCATTGTATATGCTGCATTCTGTAGCACACATACAAAGAGGAAATAGCACAAAGTGTGACAGGGTATGAAGACAGAAGAACTAGGGGCCAGATGTAGGTCGGTCGGTAACTGCAGAAAATCGGTATTTTCGGCCGTTACCGACCGGTATTCCAGAAATGGTATGTAGGGCCCTTAATTTGACAGAATCGGTAAATTTACCGATCGGTAAATTTACCGATTCTGTGAAATACCGAATCGGTATTTTTACCGATTCGGTAAATTTGAGATGTAGGTGGGACTCTACTGAGTCCCACAAGCCTTACCGAATCGGTATTTTACCATCAAATCCAATTTGATGGTAAAATACCAATTCCGGTGTGCATGCACATGTGTGCATGCACAACTCTGCCATATGACAGGCAGACCTGTCCTTGGGGCATGTATGCCTGCCACATGGCACCCGAGCCTATTTTTGGGGTGCCAGAGGGTGTCAAAGTGACACCCCCTGCACCCTTGCTAAAATCGGTAATTACCGATTCTGTAATTACAGAATCGGTATTGCCCATTGATTCCTATGGGCTTCACAGCCCATAGGAATCAATAGGAAATACCGATTCGGTATTTCCAGATTCGGTAAATACCGAATCTTAAAGATTCGGTATTTACACATCTGGAAATACCTACATCTCCCCCCTTCATATTTACCACTTCTTAAATACCGAATCAGTAAAATTCGGTATTTAAGAAGTGGTAAATAAGAATTACCTACATCGGGCCCTAGACCATTTCTTTGAAGATATGGCACAGCTCAGCTTTGTCCAGGTGACACATGCAGTCCAATAACTTTGCTTGCTTCGGTGTTTTGCTCACTACTTTGCAAATATGCCCCTTAGTGTGAAGGAAGATATCTTCATTAGGCAAAGGTGTGAAAAGTAACCTCCCGGTGAGAGGACTTCATAGGATACAACATTTTTATTTCTCCCACTCTGAGGTTTTCCTGTAAGAACCAAGGGCTTCAATTGGACCTCACCGAGCAGCTATCTTGTTTCAAGAGGACTTTGGATAATACAGCGTACAACCTGGCCCTGCTGGAGGATTTAGAATTTCATGAAAAAGACTAAGGGCCAGATTTAGGTGGCCAATTACCGGTCGGTAACGGCCGAATTCGGCCGTTACCGACCGGTAATTGGATTTTGAGATGTAGGAGCATGCTTTACAGAATCAGTATCTTACCGATTCTGTATTTACAGATTCGGTAAAATTACCGAATCGGTAAATACAGACTCGGTAAAAATACAGAGTCTGTAAAAGCATATGTAGGTAGCACATCTTTGAGTGCCGCAGGCCTTTCAGATTCGGCATTTTACCACCCAATCCAATTGGGTGGTAAAATACCGAATCCAGGTGTGCATGCACACCTGTGCCATGTGACACACAGACATGCCCTTAGGGCATGTCTGTGTGCCACATGGCGCACATGCCTATTTTTGGGGTGCCAGAGGGTGTCAAAGTGACACCCCCTGCACCCTTGCAAAAATCGGTAATTACCGATTCTGTAATTACAGAATCGGTATTGCCCATTGATTCCTATGGGCTGCAAGGCCCATAGGAATCAATGGGCAATACCGATTCGGTATTTACAGAATCTGTAAATACCGAATCTTAACGATTCGGTATTTACCGACCCTGAAATACCTACATCTCTCCCCCTCTATTTTACCACCTCTTAAATACTGATTCGGTATGAATAGGTATTTAAGAGGTGGTAAATTAAAATTACCTACATCTGGCCCTAAGTCAGAAGGCAGCAATTTTGACCAGGCGGACCTGGCCTCAATTATGGTTAGTCTGAAATTGATCATAGGTCTCAGTCAACAGCAAAAATGATTCCTGATTGGTGCTTTACTTTTTTTTCTTAAAAAATCGTAACTTTGGGCCCACTTACTACATTTTTGTGATTTAGGGCCAGATGTAGGTGGCCAATTACCGGTCGGTAACGGCCGAATTCGGCCGTTACCGACCGGTAATTGGATTTTGAGATGTAGGAGCATGCTTTACAGAATCGGTATTTTACCGAATCTGTATTTACAGATTCGGTAAAATTACCGAATCGGTAAATACAGACTCGGTAAAAATACCGAGTCTGTAAAAGCATATGTAGGTAGCACATCTTTGAGTGCCGCAGGCCTTTCAGATTCGGTATTTTACCACCCAATCCAATTGGGTGGTAAAATACCGAATCCAGGTGTGCATGCACATGTGTGCATGCACACCTGTGCCATGTGACACACAGACATGCCCTTAGGGCATGTCTGTGTGCCACATGGCGCACATGCCTATTTTTGGGGTGCCAGAGGGTGTCAAAGTGACACCCCCTGCACCCTTGCAAAAATCGGTATTTACCGATTCTGTAATTACAGAATCGGTATTGCCCATTGGTTCCTATGGGCTGCAAGGCCCATAGGAATCAATGGGCAATACCGATTCGGTATTTACAGAATCGGTAAATACCGAATCTTAACGATTCGGTATTTACCGACCCTGAAATACCTACATCCCCCCCCTCTATTTTACCACCTCTTAAATACCGATTCGGTATGAATCGGTATTTAAGAGGTGGTAAATTAAAATTACCTACATCTGGCCCTCAGTGTCCTTTTTCTTATTACACAACATTGGCAAATGCATATTGCCAGTCATTAAATATTAGTAAGTATTATCTAAATGGTCTGCGGTTTGAAGTATTAACTCTATCAGTGTTCCAATGAATCATACTAACATTGGTTCCTGATTGTAATGATAAAAATAACCCATTAGCATATTCACAACACAGAGGGAACCCCTACTGTTTTTTATTTTGGTTTCTCTTGAATTTTCCTAATTTTAACAATTGAGAATCTTCTCATGTTCCCTCTATTTTTCTTTGAGCGTTATTCTACCTTGTTTACTGTTTCAAAACCATAAAAAATTTTAATGTGTTCATCCACATGATAGAAACTGGTGTTTTGTCTTATTTCTTCACCCCAGTGTTCTATCTGATTTGTTCACAGGCGCACCTTTAAACACACATTTGCTGTCATTTAAGGTGAGGTTGCTCTCATATTAAGATCTCCCTATTAGCTCGGGCAGAGAGTTGGGAACTATTTTGGAACTGAGATCTTCTCCTGTGCACAGAAAAAGTGCCTGCCAGAGACTTCACAAATATTTACAGGGGCATATTATCAAGCAGGGCGTAAAATTATCACCGTTTTAGCGGCAGAAAACTGCTGCTAAAGCGGCGATAATGGGCTTGACATTATGCCGTGGAGAATTCCAATAGAAGCCTATGTTCACACCAGAACATGGGTTTCTATTGGAATTCACAAGGCCCTATTATCAAGCCCATTATTGCTGCTTTAGCTGCAGTTTTCTGCAGCTAAAACGGCGATAATTTTTAACACCCTGCTTGATAATATGCCCCTAAGACTTATGCTCCCAAACACCTACATGGCCTAGATCTCAAACATTCTCATGGCGATCTAAAACTGCTGTAGATTTATTTGAGTAGTAAATGCATAAACTGTATAGATGAAGACTTTCCAACAGGTGGGAAAATCCACACAAACATTAGTGAATACAAATGTCTATTTCTATATTTAACTTTTTCTTTATCGGCTTGAACAATTTTGTTCCGTTTGGATGAACATTCTCTCCTACGCCCCCAAAACA
Source organism: Lissotriton helveticus (assembly GCF_964261635.1). NCBI lineage: Eukaryota > Metazoa > Chordata > Amphibia > Caudata > Salamandridae > Lissotriton > Lissotriton helveticus. The sequence goes on along the minus strand of NC_136067.1, from coordinate 762,887,813 downwards.
TATCAGGGTGTTCTCTCCCATTTCACACTTCAAAACTTACTTCTGCATTTTAAATGAGAAATGTGCTTGCCTTTCTAGGATGTAAAACTATGTGTAAGAGATGCATTCACATACATTTCAATCACCTCCATCCAGAAAGATCCACATTTCCACCCCTAACAACATACTTTCAAATACCATTTCCATAAGAAAAATGTTGCTGTCCTAATTATATGAAACAATACTGGCAATTTACTTTTAAGAACCAAACATTTTATGCAAAAAAATCAGTTTAGATGTGGAAACTGGTCTGAAAAGCGTCATAAGACAAGAAAATGAAAGGAAATGCAACTTAAAAAGTACTGTAAATGAAATAGAGAAGAAACTCCTCTTCTCAAGCATTTTCTGAGTTTAAGATAACTTTAATGTGTTATTTAAAAACTTGCCATAGTCTTAAGGAACATAGCAAACACAATAAGATGACGGCAGTTCGGGCTCGACAGTTCCTATGAGGGACTGGTTCAAGACTGATTTGCATGTGTTTGGGTCCAAACTGGGGTGGCATAGTGAGCAAAAGAACGATAGATTAAACCCAGATCTATGACTGGGGGCGAGCGGTTGAAAAGTTTCAGCACTCTATCCACCATCTTGTTGTGTTTGCTATGTTCACTCTAAGTGGCCAAGGGTATGCCTAGATGTGAGTCCCAAAGCTCTCTGTGCCACTGGGTTCAAGCTGGCTTGGCTGGTGAGGCGTAAATCCCTGAAACCTGTCCCAGGATGCTTGTTTCTGGGCTGGGGAAGACCAGGCCTGGCAGTTTAGGCTGGACTGTTCCCATGAAGAACAGGGGCGAGACTTATTTGCATAATGTTGGGTCCAAACTGAGGCAGTATAGTGATCAAAAGAACAATGGATTAAACCTAGATCTATGGCTGTGGGCGTGTGGTTGAAAAGGTTCAGCACTTCGCCCATCATTTCGTTGTGTTTGTAGTTTTAAGGAAAGCAGCTGCTATTCCTTTTTTTACCCTAAATGGCAAGTAAGAAGTGAAATTTACAAAAAGTATATCAACATTTGAACTACAAAAATATCAACCTGCATAAACAAGAACTCCACAATTTTGACCAACACTATTGTCAATCCTTGGTTTTATCAGACAGGGTAGATAATTAAAGTTACATTAGCAATGCAGCTAGCAACAATTTCATTCAGAACAGAAAATCAATCAATTGTATGCTCTTGTATGTATAATCAAATAACTGGGTCTTGGAATAAGTAACCAATGTTTTACATGAGAAACCTCATTGTGTGTTCCGAGAAAAAAATCTTAAATTGTGCACTTACCAAGTCGTTGGTTATTAAGTTAAATTAAATAGACGGTATAACTTGTGGCACTGAAATTAGTTAGAGAACGCTAGAAAATAATAAATGATATGTGCAAATATGTCAGCCTATGCACAATAAATTAAAGGCTTCTAGCAAAATATCTCTAAATAAAATATAAAATAAATGCCAACAGAGAGCATCAGGGATCCGAACTAAAAGAAGTAAGAGAGAGTTCTTGATACATACTCAATCCTTTTTATAATGTTCTAAAGAATACCAGTTATAAAGAGAAATATTGTGACCTTTTATATTCCATAAAATACATAACAAATTGCAATAGATTTAAAAAACGAGATGTTACGTCAAATTATAATATATGTATCTTGCTTCCTGTCTGGACACGTGCATTTAATTATAATTACATTAATAATATGGGTGCAAGCATTCATTATTCATACTGTCTTTTCCAGTACAGGCAAAATCCTGACTTTCAAATACATTGCATGAAAGAATTTCTCTGGACATTGTCACATTATTCTTAATGCACCAATGTTTCTGCAGGTGTCCGAGTGAAAAAACCTTTACAATGGACAATCGATGAAACATTCACTTCTGTCAACAAGCCACTACCTTTTAATCTTGAAAAATGACATCCTGTTTGCTAAGGAAAAGATACATAGATGAGCAAAACCATTACCTGGAAATTAATTCACATTCTTTTTTTCTGTTTTATAGAGAGAGAAACTCATTCACATTTTGTTGTGCACGTTGTTTAAAGGCTTACAGATAGCGATACAAAAATTATGTTAATTACATTTTCAACTATGTTAGTTAGCGTTCTCACTATGGGCCAGATGTAGGTAAATCTATTTTACAGACTCATAAATACCGAATTTTACCGATTCGGTATTTATGAATCGGTAAAATAGAAGTACTGATATGTAGGTAAATTCAGATGTGCATTTACCGAATCGGTAATATTCTGTATTTACCGATTCGGTAAATACCGACCGGTAATGCCCATTCATTCCTATGGGCTTTGAAGCCCATAGGAATGAATGGGCATTACCGATTCGGTATTTACCGAATCGGTAAATACCGAATTTCACAAGGGTGCAGGGGGTGTCACTTTGACACCCTCTAGCACCCCCAAAACTGGTTTGTGTGCCATGTGGCAGCCATACATGCTCTAAGGGCAGGTCTGCCTGTCATATGGCACAGGTGTGCATGCACACATGTGCATGCACACCGGAATCGGTATTTTACCATCAAATTGAATTTGATGGTAAAATACCGATTCGGAAAGACTTGTGGGACTCAGAAGAGTCTCACCTACATCTCAAAATTACCGAATCGGTAAAAATACCGATTCGGTAATTTACAGAATCGGTAAATTTACCGATCGGTAAATATACCGATTCTGCCCCCTACATCTCAAAATCCATTTACCGGTCGGTAACGGCCGAAATCGGCCGTTACCGACCGGTAAAAGCCTACCTACATCTGGCCCTTAATCATCAAGGTAAGTAGGCTCAAGTGTAGATTTACTATGAGACTGCATTCATTTACCCTGCTTATATAGTTCAAGTTGATATTTTGGGGTCAATGTTGCTTCAGGTTCATATTAAAATATTGAATTTGTGACTCCCCATGACAGGATTTATTGTTTATTTAATTTAGTAGTTGTATGTAGTTCATGCAAGGCTGGGAGTGTCAGATCACTTTACACAGAAACATTTTATAGAGAAAATTAGCCATAGTATTACAATATACATAATGTTCAAATAGCAACATTAAAGAATAGCAGTGGTTAGCGTGGTCCAAATTAACATCTTTTTGTCTTAAACAAGACTGTTTACAAGAAGATCCAGCTTCATGAGGAAGGTAGCTCTGATTCTGCCTAATAGGGCGAGGACTTCGTGTGAGTCAGTGCAAGCACCATGGATTGTGGTTTTAAGAGGAGAGATAGGTGGATTTAGGGGATTATAGAAATAATGTAGTCCCCTAATTTATTTCGAGGAGGACCAGTGCCTTGCACACCTTTTTTTAGGTTGTGTTTAACTTCTAATAAATGCAAAGATTGTTTTACTTACATTAATATCTATGCTGACCAGAAATATAACCCGATCAAGTGTTCCCATGAGGGACAGAGGGACATAGAGCAAGGCGCTGGAGAAGACTATAACCCGACAATCTTTCTGCAAGGTCTTCCAGAAATGAGGTTTCGTTTTCACATCCTTCTGGATCAGTCAGGAACAGGGAAAGAAGGATATAGACCAAAGGAAATTTGATAGAGGAAACGCATCACATCTGTTGGGAAACATCACAGGAGAATCCTTCAGTACGCCCTCAGCTGATGGCATTTGGAGCGGGCGATTTTAGTGTCAGGCAGATGGGCCCTCTAACAATAAAACGAAAAATTATGATTATCCCAAATGAAAAAAACACAGAAGAATGACTAGAGAAATAATGACAGAGGAAATTTACCATGTACTTCAGAAGAGATGGTAATAATGAAACCTGAAGGCCAAGAAACACCCGGAGACCTCAAAGAAATGGGTAAGCAGTTTGTCAGCAGCTGCATGAATGCAACCAATCAGCCCAATGTTCATAGAAATCAGGACCCAAAGAAGGGAAATGCAGTAACACTACAAACAATCAAGGGATAAATGAACCGGGGAATGAACAAAACAACAAACATGGAGAATGCAATGCGCTGGGGAACTGAGTGGTCAAAGTCTTTGGCTGCAGTATCTGAGGCCTGAATGTGGTTAATATGAGTTTCCTGTGATGCAACGTCCTCTAGGGGCAAAAGTCTATGATTACAGTTTTTATAATCAGAAATGAGATCATACGTTAATTTAGTCTTTTATGGTCTTTTAAAAAATCTTTTTATTAAACACGCAAAACTTGCTTCAGATCAACATCATACAAAAACGTGCATTTGGTGGATTGACATCCAGAACAGGTACCATATATTGCACAGTATATCGTTCCTAGTGGCCCACTGCTGCGAACAGTACGATACAGGGAGCCACCAACATCATAGTTTCTCAGGAGTCTTTTGGTGCTCTTTATGACACTGACCATTGGCCTGTATACTTTGCCCATGCACCCCATATCTTTTTCCATTTGCGTGGGCAACCCCATCTCTGGTAAATCGATTTTTCCACCCTAAGCCACCAATCCATGTCTCTCTTCCAGGAATCCACCGATGGGGACTCCCCTGCACCCCATGCCCGGGCAATATTTCTCTTGGCCACCCCCCAGCTGAGGCCAGCCAGGTCCTGCCCCATTGTGGCCACATGATATCTCCCATTACTCCCAGGATGTGTCACCTCAGCTCTGTCGGGACCGTCGCCCCCACAACTGTTGTCCGTACTTGAGGAGTCTTTTATGTTTTTAAGCTCCCATGAGTACACAAATTCTTATGCTGACGGCCTCTTGTGATTAAGGTATAAATGCTTTATTCCCAGTATTAAGAGTGTTCATTCCAAGTTAAATTCAACGTTTGCATTTAGGTGCAAGTTAATGTTTTGCCATGTGGTTTGTTGAATTGGACCTCCTTTTGGTACCTTATTACACAATGTCACCAAGAGGTACTTTAATCAGCTTTAGCTATAATTGAAAATTACTGCTTAGTATTGAGTAGTGTGTATATGTAATAAATGTACTTTTTCTTTAAAAAAAAAATCACAGGCTGGACAATCATTTATTGAGTGTTATTATTGTGTGCCCGTAAATGGTGATTACAAGCCCACACCATGTCCCTTAAGTAGGACTTGGACTGCTCTACTTCGCTACCCTGAATGAGTCAAGTGCTACGATGGGGTGTTTGGTTTTCAGTGGAGGACAAATGTAGACCCATGACTTGTGCAGGCCACACAACTTATGACCTGTTTACTTACACATATGCTGTGCATAATATTTTTGTCTCAAAGAAATTCCATTAACAAGAGTAAGTGCAGATTTAGCCAAACTAAAGTACATCTGCATAACGTGGTGCCCCGAATATACAATATAATGCATTCTTAAAATTTGAAGTCAGGGTGGAAATGTGGGAGTTTTCAAAGGTTGTGACACAACCTCAAAAGTAAATGTGGCAAGGGAATAATTAAGTCATGATGGCATAAGAAGTACCAAGAAATAAGCGGGTCGGCCAAGAGAAAGGTTGATTCGCTACGGGAAACATGTAAACCTTTGCAGTATGCATAATTTTCAGCCTAAAAGTAAGTCACATACAGTCCACTAAGTGGAATTGCACAGGATGTAAACAGATACTAATGAATGCATGAATTTTCACTCGAAGAAAGAATGAAAAAATGTCAGCAAGTGGAAAATTAAAGTTTTAAAACAACTTAACAGCTTTAAAAAAATCAGTTGGGAAAACCACAACTGAAGAACAAAGGTTGCAAAAACACATTCACATAATTCATATTCAACAAATGGCTTGTCCTTTTCAGTCTGTTTATGAAGTGGAAATGAGAAACTGACACTTGTCACAGTTTCTGTAAAATAGTGTAATTGATATCATTGACACATGAGTGCGTGAGAACATAAATGTTGCCCTCGCCTCTTGCTTACACATCGATTGTGCTCCACAATGTGTGGCTGGGAACATGAGTCAAAGAGTGGTGTCTGATGGTCGCCTATTTGTCCTTAGTCCACAATGTTGTAGGTCTGCTAGTAAAATGTAAATGTAAATGTACAGGAATTTATATAGCGCAAATCACCAAGCGGTTTCTAAGCGCTTGCTTAGGGAACCCGTCCTGGTATTCCCCTGTGAGATAACCCCGGCAGGGTATCCGCAAGGTGAAAGCCAGGCATCCCGCCGCGAGGGGCCGTTGTGGAGATTAAGCAAGCTATTGCCCAGAGTCGCAGAGTGTGAACCTGTGAATCGAGTAGGCACCGGAGCGAGAATTGTCGAGTCCATGGACATTTTAGGACTCAAGACCCCGCCGAGCCGGGAATTGAACCCTGGTCCCAGGCTGACCTCTGCTTCCAGGTCTGCCTCCTCTAACCAGTGAGCCACACTTCTCCACTAGTGAGTCTATGAGAACATGCTGTGTAAACAGAAGTCCTGGAAACCCACTGTCTGTATGTTTTCCTTGCTGCACAACTACCCACAATCACACAATCAAATGCAAATCCTTTTTCTTGTGAATTACTAACATTTGTTGATGTTAGTAAGATATCACATATTTGCCATTCTTTGTCGATGCACTTCTGGAGCATGCCAGGCCAAATCCTGATGTGTCCATTTAATGTTTAGACTCATCATAGAGTCAGATAGCGTTGACTGAAGACTCCAAAATGACATAATTATATTTCATTCATATCTGCAAATGTATATTCTCCAAAACAATGTTAAGCTTTACCATCTTCACTTTTATCCACATTTCTTGCCATTAATACAATTCAGACACGTTGACATATTAATACTTCATTGGGCATTGTTTTTCCAAATGAACACTAACTTTAGACTCATGTTAGATTCATCCAAAATTGCCCCTACAGCAAAAATGATTTGTGTTTGGAAAACAACGACAACAATTTGCTACTCTGTTCCCTGCTAAACATGGGCATGTGATACAGGGAAATGGTTTGTTTGATTACTTAAAAGGATAAAGGGCATGGCTCATCATTGAAACCAACACATTTACCTTTGCTGTGGTACCTAGGTGTATGTGGAAATATTTCCCAACCGGACAGACAGTGCTCTCTAAATTTAGTGGAAATGCAGACCACCCACCACTCTATAAACATGACTGTATGTCAATTGTCGATAAAACAAACTCGCAACACTGAAGTAGGTGCAAAACAATGTGAACAAAAGTTGAACATGTCTAGCCCCTTTTGAAAGTACATATTTACTTGCCAAAAATGTCATATTTACTGAAATTTACTTCCAAATTAGAACATGTCGAATCTGAATGATTTGCCGGAAAATGCAGTTTACTTGCAGCAATGTTCTGGTTATGGTTTAACATCAATTTTGGAAACCATGGTAAAGTCCAGAACAAGAGTTGCAAATCACACTCCAATTTGTTGTGAGTGAGAAGCGGTTGATGAGATCAAAATCAAAGCCTTAATTAGAAGACCCATTGCAAAGCTTCTTGAAGCATTGCGCTTTCTTACGTAAGTCACTGCTCAGGACACCAAGAAGTCCTTAATTTGGAACTAACCATGGCAGACCTTGGGAAAGTGTAGTTTCACAATTTCGTTTTAGTTGATAAATTCCTTGCTTTCAACAAGTACAGATTCTCTGTTATAGACAGTGCTTCAAGAGGAGAATTAAAATGCTTTGTTAAAACAGAAACAAAGAGAAGCCAGCTCGCAGAAAATCCTTATCTTCTGAGTTCCAACCAGATGCACCCATGGTGCTAGTTATCGCAACAAAACGGTATGAAGTCAATCATCAACCTGCAACAATCTGAACCATTTTGGTTCCTTCCAAAGGAACCAATTGATAGAATCTGTTGTTCAAAGATGATTCATCCTTTGTAAGCCTTCAGCAAAGTCTGTTTCTACCAAGAACTCTCTGTCCCAAAGAAGTTAAGACATCCTCACACATGACCTTGCATTAGAAGAAAGCCAAAGGCACAAGATAACAGTGTGTTATGTTACCAAAAAGTATTCAGCACACGTATACCCTAGGGTGTCTTGATGCTGTCTACTCCTGATCAGAATGGAGCCTGGTCGTTGAAGAGCCACGTTTTTAGCTCCTTCCTGAAAGTGTGTCAAACGCTTTATCACCCTCACCAACTCGTCATTCTGGTTTCAATAAAAGATCCATACCAGCACAATATTTTCTTAATGAACAAAGTTTCGACCTTGATAGGTTTCAATAAGTCTCTCAAAAATCTGAAATATTAGGCTTTGTACGGAATGCTTTATTGTGCTTTGTCCTGTTTGTTTTTATTTTACTCCTATATTAGTATAGATGTTTCTGCATGAGGCAATGTGTTTTACATTATTCTTAGTCTGGACATTACATACTTTTAATGGTGCACTGACTATATTGTTTCTTCTTTCCACACACCTCTCAGAGCCAAGCATACAGCTTATTAAGACTACTGGGGAGAGGAGTTGGCCTAACGACTAAGGCGGTGTACCTTAAATCTGGGGAACTGGATTCGATTCTCGGCAACGGCGTTGAACATCCTGTGAATCTGGGCAAATCACTTAATCTCCCGGTGCCTAACAAAAAAATGAATATGTTCTCAAGTAATGCACCTGGTGCTTTGTAAAGCGGTCTGATACTCGATACGGGTCAAGTTTGCGCTATATAAAACTGTAAAAAAAGAAAATACTAAAAGAACAGTTTTGAGAGACAGGTTGGCTCACACGTGCTTGTGAAAAGATAGGTTTGGGTATTACATAGGCTTAGACACAATTTCCCTCCCTTGTGCTTGTGAAAAGATACAAGAGGTATTTTTCTTTGTTTGCACTGATACATGGCAGTGACATACTCGCGAAAAATACCTGAAGTGGCCATGAAGCAATGCAGTGTCAAGATTTGACTTTAATGCACATAAGGTTACATCAAATATAAAACAATGAGGGGCATATGTACACAAAATTGGCATAGGGCAGCACAGCAAGTCTTTTTGGTGCGTTGTCCTGTGCCAATTTGAAAGGGCAAGAATGCACCGTATTTACAAAATCCAGTGCATTCCTGTCTTTTCAGCCAGTACTGGCGCACAATTTGGTTCCAAGCGCCAATGCAAGCACCCTTGCACCATAATTCGAGTGTCTGCATTGTTGTTGGGATTGTTTTTGTGAAGAAAGGAGCACCTTCCTTCACAAAACCATTCCAATGAGGTATTTTCCTTGTTCTATGTGTGCTGCAGAACGCAGCACACATGGAAAGTGGAAAAATCAAGAAGAAATTAGAACATTTCCCCTCGTAAAGCCTACTCTGGAGAGGCGTAAGGTTTTGGTGCTTCCCCGGGTTTACTTGATTTTGAAAATCTAGGGCAGCATCAAAATCTATGGGTGTTGCATGGGAACACCCACCGCAATGCCCATGGAACGCCTCCTTGATGTAGAGTAAGACAGTGCAGCGATTTGCGCTGTCTTGCCTTACTCCATATCTATGAGGCCATGCACAGCCATGCAGGGCGGCTTTGCATCGCCTCATTAAATATGATTGAGAGGCCTGCACCATGGAGCATAAAAAAGTGACACTGCGGCAGTGCAGACCTCTTGTAAATAAGCCCCTGAGTGTTTAGTTAATTATTATTATATTATTATCATCATCATCATCATCACCAGCATCACACTGTAACTGATCATCATCTTACTGTAACTGAGCAAAACTAACTGAAAGTTAAGGATTCGTAATGGTCTATCAGAGCACATTCATTACACTTATTACATCCCTGATTCCCAGCAGGCAGTCTTTCAGTCAAAGTGGAACTCAAGCTCTCTTTCTCACTCCCTTTATCCCCCTTTCTCTCTCTATAAATTACCTTCAACCTAGCGGTTTATACATGCCATCTGAACCCCAAGGTACCAACATATGACCATATTTAACAGTTACCCCTTATGTATTTTCTCTCTATATGTACATATAGCTATAGTTACAAGTATAGATATATACATTACAAGTATAGATATATACATACTGAACGGGTTACATTTATTTGAATAATTAAACACCTAACTGTGAAGAAAAGGCAGGAAAACGTACCTGCAGTGTAATGATAGCTGAAGTATTGATAATGATGTATTGGCTTCCAGCATAGGGCTTCCAAAGTGATGCTACCATACCATACTGACACCTGCCTTTCTGTCTTGCTTGTTGTTGCAGATCTTTCTTTCTCAGTCATAGTCCCAGATTCTCAAAGCGTTAGCACTGGGTTTGCATTACTTTTGTAATGCTAAACTGACGCTGAACCTTTTTCAGGATTCACAAATCAATGCAAATTGAAATTTGCGTTGATTAGTATTAAAAGTAACGCAAGCAGCACGAAACGCTGCTTTGCTTTACTTTGTGTCATAGTGGTGTTACTTGCGTGGTACATGGGCTTACCTGTGCTACCATCAATGCTTCTTGACCCTAAACCCTATTATCGAACATTAGTAGAAAGGGTTTAGCACAAAAAAATTACCACTGCTGAAAAGCAGGCATTAAACTGGGAAATGTTGTAATTTCTCCGTGCGTTTCCGACTTTGCATGCATGTCCACTGTGCAGCTCATACACAAAATAGGAAAAGCTTTTCACTTGTCTAAGCAAAGTATTTTGTACAGAAAGGATACCCTTCCTCTACAAAACCTATGCTGGACTCATGCACACACCCTAGCGCGATTGCACTAAGGTATGTCTGTGGTACTCGGCAGCTGAAATCAGCACTGACACTAGGGAGAAGGGAGGAAAGAGCCGTTTCTATATAAATATGGTGCTCTCCTGCTCCCTCCTAGTCACGCAACGTAGCACAGAATCTTTGGGTGCAGGGCTGCGTTGCCTAACACCTACGAGAATGTGGGCCATAGTGTCCATGTCAGATTAGATTCGGAGGTTAGTACTGATTACATATAGGTCCTGCAGTGTGAGAAATGCTGTATTTTTGTAGTTCTCTCTGTCACCTGTTGACTCTGTTTCATCTCACGTTGTTTTGTGAAGTAATTAATTTAAAACCTCTTTAAAAATAAAATGTTGTCAATAAGGAAAGCAACCAGAATATATTTTCCTTTGGTTAGCAGCTTAAACTATTCGCTTTGTTGCAGACTTCAGATATTCTATTTAATTGCACAATAAGTATTCTAAAACATGTATCAAAACAAAACTTAATAAAGCAAAAATGTTCTCCTTAGTAGATGTTTTGAATTATGAGGATAGTATTACCCCATACTGTGCCTACAGAAAATAATGAGCACATATCCAAAAACCTGTTTTTTTTCAGGAAGGAAACTGTAAGAAACATCATCAGTACATATTCTTCACAGCTTGAATTTCTGAAGAAATGGATTAATAAAAAGGGATCTTGAATGCGCCATCTGCCCTATTCCTCTGCACTTCAAGCACAATTATGAATAGCAGCAATTCATAAAGACACCAATCGACCACATTTACTAATGAAGCAAGGTTCAGTGCTTGCCCAGAGTCAGATGAGCAAGTCTTTACCTCCCATCTAAATGATGTTTTTCAACTGGCTTTGACATGAGTATTAGTTAATCAGGAAGATACTATACTTTTGCTACATTGCCCTCGGGATGGATAATTGAATTAAGAGCATATTCTATTCAACATTGTCAAGCAAAACGCAGTGGACACAACCAGTTTAATGTGGGGGCATAGCAAGACAATGTGAAAGGACAGCTAACTTCATCATCCAGTCTCAATTAAATTACACCACATATGATAAAGAGTATGGGGCTTATTTACAAGGCCCTTGTGCCACTTTTGCGCCATTGTTAACATGGGAAAAGTGACGCAAAAGTGGAGCAAGGGGCTTGTAAATCTGCCCCTATGTATGGGACACCTTAGCTATATGTTGACCAGTGAAGACGTAGCAAGTGTTCTGATGTGTAGGAAATCCAACTTTTTATTCTTTCACCCTTTTTTCAGCTTTGTGACCTCCACAAAGGGGATATTTTGACTTTTGGGCAGTTTGAGACAGCTAAACAGCTTTCAAATTGATCTAAAACATATAGAAAGATCTTGTGTGATTTGTGTTACTATTTTAACGCAAACCAGCAGCAAATTCCAGGTTTGTATTTACAAACCAATGCAAATGGTAATTTGTGTTGGTGTATGAACATAAGTAACACAGCACAGAGCAAAGCATTGCTTTGTGTTGGCTAGCATCAAGGGGACGCTGCCTGGGTGCTGCAGGGGCGTTCCCATGCATCCCCCTGTGGACTTTGATGCAAATCTATACCTGCAAAGACATGTAGATATGGATTTTAGTCAAAGTCTTCTGCCTCACTAAGGCTAGTGCCATGAGGAGAAATATTTGTATTTCTCCTTGTTTTTTCCTCTGCGGATTTCTGCATTCTGCACCACACATACAAAGAAGAAATTGCCTTTCAACATAGTTATGTTTAATTCAATTTTAATATTAGAGCTTTTGGTGTATAACATGTAAAGGGTAAGTGTAAGATACAGGATACCTTAAAGTAGACTGCAGGATAGCCAAGTAGATGAATCCAAGTAGGATTTATTAAAGTAGAAGAATAACGACCCCATCCAACATCAGCTCCTGCAACTGTCAAATGACTGTTGCTTACATTCCAGTGCGGAATAAGTTCTACACATTCTACATTCTCAATTCTGATGACATATCAAGATAAGGAAGCTTCTATTTGTAATACAAGAACACTACATCACATCCCCTCTTAACAATGACTAAAGAAAGTAAAGAAAAATCTAAAGAAACATCAAAGAAGATTTGAGAAAAGTGCTATTTATAATAGACAAACACAAATATTTCAGACAAAGTCTTGAAATCTAGCGGGACGTTGAACATCTCTGCCAGGTCTAACATTTCTTTGAGTTGAGACAACCTCAGAATCATTTGACACTCTGGGTTGACACTTAGCCACCCTGTTCAAATTCCAAACTTTATGATTACTAATTTTCACAGCATTCTTGAAAACTTAAAAAACTCTGAAAGGAATGCTAAATTTAGACTTTGCCTTTCCCAAACGAGGAATTTTTATCTTTACCCAGTCTCCCACAGAGACCTTTGTGTGTTTAACTGCTCTCCTCAGATCATACCATTTCTTCCTCTTCTCCTTATCACAGTTTCTCTTTCCTTCCACCCAGACACACTGTCAGCATACTCATCTACAAACAATCTTTTAGAAGAGACCGATGAGGGGTAAACCTCGACATTAGGTACCCTCTTTTTAAACAAACGAAAAGATGAAACACCTGCGGATGAGTGTTGAGTGAAACTATACTCCCTAACTTTTCTCATCATCGCCAACTCTCAATCACAACCAGTTGCAATAGCTTGTTGCACAGAGTCTTTTGACACCTTCACAAACCTTTCCACAACTCCATTGCTCTCCGGATGATAAAGAGCTGCCTTCTTGTGTTTTATACCTCTGGAGGACAAATACTCTTCAACCACAGCAGAGGTGAATTGCACACCGTTATCAGACAGCTATGACACTGGAAAACCCTCTCTTTCAAACAAGCTATCCAAAGACTCATTCACAACTGAAGACTTTATAAAGCGTGCCACTTTAATCTCAGGGCAATGAGAAAACCAAAACATACTTATCACGTGATCTCAATTTAATGGGCCCTAAAATATCAATGGCAATGTCAAGCCAGGGACCATTGGATTGTTCTTGCATCACCATAGGTTGATTTCTACACTTCAGTACCTTATGGCTGCAGGCACAATCTGAACAATTTCTGACTTCCCTTTCAATCCATACATCCATGGCAGGCCACCAATATGCCTCCCTAACCATTCCTTTGTTTTTACGATTTCCATATGGCTGGAATGAGCGGCTTTCACTGGTGTATTCCATAATGTGCGCGGAGGAATCAATCTGCTACTTCTTAAAAGCATATAATCCATAACAGATAAATCATCTTTACCTCGCCAGAACCCAATCAAGTCATCATCACATAGTTTCTTATCACACCATCTTACTGAGATCATTTTTATGACTTTCTGTAGAAGTGCCTCCTCAAGTAAGGCCTTTTTACAATCACTCTCAGATACAATACCATCACTTACTAAACAAACATCAACATCTTGTTCAGAGTCTTCACCACCAAACTGATCACACTCCAAATTTTCATCACGTCCAGTGCCAAGTCTTGATAAGCAATCCGCAAGCATATTGGATGCACCTGGGAGATAGGAAACTAGAAAATTAAATTCCTGTAAGGCAACTACCCATTTACATATTCTATGAGAAACAAAATCATTTTTTTTTTCAAAAACTTCATTCAAGGGTTTATGATCAGTTACGACCTGAAATTTGTTTCCCCAATGAAATTTGTGTAGCTTACGAATAGACCAATAAATAGCTAGAGCTTCTCTCCCTACTACAGAGTAGTTAAACTCCGCCCTTCTTAGAGATCTGGATCTAAATAAAACCACATTCTCTTTGCCTTCCGATTTTTTAAAAAGACTACTCCCAAACCTTTGGAGCTGGCATTAGTCATGAAATATGATTTTTTGGGGATCAAAACTGCTAAGGTCTTGTGCATAATTGAGACATTTCTTCAGATCCTCAAACTCGTCATTACAAACATTTGACCATTCAAAAATCACATCCTTTTTTAAAAGATCCCGTAGATGTCTAGTCGCCCCTGCAAAATTCAGCACAAATTTATGATAAAATTCTGCCATACCCAAGAATTTTCCACGTTCTTCTTTGCTCTGGGGAGCCTTGAGTTTATAAATGCCATCAACTAAAGAGGCTTTAGGCCTAATTCTTTTTTCTGGGATCAAGTGACCTAAATATTCAATTTCTGCTACATCAAATTTGCATTTATCAGCTCATAAAGTTAAACCAGCTTCATTTAATTTTGTCAATACTGCCTTCATTTGGCTATCATGTTCTTCAGAATTAACACCGAAAATAAGAACATCGTCTTGATATATTTTTATGCCCTTGATGTCCTTCAAGACGCGTTCCATAACTCTTTGGAATACTGACGCTGCAGAGATTAAGCCAAAAGGCATTCTCAAACATCTAAAGGTACCATAAGGTGTCACAAATGCAGTTAGATTTTGGGAAGAGGGATGTAATCTGACCTGATGGTAGGCCGAAGAGAGATCAAGAGATGAAAAATGCTTTCCACCACTGAGAGAACACAGCAATCCATTAATATTAGGCAATGGATAGTGTTCCACAACTACTGCCTTGTTCAATTCCCTCAAGTCAACACAGAGTCTGGCCTCCCCATTGGCCTTACGGGCCATAACTATGGGAGAAAGCCACTCGGTTGCCTCTATTTCTTCTATTATCCCGTTTGTCTTCAATTTGTCAAGTTCGTCCTTCATACTTTCTTTTGCTAATAGGGGAACATTACGAACTTTTGCTACCTTGGGTAGTGAACCCGGTTTAAATTTGATTTGGTGCATGTAATGCTTAAGGCACCCCAATTTCTTATCAAAAACCTCAGGAAATTATTTCACCCATTCTTTACATCCTTGTGCAACATGACATGCAGATAGCATCTCTTTTAGACACACAGATGGATTTTGATTGGGATCTAAAAGAACATACAGATCACGTTAATGGAACCAACTCAACTGCGAGTCACCCTTCATTGAAATGTATATCTTCCCAGGAACTATTCTTCCTTTATAGTCAATTGTCCCCCAGAACCATTCTAACAGATCAATGATCTCTCCACTGTAACCCCTCGGTCTTATGTCAGGTTTCATTAGAGTAACCTTATCCAACAAATATTGGTCAAAAAATTTCTTCTGAATTAATGTTACTTTTGCCCATGAATCAAATAGCATTTTGACTTGTGCATCATTTATTAGAACAACGTCTACTGGTCCACCCGACCCTTTAATTTGACAAATTTAATTTTCATTAACTCCATCCTCAAATAAATATACTTGTATAATCTTTTTTTGGTCCTTTTTTGACCTATAACATCTTGTAAAGTGACCTTTCCGGCCACACAAATTGCACAAAGCTTTCCAAGGGCAATCTCTAGAATTTGCTAAATGCCCGAGTTACCACATCTAAAACATTTATTTTGAAAGTTCTTCGAACTACTAGGCTCAGAGTCATATGTAGTAGATTGAAAATTCTTGGAATAGATATCTGATGTAATATTACCTTTGGACTTTGCAATATCAAACTTGTTTTTTTCTTTGTCATTATCTACTTTCATTACAGAGTTATTACCTTTATCAACAGAGTCTTTATCCTTTCGAATTGTTTCTAGACATACTCTTGAATGTTCATATGTTTTTGCTATCATGACAACCTCACGCAGCGAAGAATTTTCCTTCTGCCATAAGTTGTCTCTGGCTTTATCTATGTTACATCCTAACATCATTTGATCTCTAAGACATTCTTTCAAAGAAGCAACAAAATTACATGTAGAAGCTAACTTACGTAACGTCGTAATATATTGTTCAACACTCTTCATTTTTTTGCATGCGTCTCCCAAATTGATATCTCTCAAGGACTGTACTCACTTTTGGGAGATAGTGTAAGGCAAGCTTCTTTATGGTAATTTCAAATTCATTGATACCTGTTGAATAACCATCCGAAAGATGGGGAAGATGTTCAAAGACTTCTTGCCCCTCAGATCCCAAGCAGTGCATTAAAAGAGAGGTTTTCCTCTCAGCACTGAGATGTTCCACAAACACGTGTGTAGTGATTAAACACTTTTTTCCACTTTATCCATGGAATGGTGGGTTCACCTGGTGATGACAAGAAAAAGGTTGGAGCAGGAACGTTTTGCATTGTGGTAAATACATTTTGTTTATTATACACACAAATCAGAGCAATACAGCTATTCTTAAATGTAGTAAAATGATGCAATAAATGTTGTGTAGCAAACAATAGCGTTTCAAATAATAAAATAGTTTAAAACCCACTTTTAAAACAAATATGCACTCCTTCTTTCAAATAAAGAGACTTAAAGTACTTTAAAAGCTGAGTAGATCAGTGAGTGAACTGCAGAGACCTTTCACTTGTTAGACGGAGTGATATGTAAATTATTTTAAGGTGTTCGCATCACCTAGTGAATAAACCAAGAGGATGCGCTCTATTGTAAAAAATGTTCATTCCAGATTATGCGCTTGGTGTGCGCATCACCGAGTAAATATCTTAACAAAGTTTGTGCTGTAGAGAAAGGTGTGCGCATCACCGTCAATGCGCGTTGAATGTAAAACACTCACGTTGCTGCACAAAGGATCGCCTTGCTGAAAGTAGAGTTTGTTGTAAAGAGCGGTGTGCGTATCACCGGCAATACGCGTCGCTAGGCAACCACAAACATTAAGGTTATTCCAAAAGAGACTTCTTTCCTTCTTTTGAAGAAAATTAAGCTGGCCGCCACGCCACGTCGTGATGTTATGACGGTGCATATAGAAGGCCCGTCCAGCAGTGATGATGAGGCTGACGTAGGTAAGCAAAGGATTCTACAAAACGTAGACAAGGAGCTCACGAGGCAATGTAGATGCTCGCGCTATCATCGAGCGAAGTGCACAAGGATTCCACGCGGACCTATTTTTGAATCTGCTTCACCATGCGATGTCAGAAAATAGGTGAAAAGAGTACTCACGATGCTCTCATGCACCCGATCATTTCAGAAGTGCCACTTCTTGTCAGAGAGGTGAACGGAGGCTCACCATCACTTGGAAAAGGAAGATGAAGAATCCTCGACAGGTGGGATTGATGTGTTGAGGTCAATTTTTGGCACGCAGGTAGGTCCAAACGTTGCCAAATGTAAGATACAGGATACCTTAAAGTAGACTGCAGGATAGCCAAGTAGATGAATCCAAGTAGGAGTTATTGAAGTGCAAGAACAACTACCCCATCCAACATCAGCTCCTGCAACTGGCAAATGACGGTTGATTACATTCCAGTGCAGAATAAGTTCTACACATTCAACAAGCTCAATTTTAATGGCATATCAAGATAAGGAAGCTTCTAGTTGTAATACAAGAACACTATAGTAAGCAAATAGTGCTAGCTGCAGAAAAGTCACATTTCATATGTAAGTTTACAAAGGTTTTCTCTACTTTTGGGCAATGTGGGCTTAATCACAGTCTAGAGGCAGCAGAAGTTAGCCAACAGACATCAAAAGAAAACTGAAACTGTTTTTAAATTTCAAAATCCTTGATTTACTCATCTTTAAGCCAGTTGTGATTGTCCATAAATTAGTCACACATTCTTAAAGTAAATATGTATATATAACATGAGCTTAGATTTTATGTTTTGTGCAAGTTGTGCAAGTCGCAGTTATACAGTAACATTTTGGCACATACTAATTAGCTA
Organism: Lissotriton helveticus; assembly: GCF_964261635.1. Classification (NCBI taxonomy): domain Eukaryota; kingdom Metazoa; phylum Chordata; class Amphibia; order Caudata; family Salamandridae; genus Lissotriton; species Lissotriton helveticus. The sequence continues at coordinate 762,869,561 of NC_136067.1, read as the reverse complement.
ATTTTAGTTTATGAATTGGGAAAGTCCTTTTTACATCAGATGGATAATTTTGCATTGGATTGTCATTACCTATATTGCTGAAATGATGTTGTGAGGTTATTATATAACATGCCTAATGGCTTAAGACAGCTGAGTTGAGAGACAGTGCAGGCCTCCACGGTGCCCTGGAGCACACAGTGAGGCTGCTCCCAATGATCCTGGTGATGCTCAAATGATGCATGTGAGCAGCGCCAGGATTGTGCAAGGGAGATCCAGCATCCACAAGAGGTTCGGAGTGAAGATGCCACCCCAGGTAAGTTCTATTTATTTTGTTATAATATTTTTCCCGTGCGCACCTTCCCCTCCCAGTAGATGCCGGCCACCACTGCTAGGAGGGCCTCTGGTGAAGATTAAAATGAATGTTTTACTTGCTCAACATCTCTGTGGTAAGGTGGCCAACTGACAGACTTCAAAGTCTTCTTAGAAAATGGCCTTCCATTTAGTGTGATCCACTCCCAAGCCACAATTCCCCACTCCAAGATTCCCTGCTATTTGTTTCCTGTAAGAAAAGAATGTATCCCCATTAACAGGGTGCCAAAGAATTTGGTGTACAAGAGAGGAAGGGATCTTATTTTTTTATCATTTGGGGACTAGAATGTGCTTATGGTCGGTGAATTTGAGAGAGAAAGATTAGGATAAACCTAAGCAAGATTTACAGCTACTATTTTAAAAAACTGTAGGAAAATGCACTGCAAGTGTGGTTTTACAAATTCTACTGTTGTGAGACAGGAGCTGAATCGTACTGAATTATGCAAAGAATATGTAGCAGCTTTAGCTAGATTTACTGATAGGCTTTCAGCAACAATAGGTTTTAAAACCACTGCAATCTCACTTTGGGGAAAAAATTTAACAGAACAGAGAAGAGACAACCTGCGGCAAATGGATATTTAACTCTTGATCTAGCTGAAGTTGTAAGAAGCCTTTTCCCAGCTTCAGCCCATCCATCACATGGTGTCAAAAATGATTCACATGGGGGTATATTCACTAAGTTTTAACATTGTGTTTGAGTCCCAAAAGTGATGCAAATCAATGCAAAATCTGTTTTTTACTAATTTACTTTCCAGCGCTAAATTTGTGTAGTGCTGGAAAATCACTCAAGAGTAGTGCTTTGCATTACTTAGCGTAAAGGGGGTGTACCATGGGTGGTGCATGGGCGTTCACATGCAGCCACCCAAGCTTCCTGATGCTAAGCCCTATTTACCTAAAAAAGTAGAGTGGTTTTAGCATGAGAACATTACGCTCACTTAAATAGGAACTATGAAGGAGAAATACTTTCATTTCTCTTTTCTTTTCCTACATGGTATTTGTGCTGCATTGTACAGCACACATACAAAGAGGGCAAAGGTTTCAACTTAGCCTAAGGGTTCCCTTCCACTACAAAACCTATGCTTGACACAGAGAAGCACCCTTGCAATATGGTGTAAAGGTGCCTCCATACACACTGCCGCATAATTCTGCGCTGGGGCTAGGAAGAGGGGAGGAGAGAGCAATATTTCTGTAAATATGTTGCTCTCCTGCACTCACTTTCTCATGGAGCACAGCATTTACTGCTGCTGCACTGCACTATGTGAGAATCTACACAAGCAAAAGAGGGTATCGTGGTGATTCCTGGTTGGAGCCGAGACGATCGAGGACCCTTTACGGACTCGAACTACCATATCCGGGTCGTTACCCCTCTAAAAATCGACCATTCAATGATCAAATATGATGCCTTAACCACAGAAATAAGGATCTAAAGTGAAACTTAACAATCAGCAACCGCGAATATATAAAGGGTCACTGACTAGAAATTTCTCTTCTTTAATAGATTATTACCGTCAAGGATTTACAAGATACTATCAACCAGAACTCATAAGGAATTGACAACTAGTGTAGATCATACGAATTGTTCAAGCCCTGAAGAAGTCCCTGGATGGGACGAAACGCGTTGGCGGTTCCAAAAGTGATGCTGTCAAAAAGCTTTTAAAGATTGAATAATAAAGAATAATTGAAAACTGAAAACATCGACTTTCTTGTGGAACTAAAAAATGTTTGAGACCTATCTATTTGTAACAAATTGTGTTCAAAGTGTGCTGGGCTAATATGTACTATGTGAGAATCTAGTAAATCTGCACCTGAATGTCTTGGGATGTTCAAAGCATCAGGGAACCAGTTGCAGAACCTGTCCTGAAAATAGTTATATGAAAAAGTATTTCCATCGCTGGATAAATCGCATAACGAACCAAGTTTACCCAAAAATAGCTACATTTTTTGGACTTCTAACTTCGAGGTTAGAGCTGGCCACCAGATAGAGATGACTGGCCTTGTAGTGCCTGACTGGGCACAGGTGTCAGCTTTGCTCTACTGAAATCTTATGACGCCTACAAAAACACTTTCTGAGTCAAAGGTAAACCTGTGAATGCGTTAAACTGCTAACCCTCATCACCCTTGTCTTATCACGATGCTGCCACAGTGATGCTGAAGCACTGGTACGGCACAGAAATTGAGTAGTATCAATCAAGAGCATGTGTCCAACCTTTCACTATTGCATGAATGCCCCAGAGAGTGTCTATTTCCCCATCGGTGCACCCACGAACTTGCATTACAAATCCTATTGTTATCCATTGAACAGTTTTTATGTTTTTAATGATTCCTAACCCTTCCTACATCCAATTTACTTAATGTTTGAGTTATTTTTTATGTTTAAACTAAGTAATTTTTTATGAGGTTATTTTGGGACATCTAACTTGCTTACGTCCTAATTGTAATGTTGTTCTAATGTTGCTGTTTATGTATCACTTGTTTTCTCAGGGACTCTGCGAAGTGCTTGCTGCATGTGCCACACTTTTATGAGTGAGCAAGGAATTCCTGCCAGAACCATGGGGCATATTATCAAGACAGGCGATAAAATTATCGACGTTTTAGCTGCATAAAACTGCCGCTAAAACGGCGATAATGGGCTTGATAATATGCTCTATGGAATTCCAATTGAAGCCCATGTTAAATGTCCTTCACATGCAAAACTGACCAAAGCTGGAAAAGAAATGGCGCCACGACCAAACACCAGAGAACAACCCACAAGAATGCCATATGCCGGCATCATCACCTCATCAGATCAACCAAAAGACCTCCTTCAAGGTCTGCCTCAACAACTACCCAAGGCCAGCACTAACAAAATCCCACCTTCACAAGACCTCTGAGACTCCCTGGCCTCCTTCTTCCACCGCAGAAATGCAGACATTCACAACAGCTTCGACAACCAGGCCTCCTCCACAACCCGCGACACCTCAGAACACTCGGCCACCACCCACGGCGACCCCCTCGTCACCTGGATCAACATCAACAACGACAACACCATCAAAATCATGAGCACCATGCACTCCGGCTCCCCGTCTGACCGATGCCCCCACCACATCATCAACAAAGCCAGCACCACCATCGCACCCCACCTCCGCAAAGCCATCAACATCTCCTTCGAAACCGCGATCTTCCCGAAGAGCTGGAAGCATACCGAGATCAACGCCCTGCTCATGAAGCCCAAAGCAGACCCCAAGGACCTCAAGAACTTCCGGCCCATCTCCCATCTCCCATTCCCGGGGAAGGTCATCAAGAAAAAAAAGGTCAACAAACAGCTGACCCGCTACCTCGAGGAGAACAACATCCTTTTGAGTTCAGAAAAAGTTATTGATCAAAGGTAAGGTGTCATGACAATGAAGAAAAACAGTATAAAGGGAAATGACAACAAGCAAATAAAGCAGTGCAATAAAATAATAGTTACATAAAAACTCCCAATAAACATACAAATTACCAAAGGCAAGTACAGTAAATCATACACAAAGAATAATACAGCAGTTAATGAAGAAAAAGAAGGAACGAAAAAAGCCAATCAAGGGGGTTTAGCGACTTCCTGTTGAAAAAAGCCCAATTGAAAAGAGCTTCTAGCATAAACATCAAGGTATAAAGTAACAGGAAGCCAAAAGTCAAGATGCTTTGATGCCAAATGAATCGGAAAAACAAAAGCAGTGTCCAGTCTGTGGTTATGACAAACATTATACCACCATGCCTTGAAAGAAATGTTTGAAAAGTCTTTCCAATTACCTGTGATCTGCTGGAAGGCCACGCTATTAATAAGTCAACAATCTTAACATTAAGCTCAACATCATCCCAACAAGAAGAAATGCTACCTAAAAATATGTGAGTAAAGGAAAAGGGAATGCGGGTATGAAAAATCTTGTTAATTTGGGACCAAATTTGTAACCAAAATTCATAAACAGGTTTACAGGAGAATAGCATGTGAAATAAAGTAGTGTGCGGGGAAGAACAAGACCAGCAAACATCTGTAACTGCAGAGAACTGCTTGCTCAGAGTGTGTGGGGTAAAGAGCAGTCTGTTGTATATGAAGAAAAGAGTTTGATTAATGTTCGCTGCTCTGGAGGATTTACAAAGTTTGGTCCAGACTTTATCCCATAAGAGAACGGGCCTGGAAGTATCGAAATCGGATACCCATTGCTCTTCCACTCTGGACTTTGGTCTGATGGATTCAATAGTATGGAGATGCTTGTAAATGTTAGATGCTTTGGAAGGAATGAAATTGTGAGACAGGGGTGAGCGGGGAATTCTGAGGCAGGAGTTGCGCAAAGTAAGTGTGGCACGACATCACCGCTTCATAAAGTAGTGAATAGTTTCAAGCGAAAGAGGCGGGCAAGTGGAAGGCAAGGCGAGAGCTGGAAAGGAGAGAAAAACAGAGTTGGAAAAGAGTTGAGAAATCCAAATTAGACCCCTATCCCTCCAAGACTTCCAATAAAAGGGCTTATTGTTAATAAGCAGGTATTTATTGTGCCAAATGGGGGAATTGAGAAATTCAGGAAGTGTAGCAGGAGGATCAGGGGTAGAAGAAAGGAGCAATCTAGTAGTGAATTTAATTACAGGGGAAGATAATTTGGGAGGTTTGCTTGAGAAAGACAGGTATTCCGCAAAGGAAAAGGGGAAAAGGGACGCTCAAGGGAAACCCATAAAGGGGCAATGTCATCTGGGTCACGTAACCAGAAGGAAGCTTGCCTCAGAAGGAAAGCCTTGTGATATGTGGGAAAGTCTGGGAAATTAACACCTCCAACTGATTTAGGATGGATTAATCTGAGGATGGACATTCTAGGCTTCTTTTTATTCCAGAGGAAGGTAGAAAGGAGCGAGTTGATCTTCCTGAAAAACTTTTCTATAATGGAAACTGGGATATTGGAGATGATATAAAGGACTATGGGGGATAGCATCATTTTAATAGTGTCCAGGCGACCCCACCATGACAGATATAGGGGCTGCCATTTCGTGGTTAGGTCCGTGAGCTTTTGAATACATTTGGTAAGACAAAGGGAGACTGTGTCTGCGACTAAGGGAGTAAAGTGCAAAGCCAAATATTTAATGTGAGAAGGACTCCAAGCAAAGTTGGAGGCAGCGAAATCAAGCTTGAATGTGAATTTAGTTAAGGGTAAAATTTGGCATTTGTCATTATTCAATTTATAACCAGAAATCATAGAATAATTATGACTTCCTGTAAAAAAGCGGGTACGGAGACAGCAGGATTAGATATGAAAAGTAAAATGTCATCTGCATAGCCAGCAAGTTCGATATGGCATTGAGGAGTCTGAAAACCAGAGATGTCCGGGTTTTGGTGGAGTTTAGAAAGGAAGGGCTCTAAAGCTAGATTGAAAAGAAATGGGACAACCTTGACGGACCCCTCTAGCCAAACTAAAAAAGGAAGCGATTAAACGATTAGCAGACACCGCAGCCCAAGGATTAGAGTAAAGGAAGGAAATCAGTGAAATAAATTTGGGGCCAAAACCAAACCATTTAAGTGTATAAAAAAGATATGCCCATTCGACCCTATCGAAAGCTTTCTCAGCATCTAATGCAATTGCTGCCAGGGGGTGCGGGATGTGCGAAGATTTAGATAAAATATTAAAAAAGAGTCTGGTATTGTCAGATATAAAACGACCTTTGACAAATCCAGATTGTTCCGGGCCCAGCAAATCAGGTAAGAAAGGGTCAAGTCTGGCAGCAAGTACCTTAGCATAAAGCTTATAATCTATATTGACTAATGATATGGGCCTATAGTTTTTGCAATATCGGGCATCTGTCCCTTCCTTTGGAATGAGGCATATGTAAGCGTCTGAAAAAGTGCCAGAGGAGCTACCTAAGGTAACAAATGAGCCTATAAGTGAGTGCAATTTAGGTATAAGGAGAGTGGAAAAATGAAGATAAAACTCAACAGTAAAGCCATCTGGCCCGGGAGCTTTGTCGTTTTTGAGACGTTGCAAGGCTGTAAGCAATTCGTGCTGTGTAATATCTGATTCTAAAGAAGTTAGGTCAAGGGGGAAAGTGTGAGGTGTGCGAATATCAGAGAAGAAAGTGGATAAGGTAAAAGCGGTAGAACGGGTCTCGGAGGAGTAGAGGTTAGCATAGAAGCGGGAAAACTCAGACAGAATATCGTCATCTTTGTGTTTGAGAACAGAGTTGTCATCAAAAATGGCTTCAATATTTAACTTATTATGTTTAACTTTCAAGTAATTCGCTAAAATTTTCCCCGCCTTATTTTTGCCCCCATAGAACTTCGCACTAGACTTCAACAAGTATAAGGAGGCATCTTCTGTGGATTACTTGTTAAATTTCATTTTAGCATCAACAAGGGCAGTCAAACTGTCTTGTGAATGAGAAGTGTAGTAGGAGTGCTCCAGTCTCTTGATATTACGGAGAAGATCCCCGGTATAATTGCGAGCAAGTTTCCGTTTTTTAGCTGCAAAGCTAATTAGGAAGTCCCTTGCCGCAGCTTTGAAAGCATCCCAAATAGTGTGCTTGGGGACATCAGGGGTATAATTGAACTCAAAATATTCGACAGAAAAATCAAAAAAAGGCAGCAGTAAATTTGGGATCCAAAAGAAGGGAATTGTTGAAGCGCCATCGCTTGGGACCCACAGATATAGGTAAAATGTCAATATTAATCTAGACAGGAGCATGATCGGAAAATAGTATGGGACCAATTTCCGCATTAGTGAGTGTTTGGGAAATATGATGGGAGACAAAAATATAATCAATGCGGGATTGGGAATGATGATAGGGAGAGTAGAAAGTAAACTCTTTAGTAATAGGGTTGCATAAACGCCAAGCTTCAACAAGCTTGTGTTGTGAAACTGCCTGAGCGAATAGCTTGTGGGATTTATTAGGGACAAAGGGGACTTTGGACTGTAGGATCAAGGGAATGGTTACAATTCCCAGCCAAAATGAAGTTATCATCCAAATACTTGGTGATGGATGAAGCCATGGCATCCCAAAACTTAGGGTCACCACCAGTGGGAGCATATACATTTAAAAGAGAGAGTGGAACACTCCTTAAAGAGAGTATGACATAGACCCATCTGCCACCAGGATCTGATTCTGTATCAACCAAAGAGAAAGAAAGTGACTTGCGACATAGAATTACTACACCATTACGTTTCCCATCCCCAGGAGCATAAAAAACCTCACCCACCCAACCTCTCCTAAGTTTGGCTGATTCATCCTGAGACAAGTGAGTTTCTTGCAGAAAAGCAATGTCTGTGTTCAATTTAATTCAGAAAAGGGGGTGGTGATGAACAGAGTGCCTGAATTAAGCAGACCACTCTTACCCAGTCCAAAGATCAGGGCTTGATCCATCACCGTTTTTTAGCTCACTGCACCATCCCAGCTCAGAACTTGGCTATATGCAAATTAGTCTGTTCCTGTCCCAGTGCATGATGGGAACAGGGCAAACCAAACTACCAAGCCAATTCTTGTACTGGGAAGGAAACAAGCTTCCGGGGACCGGTTTCTGCCATTTCAGGCGTCGTCGGCCCGGCTTGCTTGAATCCTGATGGTGCAATGAGCAAGGGACTCACATCTGAGTATACCCTTCCACGCTTATGGTGTTCAATTTAGCAAGATGGGACAAGATCCTTTGTCGCTTAATAGGAGAGTGGAGACCTTTAACGTTCCATGTAATAATCTTAACAGTCATCAAACATAGAAAAACAAATACCAATCATAAATGCAGGGAGTGAATAGTAAAGACCAAAGGGAGTAGGAGAGCATAGTAATTAGAAATGAATAATGGAGAAAGAGCAAAAGGAAATAAAAAAGAAGAGAAGAAAAAAAGCGCACTGCAGAGCAAAAAAGCAAGGAAAAAAGTGCAAGAAGGAGAAAAGGGGAGGAGGCGAAGTTAGTGAATAGGATGAAGGGAAACAAAACCCACAGTAACCATGTAAAAAATGCATGAACAGAAGGAGATAATGAACGAAAAGTAGAAGAGAGAGAACAAAGAATGACACGGAAGAGAAACGGGGAACTAGGCAAAGGAAAAGAAAAGGTGGAAGTGAATATGCAAAAGTGAATAGGGATCAATAACAAGGAAAACATACCTACTAACTGGGGTTGGCAGGTGAAAAGGGTCAGGAACAAAAGTGAGGACGAAGGGAGGAAGGGGTGGAACCACATCGGACAGGCTGGACCCTCAAGGTCAGCGAGACAACCGAAGGAACCACCAAACGAAGAGGTAAGTCTGCGGAAAATGCAAGGAGATAATATGTTAGAGTGTAAACAATGAACAATGAAAAAACCAACGTACTATGAATGAAGTATATAAACGTTAAAGAGCATTACAATCTACAACAATTCTAGAGTAGGAATAAGGAGAGACAAAGAGTAATAAAACATCCATGATAGATCAAAGAAACCAACAAGTAACATAGAAGTGCAGCTACAGAAGGAAAAATGAGAACAGAGAAAAAGGCACGAAAATAAATCAATCAAGGAGGAAAAGAAGAAGAGGAAGATTCAGAGAGATCCATAGTATTCGATCCACAGGAATTCAGGAAGCTTCGAAGATGAACTAGATCCTCGTAGGTCGTCGTTTTATTGTTGTAGGTGACCTTAAAAAAGACACGCACGGAAGAGACCATATCTGGCCCCAATGGCCCGAAGATCAGGTCTCATGTCCAAAAAAGCTTTGCGTCGAGCAGCCGTGGCCTTGGTGTAGTCCTGCGCGAAAAATAAGTTAGAGCCAGACCAAGTAAGTCGGGTAAGGCCCTAGCTGCTGAAAGGACCTTCAGGAGGTCAGTGTATTCTAGAAAGTACATAATGACTCCCCTCGGCCTTGAAGTAGAAGAAGAAGATACTGAAGGTCTGCCCAACCTGTGGGCACGTTGGATGTCAAGCGCAGTACCCTCTGGTAAGTGCAATAACTTTGGCAAAAAAGAATTGAAAAAGGTGATGTGGTCACTCCCCTCGCAACCCTCCACAAGGCCGTTGATACGTAAGTTGTTACGTCGATTCCGGTTCTCAAGTTCCTCCACCTGACGCTGAAGAGACAAAACCTGTGAAGGCAAGTGCGACGATTTGGAGGCGGGATTCCTGAAGAGAGGAAATGCTTTGTTCTGCTGAGGTGACCCTTGCCTCCATTTGTGACCAGTTATCTGTGAGCACTTGTAACTTAGCATTAGTGTCTTGTAATTTGGCATTGGTATCTTCCATAAAGGGACGAAGAGCCCTAATTTCCTCCAATAGGATCTCCACAGAAACAGATGACAATGGTTTAGATGGGGAGGGAGGGTCTTTTTTAGTCGTTTAGAAGTGGCCTTACCAGAGGCTGGTAGAGAGGATTCCATTTCAGCAAACTCTTCAAGAGCAGGATGCTGTTGAGACGCCTTAAATCGGGCAAATTTGGAAAAAAACTTGGAATTTTTAAGCATGACAGGGTTTGAATTAGTAGACGTCAGGTGCTGTTTTAATCTTCCCATGCAGGAGTTATAAAAAGATATACAATAAGGAAAAAAACAGGAGAAAGAATGAACAAAACGTGGCTATGTTGAGGATGACAACGCAAAAAGCGTAAACAAGGTGTAAAGACCACCAGGCTACTGAAAAATACTGGCAAGGTATGTAAAAATAAAGGAGGCACAGGAAAACGGCAGCTGCAGTAGGCAATAAGCACAATTCCATGCGATTTGACAGGGCATGAGGAAAGAAAAAAATGAGAGAATTCCTAAAATGGCCGCCATATGCGTGTGGGAGAGCTGCAGCATCCAAGAAAGCAACCAAATTGTTGTTTTAAATGTAATGCTCAAAAAACAGGATGCCCATTAAGAAAGAGTCATGGTGAGGGTATAGTGAGGCTCGATATGAGAGGATGCAGCATTTTCAAGGAAAGCTGGTCAGGATGTGGTAAATAAATAATTAATTACCGGTACTATTTTTGAATACATTGAATAAAACAGATAGCTCAATAAATAAGAGACAGGATTCGAGGTATCTGAGTCTAACAGGCTTTAATCAGGCATGAGGGAAGGGACAGGAACGGGATAGCCTGCACGGAAATAGAATGGATGGCAGCTGCCACGTCTAAGTAACAGTACAAGATATATATACATTACAATTACATTCAATACAGTAGGCGTAGCAGTAGGCGTAGCAGTCGTGAAAGATAAGGACACATTGGTGGAAGAAGAATGCGTGTACAGGGCGTGCACTGAGACATGTGATGTGAAACGTCATAGAAATGTCATGAGTGGGCGGAAACATGGAGGGGGCTACCTGAGAGCAGCTGGGACCTTTAACCTAGTGGTGCGCGCAAACGGGCAATGACGTGTTACCAGGGAGAACTGGGGGCTATGACTTCTGCACTAGAAGAGGAGACTAAAGTCTATGGTGTCAGGACGACATGTACCTATGGCATATCTGGTATCTTGTGTTTGGAGTACATGTTGATAGAAACTAAAAGTTATCAGGGCAGAGGCTACTTGACTCTAAGGCTGGTGCATGCATATATTCTTCGTGTAATGCGTGGGCTATGAATCTTCTATGAATATTAATACAGTAATTCTCTTGCATGGAGACATAAAGGCTAGACTATAGCTGAAGCTGTTTATACGGTTCAGTAGCTAAGGAATGCAAAGACGAGGAGCTGAACTGATAACTAGAAGCATAACATACTCTTGGCAGACTGGCAGGCAGAGCTGGGCACCGCGCTGCGCGAAAGGAAGTAAGTGAAGGGTCAGGGATACAGGTGGGGGCTGCATCGCTCCTCGGAGTGAGTTCAGGAGACTGGAGCTTGAATCTGGTGTCCGGGCCCTTTTGAGGCCTAGAAACGGGGACAATTCAATGAATTAACGTGTACACTGTAAATCGTGGTAACATGGGCCTAATACTTGTTGCTTTCACGAGAACTGGAAACTGGCATACTAGAGTTGGACACAACTATAATTGCGTCTTTAATCGATCATAGGGGGATACATATGCATATTAATCATGCACATATAACATAGGATGGGGAACACGTAGGCACATATAACATGGCAAAATTTACTTTTCCACATTCCCTCCTTGTGCCCTACGTTTCCATCAGGAAACATCAATATTCATGATACCATCTATCTGTTCATATAGCATCATTTGCTCGTCTCGAATTGTCTTGGAACGGGACTTAGGACTAGGAATACAGGATGTAGCACACAAGCCGCAAATCGCAGGGCCACATTGTAAACAGAGGCAGCAACTGAATATGATCATTACTGCTATACCTAGGAATGACAATACTTTCCATCCCCAGGCAGATATGATACTCCAGAGCCAACCGGACCATGTCCAGGTGCCTGGATCTTGGTGTAACTGATGGGCAATTTTATGAAGTCTGGTTATAGCTGAATAAACAGACGGCGCGTTACTAGGAATGAAAATGCAGCAACTAGATCCAATGACTCTACAAGCTCCTCCTCTATCGGCCAATATGACGTCAAGGACGAGACGATTTTGGAGCACGACAAATCTAATGGCAGATTGCTCTTCGGTTAAATTACCTAGAGCGGAAGTAGTCTCATTCACTACTGCTTCAAGGGTTCTGGTTAACCTACGTATTAACTTACTATTCTGGACAGGACCTATAAAGAAAAAGAAACCTTTATTGAAGTCTTGATATTGTTCTAGAGTAGTTTCAGTTTGATCGACAATTGGGGACTCAGTCTCCCTTCTATGTCTAACGTGTACTAGATGTGTGTTTCTGTGATAATCGGATGGGGCTAGGAAAACTGGTGGCAGTAGGAAGGCAATGTAACAAGTTCCATCCCAATCGAGGGGCAGACGAACATATGCGGTCTGACCACAAACAAAATAAGAATGACGTGAGGCTTTGAAAATAGATTTCCCACTGTCACTATACTCGACCACAGTAGTACAATCACTATGTCCTACATGTGCGGAACCATTCTTTCTGACACATAATTCGCCTTTGACGGGTAGGACTGAAATAGCAGGCAAATCTGGAGTAGTATCGGACTGAACATTCAGAACCATAAAATTCGAGGAATAATTACCTAAATCATATACTTCATTTTCTAGATCTAACCCTGTTCTATGGGAAAGACCTTGCTTGTCTGGGAAACATGTTCGATTCAGAAGGGACATATCAGTTAGGGATGACGTTAATGTGGACCATGCTCCACACGAACCATTGTGTGAAAACGGATAAGGAAAAAGTGGCAGAACTCCCTTCGGTGTCTGAAAAGGGGGAAGTCGACCACACACCCAACAATTAGTGGCATTGCTGGTCTGGTGTGAATAGTGTAACCTTCTGATAAATGTGTTATTACGCATAGCAAGACGATAGGATAACTCGTGAGGAGGCAGGTCACTAAATGTGTGCTCTACTGTAACATTAGGAAACATATGTACATGTGAAATAGGAAAACATAAATGAAAAGCATAACTTATGCAGGTAACCATAAGACTCAGAAACATAAAAAATAACAGAGTAACGATGCATCTACTGCAAATATTCTTTTGATAGCGTATTCTCTTAGAGTTTTGACTAACTCTCTCACTATGTGGGTCTATCTCATACATGTCAGGAACCTGTCTAACCGCTTCACCCGAGAGGGACTTAAACAAATAAACTGTCTGACTTGCTAGACCTCAACTTGGCTTTATACTCCTGCTGCGGAGTTTTCTCTAACAGGGGAAGTTTAGAGTCTGTGTCTGGACAGTCCTTAAGAACGGGGCAGTCTTTGATAAATGTCTTTGGCCGTAATCCATGGAATTTCTTGATGTGGCTGGTATGCACCCAGCCCTTGCGTCCTTCGAGCTTGACTGCGGTCCTTGTTGTTAATAACACCAACTTGGGCTCCTTCCAGCGGGGCTCCAGCGGACTTGAACGATCGAAGTTTCGAACCAACACGAGTTCACCTGGAACGACTTCGTGCGGTTTCACTTGAGTGTTGTCTGGAAAAGCAGCGGCAACCTGTGAACGACAAGAGTGTAGGGCAGACATCAAGGAAGCTAGGTAATCTGTCAGCATATTACTGGAAACGTCTGTAATCTTTCGGGGCATAGGTGTACCCCACATATTTGGAGGACGGCCGAATATGACCTCGTACGGGGACAGACCTGATCTAGAGTGTGCAACCATTCTCATATAAAAAAGGGCAACTGGCAGTGCTACCAACCAATCTACACCTTTCTCTGCGCATACTTTTGCAATGCGGATTTTCAATGTCTGATTATGTCTCTCAACTAGACCAGCTGCTTCGGGGTGCCGTACACAGTGGAACTTCCACTGGTACCCTAACAGAAGGGATACTTGTTTCATGAGTTCAGATGAGAATGGCTGGCCGTTGTCTGAATACACGACCCTTGGTAAACCATAGCGGGGGAAAACTCACGAACCAACTGCCTGGCAGTGGTCGCGGCAGTGTAATCTGGAACTGGATATGCTTCTGTCCATCTGGACAAAGCACATAGAACTACGAGGACATACTTGAAACCTCGACATCTCTCCATCTGAATATAATCCATCTGGAGGACTTCAAAAGGGTGGTCAGGAGGATGGAATCCACCTTGTTCCACCGGGACACTTTTACCTGGATTGAACTGACAACAGATCATGCAGGTACGCACTTTCTGTTTGGCTGCTGCTCGTAAATGCTTGTTGAACCAAATGTTCTGGATACTGTCTAACATGGCCTTTTCTCCTAGGTGTACTGGACTATGTGCGGTATTAATAATGACTTGAACCATTGAGTCGGGGAGAAACCATGTGGCTTTTCCCTTCGTCAACCATCCCTGATCTGTCTGGACCCCTCCTTGTTCGGACCATTTCTTGATTTCATCTGGAGTGGCATGTGACTGTATATCTATTACATCTTGTGTAGGGTCCTTAATTGTCATACAAGTAGTCTGATCTGGAATGAGTGTCTGTGTCGTGTTAACTGGAATGTCTGGAGTCTGAGCTGTAAGCTTGGCTGTTCGATCTGCCAGGTCGTTACCCTGGGAAATGATGTCAGTAACTTTCGTATGTGCCTTGCACTTCATAATGGCAATAGCTGTCGGTAAATGTATTGCATCTAACAGAGCTTGAATGAGGAGACCATGCTGAATCTTAGTTCCATGAGAAGTCATGAAACCTCTTTATTTCCAGAGCACTCCAAAGTCGTGTACGACTCCGAATGCATAACGTGAATCTGTATATATGTTAACTTTCAGGTTCTTGGCACGTATACAGGCTTGGGTCAGAGCGACTAGCTCTGCTGCTTGAGCAGACAGGGTATCAATACGGTGTGTTTCTATAACTTCAGTGTCCGTAGTCACTGCATACGCGGCTACTAGTTCTCCTGTACTTGTTCTCATACATGAACCATCCACATAAAGTGTCAGGTCAGGATCAGGTAATGCAATATCTGTCAAGTCTTGTCTTGGCTTTGTCATGGTGTTAACAACTTCCACACAGTCATGTGTGGCAGGATTTGAAGTAACTGACGGTAACAGTGTAGCGGGATTTAAAACGTTGCAGCGTCTGATTTCTATGTGTGGCTGAAACAGTGTCAGTTCATAACCTGTTAAACGTGCAATTGTCAAGTGCTGAGTCTGAGTTCGGTTTAAAAGAACTTCCACGGAGTGTGGAACTTGTACTGTCAGGGAGTGTCCTAACACTATGGAATCACTTTTTCTGATAGCTAGAGCTGTGGCTGCAACTGACTTGAGGCACGCAGGCAGAGCCTGGGCCACTGGATCTAATGTGCTAGAAAAATAAGCACAGGGCTTGTATTGTCCTGCTTGATCTTGTGTGAGAACAGATAATGCAGTACCATCACGTTCTGTAACAAAAAGTGTAAAAGGCTTACTATAGTTTGGTGTTGCTAGAACAGGTGCTTGGCATAAAGCTTTCTTTAATTCATTAAAAACAAGTGTATGTTCTTGGGTCCAAGGGAGGACAGTCGATACGGCTGCCTCCTGTGTCGTTAACTGTATCCGTGGCTTGGCTAGATATGCGTACTGAGGAATCCATTGTCTACAGTAAGAAGTGAGGCCGATAAAAGCTCGTACCTCCTTCTGAGTCTTGGGTTGTGGAAGATGCGCTATTAACTGGATACGGTCAGGTGTCAACTGCCTACCCCTCTTGGACAGTAAGTGTCCCAAGTAGACCACTTGCTGGACACAGAATTGCAATTTGGAAGGGGACACCTTGTGCCCCATCTCGGCCAGGAAATACAGGACTGTAAGTGACGCACGCTCGCAGTCACGTTCAGAACGGGCTGTAATTAACAGATCATCGACATACTGGAGTAGGGCAGTGTCAGTTGGCATGTGAATATTGTCTAGTTGTCTTTTAAGTGCTTGACTGTAAATGCTAGGACTTTCTGTGAAACCTTGAGGTGCTCGTGTAAATTTATAGCTTCTTCCATTTAAACAGAAACCGAAAAGGAACTGGCTGTCTGGATGAATAGGGACACTAAAGAATGCGTTCTTGAGATCGATAACTGTAAAGAATGTGGCTTCAGAATCAATGGCTGTCAAGAGTGAGGAAATATCAGGGACTACTGGGTACTGGGGTATGATACACTTATTAAGTTCTCGAAGGCCGATCACTAATTGATAAACTGGAGGTGCATTGGGATCAGTACGTTTCAGAATCGGAATGATAGAAGAATTACATACATTGGAGTCAGTTTCTACAACCACTCCTTGAACAATAAGCTCGTCAATAATTTTGGATAAGGCTGCTACAGCCTCAGGTGGCAATTTGTACTGTCGGATTCGTGGTAATACAACACCTTGCTTCAGAGTCACACGATGGGGTGTGATATGCATACAACCTACATCAGTTGGACCTTGCGCCCATAAATGCTGTGGTACATTCAATAATCTTGGATCAAAATCACGTAATACATAATGACCTTTAAAATCTCGCAGGAACAGTCTTACTCCCTCTGGGGAGCAACAAATTATGGCACCTAATTCTTTCAGTGTCTTAATGCCTAATAAATTTTCTGCAAAAAACAACAAGTGATGGACTGAATGTGGATCAATGTCACACACTCCCCCAGTCAAAAGATCTGGGCCCAAATCCATCGATTTTTTGCACTCCACACCACCCTGGGTCAGATAATGGCTTTATGCAAATCAGCTCTGACCCTGTTGCCCCATGGGAACAGTCCAGTCCGAACTACAACAGCCATATCTTTCCCAGACCGGAATCAAGCATCCGAGGACCGGACCGGTTTCGAGGTAACACCTCTCTTCAGCCCGGCTAGCTTGACTCCAAGTGGTGTGGAGTGCCTGGGACCCACGTCTGGGCATCCCCAGCGCACTTAGGGCGGCAATTGCAAAAAACAACAAGTGATGGACTGAATGTGGATCAATGTCACACACTCCCCCAGTCAAAAGATCTGGGCCCAAATCCATCGTTTTTTTGCACTCCACACCACCCTGGGTCAGATAATGGCTTTATGCAAATCAGCTCTGACCCTGTTGCCCCATGGGAACAGTCCAGTCCGAACTACAACAGCCATATCTTTCCCAGACCGGAATCAAGCATCCGAGGACCGGACCGGTTTCGAGGTAACACCTCTCTTCAGCCCGGCTAGCTTGACTCCAAGTGGTGTGGAGTGCCTGGGACCCACGTCTGGGCATCCCCAGCGCACTTAGGGCGGCAATTGCAAAAAACAACAAGTGATGGACTGAATGTGGATCAATGTCACACACTCCCCCAGTCAAAAGATCTGGGCCCAAATCCATCGTTTTTTTGCACTCCACACCACCCTGGGTCAGATAATGGCTTTATGCAAATCAGCTCTGACCCTGTTGCCCCATGGGAACAGTCCAGTCCGAACTACAACAGCCATATCTTTCCCAGACCGGAATCAAGCATCCGAGGACCGGACCGGTTTCGAGGTAACACCTCTCTTCAGCCCGGCTAGCTTGACTCCAAGTGGTGTGGAGTGCCTGGGACCCACGTCTGGGCATCCCCAGCGCACTTAGGGCGGCAATTGCAAAAAACAACAAGTGATGGACTGAATGGGGATCAATGTCACACACTCCCCCAGTCAAAAGATCTGGGCCCAAATCCATCGTTTTTTTGCACTCCACACCACCCTGGGTCAGATAATGGCTTTATGCAAATCAGCTCTGACCCTGTTGCCCCATGGGAACAGTCCAGTCCGAACTACAACAGCCATATCTTTCCCAGACCGGAATCAAGCATCCGAGGACCGGACCGGTTTCGAGGTAACACCTCTCTTCAGCCCGGCTAGCTTGACTCCAAGTGGTGTGGAGTGCCTGGGACCCACGTCTGGGCATCCCCAGCGCACTTAGGGCGGCAATTGCAAAAAACAACAAGTGATGGACTGAATGTGGATCAATGTCACACACTCCCCCAGTCAAAAGATCTGGGCCCAAATCCATCGTTTTTTTGCACTCCACACCACCCTGGGTCAGATAATGGCTTTATGCAAATCAGCTCTGACCCTGTTGCCCCATGGGAACAGTCCAGTCCGAACTACAACAGCCATATCTTTCCCAGACCGGAATCAAGCATCCGAGGACCGGACCGGTTTCGAGGTAACACCTCTCTTCAGCCCGGCTAGCTTGACTCCAAGTGGTGTGGAGTGCCTGGGACCCACGTCTGGGCATCCCCAGCGCACTTAGGGCGGCAATTGCAAAAAACAACAAGTGATGGACTGAATGTGGATCAATGTCACACACTCCCCCAGTCAAAAGATCTGGGCCCAAATCCATCGTTTTTTTGCACTCCACACCACCCTGGGTCAGATAATGGCTTTATGCAAATCAGCTCTGACCCTGTTGCCCCATGGGAACAGTCCAGTCCGAACTACAACAGCCATATCTTTCCCAGACCGGAATCAAGCATCCGAGGACCGGACCGGTTTCGAGGTAACACCTCTCTTCAGCCCGGCTAGCTTGACTCCAAGTGGTGTGGAGTGCCTGGGACCCACGTCTGGGCATCCCCAGCGCACTTAGGGCGGCAATTGCAAAAAACAACAAGTGATGGACTGAATGTGGATCAATGTCACACACTCCCCCAGTCAAAAGATCTGGGCCCAAATCCATCGTTTTTTTGCACTCCACACCACCCTGGGTCAGATAATGGCTTTATGCAAATCAGCTCTGACCCTGTTGCCCCATGGGAACAGTCCAGTCCGAACTACAACAGCCATATCTTTCCCAGACCGGAATCAAGCATCCGAGGACCGGACCGGTTTCGAGGTAACACCTCTCTTCAGCCCGGCTAGCTTGACTCCAAGTGGTGTGGAGTGCCTGGGACCCACGTCTGGGCATCCCCAGCGCACTTAGGGCGGCAATTGCAAAAAACAACAAGTGATGGACTGAATGTGGATCAATGTCACACACTCCCCCAGTCAAAAGATCTGGGCCCAAATCCATCGTTTTTTTGCACTCCACACCACCCTGGGTCAGATAATGGCTTTATGCAAATCAGCTCTGACCCTGTTGCCCCATGGGAACAGTCCAGTCCGAACTACAACAGCCATATCTTTCCCAGACCGGAATCAAGCATCCGAGGACCGGACCGGTTTCGAGGTAACACCTCTCTTCAGCCCGGCTAGCTTGACTCCAAGTGGTGTGGAGTGCCTGGGACCCACGTCTGGGCATCCCCAGCGCACTTAGGGCGGCAATTGCAAAAAACAACAAGTGATGGACTGAATGTGGATCAATGTCACACACTCCCCCAGTCAAAAGATCTGGGCCCAAATCCATCGTTTTTTTGCACTCCACACCACCCTGGGTCAGATAATGGCTTTATGCAAATCAGCTCTGACCCTGTTGCCCCATGGGAACAGTCCAGTCCGAACTACAACAGCCATATCTTTCCCAGACCGGAATCAAGCATCCGAGGACCGGACCGGTTTCGAGGTAACACCTCTCTTCAGCCCGGCTAGCTTGACTCCAAGTGGTGTGGAGTGCCTGGGACCCACGTCTGGGCATCCCCAGCGCACTTAGGGCGGCAATTGCAAAAAACAACAAGTGATGGACTGAATGTGGATCAATGTCACACACTCCACCAGTCAAAAGATCTGGGCCCAAATCCATCGTTTTTTTGCACTCCACACCACCCTGGGTCAGATAATGGCTTTATGCAAATCAGCTCTGACCCTGTTGCCCCATGGGAACAGTCCAGTCCGAACTACAACAGCCATATCTTTCCCAGACCGGCTGATGAGAGGTGTTACCTCGAAACCGGGCCGGTCCTCGGATGCTTGTTTCCGTTCTGGGAAGGACATGGCTTTTGTAGTTCGGACTGGACTGTTCCCATGGGGCAACAGGGTCAGCGCTGATTTGCATATCGCCATTGTCTAACCCAGGGTGGTGTGGAGTGGAAAAACGATGGATTTGGGCCCAGATCTTTTGACTGGGGTGAATGTGTGACATTGATCCACATTCTGTCCATCATTGTTGTTTTTGCAGTAACCGCTCTAAGTGTACTGGGGATGCTCAGACGTGAGTCCCAGGCACTCCACACCACTGGAAGCAAGCTAGCCGGGCTGATGAGAAGTGTTACCTCGAAACCGGGCCGGTCCTCGGATGCTTGTTTCCGTTCTGGGAAGGACATGGCTTTTGTAGTTCGGACTGGACTGTTCCCATGGGGCAACAGGGTCAGCGCTGATTTGCATATCGCCATTGTCTAACCCAGGGTGGTGTGGAGTGGAAAAACGATGGATTTGGGCCCAGATCTTTTGACTGGGGTGAATGTGTGACATTGATCCACATTCTGTCCATCATTGTTGTTTTTGCAGTAACCGCTCTAAGTGTACTGGGGATGCTCAGACGTGAGTCCCAGGCACTCCACACCACTGGAAGCAAGCTAGCCGGGCCGGTCCTCGGATGCTTGTTTCCGTTCTGGGAAGGACATGGCTTTTGTAGTTCGGACTGGACTGTTCCCATGGGGCAACAGGGTCAGCGCTGATTTGCATATCGCCATTGTCTAACCCAGGGTGGTGTGGAGTGGAAAAACGATGGATTTGGGCCCAGATCTTTTGACTGGGGTGAATGTGTGACATTGATCCACATTCTGTCCATCATTGTTGTTTTTGCAGTAACCGCTCTAAGTGTACTGGGGATGCTCAGACGTGAGTCCCAGGCACTCCACACCACTGGAAGCAAGCTAGCCGGGCTGATGAGAGGTGTTACCTCGAAACCGGGCCGGTCCTCGGATGCTTGTTTCCGTTCTGGGAAGGACATGGCTTTTGTAGTTCGGACTGGACTGTTCCCATGGGGCAACAGGGTCAGCGCTGATTTGCATATCGCCATTGTCTAACCCAGGGTGGTGTGGAGTGGAAAAACGATGGATTTGGGCCCAGATCTTTTGACTGGGGTGAATGTGTGACATTGATCCACATTCTGTCCATCATTGTTGTTTTTGCAGTAACCGCTCTAAGTGTACTGGGGATGCTCAGACGTGAGTCCCAGGCACTCCACACCACTGGAAGCAAGCTAGCCGGGCTGATGAGAGGTGTTACCTCGAAACCGGGCCGGTCCTCGGATGCTTGTTTCCGTTCTGGGAAGGACATGGCTTTTGTAGTTCGGACTGGACTGTTCCCATGGGGCAACAGGGTCAGCGCTGATTTGCATATCGCCATTGTCTAACCCAGGGTGGTGTGGAGTGGAAAAACGATGGATTTGGGCCCAGATCTTTTGACTGGGGTGAATGTGTGACATTGATCCACATTCTGTCCATCATTGTTGTTTTTGCAGTAACCGCTAATAAATTTTCTGGACATGACTTCGTGAGTAACAAATCAGTAGTTCGGGACAGTGGACCAACTTCTAGAGTAACTGGTTTCGATATTTCATTAACAATAGGCTTTCCTGAAAATCAAAGGGAAACATTTCTTGAGCCTGAGAGCGGAGCCCCTGGAACCTCGTTATGACTGATGGTAGTCCTACTTGCCCCTGTATCAATCAGAAACTTTCTGTCTTTCCCTAATACTTGACTATGTACATAGGGACCCTCTTGATCTACAGGAATCTCGATGAGAGGCAAGCCTACCTCCCTCTCTAGGCTGTTTCATGAATATGGCTGATAATCTGGATACTCTGACTGTGCATACTGGTACATCTGCTGTGTAACGTGCTGTGTTGCAGCTATAGGCTGCGGTACTGTAACTGTCTGTTGTGCGTTCTGCGGTGGCTGGGAAATCTGTAAAACTTGTTCTTGTCTAGGCGGACGCGGTCTCTCTTTAGTCTTACCAGTAGCTATGTTATGTTTCAGAACTGCACATTCGTTTATAAAATGACCTGGCTGTTTACAATAATTGCATGTCCTTTTAACGGGAGCTGCAGGATGACTGGCTTGATTCGGACCCCTCTTCTGACTGTCTTGTGGAACAGACTGTGCAACTAATACTTTCATTTTCGTGTCTTTCATACGTCTTCTTTCATGTTCCTGCTCTTCCCTGATTCTGTTCTGGTGATACTGGAGCATCTGGAGCATCTGTGATGGAGTATTAGCTTGCCAAGAACTCTCGACTTTCAATACTCGATTTTTAACTTGTGGACTTGAATTCTCGACTAGTTTGGTAACAAAAAGATGGGGGTACGATTCACTACTTGTTTTCAGACCACTATTAATAATGAAACATTTCTCGAATCTAGAATAAAAGTCACTAGTATCTTCATCTTGTTTCTGTTTACAGGCTGAGATGGCATCCCAGTCTTACTTTTTCGTGGCTAGTAATCTTGGCAAGACTTGTATTAACAGTTCGGGCAAAGCTTTAGCTTTATCCCCAAGACCGGTACCTGGTACTCGTGTGTTATCTTCGGCTTCTAATGCGGACCAATCTATCTTTTTCTCTCCCACCTCCCATTCTTTTTCCTTGAGTTTTTCATATATGCCCGCAGGCAACAGGACTTTTAACATTTTAATGATATCAGGATACGTGTATTCTCCCATACGGAGCATGTCTTTTAATTCACGGTGGAACCCTGCTGGATCTTTATCATGACAGGGAATTAACTTTTTCTTCTCCAAAAGTTCTATTTTCGTGATGGGGGTGTAAACAAATACTCGTTCTAGAGAACCCCTCGTTGTCCTAACTGGATGTACTTCTCGTAACGGATTCTGTCTATCTATGTAGAATGACTTCCTTACTGGGGGTGGAACGGGAACAAAATGCGGAGTCAGGAACGTACTGTATTTGTGGCGCTGTTCTAGAATGACATTAATTAAATCGGTACCTAGACCTTTCCATCTGTACTGGAGTAACTCGTTCAATACATCATGTAAAGGACCTGGATCAGAATGCTGAACCTCATACAGTGTGATGAGGTGCTGAATCATATACATACCCACCAGACGCTGCTCGGCTGGGGGCAGTTTCAGGAACATTTGTGCCACGATTTCATCTGGAAACGTGGTAGAATCACTAGTCCATCGGACTGCTGATCGGGCTAGTTCTTGTTCAAGCATGGTATTAAGTTCACTATAACCTATTCGTGATTTCAGAATTTTATCGGTAGCTTGGAACACTTGCTCAAGAGAACATTGTTCTGGCACTAGAGGAGAAAAACTTTTCTTGTAATCTGGACGTGAATGTCTGTCGGAAAGTCTAGTTCTACCTACATACGCTATTCTGTCGGGATTCTCACTGTCTACCTCTTCAATTGAAGAGTCATTCTCTTTCTCGGCTATTTTCCTTGCTTTCTCTTTTTCGTGTATGTCTAGAATTTCCTTACGGATTTTCCTGTACATAGCGTCTATACAATTCTGTGTCTTGTCTTTTCCCTCGGCTATATTATCACTCCACTTTGTCAGGACTTTCATCTTATCTTTATCTTTCTCAGGATAGTCTTGTTCTCTTATTAAACAGTTAATCAAAAACTGTAAAATCAGATGTTGAGTCTCGACTTTTCTGTGTGCCATAGCTTCGTGAATACTTTCTGGATCCTCCCCTGTACGGATAAAACGATATATTCTATCTAGATGGTCCTTCATGTCTGGCAGAGTAACCAAAAAGGTGGTAACTCGTCGTAAACGTACTGAATACAGTATCATGTAATCTTCACCTGGTACTGAATCATATACGCAATCAGTAAGGTATTTCTTGAGGGCTGCGTAAGTAGAGACTTTCGGTGTACGTTGTAACGCTGCTTCTCTCAGCGTCATTCGTTTCGTTTGAGGCGGGGTGGTAGGAGCGCCTCCCGCCGCCCCTCCTGGGCTAGAGTCGTCAGGTAATACCGGACGTGCGGGTGCTGGTAACGTGACTGGTAAAACGGGTGCATTTACTGTAGGCTGGGCCGGGGGTACATTAACTTGGTCCCCGGGACCAGTGGCTGGAGGAACAGGGATTACATTATTAACAGGGTGCTGAGGTTGAACAGGCGGAATATGATTTGCATATTCTGGGACTGTATCGTCCAAATAGGACGAAAGAAAAATTTCAGCTGCGGTCGGTTTATGACGTAGCCTAGTCGGGACCAATGGTGGCGGAAAATTACTGGATGCTTCCGGGGTTGCCTTCGGCAAGCCCTCGGCAAGAAGAGGATACATGCCCCTTATAATAGCATTTCTCTGTCTGCCTGACTGTTCTGCTCTAACTCGTTCACCTTCTTCTAGAAGTTCCCTTTCTTGGGCTCTCTCTGAGGATTCCCTACTTAACTCTGTTTTTCTGATTTCTTTTTCGGTTCTTCTATGAGATTCTTTGCGCCATAACTCGATGGCATCTTTCTGGGACTGTCGGGCTTTCTTTTTCCATAATGCCTCTTCTACTCGCATGATGCACTCGGCATCCCATGTACCTGATACAGGCCATCTATATTTCTCTTCTAGATCCTTGGTATAGTCGACCCATAAATCTAAATACAATATGGCACTTAAGCCATGCTTATGATACATAAAATGTCCTGGACTGTCCCTAGGCGGGACAGGAACTGATTCTTCGAGTAACCCTTTCCGGGTTCCTATCTGACGTAACTTGGAAAACAGAGGCATTCTAGACTTGAATCCAAACACAATACAATACACGATAAACACAGTAATGAATAGCAAAACAAATCACTCATACCACGACATTGAAAACACATTAAATAACATTAATAACAGTTCGAACAGAATATTACCTGGTACATTTAAAACAGAACACATGAATTTCTCGAGAACAGACTTACTAGAATTACTGGATGCACTGCTAAAACAGTACAGAACATACCGGTCCCATAAAGAGACACGTCGGACCCGTATCCACCTAGGTGAATACTTCGGACTGGATCTGTGTACCCAAACCCATCGGACCAGAGACAAATTAATTGACCCTGTCTAGATACTACCCCAGCAACGGTACTCACCGGGCAGCAAGAACGGAAGGCCTCGGACTGGACTGGACTGCTACGACGTCGGACTACGAACTTCGGACTTCAGTTACAGGTGGACCTCCGGATACCTCGGACCTTGTACTCTCGGCTTGGGCTCTGGTCGGGACTCGCCGCATTCCTCACCGCCTCGTCTGGATGCTGGACCGCAGTCTCCGTCTCCTCCGTGGGCCTGAGGGATACTTGAAGCAGAAATATCTGCACGTGCACGGTATGGTTCCGTCACGGCTGCAGAGGGTCAGGGTGCCTGCGTGGCTTCGCCGGCGCGTGGGGAAAGGGCAAGTCCCTATTCGGGCGCCATTATGTGGTAAATAAATAATTAATTACCGGTACTATTTTTGAATACATTGAATAAAACAGATAGCTCAATAAATAAGAGACAGGATTCGAGGTATCTGAGTCTAACAGGCTTTAATCAGGCATGAGGGAAGGGACAGGAACGGGATAGCCTGCACGGAAATAGAATGGATGGCAGCTGCCACGTCTAAGTAACAGTACAAGATATATATACATTACAATTACATTCAATACAGTAGGCGTAGCAGTAGGCGTAGCAGTCGTGAAAGATAAGGACACATTGGTGGAAGAAGAAGGCGTGTACAGGGCGTGCACTGAGACATGTGATGTGAAACGTCATAGAAATGTCATGAGTGGGCGGAAACATGGAGGGGGCTACCTGAGAGCAGCTGGGACCTTTAACCTAGTGGTGCGCACAAACGGGCAATGACGTGTTACCAGGGAGAACTGGGGGCTATGACTTCTGCACTAGAAGAGGAGACTAAAGTCTACGGTGTCAGGACGACATGTACCTATGGCATATCTGGTATCTTGTGTTTGGAGTACATGTTGATAGAAACTAAAAGTTATCAGGGCAGAGGCTACTTGACTCTAAGGCTGGTGCATGCATATATTCTTCGTGTAATGCGTGGGCTATGAATCTTCTATGAATATTAATACAGTAATTCTCTTGCATGGAGACATAAAGACTAGACTATAGCTGAAGCTGTTTATACGGTTCAGTAGCTAAGGAATGCAAAGACGAGGAGCTGAACTGATAACTAGAAGCATAACATACTCTTGGCAGACTGGCAGGCAGAGCTGGGCACCGCGCTGCGCGAAAGGAAGTAAGTGAAGGGTCAGGGATACAGGTGGGGGCTGCATCGCTCCTCGGAGTGAGTTCAGGAGACTGGAGCTTGAATCTGGTGTCCGGGCCCTTTTGAGGCCTAGAAACGGGGACAATTCAATGAATTAACGTGTACACTGTAAATCGTGGTAACATGGGCCTAATACTTGTTGCTTTCACGAGAACTGGAAACTGGCATACTAGAGTTGGACACAACTATAATTGCGTCTTTAATCGATCATAGGGGGATACATATGCATATTAATCATGCACATATAACATAGGATGGGGAACACGTAGGCACATATAACATGGCAAAATTTACTTTTCCACAAGGAGCCTCGGCACCTCTAGCGGAGACAAAATGGCGGTCGCGGCCGTTGGATAGCCGCGACCGTACTTACTCCGGCAAAATGCAGAATAAATGGAGCCTCAGGATTGTTGAAGACGAGCCTAGAGCATGCTCGACATCTCCCGACACAGAAAGCCGGAACCAGGAAAGGTGAGGCTCGCCGCAAAGCGCAGGTTCCGACGGCCGGTGCGGAGCGCTCACAATGAAGCAGCCATATCCTTCGGGCACCAAGCCACGCCCCCGAGGAGAAGAACATCCTGAACCCATCACAGTCCGGGTTCCACAGCAACCACAGCACCGAGACAGCCCTCATTGTTGCCACTGATGACATCAGGTCATCCTACTCGACCTGTCAACCACCTTTGACACTGTCTGCCACCACACCATACGAACCGGCCTCCACGACGCAGGATACCGAGGCAAAGCTCTGGACTGGACCACCTCCTTCCTCTCCGGCAGAACACAGAGCATCCGCCTCCCTCCCTTCCTATCCGAAGCCACCAAGATCATCTGCGGCGTACCCCAATGATCCTCCCTCAGCCTGATGCTGTTCAACATATACATGGCCCCACTCGCCCACGTCGCCAGACTGAACGGCCTCAACATCATCTTCTACGCCGACGACACACAACTGATCCTCTCACTCACCAAGGACCCTGTCACGGCCAAAACCAACCTCCACGAAGGTATGAAAGCCATCGCCGAATGGATGAAGAACAGTCGGCTGAAGCTGAACTCGGACAAGACAGAGGTCCTCATCCTCTGCTCCTCGCCTTTAGCCTGGGAGAACTCCTGGTGGCCAACCGCCCTGGGAGCTGCTCTAACATCCACCGACCACGCACGCAACCTGGGATTCATTCTCGACTCCACACTCTACATGACCAAGCAAGTCAACGCCATCTCATCCTCCTGCTTCCAACACCCTCCGCATGCTCCAAAAGATCTACAAGTGGATCCCACCGACACTAGAAGAATGGTCACCCAGGCTCTCTACAGCAGCAGACTTGACTACAGAAACGCCCTCTACGCAGGAGCCATGGCCAAACTACTGAAACAACTACAACACATACAGAACGCCTCGGCCGACCTGATCCTCGACATCCCACTCCACAGCCACATCTCACCCCATCTAAGAGACCTGCACTGGCTCCCCATCAACAAGAAAATCACCTTCAAGCTCCTCACCCACGCACACAAAGCCCTCCACAACACCAGTCCAGCATACCTCAACAAACAGCTCACCTTCTATACCCCAACCCGCCAGCTCAGCTCTGCCGACCTCACCCTCGCCACCGTCCCCCGCATTAGGAGAATGACCACCGGTGGCAGATCATTCTCCCACCTCGCCGCCAAGTCCTGGGACACCCTCCCCATCCTCCTACGGCAGACTGAAGACCTTCTTACCTTCAGGAGGCGGCTCAAGATCTGGCTGTTCGAGCAGTAGCGGCACCACCCCCCAGCACCTTGAGACCCTCATGGGTGAGTAGCGTGCTTTACAAACGTTCTGATTGATTGATAGACCCCTGGTGTTCAAAGAAGCATAGGAGGGTCTTCCCTTTTGTTAATAAAACTTGCTCCAGTCTGTATTTATGTTGCTCCAATTTTATTTTATTTTAAACTGTAACACAGTGAAACCATACCACAAAAAGGAGCCCACAGTAGGATTAGGAAGATGGAGTGATTTTTAATTAATAAAACAAGAACATGATGAAAAAAATACAATTTACAGAAATGGAGATATTGTATTTGAAAGTTTTTTAAGAAATAGCACCAAAAGGTGCAAAGTGCCAACTGTGGATATCATATCAGCACAGCAGAAGCAGGAGTCCAGCAAAGTACTGTCCAGCAGAGTGGCAGTCCTTCAGCGGCACAACAGCCATTCTTCCTGGCAGAGTATCCACAGGTCCAGAAGATCACAGAAGGGTTGGTGTCTGAGGTCTTTCTTTCGTACCCAATTGTGTCTTTGAAGTGGGGAAGAAGGTTCGAGATTTTTCCCTTTGCAGTCCTCAGGCATCCTGACTTCCCAGCCATGGCTCCAGACTAATTATAGGGGGTATGCAGCCCTGTGTGTGGAGGCAGGACACAGCCTATTCAAGTGTAGGTGGGCCTGTGTCAAGGTCCTCCCTCCCATTCAGCCAGTGATGGCCCATCCACGCCCACTCAAGTGCCTTAGTGTGTGTGGCTTTCTAGGAGGAATACACAAAGCTCAACTGTCAGCTACACTCCATCATGTGACCAGAGACAGCTGCAGGCACTCAGGGCCTCATTACAATGAAGCTCGGAAAGCCTTTGAGCGCAGGCAGTCAGTTTTGAAACTGGTAGGACATTCCGGCTGGCTTCCTTTGCTGTTGGAACTGGCATGTAATTCCTATAGATGGCTATTTACGCCATCCAGATTACGATAATGGGTTTCTGCAGGGTTTCCATGCTGGGCTTTCTGACATGGCCCTATGGTGCCCACTTGTTCATCCCTGCACCATGTGGCAGGTATCATGCCTGCCATGCGGTGCAGGGATGAACACACACTCCCTTTTCTGTATGGGTGCTTGCAACTGCACCATGCACGGTCGCATCACAATTCCGTGGTCGGGATTGCCGACTGGGTGTCGGTCGGACCTGTCTCCATAATGCCCAACATTGAAATAAACCCCTAAATGTCTATGGTAAGTGTTAGACCTGGCATCATTGGCATGAGTCTTTCCTCCATTTTTTCTGTTTGCCTCTTCTGTTTACGATGTTTTTGCTGGTATATTGCTTTGGGCACTGTGCCACTGCTGATCAGTGCCACAGTGCAAGTGCTCCCTATGTGAAATTGATGTATTAATTGGATTCCATGTTTGGCTTATTTGGTTTACTGTCAGTCCCTAGTAGCATGCACCAGGAGTGCCAGGGCTTGTAAATACAAATTCTGCTAGTGGGCTTGCAGCACGTGTTGTGCCACCCACAAAAGCAGCCTAGTAAAATGTGTCTAAAGGTCTGCCATTGCTAGACCTACGTGCAGTCTGACTTTCACGCGGGCTGTGCAAGTACACCTACTTGCCAGTCCCTAAACCTTCCCTTAACTTCATGTTAGTCACCCCTATGGTAGGCCATAGGGCAGGGTCCCTTGTAAGCATAAGGTAGGACAAGCCTGACAAGGTTGGCATGTCCTAATAGTGAATTACAGCCATATTCGTTTATCACTATTGTAAGGTTACCTGCTCTCCATCAGTTAGAATGGGCTGCCAGGATTATTAATGCTATAATCCTAGTGGGCTCGGGGAGCATGGTGCAATGTCGAGTTTGTTATCCCTGAACTCAGGGTTTAATAACGCATCCGTTTGGGTGGATGGTTTTTAGACTCTGTGTTTGAAAATAGCACTTTTAGAAAGTGGCTATTTTCTTGTCTGACTGTCTACTGGTCTCTGCTGGTTTGGTGTGCGTGTGACAGGAGCTGGGTGGCTCCAGAGGTCTGAATGAGTCAGTGTGGGGTGAGTGGGGCATTTGCATTGAGAGTAGGGGAAGAGTAGATCTTGATAGCCTGCCCTGCCTGACACAATGCTGGTTCCACCTCCTGCCAGGCGACTGATGGCTCTGTGCCTGCCAGGGATGATCCTGGCCCCACCTCCTACCGGGCGACTGATGGTCCTGCCCCTGCCAGTGACAATGCTGGCTCCACTCCTGCTGGGCGGCTGAAGACTCTGCCCTGCACAGTGAATAGGCCAGGTGCCTCGGCCTGGCAACACCCACAACAAACCCAGGATGGGGGGAAATTCCCCTGCATGGACAAAGGGATCAAAGCCAAAAAGGGGTATAAGAGAAGGACCCCTGAACCAAGAATTTAGATCACTTCTGACAAGGAAACCCGAACCAAGGACAAGAAGCCTGCTGATCCAAGGACTTGCCTACCCCTTCTGCCAGTGTGCTGTTTGTTGGGGGAATCCTGCAGTTGCTTCTTTATTTTTGCCAAGGAACCAGGAGAGAGGAACTGAGTGTGTACTCTCAAACTTTGCCAAGGAAAATCTCCAAGGACTAGAAGAGTGCCAGTCTCCTGTTGAAGTCACAGGACCAAAGGACTTCATTTATTTGCTGAAAGTGCTTGTTGCTGGAACCTGAAAATCCAGCACCTCTGAAGAATCCAGCAATCCCGACGCCGACGGATGCCGCCGAATCCAGCTCGACATCGTGAGTGCAGCTCCCGTGTCCCGCACCTTCGACGCCGGCCGCCGGGCCCGATCGACGCCAGTAGCGACGCCAGTGAGTTGCGAGTTCGGCTCCAGCTCCAAGTGACCCCGTGTCGGCGCCGCCGCTGATCGCATCGACACCGAGCCCTCTCGACGCCGTGAGCGCTGCTTACTCTTGCAACATCACCATCGACATCGACGCCGTATCCTGCTTCGCCTCGTGAGTGCTGCTCCTGCCTGACATCTGTCGACGCCGCTGCAGATCGCCCCGACTCCGAGGCTCGATCGACGCCAAAGATGCGACGCCGGACATCTCGACGCCGCTGATCATCGTGTGCTTCACTTTTCCAAGGTACTGTGTTGTGGGGGTCTGTGCGACTCCGGGCTCGACGTAGCGCTCCTCGCTGTCGACGCCGAACCTTTGGATTAACTTTGCCTCAACGTCGTGTGACTCCCGTGTGGGTTACATTGTTGCCAAGAACTGTGTTTTAAAGAAGAAGAGTCGCTTTTGTTACTAAAGACTTTGTGCTAAGAAGAAACTACACTTGAACTGTTATTTTTCCTTCCAAGAGTATTTATTAAGATTGTGGTATATTTTTGTTGTTATTTGGTCTTGTGCTAAGCCTTATATAAACATTTTTATTTTTATAATACTACGGTGTCGTGTCCATTTGTAGTGTATTCACTTTATTACTGTATGTGGTCATAAATGCTTAATGCACTGCCTCTGAGATAAGCCTGTCTGCTTTGCCAAGCTACCAAGGGGGTGAGCAGGGGTTATCTAAGTGTGTGATCCCCTTGCCCTGACTAGAAAAGGTGTGTCCCTATTTGTCAGAAGTGTATACCTCTGCCAACTAGAGACAGCCGTTTCTAACATTGGTGGGTCAGCGGTGAGGATTTGAACTTTGCATTTATGACCCATGTGCAGTGATTAGTGTTCGCTACATAGTGAAAGCAGACCATAGCGCAGCCACAATCTGTTTTGGTTGGATATTCTATTTTTGTTCTCCGCTTTCCTGGAGCTTGATTTTTGAAACTGCCAGTTTTTGACCATGAGTGATGCCAGAGTCACTACCCCTGTTGTTGTGGAGGAGTTTCACAAGGAAAAGATTAACGACTACCCGTTAAAAATGCTGAAACACTTTTGCAAGCAATTTAAAGTTCCTACCACAGGCTGCAAAAACAAACCGGAATTTCTTAAAGCTTTGGAGGCCTGGTTAGAGGCCAGAGATCCCTCTAATACGGTGGTGGTTCCGCTAGAGGAAGGGGAAGGGGAGGTGCCAGTGAATGGGCCTGGATCCCCTCCCGGCAGCAGTGTTTCCTCCAAAGGTCTTTCTCCTGAAGAAAGAGAAGAAAGGGCGAAGGAGCGAGCATACAACATGGAAATGGCAAAACGTAAGATAGATTGGCAGTTGGAGTTAGAGAAAGCAAGAGGCAGGAGAGAAGCTGATATGGAGATCAAAAGGTTGGAGTTTGAAAGAGAGAAGTTAGCTTTTGAGCGTGAGAAAATGGTGAGGGACATGGAGCTCAGAGCTAAGAATTTAGAATTGAATCCCTCTGGTGGCAGCATCCCATCTGTGCCTGCAGAAAGTAGGTTTTATTTTCCCAAAGATGTGATCAAAGATTTTCAGAAGCATGAGGATATTGGTCAATGGTTTAAAGCATATGAGTTAGCATTGTTGGCCCACCGGGTCCCTGAAAAGGATTAGGGAGCGGGGTTGTGGGGTCGCTTTGTGAATGAGGGAAGAGATACCCTGTTGGACATTCCTGTGGAGGATAGGATGTCTTATACTCATATGAAAGATGCTTTAATGTTAAGGTATGGCCTAACGCCAGAAAAGTACAGACAAACCTTTAGAGAATGTAAGAAGTTGCCTGGTACCACGTGGGTTGAATATGTGTCATTTTTTTGCAGAGCCATGGATAGTTGGGTAAAGGGCAGCAAAGTGGAAAGTTATGATGCTCTTTATGATTTGTTTGCTTGGGAGCACTTGTCTAATAACGGTTTTCCAGAGCTGCGCCAGGACCTTATTGATAGCAAGATATCTAACCCTAGAAAACTTGCTGAGGAGGCGGACCGCTGGGTTAGTACCAGGGTCCACAAGGGTCCAGTGGGAGACTCAGCCAAAGGTGGGCAGGGTCCCCAGCAGAAGAGAGGGGGGGCAAGGGTAAACAGAGGGAGTTCCAGAAAGGGCCCCAAAGTAATCCCCAAGGGAACCAAGGGAAGCGTTCCCAGCCTCCCCCTGTGAAGAAGCCAGAGGCCCCGACAGGTAAACCTGTTCATAGGGGCCCAATGACCTGCTATGTTTGTAAGCAGGTGGGACACCGTTATTATTATCCACAGTGTCCCCTGAAGAACTCTAATGCACCACCTCGTGCACCCCCCCGTGAGTTGGCGAGTGTAGCCCTGGGAGGGGAGGAGATGGTTGCCCCTGGTGGGGAGGGTCCCGCAGAGATGTCTCTGGTCTCTCTAGGAGACATGGAAATGGTCCCTCCACCCCCTCTGCCTAGTAACACTAAGAAATATAGGCGGTGGGTGACCATTAATGGCCATAGAGTGGAAGCTCTCAGAGACACCGGAGCGAGTGTGACAGCTGTCAAGTGTCACTTGGTGTCCAGAGAGCAGGTGGTTCCCCACGCATTCTACCCTGTGATAGCTGCTGACAACTCCCAGAGAGAGTGTGAGGTAGCTCAGGTTCCCTTTGAATGGGGGGGAGTTTCAGGTACTCTTCAGGTTGCTGTAAGGCCCACCATGCCTGTTGATTGTCTCCTGGGAAATGATTTGGAAGACTCCCCTTGGGCTAAGGTGGAGAGAGAGACACATTTGAAAATGTTGGGTGTGCCAGAGTGGGTGTGTGCAACCACTCGATCGAGGACAGCAAGTAAGGGTGTTGATGGGGTCCCGGAGCCTGAAAGTATGGCCCAGGACCCAGCTGTGAAGAGAAGAGGCAGGGGGCGCGGGAAACCGTCCCCCATAGTTCCCGTGGTCCAGGAGGAGGCAGACCCTCAGGGGGATGCCCTGGAACCCACCGGTGAACAAGTAGTTGAACTGGGAGACCTGCCCGAGCTGACCCACTGGCAGCAGGATGGTGGTCCCTCCAGGGAAGAATTTTGTGCTGAACAGAAAGTGTGCCCTTCTCTTGTGGGTATGAGGCAGCAGGCCTCAGCCCAGACAACAGGTGATCAGTCAGGGTCACATTTGCTCTACTGGGAGAACGATCTCCTGTATAGCGAGCCTAAGGCAGCTGAGCCTGGGTCAGCCCGTGTGCTGGTGGTACCCCAGCGCTTCAGAGCCTTCCTACTGGGTTTGGCTCATGACGTTTCTTTAGCTGGACATCTGGGGCAGGACAAGACCTATGACAGGCTTGTCACCCATTTTGTATTGGCCTCAGATGAGAAGGGATACAGATATCCATTGCAAAACCTGTCAAACTTGCCAGGCAAGTGGCAAAAGCGGGCGGAAGCAGAAGGCTCCCCTCCAACCTTTTCTCATGGTCAGCACCCCCTTTGACCGGGTGGGGATTGACATTGTTGGGCCCCTGGACCCCAAGACAGCCCTGGGCAACAGGTTCATCCTGGTCTTGGTGGACCATGCCACACGGTACCCGGAAGCCATCCCTCTCAGGACAGTGAAGGCCCCCGTGGTGGGACGGGCACTGATGGGTGTTTTCTCCCGAATGGGGTTCCCCAGAGAGGTGGTGTCAGACCGGGGCACCAACTTCATTTCCAATTATATGAAATCTCTGTGGAAGGAGTGTGGGGTAACCTACAAGTTCACCACTCCTTACCACCCTCAAGGTAATGGGTTGGTTGAGAGATTCAACCGTACCCTTAAAGGCATGATTATGGGTCTTGAAGAACCAATGAGGCGTAAATGGGATGTCCTCTTGCCATGCCTGCTGTTTGCTTACCGTGAGGTGCCACAGAAGTCTCTAGGGTTCAGCCCCTTTGAGCTTTTGTATAGACACCCGGTAAGAGGACCTTTGAGTCTGGTCAAAGAAGGCTGGGAGCAATCTCCCAGGAAACCTCCCCAGGATGTATACAGTTACATGCTGGCCTTTAGGAACCAGACTAGGCGCTTCAGAGATCTTGCTCAGGCAAATCTGGAGGCCAGCCAGGAAGAAATGAAGCGTTGGTACGACCGGAATGCCACTCTGGTGGAGCTTCAACCTGGACAGAAAGTTTGGGTCATGTCCCCTGTGGAACCTTGTGCGCTCAAGGACAGGTGGACTGGACCATTTGAAGTTGTAGAGAAAAAGAGCGATATCACCTACATGGTGGACTTGAAGTCTCCCAGGAACCCCTTGCGGGTCCTGCATGTCAACCGTTTAAAGCCCCACTTAGAAAGGTCCGAAGTGGGCATGCTCCTAGCTACAGATGCTGGAATGGAGGAGGAGAGTGAGCCTCTTCCTGACCTCCTGTATGCAAAAGAGCAAGATGGGTCAGTGGATGGTGTTGTCCTCTCTGACACACTGACCCCTGAGCAGCAGCAAGATTGTCGCCAACTGTTGGGACAATTCCCTGATCTGTTCTCCTTGATTCCTGGTGTCACTCAGTGGTGTGTCCATGATGTGGACACCGGGGACAGCACTCCTGTGAAGCACAAGGCTTACAGAGTGACTGACAAGGTCAGAGCATACATCAAGGAGGAGGTCTCCAAAATGTTTGCCTTAGGGGTGGTTGAGTCCTCTAGCAGTCCTTGGGCCAGCCCAGTGGTCTTGGTCCCGAAGGCTGCAGCGCCTGGTGCTTCACCAGAACTTCGGTTCTGTGTGGATTACCGAGGACTCAATTCAGTCACCAAGACTGACGCACACCCCATCCCCAGAGCTGATGAGCTCATAGATCGGTTAGGGGCTGCCCGGTACCTTAGTACGTTTGATCTAACATCTGGGTACTGGCAGATTGCCTTGACTGATGGGGCAAAGGAGAGGTCAGCATTCTCCACACCAGATGGGCACTACCAGTTCCGGGTTATGCCCTTTGGGATGAAGAATGCCCCTGCCACCCTCCAGAGGTTGGTCAACCAGGTATTGGCTGGACTGGAGGATTTCAGTGCCGCCTACCTGGACGACATCGCAGTGTTCAGCGCCAGCTGGGAGGAACACTTGCGCCACCTCCAGGAAGTGTTGTTGGCCCTGCGCAGAGCAGGCCTCACAATCAAAGCCAGTAAGTGCCAGATTGGGCAGGGTTCAGTGGTGTACTTGGGGCACCAAGTAGGGAGCGGCAAGGTGGCCCCCGTACAACCCAAGATTGATACCATCCTGGCTTGGGCACCGCCCAAAACCCAGACTCAGGTGAGAGCCTTCTTAGGTCTCACGGGTTACTACAGGAGGTTTGTCAAGGATTATGGTAACATTGTGCACCCCTTGACTTCGCTGACTTCCAGGAAGCAGCCAAGACTTGTGATCTGGACTGACGCCTGTCAGACGGCCTTTGACACCCTGAAAACTGCAATGTGCACAGCACCTATACTCCAGGCACCCGACTTTTCTAAAGAATTTGTTGTCCAGACGGACGCTTCAGAGCATGGCGTGGGGGCTGTTCTAGCTCAGGTGAATGAAGAGGGCCACGACTTACCTGTAGCCTTCATCAGTAGGAGGTTACTTCCCAGGGAACAGAGGTGGAGTGCGATAGAGCGAGAAGCATTTGCTGTGGTCTGGGCACTGAAGAAGCTAAGACCCTACCTGTTTGGGACTCACTTCCGGGTTCAGACAGACCACAGGCCCCTCAGATGGTTGATGCAGATGAGGGGTGAGAATACAAAGCTGTTGAGGTGGTCCATTTCCCTACAGGGGATGGTCTTCACGGTGGAACACGCCCTGGTACAGATCACGCCAATGCTGATGGTCTGTCCAGATTTTTCCGCCTTAGTGATGAGGACTCCCTAGGGTAAGGGTAGTTCTCCCCACATTTCAGCTGAAGGGGACACGTGTTAGACCTGGCATCATTGGCATGAGTCTTTCCTCCATTTTTTCTGTTTGCCTCCTCTGTTTACGATGTTTTTGCTGGTATATTGCTTTGGGCACTGTGCCACTGCTGATCAGTGCCACAGTGCAAGTGCTCCCTATGTGAAATTGATGTATTAATTGGATTCCATGTTTGGCTTATTTGGTTTACTGTCAGTCCCTAGTAGCGTGCACCAGGACTGCCAGGGCTTGTAAATACAAATTCTGCTAGTGGGCTTGCAGCACGTGTTGTGCCACCCACAAAAGCAGCCTAGTAAAATGTGTCTAAAGGTCTGCCATTGCTAGACCTACGAGCAGTCTGACTGTCACGCGGGCTGTGCAAGTACACCTACTTGCCAGTCCCTAAACCTTCCTTTAACTTCATGTTAGTCACCCCTATGGTAGGCCTAAGGGCAGGGTGCCTTGTAAGCATAAGGTAGGACAAGCCTGACAAGGTTGGCATGTCCTAATAGTGAATTACACCCATATTCGTTTTTCACTATTGTAAGGTTACCTGCTCTCCATCAGTTAGAATGGGCTGCGAGGATTATTAATGCTATAATCCTAGCGGGCTCGAGGAGCATGGTGCAATGTCGAGTTTGGTATCCCTGAACTTAGGGTTTAATAACGCATCCGTTTGGGTGGATGGTTTTAAGACTCTGTGTTTGAAAATAGCACTTTTAGAAAGTGTCTATTTTCTTGTCTGACTGTCTACTGGTCTCTGCTGGTTTGGTGTGCGTGTGACAGGAGCTGGGTGGCTCCAGAGGACTGAATGAGTCAGTGTGGGGTGAGTGGGGCATTTGCATTGAGAGTAGGGGAAGAGTAGCTCTTGATAGCCTGCCCTGCCTGACACAATGCTGGTTCCACCTCCTGCCAGGCGACTGATGGCTCTGTGCCTGCCAGGGATGATCCTGGCCCCACCTCCTACCGGGCGACTGATGGTCCTGCCCCTGCCAGTGACAATGCTGGCTCCACTCCTGCTGGGCGGCTGAAGACTCTGCCCTGCACAGTGAATAGGCCAGGTGCCTCGGCCTGGCAACACCCACAACAAACCCAGGATGGGGGGAAATTCCCCTGCATGGACAAAGGGATCAACGCCAAAAAGGGGTATAAGAGAAGGACCCCTGAAACAAGAATTTAGATCACTTCTGACAAGGAAACCTGAACCAAGGACAATAAGCCTGCTGATCCAAGGACTTGCCTACCCCTTCTGCCCGTGTGCTGTTTGTTGGGGGAATCCTGCAGTTGCTTCTTTATTTTTGCCAAGGAACCAGGAGAGAGGAACTGAGTGTGTACTCTCAAACTTTGCCAAGGAAAATCTCCAAGGACTGGAAGAGTGCCAGTCTCCTGTTGAAGTCACAGGACCAAAGGACTTTATTTATTTGCTGAAAGTGCTTGTTGCTGGAACCTGAAAATCCAGCACCTCTGAAGAATCCAGCAATCCCGACGCCGACGGACGCTGCTGAATCCAGCTCGAGATCGTGAGTGCAGCTCCCGTGTCCCGCACCTTCGACGCGGCCGCCAGGTCCGATCGACGGCAGTAGCGACGCCAGTGAGTAGCGAGTTCGGCTCCAGCTCCAAGTGACCCCGTGTCGGCGCCGCCGCTGATCGCATCGACACCGAGCCCTCTCGACGCCGTGAGCGCTGCTCACTCTTGCAACATCACCATCGACATCGACGACGACGCCGTATCCTGCTTCGCCTCGTGAGCGCTGCTCCTGCCTTACATCTGTCGACGCCGCTGCAGATCGCCCCGACTCCGAGGCTCGATCGACGCCGAAGACGCGACGCCGGACATCTCAACGCCGCTGATCATCGTGTGCTTCACTTTTCCAAGGTACTGTGTTGTGGGGGTCTGTGCGACTCCGGGCTCGACGTAGCGCTCTTCGCGGTCGACGCCGAACCTTTGGATTAACTTTGCCTCGACGTCGTGTTACATTGTTGCCAAGAACTGTGTTTTAAAGAAGAAGAGTCGCTTTGGTTACTAAAGACTTTGTGCTAAGAAGAAACTACACTTGAACTGTTATTTTTCCTTCCAAGAGTATTTATTAAGATTGTGGTATATTTTTGTCGTTATTTGGTCTTGTGCTAAGCCTTATATAAACATTCCTTTTTTTATAATACTACTGTGTCGTGTCCATTTGTAGTGTATTCACTTTATTACTGTATGTGGTCATAAATGCTTAACGCACTGCCTCTGAGATAAGCCTGTCTGCTTTGCCAAGCTACCAAGGGGTGAGCAGGGGTTATCTAAGTGTGTGATCCCCTTGCCCTGACTAGAAAAGGTGTGTCCCTATTTGTCAGAAGTGTATACCTCTGCCAACTTGAGACAAACTCTTCTAACAGTAAGACAATGCCAACCTTCAAAAAGTGCAAAATAAACAATTGCTGGACAGAATGCTGGACAATGCAAACATTCACCCCCAGTCACAAGGATCTGGGTTAAGTCCATTATTCATTTGCTCACCACACCACCCCAGTTTGGACCGAGCCATATGCAAATCAGTCTTGACCCTGTTCCTGGTGGGAACAGTCCAGCCCAAACTCCAAAGCCAGGTCCTTCCTGGACCGGAAACCAGCATCCTGGGACCAGTTTCAGGGCAATTTAACAACCACAACTGTTTCAGACATGACTATCACTCGCACACACAAAAAACAGTCCTAGGATGCTTGTTTCCAATCCAGGGAGGACCAGGCCTGGCATTTCAGGCCGGGTTGTTACTATTTGGTGCAGGGTTGGGTCCAAACTGGAATGGCATGGTGAGCAAAAAAACTATGAATTTAGGCCCAGATCTCTGTACTGGGGTGAATGTATGACATGGTTCTGCATTCTGTCCATCAATTGTTCTTTTTGCAACTTTCTAAAAGTGGCATTTTCAGAATTGTAATTTAAAATCCAACTTTACTATAAGTTGGGATTTTGCATTAGGATTCCAGAGGCACCAAACATGATCTCCTTATACCTTACTATTCGGAATATACACTTATAAAAATGCAATAAGATAACTCCAATGTTTCCTATGGGAGAGATTGGCCTTACAGTAGTGAAAAAAGAATGTAATCGTTTTTCACTACTAGGACATGTAAAATTTAAATTACATGTCCTACCTTTTAAATACACTGCACCCTGCTCTCTGAGCTGTCCAGGGCCTAACCTAGGGATGATTTATATGTACAAAAAGAGAAGGTTTGGGCCTGGCAGAAGGTATATTTTGCCAAGTTGAATTGCCATTTTAAAACTACACACAAAGGCTCTTCAATGGCAGATCAGTGGCATGTTTAAAACGCTACTTAAGTGGGTGGCACAAACAGTGCTGCTGGCTCACTATTAGCATTTATTATACCGGCCCGGTTACATGTAGTACCACTTTACTAGGGAGTTATAAGTCAATTAAATATGGCAATTGGGAACAAACCAATATTACCATATTTAGAGGAGAGAGCACAAGCACTTTTGAACTGGCTAGTAGTGGTAAAGTCTGCAGAGGCCTAAAGCCAACAACATCAAGATCGGAAAAAATGGTAGAGAAAGTGAAAAAGCTTGGGGGAAAACCACCCTAAGTCTAACAGGTCTAAAAAAGACCCAAGAGGAAAAGGTTAACCTGGTACATTCCAGTGGGTGGTACGCCCTCAGGTTCCCCTTCCAGTGTGTCAATCTTAAGCTCGCCTCAGCCCATCTCACAAAGTGGATTCATACCCAGATTCCTAAAATCTATGCAGTATCAATACCTACATGCTACCACCTTGCCATCAAATGTGGCAGATACTCCTATGTTCAATACATTAAATTTTTTGTTCTTCTTCTGGCTTAAAATCCTCCTGTCATTGCTGCTTTCTGAGAGTGCCTGAAAATCTATCTCTTCCATTAACAGTCTACTGACATTTAGGTCCATGCTATCTTGGGTTGTGCAAAGCTTATGGACCACTTCCAAAGATCAGGATTCACCTACACAGAGACAACCCCATTATTTTTGTGGTATGCATGCTGTCCGCATGCACTAACTCAATGAGTTAGGTAGGGCATGTATTGCATGCCCTGCAGTTCTTGTAATGGGTAATACTGTCCCCGCTTGTTCTGAGCACTACCCACATTACAGCACAAATTAACTTTTAAAAGAATCAATTTTCTGCAGGTATCATATTTGCAATGCACTCACTGGCAAAGCATTTTCAGGATTAACCTTATAATAAATGACTAACACAGTTAAGGGCACGGCCACAGGAGCCAACAAATGTGAGAAGGCCATGTAAAACAAAATGATGCATGCCATACATCACAACTAAACATGCTCACTCAACAAGGATACTTTTGAAGCCTGCATGAAAAATCTATTCAGCCGTTAGTTTATTCTTTAATTCAAGAGGCCCAAGCCTTAAAATAAAACAGCTCTGTCCTTATCTAAAATTGAAAATATTGCCTAGATGCCATCTTCCATTATATGTCATTTATTGTCTATTCTGCGTGTTTTATGGTCCTTTTGAAATGACGGTAGGCTCCTGTGAACCTTTCATATTGTACTCTTTCTAAAAACAACTTAACTGAACATTTTAGAAGATACTTCATCTTTTGGCATCTAAAATCAATATTATATTTCGTAGTCATGAGTGCGTTTTTGAAAACCTTGACAGCTATTTTTGTTCCATGTAATTGGGGCTACAGTGAAGAAAGATGGAGTGCTTCTCTCGCATTATTAAGAGTTGGTAGCCCCTAGCTAACCCGGGCAGCTCTTCAACTAACACCTACTCAGGGGAAAATGAAGTTCCTCATTCAGTTTCTACCAAGCTCCTTTGTTAAACGGCCTGCATTTGTTATAGATTTAACACGATTTGAATCAGACACTAAAACTATTGTTTTGGCATAACGTGTGCCAACCAATTAGAGAAAAATTAAGCTAATGCGATATTCATACTGATAGGCAGCATTAACCGACTCACAAATTGAATTAAAAATACATTTATCATATTAATGTTATGTGTTAAACTAGCTTCACGTTAACGATCGTTATGCCCTCGGAGTATAAAAGACGTGAGATATTTGGTGCACCAGTGATTTTTTTTGCCTTTTGCAGCAAGATTTTAAATTTAAAAAAGGATGACAGCAGCTGGAGGGCAAACACTCTTTTTGTGGACGGGTGAAGCACTCAACTCCTGCCAAGTCAACACATGTAAGCCCGGCTCCCAGCCTTTTGGGCAGAGTCAAAGCCCTCTAGTGATGCTCACATAATTGTCTGGCGACATCTGCCCTGTCAACCAGACCATAAAAAGTGGGCTTTGGCTCCATCTGGAGTGTTTCTCTCACCTCCTGTTATTTGCTGTTTGGTGTATCATTCTGCCTTCTGGAAGTGCTTCCATTTGAATTTATAAGAGAATAGTTTACATCTGATCTGAAAGAACAAACAAGTATCAAATTTGCTATCAAATTCACTTCCCTATCTCGTATAAGCATTCTGTGCAGAAAGGGAAAGCAATTCTCTTTGTTGTTATTCTCAGCAACCATAAAGTCCAAAGGCTGGTGTTTATGTGCTGAACAACGTTTATTCATCAAGCATCAATAAGAAATGCCTGTCTATATAACTGTTACAAATTACACTACTGAGTATGCCAATGCTTGTTTGCTTTTTTATGTTTCGGGATACAAGTCTCTGGAAACAAAGTGCTGCTGTATAATAGTCCTTGGCTGACTGAACATGTCACACATGTTAAAGGTCCCTTTAGAGGATATTCAGAGACAGTTTAACGACCACAACTGTTTCAGACATGACTATCACTTGCACACGCATAGTTTACCAAAAGCAAAACTCACAGTGATCTGAAAAACACATTTTCCAAGTAGGGTTGTCATTTGTTTAGGCAGATATTACACAACATATGCAGAACTTACCTAATTGTAAGTGAAAACTAGGTTCAAGGTGGTTGCTGCATAAAGAGTGTCAGAAGAGTTTTTAGGGACTTATCCAAGTAAGGCGAAAAAAACATTTGAAATTTACCAAACATTTGTTATAATTGAGCACACATATTGGCACTTTCAAATGTACTCCTGAATGATCGAATTGTGAATGATGGACTAATTGTAAGGAGTTTTGCTAGCTCGCTGTATGACAATTCTACTGTTTCACCAATGCTCTCAGGTGCGCTCCGCTGCTATGTCGGAGGAGTGTCGCCCCACTAGGTGGCAGCAGATTTAAACAGATGAAAAATAAATTGATAATAAACCAATTTTATTATAAATGTATTTTCTTCTTACCAGCAGGCTACCAGCGAGGAGTGGGTGGGGCAGGGCCAGCCTGGGCACTGTCTGAGCAGCAAACCAGGCAGCTCAGACCGATCCTGATGCTGCTACCATGCTGGGAATATATTCCCAGAAAGAGAGCATCGTCAGAATTGCCTTCTGGGAGCCTGCGCAGTGTGCACCACCCCTGGAGTTGAGGATCGAGAGAGGAGCAATGAGGCAATCACAGTGGCATGTTGGTAAAGTTTGACATTTCAGTTTTTTCTTTTTGTCTTTATTTGTGTATC
Source organism: Lissotriton helveticus (assembly GCF_964261635.1). Taxonomy (NCBI): domain Eukaryota; kingdom Metazoa; phylum Chordata; class Amphibia; order Caudata; family Salamandridae; genus Lissotriton; species Lissotriton helveticus. Next base: position 762,826,775 of record NC_136067.1, on the reverse strand, counting down.
CCCTTTACAGGTTTCTCAGTTAAACCTAAATAGTATACAAAATCTTTATAACATGATATAGATGCTGAAATGTAAATACATTCATGAAGTTTGTCAATTATTTCCACATTTTGTTGCAAGCTACATAATACCTCGCACTACTCTTAGGAAGAAAGGAAGAGGCATTATCAGTTTAGTTGAAGTTTAGGTTTAACTACTTTATGTAAACTCTCCTTGGAATTGGAAGAATAACATTGATATTCTACACTTTTAATGTAAGAGATAATTGCTTTGGATTTTTTCTCTAACTTCATTTTCTTCCTGGAGACAAAATTAATTATAACACCATGAGCTGCTACATTGAAGGTGTCCCACATAACTTGGATTGATGAATCTGTGTCTTTATGAACATCACACAATTCAAAAGCAAATGTTGGAAATGAAGAGGAAAATGTAGGATCATTCAATAAAGAATTATTAAATCTCAATTCACTTATCTTTTTTTGAACAGTAACCACATCAGTACCAGTAATTATAGGGACATGACTGGAAAGCAAAATGGATCTAATTTCAGAACTTATCAATTATTGAGTAAGTTGTTTGCTTAGGAATATACAGTCTAATCTAGAATGCCATATAATGGTAAGGGGCGAAGAAAGGATATTGTATTGGAATTGGGTTACAAAGCCTCCAAAATCAACTAAGGGTTTTTGAGTAATGGCTGAGCAAATTTGGTAATGTGTCTTATAAGGGACAAATTTATTAATTGAGTGTCTACCAAGAAAAGTATTCATAATTTGAATGCAGTTACCCCGATAAATTGATTCTTATTCATCAAATTCCAGTCATTTCTTAACTACATCAAATCATAAATTATAAATTATGTCACACCTAATTAAATCAATAATAATCCATCTGCCCTAACTATTTATTGTGACTTATGTTTAGTATCTACCTTTTTATTGCATAAAATGAAAAAGTCATGTTTTTCTTTTTAGATGCAGGAGAAATAAGATCTTTACCTACCCACCTTCTCTGAAGTTTCCAAGCTCATAAATGAGATAGTTAATTTCTTGTAACACGCCAGGGCAAGTTTAATTCTGCCAAGGTGGGGAAGAACTCTTTGTCTTTTATTTGGATTATTCAAAACTTTAAGTTTCATAAAGGTGATTCTGATGGATAATTCTGCCTGTGGATTCCTCACCTTTTGAATACCACATGCGCCAGCATTCTGCCGGAAAATTCTTTCCTAGCTCTCCCACGTCAACGAGGACGTCACAATGGACAGGCTCCGCTTGCGGCACTGTGTGACGTCATCCGAGCCACAAAAGGACCTAGACGGCGTCCTGACATCAGTTCACTTTTTTCTGGGCCGTCGACGCTTAACGGTTTTTCTAGGGGCTCTCCATTTTCTTCTAATGAAAACTTTGTATCTCTTGATTGTTCCTGATGGCTACTTCTAGGAAGATGGGATTTAAAACCTGCAGAGAGTGTGGCGGGCATACGTCTATCACGGACCCGCACAATGACTGCCTTTGGTGCCTATCTTCGGACCACAACGTTGAGGAATGCCGAAGCTGCAGGAAGATGAATACCAAAGTGATTAAAGAGCGTGAAGCCAAGTTATTTATGGCCAAAGCCACGAAGGAGTAGAGAGGTAGGAAGAGGGCGAAGTCTTCGTCTTCTCACACTTCGAGGTCTAAGAAGCATAAGAAATCCAAGAGAAGCCGTGCCTCTCAACGTAGTTCTTTGCAGGCCAGGGCTTCGAGGTCGCCGACTCCGGCTGAGCGACCTCAGAGGAAGGACTTTATTTCTCCATCTCCTTCTCCTCAAGTGATGCCGGTACCATCTCCGGCTGTGGCGTCGCAGGCTTCAGATGCTACTTTGCAGCATGAATATTCACCGGCTCCAGCGACGTCATCAGCGCCTGGTGAGTCCTTGCCAGTTTGTGAGACTTCACCTGTGTGGGTGCTGTCCCCGGCTCTGCAGGCTCCAGTTCGACCTCAGGTGACTCATTTTCAGGAAGGTACGGATCCATATCCTCCTTTTCCTGCTCCAGGGTCTGATTCTTTGCATTTCCTTAATGCGATGATCATGTTTGGCATGTTTGCCCGAGCCTCGACTCCATCCGGCGCGCCTTCGGGCCTGTGGGTCCTTTGACTTTCAACTTGGGTGTTCCTCAGTTCTATCCCCAGGCTCCTTTCATGCCATTCTTGCCGTCGACTCCAACTTGGCATTTCCCAGCACCGAGATCCTCCACTCTAGCTCCTCGGACTCCTTCGGCTGCTGAGTCGGCGCCGCCTTGAGTTCAATCGACTTTGATGTTCGAGGCCGAGGCTCCTCCATTGACTCCTTTGACGTCATCACCAGCTCCGGGTGTGGCTCCACCGATGCCGTTACCTAAGCAACGCTCCAGGAGCGAGGCACAGATGCTCTTCGAAGAGGAGGACTATTTACAGAATCAGGTGGAATGGGAAATTGTGGACTCTATGGATGAGTTTGAAGGTCTTCATGAAGCTAGTGGCCTTGATACTTCCCCTGAATATAATCTTCCTTCTGCAAGTGGGGGTGTTGTGCAGGAAATTGCTCCATACCATGTGGTTATAAGGAAGGCGGCTGATTTATTGGGTCTTAAGCTTCCCTCAGAGGAGATGAAGTCCAACATTCTTACAGAAGTTTTAAACACATCTTCATCAACTTCTGAGCCGTTGCTTCCTTTTATGGATGCTGTAACTGAACCAATCCTGGAGGTGTGCCAGAAACCTTTATCTGCTCTAGCTCTCTCTCGGTCCATTTCGAGAAGGTACAGGTATGCCCCTGGTGATACGGCTTTTTTGTCATCGCATCCTACGCCGGAAAGTTTGGTTGTCCAAGCTTCGTGTACTAAGCAATCTTCTGGCTCCTTCCCTACTATTCTGGGTGATAGGGATTCTAAGAGGATGGAGAAAGCGGCAAAGAAGGTGTTTTCTTCTGCTAGTATGGTTCTGAAGTCCGCTAATTGCAACTTGGATGATGTATCCATGCTTTGATGGACTCAGTTGTACAATTGGCCTCAAAATTGCCTGAAGAAGATTATGCTAATTTCATGGAAGTCTTTACGGATTCGCAGGCTGTGGCACGTCAGGTGATTCAATCTGGCATGGACACTGCAGCCTCTGTGGCTCATGTGATGGGGCCGTCTGTGGCTGCTGGGAGACAAGCACGGCTTAGATTATTAGGTTTCTCAGCTGATGTTCAGGCGACTTTGTTGGATTTGCCCTTTGATGGATTAAAGCTCTTTGGTTCAAAGGCGGACTCAGCTTTAGAACGTTTAAAGGGCAGCAGGGCAACTGAAAGGTCTCATGGCCTCCAGATGCAGTCCAGAGGATATGGTTACAAATGGTATCGTGGTTTTGGGAGATCTGCTTCCTTTCGTGGCTGCCAGCAATCTCTACGGGGCCAGCAACAACAAAATCCCTTGTGCAAATCGACAACAATCCTCCTCTTCTTCCTCTACCTCCCCTCCCACCACCGTTGGTACAACAGGAAAGCAGTTCTAGATCCCCCATCTTAGAACATGTTGGTCTGGTTGGAGGTTGGGTGTCGCACTTTCTACAAGATTGGAGACTGATCACTTTCGATCGTTGTGTCTTGAATCTTGTAGAGAATGGGTACGCCCTCCCCTTTTTGGAGTTTCCTCTTCCTTACATTCCTCGCCAGGGTGGGTTTTCAGAGGACCACTTACGGCTTTTACAGCAGGAGGTTCTTACATTGCTTCAAACAGGTGCGATAGAGGTGGTTCCAGAGTAGGAATGGAGTCAGGGTTGCTACTCCCGGTATTTCCTGATCCCCAAAAAGGATGGTCGCTTGAGACAATCTGGGACCTCAGGATTTTGAACCTTTACCTCAGGCAGGAAAAGTTCAAAATGTTGACCTTGGCTCAGGTTCTTCTTGCGCTGCAACAAGAAGACTGGATGCTGTCCATCGATCTGCAGGATGTGTATTTTCATCTTCCCATCCTGAAGTCGCATCGGAAGTATCTCTGGTTCACGGTGGAATCGCAACACTACCAGTTTGCGGTTCTTCTGTTCGATCTTACTTCCGCTCCTCGAGTCTTTACAAAGGTGATGGCTGTGGGTGCGGCTCATCTCAGAAGGTCAGGGGTTCCTGTTTTCCCCTACCTGGATGACTGGGTGTTGAAAGAGGAGTCACCAGAGTTGGTTTCGCGCCACTTGCAAATGACAACTCATCTGTTCTTCAAATTGGGTTTTTCGATAAATGTACCCAAATCTCACTTGGTGCCTTCTCAGCGCAGCCTGTTCATAGGGGCAATACGGGGCACTTCTGTGTGTCGAGCATACCAGCCTCCGCAGAGGATTCTCAACATACAGGAGATGGTTCCTTTATTTCATGATGGAGCGGTTGTTCCAGTCCTGAAGGTTCTTCGCCTGCTCTGTCTGTTCGCTTCCTGCATTCTGTTGGTCAACCATGCATGCTGGCACATGAGAGCACTCCAGTGGTGCCTCCGCAGGCAGTGGTACCAACACAACGGAGATCTCGGGGAGAACATCATAATCTTGAGAAAAGCTGCAGTAGAGCTGACTTGGTGGAGTGTGCAAGGCAACCTGTCGCAAGGAAAACCCTTACAGTCTCCTACACTGGTGGCCACAGTGATCACGGATGACTGCACTCTAGGGTGGGGTGCTCATCTTGGGAATCTGGAGGTCAAAGTTCTTTGGTCTCCAGAGGAAAGGTTGCTTCACATCAACCTGTTGGAAATGTGGGAGATATGTTTATCTCTAAAGGCTTTCCTTCCTTCCCTTCACGGTCAGTTGGGTCAGATCATGATGGACAACACTACTGCGATGTGGTACATCAACAAACAGGGAGGTGTAGGGTCATATCGTCTCTGCTGAGAGGCTCTGCGACTCTGGGCCTGGTTTCAGGGCCAATGGATTTATGTGTTTGCATATTATGTGGCCTGTGTGCTGAATGTTCGTGCAGACAATCTCAGTCGGCGTTACTCGGCCGATCACGAGTGGCGGCTTCATCCAGAGGTGGTCCAGCGCATCTTTCAGACGTGGGGATCTCCTCGGTTGGACCTGTTTGCCACTCACGAGAACACGCACTGCCCGTTATTCTGCAGTCTCCAGTTTCCGATGCAGGGAGCATTGGGGGACACGTTTCAGATAGATTGAAGCTCACAACTCCACAGGCAGATATTGTATCCACCAGAAAAATCATTACCGAAGGTAAGTAACTTATTCTTGTGGTTTATAACCAATGAAAAATATGCATTAAAATAAGGTAATAATGTGTATGTCAGGAGAAATGAAATAAGTCACTGTTGAACGAAAGGTGAAAAAGAAGGTATTAAAAAAAGATTAGTTGAAAATAAGGAGAAGGGAGAGAATGGCGAAAGGGTAATGAAATAGTATGCGAATAAGTTGACTATATATGACAAATAAATAGAGACTGAAGAACATAGTTTTATGAGTACATATGGGTTAAGAACAGAGAATGCTCATTACTAAGATGATGCTTGCAAGGGGGCAGATAAGTCTGCTGTTGATAAAACAATGTTGAATAGTGAGACAGATGGTGAGACCAGACAAAGCATCAATATTTCAATGTCTCAAACCATGAACACATTTAAGAAAATAAAATAACACCCTGAAAACTGATAACAAATCTAACTGAAATGAAACAGATTTTGAAGGTTCTATGTCCACCTCTCCACAATTAGATATATTATAGGTTTTGTAAGATAATTGACGTATCATTATAGGACACTCTGAAGTAACAAGGGGAATAACTATTCCAAAGCTTGCATTTAAAGCCCTAGGTGCCGGCTGAAAACCCATAAATTACTTCCTCCAATTTGCTGTAACTTCATTGTGAAGAACAATTTAGTTCTTTGGAAAATTGTTGCTTTTTTGGTTTTGTAGCATTAGTGACTATAACTGGGTCAGTATATTCAAGAAATATGATGATCACTATTACAGGTCCAGAAAAAGATGATTTATTTTTTAATTAGTCTATATGCCCTCTAGATATTCAAATATATGGAGTATGGCAAGTCTAACACTGTAGGAAGTAAAGAATCACAAAAGTAAATAAGTTAATTTCCATCTACATTCTCCAGCAAGCCACAGATTCTAAAGTTAAAATGCCAAGTTCGACTTTCTAAATCTTCTGCTTGTTTCTTAAGAGCTTTTACTTCCTTCAGCAATAAGCATTGCTATTGGTTGCATCCTTTAAATCACTCACTCTTTGTTCTACTTATGAGACTCTTAGAGCCATACATGGACTGTAGTTTTTAACTGATCTCTTCCACATGTGGACACAAAGCCCTAATTTCCTCAAATATGACCTCTATTAAAATTGAAATTGAAGATGTGGATTTATCAGAAGATGCTTGCTTCAATGTTTTTTTGTCCTCATTACATCATCAGTTTTGTGTAATGTCGTTTCCTCAATTGAAGAAACTGACTCACTAAGATTGTTGCCCCTAGCTTACTTTCTCCCCCCAGTTTGATGGACGAAGAGAGGAGGTCAGGTGTTGGCCCTCACCCTCCAGCATGACTTGAGAGCTACAAATGGGAGAACCAAATTCAATTTAGTGGGTCAATTCACTTTTAACAGACCCGGCCACGCCAGCAGAATTGATTACTGTCTGGTAGCTAATGATCTTTGGTCCGCTGTCTGTGACATGTCAGTAGCCAAAAGAATAGACAGTGATCATAATGCCCTTATTCTCACCCTCACAATCCAGGGTGACCTCAAATACGTTATCAAGAGGAGGTCTGATTTGGGTGACTTATCTATCTCTGATAACCAGAAGACAATTAGATGGAACTGGGTGGAGGACAACCCTAACTGTCTGGGGCTTGCTCATTAATATGTTAACGAATGCCATCACATTGGGTATGGGTATACCACCATCATGGAAACTAGTTGAAATAGTGCCCATTTTCAAGAAGGGCAATAGAGCTGATCCCGCTAGCCTCAGACCCATGAGTCTTATTGACTCTCTCCAGAAGGTTTTTTGCAAGCAGGTTTTGGTGATATTCCAGGACTGGATTACAGAGTACTGTATTTTAAGTGATTACCAAGCTGGTTTCCATGCTAATATTAGCACAGTGGACCAGGCTTTTCGCTTCCTCTGTTTGTATTTGAAGGAAGTTAATATTAAAGGTGGGAAAATATAGGTCGCTTTTAAAATTCGATCTAGTACCCCAAGCCACTCTCTGGAGAGTGTTGAAAGAGATGGGCCTACAACACATCCTCTTGGAAATTCGAATTAGATTGCACACATCAAATGCAGCTCAAGTGAGATGGGGTACGAACAACCAATTAACAGAGCGATTCTCTATCAAACGCAGTGTGAGGCAGGGGTGTGTGCTCGCGCCCACCCTTTTCTCACTTTTTATTAATGGGGCATTTGATTTTCTGAATACGGATGGTTGTGATGCCCCTAAAATAGGTGAGAAAAGAGTTCCAGCACTCCTCTTTGCATACGATACCCTACTACTTTCCGAATCCCCCCAAGGTCAACAATTATTGTTGAATGACTTTATAAGGTTTTGTATCTAGCAGGATTTGTTGTTAAATGAGGCCAAAACCAAATACATGGTCTTTGGCAAATGAAACGCAAAACCCAGAAAAAGATGTTTGTTTGTAGGAAGCACCATTTTGGAGCAAGTATCGGCTTTCAATTATTTGGGTATCCCCCTCACATCTAACCAAACTGGGCACCCCATATTGACAAGGTAAGGTTGCTGTCAATCCAGCAGACTGCCCGTATTTCCAAAATACTGAAAAAAACGGTTTGTAGTAAAGTGGCTCTCGCACTAAAAATCTATAACGCCAAATCTTTAGGGGGGCTCTATATGGGGCAGAGCTGTGGGGTAGTGGAAATACAAACTATCTTACCACTGTATAAAATAGCTTTTTAAGATCTCTTTTAAACTTAACTCTTAGCACCCCTTTGACCGCTTTATACCCGGATTTTGCCTAGGGAAAACTGGCTCACAAGCTTGCTTATAAATTACTAGCTTACCCGTCGCACGTTGCTGCGATCTCCGAAGAAAGGAAATTCAAGGAAACTCGTTATGATAACATTTAATTTACATTGTGTCATTTTTATTGAAACTTATTCATTTTAATATGGAAAACATTTCAAAGTGTCGTTTTAATTCTATTTATTTATTCGAGTGCTTGTGGATACACGATTTTTTGTTTTTCCTTCTGGTGCGTACATCAGTATTCGAAAGATTATGAGGGCCCTGGGGGTCCGATAGTTAAAAAAGTTTTATGCCAGAAACCTTTGCGGGAGTGTACTCAACAACTTCCCAAAGTTTTCTGGCGATCAGATGAATGCTGTTTTAATTCTATTTATTTATTCGAGTGCTTGTGGATACACAATTTTTTGTTTTTCCATCTTGTGCGTACATCAGTATTTGAAAGATTATGAGGGCCCTGGGGGGCCGATATTTAAAAAAAATTTATGCCAGAAACCTTCACGGGAGTTTACTCAACAACTTCCCAAAGTTTCATGGCGATCGGATGAATGGTGTAGTAATGCATAAAGGACAAACAAACAGACATACATTCGTTTTTATATATATAGATATGTTCTGGCATCGCTTGTGGTCCGTGGAAGGGCTAGCTTCATATCAATCAGCAATGGCTGGCCTATTATTAAACAAAAAGGAGACTTTTGTGAGCGCCAATAATTTCAACCAGATTTACTCATAAATTGTTGATGGTAAAACAATTTCTATCGCCGAATCAAAGGAGAGAGTGAGGACTAGGTAAACCAGTCCGAATCCCCAGGATTATATGTCAATATCAAAGAGGACTAGCTATTTTAGGGGGGGGGGGAGGGGAGACTCAATGAAGTATGCGTGCCAGCAAATCCATTGGTTTGTTCATGAAGCCCTCACCCACCAACCTAGTTGGTGGCATGCTTCATCGTCTGGCCCACCACAGTGACACCGAATGTGTCCCGGGTGTGCTTCAACGCCAGATTACTGCGGAGCTGGTATGTTGCTGAGTGTGCAGTGTAATGGGTGAGAAAGTGAAGGTTAAAAATCTATACAGTGGGTCCCAGTACCCGAGGGTAAATAAATACATTTTAATTACTGGGCCCCTGTTAGCTACTAAAAAGACAGATGGACGTAGTGGAGTACGGATTATGACCTCCAACGTCCTGTGTGGTCTACATGTTTCAGCCAGGCCTTTTGTTTTAAAACTGGCTTTCCTCAGGACCAAGTGAGTATGAGAGTAAGGTGCAATACAAAATAAAGATACTAAATTATAGTGATGTGTTATTCTTTTCTTATGTGTCGCACTCTCTAAGGTGCGTTTATATGTTAGAGGGGGATTCCCTCTAGCTTTGCTACACATAACATATAAGACATAGACAGACGTACATGGTAGAGTCATATTAGCATGATATGATAATTTCCACATCATTAGCCGACTTATAAGGTGAGTGCGCGACCTATATTCGACTAGGGTGTGGTCATGTGTGAGACATGACCTGCGTGGGTTTAGTCTTACAACCGCTTGTAGTGGTGGTGAACTAGAACAGCGGTTATTGGCATGGTGAGGTACAGGTACGTAAATTCACATTATCCTCACACAGGCTATTTGCTGTAAAAAGCTTCCTTGGGTCACCATGCAGAGAAAGAGACCCTGAAAGAAGCACTCACCTTATAAGTCGGCTAATGATGTGGAAATTATCATATCATGCTAATATGACTCTACCATGTACGTCTGTCTACGTCTTATATGTTATGTGTAGCAAAGCTAGAGGGAATCCCCCACTAACATATAACCGCACCTTAGAGAGTGCGACACATAAGAAAGAATAACACATCACTATAATTTAGTATCTTTATTGTGTATTGCACCTTACTCACATACTCACTTGTTCCTGAGGAAAGCCAGTTTTAAAACAAAAGGCCTGGCTGAAACATGTAGACCACACAGGATGTTGGAGGTCATAATCCGTACTCCACTACGTCCGTCTGCCTTTTTAGTAGCTAACAGGGGCCCAGTAATTAAAATGTATTTATTTACCCTCGGGTATTGGACCCACTGTATAGCTTTTTAAACTTCACTTTCTCACCCATTACACTGCACACTCAGCAACATACCAGCTCCGCAGTAATCTGCCGTTGAAGCACACCCGGGACACATTCGGTGTCACTGTGGTGGGCCCGATGATGAAGCATGCCACCAACTAGGTTGGTGGGTGAGGGCTTCATGAACAAACCAATGGGTTTGCTGGCACGCGTACTTCATTGAGTCTCCCCTCCCCCCCCCCTAAAATAGCTAGTACTCTTTGATACTGACATATGGAGAAGCGTGGCTCAGTGGTTAGAGGCGGCAGACCCGGAAGCTGAGATCGACCGTGGACGAGGGTTCGATTCCCCGCCTCGGCAGGTCTCGGTCTCAAAAATTCCACGGACTCGATAATTCTCGCTCCGGTGCCTACTCGACTTACGGGGTCACACTCTGCGACTCTGGGCAATAGCTTGCTTAATCTCCACTAGGGCCCTTCGTGGTGGGATGTCTGGCTTTCATCTTGTGGACACCCTGCCGGGGTTTCTCACAGGGGAATACCAGGACGGGTTCCCTAAGCAAGCGCTTAGATACCGTGTCGGTGATTTGCGCTATATAAATACATGTACATTTACATTTACATATAATCTTGGGGATTCGGACTGGCTTACCTAGTCCTCACTCTCTCCTTTGATTCGGCGTTATTAGGCAGCGCACAGCTGCGAGAGTAATATACCCACACCCAAGATGGCAGAAAACATCGGCCTCACTTTCACTGAAGATGACGTCAGTGAAATCCTATCCGACCCATCCCTCCTGGCAGATTTCAATATCTCCACCACAATAGCGCAATCTACAGACTGGGACACATTGACCGAGAAAAAGAGGAATAAAATACGGACCATTCTACATGGTGTAATTCTGGCGCAATATCTACGCACCAACACGGCGCTCACAGGCCTTTTAGTTACTAATGCCCCAAGGATATTCCTGGATGACGCCACTTTCAGAAAAGACTGGGCCCAGATCGCCTGGCACTGCACCAGGGACTGGCTGATACTAATCATAAAAACCGCTAAGCGTCTATCGGATGCTATAATGATCGAAATCCAAGCCACAGAGACTCACTTTAAAACCACACTCACGGGTTTTAGGAAAAAACTGGACGACCAAAACCGGGAGATGGCGGAGTACAAAGAATATCTAACCCAAACCAAGGTAAAGAAATTCAAGAAAGATCTGAAAAAATTCAGCTATTTAAAAACCTACCCCAATGCTGACGATGACTACACTGCTCCCCGAAGGGACACTGACAGCTCCGGTGACAACAGCTCCATCTCGAGCAATTCCAGCACAGGATCCAACAAACCTAGAGGCAGAGGACAGCGAGGACAACACTGGCAACAACCTTGGCAGGAACCCACACAAAATCACAACTTCGGGCCCCCCCAATTTGGCCCCATGCCGCCACCATACTTCGGATACCCACCTCTATATGCACCAGGGCACTTGCCCTTCTATCAAAATAGCCATAACCAGAGATACCCTTTTTTATCCCAGGGCCAGAGACCACGCGAAAAAAGAAGGAACAACACGCAGGTCCAACAGGTCCAGTGGGCACCGGAAGAGGAACCAGTGAGCTCCAACACAAGGAACAAATCCAGACAACAGGCGGGACCAAGCAAATAACATCTCCCCGAACTACCACTCCATTAGTCTTCAACATCTCGAGCACACAGCTCACTAATGAGGAAACAGAAGTCCTGAACAAAGGGCTCTCCTTCGTTCCCACAACCAGACTGGACATTTTCAAACTGCATATAGAACTAGCCGAATTCTTCAGGAAGCTCAAGCTGAAGGAAGCTCAAGCTGAAAGCTTTCTTTGAAAAGAAAGAAAACACAGACAACAGTAACAACGAGACCACCAATGAGACAGGCCTCAGACTGAAGTCCAACTTTATCCCACCACCAGCCAGCATCCCAGTAGAAATAGCTACCTTTGAACAGGCGGTCTAATACAGATGTTGAAAACCTACAACAAAGGAACACCTTCAACAACCTGTCCTACCGGGAACGCGAAACGATCAAACGCTTACAGAATGACCCATCCCTGATCATCAAGCCGGCAGATAAGGGCGGGGGCATTGTCCTGATGGACAGATTGGACTATGACACAGAGTGCCGCAGGCTCCTGAGTGACACCAGGAATTATAAATGCCTCAAGAAAGACCCAACTGAGGAGCTGCGCAACACCATCGACATCCTGGTTAAAAATGCCAGTGACGCAGAACAAATTTCAAAACAAGAAGCTGATTACCTCTGTACGAAAAATGCCAAAACCCCGTACTTTTACATGGTCCCCAAGGTGCACAAAGGGGTCACACCACGACCGGGAAGACCCATTGTGTCAGCTCCTAGAACCCCTATCACGCTTCTGTGATTTCTTCCTTAACCCCCGTGTTCAAAAGACACCATCGTACATTAAAGATACCAAACATCTTCTCAACATCATAAAGGACACAAGCTTCGACCCGGAAACTCAACTCCTTGTCGGACTTGATATAGAGAGTTTGTACACCAGCCTGCCACAAGACGCCACACTGAAAGTGTTACATGATGTCCTGATGGACCTCACCTGGGACTATCAAACCCCCCGAAGCTTCATCATTGACTGCGCCACCCTCGTGCTGAAAGAAAACTTATTCGAAGGTAAATTCTACCTACAGACCAACGGGACCTCAATGGGCAGTGTTTTTGCCCCAAGCGTGGCGGGTCTTTATGTCGCCCACTTCGAACAGACCCACATACAACCCCCAACCAATCCATACTCAATCAACATAAAAACATGGCGTCGCTACATCGACAATATCTTCATCATCTGGGAAGGCAACCAGGAGACGCTGGAGAACTTTCTAGTTTGGATCAACAGTCTGGACAGCTACTTACGTTTCACAAGCACTAGTAGCCCAACCGAACTGGCTTTCCTGGATCTTAACATCAAAGCAGACCAAGAGGGCCTTACCACCACCACCTTTTACAAACCCACAGCAAGGAACTCCCTCCTTAGATTCGACAGTTTCCATCCGAGACCACTGAGGGAAAACCTCCCCTATGGGCAATTTTTGCGCCTCAGATGCAACTGCAGCAAAATCCAGGACTACAAGCAACAATCCACCGCCCTATTCGACAAATTGGAGGACAGAGGGTATCCTACTAGGATCATCAGAACCACATGTAAAAGAGCACGTAACCAGAATAGGGAGGCGCTACTTGAAACTACTGTCAAAACACAGGAAGAACCCGTTCTCACCTGTGTGACGACATACAATACTGCTTCTAACCAGATTTCCAACATCATCCAAAGAAACTGGAAGATCATTAACTCAGGTACAAGAAACTGGGAAAAACCATGTTTCGCATACAAAAGAGGAAAAAACTTTAAAGATCAACTTGTCAACACAAGGCCCAGGTCGAACACTGCCCCGGCCCAGAATACAATCCTCAACGCCTGGGGCCTACCAAAAGTCACAGGTCACCAGCCATGCAATAACTGCAGCGTTTGCCATTTGACAACATCATCAAAAACTCTCAATTTGGAACCAGGCAAAATATGGACGCAGCGCCAGTTTACAAATTGCAACTCATCCAACCTAGTATACATGATGACCTGTAGATGTGGCCTCAGATACGTCGGGATGACCACCCGTAAAGTCAGAACCAGAATGACAGAACACCGAAGCACCATTCGATGTGGCAAGAACATTAGTAAACTGACGGATCATTTCTTATCCCACAACCACACCCCCAATGACTTTACATGGACTGTCATTGAACAGTTCAACACAACAGAAAACAATGATAAGTACCTCCTCCAGAAAGAACAACGCTGGATATATAGACTATCCACCCACACAGTGGGTCTGAACGATTCAATTCTGTGGAATTCATTAACCCATTGAACATGCCACTCGTACACAGTCAGATCCACCAACGGTCCCAATCTACCACCTTCCCCTTCTCACAATGTTCCCAGCACAATCCACACCAACGTGCACATTATTAGCAAGTAGGCACCCAAGTATACAGGGCACTGTATAAATTACTTAACATACTGACTCTTGGGCACCATGTTAGAACTCTGCATGCAGCTCTGTACCGCTTCACACATAGAATTCTAACCTGCCGCTGGTATTCCAGCAGAGCTTTGCCCTCACTAGCCTTCAATTACGCCCGTGCGCCTGCGCAGACTCGGAGGCACCCAACATCACAATGCGCATGCGCACAAAAGACTGCTCACTTGAGCATGCGCCTCGCAGCAGAATGACTAGGCAACTAGCGCGAGCGCATCCCTCCTTCTATTTCCATCCATACCCAGGTGAAAGCAATAAACGGGGCTACTTAAACACCATCAACGGGCCACAGCATTTCATTTCGGGCACCGCAGAAGGACGACAGGTCCTAGGAGGATCTAGACCGGCAACTCCGTGAGTAATCTCAGCGCACTACTGCAACAATTGGGGTAAGCTCTCGATATCTTCCCCCCTACAGGTCGGATATAACCAAAAACTCTTACAACCTTCTTTCAGGGTCTCTTTCTCTGCATGGTGAGCCAAGGAAGCTTTTTACAGCAAATAGCCTGTGTGAGGATAATGTGAATTTACTTACCTGTACCTCACCATGCCAATAACCGCTGTTCTAGTTCACCACCACCACAAGCGGTTGTAAGACTAAACCCACGCAGGTCATGTCTCCCACATGACCACACCCTAGTCGAATATAGGTCACGCACTCACCTTATAAGTCGGCTAATGATGTGGAAATTATCATATCATGCTAATATGACTCTACCATGTACGTCTGTCTACGTCTTATATGTTATGTGTAGCAAAGCTAGAGGGAATCCCCCTCTAACATATAAACGCACCTTAGAGAGTGCGTCACATAAGAAAAGAATAACACATCACTATAATTTAGTATCTTTATTTTGTATTGCACCTTACTCACATACTCACTCGGTCCTGAGGAAAGCCAGTTTTAAAACAAAAGGCCTGGCTGAAACATGTCGACCACACAGGACGTTGGAGGTCATAATCCGTACTCCACTACGTGTCAGAGTTCGCCGACCGATCACGCCTGCCACACATGAAAACTACATTTCCCATGAGTCGGCGGAGTCCCGCAGGAAGTACATCTAGGAAATAGACACGCTTCCGGTTGCGCGTTATTCTGGATTCTGTTCTGCCCTCGGCGTGAGAGCGGCCGCTCTGCACGCCAGCCATTCGTGTCTCCTGTTGGCCCCCCTCCCCTAAGGCTCGGTGGGGAGGACTTCATCTTACTATCCCTGCAGTAAGACAGACTCGGCGCCCGCAGGTATTGTTGTTCTGTTCTCTCCGGCCGCACAGGCGGTCAGCTGTTTGCTTACCTATTGCAAGAGCTCGGAGAAGTACTGTGTCTGATGCTCGCTGGTCATAGCTTTGCTGATACTTTCTTGGCTATAGGGTGTGGCGGAACACGGTGGCGGTCGAAACCACGTGTTACCGTACACCCCGGTTTTTTCTTGGTGCTGAGTTAGCGGGGCGCTGTAGTGAGGACAACTACGCGTCTCCGTTATATACTTGGTATTTACATGGAACTAAGGAGCTGGGTATGTAGTGAGGAAACTACAGGTTACCCCAGTTCTCATTGTTCTGTCATCCATTGGGTGTATTGTTGACAGAATTCTGTGGTGGTCGCAACTACGTTTTTCTGTTTGGCATTATCCATGCATACACTGTTGGGTCATTATTTAGAGAGCGGAGTGTTGTAGTTTTTGCTTCCTACACACTACCGTATCTCTCTTACTTTGTGTTGGAGCGAATATACTTACTTTGGATACCTTGGACCCCCCTTGTACATTGAGTCCTCTGACAAGTCTGTGGTACGTTGAGAGTGTTGGGTTAGGTGTCTCAGTACAGCGTGTGTGTGTCTGTTTCGACAGGACTGTTTTCATTTACCATATGTCTATGTATTCCTTAGACCATCCTCACAGATTGTGGCAGAAGGGCTGTAGTTGTTTCCTATCAAAGGTCGTGTTTTCTTTCTGCTCAGGTACTTACCTATTTTCATGCTTTCTTAGCGAGACTATATGAGAGTAGTACTGCATGCTAGTAAGCACTTTACTGATGCCTGTCTTGTCTTTTGTTACAGGCGTCCTTTCCCTGCTGACCCTACCTTTACCCATCCCTCATTTTTTTATTTTAGTTTGTTATTTTTCTCCCTCGCCTAATGGCTCGAACACCCTGTGTTTACACTTCAGGGTGTTGGTGACATTTGGAGGTGGAACCATAATTACAGCGACTGGATCCCGTGGAGTAAACCTGACACTACGTACGTCTGCCTTTTTAGTAGCTAACAGGGGCCCAGTAATTAAAATGAATTTATTTACCCTCGGGTACTGGGACCCACTGTATAGCTTTTTAACCTTCACTTTCTCACCCATTACACTGCACACTCAGCAACATACCAGCTCCGCAGTAATCTGGCATTGAAGCACACCCGGGACACATTCGGTGTCACTGTGGTGGGCCCGATGATGAAGCATGCCACCAACTAGGTTGGTGGGTGAGGGCTTCATGAACAAACCAATGGGTTTGCTGGCATGCGTACTTCATTGAGTCTCCCCTCCCCCCCCCTAAAATAGCTAGTCCTCTTTGATACTGACAAAACAATTTCTATCTCACCCGGAGCTTTTTTTACTTCACAGCTCACTTTTTAAAAATGTACTAAGGAGATGTCCCTCAATGTATGCACTTTTCGAATTCCCAAATACCTCATCAGCTTCTTGAAGTACTTTTCTCCACCCTCTGTCTCCCATGATATGACCTCCATGTTATCCTTATTTATTTGGTACCTCGAGATCTTACCAAGCAAATACATTCCCCCAAAATGTTTTGTAAGTTGGAGGATATAAAGAGGGACTTGAACTTTGTAGATGTTTGGCGCATGAAAACAGGGACCTTCAAAGTTTTTATCTTTTATAGCAAAAAGTATGGTCATCATTACATGATTGATTATTTCTTCCTAGATCAAGCTTTAAATCACCCTGAAGAGTCTGCTGTCTATCTTTCAACCTTATTATCAGACTACTCCTCTGTATGCTTAAAATTGGACCTGCCTGGTAGGTCGTGCTTGAGGAGATGGGTATTAAATAGAGTCTTGCTCTTGGAAGCGAGATTAGGCTTAATAATGTCAGATAACACTGTTGAGTTTTTTGTGCTTAACAAGGGTCCATCTAGTCAGTCCATAACTTGGGATATTTACTAGGCTCATCTTATTGGGTTAATAAGTAATCTATTAAGAAGGTGAAAGTCTGGAAATGCGACAGCAGGAAGTGATGTTTAGGGTAAGAATTTCGAGTAAAGAGATATAGCTCCAAGGTGCCTGCAGAAATTACCTTAAAAAAAACTGCTTTTCATCTAGAGTTAGAGGAAATGCAAACTGAATATAAAGGCAAGTTGGCAAGGTAGATACAGGATAGGTGGAGAGCAAGTAAGATGCAGCATTTTGTGTATGGAAAACACTGTATTCACTTTTAGCTCGGAAGGTTAAGATAGATAGAATTAGGAATTCCATACATATTCCAGTAAGGTGTAATAACGCCTAAGAGGCATTTTCCTCTTTATATATGTGCTGCAGATACAAATAGTAAAAACAAGGAGAAATAAACATATGTGTATGGATTGGTCGCTTCCCCAGGTTTACATGAAAAGCCACCACAATGCCTCCTGGGTGCAGAGTAAGGCAATACAGCGTTTTGCGCTGCATTGCTGTACGCATGATTTATGAGGCCACTCAAATGATTTAATAAATCGGATTGAGAGCCCTGCGTCATACATGTTCCACTTTAAGTGGTGCAAAAGTGATTCAGGGCTCTCATAAATAAGTCCCAAGGTGTCATGTTTCATAAAAGTATTTTCTTTCAATTTTGCTAAGTTGTTTGAATGAGCTCCGAACTCAGGAGGGCAATAAGATGATTTGCTGGGTTTATTTATTCACTTTTATCTTTCTTGTTTTCCCCATAAAGTTTGCTAAGTGTTGGAGTAAGAAAAAGAGGAACAAAATGCCACATATCAAGAGAACAACAAAGACGTCTGTGTAAGATTGCAGATGACAAGATTTAGAGCCTACAGGCTATTTACAGCATATGAAGGCTAAAAGCTAGTCTATTGTGTCTAATATTAACTATACTTTAGCAACACTTCATATACCACTCTTGTAATATACAGCCATCACCTTTCATACCTAAAAATAAATTAGTGTATTTTTAGGCAACACTGTACTTCAGAAGGTCTTCTTCAGAGAGGATTCAAAATAGCAGCTATTTTCAAAATGTACCACAAAAGTAAGCTTGTAGTAGATCTCAATATTTATTACAAGAATACCCTCCCTGAGCACTCAAGCCTATAACAAGAGACCAATATCCAATAATAAGTCAAAGAAATATTGTACAAATCCAAATGGTTCACGTTTCAATGTCCATAGGTTTATTCAGTTTCCTTTAAATTAAGTATTTTTCTTTTGGCACAGCAAACTGTCCATATCGAAATATCCAAAGATTCAATGTGATAATTATTCAGTCAATATAAACGCAAAGCAGCCAACATGTGTTTCGTCATGAAATATACTGCCTCATTGACTTCTTCAGGGCTGCAAACCCAAATAAAAATTTTTTACGTCAGAACTTATGTAAATGAACACGTATTCACCATAATCAGGTTGAGATTATTCTAATGAAATATAAGAATGTGGGGAGACAATCAAGTTGACTAAGTATACCATCACCCAAAGTGCAAATAGAGTAAGGTCTCAGTAAAAAGTAATTAAATCAAAGAACAAATAGTCCCCTCCACAAACACCAGAAAAGAAATGTGAAGGCCCAGGAACAGAGATTAGAAGTGAGCAAACATCACTTATATATTCCAGTCACCTTTAATATTGATTTCAATCGAACGGAAGCTAGGTATTTCCTCTTGTGTCGAACGCCTAATATTATATCTGTGAAATCAGAACCACATCGTTACAAAGGAGATCAATATATTTACAAGTTCAGTTAAAAAACTTGTATAATTGGAATATCCATCTCAAATAGTTACAAAATGCATTTAAAAATACTGCACCTCTTAATATACTCGTGAAAATCAAATCTACACTACACACTCACAATACGTTATCATAGACTAAAAATAGAATCCCCTCAAGATTAAAGTAAGTACACTACTTTGAACTAAAGTTGAAAGACCCCAAAATAAGAGTGCAAAAAATGACGTTAAAGTATACCATTTATTTCTCCTGAGCAGACGTATAGTATTGAGTATTAACGTACCGTTTTTCAATGTACATCGACTTGTTATCAAACACGCGTGTCCTGCATTTCTCACATGGCCGTATCATGTAAGTTTCTCTCAGAAATCTAAAATTAACAAACATGTTGGGCATCTATCACTCAATTCTCAATTGGTAACTCCATTAAACATAAGAGAGTTCAAAGTTTCTGACAGACCAATTCACGGTCACCTCTGCTAACCGGCCATGTTACAAGAACCATTATTATTGAGCCAATTATTTAGAAAACATAAACATGGTGAATACCATGTTTTCCAATATCCCTCAGCCCATTAATTATTTAATTGTCTTAAGACACGAATAAGCCAGTCTCACCCATCTTCGCTAACAACCCGTATCTCCAAAAACTGTAACCGTCAAGTGCAATCCAAAATATCTTGTGTACGTGGTCTAAAACAAAAGGAACCATAAGGTACTAGTTTCAGCGATGCTAGTCAAATATATAAAGAGCATTAGAGAATATTAATACGCTATATCACATACTCACCGAACATGATTCGTATCCCAGTAACTCGTAACCGAAACACGGCATTTACACGGGCGCCATCTTTAAACCTCCATTTATACTCATATGAAAAGGGGCACCTTCTTTTAGTATGCAAAATAAATGATCTAATAGTAAGAAAATGTTTTAGCGTCCTAACAACGTTATTAAAATTATCTCCTGTTGATAATATGATTCCCTATATCATTCTAATATTAATTATCATTTTTATTAGTTGTTTGAATTGAAATGTTAATTTTGCTTGCGCCATCTTTACTAGTCGATGTTCCAAATTCTCAATAAAGCTATATTGCAACAACGCGCGATCATTTCTACTAAAGTCCCTAGTTTCCACAGCCGCCATCTTAGAATATTAGCACCAAATATACTTATAAATATACTCCAAATAAAAGTTAATGCTCGAGATACACAAAACAACCAATCAGTAATCAAATCTTGTTACTGACATCATGCAGACAATAATCATAAAAGCAATTACTGTATACGTTTTAAACTTATAATATGTTGTTGATATATAATATACTACGTCTTCACCACGTTCCTAATTTCCTCGACCCAAAGTAAATATGGGATTACAAATTATATTTTTACAGGTTGAGAGATAAGCCGACATTCATTATCTATACTGTCCCCTTAAGGACGTATTCCAAGCAACTCACAAATAAATAAACTCCAATGCAGCCGCGGACGGCACTGGGAGTACCTGCAGGATGGTGACGTGGGGCATGGGAGGGGCAGGGTGGGGGGTAGTAATGTATGGATTTCGGAGTTTTACAGGTAAGTAAACATTTAAATAAATAAAACAAATTTAGTTGCGCGACCTGCATCGAATTTGGGGATGCAGTGCACTCAACAAAATTTGTTTTATTTATTTAAATGTTTACTTACCTGGGAAGCTCCGTAATCTATACATTACTACCCCCCACCCTGCCCCTCCCCTCCCCACGTCACCGCCCTGCATGTACTCCCACTGCCGGCCGCGGCTGCTCCAAAGTGAATTACATAATAAGTGTCTAAAATAAATAGAAAAGTGTCAATGGAATTGTATCCTAGTAGTAGTATGCACCAGAGGGTGAAGGGAAGGTATAGATAAGATCTCAAGATAGTATAGATTAATGTACAGGAAGGGTACCATTTCAAATCATCAGGTCTATATATATAGACCTGTTTATATAGATAGACCTGTTATCTTGAACAGTGATCACATTTGGACAACACCTTACTAAATATACAGTTAATGATGTACACGTTCATAATTATTCAAATTATTCCATCATTGTGGTCATATTCTCCATAGTCTCTCCATATTATTGTATCATTTAACTATTTTATAACAGTAAAAATAACTTAGGTTAACTCTAACATTAGAGATATCATTGTATGTAACACGGTTGACCTCACTTTAGTTCTTTTATATAACGTACACTTTCTCCTGTACCAAAACTAAACACAATCATACTTATATAGTGCACGTTACATTTATTGTCCCAAAAAATATTGTAGTTCACTATCCACATTCATTCCCATTTCCACTGCTTTCATTTTCATTATCCAAATAGCTTCTTTATGTCTTAATTTCAGTTGTCTATTACCTCCTCTTCTGTCCATTCTCACTTGCTCTAAACCATGAAAACTAAACTTGTGGTTCTCTTTCTCCTGATAATTCTGTACTGCATGTGTCGCAATAGGATAACTGGTATCACCAATCTTTAATGCTCTAAATTGTTCTATCTTCCTATCGCGGAGAGACGTCTAATTGTGCTTCCAATGTATATTTGCTTACAGGTACACGCAATGACATAAATGACATAAGTCGTATTACAGTTGATGAACATATTAATTGTAAACGCCCCGGTGTCATTGTTATTAAAATAAGTTATTTTGTTAACAGCCCACCTGCTTGAGCTACACCGTCCACATTTGTAGAATCCTCTCAATTGGTTACTTAGCCAGTCCAAATTATAAGATATTCTAGGATAACTTGGGATGAAAATACTTGCAAGAGTTAACCCTTTCCTAAAAGTAAGGCTAGGCTTATCATTCAAGTATGAGGTAATATCTTTTTCCGATCTAAGGAGATGCCAATATTTATTAAGTACTGAATAAAGTTTATGACTGCTCTATTAAAATTAGTTACCAATCTAACTTCGTCATTATCTTGTTTCCCCTTGTTCTTATTTTTGGTATTAGTCTTTAAAGTATTCTTTCTGTTCAGTTCGTACACCCTCTTCCTAGCAGTTTTAATCACTCTCGGGTCGTAGCCCCTGGTCTGAAATCTATGAGCCATGTCTTCCAAGTTGTCTTCAAAATCTTTCAGCTCGGAGCAGTTTCTACGTGCCCTTAACTATTTGTTCTTTGATTTAATTACTTTTTACTGAGACCTTACTCTATTTGCACTTTGGGTGATGGTATACCTAGTCAACTTGATTGTCTCCCCACATTCTTATATTTCATAGAATAATCTCAACCTGATTATGGTGAATACTTTTTTATTTACATAATTTCAAAAGTAATTTTGTTTTATTTGGGTTTGCAGCCCTGAAGAAGTCAACAAGGCATTATATTGCATGACGAAACAGGTGTTGGCTGCTTTGCGTTTGTTTTGACTGAAGAATTATCACATTGAATCTTTGGATATTTGGATATGGACAATTTGCTGTGCCAAGAGAAGAATACTTAATTTAAAGGAAACTGAATAAACCTATGGACATTGAAACATGAACCATTTGGATTTGTACAATATTTCTTGGACTTATTATTGGATATTAGTCTCTTGTTATAGGCTTGAGTGCTCGTGGAGGGTATTCTTATAATTGTGTTATTACCCTATTCAGAGGGTAATGGTAAGGTTGTGGAGGTAACCAACCTTCTTCCCCTAAGAGCACTACTGAGTATATATTTTATATAGTTACATTAACCCAGACGTAGTGTTGAGCGCCCGTCTATATACCTGGTTACCTAGTTCATCAATATTTATTACTTCCTTCCATGGGCAAACTCATAAAACACTGTCCTCAAGACTGAGCAATGTCAATAATTATTTCATAATATTAAGTGAGGCTAATGCAAAGCACAACTTCAGAGGTCTAAAGTGGAAGCGGCACCTAGGAGGAGTCATAAAGCAGAGCGTTAATGTTCTGAAATATACAGAATATTTCATTTGAAGTATAACAATGATTCATTTAGCCCTTGATTCACAGTAACAAAAGCAGTAGCAACGATTCCACATCCTAAGGAAAGGGACATGCATCTATGATTCTTAAAATAGAAGCCTCGCTCATAAGGCACTTAAGAGTGGAATGCCAAAGATCAAAAATGAAAAAGGTATACCTTGTTAGATAGTAACAATGCTAAGTATCTATGATACAAACACATAAGCAGCACCCTTTCTCCCTGCAAATGAGGTTCTCCCAATGCATGCCTTGATAAATAGTCCAACAAAAAGTGGAGCCTTGTGCAGTGTCATAGCCACGTCCCCCAAAATATAACTTTTATAGCCACAATTCATCCTTTATTTGTAACCCTTTATGAATTATCTGTAATTTTGCTGTATGTATGTATTACAAATTGAAGGACTTTAAAATTCAATATAACTCAGGTTCAGGTGTCTAGTTATCCATTATATTCACTTCATAGGGTGTACCTGTTATTTATTAAATAGATTTTCGCTGTTATAATTCACACGTGGGCTTTGGTATGTACCTCACTATTTCTTATATCCATACTGTTTATTTCCCAAATGTTTGATGTGAGCTTAATTAAGAATACCATTTTTTGCAAACTCGAAACCCTCCTATCTATGATGAATCTCAGGTTATTATTAGTTGTTTGTAACCTAATGAGTTATTGCTAGTTTCATCCATTAGTCTGAGCTCTCATTTAGTGTCCTGTCTACTCCTTAGAAAATAAAGGCCATTCAAATATAACAAAGCTCAGAATGGAGTAAACAGCGACTATATATTATTTAATCTAAAATTTGCTCCTGATATTTCACTCAAGATGCTTATGTAACGCTATATACTATTTCTTTTGCAAAAAGAACAAATGATTGATGGAATGCAGAACAATATCAAATACTCATCCTCAGTACAGATATCTGGGCCTTAATCCATTGTTCGTTTGCTCACCATACCATTCCAGTTTGGATCCGAGCCCCATGGCAAAATTCCAGCCCAAACGGCAGGCCAGTTCGTCCCCAGACCTGAAACTGCACCAGAAACAAGCACCCTTGGACCGGTTTTGGAATATCACTCCTCATCAGCCATGAGAGCTTGACTCCCAAAGCATGCTGAGCACGGGACCCATGTCTGGTCATACCTGTCCCACTTTTCTTTTGTGCAATTATGATTTAGGAAGCTTTAAACATTTAGATTTAATTTAATGTTCCACACCTGTTTTATCCATGAAAACCTAACTTACATTTTCTCACTCATTGTCTCCCATCTAATCCTCACTCCTGACCTACAAAACTCATTAGGCTTTTGTTGTGTGTATGTGTGTACTGGTACATGTAAAGGATAAACCTACCTTGGAAGCAATTGAAAATTGAACAACGGCAACAGCTGCAAATATGGTTTTTTCAGAGTCTTCCAGAAATGAAAGTTGATGCGAGTACTTTTGAAGTCAATTTGGATATTTATCTAAAACCTAGGTTTTGTTTTTGTTCCTGTTTTGTTTACTTTCATGCAACTTTAGGTTTCTAGTCTGCCAATGTCATGGCTCTTGGTGTGATGCTGTCTGCTGGAGGTTATTAAAGTTTACAACAACATATTGGTGTATCATTTCTGATAGCACTGAAGGTGATGTGAATGGTGTTAAGAAGCATAAAGTACATGAAGTAGAGCTGTTGTAGTTCGTTCAGTATTGTGATAGTCCACATGCGGAAGTCTGCAAGAAATCTTTCACTGAAGCTACCATGGTATTTGTAAGAGCATGGATGAGAGGTTTCCTCTGTACAGACACGGGAGGGCTGCTTTTGCACAACTGTGATTTTGACAGCCTTCAACATGTACATTTTGTTTTCCAGACTCATTTTATCCACACATCCTTTGCTTGCATTGCCTCTTAAATTGCCTCCCATCTAGTCATTATGCTTGACCTAGAAAATCCATTGCAAATTAACTTCCAATAAGTTAGGGATGTCTGCATGTACTGGTATTTGTTAAGCATAAATCTAGATTGGAAGGAACAGAGCATTGTTTAAAGGATAGGGACCCTATAAACTGCTGTGTTGTCTGCTGGAGGTGATATTTTAAAAAGACATCTTTATGTATGTCTGATGGCACTGTGGCTGACTAATGCAGCTTGTCTTAAGGATGATAAGGAACCAGCGGAGGAGCTCTTCCATCAGTGTTGTGGTGAGGTGGCCAAATTGTTTAATTTGTGTTTTATGCCATAGTGCATAGGAATACTTTCATTGGAGCTAGTGTTCTTTCATATTCCTGTGGGGGAACATAGATATGAAAGGTTCCATATACAAGTGGATGATTTTGGGGGAGGCTACCTGAACCCTGCAGTGCTCTACAGGAAATAGATAATCTCTGAGGTCTTCTATTTCCAAATTACAATTTTTCAAAGTAGAAGATGTACCATAGCAAGACTGCGTCTTAGTAGTTCAGGCACGTTTCCAATGTGTAACATGTCCACTTTCAAAATCACACTGCCCTGAAACATTTGTAACATTAAAAACTTCAAGCACCATACTGAAGGAGACTTGTGATGCACTAAATACAAACCAATAACAGTATATAAGCAATGTTTCCTTTAAGGCAGAACTGCTCATTTTCACCATCACCACATAGTTTTTGGATTGTTCATTTCTATACCGTCATTTCCCTGGAGTTCATGGAAACCTTCCTAGTCAATCATATTGTCAGAACATGGCTTAGCAATGGTCATTGATGCTTGACCATGTATAAACCATAGTTTGTCCCTGGGAGCATTATAGCTACCCTAGTCCAAAATATATCTACTGTTTCCACCTAGGAAAATGGCAAATTTGTGATTCAGGGACACAACAATAATATTATGATTTAGGAACCAACCGTGCTCTGCCTCAGGAACAATACAAATGCAGCACTCTCCTTCCCTGACAGACACCATCAAAGTGAACCCTCTCTGCTCCATCCTCTGTCAGCATCCAAGGCATCCATCCTTACTTCAAACGTGCATTCTCTTAATACTACACTTCGCCATCATTCAACAGCTTTGCTTCTTAACACCATTATCTCCCCAACAATACTTTAGTTTCTGGTTTCTGCTACTCTAAATATTGAATCTAGTAATATGTGAGACACCCTGACTGTGGCTCTAACATTACACTTGTACTGCTCTCCTAATTACTCTGATGTCCTTTTAATTGCTTTCTATAAGAAGTACATAGTGTCCATCAGTATGTTAAGGCGTTGGGCATGAACACTTAACATTTCTCAGTGCCTTCACATATTTGGGACTATAATGCACGCACTTCGAAACAACTAATTTCCCAAAATGATGAGCTGCCCAACATGAGGAAGACTCTAAATATGAGATTGTCCATGCCTCCAACAAGTTAGAGACTCTTTCTCGAGGTATTAGGTGCTTTTTCAGGCACCTAGCGCCTTCAATGAAAAAGATTGATGACTGACTGAAGAACTCTTTAAATAGCCTTGGCCTAAATATTTGATCTCACAACCCATACACTCAATCTCAGCATTGATATACCTCACAGTTTTAATGATGGCTTTAACTCATCCTCGTTATGCTACTTGCCTCACAGAAAATCAGCTCTTTTTGAATTGTTTACTACCCACAATATGGAGCCACACAAATGTGATTTATGCTTGCATATACCATGCATATTTCTACTTAGCCAGATGGAATCTCCACCCATGATCCAAATGGAAAGCACAACCTTTTAGTGTAACAAATATTAATCCTGTGCCAGTGGTCATCCTGCACTTCACAAACAGCAAATCAGCAATGGCATACCGTAAGACTTTTAGAACTTTCTGACACCAATGTACCTATTGAATTAGATATGTTAATATGTACAGTAGTATGGCTCAATTAAGTCTTCTAATTCATTATGATTCTCTTCTCTCCTTGTAACTCCATTGACAGACAACACAGAAAGTAGGGCCCGATTTACAGAACTAACTTAAGACAAAATCCTAAACATACTACCATTTTTGTATTCACAAAAGGCACTTACTCATTTTGGTGTTCCCAGAAGGCACTTACTCATCAATGAGTAAGTACCTTCTGTGAACACCAAAATGAGTAAGTGCCAACTGTGAATAAAAAAAATAAGTAAGTGCCTTCTGTGAATACCAAAATGGTAGTACGTTTAGAATTTTGTCTTAAGGTAGATCTGTGAATCAGGCCTGTAGAGATTAAGAAGTGAGGTTTATTTAAGTCACATAAATGAATTCTACTGTCTCAACATTTCAATAGCTGAAATTAAAATGTCTTCTTTTTTTCAGTCAAACTAAGTTGCAAATACCACCCCTGGGTACAAAACTAATCTGATTACTGACTCATACGCATTTTTAAAATGAGGTAAGAGAAGGTCACACACATTACCTCCTTACTGTGCAACAACAATCTCAAGCAGCATTGTGTCTAGTCCACAAACAACAAAGGCACCATGATACCCCAAAGAAAGTTCAGAAGTGCATTTGGGGATAAGTTCTATGTGCTAGTGCTTTAAATGGTTGATGGTTGAAAGAGCATGAGTACTGTGTGGCTTATGTGGGAAATGATTTGCTGTCCTATATGTCCTATGTGTATAACTGAGGCTCCTCAAACTGTGAATGCTGAGATGTACCATATTTGTGAGTTGTTTGTATCAAACACTGTAAAGCCATGCAGATTATGAAGTATGGGAGTTTCCTCAAAAGTGGAATCTGCTACCTTGGGGAGGGGGCAATCTTTTATTAACCTTAGTTTATATACTGCAGTCCACCCAGGAGTGGCAGAGGAGCAATTAGTAGCTAAGAACATTATCAAACAGCAATGGTATATATATTCCCAGGTGTCCACCCAGGAACGGCATAGAGCAGACCTTAAATAATAGGCATTCAACAACCAGCCATAATAAATGCTCTGAAAGGTCCTTGTGGAGCACCAGAAGACAATCCATTATCAGGTCATCTTCATTCTATGCCTTAAAAGTTTACCTAGGAGCAGGAGGGAAGAACCCACAAGAATCAGTAATTTTATAATTTGCATAGGGTGTTATCTGTGCAGTTCAAACCTAGCAGTAATTTCAGAGTAAGTTAGTTTTTCATTTTTCAATTGGTTTTCCAACTTACTAACTTACTTACTACCCCTCTTGGTGAGGCATTTGCCATTGGAGTTCTGGTTTGAGTAGAGTAACCATTTTGCCTTATTGATGGGGGCATGTAGATTCTGTCGAATCACTGGAGGAGGTATTTTCTGTTTTCTGGATTTCATCTATTTTATGTTGCCGTCTAGGGATTCTCATGTGTTTAGAGGCATACGTTTAATGAAGGCTTTTCTGAAGGATGAGAGTTGAGCTTGGAGTGGTCATGTTTGTTCCTGTGCCTGCAAGTAGCTGTGGTCCTTGGAGAATAAGTCATCAACCAGGACTATCCAGCCATCTCTGTCCTGGATTTTTCTTTCAATCTGACTCAAGGTGTAAGCCACCTACTTGTAGTCGGCATTGAGGCCTCAATGTTAGGTGTTTCTTGGCCTTCCTATTTTCCTTTTCCCTTGAGGGTTCCAGGTGAGGGCTTGTCTAGTGGTGTTTGATGCAGTCTTGCGGAGGGTGTGACCTGCCCAGCCCCAGCGTCTTTTCATGATTTCTTCATGAGTAGAGAAATGTAAAGTGTTTTGCCTTAGGTCGTTATTGCTGTGATGTTTGGCCAGCAGATTTGGAGGATTTGCCTCAGAGAGGTGTTGATGAAGATCTGGAATTTATTGATGGTGGTCACTGTTACCCACCACACTTCTGCTCCATTCAGAAGGACCGATTTTTTATTGATGTTAAAAAGCCTGATCTTGGTTTGTAGTGTTAGGTCCTTGGAGCTCCAAATCTTCTTTAGCTGAATGAAGGTAGCCCTTGCTTTGCAGAATCTTGGCATTGACATTGGTGTTTGTACCGTCCTGCTTGTCTATAACATTGCCCAGTTAGTTGAAGGCCTCAAACTCTTCCAGTGCATTGCCTTCCAGTGCATTGTCTGCAGTTGTGATGGCCATGTTAGCATTCAGGATCTTGGTTTTCCCCCTGTGGAGGTTGAAGTCAAGTTGTGCCAATTTGGCTGACACATGGATGGTCTTCTGTTGCACAGTTTTCCAAGGAACATGCTATTAGAGATTACTCTGATGAGTCTTAATGTGACTACTGTTCTTGATTAGTGGTTGAATGTGGCATACCTTGAGGCCAGAAGGGAAGAAGCCTGGTGACAGAGAATTGCTGTAGAGGATATTCCCAGATGGGTACAGCCACCAAAGGAGGATTTTCTTGAAGGTTTGTAATGTGCATGGGACTGAAGGTAACAATATAGGTTTTCCAAGACTGGCTTGTAAACTATGGAGTTTGTTTGAATAAAGCAGGCTTCAGGGGTTCCTTCAAATCATCTTAGTCTTGCCCACAGTGGACTGGTTATTGTGCTCTTTTCTAGTGAAATGCATTTATATCATCTTGCAAATCTTGCAGACAACTTGATACCAGTGACAACTTACAGTGGAGTGAAACAGGGTAGAGAAGTTTGGCTAAGGGTGAGCTGGTACCGAAGATTTCTATGAAGTCTGAAGGCCATTAGCTTGGTATTCTGCGTGTTAAGCTTCCTACCTCTTGACAGGCAGAAGACATCGAACATTGGTATAAGAAGTTGGAGGCTTGATGGAGTTCTAGAGAGAAGGAAGGTATTGTCCACAAAGAGGAGTTCAGGAATCTTAATTGCACTCAGCTTCGAGAAGTCTGCTGTCTCAACATCGAGGGAGTCAATGACCCCATTGATGAATAAAGAGAATAGAGTGGGTGACAGTATGCACCCATGGTGCACTGCTCTACTAATGAGAAGAGGAATAGGTAGGCCTCGTGGCCCCATCTTACCCTCACAAAACATGCTTGGGGAAGATTAATGACAGTATTTAGGATACCAGAGGAGATTGCCAAAGCACCAAGCACCTCTCAAAGAGCATGCCTGGGGACCAGATTGAATGTGGCCCTAAGTTCAAAAAAAGCCTTGAACAGATGGTCATTGGATAAGTTGGTATAGTTCCAAACAACGAGGAGAAAATAGAGCACTTGGTCTAAGGTGCTGATCTTGCGCCATAACTCAGCTTGAAAAGGGACAACATTTTAGCTTCCTCCAACCACTTCTGATGTTTTACAAGGAGTTTAAAACAGAAGATTTTTTGGAAGCTATCAAGAAGGCTTATAAGCCTGTAATTTTTTGGTTGACTTCTGTCTCCCTTTCTAAATATGAGGATACTATGCTCTCCAGGCCAAGTCAGAGAAAAGTCCACCCCTTTAAGACTTTCATTTGAAAGGAGTTGATCTAGGGAGCCCAAACGTTGACCTCGGATGTAACTAGGGGCCAGATGTAGGTAATCAAATTTTACCGATTCTTAAATACCGAATTTAACCGATTCGGTATTCAAAAATCGGTAAATGAGATGTAGGTAAAAAATCGGTCTTTTTTACCGATTCGGTAAAAGTCGGTATCGGACTTTCGGAATTTACCGAATCGGTATTTACCGAATCGGTATTTCCCATTCATCCCTATGGGCCTAAAGGCCCATAGGAATGCATTGAAAATACTGAACCGGTAAATACCGAATCGGTAAATACCGATTCGGTAAATTCCGAATCGGGAAGCAAGCAAAAGTGAAACCAATGAAAACAGCCAATCAGGTGCTACCACCCTCCCCCTCCCTACCAGGAAGTGGCTACCCAGGCAGCTGCAACTCATTAGAAGGTTCTGGAGAGGCAGTCAGAGCTGAGCAGAGACACAGAGCAGCAGGGAGTGATTTTTGGGAGTTTACCTCAGTGAAAATGGCTAGCAGCAGTGAGAGTCAGAAGGCAGAGAGGAAAAGGAAAGTAAAGTTCAGCAGCATGGAGCTGCAAGTACTAGTGGAGAAGGTGGTGAGAGCCCACAAACAACTGTTTGGCAGGCACTCCCTCACTGTAGCAGAGTCAGCAAAACGCAAGCTGTGGCTTGATATAGGAGAAAGGGTCAATGCTGTGGGAGTGACAAGCAGGAGCATTGATGACCTCAAGAAACGCTTCTACGACATCAAGAGCCTCACCAAGAAAAAGATGGCAGAGCTACATAAGCAGGCTTGTGTCACCGGTGGAGGCAGGAACCCAGCGCCCCCCCTGACTGACCTGGAGGAGTTGGTGGCGTCAACCATAGAGCCAGACAGTGTTGTGGGACTGGGAGATGTGGACAGCTCAGCCAGAGCCAAAGGAAAAGGTAAGACGCATGTGCAGCATGACACCCCATACCAACCAGCTTCCCTTAACCCTTTGTGCACAGGCCAACCCCAGTCCAATACTGCTAGCACTATACAGGAGCAATGCATTATGGGAAATGTAGTCATCTAATATAAGACCATGTGTAACTGCACAGACATCAGCAAGGCAGTGAAAGTAATGCTGAATAATGACAGTAAAATGTGTAAAGCAATTATTTTAGTGACTGTGACACAGTAGCACTCAGTTGACATACGCTTATTTATACCTAGGGGCAACATCAGCCAGTCAAGCCACAGCAACAGCAGGGACTGCACCAGCGAGGGAGGAGAGTGACGAGGCAGGGCCAAGCCATGACCATGCCTCGCAGGAGGAAGAACACACAACTGCCATCTCCCAGGAAGAGGAGACAGTCCAGACACCCGAGTTTCCCCACTCCCCACACCTCCCACAATCCCCTCCATTGCTTTTCTCTCCTGAGACCTCCCCATCACTGTTACAGCCTGCACCTGCAACCTCACCAGCCAGGAGGCGAGTCGTGGCCCCACTGCCAGTGATGGAGGCAGCAGAGGGAGAGGCCCAAGCCACTGCACCTGAGAGTCCTGCTGCACTGCAGCCCACCACAGAGTCTTTCACCTCGTGCAGACGGCAACGCAGGCCCAGCAGTGCAGGTGTTCCTGGAGATGGCACTGTGTTCCGTGGGCTGGAGGGGAGCATGGTGCGCATCCAACGCATGCAGGGGAAATCAATACAGGCCTGCCACCGCCAATTTCGTGTCCTAAACCAACAAATTGGAGAAATGGGGAAGGGCATCAGAGACATGGTAGAAAGCAACAGGGAGATATCAAAAACCAATGCTGACCTAGCTGCAGGAATGCAGCAAATGAGCACTTCAATAACCCAGTTGTGCTCAAAACTGGACAGCCTGGAGCACACAAGGCGCAGGGATGCCCGTGTAAACAATAGCGCCATGAATCATCTGGCCACTGCCACATCACAGCTATGCCGTAGAGGCATTAACATGCAGGAAAGCCTCACTCAGAACACGGCCGAGGTCACCAGGGGCATGGCGAGGATCACCAGTGCCCTCGAGGCAATGATAATATCAAACACTGCACTGGATCCTGCCCTGGATGTGGCTGAGGGAGACAACAGCAGTAGCCGCAGCAGCTTGGCAAGCGCTGTGGTTCAGCCACGTAGGAGCAGCAGGCGCCCAGCTGAGCCTGCCGGCCATGAGGGAAGCAGTGATCAACATCCCAGTGGCTCTGGGAAGCGCGGGCGCAAATGACTTTGCCAGTGTGGGTGATGTAACCCAGGACATGTAGTCGCCACCTTTCTTTTCTTTAATTTGTTGCACTTCAGTGCATGGACGTTGTGGCAACATTAAATGATGTTCTTACCATTCACAACCTGTCTGTGTCTCATTACTTACTCAGAAATAGTTGCGTGCAATCTCCTCACGTCTGTATCTGCCATCACTTGGTGTTGTCACTCCAGCAGGTGGTGTGTCAGGCACAGCAATGTCGTCGTCATGATCCTCGTAGTCAGACAACTCCACCTCAGTACCCTTCTTAACAGCAAGGTTGTGCAACATGGCACAGGCAGCAATTATCTTACAGCAGGTGATGGGGGTATACTGCCTTGCACCTCCACTCTTGTGTAAGCATCTGAATCTGCTTTTCCAGATACCAAAGGTCCTTTTAACAACATTCCGTGTGCTTTTGTGGGCCCGGTTATATCTCCTTTGGCTGGGTGTTGAGGGGTTGAGGTAGGGGGTGAGTATAAAAGAGCGGAGGGCATATGCATTGTCTCCTAAAAGGAAAAGGTAATACATTAGTCACATGCATACATTTATTTCTTACTGCAATAGGTATTATGGGGGTCAGACACTGTGTCTTACCTAGGAGGTATCCTTCACCAAATTCCCCTGCAGTCAGCCGTGCATAGATGCCGCTGTTTTGAAAAATATAGGAGTCGTGGGTACTCCCAGGGAATTTTGCCACAATGTCAGTGATGGTGCACTTTGCATTGCAAATCACCTGCACATCGATGGTGTGGGTTGACTTCCTATTCCTGTAGATATATTCTGTGTCAGCAGGGGGACAAATGGGAATGTGTGTGCCATCTATGCAGCCAATAATATTTGGAAATCGAGCCATCTGGTAAAAGTAAGATTTTGTTTGCACCAGTTCAGCATGGGTAGCAGGAAAATAAATGTAATGCTCCATCCTGTGTAACATGGCGTCAAGGAATTTGTGGAAAAACCTTGACAGGCTGCTCTGTGTCACCCTACCTACCGCAGCAACCACGCTCTGGTAGCTCCCAGACGCAAGCAGGTGGAGGCTGCACAGCACCTGCACATGGGGTGGAATTGCATGTGCCCTTGGGGTAGTGTGCTGCAACAGTGGTTGGAGGTCCCTGATGAGCTCCAAGATGGTGTCTGGGGCCAACCTGTACCTCTGCAGTATCTCTGCCTCTGTGAGCATGAACAAGGTGACCCTCTGCCTGTAGACCTGCTCCTCTCTCTGCCATTCCCTCTCTCCTGCAGCCGTAGCTGTCTTGCAATGACATAAAATGCCGCCATTGTGCAAACAGAATTGCATTTTGGGTCCTTTTTTATAGGTTGCACCTGGTTACCACCTGACTCCAATCCATGGTAAATACCGATTCTTAAATACCGAATTTGAAGCAAATTCGGTATTTAAGAGCTTCCCTACATCTCAATTTCCTTTTTTACCAATTCTTATTTACCGATTCGTTTTTTTACCGAATCGGAAAAGTTACCGAATCGGTAAATTTACCGATTCGGTAAATTTACCGAATCGCAAACCGTTGCGAATCGGTAAAATTACCGATTCGGTAAAATTTCCGATTCGGTATTTTACCGATTCGGTAACTTTTCCGAATCGGTAAATTTACTGATTCGGGCTATTTTTGGTCTCCTACATCCCGAAAGCTCAATACCGGTCGGTAACGGCCGAAAATACCGATTTTCGGCCGTTACCGACCGGTATTGGGCTTCCTACATCTGGCCCTAAGTCACTTGGAATGGCATCAGATCCAGGGGCTTTCCCTCTTTGTAAATTATTGCCAGATTTGTATCTGACAGAGAAAAGGACAGGTCTTTACATGCAAGGAGAACAACATGTAAAGAAACCAGAGAAGAATGGTCATGAAGGTGATCAGCATAAGGAGTTGAGAAGAGCTCTGTCCATACTGCTGATGGTATATAAAGATCGATCTAGATGGCAGCACCAACATGACTGCGTGAGCAATAATCCACCAGAATAAATCCTATTGCTTTCCAATGGCAGCATCAAGTAGGTCCTGCCACACTGATTTGTCCCATTTGCACTGTTTAGCTTTGAGGATCTTATTGTAGGATTGGAGAGTGGCACGGACAGCAACTAATCTATGATCTTTAATCGGCCTTAAAGGAAAGTTTTGACCCTATGGCAGTTATGCTCATACACAAGGAGACAATTTAGATGGCCTATTCTGGTGAGATTTGGATGGTTTAAAAAATAATCTTTAAGAGACTGAACAAAGGAAGAATGATTAGCTAGAATCACTTTATTAGAACAAAAAAGAAAGTCATTCTTAGCGAACTTGGTCAAGAGAAGAGTATACATCCTTGTCATAAGATTTATAGTTGTTTGCAATAGTGGGCCATTTCTCAACCCTTAATTTGCTTGAAACAGTTAGAGGAAGCGTAGACTGAGTTGGAGGGAGTGAAAAATCGCAAAGAAAATCACCAGTCAGTATTAGTTCTAGGGCATTCTGGTCACTGTAATGTCTAGATGCTACCTTGAAAACGCTAATATTTTTCAAGAGTCTGGTGTCAGTGATATTATAATCAGTATGCAATTTCATATTACTCCTCTTGAAAGAATAAGCTTGAGATTTATCAAACTCAAATCTTCCGTTGCAGGACCTAAGGCCATAAGAGAGTGTCAAATAAGCTAATTGTAAGGATCTCGGATCTACCCCTTTGGCCTGGGATGACTCCTGGTGGCCGACTACACTGGGAACCGCCCCAACACCCACCGACCACATACGTAACCTAGGGGTCATTCTCGACTCCACCCTCTCCATGACTAAACAGGTCGATGCCATCTCCTCCTCCTGCTTCAATACCCTCCGCATGCTCTGCAGGATCTACAAGTGGATCCCCACTGAAACAACAAGAACGGCCATCCATCAGCAGCAGGTTGGACTACGGAATGCCCTCTATGCAGGAGCCTCGGCCAAACTCCTGAGACAGCTCCAACACATCCAGAACGCCTCTGCACACCTGATCCTCAACATCCCTCGCCGCAGCCACATAACACCCCACCTGAGAGACCTGCACTGGCTCCCGGTCAACAAGAGGATAACCTGCAAGCTCCTCACCTACGCACACAAGGCACTCCACAACACCGGACCAACGTACCTCAACAGACGACTCAGTTTCAACACCCCCACCCGTCAGCTCCTCTCTGCCGACCTCACCAAAGTCCCCTGCTTCCAAAGAGCGACCTTCGGAGGCAGATCGTTCTCCCACCTCCCTGCCAAGACCTGGAACACCCTCCCCATCCACCTACGGCAGACCCAAGACCTGCTGACCTTCAGAAAACTCCTCTTGACCTGTCTTTTCGAGCAGTGGCAGCATTCCCCACCCCAGTGCCTTAAGGCCCTCACGGGTGAGTAGTGCGCTTTACAAATGATATGACTGATTGATTGATTCAGCCAGCAGTCAACCAGAATTATAAGGGGAGGTCTGCCTCCAGAGATGGAATTCTCAAGGCTTCATCTTCAATTTCAATAATTGATGTTACAAAATCTAAAGGCTCATAGGTGGTATTGAAATCGCCCATTAAGAATTAGGTCACAAAGAGAGAAAGTTGTCCACAACAAGAGTCAGTGACTTCTTATTTTTAGGGGTTGTATGATTATAGGTATTCAAAACATTGATAGAACTCCCTTTTTCAGGGTCCAAGGTTGTTAAGGCCTAAGACATCAAGAGACAATATGTCCAATCTTTTGCATCAACAATAGAGATAAATTATGAGCCATATAATCAATCCTCGAGAGAGTCTTACTTTTAAAGATGGTAAAGTGCTATTACAGAAGTATATGTAACCTGGTCTATGAAGCGGGGATACCACTCAAGATTCCTGAATTATGATGATGTGAAAAGATTCCAAAAATCTATTTCCAAGAAGGGTCCACGATTTTGTCACTGATGCCATCAGCATTCCAAGAGGGCACTTAAATCTCTTTAGTCGCAATCTGTTCATCAGATGCAAACATTTCATTAGACGGAATTGATAAATGTCTCAAGTGGGGTAGAGAAAAAACAACTTGAGAGTTAACATATTTAATGGATCAGTTTGGGTCTGAGATGGAGATCAAAGAGGTGGCTCGGGACTGATTGATCATGGTATGATGTTGATTAACATTTGGACATTGCGATGGGTTTAAGGGGTTAAACAGAAGTGCTTGAGCGTTGATGGCCCCAGCTGGATTCCACAAAGAAAATGAAGTACTAGAAGCAGAGTGGCGAGGTTGGGGATATTGTTAGTGGAGTTCCTATATTACCCATACATGGCCTGCACTTTTGGATAACATGTTATGTTATGTTATGTTATAAAATATTTTATTACGCGCTCTGCTACTACAGAGTATCCTGGCGCGATATGTAACATTAAACAGAGCCACTCCAACAAAAGAGAAAAAAAAAAAAGGAACTAGGTACTGAGATTAAAAAGATGGGTTTTTAGCCCTTTCTTGAATTCCGCCAATGTGGCTGATGATCGCAACGAGAGCGGCAGGGCATTCCAGGACTGCGCTGCTTGGACAGAAATAGACTGACCACCCAGTCTCACATATCTGACTTTGGGCGTGGATATCAGAAGGAGACTGGCTGATCGAAGAGCACGGCGAGGAGTATAAAAAGTGAACCTCTTGTGCAGATATTGTGGTCCTTGTTGGTGCAAGGCCCGAAAGGCCAGGACCAATGATTTAAACACAATGCGATGGGCCACTGGGAGCCAATGAAGCTTTCGCAGATTGGCATGTGCACTAGTTCTTCGCGGGAGATGGAACAGAAGTCACACAGCCGCATTCTGAATGGTCTGCATTCGATTTATGAGATATTTAGGAAGACCACTGAAGAGAGCATTGGCATAATCCAGCCTTGACAGGATCAGGGCACGCAGAACAGTCTCTTTCGCTTCCCTATTGAGAAGCGGAAGGAACCTTTTAAGTGACTTGAGGGTCGCAAAACAGGTCGCAGTAAGTTTTTTTAAGTGAGCTTCAAACTTAAGATCCTGTCCGAACCATACCCCCAAGTTTTTGGCCAGGCCTCCGAGAGAGCTGGGACATGCAAAATCAGTCGGCCAAATAAGGTCCTTAAAATTGGCCGGAAAATTGCCATAAAATAACAGCTCTGACTTGTCCTCATTGCATTTGAGCTGGGCTGAGACAAGCCACCGGAAGACATTGGACAAACAAGAACAGACGACTCGAGCATCTAAGCAGTCCTTAGGCCAAGTAAACAGCAACTTAGTGTCATCGGCATACGCCATTATTTTGGCTCCCCACTGCTCAGCCAGATAAATCAGCGGGGTCATATAGACGTTGAACAGCAGAGGGCTTAACGTCGAGCCCTGCGGCACCCCGGTAGTGAGCTTCTTGGGTGACGAGGCATATGGAGGCATCCATACTTGCTGCGTCCGCTCTGACAGAAACGAAGACAGCCAGGCCAAAACCGCACCCGACAGCCCCACCTCTGCCAGCCTTGTCAGCAGCTGAGCATGGGGTACCGTATCGAAGGCGGCAGATAAGTCCAGCAAAACCAGGACCGCTCTGCCGCCTTCGTCCAGACACTCCCTAATGGCCTCCGAAACTAACACCAGAGCCGTCTCAGTGCTAAAAGCCGCCCTGAAACCCGATTGAGCCGGGTGCAGGGCCTGAGAGGACTCAATGAAATTATTCAGTTGCCTAAAAACAACCTTTTCACAAACTTTCGCTAGTGCCGGGAGCAGCGATATCGGACGGTAACTGGAGGTAGCTAGGGGTTCCAGGCCGGGCTTCTTCAACAAAGGAAGAAGTTTCGCCTGTTTCCAACACAGGGGTAAAGAAGCAGAAGCCAAAGACAAATTAACAACCTGAGTGACCTCCTAATACACCAGGCTCGCCGCTCCTCCCAAGACCCTAGCAGGACACGGGTCAGAAGGTGAACCCGACTTTAATGTCTCCAAAATAGCCAACACATCAGCTTGCAGAGCTGGCTCGAAAGTGGAAAGTTGACTGACGGGTTGCTACACACCAGAATCGATGATAGGTAGTGAAGGCTGAAGGGAACCACAGGAATTTTGGAGCTCCTCTTGGATTTTAGCGATCTTATTATCAAAGAAACATGACAGTTCCTCACACCAGAGATCGGATGCCAGGAGAACTGGGGAGGCAGCACACGGAGAAAGGAAGCTCTGAACAATGGCAAAGACTTCTCTGCTGTTGTTGTCCGCCTTCTCAATCCTTCCTGAGAAGTACCTACTTTTGGCAGCCTTAATTTCGGCATAGTATACCTTCTGGGCCCTCCGCAAATTGCTCTTCAGTTCAGGCCGGAACTCAAGGCGCCAAGCTCGCTCCATCTTTTTACAACCGGATTTGAGTTCCCTGAGAGCATGGGTGAACCAAGGTTTAGAGGGAGACGACCTGGTCCGCTTGCTACCACCTTTATCAATGGGCAAGACAGCACTTTGTTCAACCCAGGCGTTAAATGATTCCACCGCAGACTCTAGATTTAATGGCAGAGTCGGCCGGTTAGACATAAGAGAACCTGAAAAGGTGGTTACATTTATTCGCTGGGAGTGTGTTTGAGAGGCAGGCAATTCCCACGGCCCTTTTGAGTTTAGGGGCCAGGTGAACAGAATTAAGGCGTGGTCCGACCAAATAACCCTCCTAGGGGGTGACATAGTGATCTCAAAGTTAGAACAAACCAAATCTAACCAGTGACCAGCCGCATGGGTGGGGAAGTTCACCCATTGTGTAAGGTGCGCCAGCAAGAGGACTTCAGCTAAACCCGTCGTTTCCGGTAAATCCACAGCGTCCATGTGAATGTTAAAATCCCCCAAAAGGAGATATCGAGAGAATTTAAGGGCGCGGGGAACGATGACCTCCTCAATATTGCCAGCAAAACTGCCCGCATAGCCGGGGGGGCGGTAAAGTAGAGTGCCTCCCAAGGTGAAATGAGGGGAGAGGACAACAACAAAGTGTAACATTTCTGTGCCGCCAAGTAGATCGGGCGGTTCGCTCACCACTGCCCAGTGGTCCCGATAAATTACTGCCAAACCACCACCCCTGCCAATCGGTCGATCCATCCTGGCAATTCTGAAGCCGCGTGGTATCGCAAGTTCAATCACCGGCATACAGGAGTCAGTGAGCCAGGTTTCAGTGATGAAAAGGAGGTCAAACTCCTTCTCATCAAGCAGCTCGAATATGTCGAAACTGTAGAATTGGTGGCAGACTAACTCTGAGCTCCCCCACCGAAATACTAGCCTGTTTGCATTAGCTAGCTCACAGTGCCACTAGAATCTCCTCTTATCGGGGAGAGAATAGTTTCTGGCAACCTTAGAACATGACAACACTGATCCCCCAGGATCGTGGAAACAATGAACTACCTTTCGCTCAGTCACTCGGGCTCACTTAGTTTCGTCTCAGAGAGTTACACAGAAGAAACAGTTGCGCGTGTTTACAATAAGTATTTATTGCACAGTTTTTCTTTTAGTGTAAAATATATGCGCTGCGACTTCCGTTAGACAGTAGCAGAGATATATGATCACCAGTACAATGAATATAAAAGGGTAGTACAGTTCTACCATTTGGCAATAGTCATGAACAAATATATGGATATAAAATGCATGATAAAAGAAAGCGTGTGTATACTCCTACAATGCCTATCTAGATGTACGTAAGTATACCTAGCATGTGAGTAGGTGTGAAGAAAAGAATCCCTCTAGGTTTAGTCTAACCCCATTACCTGAAGCAAGAGAGTGTGAGACCCCATCCTGGTCTCGAGTTGGACACCCCGCAAGGGATTTTATAGCACTCTCAGCTAGAGCGTCTGCATGCAGGAGCCTCAGCGTCTCTGGTCAGTGTGTTGGCCTGGAAGTCTCAGTTCCCTCTAACTAATACTAGCAAGAGGTGCTGTATTTATACAGACATGTATATAGAGTCCCTTTGTCCCTTGTGTCTTGTGTTAGCCATTGTTGTGAATGAGAATGATGTACGGATGAACCATGTACCTAGATATGGGGAGGTAGGTGGTGTAGCCCTAGCCTGGTTGGTTTCCAAGAATCCTTATGAATATTCATTCATACTGTGTCAGTCCAAAGATGAAGTCATAGAATGCCATTGTTCAATAAAACCCTCCTTCTGCGCCCAAGACTAATACTAGGTAAAAGGTTAAATCCTAAAAAGGCTTGTTACTGTGTAATGTAGGGGAGGTGATGTAGGTGAAAGGGTATGATGTTACCTTGGCCTATATCAGAGTACCTATATGAAACATAACACCCACTCCTCTTCCGAATAGTCAAAAATAATAACATGCTAGCGAACCACTCATTTTAATAGGTAGAAGCGCATAAAATTATCAGTGAGGCACGTAAACACATATCATTAAAAACATGAACATCTTTTAAAAACAGTTTAAAAGAGGAAACATGTTGTCTGAAAATCACTATTTAAAATTGTTCCTGAAGTCACAGTCCTAAACAAGTTCATTTATATAATTCAAACCCCTATAAGCTTTCAGAATGCCATGTTTTCTAGCAAAAGTGTCAATTTTAGGAAATGTTCCAAATTTAGTTGAGTTTGAAACGGAAAGGAAAATCCAAATTCTTTACCAGCACACGATGAACCAATTATAGATTAGGTTTCCTAGATGGGAGACGCAACATTGTTGTTGTTAAAACTGGGGTTTTCTAGTTGGCAATGGAATACACCTTTGACCGAGAGGCAGTGTGTTAAGCATTTGGGAACACATACAGTAATACAGTGAAAATACTACAGATGGACACAACACAGGTTTTATAAAAATAAGTATTCTTTATATAGACTTATCGCAAGACCATGAATGACAAAAAATCCACAATACTGTACCCAATAATAATTCTTCAAGATGGTAGAAATAGTTCAAAAATAGGGTATTCACTTCAAAGCAATCTTTAGCAACCGATAACCCCAACTGGAGCTATTACGACTTCAAGGTCAAAGAAATCCCAAAGTACGGCGCCAACTGCGAGGTGCGCGGCGTCGGGCCTAGAGTCAAAACAGACTCAAACAGAGCAGTACCTGGGAAACGTGAAAACAAAGACAGCACAAGGTGTTGGAGAAGTGCTGAGTCGTTGGAGCGTTGTGGCGTCGGTTCCTTGCTTGAGGGAAATGATGCGTCGGTGTCCTGAATTCCTTCTGTAGCAGCTAGAACAGCAAATTTCAGATGCAGGCAAACAGAAGGGGGCGAAGGCTGGTATCTCTGAGGCTTAGGTCAGGAGGCAAGCTCAAATCAAGCCCTTGGAATAATATTCTGCAAGATGATGAACGTCCTTTGAAAGTTCCTTCTCCTCTACTTGGCACTGAAGACACCACTGTAGGCCAACCCAGCAACACAGCACACTGGCAGGGGGGCAGTCGAACTCGTACAGCTTTCTTGATTCTTCTCCTTGGTAGAGGTTTGTCTTGTTGTTCCAGAAGTGTTCTAAAGTCTTGGGGTCTGGGTCCCCATATTTATACTAGCAAATCCTTTATCCACTGAAGGCAGAGGGTCCTGTACCCAGTCCAAACCAGTTCTGTGCAGTCCTGGAGCACGTTTTTTACATGACTCCTGCTTTCCTTTTGCAGGGTGGGCCAAGATAATCAGACACACCACAAGAGGTAAAGCCAGCGTTGTGGAAGGCAGGCACAGCCCTATTCGGACCCAGGTGCTACTCCTCCCACCCATCTGCATGAAGAATCGGATCTAGTACTCGTACTGGCATTACGCCGAAATTACAGAGAATATCAAGGATTCCGAATTGAAAAGGATGACCTGTTTGTTTTGTTTATTCCCATTCTAAATGCCCTGAGGAAGCCCCAGGTCGAATGGCCATGAAAGGGATGTAACACTTGTGTGCTGTTTCCACTAACTATCAAGAATATAGTGACACCTTTATAAAAACACAAAATGAACCAATGTGTATTTGGAATTTTTCCATAAAAAACTACAAGAAACAAATCTTGCCCTGACAAACCCTTTTCAAATCTTTCTACATTAAGGGGTTAGAGGTTCCCCCCAAACAAGGGCAAGCGTACCAAAAAAGTGAGACTTTTTGCTCAATATACGGCCAGTAAGGGATCAGGATCTTTTACCCCTCACTCTCAATAACAGATAGGTCTATTCAGCCTTGTGCTGACTCACCCTATCTCCTGGAATCCCCCAGCCTCTGCCACTCACAAAAAAAGACACATTATACACATACTAGCAGAGGCAGGATGGATGGTTAGGAAAGAAAATACCTACTTTCTAAAAGTGGGATTTTCAAACACAGAATGCTAAAACCAACTTCACTAAAAGATGTATTTTATCATTCTATTTTCAGGCATACTAAATTCGAATTTCTACCATGTTCCCTGGGTCTGTTAGGATTATAAGATGTTATAATCAAACTGCCCATTCTGGCCTATGTGGAACAGGTAGCCTTGCAATAGTGAAAACCAAAAATGGCTGTAATTCACTATTAGGACATGCCACACACACCAGGGCATGTCCTACATTATACTTACAATGCACCCTGCCCTTGGGCCTACCATAGGGGTAACTAATATGAAGCAAAGGGAAGGTGTAGGGGCTGGCAAGTGGGTGCACTTACCAAGTCGACATGGCAGTACTAGACTGCACACAGGTGCTGCAATGGCAGGCCTGAGACACACTTTACAAGCTGCTTCTGAGGGTGGCACAACCACTGCTGCAAGCCCACCAGCAGCATTTGATTTATAAGGCCTGGGCACACATGGTGCACTGTACTAGGGTCTGACAAGTAAATCAAATAACCCTATCATGGAGTTACTAATCAATACATCAATTTAACATAAGGAGCACTTGCACTGTGGCATTGAATAGCAGTGGCATAGTGCCCAAAGCATCTAATCAGCAAAACAGATCAAAAACAGAGGAGGCAATCAGTAAAAAATGGAAGGGAGACTCCGGCCAATGATAGCAGGTCCAACAGTCTTTGCTTGCTGCTGTAGGGAACGGACTTGGTAACACAAAGTACGTCAATGGAGCATAGATGATATTCAGCACTGCCAATATCTGATGTAGAGGCAGCTGGTGCTGCAGTCGATAGCTGGGTGCTAGTGGTGCTGGTGGTAGTGCTAGTGGATGAGCTGATGCTCAACCCAGTTGTAGCAAAAGGCACCTGTGGGTTTTCGAGGAATGCAGCCATCAGGATAGGAATACACTGAGGATATTGCCGAGCAGGTGAAAGGGTATGATGTTACCTGGGCCTATATTAGGGTACCTATATGAAACATAACAATCTAACCAGACATTTTCGAAAATGTCAAGTTTAAACTGTATTATTGATCACATTGGAGTTAAGAATCGCAAGACAATGCTAATCAAGCCCTGGATAAGAAATTCGCTGGCAAGACCCAGGCTAATGCAATCCAGGGAAGAGTTTCTCATTGACATCCTAATGCCCTAATGATGTCTGGGCCAATAATAAAAAGACACCTCTTGTGGGTTCAAATCAAATTACTTATTATTGTTGAGCAAGTAGTTGTTGTCAAACGACCTATGGCTCAGCTTTGGCATGTTGATAATATATACCTTATACCCTGGGCAGTTCTGCTGTGTTGGATTAGGCTTATGTGTCAAGGGAAAATTATATGGCATGTGAAAAGAAGAGCCGAGCTTCACACCAAACAGATTGGACTGGGAAGAGTGTAGGTGAGATAGCGATCATTCTTTATTAAAGGATCTATGAGCTCTGGGGAGCGAAAAGCTCTCTGTACCATGATGCAGACTTGTTATTCTAGTAGGACAAGCTTGAGGTAAAGTTACAGAAACTAAGAAATTGGCTGTGACAAATAAGTAGCC
Organism: Lissotriton helveticus; assembly: GCF_964261635.1. Classification (NCBI taxonomy): domain Eukaryota; kingdom Metazoa; phylum Chordata; class Amphibia; order Caudata; family Salamandridae; genus Lissotriton; species Lissotriton helveticus. The sequence goes on along the minus strand of NC_136067.1, from coordinate 762,782,309 downwards.
AGAGATATCTGGCAGGGACTATGGTTAGAAGCCTCCCTTGATACATTTTCTTCATTTTCTTTTTTAAATATCTTTATTTGGAGATAATTTATTGATACTTAATACAATAATGTTGTAAAGAGAAAATACATTAATACCACTTCCTACTTATCCACATGATTAGAGCAATTATTAAAACCATATACATCAAAAACAAGATTTGAAATGTGCAATATTGCAAACCAGCAATCATACTGTCAGATTTATAATCATTGATAATATCTAAATACATATATCTAATCCATCAGTTGTAGTGTAGTTCCTATATTCCCAATAGGCTCTGCGCATTTGAATAATATATTCAGCAGTGTAGACGTAGGACTGAGGTTATCTAGGTCTCGACTGACTATATTAGACTTAAGGTTTGCCAGCTAGCTCAGAGGTCATTAGAAACTTTCTCGAATAAACGAGGAGGAGTTTAACCTCCCTGGATAGACAAGAAGGGATTAGCTTCTGGCAACCATAAAACATGACAACTTTGCTCTCCCTGAATAAGAGTGTATCTCTAGAGTCGTGTGAAAACAATAGACAGCTATTTCACTCAGTCAAATGTGCGTACTTAGTTTCACCAGAATGCAGAGAAAAGAGAAACGGGCGTTTTCAATAAAAGGTGTTATTTATTGAGCAGTCTTCTTCCTCATACAAGAGAAATGAATTGCCACGATTGTAATGCTCATGGTAAAGTAAAGTGCGTACAGTAAAAGGAGGATTATAAAATAATACTGTAAAAGCATTGATATGGTTTCTTAGCCATATGATACTTTAAAATAGATAAAATATATACATACATATATACATTGACTAATCGCACTCAACTGGTGCTTCTAAAATACGCCTACCCCGGTGTACCTGACCTAAGCCTAATACATGGGAGGGAGTAAGTAAGTAGCAGTTTAAGTTAAGTTTGTTTTGCCAAGAATCTGACTCAAGAATTCTCTGTAAGGGTTTAGTCAGTTCCGTACCTGGGTATTTAGAAAGCAGGAGGTCTGGTATCTCTCTCTCAGGACTCGATATCCCAGCAACCCGCAAGGGTAGGCTGGAAACGCCGGAGCTGGATTTCTCGGCAGGAGAAAAGACAGCGTCTTTCTCAGCGCGTCAGAGAGGAGGGGCAGCATCCGTGGGCTCTCGCATCAGCTGGGCTTTCGGGCAAGTAGATAGCTGCTCTGCTCCAGATTCAACACCGTGTGTTTGCTTAAGGCAACGTTGATATATTTATACCTGAAAGGTGCCTGGGTTTGACGTAAGGTTGGACATAAGACGTCAATAAAGATGTCACTAAGAACTGGCCGTTCTTACAGTGCTTTACAGGAGTTCTAGGACGAAATCAAAACAAAAGCAAGGGGGATTTCCCAGGTTGCTGCAGGCTTGGTTTTGTTTAGAGAACTCGGTGTGCTTTACTAGGGGGCCGGAGAAGTAACCCTGCTTAATGGGACAGCATGTGCTACGACTGAATTATGGATATGATTATTATGCCGTTGTATGGATATTATTGATTATAGCCGGACAAGGGCATAAAATAGGAATATTGATTCAGGTTTCCTAGATAAAACACTACACCCACTCCACGAATTAATGTCCATCATTACTAAAACTTAAGCAATAGTAAACATAAAAGGTGCATGTGTATACCAACCCACCCCAAAATACATTTTTGCATTTGAAATGGTGTATCCGAAATACATGAAAATGATTATAGGTACTGTACGCTTTTCAAGCAGTGTAATCATTCACTAAAAAGGATGCATATATATATATCGGCATGAATGATTTGCGAAATTTACACATGAAATGGCTCTTAGTACAGAAAAAAGGGTCGAGACCATTCCATCACATATAAATACAGTTGCTGTAAATGTGCTAGAGGCTGACGTGATATATTGTCTTTAGAGTTCCTAAAATAGAAGCTCTGTTCTCTAAGAATAGTTCTACTTCAAGCAGAGTACATGTGCCAGAAAAAAGGTAAATATTTTTGGAATTGAAAAAAAAATAATTTTGTTTTCAGGGAGAGAGAAAAAATATAGTTCCAAATATGTTCAGTAGCTTTTGTTTATCAAAGTCGAAGGCCGAATTCAGAGTTCAGGGAACGCTGTGTACTAGTTTGCTTAAAAGTTATTCTTTTTGTTCAGGGGAAAACATCATTTCAGACAGACTTTCAAAAAAGTGGTTTACCGCTTCAGGTGAAAGTTCGACCAAGTTGGAAAATGCGACTAACTAGCAGGGTGGTGGCAGCTCTCTGTCTTGTTTGTTGTGTTAGCGCAGATTGCGAGGGGACCCTCCTCTGTATGCTACCGGCCATTGTGAAACGCTTGACTTCATGTGCTTTTAAAAACGTATCTATCACCTATGCAATTGAATCACTAATTGTATATTTTAAAAAACCACTCGTTTAACTCACCCTTTGTGTTGTACTATTCCCACCCTTAGCCCCGTTCCATCGCGGCTCTGTGCCGTTTGCATGGAGGGCAGGGTCAGCTCCATTGCGCCTCAGCGCTGGCTTTCCAATCATAACGGAGCTAGTGTCTCAGCTGGGGGCGGGGCTCAGGATATAAGTCGAAGCAACATCGAGCCGCTCGACTAACTAGCAGGGTGGTGGCAGCTCTCTGTCTTGTTTGTTGTGTTAGCGCAGATTGCGAGGGGACCCTCCTCTGTATGCTACCGGCCATTGTGAAACGCTTGACTGCATGTGCTTTTAAAAACGTATCTATCACCTATGCAATTGAATCACTAATTGTATATTTTAAAAAACCACTCGTTTAACTCACCCTTTGTGTTGTACTATTCCCACCCTTAGCCCCGTTCCATCGCGGCTCTGTGCCGTTTGCGTGGAGGGCAGGGTCAGCTCCATTGCGCCTCAGCGCTGGCTCTCCAATCATAACGGAGCTAGTGTCTCAGCTGGGGGCGGGGCTCAGGATATAAGTCGAAGCAACATCGAGCCGCTCGACTAACTAGCAGGGTGGTGGCAGCTCTCTGTCTTGTTTGTTGTGTTAGCGCAGATTGCGAGGGGACCCTCCTCTGTATGCTACCGGCCATTGTGAAACGCTTGACTACATGTGCTTTTAAAAACGTATCTATCACCTATGCAATTGAATCACTAATTGTATATTTTAAAAAACCACTCGTTTAACTCACCTTTTGTGTTGTACTATTCCCACCCTTAGCCCCGTTCCATCGCGGCTCTGTGCCGTTTGCGTGGAGGGCAGGGTCAGCTCCATTGCGCCTCAGCGCTGGCTCTCCAATCATAACGGAGCTAGTGTCTCAGCTGGGGGCGGGGCTCAGGATATAAAATGGCCACCCGGAAGCGCAGCGGTAGAGCGCAGCGGGAGCGCCGTCTCCGTGCCGAAGCCACGCCAAAGGGGTGCCAGTCTGCGCCAGTCCGCGCTGGGACCGTGCTGCGTGCCACTTCCTCTGCCCACCACTCTTCCCAACAAACTTCTAAGGTGATTAACTATTCCAGGTCACAGCTTCTGAATATAGGAAATAGATTTCATGACAGGAAATGCACCCACTTTGATTTCGGGTCATTGTATAACTTCTCACACAACGTCTGCTCCAATTGCGCTTTCACAACCACATCATCCATCTCCCAGCACCCCTCGGTCGCACTTCCAGGAGATGATAGTGCTAAATACATAAGCTGCATTTTGATAAACACACGCTCTCTTATAAAACACAGGAATGACGTCGCAGAACTAATAACCAGCCAAGATATCGACGTCATGTTTATCACCGAGACCTGGGCAGACCTTGCATCTGGCCCGGATTTTAACATCGCCACTCCAGTTGGCTATCAAGTTACAAGACTAGACAGATCGTCAGGGAAAAGAGGGGGGGGGCTGGCTATTATACATCGAACTAAGCTAGCCATAAAAACCGAACCGCTTGATTACAACTGCGCGGAAGCCCTTGCCTTTACGATTTCCCTATCTCCTATACAAACTTTTAAAGGAACCCTCCTCTATCGACCACCCACCTCACGTGCGATCTTCTTAAAATCACTTAATCCTTTATTAGAACCAGTAGCTGCCAATCAGGACTACACCATATTGGGAGATTTTAACTTCCACTTGGAGAATGATAATGATAAGGACTCGCACACGCTGATCTCTGACTTTCTGGCCGCCGGCTTAGAACAGCAGGTCACTACAGCCACCCATCAAGCAGGGCACACTTTAGATGCCTTATTCACCAATAATGCTCACATTACTATTTCCACAGTGCTCCCTCTTACCTGGACAGATCACCTAGCTGTTAAATTTACAATCTCAGTTAAATACCTCAAGAACTCCTCCACTAGCACCTGTCCCTCGATCCTATGTCGCGACTGGAAAAATATTGATGTCACTGCCCTACGCAACATCTTGGCGTCTTCGATACCCGAAGATAGACCCGATCCTCACGAAGCTTCTCAGAACTATCAACGCTGGCTACTTGAGGCATTAGATCACTTAGCCCCCAATAAAAAAATGCAGCCAAATCGCGTCAAACCTTCTGCGGCTTGGTTCTCGGAGTCATTACGGCTCGAGAGACAACGCTGCAGAAATTTGGAGCGGCGCTGGCGCAGGAATTATGCTAACCTCGACAGAGAGACCTATAAGAACGCACTGACTAGCTACAGAAAGCGGATCACTGCGGAAAAATGTGCCTTTTACAGCACACAAATAGAAAACGCTCTCAATTCAAACAAACAACTGTACCAGGTGGTAAAAGACCTAGCCAATCCTCCTGCCCCACCCTCCGTTGAACCGTCCCAAATATTCTGCAACAAGGTGGCGGACTTTTTTCAGGCCAAGGTTAGCGATATTTTCGATAAATTTACCACAACATCGTCCACAGATACAGTCTCCTCTGAGACTTTTCCTCGGTCATCAAAACCAATCCTAGAGGCCTTCATACCACCTTTATCCATGATGGAACTCAAAAACACTGTTAAGTCAAGATCCCCACTGGACCCCTGCCCCCCACGTATCATCAAATCAGTATCCGACCTAATAGCCCCAGTACTTACTAACATCTGTCATGCCATATTTCAGACAGGTGTGTTTCCCGTAATCTGGAAAAAGGCAACTGTAACACCCCTTCTGAAAAAACCCGCATTAAACCCCTCAGAGCCCAAAAACTACCGTCCAATTGCCTCTCTCCCCTATCCCTCAAAAATAATCGAAAAGGTAATGAACCAACAGCTGTCGACCTTTATTGACCAGAACGATCTGCTTGACAACACGCAGTTCGGGTTTAGGAAGGGCCATGGGACGGAGACTGCTCTGATAAAAGCGGCAGAGGAGGTCAGGATCATCATGGATAGGGGCGGCGCCGCTATCTTAATACTCCTGGATTTATCCGCGGCCTTCGACACGGTCGATCACTCCATCTTGATCGACCGTGTCGCCGCCCTCGGCATCCAGGGCAGGGCCAGAGCAACGCTAGCATCCTTTCTGGCCAACAGGATACAGTCCGTGAAGATGGGAAATTTCAGCTCTCCTGATTTCTCTCTCCCTTGTGGTGTCCCCCAGGGCTCCTCGCTAAGTCCGACACTTTTCAACATCTACGTGTCGGACTTGGCGAGGGTAATCAAGTCATTCAGCATAGGGCTAACATAGTATGCCGATGACACACAGCTGGTCCTGGAGATACACAAAAACGGAGAAGCTGTGGCAGCGAATTTTCAGGCAGGCATGAAGGCTATCAGTACATGGATGAACCGGAACTGCTTAAAGCTAAATTCCGACAAGACGGAGGTAATGGTTTTTGGCGAACTGACTCCGTCTTGGTCTCCGGTCTGGTGGCCTTCAGAACTGGGTATGCCTCCTCTGCCAGTAGCCAAAGTGAAAAACTTGGGCGTGCTTTTTGACAGTAAGCTTACGTTCCTTAGTCACGCCAATGCCGTGGTGTCAGCCTCCTTTTTCACTTTGAGAATGGTGAAGAAACTGCTCCCTTTTCTTCCTCCCACTGCTGGTAAAACTCTAATGTCTTCCTTGGTACTATCCAAGGTGGACTATTGTAATGGCCTACTGCTTAATGCACAGGAACAAGTGGTGAGCAAGCTACAGCTTGTTCAAAATGCTGCTGCAAGGATCCTTATGGGGATACCAAAACACGCCTCTATCTCTCCTACAATTCGAGAGCTACACTGGCTACCCATAAGAAGCAGGATAAAGTTCAAGGCCATGTGCATTACCCACAAGGCCTTGAACAATAATGGTCCCGACTTCTTCAAAAGCGCTTTCCAAATATACAAACCCAGTCGAACACTGCGGTCATCCACGGCCCAACAGCTCCAAATTCCTCCAACAAAAAAGGTAACATGGGGAGACAGACGTTTTGTAGTGGCGGCGTCAAAACTATGGAACCAGATTCCTCCCCAGATTAAGGAACTCACCGCGCTGTTTTCCTTTCGAAAACATCTTAAAACATGGCTTTTTAACCAGTAACATCTCTTCGCAACCCTCGTAATCTGCATACACTAGCGCCGAGACACCGTAAGGTATTTGTGCGCTCTAGAAATTTTAAAAATAAATAAATAAATAAATAAACTGTGCAGTCGTGAGCATGATTGCTATCATCGATGACAGGATCAGCAGTGCTCACAGAAGGTCGTATCTGGGTGATATTGCTCTCATCTCGTACTTCACTACCCTTTAATCGCAGTGGTGAAGTCTCAACAAATGCCGTCATCAGGATTGGTAACCGCTGGGGACAACACGATGCATGAGCCATTACAGGACTTAGCAAAGTATCTGTATCCAATGGTACTGCTGATTGTAGTGTAAGACAGACGTTCAACATGCATTCTTCTCCGCATAGCATACATCGAAGAACAGGTAAGATACAATTCTGCCAGATGGGTCTGAATGAAAGAAACCAGGTCATATTTAGATCTCTTAGCCGGGCTAATCCAAGGACTTTAGTTATGCGGTCCCGATAGCGTTTAGCTAGGATCGTTTCTTCCATTGTTGCTGGAGTCTTGTCTGCGTTTTGGCTTGCCATAACGAAGCAGAAGTATCACAAATAAAATGTCTGCTACGAGTCCCAACAGGAGTTGTAGGCCGCCAAAGACAGAATGGACAAAATTAGGAAAAATGCCCAGAACTGTTGTGAAGGGTGTTAACAGTCCCGAAAAAACTGTCTTAAATATATGTGGGATACCGCCAGTATCGGACATATTTAGGATTTGGCTTAACATTTCTGCGAAATGTAGGGGGCAATTTGCTGATAAAAGGCTATGTATCTCTGCCGTTGTCCTTGCGACTTGCAGATCATCCGTTTCTTTTGATGACGTCAAGGGCACAGTTGTCTGCAAAAGGACAGACCTCATTCTGCTTAAAGTATCAATTCGAATAGAAGAGATATTCAAAAATGGCCAAATGTTTTCCTCCCTGTCTGGAGTGCTGTTTGGAAACAATACTTGCATACAGCAAGTGACCATGGAACTAACGCTAACTAGATAAGCTTTTCCTGGCACCATGCCACAACATCTGTGGTCCACTATTAGAATATAGCTCCCGTTAGAAAGCCGTCTAAAGAATGGCTCTATTCGAGTTGCAGGTGTGCCATGCTGGTGACATGAAAGGTTATTTGAAGTCCCCTCACAGGCCCCATGCAAGTTAATACCTTGACACAGAAGTATACCACTTAGTGATCTTTTACAATTATTACCACTAAGAAATACATTCTGTTCCTTTTCACTATAACATGTGTGTGTGTAAGGTAATTTCCATGATGACTTAATGTACCCTTTACCCAACCTTTCATACTGGCCTGCTGGTATATATTCTTGACAGAATTTAAATTTGAAAGTTGTTATCGGAATAGTTATTATTACGTGTATTATCCATTCAATGACAGGTCGTTCTGACATTGTCAATGGTAATCTCTCAAGTTTTTCAATGCTCATAATTGTATACTCTGCTCCTTTCTGTGCCAAGCTGATTAGTGTATCAGTAAGGTTAAAGATAGAGAATAATGACGTTGTGTTGATTAAACACCAAGGCACGTAGCCTGAATGCAGATTTTGTAACGTCCAGCCAAGCTGTACAATAGAACGTAATTGGGACTGACCATGTTGTAACATCAGCAAGTCCTGCTCTATTATATCTATAGCAGATGATACAATACTGTCCAGTGAATATATTCTGGAAGACAGAGTCATTAACCCATTGTCCACAACAGAAAGTGATTTTTCCAAATTAATACGGTCAATTTCCCGTATTATTTCTGCTGTTTCAATTTTCATTAAGTGTCCAAGCTGCGTTGTAAGCTGCATATATACCGGCCGCTATAAAACGTTTTTGACGCTGTTTGCGTGGTCCCATTATGAAATCACGCAAGTCAGCACGATCTTTAAGTAAAGTCAAGTGTTGCTTAATTTCTGCCAGTGTGGATTTCTGTAGCCATTCGAGGCAGAGTTTTCCTACACTGTATGTTGTAACTATCCCTGGATGTTGTCTCTGGGAGTATCTAGGGTCTGGCCTGGTCAATTTGAACCCCTATATTTTGTTCAGTAATCTATCTTGACAGTTATTTGTGTCTGTGGGCCAGATCAACCATTTTTTCCAATCAGGATGTGTTCTGTTTTGGTTAAAAATATGGGATACGTCTATCTCAACATCTGTAGTGCTATTATTGTCAGGTGTTGGCTTTGGAATAGACGGTTTGTTTAAGTCTTTAATTTTGGCTAGGCCAAGACAGGTTGTCTGTTGAATGGTATCATTCAAGAATATAATTTGTTCTGGGATCATGCAGGCTCTAAATAATGATTCTATACCTTGGACCTGCCAATCTTTGGTACCCCAGATGTTTTTTGTTTCAATATTGTTTTTCCAAAAATCAAAACCAAATGTAGTCATTTTTTCATAAAATGCTTCTGAATAGATTAATTTAGTGTTTATCAGCATTGTTTTCATTCCTGTCTTATTTAACATTTTGAAATAAAAGGCTTCTGCTTCACTTGTGTTAAACCCTGAGAAGTATGGGAATTTCTCATAAAATGTTTTTGAACTGCCTTTTGGTGGAGTTGCACAATGTTCCCATTGATTATAGCTTAAAACATTTCTAGGTTGAGCAGATTTATGCAAGTAGTGATGTGCATAGTGGTTGTAGCAGTACAATTCTTCATAATTAGATGAACCCTGCAAGTATTCATGTTCTGTAAATTTTGCTGACATTACTAAATCTGACATCATATCATTAATACTTTCAAAGTCCCAATCATCAGAAAATGTGCTCGGTTTTACAAAGTCACTCAATGAAATCTTAAACTGGTGTGGATACTTCAAGAGCTCGACCGGGCCAAAAATATCGTAATCTGTTTTGTCCCAAGCTACCCCACCAGGTATTGGATTGGCTTTGACATTCACGGATGATAGTTCTCTTTTCTCGATGTGAGATGACTTGTGTGGCTTTAGGACCAAGTTGATGTTCTGACTTGCTGTGTCCATTGTACTGTATTTTCCCTCAATGAATTTTCCCAAACAAAGAACCATGATGAGCCAAAGCAGGAGGAAAAGTACACCTAACACAATCCGAAATTCAATCCATGGAGAAATCAGATAGGTTTCTTTCAATTCATGAAAGAGTTCTGTTACTTTGTCTTTAAAAGATTTAGTTGTTGGCTGTTCTTCAGGCTCGCTTGGATCCTCAGAAAAGTCATCGAAATTGATGAAGTAGCCAGATGCAGTTCTGTCAATTTTTGGAATCGCTTCCGGATTTTTATTTGCTTTTGGAATTTTCTTTGTTTGAATAGCATAGTCTGTGGCTACATCGTTGTAGACAGGTGTTTCTTGATGAACTGTTTTTATTTGGGCTTCAAGAGGCACAAGTTCCATGGCATTATTGCATAGTCCTTTTTTAATCACTGCAGGTTTATCAAATGTGATTAGTCTCTCAGTTTGAACCTTTTGGATTGTAGCAAGATTTGGTCTTCTACTATTTCTTGGGAGTCCACTGGGCTTACTACTTATTATCGGCCACATGATTGTGGTTTTACCAGGTCGATTGATACAACTCGGTTCTCCTTTTTACCAGCAAGGGGCGGTAGTACAACTGATCTTGTTTCGTTGACAGCTAAGACAGGTACTGCTTTTCTGTAAGAAGGCCCAAATTCCTTCTTCACCGCGATCTTCTCTCTGACCAGATCCCCAATCTTTGGAATCCAGACAGGCCTTGCTGGGACAGGTGGTTTCTCTTCAGTGGCTGTTGGCTGCTGTTTTAGCTTTACGTTGCTCAGGTCTTTTCTTGTTTCATTTAAGTCCTGTAAAATAGCCAAACGATCTTTGATATCAAAGCATTTTTCTTCTACCACTGAAGTCTGACTATCTAAGTCCTGAATATGCATTCTAGTCCCGAACAATAGTTCATACGGACTGAAACCTTTTAGAGAATTTCTTGGCAGATTGTTAAGACTATGTTGGACACTTGTTAAATGTTGGACCCACCCAGTACCCGTACCTAATACCCTCGCCGTTATAGATTGCTTTATGTCTCGGTTTTTTCTTTCCACAATCCCGTTTCCCTCAAGATGGAAGGGACAAGAGTACCGCAATGCAATGCCCATGCTGGTCATGGCCTCCTTATAAGCTCGAGAGCTAAAAGCAGGACCATGGTCAGAATGTAGCATGCCAATTGCGTATGTGCCGATATAGATTCGCAAATCTTTTATAAAAGTTCTGGCGTCAGCCGAGCGCTGGGGCCACATCCAAATGAATCTCGTGCAGGAATCCACTGCTACCATGATATATTTATAGTTGCCATCCCTTTGTAAGGGACCACAGTGGTCCAGGTAAACACATGCTAAGGGTTTATCTGAGATTAGAAGGGGCGTCTGTTCTGGTCGTTTCACTGTTGATACTTTCATTATTTGGCATATTTCACATTCTAGAACATACTTCCTAGTATGGTTTTTCATGCGTGGCCACCAATATTTCTGTTTTAATAACGATACTGTGGCGGAAACACCAGCGTGTGCAGAAGCGAGCCCTTCGTGTGCCGCTGTAATTAGTCCTAACCTGTGTTCCATGTTTGGAATTGCCCTATCCCCCACTCCAGGGATTTGAGCAAATGGAACATTATTTGCATCAGTTATGTATGAGTACTTTACCGGAAAGCCTTTCCGGAGTGATATTATATCATCTTTTACCGCAGCACTGACAGCTTGCAATATATCGCTGTGTATTTTTGTTTTTGACCGGGTGATAGCAGCTACGGAAGCTGTTTGCACAGCCGCCTTCGCGGCTTCATCAGCCAATGAATTCCCCGCAACGTGAACGCCATCACGTTGATGACTCAGTGTATGTATCACGTGAGTTTTTTGTAGTTCTTTCTGTAAAAGAACTACTTGTTCCCAAAGCGTTTTATGCTTGATTGTGCCACCTTTTGCGTCTTTGAAACCGTTTTGAACCCAGTTCTGCAAGTATTCATTATAAGACTGGACGCAGTAATATGAATCGCACACTATTAGTGTGGGGAATTCGCGATCGGTATTTTCCAGCGCCATCTTAAATGCTAGTAGTTCAGCTCGCAGAGCTGTACAATCTCCTAGAGATTGTGTTTTAGTGATAATTGGTCTAAATTTTCCTTTGTGCCAACGACCTTTAACAATCGCGCACGCAGCACTGTAAGCCTGCTTACCCCCAAGTGCGGGTTGTGCTGATCCGTCTGTATATATTATACAGCCGTAGTGTTCTAGAGGCAGGATTTCGGTCGGCAGAGGACATTCATATTCATATTGTAGAAATTCTTGTGTTTTCAAATTAGGATCAAATTCGTAAACTACGTCTGTTGCAACAAGAGAATTAACCCATTGGATCCATCTCGGATGTAGCGCTTTAGCATACGGAATGCTTGCCTTTGTTACCGCTTCTAGGGCTGGTACTGGTGTAACGATTATTATTCGTTTACCTTGTGCTAGAGTTCTTTCTGTTGCTACAGCAGTCTGAACCGCAGTTAGAATTTTTTCCGTTGAACTAAATTTCATTTCAGCTTTCGTGTACAAATGTGATTTGTATGCTATTGGTACCTTTTCTCCCTCATTAGAGGTCAGGTACGTGAATCCGCATCTTCCTGGGATGACTCGGATTACAAGGTTGCGTGTGTTATCGCGAGTTTGCAATTTTGTTTTTGCTAACATGCCTGTTTGCAATGATCTCAAAATTTCTGTGTGTTTTTGAGTCCAATTGATTGGTTTAAAATCTGGTTTTATTAATTCATAGAGAGGTTTAACCCTCTCTGCATAATTTAGAATGTATGTTCTTCCGAAATTCAGGAAACCTAGTATTGATTGTAAGTTCCTCAGCGTTTTTGGTGCTTGGAGTACAGCACACTTCTCTAAGAAAAGGTCTGCTAGGCTTTTGCCTTCACTTGATAATTCATATCCTAAAAACAGGACAGTTAGATGGGCAATTCGTGACTTTTTAAAGTTGAATTTGTAACCCTCTGCTGCGAACCCAAGTATTATGGTGTTCACTCTTTTCAAGTGAGTATCCAAGTCATCATCTGTTAGATAGATGTCATCGACATAAGATAATGCCTCATCATCATACATTTGTAGTAACTCTGCTACTCTTGCTGAGAATAATCCCGGACTATTCTTGAACCCCTGTAGGAGTCGACAGAAATTTTTCTGCGAGCCCATTATTGAGAAAGCGGTCAAATACCTGCTTTCAGGTGCAATGTTTTGACAAAAGAATCCATTAGAGATGTCTAATGTTGTTTTGTATTTTTTGCGCACGATGTTATTCATTAGTGCTGCACTGTGTGAGTTTTGTACTGCAAATGTCTTGCAACATGAGTTAAGGTGTCTGTAGTCCAAAACTAGACAATATGAATTGTCTGGCTTGGAGACAGGAAACAAAGGATTGTTCATTTGTGAGGTGCATGTTTCAATCACCCCCTGGTATTCAAGTTGATCTAAGATCTCCCTGACGTGTTTTTTTGCTTCTTGCTTAATTGGGTACTGCCTTTGTGCAGTTGGTTGACATTTTAATTGGATTTTGTGAGGAGGAGAGTCCTCATCCCATCCTACATGATTTTTATATAAAGCAGGAGCTTGGGCTACTGCCCACTTTCTTGCAAGTGTATATTTTTTATGAATTGGAATGTGATTTGAGAAGGCAGGCATAATCATTTCTTCGCCATGAGGGCACTCCCTGACAAACTCTGGTGGCCAGTCCTTTTCAGCTAAAAGGATGTCATAGCCTTTGGAAAGGTTATCCCAAAATAGACCCCTTACTTTCCTAGTCTTATCTCCCTCTATACGTAGTGTTATCTCGTATATTTTATGAGGTTTGCTAACTCTGCTGTCTGCAGTTTCCACTTGAATGTATTCATTCGTGTCCACTGTTCCAGATGATTCATCAGGATCTTGCGAGCTATGGTCACTTCTGCTGCGCTGTCTAGCACTGTCTGGGCCCACTCTCCGTTTTTCAGCTGTGTCCTCAGTATCCTCTGCATGTTTGACTATTTTAATGCTTGCTACCTTCTTTCTTGGAAATTGTAATTTTTTACTTTGATGAGCAGGTTCTTTGTCTTTGGACTTGACGTGCTCTTCCCTTTGTTCTGACCGTCCTCTTCTTTCCGATTTCTGCGAGGAAGTCTGAAAAGATCGAGAGGGACGTGTATCAATATCTTGATATCTATCAGGTTTCTTTAGATTATCCCTATTTCTAAGGTTGTATCTTTTCTCAGAGGGCTCCCTCTGGGGAGACTTGTGTCCTTGGTCCGGAGATCTTTCTCTCCGCCGAGGAGACTTTCCTCTGGACTGGAATCTTTTTTCTTTGGGAGTGGATTGTTTATTTCCATCCCAGCTCTTTTTTGGAGTGTTTAAATTATTTTTAATAAATATTTTTTCAGGATTTTCAGTTAGTTGGGGTTTTACTGGTTTCCCACCCAAACTATCTCTTCCTAGTTCTTCATAGGATTTTTCTATAATTCTGGCAAGTTCAAATGGTTGTTCTGCTATATCTGTTTCTTTCAATTTCTGGCGGATCGCTACAGATGCTGCTTCCCCTTTTATGTTGGCTAATAATATAGCCGAGACCTGCTTGAAGTCTTTTAGTAATTTCATACCCAGAGTTAAAGCAGGTTCTGGACCGTATTCGTTTTGAATCTGTCTTAGAACATCGGGTATTACCGCCATGGACGGAACACCATGTGTTTTTGTGTAAATGGAAGCAAAGACTGTGCTCCAAGTGTCACAGTCCTCCACATGTGGTGCGATCCCCATTGGAAGACAGATAGTCAGAATTCTGTGTTTCTCAGTAGGGGTAGTATCCGGAAATACCGCCTCTATTTGAGTGATTTTTTGTGCTAACCAGAATGGAATTTGTTCCCGTTTTATTGGTACTTTACCCAGACATGATTGTATGTTCTGTGGTGTAATTTTGTTTGTGTTCCCCTGATGAGGGGTCAGCTGTGGAATGTTAATAGCTGGTTGAACTGTTGTAGTCTGCATTACATATTGGACTAATTGTCTATGAATTTAATCAGTTGTTTTAGCTGTGCTAAAAGTTCTGGTATTGACATTTTTTCAATGTCTGGATGTGGTGTGTAGCTGGCTAGAACCAGCCACGTTGCTCCTGGTCTACCTAGTGGACCGAGCCTGGTGATGTGATTATTATGTTTTAGGGCACCTTTAAACCAGAGCAGGTGCTCTTGGTATTTTAATGGGATTTCCACCTCCTCGAAAGGAGTGTATTCATCCGGTGGTTCCTCTATTTTGTAATAGTGGAATTCGTGTGTGACAGCGTTTGCTGCTGGAAAGTTTATCCATGAATAGAATACCTCTGTCTGCTGATATTCATGTGCCTCAATTACGAATACGACTATACCACCTCTCGATGTTAGTCCATTCTCTATAAGTTTAAGAGTTATAGTTTTTCTTATGTTAACCGGAATGAGTATAGCATTCGGGTCGGTCTGCAGGAGACTATTGTCATCCTCTAGGAGTCGAGCTGCTATTCTTGCTGTCTCCCTTTCTTCTTCACTTTCTGTCATTTTACTGGCAGAAAGGTTTTTGTTGCAGATCAGGTGTCAAGGAAACAAAGATTAGGTGCACAATATTTTTGGAACACTGTATCCTTCAACATTGACTAAACCAGAAACTATACATAGAAATCTCTTCCTACTAAGTTCCGGCGGATTTTTACCTTTTACCCACTCCAGACGTCTTTTGGAGTATTTACGGGAAAAAGGGTCTGTGTGAAAAAGCACGACTGAGTTACTCTAACGTCTTGCGTTAGATTTATCGCCTTACCAAACGTTGTGCGCCATGTAGTGTAGTTCCTATATTCCCAATGGGCTCTGCGCATTGGAATAATATATTCAGCAGTGTAGACGTAGGACTGAGGTTATCTAGGTCTCTACTGACTATATTAGACTTAAGGTTTGCCAGCTAGCTCAGAGGTCACTAGAAACTTTCTCGAATAAACGAAGAGGAGTTTAACCTCCCTGGATAGACAAGAAGGGATTAGCTTCTGACAACCATAAAACATGACAACTTTGCTCTCCCTGAATAAGAGTGTATCTCTAGAGTCGTGTGAAAACAATAGACAGCTATTTCACTCAGTCAAATGTGCGTACTTAGTTTCACCAGAATGCAGAGAAAAGAGAGACGGGCGTTTTCAATAAAAGGTGTTATTTATTGAGTGGTCTTCTTCCTCATACAAGAGAAATGAATTGCCACGATTGTAATGTTCATGGTAAAGTAAAGTGCGTACAGTAAAAGGAGGATTATAAATTAATACTGTAAAAGCATTGATATGGTTTCTTAGCCATATGATACTTTAAACTAGATAAAATATATACATACATATATACATTGACTAATCGTACTCAACTGGTGCTTCTAAAATACGCCTACCCCGGTGTACCTGACCTAAGCCTAATACATGGGAGGGAGTAAGTAAGTAGCAGTTTAAGTTAAGTTTGTTTTGCCAAGAATCTGACTCAAGAATTCTCTGTAAGGGTTTTGTCAGTTCCGTACCTGGGTATTTAGAAAGCAGGAGGTCTGGTATCTCTCTCTCAGGACTCGATATCCCAGCAACCCGCAAGGGTAGGCTGGAAATGCCGGAGCTGGATGTCTCAGCAGGAGAAAAGACAGCGTCTTTCTCAGCGCGTCAAAGAGGAGGGGCAGCATCCGTGGGCTCTCGCATCAGCTGGGCTTTCGGGCAAGTAGATAGCTGCTCTGCTCCAGATTCAACACCGTGTGTTTGCTTAAGGCAACGTTGGTATATTTATACCTGAAAGGTGCCTGGGTTTGACGTACGGTTGGACATACGACATCAATAAAGATGTCACTAAGAACTGGCCGTTCTTACAGTGCTTTACAGGAGTTCTAGGACGAAATCAAAACAAAAGCAAGGGGGATTTCCCAGGTTGCTGCAGGCTTGGTTTTGTTTAGAGAACTCGGTGTGCTTTACTAGGGGGCCGGAGAAGTAGCCGTGCTTAATGTGACAGCATGTGCTACGACTATGGATATGATTATTATGCCGTTGTATGGATATTATTGATTATAGCCGGACAAGGGCATAAAATAGGAATATATCAGGTTTCCTAGATAAAACACTACACAGTGTGACAACCCCTTACTACATTCTAACTCAAAATTCTCCTATAAAGTCTTAAACTTCCTGTCGGAGCCTGATCTTAGCGCATATATTCTTTCACACTCATAATCCTGTCTAGTTTACTGAGTAGCTGTGAAAAAGTTGGAATGTCCTCCGACTTCCACCTTTGAAGGATCAGCAACAGCGCTGCCATGACCAATATATATTTCATCTTTTTGGTAGAGCAGTTGCAGTTAAATCGGGAGAGCATCCTAGAACCGTGGTCTGGGTATCTAACGACTGTGGGACATTCAATGTATCATGGCAGTATCAATTGATCATATCCCAGAATATATTTAGCTTCAAACAACCGCAGATGATATGGGTCCGGTTCCTCCATCCCTCCATGTTGCACCAAAAGCAATTTGAACCAAATTTAGGGGTTTATTTTTATGCAGAAAGTCTGGAATTTGATACAGCAGCCATTTAGAATAATAATGCATGTGTTTAAAATTGGCTGCTTTCAGCAAGGAGCTATTGAACTTATTTATCTGGCTCCAAGTTGTAGCAGAGATTTGCAGCCCTTCCTGATTCTCTTATTTTCTCTGTGCTTTCTGATATATTTTGCCTGCCCCTGGAGCTGGGAAAAGGGAGGCCCAGCCACTTATCAAAACACAATGTATAGGTGTAGGGTTGAGTTCCAACAGAAAGCCTCTAACCCTGGTGAAAGACCATTGTACAATGATTTTGCTATGTTTAATAAATGCAAAAACAACAATTGATGGACGGAAAGTGGCACAATGGCAAAACATTCACCCCCAGTCACAGATCTGGGTTTAATCCATCGTTATTTTGCTCCCCACACCACCCCAGTTCAGACATGGCCATATGCAAATCAGTATTGATCCTGTGCCTCATGGGAACAGTCCAGCCCGAACTGCCAAGCCATGTCTTCCGTGGACAGGAATCAAGCTTCCTAGGACCGGTTTCTGGCTCTCAGCCTTCATCAGCCAGGATAGCTTGATTCCCGTGGCATGGATAGCACGGGACTCATGTCTGAGCATACCAGTCCCACTCGGGGTAACAAATGCAAAAACAACAATTGATGGACGGAATGTTGCACAATGGCAAAACATTCACCCCCAGTCACAGATCTGGGTTTAATTCATTGTTATTTTGCTCAGCACACCACCCCAGTTCAGACATGGCCATATGCAAATCAGTCTTGACCCTCTGCCTCATGGGAACAGTCCAGCCCGAACTGCCAAGCCATGTCTTCCATGGGCCGGAATCAAGCATCCTAAGACCAGTTTTTGGCTATCAGCCATCATCAGCCAGGATAGCTTGATTCCAGTGGCATGGAGAGCACAGGACTCACGTCTGAGAGGAAAGTTTCTCCATTCATATTGGGGATCATACAATGCCCAAAAAGCTGTTTCTTCCACTTGATGCTCCATTGAAGGGTATTGTATCTAAATGTTGTAGGTGTTTTTATTAAACTCATAAAATCTAGTATTAAATATTCTTCATAAATTGGATCTAAAAATAATTTATAGTATCTGTTAAAATTTAAACCCTTCATTGTTCTGTATATGGTATGTGCAAAGTTAGCATAATAATACTCTTTCAGGTCGGGGAGAGCTAGTCCTCCTTCTGTCAACGATCTAAAAAAGTGCATCTATTGAAAGCCTAGATACCTTATTTGCCCATATAAATGACGAAAACAGACCTTGAACTCCCTTAAAAATGTCATTTAGAACGCATTTGGAATGGCCAAGAAAAGAAAGTTACATAAAGGTAAAATCATCATGCGAATTATGGCTACTCGACTGCTTATCTTCAGACCATGCAGTGCAAGTAGCATCTAAAGCACATAAATAAGTTACAGTACTACCTGAGGCTTTAGCTTTATTGTTATAATTCTTTTCCTCTTACATCATGTGGATACCTTGAGATTTAGAAGAATGATCTTGTTTTTCCCCTGCTCACCCTTTGAACCCCTCTGCTCTTGAAGAACTCCCTAGCCCGTGTGTGAAAGAGTGGCCCATATCACCTCCCAACCCCCCTAGAGAACTCAGGTTGCCAAGTGACTGCACCCCCCCTTTGTCCTATTCTACTACCGGAGGTAGAACTGCCTCTGGCCCCCCCAGCTCACCCCACCCACCTCATTGAAATGCTATTACATAAGATCATCGAGATCAAAGGCTTAACACTTCCTTATGCCACATGTCTGCCATTAACTGATTACATCTTATTACTTTCTGATATCCCTAGGCGAGACCCTTTTAGTTTCGATTGCTGATCAATAGTTGCCTGTGCTCCCTTTGATTTAAACAAATTGATCATTCTAACAAATTATCGGCGCCTCTTTGCAGCCACTGTCTGAGAATATTTTAAAATGTGGCCCTTCTTGTGTTGACGATGTTTCCTCGATGGGCTTAGAGAGGATCTTTTCCTTTATTAGGAAATTGGCTAAGTTTAACAAGATGTTACAAGGATATTTTGCATTTGCTGGGCACTGAAAAGGGACCCTATGGGCTCTAGTGATGGTTAGGTCCCCTTTCAATTTGAGAATTGCTTTCTTCAAAAAAGACTCGCCCCATTCTCGCACCTGAGGTCCTTCAATAGATTTTGGGAATGCTTACTAACCGTAAATTAGATCTTCTGTTATAGTTTTCCATGTCCTGCAATTTGGATTAAAAAAACTCTGAATTTTGTTTAATTTGTGTGGTTTCATGATCAAAAGTCATTGCTTAATCTTCAAGATTGGATCCACGTTCCTCAAATTCGATTAGCCATTCAGGAATTTTTCCCATAGAGTCCTCAATTTGGGAATGCCTTGCGGGCAATGAGGCAATTTCCAGTGCTTGTGATGCCCGAAGTACTTTAATCTCTGAGGGAATTGATACATGACAATATCCTTTATTGGAGACAGGCCTTGTCGTGTATTTCCTATAAATCTATATAGGATCTCTGCGTTTAGTCAACATAAATTGTGGGATTGGTGTACAGACTAATTCCAGACACTCCCACCTTTTGGAATCTCGTAAACCTTAGGAGACTACATTTTTTAGACTCACTTTTTAAGCACGAGCACTCAAAAGACAGGTTGTTGATAAACTACTCTAGGAAAGAGACAACCAAACTTTTTAAATCTCTTCATGTGATTGTTTAGGAGACTACAAATATCTTGTATGATTTTGTTAACAGCCTTGAATAAGTCGCGAATGGCGATGAAACACGTGTCGGCTGTGGCTGTATCAATGTTGTAACCACAGAACAACCGTTATGAAGACTGTATGCTGAACAGAATCTACTATATGATTTTTGTATTAAAATAATTTTCAGCTGTCTACTTAATCCAGTGTTGTGCTCTGTCTATGTTTTATAATTGATTAATATATTCGGAGTGATCCGGTGTATATTACGTGATACTGTGGCTGGCACGGTAAAAGACATAGAGCACACCTCAAAATAGAGAGTTAGATACAGACTTTTAAGCAAACAAAGCGGAGGTGCTGGTTGTTCTGTTTATTCCACTGCCATCATTTCTTTTTGTACCCCCACCGGGTATGTTCGCCTGTATACCAGCTACCTCACAGTGCCACTATGAACACCTCTTATCAAGGAGAGAATTGTTTCTGGCAACTATCAAACATAACAACCATGTCCCATCAGGGAGCGTGGAAACAGTACAGTACTTTTCGCTCAGTCACTCCAAGACTTGTTTAGGTCGAAACACATCTGTTTATGCCCGAATAAATTCTGAATTTCAACTTCTTGGACTGGAGTGGCTAGTGCTTTCTTGATAAGTGCAAGCTTTGATATCACTGACCATGTCATGATTGATGTAATATGTGACGTCATCAGCAGTGCATTGCGGGTGCGCGAGTTATAGTTAGCTGAACTATCTATAATGAGGGAATTTCTATGGTTTTTTACAAGATAAATGTCCAATGAACTATAACGTCCCTGAAACCTATGTTTTTTGTTCAGTGAATTTCTAAGGTTTTTTAAATGATAATTTCTAACTATAACGTGCATGAAACCTATGTTTTTTTCAGTGAATTTCAATTTTTTTTTTTAAATGTCAATTTCTAACTAGAACATCCCTGAAACCTATGTTTTTCAGTGAAGTTTCTCTCTGGTGCTCGGCCACTAGCCACAGAGCTGCTTTGGGGGATTTCCCCGATGCAGTATTTGAGCTGATCAGTATCCTTTCAAAATGAAGTGTGTGAATATTTACTATGACATCTTTATAGTGCCAGGAATGTAACGGATTATGTACGACTGTTAGCTTTGGCCAGGGGAATCTCACAATTGTGCGTCCATCATGGCCTATGGCTCTCTGACGCTTCCAGGTGAAAGATTTATCATCGGCCTACCTACCATCAGATGATTCTGGAAGAGACGGCTGTGTTTAGCCGAGTAAGGAAAAATGTGTCCGCAGCCATTCAAAATGTATACTAGGAATGTAAGCTTGGAAGGACTGGTGTAGAATTGTCAAACATCCTTTGAAGACCGGATGAGTGTGGCTTGACAGTAAAGTCTCAGAAATGTTAGCTAGCCTGAGGATTCCTCCGAGTTGCTCTAAAGCTGCAGCAGAGATTTGGTGTCACCTTTGCAATGACGTAGTAGGTGGAATAAAAAATGGACAAGACCATTAGCAATAGGCATATTAATGGTGGAGTGAGAGCAGTCATGAAGGCTGAAAGTGTGACACCACTGACAATCATCAGGAGTGAAGATCCTTTGGATGTTGAAGGCCGTCACTGCAGAAGCCTGCACCTTGGTGGGAGTTGCTCTACATCGTAAAACTGAAACATCTGAAGAGCGGGGCGAACAGAAAGGGGCATTAGAAGTCTGAGGTCATCAACACCAGGAAAAATGCCTATAATGCAAGCACAGCCTAGTTATTACCCAGAACTTAACATTACTTGTATTAAATCTACTCTATAAAAGTAAAACCTGAAAAGTTTGTAGCTGGTGTGCTACTTAACCAGTAATTACAATGGAGTTAAATGACAGGTCTAACCCAGTGGAGGTTGAGAACATAGGCCCAGTTGTGAGATCCATTTAGTTGATGAGGTCCTAAATTTGGATTTCCATGAAGCACTGGAACTATTTTTCAAAAAATTATTCTCATTAATGTAGTCACTGCCTCTTCCTTGCTGCTCCAGACCATGAAACCGATGTCTTATGAAATCTTTGGAAGGAAGACTTAGACGTGGGTCCCACAGACAAGAAATGGGAGCACTTTGTAAGTGACCCTGGTACAGTATCCAGAAATGAAAGTATCAAATCTTGCATAACTGGTATTTCAGCCCCAGCAGCCTACACAGAATGTTCAGATTGGCATCGCACAAAGGCCCCCAGTGCACAGGCAGTGGACAATGTGACCTCCTACACATGTTCTGGACGTGCCTGGCCCTGGGACCATATTGTACAGATATCCTACAACAAATAAACAACATAACATATGGTTGCATTTATCCAAGGACCCAAAATGTTTATTGTTAAGGGTGTTGTCACCGAGTAAGAAATATAGGGTGGCCGCCAGGTTTGTGTGCCTGGCGATTCTCTTAACAAAATGCCAGGCAGCAATGTCCTGGAAGAGTTGATTCCCTGCTCCCGTCGCCCAGTGGCTGTGCGATTTAAGGAAATGGGTTGCGATGTAGAACAGATGCTGAGATCTGCAGGGTGATGGAATATCAGAATGGAGCATTATACTAAACAAGATTTCCAAAGATGATGTTAGACCACCGTAAGGGAACTAGCACTCTCTGCTTGTTTTCCATCTCTGGCTGGGCATGCTTGTAGTAGAAATGCAAGGGAGTGGGTGCAACACTGAAAATCGCTATTAGTATGTTAGTATAAGCTCGCAGGACACAGATGGCACAAGACTAGGAGGCCCCTCTATGGAGTGCATCATGAGAATACTGCGCTAACAACAGGCACATAACCACACACACTGCCATGTTAACGATATACACATCATAGTTTGTTAGATTTCGAAAAAATGCCAACTTATTGCAGTGCAATTGTGACACAAGAGAATGTAGCTCTGAACAAGAGCACAGTGGGAAATGCTAAACAGAATATGTATAGAATGTGATCATATATGATCAAATACATTTAAAATATGTATTCACTGCCTCTTTCTTTACACTTCTCCGTCTATCTTTTACTAACACTCTCTACTGCAATGTACACCTTTCTGTTTATGTTCTGTATAGAATTCCCATTCTACCTTAATTGCACTCTTCAAAAGATTCTTGTTTATTAAAACTCAAGGTTCACCTCCAATCACAATTAAACGATTGAAGACTATATCATTTTAGGCGTCCAAATATGATTCAAATGCCATCATCACTTAACTGTCTATTCTAAAATTGTATTGCCAGGCGACTAGTGAGATCGAGTGATTCGCATTTCTAAAGGAGACTTAAGCGGGGTGTCAGAGACTTGTAAGGCTGCACAGCAATCTCACATTTGATACCTTTAGCACCCAAGCATTAACACATTCAAGGCAGAATGATTACTTTATTTGTTGAAAAACTGCACTTTTTTAATGAATGAAACAAAAACAACCCTTTTTAAAATGTAATTTTGTCTCCTTGATGAGGTCAGCTCCTTCATACATGGAAAATTTGCATGTGACATATTAGTAAAATAACTTAAATGTTTGTTTTACATTTCAATTTGCGATATTCTCCAGTTTATTTTTAATAAAGCTTAAATAATGCTCTTCTTGCCAATAAAAACAGAAAAAATCTAATTAAACCCGCATGTGGTTTTTATATGAAAATATGAACCATAAATTGCATGCTTACATGCATATGTATTTGCCACTACTAAGTTTTTACCTCACCTATGACTGTAAAGGAGGGCGTGATAATGTTGCGACTGTACTTCTGATGAAGAGGTACTGATGAACATCGCCTGCCTACACTCATGTCCCCTCTTCAATTTTTATTAGGGGAAACACTTGCAAATCCTTCCTGAGAGACACCGGCAGCAGGCAGCTCGGGGGACTACGAACCGGGAGAGCCACGCTCCCCAGCCAGTGGAGAGATGCCCTACGACCACGCCCCTAGCCTGAGGAGGGATAATTACGTCTTGCGTTTCGCGGGAAACGCTCGCAAATCCTTCCTGAGAGACACCGGCAGCAGGCAGCTCGGGGGACTACGAACGGGGAGAGCCACGCTCCCCAGCCAGTGGAGAGACGCCCTACGACCACACCCCCAGCCTGAGGAGGGATAAAGAAATGGCACCGGCCTCGAGTTGACTACTTAGGAAGCAGGCTCGAATCTGAGCCTCAGCCAAACATTCTGTTATTTATGGCAAATCACACTGTTCCATGCCAAACCTATGTGGAACATATTCTAGTGCACAGACACCAAGTTATAAAGGCTTGGGCCCCTCCAGTCAGGGGCGTAGGAGACACTAAATTTCTGGGGGGGACAGGGACAACCTTTTGGACTTTCCAGTGCCCCGATTCAAATCGACCATTGTCTGGAACCGTACACTCCGTTAAAAGAATACAATCGCATAGTTTTGTAGTGGAACATTGATAAAGGGAGGCATGTAGTCACAGTTTGCAAGTATGCTTCGATTCACAAAATAATTAGACCAAATGTGAAAAAACATGTTTTTGAATCTCACATCTTCATGCACACAGTAAACAAAGATGGGACGAAAAAGGAAGAATAAACTGAATGCTCTTACGACATGTGCATGATTGTGAGGGACTGTACAATTTACTTGTGAGGAAGCACATCTTTAACAACTGTCAAAATCAGCAACTGCATCAGTACATGGTGGACTCAGATCTGACTTCTCCCCAAGTATTGGTAAAGAAGGCAAACTAGTGTGTCTGTACCAGAGTGCAACACATGTCTCATGGTAGTGCTGACCAGAAGAAGCAAGATTATTCTAAGGTCCACAAGAAAGGTGGGGAGAAATCTAAAACCTCTTCCTACTCTAACAAGAAACGTTGGTGCTATTTGTGTAAGGAAAAAGGTAAAAGGGCAAAGGATGCTGATTGCTCTAAGTCTAGCACCAATACTGCTACTACTACTCCTAAACCTCCTAGTGTCCCTAGAAATAGCACTGGTAGGGCCCCCAAGAGGTAAGCTGGGTTAACCTTGTGTACTAAAGTGGGCTCTGGCCTAGTCAGGACACCCACTCAGGCTGTTTTAGTTTGTGATGGTGGCACTGAGCTCGCCACCCTTATTGTAAAGTCCCACTAACTTAGGCAAATGCAGACAACAGCCTCTCATCAATGGTCAGGAAGCTGTAGCATACATGGACACATTGGGCCAGTGTCATTATGGTGACAGAAAAACGTGTCTCTACTGAGCAAATTCTATTTGGACAGATTTACCAAGTGACCAATGCTAACAATAGCAGGACAGATCATTCCATGGCAGATGTCGATCTCAGCTGGGGAGGGGTAACTGGCCCAAAGAGAGTTGTGGCATCCCCTGACCAACCTGTGGACTGTCTACCAGGCAATCATTTGGAAACTTCAGCCTGGTCTAAAGTGAAGCTCATGACTCATGTAGAAATTATGGGAATTTCAGCCAGTGTATTTGCTGCCACTAGCGCTGCGGCCAAGAAGTTAGGCACAGTGGGAGCCCTGGATCCTGAAGAAATGGACCAGCCAGCTCCCAACAGATGGAGCAAGAAAGTTAAAGATGTATCCTCCTCTCAGACTTACGATGAGAATCAGCCTCCTCAGGGAGATGTTCTCAGTACTTGTGAAGGAGCTGTACTAGAGGAGCTTGGGCCAGACAAGGCAGAGCAACTAGGGTCAGGGGTCCTTCAAGGGAAGACTTCAGTCTGGAGCAGAAGGCCTGTCCCTCTCTTGAACAACTCAGTCATCAAGCTGCTGCTGAGGAAGCAGGACATTTCAGCAGGTCCCACAGGACTTATCAGGAAGAAGGGCTCCTGTTTTCTGTAAGTAGAGACCCCAAGCCTGGTGCTACCAGGAGGTTGGTCATACCTACGAAGTTCAGGGGGTTCTTATTGGCCCTGGCACACAACATTCCCCTTTCAGAACATCTTGGGCAAAGCAAGACTTGGTGCAGGCTTGTCTCTTACTTCCATTGGCCCCACATGTCTGAGGCACCAGGGAGTTTTGTCAGTCCGGTGTCACCTGCCAAGCCAGTGGTAAGTCAGGTGGCACTACACAGGCCCCCCTAATCCCTCTGCCAGTGGTTATGGTTCTCTATGAGAGGGTAGGGATAGACATTGCAGGTCCCTTAAACCCTCCAACAGCATCTGGAGATAGTTTTATCTTAGTGGTGGTAGACCATGCCACAAGATATTCAGAATCTATTTCCACTAGGACCACTACAGCTCCTGCAGCGACCAGGGCTCTCCTGGGAATCTTTCTCAGAGTTGGGTTCCCTAAGGAGGTCTTGTCAGATAGAAGTACTAACTTCATGTCTAGTTACATCACTGCTATGTTGAAAGAGTGTGGTGTAAGCTATAAGCTTTCCACACCCTACCATCCACAGGACAATGGGGTTGTTGAAAGGTTCAACAAGACCCTCAAAGGTATGATCATGTGACTCCTAGAAAAGCTGAAGTGAAAATGGGATGCCTTACTACCTGCCTTCTCTTTCCCTACAGAGAGGTTCCTCAGAAGGGGTGGGCTACAACCCATTTGAACTTCTGTTTGGACATCCAGTTAGGGGTCCATTATGTATGGAGCAACCTCTCAAGCCTCCTAAACACAGTAGACTATGTTCTGAGCCTGCGTTCTCACATGGCTGAGCATATGAAGGTGGCTAGTAAAAACCTTGAGGCCAGACAGGAGCTTCAGAAAACTTGACATGACCTAAAAGCTGTACTTACTGTTTACTGGCCTGGACAGAAAGTGTGGGTGTTGTGGCCTGTGCCCCCCAGCAGCTCTCTAAGACAAGTGGAGTTGCCCCAAGTTGACCTAGATACTCCAAGAAGTCCCCACAGGGCACTTCATGTGATACGCCAGAAACCTTTTGTTAACAGGGCTGACATGAGCTTGCTCATGGCCACTGATGAGGGACAGGAGGAAGAGAGTGACCTTCTCCCTAATCTCCTCTCTCAGGACCCTGTTGACAGATCAGTTGAAGGAGTAGCCTTGGCAGACAGCCTCACTGGTCAACAGCAAGCTGATTGTAGACAGGTTACCAGATTTCTGGTCCCTTTTCTCAGACACCCAGTCAAACCAACTGGGGTACCCATGAAGTGGACACAGGTGACAGCATGCCTGTGAAAAGTAAAATATACAGACAGCCTGACCATGTCAGAGACTGCATCAGGACAGAGGTCCAAAAGATGCCAGAGTTGGGAGTCATTGAGGCTTCAGATAGCCCTTGGTCTAGTCTTGTAGTTCTTGTACCAAAATCTCACAGCAGGATGGTAAGAAAGAGATGAGTTTTTGTGATGACTATAGAGGCCTCAATGCAGTCACTAGGGCTAATGCCCATCCAATTCCAAGGGCAAATGAACTGATTGATACTTTGGCCACAGCCAAATATCTCAGTACATTTGACCTGGCTGCTGGTTATTTGCAAATCAGACTCAACCCTAAAACAGCATTTTCAACCCCCAATGGACATTATCAATTTCTTGTGATTACTTTCGGTTTAAAAAATGCACCTACCACATTTCAGAGGCTGGTGAATAAAGTCTTAACATGTCTGCAAACTTGTAGTGCAGCATATCTAGCATTTAGCTGTCAGAATGCATTTGATAACCTGAAACAATCAATGTGATCTGCTCCAATTCTGCAAAGTCTAGACTACTCCAAACCATTCATTGTCCATATAGATGCTTCTGAGATAGGGATAGGTGCAGTAGTGTCACTATTTAATGAAGATGGCCAGGATCAACCCCAGCTTTTATAAGCAGAAAGTTGACCACCAGGGAGAAACGTTGGTCAGCTATTGAGAGGGAGGTCTTTGCTGTGGTCTGGACCTTGAAGAAGTTGAGGCCATACCTGTTTGGCACTCACTTCATTGTTCAGAAAGACCATACACCCCTCTTATGGCTGAAACAGATGAAGGGTGAAAAACGAAAACTTTTGAGGTGGTCCAGTTCCCCACACGTGATGGACTTTTGAGTGGAACACAGACTTGGGAGTAAAAATCCCAACAAAGATGGTCTTTCCAGATATTTCAACTATGACAATGAAGCCTCAAATGGGAAAGGTTAGCCTCATCCTTATGGTTGGGGCAGGGGGTATAGGAAAGCAGGATCTGCTTTCATTGTTTTTTCCTGGGGTCAGTGTGTTTTGACTGTAGTCTGCTGGGATCCTACTAATCAGGACCCAAGCAACTGTGCTCTCTGCCCAAAATTGGCTCAGGTAAGTACTTTGGTACATCCACAATTGGCTACTGGTGTAACATTATACGCCGCTAGTGTATGCCACTAAGGTACCCAGGACATAGGTACACCAGAGGCTCCAATGGGCTGCAGCATGTATTTCATCACATTGGGTAGTCCACTTAAACTTGACTACAGGCCTGCCCTTACAGCCTGTGTGAGATAGTACTTGCACCTCTCACAATAGCTATAAATTCCTTATATCTGAGGTCACAGCACTTAAAAACTATGTCACCCCTAAGGTAGGCAGGATGCTTGGTTCCAAATGTGAGGGTGCCCCTACATGACAAAGACACCCCTACAGGCCCCAGAGTTGATTCTCCAGGCTTTGGAAGAGCAATCAGCCATTTTAAGGTATATAGTGGACATCAGTTATTATGAGATGTCTAATTAAATAA
This sequence comes from Lissotriton helveticus, assembly GCF_964261635.1. Lineage (NCBI taxonomy): Eukaryota > Metazoa > Chordata > Amphibia > Caudata > Salamandridae > Lissotriton > Lissotriton helveticus. The sequence continues at coordinate 762,753,961 of NC_136067.1, read as the reverse complement.
CGGCTGCACTGGACCGGGTCATGTTTTGTATCAAACGTGTTGGAATCATACCCCAACACTGACTCTGGTGCTAGAAGAATGATCCCAAGTACTGGAGGCTCCTTAGATGACTTCCCTGTACTCCAAGTAACAGCCTTTCAGGGGCTGCCAGCAACCTAGTGCTGCTGACCACAGACACAGTTCTGCCCTCCTTCTCCTGAGCTGAACTTGAGCAAGGGAAGGTAGAGCAATAAGTTTCCTGTCACAGGGAGTTGTGACCACCTCCCAGAGAGGATTTATTGTTTTGGCCTGGGGTGGGGTGCTTGCCAGTGGCACCAGACTACTTTGAAGGGCCATATTTGTGCCTGCCTTGCATACTTCTATTTGAGACAGTTCAGGAACCCCTGGTTTCCACTCTGGTGCAAAACTGGACAAAGAAAAGGGAAGTATCCTCCCCTCTATCGAGCCCCTCCTCTGGGAAGGACCCCCAAGTCATTCCAACCCTTTCCCTAGGGTACTTAAGGGTGCCCCCGTGGGTAGGTCCTCAGATTCCTTGCGGAACAAGGAATACTCCTGCTGTTCCTGGTCTCAATGTACTTCAAGTCTTCTGCGTCGTCTGTGTCTGTGCATCACTAAAGTTCTCCAGAAGGCCTTTGGGCATCAAGGACATCCGATGTAATCTCCCTTGGCGTGAAGGAGTCACTCCACTGCATCTGCAGGCACCGCAACAAAGCTGACCGGTCTGCTGCTCCTGTCATCAAACGGACTTCCCGCAGCCCAGCAACACAGGTGGTGGTTCTACAGCCCCTAGAGTCCTGACCTGTCTTTTCTGCAATTTTGAGGACAGTATAGCTCATCAAAGTCGTTGGGATCAAACTCATGTGCACTGCGATGAATTGCTGTTGCCAAGGCTTTTCGGCTCTGCACTCCAGAGATATTTGGGCTGCAAGCCGATTCACCCTCTAGCACTTCATCCCTCAAAGATCAACATCCTCACTGCATCCTCTGCACTGTGGGCCTCCAGCTTTTTTGAGCTGCCTGAGGACCTCTTGCAACTCCTGTGCCTTTGACATGTGGATCCTTTCAAGGGTCTTCCTTTGCTTCAGTGGGCTCCCCTGCTTGCTCAGGACTTGCTCTGACTCTCCTGCACTTGGTGAGTTGCTTGGATCTTACTGATCCCAATGTTTGCATCTTTTTGTTTTCTGCGCCATTTGCGGCTACCAAGGCTTGTGGTCCTCCCGTTAGACACCGACCACGTGAACACCGACACCCAATATGGGACAGCTAGTGCATGGCTCCTGGTCTTCCTCAGCATTTCCTGGTCCTCGCAGCTGCAGAAACACGGTCACCGTCTTCACTCTTGAACCTCCCACCATCGGTAGGGATTGTGCTTCTGTGCCTCCTGGTCACTTCTGAGTGGCATAGACTCTATCCCCTCTGCTTTCAGGTTCTCTTCTTCAAGAATCCATTATTGGATTCCACCAGACTCCTTCACATGCTTCTTCAGAGGGATCTTATTTGAAGTCTTCCTTTGTCATCTATGGCAGGTTCCGACAACAATCCACCCCTATGCACCCGGCTTTCCTGGTGCAGATAACCTGGTTCCTGTGGCATCTATGGGTGGGATGACTCTCTAATCTCCCGAACTTCACAAGGGTTTCTTCGGGGTCCTCTGGGAAGGGTCCTTCTACTGTAAAACTACAACCGCGACTTCTCCATTGACTTCCATCGGGCATGTGGCTGTGTTTCTACTCTGCACAAAGCCCCTTGAGGTTCCTGGGTACTTACCTTGGGTAGTTCCTTGTGTCTCCATCTCCTATGAGTTTTCTGGTCCAAGTCCTGTTCTCCTTGAAGTTTGCATACCACTTTCTTCGCATATGGTTTGGTCTTCCCCTGGAGACAAGTGTAGGTTTATGCTACTTACCTCATTATTTTTAAGTATTCTTGTGTGTATTGTTGATATCTCTGGGTAGGAGATATACCAATGTGTTAGTGATTGTGTTGCATAATAAATAGCCTTATTTTTATAACCATTGTGTGGTTCTTTTTTATCTAATCTACACAGTTGATTAATTGTGGTAAAACAAGCTGCTTTACACTCCTTCAAGATAAGCCTGAATGCTTCTCTCCACAGCTACCACTTTGAGAGCTTTATATGGTTATTAAAGACCACTAAAATCACCATAAGGGTTGCCTGTATTAGTGCACGGTGCATCGCTCCAGAGAGTGTGCACCATATCCTAAGCCTGCCTCTCACAACCACCAACACCAGTTCTCTAATATACATCTCGCAACAGGGCACAAGTCCTACAAAAAAGTGTTGGACTCGAGGCCCAGCAGCTAGTCTAAGCAGCCGTGCACCCTTGGGCTTCTGACAACAAGCCAGAGGGCCCTCGAAGGAGCAACCCTCAGATACAGGAGAGGAACAGCACGGGCCTTCACCAGAGCATCCATCACAGGAAATTGAGGCAAAGCACTGTGGCTAAAAACACAGCTCCTGTCTTTTGGTTTGAACAAGCCTTCCTTGTCTCGCCGTTTTTCATGCCTTTACGTTTTATTGTGAACAGTCTGCTTGTCAATGTTTTTACTTAAGAGCCTGCCCCCTTTACACTGCTATTCTGATCCGTACTGTCTTACTTTACAGTGGTAGACAGTCTGCCTGTGCCTATTTACACTGCTCTCCTGCTACCAGAGGCCTATCAGTGTGTCATGGACCCCAGTGAAAGAAAGAAAATGGGCCCTTCAGGCCAGTGGGTCCCAGCAACCCTGTGTGCTGTGTACAGTATGCCCTCATCTCTCTTTACACTACTCTTCTGGTTTACAGTCTACTTGTGGGTCTACACTGCTATCCCTTATATGCAGTCTATTTTTTTACCCTCTTTACACTGATGTGGCTTGTCTTCATTTAGACTGCTGCTCTGGTGTGTACAGTCTGCCCTGTATCATTTTTCAGCTACTGTCATGGTGTGTACAGTCTGGTATGGACTTTTTTTATGCCGCTTTCATGCATATACAGTCTGCCATCCAACAAATTCAAGTGGCCAGGATACCAGATGTGGCCTAACGTATAGAGCTTCTGACTTTCCAACTGGGCACTCAGGTTAAAGTCCCGGCGTTGGCTCACCATTCTGTGACTCTGGGCAAAGCATTTAATTTCCCCATACCTGGAAAAAACATGAATCTGACTTGTGTACTATAATCTAGTGTTCACATGAAGCACTGTGATCCCCTTCGACCAGGTTTGCGCAATAAGAAAACTACGAAAGTGGATAAAATGGTGGGTGGACACCCTGGGACATGTCTGAGTGCCCAGACTTCCCCTCGCAAGCCAGGACCTTTGTAATACAATCTAGCCTTTCTAGCCACCAGTAACAGGCCTGCCATCCAGGCATCGTCTAAGCAGGCAGACTGTTAGGCTATTATGCAAAATGTTACTGCTAAGAAAGCATAGCAACCGAACATATTCTCCCGGATGTATGACGTTACAACGCAGGCTATTACAACGCCTGCCTTTACAACGCGGTTTTTACATCGCAATCCATTACAACGCATAGTGCTTTTGGGTGTTGGATAGTGAATAGTTTAATTTACTATTCCAACTCCAGTCCCCGTGGACACTAGGGAAGGGGTTGGATAGTAAATTAAACGTATTCCCTATCCTAGAGCGCCCCCCAGCGCAATGCGTTGTAATGGTTTGCGTTGTAATGATCGCGTTGTAATGGTAGTGCGTTGTAAAAGTTTTGTTGTAAAGGTTGTTTACCATACACAAGGGCCTAACCTGCTAATTCTTTGTCTTTGTGTCTTACAGAGCATCAGATGTCATTTTTTTGCCTTTCATTCTAGAAGTCTCATTGGTTTAAGCACCGTGCACTAGCTGTGCTTCATGTAGCCTTGCACCGGTCACTGTGTGTGCCGCACAATGCCTTTCAGCAGTGTGCACCTAATGCATTCTGGGCACCTCTTCATATTCCTGTACTTTTTGTGCTTCTAGCCCAAATACCTTTCTTGTTTTCAGGAATGCAGTAAATAGCACATTTTAAATCTCATGTGCTCAGAGCGCCATGAATCTGAGTCCCTTAATAAGCATTACACCACCATTATGTCCCACATAACTCAAAAAAAAAGTTTGTTGGGGCACCCACAGAGATGGTCGCACTGGGAGCAACCAACTCTAAAGCCGGCCCTGCAGTCAGCAATCAACAAACTTCCGCTCTTCCTTGAACTGGAAATGCAGACTGCAAGCAACGGTGGCAAGGGAGAGGTGTGAAAACAATCCTATAGCTTTTGCTGCATAACAAAAGGGAAGGTCACAGGTCAAGTACAGGGCCATTAGCACGTCAATGCACTCCCGCTTTGACATATTAATGGCCCTGCCACAGACAGGGGAGAGAGGGGAAATTCTTTCGTCCCCTCACCCTTGTCCCCCGCGTCCCCCCACTACAAAATCTGAGGGGGATATGTCCCCCGCGTCCCCCACACTTCCTACGCCCATGCCTCCAGTCACTGATGGGTGTCAGAGTATTGAGCCAGGACAGTTCACACTTTTTACTGGCTCATGTATTGCCAGGCGAATAGTGAGATCGAGTGATTCGCATTTCTAAAGGAGACTTAGGCGGGGTGACAGAGACTTGTAAGGCTGCACTGCACAGCAATCTCAAATTTGATACCTTTAGCACCCAAGCATTAACACATTCAAGGCAGAATGAGTACTTTATTTGTTGAAAAACTGCGCTTTTTTAATGAACTAAACAAAAACAACCCTTTTTAAAATGTAATTTTGTCTCCTTCATGAGGTCAGCTCCTTCATACATGGAAAATTTGCATGTGACAAATCAGTAAAATAACTTAAATGTTTGTTTTACATTTCAATTTGCGATATTCTCTAGTTTATTTTTAATAGAGCTTAAATAATGCTCTTCTTGCCAATAAAAACAGAAAAATCTAATTAAACCCGCATGTGGTTTTTATATGAAAATATGAACCATAAATTGCATGCTTACATGCATACGTATTTGCCACTACTAAGTTTTTACCTCACCTATGACTGTAAAGGAGGGCGTGATAATGTTGCGACTGTACTTCTGATGAAGAGGTACTGATGAACATCGCCTGCCTACACTCATGTCCCCTCTTCAATTTTTATTAGGGGAAACGCTCGCAAATCCATCCTGAGAGACACCGGCAGCAGGCAGCTCGGGGGACTACGAACGGGGAGAGCCGCGCTCCCCAGCCAGTGGAGTGACGCCCTACGACCACGCCCCCAGCCTGAGGAGGGATAATTACTTCTCGCGTTTTCCGTTTCGCGGGAAACGCTCGCAAATCCTTCCTGGGAGACACCGGCAGCAGGCAGCTCGGGGGACTACGAACGGGGAGAGCCACGCTCCCCAGCCAGTGGAGAGACGCCCTACGACCACACCCCCAGCCTGAGGAGGGATAAAGAAATGGCACCGGCCTTGAGTTGACTACTTAGGAAGCAGGCTTGAATCTGAGCCTCAGCTAAACATTCTGTTATTTATGGCAAATCACACATTTCCGTGCAAAACCTATGTGGAACATATTCTAGTGCACAGACACCAAGTTATAAAGGCTTGGGCCCCTCCAGTCACTTATGGGTGTCAGAGTATTGAGCCAGGACAGTTCACACTTTTTACTGGCTCATGTATTGCCAGGCGACTAGTGAGATCGAGTGATTCGCATTCCTAAAGGAGACTTAGGCGGGGTGTCAGAGACTTGTAACGCTGCGCTGCACAGCAATCTCACATTTGATACCTTTAGCACCCAAGCATTAACACATTCAAGGCAGAATGATGATTTGTTGTAAAACTGCGCTTTTTTAATGAACAAAACAAAAACAACCCTTTTTAAAATGTAATTTTGTCTCCTTCATGAGGTCAGCTCCTTCATACATGGAAAATTTGAATGTGACATATTAGCAAAATAACTTAAATGTTTGTTTTACATTTCAATTTGCGATATTATCTAGTTTATTTTTAATAGAGCTTAAATAATGCTCTTCTTGCCAATAAAAACAGAAAAAATCGAATTAAACCCGCATGTGGTTTTTATATGAAAATATGAACCATAAATTGCATGCTTACATGCCAATGTATTTGCCACTACTAAGTTTTTACCTCACCTATGACTGTAAAGGAGGGCGTGATAAGGTTGCGACTGTACTTCTGATGAAGAGGTACAGATGAACATCGCCTGCCTACACTGATATCCCCTTCTTCAATTTTTATTAGGGGAAACGCTTGCAAATCCTTCCAGAGAGACACCGGCAGCAGGCAGCTTGGGGGACTACGAACGGGGAGAGCCACGCTCCCCAGCCAGTGGAGAGACGCCCTACGACCACGCCCCCAGCCTAAGGAGGAATAATTACTTCTCGCGTTTCTTCGCGGGAAATGCTTGCTAATCCTTCCTGAGACACACTGGCAGCAGGCAGCTCGGGGGACTACGAACGGGGAGAGCCACGCTCCCCAGCCAGTGGAGAGACGCCCTACGAACACGCCCCCAGCCTGAGGAGGGATAATTACTTCTCGCGTTTCCCGCTTTGCGGGAAACGCTCGCAAATCCTTCCTGAGAGACACCGGCAGCAGGCAGGTCGGGGGACTACGAACGAGGAGAGCCACGCTCCCCAGCCAGTGGAGAGACGCCCTACGACCACGCCCCCAGCCTGAGGAGGGATAATTACTTCTCGCGTTTTCCGCTTCGCGGGAAACGCTTGCAAATCCTTCCTAAGAGACACCGGCAGCAGGCAGCTCGGGGGACTACAAACGGGGAGAGCCACTCTCCCCAGCCAGTGGTGAGACGCCCTACGACCACGCCCCCATCCTGAGGAGGGATAATTACTTCTCGCGTTTCCTGCTTCGCGGGAAACGCTCGCAAATCCTTCCTGAGAGACACCGGCAGCAGGCAGCTCGGGGGACTACGAACAGGGAGAGCCACGCTCCCCATCCAATGGAGAGACGCCCTACGACCACGGACCCAGCCTGAGGAGGGATAATTACTTCTCGCGTTTCCGCTTTGCGGGAAACGCTCGCAAATCCTTCCTGAGAGACACCGGCAGCAGGCAGGTCGGGGGACTACGAACGAGGAGAGCCACGCTCCCCAGCCAGTGGAGAGACGCCCTACGACCACGCCCCCAGCCTGAGGAGGGATAATTACTTCTCACGTTTCCCGCTTCACGGGAAACGCTTGCAAATCCTTCCTGAGAGACACCGGCAGCTCGGGGGACTACGAACGGGGAGAGCCATGCTCCCCAGCAAGTGGAGCGACGCCTACGACCACGCCCCCAGCCTGAGGAGGGATAATTACTTCTCGCGTTTCCCGCTTCGCGGGAAACGCTCGCAAATCCTTCCTGAGAGAAACCGGCAGCAGGCACCTCGGGGGACTACAAACGGAGAGAGCCACGCTCCCCAGCCAGTGGAGAGACGCCCTACGACCACGCCCCCTGTTTAACTGGGTTTAACCAGCCTCCCACTTCCGTCCCACGGGACGCGCACGGGCTGGCACCGGGCAAAGCCCGGGCCAAGGGCGGGCCCGTCTGAGCCCGTCCGAGACAGGCAGAGACTAGACTGGGCCATCCCCCGAATGTCCTCATCCTTGTAAGATTCTATTGTGTTTTAATATTGTGAAGTATTAGACCCCATAACTTGTATAATTACCGTTAAGCAATTTATTTCTTCTGTACATTTGCGGTAACCTGCAAGTAAAATGGCATCGAAAAATGGGAAAGGTAAAAAGCCGGGAAAACCATGGAGGGGAGTGGGGGTAACCGGAACTTTAGATGCTTTCATTACCAGGGCCGCTTCGGTCCTGGAACATGAAATCGCTATAACTGAACGCCGTTTGTCCCTTGATCCCATGTACTTGAGGAGATCTTCACTTGGCAGCATAGCCTTAGTACCCTCTCCAGACCAAGCAGTTATAACCAGCTAACAGGATGACGCTAGAGCCCAACGTCGACATGAGTTACCAACTATACTGGACTCCAGTCCTATTGTTGTAAACGCTGATTCTTCATTGGTCTATCGAACGATCGATCCTGGCCCCTATATATCCGCTCAACTAACGAACAAGGGGTTTACGGACCCGAATTTACCAGATCGTTCTGTGGTAGTAGGCCCTATATCTAAGAGGAAACGAGGAGGAAATCTACAAAAGGGGTGTCATGCAAAAAAGACCAAAGTTGCATCACCTAAGGTAGTGATAAAATCGACCGAGGGTACAAAAATTAACAAAAAAAAACCAGAATAACGAACCCCCACTCGATATACCTCTTCCCAGCGCAGTTGAGCCATTAATAAAGGAGGCTAAGAGTATAGAGTGTTTGCTAGAAAAAATTGAACATTTGGTGAAAGCATGAATCCTTCCATTATTGGAAAGATCTAAAAGGATTAGTGAAAAGCTAGGGTCCCTTGAAAAAACAACTCTGGCTAACTCTGCACTATTAAATAAATTAGTGGAGTCTGAAGTCACCCAAATTAGAACTATAACTACATCCCCGGATAAACAACCAGCTAGACCCCGTGAGACCAATGTATTGGTAAATAAAGAACCACTCCGTCCAGTAAATGGTAGGAAATATGGGGAGGTAATACGAACAGCAAGATCAATGGAAAAGGGGGGACAATTGGAGGGGCAGAGAGTTAGAGATGAAAGGAATCTTGAGAACGTAGGAAGGTTGAGTAAAGCGCCCATACCCGAAAAAGTAGTACCATCTAGAGATAACGGGTATGGTATAGTCAAAGATTAGACCTGCCCCGGACTCATACCCATATGTAGTTATATTAGCAGGTGCTCCGGAGTTGAAACATGATAAAGTGGAAACATATCATGAGTTGAAAAATAAGGTAATGTTCTGGTTGTGCAGAAATAGAACACTTACACCGGATCTGCACGGCGAAATTTTAAACGTACGTAGAGTAAGTTGGGTGGGCCAAAGGACATTGATGGAGACTGTATCATCGTTAACTTTAGAGACCCACGAGTGGTACAGTACATAAGTGGCTTTCAGAATCATAGGAATCTGGGATGTATTTTTTCCTTTGATTTAAGCTACTTTTATCCTTCCCCACCAGCTACTTTTCGAGGCCCTCTTTCTCACAACCTATTTCGAGGTGGCTCCATTTTTTCATTAGAAAATCAGTTTAATGTACCAATAGGCAACCGCTTTGAATCTTTATCGGGGCACGGGGGAGTAGATTGACCAACAATGGAAAATGCACACGTCAAATGCATCAGAAATTGTTTACCTGAGAGGACAATGGGTAATCAGGTAAAATTGGGTTTGACGGAGCAACCTCTCCCAACTAATATTATTAAGGAGTTAGTATACTCTGATATAGGGCTTGAAGCAGAAACTATGGACTCTGGTTTAAATGAAGAGTTTAATAATGGCAAAATAGAAGATGTTGGGACTACTTGTTGTGTCACTAACTGTACAAATAAGGGTACTTGTCTATTATCTACTGGGACATTGCTGGACTTGGAGCCAAGCTAGATAATCAGAAATGGGTGAAACTTATTAATGAATATCAAATTGTATGCCTACAAGAGACATGGGCGGTTGAAGCGTACCACTTGAGCGGATTCAAAACTATATTTACATCAGCTTTGGACTCATCACATGGCAGAGCCAAAGGGGGGGGCTCTGCACTTACGTATCCAACCATTTTAAATGTGAAAAAATTTAGATTTTTTATAATAATTGTTTTTATCATATGGTTGGGTTACATATAAACTAAAAATTTTGTTTATTCATTGTGAACTTTTATAATAACGTTCCCTCGGCAGACATTCCTGTAGTTCTGAAAAGCCTGAGAACTGATCTATGCAATTTATTTAGTAAGGAAACTAAGGAGTTCGTTGTTGTGTGGGGGGTGGGGGGTGATTTCAACTGTCCACCATGTAAACAGGGTGAAAAGGGGACTTGTGGTCTGATGTCGGACAAAGACACACATTTTTCACATTTCAATCACACTGCAACTGGGGATTTTTTTAATGAAATTGTCTTTATGAACGATTTAGGTTTTGCCAACAAAATGTGCCAACCGGAGATACCATTTTCCCCAACTTTCAACAGTAGAGGGGTATTCTCGACAATTGATTTCATTCTAATATCCTCATGTTTTGGAGATAATGTTTCTAACTATAATACGTTGGTGAAAACCCTTTAAGTGATAATTTCCCTATCAGGGTCGAAATTTTAAATCCATATTTTGCCCCTGATTGAGATAATATATTTAGGTTCTATCCTAGTAATATCGCATTATCAAGACAGAATGGATATGCACTGAAATGGTCCAAGGTAGTCCCCGAAGACTTCCTATATAAATTAATTGGGACTTGTGAAGCGAGTTTTAATGTTTGTCTGGATATGGCAGCCGATAACACCGAAATAATTAAACATTTTAAGCTAATAATCACACAAATAAAGGCCAGTCTTTGGGTAGATTTGAAAAACCCGAAAATAAAAAGATCAAGTTGGTTTGACAGGACGTGCACTACGGCCTATTCAAACCTCAAACATGCTTTGAATAATACTGATAGGGACCAGATACTAATCAGGGAACTGCGTGAGGTATACAAAACGGCGCAAAAAACAAGAAAGGATGTAATGAAGAGGGAAGCGTGGGAAGCATTGTGCGAAGCTTCTCATTTGCGAGACATGACAGCCTTCTGGAAGGCAGTAAATGCACCATTTTTTAAGGATAATTCTAGGGCAAGGATCGAGATCGCCATCTTTGAAGCTGAATGGGTGAGACATTTCGAAATGCTCTATAGCGTGCCCGCTCCGACAATAGAACCGTATGAGCAGACAGTAGAGCTGGACACGATTAATCTACCAAAGAGCAAAGTATATCTGAATTTCTCTCTTGAAGAAATAATTTTGAGTATTAAATTAAGCCTTGGAGGTAAAGCACCTGGCCCTGACGGTGTCTCGGTGGACATTTTCAAGAATAACATGACATTATGGGCGCCATTGCTTCCTCGACTTTTTAATGCCTCCTGTTCAGCTGGTCTGGTACAGACATGGCACGAGTCAATTATAGTTCCTATATTTAAAAAGGGCGATAGGACTAGTTGCGCGTGCTATCGCCCTATTTCACTGCTTGACTCGACAGTCAAAATCATTGGTAGAGTTATCTTAAATAGGTTGCATATATGGGCAGAAGAACATATGATTATTAGTGACCTTCAATATGGCTTCAGGGCAGGTGTCGGTACTGTAGATCAGTGCCTTCACTTATACATACTTTTTGAGAAATATACTAAACCAAAGGAGGTAGGATGTGCTTAACTTTTGTGGATTTAACTTCCGCCTTTGATTGTGTTCCCCACAGCAAGTTGTGGTTAATTTTAGAACGCTTGGGGGTGGAGGATAATATTATTGTATTTCTTAGAGACCTGTATAATGGTGCCAGGGCTTCTATTAGGTTTGGTAGGAACGGTGAATGCACTAGGACATTTAACATTGCAAGGGGTGTGAGGCAAGGATGTGTCCTTGCCCCATTCTTATTTACCATCTATATTAATGATCTAGAGAAAACGTTGCTGCAAAATTGCCAAGATATGCCTTTGGCGTCAAATCGTCCAATCCCAGCATTAATTTATTGATGGCTAGGACCCCAGTAGCAATGCAAAAAATGATTACTTCATTTACCACTTTTATGACCAACTTGGACTTGAAAGTCAATTGCGCTAAAACTTTTTGTATGAATTGTGGTTCATTTACAAAAAAGATTAAGAAAACTATGTATATTGACTCCAAACCACTTGATTTTACTCAAACCTTCCCCTATTTGGGTATTTTGTTTGATTGTTCGGGTCAATGGGGTAACGCAGTAAGAAGCAGGAGATTGTTATTCACCAAGTCTATAATGGCCCTGAAATTATTCAGTAAAAAATGGGGAAGAAACCTGTTAAAGAACTCCTATGTATCTACAAAGCTAGTTGTGTGGCAATAGCCATATATGGTGCGGGAATCTGGGGGATTCAACTTTACAGCTGACTGAAAATAGTTTTCTGAGATATCTTTTATCAATACCGGATAGTATGTCCACCCATAACTGCCATGCTGAACTTGGTCTTCCTTACTTGGAAGATATAATTAACCGGTTCTTCTGTGGCACAGGGTGTGGACCACAGAGGAATGTTTTTTTAATCGTTTCATTTTGGGGGATGCGTTGAATCTTGATTGTGCCCACAAGATGAGGTGGTTACGGTTCATAAAGACCTTCCTTGTAAATATTGATCATCTGGATTACTATGAGAACCCTTTGCTAATGACCCAGATCCCGAGGAAGGAGCTGAAAAAGCTATGCATAACTTATCTGGAGGTTTGTAGGGATGAAGCGGAGATGATTAAAAAAACAGTGATCTCTCATCAATTGATAACAACTGCGATTGTTATCCAACCTTATTTAACTTTGCAGATGAGAGAATTTGAAAGGTTTCTACTGGTTCATCTTAGATTCGGTATCCTGTTTAGGTTACTAAGTTTTCCTAATGTGAATGACTGGTCAACTGGAATTATTAAATATCACTGTAACGATTTGTCCAGCCAATCTGACATCCATATTTTATTCTTTTGTAAATTTTATTCTATTCCAAGAAAAAGGTGGATCAAGCCCATATTAATGTATATGTATTTTAGACAATGCAGACCTGCCTTTTTAGCGATCCAGAAGCTTGACGATATATTTACTGCGGCATCTGTCTCAGCATTTCTTAAAAATGTTTTTATCTCCTGAAAATCAATAACTATCTAAATTGTAATGAGTCCATTGTATGAATTTGTATGAATTTGAATTGCTTGTAGTGTAATTTTACATTTTTCTTATATGCTGTGATTTTAATGTACTTTAATGGTTATCTGTGCAATATAACCGAATAAAGTTATTTTGAATTTGAATTTATTAGGACTTTGTCCCTGCTTTCACCCATTTTTATTAGGGGTTCAAGGGATGGCAAACGTCGGTGTCCATTACTGGTTAGTTGGATCTAAGCAAAATTAATAAATACGTTGCTTATTTATTCTTGAGCTAGGGCGAGTGCTTTCATTCTAGGTTCTCTTCCACAGACCATCATGCTTGTAAGCAAAGGCATACACGCTCCTCATCTTTCATCTGCATGGTACTGCTCTTGCAACCACTGATAATTTGGTGAACCTGACTCCTAGCTGCCAGGGTTTCAGATTGCTATATGTGACATTTTCATAATTTCAGTGTAATTATGAGTGACATTTCAAAAACTATGAGTGACACTTTCTTGTGAGCAAAATCAAGTAATGAAGACGAAGGAAACATATAAATAACAGAAATTACACTCATTTGAGCAATCAAAAACTCTAAGAAGATCATCTTAAAACTGCTGCAAAGCACATGAAATTGAAGGGTACTAACCCAGTGCCCTTTTAACCTGATTGTACTGTTAAACAAATGTGTAATCATGATATTACCTAGTTTAGGACACCCCCGCGCCGCACGGCCACCAGCTGCTGCGAGTGCCTCCCCGCCTGCCTGCCTCTCTGCTCCGGCTGCCGCCGCGTGACCACACCCCCTGCCATCGAGCGGCGTGGTCTGGGCTCGCTATCCTGCATTGTACCACTGTTTGTTTGTTTTTGGTTTGAATTATAACTGTTGTCAATTGTAACTTTGTCCCCCTCTATTGCCTGTTTGCCTGGTTGCCCCCGTCTCATCCCTCCCCGCTCCCCGCTTCCCGCCACCGCCGCTAACCCCGCCCCTTTTTTCATTCTGTACCCTCCCCGCTCCCGCCTCCCAGCTGCTCCGCCCTCCCTCGCACTTGGTCATATATGGCGACCGTGCGACGCAGGTGAGTGTGACCTAGTTTAGGACACCCCCGCGCCGCACGGCCACCAGCTGCTGCGAGTGCCTCCCCGCCTGCCTGCCTCTCTGCTCCGGCTGCCGCTGCGTGACCACGCCCCCTGCCATCGAGCGGCGTGGTCTGGGCTCGCTATCCTGCATTGTACCACTGTTTGTTTGTTTTTGGTTTGAATTATAACTGTTGTCAATTGTAACTTTGTCCCCCTCTATTGCCTGTTTGCCTGGTTGCCCCCGTCTCATCCCTCCCCGCTCCCCGCTTCCCGCCACCGCCGCTAACCCCGCCCCTTTTTTCATTCTGTACCCTCCCCGCTCCCGCCTCCCAGCTGCTCCGCCCTCCCTCGCACTTCGCCATATATGACGACCGTGCGAACGCGCAGCGGTCACGCGCAGCGGGCGCGCCGATTGTGCGCCAAAGGCGCGCCAAAGGTAAGCCCGTCTGCGCCCGTCCGCGCCTGGACCGCGCATAGCGCCGGAACCCCTGGCCCCCGCAGACCCCAGCCCACCCGCCGGACGTACGACGCCGCCACCCTCAACGCACTCAACGCCGGCAGAACCCCTGGATGCTACCGAGCCACCCCGAGACGCACCCACGGACCCTTCAGCTGCCGCTCCTGCAAGTTCACCTGCATCCGGACCTGCTCAACACCCGCACCCACCAAGACCAAGACGAGCAACAACAGCAGCCACCTGAAGTGCATCCTGCTCAACACCCGCTCCGTCCACAGACACGTCGTCGAGCTCTGGAACCTGCTCGACACCACAGACCCAGACGTCGCCTTCCTCACGGAAACCTAGATGAACGCCTCCTCAGCGCCCGACATCGCCATCACCATCCCGGACGGCTACAAGATCATCCGGAGAGACCGCGTCAACCAGACAGGAGGAGGCATCGCCATCATTCACAGGAACACCATCCGCATCACGACCAACACCGACGACACCATCGCACCAGCCGAACACCTGCACTTCCAGATCCACGTCAACCCCAAGACCACCCTCAGAGGCACCCTCATCTACAGACCCCCGGGACCACGCACACAATTCAGCGAGGACATCGCCGACTTCATCAGCCCGCTCGCCCTCCCCTCAGCCGACTACATCCCCCTCGGGGACCTCAACTTCCACCTGGAGAACAACGACGACCGAAACACCACCGCCCTGCTGGAAAACCTCGCAAACCTGGGACTCAAGCAGCTGGTGACCACCCCCACCCACCTCGCCGGACACACACTCGACGCCGTCTTCTCATCCAGCAAAGACATCGCCTTCAGCCACGCCACAGGACTCCACTGGACGGACCACAGCTGCGTCCACTTCACCTTCAGAAGAACGACGATCCACCACCACCAGCAACAGGTTGCCCGAAGAAGCTGGAACAAGATCACAGCCGACCAGCTCGCCGCTTCCCTGAGTCAGCACCCTCCCGCCAGCTCAGCGAACCCCAGCCAGGCCGCCGACAACCTCACGAAGTGGATCAGCAACTGCGCGGACGAACTCGCCCCTTTGAGGACCCTGCCCAGCAGACCCGGCAGCATGAAAGCCCCATGGTTCACCGACGAAC
Organism: Lissotriton helveticus; assembly: GCF_964261635.1. Lineage (NCBI taxonomy): Eukaryota > Metazoa > Chordata > Amphibia > Caudata > Salamandridae > Lissotriton > Lissotriton helveticus. The sequence goes on along the minus strand of NC_136067.1, from coordinate 762,738,571 downwards.
TCAAGAGCTCCATGAAGGACTGCCGAGCCCTCGAGAAAGTCTGGAGAAGGGAACCAACACCGGACAACATGACCACCCTCAAGCTTGCCACCCGGAAGCACCACCAACTGATCCGCGCCACCAAGAGAACTGCATTTAAGGACCGGCTGGACAACAACGCACACAACTGCAAGGAACTCTTCAACATCGTGAAAGAGCTCTCCAACCCCAACGCCGGAAACAACGACATCACCCCATCGCAAGACCTCTGCAACTCCCTCGCCTCCTACTTCCACAACAAGATCACGGACATACACAACAGCTTCAGCATTCAACCATCGCACACAACGACCGCAGCAACACCGCCCACCACCACCCTCTGCGCCTGGACTCCGATCAGCACCAATGACACCGTCCGCATGATGAACTCCATCCACTCCGGATCTCCGACCGACCCCTGCCCTCACCACGTCTTCAACAAGGCCGACGCGGTCATCGCACCCCAACTGCGGGACATCATCAACACCTCCTTCGACACCGCCACCTTCCCGGAGGGCTGGAAGCACGCCGAGCTCAGCGCTCTACTAAAGAAACCAACAGCGGACCCCACCGAACTCAAGAATTACCGCCCCATCTCGCTCCTCCCGTTTCCAGCCAAAGTTATCGAGAAGACCGTCAACAAACAGCTGGCCGCCTTCCTCGAGACGAATGGATCCCTCGACCCCTCACAGTCTGGCTTCCGAGCCAACCACAGCACCGAGACCGCCCTCATCGCTGCCACCGATGACATCCGAGCCCTGATGGACAACGGAGAAACAGCGGCCCTCATCCTCCTAGACCTCTCCACGGCATTCGACACTGTCTGCCACCGCACCCTAGTGCAGCGCCTCAGCAACGTCGGAATTCAGGAGAAGGCACTGGAATGGATCGTCTCCTTCCTCGACGGAAGAACACAGAGAGTCCGTCTACCACCGTACAAGTCAGAGGCCACCGAAGTCATCTGCGGCGTCCCGCAAGGATCCTCGCTGAGCCCCACCCTCTTCAACGTCTACATGAGCCAACACAACCTGGACATCATCTCCCACGCCGATGACACCCAGCTGATCCTCTCCCTGACCAACGACCCCGCCGCTGCCAGAGCCAACCTTCACGAAGGGATGAAAGATGTAGCCGAGTGGATGACGACCAGCCGCCTGAAACTGAACTCAGACAAGACGGAAGTCCTCATCCTGGGCTCCTCGCCCTCCGCCTGGGACGACTCCTGGTGGCCCCCCGCCCTGGGCACCGCACCCACACCGACAGACCACGCACGCAACCTGGGCTTCATCCTGGACTCCTCCCTCTCCATGACCAGACAAGTCAACGCCGTCTCCTCGTCATGCTTCAACATCCTGCGCATGCTACGGAAGATCTTCCGGTGGATCCCCACCGAGACCAGGAAGACGGTCACTCAGGCCCTCGTCACCAGCCGACTGGACTACGGCAACGCCCTCTACGCCGGAACCACCGCCAAGCTCCAGAAGAGACTCCAGCGGATCCAGAACGCCTCGGCCAGACTCATCCTCGACATCCCCCGACGCAGCCACATCTCCGGACATCTGAGAGACCTGCACTGGCTCCCCGTCAACAAGAGAATCACCTTCCATCTCCTCACCCACGCACACAAAGCCCTGCACGATCAAGGCCCGAGCTACCTCAACAACCGCATCAACTTCTACGCTCCCAAACGCCACCTCCGATCAGCCAGACACGCCCTCGCCGCCGTCCCCCGCATCCGAAGAACGACAACAGGAGGAAGGTCCTTCTCCTACCTGGCCGCCAAGACCTGGAACTCCCTCCCGACCGACCTGCGCCTGACCCAAGACCACCTCTCCTTCAGGAAGAAGCTCAAGACCTGGCTGTTCGAGCAGTAGCAGCACCACCCCCCCCTAGCGCCTTGAGACCCTCCGGGTGAGTAGTGCGCTCTATAAATGTCCTTGATTGATTGATTGATTGATATTAAACATTAAACAAGTCTTTCACAGGCAGTACTTTAGTAACAATAGTTGCAATGCACCAATGATGACAGTGACTCCAAGTCTACCTCACTCCACCCAAAATGAGTTAGTGTAGTGCGGTTAAGCACTAGCTGAAACTACAGTGAGGAGACAGACTGCGTGATAGTAGTTTGTGGGCAGGCAGGCAGCTTAGTTAATAAACATGCTCTAAATAACACTATATTTATTCTCACTACACATATGCCTTGTACTCTCAAATGAAACTGCAGATGATTGACAGCTTACAGGCAAGGCTGGACTTCCTTTTCCTCTTTACATTGCATCAAAAATGACTCAATAATGTATGGTCCATGTATTTTTAACATTTTCATTAAAGGAGTTCCTTTATGATAAGAGTACAACTCTTAGATTTAAAGATGCAAATTTGGTGGCCAGTGGGCAAAGGTAGTGGGCGTGTGTTTTAGCACTCCGCTCCTGACTCCCAGAATCAGCATCCCCACAGTGCACCCCAAATATCAAAACTGAGGGGTAAAGCTTGAATGATTACCACATATGCGGATTTGTGAAGCATTGCCCACTGTTTTTCTGTAGCTGTGAAGATAAGCCCTGGAGTATTCCAGAACTTGGAACAGCAGCTGACATTTTGGGCAGGTCACGGGTGGACAGAGACGATATCAACCCATATTATGTGGTCACCTAACGGGAGCTTCACTAGAGGGCAGCCGCAGAAGTCAGATGGACCGCAGAACAATGTAGTGTCCAAGTGAGAGGGCCCTGGAGGACACAAGATCTGATTGATGGCATAACGGTGCGCCAGCCGAAAAAGTAAATTTTGAGCATGGCAAGTCAGTGTAACTAGGAGATGATTACTGTCAGTTCAGGCACTTACTTCTGCAAGGCAAGCCACACCACGTTTAGAGGTGGGCCCCATGGTGGCTGGCCAGCTAGGATTGGAGGTGAGTAACGCAGCAACCAACACAGCATGATTCTGGCACACAATCTGCCTCACAGGACTCTGATGACAAGACTCTGCTGCTGGACCGCTCTGACGGCCCGAGCTGGCGTGGATCAGATTCAGCAGCCTGGCCGGTGGGGTCGAGTCTACGAGATCAATACCGCCGTGGTGGTGGTGCGAGCGACTTGCTCATCCATTGTGCCCACAGGGGGTCCGGCAGCTTTGGCGGACCGTGACTGAGCCGCACGGCACAGGGTAGCGGGCGCACAGCTGTGCAGCACTGAATGCAGTCTCCCCACAGTGCCCAATCATCATGCGGCATCTCTGATCATACTGCCGCCGCGCAGCCATGATGCTGCCTGTGCTGACTGACCCTGAGGGATGACTGTCTGTCAGCAGGTGAGGTCAATCATGCTGTGCCGGCGTGACATCACGTCGGTCCAACAACATGGCGGGCCAGGTTTTAATATAAATTATTGCCCCTCCTGTGCAGGCAGCAGCCAGCTCACTCGACTAAGACATTCTCAGAAGTAAGATTGTCTGAGGGACGCTGTGCGGACCGGACAACACAGGTACAACTCCTCCAGTCGAGTCTCCGACCCGCTGATCCTGGTCATTGACCTCACTTCCTGTTCCAGGAGGACATAAGGCCGGAATTTCAGGCAGCAGGGCAGATTGTTAGTAACATTGTAGCAAGCACGGAGTCTGAGAGAGGCAGAGCAGATCTTTAACTGTTGAGCTACTGCTGCCCGCATTGAGTGAAGTGACTTGGGATCTGGTGCTCATGAAAGCGCTCTAATGCCCTTAGGGTCAGATACACGCTAAAGAAAATGACAAATACCGCAAAGGTAGTCAATGTGGCACCGAATGAAGGGTTGTGCGGACTGGAAAGCCAATCATGTTTCGGAGTTCTGTGTGACGAACTAGGATTAGTCTAGATGAAACCGAATGCACCAATCTTGAGTCCCTTTACATATTAGGAGTGCTTTTTCCTCTCAGAATATGTTGTTGCATTGGTTATTTGGCGATCCCGCTGTGTCCAGATTATAGATTAATGACAACCATCAAATGATCCGCTGCGGACGACGGACTGAAAACTGGGCTCCGGTGCTTGTAAATCGTAGACAGGTCGTCATCTTATTTCGCATGCCTCTGTAAATACCATAAATACTATTTTCTTTCCATTTTCTAAACACTTATTACAAGCTATTTATACAATTTAGGAGGGATTCGCAACCCCATCACGAATTCCGCTAAAATTATTTTAAAAAGCTAATGCTTTTATTGGCCCTGGGAGACCTTGTGGGACCCCCTGAGCATGCCTAGGGGTTCAGGGTGTTTCTACCGTGCCCCCTTTTCTTGGTTTTAAACATTGTTTTAATTGTCACTGTTAGAAATGGGATCCCTGGCTGGCCAGGGCTTGCGCCAAAGTCAGTCAGAGACCACCACTTCCACGTCTGGGCAAGGGAGTTACACGCCAAGATAACCCCTGCCCACCCCCTTGGTAACGTGCAGTAAGGCTAAACTCGGAGGCAATGTGAGTTAAGTGTTTGCGCACGCACCCCCAGCAATAACACCCAAGGCCCACCACAAAGGAAACTCCACACAAGTTTATGTATGAAAATGGTCTTTGTATTACACCAAAACACATTAGATAGAAACACATACTTTACAATGTGCCAACAGGCACGGGCAGAATTTAGAGGGGATTATGTACAGGACAGGGCCACTGGCACCACTGTCAGGAATATGCACTTTTTAGAACTAGCACTTAGAACATATAACAATCAGAAGCTTCATACATGATGCATAGAACATTCAGAGGTGTAGGAAAGACACATGATGTATAAACATACATTCAGTGGTGTAAGTACAAGGCACATGATGCATCAAAACACATTCAGAGGTGCAGCACAGGAGGACACATGATGCATAAACAACACATTCAGAGGTGTAAGAACAAGGCACATGACGCATCAAAACACATTCAGAGGTGCAGGAGAAACACATGTTGCCTAAAACATTAAGAGGTGTAAGGAACAAGGCACATGACGCATTAAAACACATTCAGAGGTGCAGGAGAAACATATGATGCCTAAAACATTCAGAGGTGTAAGGAACAAGGCACATGACACATTAAAACACATTCAGAGGTGCAGCACAGAAGAACACTTTGCAGAAATCACATTAGCACGAACTCATAACTATACCCAGGCCAACTGGCCTTGTTGGGGCTAGGACGCCCTGTGTCCCAAAGACAGGGGGGACTAAACGTAGCAGCTGCCCACTAAGTGCTGGGCAGCTGTAAGAACTGAGCCGGGCACCAGGGTGCCTCCTGGCTCTCTGCTGGGGCTCTAGAAACAATTAAGGGGCCAAGAACCACCTGTGAGCCTCGCAGGCTCGGTGGCCAAAATAACTATGCCCACAGGAGCCTTGTGGGCTCTCAAGCAATGCTGCCAACGTTGAAGCCTCTCAGGGCTCGAGAACAATGTGGGGCCTTCGTTGGAGTCCCTCCTCTGGGGACTCGAGATCAAGGACTACCCCCTGAGCCTCGTGGCTCTAGAACAACTGGGGAGGCAAGCCTTCCCCTGGGCCCAAGCAGCAGCACGCCCCTGGTAGATTCGAGTGGGGAACAAGAACATTTTGTAAGGAGACACAGCCCCTTTTTATACAGTGAATTCCTTTGTCTAAAGGTGCAGGGTGGGGGAAAACCAGGCGCAGCTGGTATGGGAGCACTCTTGATGTGCACAGCCCCTCACTCTATTCACTGGCAGGGCTAGGGACATTAGACGCACCACAGGGGGCGGAGCCAGCATTGTGTGGGGAAGGCTCAACCCTATTCAGGTCCCAGGTGCACCACTCCCTCACATCACACATGCTAATCTCAACACTCACCACCGGGCAGACCGATCATGACTCATGGAGCCTGGCACCCCAGCCAGCTCCAGCCAATCACACGCCAGCACATTCACTGCACAGACAGGCACACTTCTAGAAGTGGCACTTCCATATTAGACACAACCAGGCTACACGCATCATTGCGCAGCATTCAATCATATAAGTCCGCACATACCAGACTCGAGGATGCACAACCCACGCAGCAGGAACTACCAGGGACACATACATTCCCCATGCATTCCTATGGGAGGGCAGGCCTATCTCACCACATGCACTCAGAGTGCGCACGCACTTTCCACTGGGACACAGTGAAAGTGCGCAGAAACCAAAAAATCACCATCACCAGGTCACCATTTAAAGCAAAAAGTTTAGGGGTGAACCTGCCAGAAGGGCCAAGTCCAACAGTCACAGGATGGCTGCCAACCACAGTGAAGCTCATGCTCGGGAGGGTTTGCGAACCCACCGCTGCCCCAGATATTTAAACTTTTTCTTTTTCTAATTTTTCAGGTTACTACTGAATGGATTTAGACCATTTAACAAAAAGGGCTCTTTCTGAACCAAGCCCTACCTTTTTGCCAAATTTGGTGTGATTCTTTTTTCTCGGCCCCCGCTAGGCGAATTACCCTGAAACTTTTAAGACAGGAGCCGACCGGAGCGGGCCACTAGTTTTGAAAATTTCGTGAAGATTCGTCAACCTGCGCTAAAGTTTATTGGGAAAAGAAAAACCGCTTTTCCTATGGAAACTAGGTCCTAACTATAACTACCTACTGGTGACAGTAGTTAATATATATATATATACATATATATATATACTAGCTGTGCCCTGCCACCCATTGCTGTGGCTCAGTCTGGTTAAATGGAAGAGAAAGAAAAGTATAAGCGCACGTTTCTAATATGTTTAATTTCACAATGCTTGTGGGCACACAATATTTTTGTGTGACTATTGTCACGTTGTGTATATATAAAGATGCGCTAATGTTGCAAAGTGAACCAACTCCTCCCCGCTCCCTCCACCCACTTCCCGGTCTGCCATCCTGACACCAACTGTTCATCCTAATATATGTAGACTATTGTCTCTATGTGTCCTTTCTTAATGTTACAAAGTGAACCAACTCCTCCTCCCTCCCTCCACCCACTTCATGGTCTGCCAACCTGACACCAACTGTCCATCCTAATATATGTAGACTATTGTCTCTATGCGTCCCTTGTAGTTGTTGCGCAGCAATCAAATCGTTAGGGTCTGTTTGGCCTTTCGATTAAAAACATGCGCGTATTGGACACGCTCATATTCGAATCCAACGTTGTGTATATATAAACACGCGCTAATTTTGCAGAGTGAACCAACTCCTCCCCCCTCCCTCCACCCACTTCCCGGTCTGCCATCCTTACACTAACTGTCAATCCTAATATATGTAGACTATTGTCTCTATGGGTCCCTTGTAGTTTTTGTGCAGCAACCAAATCGATAGGGTCTGTTCGGCCTTTCGATTAAAAACACGAGCGTATTGGACACCTGCATATTCTAATCCCACGTTGTGTATATATAAACACGCGCTTAATCGAACCCAACATTGTGTCAAAATTTCAAATCAATCAGTGATGAACTTTCGGAGATTTAAGATTTTGAACAAAGGAACATTGACATTTTTATGTGTCTGTTCGGGCTTTCGCTTAAAAACACATGCGTATTCGACACCCGCGTATTGGAATCCAACTTTGTGTATATAAAAACACCCCCCTATTCGAATTCAACGTTGTGTCAAAATTTCAAAGCAATCGGTGAAGAACTTTCGGAGATTTGCGATTTTGAACAAACAAACATTTATATTTATATTTATATAGATATATATATATATATGCAACCAATTCCACTCCAATTTCCAAACGGCAAAGAGAGGAACACGAACCACAGATAAGGCTTGTTCTTCCTTTATTTTATCACAATCTGACGCGTTCCGGACTACTATAGTCCTTGCTCACATACGTAGAAATACATTTCGCCATGGTTTTTAAATGCATTTTTTTTAACAAACACCACGTGATGTATAAACATAAAGAAAACACTTTCTATGGACATTTTGGATGCACCTCATTGTAGTCTGTTTTCTTTTTTCTCAGATAGAATATAAATTGCTGCATTGATGCAGGTAAATCAATAAGTTGGTGCATGGTTGGTCATCATCATAGAGTGAAAGGTTGACTGTAAACAATATTGCACATAGTATTATTATAGATATATAAATATATAAATAAATCAATAAATAGAAAGATAAATAGGGATGAGGCACTATTCTAGTTAAAAGCCATCCGCTAAAAACCACATAAACAAGAGTGCTAAAAAAATTGTATGACTAAAATTAATTGACGAGATGAATCCTAAGTCAAGTTTAAGTCTAAACCCCTATTTAAATTATATATATATATATATATTTATAGTTGTGTTCTTTAAAACAAAATTACATTACTTTACCCCCCTGTTCTGCGAAGAGCTCCAGGTTCTGGCTGCTGGTGGGACAGGGCTTGCCCTATGGCCTCTGCAGGCCTGATTCACACCTCATTAAATTCTGCTGTGCTGCTTAAATAAGGCAAAGCAGCACAGCAGGAGATTCAATGATTTGAACTTCTGCCCCCGTTTCTAAGAGGGCCGGTCGAAATGTGAGCCTGCACAACACTGTGATTAATGTGCAGATTCACCCAACCCTCCCTTAAAAACTGTGGCATTTCTTTAAATAACCCAAGCACTACCCAAAAAACGGGACATTTCTTCAATTTTGAGAAAAGTGTCAGGACACTTCTCCAAAAACCCGGACCGTCCGGGGAAATCCGGGACGTCTGTTCACTTCATGGGAACTTCCTTCTCAATGACATAGCCATGCTTACATTAACTCCCATTATGACAGCCCCCATGCAACTGTCCACATTGTTAACAATAAGCAGCATTTAGATTATATAATTCCAGTACCAATTGTTCTTCAATAGCTCCCTACTGCTGAGATGTGCACTTTCAAAACTGAAAAAGTTAAACATTTTCCACAGTGGGTCATCTTATTATGGAGCTTAGAAACAGTAAATCACCAGTATTCAACGTTGACTATGTAGTTTCGACTTATTCCATCTAGAATCTTCTGGTTATAGAAAACACTGAACCATGTGCCAATATTTCCTAATCAGTGGCCCAGAACATCTCTCATTGAACTCGACCTGAACAGCTCACCCAGCACTGTACTGGAGTGCTTATTGGTTGATTCCATTTCATCAACTCCCTGCACTCATTTCAGTGCATATGAGTCTCACCAGTGTTGATGTTGATAGTTCATGCAATTTCTGTGAATAACCCTGTCCTAAATGTAATTTAACTAGATCATATGGGAAAGTAAAGATGCAGTTTTCTACTCGTGCCCCTTGCCTACTTTTTGTTAAACATATGCAAAGGTTGCGAAAGACTTTGGGGCACTTTATCAAGGAATGGCGTTAATATTATCGGGGCTTTAGCGGCAGGAAACTGCAGCGAAAGCGGCGATAATGGGCTTGATAATATGCCCTTGAGAATTCCGATAGAAGTCCATGTTCTGATGTTAACATGGGCTTCTATTGGAATTCTCTACGGCATATTATCAAGCCCATTATCACCGTTTTAGCGGCAGTTTCCTGCCGCTAAAGCAGCGATAATTTTAATGCCGTTCCTTGATAATATGCCCCCATGTGAGTTTGTCTTTCACATGAAAATCGGGGTTTCCTGTGCAATTTTAGATGAGAATAATTTAACGAACCATTCATTCATAACTAAATGCCTGTTACTTGAGTGGCACAGTTTCACAATATGTACGGGAAAAGGCACATCAATTTAAATGTCAACTAATATGTGCAAGAGAGGAACTAGTATTGGCAAAGCAAATAGATCTGACCTTTTTAAGCTATTGGATTTGCCAAGGGATTCCTTTGCCTGATAACGCCGGATACCGACCGAGGAGGGAGCCGAGGGAGCCTGTTGTTGCCTGCTTGCCTGCTTGACTGTTTCTGCCGCTACTCCTCGCCGGACCCGCTTCGCGGGTCCCGCATCGCGGCTAGGAGCAGACTGCAGGACCTTGGGGTGTGTTTGCTCTCCTGACCGGCAGGGCTGCGAGCTAGAAGCGGCGGACTCCAAACTCCAGGAGTCCCCGCGCGCCCGTGATCATCTGGGCTGCTCTCCCTGCCGGCTCCGCCCCCTTCTGGACGAACAAAGCTGCGTCCCACCCTGCAATCAGCGGATTCCTTTGCCTGATAACGCCGGATACCGACCGAGGAGGGAGCCGAGGGAGCCTGTTGTTGCCTGCTTGCCTGCTTGACTGTTTCTGCCGCTACTCCTCGCCGGACCCGCTTCGCGGGTCCCGCATCGCGGCTAGGAGCAGACTGCAGGACCTTGGGGTGTGTTTGCTCTCCTGACCGGCAGGGCTGCGAGCTAGAAGCGGCGGACTCCAAACTCCAGGAGTCCCCGCGCGCCCGTGGTCATCTGGGCTGCTCTCCCTGCCGGCTCCGCCCCCTTCTGGACGAACAAAGCTGCGTCCCACCCTGCAATCAGCGGATTCCTTTGCCTGATAACGCCGGATACCGACCGAGGAGGGAGCCGAGGGAGCCTGTTGTTGCCTGCTTGCCTGCTTGACTGTTTCTGCCGCTACTCCTCGCTGGACCCGCTTCGCGGGTCCCGCATCGCGGCTAGGAGCAGACTGCAGGACCTTGGGGTGTGTTTGCTCTCCTGACCGGCAGGGCTGCGAGCTAGAAGCGGCGGACTCCAAACTCCAGGAGTCCCCGCGCGCCCGTGGTCATCTGGGCTGCTCTCCCTGCCGGCTCCGCCCCCTTCTGGACGAACAAAGCTGCGTCCCACCCTGCAATCAGCGGATTCCTTTGCCTGATAACGCCGGATACCGACCGAGGAGGGAGCCGAGGGAGCCTGTTGTTGCCTGCTTGCCTGCTTGACTGTTTCTGCCGCTACTCCTCGCCGGACCCGCTTCGCGGGTCCCGCATCGCGGCTAGGAGCAGACTGCAGGACCTTGGGGTGTGTTTGCTCTCCTGACCGGCAGGGCTGCGAGCTAGAAGCGGCGGACTCCAAACTCCAGGAGTCCCCGCGCGCCCGTGGTCATCTGGGCTGCTCTCCCTGCCGGCTCCGCCCCTCACGTCAGATCACATAGTACAAAAGGGAAGTATCATCCCCGCTGCGCGGTAGCGCGCGGGAGCGCGCCGGGAGAAGCCCGGGACAAGGGCGGGACCGTCTGTGGCCGTCCGGGGCCGAAGGAGGCCGGGCTGGGCCACCACCCCTGGTCAGCGTGAAACCCCTTTTACCATAGTAAGTGACACAGCTTCCCTTGTACTGTTTCGTTACCATTATGGCAACTGCTGCAAATACAAGTCCTGTAGCCAGCCATTTAACGTCTCTTCCCACAGAGTCTGGGCCCTTGGCCATTGGTCCTTTAGATAAATTCTTTTTTAATCGCTCACTTGTAATAGATAAGGAACTAACTTTGGCAGAGAAGCGTGCCGAGCGCAGGCTTTCTATTGAAATACTGAAGAACTCTACGGACAAGTTTCCAAATGTAGTCTATCCCACTTTGGTAACCCCTCTATCATCAGTGAGCATCCCGGTTACAAACAGAGACTCTGAGGCCTCGGGGGATAAATCAACTGAGACTGTCGCCGCAGTTTTAAATAATACCAGTGATAGTACATCTGACCAACTATCGCATATTGATGCGGGACCTCACGTTGTATCGTTCAATTCTAAAGCTGGGGCTAAAAGGAAATGTCCAGTTTCTGTTAAAAGGTGTAAAAAAACGGTCCAACCACTACCAAAAATCAGGAAGTTACATAAACTTGTGATCAGTGGGAATCCAGTTAAAGAACCAGTGCAAAGAACAGGATGTGTAACGTCAACTATTCCTACTTCCCAGGATATCCAAGATAAAGTGGACAATTCATGTTCTGTTCCAAAAGAATCAAGCAGTGGTAGCGCTGTACTATTGGCAAACGTGCTTCCAGAATTGGAAAAAATGTTCAGATTGGTACTTATTCCCATTGAGGATAGAATTGCAAAACTCATAGATAGGTTAAACCACTTTGAGCAATCAACTTTAGACAATTTCTATTCTACTAAATCCCTGATTAAAAAGAGTAGGTTGGAAACAAGCTCAAATTCTCAGGTTGAAAATAACCCCCACACTCAGGATAAGGGTAGAAATACAAGAAATGGCTCACCTTTACCTTCCAAGCAAAATAAACCCCCAGCTAAAGTCACTACAAATCCACTAGTTAGGGTTGAGAAAGCTATTTCAGGTTCTGAACCATCGCAGTCCAACCCAACACATTTTGTACAGTCTCCATTACCCCGGCCACAAAATCAACCAGCTGTCGTAGACGTTGTGGTTACTTCACGCCAACAAGTGGGTAAAGCTTCAGCTCTTGTGAGCACAATTACCAATGCATGTATACCTCCTAACGTCACGGGGGTAGGAAATAGGGACAGTGTTAACAAGTCGGCTGCTAAAGCCATAACAGCACCCCTTGTTAATAATAAACAGGTGCAGAAACCAGTCCCCCAACCTCCTCCCCAAGTTCCCAAACCTATCCCAACGCCCTTGCAAAAGCCACCTTATAGAAAACCCCCGATTAATCTTACTCCAGACTCCTTCCCCTATGTGGCAGTTCTCATCAACGTACCATCTTTACCCCCAGGCCAAAGGGAAAATTTCCAGATGCTTAAAAATAAGACCATGCACTGGTTAAAGGAAAATCGTCCTCTGCCGGGGGACATTGATGGGTTAATAATAGGGGCAAGGAGAATAGACTGGATGGGTTATACACCTAAAACCCTGGGGGGAGACTGTATAGTGGTCAACTTTCAAGATCCTAGGGTGGTGGGATGGATAACAAGGCAAGGATGGGGAATAAATAAGGGCGGTATTGGTATTGTGGACCTCACCTTCTTTTACCCCAGATCATCAAGTGTAACCACAAGCCTATTCAACGAGCCTATAGCCCCCCCAAAGGCGCAATGGCCAGTGACTTCTTTACCACCTCCTCATGTCAGTTTCAATTGTAGCCCACATACATACAACAATCCCCATGTAGGATGGAAGGACCCAGGGTGGGGCTATTGACATACTGGTACTGACAACATAGGTGGAATTATAAAAGAAGTAGGGGAGCTAGGAGACGTTTGTGGTAACATCATTGCTACAGACATTAAGGAGAATAGCTATGAGGCCGGGTGTGTGGTCGATGAATGTGGTTCTAGTTTAGTAACAATGATACCAAACGTCTTACACCATGTAACAGATGATTTAGCCGTGGTCGCAGTAGATGACCCAGAAAGGCTGGTAAATCTAACGGGGTTATCGATGTCGTCCCATGAATCTCCAACTGCTAAATCTAGGGATGGGACAAATGTAGATATTGGTACTTTTTTGTCTTGGAATGTCGCCGGATTGGCTAGCAAGTTGGACTCCCAACTTTGGGTGGATTTTATAAGTGGTTTTGATATTTGTTGTTTTCAAGAAACCTGGGCTTGTGATCCATTATTTTGCTTAGGTTACTTGAATTACTATATACCTGCCACAAAAGGGGGAAGAGGGAGGCCAAAGGGTGGCCTAACTGTGTGGGTTAGACAGGGTTTGTTTATTGATATAAAAATTCTAGATAAGGGAAACTGTGATTTACAAGCTCTTAGAATCTCTGTTGTAAATGGTGCACCAATAGATTTATATAATGTCTATGTGAGAGGTGGTAAAGAAGTCAATCCATCTACAATTGAGTTGTTGTCCGACGCTATGGAGGTTAATTCCCAGGGTAACTTAAAGATATTGGCCGGGGACCTAAACAGGACCTTTGAACCCTTGACCTGCACAAATGCCCTAATTGAGCGTGAAGAGGACAATCAATGGGGAGTACCTTCCTTAAATTTACAACCTGTGAAGCGATGGACTAAAGAGATTCTCCTATTAAATGGAATATGTTTGGAATACGGTCTAAGAGCCCTCAATGGTAGGACACCCGGGGATAAGGAGGGCAGTTTTACCTTTGATAATGGTATTAATAGGAGCCGAATTGACTATATATTGTGTAGTCTTCAGCTGTGGAATGGGGTTGTTGACATGGCAATCAGGCCCCGGGTTGAAAGTGATCACAACCCCTTATGTGTGTCACACAAGTGGTGGAATGTAGGTCCAGGAAATCTGAATGAGACACATAACGAAACTCCTCTGTTAAGTAACGATGAGCGAAGGTTAAAATGGCCCAAGGTGACTGCAAATGATGTCACTATGACATACATAATTCATATGGTAGATTGTGCTATTTCTGCGATTGAAGCTGTGGCCCTAGTAGCTCCTGGGGACAATGTTATCACAGAAATCCACAATAAGTTATTCTCCGCCTTAAGACCATGTTTTTTTATAAAGCAAAGAAAAGGGAAGAAAACTAAAGAAGTGGGTAGGTGGTTCGATAACCATTGTAGAGCAGCACGTCTAGACTTGGGGCATGCGATAAGGAACAGGGACCTTGCAGCAGTAAGATTGAACAGGAAACTGTATAAAGCAGCCATATATCGTGCAAAAAAGAAATGGGATGAAGACCATTGGGCCCAATTAAAAGAAGCCTCTGATAACAAAGACCCAATGTTATTTTGGAAAATTATTAAGTGGGGTAGTGGTGCGGGCCCTGCAAAACCCGACAATAATGTACCAGTGGAAGCCTGGGTTGACTATTTTGGGCCCCAGTACGCGGAAAGTAATAAGTCTGTGACAGCTGATGAAATAACACCGGCCTACGCAACTGAAGATCTGTTTTCCCTTAGTGAAGTGTTAATTGCCATTAACTCTGCGAAAAGCGGGAGGGCGCCAGGCCCAGATGGTATCCCCCCTGATATTTTTAAACACGATGTGGCCAGATGGGCGAGATACATCCACCTTGTATCAAACGCATTAGCTAAGGGGGCAGTGGTTCCAGATATCTGGAAATGTGCAACCATTATCCCCGTCCACAAGAAGGGCGACCGCTCATTGCCTGCTAATTACAGGCCCATAAGCTTAATAGCCACCGTGCAGAAGATAGTCGGGAGAATGGTAACCAACCAGCTGATGGACTGGGTAGAAGACAATAGTGCCCTCTCGCCATACCAGGCGGGATTTAGGCGTGCTACTAGCACCATCGACCAGGTCTTTCGCTTCACAATATTGCGGTGGAAGACCGTTGAGCTGGGGAGGGGCAGCCTGTATGTCGCGTTCGTTGATCTACGGGCTGCGTTCGATCTAGTCCCCAGGCATAAACTATGGTCGGTGCTCCAAAAGCTGGGGATTCCTGCAGAACTGCTAACTTTAATCATGCAACTGCACGAATCCAACTATGCCAGAGTCCAATGGGGAGGAAGTAGCGAGACAACGGTGGACTTTCCTGTCGAAAGGGGTGTTAGGCAGGGATGTTCCATGGCCCCTTTACTTTTCTCGTTATTCATTAACGGGATAGTCGAGAGAATGTTAAGGGCTAGTGTTGATGCCCCATCGTTAGCGAACATCAGGGTCCCGATCCTGATGTTCGCTGACGACACTCTTATTTTGTCAAAGACTCCTATGGGGCTACAACGTGCATTAGGCATCTTCGATGCTTTTTGCCTGGAGCATGGGCTAGAGGTAAATGTTGGAAAAACCAAACTAATGGCCTTCTCTGCTGGACGCAGAAGTGATCCTAAAATTACCCTAAATAACAGTAGGCTTGATATAGTCAAGGAATTTACATACTTGGGAGTGCAGATTGCGGGGGGGACAGGCTGGACGCATCACGTCAACAAAGTAGTCCTAAAGCACCAGCAGTTATCGGGGGCCCTAAGGGGGGAACACCGTAAATCAAAAACAAAACCTATAAAACCCGCTTTGGCGGTGTATGATGCGAAGGTTTTGGGTGCCACCTTATATGGCGCAGAACTATGGGCTTGGAATTGTCTGACGGCTCTTCAGGCTTCCGAGAACAAGTTTATGCGTGGTATTACAGGACTCCCTCAGAGCACCCCCCTAATCCCATTGTTTCTGGAGCTTGGCAGACGCACGATTATCGACAGAGCTCGTCTGCGGCCAGTTCTTTACTGGAGGCGCCTTTGGACGACTCCGGAAATAAGGCAGTACGCTGAGAGCTTTCTTTGGATAATCGGGGAAGACATCTTCCACAAAATAAAATGGTTAAAACATCTGAAGACCATGTTGGAAAATCTAGGGTTTTCAAATCTTTGGAATAACCCTGAGGGAGAGACGTTCCCGAGTAAAGAAGCTCTTAAAAATCAATATTGGGATTGGGTGAGTGGCAAGACGCTGAATGACAATAGGGCAGATTCTATGTCTGGCCGTTTTCTGGAGACCAAAATTTTACCTGTCTTGGAAAACTATTGGGATAATGTTACGGTACCAATGGACAGGAAACTTGTCTTCCAGCTGAGGTCAGGATCTATCCCACTTAAGAAATTGACATCTGGTTGGCACAGACCCACTAACAGTCTATGTCCTGCCTGCGAAAACGCTGAGGAGAGCCTTGGCCACTTTCTCTTTTCATGCGAAGCCTATGCGAATCCAAGGAGGAAATGGCTGTCGCCGGTCTGTAAAAATTTGGGG
Source organism: Lissotriton helveticus (assembly GCF_964261635.1). Lineage (NCBI taxonomy): Eukaryota > Metazoa > Chordata > Amphibia > Caudata > Salamandridae > Lissotriton > Lissotriton helveticus. The sequence goes on along the minus strand of NC_136067.1, from coordinate 762,722,120 downwards.
ACACGCGAAAGCTCAGTGGCTCTAAGGATCCTATGCACAACACAGCAGGATTCGATAGTTATGGGTGTCGCCAAATACATGGGTTGGGCGTGGGCTATAAGAAGACGGTTCTTGGGGGGTTGTATGTAATTAGGTATTCCTTTTTTAGTTTTCATGTATCAGGCATTTTATTGTTTTATTTGTGATTTTGTATGAGCGTATTGTGTTTAATGGATTTCTTATTCTGTATCATGTATATTGTAAATATTTTGATTTTAAGTGCTTTTATGAGAACTGTCTCGAATAAAGCTTATACAAACAAACAAACAATGCTTTTTGCAGTACTATGCAGCAGTGGTAAAAAGCAAACTGCGTTTTACCAATGCTGCAGCATCATCAAAATAAAGGACAAGTCCACTGCTGCCGGCTGCATCTTCTATAGATATGCGCACGCATCATGATTTATGTATCGGGCAGCGATGCCGCAAGCGCAAGGTAAGTGTTTTTCTTTTTTTTCCCTCTTTGTCGTCTGTTGAATCCCCCCCCTCCCCCCACACCGCCCTAACCTGCACTGGCAGCTCCTACTATCTGCATGCATCACCACAATGCATATGCAAAAACGTACAAAATGACAGAGAGGTGTTGTATTTATTTTTTATTTTTCAATCTCAGATGGCAGGTGCTACTTAAGACTGGTAATAAAAAAACAGGGGCATATTAACAAGGGCTTTATCTCCGTTTTTTTGGCTGAAAAAGCCAAAAAAGCGGAGATAAAACTATTGCCCTATTTAAAAGAGGGTGATAACATTCATAATCGCATGTTAGCACCCTTTTTCCCGACGCCTCCCTTTGCATCTCTAATGAGATGCAAAGTGGGCATCACTGGTACCCCAATGGACTACCTTGCAAAATATCGCTGATGTTCACATCGCGATATTTACAAGGCAGCCCACAGGATTTTAGCTGACGTTACATTTTGGCAAAAACTTCGATAAAAACCTGCCATAGCCGGCGTTAGGAAAAGGAGCGCTAAGTGCGCTTTGCGATAGTTATCGCAAAGCGTTGTTAATATGCCCCCTATTTCGTTTCTTAATTTGCAAGCTTATCTATAGCACGCTTTATTCATTGTTCTGTATAAATATTCCATAATACACAACACTGTGACACCTGTGATGCTGAATCGTGGAAAAAAAATGCCTGCATCAGGAATAAAAAATAAAAAAAATCTAAGGTGTAAAACATTATTTTAGTAATGTATGCTCCTGTGCATATTTTCCACAACTCTGAAGAAATTTCCAGGCACACCTGAGTTTTGCGAAACACGTCGAAGTCGTAAATGTCTACAAAGCATGTGCAAGTGCTAGCCATCAGGAGGTTCACGCCAAGGTGAATCAGTCTTTGATGGAGCTGCAGAATTTGATGCTTTGAGATCAGGACCGAACATGCTTTCAAATGGGATACACGCAGTTTCCTATTCTTTTGCTGGCAGGTACGACACATTTATAAAGGAAGACAAAGAGGGGACACAAGTGCATACTCGGGTTACCGTGATTGAAAGAACTCAATTTCCTCATCGTTGCAACGCTTAAAATTGGCATTAGGCAGCCACCCGAGAACGCTCCATCACAAAGCATATTCTCGTCTGTTATCAATTATTATGCTTGTAACCTGGAACTGCCGGGCATTGGCAGCAGAGATTCGTGATTTAATGCAATTTACAATTATACCAAACCGTGACATCGCAAAATGACTACAAAGACCTGGTTAATAAAGTCGGCATGTTACAGAATAGTTTGCTTTTCTTTGTAATTGCCTCGGCTTTCTTAGAGAGCTTTGTTCTGCGGATGAACAATATGGCATCACGGCCGGGCTGGCTAAAGAGAGTAGCAGAATGGAGCTACTGTATTTTGCCACAGTGCGAATTATTTCTTTTTGTCGTTTTGTCTTTCCAAGCTCCGTGACCTTTCCTATGTTTGAAACCTCCAACTGGGAAATGTTTATATTAGTTTTCTCACCCACCGCTATATAGATCTGTGCTCTCCTTAATCAATGGCAGTTTCTTCTTCCACAGGGCCTGACGTCTGAACCTGGATATGTGTGTGGAGATGGGTTCTGTGTGCGTATGTGGATACGTGTAAAATGCTTGAAAACCCAATATATATACAGTTACAGGGCCGTTAGACACACAACTAACTATCTTCTTAGAAATTTTTAAGGGAATCTTCAAAGTCATAATTGCTTGGACAATATATTTTTACATATTCTATTTTGGACAGTTCATTTCTTTATCTAAATTCGAATGTTTAAACAACATTCAGCAATATTTTAATCATGAGCAGTTTTTAAAAGAAATACCTGGTTTTACATTGTTTTCATCAAGACACGTTTTTGGACACTTATCTCTGATAGTCTTTGTTTAAAATGACTAATTCGCGAACTTGTATAATTACATATGAATGTGGGATCAGCTAAGCACTTTTTGGCTTTCACTACGCTCTGTTTGATCCTAACATTTGCCTTGCCACCCCTCTGCACCCTTTGTGCAACCATCTATCAGCCCGTAATACGACACAACCATCCTCTTCTTTTCACACACAACCAATGACAACACTCTTTTAACACTCTCCTCCACCAATAAGGCACATTCATCCCTCTACCCAGCCTTCAACCATCTGTCCAAACAAATGTTTTTCTCGCTCTCACAGACACAAAGACTCTACGCTCAAATACAATCCCACTCCCTTCTCCATCAACATACTCATCCCACCCATCCCTCACACTCAAATCCTACACCCCAAGTCACTACCAATATACCTGATAATGCTAGTGACCTAGGGGAAGAGCCAGGTTTTCAAGAGCTTACGGAATTTTGATAAGTTGGTGTCCCAGCGGATGTTGAGGGGAAGGGAGTTCCAGAGCTTGGGGGCATTGTACGAAAAGAGGCGTCCTCCTGAACCCGCCTTCTTGATTCTGGGAACGTTTGCCAAAAAGAGGTGGTCGGATCTTAGCTTCCTTTTGGCTTTGTATGGTTTGATCAGGGATCTCAGGATTGGGGGGCCCTTGTCCTGGAGAGTTTTATGTGTTATGCAAAGGGATTTGAAATTGATTCTCTCTTGGATTGAGAGCCAGTGTAGGGAGCTTAGGGCAGGCTTGGCAGAGCATTGGTTTGTTGTGCCTGTTAGCAGCCTAGCTGCCGAGTTCTGGACAAGTTGAAATTTGTTTATGACTGATTTCGGAGCGTCAAGATATAGGGCGTTTCCGTAATCCAGTCTGGAGACGATGAGACCCTGAATGAGGAGTTTTCTGGAGTGGGGGGGTAAGAGGAGTAGAATTTTTAGTGTGGTGCATAGAAGACCAAAGCAAGTTCCCGCAGTTTTCCTAGCTTGTGTTTGAAAAGTGAGGTCCTGGTCGAGCCAGACACCCAGGCTTTTTATTTCTTTTTTCGGGGCGGGAGTTGGCCCCATGCAAGATGGCCACATAGGTTTAGCGGCGAATTCAGATTGATTGCCTAGCACTAGGATCTCTGATTTGTCTCCGTTTAGTTTGAGGAGAGATTTGCTCATCCAGCTGGAGATTTCTTTGAGACAGGAGCAAAGATTTTCTGGGCAGTGGTCCTTCTGATTTAGGGAGATGAGTTGAGTGTCATCTGCGTACGTGACCAGGTTGATGCTAAAAAGGGCTACAATTTCCTCCAGTGGGGACATATACACATTGAAAAGTGTAGGGCTTAAAGATGATACCAGGGGCACCCCGCATTGGAGTGGAACAGCACTGGATCGAATGATGCCTTCAGAGACCTGAAAGGTTCTATTTTCTAAGAATAATTTGAGCCAGGATTGGGCTGACCCTATAACTCCTATTCTGCTTAAACAGTGGACAAGGATACAGTGGTCCACCGTATCGAAGGCTGCGCTTAGGTCTAGGAGGATCACTGCTGCAGATCCACCCAAGTCCTGGATCATTCGCGCATCTTTAACCACTGCCATCAGGGTGGTGACCGTGCCCTGGCAAGGCCGGAAGTCTGTCTGCGAGAGGTGTAGGAGTCCATTGGATTTGAGGAAGGCGGAGAGCTGTTGGTTAACGAATTTCTCCGCCACCTTGTTGATTCCAGGTATTAAGGAGATGGGCCGGTAGTTGCCCAGCTCTAGGTGGTCCAGATGGGGTTTCTTTAACAGTGCTCTTACTGTGGCCCTTTTCCAGTTGGGGGAAACAGTGCCCTTTTCTAGGGAGGCGTTTAATAAGTTGGTGATATGGGGGTGTTGGTGGTTGTCACAAGTTTCAGGATGTGGAGAGCCACTTTTAATAGAGTTTAAAATATGGGGAGCATCTCCATTGTAAGGGGGGAAAGAGTCCAGGAGTGGAGTGTTAATTGCGGGAGCTGGGGGGAGGTATTCTGGTAGGTAGTCGGGTAGTGGGAGGGTTTTTAGGATATTTAGAATTTTAGTGGAGAAAAATTCTGCCAGTTTGTTGGTTCTGCGGCCCACGGGGTCAGTGACAGTGGGTGGGTCTGAGACTTTCAGCAGTTTTTTAACGATACAGAATGTTTCCCTAGAGGAGTTAGTGGAGGCTTGGATTTTTTCTTCGAAGAAGGCCGCCTGGGTAGTTTTCAGGTTAGCTTTGTAAGACCTGATGGTTGCTCTGTATTCTATTTTTTTGTTATTGGCCCAGTCCTTCCTCCATATACGTTCAAGTTTTTGCATTGTTTTTTCATGTCGCGGAGTTCTGGGGTGAACCAAGGGGATTTGAAGGTTCCATTTTTTTTAGGTAAGATTTTTCTTGGCAGAACTTGATCTAATGAGTTTTCTATCCAAGTAGAGATTTGCTTGTCTACTGACACTGGGTCTGGTTCGAATGTGGGGATGGTGACTTCGAGTTTGCATCTCCAATCCTCAGGGACTAGTTTTAACCACGGGCGTTCAGGGAAGCGAGGTGATGGGGGGTTCAGTGATGGTTTGCCAAGTGAATGGTACTAGTTAGTGGTCCGACTAGAGGATGGGTAGGGGATCACTACTTTTCAATTCGGTGATGTTTGAGAAGATGGGGGCTAGTTAATGGCCTTTTACCTGTGTGGCTTGGTGGCTTTTCAATTGAAGGTGGAAGGTAGCCAGGTCGTGTGCTAGATCACCTGCCACTTTATCCAAAGGGTCGTCAAAGTGGAGGTTTAAATCTCCCAGTGCTGTAAAGTTAGAAGAGGAGCAGGCACGTGAGATGATGGCTTCCATCAGTGTGCTACAGATTTGTCCCTGTGCTCCCGGTGGGTGGTACAGGAGAATGCCCAAGAGTGATTTTGAGGGGGAGCGTTGAATGATAAAGTGAGCGTTCTCACAGTCACGGATCGAGCTGTCTAGTATGCGGCAGGAGAGGTGGCTTTTGTAGATGGTTGCAATTCCACCGCCCTTCCCACTTATTCTGTCGAGGCGCTGGATAAGGTATCCTGGGGGGAGGGCTTGGACGATATCTGTCTCTGAGCTTGGGGATAACCATGTCTCTGTCAGGAACAGAACATCTGGTTCTGTGTCTTGAAGAAGCATGTTGATTTCCCCTGAGTGTTTGGGCAGAGACCTGCAGTTCAGCAGGGCCATGCTAATTAAGGGCACGATGGGGGGTGTGATTGTCTTTGGTGATAGGGTGTAGGAGCAGTGAGTGCAGTTACTTTGTCGTTCCTCCAGGGAGAATGAGTGCGCGAACAGAATAGCATTGTTCTTTTATGGTAGAACAGGGTAGATAGAACAACTAACCTGCTAACGAGGGGAAGTTGTAGTCACTTCCGCGCCCGCCTTCCCTCCACAACAATCTGACTACATCAGAGGTGGATCGGGGAAGGGGGTGCTTTACCAAGGTGAGCGCTGTGTGATTTAAGAAGCAATATTAGCTGATTAAAAAGTGATAGTGTGCAAGGTCTGATGAGCCTCAGTGTATTGAAATCAATGGGAGCCCTTTGCCGCTCGCTCCAGTGACGTGGCAATTTGGTCTCCATTACCTGAATGGCGAGTCCGCCGGCGCGTGTGAGTGCTCGGTTCTTGTACTGAGGGTGGGCAGAACAGCTAGCCTGCTAACCTGCGCCGCAAGCGAGGGGAAGTTGTAGTCATTTCCGGGCCCGCCTTCCCTCCACAACAATCTGACTACATCAGTGGTGGACCGGGGAAGGGGGTGCTTTGCCAAGGTGAGCGCTGTGTGATTTAAGAAGCAATATTAGCTGACTAAAAAGTGATAGTGCGCAAGGTCTGATGAGCCTCAGTGTATTGAAATCAATGGGAGCCCTTTGCCGCTCGCTCCAGCCATGTGGCAATTCGGTCTCCGTTACCATGAATGCCAAGCTGTCAATGAATGCAGAAGTGAGAAGGTAGCCAAATCAAGGTTTCTCACAAAGAAAACACTGTGCCATATCCTTCTGCATCTCTAATTCCCTCACAAGGTTCAAGCTACTATCTTTCTTGTCCTATCTAAACTGGATTACGCTAATGGCCTTTGTCACGGCTCAAATTTGTCAACTATGAGAAGATTGGAAAGAATTCCAACGCTGCTGCTAGACTCCTCCTCTATGTAAAGTCATAAGCACACATCTCCCCTGCCTTGAGGACCCTGCACTGGTTAGTAGTTGCCAGAAGATGCATCCTCAAGCTGCATTGCATCACAGGCAAATCAATTCACTGCAAAGGACAACTCTTCACCATGAACAAAATCAACAAATACATTCAACAAATGAACCTACGATCAAGAATAGATCCTCACCTCAACATTCCTGCTTACAAGAATAATAACATGTGTGGAAAACCTTTCTCTGTTCAAGCAGAAAAATTATGAAATTCACTACCCACACAAATAAGACCCACTGACAACCATCTTAGCTTCAGGACATTAGTCAAGAGCTGGTTTTTCAATGCATGGCAACTATACTCACAAACAAAAAATAAAGGTAGTGTCCCCCACATGACACTCTGTTTTCTTGCACACCAAACACTTCCTTGTTCGTACCACACAATCTCAAATAACTGAACTAATTTATATGCAATAGTGAAACATTTTATTTCTATAGTAGTATTAAAAATATTAAAAACAAGTTTATTCTAAAATCTCAATCTGGCAATTTCTAGTACATAATCACAAAGATAATTTCTTGATATATCCAGAAGCACAATTTCACATCAATATACATACATTAAAACACATTATCTCATCAATTTCACAATTAAAATAATCACAGATATCTCAAAACATATGAATGTCCAAGTATACAAATAAAAACACTGTAACCAAAACCATAGGGTTGTCAACACTGCATTTCTGTAGATACAATTCAATAAGGCCACCTTCTTCAGGACTTTATTTATATGAAAAAAGTGATCTGTTTACTTTCCACAGAATGTATTAGTTCAGGGATTCCGAATCACAATATATTCTTGACTGAGTGACTAGGTCCACACCCAACTGAAACTTTTAATGTTCCTACACAACAGAATTCTGCTTCAATAGTAAACACAAGGAGATGATGGATGGAGCGCTGGAACTTTTCAGACACTCATCCCCAGTCACAGATTTGGGTTGAATCCATCATCATTCTTTAGCTTACTTCGCCACCCCAGGTCAGACACAGCTATATGCAAATCAGACTTGACCCTGTGCCTCATGGGAACAGTCCAGATCGAACTGCCAAGCCCACAAGACCCTTAGGGGGTCAGGTCCCAGCATCAACCACCCACATAGTAAGGTGTTTTGGCCAAGGAAACCTCTCTCCTCTGCAAATTTAAATCTACCCACCAACCCAAAAGTACAGAGGATGCACAGCGGTGGTCGGCCTTTCTCATACAACGCAGTGAAAGTGTGGAATTCCCTTTGAATGCATTTGCGTTTAGAGACATCCCACCTCCTTTTCAGGAAGGGGCTTAAAACCTTGCTCTTTCAAAAGATTAACTGGTAACTCCCTCTCTTTGCTTGTTTTTACCACTAGCTCTGTGATGCCTTAGGGTAGCCATGCACTTAATAAATGTTGATTAATAATATTAATATCTTCCCAGGACCGGAAACAAGCATCCTGGGGCCAGTTTCGAGATAACACCCCTCATCAGCCAGGATAGCTTGAATCCAGTGGCAAAGTGAGCAATGGGACCACATCTGGGCATACCCTGGGCATACCCTGACAACTTAGGGCGAACAAAGCAAACACAAGGAGATGATGGACGGAGCGCTGACACTTTACAGACACTCACCCCATTCACAGATCTGGGTTGAACCCATCATCATTCTTTTGCTCACTTAGCCACCCCAGTTCAGACATAGCTATATGCAAATCAGTCTTGATCCTGTGCCTCATGAGAACAGTCCAGATCGAACTGCCACGCCCTGGACCGGAAACAAGCTTCCTGGGACCGATTTTGGTGCAATACCCCTCATCAGCCAGGCTAGCTTGAATCCAGTGGCAAAGTGAGCAAGGGACCCTCATCTGGGAATACCCTGCCAACTTAGGGCGAACAAAGCAAACACAAGAAGATGATAGATGGAGCGATTTAACTTTTCAGACATTCACCCCCAGTTACAGATCTGGGTTGAATCCATATTATTTTCGCTCACTATGCCACTGAGTTTGGATCCAGCCATATCCAAATCAGCCTTGACCCTCCTCCCCATGGAGCAGTCCACCCCGAACTGCCAGGCCACGTCCTCCCTGGACTGGAAAACAAGCATCTTGGGACTGTTTTTAGAGTAACACTCCTCATCAGCCAGGCTAGCTTGAATCCAGTAGCAAAGCGAGCATGGGACCCATGTCTAGGCATACCCTTCCCACTTAGGGTGACTATGGCAACACAAAAAGATGATGGACTTAATGCTGAACATAGTCAAACATTCATCCACAGTCTCAGATCTGGGTTAAATCCATAGCCTTTTGCTCACCATGCCACTCCAGTTTGGACCCAGCCATATGCAAATCAGTCTTGACCCTGCTCATTTCAGTTAAAAGTCTCTATGTTGCAATTACAAAAGAAAAAGTGAAGAATGTTCTGGTGGCCTCTGATGCATGATTTAAGCCTCATCTTTACACTGCCAGAGCTTTCCATCCAGCAGCCTAAAATGTCCCATTCAACGTAACATTAAACGAGTGGACAGAGTTGCTTGTCTGCCCGTTCGCATGATGTTTACGCCGTACAGCAAAGCAGAATGTGTGTTTGGGGGACATATAGTGCAAACTGCACCACGCGATCATGCATGGATGCAGCCATCTTGTTATCTTCTCTGATATGTTGCTGGGGCCTTTTTTTTTTAAATCGCCCTAAATCTTTTCAATCCTTTTGTTCCAAAACTTTTTTCCTGATCTTTTTTATTTATTATCTTTCCTCGGTCTTCTTATAACTTATGGTTTTTTTTCTACTTTCTGTGTGCTTTTTAGCGAGATTTGTTCTGTTTTTCACCCTACTTCCTTCTTCTCCCTGTTATGTTTTTATACTTTCTACATTTTATTTTGCACCCTTCCCCAGCATCATGGCAGAGACCTGTGCCACCAGAAAGGAGACAAAGAAGAGACTTCTCCCTTGTAGAAGGCAGAGCCCGGAAGGGTGCAGCCCCTGGCTTTGTTTTCAGAGTTGGAAATTGCAGCACTATTTTTTTTTGAAGGGCCACCTCCCCTCCACCCTGGCAGCAGGCGGCAGGCCTGGGTCCGGGTACAGGCTCTGGGAGAGCCAGCAGTGGTGGACGAGGGTGTGTCAGACAGTTTACTGCTGCTTTGGGGTCAGGCGCACCCACAATCAGCTGACGCACCGGTGGTCCAATTTCCTGGACCAAGACCAGGACCTGCTGGACCTGCTACGGGTTGAGGTCGCGGGGCATGCTGAGTAGCTCATTATTATCATTGTTATTACTACTACTACTTGTGTTTTCTATGTTATTGCTAATTCTTCCACTCAAAAGGAAGCACACTGCTCACATGCAGGTTAATTACATTTACAAATCTTATAATATGTGATTATTGTCCTAGACAGGTGCTTGGCGCTACCTAATCGTACTTGTTTGAAACTTTGTGCTCACTTGGGTGGATTATATAAGAACTTAAGTTAAGTAATACAGATTGCAGACTAGAGAGAGACGCGTTTCCTTTATCTGAGTCCTGTTATTATGATAGTAGTAGTTAGTATTAGTAATTTAGCGCTGCACATCCTCTCATTTCAGTTCTTAGAACTGATTTTGTAGCTCGTACAGTGACGAGCAACCAACCAATTTGTTGTAGGTATGCGTCCATCTATGCACGTAAAGACAAAATGCAGACTTAGTCAATTAGCCCTTCAAAGAGGGTTGAGAACATTTGTGAATGAGGTCAGAACTTAGAAGCAAATATCATTTGTTGCAATTTATTCCAAAGTCTGTGGAATAGGTGGCCTAGGTATGTTTAAGAAATGTGTAATAGATAGGATGGCCTGCGATACTAGTGTACTACTAGTCAATCTGAATTAGGGGATCCTCTTTCAACTTTTACAGTTTACCATCTGACCTGAAGGTGTGGCCGGGATCAGCAGGCACAGGAGCACAATAAAACCCAGCAAGGCATCCTGCAGTGGGGGAGCCTCCTTCAACTTTGCTGCAGTTTTCCTTCAGGCCCACAGGGTGTGCCAGGGCAAAGACCGGGCTAAGACGGGCCCATTTTAGTCCATCATAGCCTGGAAGGGGCTGGGCCACCCCTCTGAATTCTACATTAGAAGATCTGCACCTGGAGTTATTGGGGCACAGGCAAGACACTTGAGGTACTGTGTATTTTCTTTTTGGGGGGTTATTTGTTTTCTTTGAAGTCAGAGGATACCTGTTTCCCTTTTACACTGACCAGCCTTGAAAGCAGTATCTGAGCATGAGCAAAAGGAAGGGAATATCCGGTTTCCCTAGCGCGTTACCACCACCACCACCACCACGTATTCGCTCCACAATGGATAACTATCTAACATGGGCTGTAGCTATAGTTACAAATGAAATAAGACTGGTGGAGCGATGCCTTTCACTCACTGCAGAGGAAGAGGCTCTAGTCATTCCCTTGCCCCAGTTAAATATTCAAAGCCCTCTAGGGCCCCCTTGGACAAGTGCATCTGTTCTAATTGACTATGTCCATACAGGGAGATTGGCCCAGCTACCAATGTTGTGACCTGTATGGGGGATGCATCAACAGCAATGAAAATGGGGCAGGGAGTTAAGCATAGTCCTGAAGGCATGGCGGGTAGTGATCAACACTGCAGTCTGGATCCAGAGTTCTGCCCAAAATCCAAACGCAGAAGGAAAATTGTTAAAACTAAAACAATGAAAAATAAACATCCTACTACTAAGGACAAATTGGTGCCTGAAACATACTAATTAATGACCGCTCAGCCCTCCACAGGGCTTGGTCGCCCCACTCACTGCTGCCGCTCCTGCCTGCCTTTGCCGCCTCCTGCCTGCAGATTCCTTCGCTCGCTGCCCGCTGCTCCTGGGAATTTCCCGCTGCTCTTGGCAATTTCCCGCTGCCCGCTGCTTCTTGGAATTTCCCGCCGCTGCCTCCCTGCAGCCCCGCCCCCCTGTGATTCCATTCGCCGCCCCGCTCCCACCACCCAGCTGCTCCTCCCTCCCGGCTCCTTACTTAAGGGGACCGTAGGGGACCACAGAGTGTGACCGCTCAGCCCTCCACAGGGCTTGGTCGCCCCACTCACTGCTGCCGCTCCTGCCTGCTTTTGCCGCCTCCTGCCTGCAGATTCCTTCGCTCGCTGCCCGCTGCTCCTGGGAATTTCCCGCTGCTCCTGGGAATTTCCCGCTGCCCGCTGCTTCTTGGAATTTCCCGCCGCTGCCTCCCTGCGGCCCCGCCCCCCTGTGATTTCATTCGCCGCCCCGCTCCCGCCACCCAGCTGCTCCTCCCTCCCGGTTCCTTACTTATGACGCCCCCAGAGCGACCGCGCAGCGGACGCGCACAGCGGGAGCACAGATTGAGCGCAGAAGGTGCGCCAAAGGTAAGCCCGTCTGCGCCCGTCTGCGCCTGGCCCGCGCCCAGCGCCAGGACCCCTGGCCCTCCCCGCCGAGGCAAGACGACCCGACTGACCTACGACGCCGCCACTCTCAACGCACTCAATGCCGACCGGACCCAGGCCTGCTGCCGAGCCACCCCGAGACGCACCCACGGACCCTTCACCTGCTGCACCTGCAAGTTCACCTGCCTCCGAACCTGCCCCGCACCCGCCAAGACAAACACCAGCAGCAACCACCTCAAGTGCATCCTGATCAACACCCGCTCCGTCCACAGACACGCCGTGGAACTCTGGAACCTCCTCGACGCAGGCAGGTCGTGCGTTGCCCCATATGAAGTCTCTGACTAGTTTAGTTAACACGTCGGCCTATTGGAGAATAGCACTTTTGAATGATTGAAACATTGATTCAGTGTTTTCTTTTCTTTCACTGATTAAGATTGTGCATGTTACTGATTCATCTGTTCTCCATTTGATTTCTTCTTGATTTTCTCTTAATTGTGTTCACCATTCCTTGATTGGAATTGCATCAATAATATGAACATTTTGGTAATGTATATATGATATTGACCAAATTTGAATATTGTGCAAATGTACATATGAAATGTGCATATGAAATGTTTTGCTTCATGTTTTATGTAGTAGTGTCATAATTTTGTACTGTTGAGTTTTTGAATAATTGTGTATATATTGGATGTCTTTTTCGGCAAACTATAATGTGTTGTTTGAAAATGAATAATTCATAAGGTATAAATAAAAATACCATACAAATCCTCAATCAATAGGTGATTTGTTACTCCAATTAAGGAGACGTTACAAAGTATTTGTACGGCCAGCACTACGCTTTTTCTAATAGTTTAGTTAATGTGGCACAAAAGGAAGGAGGGATAGATAGTGGCAGATTAGCAAAGTAATATAAAAGTATGGGAGGAATTACCATTTTAGCTAATGCTACCCTGCCTGTTACTGCTAAAGGAAGCGTACCACAGAATCGCATCTCTGACCGAATTGCTGTTAAGGCTCTGCCCTGGTTCTCATCAAAGAGATCTTTTGGTTGGCGATAGATTCCCTCCAGTGCACCTCCCTGCCATTAATGGTAAAACGTGGATCTTGGACTCCTTCGCAAAGTCCATATATACATGATTGTTCAACATTCACCTGTAGTCCAGAGACTATGGAAAACTCCTGTAACAGGCGCAGCAACTAGTCAGGGACCATCTCAACGTCTTTGACATACATGAGGAGATCAGCCGCATAAAGGGAGAATTGATGTACAGTGTCTCCCAAAGGTATGCTGTCTTCTAATGTGGCGTGCGTCACTGGAGCCAGGGGCTCTATTGCAAGTGCAAAAAGGAGAGGGGATAAAGGGCACCGCTATCTGGTGCCTCTACGCACTGGAATGGCCACTGATATGTACGGTCCTAAGCGCACATGGATCGTCGGGTTTGTGTACAATAGGTTCACCTGCTGAAGAAACCCTAGGTCCAGATCATATTTTAACAAGGTTACAGCTAGGTAGCCCCACTCTAGGGAATCAAAGGCCTTTTCTAGATCTAGAATTAGACACACTGCCATAGGCCATTCATGGACAGCATCTGTCGCCACTCTAAAGAAACGTCTTAAGTTAAGAGAGGTGCTCAGCGTGGGTACAAATCCTATTTCATCAATGTGGACCAGTGTTGGGACCACTGGCGCTAACCTGTCAGCTATTACCTTGGCAAGTATTTTATAGTTGGTGTTAAGTAAGGCCAAGGGTCTGTAGGAACCAAGGGCGGTGGGGCCGATTAGGATCGTAGTGAATCCGTATCCTCCGGGCCGGAGGAATCCAACGCCGACCCGGAGAATGCGGATTCACCGCTGCGGAGGCTCCAAAGACCCACCGCCAGATTAGGATGGCTGGTGGGTCAGGAAGACCGTCCGCCGCTTGTCCACCGCGGTCGCATTCCGACCACGACGGAAAAGCTCTGATATGGTGGTGGTGTCTATCAGACACCGCCAGCCATATTAGGATGGGGCAGAAGACATGCTTTTCCGCGGCGGCTTTTCCGCCGTGGAAAAGCATGTGGTCTTTCGTTTTTGGGGGCTCGTTGCGAGCCCCCAGGGTGTTGGGGGGTGGGGGGTGCACATGGGGGGTACCTATGGTACCCCTAGGTACCCCCCTGCATATGCATGCACAAAGCGGCAGGCACCGCGCGGTGCCTGCCGCTTTGCGCATGCATATGCAAAGCATGCACTTTTAACCTTGCGGCAGGCGCTGCTTCAAGCAGCACCCGCCGCAATGTTAAACATAGGGTATGTGACCGCCAGGGTGGCGGTCACATCCTAATCTGCATGGAGGGAACGCCGCAGCCCCTGCGGACGTTCCCTCCACCTCGGGGTTGGCGGACGGACGCAGGTCCGTCCGCCATCCTAATAGGCCCCTAAGTACGCCTCACGCATCGAGGGGGGTTATTCTCATTTTTCTAAGGCAGCAGTGAACAATGTGTGACGTTTTTGTGTGAGAGACTCTCGATAAGCTTTATAGTATTCTGCCGGCAGACCATCCAGCATAGGCATTTTTCCAGATGCCATGGCTCCAATGGCGTCCCCAATATGCTCCAATGTGAGCGGTGCATGAAGTATTGTTTATTGTTCCTCTGAGACTGTGGGCAATTGTATGTTCCCTGGAACCTCTCTAGTGCCTGATCAGTGCAGCGTCTCCTAGATTGATATAACTGGGCATAGTGTTCCATCATACCCTTGTGTATTTCATGTTGCTGTGAGTGTACGTATAGCTCCGATCGGAGAACAAGCATTGTCCTGACATATGAGCCAGGCCAGTAATCAGCCCGCTCTGTCGGCCGATGCATGTGTGCGGGGTGTGTGAGCAGCATAATTATGGCACCTTAAACGTTCTAGCAATACAGCGTGGTTGGCACACAATTGTTATAGGCATCATGTATCTTTACCACTCCCCTCGCCTTCCTGATCATGCCGTAGTAACTGGGTTTCTAACTGTGTGAGCGAGAAGGTCAGCTGTTTGCGGATATTCCATGTGGCCCCAAGCAGTGCCCCCGATCGCTGTTTAAAAAGCCTCCCATTCTATTAGTGTATTGCTCGCTGTGCCTTTATTGAGCTCGAAATAGGCAAGGATGGCCATGCCTAGCGATGATCTGAATTCTGGGTCTTTCAGTGCGCATGTCTGTAGACGCCATGTTGGTGTGGGAGGCCGGTCAGCTTCCCAACTAAGCTGCATCCATTGGGGGTTATGATCAGAGTGTGTCCAACCTAGATATTTTATTTTCTTAATTAAGGGGAGCGGTGACTGAGAACCCACCAGCCTATCCAGCCGCACATGTAAACCATGGACTGCTGATTAATAGGAGTAGATATGCTCTGTAGGATGTATTGTTCACCATATGTATATAATAATCCAGTGTGCCAGCCAGTCCGTAAATGCCTGGGCCTTAGATGCTGCAGATGTTCTTTTCAGGGGGGGGAATTATCTATCCATGTCACCATTTCTGATTTGATGCTGTAGGAAACAATCTTTATGCACTGTCACTTTACCAAATGAGATTCAACAAATGGCTTTGTTTTAATTGTGGATTTTTTTAATTTGAGTGCAATATTTAGTGTGATTATTTCACTGTTTGTATTTGCATGATCTGCCACTGGAAGATTGAAGAAATATTTTTTAATTGAATTGATTTAGGACAGTTCAATGTCATTGAAATTGCCATTTCCTGTCCAAAAATCTTTTTGGAGAGAATATTCATTTACCACCAATTATTATATCTCTCTTTAACTAATTCTTACATCAGCATCCAGTGGCTAAAGGTCATCCAAGGCGAGTGCAGGAGCTGGAGGTGCCTCTCAGGAAGAACGCTCTTCAGCTGATGGCTCCGCTGGCCCCAGTAAGTCTTCCTATTGTTAACAATAATATATATTTCCCTAACTTTTACTGCTCCTTAATTTGAACTATTTTCTACCTGCTCCCTAATTGTATTTGTTTCCCAAATTCTCTTTGATCTATCCATTTAAAACATGTTGTTATCCCTGCATTATCCTATTTACTAAGTTATTTTATATTTCTATTATCTGTATTTTACCCTCAACGTCCTCAGCCTGTACTAGTCTGTCTGTAGCTTCCTTTCTTCTGGTTTTTCAGTCAGCTTTCCCTGTACCCTTATATATTTTGTGGATGGCCTAGTGGTGGTACTGTAAGACTCAGAGAACCCATTGGTCCTTACTGCCACTAGTGCTAGTACTACTAGCCTGCTGTGCAGATTGCATGCCCCAGTAAGGTATTCTTCCCATGTTTCTTGAGAAGGTTTTCTTTTACTTTCTCATGCTCAATCAGTAAAACGAGAGTGGCCATGGTCACGGTGGACACCCCAAAACCGTTTTCTTTTCATCTAGGCTGCATTATTAGCAGCAGTTGATGGTGAACTGATTACTGTGCACCATGGCTGTAAGGATGTATGAGGAGGAGGAGGATGGCACCATTATATTTGCCAACCATGAAGACCTTATGTCCAATTGTCTGCCCAGTTGGCCACTCTTATTTCTTTAAAAAAAACTCAGCTTTACCAATAGCTCTAGCCACTCCATCCAGTCCTTTACAGGTTGTTTTCTTGAGAGGCTTTTCAAAAATTACCACCAACAAAATGCCCAACTGGATATTTTATTGTTTTTGATAGGACATACTGTAACCGAATTGTAGTGATGCGTGTGGTGTATGTATTTTCAATTTTGCTACAGAACAAAATAAATAGGGGGAGGCGTGTATGGCATCTAATAAATGTGTAATGTTTTTTTCGGATCACTGACATAATATCGATGACCAAAATATAGACTATGGCTCTGATTGACTATTGGATGCTCCATTACTTGTAGTTTAATCATTTTGCAGAGATCGCCCTTGGACAAGGAGTCTCACTCAGGGCTTGTGGTAATTTAACGTGGAGGCCTGCAGAGCAAAGCATTTTTAAGTCTGTACTAGATTTGGTCGCCGAGACAAATGCCAGCAAATCAGAGCGGAAGGCTAACATAAATGGCTTTTCCACCAGAGGTTTATGGTCTTCGCTCAGCGTTGTAGCCAAATTAATGCACTAGAACCCTCTCTGGAACCTTTGCCCTTGAGAATTTTGCCAAGCTGAAGATGCTAGTGTTTGTTCTTCCCCGGATACACACATTTTCCGCAGTAATGTACATTAATAAGCTTGGTTAGGAAGGTTAAAGTGTCTTGCAGTTCTCTCCAGACTTCATTGCAGCCAGGCTCCATCCACCGATGATATCCATCTCAGCAACCTAAACTTTCACCTGTACAACCCCAATGACTAGAACAATGCTTCCTTTCTGGAGAACCTCACCAACATCAGACTCGATCAGCTAGTCACCTCTCCAAACCAAGCAGCAGGACACATGCTCGACCCTGTCTTCTCCACCAGCAAAAACATCACCTACAGTCACAACTCCAAATTCCTCTGGACCGACCACCACTGCATTCATTTCACTTTCATCACACCCATAATACACCACCACACCCACCACCCCCAAGATGTAACTGGAACAAGGTCACTGGAGAATATCTCACTGCCTCCCTCAGCTCAACCACACCGCTGACATCCACATTCGCCAATACCTCTGCATGCAGCCTCCACCAGTGGACCGCCAACTGTTCCAAAACTCTTGCGCCCCTCAAAAAAGCACCCGGCAAGCAACTCTCCAAGAAAGCCAATAGTACAAACACTCCCGTTTTGGCCTAGACTTTGCCTGCACACAGTTTATCCCTAGCATTACCAAATGTGCTCATCTCTTTGGGTCAACTGAAAAAACCCAAGCTTTAAACTTAGAAAAACAAAGGTTTGAGGAGCACAGTGAGATTTTTACATAACTTAAAGAAATTCTTTTTTATAATTTACAACTTCTAAAACGACAGTAGAAGACACCATACAGCACACAAGTCAATCTCTAGAACATATTATTTTTCATCTTTCTTTAATTTTCAATTTCATAGCATTATAAATAGACAATTCCGAAAATGTGCAACAGCCAAATGTGCAACAGCTTACGTGTTTCATCCCTTTTATTTTCTGATGGGACTTCTTCAGGCTAACACCTGCTCTTGTGGGACTCTGCCTCTTCAATACTACTTCAATTAGCTCTTCGTGACCCTTTTTTCAGAATCTCAAAATGATTTCTTCCAGTAAACGTGTGATTCTAGCGTACCTCTGCAACGTAGTTTCCTGCTCTTTTTCTTACTCTCTCCACAATCTGTTACTAAACAGTCCCAACAGCTGTTCGTGGCATCGGGAGACAGCGGACTGCGCCAGTTACCAGAAGGCACTACACACCTCGGAGGGTCAGAATGGACATTTGAAAGAGAGTGTCATAGATAAGGAAAGAAATCTGGAGAGAACACGGACAAAACTACCTTAAGATTGGGACTGTTTAGTAACAGATTGCGGAGAGAGTAAGAAAAAGAGCCGGAGACTACGTTGCAGAGGTTCGCTAGAATTACCCGTTTGCTGGAAGAAATAATTTCGAGATTCTGAAAAAAGAGTCACGAAGAGCATAGGCTGTTGCACTCCAAGAAAGCTACCTGGCTCGCTCTCACCCTCCACAGGTCCATACAAACCCTCAAGAAGAGATGGAGGAACAAAACCCGTAAGCCCACGTTGCCTTCAAATCCGCCGCTGCTGCCACAGCACCCCACCTCATCCTTAATACTACAAAGATAATGGCCCCCCAAGACTGAATAAATGCCGCAAACACACACACCAGCAAAGAACTCTTTACCATCGTCAAAGAGTTCGCTCACCCAAACAGTGAGACCACAGAAGTCCCAACCTCCCAAGCTCTCTGCAACAAACTCGGCACCTACTTCCACTACAAGATCAAGCAGATCTATGATGTAACTCTCACCTGATGATTCTGCATGAGCGTGATGCAAGAACTGATTCTTGGCCACAACTTCCCACACCCACCAGAGCCAGCCCAACAATGTCAAAGCCAACACAGTGGGGATGGGGGAAGAGGAGAAACAAAACAAGGAAAGGAAAAGAGGGAGACACGTCCCTGTTGTGCTTCACAGATGGATATCCTTCTAAGGTGGTATGTAAGTGGTTCCGGTAGTGGAAACAAGAATATAGTTGTCAAAATGTACGTGCATATGTTGAGACAAACTATCAACAACTAATGTATTTCCCACTAAATATAACTACCAGGGTAGAGTCCCTATTCCATAAGGCTGTAGATAGGATAGCAGAAAACAGATATAGTTTGATTTATCTAGAAAGGAAAAAGCTCATAGTTAGGTGGTGTACTTAATGTAACAGCAAGATAATATATGCAGAATAAGTAAGTGGTGCAACTAACTTCAAATATATCATGTGTGAATCCAATCAAGCCCAAAGAATTATATTCAATGTACACCAGGAAAAAACAAAAACATATTTTCCCATACTGGTAAGAAAAGAAAATAATACACACAAAGGTTCAGGGCCAGGAAGAAATTCTAAGTCAGCTCCTTACATCATCAACCTTCTAAGGTGGTATGTAAGTGGTTCCAGTAGTGGAAACAAGAATATAGTTGTCAAAATGTACGTGCATACGTTGAGACAAACTATCAACAACTAATGTATTTCCCACTAAATATAACTACCAGGGTAGAGTCCCTCTTCCATAAGGCTGTAGATAGGATAGCAGAAAACAGATATAGTTTGATTTATCTAGAAAAGAAAAAGCTCATAGTTAGGTGGTGTACTTAATGTAACAGCAAGATAATATATGTAGAATAAGTAAGTGGTGCAACTAACTTCAAATATATCATGTGTGAATCCAATCAAGCCCAAAAGAATTATATTCAATGTACACCAGGAAAAAAACAAAAACATATTTTCCCATACTGGTAAGAAAAGAAAATAATACACACAAAGGTTCAGGGCCAGGAAGAAATTCTAAGTCAGCTCCTTACATCATCAGGACACTGATTTATACCTCTATTGTCTTTATAGCTATTAGGAATTGCAAGCACTAACAGCAAGATACCCATTCACCGAGGAATAAACACATCAGATAAGTATTTTGTAAAAGCATGCATTGTAAAGTAAATGTTACTGGCCTTTGTGATATGTAGATTCTTTATAGCCTGTTTACCTTCCTTTTTGTTTTTGTTGCAAGAACAACTATAAGGTAAAACCCACACTGAACATGTTTGCAGGAGTCCTGAGAGAGAGGTTGCAAAACCAGAGAAGACGCCCGATGAGGGACAGCTGAGCTCATCAGCAATCCAGAAGAACTTCTGGCAGGAACTCCAAGCATGTCCATGACCAGGAAGGGAATTAGGTAAATGACGTAGATAGGACCGGGTGCAAAAAACACACAGGTCAACTGAACGTGAAGTGTGTTCTGGCAGTGCTCAGCCTCCATTATGCTTGCTTGGCCATGCCCGACATGCACTTGGGATAGGGAGTGGAGAAAGCATGACATATGACAGCTTCGACACTCAAGATCCACCAATTACTACTGCCACAGCCACATGCGAGGATGATGGGATGTACGACATTACGACGCGTTCCAT
Organism: Lissotriton helveticus; assembly: GCF_964261635.1. NCBI lineage: Eukaryota > Metazoa > Chordata > Amphibia > Caudata > Salamandridae > Lissotriton > Lissotriton helveticus. The sequence goes on along the minus strand of NC_136067.1, from coordinate 762,701,615 downwards.
TACAATGCGTGCTTTCACAACGCGGATTGAGAATAGTATAATTTACTATTCTAACACCAGTCCCCGAGGACACTAGGGAAGGTGTTGGAATAGTAAATATACTATTCTTAATCCTCTAGCGCCCTCCAGCGCAAGTCGTGGTTACGACTTGCGTTGTAACGGACGCGTTGTGAAAGCATTGCGGAGTAAAATCCACGTTGTAAAGGATGTTCCCCGGATGATGTCCCCCAACAGATCCTGCCCCACTGGACCCCACCCACCGTGTACAACAAGACCATGAGGAGCATTCACCTTGGAGCCCCCTCTGACCCCTGCATGCATCAAATCTTCCACAGAGCCATCACCTCCATCACCTCAAACTATGTTGTACCATCAACAGCTCCATGGAGACCGTCAGCTTGCCCAACGACTGGAAACATGCTGAGATCAAACCCCTGCGGAAGAAACCGTCATCCGACCCAACAGACTTCAAGAATTTCAGATCCATCTCTCTTCTCCCATTCCCAGCCAAGGTCATTGAGAAAGCCATCAATGCCCAACTCTCTGAGTTTATCGAGGCCAACCACGTCCTGTACACCTCTCAATCCAGCTTCCAAAGCAACCACAGGAAAAGGAGACAAGGGGACCCTTGTAGTCAAAAAGGGACCAAGGGTAATGGTAAGTTCTCAGAGACAGCGGTCCCTTCTAAAATAAGTTAATGTAGATAGCCACAAAGTTACAATCAAGATTGGGTTTGCTCATGTCTACATAGACACGTTTTAATATTAAATAAACAAAAATTCAAACAAAACAGTGTACAATCAGTGAGTGAGCAGGGCGTGGAGGGGTATTGGGAAATCAACCCATTTCCATAACCAAAGAAAGGTGACTTAAAAGTGACTTGTGAAGTGTAAGGCAAATAAGTAGAAGTCACAATACAAGGAACATCTAGACCTCTATAAATGTTCAATTTTCAATTAGGAGTTTAAGATGTAAGTGTCAACGTACCACCGTGGGGAGCGCATGGCACCCCTGCTGGCCTGGAGTCCCTGGTATTGGCCTAGAAAATGTGTGTTATTATTCCTATTATCGGAAGACTCTGCGAAACCTCAGAATCATACTGGACTCCTTGCTCACTGTGAATTGTCAGATCAATGCCGTCTTCTCATCATGTTTCAACACTCTTCGCTTTCTTCAAAACACCTATAGATGGATTCCCACTGAGGCCAAAAAGATGGTCACCCATGCATCCATCAGCAGCACACTCTACTATGGCAACGCATGCTACAAAGTGTCAAACCAAAACTCCAAAGGAAACTACAGAATAATCAGAACGCCACAGACAGACTGGTCCTCAACATCTCCCGCTGCAGCCACAACTCCGAACACCTGCGAGAACACCACTGGTTCCAAGTCAACAAAAGAGTCACCTTCAAGCTCCTCACACACGCCTACAAAGCCCTGCATGATGCCGGACTATCATACCTGAACCACTGCCTCTCATTCCATGTACCCACCAGACACCTCCGCTCTGCTCAACTGGCCCTTGCCACCATCCCTCAGATCCACAAGATCAGGACTGGAGGAAGATCATTTTCCTACTTTGCCGACAAAATATGGAACACCCTTCCTCTCCACCTCAGGTTATCCCTGTTGCTGACTCAATTCAGGAAGGACCTCAAGACCTGGCTCCTTGACTAAACCTCAGCACCCAGTTGAATCTGCGGCCTCCTCCAGTGCCTTGAGACACTCACAGGTGAGTAGTCAGGTTAGATGAATACTGATTGATTGATTGACTGATTGACCCAGTTATCTCTGGAAGGAGTGTTTCCACAACCATCATGTAATAATCACAGTGTATGATACTGGTTATCCAAATTGATCATGGATTGGTACGCTCTGGTTCTCAGAGACGTAAGCAAGCTAATCCCATACTCTCATAACCAACGTTCAGAGTGCTTGGTGGCCCTGTTATGGGTTTGAAGTGCTATAAAAAGCTGCAATACAATACAATATAATGAAAAGGAAGAAATTCATATTCATATTGCATATTGGAGACATGTTTTGCAAAATGGTATTTCACAACTGGTAATTATAAGGAGTTGGGATATTAGTTGTGCATGATGTCAAGTCTGCACAAACAATAGGCCTACAATTTCCACTTACTGGGAACCAAACACCCCAATGTGGCACTTGACACTCTCAGGGCAGCGAAGCAGAGGAGTCCAAGGCCTATTTAGGGGAGAAGGGGTAGGCCAGTAATCACCATTCGCTGGCACTCAATAATAAATCTCAATATACTATATAATATCGGCAGACCCTGAAGCAGAGGTCGGCCCGGGACCAGGGTTCAATTCCCGTCGCGGCGGGTCTTGGGTCAATGTCCGCGGACTTGATATTTCTCGCCTCGGTGCCTAAGCTAACCATGGGTCCCACTCTGCAACTCTGGGCAATAGCTTGCTTAATCTCCACAACGGCCCTATCAGCGCCGGGGATGACTGGCTTCACCTTGGGGATGCCCAGGAGGGACCATCTCACAGGGAAAGCCAGGACGGGTTCCCCAGCGGTATACAGTGCCAGGACACTGCGTGATGGAGTAACAGTGCGCTTTACAAGTATACATTTACTTTACTTTTTTACTATTGTCCAATTAGTACTTTTCTTTTTAGAATGGGAAAGTACATTTATTACTTACACACTAGTAAATACTATGCATTACTTTACAAATATATACATCAGGAAAATAGTAATAACTTTGGTGACAAATTGAAATCACATTTGACTCCCACTGTATCATGACCTCCCAAGATCAAACCCCCTCCATTATATACCAGATAGAACATCACAATAAAGGAGGTATACTTTAAATAAAGTAGGCCTATTGACTTTGTCACAAATCACCACATCAATATATAAGGTAAGCCTGTTATCTTTGTCAAGGAGTCACCACAACAATGTAACGAGCAAGACTATTGTTTTGTCAAGGGGTCATCATAGAAATATAAAAAGCAAGCCTTTTGGCTTTGTCAAAGGTCACCACATTAACAAACCAATATTCCACATGCTTAAAAACCACCATCTTGACATTGGCACAAATGACCATGGTTTAATTAAATCATTACTGTCAGCATAGTATTGTAATGTTTATCAAAAATCATTATTTTCATTACACTGTCATTAAAGCATTTATTGGCAACATTGCATGTGTCTGAGTCTTCCTTTAACACTTATAGACCACATAACATATAGCCATAAAACCAACCATTCGAAACTGCTGCACTCCCAGCCTGTAGCAAAATAGTTCCAACATAGAAAGTGCTTTAAAAAAGTGACAAAAGTCTCCCCAGGTAATTGTTCCTTAGGCCTGGAAGACATTGGGTAAAATGTTAAAAGTTAATTCTGGGGAGCTGCAGTGCCTCCTGCAGCCCCGTCAGCATTTGTTGGTGGTGCCTCTGCCATCCTGGGGCCACTATAAGCAGCTGAAGATGTGCACACTGAGCCTCCTATAACATTATGGGGCACTCCTAGCCTGGGCGCTTTAAATATTTGATCAGCATCTCTCCCGCTGTGTTGACAGTGTTTGACTGTTCGTTTGTGTCATCGATTCACAATAATTTTACTGTCTGTCCCCAGGGCACATTAAACTAAAAAAAGACTTCATATGGTATCATAGCAAGGTAAAAATATCAATAATATATAGGTTTTTGTTTTCTTTTTGCACAAAATGTTTTTCTAGGAAACCTCATAAATTGCTTTGTTATATGCACATGGTCCTCGTAATTTTTATGCAAAAAAACGCCAATTCATGAAGTGCAAAAGTTGCATAAAGTGACTATAGTGGCATACTCCATTGTAAACTTTAATGAGGGGGGTATGCACTTTACCCGTGTCCTTCAATACATCCTGAGGCAGTACAAAGGATATAATCCAAAGGCCTCACTTATTTCTAAGCCTGGGTCTGATAATGTGATATGAGTCAATCTATCCCGGGGTCATGTTATGTTATGTTCACTTAATATAGCACAACAAATCACCCCCAAATGGGCATCTCAGCACTGGAGCATAATCCAAGTAAGGAGAGGGAATGAAAGATAGGAAAATGAAAAGAGCCAGGTTTTGAGAAGATTTTTAAAGCGGGCATGTTCAGGACAAGCATGATTGTGTACAGGTAGTCTACTCCAATGATGAGGGCCAAGATAAGAAAAATATCCGCCACCATATTTGGCTATGCAATCACAATGGGCACAGAGCAGTACCTGTGTTTTAATTGCAAATTTCTAGTAGGGTGATAAGGGTGAAGTCTGTTTTGGAAGATACACAGGGTCCTTGATAGATAGGGATTTGTGCACTAAGCACAAGAGCTTGAAGAAGGCGAATTTCCTGAATGGAAGCCAATGAAGAGATTTTAGGGAGGGCTCTGAGGGCGATGGGGCAGAAATTTGCTGACTAGGCGTGCAGCAGTGTTCTATACCACCTGAAGCCTTAATAGCAGTGATTCATTTGTTGCAACCAAAAAAGCATTTCTATAGTCCAGGCGACTGACCCAAAGAGCTTGAGTGAGAGTTCTCCTAGTGTGAAGAGGTAACCACTGAGAAGTTTTTCTAAACATGCGCATGATTCCAAACCATGTGCTGCAAGTGGAGCCTACCTGCTCTCTCAATGTGAGATTATCAGCAGTTAAAATGGCAAGATTTATTACCACCTTTTTGGGTTGTGTGGGTGATATCCAGTTAGGGCAGCCTCCAGCCAGTATATGTGGGCCTTGCAGAGCAGCAGAATCTGTTTGGTGGCTGTTTGGCTGCAAGCAATTCTGAGACATTCAGGATGTGACTTTCCTGATACATTCTTCGAATCTAAGTTTTGTGGATTCGGAATTTGAACCCATGGAGACGATCAATTGTGTATATGAAAGACAAAAACCTAGGCAATTACAACTGGCTTGTCATATAAATTTAACAGAGAGGAAAGAACCAAGTTGTATTTCGCATTCTATTGTTTATTAATATATTCAATTAAAAAATACATATACAGAATTACACAAAAACAAAATAATTAAAAAATGGGTTAAAAGTGTGAATTTTGCCACTTTTAACCCATTTTTTTATTATTTTGTTTTTGTGTAATTCTGTGATGGTGTTCCATTGTTGAATTGTATTGATATGCTGTTGTTGAGAAATACACTTTTTTACATGTAATATGTATTTTTTAATTGAATATATTAATAAACAATAGAATGCGAAATATAACTTGGTTCTTTCCTCTCTGTTAAATGTATATGACAAGCCAGTTGTAATTCCCTAGGTTGTTGTCTTTCATTTGCTGTTTTTCCCTGACCTAGGAATTATTAGAATTGATTACTCAGGGGGTCCTTGATACATATGTTAATGTTGATGATCAATTGTGTTCCAGCTGTAAATTAAATGACATCCAGACCGTGGCATCTTACCAGTAGTGGGGCAAAATATATATTAAACAGTGTGGGGTCCAATGAGGAGCCCTGTGATATCCTTTTGTCTAGTGACATGACACAAGATTTTAATAGTTCTAAATGTATTGTCTGGGTAAGATTGTTAAGGAAGCCACCCTAGAACATTTCTGCTGACACCAACCTCCGAAAGTCTGTGGACAATCATGAAATGTGAGATGGTGTTGAAAGCTGCAAATCGGTCGGTGAAAACCAGAATGGCTAGAAAACCAAGGGAGAGTCAGATGGTATCCAACACTGCCATCAATGCAGGTACTGTACTGTGTGAGGCTCTAAAGCCTGATTGGTATGGTTCTATGATGGCATTTGTTTACAAGTAGCAGGAGAGATTTTGATGTATTAAGCTTTCCACGTTTTTGCTTAGATAGGGAAGAAGCAGTATGGGTCTGTAGTTTGCGAGTTTTAGGGGATCCACGTTGGTCTTTTTTAAAATGGGCATAACTTGTGTAGTCTTCCAAGCTAGAGGTAGAGTTGCAGTCCTTGGAGAAAGATTAAACAGTGCTGTGATGACTCGAAGCAGAGTGGTGGCAAGTGTTAGCATGATGTATGGAGGACAGAGGTTGGAGGGGGAACCTGATTTGATTTTGCTCATCATTTTCAGCTTGTCCCAAGTGATGGGTTTGAAATGCTCCAGAGAGATGGAGAAATTGGTGAATAGGGGAGTGGTGGTTAAGGTTTCGGTTGGTGAGCGATGGTGAGAGAGGTTCTTGTAGTAAGTCACAATTTTTCTCTTCAAAATGGCCTGGAAGAATGTTGCTTGGCACCTGGGACCCCAGGAAGGAAGATGTACATGCAGTGGGCATCATGAACTCATTTAAAAGAGTTCTTGGGCTGAATTCCTCTCACTGTCAATTTTATTAATACATAGAACTTCCGGGCTGGTTTGAGCTTTTTATGATAGCTGTTTGATGCTGATTTATAAGTGGTTTTGACAGAGAGGGATTTAGAGATACACCATCTTCTCTCTAATTTCCTACAGGTTGTTTTCTCCTGTTATACTTCTTCCAAGAACCCGGGGAAATGAGAATTAGAGGAGTTGGAACAGCTTAGCATGAGGGTACAACTATATCTAGGCTCTGGGAAATTGATTTCTGGAAATGTGTGAGAGCACTCTCAATATGCCATTAAGTCAGAGAACTTAATGGCATATTGGGCTGGGAATATGGAAGATAATGAGGAATTGGGGATTTACTTCCAGGGTCTTGTCTTTTTAGGAAAGTTGTTATTCCTACAGAGCTGTTTCCCTTTGATAAAGATATGGAAACGTATAAAAGAGGGGTCTGACCAGATTGCGGAACAAGGGGAGTCCCCATGAAGGTCTGAGGCATGAGTTAAAATAATACATCAAAGCAGAATATTCTTCTTTTTTACAAGGTGCATCATGGGATTCTCTCTGTGGCATAATTTACCTCAAAGTGGGGATGACCTTAGACTCTTTCACATGCTGTTCTTTTTTTAGCTTCTAGTGGAGTCAGAGTTACAAGGTTCGGCAAACAGTGGTTCATTTGTCTGTTTAGAGCAACTTTGATTACTTTTTGTAAAATGACCTTAAAATTCTACAGCTCTGCCAGTGATAGTGTGCTTTACAATACACTTCACCTTTCAAATAGAGTATAACGCATACAAATTGTTGACATTGTCTCTAAATCTGTCCTGTTTATTTGCGTGGCACTTCAATGCTATCCAAGAGGTTCGATATGGAGGTGTGTGAAATTTGCAGAGTTACGCAGAATTCTGCCAAAAGATGAGAAATGCAAAAAACTGTATTTGGTGCTATAATGTAGTGCAACATAGGTTCTGTGTCCATTTTAGAGGCAGAGACACATTGTGTACTAAACAAATTCCTCCGACAACAGCTGCTCCTGTTGTGGTTTGCATTGTTTCAGTGCCCCTGCACTAAACGTTTGCCATGAAGGTGAAGTGATGGACAGCCACGGCCCGTGGAGGGGGTTACGGTGGGGCAGGGTGGAGGGTGCTAAAAACCGGCATATGGATAATTGCAGGTAAGTAAACAATTTAATAAATAAAACGAATTTGGTAGCGCGCCTTGCATCACAAAATGCGATGCAGTGCGCGCTACGAAATTCGTTTTATTAATTACATTGTTTACTTACCTGCAATTATCCATATGCCAGTTTTTAGCACCCTCCGCCCTGCCCCTCCCCCTCCCCGCCTCCCTGTCCCACCGTAACTCCCTCCACGGGCCGCGGCTGTTGATGGAGTAAATTTGAGAATTTGGCATAGCAAGTAAAAGACAAATTGAGATTTTGGCCAAAATACCAAAAATCGAGTCAGTAGGACTAGAGTTGTGAAATTTCAAAGATTTCAGTGAAATTATCACTAAACAGCCAAAAGTGCTAACTGTGACTATCTGGTCATGCCAGACCGGTACAAAGTCTCAAGCTCAGGCTGGCAATGATGGAGCATGGGCTGGCTACATGGACCCAGTTGGCTCACTGAACAAATTACCTAAGGTCCTGGTTGCGGAGTGTTGGGAGGGTCCATGCTGAGGATGCATCACGCAGCCATGATGATGCGGCAGTTCTGAGGTGCTGCAGAGCTGCAATGCAAGGTCCTGTGCCATTGTCGAGGATACCGTTAATGAGGGCTTGCGATGTGAAGTTAGGCTTTGATGATGCGTCGTGTAGGTGAGGTGATGCGTCAGTTCCAAGGAGCAGTGAGGCTACAATGCAAGAACCTGTGGCATCTTCATGGCTGCAGTCTAGGAGCAATTTGAGGGCCTGAATATGGAAAGATTCACACAGGCAGCAGCTCTATTATGGCTGTGGGGTAGATGCGGATTCCTTTGCATCTGGAGTACCATCGCAAGAGAGGCAATGTGTTGGTTCTGCTCGGGCTTGCGCCGTGCAGCAGAGGAGATGCCTAACTTCTGATCAGTCCACAGATGGCCTGGCAGAGCACTTTCAGGCCCACTTCTGAGTGTTCTGCACTGGGGTGGTACCACTTGGCAGGGATGACTCACAGACAGCAGAGTCCAAATGCTGGGTTCAAGACTGTTGGATCGTTCTACCTTTAAGTCTCTAGTCATGAGGCCAGACAACTAGCCTTTAGAGTCAGTTTGTGGTCCTGTGTTCAACAGATGCAGGTCCAGGCGTTCCCACCCAGGCAAGAGGGCAGCAGGTAAGCACAGCAGTTCAGCAATCCTTCAGAGCAGCAGTCCAGAAGAGTGGCAATGTTTTCAGAAGCACTGCAGTCCTTCTTCCTGGCAGAGTATCCACAGGTCCAGAAGTGTACTGAAGGGTTGGTGTCTGAGGTCCTATTTTTATTATCTGGTACCCTCATTCTGGAAGGTGGGAGAAGTTTCTAGAAAGGGGCTTTGAAGTGCATGGAATTTCCTGACTCAGGGGCCTTGGCTCCAAGCTGTCTGCAGTGACAATGTGGAGGTGATAGGTCCTTAGTGAAGGCAGATTACTCTCTATAAGGTTGCAAGCAGGGATGTGCTCAGTCCCCCATCCTGCCAGAAGATTGCCCATTGAAGCAAACCAAAACCCTCTATTGTGTGACTGTCTGGGAGGACTTCACAAAGCCTAACTGTTAGTTACACTCAGTCATGTGATCCAAGACAGGGTGCAGGCACAAAATGGATAAGAGCAGAAAATGGCTTCTTTCTGAAAGTGAAAACAAACAACAGGACTGTATAAAGCGAAAAGACGGTGCAGGAAAAGGAAAACACAAATGTCAATATATTCAGAGAGCTTCAAGTGGTTCCCATATAATAATACATAGTTAAGGGTACATTAGTTTATATTGAAGCACTAAAGTTGCGCCAAAAATTGCGCTGAAGGGTCGACAGCATTTTGACGTGTATCGATTTCAGGTCATCTTCAGGGCCTGGTTACTGATTTAATGGGAGTGCTGCATAGGATGAAAGGGAAAAAGAGTCAGATCCCTAGAATAGGAAAAGCTGGAACCAAAGCGATAGGGCATGGGAGAGAATTTGGAATTTACCGGTGTGTAGACATGGGAAAGAAATCCAGGCAGGTCAAGGCTCTGGGTCACAAGGAATGGGTTGTTGGAGCAGAACTTGAGGAAGGATAAGAGAGGGGTAAATCAGAGCATGCAGAACTATGGACCTTGTCCTTTTCCTGCTCCGTTTTACCGCTGCATATAGTATTTTTACTTGTCACCTGCACCAATTTTCTTTTTTCATGACCACTATTGTGCAATGTCTGTATGGGTTACATGTACATTTGATGTAACTGAGTACCACATTATTGTCCTTTTCTAATTTTTATATACCTACCTAAATACATATTGATCCCAGCATCCACCTGCTATAAACATTACTGTATCCCTGACTCCTTCCTTTCTGCAACTGTTATGTGCTTACTTTTTTGAAAGTAAAATGTTCTTATACCAATACCTGTTGAGACATTATCTTTCTGAAAGTGGCATTTTAAACATTGTAATAAACAACCTGACTTTACAATTAAATGGGTTTTTTCATTACAATTCCAAAAAAGACCAAACATGACATAGCTACTTGCTCCCATTTGTAAATGATATATTATTAAATATAATAAGGCATTCTCAATTTTACCCTATGGGAGGGGAAGGCCACACAGTTGTGAAAAACAAATTTACTAAATGGTTTGTGGGACCATGCAAGAGTGAATGGGACCACCGGTGCAGACAAATACCATAAGGAATGAGTAAGCTCTCCTTCACATACAGCTTCCTTTTTACAACTAAATTAAAGACAGACAAAGGCACCCATTAAGCATTTAATGCATTTTTCTAAGGAAGGGGGATGCACCTTTACCTTTGCTTATTTCCGAGATTCACACGGAATTACAATGTTGACATTGTGAGTGCCAAACCTATTTCTAACTCTCATCATCACTTTGATACATAGCATCTTTTCTTTTTACTCTCACAAAGCCTCTCTTGCCCAACACAAGTTTTAAGAGGAAAATAATGTTTTGATACATTGGGGACCTAAAGGCATGTTTATCAAATGATCAGGCGTCACAGGGCAGCATGCAAAGTTGCAGCGCTGCATTGCAGGAAGGAGGGAGCGCTAAAAAGCAGCATATGTACCAAGATATGGTGCTCTTCAGATCTCTCCCTGCGCTGGAGCACATGTAGCTACCTAGCATCAATGCAGGTACCGTTGCACATGGGGTAAGGGTGCCTGAATTGAAGGCAGGTAGGCATACCTTCCTGCACAAAAAACAATCCAAAGAGGCATATTCCTCTTTCTTTTTGTGATGCAAATTAAATCACACACAGAAAGAAGAACTAACAAGAAGAAGGCGTACTGATTCCACACAATTTCAGCTTGACATACCTTAGTAAATCTGGAGTTGTAGGAAATTTGTGGGTGGATGTACAGGAACGTCATGCTCCAACCATGGAACGCCTACCACTAAGAAATGCAACGCAATACTGTGCAAGCTGCTGCGTTACATTGACAAATTACATTTATTTTCAAAGTCATGCAAGAAAACGCAAATCAGGCCTTGTGCAGCTTTGTAAATCCCATACATGATTTTGCGTTGCCCTGTGTTGCCTTGTTTAACGCAAGGGCAACGTAAAGGCTTATTAAATCTGGGATTTCGTTTTTCTAGGATCATGACATTTAACTTCTATTTTCCAAGAAGGCATGGTTCAAGTAAAGCAAACACGTTATCAAGGCACACCTCGCAGTGTTATTCTATTTTTTAGCCTATGATAAGGCTTGTTATCGTGCCATAAGTGATGCTTTTTCCAGATGTTCATGCACTCCTCACAACAAATACAATTAAAGTCATTTTTCAAGATATTGCATTATTGGTGCCTTCTCCAATATTCACCCAAGATCCAACGTTTTTCATTCCACTGCAATTCATCATGATTAAATAATTTAAGCAATGTAATTGTTAGTCAGAGAAATATTCGCAATTCTGAGATGGAAGATAAATCCCCCTTGAATATGTGCAATGCCTGGGGAAGTATAGGTCTTGGTTATGCTCCGTAAAAATGAAAAATTGTGTTTTTTCGCGATCCTATTCCCGTTTTAAATATGTTTTAAAAAATGAAGCGGAGGAAGAGCTAAAGCATAGAATGTAACAATCACAATCTCATAGGAACGTAGCAGGGACTGCAGTGCACCAGGAACATGGTCCTAAACGCTGCAAATTAACAAAACAGTGTCAAAATCGTAGGTTATGATTTAAACAAATGAATATTTTATTGTTGCTCAAACAAATTAACGGAGACATTAAATATTTATGGTTTTATTGCGAACTGTGATTTCTACAGATTCATTTGAAATTGACTTGCGAGCAAGGACCGAAAAAAAGATGAAGGTTTGCATAGCTCAAGATGTACAGTCACTCCAGCTGCTCCTGACATTAGTGTTACCATTAATTGCACAGTTGCTCTGTTGCATATTTTGAAGGCAGAATACATTAGAAGTACATTTAACAAACTCAAACCATCCCACATTTTCTGGCAACCGTACACTTTTGTAGGAGATCACCAGACCAGGCTGCACACAGGCTGAGGCACTTGAAATGTACTGCCCCTCCACATCAACAAAAAAAACAAATCTTCTGAGAATGGCATCAACGTCATGGGGAGGTTTCAGACCCCATAAACTACATCAGCTCCAAAGAGCCACCAAACAATTAGCTGGAAGCTTCTCTCTGCAGGGGTTCCACCTAAGGGTGTGCACACCGTGTGATGTTGGCTCCATATGGGGTGACTGGGTGAAGCAAGCTGATATCATGTAACACACTGTGGCACTGAGTGAGCTGAAAGATCTGCATCATTATGAACGTAATATTAATATCTTCAGAAACCATATGTTGCGTTGTCTTACTTACTGCAGTTGTTAAATAATTGCTGATAATGTGTAAGAAACTATTTGTGCACTTATTGACCATGCAACCCCTCAGTCAGTGTAAATGTAGGGGAAAAATTGCTGTGCATCCATGCTAAACTCTATATTATAATTGCTTACTAGGGCCCTCATGTATGGGATTTTGGCAAAGGGAGCACGTAGCAAGGCACCTTGCTGCGCTGCACTATGCCAAAGTAAAAGGGCAGCAATGCACCACATTTATGCAATATCGTTCAATCCAGTCATCCTTTCTCCCTGCGCTGGCACGATTTCAGCAGCCAACGTAGGCACACTTGCACCATGGTGCAATGGTGCCTCCACTGCATGCAAGATTGTTTTTGTGCAGGAAAGTGCACCTTCCTGCACAAATACAATCCTAAGAGGCATTTTCCTCTTTCTATGTGTGCTGCATTCTGCATACATAAAAAGAGGAAAGAATGTGGATAAAAAAACGTATTTCTCTTTGTTATGCCTCACTTCAGGAGGCATAAGGATTTGGCCCTTCCCCAGGATTATATGATTGTGTAAATCTGTGACATTATCAAAATCCGTGGGTGTTGCATGGGAAAACCCACAGCAACTCCTATGGAACATCTCCCGGGCGCAGAGTAAGGCAAAGCAGTGATTTGTGCTACATTGCATTAATCAGGATTTATGAGGCCTCTCAAAGCAATTCTGAGTGGATGTGCGTGGAATCAGATATCTGATTCAGTGGCCTCCATCATGCATGTAACACTTTACATGGTGCCAAAGTGATGAAGGGTTCTCATATGCCCATAGGTGTTCATAGGATGTATGACGTTACAACGCAGGCTATTACAACGCCTGCCTTTACAACGCAGTTTTTACATCGCAGTCCATTACAAAGCATAGTGCTTTTGGGTGTTGGATAGTGAATAGTTTAATTTACTATTCCAACTCCAGTCCCCGTGGACACTAGGGAAGGTTATTGGATAGTAAATTAACCTATTCCCTATCCTAGAGCGCCCCCCAGCGCAATGCGTTGTAATAGTTTGCATTGTAATGACCGCGTTGTAATGGTAGTGCGTTGTAAAAGTTTAGTTGTAAAGGTTGTTTACCGTGTTCATATATCATTCATCATTAATACAATCCAAAATGGCTGACGGAGTAGATGCGATATTCGGAGGCTACCTGGGTTTGAGATTGCGATCTGCTTAGATCTGCTTAAATCCCTGCATTATCCAGCCCATAGACTTGAACCACTCTCACTCCTAACATTGCTTTACAGAGTAGTGAAAAGTCAAAAACAGCAATATCTTTGACAATCAGCATACATCAGCAGCAACTACGTGAAGCCAGTACTTTGACTTAATGGACTCAAGACGGGCGATCTGCCTCTTCCTGCGATTGCCCCCATATCGGGCTGAGGTGCTGTCCACCTACCCTCTTCACAGTCTAGAGACCCGAGGTCATCGCAACCTATTTCAGACTTCCCAGTTAGGTCTGATTTCATCTAGTCCTCACACAACCACTGGTCCCTGAGCAGGAAGCGTACCCGGACAGCTGTCGAACCAATCTGCTGCCGAAAAATGCCAACCCTTCGAGCTGTGCCGACCATGAACTCCTCGCGCACTTGGTGGGTTTCCTCCATTTGGCCATCATGATTGACCAACTGAACTCTGCCCCCCGTCAGCAATGCACGGAGGTGTGTGGACGAGTTCAATTCCCACGAGTCACGCAACCTTACCATCTTCCGCAGGGATCGTATGTGAACCACCGTGCCTTCCATATCACAGTGGCTGGCCAGCTCCCAATCTAGTCCACGTCTGAATTTGTTGTGCGCTGCATCCCCGTATTACGGCAGCTGGCCAGTTCCCGTACAATCCCATGATTTATAGATTAATTCTCTGCGTCTGGCTATGGAAACATCGCTTTAAGATGGCTCCCTCAGCACCTCTTCCAAGGGTGACTTCATCCATTTTGTATATTGAATAAGATGCATTCACCACTCTTCACCAATCATCACCTCTACAAGATTGCGCCTGTTTCGAGGCTCACAAACCAAGGCTATGCTCTACATGATCCTTACCACAGTGTGAGCTGCTGTCAAAAGTGAGTTAGAACTTGCCTCTCCTTAACTCGACTCTTACATGATCTTAATGATGGGAAACTATAGTAGGATAACTCCTCTCTGTCAATCAGAAGATTAAAGACAAAGATAGTACTCCCATCTGAGTACACTCTATTGATGTCAGCTATCTTTCTACAGCCCACTCATCCTGAATAATAGCCTACACAGTCCCCTGACAGACCGCAGTAACAGCCAACTCACCTGCTTTTATGTAATTCCACCTTTACCCACAGTTTCCTTGCTGCCTTCTCACCCATAATTTTTTTCTCCTCTCACCCCCCAGTCACCCTAGGCTCCTTTTACAGCCGCCAATTAACCTACTCCGAAGTCTAATATAATGGCACCTTAACTATCCGTTCCCAACTTATTCTCCCTGCCCACTAGGTCTACTATCTGCCTATTTAAGCTTTATTTGATAAATACAATTACCCTCTCCTCCTACAACTCATTTTTCGGGCCCCTTCCTTGCTAGGACACACTATCAGAATGAAGATAAGTCCCGACGCCTCAGGATCTAATGCCTTCATTATCCATTACCCGTCCAAAAATGCAGACAAACACCACAAACATTGCATACTCAAAGCCAGACCCGATACACTAATCTCAGATGTCTACTTCTGTGCAAACAAGGGTAGTATAGTTAATGACCTCATCTTCTATACCAGAAAACGAACATGCTGGCGGAATGTTCTCTATTTCATGCTTCGAATATCAAGCACTAGGAAAACACCTCATCATGGTCTCAAATTAACGATGTCGCCTCTGCTCACCTTCAACGCTAATGCCACTATCACCCTCTACAATAATGGTATCATCCTTATCCAAGCTTCTAATGTCAATCTAGCCATGATGGGCAACATCTTCCCTACACCCAAAAAGGCGGTCTCGGCTAAATCCAATGACCCCTACACGCACCCTACCACTACTCTGGACTCAAGCAGTCCTCCCCCACCACAGCCAGGAGGTCCACACTCTCCCTAAACCATTCTCCCCCTTAGATGATCTCAGAGCCTCTCAGTCTCCTGTCAGACTGGTCCAATCCACCAAACCTACGACTCAAAAAGGTGGGCGGGCCTATGGGTTTGGTCTTCTTGCCGTTCTCCAGTCCGATACAGGCTGATTTTTGAGCTGAGAGGTTCCCTCTCACCCTACTGCCATTGAACTCAATGAAAGATCCCCCTTCCTGCATCCCTCTTTCTTCGCCACCTGCTAGGCCA
The DNA here is from genome assembly GCF_964261635.1 of Lissotriton helveticus. Lineage (NCBI taxonomy): Eukaryota > Metazoa > Chordata > Amphibia > Caudata > Salamandridae > Lissotriton > Lissotriton helveticus. Next base: position 762,685,995 of record NC_136067.1, on the reverse strand, counting down.
GAGACCTGGCAATTGCCCTCCACAGATCATAATCAGCTAATCCCACTCAACCCTTACTTGACCATCCCTGACTCACAGGCCAATGGCCCACCCACCCTATCACTTTTACCAACCTCTCTATCCATGCATCCTGGAAGACCACAAGTACTCAATGACCAATTCCCCCTCTGGAAACTCACAATACCGCCTTAGACCTCTCTGGCACACATCAAGACAGACCCCTCCTCTACGCCAGATCTCCCCACACAACCTCTACCCCTCACCCAGCACTCAGATCTGGTGGCGTGCCTGGAAAATATTTCTCTCCAGTTGCACCTTGTCACCATCGAAATTCATGATTTGAAAGCCATTTCCATTGGAAATCTTCCCTTGATCAGCTCCCTCCTCACTCTTGCGAAGTTGCCCAGAGACCCCGCTAGCAATGGAGCTTGCCTTGGCCAGCTTTCCCCCTCTTTATCTCTAAAACTGTATCCCTACCTACTGCACCCTCCCACCCAAGAAGTTTGAAGGCCCATCTTGCGTCTACATACACCGTTACAACTTAAATGCGTACTACTCATTTGCAGGTCAGCCAGTAAGCACGCCTCTGATTTTTTCAACCTCATCCAACACATTAAGATAGAGATCATCATCCTCACTGAAACTTGGCTCAATCCCTCTTTCACTCCTATCCTAGACCCTCCTAGTGCCTCCTACCCATCGCATCATTCGTCTAGACAGAGATATGAAGCTGGGCATTGGCCTAGCTTGTATACATCGGAGCACACTCTCGGTCTCCCACTCTGAGTCCTCTACGACATCCTCCTGCAATTACCTTTGTCTCAACTTCTCGAGTAACAACCTTCCGGTGTGCAAACTACACACATTTTATCACCCCTGGGGAGACAACCTCCCTTTCATCGAACAATTATTGGAAATCGTCTCTGGCAATGTTGATTCCGTTATGTCCCAAATCTTCTTCAGTGATTTCAACCTTCACTGGTCTAGCCCCAATGACCAAGCTGTAACATGCCTCAAATCATTCTTAAGTGATCACAAGTTGATTCAACATTGTGACCGTCCAACAAATAATAATGGAGAAATTCTGGACCTCATCATCACCAAAGGACACACCATCACACTGGATACCATTTCTCCTAGCGATTGGTCCGACCACCATAGCATCTTCTTTTTTATTAACATGGAGGTGTCTCTGAGGAAGGCTCAACTGACAAAATTGAAGATTTGGAAAAGGGACCTCAGAGATATCAATACATCAGAACTAGCAACCCACTGTTAATATGCCCTCTCTTCCCATGTTGACATGACTGAGGTTCATGTATTCAATAACTTCAACAACTCTACAATCTCTAGCATCATGGATTTGCTCCACTCCAACAATAAATGCCTCAACAAAAATATCCAAACAGCGGTTCCAAGGCAACGTAAACTTGGAACTCCGCAACCTTAGGGCACTTGAAAGATCCTGGAGATTCAAACCATCCTAGGACCAGCTAAAAATCCTTGGATCAGTAAGGAACTCCTATAACAATCAAATCAAGAGCACTAAGGCCGACTACTTCAGATCCCAACTCAATCAAGCCCCCAATCGCCCCAAGACAATTTTTGAACTGGTTAAACAGCAATCGGTGAAAGCACCAAACTGCTCTGACTGGAGTCAGCCCACCTTCATGCGCTGAACTTGCTGCTTTCTTAACTGAGAAATCAAGACTCATCAATATTGATCTTGATTCCAGGAAGGCTCTATTTCTATCCTATGGGTCTGTGCCCCCTGGCCCTCTTAGATAAGATCGAACGAATTAGCCTGAGCACTGAGAACAATGCCTCATGGGGCATCTTTACTCCCCTCAGTGAAAGAGACATTAACAAGATTCTTCAGAGTATTAGCCCATCTAATCACTTCAGCGACCTGTTTCCACCTTCCATCTTCAAAGAAATCAAGGATATCGTCACCCCCATCGGGACAAAGATTGTCAATGCGTCTCTATCTCAAGGCACGATCCTGGAGTGCCTAAAAGTAGCTCAGGCAAGACCTATATTAAAAAAGACTACCGCAGATAAAGCTGACATTAACAACTTCCACCCTATCTCTAACATCCCCACTCTAGCCAAACTCCTAGAAAAATGCGTCCAATCACAACTCTGTGCTCACATCGAGAATTTCTAACTCCTGGACCAACATCAATTTGGCTTTCGGAGTGGGCACTGCACCAAATCGGCTCTCACTCATGCTATGGATGACATTTTAAGAATGCTTGACCAAAATGAATCTTGCCTCCCAATCCTCCTTGACCTTTCCTCTGTGTTTGACACTGTTAATCAGGACAACCTCAAATTCATTTTGGAGCACAGGATGGGCCTTTCTGGTCTCGTGTTGCAATGGTTCTCGTCCTTCCTCCACAACAGATCCCAAAGAGTTAAGGCGAACCACTCTCTCTCCCAGCCATCATCAGTATCCATGGGGTCCCCATCCCACTCTACCATACTCTTCAACTTGGTCATGGAACCATTGGCTAATGCACTAAATTCCACAGACATTCTCTTCCATATGTGTGGGGATGACATTCAACTTTATCTGAAAATCTCCCAACCAGTTAATCTCATATCACTCAACACTACCCTAATGAATACTCAAAACTGGTTAACTGAGAACCGCCTCCTGCTCAACACCTCCAAAACAGAATTCCTTCTCATTTCTCCTCCGAATCACATCCCCTAGTTAGACCTGTGGATGAACCACCTCACTGCCTTCAACTGCTCCCCCTCCATTATTGACTCAGACAAATCTCTAGGAATCACCCTGGACAAGCATATGAACATGAAGAATCATATTAACAATGTGTGCAAGGGAGCTAATCACCTGATGAGGATAATCAGGAATCTCAAACCATTCCTTCCACAAGCTGACTTCAAGCAAGTGGTCGAAGATCTTGTTTTGCCGAGGTTAGACTATGGCAGTGCTGTGCTCTGTGGCCTCCCCAAATATACCTTGACCCCACTAAGGGCTTTATTGAATGTGCAGCCAGATAGGTTATGGGTATCAAAAGAAATGTGCACATTCCCCCAGTCTTAAAATCCCTAAATTGGTTGCCCTACAAAGCAAGAATACAGCTAAAGATTGCCTGCCTGTCTCACAAAGCCCTCCATTTGAAAACCCTCAATTATCTAGCGCAAAAACTAGAATTATCCGGAGGGGTTAGACCTTCAAGGAATGCTAACTCTCTCCTCCTGAAACCACAGATCGTTTGCAAAAAGAGAACGTGTCACCGAGCATTCTCCGGCTCTGCTCCGAAGATCTGGAACACTCTCCCACCAGAAATACATAGAATCTCCTCCAAGGTTGCTTTCAAATTGGATGTAAAAAGATTCCTTAAGAACAAGTTATTACCCTAAAGGGTTTTGGATCGTCTGCTCTAATGCATTGGACTTACACCTTTAAGCCTTGTGTTGGATGCTATTCTTCTCTTACTAATGATTTGCTCCCTTCCTAGTTTGCTATGTACAAGTTATTGTCTTACTCCTTGTTGACCCCTTTAGTTTGTTACTGTTTTGTTTGGTATTCCTATTTGATGTCTGTACTGCAATTGTTACCTTCCTTTCCCTCCAATTGTGAAGCGCTCTCATATCCTTCAGGATCTTGTTCACCCTATATAATACTTTATAAATAAATAAATAAAATTAATGATATACTTCAAAGACACAATGGTATTTGGTACAATTCTCCATGTTTATATGTTACGAATGCTCTAAATTTGTGAAACTAAAAACCTAAATATTAGCTCATTTCTACACACTTTCTTCATGGAGTCTAAATTTAAATTTGGAAACTGAGGTTCGTATCACATTAAGGGCCTCATTATGATGTTAGTCGGACTTGCCTCCGACCGACATCTCTGCAGTTGACGAACCGACCGACCTCCGGTCGCTGGTCCTGAAACTGCAATTACGATGTTACCGCACATGGTGCAGTCGCAAACTCCAATTTCTATATTGGAACTTGTGCAGCGGTCGGAAACCAGCCACAATACAAGCTCTAATAGAAAAATGGAAGTTTCTGTAAAATTTTGCACTGTGTGGCAGGCACCTCATGGTGCCTGGCATACGGTGCAGGTAATTGTGTGCCCCAGGCGGACAACCGTAGACCCAGGGGAGAAGCGGACCCTAGTAAGGGCCCCCAAAGTCACTTTCCGACAGGCTTTCTATGTCGGAAAGCCAGACTTGGAAAGCCTTTCGGAAACCAACATCATAATCTCAAAGGCGGAAAAGCCATCTTTAGGGATTATGCGTGGCTTCCAACTGGCCGACGGGCTCCTTGAACCCGTCGGAAGCCACTCGGATTAACCAGCACATTTAAACTCTGACCATAGTCTTTGTAATGAGGCGGTCAGAGTTTAAACCTTGTATGTTGGTTGGAAAGCCTCTGACATCAATCAGGCCCAATGTGTGCAGTGAAAATGATCATTTAAGACTAGTCGCTGCTACAAGTTTAGGCTGGCTGGTGTCACAATGTTTGAAAAGTCAGAGCAATGATATTTTGCTACTATGATAAATTGCTATTGGTCACAAATTGAAATATACTGCTTTTGGCTGGAAAGGTAGCAGTATTTATTGACAACTCTCCAGTAAGCAACTGGACACGATAACACAACACAAAGTCAAGAATCACAAATAAAACAGAAAAGGGACTAACATCTAAAAACATTAAAAATTTTATGCAGCAGCAACAGTATGAATGAATGCAGCACAAAAACCAAACTGCACAAAAACAACAAAACACATTAGCATCATAAGAAAACCACACAAAAAAGTGCAAATAATACCTCCTCTACAAATCCACTTTCATAATACAGTGGTAAAAGGAGTTTGCAACAAAGCGTGGTTTTATTTACTATGAAAGACATGTAAGGCATTAGTCAAAAAATGTTGGTGATCTAACCCTCAGTGCCTGATGAAATATTCATGTGTATATAATTCCAGATTAGTTACACAAAATGACAAGGACTATGCCACAAATGACTAATGTGGAGTTGTACAAATAGCAAATGCTTCCACATGATATTTGTCAGTAAGGTGGATTTTCCGCAATTATCAACTTTTAGGTATGGGAAGTTGATGGTTCCATGGGGGGACAGGAGCAGCAATTGTCCATTAAAGAACTAGCCAATATCCAAAGTTGTTATAAATATGGATATTCATGGGTCTTGCAAATGTTCGGTTCAACTAAATTTACAAACATACATGTACACTGACAAATGGTTTGAGTAAGTTTGTAATTAAGGTTGAAGATTTCTCCAGACATTATTGGTGATTTACTGAAAATTTGGTTAATGGACTTCTCCAACATAAGAATATTTTCCAAGTGGAAATGTGCGCTGCTAAAGGGTAGAGATTTTATGATTTTATAATTATTCGCACCAAAAGAGTTACTCTATGGTCAAAGGAATTCTGGCTTCCAAAATAATACGTGTCAATCTCTGGTAAAAGTTTAGCTTTATCGATTCTGCAAGCATTCTTTCACCAACAAATATTTTCAATAAAAACGAGTAAGTTTGGAAATTGCAAACATTAGTGCACTACAGAAAATTACGTTCATACCTTTACATTTGATCAGTCATGTGACATATTGTAAGTGTTCATTTTCATACATAGAAATGTTCCAGGTTTATTCTTACAAACAGGTCAAGATTGTTCCTATGGGACAATTGAGCATACCCTGCAGGTTAGAGAGAAAGTGGCTGCTTCCTAAACTGGGAGGATGACTATTTCTCAACCCAACAATTTTTAAAGCAGCCAGCAATTTCTTTTACTTTGTAGGCTCATGCATTATTTGCTTCTAGAGGTAGGTAATGCTGCTGGGTATTGGGTGGACCATCCAATATTTAAATACTTCATAGGCCTCTCTTCAAAACTACCTTTCAAACATATTCACAAAGGTAAACTTGCAATTTTGTGAAAGTTTACATTTTTTGATGTTCATAACCTACAAGTTAATAGTACGTTTATGACGGCGGAGACTCTGTAGTCAGGGCAGGGAACTTTGCACATTAAAAGATAGGACATGTCTATCTTTTTATGTTCAGAGAAATGGTAGTCCAAGTATACTGGACTTTTGTTCTGGAGCTGGTGGTAGCAAAGCGCCTCCTCACAAGGAGGTGGAAGGCGCATGACCTGCCATGTGCACGGGCATGGAACTTCTCATTTCAGGCGTGGCCAGGGCAGAGTGGACCGTCACACGCAGAGAGGAAACGATGGGGCTCCGGAAGGAACCCATAGCGGCACATTGGTAGTGCATGTTTGGTACATTGCAACAGGCACACAGGGAGGGAGGCACGGGAGATGTGGGGGGGATGGGAGTCACATGTGAGGGTGGGTGCATGCCACAGACAGTTCTCCTGCCAGGGATAGTCTGATATGCTTAACTCCTGCTCCTCTAGGACATGTAGCGTAGACAAACATGCCAGTGTAGTCATAGACGAGGAGCGCACGCACTAGTGGGAGGGGGCAGAGAGTTGGGGTCGGGGAAGAGAGAAGGGGGGGAAAGAAAGGGAGTCGGAGTCTACGTGAGGTGTCTGCTGCCGCAGTTAATGTTTTTTTTCTTGTTTCATATATATACCATCTGTTTGCAAGCTTAAGATGAAGGGTAAGCCCTGAACGGCACGGTCCATTGAGTGGCCAGCAGTCCGGTTCTTTGGATAGCCTCGGAGACTGCATGCAGGCGAACTCCAGTTCAGACCGCTTTGGACCAACATCTTATGTATTATTCATTACAAAGCTTGAATACCTGTACCATAATATGACAAATTGCTAATTTACTTATGAAAAGCGTGCATCTGCCATTGAGCTGTATGAGTGATGTTTGTAATGTGAAGCGTAACTCTAGAATAATAATAAAAACAGATTTGACAAAAAAACAAATACTGGACTTTTGTTTTCTACCTTTGTGTTCGGAGGATGACCAGCAACTCCCCATACCTAAAGTTCTGTCAAATCCCCATCATCTGATAGCCTTGCCATCATCCCTTGAGGGGCATATGTGGAAATTGTATATGCATGTGACAGGTTTACACAAAACAGAGTAAATCATTGTTTCCATTTGGCGTCCAGGAGCTTAATATGTGTATGTGGACTACGCACACCTCTTATTAACTATATACAACTACTTAAAACTGAGTACCAATTAGTGTGCTACAACTGACAGTGTGTACCTGTTCACACCAGGATACAAAATGAAAGGTGGCCAGTGGTCTCACTGACTACTGGACTCAGTTGCGCACTCCTCACAATGATTTACTTTCACTTTCTCAAAATAATACTCAAATATATATGTTCTTTTCCACCTTCTTTCGCAAGTTAATGCATGTATAGATAATCAGAAAGAAAAATTCAGCATCCTGATAAGTAATACAATATTTTTCGAAAGAAAACAGTCACTTTCATTCTGACAATATATTCCACATTACAATTTGGGTAACAGAAATTCATAAAAAACAAATGCATTTCGGGACATGAATTTGTCCCTTCTTCAGGGGCGTAGCTGTAAAACACAAATTAGAATGATCATGAGCGTACATAGTAGATCATACTGGGCCATTCAAACTTTCTCAAAAATGTCCAGATCAAACCTATATTGTGTCAGACTTCAAGTTTACAACACTCTGAAAAGATGTGAGCGAAAATGATCCAAATGTCCCTTGACAAACTACGAGAAAAAGACAACATAGCTCACAACGAACACACACACACCCTCCAACTGGTAAAGAGAAAACTACCAAATGACAAAAAGGACTGCAGATAACTAGATGCATAATACTCACAAGCAATGAATATCTTACCGTAGTGGAATTCAATTAAAAACTACATTCTCCAGGCTCTACAAAATAATCAAAACAGTTCCAAATGTAAGTTTCTTTGCAGACATTAATGAATATCCCCATGTCATTGTGTTTTTGTGCCGACTACAAAGAATATACAACATACCTAGATCCCGTATCCAAAGATATCAAGTCTAACCTGACGGTTAACTGAAGAAAAAGGGAGACACGAAGAAACCACTCAGAACCAATTACTACGGCAGTTGCATGAATAAACCATCATATCGTTTGCCCAAAAACATTCCTTACCTATATGTAATTGCTCGTTCCTACCACAAACAACATCTGGTATTCAGCTTCTCGTAAATGCCATACATGAGACTCCCAATATCACCAGTTCCTGCGACATAGACAGATTTTAATTAGATGAACAAGCTTCCCGGTCGTATTCACACATAGTCCTTGTAAATTCCATGGGTCTTACCAAAGTATCCAGAGTTTAACCACAACAAACAAACACTGTTGTGTGTGGTGTGTGCTCTCACGATGCTATAACGGGACCACCGTAAATCACGTGATCAGCCCTTCACCGACGTGAAATACTAAACCAAAACCGACGACATGATAAAATGTCGTAACCTTGCAAGCCATGATCTTCGCCCAAGGTTCTACTATCCATCCACAACCTAATGTAGATGATCGGAGTACTCTAAACCAAAAGCGTCATATCTTTTGAGTTGCTGCATCAAAGACACTCATCCCAATGCACAACACGAAAAGTAAACAAGCGATAACTACAAAATTCAAATGTTACCTGGTGATTAGTACAGATGAAAAAAGTCACCATTCATACTCACCATACTGTGTTCTCTCATCTAAACAACGATTAAAATGCTCTCATTCAACACGGAACACAAAGTGTAAACCACACCCGAATATTACTAGTGCAACACATTTGTAACTAGTACAAACCAATAAAACCAACAGTAATAACCAATAAAGGAGTTACATATGCAATCTTGAAAAGCTTACATGTGAAAAGTAGAAAATGCCATTACGATTTGATACTGCGTAAGATGGCACAATAAATGAATACATAGTTATATGCATATGCAAAGCTACAGGAAACAACTCAATTCTAAATGATCATTTAACCCTCGGGGGTTGAGCGTTTCTAAATGCTTCATCCAGAAAACCTCTCTTTGTATTTTGTGTTTGTTTGTGTCTACTCCATGTTGTGGTTTTACTATTTCTAGAATTTGAAATCTCATCTGAGCTATTGTGTGGTGATTCTCATTCCAATGTACTGCTAGACAAGAGGTAGTATTCCTATTCCGAATTCGACTTTTATGCTCAGAAATGCGTATCTTCAGTTTTCGTTCTGTCCTCCCCATGTAAAGTAACCTAGAAGGGCATTTCATTGTATAGATTACATGATCAGTGTTACAATCTCCTTTCAGTGTCAATTTGATATTTTCACCCGTATGTGGGTGTGAAATAATGTTCCCTTGGGTCACATTATTGCAGTTTGTGCAATTTAGACATTTTCTCATTCCACCTTCCACCTTCATCTTTTTGAACTTGATTATTTTTTGTGGATAACATTTCTTTGATATTTCGTGATCTAGTATATCTATGTAGATGTCTTAGAAGAAATATATTTCCGAAGTCGGCTTCTTATTCTAAAAGTTCCCATCTCTTCCTGATGATTTTTCGTATCTTTTGTGAGTTGGTTGAAACTTTAGAAATTAACACTGTACGCAGTGTTTCAGTTTTCTGCTTCTTACTGAATAGATTTCTTCCTTCCTTTGCACATGCCAATGTAGCTTGATCCTCCAACAGATCTCTCCGGTATCCGCATTGTTCACATCTGTTTTTGAACTCTTTGATGGTGGTAAAACACTTCTCATTGTCGGAGACTAGTCTTCGTACACATAGAAATTGAGAATACAGAAGATTTTTCAGAAGATTCGGAGGATGAAAGCTCTGGTAAAAAAAGAGCACTATTTCTATCCGTCTGTTTTTGATATACGCTTGTGTTTAAGGTATGCTCTTTGACGTCAACACAGACGTCCAAAAATGAAACTCCTATTCTGCTGCACTTGTGTGGATCCTAGGATTCATCAGATTAAGTTTCTGTATGTTCTCTACAAGTACTTCTTCTGAACCCATCCAGTTTAGGAATATGTCATCGATATATCTGCAAAAAAAACGCAAATGGCTCATCCAATCTGAGTTTTCAAAAATGTAATCTGTCTCAAATTTTGCCATGAACGTATTTGCATACGTGGGGGCTCCAGCGAACCCCATTGAAGTATCATTCATTTGTAGATAAAAATTATCAGACCACACAAAATAACTGTGATGAAGACAGAAAAGAATTAATTCTAACAAAAATATTTTGTTGGTATCAATAGTGTCCCGACGTGGTAGAGACCACTCTATGGCTTCAAGTCCTTCTGAATGAGCTATAGAGGTATACAGTGCCACAACGTCAATCATACACAGTAAACACTCTTCAGTTTGTGACAATGTGACATTTTCGAGTTTAAGGATGAAGTCAGATGTATCCTGAATATAGGTGTGCAATGACTGCACAAAAGGTTGTAAAAATGTATCAATGACTTTGCCGGCAGGTTCAAACATGGACCCACTTCCCGACACAATGGGTTGGAATGGTGAGTCAAGAAGATTTTTATGGACCTTGGGTAACATGTAGAGTCTCGGCCTGCGTGGAAACTGGTTCATCAGATATTTTGAGGTCTTTTCATCAATCCAATTTTTGTCGAGGGCATTGTCAAATCTCTTCAGTTGGATCCTTATCTAGTAACATGTATATGTTGTTGTTTTTAACGTGTTCATTAACTTTCCTCTCAAAAAAAGTAGTGTCCATCATTACCAGGGCTCCGACTTTACCTGCTTTTTGAAATGTAACATCCTGTCTTCTAGCCAGTTGTACAAGACCACTTTTTTATGCACAACTGAAGTTTGCGGGTGTTTGTGCTCTGTGTTTGTAATTTACTTTTTTTATGTCGTTCTCCACTAATAATAATAATAATACACTTTATTGTACAGTTAATAAAAACCATTACAAAAATATGCAATACTTGAATGTCTGAAAATGTACAATTAACCACAATATGCTGGCGATAAGTCTTAAGAGTTGTAAAAAATTATTCTTTTAAAGAATGCCGTGACTAAAATATGGTATACTTCGTGCTATGTCTACGAGTTCGTGTTTTCTATTAAGACTTTATCATAATTCCTCTCTTTTTCTCAAAATTGATTATGAATTGGACTGCACCGCAAATAAGTTGAGGATCCACAGAACTCAGTGTTTGTATGATTGCAGACCGACAGGTGCGTGCTCCAATTTCATTAAACTTTGCCTTTAGTCTACTCCGGCGTTCCGAGTTCATGGCTGGACAGATACAGATCAGGTGAATTAGGTCTTGTTTTCTTGCTCCACATAATTCGCACCCTTTATCTTCTTGCATCCTCCATTTCGGTTGATCAAAGTTTGTCGGGAGGTTACCCAGCCTTAATTTTAGGTATCTATGTTTGATATATGCTGAGAAGGCAAGTTGTAGATATGCTGCCGGAGCCGGGTTTTTATATGATTGTATTGTCATCCAAGCGTGTTCGCGATGACTTAGGGATGACATATCATTGAGTAACGAATGCCTGCTAGCCGCTTTTTTTACTGTTTGTTTGAAAAACGGTACTGGAAGCCTGGTTTCCCAGAGTGGGGCCAATTCTGTTGTTTCTAGCAAAAGTTTTAAAAATTTTGCGTACTGGGAATTCGAGTTGTTGTTAACTGCCTCCCACATGGCGCGATAAATTTCTACTTTCTGGTTCATCCAGACGTTGTACCAAAATTTGACAAACTCGTATTGTTTTAGAAGAACTTGGGATTGCAGGCCAAATTCTAATCGTACTTGCGCAGGTGATGCATCAATTGGCAAACCAAATACACGTTTATAGATTCTTGTTTGTATTTTCTCTATTAACTGCGCACTCCTCCCGTGATGTAGTACGCTCCCGTAAGATATTGTTGGCAGTAATTTGGCTTTCATTACGTTTAGGAGCGGGTTGAACATGGGACCTCTAAGTTTGATTGCTAAGTTGTTAAAGGCGTGTAACAAGGCAATCCCCTTCTTTTCAATTGCTTTGAAATGTGTTGCAAAGTTAAGGCGTTTGTCTACTTGTATTCCCAGATACTTATAACTGTCAACCACTTCCAATTTGCTGTTCTCTATTGCAAATGCCGATGACACTTTATGGCGACGAGTTATGACCATGATCTTGGTCTTCTTACTGTTTATTTCTAGTAAGTTTGATTTTGTGTATCTGGTCAGTGCTTGTAGTAGGCGTTGCAGGCCGATTTTCGTATGGCTCAGTAAAACCACGTCATCTGCGTAGGATAGGTGTGTAACACGCAGGTGACCAAACCGTGGTGGATGAGCGTTGGTCTGATCTAAATTTGATGTTAAGTCGGCCATGAATAAATTAAAAAGATGAGGTGCCAACACGCAGCCTTGTTTTAGACCGTCGAAGGTGCGGATCCTTCGGGTTAGCCGCTGTCCGTTGTCGATCTTTACCTGCATCCAGGTGTCGGTGTGTAGATCGATGATTGGAGTTAAGATTGAATCTGGCAGGCCCAGCTGTTTCAGTTTGGTCCAAAGTAAATGCCTGCTTACACGATCAAAGGCCGCCTTAAAGTCCACGAAACAAGCATATAATGTTTGGTGATGTTGTAAGCTTTTTTCCGCGATTAGAATTAAGGCCATTATGTTTGCCATCGTGCCTGTTCCGCGGCGAAACCCTGTCTGATTTACCGGTATTTTGTTGTTGGTATCAGACCATTTTGCGAGATCTGCTAGTACCAGAGATGCATAATATTTAGCTTCCGTGTCGATGAGGGCAATCAGACGATAATTGGCCGGATTTTTGCGGTCACCGCCTTTGTACATTTGATTGATGATTGCTCCTCTCCAACTTTCTGGGAGCTGACGTGTGTTATTTACGGATCTAAACAGTTGGTTAAATTTACTGGCCCAGTAATGAGGGTCCTCCTTGTATATTGCTTGCGGAATACCATTTGGTCCAGGCGCACTGTCGTGCCTACTCTTACTAATTATTTGTGTTATTTGAAGTTCATCGCTAATCTGCAACGATTGATCTATACTTGCCTGTTGGGTTCTGGACGTGTTTTGCCGATCATGACACTTTCCTTTCGAAGCCGCAGTACTTGAAGTTGTTACTGACAGCTGAAAAGAAGGTCTTAATGAGAAGGTGTCGGCTATGTGTTTGGACCATGCGCTTTCGGTTATGCAGGTCATACTTATGACTTGTGACGGTCTGCTCAGGGAATTTACTTGCTGCCAAAAGGCCTGGCTATTGGATTTTTTTATGTTATACAACATTTTGGTCCAGAAATCGTTTGCTTGATTTTTTTTCTCCGTCCAGATTAGCTTCTTGTAGAGTTTTCTTATTATTCGAAATTCTTGCCAAGCACTGGAATTGGCAGTATGGCCTTGGGCTCGTCTTGTAAGTGATTCAAACATGTCCAAAGTCTTATGCGACACAGGGGCCTCAAAGGTACTCTTAGGATTAAACATGCTTGTTTTCTCTTCTGTGATGGCTTGGTTTGGAACAACATTTTCAAAGAAATTTCTCAGTCTTAACCCTCTCATGAATTTATAAAATGAAATCTAATCTTCAAATCTAGAGCCAGAATATGTGGGCATGAAAGACGTGCCTTTATTTAAAATAGCAATTTCTTTAGATGAAAGTGTTTTTGAAGATATATCGATTACGAGGGTTTTGTCTGGTTCCTCAGTCCCTTTTTAGGGCTCGGCCTACATCCCACGTAGTGGGCGTGGCTTCAGAGTCCTCTAGAGAGCAGTTCGGCGAGCTAACCTAGACATTCCAGAGAAGCGCGTGAAATGGGTCCGGAATTTATGGCAGCTGCATGTCAATTGGCCCGCGCATGGCTGTGTTTTTACAAGCCAGCACGCAATTTTCCATAGGCTTTTGAGCTGCTCCGCTTCCTGCATATTCCGTGCGAGGACGCGCACCAGAAGTCTATATTTCATCAATTACCAGCTGTCAGGGGCTGTGGTAATTGAAGGCAGATGCTCTGTGCGCATTCACCTTATCCAGGTCATTTTTTTATTTCAGCTGTGTGTGCTCGCATGCTGGCTCCCTGCCAAAGCTTGTGGGCCTGTGGTAATTAAAGCCAGTATTAACGCAGACCTCCTCTGTACTCTTCAAAACTAGGTAGATTGCTTTAACACCTATAGTGTCGCCTCAGCACAAAAGAACCGTTCATGTACACACCTCTTGTAATAATAAACGTGCCACATTTATTTATTCTGTGCTTGCAAGTTATGCTATGGGAGTGACACCCACAGAGAACAGGCACTGCACCAGTGCAATGGGAGTGACACCCATAGCGATCAGGCACTGCACCAATGCTATAGGAATGACACCCATAGAGAACAGGCACTGCACCAATGCTGTGAGAGTGACACCCATAGAGAACAGGCACTGCACCAATGCTATGGGAGTGACACCCACAGAGAACAGGCACTGCACCAGTGCAATGGGAATGACACCCATAGAGAACAAGCACTGTACCAGTGCAATGGGAGTGACACACATAGAGAACAGGCACTGCACCAATTCTATGATAGTGACACCCATAGGGAACAGGCACTGCACCAGTGCAATGGGAATGACACCCATAGAGAACAGGCACTGCACCAATGCTATGCTAGTGACACCCATAGGGAACAGGCACTGCACCAATGCTATAGGAATGACACCCATAGAGAACAGGCACTGCACCAATGCTGTGAGAGTGACACCCATAGGGATAGGCACTGCACCAATGCTATAGGAATGACAACCACAGAGAACAGGCACTGCACAAGTGCAATGGGAGTGACACCCACAGAGAACAGGCACTGCACCAGTGCAATAGGAGTGACACCCATAGAGAACAGGCACTGCACCAATGCTATGATAGTGACACCCATAGGGAACAGGCACTGCCCCAGTGGTATAGGAATGACTCCCATAGAGAACAGGCACTGCACCAATGTTGTGAGAGTGAACTCCATAGAGAACAGGTACTGCACCAATGCTATGGGAGTGACACCCACAGAGAACAGGCACTGCACCATTGCAATGGGAGTGACACCCATAGATAACAGGCACTGCACCAATGCTATGATAGTGACAACCATAAGGAACAGGCACTGCACCAATGCTATAGGAATGACACCCATAGAGAACAGGCACTGCACCAATGCTCTGAGACTGACACCCACAGAGAACAGGCACTGCACCAATGCTATGGGAGTGACACCCACAGAGAACAGGCACTGCACCAGTGCAATGGGAGTGACACCCATAGAGAACAGGCACTGCACCAATGCTATGATAGTGACACCCATAGGGAACAGGCACTGCACCAGTGCTATAGGAATGACACCCATAGAGAACAGACACTGCACCAATGCTGTGAGAGTGACACCCACAAATAACAGGCACTGCACCAATGCTATGGGAGTGACACCCACAGAGAACAGGCACTGCACCAGTGCAATGGGAGTGACACCCATAGAAAACAGGCACTGCACCAATGCTATGACAGTGACACCCATAGGGAACAGGCACTGCACCAGTGCAATGGGAATGACACCCATAGAGAACAGGCACTGCACCAATGCTATGATAGGGACACCCATAGGGAACAGGCACTGCACCAGTGGTATAGGAATAACACCCATAGAGAACAGGCACTGCACCAATGCTGTGAGAGTGACACCCATAGAGAACAGGCAGTGCACCAAGGCTATGGGAGTGACACCCACAGAGAACAGGCACTGCACCAGTGCAATGGGAGTGACACCCATAGAAAACAGGCACTGCACCACTGCTATGATAGTGACACCCATAGGGAACAGGCACTGCACCAGTGCAATGGGAATGACACCCATAGAGAACAGGCACTGCGCCAATGCTATGATAGTGACACCCATAGGGAACAGGCACTGCACCAATGCTAATGGAATGACACCCATAGAGAACATGCACTGCACCAATGCTGTGAGAGTGACACCCATAGGGAACAGGCACTGCACCAGTGCAATGGGAATGACACCCATAGAGAACACGCACTGCACCAATGCTATGATAGTGACACCCATAGGGAACAGGCACTGCACCAATACTATAGGAATGACACCCATAGAGAACAGGTACTGCATCAATGCTGTGAGAGTGACACCCATAGAGAACAGGCACTGCACCAATGCTATGGGAGTGACACCCACAGAGAACAGGCACTGCACCAGTGCAATGGGAGTGACACCCATAGAGAACAGGCACTGCACCAATGCTATGATAGTGACAACCATAGGGAACAGGCACTGCACCAATGCTATAGGAATGACACCCACAGAGAACAGGCACTGCACCAGTGCAATGGGAGTGACACCCATAGGGAACAGGCACTGCACCAATGCTATGATAGTGACAACCATAGGGAACAGGCACTGCACCAATGCTATAGGAATGACACCCATAGAGAACAGGCACTGCACCAGTGCAATGGGAATGGCACCCATAGAGAACAGGCACTGCACCAATGCTATGATAGTGACACCCATAGGGAACAGGCACTGCACCAATGCTATAGGAATGACACCCATAGAGAACAGGCACTGCACGAATGCTGTGAGAGTGACACCCATAGGGAACAGGCACTGCACCAGTGCAATGGGAATGACACCCATAGAGAACAGGCACTGCACCAATCCTGTGAGAGTGACACCCATAGGGAACAGGCACTGCACCAATGCTATGATAGTGACACCCATAGGGGACAGGCACTGCACCAGTGCTATAGGAATGACACCCATAGAGAACAGGCACTGCACCAATGCTTTGTGAGAGTGACACCCACAGAGAACAGGCAGTGCACCAATGCTATGGGAGTGACACCCATAGGGAACAGGCACTGCACCAGTGCAATGGGAATGACACCCATAGAGAACAGGCACTGCACCAATGCTATGATAGTGACACCCATAGGGAACAGGCACTGCACCAATGCTAATGGAATGACACCCATAGAGAACATGCACTGCACCAATGCTGTGAGAGTGACACCCATAGGGAACAGGCACTGCGCCAGTGCAATGGGAATGACACCCATAAAGAACAGGCACTGCACCAATGCTATGATAGTGACACCCATAGAGAACAGGTACTGCACCAATGCTGTGAGAGTGACACCCAGAGAGAACAGGCACTGCACCAATGCTATGGGAGTGACACCCACAGAGAACAGGCACTGCACCAATGCTATGGGAGTGACACCCACAGAGAACAGGCACTGCACCAGTGCAATGGGAGTGACACCAATAGCGATCAGGCACTGCACCAATGCTATAGGAATGACACCCATAGAGAACAGGCACTGCACCAATGCTATGATAGTGACAACCATAGGGAACAGGCACTGCACCAATGCTATAGGAATAACACCCACAGAGAACAGGCACTGCACCAGTGCAATGGGAGTGACACCCATAGAGAACAGGCACTGCACCAATGCTATGATAGTGACAACCATAGGGAACAGGCACTGCAACAATGCTATAGGAATGACACCCATAGAGAACAGGCACTGCACCAGTGCAATGGGAATGGCACCCATAGAGAACCGGCACTGCACCAATGCTATGATAGTGACACCCATAGGGAACAGGCACTGCACCAATGCTATAGGAATGACACCCATAGAGAACAGGCACTGCACCAATGCTGTGAGAGTGACACCCATAGGGAACAGGCACTGCACCCGTGCAATGGGAATGACACCCATAGAGAACAGGCACTGCACCAATCCTGTGAGAGTGACACCCATAGGGAACAGGCACTGCACCAATGCTATGATAGTGACACCCATAGGGGACAGGCACTGCACCAGTGCTATAGGAATGACACCCATAGAGAACAGGCACTGCACCAATGCTGTGTGAGAGTGACACCCACAGAGAACAGGCAGTGCACCAATGCTATGGGAGTGACACCCATAGGGAACAGGCACTGCACCAGTGCAATGGGAATGACACCCATAGAGAACAGGCACTGCACCAATGCTATGATAGTGACACCCATAGGGAACAGGCACTGCACCAATGCTATAGGAATGACACCCATAGAGAACAGGCACTGCACCAGTGCAATGGGAGTGACACCCATAGAGAACAGGCACTGCACCAATGCTATGATAGTGACAACCATAGGGAACAGGCACTGCACCAATGCTATAGGAATGACACCCATAGAGAACAGGCACTGCACCAGTGCAATGGGAATGGCACCCATAGAGAACAGGCACTGCACCAATGCTATGATAGTGACACCCATAGGGAACAGGCACTGCACCAATGCTATAGGAATGACACCCATAGAGAACAACATGAACATACAAATTGACCCCCACACCTTTAGTTTCAACTTATTATTAGAACAACAATAATCAGGACTATTTCTGATTATGTGGGCTTAATTAATTTGGCCCTTTACTTTATTATTCATTCAAGTCAAAAGGTTGTTATGTATGAGAAACACACGAAATATATGATAATCAATCAAAATATAAAAATTCACAAATGACAACACATTATTTTCAAGCACATAGAGTCATACAAAACAAACATGAAGAAAACATTAAAGAAAAAACTTTGCACATTATTTACAGTGATAGCATGTATCAAATAGTGAAAAAGATGATGATTCTTGTGAAAGAATCCACAAGAAGGCTAGTGGATACAAATCAATAAATGTTATATCACAATAATTTCTATGTGTTTTGTAGCCTTCTTGTTGCCGACGCGTTTCGACCCGTTAAATCAATAAACGAGGTCTCATCAGGGCCTTTTCACTTCGTTCTTTTCTCTAAAAATTTCGTGCAAAAGAAGAGAAGAACGTCTTAATTTTATTGTTCAGACCCGTTTATCCATCTTAAGCCTGAGTCTATGACAATAGTGTACCTTTAGCGTGAGTGTAGCCGGATCCAAGGGGTTCAACAGCTTCCTTTTCTTTTTTGTATTGCTGAGAACTCTGTAAGCGAGTGGGGTTCTATTAAGGTGATGATCTTTAAAAAATGCCTGCACTATTGTCTGATATGTGTCTTTCGTACCTGTTAACAGCGCCGTTGTTCTTGGCGTCAGTCTCTGTTTGGTCTTTTTCTTTTTAATCTTTTTGGTCTGTGGCTGACTGGATTTTTGTTTTCAGTACATCGGTGTCCCTGTGTGGAATGAGAAAGTCGTTTGTGCGTCTAATTGTCATACTTCAGTGTTATTGTTTGAAACGCTTTCATTCAAAGTACCTTGTGAGGGAAACGTCCCTCGGTGGACGAATATCTTGTCTCTTCAGAACACGGCACGGTTCCACATCATTCTATTGAGTGAGAACAGTGTGCGTTATTAGGTGTCCTGCACTCGCATTTATTTTTGTATGAGGAGCTGTTTGGAGCAGGTGGTTCTTACCTTTGGAAAAACGGGGATTTGTTTGAATTCAGAAGTCCTCAGTGCGCTCTGTCAGGCTCGTTGCAACTGGCGTTTTTTGGCAACAACAGCCATGTTGCTATGGGCATTGGTTATAGTTTTGGTCACATGACCTTGGAATTCTGGGAGACGTAGACGTAGTTCTATCAGGTCGGGATTTCGTCTGTTGAATTTATGTGGGTGGCATCTTTGAGCTCTAGCCATTTAAGAGGGACTTTCTTCAATTTTGACTCGCACAGGGCGCCATGCCATCGTAAGCCACTGCTTCTCGCAAAACAGATTGTTCAGTAACGGTGGTTTTAGTTTTGTGAAAATTACAGTCTGGAGACCTCAGCATTGAAAAAGAAACAACAAACACCATGATATCAAATTTTCAATCGAATCAAACAACAACAGGATGACTTTCCTTGATGTGGAAATCTTTAATGAGGGTGGTCACTTAAAAGCGTCTCTATTCAAGAAAAAGACAGATAAAAATACGATCCTACACCACGGAAGTGCGCACCCCAGAAACCTTAGGGCTAACCTCCCTTACGGTCAGCTCCTAAGAATTAGGAGGAACTGCTCCGAGGTAACTGATTATGACCGACATGCCCACACATTCTGTGGGGAAATGACCAACAGAGGCTACCCCAAAAAGCTACTAAAACACTCCTACAAAAGGGCTAGATATACACCACAGGAGTGTTTGCTAACACACGACAAGCAAAAACCAGAATCAGACAAGATGGTTTGCGTCACGACCTTTGGTCCAGACACGCACAAAGTCAGACAAATGATCTTAAAAAACTGGCATCTGTTGGAGGAACTGGAATGTCCTTTTCCGAAGCCTATATTCGCCTACAAAAAGAATCAGAGTATAGGCCAACAACTGGTTCGCGCGGATGTGCGAATACAAAAACCAAAAA
Source organism: Lissotriton helveticus (assembly GCF_964261635.1). Classification (NCBI taxonomy): domain Eukaryota; kingdom Metazoa; phylum Chordata; class Amphibia; order Caudata; family Salamandridae; genus Lissotriton; species Lissotriton helveticus. The sequence goes on along the minus strand of NC_136067.1, from coordinate 762,665,685 downwards.
GTGATTTACTGACCAAGTGGGGCCTCAAACCGATCATTGGTCACCACAGATGTGGCAACTGTGCATCATGTGACACAGCGATAGAAGGGAGTGAATTTACCCATAACAATATCAAATGGAAAAATGCGGGTTTTTCGAACTGTCGGACACGAAATGTTGTGTATGCGATTATATGTCCATGCGACAAAATCTACATAGGTAAAACCAGCCAACAAGTAAACACTCGCATTACACAACACAGATCAAGACTAAAAAATAAGGTGGCTAATGCGCCCATGGTGCAGCATTTCATAGAGACTGACCACCGAGAGACAGAGTTCAAATGGACAGTACTATACAGCATCAACCAAAGTAGGTGTCCGCCTGACACTGAGAAAGTGCTACTAACAAAAGAAGCGTATCTAATACTAAAATTCAACAGCACCCAGAGTGGGCTAAATACACTATCTGAGGTCTCCAGACTGTAATTTTCAAAAAACTAAAACCACCGTTACTGAACAATCTGTTTTGCGAGAAGCAGTGGCTTACGATGGCATGGCGCCCTGTGCGAGTCAAAATTGAAGAAAGTCCCTCTTAAATGGCTAGAACTCAAAGATGCCACCCTCATGAATTCAACAGACGAAATCCCGACCTGATAGAACTACGTCTCCCAGAATTCCAAGGTCATGTGACCAAAACTATAACCAATGCCCATAGCAACATGGCTGTTGTTGCCAAAAAACGCCAGTTGCAACGAGCCTGACAGAGCGCACTGAGGACTTCTGAATTCAAACAAATCCCCGTTTTTCCAAAGGTAAGAACCACCTGCTCCAAACAGCTCCTCATACAAAAATAAATGCGAGTGCAGGACACCTAATAACGCATACTGTTCTCACTCAATAGAATGATGTGGAACCGTGCCGTGTTCTGAAGAGACAAGATATTCGTCCACCGAGGGACGTTTCCTCACAAGGTACTTTGAATGAAAGCGTTTCAAACAATAACACTGAAGTATGACAATTAGACGCACAAACGACTTTCTCATTCCACACAGGGACACCGATGTACTGAAAACAAAAATCCAGTCAGCCACAGACCAAAAAGAATAAAAAGAAAAAGACCAAACAGAGACTGACGCCAAGAACAACGGCGCTGTTAACAGGTACGAAAGACACATATCAGACAATAGTGCAGGCATTTTTTAAAGATCATCACCTTAATAGAACCCCACTCTCTTACAGAGTTCTCAGCAATACAAAAAAGAAAAGGAAGCTGTTGAACCCCTTGGATCCGGCTACACTCACACTAAAGGTGCACTATTGTCATAGACTCAGGCTTAAGATGGATAAACGGGTCTGAACAATAAAATTAAGACGTTCTTCTCTTCTTTTGCACGAAATTTTTAGAGAAAAGAACAAAGTGAAAAGGCCCTGATGAGACCTCGTTTATTGATTTAACGGGTCGAAACGCGTCGGCAACAAGAAGGCTACAAAACACATAGAAATTATTGTGATATAACATTTATTGATTTGTATCCACTAGCCTTCTTGTGGATTCTTTCACAAGAATCATCATCTTTTTCACTATTTGATACATGCTATCACTGTAAATAATGTGCAAAGTTTTTTCTTTAATGTTTTCTTCATGTTTGTTTTGTATGACTCTATGTGCTTGAAAATAATGTGTTGTCATTTGTGAATTTTTATATTTTGATTGATTATCATATATTTCGTGTGTTTCTCATACATAACAACCATTTGACTTGAATGAATAATAAAGTAAAGGGCCAAATTAATTAAGCCCACATAATCAGAAACAGTCCTGATTATTGTTGTTCTAATAATAAGTTGAAACTAAAGGTGTGGGGGTCAATTTGTATGTTCATGTTGATATATATGGTCCAGCCCCTCACATGACCCAGGACCTAACTCCTTTTACTCTAGCACCCATAGAGAACAGGCACTGCACCAATGCTGTGAGAGTGACACCCATAGGGAACGGGCAGCAATGGGAATGACACCCATAGAGAACAGGCACTGCACCAGTGCAATGGGAGTGACACCCATAGAGAACAGGCACTGCACCAGTGCTATAGGAATGACACCCATTAAGAACAGGCACTGCACCAATGCAGTGTGAGAGTGACACCCACAGAGAACAGGCAGTGCACCAATGCTATGGGAGTGACACCCACAGAGAACAGGCACTGCACTAGGTGGCTCTATGTGAGGGTGCCTCTGTGTGTGTGGGTGGCTCTATGTGAATGACTGTGTGGGTGGCTTTGTATGTGTGTGTGTGTGGCTTTGTGTGTGTGGCTCTGTGTTGGTGTAAATGCAATAGGCCATGCATTTGCGAGCGATTAAGCTATTGGCATTGTAAATGACAAAATGCCATTTATTTATGTTTTAAAAACCAAAACATAAATAAAAATAATGTCATGAGCAATGCCAATAGTTCTAACTTTAACAATGCCGAGACCATTGCATTGTAAATGCTTGTTCCCTTTCTCATTGTCTTTGTCCTTTTCTCTGTGCTCTCCTGGCTTTTTGCTTCCTGCCTCAGCATTGATATTTGGAAGTTGACCCTGGTCTGGTGCCTGGGATAAAACGAAATTTGTTGTGTGGAAGGACCTGCTCTTGTGCTTGTTTGCTCATCTACAACTTGTTGTGTTCTTTTACACGGTAACCGCGCTGTATCAGTGTCTTTTTCAGTTGCAATGCTCTCCTCTGATGATGTGTTTAGTTTGCATGTGAATCGTCATTGGACATACGCCTCTGCCCAGGTGTATGCTTAGTTCAACTTGTAATCGATTGTGTCACGTTTGAATTTACGTAACTTTGCCTCCTGAAGCTCCTTGCCATATTCGTCTAGATTTTTGTTTAAATCCAGAAGTACTGTTTCCAATTCTCATCAGACATTCCACATGATAAATCTGCATGAATGCTATCAATTTCCTCATTAAGTTCTTGTATAGTTTTTGCAAGTTCTTCTACTAGGAGAAGTATAAGGTCCAAGGAGCATTTAGTCAAGACTTGGTACCAATTTTCCATGAATTGTGGGTTATGTTATAAATGATATAGCATGGGTGTTATTGCCAAACTTAGTCCTCTAGGAATCCTCTTGACCTTGTGGTATTGGATTAAGGTTGAGGCATGAAGTCGTTGATTTAATTCCCGTTTAGTTATGAATTATCCCCTTCACTGCAGGGGTTATTTTCCCACTGTGCTGGGGGGGGGGGGGCGTGCACAGCGCTCGCATGCTCATGACGAGCTTAGCTTGTCATGAGGCACGGTGCTCTTGTGCTCATGACGAGGTGCATTACCTGCGGTGGAACGCTCAGCACAGCAGGGTAATTATCCCCGCATGCGAGCGTTCCACAGCTCATGACGAGCTCAGCTCGTCATGAGCACCGGAGCGCCGTAGCTCATGACGAGCTCAGCTCGTCATGAGCATGGAAGAGGTTAAAGTTGCTTCAGTTGGTGGCTTATTGATCCGCTATGTACGTTGAGTGTGCTGACTTCTTGAATAAGACTATACATTTCAGTGGCCTGCTCTGAAGTGTAAACCGTGTTATGGCTCTGTTTTCCATGATGGTAGCTATTGATTCAAATGACATTGTGAACTAGGGTGCAAAACTCCAAAAGACTAGGTTTAGACTAAATATGCATATGTGGACTATGCACACCTCTTATTAACTATATACAACTACTTAATACTGAGCACCATTTAGTGTGCTACAACTGACAGTGTGTACCTGTTCACACCAGGATACAAAATGAAAGTTGGCCAGTGGTCTCACTGACTACTGGACTCAGTTGCTCACTACTCACAATGATTTACTTTCACTCTCTCAAAACTATACTCAAACATATATGTTCTTATCCACTTTCTTTTGCAATTTAATGCATGTATAGATAATCACAAAGGAAAATTCAGCATCCTGATAAATAATACAATATTTCTCAAAAGAGAACAGTCAAATTAGAATGTTAATGAGCGTACATAGTAGATCATACAGGGCCATTCAAACTTTCTTCAACATTTCCTGATCAAAGCTATATTGTGTCAGCCTTCACGTTTACTACACTCTGAAAAGATGTGTGTGAAAAAGATCCAACGTGACAAACTACGAGAAAAAGACAACAAAGCTCACAACTAATACACACCCACCCTCCGACTGGTAAAGAGAAAAATACTGGATGACAAAAAGGACTACAGATAACTAGATGCATAATACTCAAAAGCAATGAATATCTGACCATAGTGAAATCCAATCAAAACTACATTCTCCAGGCTCTATAAAATAATCAAAACATTTCCAAATGTAAGTTTCCTTGCAGACATTAATGAATATCCCCATGTCATTGCGTTTTTGTGCAGACTACAATGAATATACAACATACCTAGATCCTGAATCCAAAGATATCAAGTCTCACCCGACGGTTAACTGCAGAAATAGGGAGACACAAAGAAACCACTCAGAACCTATCACTTCAGGTGTTGCATGAATAAACCATCATATTGTTTGCCAAAAAAACATTCCTTACCTAGATATAATTGCTCGTTCCTACCACTGACAACATCTGGTATTCAGCTTCTCGTAAATGCCGTACACGAGACTCCCAATATCACCAGTTCCTGCGACATAGACAGATTTAAATTAGATAAACAAGCTTCCCGGTCATATTTACACAAATTCCTTGTAAATTCCATGGGTCTTACCAAAGTATCTAGAGTTTAACCACAACAAACAAACACCATTGTTTATAGTGTGTGCTCTCGCGATGCTATAACGGGACCACCGTAAATCACGTGATCAGCCCTTCATCGACATGAAATACTAAACCAAAACCGACGCCATGATAAAATGTCGTAACTCCGCAAGCCGTGATCTATACCCAAGGTTCTACTATCCAACCACAACCTAATGTAGATAATCGGAGTACTCCAAACCAAAAGTGTCATATCTTTCGAGTTACTGCATCAAAGACACCTAAAGGTCAATTGATTGCCTTGCCATCATCCCTTGCAGGGCATATGTGGACATTGTGTATGCATGTGAGAGGTTTACACCAAACAGAGTGAATCATTGTTTCCATTTGGCATCTAGGAGCTTAAGGCACTGCCTTTCTTTGGGATAAGTTCTGCCAGGCCCAGCTCCCCCAAACGTGCTCTACCATTTGAACTGGGGAGGCCACTAACGTAATTCCTTGGTCTACTGAGGTTTTCTCTCACTTGATTAAAACCCACAAATCACCCAATATTATTGCTGGTCTTCTGGAAAATCCACAAGCCACAAAGAAACACCCTTTTAGATCTGGCCTATGACACTGCACCTATTAGCCTGGCAAACCTGGAATGACAGGGAGATGCACTTTTCAATGACTGGAAGACTCTAGGTACTTTTAAATAAAATAACTCTATGGTTGCCTCTGGCTGCCTGCCTTGTCTACTGGAGGAGGATACACACTGTAGTCACTATTTGGTAGATTGTCTGGGAACCAGGGAGGACTGAACATCGGTGCAGGAAAGAATATCTCACTAAGGGCCAGATGTAGGAGGCCAAATACCGGTCGGTAACGAACGATGTAGGGGGCCTTAAATTTACCGATTCGGTATATTTACAGATTCGGTAAATATACCGATTCTGTAAATTACCGAATCGGTAAATTTACCGAATCGTAAATTTGTGATGTAGGTGGCACTGTTCGGCCCTTAAGAATTAGTTATTTACCATGACATACTATGTCATGGTAAATAACGAATTCCTGTGTACATGCACATCTGTGCATGTACACCTGTGCTATGTGACCCACATACATGCCCTTAGGGCATGTATGTGTGCCAGATGGCACACAAGCCTGAATCAGGGGTGCAACAGGGTGTCAAAGTGACACCCTGTCCCCCTTGTAAATTCGGTAATTTTTCCGAATCAATATTTACTGATTCGGTAATTGCCATTGGTTCCTAGGAATCCATAGCAATTACCTAATCGGTAAATACCGATTCGGTAAATAAATCGGTAATAATACCTACATAGCATTTACCGATTTGTAAATACCGAATCGGTAAAATTCGGTATTTACGAATCGGCAAATACTAATTACCTACATCGGGCCCTAAGAGTGTAACCTTGGCTGAGTTTGCACTTTTACTAGAGACTGGGCCAAAGTCTATGAATCGTATGTGAAGGCTTGCTGCAGTAACCCAAGAAGATATATATATAGCTAAACTGCTTGCATAAGGCGCTGTAAAGCCCCAGTCAAGAGGAGCCTACTTGCTACTTAGAAGGCTCACAACACACCCATCTGACTGGACTATGCATGGAGGGCATTCTAATAGGCCACGACGTCATTGGAGCCACAAGACCTTAGCAGCTAAACTAGTCAGGAGAAGAAAGAGTATTAGCTGTAACATATATGCCATTGAGTGGAATTCTCCCTGCTTTTGATGAGCAGATGACCCTACTCCATCTTACTAAAGCCTTGCCACTGTACTGTAACTGTATTAGCCCTTCTAAGCTCCCAGAAGAACTTAGAGGAACTCCTCATTCACACCGCAGTTGCGCCATCTGTTTCTTGTGGGGTATAGGAGTTCACTTAAATTCTGGTACTAATTGAGCCATCTTTTTCATCGCAAGGATCTGCTGATATCAACCTAATTTTGCAGTCTCGGTTTAGCCACTAGCCCTGAGTTCAGTTCACTCTCTGAACTAGTAACACCATTAGTAGAGCTTCATTTTGTAGATCTAACTATTGGTAGCATTGATGCTGGTTATTCTCACATCTTCTTCACCATTTATCATATGCCTGATTATCACGGTTTATAGTTATCTGAAATCCTGGATCTTTTACCTCACCATTAAATCTCTACCATTTTCATCTGCTGTTTCTCTGATAGTATCTAGAAACCTATAGTTGTATAACAAACATTTGCTAAATCCATTATCACAAGCATTAAAAGTCAACTGTGGCGTAGGCTGTTCAGCATCCCTCTTCATGTCATCATAGAATATTTGTCTGGTCTTAGCTTCTAATATTTGTATTTGAGACAACCTCAAAGTGCTTCAAATCTTCTGTTGACGTTCATTTACTGATGGCACCATGCCAGTGTTCTTTCATTATTAAACATGGAGGGTGGACCACATGTGAACAAATGAAAAAGGAAATTAAATAGTGTTGTGCATTGCTGTGATGTGTCCAATAAGGTAAGTAGCATAAGGTACTTGCAAAATGACTTGATATGTGCAGTCTGCTTGATAGACTAATGGGGGTACCTAGACCAGAGCTTCGCTTCAATACTTAAGCAGAGCATAAGGTTGTAGCCAAATAATAGCCAGCAATTTAGCAGAAGACAACCCTTAAAGAGAATAAAGTGTCCCAACGTTGTTACCATATCATTTACATCCATGAATAAGTGTCCCAAAGTTTTGTCTGGCTAGGTAGCAGCAGACCTTGAAATGTGTTATAACCTCAAACTAATGAATAGCAAATGGAGCACATCTGGACATAATCTTTCACAGCATTTTCTTTAGCAACATCCAGCATATTATTGGCACACACATCACATCAATGTGGTGGATTATAGCTTTTCTGCAGGAATACACATGGGTGCCTTTTGGCAGGCTAGATCATCTCCAAGCGATTTTCCAGGCCTTGCTGGTGCCCATTAATAACATTCTCTGTGGTTCATGGATTGACAAATTGGACTAGCAGTTGCGATTCATTTGGACAGTGCCATGAGACTCAATGGGGTACTTTTCACTCTTTGAGTGGCAGCTGCAGGCATCATGATGATTGAGGCATCAGAGAAATGGTCAAAGCTTTGTAGGACCCCTGCATATTTCCTGTGATCTCCCTTTACATTGTGTCGATTTTTTATTACAGTCATTGCAAATTCAATTAGTCTAAAAGATTAATCATTTTAACCAATCCCTACCAACAGCATTCTTGCATTGTAACAGATTAATTCCTCTGGGACAGTGCTAAAAAAGAGTAAAGGTTGCCTCACAGCTAATATGAAAATACATTTTCCGACATTAAACCTGGCCTCAGTTCTCATGATGCAGCATGCCACATCAAAGGACATACAAAGTTCAACATATCTCCTCTGCTAATTTTCCTCCATAGTCTCTCTCTCCCCATGTGCCTCACTTTTAAAACTTGCTGCATATCCTACAAAGTAGTCAGCAATGGCACCCATCATACCCGGTTTCCAAAAGGAAAAACACAAAAAAATAAACTTTGACAGACTTGTCAATTTAAGATATCCTTCTTGGAGGCCTTTGTTGTGAGGCACTAGCAGGGTATACCATTGATCTTCTAGGTCATATGATAGTTATCTTTGATAATGTGTTCTGGTGGTGTAATTTGGAATAACGTTCAGAAATCAATGTTCCATACAGACTTCATAGAACTCTCTTCGGATGGACACAAACAAACATATAGTTATGTATTGAGATTTGAAGATTATGAGGAGGAAGATCAAGCATATATTTCAGAAAGTGAACCAGTTGAAAATATTGCCTTCTCAGAGACTCACATAGAGAATATTGTGTAGTTCAAAAACACAATTTAATATAACCTCTGTGAACATATGATTGATGGTCAAAATATTTACTTTCATCCATTGTTGGCAGGATATTAGACTGGTCCTAATCCATCTCTTGCAATTATTCCATTTTCCATATTCTAGTGCCTGAGTGTGTTGATGTGCATATCTTAAGCTGTCTATAAGCTAGTGCAGGGTTCTCCAATGTCGGTCCTGGAGGACCAGATCCATGCCAGATTTTTAGCATATCAATATTTAGATAAATGTAATTATCATACAAATCTGGCATGATATGACCCTCCAGGACCGATATTGGAGAACCCTAAGCTAGAGCTAAGGAAGGCCACATTGTATGAGTGATAGCACTGAAAGATGTCGTCAGTACCTTATGAATGCTACATAGCAAATCACTGATTTTGGGATCTTCAATAGTAGCTGTTGCAGGAATGGCCAAATGGGTATCCCGTCACCACACAATATCAGGTGACTTATTTGACATTTGGTTGACAACATATTATATATCAAAGTCAGTGAACTTGAGACTGAGACTGTATCAGATAATAGTAGCAAGAAGCTTGGATGACATGAGATGAGTCAACAAATGAATGACTTGACAACTTTATAGATTTTCATAAGAAGATGTAAGTACAGAGAAAGTAGGCATGAGAAAAATGTAGTTGAAGATTGAACTCACAAAACTATTTATGATTTGTTTCTGTTCCAAGGGGAATGAGTGCAAAGTTGACCATCATGCAAAGTCTTCTCAATTAAGAAGCAGATGTTGTCCTCAATCATTCCATGGAGACCGATGTTGATTGAGATATCCAGGTAAGTAAAGTTGTGACATATTCTGGTTAGAGACATCCAGTTATTCCAACTTTCTCCCCATGTAAATTAATGTGTTTGCTCTCCGGTTTAACTTGTACATGCACTAGCAGATGTAAGAACCTTCTGATGTTATCTATGGAGGATCTGCCAGGGACAAATCCCACCTGTGAGGATTAAATAAGAATCATATTTATGCTGATTGGTAAGTAATTTTAAGACTATTTTGTCATGTGTGCTTATCAATGAGGTAGGTCTATACCTCGTACTTTGGCGGCATACCTTATTTTGACCTTAAAGAAATCATTGGTTTGATGAACTCCTGAGTTAAAGAACCAATGACTTATACACCTCAGAAGAACTTGCCTTGAACATACTAAGACCCAGATTTACAAATAAATCACGCAACACAACCTTGCATGACCGGGAAACAGCAGAACAGTGTCATATCAATAAAGAAGTGACACTATTCTGCTATATCCCTGTGCAGGCATGTATTAGGCTCCATCGTGCAAGGTTTTGTGTTTTGTGGTCAGCATAGTGGTTTTGCAAGAATGGGTCACATCCTGCAGAAAAAATGTGCTTAAAGGCCATTTTCTCATTGTATGTATGCGTCAGAATGCAACAAATATGCATAGAGGAAAAAACAAAGATGAATACAAATATTTTCCCTCTTACACCAGCCTTGAGGAAGATGCTGGATTTTTCCATGGGTGGATGCATCGGAACATCCATGCTCCACTCATTGAACGCCTCCTTGATGCAAAGTAACACAAAGCTGCCATTGGCTGCACTGCATTACTTTGGGTTACAATCCAATGTAAATTGTTATGTGCCTTGAATTTTAAATACCAACCCAACACATTGCATTTAGTCTGCGTTAATAAAGTAAAGCCAACCCGGCGCAAAATGTTTGAACATTTGGGACCCGGTGTTCATCTGTCTTGTAAAAATTTCCTAGGAAGCCATCTTCCCCTTGGGATTCAGAGATGCTATGTCTGTGATGACTGCAGCAATTGTGTTGTAAGTTAATTTGCTATAAATGATTGCACTGGCAGAGTCTGTGAGTTTTGGGAGTGACAGGTCCCTTAGGAATGTATCCTTGCTTCATTAGTGTCTGATTGGTCAAATGTGTATATTTTCTTGGGTAATGATGTGCTAGCCAGTGAATGTGAGAGCACATGAACCTCACAACTGGATATTGCTTAAAGTGTGCAGACTAGGATTTCTGCAGCCAATTTCATTTTTTCAGGGCATACTCCTCCTGTTTTGTGAAAGTGAGTTCAAATCATACTTGGCTTTCTCCTGATTTTCTGAGGGTTAAGTCAGTAGGTTGTGCTTTATACTCTCTAGTCAAATATTTTCCTTTCTTCTCTAATAAACATTACATTACCGCACCCACAAACCATAAAATTGGGGGCAGCAGGCACTGGAGGTGGTATTTCCCCACCTGATTGGGCAAATGCTTGTGCTTGCTCCCTCCGAGCAGGAGTAATCAGAATGTTCCTGTCCACAAGAGCGCAGGCAGAGAAACAAAAGTGTGCTCCCATCTGATGAGCATTTTCAAAGCTACTGTGAGCAGGGAAAACTACTGTGCCCCGGCAGAGGACTCCCTGCGATACAGTGAAAGAGCCATCCCCGGGGGTTCCCTTTTGCCTCATTAGGCTCAGGGAGGGGGGCCATGCATTCCCACAACTACAATTACTCTTTGGACCCGGGGCGGGGTCCCTCGGGTGCATTTGGGCTTAGGGTGGGAGACCAGGCCCCTCCTCCCCGAATATAATTGTTTTTGCCCCCTGGGACAGGGTACCTCGAATGTTGCTGGCAGCAATGTCAGGACTTGGGGACTTATAGTCCCTGTCCTGCAATTGTTTTATATCAAGTGATATATAAGGGGACAGGTTAGGGATACCCTGTCCACTAGCACTTGTTGGGGGAGTCCCAGTGGGCCCCTCCAGTCCCAAAACAGAAACAAAATCAGGCATTTTTGCATCAATTCGGTGGGCATCGTGCAGGAGCTTAAATAAAATAAAATACCTTTTTGTTTTTTCAATATTTGGGGAGGAGTGATGAGTGGGGCTCCCCTCCCTGAACCGATAGGACTCTTCCCTTGTGGCCAAACACTTTATTATTGAAGGAGGGTGGCACACCACCCCCCTTCCCGAGCCCAAATGGTCCCTGAGGACCTCATTTCTGGGGGCCATTCACTGAGTAGAGTGGAGGGGGAAATGCAGCCCCCTCCTTGAGCCTTACAATGTCCTGGGAACCCCATCCCTTGGGGCCTGCTATTTAACTGTGTCCCACGGAGAATCCCCTAGGGACACCGTGGTTTACGAGCCCGCAGGACCATGATCAGGGAAGGGAAGGAATTGTTCTACTACTTGCCTGGAGATTTGAAAATGCTCCTGCTGGGTGTGAGCATATCTGTTTTGTTCTTACTTGTAGGTAAAATGTGATTACTCCCACCCATCGAGAGCAAGCAGCTTCTCCTGCCAGACAAGAGCAATACCGGCTTCCCTGCAGTGCTCACGTGCAGTGCCCCCACTGCAGCACCCAATGTTTAGCCCCAGGGGATTCACTTTCACCATTTCCTCTGATGGTGCAGGTATTTGGCCCCAGGGGGGCCAATTAAGGCTCAGGAAGGCCATGTGTCCCCTCCCCTATAATTAAAAAAGGACCCTGGGGGTCAGGCTCCCCTGGGTTTGTCTTTGACCATACATAACGGGGGCGTTGCTTGACTGCAAGGAGTTGACTGCAAGGTTGGCTTTATGTATGGAAATAAAATATTACATTACATTAAAAAAACTTAGAAATTCACAAAAAAACAAAGGTTAAAACATTGTTATAGTTAAGTGAACATTTCAGTGCCAATGTAAAATGTTAAACTAAACATCCACTAAAATTCACCAGTTATAGTTATCTCTGGTAATAAAGCTCATGCCCTAAAGTAACTAAAATTCGTGCCCTCCCATGCAGAGCTTATGACATGTTCTATAAGATCATTGATAACATCACTCCAATATTTGCAAGTTATTGATGACAAAACTGTGCATGGTTAAAACGGTTTGTCAGTATTAAGCAATAAATTGCGGAAGGTTCCTCGCTCTAAAAATGTGCACACATTCACTTTTGTCAAGGGCAGGAGAATGCTTGTTTTCAAAGTAGTAATGGGAAGGATGCATCCCTTAGTGAATGGTGAAGAGGAAGAGCTTTAAGAAGACAAATAATTTCTTCACGAAAGAACAAAATGTGTGAATTAACATTCATCGTTTGTTGCTGCAGGTGGAATAGCTAAAATTTTGCATGCAGAAATAATATGAGGGGTTCTCCATGAAATGCATGTTGCGCATATATTTCATGAGTGCCTTTGGGATCATCTACAAATGTAAATGTATTCCAGACACACCAGTAATCCTGTGGTCAGAAGGTTTCCAGATATTTCTCCCTTCCCTTAGTGAATCTCCCTGATGTTTCGAACACCGAATGAGAAGTAAACCTTCAAACTGCTATGGCAGCCCCTCCAATATCTTATCTAATCAACTCTTCAAAACATCCAGCACCAGAAACACCAATCACCTTAAAGCATCTCATGCTCAGAGTTATGCTGCCATCCCCAAGGAGCAAGCAATACCCCTTCTGAAAAATCTGACTGCTGATGTCTGGTAAATTCACCAAGGAATGGCCCGAAAAGGTAACTTCAGAAATTTGTAGAACATCACAACCTATTCTATTACTGCAGCTGACAAGGAAAGAGACTGACGTTGTTAGAATAATCATTTTTATTAATGGACTGTAACATTATAATGTTTTTTAATCAATTTTAATTTTTGAACTTGCAATGACTTGTTTGTAGCAATGGTTTTAAGTAACTCTGCTAAATAAAATTAAACTTGAAACTTGAAACTATTCTATTACTTTCAGATAGGCTTCAGATCAAAATGACTGACATGAGACATGACATAGATTAGAAGTGAATGGCGCTACACCTGTACATACTGGCTGCTAATAGCACAGTAAATAATTCACATGACCCTGTTTATGCACTGTTTTTGAGCTGCAGTGGGGAACATCCATGACAACGCAATCAAAAAACAGCGCTGCCATTACCACGCGTCTTTTACAATGCAAGTCGTTACCACGACTTGCGCTGGAGGGGGCTCTAGACTAAGGAATAGTAGATTTACTATTCCAACACCTTCCCATCTGTACGTAGGCTGGAGTTGGAATAGTAAATCTTACTATTCCTAAGTCCAGCACCCTACAGCGCAAGTCGTGGTAACGACTTGCGTTGTAAAAGATGCGTTGTGATGTACCGCGATCTAAAAGATCGCGTTGTAACATCATACAACCGCTGAAGTTGATTTAAACACGCATATTAAACCTTAGATAACACATACGAATAGTACCTTCCCACTCACAATGATAAATTAAGCATGGCGCACCAGGAACACTGCCTTTCACTTTGCAAAATAATCATGCACCTCTGGCACAGGAAATCCCCCTACAGGCAGATGCACTCTTACAATGGACAACTCCACCTATGACAGCTGGGTGAGTCCTGATTTCTTTCTACCCCACTTTTTCTTTAGACATTGCATACATACTTTTCCAGGTGTTGGGAGGCTTGCTTCATTATTATGGTACACCTTGTACATTCAACTATTTTCATGATTTGCAGACACAAATTAAGTCCCGCTTTTGCTACAGCTTGTGCGGCCGCTCACCTGACGTGCAAGAACATCAATTTGTAATGTATTTCCAAAGGTTGCGCTCAAATTCCGGAAAAGTTCCTAAAGGAGAGGAGAGGCAAATGATTTATTAGCTTGACCCACAACGTGGGCTTCGTGGCCAGTCTTCGTTAATTGATACAACTTTCAAGTTCTTTGACCATTTTGAAAGACGAATAATAATGTTCCAGACTGCGAGCATCAATAAATTCAAGAACAGTCAAAGCGCCAACAGTGTTTTTTTCTTGCAGAGTAATATTGGATGAATCATATGTTCTATAAACTCCATTGACATGTTGCAACGAGATAAAAATGGATTTCTGACTTTTTTCGTGAAATATTACTTTAACTTTCAAAACCACTGCTGACCCCCAGATCTCTGCAAATTGGCTCTATCATTCACATATTTATCACAACTCAGCAATGCTGGATTAGTTAAAAACTGTCTTAGCATGAGAGTAAATCTGTCTGCAAGGAGTGACAGGCTCTTCAGAACATAGCGGGCAATTCTCAGATAATGTCCAAAAAGCCCTAGCAATGTTATTTTTGAACCTCTCATCCATTCATTTATTTGTGCTTATGAGGCTGTGTATTGCTTAAATTGTTGATATTTGAGATGTCTAAATCAGCCACTATAAAATCCACAAATATATTTCAAATTGCGAAAACGTTCAAGGAGCATATAACTTCAAAGGGCGCAATATACACGAACCCAAGTGACAAAATAATAAATTTACAATGCCCATTTTCTCTTCTTGGGTAAGAAGGTAAGACTCGAATATATCAAAAAGTCTCTTTTTGAAATGGCGCTATAATTTTTTTGGACCTCTGGAATCTCAGCCTTTGTGTTGTTTTCCCTTTTTACAACGACTTCAGTAGTAAACAGGGATGTCATTTTGCTAATGTTTCTTTAGAGAAATATTCACCAAATTTGTGACCCATTAGCGCTGATTGAGAATTTTGGGTTCAGACTGTCATCTGTGTGTCGAAAATTTATAAGTAGATGTGTGAGGAGTACTTTTTGCCACCTTCCCCCTAACACATTTTAATGTGGTCAGTGTCATCTGTTTCTGGGTTGTGGGCTTGCCCTACTGAGGTGTGATGTAAGGAGAATAGGACGTATGACTCCTGCCTATTTGGTTTAAATGAGAACGGTATTATATGCTAAGTATGGATTTCCCATAAAGGTGGTTTGTGGGGAGAGGACCTTGGCCACACCACCCTTATACTAACTGTAGGAAGCTGGTTCTGTATATGGTATGCCACTTAGTGGTTATACCATGCACAGAGTTCAGGGGGATCCCAAAAGTGCACAGGGCTCAATATAAAACCCAAAGTGCTCTATTAGTGGTAGTGTGGGCAAGTAGCCTTAGGCCACACAGAGGAGTGTAAGACATTTATAGCACAACATAGACCAATAATGGATACACAAATCAAAATGGAGATCCATACCAATTTTAGAAAAAGAAGATTTGTTTGTACTTCATTTCAAGACCAAGGTCTTCGCAATAAGGTAAGTTTTTAAATATAAATACTTTTCACTTTCAAAAATCAACACATAAAATTTTTTTGAAGCAGTTCAGAGTTATCCTATGGAGAAAACAAAATTGTGGTTAAACAGGTAAGTTTCACACTTACGGCTCCAGTCCTCAGGACAAAAGGTCATCAAGGGTCAGGTCAGTACCCAAACTGCACCACCAGCGTCACAGGGGCAGGCAGGTGCAGAGGTCAAAATCGGAGTTCGGCCCAATGCGTTTCAATGAGATTGGTGGTGCTTGGAGCCACACTGCTTGCAGGTACATAAATTGGTTGCAGGGGCGAAGCTTTGGGTTTTGGGTTAAGCACGGGGACACAAAGCACCACCAAACATACACCACCAGTGGCACAGTAGTGGCTGGGTGCATGATGCAAATTCAGTGCTGGACGCCCAATGCTCTTCAAAGGAGATTCTGTTGTTGGCAAACATGCTGCAAGTGTGATCCTGAAGGTTGCCAGAGGGAGACCAATGATAGCAGAGGTAGGTAGAGGTGCAGGGGGTCATAGGGGCACCATCTGTTCAGCTCACCAAGGCCCAGGGGCTTCTGGTGCAGGAGTGCCTTTCGACGCCAGAGTCTTCTTACCGTAGCCGGTCGTGGTCAGGGAGAGCCTTTGGATTTACACTGCAGGCACAGCTGTGAAGATCAGGAGGGGTCAGCCAATGCTGGACTCAAGGTCAGGATTACTGGGGAGACTTCACTGGACAGGTGAGCCACTCAGACTCGGGCCGTGGGCACCAGGTGCAGAGTGGGCAGGAGTCACGGTCCCAGCTAGATCCGAGCCATTGGAGTAGATTTCTTATGGACAGGTCCACTGTCCACGGGGGATTGGGGTCTTTTTAAAATGCAGCAGTCCTCCCAGTGTTTTCACGGGTCACTGACTGCAAGACGGGTCACAGGTTCATCGAAGCTGGAGACAGACCAGTAGGGCTGGGGCCAAGGTAGTCGTCGTCTTCAGTCTTTTCTGTAGGAATGTCTTCTTTCTTCTTTGGTCATAGCTTAATGTAGAGTCCCCGGTTCCTCTGCCTTGGACCGATCATTTTTTGATACCGTTCACCTGGCTTTCTAACTCTTGTCCCCCTCCTGAAGCCTCTACAAAGTACATGGGCAGGAAATGGTCCTCACTTCCCCTCACCGATTGGACAACGGCCCTTACTCAAGACCCCCCGAGAAAGGCCTTGAACCCTGCCTCTGCTTCTAGCAACTTTGATCACTGGATCTCCAGCACTTTAGACCAAGTTCTTCCCAAACGCCCCTGTAATCTCATCAGAAGACCTAAAGTTGCACCCTGGTACACTCCTGCTCTGAGGTTATTAAAGCTTGACTGCCGCAAACTAGAGAGAGCGTGGAGGAAGGACCATTCTCAGTCTAGGAAAGACGAATACAGGTCCGCAATGAGGCTCTATAAATCAGAGATTAAAATGGCGCAAACCTCCTTCTATGAAGGTAAAATTAGTGCTGCAGCAAACGCGCCTAGAGAAATCTTTAGGATAGCTAAGTCCCTCATTTCACCTCCGGCTGAGCGTCCTTCTGTTGAAGGGGCACAAGACCGCTGTAATGAGCTAGCTGCCTTTTTTTTCAAGAAAATCTCGACCATATATTCTTCTTTTAGTAATCCTACGGTCAACACCCCCTCCGTCCCTCCTAGGCCAGCTGACTCCTCGGCTCCCTGCAAACTGGACACAATTCCGCTTCTTGATGCCGCCAGCCTGGATAGATTAATCTTCAAAGTTTCTTCTGGCTCTCCCAATGACCCGGCACCCCCCCGGATCCTTGTCAAGGCACTGGACGTTATTCGTCCTGTGATCCTGGAAGCTTTAAACACCTCCATTGTGTCCAGGTCGGTCCCACTCGCTTGGAAGTGTGCCATGGTGAGGGCGCTTCTCAAGAAACCCTCCCTGGACCAGAACAACCTGTCCAACTACTGCCCCATTTCGTTGCTTCCCTGGTTGAGTAAACTGCTGGAGAGGCACACCAACAATATCTTAACAGACTATCTGGAGTCCAACTGTCTGTTGCGTGCCTCCCAGACAGGTTTTCGCCCTCAACATGGCACAGAAACTGCCATGTTGGCGGTCACAGAGGAAGCAAGAACAACTTTGGATCGGGGAGGAAAGGTGGCCATTATCCTGTTAGACCTTAGTGCCGCGTTCGACACGGTGAACCATGCCACGCTAGTATACCGACTGGCGGGCATGGGCGTGTCGGGCGCGGCTCTGGACTGGCTCACCTCCTTTTTGAGTGAGCGCTTTTTCCGGGTCTTTGAGGGTGAGACAGTCTCTCCTAAACATCCTCTCAGGTGTGGGGTCCCTCAGGGCTCCTCCCTGAGCCCGACCCTCTTTAACGCCTACATGGAACCTCTGGACAGGATAGTCCATCCCTTTGGTGTGCGTATAGTCACCTACGCGGATGATACGCAGCTGGTGGTCTCGTTAGACCACGCAGATGGATCATCCAACACCTTAGGCCCCTGTCTAGAGGCTGTTGCCAGTTGGATGCAAGCCTCCTGTCTCAAGCTTAACGGGGAGAAGACAGACATCATTCTCCTTGGAAATCCCTCCCCGTCTGCTCTTGCACCCGTCTGGCCACCATGTCTTGGCGCTCCTCCTGCGCCCAAGTCCCAGATAAAGAGCCTCGGGATCTGGCTTGACACTGCCCTTGATTTCTCTGTCCAGGCTACTAAGACTGCTGCCACTTGCTTCGGACTAATGAGGATGCTCCGGCGGGTGCTCCCTTTGCTCCCTTTCCAGGCGAGGAGGATCATGGTCCAGGCCCTCATTCTCTCCTGCCTGGATTACGGGAACGCTCTCTACCTGGGAGCACCGGCTTCGGTTCTTCAGAGGCTTCAGGTCACACAAAACAGTGCGGCCCGCCTATTGTTCAATCTGTCCCGGCGGCAGTCGGCGAGGAAGGCTCTGAAAGACCTCCATTGGCTCCCAATGGCTGCCAGAGTGCAGTTCAAAGCTCTGTGCATCATGCACAAATCCTTCCACCGTGTAGGCCCAGCGATTCTGCACCCTCTGGTTACGCCTTATGTCCCAACACGTCCCCTTCGGTCTGGTACCCTGCAGCTGGCCACCTCCTCTAAAATTAACAAAGCCCGTTGGGGTGGCCGCTCTTTTTCCCATTCGGCAACCAGACTCTGGAACGCCCTCCCCTTTGCCATCCGGGGTAACAGCAACCTCCTCTCGTTCAGAAAGGCCCTAAAAACGCATTTGTTTGCTAAATCTCGCTGATCTGCCCCGAGCCTGCGCTAAAACCATTTTATCTTCAAGCGCTGCGAGGCCCCAGGGCAGTTATGCGCTATACAAATGCAATTTTTCATTTCATTTCATTTCATTTCATTTCATTTTCATTTCAGCTTCCAGGCCTGGAGGAGCCACCTAAAAACAAAATGTAGGGGCAATTTAGGGGAGTAGAGGGTAGGGCCAATGGGCACCTTACCTGGGGTGGCTACACCCTCTATTATGCCACCCTCCTGTGGGAGAGGCATAGACCTCTCCCTGATTGAAGATGGTGGGGATTGAGAGATGTGCTTCACCTCACCTCCCCCACCTTAGGGGTGGAATTGGAAGAGGTGGGCAAACCTGCTCTTCTTCTTGGTTTTCCTGCCGCTTTACCACCCAAAGTTGGGGTGTAAACTGGGGCAGCCATCTGCTGCTAGCAGCAGATGCTGGGGGTCACATTACAAAGGTGGCATGCCTTTGAAGCTTCCCCTTTGAGCACTGGCCCATCCTGGGGGAGGAGGTGTGACACCTATGCCCAGGATGTGCATTGTATCTGGTCCCAGAGAGCAGAGGCTCTCCAACCAGGAGTCCAGAAACATGTCTGTGTATGGCAGGCTGCCTAAAGCCAGTCAGCGCCCACACTTGGGTTGGTAAGTTTTCACGGGGCACTTATAAGGTGCCCTCTGAATACATGGTGTACTAAATCCCACACTGACATCAGTGTGGATTTATTACAAGGAGTTGTATGGGACCGAACACTCCTGGTTTCAGTGAAGCCATCATGGTGTGGAGCAACTTGAGTTGTCAAGTTTCCAGCCACTGCATTCCTTATGGGTTCCCTGGCACTTACAATACTTAAGAATGGACTTAAGTACAGTAGGGGGGTATCTACTCATGCAGATGTTTCCTCACCTGTGGTATAGTGCACTCTGCCTTAGGCTGTGAGACCTGCTAGAGGGGTTATTTACCTATACCTACAGGCGGGGCTGGCTGGTATTGCACCCAAGCAGGGTGACATGCTGAGTTTGACATTTTCCTACCACAAAAGCATGTAAGCGCCAAGGTCAGTGGCATGGTCCTAGTGAGGGGGGTTCCAGGGGACCCTCTTCAGCTCCCAGGCTCTAGGTACCTAGGGTATCACTTACTAGGGACTTACAGAAGGCCAGAATGTTTTAGGGAAGAAGCCCTGGCACAGGGGACCTGGTCGACAGGGAATCTGTGCACTACAATCGAAACCACAATCAAGACCAGGCAAAAATTAGGGGTTAGCCATTTCAAAAGAGGCACTTTCTCACACTAACCGAGGTGTGTGCCTTAATAAACAGATACTCAGGTTTAGCAAGCTTGGATGAAGAGGTGGGGTTTGACAGGTATTAATGGTGTGGCTATTTTATTTTACTTTAAGGTCTGATGGACGCGCAAGACTGATTTGCATGTTGGAATGTTGAATAGGAGCAGTGCTGGAGATTTTACTTCCATTGACTTATTGTTCAAAACTACTCACTCAGTGATCCATAATTCTAAGAAGTATTATCTTAACTATGATTAAACTGTTTAAATAGCATTTCTGTTTTACCTGTCCTGAACAATTACCGAGTTAGTAACTCGGAAGTCCGTGTTTAAAAAAAACCAAGTTATAACAGAAATGTATTAAAGGTCCTATAGCTTTCCGTATGTCCTTTCTTTGAACTACACATGCATGTGAAATCACTCACATTTCAAACCTCTGCATGTTGCCAGCGAATTAATACATTACAATGGATTTCAAATCCTAATTTCTCCCTAAAAAAGACATGAATTAAGCACACAGTTAAAGTACACAAACGTGAAATATGCCGTTCACTCAGCAGAGATAATTACATTCAGGAACGCAAACTTGAACCACAGTTTTAAATCAGAAGGCCTATTGTGGTGACCTCGCTGCATCTAAATTCCAAATACTCTCAAGTATAATGTTTCATGAGCATGCCTTTCTGTCCTCATAACCAGTGGAACGTGAGCCGTGGCAAGGCACAGCGGATATATCTGCACGTAGATTCCTACACCACAAATATTCTCAAAGCCCTCTGTGCGGACATTTTCCCAAACAGCTGCCAGAACATAATACTGTATCTTCTCCGTACAATTAGCTTCCACGTCTCGAGCGCTCCTCTGACATGCATAAAACCTTGATTCATCTGCCGAACCACAGAGCAGTCAAGAGTACGTCAAGTTTCAAAGCCTTCTGACTTCTAAATATTGCTCTAGAGAATGTATACGAGACAGCAGACGTAATCCATTTGCGATGCCATATAGCTAAAAAAAGAAAACAGACCACGAATAGCTCTACTAAAAAATTGAAAAAAATAAAGTGTTGTAAGGCAAAATGAAGGCTTGAGAAAGGGTCGGACTGGAACTTAAGATAGTCCTGGGCACCACAATAAAAGTGGCCACATTAACGAATCAGATATCTAAAACAGGTGCCCATGTTTGCAAAAAGAGGGAGGGCTGTTTTGAACTTGCAAAGAAAGGCTGTATAAGTGTTTTGCAGGGCATAGGAAGACTATTTGTATTTGACCTTGCTGCAGGCAATGTTTGTTTTAATATCAGTTAAAGCAACAGTTGAAACCAGTCCAGCAGACCATAAAACAGGCCCACACAAACAGCCAACAAACAGTCCATACACTAGCAATCCAGCCCATCAGACATTGTCTGATTGTCCATTAGGTCCTTAAGAGTTGGGGCACCTTACATTATACGTGGTTCAGGGGCCTGCATTTTGCCAGTGAATGCACAGTTTTTGGGGTTGTATGACATAATATCAGCAAGAAAAATATTGTGATACATAAATATTGTTCAAAAACTGTTGAAATCCAAAATACAAACATACAATGGCCCAGATTTGCTATCATTATGCACAGCATCTTGTCACTGTTTTACGCAGCCTGACGCACAATGTATTTCAGGATTTACTAAGTCACCCTAAGCTCAATTGGCATGGCTTTGTAAAAAGAAAAGAATAACAAAAGTCAGCACATTGCGCTGCCTTGACTTGCCTTGACTTACCTTACCTTACCTTACATTGAGGAGTCATTTCATGGGTGGAGCATGGCTCTGCTGTGAATCCTTCCATGGACTTTGATGCAAGATTTACTAAAGTCTGTAAATGTGGGTTTGCGCCAAAAATGGTTGGCCTAATAATTCACAAAGGTGAACTGAGATGAAAGTCTAACTTTACGACTTTCGGTATTCACAAAGTGCATTTACGAGTAGGAAAGTTAGACTTTGGAGGGGTCCCATTTCTCATTCCTTCTCAAACCTAACCCAAAGCAGGCAAAGTGTAGGACTTTGGAGGTGCCAGATTTACTAGTCTCATTCTTTTTTTTTTAAGTTTGAGTTTATTTAGCAATAAACAATAACATCTAAGTAGTAACAGCAAGTACAACAAAGTACATTACATTAGGATAAGAATGTATATCATTAAACATTCTATGAAAAACTATTCTCATTCTACTGTGACTAAAAGTAGGTAAAGTGTTCAACTTTCAAAGAAAAGATCACCAGCAGTCATTTTCTGCACTCACAGAATAGTGACAGTACTTTTGAGCGAAAGGAACATTGTTGGTTTTATGTTTTGCAGTGCAGTTTACTTGTATTGGGCCACTGGCTGTTTCAATACATGTTTGGTAATCTGACTGTGGTAAGCAAGAAGGAGAGGTAATGGAGTGTTAGGTTACAGACGCTATTAATGTTTAAAATAGTCATGTTGTAAAATAATACTGTGGCGGAGCGGATTGGTGAACACATGAGTTGTTCTTCTTTGATTTACTTTCATAAAATAGAAAGTTAGCAAGGTCTAGTATACATATTCTTTTGTACTTTACATTGTGTTATACTCTACATGGCATTTAACAGATGTGTGATACGATTCTAATATCACCTTGCGTGGGCCTGAGTGGCTTGATAAATTTAGAGTAACGAAAGGCAGCGCATATCGCTGTCTTACATTACTCTGTGGCAGGAAGATGTGTGATGGGTGGAGTGTGGGTATTCCCAGGCATCCACTCATGTATTTTGACACATTTGCAGATTTACCAAAACTGTTAGACTTGGGAATGTGTCAGAATTGTACGTTTCCCCACCAGAGGTGCAGTAAGTAGGAACCTCTTTATTTCTCCTCATTGGTTCTACATTCTGCACCACACCTAATGCTTTGAGGATTGATTTTGCACAGGAAGGTAGTCCTTCCTGCACAAAACAATCCAGCCTACAATGCAGACACCCTTGCACCATGGTTCTGCATTAGCTCTAGGTAACTGTTTGTGCAACAGCACAGGCAGGGAGCAGGAATGTGCCATATCATGTTAAATATGGTGCATTCCAACTATCTCCCTTTCATGCAGCGTAGAAAGGTGGCTTGTTGAGTTGCGTTGCTCCTGAGGAAGGACATGCAGCCTGAAATGCATTGGACATGAGAAGAATTGCAAAAAACGGTTTATGATTGAAGGATGAACTACAAAGTTAGGAAATTCAACAGAATAAAGTCTTAAAAAAGCAAATAATTGACACAGCGATTCCTGATAAATAAGTGAATGACTGTGTTGGTTAGAAGTAAGAACACCCAAGATTATGTTTGAAGGCTTGCATGCCTATCTTGATAACAGTGTGATTTTGGAGTATATGGCCTTGTGACATAGAACAAATGATTGATATTTTTGTACTGTTAAATTAACCATGTGCTCCTGTTTTAAGATGGTGAAATTCAGATGCCATTAGACAGCCCTGTTTTCAGCTCAAAAGCCACTACCCTATTCGGATGAGTTCTCCTCCCATCTGAGCGGGACACATTTGGCTTTTCCGCTCAATGTGATTGGAGCCATGATGTTTGCTAGAGTCTTGGGAATGAATAGGAGAAGCTCTTCTTGTCTTTCTCTAAGTCAAAGGAGTTCCACTTTTTTCTGCCAACTGTTTTTTTCAATCTGAGATTGCTAGTCCCTGCTGAGTGGTCAGCAGTCAACACCCAGTGACCCTTCCTGGGTTCAGAGACAAATCATTATCCTCTTCGCCAGGGTTGTTAACTGTCCCAGGAAGGACGTTTATTCCAGTTCCTGTGAGGATGCAGAACCGACTTAAATCAGTTGTGGCTCAAGCAGCCTACAGTACATTTTAGGAAGTTACCTTTTTCAGTTAAATTATCATGTGGTGCATGTGGTGGACGCAACATCCACCACATACAGTTATTATTTCAGACTGTAGGTGCTCTGTTTTCAATCCTGGCACTAGGAACACACTTAAAAAGTGCCTATCGCTCCTTGTAGCTAGTTTTAGTATGACTTCCCTCACATTATAACCAATATTTGTGTTGCACTGCACCTGTTAACCAACCAGTTAAGTGCCTTTTCCTCTGAAGGATTTATTATATCCTAAACAGCGTAGGAATAAAAACATATCTGAGCTCCTCCCTCACAGAGTGGGGGTTGTAGCCCTTGGCAGGGCTAGGGGTCCCCGTCAAGAAGAGAATCCCAGATGATCAAGCATGCCTGCTGGTGGGTGATAGGACCACGTCCTAATTAAGGGACTCCTTCCGAAGTACCCTGAGATCATTTTTGCTGTCTCTTTTTCTAGCATAGTTGTTCTCTCCCAAGGATTTCTTGTGTGTACTTGTTACTGTTTAGGGATTCAATCCTCGCAGGTCTCTAAAATTCCCTAGGACCCCTCCCATTATCTTGTTGTATTTATTTTTGAACACAATTAAAGTCCCCATTGATAATCCAAGGGACATGTGTACATCGCATCAGGAGGACAAAGAGGTGCACCAGGAAGGACTACTTCGCCACATTGGAGGCATATATGCTTCTCAGCAGGAGTGGTTGGCCATCCAGGTGACCCTCTACTAACACATAATGGGTCTATTTTGGTGGTCACACAGTGAAAGGGCACAAAGGACCTCATCCATATAAGGGTCCCTCTGGCAAAGCTGGAATATGTGGTGCTGTAACATTGGCCACACCAATGTTTCAGTAAGCATGTGTCTTCCCCTATAAATATGTGGTCTTCCTGAAAAAAGCAATATGGGTATCCCCTCTCCTAATGTATTGCTGAACTGTGCGTCTTTTAAGCGCTGTCCTAATGGAGTACAACCTAGCCATGATGTACTTGCTTATTATTTTCAACGAGCACTCAATAACATATCATATACATTTTTAAATTATTGCAGATTTATTCTTATAAGTTTCCAATTGTCTTCTTCATTGAAGATAATCCCATTTGTTAGTATAATCTTCAATTAACAAAATTCCATGCAGCCAACACGTGTTTCGTCTGGTCAAGTTTGACCTATGACTTCCTCAGGGCTGCAACCCAAACAGAATGTAACAAACCAGTACGTTAATATTATGATAAATAATAATAGTAAATAGCAACTAAGTAATATAGTTAGAAGGGAAGACTCCCTAGTTTGTGTGTATATAAAGCGGGTAGGTACAATATTTGTACAGGCTCACCACCAAGAAAAAGCCGGAGATACCCATGTGAGTATTAATAAATAGTATCACTAATCATGATATTTATTATTGAGTTAAGAAAAAAGAAAGAAGTTTATTCATTTGATATAAGTTAGTATAGGTAAAGTGACCATGTCGCAGGGTTTCATACCTATATTCCTCCAAAGTACCTTAAAATATTGTGATACATAAATATTGTTCAAAAACTGTTGAAATCCAAAATACAAACATACAATGGCCCAGATTTGCTATCATTATGCACAGCATCTTGTCACTGTTTTATGCAGCCTGACGCACAATGTATTTCAGGATTTACTAAGTCACCCTAAGCTCAATTGGCATGGCTTTGTAAAAAGAAAAGAATAACAAAAGTCAGCACATTGCGCTGCCTTGACTTACCTTACCTTACCTTACATTGAGGAGTCATTTCATGGGTGGAGCATGGCTCTGCTGTGAATCCTTCCATGGACTTTGATGCAAGATTTACTAAAGTCTGTAAATGTGGGTTTGCGCCAAAAATGGTTGGCCTAATAATTCACAAAGGTGATTCCTCCAAAGTACCTTACTTTGGAGGAATATAGGTATGAAACCCTGCGACATGGTCACTTTACCTATACTAACTTATATCAAATGAATAAACTTCTTTCTTTTTTCTTAACTCAATAATAAATATAATGATTAGTGATACTATTTATTAATACTCACATGGGTATCTCCGGCTTTTTCTTGGTGGTGAGCCTGTACAAATATTGTACCTACCCGCTTTATATACACACAAACTAGGGAGTCTTCCCTTCTAACTATATTACTTAGTTGCTATTTACTATTATTATTTATCATAATATTAACGTACTGGTTTGTTACATTCTGTTTGGGTTGCAGCCCTGAGGAAGTCATAGGTCAAACGTGACCAGACGAAACACGTGTTGGCTGCATGGAATTTTGTTAATTGAAGATTATACTGACAAATGGGATTATCTCCAATGAAGAAGACAATTGGAAACTTATAAGAATAAATCTGCAATAATTTAAAAATGTATATGATATGTTATTGAGTGCTCGTTGAAAATAATATTAATGTCTGTGCTACATGTTAGCATTTAAATTGGTCGTGGTAACCGACCTTTCTTCGACTGAGCACCACGTTTACTGTACTTAAATTGTGTTGATACTCCTTGACCTGCAGTGCGCTCTAATTCTAACAGTTACCGCAACTATTATAAATTATGTACTTGCTATCAGAGGGAGTAGACTGAGAGCCCCAAAACCACACTCCTCCAGGGCGCCAACACAGGTGGTAGGCAGCAGGCTGGCCGGAGGTAGTCAAATAGCATGGCTGCATAAAGAGAATCAAACAGAATTTCCATCTCAGGGCTGCTGAGTTCCCTCCAACTGCCCAAACAAATAACAAACTGTCCATTGGTGGGGATCACTGGATCATATGTCGGTACAAAGTACTTCCCTCAAGGAAAGCATCTGGGGGGGTGGCCAACCTGCCACAGCCAACAAACCCAATGTCTAAAGGCATCAGACCATAATTTGAAAAACAGATAAGAAAAAAAGAGGGGTGAGGATGGGCCTCTGATCCATTTCTTCATTTTCAGGTAAAAAGGACCAAAATCATCTAGGACAGCATCACCTGATCCAGTGCTGTCCCAAGTCTGTCCAGGTATCAGCCCGACAAAAAGGAGAGATGAGCAGGCAAGTAGGTCTTCCAATATCAAGGAGGCAGTCGGGCATCTGCATTCCCACCTCACCAATCCGGTGGGTGACCCTTGTACGTGGCCCCCCTCTCTTTACCTCCAGTGATCTCAAAACTATATTGTCTGCAGTCTGTGGCATGACTTCCGGGAGGGTCACTTCTTGGCAAGTCACTGGAGCCCGCCTCGGGAGATTATCATCAAATGCTTGGGCTGTCCGGGATAAACCCTCTGCCCTTAAATTGGTAGCCATCGCCAATGCCAGCATTTGCTCCCCACTGGTCCAGAAATTCAAAATAAGTGGATAGTAGCATTATACAGTCAAATCAATATGCCCAGAGGGTTTGCCTATGAAAACATTTCAGGCTGAGATATACACTGATGAGAAACCATACATAAGCGCTTCCCCTGACACCAAATTTCATGAAGGAAATTGTTTCAATTAAAAAAGAAATTCAGTCCAGATTGATCACCCAGTTTGGCAAATAAGCCGGCAACAATTCAATGCATTATTGGTTGTAACATGTTTGGTTGCTCTGAGAGAGGCGCAGGTCCCTCAGCATTGTGTCCCTGGGGTGTGCATCAACACCAATAAATTAAAAACCCTTTAATTGTTTGTAGGTCGTCTCTAAGAGTGTTTTAACCTTTCGAAATACTTTGAGATGGGGTGGGATCGTTTGTTTTGTTCAGACTTTTACTTTTGTGCTTTTTGCAGTTGTATGTGACAAGGTACATGCCATCGAGTGGCATATAGTCAGCTAATTTTGATGTTACAGGTGTCTTAGTTTCCTAGATGTGTTACCATTTAATGTGTGTAGTTTCTTGCTTGCTTACCATGAATCAAAGCTTATTTTGACCCTTCCTCCTGTATGTATTCTGTGTTTTTCAATGTTAACTAAAATGTGTGTACGTTTTGGTGACTGGGTGTGTTAAACCATCATTTTGAGTGACTTGAATTGTTATAGTTGTCTGTCAATATGTATTAGGGCAAATTAAACAGTTCTGAGACATAAAGAGAGTAACGTCTTTAGAGAGATGGCGGGGAAGGGAGTTTTGCTTTAGTACTTGGAGAGATGTTGGGGGAAGATGGTGTCACATTAGGCAACGTTTACTGGTAAAACTCAATAACATTTGAGGATGAATTTGTGAATTTTGGTGTTGGCAGAGGCCAATTCCTGCAATTTGCAAAACTGAATAACAAGGCTGGAGAGATCTCGATGGATTTACCTGACTCTCCTGCAATGTCAGCTTCACTGAAGACACTGCTGCAGAGTGGAGGGGGCTGCCACTTGATCAATAGATTTTTTAAAGCACTGAAGGCGGCCAGAGAAAAGCCTTTTATGGTGGTCCTCTAGAAGTGGGAGGAAGATTTGGGTAACCCCATTGTTAAAATGAAGTCAAGGACAGCGTGTGAAGGAGAACAATCTTTATTTGTCAGACTCTTCCAAGTCACTTCTACAGAATAGTAGGAGTGCCACCTGAACATTCTAAGGTGCACTCCTAGGCGTATCAATGTGGAACAAAGAGCAGGGGAAAAAAGGAAAAGAAAGAGAATTAAAGAGGATAACAAATGAAAAGGAGAGAAATACCATTCTTAGGAATATTATAAGACATGTCCCTCTTAAACAGAACAACAAAGATAGATATACAGTTATGATTGATGTTCAAGACTCTCGCACCTCAATTCAATTTGAGCATGAACATTCCATGAGAAAAGGGTCAGGGAAAAGAATATTCAAAGTCAAGTCATGACAAAATCTTTGCGATACTATGTTCACACTTATTCCTACTGGAATGGGATATAGGAACCTTCTTCTCATTACTTTCCTTAAATTCCTGATTATATAGGTTGTTGTGTTTAGCCTCGGGACACCTTACAATTCTGTCCATGCCCCACATCTTACCATCACTCAAAACTACAACATTTTCCGTGCTTCTGTTATAAACTTTGGTACAGAAAATATGCTGTGGGCATTCCTATGTGCTACATGAAGGTGTACAATTACCTTCTCACACACCATCCATTTCTTTTTTAAAGTATTGTGATTGGAAATATATTGTGTAGAGTAGGCTCTCTGGGGTTGTTGTACACTTGTGTCAATTTTCTCACATTGTACCCAAACTGGCTGACCCCCTCCCAACCAAGTGGGTTTTAATATAGTGCCTGGTATTCTCCCTTTCAGTGATACAAAATGAGAAACGGTAACAGTATTTGGAGTAGTGTGATAGGACCACAACAAGACTGTTAAGGAATCTTCCAGTGGTATCCCTGAAATGGTGGCCAGTTGCAAGTTTTATTTGATCATCCTGTTAACTATTTTCACCAAGCCATTGGCCCTTGGACAGGACAATGCTGTGGTCAGGTGGATAATGAATAAGTATTTTAGGGAATCCTTCATCTCTTGTGAAGTGAATTGCACACCATGATCCCTTATGAGAACACTTGGAACACCTTCTGCACAAAATTTGTCTGTTAAGAAATCCTTCATGACCTAGGTGGTAACTGTGGGTACAAATTGTGTCCCTATACAGTGTACATGCCAGGTAGAGAATTTTAGGAGACCTTTATTTCAACAGCTAATTTGACCCAGGGTTTATTAGGGACTTCAACTGGAGACATAGGAGAGTTCCTGATTATTTTGGATTTGTCACACCGAGCACAAGCCATACAATGTTGTACAGTGTCTTCTAATATGGTATCCAGGGCAAAGGAGTAGGGATTTAGACATGCCTGGTTGTCGTCCCTGTGTGGCACCGAATTAAAGATCGGACGTATACGTTAGCGGTGATAAGTACCTATGGGCATTCACTGCGGGGAAACACAATCTATTGATGCATATTAGATTTCCCTTTTATGCATGGTTTCAGGTGTACATTATGGATGCAACAAAATGGTTTGATGTGAACCTACCATGAGATACTAATTTGGAACCCCAGCAGCCCTGAAGAAGTTGCCCAAAATTATCCCTTGGCAACAAAACATGTCGGCGTAGATTAATTGATCATGGTTTGAAGGGAAACATTTTAAATCTGGGAAGCCAGCAGCATCAAATAAAGTTAGTTATAGCTAGGTAGCTTCACCAAGATTTAGTGGTGAAGATTGTTTGTTCATATCCTCATGGGGTCCATTGGACATGCATGTTATTAGCATGTTATCACATTTAGCTCTGTAGATTCTTTGATTTCATGGTATTGAGTTTCTGTTAATAACACACACACACGTTTTCTATTTTTTCAAACAGAAAGGTGGTAACCGATGATGATAAGTGGACTTGCTGACGAGTACCAGCCAGCAGTCCCCTTGCTGTTACTACCGTGAGGTGCCTCCTTTCCGCTCCACACCTTTTTCATGCACATTGGGTGGATTATGATGGTATAAATATTTTAGAACTTGGATACACCACAGCTTAGGGAATTAGCTAAGTCCGCGAGGGAGTTATAATGCTTCTGGTGACCCCTCTATTGCTGGATATATAGATTTGGGTGTGACTTTTGGTGATTGGGCCCACTGTTGATTTATAATACGTTGAGTGGGGAGCGGCCTGGTCATTTCATCCCCCTGTAGCTCCTATTGTTTGAATAATCCATCCCCAGGAACCAATAATGTGATCTAGCCTTATTCTTAGTCAGGCTCCTACCCGGATGCCCCACATGAGGTAAGTCAGCTATTCTCTCCCACAACTTGCTAGGAGGGACAACCTTGTAACCCCTTTTTATTAAGATGTATTCAATGTTCAATTCTTCCCTGACTGTCCAAAAGATTTGTAAATCTTCATTCAAGGCAATTTCTGACGGGCCATCCCTAAATTATTCTGTCTATGACTTTATTTAAGACTTTGTCATCTAGAGTGCTCCTTTCCCATTCTTCTTTGCTTATGTCTGCCAATTTCACTTCCCAAAAGGAGTTTATACCATTATCCTCCAGGAATGAGTATTTAATTAATGGCATTCTAGAAAGGCAATCTGACGCAAAGGTCTTCTCACCAGAATGTATTTCATCTGGAAATTGTATCCCTTCAACCTAACACCCATCTAGCTATTCTAGGTGTGGAACTTTCCATGCCTTTGGTAGTAAAGATGTGGGTTAGAGGGTCATGGTGGTACTCTGAAAGGGAGACCCCACAATTAGTATTTGGAATGTAGAATGGCCCAGTAGCATGCCAGAGCTTCTCTCTCTATGGAGGAATAGTTTAATTCTGCCCCCTAAGAGAACAAGATGCACAGGCTACAATTTGCTCTTTGCTGTCTTCTACTTGTGCTAATATAGCTCCCATACCCTTGGTGCTAGCACCGGTGGTAACAATGGTTTTCTGGTGAACATCAGAATTTCCTAAGGTGGGGGCAGAAATGATGGCTTATTTTATCTTCTCAAAGGTCTTATGCAAATTCACCATTCCATCTATAATGAGCACCTTTTTTAAATATTTCACACATTGGAGATACCCTATCAGCAATGATGTTGATGTACTTTAACATATACTATGCAAGACCTAAGAAAGATCTTAGCTTATCTTTTTTGGAGGGTGATGGTGCTTCCTTCACTGGTTCTAATAAATTGATTTTAGGCCTAATCCCTTCGTTGGAGAGGGTGATTCTCAATTAATCCACCAAACTCACACCAATGCAGTACTTGTCCGAACTTAATGTAAGTCCAGCTTCTTTGTGTTAAAGGGTCCAAAGAAAATCGTTGTTCTCTTAGTTCAATCTTGTGGATCAATAATGACTCTGCCCTAACTAAAAAGGCATCCAGTGCCCCTGCTGCACCGTTACGCTTCTCTATTTCCTGTTATATATCTATGCAACAGGAACAACCAGGGAGCAGGGCAACAATATCTAGGGAATTCGCAAGGTACAGTACCTTCCTACATCAGCAGATGTCCGATCCGTTGTTTCCAAAGGCAAGATGTTAGGGAGGTTGCCCAGCCCAGCTCTTCCAAGCTATGAAGGGCGCGGACGGGTCTGACCTTGGCCTGGGCTTTGCCCGCGCGCGTCACGCACTGCGTGAGCCCTGGCCCCCTTTTCAACGCCTCCTGGCACTCAGGAATGCGGTGCGTGGTGTGCGCACTGCAAGGGGCAATGGAATGTGAAGTTCCCTGATGGCGGTAGGTGATGGCGGGAAGCGGGCGTCAGCAAGGCCCCCCAGCAGCAGTGTCCCAGCAGTAATATCAGCAGTAGTTACAGCAACACTAGGCCAGTAAGAATCATGGGGTCCCGCGCTGCGGGAGCCCTGGCCCCCTTTTCAACACCTCCTGGCCCTCAGGAATGCGGTGCACGCATGCGCGCCGCAAGGGATGATGGGATGTAAAGTTCCCTGATGGCGGTAGGCGATGGTGGGAATCGGGCGTCAGCACGCCCCCCAGCAGCGGTATCCCAGCAGTAATGGCAGCAGTAGTTACAGCAACACTAGGGCAGTACGAATCACTGGCCCCCTTTTCAACGCCTCCTGATGCTCAGTAATGCGGTGCGCGGCGTACGCGCCGCAAGGGACGGCATTAGGCAATAGCGGGAATAGGGCGTCAGCACGGCCCCCCAGCACCGGTATCCCAGCAGTAATGGCAGCAGTAGTCACAGCAACACTAGACCTGTAAAAATCACGGGCTCCCGCGCTACAGGAGCCCTGGCCCCCTTTTCAATGCCTCCTGGCGCTCAGGAATACAGTGCGTGACGTGCTCGCCGCAAGGGACGATGGGATGTGAAGTTCCCTGATGGAGGTAGGCGATGGCGGCAATCGAGCATCAGCACGGCCCCCCAAAAGCGGTATCCCAGCAGTAATGGCAGCAGCTTTTACAGCAACACTAGGCCGGTAAGAATCACGGGCTCCCTTCCTTAAGCTTCCCAAAAAACAATCTTAGAATCTGGTCATGTTCTTAACCTGTGTTTGCATAAACTAAAACATCATCCTGAAACACTAGAACATTTTTTATCCCTTCCAAAATTTGCTGCATAATACATTGAAATACAGCCGCAGCAGAGGTGAGGCCAAATGGCATTCTGCTGTACCTGTGAGCACTAAATACGGTGATCAATGAAGTGTAAGACTTGCATTATGGGTGAAGTTCCAGCTGATGGTAGGCTTGAGAGAGATCAAATACATTGAAACAGCTGGCCTTCCTGTATTCAACATCTCATTTAGTCTTGGTAAGGGGAACAGTTGACCAAGATATTAGCATTAAGATCCCTAGGGTCCGCACATAGTCTTATCCCCTTGTTGTCTGGTTTGTTTGTGACTACAATAGGTGCCAGCCATTGAGTACACTTAGTTTTTTCAATTACCTTTTGATGTTCTAATTTCTCCAGTTCTCTTTTTAATGGTCCTTCCATAAGATGGGGAACATGTCTAAGTTTGTGTACCACAGGGTGTGCTCTGTGCTTTCATTTTATTTTGTGTTGGAAATCTCTTAAACAGCCCATCTTATCTTGGAACAATTCAGGAAACTCACGAACAACATCTACTCTTGTGTTTGACCTTTTAAACAGCAACACTTTATCTGTATTATAAGGGTCCAATTGTATCCCTAATTCCCTTTGATGGTTCCAGCCTAATGAGTTATATCCCTGTGTTGTAATGTAAACCTGCCCTACTGTGGATTTTCCTTAAACTGAATGCACATTACAGACATTCCTAGTAAAGGTATAGGGCCTTTGTTATATCCACTGGAATTGATATCAGCATTTTGCAAGATATACCCTTTTTAGAACATGTTGCATCAAAAACACTATCTGTGTTTTGTTTCTGTCTGTTTCTACCAGTCTGGATTTTTTGTCGCACTTCTAAGATCGTGTTATCCATCTCTTCACTCTTGAGAATTTCTTTCACTTCCTCAGCAGAACTAGGTTGCTTCATGACTTTAATGCATTCTGCAGTATTCTTAATACTTTGTGCTAATTCAAGGGCTTCACAAAAACTGGGACTGTGCGCAAATAATTTCTCCTGTATTCAAGGGCTTCACAAAAACTGGGACTGTGTGCAAATAATTTCTCCTGTATTCTCAAATTATTAGTACACCTTACCTGGTCACGTATAAATGAATCTAAAAAAAAAATCTCAAATCACAATAGAGAGTCCTCTTAATACTGCCACATAACTCATTACCTTTTAGTTTTTCTCCTGCACCCTACTGAAGAATTTGTGTCTTTCCAGTACCACATTTATTTTATGCCCAAAATGGTGTTCTAATTTCCTTACAGTTTCCTGGTATAGGTGTACCTGTTCCTCCCCTTCCTCATTGGCACTAGCACTCACTAGATTCCCTAGGGTCTCAAACATTTTCCTCCCCTGTGTACCTACATTTTGGTGTAAAATATGCTGTCTTCTATAAGAAGAAAACATTTCTCTACCAGTAGGTATCAAATATG
Organism: Lissotriton helveticus; assembly: GCF_964261635.1. Taxonomy (NCBI): domain Eukaryota; kingdom Metazoa; phylum Chordata; class Amphibia; order Caudata; family Salamandridae; genus Lissotriton; species Lissotriton helveticus. Next base: position 762,631,304 of record NC_136067.1, on the reverse strand, counting down.
ATTCAAATATTTTAATCCAAACATTCCATCGTAGTAGTTGATCACCTATGTCCTTTAGGAAGGGAGGAGGTTGTTTCATGTTTGCTGATGCCATGTACATTAAGGATATACAAATACACTGTGAAATATAACAGGAAAGAATAATGAAACCTATTAAGTTCACCCCCCGAAATAGTATACAGGACTTAATCTGTAGGAAGCACAAAATGTTAATATATGCTCAATTGGAAGACTTTTTTTCTTTCCTTTTCCTAGTAATCCATACAAACACTGTGAATTTTACTCTCCTAATAGAGCTACCAAAATTGCCACACATAGTACTATGGCTTATCACCGTCACTAGGTGAAAGATAGAGAAGGCAGAACAAGTATGCAGGAAATCCAAGAAAAACAGAAGGATTTCAGGTAAGAAGAATGTTATTTGTGATAAGGTCTTTGAAGTCATAGTTATGAAAAATGCTTCCAGTTTCACAAAAGGTCCAGGGATCCTGGATGGTATTGCCCAAATATAGTTTAAATGAATGGAGGAGATTAACTCGAGGCACTGGACCTTTCCAGCCTTTTTTATGTAGAAATACAGAATGTTTTGAGCATATACTCCTCCTTGATTAGCTTGTGTTTTGATAGTGAAGAAAAAATCCCTTTTCCTTTTTGTGAAAAGCAATTTTTTAAATGCTTTTTATGTTATTTTCTTGAGCAAACATATAGGTTACATCCTATCCAGCATATTATTTGGATTACATTGTTGATATTGCAACAGCAGACACGTGTTTCACCCTAAGTGGTCAATAGGACCAGGGCTTTCTCAAGGCTGTAAGAGATGTAATTTAGTTATATGAATCAATTTAATTTGAGGAGCCAGATGTAGCACACCATCGAGTGCACATTGTAAGATGTTCGGGAGTGAGGACAATAAGGATATTTTTATAAGTGCAAAATGCAGATGAATGTGAGAGAGGACTGTACTACGAGACTATGTTAGTCAGACAGTGTTACAGGAGAGAAGATAAAAATACAATGAAAGGCATTAAAGAGATTAAGGATGCATTTTTCAGTGCTGGCAGTGCTAGCAAGAGATTATAAAATTTAGCAAATTAGACATTTTTGAGATTTAGCAGTTTCCTCATGCAGGCATTCCAGTATTAAGAGCATATGTTAGTACTGTTTTGGTAATCATGCAGATTTGTTTGTGGAATATATTATTAATCAACGTTAGATACATGAGGTATATGAGAAGACAGTAGCATAATTTGGGTTGTGCTGTATCTTTAGTATGTGCAAAAAAGCTTTATTGGTGAACTGGGGGTTCATTATTGCACATTTTAGTTATACCTTCTTAGAATATCGGTAAATCTGGGTTATTTCTTTTAAACATATTAAGTAATGTGTCAGTCTTCAAACAAACATGATGATGTAGATATCTGAAAAAGGAGGAAGCAAGAAAATGGTGGTAAGGAACAGAGAAGAATGCAGAACAACCATTCAGTTTTTTTATACTGAGCCGTTGAGAGCAAATTACAGGTAAGTAATGAACAACCAATCAATTTAAGGTTTGTTTGTTTATCATGTACATAAGGGCAGATAAGAGTATGAGTTCTTGCATTTGTATGCAGTTATCAGTAATCCTTAGTAATTTAGCACGTATTGAGGGTGAAGCCTGATTAGTAAAAGTTATTCTTGGTGGCTGTCAAAAGATTCAGCAAGTGTTGAAGAACAAAGAATGCTTTGAGTATCCTCCGAGGGGTCGAATGTTCAGGCTCAAAATAGCAAGCACAGAACTGAGGATAGACTCGAGATTGAGATGAAATGGAAAGAATGATTGTGCCGAATATGATGGCAAAGGCGCGGGCATCGACTTACTTCTATTTTATTTTGCAGTGGCAGTCCCGGTTCAATCCCGTATTCGAAATGTCGTGACGGTCTAACGGAGTTGCACTCTTGGGGCCATCTTTTACTAGGCAAAGATCTGAGCATGATTAAGTGAGGTTTACCTAGGTACTCTATCGCCATCTTGGAATAGGTGTTAATTTATTGAGTTATATGGAGCTCATAATTATTATTCAAACGTGTGTTGATCGAGCATATGTGATTACCTGAGTAAATCCTTAATTAAAAAGTCTCTAGCACGTATTTTGCGTTTGCCGCCACCGTGGTTGATTGTGTTAGCAATGTATTTTATGCTCCATGACTGTGCGAGATGTATTTCAGTGAGATTGGGATCATAATTTGGCAGGCGTGGAAGAACAGGTGTGTAGGAAATCCAGGAAAAACTAGAAGGATTTCAGGTAGGAAGAATGTTATTTGTAATAGGATCATTGCAGTCATAGTTATGAAATATGCTGTACCTGTCAGCGCAACAGATTACTACAAGCACACTACACACAGTAAACTTTTGTATAACAAGGAGCAAAGTCCGCTGCGATATAGAAACGCCGTCAAGGAGTGCTATGCCCCTCAGCGAACAGATCTGACAACATAAGATTGCTGTGCCTGTCAACGAATAGGCTACAAAAAATGAAAATAATTGATGGACCAGGAGCACCAGTGCTGTGCCTGGCTGTGAACCAGCTTGTGAAAGACTGGTAATGCCGGGGCCCGGGGGAAGCAAGTTTCAGACTAGTCTTCCCCGGGGTCTTTCGCGCAGGGTAGGACCAGGTAGGGGGAAGGGGAGGAGTTAGGGGGTGGGTATAAGAGCGCAGGGGAGGAAGGAGACATCCTCTTCCTGTGCTCGGCATCATCAGGTGGGAAGTTAGTAAAAAGGGAGTGGTATAGGGGGAAGTTTTTCAGTAGTGAATTCGGGGTTAATTTGTAGCTTAAGCGGGAGTTCGGGGTAGCGCACTGTACGCGGTGTGTATTAGTGCGAGGGCTGATGGATTGCGGTGATCGGCGGCCTCGGATCGGGGTCGGAAGGAATTTGGTGGCGGCGGAGATGCGGAGATGTCGGGCGTGTCGCAGGAGGAGGTGAGGAATGCGCTCATCCTGCTGGGGCGCGCGGGGTGGGAGGATTTGCTCCAGACCGGCGTCCTCGGCGAGGCCTGGGTTGGCGCCTCGCGCGGCCTCAGCAGGAGTGGCGGCGGCGGTGGTCCTGGCTTGTCAGGAGGATCCGCCACTGCTGGAGGAGGGCGAGTTAGGGCAAGGGCAAGGCGTGGTTAAGAAGGAGCCTGCCCGCTGGGGCAGGCGGAAGAGCGCGCCGCCCAGGGTTTAGTTCCCAGAGCTTGAGTTCCTCCAGGAGGGGGCGGGCAGGACCACATGTCCTCGGCCGGTCACAGTGGTTCTCCAGTTAGGCCAGGAGGCCCAGGCAGGAGAGGGTGGGGGGTGGGACGGGGGGCCCTCTACTTTACACAATGTTGTTTGTGCAGGCACCAGTGGTGGTAGACGGGGGACTCTAGCCAGCCCCTGTTGAGGCTGTGCAGGTGTTGGTAGGTGAGGAGGAGGAGGCGTTGGGCCAATGGGAGGACGCTCTCTTTGACCTATCAGTGGGCTCCAGGATTCAGTCCCCGGCCCCTACAGGGGGGACAGTGGAGGTGAGGCAGGCAGGTACCCTGGTGGGGGCTCCCACCAGGGAGCCCGGTGTAAGGGGGGCTGGGTCGGCACTGGGGGGGCCACATGGTTGGTTATTGGTGCCGGGGGTGGGGTTCCAGGGCTATTGCCCGCCCCTGCCCCTCCCGAGTTGGGGCCCCCCGACCTGGGAGGACATGCTCAGGGAGCGGAGGTTGATGGCGCAGATTGCTGAGGCCAGATGGGCGGAGCAGACTGTGGCCCGGGTTGGTCTGGGGGCATGAGGTTGAGGGGCCCCCACTCCTAAGTCTGAGGAGGAGTGGTGGGCAGAGCAGGAGGAGGTGACAAGGGCAGCGCAGGCCAGGAAGGGGAGCTCTAAAGGGACTAGGGGAAAGCAGGCCAAGTTAGGGACGGCCAGGATGGCTGAGGACGGATGATGCCGGGGCCCACTCAGGTTGGAGCAACCTGGGGGGTGGGTGGGGTTCCAAGCCGGCAGATGTCGGCAGAGGTCGGGGTGGTCCGGCGGGGCGCAAGACCGCCCTGGGACGCCCGTTTGAAGCAGCAGGGCGGTCCGCAGCAGCCAGCCCTCCGGCGCGGGCACGGGCTACAGCGGCATGTGTGTCTGTGGGGCGGGGAACGTCTGCAGTGAAGTGCAAAGGTGTGAAGAGGGCAGTGAAGGAGGTGTTGTGTGCGCCTGTGGATGTGGATCCGGTGGGTGAATTGGATTATGAGAATAATGCGAAGGAGATGGAGGACGGGGAACTGAGGGATGACGAGGACTTGACAGGTGGGGGAAAGGACAACAGTGGCATTGGTGTCTTCCAGGAGGCCGGCGCAAAACCTAAGACGGTGAAGGGCAAGGAGAAGGTGGTGGCGGCCAAAGCCTCTACCCACAGAGAACGACCGGGAGAGCTGCACTCCTCGCTTGCAGGTGAGGGGAATTGGTGGGCTGCGTGGGATTGTGGGCCCAAAGGGAGTAACAAGAAGGCTTGTAGGTCTGTGGGGGTTGGAGATGGTTCTGTCAGGGACGATGTAGGGCCTCCAAAGGGTGGTTCATCATTGGGGGACAAGCAGGGACATGGTAAGTCGGTTTCTACGGTGGGGGTGCAGACTGACAAGATGGATGGGAAGGAGGATAAAGGGGAGAAGGGAGATGACAAACGTCAGAAGAAGCTTCCCTACATGGGGATAGCGATGCAACTGGGGTCTCACCTGTCTGACAAGGTTAAAGGTAGGATATGGAAACATGAATATGTGGAGGTTTTTAAATTGTTGCACAGGGAGGTGCAGGCGAAGGAGGGGTCTAAGGAAGAGGAGTGGGATTTGACTAGGCGACCCAGGGTGCCTGTGACAATGGAGAAGTGGACTTCGGTGTTTCTGATTTACGTGAGCATTTACTGCGAGAGTTATTTGGATAGGGCCATAGCCATGATGAAGTACATGGACATTATAAGGAAGGTGCAAATGCAGTTTGGTGGCTTTACATGGGTGAGCTATGACGAGGAGTTCAGGGCTAGGGTTAGTGCGAACCCGGACAAGCATTGGGGGGAGGTGGATGCGGAATTGTGGATGCAGCGGATGGCATCTACGCACTCGTCAGCGTCTACTCATATGGCCAGCAGTTTGCCGGTGTTTTATCGTTCTTTTCAGCAGCGTCCCGCCCAAGGTGGGGCGGGGGAGTGCGGCCGCAAGCACCGTCACATCTGGTCAAGTGTCCAAACTGTGCAGTTACAACACTGGGGCTTGTTGGAGCTACAACAGGGGCTATTGCGCGCGCTACCCCTGTAAATTTAAACATGAGTGCTACAAGTGTGGAGGGAAACATGCCCTTACGGAGTGCCTTACTTTGGTCACCCCATCTGAGCAGCTGCGGAACGCGAAAGGTAGGGGACAGCCTGGACAGAAGGGCGCCTACACCGGTTAAGGTGAAGGCGATGGCCCACTGGCTCTTGTGTTACCCGGATCAGGAGGCGGCGTTGCGTCTTCATTGGGGTTTCACGGAGGGCTTTAGGGTGGGTTATCAAGGTCCAAGGAAGATGAGGTGGGCAGAAAATCTGAAGTCTGCTAAGGAATTGCCAGAAGTGGTCGCAGCCAAATTGAAGAAAGAAGTGGAAGAAGGGAGGATAGCGGGTCCTTTTTATGCTTGGCCGATGTCTGACTTAATCATCTCTCCGCTGGGGGTGGTGCCCAAGAAGGAGGAAGGGGAGTTTCGAATGATTCACCATCTCTCCTGGCCTGAGTGTCTATCTGTCAACGATTTCATTGCGGAGGAGGACTCGAGGGTGCTGTATGCTTCCGTGGACGATGCGATCAGCCTGGTGCGGGTATGTGGGCCGGGGGCGGAACTGGTGAAATGTGATGTTAAGTCTGCTTTCCGCCTGCTGCCTATACACCCCGTGGATTTCTCGCTCCTGGGAATGCAGTTCGGGGGTGCTATCTATGTGGACAAGGATTTGCCCATGGGATATGCCATTCCTGCGCGCTTTTCGAACTCTTTAGCACCTACCTTCAGTGGGCCTTCACGCGTTTCAGTGGTCATAAGGACGTCACGCACTATCTAGACGATTTCCTCTTCTTAGGAAAAGCACACTCTGGGGACTGTACCAGGGCTCTGTCACGTTTTCAGGAGTTGGCAGGACAATTTGGCATTCCCCTGGCCCCGGAGAAGACGGCTGGCCCCAGTTGCAGTCTGACGTTCCTCGGGAAAGAGCTGGATTCCATACAGTGGTTGGCGCGGTTGTCTGCGGCGAAGTCGGCGGAAATTCAGTTGTGCCTGCTGTCGGCGATAGGTGAGAAGAGGATTGCTTTGAGAGCGGTACAGAGGTTGCTGGGTTTTCTGAATTTTGCATGCAGAGTAGTCAGGGCCGGACAGACGTTCTGCCGGCGGCTCGGCATGGCCATGTCGGCAGCAGTGCTTCCACACCACAGGGTCCGGATCTCCATGGGGGTCCGGGCTGACTCGAGGACTTGGCTGACGTTCTTGGAAGATTTCAATGGTGTGTCTTTGGACTTTGATGAGGAGAGGGCGGTTTGGAAATGCCAAATTTACTCCAATGCAGCGGGGGCGGCTGGTTTTGGAATCTTCTGGGATGGCAGATGGTGCGCGGAGAGTTGGCCGGCTCACTGGATGAAACAAGGGAGGAGTATTGCTTTCCTGGAATTCTTTCCCCTGTTGGTGGCGCTGGAGGAGTGGGGTGCGGAATTTCGGAACAGGACTGTGCTTTTCCATGTGGATAACATGACTGTGGTGGAGCTGGTTAATCGCCAGAGGGCCAGGGATCTGAGAGTGTTGAGGCTGCTGAGGAGTTTTATGCTGAAATGTTTGCGATTGAATGTGGTTTTTAGAGCCAAGCATATCCCTGGAGCGAATAATGACATTGCGGATGCTTTGTCTCGTTCGCAGTGGCAGCGGTTCCGGCGGTTGGCACCAGGAGCGGATCAGTGCAAGACCGGGCTGCCGGACGGCATCTGGGCCTTGGGGGAGTGAGATTGATGGGTCTGGTTGAACACTCTATTGCTGATTCTACGAGGCAGACATACCGGCTAGCTTGGGCGGAGTTTGGATCTTTTATGGGTTGGGTGGAAGATTCTGTGCTGGGTGATCGTGTGGTGGTTGAGCAGGGTGTCTGGCAGTTTGTGTTGCAGTGTATGGACAAGGGACTGACGGCTGTGACTATTTCTGGAAAGTTGGCGGGGGTTGCCTTTTACTGTAGTCTGTTTTTGGGTTTTGATCCAACAAAAAATTTGATTTTGAGCAGGATGCTCAAAGGTTGGGACAGGACGAGATAGGGTGGTGGTGGGGGGTTACGGGAGGCGATTACATTTGGGTTGCTTGTTCGGCTCGTTGGGGTGTTGCCGGAATGTTGTTATGACTCTTTTGAGGTGCGGATTTTTCGGTTGTGCATGGTTTGGATCTTTTTTGGGGCGTTTCGGGTGTCTGAACTTTTGGGCACGAGATCGCTGGGTGGCAGAAGGTTCGAGGAAGTCAGGCTGGACGGTGTGCGGCTTGGTATTTGGTTGGGGCACTCGAAGACTGATCAGTTGGTCCGAGGCAAATGGGTCTGGCTGTGTGAGATAGGTGGAAATACTGTTTGTCCGGTGTCTGAGTGGAAGCTGTTTTTGGTGGCATCGCAGGGTGCGTCTGGCGAGATATTCTGTCACGAGTCTGGGGCGCGAATGTCGTCTGGCCAGTTGCTGGCGGAGTTGCGCATGACCTTGAGGCATTTGGGGATGGAGCTGGTTGGTTTTGGGACTCACTTTTTTTGCATTGGGGCAGCGACAGTGGCTGCCCGTTTGGGGTGGTCCTGGGTTAAGATTCGGCAGATTGGGAGTTGGAAGTCCAGATGTTGTGAGAGGTATGTGAGGAAGTGATGGATATAGTATCGATTGTGATGTTGTGTGTTGTTTGGCTTTCTGTTAACATATTTTTCTTTTGTAGGTTGTGTGGAGGGCCCTGGGGCCAGGACAGTCTCGTGGATCATGGGGCATTCTTTCGTCCCCTGGGCATCCAAGTACGTGGAGCAACAGGTGTACGGCCGTAACCTGGGACTCAAAGGACAACATCATGAGGTGCACTGGTGAGGTAAAGGTGGAATGCGATGGGGGGCACTATTGCCTTGGCTTGCAAAAATGGTTCTGCAGAAGGGATGCCCGGACCTTTTGATCATCCGCTTGGGGGAGAATGATTTGGTGAAGCTGTCAGGTTTGGCGCTTTTACAGCTTATGCAGAGTGTGATATCCCATACTGGACTGCGACTTGAGGAACCATTGCTGTTCAGGGACGACGGAGTGCATCTTTCACGCTTAGGGAATGCTTATTACATGATGGAGTTGAGGGATGTGGTCAGCAATCTCTGGAATGAGCCGATTTGGTGTAGGAGGTCTGACTGAGGGAGAGGTGTTTGTAGTAAGCATGGAGAGCTCCTAGTGGGGGGGGTGGGGCAGGTAACCGCCCTACAGGGGGTTCCCTGGGTGGCGATAATTTGGAGGGGTAGGGGGGTCAAGAGCAGGCGTACCCATCCCTCAGGGGAGATTGAAGGAGACTTCCTATTCCTGTGCTCGGCATCATCGGGTGGGAAGTTAGTAAAAAGGCTACCCACCCACCCTGCAGTATTAGGGTTTGGGGGTAGGGTTGGCTTGGCGTGCCAGTTTAGGCTGGGCTGCGTTAGGCGATACTTTGGAGGGGTAGGGGGGTCAAGAGCGGGCACACCCACCCCTCGGGGGGGAGATTGAATGAGGGGGGAGCTGGAGGCATGACTGGAATGCCTCAGGATATCGGGGTAGGATGCTAGGTGATTTGTGGATACGGATGTGGTATGGAGGGGACGAGGAGGGGTTGGAGTCATGAGTCAGAGGGGGTGAACAGAGTGAAGAATGGTGGTTTTTTTTTTCTGTCATTGATGTTGATGTTATTTGTTACTATTTAGTTGTGCAGCCTGGTCCTAATAAATGGCCTTTTACGCTTAACACCTGCGTGGTCTGTTTATTGCGCGATGCCGGGCCCCGGGGGAAGCAAGTCGCAGACTCATCTTCCCCCGGGGTCTTTCGTGCAGGGGAGGACTAGGTAAGGGGAAGGGGAGGAGTTAGAGGGTGGGTATAAGAGTGCAGGGGAGGAAGGAGACTTCCTATTCCTGTGCTCGGCATCATCGGGTGGGAAGTTAGTTAAAAGGCCGCCCACCCACCCTGCAGTATTAGGGTTTGAGGGTAGGGTTGGCTTGGCGTGCCAGTTTAGGCCGGGCTGCGTTAGGCAATACTTTGGAGGGGTAGGGGGGTCAAGAGCGGGCGCACCCATCCCTCGGGGGGGAGATTGAATGAGGGGGGAGCTGGAGGCATGACTGGAATGCCTGAGGATATCGGGGTAGGATGCTAGGTGATTTGTGGATACGGATGAGGTACGGAGGGGACGCGGAGTGGTTGGAGTCATGAGTCAGAGGGGGTGAACAGAGTGAAGAATGGTGTGTTTTTTTTGCTGTTATTGATGTTGATGTTATTTGTTACTGTTGAGTTGTGCAGCCTGGTCCTAATAAATGGCCTTTTACGCTTAACACCTGTGAGGTCTGTTTACTGCGCGATGGGCTCCGAAATGACGGGACAATGAAACACAAGTCCAGAGTCCATCAGTAAACAGGTTTCCAGACAACAGGGTGTGGAGATCACAAGAGTAGCACCAAATCAAACAGGCAAAAAGAAACTGACAGACAGAGTCTATGATATAGACGTCGGCAGAGAGACTCCTCACAGTCCAAAACGAGGTTGCGAAACCCGCTGTCTGGGGAAGATGCATTCAAGGGACTGATGACTGTTGACTGACACTGACCAGACTGCATTCAAAGTTAGAATTTCAGTAAAGGAAAAAACTCGCCTCAGCTGACAGCCTGAGCACAGGGCACACCCCTGAATCCTCCGCCCCGAATATGAATGCTCCATGGAAGGCTATGTCTTAAGTAGGGTGGCACTTGTTGAAGGAGATGGAGGACGGGGAACTGAGGGATGACGAGGACTTGACAGGTGGGGGAAAGGACAACAGTGGCATTGGTGTCTTCCAGGAGGCCGGCGCAAAACCTAAGACGGTGAAGGGCAAGGAGAAGGTGGTGGCGGCCAAAGCCTCTACCCACAGAGAACGACCGGGAGAGCTGCACTCCTCGCTTGCAGGTGAGGGGAATTGGTGGGCTGCGTGGGATTGTGGGCCCAAAGGGAGTAACAAGAAGGCTTGTAGGTCTGTGGGGGTGGGAGATGGTTCTGTCAGGGACGATGTAGGGCCTCCAAAGGGTGGGTCATCATTGGGGGACAAGCAGGGACATGGTAAGTCGGTTTCTACGGTGGGGGTGCAGACTGACAAGATGGATGGGAAGGAGGATAAAGGGGAGAAGGGAGATGACAAACGTCAGAAGAAGCTTCCCTACATGGGGATAGCGATGCAACTGGGGTCTCACCTGTCTGACAAGGTTAAAGGTAGGATATGGAAACATGAATATGTGGAGGTTTTTAAATTGTTGCACAGGGAGGTGCAGGCGAAGGAGGGGTCTAAGGAAGAGGAGTGGGAGTTGACTAGGCGACCCAGGGTGCCTGTGACAATGGAGAAGTGGACTTCGGTGTTTCTGATTTACATGAGCATTTACTGCGAGAGGTATTTGGATAGGGCCATAGCCTTGATGAAGTACATGGACATTATAAGGAAGGTGCAAATGCAGTTTGGTGGCTTTACATGGGTGAGCTATGACGAGGAGTTCAGGGCTAGGGTTAGTGCGAACCCGGACAAGCATTGGGGGGAGGTGGATGCGGAATTGTGGATGCAGCGGATGGCATCTACGCACTCGTCAGCGTCTACTCATATGGCCAGCAGTTTGCCGGTGTTTTATCGTTCTTTTCAGCAGCGTCCCGCCCAAGGTGGGGCTGGGGAGTGCGGCCGCAAGCACAGTCACATCTGGTCAAGTGTCCAAACTGGGCAGTTACAACACTGGGGCTTGTTGGAGCTACAACAGGGGCTATTGCGCGCGCTACCCCTGTAAATTTAAACATGAGTGCTACAAGTGTGGAGGGAAACATGCCCTTACGGAGTGCCTTACTTTGGTCACCCCATCTGAGCAGCTGCGGAACGCGAAAGGTAGGGGACAGCCTGGACAGAAGGGCGCCTACACCGGTTAAGGTGAAGGCGATGGCCCACTGGCTCTCGTGTTACCCGGATCAGGAGGCGGCGTTGCGTCTTCATTGGGGTTTCACGGAGGGCTTTAGGGTGGGTTATCAAGGTCCAAGGAAGATGAGGTGGGCAGAAAATCTGAAGTCTGCTAAGGAATTGCCAGAAGTGGTGGCAGCCAAATTGAAGAAAGAAGTGGAAGAAGGGAGGATAGCGGGTCCTTTTTATGCTTGGCCGATGTCTGACTTAATCATCTCTCCGCTGGGGGTGGTGCCCAAGAAGGAGGAAGGGGAGTTTCGAATGGTTCACCATCTCTCCTGGCCTGAGTGTCTATCTGTCAACGATTTCATTGCGGAGGAGGACTCGAGGGTGCTGTATGCTTCCGTGGACGATGCGATCAGCCTGGTGCGGGTATGTGGGCCGGGGGCGGAACTGGTGAAATGTGATGTTAAGTCTGCTTTCCGCCTGCTGCCTATACACCCCGTGGATTTCTCGCTCCTGGGAATGCAGTTCGGGGGTGCTATCTATGTGGACAAGGATTTGCCCATGGGATATGCCATTCCTGCGCGCTTTTCGAACTCTTTAGCACCTACCTTCAGTGGGCCTTCACACGTTTCAGTGGTCATAAGGACGTCACGCACTATCTAGACGATTTCCTCTTCTTAGGAAAAGCACACTCTGGGGACTGTACCAGGGCTCTGTCGCGTTTTCAGGAGTTGGCAGGACAATTTGGCATTCCCCTGGCCCCGGAGAAGACGGCTGGCCCCAGTTGCAGTCTGACGTTCCTCGGGAAAGAGCTGGATTCCATACAGTGGTTGGCGCGGTTGTCTGCGGCGAAGTCGGCGGAAATTCAGTTGTGCCTGCTGTCGGCGATAGGTGAGAAGAGGATTGCTTTGAGAGCGGTACAGAGGTGGTGGGTTTTCTGAATTTTGCATGCAGAGTAGTCAGGGCCGGACAGACGTTCTGCCGGCGGCTCGGCATGGCCATGTCGGCAGCAGTGCTTCCACACCACAGGGTCCAGATCTCCATGGGGGTCCGGGCTGACTCGAGGACTTGGTTGACGTTCTTGGAAGATTTCAATGGTGTGTCTTTGGACTTTGACGAGGAGAGGGCGGTTTGGAAATGCCAAATTTACTCCAATGCAGCGGGGGTGGCTGGTTTTGGAATCTTCTGGGACGGCAGATGGTGCGCGGAGAGTTGGCCGGCTCACTGGATGAAACAAGGGAGGAGTATTGCTTTCCTGGAATTCTTTCCCCTGTTGGTGGCGCTGGAGGAGTGGGGTGCGGAATTTCGGAACAGGACTGTGCTTTTCCATGTGGATAACATGACTGTGGTGGAGCTGGTTAATCGCCAGAGGGCCAGGGATCTGAGAGTGTTGAGGCTGCTGAGGAGTTTTATGCTGAAATGTTTGCGATTGAATGTGGTTTTTAGAGCCAAGCATATCCCTGGAGCGAATAATGACATTGCGGATGCTTTGTTTCGTTCGCAGTGGCAGCGGTTCCGGCGGTTGGCACCAGGAGCGGATCAGTGCAAGACCGGGCTGCCGGACGGCATCTGGGCCTTGGGGGAGTGAGATTGATGGGTCTGGTTGAACACTCTATTGCTGATTCTGCGAGGCGGACATACCGGCTAGCTTGGGCGGAGTTTGGATCTTTTATGGGTTGGGTGGAAGATTCTGTGCTGGGTGATCGTGTGGTGGTTGAGCAGGGTGTCTGGCAGTTTGTGTTGCAGTGTATGGACAAGGGACTGACGGCTGCGACTATTTCTGGAAAGTTGGCGGGGGTTGCCTTTTACTGTAGTCTGTTTTTGGGTTTTGATCCAACAAAAAATTTGATTTTGAGCAGGATGCTCAAAGGTTGGGACAGGACGAGATGGTGGGGGGTTACGGGAGGCGATTACATTTGGGTTGCTTGTTCGGCTCGTTGGGGTGTTGCCGGAATGTTGTTATGACTCTTTTGAGGTGCGGATTTTTCGGTTGTGCATGGTTTGGATCTTTTTTGGGGCGTTTCGGGTGTCTGAACTTTTGGGCACGAGATCGCTGGGTGGCAGAAGGTTCGAGGAAGTCAGGCTGGACGGTGTGCGGCTTGGTATTTGGTTGGGGCACTCGAAGACTGATCAGTTGGTCCGAGGCAAATGGGTCTGGCTGTGTGAGATAGGTGGAAATACTGTTTGTCCGGTGTCTGAGTGGAAGCTGTTTTTGGTGGCATCGCAGGGTGCGTCTGGCGAGATATTCTGTCACGAGTCTGGGGCGCGAATGTCGTCTGGCCAGTTGCTGGCGGAGTTGCGCATGACCTTGAGGCATTTGGGGATGGAGCTGGTTGGTTTTGGGACTCACTTTTTTCGCATTGGGGCAGCGACAGTGGCTGCCCGTTTGGGGTGGTCCTGGGTTAAGATTCGGCAGATTGGGAGTTGGAAGTCCAGATGTTGTGAGAGGTATGTGAGGAAGTGATGGATATAGTATCGATTGTGATGTTGTGTGTTGTTTGGCTTTCTGTTAACATATTTTTCTTTTGTAGGTTGTGTGGAGGGCCCTGGGGCCAGGACAGTCTCGTGGATCATGGGGCATTCTTTCGTCCCCTGGGCATCCAAGTACGTGGAGCAACAGGTGTACGGCCGTAACCTGGGACTCAAAGGACAACATCATGAGGTGCACTGGTGAGGTAAAGGTGGGATGCGATGGGGGGCACTATTGCCTTGGCTTGCAAAAATGGTTCTGCAGAAGGGATGCCCGGACCTTTTGATCATCCGCTTGGGGGAGAATTATTTGGTGAAGCTGTCAGGTTTGGCGCTTTTACAGCTTATGCAGAGTGTGATATCCCATACTGGACTGCGACTTGAGGAACCATTGCTGTTCAGGGACGACGGAGTGCATCTTTCACGCTTAGGGAATGCTTATTACATGATGGAGTTGAGGGATGTGGTCAGCAATCTCTGGAATGAGGCGATTTGGTGTAGCAGGTCTGACTGAGGGAGAGGTGTTTGTAGTAAGCATGGAGAGCTCCTAGTGGGGGGGGTGGGGCAGGTAACCGCCCTACAGGGGGTTCCCTGGGTGGCTATAATTTGGAGGGGTAGGGGGGTCAAGAGCAGGCGTACCCATCCCTCAGGGGAGATTGAAGGAGACTTCCTATTCCTGTGCTCGGCATCATCGGGTGGGAAGTTAGTAAAAAGGCTACCCACCCACCCTGCAGTATTAGGGTTTGGGGGTAGGGTTGGCTTGGCGTGCCAGTTTAAGCCGGGCTGCGTTAGGCGATACTTTGGAGGGGTAGGGGGGTCAAGAGAGGGCACACCCACCCCTTGGGGGGGAGATTGAATGAGGGGGGAGCTGGAGGCATGACTGGAATGCCTCAGGATATCGGGGTAGGATGCTAGGTGATTTGTGGATACGGATGTGGTATGGAGGGGACGAGGAGGGGTTGGAATCATGAGTCAGAGGGGGTGAACAGAGTGAAGAATGGTGTTTTTTTTTTCTGTCATTGATGTTGATGTTATTTGTTACTATTTAGTTGTGCAGCCTGGTCCTAATAAATGGCCTTTTACGCTTAACACCTGCGTGGTCTGTTTATTGCGCGATGCCGGGCCCCGGGGGAAGCAAGTCGCAGACTCGTCTTCCCCCGGGGTCTTTCGTGCAGGGGAGGACTAGGTAGGGGGAAGGGGAGGAGTTAGAGGGTGGGTATAAGAGCGCAGGGGAGGAAGGAGACTTCCTATTCCTGTGCTCGGCATCATCGGGTGGGAAGTTAGTTAAAAGGCCGCCCACCCACCCTGCAGTATTAGGGTTTGAGGGTAGGGTTGGCTTGGCGTGCCAGTTTAGGCCGGGCTGCGTTAGGCAATACTTTGGAGGGGTAGGGGGGTCAAGAGCGGGCGCACCCATCCCTCGGGGGGGAGATTGAATGAGGGGGGAGCTGGAGGCATGACTGGAATGCCTGAGGATATCGGGGTAGGATGCTAGGTGATTTGTGGATACGGATGAGGTACGGAGGGGACGCGGAATGGTTGGAGTCATGAGTCAGAGGGGGTGAACAGAGTGAAGAATGGTGTGTTTTTTTTGCTGTTATTGATGTTGATGTTATTTGTTACTGTTGAGTTGTGCAGCCTGGTCCTAATAAATGGCCTTTTACGCTTAACACCTGTGAGGTCTGTTTACTGCGCGATGGGCTCCGAAATGACGGGACAATGAAACACAAGTCCAGAGTCCATCAGCAAACAGGTTTCCAGACAACAGGGTGTGGAGATCACAAGAGTAGCACCAAAGCAAACAGGCAAAAAGAAACTGACAGACAGAGTCTATGATATAGACGTCGGCAGAGAGACTCCTCACAGTCCAAAACGAGGTAGCGAAACCCGCTGTCTGGGGAAGATGCATTCAAGGGACTGATGACTGATGACTGATACTGACCAGACTGCATTCAAAGTTAGAATTTCAGTAAAGGAAAAAACTCGCCTCAGCTGACTGCCTGAGCACAGGGCACACCCCTGAATCCTCCGCCCCGAATATGAATGCTCCATGGAAGGCTATGTCTTAAGTAGGGTGGCACTTGTTGAAGGAGATGGAAGACGGAGAACTGAGGGATGACGAGGACTTGACAGGTGGGGGAAAGGACAACAGTGGCATTGGTGTCTTCCAGGAGGCCGGCGCAAAACCTAAGACGGTGAAGGGCAAGGAGAAGGTGGTGGCGGCCAAAGCCTCTACCCACAGAGAACGACCGGGAGAGCTGCACTCCTCGCTTGCAGGTGAGGGGAATTGGTGGGCTGCGTGGGATTGTGGGCCCAAAGGGAGTAACAAGAAGGCTTGTAGGTCTGTGGGGGTGGGAGATGGTTCTGTCAGGGACGATGTAGGGCCTCCAAAGGGTGGGTCATCATTGGGGGACAAGCAGGGACATGGTAAGTCGGTTTCTACGGTGGGGGTGCAGACTGACAAGATGGATGGGAAGGAGGATAAAGGGGAGAAGGGAGATGACAAACGTCAGAAGAAGCTTCCCTACATGGGGATAGCGATGCAACTGGGGTCTCACCTGTCTGACAAGGTTAAAGGTAGGATATGGAAACATGAATATGTGGAGGTTTTTAAATTGTTGCACAGGGAGGTGCAGGCGAAGGAGGGGTCTAAGGAAGAGGAGTGGGAGTTGACTAGGCGACCCAGGGTGCCTGTGACAATGGAGAAGTGGCCTTCGGTGTTTCTGATTTACGTGAGCATTTACTGCGAGAGGTATTTGGATAGGGCCATAGCCTTGATGAAGTACATGGACATTATAAGGAAGGTGCAAATGCAGTTTGGTGGCTTTACATGGGTGAGCTATGACGAGGAGTTCAGGGCTAGGGATAGTGCGAACCCGGACAAGCATTGGGGGGAGGTGGATGCGGAATTGTGGATGCAGCGGATGGCATCTACGCACTCGTCAGCGTCTACTCATATGGCCAGCAGTTTTCCGGTGTTTTATCGTTCTTTTCAGCAGCGTCCCGCCCAAGGTGGGGCGGGGGAGTGCGGCCGCAAGCACAGTCACATCTGGTCAAGTGTCCAAACTGGGCAGTTACAACACTGGGGCTTGTTGGAGCTACAACAGGGGCTATTGCGCGCGCTACCCCTGTAAATTTAAACATGAGTGCTACAAGTGTGGAGGGAAACATGCCCTTACGGAGTGCCTTACTTTGGTCACCCCATCTGAGCAGCTGCGGAACGCGAAAGGTAGGGGACAGCCTGGACAGAAGGGCGCCTACACCGGTTAAGGTGAAGGCGATGGCCCACTGGCTTTCGTGTTACCCGGATCAGGAGGCGGCGTTGCGTCTTCATTGGGGTTTCACGGAGGGCTTTAGGGTGGGTTATCAAGGTCCAAGGAAGATGAGGTGGGCAGAAAATCTGAAGTCTGCTAAGGAATTGCCAGAAGTGGTGGCAGCCAAATTGAAGAAAGAAGTGGAAGAAGGGAGGATAGCGGGTCCTTTTTATGCTTGGCCGATGTCTGACTTAATCATCTCTCCGCTGGGGGTGGTGCCCAAGAAGGAGGAAGGGGAGTTTCGAATGATTCACCATCTCTCCTGGCCTGAGTGTCTATCTGTCAACGATTTCATTGCGGAGGAGGACTCGAGGGTGCTGTATGCTTCCGTGGACGATGCGATCAGCCTGGTGTGGGTATGTGGGTCGGAGGCGGAACTGGTGAAATGTGATGTTAAGTCTGCTTTCCGCCTGCTGCCTATACACCCCGTGGATTTCTCGCTCCTGGGAATGCAGTTCGGGGGTGCTATCTATGTGGACAAGGTTTTGCCCATGGGATATGCCATTCCTGCGCGCTTTTCGAACTCTTTAGCACCTACCTTCAGTGGGCCTTCACGCGTTTCAGTGGTCATAAGGACATCACGCACTATCTAGACGATTTCCTCTTCTTAGGAAAAGCACACTCTGGGGACTGTACCAGGGCTCTGTCACGTTTTCAGGAGTTGGCAGGACAATTTGGCATTCCCCTGGCCCCGGAGAAGACGGCTGGCCCCAGTTGCAGTCTGACGTTCCTCGGGAAAGAGCTGGATTCCATACAGTGGTTGGCGCGGTTGTCTGCGGCGAAGTCGGCGGAAATTCAGTTGTGCCTGCTGTCGGCGATAGGTGAGAAGAGGATTGCTTTGAGAGCGGTACAGAGGTGGCTGGGTTTTCTGAATTTTGCATGCAGAGTAGTCAGGGCCGGACAGACGTTCTGCCGGCGGCTCGGTATGGCCATGTCGGCAGCAGTGCTTCCACACCACAGGGTCCGGATCTCCATGGGGGTCCGGGCTGACTGGAGGACTTGGTTGACGTTCTTGGATTATTTCAATGGTGTGTCTTTGGACTTTGACGAGGAGAGGGCGGTTTGGAAATGCCAAATTTACTCCAATGCAGCAGGGGCGGCTGGTTTTGGAATCTTCTGGGATGGCAGATGTTGCGCGGAGAGTTGGCCGGCTCACTGGATGAAACAAGGGAGGAGTATTGCTTTCCTGGAATTCTTTCCCCTGTTGGTGGCGCTGGAGGAGTGGGGTGCGGAATTTCGGAACAGGACTGTGCTTTTCCATGTGGATAACATGACTGTGGTGGAGCTGGTTAATCGCCAGAGGGCCAGGGATCTGAGAGTGTTGAGGCTGCTGAGGAGTTTTATGCTGAAATGTTTGCGATTGAATGTGGTTTTTAGAGCCAAGCATATCCCTGGAGCGAATAATGACATTGCGGATGCTTTGTCTCGTTCGCAGTGGCAGCGGTTCCGGCGGTTGGCACCAGGAGCGGATCAGTGCAAGACCGGGCTGCCGGACGGCATCTGGGCCTTGGGGGAGTGAGATTGATGGGTCTGGTTGAACACTCTATTGCTGATTCTACGAGGCGGACATACCTGCTAGCTTGGGCGGAGTTTGGATCTTTTATGGGTTGGGTGGAAGATTCTGTGCTGGGTGATTGTGTGGTGGTTGAGCAGGGTGTCTGGCAGTTTGTGTTGCAGTGTATGGACAAGGGACTGACGGCTGCGACTATTTCTGGAAAGTTGGCGGGGGTTGCCTTTTACTGTAGTCTGTTTTTGGGTTTTGATCCAACAAAAAATTTGATTTTGAGCAGGATGCTCAAAGGTTGGGACAGGACGAGATAGGGTGGTGGTGGGGGGTTACGGGAGGCGATTACATTTGGGTTGCTTGTTCGGCTCGTTGGGGTGTTGCCGGAATGTTGTTATGACTCTTTTGAGGTGCGGATTTTTCGGTTGTGCATGGTTTGGATCTTTTTTGGGGCGTTTCGGGTGTCTGAACTTTTGGGCACGAGATCGCTGGGTGGCAGAAGGTTCGAGGAAGTCAGGCTGGACAGTGTGCGGCTTGGAATTTGGTTGGGGCACTCGAAGACTGATCAGTTGGTCCGAGGCAAATGGGTCTGGCTGTGTGAGATAGGTGGAAATACTGTTTGTCCGGTGTCTGAGTGGAAGCTGTTTTTGGCGGCATCGCAGGGTGCGTCTGGCGAGATATTCTGTCACGAGTCTGGGGCGCGAATGTCGTCTGGCCAGTTGCTGGCGGAGTTGCGCATGACCTTGAGGCATTTGGGGATGGAGCTGGTTGGTTTTGGGACTCACTCTTTTCGCATTGGGGCAGCGACAGTGGCTGCCCGTTTGGGGTGGTCCTGGGTTAAGATTCGGCAGATTGGGAGTTGGAAGTCCAGATGTTGTGAGAGGTATGTGAGGAAGTGATGGATATAGTATCGATTGTGATGTTGTGTGTTGTTTGGCTTTCTGTTAACATATTTTTCTTTTGTAGGTTGTGTGGAGGGCCCTGGGGCCAGGACAGTCTCGTGGATCATGGGGCATTCTTTCGTCCCCTGGGCATCCAAGTACGTGGAGCAACAGGTGTACGGCCGTAACCTGGGACTCAAAGGACAACATCATGAGGTGCACTGGTGAGGTAAAGGGGGAATGCGATGGGGGGCACTATTGCCTTGGCTCGCAAAAATGGTTCTGCAGAAGGGATGCCCGGACCTTTTGATCATCCGCTTGGGGGAGAATGATTTGGTGAAGCTGTCAGGTTTGGCGCTTTTACAGCTTATGCAGAGTGTGATATCCCATACTGGACTGCGACTTGAGGAACCATTGCTGTTCAGGGACGACGGAGTGCATCTTTCACGCTTAGGGAATGCTTATTACATGATGGAGTTGAGGGATGTGGTCAGCAAGCTCTGGAATGAGGCGATTTGGTGTAGCAGGTCTGACTGAGGGAGAGGTGTTTGTAGTAAGCATGGAGAGCTCCTAGTGGGGGGGGTGGGGCAGGTAACCGCCCTACAGGGGGTTCCCTGGGTGGCGATAATTTGGAGGGGTAGGGGGGTCAAGAGCAGGTGTACCCATCCCTCGGGGGAGATTGAAGGAGACTTCCTATTCCTGTGCTCGGCATCATCGGGTGAGAAGTTAGTAAAAAGGCCACCCACCCACCCTGCAGTATTAGGGTTTGGGGGTAGGGTTGGCTTGGCGTGCCAGTTTAGGCCGGGCTGCGTTAGGCGATACTTTGGAGGGGTAGGGGGTCAAGAGCGGGCACACCCACCCCTCGGGGGGGAGATTGAATGAGGGGGGAGCTGGAGGCATGACTGGAATGCCTCAGGATATCGGGGTAGGATGCTAGGTGATTTGTGGATACGGATGAGGTATGGAGGGGACGAGGAGGGGTTGGAGTCATGAGTCAGAGGGGGTGAACAGAGTGAAGAATGGTGTTTTTTTTTTGCTGTCATTGATGTTGATGTTATTTGTTACTATTTAGTTGTGCAGCCTGGTCCTAATAAATGGCCTTTTACGCTTAACACCTGCGTGGTCTGTTTATTGCGCGATGCCGGGCCCCGGGGGAAGCAAGTCGCAGACTCGTCTTCCCCCGGGGTCTTTCGTGCAGGGGAGGACTAGGTAGGGGGAAGGGGAGGAGTTAGAGGGTGTGTATAAGAGCGCAGGGGAGGAAGGAGACCTCCTATTCCTGTGCTCGGCATCATTGGGTGGGAAGTTAGTTAAAAGGCCGCCTACCCACCCTGCAGTATTAGGGTTTGAGGGTAGGGTTGGCTTGGCGTGCCAGTTTAGGCCGGGCTGCATTAGGCAATACTTTGGAGGGGTAGGGGGGTCAAGAGCGGGCGCACCCATCCCTCGGGGGGGAGATTGAATGAGGGGGGAGCTGGAGGCATGACTGGAATGCCTGAGGATATCGGGGTAGGATGCTAGGTGATTTGTGGATACGGATGAGGTACGGAGGGGACGCGGAGTGGTTGGAGTCATGAGTCAGAGGGGGTGAACAGAGTGAAGAATGGTGTGTTTTTTTTTGCTGTTATTGATGTTGATGTTATTTGTTACTGTTGAGTTGTGCAGCCTGGTCCTAATAAATGGCCTTTTACGCTTAACACCTGTGAGGTCTGTTTACTGCACGATGGGCTCCGAAATGACGGGACAATGAAACACAAGTCCAGAGTCAGTCAGCAAACAGGTTTCCAGACAACAGGGTGTGGAGATCACAAGAGCAGCACCAAAGCAAACAGGCAAAAAGAAACTGACAGACAGAGTCTATGATATAGACGTTGGCAGAGAGACTCCTCACAGTCCAAAACGAGGTAGCGAAACCCGCTGTCTGGGGAAGATGCATTCAAGGGACTGATGACTGATGATGATGACTGATACTGACCAGACTGCATTCAAAGTTAGAATTTCAGTAAAGGAAAAAACTCGCCTCAGCTGACAGCCTGAGCACAGGGCACACCCCTGAATCCTCCGCCCCGAATATGAATGCTCCATGGAAGGCTATGTCTTAAGTAGGGTGGCACTTGTTGATGAAGGCCGAATAGAGCCAAGCTTGGCACACCATTAAGAACTGCCTGCGGTGATGCCAATGGTGTAATTTGGAATTTACCATAGCAATTTAACCAACGTAAGGGAATTGGAAAAAAGGTTAAACTGCCCAACATCACAGCAGTGGAAAACATACGCTACTGGTCAATCAATCAATCATGCCATTTGTATAGCGCACTACTCACCCGGGAGGGTCTCAAGGCGCTTGGGGGGAGGGGAATGCTACTGCTCGAACAGCCAGGTCTTGAGTTGTTTCCTGAAGGCGAGATGGTCCTGGGTCAGCTGAAGGTGGATGGGGAGGGAGTTCCAAGTCTTGGCAGCCAGGTAAGAGCAGGATCTTCCTCCGGCGGTGGCTCTTCGGATGCGTGGTACGGCTGCGAGGGTGAGGCTGGTGGACCGTAGCTGGCGGGTGGGCGTGTAGAAGGTCAGGCGGTCGTTGAGGTACTTGGGGCCCAGGTCGTGGAGAGACTTGTGTGCGTGGGTGAGGAGCCGGAACGTGATCCTCTTGTCGATGGGGAGCCAGTGCAGGTTCCTCAGGTGGCTGGAGATGTGGCTGCGTCGGGGGACATCCAGGATGAGTCGGGCGGAGGCGTTCTGGATGCGCTGGAGTCTTTTCTGTAGCTTGGCTGTGGTTCCGGCGTCAGTCCCAGAATTCCTGAAGAAAGTTCTCCTTACTGTAAATTAACACTTTTGAGTTCCTGGATGTCAGTAGGGTTAATTACTTCACTCACAATTCCATAATAATGGAAATCCTCCAATGTAAAGTACAAGTTACAGAACCAATGTAAAGTACAAGTTACAGAACCAGCCAATGCGGAAAAAGTGAGCAGGGGGAAAAAGGAAAGGAGAGGGGAAAAAGGTAAATGAGGATAACAGGTGAACAGGAGGGAAATACTGTTCTTAGTAGTATTCTAATGACCCCTTCTGGATAAGCAGTGGGAGGCTGCTTGCGCACTGGTACATACAATAAACAATAACCCTCAATTCAAGCTGTTACATTTAAAGTACTGCATCAGAATTACTGATCTCTGGCCTGTCATAAATACGGTCCAGATAACCCGGCCTTCATACAGATTGATATACGGGGACCCGGAACATGAAAGGGGGAAACCCTCAACTGAACCAACAGCCAACCAGCCAGCCCGGAGGACAAAGAGCAACACCAAGGAGCCACCCCAAGCGAGTCCCAAGACCATCTGCAGAAGGGCTAAAACAGGAGAGACAAACAGGGTTGCCCAACCCCACAGACACCCTAGAAGCCAGCAGACTGAACAACAGACATGCCAGCAAGACAGAAGGCCACCAACACACCCCGCCCCCACAGGCCTGGAAGGAGCGACACAGGGTCAACCACCACATCCCTGAAACCCCAAACATAGAGGGCACAAAGAAAGGCCCAGGAACCAGGCACACTCAGGCCACACAAGAAACCCAAAGTGATAAAAGGAAGACAGGGAGGAAGCCAAGCAGCCCACCCGGCATGCCAAAGCCATGCCCCAGCCCTCCCCAGGGAAAGGTAGGTACAGAGGAGAGGCCAGAGAAAAGGGCAAGGAGGCCCGCCTGACCCCAGCAACACCAGGTACAGGACCACAGACCACCAAGGGACCAAAAGACCCACACCCAAAGGGCAGCAAAGGCACCGCCAACCCATCCAGCACAAGCAAAAGAGGGGCCAAACAAAGGATCAGCAAGGCCAGGACAGACAACATGAAAGCCAAGGCCCCACCACCAGAGTGGAAGACTCATGGCAACCCTACAACTCAAGGAGGAACGAGCACGGAGAACTGAAAGGCGCAGGAGAGGGACAGGGCAGAAACTGGACCCCAGCAGATCCAGCAACAATAGAGCCACCAAAAACACCCAAAAAGAACAGGGACCACAGGCCCAAACCAGCCCCTGAACCAGAATGCACTGGCCGCAAAAAACCAGCAGGAAGGCGCGCAGCAACCCTAAAAGACCAAGCACAATGGGAGAGGGACAAGCCCAAGGCAACACTGCCAGCACCCCACAACCGGGCCAAAGATAAACAGGCACACCAGGGACAATCCGGGCACAGCTCCTGCGAATCCACTGCCCTAGGGCCGTGGAAAAGTCAGGTCAAAGAAAAGACACAGCGCGGAAATGGGGAACAATCAGGTAGCGAAGCAGGAGAGAACCCAGGGCAGGCATACACCAGACCACACCTGCTGCCACACCAACATCCCCACCAGCCAGGCAGAAGCAACAGGGGAGAAACAATGGAGCTGCAGAGGTAGACACAAAGGATGACCCACAACCCCCAGCCCCCACACATGGCAATCAGACCGGCAGACACAGGGGCCCCCTATAACGGCCAAGGCACCTGGAAAGGAATGAAAGAGGTGATAAGGAAACCACAACACTGCACACAACCCCACCAGCCAGCCCAAATGCAACCCACAACCCTGTGCCGGGAAACAGGCAAACACCAACACTGGCAACCAGGAGCACCTTCAGTGCAGCCCCCAAGCCAACAGCCAACCACCGACAGCCATGGGAGACAAGCGAGAGGCAGCAGAGGCACCAGCGAACCCCACCTCCAAGGGCTACACCCAGACAGAGAAATTGCAGAACAGCAAGCCCCCTCCAAGCGATAACGAAACCATGAAGTAGGGAGGCTGGATCCCCAAGGGCCTGATGCAGGCCAGAAGAAAGCAGCGGGACACAACCCCGGGGAGGCAGATGCCACACAACACCGTCAACAACTACCAGCCAGTCCAAGCGCAGTCCATCAAATCAGCGCCGGGCAACCGGCAGACCATAAAGCCCCCTGACAGAGAGCCACCAAGAGCTGGGAGACAGAACATAGTTCAAGCAACAGGGAGAATGAGTTCAAAAAAGGCTATAGCCAGACAGCAAGAACAGGAGAAAAAAACCACTATGCTTTACTCACCCCAGGTGCAGGCAGACACCAGACCAACCACCTGCCCCCATCAGCCAGCCCAGGAACCAACAATCAACTGAGCGTTGGGCAGAAGGCAATCCTGAAACACCCCCTGAAAGAGAGAGACAACAGAGACCCAAACACAGTCCAAGCTCTCAAAAGGCCAGTGAGTAGCTGACAGTATCTGGCAATCCCAGGCTGCCTCCCATATAAGGCACTAACCAGGCCGTTATGTCCTAATAGCAATTTGCAAAGAGGAAAAGACCACAGCACCCAGTATCAGCAGGCGACCACCCAACCAGGCACCAACCAGGCTTGACCCCACCTAATGTCAGAGAGCATAAGAGATCAGATGCCATCAGGAGGGTATGGTCGGAAGCAAATCTGCAAAACAATGGGGAGCAGACAAGAATAACAGCAATAAGGGTGACACGGCTGTAGGCAAAACCAGGACCGTAAAAGAAAAACTGCTATGCGGTACTCACCCCTGAGGCAGACAGACACTAACACACAATGCCTTCCCCCACCAGGCGCCCTCCAAAAGACCAGCGCCAGGCAAATATAAAAGCTGCAGTGCCAGGCAGTCCCAGAAGGACCCCCATCCAGGTAGAAACCAGACCCGACCCAGCTCAACCACTTGGAGCAGACGAGAACAGGCACCATCAGGGTGGATTGGCCGCAGTGCAGGAAAAAGACCAAACTGGCCATCCAGGAACTCCAGGGGCACCACCAAGACCGGCCTGAGTCATCCCATAGCAGTGCATCTTCCAGGCCCAGCCCAGCCACAGGAAGACGCACTCTACAACCTGGAATAGACCTGGAAGACTGGTGCCCCAGCCCCAAAGGGTTGGCCGTAAACAAACACGGCTCCATGCAAGCCCCGCAGGCCGGGATACTGCGCAGCAGCATGTCGAGGACAGCCCAGTGGCCTGACGTGATCCAGAGAAGACTACAGCACCAAGCAGCAGTAGGTAAGTACAACCAGTAAATACGCCCCATTCTTTCGGCATACAGAAAAAAAAACAGGCAGAATGCTAGGTAGGTGTTGCTTATGTACTCCTAGTAGGAGAGGGTAGGGTTAGGTATCCCAGGATTTTCCTGTTCATTTTGTCTGTCGTGGAGATGGTCATCTCCATTTAGAGAGGAATGGGATGAAGACTGGAGTGACCGGGGGCTAATTCACACCATGATGGCGTAGGCAGAAGCAACACTCATGCAAGGGGTGATGAGTGGGCAGATCAAGCTTTGGTTTGCGTTAAGAATTTGTGAATAGCCACAAACGAAGTTTCAATAGCCCTTGAACCTCATAAGAGTGCAGGGGAAAGGGTTGCTCGATCGGAACAAATGTTTTCCCCATCTAGAAAACATTCTGAAAAAAATGAGTTGTTCTGTGAACATATCTTCGCACTGTGGAAGTTACAACTAATAATACAATTGACAATATTTCATTCGACTGGAAACCTGCGACTGGCACAGCTTTCTAAGCTTACAAGTGATATTGAATGCAAGTTTTATTTGAGTGTTGTGCCCTGTGATGTTAAAAGGAAAAGCGTGCAGCATACTAAGTTTGCATGAATACCATGCCTCTGCTAAGTTACCCGTTGAGACCGCTGTGAAGAAAAGTGTGGGGACCCCCAAGTAGTTACACAATTCACATCAATCAATCAATCCACCCAACAGCGTCCCTCCCAAGTGACGCAGCAGAGATTGCCTTTAAATGTGAAATGGAAGTCGAAGCAAGGAATCAAGTTTCAAAATCTTTGCCTGTCAGAGACTGTTTTACTAATTATCCAGATTCCAAGGCAATCATGCAACCTTAATCATTCGCCTCACGCCTGGAAACATAAGTCTTGTTCTTTTGATGAATATTTATAAGACAGTGTAAAGCAGTCTACTTTCCTTTCCCTCCAGGCAAGACAATTTGGAGTTCATCAATATGTATTACCAACGACTTTTATAAAAGGCACTTCAAAGGAAATTCATCTGGCATTCCTTTTGTCTTAATTTCTGTACGACTGATACTTCCTTTTGACGAGTATCTATAAATTTTCCTCTGCTGGCAACAAACTTGATGTCTTATTCAGAAAGTTCCCTACACAGCATAATTTGGGCTCTAAGTTTTTATTATTAACATGAAACATTTAATTGAGAAGTAATGTAAAATATGTATATCTACAACAGAAAAGTCGACATGCTCAGTGACATCCCTCAGCATACATTACTGTCACCTCATAGAAATACACCATATTCTGCTTTTGTGAACTCTCTCCCTTTTTAAGATCCCCACTTGACATTTACACATATTTGGAATCCGAGTGGAAAAAAGAGGCACACATTCAGAACTTTAGTGAACTAAATGAATTCCAAGCAAATAAAAACAGATTGATGCAGACGTGCAGAGTTGTCATTTACACACAGTCTTTTCAAGGGAATGGCTGCACATCTTTTGCTATTGACAGGCATTAAGGGCCATATGTATCAAGGTACCCATTTGCGATTCTGAAATAGCGATTTTTTAGAAATCGCTATTTCAGAATAGCAAATTGGGATATATGTACAAATTCGCAATTTTTTTGCGAATTCTTAGTATTCCTGAATTGCGATTCGCAAATTGCGAATCGCAATTAAGAAATACTTTCCCATTTATTTCTATGGGCCAGGAGGCCCATAGGAATGAATGGGAAGTTATTCTCAATTTGCGATTCGCAATTTGAGATTCGCAAATTGAGAATAATTTCAAGGGTGCAGGGGTGTCCAAAGAACACCCTGTTGCACCCCGGAAATAAGCATGGGTGCACATGTGGCGCACATACATGCCCTAAAGGCTTGTATGTGCGTCACATGGCACTTTGAAAAATGCAAAAATGTCCTTAAGAACGATTAGCATTTTTTTTTTATTCATACATTGCATTTAAGGAATCTGCGATTCCTTAAATGCAATTGCAAAATAAGGAATCTCAAATTTTGCAATTCCTTGTTTTGCACTAGATTTTCCTTAATACATACCATTTGTCAAATTCGCATTTGCAAACGCTGAAATTCTGTGAATTTCGGCATTTGCAAATGCAAATTTGCTTGATACATTTGGTCCTAAATGTCTCTGTACACTGATATTAGAACAGTTGTCTGCTCCAGAATCTAACTATAACCGGGACAAATACCTCCCTTGGTAACCCTACCTTAATAGTCACCTCACTGTGAGCACCACAAAACCACCTCACCAATCAAGCCTCAGCAATAAACTCGCTGATTTCGATTTCCAAGCACATTTTCTTTCCCCTCACACTTCACACCTGTGCTTCGGATCTAGACTGGATGAGGCCAATTCACAAAGGTAACATCAAATTTTTTTTAAAACTCTGCTAGAAATAGGAATCGAGGAATGGATTCCAGGAAGGCATATCTGCATTCAGGAGTGCCGATGTTTTTGCCAGGAGTGCAGAAAATCCACACCAGTAAATCCCACTCAAGGGTTGAGTGACGGCGATCCAATAAGTGATTTGTCCTAGAAGTTTGAGGACGCAACAATCAATGCTTTAGTACACTCCTAAGACACAATGGGAATGGTAAGGGATTTAGTCCAGCACAGAATTGTGTCATATCTCATTTCTGGGTGGTAAGATGGAATGGATCACATCCACATTTGGTTGGGATGTATGAAGAGCTCTCTCTCTATGAGTATAAAATAGTTTTCAATGCAGGAAAAAAAAGGAAAAATTGCACATGGAGTTCGATTCCACTGTGTGGACTGAGTACTCCTTACAGGGTAAATAATAGCTCTAGAAATATTCACATGACATTTCCCAGAAGTGTGGCTGGAAACATATTCCTTGTGCAGCTTTCCTGGAATAAGATTGTTTTATTTTTGTGTTGAAATGTTTTATTACCATACAAAGTAAATCTGCACTATAATGTAGGCACACATTAACAGGTGTAGAACTACTAATTGTGATGTAAATTACGTCATTTCTTTATCCACTCTGAACACAACATTTTGTGTATAACATCTTGGACACGTACATGCTACATTCTCAACAGATCGGTATATGCTTCCTTGACAATCCGGGGCAGTGTAGCTGTGGAATGAGAAAAATAAAGGGGAAAATCAACCTCCATCTAGTGCATATGAAGTGCCTGATTCACAAAAGGCACTTTGGAATACCTAAACTAGTACTCCTTCACGTGCAACATATTGCAATTCTCCTATCTTTCCGGTATGGAAATGTCCCCCTTGTGGCAGAGATCTATGCACACACAAGGGTAGGGAAAATGAAGTATAATTACTGAAAAATGTGTGGGGTTAAGTCAGATTTGAGCCGGAGTTTGGGGGGGGACAAGCTAATAGAAAACACACACTAACATAAGAGCAAGATTACAGCCCTAATTATTAGGAAACAGTCTTGCATTTACTCTAGCGTTGGAGCAAGTCAAACACCACACATGACCAGCCAATGAAACTGCAACACAATCCTATGAAAACAAATAAGATAGGCTATAACACTAATACTGCAGAGAAAATAATATAAAATACATTAATTGTAAAATTGTAAATTAATTGCAAAAGCTGTTCCCAGCGAAATTTGGCCACCCTCGGTAGGTTGAGTGGAAGCCCTAACATTGGTGAAGCGATCACAGATATGGTGGTCTGCTGACCTCAGCAGGTCACCATCTGAGTTATGGAAGCAACTTGTAAAAGTTTGCAATTTGCAACCTATCTCGTGAATATTAATGAGGGTGGTCGGATTGCAAGTCATTGTTGTACTTTGTGAACAAACCCATTACTATATAAATCGGCTCAAAACATATTATTGTATATGCAAAAAGTCTGTTCCCATATTGTGAACACTTTTGGCAAATATAACATTACTACTTCTGGGCCCTGGTCCATAGTAATATACTTTGACAATTAGGGACAGATATGACAAAAACATTTTTACTTCTATTTTTAAACCAACGAAGGTGATTCTATAAAGAACCCATTTTTCATTTTTATAATCTATTTTTAATATTTTTGCAAGTTTTGTTTTTTGTAGGTTAAACAAAAATAACTAAAAAAAACTCGGTTTCTGAACTTTCAGAAGCTAAAAAAAACAAATCATTTTTCGTAGTGGACTGATGAGCTACAACCTGGTTCTTTTGAGCAGTGATACTCTGCTTTTTTCCCGATATTCTGTTGTGTCAGTCGAGCCATTACAGTCCAATTCTGGCAAATCATGGATCAGTATATCTTCAGGAAGCCCCTAGTGCTGGAGGGCAGAGCCAGATGTGGAGGCACGTGTTCCCTTCTTCTTTTTAAAGTCTGTTACTTTTGTGAACACCATGTCATAGATTTTGCAAATAACTTTCTTCAGAGAGACTTTCTTCTCTTTGGGTGGAATTGTAATGAACTCCCAAACTATTGTTTCAGGTAGGATCCTGCTTTCCTTCTCCATATCTTCTGGGTCGTTATGCTCATAGTGGTCTCAAGGGATGTGCAAAAGGCATGTGATTTGCTGTAGCACAATCACTCAACTTGAAGCAAATCACATTAAAAAAATTACCGGAATGGTCTGTTTGGTAAAAATGTAACTCAAAAGAGTAATTTCAAGTTGAATTCTGGTTACTCAAATTCAGTTGTTTATTTACTGCCCTTGTTAAAGGAACTGCCGCTCATATTTAAATTGCTGCTGCTCACATTTGGACCGCTCAGGTAAAAATTTAGCTAAAATGCCATTTGTGTTAACCAATTACCTGAATGGTACATCACTTGTTAAAAATGTAAAATACAATTGCCCCTTATAGTAAACTATTCTGTTTAAAACCTCCAGGTCCCGCTGTACTTTTTTTTTGGTACAACAGGACCTGGAAAAGGAAGTAAAAGTCTAAGAGTAAGGCTGCTCTCATTGTCTCTGTGGATGTCCCAGGAGTACTGTGGTACTAATAGGCTATCAAAATAAAAAAAAAGATGAAAGAAGCCAACACATGATAAACTACTCAAAAAACCACATAGGGTTTAAAAATAAGCAGAAACAAATTCCTGTATTTCATTTACAGATTGCTTTTATACAGAGGGCGATTACTGGCCACAGAAATCCTCCGCATCATGAGTTCAGGACAAACTGTACAGAGACATCCCACATACCACTCGATCCAGAGTCTACTCTTGCAGGAATATAAAAGGATTATGATGCGATAGTGCTGTCATCCACATCTACTGCATTACCTACCACTAGGTCCGAAAGAAAATCTGCGATCTGGAATATTTATACTTTTGCAGCAGACAAAAAAATCAATGCCCAAAATGTAACTTGCACTGTTGCAAGCAGGGCTTGTACAGGTGAGACCATCTTGGCTTGGGTTATAATCAATGGGCACAAGTGGCATCTATGAACACCTGTGGGCTATGCGTTGTAACAAGCTTACTCACACACCATCAGGGAGCAGAGAAAGCAGTTAATACTGTATGACCTGAAGTATAACTAGAAAAACAAGTGGAAGAAGACACAACATATGGCAGACAAAGTATGCTTGTTGTGGTTCCTGGGAAGGCAAACAAGTATATTTTTGCAAAAGTTATGCAGGACTGTTTGAAATACAAACATAAAAAAACTATTTAATTCCAACAAAATAAACAAGAAAAATAATTGGATTGTTAATAAATAAATAATAAAAAACTCATCATTGTTAAAATAAAATTATAAATTGTTTTAAAACAAAAAAAGGTAAAAATAATTTTATAAAACCCCCCAAAAATGTAATATCAATACCTGTAATATCAAATGTCTAGTCTCCTCTGCACGCAATCAGAGATTGTGTGCAGATGGGGTCAAGTTGTTTGTGCTCAAAGGGCTGGTTGCTGGCCTGGCTGGAAATCTTGATGTATGTTAAAAAATGAAACTCACAGCAAAAGTCAAGCCCAATGTTATATTTAGGTGTCACAATGAAACGAGAACATAAGTAAAAAAAACAAATGGACACTAAAACTTTCAGTTATAGTTAACTAATCATAACTTCAGCCCGGGTTATGTACTGGTTATTACCTGACATGTTATATCACTCATGACATGTTAAAATACATAATTGATGACGTAATTGTTGACATCTAAAATGTAATTATTGTTAATGAGTATTATTTTTAATTTAACAATATACTTACATTTAAATTAATTAAAAGGCCATTTTTAACTTACTTTAGATTAAAACGTATAACTATGTTTGTTAAAAAGTGAATACAACTAAAAATGCTGGTGAAGGTGGGTGACTTAAATTGTAAAGTACTTTTCAAAAATAGTCTTAAAAAATGAAGTAATATGTTTAAATGTATTTGCAATTTAATACAAAGGTAATTTTAAGTGGTAGTGCGGTTAAGTAGTCCTAGTATTAGTTTTAACTTGTTTAAAACTATTTTACAATTTTAATTTGCATGAAGTTAATTTTATTTCTTTTCTAATGAATATATTTTATTACACTTCCCTACATTTACGTTGAGAACGATCTTCACACACAAGTGGAAAGTACGTAGTAGTAACTCTATACCCATTATGTCAGTTTTAGGAGTTTCCACACTCTCATTTGACAGTGTGGAGACTCTTACATCTATTTCTGGGTATACATCTCCAATTGGATATAGTGCTTAGCAAAAAGGTATAGATTTATATCTAGATGTAGGTGTGGATTTAAATGTGAGTACGTTTACACATGCACAACTTACCTTTGTAAATTGGGCCTAAAAAAATGTGCTTATTGGAGGTTAACACTATACGCCTATTTTACGGTAAATAATTTTTATTTATTTTCTAATGGATGCATTTTATTAAACTACCATATACTTTCTTTGAGAACGATCTCCACAAAGAGGTGTAAAGTTACCAATAGTAACTTTACACTTGTAAAGTCATTTGTGGGAGTCTCCACCCTCTCAGTTGAAGGGGTGGTGACTCTTATGTCTACATGTAGGTGTAAATCAAAATTTATTAGTAGCAAAAAAGCATACATTTATACCTAGATATATGAGTATACCTACATGTGAGTAGGTTTACTCAAGCAAACTTATATTTCTGATTTGGGCCTAAAAATGTCAGCTTTTTGGTGGTTAACTTCATTCGATCCAATTAATGTCAATTCATATTTTCTTCTAAAGCTGATTTGATATTTGCAGTCTATTCTTTTAGAAACATGAGTAATGTCATCAGCATATAACTTGAGATTTGCGATGGTAGCCAAGGGTGCTTGCTATCCTGTGATTCTGGGCAAATTAATGTATCTCCCCATGCCTAAAACCCCCCAAAATGTGTCCTTGTGTAATGTAACTGATGTTCATGTAAAGCAATCCAATACCTTGGTGTCAAGTTTGTGCTATATAAAACTGAAACAAGCCAAAATAAATAAGGCGCGATTACATTTTGGGGCCGTTGCGCCAGCTATCTGCTGGCAAAGCTGCACCAAACCCACTCAAGGACTGTCCGCCGTATTAGGAGTGGAAGTCGTGTATGGCTGAAGAGTGTAAATTTTCCTAAAACGCTGAAACAATTTTGCTGCCCAACTTCTACTGACACAAAAAAAATGACGCAAGTATGAACATCAGTTAGAAAACATGTGTGTTCCCCTCTAAGATTACTGCATTCAAGGGAATGCTGTTTTCCTAGCATCTTTCTGCACAAGTCGATTTCTATGCATCAAGTCAGTGTGCAGGCGTGGTTCTAGCAGTGCGATAGAGAAAAGCTTTCAAGAGTACTAAATATTATGCAAGGACAGATTGCTCAATAGTTCTCAACCAAAGTAACTCCATTAAAACCCTGGACAAGTAAGAAACAATAATCATAATAATAATAAGGCAGCATTGACCACCATTAGTTAACCCCTTTTGTGGTGTGCAGGATAAAAGTTCGTTCGCAGTTAAATGCAGTCAAGAAGCGTCAGAGGGTGAGGTCACGTGCTCTATGGTGTCAGGGCCAGTACTGCCTCCTCGTCATTGCTAATAAGCACAAATGTTAGCACCACTTTAACAGCACGCGTGACACCAGAGTGTTTTAGATTCTAGGTGTCCTTTCCATGCAGCCTGAAGTACATCTTGCAGGTGAAAACCTTCTGAACGAGGCTGAGGAGTGACTTTAATCATAATAGACAGAGTAAATATTCTGTTCAGAGGCATTTTCAAAACAGGATAAAGGTGAGGGAAACAAGCATTGGCCACGAAAGTCATAGCGATCACGATTGCTGTGAAAGCACGCAAGGGATGCGCGCGCAAGCACGTGTGCTTGTTGAGCGTTCTAGCAAGCTGGTCGCCGCTTTGGGAGCACTTCCCAAAGCAGGTACTAAATGTATCTCCGTGCAGCGCATGTGCGCTGACTCAGCGAGACCTAAAATGCTTTTCCTATGGAAAATAGGTCTTAATTATGACTACCTATTGGCAACCACAAGGAGGTATTACATGCATATATATATATATATAGTGAACAAGGCGGTAACGCCGAAACGCGTCTAAGCAGCAACTGATCTAAGAAATAAAAGTTTGGATTCAGATTCACGGAGTCAGCGCCTTCTTTGATCGTGAAGTATGGCATGTAAGAATATATATATATATATATATATATATATATATATATATATATATCACTGAAAAAACCATAGGTTTCAAGGATGTTACAGTTAGTCGGACATTTGACTCGTACAAAGCCATAGAAATTCCCCCGTTATAGTTAGTTGAGCAAACTATAACTCACGCTCCCGCAATGCACTGCTGATGACTTCACATATTACATAATTCATGACATGGTCAGTGACATAACTGATGACATCTCAAATGGCATCACTGATGACATCATCCAGTGACTGTGTGTTTCTGTACCTGCTAAGGTGTATTGGGTGAATAAGTGTCAGGATGAAGGATTTAGTAAGTGCATGACTGACTGTATAAGTGAGTGATTAAATGTGTCTTACTGAATGCATGGGTTAGTGACTAAACTGTGTGAATGTCTGTATCAGTCTGTCTATTGCTGTGTAAGCTGCTGCATTGGTTGGTGAGTAGCTATATGATTGTCTATACGGGTTATTGATTGGCTGCCTGAGTATTTGTATGGGTACCTGAGTGTGTGTGTGGGTGGGTGGGAGGTGTGTGACTCTGTGCATAGATGTGCAAGTGCTTCATTCACTGGGTGTATGGGTTTAAGAGTGCATGTGGAAACAGCTGTATGGGTGGGTGAGTGTGTGTATGGGTGTGTTGGTGAGTGAATGGATATCTCAGTGCTCCACGTCCAAGTAACTACATATGTAAAAGGCAGTGTATGTGAAAGTTGGAGTATATAAATGACTATACATGAGAGTCAGTGATTCTGAGAGTGGCTGAATGGATGAGTGTGTACTTGTATCAGTGATTGTATGAGAGTAAGTATGTGTTAGTATCTGTATGAATAAGTGAGGTTGTGTGTGTATAACTGTATAAGTGAGTAAATAGAAGTGTGATTGATTATTTGCATGACTGACTAGATGTGTGAGTAACTGAATGAGTGACGGTGTGTGAGTGTTTGTATACGTGTATGAGTGCCTATAATATTGCTGTACTGATGAGTCACTACATGTATGAGTGACTGTATGGGTGTTCTGCTTCCTTTAGTTGGAATCGGGGGGAGATGTTACATAAACTTCAATCTATATTTTGTAAAGAGGGTCCCTCATTACGAGTTGGGACTAAGTTGCTGGAATTTTGATTGTTGTGTAAAACTGGGGGGTTATATTTCATCCTGATTTTGGTTGTGATCAGGTGTGATGTCCTTATGTCAAAAGCCACTAAGTTATCCACAATATCAGCGGTAGCCAATGTAAGACACACATGGCCAAGGTTAGAGCCTGTGGATATATACCTTTTAGCAGAGATTATATCTTCCCTAATTACGGATCTACACTTTCGCACATGTCTGAGCCATTGGGTGCATTTGTTAATCAAAGATTGTTTATCTTCTTTAATTAAATTAGGGGGTTGTTTGGGAACATTAGTCAAAAAAATGTGGTGTTTTGAAGTGCAGGTCTAAGGCTTCCTATAGCTGTTGTAATCGTCTGTTGACAATGATCCATTATGATGATTAATTTTTGGAAACATACGGGGATCGCTTCCGGGTCCCGTGCTCTGTGGACGTGGACCATGCTGCCTATCTTGGACTTTGTGAATTGGTGGCTGTGTGTTAGCCCAGCAATTATGTGGTGTAGATCATTTCTTACTGAACGCACGGTGGTCTACTGTGAGGGTGTTTAAATCTCTATTTATTCTTTCTTTGTTAGCAGTAGTTAGTTCTCAGGTATTTGATTGCTGTGACAGGGTCGATCTAACAGCAGCGGAAGGTGTGTTTTCGGTTAGTAGTTTCAGTGAATCAGATAACATGCCAATCATACCCTTGAGTGAACTGACTTCTTCTGTAAGTTTTGTTTGGGCCTTTAGATCCACTCTCTGACTGGTGAGTTGATCTGAACACGGGTTCTTACACAAACAGGAAGGGGCTACAACTTTTGTGATATCTCCTATCCCTTTTATAAGCTGGGGGTCCTCGGTTTCCTCATTCAGATTTATTAAGGGGGTACATATGTTTGTGCACTCTATTGCAGGGTCAGGATGACTTGTATTATCTATGTTGGAACTTGGAGGTGGGGAATGGATTCTCCCTGTGTGTGATGTACCTACTTGATTAGTCAATAGAGACCCCTTTGTTGTTGGTCTTTTGAACATATCTGGGATAGATAAAGCTCCACTTGAAATGGTGGAGCAGGAGGTATGATGTGCATCAATAGTGCCACAGTTGGAACCGAAGGGAGCTGCTAGAATTTCCTCACAATCGCTAATTAGATTGTCACTACGGCTCATAACACAATTACTGCTTTTGTGTGTTGGCTGTTTGGTCGACCTTTTGGCCTTCTTACTCTTCCCAGCTGTTCATTTCCCCAAAACATCTGCAGCTTTCCTTTTACCCATGCCACCCTAATACAGTGTGCGGGATCACAATAGCAACAATGCGGGCAGTAAGTTCTGTGACTAGAGTTCAACAGTCTAAACAGACGAGGCAACAATGCAAGCAATGAGTTCTGTGACTGAAGTTCAACAGTCCAAACGGACGAGGCAACAAATGACCGGCGAGGGACTAACAAGCTACTTAAAACACTTCCATTACACCAGAGAGGCCCACTTGATGGAGTTATCACAAAGTTTAGAGGGGTTAGATACTAAAAACAGGGGAGACAGTACCTTACTAAGACGGGAGCTCAGTCCTGGAACCGGATGTCAGGGGGGGCTCCTGCCCTGCCTCTTCCTGGCAATAATGGGCTAGGACATTCCTGCCCTTGGCCCAGGCTTTCCCCGGGCCCGTCCCACTCCACGGTGAGGCTGTTGTGCTTAAGAGCGCGTCTCTAGGCTCCTCCCTCCTGGAAGAAGCAAGGCACTGTAGGAGTTGGAGTGCCTAGTGCGGTCCCTGGTGTGCGGCAGCGATGGTGGTGATGGCGGTAGCGGCATCCCTCGCTGCGGTGAGGATGCGGCACTTAAGAGCACGTCTCCAGGCCCATCCCTCCTGGAAGAAGCAAGACTACTATAGGAGTTGAAGTGCCTTAAGAGCACATCTCCAGGCCCCTCCCTCCTGGAAGAAGCAAGACTACTATCAGAGTTAAAGTGCCTAGTGCGGTCCCCGGTGTGTGGCAGTGGCGGCGAAGATGGATTTTGGTTAAAAAATAATTGTATACCTTGACGGTTGGGTTTGAGGTACTAGGTGTTTATTTAACCTTGGGACATCTCATTTTGTGGAAGTCAGAATTCTGAGTGAGTGAGAGTTCTGATTGCCTTCCAGCAACATGAGAAAAATGTTTCTGACAGCTGTTACAGGACTCTGGGACATAGTCCCCAGACCATAGATTAAAAGAATAGTGATATAAAGGCACTAGTTAAGTATACACTTCCAGCTTAGGCCCCATGCAAATACCCTGAGAGACCCCCCAGTGCCAAAAGTGAAAAAACACTGCAATTTATGCAGCGATCCTGTGGGACTCCCGTGGGATAAAAAACAACAACATGCATTGTGGGTGTCTTGAGTGGGTACCTGGTCACCCACCTTTTTAAAAAGGAAGCCATGAGGGATGTGGTCCCTGGAGTCAAAATAGGCTTGGTGAGGGAGCTCACACAGCTACCCTCCCCTTTTAAAAAAAAGAATAGGTTGTCCAGGTTCTGTTAAGGCCCAGGTAGGTGGTCCATGTGGCTCCTTTCTGCTTTAAATGACACATTCCTGGGGATGGGGTGCCCAGGGCCTAATGAGACTTGGTGAGGGGGCCTCATGAACCCTTTAATTTTAAAATACATAAGGCACTGGGGATGGGGTCCCCAGTGTGTAATTAGGCTAGAGAACGGGGCCACATAGCCCCCTCCTCTTTTAAAACAAATATAGCCCTGAGGATGGTGTCCTCAGGGCCTGATGAGGCTTGAGGATGGGTACACATGGACCTTCCCCTTTTTTACTGGTTATGCTCCAAGTAATGGGATCCCTGGGGCCTAATAAGGTTTGTGGAGGGGCGGCCATGCAGTCCCTCCCCTTTTTAATTACATTGGACCCTACGAATAACCCAACACCACGAGCAAAGGCCATGCGGGCCCTCAGATTGGCTGCCTCTGGGTGGTTGCCTAAAGGGAGTTGGATGCAGGGCCTGGTGCGGGAAATAATGGGCTGTGTGCAGTGTGAGGTTGGCTGTCTGTGGGGGCAGCTGCCGCTGAATATATTGGCTGCAGAGCCTGGCCCGGAGGCCCTGTTACAATACCCCCTGTGCATGGCCAAATGCCCAGCATGGGGATGGCTGCCTGTGCAGGGTTTGCCACAGGGCTTGACTGCAGGCCTTGTTCAGCAGGCGCTTGGATTTAAATATGGTAATAAAATATTACTTTACGTAAAAAAACACTAGAAATTAACTTAAAAAAACTAATTATAATGTATGCTATAGTTAGGTATGCTCAAAAGAATTGTTTGTCTTAAAAAAAAAACTTGGAACTTCACTGAAAACTGAGATTACTCAAGGTAATGTTAGGTGAATATGTCAGTGACAACATTGATGTTTTGAACTAGAAAACACAAACATTCACCCATTATAGTTAGCAGAGCTAACTATAACTTCTGCCCTTGTCATGAACTGCTTATGACCTCACATATTCTATCACTCATGACATGCTCTAGGACATTGCTCATGACATCACTGATGACATCATTGATGACAATCCTGATGACATCACTGATTACATCATCCAAGCTTCTTTTGCACACATTACTCTATAAACTAGTATGCATTAGAGTCCTGAAAGTTAGTGTTAAATAGCGCAGAATAATTTGAAGTATCATTACAGTTATCATAAAAAAAAACATAGATGATGCATGCTTGTGTTATGTGCAACCTGCCTTGGCAGTTCGGGCTGGACTGTTCTAATGAGGCGCAGGGTCAAGACTGATTTGCATATAGCAGGGTCTGAACTGAGGTGGCGAAGTAAGTAAAAAAATGATGATGGATTCAATCCAGATCTATGACCGGGGATGAGTGTCTGAAAAGTTTCAGAGCTCCGTCCATCATCTCCCTGTGTTTGCTTTGTTTGCCCTAAGTTGAAGGGCATGCCCAAATGTGGGTCCCTTGCTCACTTTGCCACTGGATTCTAATTAGCTAGGCTGATGAAGGGTATTACCCAGAAACCGGTGCCAGGATGCTTGTTTCTAGTTCAGGGAAGCCCTGCCTTGGCAGTTCTGATTGGACTGTTCCGATGAGGCACAGGGTCAAGACTGATTTGCATATAGCTGGGTCTGAACTGAGGTGGCGAAGTGAGCCAAAGATTGATGATGGATTCCACCCAGATCTGTGACTGGGGTGAGTGTCTGAAAAGTTTCAGACATCCGTCCATCATCTCCTTGTGTTTGCTTTGTGCCATACTTTGGCAGGGTATGCCCAGACGTGGGTCCTTTGCTCACTTTGCCACTGGATTCAAGCTAGCCTGGCTGATGAAGGGTGTTACCCAGAAACCGGTCCCAGGATGCTTGTTACCGGTTCAGGGAAGACATGGCTTGGCAGTTCGGGCTAGACTGTTTCCATGAGGCACAGGGTCAAGACTGATTTGCATATCGCTGGGCCTGAAGTGAGATGGAGAAGTGAGCTAAAGAATGATGATGGATTCAACCCAGATCTGGGATGGGCGCTGAGTGTCTGAAAAGTTTCAGTGCTCTGTCCATCATCTCCTTGTGTTTGCTTTGTTCACCCTAAGTTGGAATGGTATGCCCAGACATTGGTCCCTTGCAACGGAATTAGCAGAAGCCATCCTATCTCACGATCTAGACATTACATTCATCATGGAGACATGGCTGAATGAGATCTCCCCTCCCTGTTTAGATATGCTTGTGCCCCCAGGTTTCATCATCGTCAACAAAGATAGAAAAGATCAACGAGGTGGAGGTGGAGCCATCTTCCATAGGGACGACATAGACATGGCTGTAACTGACTCCTGCAAGTACAGCTCATTTGAATGTCTTTCTGTCAACATTAGGACTAAGGACAACAGCCCTTTAGTCTGTCACCTTCTCTATCACCCTCCAGGCAACACCCCCACATTTGGAGAACACCTATTCGACCTGATTGCCCATTGCGCACTTAAAGACACTAATTACCTAATCCCGGGTGATCTCAACCTACGCTGGAATGAAACAAACAACTCTCTAATTCAATCTCTCAATAACCTCCTCTGTGATAATAATCTTTCCCAACACTGTTCTGAAGAAACTCAAAACAAAGAAGCAATCTTGGATGCCATCATTGCCCACCGGGATGCAATTACAATCGACAACATTCTTCCAGTGGACTGGTCGTATCACCACATGATCTTATTCCACACCAACCAAAGAGTTCTATCAATGCCTCCTGTTCATGACCCCCCACAAATGGTCCAGAAATATCACCCAGATTCCCATGGATGTCATGGAAGAGAGGCTAAACTTGCTCCTACCTAGCGACAATGAACTCTCCACAACTGATCTCACCTCGCTCCATAACTCAAATATGGTAATCTTGCTTGACCAACTTGCATCCCTGAAACTAAAAAAAATCATCCTATTCTGTCCAGATCATGGTTCGACTCTGACATCAATGATGAAAGGAGACAACTAAGAGCCATGGAAAGATGCTGGAGGACCATGCCCACTACCATGCATCGAGATCAACCATTCCCTTCCCTACAGGAGCCCGGGTGGGGTGTTTGGTAGCGCTCCCTTTCTCACTACTAAACCCTAGTCACTCTTCCAGCCCATGCCAGAAGAAGAGATAGTCAAACTTATCTCCCCCTCCAAACCTTCATCTCATGCCCTAGACCGTCTACCTACTCGACTCACTAAAAAGCTGAAACTCTCCGTAGCCCCACTCTGGTACAGGATTAATAATATCTCCCTAAAAACGGGAATCATTCCGGATTGTCTAAAAGTGGGACAAGTCACCCCACTGCTGAAAAAACCAGGCCTAGACATAAATGACTTAAACAACTTCAGACCTGTTTCCAATATTCCACTTCTCTATAAAATCCTAGAAAAATGTATACTCCAACAACTAACCCAACACCTGGACAATACCAACCTTTTCAACTCTCATCAGTCGGGATTTCAGGAAAGGTTGCAGCACTGAAACCGCAATCCTCAACATAATAGATGACAGCCACAAATCATTGGACTCAGATCAATGCTGCCTCCTCATTCTCCTAGACCTATCGGCAGCATTCGACACAGTAGACCACAAACAAACTTCTCCTTAATGCTCTCGAACATAGGGCCGGTCTAGACTAGGTGGTCCTCAAATGGTTCTCCTCATTCCTTCACAACCGCTTCCAGAGAATCAAAATCAAAAGCTTTGATTCCGACCTCCACCCCGTCAACAGGGGAGTACCCAAAGGATCAGTGCTCTCCCCTCAACTCTTCAACATTTACATGGAATCCCTCACCACCCTACTCAGAAAAGCTAACATCCTTTTCCACCTATATGCTGACGATACTCAAATTTACTTGGAAATCTCTTCGGCCAAAGACATTCAAAGACTCAATGAATCACTAAGAGCAGTGCAACTTTGGCTGACAAGTAACCATTTAAAAATAAATCTGGACAAAACCGAACTACTCCTCATTTCGAACAAAGAAGAGAACCCACAAATGGTCAAGTGGTTAAAAGCTATCGATGCGCTCAATGGGAACCTCACCCTGGCTGATTCTGTTAAATCTTTAGGCATTACGCTAGACTCAAAACTGGACATGACCAAACACATTAAGATTAGGGCTGGGCGTAGTTTGAGAAGTAGCGCTACGCGAAGCTACGCAAAGTGCACTTCGCACTACGTGAGGTAGGCGTAGCACTACGCGAACTGCGTTGTACCCTGTTCGCACTGTGCAAGATGCCGTTTTCAATGATTGCACAGTGCGGACAAGCATCCGGCACTGTGCAATCATTAAAAACGGCATCAGTGCGAGTGCGAATTGTAGTTTTCTGTCGCTCAAGTAGATTTTTACTCGCACGGCAGCTTCCTCAACGCGGACTGGTATTTTCTCATCGCGAGCAGTTGCGAGCATACGTGACCACTAGCAATGAGAAACCTGACCTCCCCGCATTGAGAATCTCGCCGGGAGGTTTATTTTCCACACTTGTGATCGGCAACTTGATGTTGCTGATC
Source organism: Lissotriton helveticus (assembly GCF_964261635.1). NCBI lineage: Eukaryota > Metazoa > Chordata > Amphibia > Caudata > Salamandridae > Lissotriton > Lissotriton helveticus. The sequence goes on along the minus strand of NC_136067.1, from coordinate 762,589,317 downwards.
GCGAACGAGGAAAAAGTCTTGCCAGGATGTCATTTTGCTTGCTCGCAGTCGCCAACTTGACGTTGAGGACTGCGAGCAAGCAAAAAATGACTGTTGCACCACGGTACGCTACACTACGCGTGTTTACACAGTGCTACGTGCAGTTCGCGTAGTGCTTAGTAGCGCATACTTTGAAAACTACACAAGTGTAGCGTAGTACTCTTGCTCCTCTGAAAACAACTCTCAATGCGACTGCCAGAATGGTCACTGGAATAAAGAAATTTGATCACATCTCTCCTGCACTCAAAGAACTCAAGTGGCTACTAATAGAATTGCGGGTGAACTTCAGAACAGCCTGCCCAACCCACAAAGCCCTTCACATAGGCAAACCCAAATATCTGGCAGCCAAACTTAAAAAAGCAGGCCTGAAGATGACCCTCAGAAGCTCTAACACCCTACTTCTCGTCCCGCTAACATCACGAAAATAGAAAAATACCGGCCAGGTCCGCCACCGGTAATGCACCCAAAATCTGAAACTCTATTCCCCCTCACATCAGAACTATTCCTTCTTTCGCTAAATTCACAAGTCAGCTCAAAACCCTTTTCCTCGATTGATCCCTAGCGAACAGATAGGAGCAGCTGGAACCGTGAGATTGACATGTCACCCCTTTCCGATGCGGTGTAAACAAGTCACTGCCATTACGATTACAATTATCTGGAGTGTCTTGCTTTATTGTATTATGTTCTGCTCTCTTTTCCTCTGCTTTGTAACTGATGTGAAGCGCTCCGATACCCTCCAGTCTGGCTAGCACTATATAAAACCTCTTAAATAAATAAATAAATAAACTTTGCCACTGGATTCAAGCTAGCCTGGCTGATGAAGGGTGTTACCCAGAAACTGGTCCCAGGATGCTTGATGCTTGTTTTCAGTTCAGGGAAGACCTGCCTCGGCAGTTCAGATTGGACTGTTCCCATGAGTCACAGGGTCAAGACTGATTTGCATTTAGCTGGGTCTGAACTGAGGTGGCGAAGTGAGCCAAAGAATGATGATGGATTCAACCCAGATCTGTGACTGGGGGTGAGTGTCTGAAAAGTTTCAGCGCTCCGTCCATCATCTCCATGTGTTTGCAACATTGACCCTATACAATTCACATCATGGGTAGCTGACCCACAGATTAACCGCTTAACCGCGGCACGAATTCCACCACGGGGCTGCGGTTTAAATGAGTGGGCGGGGCCACGCTGGCTAACGGACGTGTGAAGCACTACCGAGGTAGTGCTCGCGACGGCCGTTGGCCGACGCGCGCAGTGAAGAGGATAAGGGGTAACCTGTACTGCACATGGTGTTCAATCTGTATACAACTTTTAAGGGCAATCCAAGTTCTTACAGAAACTCAAGTCATGTTACTTAACTATTGCTCTACTATGAACAGTGTTTATCTGTATCAAACCCCTCACAGTCACTGAACAAACGTTTAGAGATGAAGTGAATGTAAGTAGAAACAATTGTACTGTTAACACTTACTTGCTCTATGAGGAGTGTTTACTCTGTACCATATTGTTTGCAGACAGTGAAACTCTTGTGAGAAATACACTCCAGAGTATTAAAGAGTTTCTATTAAGAACAGTGTACAGTCTATACAAAACGTGGCCAAACAGCGACTATTCACTTAAAATAACCAAAGTATGAAGGTGCTAAAGATCATGCTATCTGCAGTCTTCACACTGTGGTAAAAACTCTACAGATAACCCATCTTATGAAGCAAAACAAGCCCATGTAGATAGGTTAGTAACTAGTGCACATGATGTGAAGATATTGTCATGCTGAGACGAGTATGTCTAATAGCAAGTCTGCTTACAACACTTAGTAGGTTGTATGTAGAATCTTTGCCCTGTTGGAAACTTTTTCTAACAGAACCCAAAAACTTACTTGGTACATGCTACCCACAAGTCGTCACTTAAATGCATACACCCATTAGCTGCGTGTGAGGAGGGGAGGTTGAACTTGGCCGGTGACTGGGCCCTGCAGCAAATCCCCCACTAGACCTTCTATTTTTAAAGAGGAGGGGAGCCAAGTGCCCCCCTACTCGAGCTTTATTAGGCCCTGTGGCTACCCTCCCTGAGCCTCATTAGCCCTAGAGGCCCCATCCCCCAGGACCAAGTGGCTCCCCTCAAGAAGCTTTAAAATGGAGTGAGTACCCCATCCCCAGGTTTGTGCTTTTGTTCAAGGAAAGGGGGGGCTTGCAGCCCACACCCTGAGCCTTTTAGAGGCCCTGGGGACCCCATCCCCCAGAGCCACATCTCTTTTAAAGCCCCCACCCAAGTCTTATTAGGTCCTGAGGTTCTCATCCCCAGGGCACTAAATATTTTCAAGGGAGGGGGGCCAAGTGTTCCCCTCCCAAGCCTTATTAGCTCCCAATCTCCTTTTTTTTTTAAAGGGGAGGGGGTAGTGGGGCCCTATACCCACACCATTTGAGTTCCAAGGGAGCCCACAGTATGGACTAAACTTACAAAAAAGGGAGAGGGGCACTCCTCTCACCCTTTTGGGTCTCTTTAGGAGCAGGAGACCAAATCCCCCAGGCCCCTTAATATATTAAAGAGGAGGAGGGCCACGTGGCCTACCTACCTGAGCCTTATTAAGTTCTCCCTGTTGACACAATCCCTCAGGGCTATTTTTTTAAGTAAAGGGAAGGGGGCTGCATTGTCCCCCAACCTTTATCCCCATGAACTCCATTCCTCAGGCATTCTTATTAACGGTGGGTACCCTGGTGCACACCTAGGGCCCCCACCATACACTTTTTTGGGGTCAGCAGGGAGCCCCAAGGTCCCTGCAGCCCCAGCTAGCTGCCCTCTTTACATCCACCCACAGGGAGCAGCTACTTATGCAGGGAAACATATAAAAAATCGGTTTTCAGCTGGTGGGAGACTTTTTAAAGGCCTCGCCCACTGGGAGCAAACTTTGTGCTAGCTCCTGCATGGTGGGAGATTTGAAAATGCTCCAGCTGAATGGGAGCTAACATAGGGTTCCCTGCCTGTTTCAGTGCAGGATAGGAAAACTGCTATGTCCTGGGGGTTAACTCCCCAGGACATAGCTAGTGACCCAGTCCCAAGGAATGGGGTCCCCCGGCCATTAATGTCTCAGAGAAGGGGGCCGACAATCCCCCTCTCTTTTAATTAGTTTTGCAGCCCCAGGGGATAAGGCCCCCAGGGCCTTTAGAGGCTCAATGAGGGGTTCCATGTTGTGCCCCTCCCTTTTTGGGCAATTTTAGTCATAGGGGTGGCTCCCTGGGGCCTGTGATGGCTTGTGGAGGGGGCCACACAGCTCCCCTCCCCTTATTGAATAATGTCAGCCCCAGGGGGTGGGCTCCCCAGGACCTGTAATGACTCAGGAGGGAGATCATGGCATAAACTGGAGATTTATTTTATATATTTGTCCCACTGAGGGTCCCTCTAGATCCCCTATAGGGCCTAGTGGGCAGGGTTTTCCTAACCTGTGTCCTTATATTATTATTTTTTTAGATGCATAAGACAGGTGGCCAAGTCCCCAAGCACTGTAATGGCTGCCAGCACCGATTTTCTCATGTTGCTGGCAACCCAATCAGAGCGCTCACTCAAGCTGAAGTCTTACTCCCGGAGGAGCAACTTGGCACAAGTGAAATAAAGCTCCCTGGGCCAATCAGAATGCTCCATTTTTATCATGGCTTTGCCACAAGAACCTCATGCCCAACTGCTCGGATATATAATTATTTCTGACCCTAATTTCTAAAAAAAACTACTGAATGTATTAACATCAAATCAATTTGGGAAATCAGTTTGGGAACAATAAAAATGAACACTAAAATACATATTAGCATTCAGTTGATCAATCACAAAAACAATATTTGCAAACAAAAAGCCTTAATGAACTAACTACAATCACCCTAAAATTAACCACAGAAAGCCTAAATGATGCAATTGGTTTCAAGCCTGAAATTAGCATTGAAGATGATCTCTCCACTAGTGAACTATCTAATTACTTTGCTACCCCTCGTACTGTCTGAGGAATTCCACCATAAACTGGATACCTTACTCTCAACATTTTTATGGAAGGGGAAAAAAGCTAGAATTAGTATGAAAAAACTTAGACTAGATAAATCCTTGGGAGGGATCAACTTAGCTGACTTTAAGCTCTATCAGACCGCATTTTGGGCAAAACAAGGCTCTTACTGGCTGGTGCCACCCGCCGATTACTCCCCTGTTTGGCTAGACATTGAGAAATCACTTCTTCTGAATCTTACCCCAGCGGCCCTCCTGACCACAAATCTAAATAAGGTAACCTGCTCAAAACCACTATTCAAGAACACAAAATCCGCCCTACTGAAGATTGACAAACTCTTAGACATTAGCATTAAGCGGTCTAATCTTGAATCTCTCTGGAACAATCATAAGATACTATATAAGGGGAACACCTTACATAACGACTCATGGATTAATAAAGGGATCTATTTCCCCCAACAACTCTTTAACAGGGCCTACCCTCTTTCCTTCAGAGAAATACAATCCAAATACAACCTGCACTCACTAGAATTCTATAACTTCCTAAAAAATAAAATCAGCAGTAAATAAAGCAAAACTTTCATCAATACCCCCTTCCCTCCCGAGCTACCTATCAAAACTACATAGGCTAGGTCACCAGGTTTCCTGGATCTATAAATGAATACGCTCACAACATTCTACCCTCAATAAGAAAGTCACATCTTTCTGGGAGTCACACGCCTCCTTTCCGATCTCGGAGATGGAATGGACCAAAACTTGGAAATCAACCATAAGATATAAGATCAGCCCAGCACTCTCCCCGACTGCTACATAGGGCCTTCTGGACACCAGCCCGACTCTACTCACACAAAATCAGGAAGGATTCTACCTGCTGGAATTGCAATGACAAAATAGGTGACCTAGAACACTTATTAGTCCACTGCAAATGTGTGATACCCTTCTGGAATAAGATGTTCGAATTCATATCTAAACTCTTCTCATATTCTCCTAATAGGGATCTCCCGACACTAGTATTCGGTTTCTTCAAAGCTGAGTCACTCAATGAAAATGATAGGGCTCTCCTAGATCTACTGCTAACAGCAGAGGTCAAGATCATTCTCTGCAATTGGAAAGACACACGCAAAGCTTCCTTTAATTGTTGGCTAAACTGGGTCACCAACTTAAGAGGGGCTGATAATGTAACTCTCCAGAACTCACTGTGGAAATCTTCTACCAGACATATGTGGGACACTCCTGATATCTATTTTAGCTCACACAAACCGCCATGAATTTCACCATTCGTAGTAACTTTCCCCACACACAATTTACTTATACTACTATTCGCCTCTCCTGTGCCTGTGCCCTTGTGCCACTAGTTGAGGCGTACTCCTAAGATCTGTGCTTTGTGCTGGAGTTTTCCCTGACGGTCACTGACTACCACTCATGATAGCGATAACGGATAAAGTCGCCTGTGGAGCATTACACAGATACTACATATGTTTAATCTGTGATGTAACACCATATCATTCTGTTTACTGATGACATCTGCTGGCCATATATTCATTGCTTGTTTTATTCCTAATGTTTATTTTTGTATGTCTATTTCGTATGTCCCTCATTTGAAGTATTGTATGTATGGTTTTATTTGGAAACAACCAATAAAAACTTTTGAAATAAGAAAATGCTAACAGGTTGAGTCTAAAGTGCAAAGGCATACAGTGGTGAGGTGTGTAGAGTGTGTAGAGAGGTGTGGAGAGGTGTGGTGCAGCGGCCGGCAGCTGACTTTGGAGCACAGTGTTCATGGTTCCATCCCCGGCGGCAGCTCAGCTCAGCACGATGTGACTCTGGGCAATAGTTCACTTAATTTCCACGATGGCCCACAGCGCCTTGAGACCCTTAAGGGTGAGTAGTTTGCGCTTTACAAATACGGATTTACATTTACAGTGCAGGAAGATAGCAGGGGCAGACAGGATAGGCTATGGGTGTAAAGTAGTGCATCACGCAGTTCAATATGAAGCACTTGAGTGGAGGAGGAATGATACTTCCAAATAGCCAATGGCATTAGATGGCAGGTGAATACTCCACTGGTCTGAGCCACGACGTGACAAGTCTGAAGCAAATGTTCGAAAGAGGCTGATAAAAACTTTTTTAGATTGAAATGGGCAGACTCAAAGCAGATTCCACGTATATAATTACGAACATTGATCTAAAAAGACAATTTTTATACAATTGCAAGGTGCATAAAGATGACATTCTGTCCTTAAATACAATGCACATATTTAACAATAAAATACAGAGAAAGGAATCACAGAAGATATCTTTTCCTAGTCTAAACACATATTTATTTTACAACATTCAATAAAATAAGCGCACGTTAGGGTGCACTCCTATATCTATCTATCTATCTATCTATCTATCTATCTATCAATCTATCTATCTATCTATCTATCTATCTATCTATCTATCTATCTATCTATCTATCTATCTATCTATCTATCTATCTATCTATCTATCTATCTATCTATCTATCTATCTATCTATCTATCTATCTATCTATCTATCTATCTATCTATCTATCTATCTATCTATCTATCTATCTATCTATCTATCTATCTATCTATCTATCTATCTATTTATCTATCTATCTATCTATCTATCAATCTGTCTATCTATCTGTCCGTCCATCTGTCCGCCCATCCGTCCGTCTGTCCGTCTGTCTGTTTGTCTATCTATCTATCTACCTATCTATCTATCTATGTATCTATATATATATAGCTATATATATATGTGCCTATATAGATATATACACACACACATATACACACACACACACACACACACACACACACACACAAAGCCACACACACACACACAGAGCCACACTCACAGTGCCACACACACAGAGCCACAAACACAGAACCACACACACAGAGCCACACACACAGCCACACACACACACAGCCACGCACACACACACAGCCACGCACACACACACAGCCACACACACACGCGCCTGTACAAACACACACACACACACACACAGAGGAATTAAGAGCATTGCCAAACAATGTCTATCTCAATCAGTACTTAGAGTGCTAAAAACTGCATGAAATGAACAGTTTCTATCAGGTACTATGCACTAAAAGATTCTTGTTGTCAAGAGCAAGCCCCAAGGCAGCCCAGCTAGAGTCTTTTCATTTCAAGTGGATTGTCTGCATGTGCATTAGATGCTTACATGCTCTTTAACACAGGCTATTATAATGACAGGATAGGCGAGATCACTGCAAAGAGTTTCTGCAGAAAGAAGCATTATCCCTGGAGCCAGTTCAAGGCTGAAAGTAATAGGAAATAGAAAAATAAAGGGTAGAATCTTGCTTTTTCCTGCTACTTGATAGCTTTATCATGATTTAAATCCTTTTGGCTGGAAATATTTCAAATGGTCTGAAAATAAGTATTGCCAGAGATCCTCATATCATACTGTAGGGGTCAGAACCCACTTCACTATTGAAGTTTTTCCTTTTTTTAAAATAAGAATTTGGTGAAACAGTGATGTGGAGATGATCTATCTATCTATCTATCTATCTATCTATCTATCTATCTATCTATCTATCTATCTATCTATCTATCTATCTATCTATCTATCTAGTTATTTATTCATCCATCCATCCATCTGTCTAAGAGAGAGAGGGAGAGAGAGCGAGAGAGAGATAAATATATGCAGATTCACAGTGTAATATTCTATGTATTGCAACTGAGTTTGGGGAGATGCCAAGTTTCAAAAGCCTCTAGTAGGGTATGATATCCTGTGCCTTCCTCAACAAATGTAATAAATAACATATTGCATTCAGCAGATCGAACCTATGGTTAATGCTACATTGTATTTTCCATGTAGTTGAAAAGAGGGAAGACGTCTGTACAATTGTCAGAACACGAAGGGATTAATCTGATGCTGTGAGATATATATATATATATATATATATCCATACACATAATATCTAATATCTACTGGCGTTCGCAAGTAGATAGTTATAGTTAGGACCACGTTTCCATAGGAAAAGTGTTTTTTAATTTACTTATAACTTTGGCGTCGTTTGACGAATGTTTACAACATTTTCAAATAGACATCTCTTTTCGGATCAGCTCCTATGTTGAAAGTTTGGGGGTGATCCATCAAGGGGGGGACTGAGAAAAAATGGGGGTTCCAAAACCTGTTTTCTCCATGCAATTTCCATAGAAAACTTTAGACAAGGCAACAGGTCAAACTGCTGAACGGAATTACGCCAAATTTGGCAGGGAGAAAGGTCTTGGTCCAGAAAGCATACTTCTGTTTAAATGGGTTAAGACTGTTCAGTAGTTTTAGAGAAATATCAAAATTTACAGATATCGATATTTGAGAATTCTGGCATCTGATTGGCTGAGGCGTTACAAGCACGAGCGTGCGGCTCATTGGCTGCGAACTGTTGACACTAAGAAGTGTTGGCAGCCATTTTGGGACTGAGTTAAAAGGCCTAGGGGGAAAAAAGAGAATAATTGTAAAAGAGGGTATAGTAGGAACACTGTGGTCTTAGTTTAAGCAGTCTGTACGGTGCAGAGGCAGGGAGTTTAAATGATGCGTAGCTCTGGAAATCCCATCGGGAATACAATGTGCCATATTGCGGCAAGCAGTTAGGTTGCATAGGCTCTGGAAATCCCCACGGGCAAACAATGCGCCGTATTGCGACAAGCAGTAAGCTTGCGTAGGCTTTGGAAATCCTGTCAGGAAAACAATGCACCTTATTGCGGCAAGCCGTGTGTAGGGTGCACACACAGGTAGTGTGAATGTTGCGTTGGCTGTTTAAAGCACGTCTGCAAAACGACAATGTGCGGTATTGCGGCAATGTTCAGTAGGCTGTAGAAATCATATTGGGAAAATAACAATGCGCCGTATTGCAGCTTTCCTTTAATATAATGCGCAGTAATGTGTACTTATAATGCAGTGCTCACTTTTATCACGGACAGTGCCACTTTGTTGGCCGAAATGTATTATTATGTGGGAGGGCGTGTTCTGTTCCTGTTCGCGAAACAAAATTAACGTTTAATTTGCTGAGGTGTTCCAACAACAAGCTCAATGTTCATTGGCTGTGAACAATTGAAAATAGAAGTGTTACCAGCCATTTCCTCTCCCTTTGCGGAGTAGCAGGGACATCTGATTGGCTGACATGTCCCAAGCAGGACTTACCCAAGCTTAATGTTAATTGGCTTTGAAGCATTAAAAGTAGAAGTGTTGGCAATGATTCCCTCTGCAGAACACCATGGATATTTTATTGGTTAAAGTGTTCAGAGTACAAGTTTGCTCATTATTGGCTGGGAACGGTTCACTGTTGCGAACCATTTTGTGATGCGCTTCAATGGATTATGGGAAAACAAAGTAGTACCGGGGAGTGTAGGAACACTATTAACTTTGTACAGTGGTCATAAGGTGGTGGACAGCGATTGGGAAGGTAAAAATTATTTTTTATATATTTTAAGGGCCATTTATATAATTGGCGTTGGGTGTACAAATCACCGCGGAAAAATACCAGTGTGTTGCGGTCTTTTTTTAATTAAGTTTGCGGGTGGAATACTTCCCGGGAGCACTATTTACTTATAATGTGGTATTTACTTTTCTGACGGGGAGGTGTTTGGTTGTGCAGATAAAATTTCAGTCTAGGTTTGAAACAGTTATTATTAAGCAATTATAAATAAACTTTCTTCGGAAACTGATGCTGTATATATGAAAGGGGTGACAAATAAAAACACAATTCATGAGATATCCCTTAAGCGTGACCACACCCTCCATTTTCTTTCTGCTCTAGTTTATAAAAGCGTTGCCCCAAATTCTTGATAATATAAGAGGGCATGAGTTACTTTTAGATAAAGTAGAAAAGACGTGCTACAAGAAACACTCCCACACTACATCATCTCAGGTCATACGCTTTATCATTTTTTTCAATTTCTGTTCTGTACAATTCTGGAACGTTCTGTCATTGTGCTTAGAGATCGCTCACTGCTCCGCTAACAAGTCACGTACTCTTTTAAGAATATATAGGAAAGTAGTATAATAATATACACTACTGGTCTTATATATTCTATAGGGAGAAGGTGAATAGGAACCGCAACTGAGAAAAATAGAAATGACAAAATATCATTAAAAAATGTAGGGTTTATCAAAGATATTCACAAAAAAATATCTATGCAAACTATCTTTTTTTTAGACTGCAATTTCGAGAAATATTCTCACTGTGGTATATGCAGATTCATGTTCCCCTTTTACGCTAGTGAAAAAAAAATCTTTAACAAGAGGTTTTCAAAGCACAACATCAAGTTAGAAAATGCTGACATAAGTCCATCGGGGTACAATAGAGAATCTATACCCTTAGAAGGAATGGCAAGAATGAGAATTTCATTTAAAAATAGACACACAGTGGGGAAGATTTATATGATCAAAATAGAAAGTTCGGCTTGGTTGCCACCCATAGTCATCACAACCAAGGATAGCGGACAGAGTATTAGACTATGTGTGGACTTTAGGGCCTTAAATGCAAACATATTAGTTGACAGACATCCCCTACCAAGGATCAACGAGATGCTGAGTACTATACAAGGAACACATTTTTTTAGTGTTCTTGACCTTTCCTTTGCCTATTATCAAACCAAGCTACATCCTGATTCGCAACCTTTGACAGCATTCACCACCCCATTTGGTAACTACAAATTCTTGAGGATGCCATTCGGTTTGGCTTCCGCAGCTTCTGCATTTCAACGGGCAATGCATCATGTTCTTAAAGATTGCCCCAAAACTATGTTTTTCAGGACAATATTTTGATCTATGGCTCAAGTGAAACAGAACACAATACTAATGCTGGTTTGGTCCTCAAAATACTGAGAGAGGTTGGGTTCACTACAAAAGAAAGCAAAAGTAAACTGGGTGTTACATCTGTGGACTATTTAGGACACAAAATCTTGGAGGAGGGCATAAAACCTAAGATTGATCTTGTTGAAGCTGTGAGAAGTGTAAAGAGGAAATTCTGTCTTTCCTAGGTTTGGCGGAATTTATGGCTAAGTATATCAGAAATGTTGCTATGCTATCTCAACCACTCAGAGATCTTTTAAAAAAAGATAGGCTGTTCATTTGGGGCAAAGATCAAGAGGAAGCTTTTGAGAGATTAAAGGAAGCCATCATTTCTGCCCCGTTTATTGGGAATTTCAATGTGGATAAAGACACCATTATTTCCACAGATGTTAGTAGTAAAGGCATTGGTGTAACATTATCACAAAGGATTGACAAGAGTGTGAATGTTGTGGCATTCGCCTCTAGAAAACTGACAGGGGTTGAAACAAACTATTCAACAGTAGAAAAAAAGGCGTTAGCTGTTTTTTGGGCAATAAAACACTTCAGTTTCTATGTATGGGGCCTACAGTTTGAAGTATATACAGATTTTAAACCCCTATTGTCGTTGTTCATTAAAAAGGGCATGGAGAACATGACCCCCCCTTTTCCAAATGGGCATTGGGCCTGCAAGGATTCAATTTCAAAATGGTGTATGTTCCTGGCCAACAGAATAAAGCAGCTGATTTTTTTTCAAGGGCACCAGTGGAAATGGAAAATGTTGAATTCACAGTTAACAAAGGGTTTCTGGAGGTAAGGCTCCCAGCTGTAACAAAAGACCAGTGGGACTATCACATGGAGCATGATGACATCATCAGCAAAGTGAAATCATATGTAATCAAAGGTTGGCCCAACAAATGTAAAGAACTTCCAGAGGAAATACAACCATTTTGGAACGTAAGAGAAGACCTGTCAATTGAGAGGAGGTTTCTTCTCAAGTCAGGGAAATTGTTCCTCCGGATGGACTGAGATTCCAAATAATAGATCTTACACATGAAGGGCATTTGTGGAGGAGTCTCTGCAAGGCAAGATTAAGGTCTGAATATTGGTTCCCTGGAATGGATCAGTTAATGGAAGAAAAAGTGAAAAATTGTTATGCATGTGAGATGAGTGATAAATCCAGAAGTACCAGGCACACTCCTTTCATTCCAGTTGAGATCCCTAAGTCTCCATGGGACAAGCTAGGTGTTGACATCACTGGACCTATACATGCTAAAGGACCTCAGGAATTCTACCTTTTAGTGTTCATTGATTATTATTCAAACTGGATCACATACGAATTTGTGAACAACATCAACAAGAAATCCCTAATTGTTTTCTTGAGTGACGTGTTCTCAAAGGAGGGCATTCCCTCTACCATAGTCACGGACAATGGCGTCCAGTTGGTGTCTGAGGAAATGTAGGAGTTTCTTAAGGACATGTCAAATGCCCACATACATACACCATTGTATTTTCGAAAGGCTAATGGAAAGGTAGAGAGGGCTAATCGTATGCTAAAGAAAGCATTCAACTGGCAGTCAAGTCAGGTAAACCTATCGAATCAGCTATTAAAGATACGATATGGTCATACCATACTTCACCAAGTCTCACCATAGGTCATTCTCCCTTTGAACTGTTGAGGGGGAGGAAAGTGACTCAAAGTTGTCCCCCAACTGGCTGTGTCCTAAAAAAAAGGTTGTGGTCAATCCAGAAGAGTTCAGGAAGAGTGTGGAATCCAGACAAAAGAAGTAGAAGGAGTGGCACGGTAGGAAATAGGGTGCAAAGGGTAGATCTTTCAGACAGGGGCAAAATGTTTACATCAGGAAACCTGAGGGAATAAGTGGTAAAGGTGACACATATTATGCTCCAGGGAAAATAAGAGAGGTTAAAAAGAATGTGGTCATTCTGGAAGATGGGAAAAATGGAGCATGCATCGTGTTTCCATAGGCCCGAACGAGGTTGGACATAGAGAGGCCAGCAGACCTCTGCCCAGAGTACTCAGTTGGATGAGGTTCAGGTGAGAAGAGGAATAAGGCAAAGAAACTCTCCGGGTTGGCACAAAGAATACAGAATCGTGTGAACGGTGATATCATAGTGTAACTCTCTGTGTTCATTGGGTCTTCTGCGCAAGACCAAAGTTTAGTTATATTTTTCTTGCTCTACTCCTTCTCTTTCCTCCTCCTTTTCCCCTCCTCATCTTTCTTTACTTTTCCCCTCTTCCCTTTCTCAGCTCCTCCTTGGGTTTTCTCTACTGCCTTCAGGGAAGAAGATGTGTTATAACTTGTCTCCTTGGTATTTTCCCCCCACCCCTCCTCTTGCTCACCATTGGTACATACTTAGAATGTTTCGAAAGAAGGCAGCCTTGGAATGTTGACGAGGCTGTGCTTCACAAAGTTTGACTGGCACCAGCAAGCTGAGGATGCAGGTTGCATTGATCTTAAATAAAGAAGCTTCACTTACCCTCTTCGTGGAATCTTACTTCACTGGCCTTAGGGGGAAATACTGAGCTTTGGTATACATAAGCAAAGACAGCATAGGGTCCTACTCCAGGGTCTCTATGATGATCTTAGACAGGCTGAATGTGGCTTGATACAATGTGTAGCTGAGAAGGTGTCAGGCTCATTGGCACAAGCTACACTCGCCTGCTGCAAGGCAAGGATTAATACATTATGGTCTAAGATATTCCCTCCAGGTACCAAACTTACAGGAGAGAATTCTATGAATTTGGGGAGGCTGTGGCAGGGTTCCTAGCTAAACGAATTAGGAATAAAGCGTCTGAGCGTGGTATTGCACCTAAAGAAGATTCTGCAGGGAAACTAGTCAGTAAACCCCTTGAAATTCTAACAGTACTAAGACCTTTTTTATCAGGATTTGTATACAGGGGAAGTAAGAACAGAGGAAACCTCATCCGACTCCCTACCGCAGGCCCTGTTCAATTATATTTTGAGTTGTGAAGATGCTGCATATTTAGAAATGCCTATAACCCAGGAAGAGGTTAAGAGTGCTATTAACTCAATGGTGGTGGGTAAAGCAGCTTGGCCATGATAAATTACCTCTGGAATTTTATAAGACATTTTTATTCTGAACTTGCTGTTAGTTTCTCAGGCTGCACAACTAGGACAGGCTCCAGCATCATGGATACTACTAATATATATATATATATATGTATATATTACCTACTGGCGGTCGCCAGTAGGTATATATAGTTAGGATTTTTTCTCTATGGGATTTTTGAAAATTCTATGTCTAATAACTTTGCCGTTTGTGGACGGAATTGGCTGAAATTTTCAGGAAAATGGCACATTTTGTTTCTGAGCAGCCTTTGAAAATTTGGGGGGGGTTCGTCAAGGGGGGGCCGAGAAAAAAGGGGGGTCCCAAAACGCGTTTTTCCCATGTTAATTTCCATAGGGCGGTTGGCCTCACTTTTAGCCCGAACGGCTGAATGGATTTGCACGAAACTTGGCAAAATTGTAGGGACTGGTAGCCCGATGTGCCTTTTGTAGGTCTCAATATATGTGCTCCAGTGGATTTTGAGAAATTAACGTTTAAAAAAAGATATATATCTGTAAGCGCGGACCGGGCAGCGGCCTAGGACGCGTACTTTTCGCGCAACGGAGCTTTGTGAAGCGAAGCTGATTGGTTCTCCGGCGTCTGTCAACATTCCAAACAGTCCGTAGTGGCCGCAAACAGTCCGTAGTGGCCGCCATCTTGTCTCTCGGTAGGATCGAGAGACAAGAGGAGGCCAAAGCGAAGGGGCAAATGACCATAAGGGGGAATAGTAGATCCTCGCTGACCCCCTAGGTTTGATGTGGAGGTTTTAAAAGGGCCCCGCGGGGCAAAAAAAAAAAATTATAATAATAATCTTACGGCTGAATGGATTTGCACGAAACTTGGCAAAATTGTAGGGACTGGTAGCCCGATGTGCCTTTGCTAGGTCTCAATATATGTGCTTCAGTGGATTTTGAGAAATTAACGTTCAAAAAAAGATATATATCTGTAACAGCGCACCGCTTCGCGTACTTTTCGCGTTACGGAGCTTTGCGAAGCGAAGCTGATTGGCTCTCCGGTGTCTGTAAACATTCCAAACAGTCCGTAGCGGCCGCCATCTTGTCTCTCGGTAGGATCGAGAGACAAGAGGAGGCCAAAGCGAAGGGGCAAATGACCATAAGGGGGCATAGTAGATCCTCGCTGATCCCCTAGGTTTGATGTGGAGGTTTTAAAAGGGCCCCGCGGGGCAAAAAAAAAAAATAATAATAATAATCGAACGGCTGAATGGATTTGCACGAAACTTGGTAAAATATTAGGGACTGGTAGCCCGATGTGCCTTTGCTAGGTCTCAATATATGTGCTTCAGTGCATTTTGAGAAATTAACGTTCAAAAACAAGATATATATCTGTAACAGCGCTCCGCTTCGCGGAGATAAAATTATATCTGTATTACCTAGCTGTTGCTAACACCAGTTAGCGACGGCTAGTAGGAGATAGCGACCATCTTGGGCCCCACTTTGCATGTGAGTGATATTTATCACTAATGACATGCAAAGTGGGCATGCCAAGATGTTAGCGACTGGAAACAGTCGCTAACATCGCTATCTCCTATTATCAACTTTTGGAAATATTCGAGATAAGCGCGAATATCTCCAAAAAGTAACAGCTGCCCTGAGCAGTTCTTAGCCATGTTATCCTATGGGAGGTGGATAACATGGCTAAGAGGATTAGCTCGGTAATGCATGAATATCGCTGAGTTTTCAGCGATATTAATGCATTGCGGTCGGTTTTTATCGTATTTGCGATAAACTTTGATAATAGCAAGGTTTATCTGCGATAATTTCTGACGGTAAAAAAATCTTTGCAATGCATCGTTAGGGATAAATATCGCTTAACTTTGGTAATATGCCCCAACGTCTGTTAACGTTCGATTCGAAGGAAATCAGGAAGTGTTGAAAAACATTGTCTGCGCCATCTTGTCTTTTTTCAAATGCCACACTTTTGTCGTGCACGGCAGCCATTTTAGATGCCTTGACCAGACCCACTCTGTGCACGCTGTCGATCCTTAGCATGGCTCCCCACCCTCGCAAGCATCTCCCCCAGGCAGTGGTCACCCCCGCTCTCTGTCTTATGCATGGGTAATAAACCTCCCCCATCTGCGCTGCTCTTTCCTGAGAATCACACCCTGTGCCCGCCCGACACCTCCCTTTCGCCCTATTCACTACTGCACCCTCTGACACTCCTTTTCCTCTGTGTCCGATTGTCCAGGCTGGTCCTAGGGTATCAGCTAGCCCTGCAGATGTAGTTTATGGCCACAGCTGTAAAGATTCACCCCTCTTCAAAGGAGTTATAGTAGATCAAGGCCCACACTCGATGAGATCCGTCACAGCAGAAGCGTTGCTATTATCTGAAAACCATCCTGTATTGTGATTGGGGAGGGGACCGAGCGTGAAGCGGAAGATTCCAGGGATGACTCTTTATACATGAAAGTTTTTACAATTATGTGTCACATTAAAAATATATAGCACTCCGACAAAGTAGTAAGATTATAAAACTTTAATAATTTATAAATATATACAAGAAAACAAAAATAGTAATAACATATAAACATTTTTAGGGAAAAACAACTTGCGGTCGGCTGTGCGAATAGTCCCAACGCAGCACAACGTCCAGATTTCCGGCGTGGGGCGGGTCATCAGTAGCAAACTGTTGTGCGAATAGTTCCAAGGCAGCAGAACGCGCTGAAATCTAGATGACACGAAAGTGATGTCTAGTAAGTTGCCACCCAGCAAATAACGGCGTGGGGCGTCGCGGGGGGTGGGTCTTCAGTAGCAAACTGTTGTGCGAATAGTTCCAAGGCAGCAGAACGATGGCACCAAGGTGATGTCCAGTAAGTTGCCGCACTGGTTTTGGTATCCTACAATGCTGCTCCGAATAACGGCGTGGGGCGCCCCGGGGGAGGCGGCGTGAACGGGCCTCTCCAGGTGGAGTGTCATCTGTTGTAGTGGGGCGCCCCTTTACCGTTTCAGTTGCCATTCCGTCCGTTTTTGGTCCACTGTGTCAAAAGCCGCAATTCAGCTGAGTTGCGCCCACTCTTGCGGTGCAGCGATAGGCGGCTGTCACAGGACTCTCAAAATGGCGGCAGGCTCTTTCCTTTTTGGGCCTGGTCCACTGAAATGGCCCTGGGACACCTTGGAAATCGGACGCTTGTCTGCTAGGTCTTGGACCCCATTCTCGAAAGCGTCCCCTCCGCCTTGAGAATTCATCAAAAGTTTTGGGGGCCCCGACTCCTGCAGGCTTCTGGTGGGGAGCGGCTGCCATGATTGCTCGCGGAATGACTACGACGGAGCTACGAGATGGTGGTGCTCTCATGCTGACGCCAGCTTCAGTCTGAAACATCCAGAAACAAGGTGGGGCTTTCATCGTTTGGAAAAAAAAAAAGTTTTCATCCAATGAAAAGTGTTGTTTTTAGGTCATATGATCAAGCCTTCCATCATTAGGAAACCAAAAGTAAAATGAACCAATGAAAAGTTTTATAAACAAGTCACATGACCTGTTATGCGGCATAGGGTATAAAATGCGGAGAAAATACGTTGGCACGTGAGGCGGCGTCAGTAGCGGACCGATGTGCGAATAGGCCGAAGGCAACACAGCGCGCCAAGATCCGGATGGCACCGAGGTGCTTTCCAGCAAGTTGCAGCACTGGTGTGGCCATCCTACAATGTTGAAAGTCGGCGTGGGGCGCCCCGTTGGCCTGTGAGTTTGCGTCAGTAGCGGACCGATGTGCGAATAGGCCGAAGGCAGCACAACGCGCCAAGATCCGGATGGCACCGAGGTGGTGTCTAGTAAGTTGCCGCACTGGTGTGGCCATCCTACAATGCTGAAAGTCGGCGTGGGGCGCCCTGTTGGCCTGTGAGATGGTGTCAGTAGCGGACTGATGTGCGAATGGGGCCAAAGGCAGCGCAACAATATTTTCTGACTGACACCACAAGGCGCTGAGATGCCAAGATCCGGATGGCACCGAGGTGATGTCTAAGTTGCGGACTGATGTGCGAATGGGGCCAAAGGTAGCGTAACAATATTTTCTGTATGGAAGATACCACTAGGCGTTGAGATGCCAAGATTCGGATGGCACCGAGGTGATGTCTAGCAAGTTGCTGCACTGGTGTGGTCATCCTACAATGCTGAAACTCGGCGTGGGTCGCCCCATTAGCCTGTGAGATGGCGTCAGTAGCGGACCGATGTGCGAATAGGCCGAAGGCAGCACAACGCGCCAAGATCCGGATGTCACAGTGGTGGTTTCATAGTTGAGAGGCACTTCATCTGCAGTGGGGCGCCGAGATCCGGATGGCACCGAGGTGATGTCTAGCAAGTTGCTGTACTGGTGTGGTCATCCTACAATGCTGAAAGTCGGCGTGGGGCGCCCCATTAGCCTGTGAGATGGCGTCAGTAGCGGACTGATGTGCGAATGGGGCCAAAGGCAGCACAACGCGCCAAGATCCGGATGGCACCGAGGTGGTGTCCAGCAACTTGCCGCACTGGTGTGGCCATCCTACAATGCTGCGCCGAAAGTCGGCGTGGGGCGCCCCGTTGGCCTGTGAGTTCGCGTCAGTCAGTGGGGGCTGTTTGAGGATCTGACTGCATTGGAAAGCAATGTGATGCTGTGCGTCGCCCCCAAGATGGAGGTTCCTCGGCTGCAGTGGGGCGCCCCTTGGTGTTTCACTCGCTATGCAGCTGAGTTGCGTGCGCACTTGTGGCGAATAGGCCGAAGGCAGCACAACGCGCCGAGATCTGGATGGCACCGAGGTGGTGTCCAGCAATTTGCCGCACTGGTGTGGCCATCCTACAATGCTGCGCCGAAAGTCGGCGTGGGGTGCCCCGTTGGCCTGTGAGGTGGCGTCAGTAGCGGACCGATGTGTGAATAGGCCGGAACCAGCACAAGGCGCCAAGATCCGGATGGCACCGAGGTGGTGTCATAGTTGAGAGTTCTGAGCAGCGCTTGTAACACTGTCTGAAGCTTATTTGCACCTGCTGCAGCTTCACTATTGCCCTGGTGTGGCCTAAGATCGCCCATGACATAGGCGGCCACCTCCCGGGGTCCGGCGGAACTTTTTTCCTTTTCCTTTGTGCATCTTGTCCCACAATCCGTTTGACCTGAAGACACGACCAGGTCCCTGAATGTGTGCAGGGGGACGCTATTGATTGAATCAAAATGGCGGCTTCACACAAAGCTGACTCAAGCGTTGCTGCTGATGCTATACAGAGAAAAACTGGTTTTCAGTTTGTACATTCTTCAGGATTTTTCCATCCAAGGCTGGTTGAGAGTTTGTATAACAATGGCTTCAGATTTTCAACATACTACTCTTCAACATTCTTCCTAAATGTAACAATGTGAGACTCACTAGGAGAACGGTGTAGTGAGGGCCACAAACGGCTGTTTGTCTTTCCTTTCAAAATGCTGCCAACAATATTTTCGGAATGGAAGACAACACAAGGCGCTGAGATTCGGTTGGCACCGAGGTGGTGTCCAGCAAGTTGCCGCACTGGTGTGGCCATCCTACAATGCTGCGCCGAAAGTCGGCGTGGGGTGCCCGAAGGGGGGGGGGGAGGCGGCGCAAACGAGCCTCTCCCGCTTCTCCATGTGGAGGTAGTTCATCTGCAGTGGGGCGCCGAGATCCGGATGGCACCGAGGTGGTGTCTAGCAAGTTGCCGCACTGGTGTGGCCATCCTACAATGCTGCGCCGAAAGACGGCGTGGGGTGCCCGAAGGAATTGTCCTTATCCAGGGCATTATCGCTGTATCATGTCCTCCACTAAAATGGCCCTGGGACACCTTAGAACTCGGACGCTCGATTTTTTTTTCCTTTCCTGTACATGCAAAAAAAGGTAAATGCCCGGTACGTTACACGCTTCATCTGCCACGATGAACTCTCCAGAGGAACCGAAAAAAAATATAGTTGTGGTAACTATACCATGCATCGTCATATGGAGAGGTGGCACCAATTAATTATAGTGCTGCATAAAAGAGAGATTTGGAGGAGAACCCCTGACCTGCTAGTACATTCATCAAAGAAGTGGCACTGAGAGCTTCAGAGGCAAGGGAAACGGTCCCAAATTTTTAGAAGAACTTTGGAAAGATTAAAATGACATGTTTAGATTGTGGCAAATTAATTTCATGTGGACAGATGAGTGTTACTCTAATAAATACAGCATATGAACATCATCATAGTCGATGGTTGGTAGAGACATTTTGACTATATCCTGGACCTGCCCGTCCTCGCCCAAAATGGCGCCGGAATAAATGGGACTCGTAACTCCTTGTTGTGTACTGGTTGCAGAACCTTGAAATCACGAGATACGTATGCAGTTTTGAAGCACATGGCGGGCGGGGACGAGAATTGATTGAATATTTCGACATCCCTATTGATATTAAGTTCTGATGTGTTATTGATTACTGTACTGTTGAAAGTTCGAATTAACGTCACCCATGGTACTTGCCCGCAAATGTATATCTAGATAATTTTATTGTAACTGGCCCTGTCGTATTTTAATTATAAAATGTACGTCCACCGATTCCGTAACTGTTAGACACCTTAGTTCTTGCAACCTAATGGCCCGCCCGTTACGTTCCTCTACAGTGTAAATGTCTACTCATCACATACGATTACAGTTTGCTCCGTGGCCGGCCCACGTGGTTATAGGCTCGTATTTGTATAATGAAATTTTCACAATAAAGGTTTTTAAAAGAAAACATGGTAGTAGTATATACATTGGTAAAGTTTGTAATAATAGTCACTGTTTTAGAATCATTAAAAGGCAAGTGAAATAAAGCAGACCAATTACATGAAGGGTAAAAGGTATAATACGAAGGAACGCAGTAAAGATAAATGGTCAAGGGCTGTTGTGTTTTCTATTCCTGCAACATAAAGTGATCGATAAGAATCTCATATTCAGGCGTATCGGCGACTAAGACAGCAGGTCGACCCTCTTTTGCTCAACGGCTCCATCATGGGACGAAGAAACGCTCTTTTTCTCGAAAAAAGAATATATTTTACTTGCAGGACAGTTGTAAAATTTCCGGGAAAGTACATTAGTCTGGAACATTATAACATATATTTAAGAAAAAATAATGTTCGGAAGTAATGAAAAGCGTAATTTTTAGGTCATATGACCAAGCCTTTCATCATTACAATAAGAAAAGTAAAATGAACCAATGAAAAGTTTTATTAACAAGTCACATGACTTGTTATGCTTACGTTACGCGCTGCGCGCCCCGGATGACTTCCGGATGCGCTAACGCGGCGCGTCATATGACGCATTACGCGACAACGCAGGTCCAGAATATAGTCAAAATGTCTCCACCAACCAGCGGTCGGAACAAAACCCCTTTCAGCAGGCTAAATAGTTCTGTTAAATGACAACAGAAGGGACAGGCAACAAGAACCATCAGTCAAAGAGGGGAGGGCTAGTTCTTCTCTACCGGGTTACATTGGGGCGCTACCGGAACTGATCGAATTGGTAGTCTACAGTGTTTCTGGATGTTTCAGACTGAAGCTGGGGTTAGCATGAGAGCAGCATCATTTCGTAGCTCCGTCGTGGCCATTCCGCAACCAATCATGGCAGCCGCTCTTTATCGTTATTTTGGGCGGGGTGGGTGGCGGAGCCGAGCAGTTTTGCAGCCATCATTGTGTGGAGTTCAGTTCATCTCACTAGTTTTGTATTTGTCATGAGGGGTTGTTCCTAATGTTTCTATTTTAGCGAGGTCAAAAAGAGATCCCATTAGTGGCCTACTGATTTTGCTCGATTCCTTTTCTTTTTTTTACACGATTTTTCGTTATCTGCAAAGACTAAACAGAGTATTGCGACTCTGTGTTTGTTTGTAAATAGAGAATGAACCAAAGAGAACTAATTCTAAAACAGTAAATACTTGGATAACAATCAATCAAATGGAGAGAGAAGCAGGCACGACGGATTACAACGGGGGCAAAGGCCTGCGTTAACTACCTTTCACTATCTGCAAAGAGAGAGTACTCCTAATAGAAATGAGGGGGGGGGCACCATTCAAAGCAGATCAGTGTGCATAAACACGAAAATGTTTTCACTTACCACGTACTTGACATTCGACAGCTTATGATATTTGCTATTAAAAAACCATTGAAATTCACTGAAAAAACCATAGGTTATAGACCATATATAGTTAGGAATTAGCATTTAAAAAACCTTATTTTACTCACACAAAACCATTGAAATTCCATATATAGTTAGTTGCACTAACTATATATCGCGCACCCGCAATCCACTGCTGATCATGTCACATATTACATCATTCATGACATGGTCAGTGACATCACTGATGACATCACTGATGACATCTCAAATGACATCACTGATGACATCACTGATGACATCTCATTTGACATCATTCTTGTGCTAATACGATAAACCTCTTCAGACTCTAATATAACCTTAGATACACTCAGTGTATACAGACACTCACACACTGCCACTCATCCATGGAGTTACTCACACACCCAGTCAGTCATGCAAAGAAACAATCTCACCTCCATTTCTTCAACTATACAGTTAAACACACCTTACTTATTGAAACATATACTAACACATATTTACTCTCTTATACAATCCCTGATACAAGTTCACAATGATCGATACAACCACTCACTCATTCAGTGGCTCTCATGCACAGTTATGTATATATGCCAACTCTCACATGTACTGTGTTTAACATATGTACTTACTATGACATGTAGCATTGAGATATCCATTCACTCATCAATACACTCATGCACACAGTCAACTGCCCATGTAGCTGTTTCCACATGCAGTCTTGAACTCATACACCTAGTGAATAAACTGCTCACACATCTATGCATAGAGTCACACACCTTCCAGCCACCCCCACACAAACTCAATCTCCCATAGAAATACTTGGGCAACCAATTAATAACACATATAGCCTCTCGTATAGCTAATGATCAACACATGCAGCAGTTTACATCACAACAGACATAATGATGCACAAATTAAGACAGTTTAGTCACTAACCCATGCATTCAGTGAGACACATTTAATCACTCACTCATACAGTCAGTCACGCACCTACTAAATCCTTCATCCAGACACTTATACATCCACTCATTCTTCAATATGTAAGACATATTTTAACTTTACAGAAACATACAGTCACTGGATGTTGTCATCAGTGATGTCATCAGTGATGTCATTTGAGATGTCATCAGTGATGTCATCAGTGATGTCACTGACCATGTCATGAATGATGTAATATGTGACATGATCAGCAGTGGATTGCGGGTGCGCGATATATAGTTAGTGCAACTAACTATATATGGAATTTCAATGGTTTTGTGTGAGTAAAATAAGGTTTTTTAAATGCTAATTCCTAACTATATATGGTCTATAACCTATGGTTTTTTCAGTGAATATATATATATATATATTCACGCTCCAGGTTGTCCACCTTGTGAGTAGCACGCGAGCAGCAGCTTTATTTATGTGTAGGTGAGGACGGGGATCCGCTCATAGACGCCGCTCCGTAATGGATCTGCCCGACGCGTTTCGAAGCTCCATCTGCTTCTCTTCAGGGGCTTTAACGGAAGCGGTGTGCGCACCCGCTACACTTCTCCAATTTCATATAACTCACCCGCCAATGGGAGGCTCCAATGAGACTTCTGGGAAGTGTAGTACGGAAAGCACACAATCAAGTCCTGTATGGACTCCACGAGTGGGCCCGTCCTCGATCCCATGTACGGCTGCTACTTCACTGCCGTGACCCCCACGTTAACGGGGTGGTGCATACTCTGCGGCTGGACTGCCGCATATAGATTCACGCTCCACAAGCACAATATGTGTTTTCATACAGGGAGATGGTAGACGTCGTGCACTTTACTGCTGGCCCCTGATGAGGAAAAGAAATTTCCGAAACGCGTCGGGCCTATTTCAAACACGCAACTGCCCATACCAACTAACGCTTTGGGGAAGGCGCACGCAGGCTCGGGTGCTACCCGCTACTTGGACAACCCCATGGAGCGTAATATATATATATATATATATATATATATATATATATGTATATATATATATATATATATATAAATATATATATATATATATCTCCAAGAAACTCCACCCAAAGGGAAGGAAGAGGCCGCAGACGGGGAGACATGGAGGCACAGAGACATTTATTCGGCAAACACAGCATAGCATATGCATTTCGGCAGGTATTCGAGCCATCTTCAGTGCTGGAGGTGTTGCGTGGATGCGGGCACACATTAGCGTCTTTAAGTATCCCGCCAACATCCTCTTACCAGGTTTGTCGCTCCGCCCCTAAAATTCATCATCAGTGCAGCATGGGGTAACACGCCTACAGGTTCCAGAATGCAATCTTCTGGCACAGTGTGGAAACTAGGGAGGATGGGCTGCCTGGAAAATTTCAACCCTCAAACTGTGCAAGTATTACGAAAGTCCGAGCCTCCTCAGGTCCCCTAGACCACATCACCATCCACAGCAAGCAGGATCATAACGGCGGGGGTAAGGTATGTAGCAGCCTCGCCCAACGTGCCATCAATGACGACATCACCGCCCCAAATCTTTCACTTGCCTGGATGGGGGCCACAGAAAATCCAGTACCCTGGAAAATGAAGAAATCTGCGCGAGCAGAGAACCAGCAGCTCTGTAGCCCAATTTTCAGATGCCGGGGCCTCTTGTGCATGATGCTGGCGGTCCCGCTGTAAAATGTCCAAGAAACTCCACCCAAAGGGAAGGAAGAGCCCGCAGACGGGGAGACATGGAGGCACAGAGACATTAATTCGGCAAACACAGCATAGCATATGCATTTCGGCAGGTATTCGAGCCATCTTCAGTGCTGGAGGTGTTGCGTGGATGCGGGCACACAGTAGCGTCTTTAAGTATCCCGCCAACATCCTGTTACCAGGTTCGTCGCTCCGCCCCTAAAATTCATCATCAGTGCAGCGTGGGGTAACACGCCTACAGGTTCCAGAATGCAATGTTCTGGCACAGTGTGGAAACTGGGGAGGATGGGCTGCCTGGAAAATTTCAACCCTCAAACTGTGCAAGTATTACGAAAGTCCGAGCCTCCTCGGGTCCCCTAGACCACATCACCATCCACAGCAAGCAGGATCATAACGGCGGGGGTAAGGTATGTAGCAGCCTCGCCCAACGTGCCATCAATGACGACATCACCACCCCAAATCTTTCATTTGCCTGGATGGGGGCACAGAAAATCCAGTACCCTGGAAAACGAAGAAATCTGCGCGAGCAGAGAACCAGCAGCTCTGTAGCCCAATTTTCAGATGCGGGGGCCTCTTGTGCGTGATGCTGGCGGCCACGCTGTAAAATGTCCAAGAAACTCCACCCAAATGGAAGGAAGAGGCCGCAGACGGGGAGACATGAGGCACAGAGACATTAATTCGGCAAACACAGCATAGCATATGCATTTCGGCAGGTATTCGAGCCATCTTCAGTGCTGGAGGTGTTGCGTGGATGCGGGCACACAGTAGCGTCTTTAAGTATCCCGCCAACATCCTGTTACCAGGTTCGTCGCTCCGCCCCTAAAATTCATCATCAGTGCAGCGTGGGGTAACATGCCTACAGGTTCCAGAATGCAATGTTCTGGCACACTGTGGAAACTGGGGAGGATGGGCTGCCTGGAAAATTTCAACCCTCAAACTGTGCAAGTATTACGAAAGTCCGAGCCTCCTCGGGTCCCCTAGACCACATCACCATCCACAGCAAGCAGGATCATAACGGCGGGGGTAAGGTATGTAGCAGCCTCGCCCAACGTGCCATCAATGACGACATCACCGCCCCAAATCTTTCACTTGCCTGGATGGGGGCCACAGAAAATCCAGTACCCTGGAAAATGAAGAAATATGCGCCAGCAGAGAACCAGCAGCTCTGTAGCCCAATTTTCAGATGCGGGGGCCTCTTGTGCGTGATGCTGGCGGTCACGCTGTAAAATGTCCAAGAAACTCCACCCAAAGGAAAGGAAGAGGCCGCAGACGGGGAGACATGGAGGCTCAGAGACATTTATTCGGCAAACACAGCATAGCATATGCATTTCGGCAGGTATTCGAGCCATCTTCAGTGCTGGAGGTGTTGCGTGGATGCGGGCACACAGTAGCGTCTTTAAGTATCCCGCCAACATCCTGTTACTAGGTTCATCGCTCCGCCCCTAAAATTCATCATCAGTGCAGCGTGGGGTAACACGCCTACAGGTTCCAGAATGCAATGTTCTGGCACAGTGTGGAAATTGGGGAGGATGGGCTGCCTGGAAAATTTCAACCCTCAAACTGTGCAAGTATTACGAAAGTCCGAGCCTCCTCGGGTCCCCTAGACCACATCACCATCCACAGCAAGCAGGATCATAACGGCGGGGGTAAGGTATGTAGCAGCCTCGCCCAACGTGCCATCAATGACGACATCACCGCCCCAAATCTTTCACTTGCCTGGATGGGGGCCACAGAAAATCCAGTAGCCTGGAAAACGAAGAAATCTGCGCGAGCAGAGAACCAGCAGCTCTGTAGCCCAATTTTCAGATGCGGGGGCCTCTGGTGCGTGATGCTGGCGGTCACGCTGTAAAATGTCCAAGAAACTCCACCCAAAGGGAAGGAAGAGGCCGCAGACGGGGGGACATGGAGGCACAGAGACATTTATTCAGCAAACACAGCATAGCATATGCATTTAGGCAGGTATTCGAGCCATCTTCAGTGCTGGAGGTGTTGCGTGGATGCGGGCACACAGTAGTGTCTTTAAGTATCCCGTCAACATCCTGTTACCAGGTTCGTCGCTCTGCCCCTAAAATTCATCATCAGTGCTGCGTTCGGTAACACGCCTACAGGTTCCAGAATGCAATGTTCTGGCACAGTGTGGAAACTGGGGAGGATGGGCTGCCTGGAAAATTTCAACCCTCAAACTGTGCAAGTATTACGAAAGTCAGAGCCTCCTCGGGTCCCCTAGACCACATCACCATCCACAGCAAGCAGGATCATAACGGCGGGGGTAAGGTATGTAGCAGCCTCGCCCAAGGTGCCATGAATGACGACATCACCACCCCAAATCTTTCACTTGCCTGGATGGGGGCCACAGAAAATCCAGTACCCTGGAAAACAAAGAAATCTGCGCAAGCAGAGAACCAGCAGCTCTGTAGCCCAATTTTCAGATGTGGGGACCTCTTGTGCGTGATGCTGGCGGCCATGCTGTAAAATGTCCAAGAAACTCCACCCAAAGGGAAGGAAGAGGCCACAGACGGGGAGACATGGAGGCACAGAGACATTAATTCGGCAAACACAGCATAGCATATGCATTTCGGCAGGTATTCAAGCCATCTTCAGTGCTGGAGGTGTTGCGTGGATGCGAGCACACAGTAGCGTCTTTAAGTATCCCGCCAACATCCTGTTACCAGGTTCGTCGTTCCGCCCCTAAAATTCATCATCAGTGCAGCGTGGGGTAACACGCCTACAGGTTCCAGAATGCAATGTTCTGGCACATTGTGGAAACTGGGGAGGATGGGCTGCCTGGAAAATTTCAACCCTCAAACTGTGCAAGTATTACGAAAGTCCGAGCCTCCTCGGGTCCCCTAGACCACATCACCATCCACAGCAAGCAGGATCATAACGGCGGGGGTTAGGTATGTAGCAGCCTCGCCCATCGTGCCATCAATGACGACATCACCGCGCCAAATCTTTCACTTGCCTGGATGGGGGCCACAGAAAATCCAGTACCCTGGAAAACGAAGAAATCTGCGCGAGCAGAGAACCAGCAGCTCTGTAGCCCAATTTTCAGATGCGGGGGCCTCTTGTGCGTGATGCTGGCGGTCACGCTGTACAATGTCCAAGAAACTCCACCCAAAGGGAAGGAAGAGGCCGCAGACGGGGAGACATGGAGGCACAGAGACATTTATTCGGCAAACACAGCATAGCATATGCATTTCGGCAGGTATTCGAGCCATCTTCAGTTCTGGAGGTGTTGCGTGGATGCGGGCACACAGTAGTGTCTTTAAGTATCCCGCCAACATCCTGTTACCAGGTTCGTCGCTCCGCCCCTAAAATTCATCAGCAGTGCAGCGTGGGGTAACACGCCTACAGGTTCCAGAATGCAATGTTCTGGCACAGTGTGGAAACTTGGGAGGATGGGCTGCCTGGAAAATTTCAACCCTCAAACTGTGCAAGTATTACGGAAGTTCGAGCCTCCTCGGGTCCCCTAGACCACATCACCATCCACAGCAAGCAGGATCATAACGGCGGGGGTAAGGTATGTAGCAGCCTTGCCCAACGTGCCATCAATGACGACATCACCGCCCCAAATCTTTCACTTGCCTGGATGGGGGCCACAGAAAATAAATGTATATCCCCCTCAACCCCGAGTTTGTGCCATCTTCAGATATTGCTTTTAATGTTGAAGTCTAACGCTATTTGAAAGACAAGTGTCTTTGCCCCGGTAAGAAATACCTCTAACTTTCACCCTGCAGCTATAACTCCTAATGACTATTACGTGCTTAGTAGTGACCTTTTCAGCTGCATTATGGGATTGGCAGTCCTGAGGGGGTTGCAGCACATGCTCAACTGATTTGGACTTTGGGTTTTAAACTCTACTCACAGTCTAGTAAATATAAACCTGAGAGGACTATGTGTTTATCCAGGCAAGAAGCCATGTGCGATTAGGAATGTGACATTAACATTGCAGCAAGCAGCGTGGAGAGTCTGGGTAAGAAGGCAGGTCATTAGATATCAATCATCAGCTCGGGAGAGCTTTCCGGGACAATGACAGTAATTACGAGTTATGAATTGTAGGGCTTAGTAGCGTTCACTTTTAAATTGTAAATTTTATTAAGGCAATACAGGACGTAGGGTTTGGCTATGGAGGTATAATGCCCACACGCATTCCCACTGTGTTGAGTGTTTGAATTGATTTTTTTAACATAATCGTCTGTGCGGTCTGCATTATAGGTATGTTATGCATGTAGAATTCTAATCTGGCATTTTGCGCAATATTTTATGATGCTATGATGTACCTACATTATTAATATTATCTTGGCTGTAAACAGTTTGCACATGACGTAATGTTGGTGTAATAGTAGTGCATACATGATAGTATGTTTTACATGTTTACTTATAAATCCAGTGGGTGGGGCTATATAATACCTGTGAAAATTTCTGCCAAACTAGATTGACAAAGGCCATTTAGTGGCTGAAACGCGTCTCTCCTTGTGCTCAGGATTGAGGGCGACATCAACTAATAAAGAGATGCAGAATCCTGAACCACTTCGGCACCACTTTGTGTCTGTGCTTCCTTCCATGGTGTCACTGTGGGAGGTGGATTGTTTGGTTCACATATATATGATGATGTTAATCTGAAGTTTTCAGGTGAGATAAGCAGAACTGCAGTTAACTACTTAGATCTCACAGTATATATAGAAGGAGGGACAATACAAACGAAACTCTTTCGTAAATCCACTGCAGGGAACTCTACTCTGTATGCAACAAGTAGCCACCCCAAAAATCTGGTTTATAGTATCCCTTACGGGGAACTATTGCGACTTAAAAGGAACAACTCGAATGACAGGGAGTTTCAAAAGGCAGCTGGTTTGAGCCTTCAACGGTTCAGGAAAAGAGGGTATAGAGAGGGCATTCTCACACAAGCCTTGACGAAGGTGAATACCATCAAGAGAGAGGAGACACTGATCACGAAAAGTAAAGATAAAAAGAATAGCAAGACTTTTCGTATGATCACTACATTTTCTGAGAATGCTGGTCATTTGAAAAGGATTCTACGAAAAAATTGGAATATCCTACTTACGGATACTGTGATAAAGAAGGATCTACCTACGAACCCCTTAGTCACGTTTAGAAAAGCAAGGGCACTTAAGGACCACCTTGTGAGGAGCCACTATGAGGGACATTCGGTCAAACCCAATTTGCAACAAATGAATGGATTTTATCCCTGTGGCCGGTGCAAGGCTTGTAAATACAGTAAGCGTATTCTTAGGTATAAAGTACCAGGACTAGCGACACCCAGACGGATACAGACATTTTTAACATGCTCGACTCCGTATGCAGTATACTGCTTGGTGTGTCCGTGTGGGCTTAGATATATTGGCAGCACTACCCATCCAGTAAAGATACGCATACTGGAACATATGAGAGCCATCAATAATGTGGATGAAGCCTACCCCATAGCCAGACACTTTGAGAAGGAGCATAATCGCAATAGGGATCTGTTGTCGTATTTTTGCTTAGATAGTGTACCTGCAAGCATAAGAGGGGGTGATCGGTTACAGAAATTGAGGCGATTAGAATCGCGATATATTATTGATTTGCAGAGCAAAACACCGAATGGTCTTATCATCCATGAAGAACTGGCGGTACATTTGGGATAAGAGATGTTCCCTTACTTAATCCTCCATGCACTCTATGATATGTAGAAACTAATGTATTATAGATATGTATATAGTATAGCAATTGAATCTTCTGATAGTATTGTTGAAAGTTACACTGCATCTGACATCGTATTTATAGATAATTTTGAAATATTGGTTTGGCCCATATAGGGCAGGATTTGAACAATGAGGCATCACCCAGGACGGGGTGCATAGCAATAGCCCATTCAGGGCGGGATTTCGTGAAGATACTTATTTATTTAATATGTGATCTTCTTTGCCATCGAAAGGCAGCGATTGTTGATTTGCATATATAGAGGTATTTGACATTGGATATCGATTGTCACTTCGTTATGCATGTTCCAATATGGCGTTACATTTTGCTCATGTTTGCACGCTAGTCCTATGTTGATGTCGATGACTTGTTTCATGCTCATTGTTGATATAAAATGTGAATGGCCGCCGCGCGTTTCTGTACAACAACTGACGAAAGCCTATGCTGAAACGCGTCTTGATGTGCTGAAGGTTTCCCAATAAAAATCGGAGTGGAAACCACCCCCGCGAGTGCTGCGTTCCTTTGCAGGTTGTGTGCCTGGGGATGTTGGGAGCAGGATACATATATATATATATATATATATATATATATATATATATATTTTTTTTTTTTTAAAGGGATGAACCACCAACCCTTCCAGGATCATATAGACCTATCTCGCTTTTAAATTGCAACAGTAAAATCTACGCTAAAATCTTGGCTACTCGGCTATCTAGGGTTATAACTCCCTTGGTTTCAATACACCACATGGCTTTAGCCCAGGAAGGGGCATGGTCAACACTTTTAATCAGATGGTGACTATGTTTGACATAGCCAAGGTTCAGCAGACCCCACTCGGGCTGATACTACTTGATGGCGAGAAAGCATTTGACCATGTCTCTTGGGAGTTTTTATGGATAGTGATGCGTTAACAGGATTTGGTTGAAGTTTTAATAATGCAGTTAAAATGATATGCAGGTCTCCTGCGTCCCGAATCTTTGTGATGGATTTGGAAATCAAACCTGTTATTATAACCAGGGGAACGCAACAGGGATGCCGTGCTCTCCTCTATTGTTTGCGCTATGTATCAATCCCTTGCTGGTTCAAATAGAGCAGAATATGGTTATACAACCTGTACAGATACAGCGGGAAAATTCTACTGTACTGGCTTACGCAATGACATGGCCATCGTCACCACAACACCTGCCATAGCCATGCCCGAAATAGAATGGTTGGCCGCCTCATTTCGTTTAATGTCAGGGTACAAACTGAATATCGCTGAAACACAGATCATTTGTACAGAACAAGCTATTTTTGATGATCCAAGAGTCATACAGGAGGCAGTTTACTTAGGTATTAAAATTAGATCCTCCTTGGACGATTTGGTCACGGCGAATTAGGACCCATTGTTGGCTGGAATTGAGAAATGATTTGGGGAGGTTAGAGTCTTTACATCTTTCATTGGTAGGTCGATGTAACATATTGAAAATGAACATTTTACCTAAATTGTTGTACTTCTTTAGGTCAGTTCCTTTAGTGCTCAGCAGAATTCAGTTACAAA
The DNA here is from genome assembly GCF_964261635.1 of Lissotriton helveticus. Taxonomy (NCBI): domain Eukaryota; kingdom Metazoa; phylum Chordata; class Amphibia; order Caudata; family Salamandridae; genus Lissotriton; species Lissotriton helveticus. The sequence goes on along the minus strand of NC_136067.1, from coordinate 762,557,424 downwards.
ACCTGCAATCTATCTGTAGAAGATTTATATGGGGGCAGAAACAATCTCGAAGAGGCAATGAAGTATATGAGTCTACCCACAACTCGGGGAGGTTGGTCGGTCCCTAATTTTTTTTTTTTTTTATTATGCCTCCCTCTCACAGAATATGGGTATTTTATTAACTGGAGTAGAAAGTAGTAATCCAGTCAATGCCCCCTCTATCTATCATATTATGCTAGGTGTAGAAGCAGAGAGAATCTTTTTAATGGTAATACAGCCAAGGTTTTATAAAAAAAAAACGGTTTAAGGTGCTATGGGCACCTTTTAAAGTTTGGAAATAAGTTTGCAAGAGCCTGAAAATTGGGAGAATTGATTATTACACTCCTATCCATGCACATCGGTTATTACCCCCTTTTTTCTGTGATACAATCATGAGCAGCTGGAAATCAAAGGGGATCTCAATTATCGATGATTTTTATGAGAATGGTAACCTGTGTACTTTTGCGCAAGTGAGGCAAAGTTTTGGATTGCTAAATGCAGATTTTTTTAAAACATTTACAGATATAGGATTTTCTTGGCAGAAAAAGCACAGCTAGGGGACATGGGGAAAAAGGGTCTTATGGAAGTAATTAAACTTAAGCAGAAAAATTGGAAGTCTCCATATGGGCCTTCTGGAAATGCAAGAGGATGACCTTGAAGAGCAGGATAAGAAGTGGAATAACAAACTGGGGCATGGAGAGGGGTTTCTATAGAGATCGATTGACATGGTAGAGAAAATTCTGATTTCCTCTAGTTTCAGGACCTAGCACTATAAAACTGTCCATAATCTGTATCATACACCCTTGAAGATGCTGAAGTGGGGTGGAGTAAATGATGGCAAATGCTTTTGGTGCGGAGCCGATTCAACTGATAGCCTCCATGTGTTTTTGCATGCCCGAAGCTGCAGCAGCTTCTTGAAGGGATACATCGCTTTTTAGTATCTGTGACTGGGATAGAAATCACGCTCACCCGACAGCAATGTTATCTGGCATTGCAGAGGAGTCGTTGGCTAGACTGGGTACACTGCCAGTGGGCTACATTATATTAATGGCAACTGCTATGGCTCAGCTCTCTATCACCTCATCATGGTTGCAAACAGAACCACTCCCTTTTGAAATGTGGAAAGCTAGGTTTTTTGCACATTTTTGCTTAGAGCACAGCTTATATTCCATTTTAGGATCACGTAGAAGAAATGTTGGTTTAAAGGTTTAAAGGTTTGGTGAGCGATTATAGACTATAAAAATGATATAAACAACGATACTTAAATATCTTATCCTCTCTTGTACCCTTTATTATTCTGCTTCAATTCTGTGCCCGCTAATCATAGCTCTGATTATACTGAATATTTCAGCTAGATGCTGATGGTTATTAGTTTTTTATTATGCAAAATGCAATTTGAATAATATGTATGTAAGCTAATTTAACGTTTTGTATTTTGATTTTGATATAAGGCATATTATTACTGTGATATTCATTTCTGATCCGCTCTGACATCATGGCTTAAGAAATAAAAAAAAAATGCAATCCATTATTTTGTGAATGCTCTTGTGTCTCCATCTGAGTTGATCAGATATACTCATCAAAGTACGGAGTACAGTCCTGTCTGTCTGTCTGTCTGACTCACAATATAAGTGTGTTGAAGTGTGAAAACAAAAACATTGTATAAAATAAACCTTACAAAAATTATGAAGAAAATATTTTTCCTTGGAAGCTCTTTATTGAATGCTGCATTTCGTTTACGATAAAATGAGTAAATTGCCGCATAGAAAAGTAGAAAAAATGCCAGTTACACTTCGTAGAAAAAAAATTATAGGTAAATAATGTAGTTTAGTATTTTTTTTAATTATGAAGGATTAAAAATTGCTGACAAATGAGGTCTGATTCACAAAGTCAAATTTACACTTCAGATTAAATTTTCGATTTTTTTGCTATCCTCAGAAACTTTTTACGAGTAGTATCTTTACAAATGTGGAGTTGCTGCACACGTGGTGGAGACTCCGAATGAAAAAAAGACCATAGGCCTTCTCCGCTGAATTATTTAGCTGCTATTAATTGTGGGGCATATTACCAAGGGCCTTATCGCCGCTTTAGTGGGAATTTTTGCCGCTAAAGCGGCGATAATTTTATCACCCCATTACCTAGCTGTCGCTAACACCAGTTAGCGACAGCTAATAGGCGATAGGGGGCATTTAGGGGCCCACTTTGCATGTCAGCGATAATTATCGCTAATGACATGCAAAGTGGGCGTGCCAAGATGTTAGCGACTGGAAACAATCGCTAACATCGCTATCCCCTATTACCAACTTTTGGAAAAAATCGCGCTAAGCGCGATTATCTCCAAAAGCTAACGCCTGCCCAGAGCAGTTCTTAGCCATGTTATCCAATGGTAGGTGGATAACATGGCTAAGAGCATTTGCTCGGTAATGCATGAATATCGCTGACTTTTCAGCGATATTCATGCATTTCGGACGATTTTTATCGCTTAGGAGATAAACCTTGATAATATCAAGGCTCCTAAGCGATAAAAATTGGCGAAGCTCGGCGATATAATTTTGGCCGCTAACCAAGCTTAGCGATAATTATCGCTATAGCTTGGTAATATGCCCCTATGTTTTTTTTAACTTTATTTGCCATTTTCGAAACATTAAATACACATTTACATACCACCTATCACCTTTGCAACTATCTACTACTTGGCTCATTTAGTAAACTTCTGTGTACATTTACACTGTACAACTTGTACACGTTAGATTTTGTCATCCCCATTGCGTTTCCCACCCTCTGCAGCATGCTCCAATGACCAACGCAGACTGTGTCACGTAGTGCACTTATGTATTATATATACCTCGAGTGAGAGCATTCTTGTATCGTGCTCTGCAGGTCGTCGTCCCTGACTGGATTGTGTGTTGTGTTTCCCCTGTTGTCTTAGGTATTCCCTCAGTGGTTGCCATATGTCCTTTGGGCAAGATGTCACTTTTGGTATCACAGTATGTCACACTCTTGATCCAGCTTTTAACCATGGGCTTCTGTCTGCTGCCCCAAAGTATAACTATTTCGCGTTTTGCCAGGAGCATTGCAATTGCTACGAATATGCAACTGCTCTTAGGGAGATCATCTACATAGCCCAGTAGGGCTAGCAATGGGGAGAGGTTCAATTGCAATCCGATCATCTGTTGCACTTCCCTAAATAAGTCTTGCCAATAGGAAGCTATTATATTATATGTCCATGTCATGTGTACAAAGGGGGCGCATGTGCGTTGCATTTGGGGCATTGTGCAAACCTGGAGCCGTTTACACGAACCATCTGCTGTGACGTTACATAGGCCCTTCTTAGGATCTAAAAACGGAGCAATTTGTGCCTGTGGTTACACAAGACTCGTTTTTTTGTGTACAACATCTTTTCCACATCTTATCTGTATGATGTGTCCCCAGATCAGCTGCCCAGGCATCCCTTACTTTAGTGTTGTGTTTTGGCATAAGCACCAAACATGCTTTGTATCATCGGGATGTGATATGCTCTCCACTGCGGTCTGTGATTACTAATGTAAGTGGTGTGAACTCCTTAGGCATAAGTGAGCATGGCGTCTCTTAGTGCACTCTGCATACGAGTCAGAACAAAGTGATCCATGAACGTGGCTGACGAAAAGTTGGGATCCACTGTACGGGAAAACGCATGCCCATTAGGGAACAGATCTCCAATATCTCTTATATCCAAGCGGCACAGAGTGTGTTTCATCACGTTATCCAGAGCCGGGGGACTCATGGATTGGCAGATATTGGTAGCAATAATAATCCCTAGCGGTGAGGGTTTCCAACTGGTGTGCAAAGGACAGCATTATTGCTATATCAATTCAATGTTATTGATCCGATAAATCATGCTCAACCTTCTGTAGCTCAAAGCTGCAAGACTACCGCCAATGAAAAATACCATAATGAAGGGAGCGCTGTTTTCAGTAATCAGTATTTGCAAATGCAAATTTGTTCCCAACTGATTCAATCAAAAAGACAGATTTCCTTAAATCCACAGATCAACAATTTATTGCACGTCACTTTAGGATAGTGTTTCCACAACGATAACGACAATTCATCAATATTAATTGACAAGCTTGTAGCAGTTCATCAAGAGAACTTCCTAATAAAGTCAGCCAATGTTTTTCATCCAATGTAGAACGTCATCGGGGCTATAGTTCAGTGCTCTTTCTGTGTAACTTCTACCTATCACGCAAAAGGTTCTGATTTTTATTTTTATTTTTCTTCTAAAATAATGGTTTCCAAAATGTCATGAGCACCGTAATTAGGTCATCTGTGTAAGCATCTTACTTATTCGCGGGATTTATCGGGCCGGCAGCGAGGAATGAGGTCTCTTAGCTGAATGGGGCTTTAATTGAAGGGATTGGACTTACAAGACAACTGTAATAGCTGTTTACAGGGATATTGTTGTTAAATTTGCATGTGAATATATTTAAGAAAAGCTGATTGGGAATTTAGTAGGCACGGATGACCTAATGAAATACAGTGCTCATGACATTTTGGAAACCATTATTTTAGAAGAAAAATCTAAATAAAAATCAGAACCTTTTGCATGATAGGTAGAAGTTACACAGAAAGAACACTGAACTATAGCCCTGATGACGTCCTACGTTGGACGAAACGCCTTAGCTGAATTTATTAGGAACTTCTGTTGAGGAACTGCTACAAGCTTGTCAATTAATATTGATGAAATGTTATAATCATTGTGGAAACACTATCCTAAAGTGACGTGCAATAAATTGTGGAAACCAGTGGATTCAAGGAAATCTGTCTTTTTTATTGAATCAGTTGGGAACAAATTTGCATTTGATTACTGAATACGGCGCTCCCTTCATTGTGGTATTTTTGATTGGCAGATATTGGTAGTTCTTTCGAGTATATTGTCGCCCCTCCTGTTTTCCTGAGTAATTTTTACCATGCCCAGCTGGTAGTGGACAGTGTTTGGATGTCATGGGGGTCTTGTGTTATCCCAACCGGTAAAAGTGCGTTCAATGGAGTGGGGGTCGGCTAGATTTTATCTCTGGCTTAGCATAAGGCACCCGTTTGTCAGGGTGGGACCAGTGCCAGGTGTAGCCACACTGTGCCACTAGGTAATACAATTGTATGTCTGGCACCCCAAATCCTCCCCTGTCATAGGGCAGGGTTAGCGTGTTCCAGCCCAGCCGCGGTCGGTAGGGGAGTACCTGCCGGGGCGGTGACGTGGGGAGGGGGAGGGGCAGGGGGGGGGGGGGTTAGTAATGTATGGATAATGGAGGTTTGCAGGTAAGTAAACATTTAAATAAATCAACCTCATTGCATTGGGGAATGCAGTGCACGCAACAAAATTTGTTTGATTTATTTAAATGTTTACTTACCTGCAAACCTCCATTGTCCATACATCACTTACACTCACCCTCCCCCTCCCCACATCACCGCCCCGGCAGGTACTCCCCTACCGACCGCGGCTGTTCCAGCCTACTCTGGGCTGTTTCTCTCCCTATACCAGTTTTATTAATGATGTACGACTCTGTTTAAAAAAAGCATTTATGAGCGGGAATGGGATATTTTGAAAAAGATAGACCAACCGAGGCAGAACCACCATTTTAATAATGGCTATACGCCCAGCCATGGACAGCTGCAGTTTAATCCTTTGTTACACCTGCAATTGCAGTTTGCACACCGACGGGCCATAGTTTAGTCTCAGTATCTGCTCTTTGTCCCTATGGAGGCCTATTCGTAAATATTTAATATCAGATTCACACCACTGAATTGGAAATTCTCCAGAGGACCTGTCCTGCACTTGCATCAGGGGGAACACCTCTGACTTGCCCCAATTAATGCGGAGTCCAGAGAATACCCAAAAAGGCTCTATTTCTACTAGTATCGGTGGGAGGTTAACGTAAGGCATCCTCACATATAGGCACCACGTCCTCAGCATATATAGTTACCAATAACGGTCCATATTTGAACTGAAGCCCTCTATGCATGTTGTCTGTTTGGAAATAACATATCAGTGGGTCCATTACAATTATGAATAGCAATGGAGATAGTGGGCATTCCTACCTGGTGCCTTCAGATATAGGGAATGGCTTTGTGATTTTGCTATTAAAAGGGATACGGGCTGATTGTGTGATGTACAGTAATTTGACCAGCGCAGAGAAGCCTTTTGGAATGCCCATCTTTTCCAGCACTACATGCAGGAAGTGCCAATCCACGGAATTAAATGCTTTTTCTGCATCTCAAAAAATTGCTACTGCTGGGACTTTTGGGACTATTCTATTGACTACAGCAAAGAAGGTCCTTAAGTTTAATGCTGTGGATCTGTGCCTTAGGAATCCAGCCTGGGCTGGTGCTACAATCTGTTCCCTGAGCAGGGCCAAATGAGTTGCCAGCATCTTAGCTAATATTTTGTAGTCAAAGTTAAGCAATGAAAGCGGGCAAAATGAACCGCACTTTTCCGGATCCTTTCCGGGTTTCAGTATTAGGATAATGACCACCTCCCTGAACGAGGGGGGCAGGGTTCCCTCTTCTAATGCCTCCGTATATACCTACAGGAGATGGGGAACCAACAGGCTCTTATAGGCATTATAAAAAGCTCTGGAGAATACATTGAAGCCTAGGGCTTTGGAGCCATCTATGTCCACAATGGCCTGTTCTATCTCATCAGTGGAGAAGGGTTCACTGTCTGTGGGAGTCGGGGAGCCAGAACATAGCCATCTCATTTAAATACAACTGGATTTCATCTAAGCTGTTAGCGGCTCTAGTGGTATAAAGATCAGTTTAGTATTGCAATAGTGCCTGTTCAATGGTTGTCGTGCTAATGGTCGCTGTACAATCTTGCCCCTGTAGTTTAGTGATGTAGCCCTGGTTGCGTTGCGGTCAGAGTAGTCGTGCAAGGGTGCGTCCTGGGCGTTCACCCTCTGCATATTTCCTCAGATAGTGGGTTTTACACTCTGCTACCTTGGCGTATTCTGCCAGTAGCACCGTTCTACGGCTTATGTATGCTGAGCCATCCCCATCCCTTCCTTTCATGTTCTCCCTATCCACTTTTGCGAGCTCGTCTTCTAATTTAGTAAGGCCTCTTAGGACTCCGGTGTGTGTGGAAATGCATACACCTCTGATGCTCGCCTTAAAGGCCTCCCATAAGACACCTTCTTGAGACTGACCCTGCATTGTGAGTAAAGTATTCCACTATCGCTGTTTGCCATTCTGCCTTGAAGACTGAATCTTGCAACGCCATGGAAGGCAATCGCCACTGCCTTTCAAAGCCTTCTTTGTCGAGGATTTGTATTACTAGGAGCACTGGGGAATGGTCAGATAGGGTGTGGGGTAAATGTGGGGCTGATTAGAACCATGGTATAGCTGAATTGGACAGCAGCCAATAATCTAGTCTAGGCCAGGTGTTATATTGCTGCACATAGTGGGTATACTCTGTGCCCTTAGGATTTAAATGCCCAAGAGTCTCTCAGTTCCCAGGTTTGACATATTGTTTTTTGGTAACATATGAGATCGGGGCTTGTTAACTGGAGATGCAGCAGTGCTGTCAAGTTTGGGATCTAACTGGATATTTAAGTCTCCTCCCAGCAAGACATAGTCAGCCTCTAGGGAATCTATCTGTGATTGCAACAGTTCATAAAAGGTTGGACCATCTATGTTTGGGGAAAAAAACATTAACTAATAGGACCTCATGTCCTGCCACTTCCCTGCCACCAAAATAAAGCATCCCTCCGGGGCAGTGACTGTAGTGGTATGTGTGAAAGGTATTTTTTTATCTATCAATACTGCTACGCCTTGGGATGATGAGCTATAGATTGAGAAAAATCGATGAGGTCCCAAGGCAGTTGCTAATCTGGGCACGTTAGTTGGTGATAGGTGTGTTTCTTGTAGGTAAAAAATGTCAGTGTTATGCTGTCTCATATAATGGAGCAGCTGTCTTCACTTTCTCTGATTATTGAGACCCTGTATGTTCCACGTCAACAGAGTGCAACGGAGGATATCTACCCTGTGTGCCATTATTGGTGTATTAGTGTACAATGATGTATCTGCGAGTCGTTTATGGTGTATGCAATTGACGACATATAAAACAAAACTATAACATTTTGACATTCTTATCTCTACTATACCCATCCCCCTCCCCGCACCCTCACCTAGTAGATGTCTGCTAGGTGCAATCCCTTTTCTTCCTAGGATTAACTGCTGATTCTTACTGCTCCAATGTTGCGAACAACCCCATTCAAGTTCCATTGCGAAACCACTGGGATGGCGGCAATGCCACATTGTTCCCCCGCGCACCAGCGCAGCTCTTAATGTCTAGCCCAACTGCGTCCCCAACTGAGCTTACTCATACATGTCCACATGTTCAGCATGTATTTGGTTATCAATGTATAGTTCCGGTGCAGTTCAGTGTCCTGATTTGCTTCTCCAGCCTCAGACTTCAGTTCCACCAATTAGGGCCTTTAGATAGCTGTGAATAGATCTGCACTTGTTACCAACTGGGCTCCCTGTGATGCTCCATCCGGGGAGGTTCCGCCATTTAAAACACCTGCTCAAGCTTGTTGTCTTTAAAAGTTCTGGATGTCCTCAGGATTGTCGAACACCCTTGTTTTCCCATTCATGTCAACTTTGAGTCTCGGAGGGTAAAACATCCCATACCGGATGCCCAATTTTCAAAACATGGCCTTCACTCCTGTAAACTTGTGCCTGGCTTACTGCACCAGCACAGTGAAAGTTGGGTATATGGAGATGGTTGACACCTTCCAGGACAGGCTCCCTGCTTCCCTGGTGAGGCGCAGTATTGTATCCTGGTCTTTAAAATTAGGGAGTCTTGCCATTATGGGTCTAGGAGAGCATCCAGGGTTCGGTTTCGGCCCTGGAGTTCTGTGCGCTCGCTCCACCATGAACGGAGATGATAATTGTTCAGGTCCAAATAAGTCAGTCAGCAGGCATTCAATGAACTGATGTAGCCGTCCCCTGTTGGTGGATTCCGGCACTCCTGTTATGCACATATTTTAACTGTGGCTTCTGGCATCCAAGTCCTCATGCTTAGTTGCAACTGTTTTCATAATTCGTTCTAGGCGTTCCATTAGTTTAGTAGTTTGGGCCGCGCCATCCTCCTTGTCAGATATACGCCCTTCAGCCGTGTCCATCCGGGTCTCCTGGCAGTCTATGCATTTGCATAGTCCATAGAGCTGCTTGTCTAGCATGTCCAACTAGGTGTTTAGTTCCTTGAACCATGATTTTAAGTTCTAGCAGCAGAGCATTGGTGTTCGCGGGGCATTCCCATCAAATTGTAATTGTCACTGCTTGGGGTCCCTGCGCATCATTTCCTCCGGGTACAGGCCTTCCCCACTGGCCATGTCACAATGTACAGTGGTCGTATATCTGTCCCTGAGCGCTAGCTGTTGCGCAGCAGCGGAGTCGGTCGTTCGCTCACCAAGAGACCCAGCAGGTGGTTCTCTGTTCTGCGAGACGTAGCGTAGTATGTAGAGGGCCACGCTCGCGCTCGTGGTAAGGTCGCGGCACCACTCCACACCCGATGCATTCACCTAGGAAATCTCCTCTCAGGCCGCAGTCTCCCTCACTCCACCAGTTCCCACAGCCCGGGTCTCAGCAAGTGATCCCCCATCCACAAGTGCGACGCAGTTCATACATCAGAAGGAGGGGTGGGAGAGGCCCGCTTACTAGATGGTCTTAGCGGCCTCCAGAAGCACAGCACTCGTCACCGCGGCCCAGTCGATGCAGTATTGGGGAAGGAAGGGCTCACCACGACCCGGGCGCCATGTTACTCGCAGCTGTGGCGAGTCGCTCCTGTCGATAATCAGGCCCAGTGGCAGGCTAGCTCTCGCACTCGCTGTTGAGTCTCGGCTCCACTCCACTCCACTCCTGATGCACTCACTTAGTACACCGCACCTCAGGCAGTGGTCTCCCTCACTCCTGCAGCTCCCATAGCCCGGGTCTCAGCAAGTGATCCCCAGTCCACAAGTGCGACACAGTTCATACATCGAAAGGGGGGAGGGAGAGGCCCGCTTACTTGATGGTCTCAGCAGCCTCCGGAAGCTCGGTGCTCATCACCGCGGCCCAGTCGATGTAGGGCTGGGGAAGGGACTCACCATGCCCCGGGCGCCATGTTGGTCTCGGCGGCGGTGAGTCGCTTCGGTCAAAAATCATGCTCAGTGGCAGGCTAGCAAAGCGGCAGCAGGATCTTGAGGTGCCCTGATTGTTCTGCCTTTAGGGTCACAGCTTTTTCTGGGCATTAGCACGGTTTAACACTGTTTGATTCATTGTGCGCAGGGTTTCCACTGAGCTTCAGTTCCGAGTGCCCATTACGGTCGCTGGTCAGGCCACGCCCCTGTTAAGCAATTATGTTCAAATATTTTATTAAACTTTATAGAGAATAAGAAAACAGAACTACAGGTATAAGCTATCTGGTGTGAGTATCAATTATGTGATGAATAAAACAGCTAAAGCCATGTCTTACATATTGCAGATTTTTACTGGTTAAAAAGAGGCTGAACATGATATTCTATAATAAAACATGTAGAAGGCTTGCCATAAAGTACGTACTGAAGTGGGATGGAGTCAATTTTACTATTAGTATGTGGAACATAAAATAAGCTATTGATATATCAAGCACGTACCTATTATGACAGTCATTTATTTGATTTATTACTCACTACCGCCATCAAAATCATCCTGTGTGAATGAAAGTCTGAAAATGTTTCATTTCACACCTAGGGCCCAATTACGTCCGACATTGTTTGGAAACTGGGACCGAACGACCTCCTGTCGTCAGTCCCAACCCAACAATTAGGATGCAACTGAACACTGTTCAGTCACATTCCTTTTCTTTACAATGGGAGCATGCATTCACACTGTAATGAATGCTCTCGTTGTGAAGAGCTAAGGTGCAGTTCATCCCTGCACCCCTTGTCAGGCACTGCAAGGAATGCTGGGATCAACAGCACCCATCCAGAGGCCTTGCACCAATGGGAGCCCCGCTGAGGGCCCCCAAAGTTGGATTCCCCCAGCGTTTCTGTGTCGGAAAGGCCAGCACAGAAAAGTTGTTGGAATATTCCGTCGTAATCCCTCAGGCAGAAAGAGCCACATTAGGGATTACTGGAGGCTTTCCAAGAAGCCCACCGGAGGCCATTCAGAAATCCGGTTCGGATTCCTTTTTGACCAACCCCATCAAAGTGGGTTAGTCAGAAAGGAATCTGAACGAGACTTAGCAGAGCAATTTCGCCCGCATCGAAATCGGCCCCTTAGTTGACATGGGCTATTTATACCTGCAGCACCCACAATACTTGAGAGGGCCAAGGAACACTTATACATCCGTACTCAACCAGATGATCTTTTAAGCTGCTTGAGATGTAAGAGGGAGGAAACAATCAAATTAAAATTCAAAACATTTAATCAATTTAGTCACACAATAATCCACTCGACAACTAAATCTGAGATTAGTAAGGTTTAATTATGAGTTCAAAAATAGAGTGATATAAATCAACCTTAGCATCACAGTATAGAAATACAGAACAAAAAGAATAAATCCAAATCTCCTGAAGAGATTTTCCCTGTATAACAAGAAGAATACTATTAATTTAGTTATCATGATACAAGTAATCAGGAAAAGGAATTAAATTGCATCAAATGATTCTCAAAGGTAAGCATGATCACATTATCTCTCCCTACACTGCCTGAAAGAGGACACCCCTAAGCTAAGAACATTGAGTAATAATGAAAAATAGAAAGGTGTCATCTGTCACTCTTCAGTAGAAGAAACTCCAATTAAGTGCCTGATTCCGATCCTCTTAGGAAAGCCTTCCAAATTACTTGGTTCCGGAGAGCTTTCCAAGCGAATCGCGCTCCGCACTCAGTGTGACCAATTCCGATGCATCGGTATAGTGACGGACAGTTAGCTTGAACTCCCATTGAACTCTATGGGAGCCTGTGTACCGAACGCATGCACAGGTTCCCATTGCAAAAAGTGGTGGGTGGGGAAAGGTGTGTACTCTGTTGTGGGCACCCCATGATGCCCAACACACTGCAAATGCTTGGATCGGGGGACCCATGGACACCACCCACGACGGATTTGAAGGGCCCCGGGTGAAGGGGGACCTGCTATGGCTGCCTGAAGTCTGATTTCAAAGCCTTTTTGTCTCGCCAAAACTGAGTCGGTACAGCTGTCAGAATTGGGAATGGTACTCATTTATTCAGAAGCCAGCCCCATTGCATGGCAATATTTGGCTCCGAGCCACTCGGACAGACAGGATCTGGTTTGGAAACGATTGAGTTGGTGCTGACAAGTTCTTTTCATTGTACTTTGTTGTTCAGAATGGGGGACGATTCGGAATCTGATTTGCTCGTTCCAGAACCCGTCTGAAGGCCTTCCTAACAGGATCCAAATCGGGCCTTAAGTTTCAAGTAGCATGGAGCCACACAAAGCAGAAGCAGAGGTCTGTACTTCATTAAGTCCTAAGATGTCACTCTGACCCTCACTACGTTATAACATAAGACATTATTTACACTCTAGGTAAGTCACTTGCTCATTTCCAGTAACCTTTCATGATTCTAGACCTAATTGGTTATTGACCCCCCTCCTTGCTCGTTACCGCGTTTCGCCTTGCCAAGATCCTTGTTCTCATACCTTGCTATCTAACTTAAACAAAAACCCGTCTTTTCTAGCTAATGAGACTTTATCCACAACTGCAGTGGAAACAAAAAAGTCAAACACACACATTGTACATTGAAGGTTAAATACAAATTACATGTTATACTTTAAACGTGAGCTTGTACTGAAACAGTTCTTGAGACCTAAAAATCATGTCAACATAATAGTGCACAGCAATACAAATACATACACATATAGCAAATGCAATGTATTAACAAACGAATAAAGTGTAAAGATTTTCAAAAATGTCATTTCAAATACAGCAATATGAATATCATTGCTTGTTATACATATAAATGCTTAAACATAAATCTACACATATACTTTATTTCACCAGCTTCATATTTGGACACATCTAAACATTAATTTCTAGTCAAATATTAATATGCAAATGTTGCAAAGTCCTTTATTGATTACATTTTTATCCACAAAAATGATAAGTCTTATTAGTTTTCATGTGAAGCACTTTAAATATACAATACCCCTTGGGCCCGATTCACAAAACTAACTTAGGACAAAATCCTAAACTTACTACCATTTTGGTATTCACAGAAGGCATTTACTCATTTTGGTATTCACAGAAGGCACTTACTCATTTTGATGTTCACAGAAGGAATTTACTCATTGATGAGTAAGTGCCTTCTGTGAATACCAAAATGAGTAAGTGCCTTCTGTGAATACCAAAATGAGTAAATGGTAGAAAGTTTAGGATTTTGTCTTCAATTAGTTTTGTGAATTGGGCCCAATGTTTTTTTAGTAACATTAATCATACAGAATATATTCAAGTGCTGACTACACAAGATTATGATTCACTCAGTATTTTAGGATGCGATCAAAACTATGCTGACAACCTGAAGTTCTCCCCCAAAATATGAAATCTTTTTTATGCCTACAAGGACTCAACTGATCTCAAGCGGACCTCATAACATCATCAAAAATAGGTCGCCAATGTGTCACCTTGTTGGCTGTTAAGAAACAATAGGAATTAATTCTATGAGAGTAGAAATGGGTTGAAACATTCTCTGGGTGAGGTGGAACTGATTTTGAGGTGCATTTTGAGATTGTTGAATACCTAGGGTAAGGATATATCTGTTAGGCGAGAAAGAAAGTGTTAGTATAAAAGAGAAGGGTTGAATTGTATGAATGGAAGGTAATGGGATGTTTTATCAGTACACAAAGATTGTGTTGTTGCTTAGATTTAGACAGGAGTGTTGTGGAGGCGCTTGATTTATAGAATGAGAATATGTGAATTGCTTTGTCCTGGATAAGGGTCAGAGAGTGGGTCTGGGAAGAAAGCGGGTAGCTCACTGCTGAGAAGAAAGACAGAAAATTATTTGTGTGATTGCCCAGGAGTCTTGAAATTTAAACTTTCTTCTCGGAGGGATGAGAAGAGCTGAGAGGTATAAGTCATGTTGTAGAAGTGGTCAAACGTCCTACTTCGCTCTGTCAAATAATCCACACATATACTATACTGGTGGATTCACTGTACAATAAAGTGCAGACAAATTACAAGAATTTGAGAAATGTTTTCTTCTCTGCATTTGCTACGCCAGCTGACATCCGCATCAAATTTGTTGTAGGCAATGTACAAATAAATTAGTTCACTTAATGGAAAAAGCATCCAATATCTTACCTTATTTTATACAGCAGTACTTATACAGTGAGTTGAAGTCAAATCATTTGGTCACAGTATATCTTAAGGGCACTGAGATTGTTCAAGTGACTCAAGTTACTCTTAATTGCCTTCTTTCCAGTGATATGTTAGTATTTTTTCGAGCCTGTCATCTAGAGATTGAAACTGGGATCTTTCCCATGAGGCTTTGCGTTTCGTTCAGCAAAACTGGGACACATAGCAAGCATTCTTTCAAATGCATGCAAAATGAACGCCTTCTAGCATTGTCCTTGCTCTGTTATGTTTTATAATATGCAGCATTTTCAGAATGGGGGTTTGATGGATAAACAGGGATGAAAGAAAGTGTTCGTTTTAGAGGCAATTCAAATCTTTCAAAGTCTTACCTGTCACACTCCCCTTTGAATTGACATCTTCATGAGAATATAGTTTTGAAAAGCAACAAAGTTAGTTCCCTAACCATATACAGAATTTTGTGTTGGGGATGGCTGTACGTAAATATGCAGTTGTACAGACATTACTTTCAAAGATTGTTTGCAATTTAGCAAAATGTGCTTAGACTCCACTGTAACACGTGAATGCAGTGTGACCAATAAAAGCGCCTACCTTCGATTACGCGTATTATGGTGAGGTACCTGAACAAGCCTTTTTGAATTTGTGTGACTTACGCGGAGAGGATGATGAGAAATGTTCTTAACGTATATAGAAAGTGTAGGTAAGCATTTCGAACGTCTTGGAGAGAAAGTAGGCCACATTTAGCCTAGAAGGGTGACGTTTGTAATGAGCCTACTTTCACTACCACTAAAAAAGACAGCTTTCAACTCCAGGAGCATGATTGGTTTTCGGTGCCACAGGGGTAGAATAATTAAAGGGCGAAGGAGATAATAAAAACCCCATATCCAAGAATAGTCAGATTGGCTAGAGTAAAGTGCTCATTAGGCCTTATTTGTGAGCCAATCAAGAGAAGTGAGGCAGGGGCTTCACATTTAAACAGTGGGCTGCAGTGCCGCCATTGTAAACAAACATCTTTACGCACATGTTACGCACAAATTCGTAACAACACTCTACTTCAGTCTGTTTTCATAACGGAGCCTACCGGCAAATCTATGCCTTTCTTTGTTTGCTTGTTAGACCACTCTTGTATTAGCATTAACTATGCCAGGCGAGACTGGGGAACTAAAAGTAACGCAGGCAAAAATTGCTCAAACCTGCCCTAATTCTTTTATCTTTTAATGCCATCTCTCTCTTTCACATGGTCTGGGACTGCCGGCCACCCCCCCCCTTATCATGCACATTACAGTTATCAAAACTTATCAGACCAACACAGAATTCTTTGGAATGCAGGGGGTCACATGACCCCCCGGCCGTATTTATTAAAATATGAAACAACATTAAAAATTGAATAAAATAACATTTACATAATTATTAAATGTAAAATTCAGACATTAGATTTACATCAAGTTTAGACAGGTATGATGGGCTAACCTTAACAAATGTCTAATACAGCGTGTTTCCTAATCGAATCTAACATCCTCATATCAATTTTGTATTCTAATAATTTCTGGTCCTACGGCAAGGTCGCTAACCAGTGTCAGACCCTGGGCGACTCCTTTCGTGAATTGGGCCGCCCCCCCTAAGGACCTTAAATTGCTGCTCACCGATTATGACCTTACCGCCTGACCCATATAATAAATACGACATTTGTTTATCTAAGAGGGAAAAAAGGCCTAAGGAAAAATAGTTAATGCAGCAGCGATACACAACCAATAAAGCATATTATTATTAACATTGCCTGTAAATGGGGAAAAAAGGCCTAAGGAAGAAAAACATCTATTCTTACGACGTTGCATAGCGTTAAACAGGATACCTACCAATGTCCTCACCAGAAGTCTGCTACAAGGGGATGGAGGGTGGGGAAAATTAAGAGCCCCAGCAGCGGGGCGAGGAGCGAGCCTGGGAAGCGCGGGCACAAAGAGGCCGCTTCCCGCACTCCCCAGGCTCTTAAACTCCCCCTATGCCAGCGGTCCCGCCTCCTTGACCCGGAAGCAAAAAACTGCTTCCGGGTTAAGGGCGGGACACGCAGACCAATCAGACCGGGTGACGGGGGGGCGGGCCCAGCCATGTGTGCGTGGGGGCTGTGTGGCCCCCCCCTTTCCTCATGGTCTGGGACTGCCGACCACCCCCCCTTATCATGCACATTACAGTTATCAAAACTTATCAGACCAACACAGAATTCTTTGAAAGGCAGGGGGTCACTGACCCCCCGGCCGTATTTATTAAAATATGAAACAAAATTAAAAATTGAATAAAATAACATTTACATAATTATTAAATGCAAAATTCAGACATTAGATTTACATCAAGTTTAGACAGGTATGATGGGCTAACCTTAACAAATGTCTAATACAGCGTGTTTCCTAACCAAATCTAACATCCTCATATCAATTTTGCATTCTAATAATTTCTGGTCCTACGGCAAGGTCGCTAACCGGTGTCAGATCCTTTTACCCAGCTACGCTCTCACATCCGAGAGGCGCATGCGCAACATGGGCCCGTTTACCCTCGTGCACTCCGTGAACTCCATTTAACCATAACAGGAGGGCCCTTACACTCACGCCCTTTGATGACATCATAGTGTATGTGAGGGGTGGCTACCAGCCTGAGGAAAGCGTGACTCCCTCCCCCGCACCCTTCCAAGCGACGGATATCCTACCCCTGAAGTTCTGGGATAGACCAGTGGCACCTCCCCCTGGGCGACCCTTTCGTGAATGGGGCCGCCCCCCCCTAAGGACCTCAAATTGCTGCTCACCGATTATGACCTTACTGCCACAGGCCAGCATAGTTGACCGACTATCTGGCCCCCCCCAAAAAGCCTACTCTGAAAGGTCATATCCTCCTCGCAAAACCTTCTACTCATGCTAAGATGTTCCTCATGAATAGGGCATTCCCTGACTCTGTCAAATGGACCCTATCCCGCACATAGAACTGTTCTCCCCAGATGCAGCCATGAGGTATGGTCTGTAAGAAAGGAGTTCGAAATACCTTGTCTAGTTTATTGTTGACCCTCTTTACCGAGTGATTCAATGCCCTGACTGATTCACCCCCCCTCCACTGCTGCCTCGGTATCAACTGTGACCACACTGTAGTGCAATACGGTAACAGTTTCGCCAGCCACCCTGCCGCTGAGATGATTTCATCCAACAGGACCCTTCTGCCCAAGTCTACCAAGTCATTCCCCCCCAGGTGCAAGATGACCACTGAGGGCGGTGAGGTGTGTCTTTTGAGTAGATCTGACATGTAACCCCTAAGCTGACTGAGGCGAAGCCCCCCTCTGCCATGGAAGGAGACATTGAAACTCCCGCACTCCGTCCTCCGTCTACCCGCTCCTGCAAGGAAAATTGGTTAAGCACGTTTAACATAAGAATGACCTACTACCCATATTACATATGTCCTCCGTTTGTCTTCCTGCCGTTGCCGAGATGTTGATGGTTGGCTTCGATGGTTCCTTAGTAGTTCCCGTCCTGCGTCACAGGCCCGAGAAACTAGAAATAAACAAGACAAAAGCAGGCATCAGGGGGGTGGCGACTGGCCCTTACAACATGTGCAACCGCACATAACGCTTATAGGCATTGGAAGACCATCTCCCAATCCTCTTCACACTATTGACATTCAACCCCCATGCAGTGGCCTCAGTGGCTGCCCCTATCCGGAAAGAATGTGTCCCCAATTCCTTGGGGTTTAAACCTGCTTTGGCAATACTCATGGCTAAGACTCTTTGGAGCTGAAACCTGGTCAAAGGGGTACCATTAGCATGCATTAGTAATGCACCACTTGGTTCACCTGTCCGTTGTCTGATTAACGCTTCTACATGTGACACCGGGCAGCACGGGTTATTCGGTGCCCGATGTAGTACTAAACTTTACCCCTTAGCCTCCCGATCAGTCTTGGATTTCCGGATGGTAACCCGCATCGTGTCGTCCCGGATAGTGACATCACGCAGCTGCAGGCCACCTTCCCTATCTAGTTTGTTGACCGCCACTAATTTGCCCACCCTGAAAGCCCCGTAGAAAGCCAGGGAAAAAGCAGCTTTGAATAATCTCACTTCAACCGAAGAGCTGCACGTGTCTGGCAGGGCGAGGAGCACCACTGCCAACCGCTCCAATCCTATCCGCCTTCTGCCATGGGCAGTGGGTGCCTGTAAGCGCCGCCATCCCTTCAAAGCTTTTTGTATTAGGAAACTGTTCGTAGGGTCCCTGGCTCCCTTTGCGCGCGCGAAAAAGGAAACCGCTGTCGTATGCCTGCTAGCTGTCGCCGCCGTGCGCCCCTCCTTGTGTAATGTGTTCATGTACCCATTAAAACTAGCCTCCTTATCCCACTTGATCTCCCAATCCTGTCCCAGAAAGGTACAGTAAAACCTGAACGCCCCTTCGTAAGCTGTCCTGGTCCTGGGAGCTAGGCTGGCTGCCACGAGGTTGTGTAGTTGGGGGCGCCAATCTGCCAAAGATTCGATGAGAAGTGAGCTGGGGATGCCTCTGCAGCTGGTAGGTGTTCCCTGAATACCTGCATCTTAAAGCGAGAAAGGGCGTCAGCCGTGTTATTCAAGACCCCTGGAACATGTTTTGCCCTGCAATGTATATTCAGTTTCATGCAACTCAGCACAATCTCCTTTAACAGGCGCAGTATGAACTGACAACGTGCTGCCTGTTGATTGATGCATTCCACCACGGTAATGTTATCTGACCAGAAAATAACCGATCGATTGGCCAATTGTTCGGGCCATACATTCAATGCCACCCATACTGAGAACAGTTCCAGGAACCCAATGTTTGCAGTCAGCCCACTCTCTTCCCACCATCCGGGCCATCTTTGAGCCACCCACTTGTTGCCAAGTATGGCGCCAAACCCCACACTGCCTGCAGCGTCAGTCCATAGTCCTAACTCTGCCGAGGTCAGCGTGGGGGCACCACACTGTACTCTGCCATTCAAATTTTCCAGAAATGCAATCCATATCAGCATGTCCTGGCGAACCTCGGCTGACAGTCGCGTGCGATGATGCTTTTCCCGCAAGCCCTTCATGGCTTGAGCAATTGAACGGAAAAATGGGCGTGCCATGGGGATGACTCTCAAGGCAAAGTTTAGCTGGCCCACTGTCTGCTGCAACAGCTGCAAATTGACCTTCTTCTTCCGCAAACATAATTCAAGGATTGCCCTGATTTTCTCGATTTGTCCTTTGGGTAACCTGAAACAGCCTTCCACGGAATCCAATTCAATTCCCAAGAATTCCAGACGTGTCAATGGCCCTACTGTTTTTCCCTGCGCAAGTGGGACTCCAAAAGCACGCATGAGCACGCAAAATTCCTGCAATGCCCACGCGCACTCCTGCGAGCCCGCCGGACCCAGGAAAAGAAAATCATCTAAGTAATGCATGACATACTGGTGACCCGTAGATTGTCTCAGAACCCACTCAAGAAAAGAGCTGAATGTTTCAAAGTAAGCACATGTAATAGAGCAACCCATGGGCATGCACATGTCCATGTAGAACTTGCCTTCGTAGGAAAACCCAGCAAGTGTTGATCTGTTGGGTGCACTGGGAGTAGTCTAAAGGCTGACTCAATATCTGATTTTGCCATCAGTGCCCCAAGACCCAAGACTCTCAACATTTCGACTGCCTGGTCACGTATTTCACACTACAAATAGACTCATCAATTGCATCATTCAAGGACACGCCCTTCGGTGCAGACAAATTGTGAATGAGCCCATACTCGCCCTTTTCCTACTTAGGGACCACTCCTAAGGGTGAGCAAACAAAATTCTGTACTGGGATGTTAGGGAAATGCCCTGCTACCCTACCTAGGCGCAGTTCCTTCTCTATCTTGTTCGCTACTACCCCGGGGTTGTTCTGAGCTGACAACTGGTTCCTACACTGCGGTGTCCCCGTATAACCCCCAGCTGGAATCCGGAAATGATGAGTGAAACCCTCCTGAAGCATCCTTGCGGAAGTGTTGTTAGGGTATCTATTGAGCCAAGGGATCATAGCTGCCAACAAAATAGGTGAATGCACAATAAGGGGGTGTACTCTGCTATTCTGGTTTCCTCCTCCCTCTGTTACCGGACGCATTGCTCTTTGACCGGCATGTCGCCTCTTGGTGGGAAGGGTGGCCGCATAAGTTACACGCGTCCCTGAATTTGCAAGTTCCCGGTGCCCTGTTGCAAGTTCGCCTATTGAAATCCCAGCATACTCCTTTCTCACCCGTACTACCTCTGGTCTTATTGGCCATTTCCCGGCCTTGCGCTGGCCGAAAGGGCTGCTGAAAGGGCTGCTGGGGCTTAGGGGTAGCGCTAGTACCTGCAGACTGCCCCTTCTCAAACTGGGAATTCCAGGAAATAGAATCAACTTTATCCCAGAATAAGGATTGGTTAAACTCCCTCGATATCCTGAAAGCTATGTCATATTCCTTCCATGCGTCCTCCCCATGATTCTCGTTAAACATTGTAATCCTACTCTGATAGCAGGCCATCTCAGCTTGCTTACCGGGGAAACGTTCACCCATAACTGCACTATAAACAGAGAATGCCCTGATCCAGTTAATGAGCGTTTCCTCCACCCTAAATTTGTACAACTGAGATCGCCATTCACTAGGCAACGTCATTTCTTTCTGCGATTTCGCATATTCCCACTCCCTGTTGTCAATCAACAATGAGAAAATATTAATATATTTGTCCACCCAAATTAACTCCTTCACACTCTGGGGTACATGCTGCGCCAAACTCTCACTCCTAGAGGGAATTGCGCCCTCGCCCAGTACCGGCAGGGCAACCTCCTTACCACTTTCGGTGGGTTGTGTTGGTTCCACGGTCTTGACTGTGCCCCCATTGCTTGCTGGACCTGTATGGGGAGAAATTGGTACATCCGGCGTGCTATTTTCACCCCTAGCCACCAAGATTTGAGCAACCATTCTCTGGGCCTCTGCCGAGGGATCTGCCGCGGGAGGTAACATTCCCCCGATTCCCAACCAAGGGAGCACAGCCGCTATCTGTGCCGCCAGTTCTGGTGGCACCTGACCTGGAATTGCTGGAATGACCGGCGGGACAATGGCCGGCACTGGGTCAATCACTGGCGCTACTGGCGGCGGGATACCAGCGGGGACCGGGTCAGTGGGTGCCATAATTGGCGCTATTGGCACGCTTGCTGGAGGTTGCGGGGTGGGGGCTCGGACGCTCGCTGGAGGCTGAGGGGCAGGAGTTGGTGAGCTAGGTGCAACAGGCACTACATTCGGTGTTGGACTCGGGGACCCCCCACCCCCACCGGACCTGGGGGGCGACCACCAACTTTCCTAGTTCTGGCACGTTTGGGTGGTGTTTCAAAATGTCGCGATTGATAGCAGCGCAAGAACACGCACGCGCCACTAACCTTACTCTGAAGGCCAGCAGAGACGATAAGATGACAGTCCTCACGACTTCTCCCCACAAACACCAAACAATGGGGATTCTACCACGGTCTAAGTGTGTAAGGGAAGAAGCCGCGAGGTGGATGGGCAAAAAGACTTCTGGGGTTTCTCGAGAATCTCTGGTCAAAGGCTGCACGTGAATTCACTGGTACTGCAGCACTGCAAGTGGGGGAGAAGACAGAGGACAGGCTATTAGTATCACCAGTTATTGTCACTTGTCCTATAATCCCCCCTGTCTCTGCACTCACCGTTTTCCCTTTAGTCTAATGCCGTGAAGGACTCTGGAAGTCGGGGCAGTAGAGGATTGTACATAGGTTTGAGAAGTTAACTCCACTTCTCAATAGCAACATCCACCTCTTTTTGATAAATGGTTGAGTAGTGGCTTTTCCGATTATAAGACGTTAATACAGCACGTCTAGTAATATCCGCAATACCCCATGCGGTAGATAAGTGATCAAGGTTATTTATCATGAACGTCTGCGCCACTTATAAGGCGGGAAGGCTGACCTGTGAAACCCCAAGCAAGTCACAAATTAAATATGTACTGAACGGTTGGAATACAAAACAAAAAGCACGAAAGAGCAAGATGCTAGATTAGGAGGCGAGCCCGCACTCCTCTGAAATACTTGCTGTTCCAGGACATGACTTGTTCCGGCAGATCCACACGAATTCTGACCACGCAGGCTCTTCGTCGATGGGCTGAAGACACGACCTCTGACCACGCAGGCTCTTCGTCGACGGGCTGAAGACACGACCTCTGACCACGCAGGCTCTTCATCGACGGGCTGAAGACACGACCCCTGACCACGCAGGCTCTTCGTCGACGGGCTGAAGACACGACCCCTGACCACGCAGGCTCTTCGTCGACGGGCTGAAGACACGACTTCTGACCACGCAGAGGGCAAAAACTGGAAGCAGGAGAGCAGTTCAGAATCAACATTGACAAGCACCGTTCTGGGAAATGGGAGGGGGCTATATAGATTCCGCCCTCTTTCCTGATCTCTGGCGCCGCACGGCCTTCTGGTATATGTAGTTCTTCCGTGAGGGACGCCTGACAAGGATTCTCCTCCTCACCATTGCGCCTGTATGCGCGATTGCTACAGTACCCCCTCTCGAGGACAGCCGACCCGGCGGTCGACCTGGCTTACCAGGGTTATTGTCATGGAACCGAGCCACCAACTCAGGGCAATGGAGATTGCCAACGGGCTCCCAAGTGCGGTCTTCCGGGCCGAATCCTTTCCAATCGACCAGATATTGGAGTCTACCTCGCACCATGCGCGAATCCAGGATGGATAAGACCTCATACTCATCATGGCTCTCAATCTCCAGAGGCAGAGGGCGGTCCGGCAGACGAACACTCGGAAGGCAAGGACGAAGGAGCGACACGTGGAATACTGGATGTATCGACCAAGACTCAGGTAGAGTGAGTTTCACGGCCACCGGGTTGATCATCTCACAGATACCATAAGGACCAACAAACTTAGGCTTCAATTTATTGACCCCCTTCAAATGCAGGTTTCGGGTGGAAAGCCAGACTTTGTCCCCAACCTTATACTCAGGCTCGAAGGATCGTCTTCGATCAGCAAACAGCTTATGGGCTGTTTGGGCTTTTTCCAGACATTGTCGAGCGTCAATAAGGATCGCTCTGAGATGAGCATGATGTTCATGTATAGTAGGAACCAAGGAGGTAACAGGCCACTCAAAGGGAAGCATGTTGGGATGAAATCCGTAAAGGCAAAAAAAAGGAGAACACCCCAAGGTGGAATGCACAGCGTTATTGTAGGCAAACTCTGCCAGCCACAAAAGGGTGGACCAATCTGTGGTGTTTTGCAACGTAAAACAACGGAGGTATTGCTCAAGTGTTTGGTTTAAACGTTCTGTTTTACCGTCGGTTTGAGGGTGGTAGCTAGAGGACAGGCGTGCGTCGATTTGGAGGCTTGTACAGAGAGCCTTCCAGAAACGGGATGTGAATTGCGTGCCACGATCCGTGATTAAAACACTCGGTATTCCATGCGCTCGTACAATGTGTTGCAAAAAGATTCTAGCCAGTTCCCCTGAGGACGGTAGACCGGGCAAGGACACGAAATGTCCCATCTTCGTGAGATGGTCAACTACTACTAGGACAACTGTTTGGCCTTCACAAGGGGGCATCTCCACGATGAAATCCATCGACAAGGTATGCCAGGGTTTTGGTGGAATCGGTAATGGGTGTAACAGACCCGATGGTTTGGCATGACTGGACTTACCCTGGGCACAAACAGAGCAATTCTTTACATATTCCTTCACATCTGCTCGCATACCAGGCCACCAAAAAGAGCGTTCTACAGAGGCGGTGGTTTTATAAATGCCCATATGCCCACCTAATACAGAATCATGGGCCCAGCGTAACACCTGTAGTTGTAACTCGATCCGAGGTATATACAATGCATGATAATGGTATGCGAGTTGATCTTTCTCGCATCGATGTGCTGGTTCTTCTTGGATCCAGGTTGGAATATCCAGATCTGATAAGGTGACTTTGATATCCTCTAGGAAATCCTCGGAAGTGATCAGGGCAACAGACATGTTCGAATGCTCTGTTTCTTTGAGGATAGAAGGAGGCTCCGTAGTCGTTGTCATCTCTTCATTCCCCAACCTAGAAAGCGCATCCGCCTTTCCATTGCGAGTTCCGGGTCTGTACTTGATCACGAAATCGAAGTCGGAAAAGAAAAGAGTCCACCTCAATTGCCGGGGAGTCAAAGCCTTAGCTGTTTTCAAAAACTGCAGGTTACGATGGTCCGTAAATATTTCCACTGTATGTAAGGCCCCCAAAAGATAATGTCTCCACTCCTCACATGCTCTTTTGATGGCAAGGAGTTCTTTATCTGAGATAGTGTAATTAACTTCACAGGGTGAGAGTTTTTTGGAATAGTATGCCACCGGATGTAGCTGGCCAGTGGAGGGGTGTCGTTGTGACAAAACTCCACCGAGGGCGAACTGGGATGCGTCGGTTTCCAAAACAAACGGCAGCTGAGGGTCAGGATGTCGGAGAACGGGAGCTTGTGTGAACTTCTCCTTAAGAAGCTGAAACGCTTCTTCTGCCTTTTCCCCCCAAACGAATGGAGCATTCTTCCTCAAGAGGGCCGTAATAGGATGAACAGTCTTGGAGAAATCCTGAACGAATCGTCGATAATAATTGGCAAAGCCAAGAAAGCTCTGCACAGACTTGACATTCCTTGGCGTCTTCCACGACAAAATGGCCTCCACTTTCCTCATGTCCATCCTGAAACCTTGGGCGTCGATAACATACCCCAAAAAGGCCACCTCTTGTACGTGAAAAAGACATTTCTCCAATTTGGCATACAGGGAATTCTGTTGCAACCTTTCCAATACAGTCTTTACATGTGTGATGTGCTCCGAATAAGACGCTGAGTAAACCAAGATATCATCAATGTACACTATGCAAAAGGATTCCAAACCAGCCCGCAACACCTCATCCATGAAATACTGGAAGGCGGCAGGGGCGTTGCAAAGGCCAAAAGGCATCACCCTATACTCATAGAGACCGAACTTGGTTCTGAAAGCGGTTTTCCACTCATCTCCCTTCTTTACACGTACGAGATGGTAAGCCCCACGGAGATCGAGTTTGGTGAAATACCGGGCCCCCTTTAACTGGTCCATCAAGACAGGAATCAGGGGAAGAGGGTATTTGTTCTTAACTGTCACCCTGTTTATGGCTCTGTAGTCGATACAGGGTCTCAATTCATCACAATCCTTCTTCGGAATGAAGAACATGGGCGAAGAGGCAGGAGAGGTTGAACGTCTTATGAATCCCGTAGCCAGATTGTCTTCAATGTATGTTTTTAGATACAGCGTCTCTTTCTCCGTCAAAGCATACACCCTACTGCATGGAATGTCTGCTCCTGGGACAAGATCTACGCGGCAATCATATGCACGATGCGGAGGCAGTTGGGTGGCCTTCTGTTTGTCAAACAAGGAGGTAAATTCTCTGTACTCCACTGGCAATACTGTGGCACAACAAAACAAGTCGACGGTACATGCACCCGCAAGGTATGTGGCGGGTGATGGATCAGATGGGGAGCTACAAGTCGCCTTATCCCGACAGTGCTCCCTACAATAATCGGAAGTCATACAGACAGTTCTTGAGGACCAACTCACCACAGGATCGTGTAAGGTGAGCCAGGGCATACCCAAAATCAGACGGAATTGCGGAGCGTCAATGAGATCGAACTGAATGTGTTCACGATGGTCTTTCCCTAACTCCATCAATAAGGAAAGGGTGTGATACACTACAGGACCAGATGAAAGGACCGTTCCGTCCACTGCCTTGACGGTTTCAGGCGTATGTTTCTTTTCGTAAGGGATGCCCATTCGAAAAGCGTAGTCTCGGTCGATATAGTTTCCTGTAGCCCCTGAATCCAACAGGGCATCGATACTTAAGGGGTTCTGGGTAGTCACCCATAAAGACACGCTAACGTTCATATGAGCTACTGCTGGGTGAAAGGTATTCGCCAAAACAGGGGAGACCTTAGATAACGGGGGTCTCAAATCAGAGGTCTCAACCTGATCTGAGACTTCTAGTTTTCCGCCGGTTCCTCCATCTTCATGGTGGCCTGTACTCTGGGAAGGGGATTCCGTCCTGGGACATACTTCCTGGCTCTACAATCGTTAACGAAATGACCCCCTTTGCCACAATACAGACACAGTTTGAGTCTTCTTCTTCTATCCTTCTCTTCTCTAGTGAGAGGACCACGTATACCCCCAATCTGCATTGGTTCGGTTCCCTCAGTAGTCTTGGCTTTTTCCTCACCCCCCTGCCGGGGCCGGACCACGGGATACGACAACCTATAGTCTCCCCTGTTTCTGTCACCTTTTCTTTCCAACAATCTATGATCCAGATGGACAGTTAAATCGATGAGTTCCTCGCAGGTCGAAGGCAATTGCACCACCTGAGCTAGCACGTCCTTCAGTTCACCCCTCAGGCCCTGATAAAATAATGAAATTCTTTTTTGTGCTGGCCAATCCGTTTCTACTATGAGGCGATTGAATGTGGTGATATAGGACAACAGGTCTTGTGAACCTTGACGTAAAGTCATCAACTCACGGTCCAAGGACATCATGTGAGACTTCCTGTCGAATAATTTCCTTAATTCAAGACAAAACTCAGAGAAATTCCGTAACACGGGATCATCCCTTTCAAGCAAAGGAATCGTCCAACTGGAAGCATTCCCTCCCATATAAGACATCATTAACGCTGTCTTAGAAGCCTCATCCTGAAACACCATAGGTTTACATAGGAAATGGAGACGACATTGGTTTAAGAATGTCTCGAATTTTTTAGGATCTCCATAGTATCTCTCGGGCGGAGCTAGGGGTATACCCTGATTCTGGATTACATGTACGGTGGGATTGGTCTCAGTTGAAGTAGAAGGAACCGAAAAAGCAGCCCCTAGTTGGAAGAACGGAAGAGGGGGCAACGTCGCTGGTCTTATCAATGGTTTAACAACAGGTTCCTTATGGGCAAGATCAGAAATCTCTCTACGCAAGTCAGACACTTCTTTATAAAGGGTTTGATTCTCTGCTCGAGAGGTCTGTACTTCCTGCTGCAATTCTGCAAAACTCTCCAACAAGGAGGCAAGGACTGTGTTTGTGTCCATCGTCTAGGCTGGACAGTATTCTTGGGCTTGTCAATCTGTCGCGATTGATAGCAGCGCAAGAACACGCACGCGCCACTAACCTTACTCTGAAGGCCAGCAGAGACGATAAGATGACAGTCCTCACGACTTCTCCCCACAAACACCAAACAATGGGGATTCTACCACGGTCTAAGTGTGTAAGGGAAGAGGCCGCGAGGTGGATGGGCAAAAAGACTTCTGGGGTTTCTCGAGAATCTCTGGTCAAAGGCTGCACGTGAATTCACTGGTACTGCAGCACTGCAAGTGGGGGAGAAGACAGAGGACAGGCTATTAGTATCACCAGTTATTGTCACTTGTCCTATAATCCCCCCTGTCTCTGCACTCACCGTTTTCCCTTTAGTCTAATGCCGTGAAGGACTCTGGAAGTCGGGGCAGTAGAGGATTGTACATAGGTTTGAGAAGTTAACTCCACTTCTCAATAGCAACATCCACCTCTTTTTGATAAATGGTTGAGTAGTGGCTTTTCCGATTATAAGACGTTAATACAGCACGTCTAGTAATATCCGCAATACCCCATGCGGTAGATAAGTGATCAAGGTTATTTATCATGAACGTCTGCGCCACTTATAAGGCGGGAAGGCTGACCTGTGAAACCCCAAGCAAGTCACAAATTAAATATGTACTGAACGGTTGGAATACAAAACAAAAAGCACGAAAGAGCAAGATGCTAGATTAGGAGGCGAGCCCGCACTCCTCTGAAATACTTGCTGTTCCAGGACATGACTTGTTCCGGCAGATCCACACGAATTCTGACCACGCAGGCTCTTCGTCGATGGGCTGAAGACACGACCTCTGACCACGCAGGCTCTTCGTTGACGGGCTGAAGACACGACCTCTGACCACGCAGGCTCTTCGTCGACGGGCTGAAGACACGACCCCTGACCACGCAGGCTCTTCGTCGACGGGCTGAAGACACGACCCCTGACCACGCAGGCTCTTCGTCGACGGGCTGAAGACACGACTTCTGACCACGCAGAGGGCAAAAACTGGAAGCAGGAGAGCAGTTCAGAATCAACATTGACAAGCACCGTTCTGGGAAATGGGAGGGGGCTATATAGATTCCGCCCTCTTTCCTGATCTCTGGCGCCGCACGGCCTTCTGGTATATGTAGTTCTTCCGTGAGGGACGCCTGACAAGGATTCTCCTCCTCACCATTGCGCATGTATGCGCGATTGCTACACAAAATCCCCCCTTGGTTTGGGGGGCACTATGGTCCGCTTAGGCCTTACCGTCGGGTCTGCTTCGGCATCCATCCTCGCCCCCAATTCAGCCACAGTCTTACCCAATTTGTCCACTTTCCCCAATCGCTTGTCCATTGCTGACATTCTGCGCATCATTGTTTGAAACATTAACTCCACATTCGAACCCCCTGCACCCCGTCTGGCAGACATACTGCTCTTACACCTACACTGCACAATGCGTTATGTATTGGCACAATGTGCCCTGTACCTGTCCCGGTCGGAGGCTCACAGGCTGGCCGTAAGCACCACGCAACTGTGACCGCACACCCCAGCTAGCCTGGAGTGTTTGGGCGAGCGAACTCTAGCCCCGCGGCCCGCCAGAGGCAGTGAAATGCAGGCCTGCCCGCGTCCTCAGAAAAGGGGGTGGTGATGAACAGAGTGTCTGAATTAAGCAGACCACTCTTACCCAGTCCAAAGATCAGGGCTTGATCCATCACCGTTATTTAGCTCACTGCCCCATCCCAGCTCAGAACCTGGCTATATGCAAATTAGTCTGTCCCTGGCCCAGTGCATCATGGGAACAGGGCAGACCAAACTACCAAGCCAATTCTTCACCAGAAAGGAGACAAGCTTCCGGGGACCGGTTTCTGGCATTTCAGCCGTCGTCGGCCCGGCTTGCTTGAATCCTGATGGAGCAGTGAGCAAGGGACTCATGTCTGAGTATACCCTGCCACACCTATAGTGGCCAAAAACGATTCAGAAAAGGGGGTGGTGATGAACAGAGTGTCTGAATTAAGCAGACCACTCTTACCCAGTCCAAAGATCAGGGCTTGATCCAACACCGTTATTTAGCTCACTGCCCCATCCCAGCTCAGAACCTGGCTATATGCAAATTAGTCTGTCCCTGGCCCAGTGCATCATGGGAACAGGGCAGACCAAACTACCAAGCCAATTCTTCACCAGAAAGGAGAAAAGCTTCCGGGGACCGGTTTCTGGCATTTCAGCCGTCGTCGGCCCGGCTTGCTTGAATCCTGATGGAGCAGTGAGCAAGGGACTCATGTCTGAGTATACCCTGCCACACCTATAGTGGCCAAAAACGATTCAGAAAAGGGGGTGGTGATGAACAGAGTATCTGAATTAAGCAGACCACTCTTACCCAGTCCAAAGATCAGGGCTTGATCCATCACCGTTATTTAGCTCACTGCCCCATCCCAGCTCAGAACCTGGCTATATGCAAATTAGTCTGTCCCTGGCCCAGTGCATCATGGGAACAGGGCAGACCAAACTACCAAGCCAATTCTTCACCAGAAAGGAGACAAGCTTCCGGGGACCGGTTTCTGGCATTTCAGCCGTCGTCGGCCCGGCTTGCTTGAATCCTGATGGAGCAGTGAGCAAGGGACTCATGTCTGAGTATACCCTGCCACACCTATAGTGGCCAAAAACGATTCAGAAAAGGGGGTGGTGATGAAAAGAGTGTCTGAATTAAGCAGACCACTCTTACCCAGTCCAAAGATCAGGGCTTGATCCATCACCGTTATTTAGCTCACTGCCCCATCCCAGTTCTGAATCATTTTGTCCACCATAAACGTGGAAGGGTATACTCAGATGTGAGTCCCTTGCTCATTGCACCATCAGGATTCAAGCAAGCCGGGCCGACGACGGCTGAAATGCCAGAAACCGGTCCCCGGTAGCTTGTTTCCTTCCCAGTATAAGAATTGGCTTGGTAGTTTGGTTTGCCCTGTTCCCATCATGCACTGGGACAGGAACAGACTAATTTGCATGTAGCCAGGTTCTGAGCTGGGATGGTGCACTGAGCTAAAAAACGGTGATGGATCAAGCCCTGATCTTTGGACTGGGTTAGAGTGGTCTGCTTAATTCAGACACTCTGTTCATCACCACCCCCTTTTCTGAATCATTTTGTCCACCATAAGCGTGGAAGGGTATACTCAGATGTGAGTCCCTTGCTCATTGCACCATCAGGATTCAAGCAAGCCGGGCCGACGACGGCTGAAATGCCAGAAACCGGTCCCCGGTAGCTTGTTTCCTTCCCAGTATAAGAATTGGCTTGGTAGTTTGGTTTGCCCTGTTCCCATCATGCACTGGGACAGGAACAGACTAATTTGCATGTAGCCAGGTTCTGAGCTGGGATGGTGCAGTGAGCTAAAAAACGGTGATGGATCAAGCCCTGATCTTTGGACTGGGTAAGAGTGGTCTGCTTAATTCAGACACTCTGTTCATCACACCCCCTTTTCTGAATCATTTTGTCGACCATAAGCGTGGAAGGGTATACTCAGATGTGACTCCCTTGCTCATTGCACCATCAGGATTCAAGCAAGCCGGGCCGACGACGGCTGAAATGCCAGAAACCGGTCCCCGGTAGCTTGTTTCCTTCCCAGTATAAGAATTGGCTTGGTAGTTTGGTTTGCCCTGTTCCCATCATGCACTGGGACAGGAACAGACTAATTTGCATGTAGCCAGGTTCTGAGCTGGGATGGTGCAGTGAGCTAAAAAAAGGTGATGGATCAAGCCCTGATCTTTGGACTGGGTAAGAGTGGTCTGCTTAATTCAGACACTCTGTTCATCACCACCCCCTTTTCTGAATCATTTTGTCCACCATAAGCGTGGAAGGGTATACTCAGATGTGAGTCCCTTGCTCATTGCACCATCAGGATTCAAGCAAGCCGGGCCGACGACGGCTGAAATGCCAGAAACCGGTCCCCGGTAGCTTGTTTCCTTCCCAGTATAAGAATTGGCTTGGTAGTTTGGTTTGCCCTGTTCCCATCATGCACTGGGACAGGAACAGACTAATTTGCATGTAGCCAGGTTCTGAGCTGGGATGGTGCAGTGAGCTAAAAAACGGTGATGGATCAAGCCCTGATCTTTGGACTGGGTAAGAGTGGTCTGCTTAATTCAGACACTCTGTTCATCACCACCCCCTTTTCTGAATCATTTTGTCCACCATAAGCGGGAAGGGTATACTCAGATGTGAGTCCCTTGCTCATTGCACCATCAGGATTCAAGCAAGCCGGGCCGACGACGGCGGAAATGCCAGAAACCGGTCCCCGGTAGCTTGTTTCCTTCCCAGTATAAGAATTGGCTTGGTAGTTTGGTTTGCCCTGTTCCCATCATGCACTGGGACAGGAACAGACTAATTTGCATGTAGCCAGGTTCTGAGCTGGGATGGTGCAGTGAGCTAAAAAACGGTGATGCATCAAGCCCTGATCTTTGGACTGGGTAAGAGTGGTCTGCTTAATTCAGACACTCTGTTCATCACCACCCCCTTTTCTGAATCATTTTGTCCACCATAAGCGTGGAAGGGTATACTCAGATGTGACTCCCTTGCTCATTGCACCATCAGGATTCAAGCAAGCCGGGCCGACGACGGCTGAAATGCCAGAAACCGGTCCCCGGTAGCTTGTTTCCTTCCCAGTATAAGAATTGGCTTGGTAGTTTGGTTTGCCCTGTTCCCATCATGCACTGGGACAGGAACAGACTAATTTGCATGTAGCCAGGTTCTGAGCTGGGATGGTGCAGTGAGCTAAAAAAAGGTGATGGATCAAGCCCTGATCTTTGGACTGGGTAAGAGTGGTCTGCTTAATTCAGACACTCTGTTCATCACCACCCCCTTTTCTGAATCATTTTGTCCACCATAAGCGTGGAAGGGTATACTCAGATGTGAGTCCCTTGCTCATTGCACCATCAGGATTCAAGCAAGCCGGGCCGACGACGGCTGAAATGCCAGAAACCGGTCCCCGGTAGCTTGTTTCCTTCCCAGTATAAGAATTGGCTTGGTAGTTTGGTTTGCCCTGTTCCCATCATGCACTGGGACAGGAACAGACTAATTTGCATGTAGCCAGGTTCTGAGCTGGGATGGTGCAGTGAGCTAAAAAACGGTGATGGATCAAGCCCTGATCTTTGGACTGGGTAAGAGTGGTCTGCTTAATTCAGACACTCTGTTCATCACCACCCCCTTTTCTGAATCATTTTGTCCACCATAAGCGGGAAGGGTATACTCAGATGTGAGTCCCTTGCTCATTGCACCATCAGGATTCAAGCAAGCCGGGCCGACGACGGCGGAAATGCCAGAAACCGGTCCCCGGTAGCTTGTTTCCTTCCCAGTATAAGAATTGGCTTGGTAGTTTGGTTTGCCCTGTTCCCATCATGCACTGGGACAGGAACAGACTAATTTGCATGTAGCCAGGTTCTGAGCTGGGATGGTGCAGTGAGCTAAAAAACGGTGATGCATCAAGCCCTGATCTTTGGACTGGGTAAGAGTGGTCTGCTTAATTCAGACACTCTGTTCATCACCACCCCCTTTTCTGAATCATTTTGTCCACCATAAGCGTGGAAGGGTATACTCAGATGTGAGTCCCTTGCTCATTGCACCATCAGGATTCAAGCAAGCCGGGCCGACGACGGCTGAAATGCCAGAAACCGGTCCCCAGTAGCTTGTTTCCTTCCCAGTATAAGAATTGGCTTGGCAGTTTGGTTTGCCCTGTTCCCATCATGCACTGGGACAGGAACAGACTAATTTGCATGTAGCCAGGTTCTGAGCTGGGATGGTGCAGTGAGCTAAAAAACGGTGATGGATCAAGCCCTGATCTTTGGACTGGGTAAGAGTGGTCTGCTTAATTCAGACACTCTGTTCATCACCACCCCCTTTTCTGAATCATTTTGTCGACCATAAGCGTGGAAGGGTATACTCAGATGTGAGTCCCTTGCTCATTGCACCATCAGGATTCAAGCAAGCCGGGCCGACGACGGCTGAAATGCCAGAAACCGGTCCCCGGTAGCTTGTTTCCTTCCCAATATAAGAATTGGCTTGGTAGTTTGGTTTGCCCTGTTCCCATCATGCACTGGGACAGGAACAGACTAATTTGCATGTAGCCAGGTTCCGAGCTGGGATGGTGCAGTGAGCTAAAAAACGGTGATGGATCAAGCCCTGATCTTTGGACTGGGTAAGAGTGGTCTGCTTAATTCAGACACTCTGTTCATCACCACCCCCTTTTCTGAATCATTTTGTCCACCATAAGCGTGGAAGGGTATACTCAGATGTGAGTCCCTTGCTCATTGCACCATCAGGATTCAAGCAAGCCGGGCCGACGACGGCTGAAATGCCAGAAACCGGTCCCCGGTAGCTTGTTTCCTTCCCAGTATAAGAATTGGCTTGGTAGTTTGGTTTGCCCTGTTCCCATCATGCACTGGGACAGGAACAGACTAATTTGCATGTAGCCAGGTTCTGAGCTGGGATGGTGCAGTGAGCTAAAAAACGGTGATGGATCAAGCCCTGATCTTTGGACTGGGTAAGAGTGGTCTGCTTAATTCAGACACTCTGTTCATCACCACCCCCTTTTCTGAATCACGTCCTCAGGATCATCTGTCCACCGTGAGCTCCACAGCTACCTGGTCCGCACCGACCTTTGTCCTAAAACTGAGAAATTTGTTAAAAAAACGAACTGAAGCTATTCACAAAAATCGGAATTCTTCGTCCCAAAACTGTGTAAATGCTTACTAAATTGCTTTACCCATTACATCAGCCACCACTGACCCCTTATACTAAAAGGCCGCCACTTGGATATAGCAAAACAGTATGTTACAGCAAAACGAGCTGTTGTAAAACAATATGATGCAACACTTCACCTGAATCAAAAGGTATGCCCCTGCAAAACCAGCCGTTGTGGAAAGCAAACCCCCGCTGTCTTATATAGTGCGATCTTGCCCCGAAACAGCTATCAAGACACTCAGCCCTTAGCCCCACCACAGCTCACTTTGTTAATTACAGTAGGATTAACTGATTTTCCCAGGATCCCACCTTACAACCGTAGTGTATAATGCACTCTCAACTTGCACACAATTATCTGGAGTTCCACGATAAAGGACACACTAAATTAGTAGGCACAGTGAGTTTAAGTGGTTTACCCTGAATTACACTTTCCCCACAGCTTCCTTTGTTGCAAAATGCCTTAAACGCTTTATTCGTAATTATACCGGGCAGCCCTTGCCTAAATAACAGCCCAAACGATCCTTGCTTTCAACGGACCCAGCACCGGCCTCCCATACACCCGCTGCCCGGGCCGACCCTGCTTCGCCCGTGTACCTCGTTCGTTCTGCGTATGCCGTGCAGATCGCACTTTCACTATCGGGCCAGTCCTCCTAGCGGCCGTGCCGCAGGGCCCGCAACGTACCTTGTAATAACGAAACCTGACGAAATAAAGCCTGCCCTTGGTGCTTGAAACTTCCCAAGTGGCGCTGTACTCGAAAACTGGATGCAGTCAGTCCCCGATCGGCAATCCTGCTCAATGAGCACCCGTCCGCCGCTCCAAAACGCCGCAAACCTGGAATACAAAGCAATAGAAAATTAAGAGCCCCACAGCGGGGCGAGGAGCGAGCCTGGGAAGCGCGGGCACAAAGAGTCCGCTTCCCGTGCTCCCCAGGCTCTTAAACTCCCCCTATGCCAGCGGTCCCACCTCCTTGACCCGGAAGCGAAAAACTGCTTCCGGGTCAAGGGCGGGACGCGCTGACCAATCAGACCGGGTGACGGGGGGGCCGGGCCCAGCCATGTGTGCGTGGGGGCCGAGCACCCCCCTTTCCTATCCTTCCATTCTCTCTGTCTTTCCTCTCCTATCTCTACTCCCTCTCTGTTCGCTTACTCTCTACCATCCCCCATCCTGCCTCTCTCTCTCGCTCTTAAAGTATCTCTTAAAATAAACTTGGCATGAATACAAAAACATAAACTTGAAGTCTCCCAGCTGGAGTTAACCTCGGAGAGGCAGAACAAGTGACAGGGGCACCAGCACAACCCTGGACTTCCAAGGACTTCCAGCAACTGGGGGAAGGCATGGTGGACTAAAATGGTTGCCTGACCCGTCGGTATTGCAGCAAGAAACAATGCCACAGGTATGAATTTCCATTAAAGCTGAATGGTAGACATAGTCAAAGGTAACAAAACCGTTTGTGATTCTGTCAAATTAAAAAAAGATAATTAGCAGAGTGGATTTAAATGCAAAAATTTTGTCTGACGCTATTTAATGCTCTTAAGCAATCTATCCTCCCTGTCAAACAAATGGTGGTAGCAGGAGAGGAAACCTCTTTGGTTAAAAGGGGTCTCACCCGCCATTTACACTAGTCGCATGCTTCATCCTCGGGCCCTTACCCATGATGCATTTGGGTAGGCTCAATGCTGTATTTCCCATCGGAACTCTTTATTAGTATTTTTACGGGATCTATTGTAAAATTGCCTACAGGTATCCTGAGACTTGGAGCATGTTTATTTCACGGAACCTCTGGCAAGATTAAACTGGGTTT
The DNA here is from genome assembly GCF_964261635.1 of Lissotriton helveticus. Taxonomy (NCBI): domain Eukaryota; kingdom Metazoa; phylum Chordata; class Amphibia; order Caudata; family Salamandridae; genus Lissotriton; species Lissotriton helveticus. The sequence goes on along the minus strand of NC_136067.1, from coordinate 762,521,470 downwards.
CTTCAGGACCAAAATGATTGATACCTATTCACTATGCTTTATTGGTCAAACACTGTGCCAGTGATTCCGTCATCAATGACACTTATTTATGCTGTACATTTGTGCATGCCTTCAAAACCATTATTATATTATCTCATTGGAATTTTTTGTAGTAAACTCCAATACCTCATAGAGTCTTAGAGGTGGGTGGACTCTATGATAGCACTTTTGGCACATGTAAGAGCCTGTAGATGATCTAGGTGTGCCCTCTAAACCCTGCATCTTCAAGATGAGTCAAAATTCCAATAATGGATTGCAGGTCTTGATTTTCCTGGGTGATGTCCCCTTAGCCAGCCAGGAGACTAGCACGCCTTTCTCCCCAGTCCTGTTCACAGGCAGGTGTTTTGACAAGTTTCCCCTCCTTGCACAGTCTGTCTGGCTGCTTGACAGATGACAAGGTTCATGATCTCAACCTACCTATCTTAAAGTCCATTTCCTGACACCAAAACGTGATTTAGGGTTTGACTCTTTGACGTTTTATGTTTGGGTTCTGCATCTTTTGAAGTGCTCACTTTAACTTTTCTTCTTTTCCATAGAAAGGATTCTGTCACAACATGCAACACTCCAAAGCTGACTGACCCACAACACAATTTATGGAAGTGACCAGAGTTCACACCTGGATATCAGTTACAGTGATATAAGCATCAAAAGATTAATCCCAGGCTCCCAGCTGTACTCTCTAGGATTTCCTTGCAAGCCTACCTCCTTCCTGAGATGTGCCTTGCCCCCATTCTTGTGATCTATCACTGAATCAAAGAACAACGTTTTCAAGTGTAAAGGAAGAGCCTGTTCCCCGCTTGCTCAAGTGTCTTTCTTGGGGGATTTCTCTCCTCTTCATGTTTTCACCAGGCAGGCCTGGGCTTCCTGAAAAGGAACCAAGAGCCCTCTATGTAATCTACTAATGCAGGCACACTCACCCAGTGTAGTTCATAGCACACTTACTCAGCAGCGTCCCTTGCAGGTAAGAGTGGTGGGGCCGGGTAGGGGGATTTCGACAGAAGACCACAAGGTAAAATTAAATAAATAAGTATTTTTCCCTCATTGTCATCGGTCGATACCCACCCACCCAGCACAAGGCCCCGACTTCCCCACCGCTCTTACCTGCTGCTGCTCTTACTGTCTAGTACTGTTACCTTTATGTATTGTGCCATTATAGTCACACGTGCATTGCATCTAGCACACACATTCAGTCTGCACACACTTTTCAGTATTCTAGGTTTTTTGTATTGAACCAGGTTGTGCTATTTGCAAATAGACATCCTGCCAGCACATACACTCACCAGGTGCATGCTGCACAACACTTCACCATTCATGTATTTTACTTCAGTCAAGCACACGTATAGCCAGCACATATTTTCATTGTGCACTAAGTGCACAGCACTACATCTCTCATGTAATATGCTCCCAAAAGACATACACCACTCAGTACATGCACTAACTGTACATCTATTCACAGCACTGCTCTATCCCTGAGCTGTACCCTTCCCAGGCACACATACATCCAGCATCGAGGCACTACTCCAGCGATGCGTAACACTCCACATCTACCTGATGTAGACCAAGGTTGTGTCAAGCACAGAGCCTTGAAACTTTGAAAATGGTGGGTGAGCCAGTAGGCCTCACTCTAGTGAAACTGGGTGAAAAAGACCTATTTTCTACTACTGATCACTGCACAGTATGCTGTCACCACCACGCTTGTGCTGCCTAGCTCTTGATGAAGTCAGCATCCTTCCATCACTACATGGGTAGCACTTTGGGTGCCTCTCCAGGTCCAACAAGTTTGCCATCCATATGACAGGTCTATGACATAGCACACACATATGATTCGTGTTCACCTATGATGAAAAATATCAGCATTAGGGATCCAGCCAACAGTATAGTTGGATGCTCAGGGCAGGGGTACACATCTTTAACCATGGATACAACTTTTCCAGCTCAACACTCACTCACTCATTCACACTCAGTCTCATTCATTTACTCACATTCACACCTGCACTCACTCTGACTCACTCGGTTTTATTCTGTCTGATTGATGTACATCGTGTAACTCTGACCCCCTTATTCCCTTTATGACCCACTCAGTTTCACTGACCTACACAGTCTCATTCATTTTCACTCTGACCCACTCAGTTCCACTGACTTACACCCACCCACCCAGCCCCACTCTGACCCATTCAGTCTCACTCTTGCCCACTAGGTCTTGCTAACTTATGCAGCCTCTCTCATTTCCACTCTGGCCCATTGTGGCTGACTCAGTCTCAAAGACTTATGGAGTCTCATTCAGCATCACTTTAACCCACATAGTCCCACTCAGACCCATTCAGTCCCACTCTGACCAACTCATTCTCAATGACTTATGCAGTCTCACTCATTCCCAGTCTCACCCATTCAGTCCCACTGTGATCCACTCAGTCTCACTGACTTAAGCATTCACTCATTCCCACTATGCTGCTCACAGCCCCACTGTGACCCACTCATTTTCATTCACTTGTGTAGCCCCAGTCAGTCCCACCCTGGCCAACTCAGTTCTACTCTGACCCACTGAGCCCCACCCTGACATACTCGGTCGCACTGACTTATGCAGCCTCACTCTTTCCCACTAGGCCCCACACAGTCCCACTGTGACCCACTCAGTTTCACTGACTTGCGAAGCCCCACTTACTCCCACTCTGGCCCACTTAGTCCTACTCTGACCCTCTCAGTCCCACCCTGACTAGCTTAGCCTCACTCGCTTACACATTCTCATTCAATCCCACTCTGACACACTGTGACACTCAGTCTCACTGATTTATGTGTTCGCACTCATTTCCACTCCGATTCACTAATTCCCACTGACTTATGCAACCCCACTCTGACCCACTCAGTCTTACTCCGACCCAGTTATGCTGTGTTCCACTCTTCCTGAATCAGTCTCACTGACAAAATAGAGTCAAATCAGCTAGTTGGTTTTGGTTGGGGGTCATTATCATTGTAATCATGATCAAAATCCTCATCAACACTGTCTCTGCCTTCAATTAGCAAAACTATTGCTGGATTCAGGGTATTGCATCTTCTTAAACATTTTTTCAGCTGCTAAGATTATCGGCTCTTGTTTAGTTAGATAACTGTTTTTCAAATGCTGAGCTTGTTTACAGGTCAGCAAAATCACACCTGAATGAGGGATTATAGACTAGAGGGCTCTTCTATGAAGAAATAAGGCAGTGCAGCGCAACAAGTCACCTTGGTAGGCTGCACTGAGTGTCAGGGACAGGGCAGGAATGTGACGTATTTAATTCAATGCAGTGTATTCCTTTCCTTTCCCCTGCGGTGGTGCCCTTTTGGCAGCCTAGCACCAATGCAGGCCCTCTGCACCATGGTGCAAGGGTGCCTGTGTTGCATGCAGGATTGATTTTGTACAGAATGAGGTACCTTTCCACACAAAATAATAATCCCATGAGGCATATTCCTCTGTCTATGTGTACTGCAAAATGCACCCCACATGGAAAGAGGGAAAACAAGGAAAAATCGAGATATTTCTCCTCGTTACATGCTGTAATCCAATGTCTACACTACCCAACCTTTCCCAAAAACATTTTCAAATCTATTTGCGTATTTGGTGGCTTTATTCTACGGATTGAAGAAATACATTCTTTGGACACTTTTCTCACCCCCTTTTCAATGTGTTGAACCAACTAGATAACTTCTTCCATGCAAGTCATCTTTTGTGACAACTGGGAACAATTTAACTTCTGACTCTTGCGACTTTATTTTAAATTCAAAGTCTTCATCTTACGTTTGTATTGTTACTTTATATGGTGTGCAATGTATCATGCATTTCATATTATAGAGCAGGTCCCTACATACTAGTTTAAGAGGACTCATAACACTTATTATGAATTATTGGTCATTCTCTGGCAGGCCAAGTTGCTCAGGAACCTTTGTTGAGAGCTGATTAGTAATTTGTTCATTGCTGATGCCTACAACTTGAACTTGATTTCTAGAGAGGGTTAGGCTTGGAACAAACCATGGAGTGGGTAGCACCAGTACCAAATAAAACTAATACTAGAGTGCCATTTACCTCACCTTCTACTCATGTGCCACTCTAGTCTACTTCCGGGACTTCACCAAGCCTGCAACCCACCTACTACTCAGGCACCGTCATAGCAACTGATTTGTTCCAGAATGAATTGTAAACTGAGGAGTATCATTGTTAATCATTAAAGGATTGTGTTGAAAACTGGGGTTCTGTTGGAAATTAGGCATTCTATTCAAAGGTTTCCTTGAATCACTGGAGATACAGGTATAATCCCATTGAATTACCTCTGATCTGATTCTGCATGTCTGGAGAGAAGCCAGTTGGGCTTGGGGAATTGTCTTACTATCCCATTATGTGCTATCTGGTTTGGATTCAGTATTTGTGAACAAAACCATTTGTTCTCCCAATTTTTTTATTGGTAGTATGCATGAGATGATCAATATACAGACATCATATTACAAGCATCAATGCAGTATGTTGTTCCCATCTGTAACAGTAGCTTGGCATTGTTCCAAGCTCACAGAGCACAAGCTTTAGGAGGCGCCACCAAGGAATTACATTTACAAGGTAATCTTGGCCATATTGCTGGTGCAGTTTTCTAGGGAGCCTTAATATCCCACAATCTCAAGTGTCTATTTGCAATTGTGCCCTGTAATAACATGACTACTTTTTTGATTCACATTTTCTGATACAGAAACAAAACAAAGCAACCCCCCCTAACATCTTCTATTGCTATTTGACAGCTTCTGGCGGAATGGGCTACCCTCCCCGTGTTACAGTAGTATGTCTTTCTTCAGTGTGTAGGCAAGCATCTCGTGTCTCTGACCCCTATGCCCAATAGTGGGTACATCTGTGCGGGGGGAGTCAGGGGCTCATGTGGGGGAACAAAACCATTTTGAATTCCATCTCAATTCTATATATTAACTACTGGCTGTCACCAGTAGGTATTATAGTTAGGACCTAGTTTCCATAGGAAAAGCATGTTTTAACTTGCCTATAACTTTGGCCTTGTTTGGCCAATCTTCATTACATTTTCCCAAAAAAGTGTCAAATTAGGTTCTCTGCGTCAATGAAAGTTTGGGCGTTATCCATGCAGGGAGAACTGAGAAATAGGGGTGCCAAATAAAGGTGCATTTGTAACGTTAATTCCCATAGGAACGCGTTGTCGAACTTACAGCCCTCACTGCTGTACTGAACTGCACCAATATTAGGCAGAAAGGTAGCTGTTACAAAGATTGTGCTTTTTGTTTCTTGTTGTAAATCTGTTCAGTATTTTTCCAGAAATTGAAGAAGAAAAAGATAAATATATCTCTGGTCGTGAAGCCTTCATGAAAAAAGACGAGCTCTTGCAGGGAAATTCAATGATCTGATTGGCTGCCACACTTTAACTAGGAAGTGTCGGAAGCCACCTTGAGACTCGCCTTCACCGAGTCCCCCAAAAAAGTGAAAATACAGGAAAGGAGGCAGATTAGGAATACCCTGACAAAGAATCTATGGTCCCCCCACAGTATAAAAGCATTTTGTTTTTAAAAAATTGCAGTGAAATCCAATATTTGTGAGAATACATTTTAAAAACAAGCGGGAGTTCCCACACTTGCTTTAAAATAACCCCCCGGTGGGCAAGGTTCCAGGAGCATTAGGTAAATATAGAAGGTGGTTACAGGGCCCCCCTTCTAGGTCTGATCAAAGCCCCAGGTACCACCACCCTCCGGGGGTACTTTTGTTTATGAATGCAATATGGAGGGGCTCGCAAACCCTCCCTGGGACTAATTTCAACAATAAGGGGAAGCCTCATTGTTGGAAATGGCCCTTTTTGCAGGGTTATCCCCAAACTTTTTGCTTCTACCTCCTTTATTTTTACTGACCCGTGGTTGTTGGCAATATGACTCTGGGCACTTTACTACTGCTGATCAGTGCTAAAGTGCATATGCTCTCTGTGTAAATTGTGATTGTAATTGGTTATCCATGATTGGCATATTTGTCTCACCAAGAAGTCCCTAGTAAAGTGCACTGAGTGAGCCAGGGCTGGTGATCCAAATGCTACTAGTGGGCCTGCAGCACTGATTGTGCCACCCACATGAGTAACCCTACAATGATGTCTCAGGCCGGCCGTCGCAGTGCCTGTGTGCAGTCTGTAAACTGCCATGCCCACCTGGTCAGTGTCCCCACTGACCAGGCCTAACCCTTCCCTTTCTGTACACATTGGTCAACCCTATGGAAGGCCAAAGGTACCCCCTTGGGAAGGGTGCAGTGTATATGAAAGGTAGAGCACGTACTAGTGCAGGTGACATGCTCTGGTAGTGAGTTACAGCCATTTCTGTTTTTCACTATTGTAAGGCTATCTTGCCCATAAGCTATCATGGGGCATGCTGGCTACAGTGGTTACCTGCATATCTTCCCATAGGAGCAAGATAGGACAAAAAAATCTGGTATCCCTGAACTCAGAATTTAATAACACATCTTTTAGGAAAGGTGTTTTTTAAATCCTGTGTTTGAGAAAAGCACTTTTAGAAAGTGCCTGTTCATTTGTCTGACCTTTCTGTATGTCTTGGCCTGTTTGTGAATTGACTGTCTGGTTTGTGAGTGACAGGGGCTGGGTGACTCCCAGAGGCTGAGTGGGCCAGCCCTGGGCTGAATAGCTCCATCTGCATTTAGAGTGGTGGAAGGGGATAGCACCTGGGCCTGAATAGGGCTGTGCCTGCCTTCCACAATGCTGGCTCCACCTCCTGCTGGGCGGCTGATGACCCTGCCCCTCTCTCTGAAAGGAAAGGAGAGGCCATTAAAACAAAGTGCTCAAGGAACACCCAGAACTGGTTCAGACCGGGCTCAGAGCCCTCCTGCACAAAGGAAGCAAAGACTTTTAGGGGTATAAGTATAGGACCCCAGTCTACAGAAAATTAGATCATCCTGGAATCAAGAAGGAACCTCTGCCAAGGAGAAATCTGGAACATCGCTCGATTGCGGAGCGCATCCCCGTCAGTGCTAGGAAATTCCCGCCGCTACGAAGGCTGATATCATCGCAGCACCTGTTGCCGCTGCCAGAGTCGTCGCATCCTTTGTTTGCAGGATGCACCAGTCCGGTGCTGGAGGATTACCATCGCTGCGAGTATCGTCGCAGAGCCTGTCGTCACTGGGTGAGATCATCGCACCGCTTGCTTGCGGACCACACCACGTCGCTGTGAGAGTCGTCGCAGAGCCATCGCATCGAGGGGCTGCGAGAAAAGAAGATTGATGCTGAGCCACGCATCGTCGCTGCACCAGAGATCATCGTCGCCCCGAAGATCATCGCATCGTACCTTTTGCGAGCCGCTTCCACCAAAACCTGTGCACCTGAATCAAGGTATCGCTTCTCTCCCCAAAAAGAATGAAGTCACCGCAGCAGGCCCGCTGCGTCCAGCGGGGTTGTCGCATCGCCTCCAAAGGGTCTCAGGAGTGACGCATCGCTTGCTTTTCAACGCTACAGCTTTCACTTAGAACTTTTGTCGTATCTAAAGGTACTGTTGGTTAAAACATAACGCAACTGTGGATTATTTTAATGCAACCTTAAGAACTCTTTTGCAACCATATTCTTGAACTGTGTATGTTGGATTTTTTTGTCATTTTGGTCTTGTGTAGTTTAGATTAAATACCTTTATTTTTCTTAACTGTTGTGGAGTCAGTTTGTGGTGTTTTCATTGTGTTACTGTGATCGTTGGTACAAATACTTAGCACATTGCCTTTGATAAACCTGACTGCTCCTGCCAAGGTGCCAAAGGGGTGAGCAGGGGTTATCTAAAGAGTGTATCCTTCTTACCCTGACTAGAAGCAAGGGTCCCTATTTGGACAGTGGGACCTACCCCAGCCAACTAGAGACCCCCAGGTCTAATACTCATGGACCCGCCTACCCCGGGACCTGCCACCTCTCCAGGGCGCGTACTTTAATTTTTAAAAAAGCAGGGGAGGCCCTATAGCCTCCACCAGCTCCAGGGACAGCCACCTCCCCATGGCACAAATGCAATTATTAAGGGGGTCGGTTGTGGACTCCAAGCCCTGAGAACCCCTCCTCCCCAGGGCAAATGTGAACAAAGGAGGGGGTCCCTACATGGCCCTGAGGACCGCAACCCCCATTGGCTGGCTCCAGCAATGTCCGGGTGCCCAACCCCAGGAAAATGTGATGCCCAGCCCCGGCTCGATGCAATTTGCTATGGCTTGCCAAGAGCACTGTACTTGCCATGCCATAGCAAACAGAGTGCTCCACTTTGAGCAAGCCGGAGCATTTTGCTCGGGCTTGCTCAAAGCAGAGTACACTTTGCTTTTTCACACAGCGAGCTACATTGCAGCAGCTGGCTGTGGATAAAATGCATTGCTGGCTCCAGCAGAGACTGCAAGGGCTGTCAAGCTCCCCCCACGGTCCCCAACTAAGAGGCCTGTCCCGGGATATGGCGTTCCGTGCTGAAAATTACCCGGGGGGTCACTTGGCCCTCCTCCCTTGAAAGAAAAAAAGAAAATCCCCTGGGCTGGCTCCAGTAATGTCTGGGGTGCCCACCCCCGGAACAATGAGGTGCCCACACACGGGTCAATGCAGTTTGCTATGGCTTGACAGGAGACCGTCTCTTGCCATGCCATATCAACACACTGCTCCACTTTGAGCAAGCAGGAGCATTTAACTCTTGCTTGCTCAAAGCGGAGCACACTTTGCTTTTTACACACAGGAAACTGCATTTCAGCAGCTCGCTGTGTGTAAAATGCATTGCCGGCTCCCGCGGGGACTGAAGGGGCTGTCAGGCTGCCTCTGCGGTCCCCAATGAAGAGGCCTATTATTATAATATTATTATTAATATTTCAGTTGTAGAGCGCAACAGCTACCCGAGGGTTTCCCGGCGCTAGGGACACAGAGGATGAAGAAAGAACAGTTGTGATACATATAAGAGCTACTGACTTAACAGCCATGTTTTTAAAACATTGCGGAATTTAAGGTAGTTGGGTTCCGTACGTAGTTAGAGGGGGAGAGACTTCCATAGGGAAGGGGCAAGATATGAGAAGGAGCGTCTGCCCATTCTTGCTCGCTTTATCCTGGGGACTTGGAACTTGTGTTGGTTGGAGGAGCGGAGAAGGCGGGAGGGGCAGTATTGGTGGACCAAGGTTTTTAGATATTGGGGAGCAGTGCCAGAGTTGATTCTGTGCATGTAGCATAGGACTTTGAACTTGGTACGGTTTTCAATACGAAGCCAGTGCAGAGGTTGGAGAGAGGCTGAGGTGGTGGATTTGTTAGGAAGTTTGCAGAGTAACCTTACCGCAGTGTTTTGTACCACCTGAAGTTTGCGCATAACTTCCTTGCTAGCCCCTAGCTATAGAGCGTTACCGTAGTCCAGTCTAGATGTTATTAGAGCTTGGACTACGGTTTTTTGTGTAGATAGAGGGAGCATCCCTATGATCTTCCTAAGCCATTTTAGGATGACAAAACAAGTAGAGGCAACTTTGACCACTTTATGTTTCATGGACAATTGGTCGTCAAGAATGAAGCCAAGGTGCGAGCAGTTTTAGCGGGAAAGGGAGGTGGACCCATCTGAGGCGGCCAATGGTGGGGACCCCACAGAGCAGTGTTTTTGCCAAAGAGGAGGAGTTCGGTCTTTCCACCATTCAGTTTAAGTTTGCTGTCATGCATCCAGTTGGCGATGTCAGTGAGTCTAGAGCGAAGTGAGGATGGCGTGGAATTGGAATTAGAGGAAAGTGAATAGATAAGTTGGGTGTCATCAGCGTAGGAGTATATAGTGAGCCCGGCTTGTTCGGCAATTGCTGCTAGGGGATTGAAGTACAGGATAAAAAGTAAGGGACTTAGAATGGAGCCCTGAGGGACTCCGTATTGGGACTTATGTATTTTTGAAGTGGAGGTGGGGGAGAAGACTTGAAATGTTCTGTTGGGAAGGAAACTAAGTAACCACTGCAGTGCAGGGCCAGTAATGCCACAGGAACGAAGCGTGTTGAGGAGAATGGTGTGGGAAACCGTGTCAAATGCAGCACTAAGGTCTAACAGAATAAGTGCCACGGTTTCCCCTTTGTCGACTTGATTGCGTATAATTTCGGTGACACCTAGTAGCGTAGATTCTGTGGAGAATCCTGCCCTAAAACCAGACTGGGATTGATGGAGAAGTTTTCTGGACTCTGCAAATTTGGTGAGTTGGTTATTAATAAGTTTCTCCAGGATCTTAGAGAAGACTGAGAGATAGGGCGGAAATTGGATGGTATTTCTGGGTCGGAGTTGGCTTTTTTTTAGCAATGGCAAGTTTCCAAGCGGCGGGGACCTTAGCTTCCCTTAGGTACATATTGAGTAATTCCACAATCAAGCATAGGGTGGAGGTGTCCAATACTTGAAGAACATGGGGGGGGGATTGGATCCATAGGGGACCCAGATTTGATGCTATTTATAATGTTACAGAGTGAGGTAATGTTGAGTGGATTCCATGTCGCTAAAAGCGAGTCACTGTTGATGGAGGTGGGAGCCTGTAAGGCAGGTTTAGGAGAGCTGGCAGGTTCAGAGATTTCAGGAGGAGTCTGTATAGGTGTCAACTTTTCAAAGTCCGAGTAAATGTTGTCAATTTTGCTGACAAAGAATTCCGCCAAGACATTGCATTGTGTGGAGTCCAGGCTTGGGGCTTTGGGCTGGCAGGTAGCACCCAACAGTACTTGCACAGCTTTTAAAAGCGCTCAGGTATGGGATCCTCGATCTGAAAATGGACTGAGAGGGGGGTTGTTCTGCCCCCCTCCCAAGAAAAAAATAAGAAATGGCGGGGCCCTGGGGCCAAAATTGGCCTGGAAAAGAGGGCTGCATGGCACCCTCCAGTTTAAAAACAATATATATATAAAGACCTGGCCTGAAACGGGTCACTGGACCGAAATTGGCCTCAGGAGGGGGGCTGCACAGTTGCTCAGCTTGCACAGGTAGAAGTACGTTTCTAAAACTGGAAACGAAAATTCTCACTTTTTCAAAGCACAAAACCATTTTTGATGGTGTACCTGCATCATTTTCCAAATATTTCTTGCATCTTTAAAACATATAATCAGTATTTCTCAAAAAAAAATTGAACACCAAGTGTAGCTGGAACAAGAACCCCTCAAAAACATTGCACTATTAAACCCGATTTTAATCCAGTTTTAAACACAGCATTTTTTTAAAAGTACACCACCCTCACCATACACATGACATTTTCAACAGCCTAAAATAACATAGATCACCATGTAAACATATATGTGAGTTCATAACAGATATACACCGTCAGACCATCTTTCCAAAAATACATAGTTCTCTACATCTTCAAGTAAACTCAAGAGTCTCATCATACATATAAATATCTGCAACCAGAAAAACGACTTATTACCATCTAAACATGTGGAGACCGGTCATATAAGTTGAAAACCACATTGACAAACACTTTGTAATACATGCCTAGCAAGTATTACTACTTCTACTCATACAAAGCAACTACAAAATAGCAACCTTTTCAACTTTGAAATCTATGATCATGAGAAAGGCAGAACATGAAATCATGTCTTTCATTTTAGACTACTCTATCTCCACTTGGTAATGGTTAGCATCTGTTAGACCTTTCCCTCTGTTTCAGAACGAGATTCCTATCCATGCATGTTCGCAATGCAGAGCAATCGTGAGTCCAAACCAATATTTAGCTTCTGTTTTTTTAAATGTAAATACTGTACAACAGTTTACTACATAGTCTTGAGTTGGAAATGTACGTTTACCATTATTTAAATTGGGTCATAACTCCTGAACATTTTTAAAACAAGTCTGTCTCTTCAACACCTTTTCCCCCAATACACTCTTAGCTCAGTGTATCTATCAACCCAGTGGAACCAGAAGGTCATGCATTCACAGCACAGTACTTGCTACTTCCAATTGAGATATAGCAGGTGTGGTTTACTCCTCAGATTCAAAAGCATATCCTTGTCGGTATTACATTTCTTTTTTTTTTTAAAACAGCAGCCAAAAATAGGACTTCTTGTTAATGCATCCAACACACTCCATAATTTTATTCACTTACATCCTGACAGCATCCAATGAAATATAGCTTTTAAAACAAAAAGAAAACACCTCCATTTTACAGCTCCAGCCTTCTACTGACTGCAATTGCTCCTTCACTTTAAAATGTATAACGTGTGGATTATTGGCCACAGCTATGCCTATTTGGCTAAAGAGGCTGCAAAAAACAGAGGTATTAACAGGGACTTGGGTTTGCCAAATATTAAGATTACTTGGTTTCGCCAGACAGGGTTAAAGTTTCATCAGTTTTTGGCTTTGGTTAAAACCATTGGGGTTTGCCAAGCTACTCACCTCATGATAGTGCACCATGGTGTCAATGATCTATGCGCATTGACTGGGGTAGAACTGGAAATCCTAATCAAAGATACCTTTGCAGAACGGATGGCGCTTTTTCCTCACACTGTGTTAGTGTGCTCTAATATAAGCCAAAGCCAGAAGTGAAAGTGGCCAAATCAATTCTGTCCACAGATTAACAAAGACAGAAAACATGTTAATAAAACTGTTTCTGCATTCCTCAGAGACCATAACATGGGCTCAATCTATAACAACAACCTGCGTTTTTACATGCATGCAATTTATAGAAATTATAGTAACCTGAAACTCTGCTTCCAGTCTTATGTGTAGCTATCATATACACACAATCAACACAACCGAGTTTGTCAGAGCCACCCTAGTAGCTGAGCTGTGTAATTGTTGAGAAGGCAGGTAATGGCGAGTGATAATGTTGGAATCCTTGGAATAAATGTCCCAATGTCCCGATATGATTATAGCTTTTGCTTGGTTCTGTATTTAATCAAATCAAAAGAGGAACAGAAACAGCCGCCAGTTGTTTCTCCTGCATCCGAAAAGTAAGAAAGCAGATTCACTAGAAAGTCCCTGCCATCACAGTGGATAGTGTGGTACCCCCTAGTACCTGAAATAGTTTTATTGTTTATTCTAACTATCCTTTTTTTTAGTTGTTGAGGATCTTCAAGACGACATGGGGATGGTTGTGAATGAGTTGCAAAATCGCAAAATAAAAACAAGCAATCAACGGACTCAAGCACATGCAAAAATATTACCTACAAAGATCCTTTCTAAACATTGCACTACACATATTACTATGTGCATGCTTCTTTACAAACATGTCTGAAACCTGTTTTTTGTTTTTTCCAATTATTTAGGGCATTGTGATGATGTTGTTAACTGCGACGATCATGCCTTTTTAATAAAGTGTAAAACACATATTTGCACACATTTTTAAAACTTTGCTCGCGGAGTTTCTGGAGTTTTGGCAACTCCAAGTTCCTCGCAGAACGCGGAGTTGCTAAAAAACTCTGCACTCTACAACTGAGTTTTTATTTTGTTTACATGCGTGAAATATATTTTTGCACACGCACGAGTTATTGGGTGCCTGCGATTGCTGACAAGATTTCCTGAGCGGTACGCGAGTGCCACAAAATGTTCAAGGTGGCCGCAGGGCTCCGCGAGAGTATGCGATTGCAAACACGAAATTCGGACTCACCATCGGACTTCCGGCTTAAGTTTAATCAAGAATACAATCCCAAACACACAGAATCTACCACAACTCCAATCTGGAGAAGGTTCTTCCCCAAGCAGCATAAAAAGCTTCCCGAAATGACGATTTGGATAAAAAAAAACTCCTCAAATTGGCATTTGACTTACGGTTTTGTGCAAGGAGTCCTTTTTCTTTTTTTACTTTCCTTTTTCAGAGGACCGAAGTTCCCCAGAGTCTCCAACTTCCTGTTCCTGTTCAGCAGGCTCCTCCCATTGCCTTGTCCATCTCCTGGTCATTTTTCATTTGGATTTGGAGCTGAAAGAATCACTCTTTGTGTGTGCTTCATCATATATCATAGGATTTGATTGAGGACTTTGAATTTGAGAGTTCACAAGTAAGTTGGAAAATTGGTGTTTGTTTGTTTTGGGTCATGCATCTAGATTTATTTGCACTTTTAATTGTTTTTTTTGTATTTATTGTGGTGGGTCGCCTGTAGTTTCAGTAGGGGTCTAGTTGTTTCTTTGTAAGGAATTGTTCTTCTTTTATAAAGGAAACATGTTGCACAGTTCACTACATTTTCTCCAACTTTTGAAATCAATTTGTAATATTTATTTAATTGACTAAGTAGCCCAGTAGTCTGCCAATAGGCCTTTCAGCCAGTAGGTCCAGATCTACTCATGGATGCATGAAACAACTATTTCTGTAGCGTCTGTTGAATTAAACAACATTTAGGGCATGGATGGCATTGGATTAAAATACCCAAAAAAATTTGGGGGGTGTTTCGCTTTTTAATTTTTTTTCATGTCTGCTAATTCAAATGCCTGTGTTGGGTGTGTGTGGTTGTAAATTGCAAACATTTTTAGCCCTGTAGATTTTTTGGGGCATAATTGCATAAAGAAAATATGTTGTTTAGCATGATACCTTTGTCTGCCCAGTGTGTGAGTGTGGTTGTAATAGTGGGCCATCATTTGCCTTGGCTGAGCCTCAAACTTGTGGCCAGGGGCCATTTTGTAAAGTCTAAGCCCAACCATATAGGCTTGCTTGATGTCACTGCTTGTTGTTGTGTTGTGAGCAACCATGTGACTGGCAGCCATATTGTGGAGGCAGTTACTGTGCTTTTGCCATAGGCCTGCATGTCTTTTCTTTGTTCCTCTTGGCTGATTGCTTCTTGTTGTGGTAGCCTGGCCATGTGGCTGCCGGCCATTTTGTGAAGGCAGCCAGTGTGCTTTGCCATAGGCCTGCATTGTCTGTCTTCCATTTATAGGCTTATTGCTTGTTGTTGTGGCCTGGCCATGTGGCTAGCTGCCATTTAATGAAAGCAACCATTATGCTTCTGCGTTAGGCCTGCATGCCTTCTTTGTGGTGGCCATGTCTTCTTGCTGAGTGTTGTTTTGCATGCAATATTTTCTTTCTTTTATTCAGCCAAAAATGTAGCACAGTTCAGTAATTTTTCTCCATGTTTTAATACATTTTGCAATATTGATTTGAATCGACTCACTATGAGGCCTAGTCTGCCAATGGGTTTTCCAACCAATACCAGGACCAGAGGTACTCATGGGTTCAGCATGAAACTGTTTCTGTGGTGTGTGTTAAATTTAAACATCATTTAGCGCAAGGATGGCATTGGATTAAAAATACAAAATGTTTTTTGTGGTATTTACTTCACAAAGCTTTTTTTCATGTATGTTGTTAAGTTCCTTGTTGGATGCGTGGGGTTGTAACTTCCAAACCTTTTTGACCCTGTAGATTTTTGTTTTTGGCATTTTTGCATTAAAGATGTGTTGTTGGGGGGCGTGGCCGAGATGGCGGCAGAGTAGGACGTGCTGTTGTGTCCCTCCGGCGCCAGGCCATTCTTAGCATTGTAAAAGCACCCTTTCGGAGCCCGGCTCCCGACGTTTGCACGCCTCTACCTCTCCCTGAGACGGCGAGCTCTGTTCCTGACGCCCGACTGTCAACAGGGCGGCGAACCGGGAGCTGCTTTGGACGCGGTCTGCAAACTGTGCCTGGACCGCGGGCGAGGTGACCTCCGGCTGTGCAAGGGCCGGTTGCGGAGCCCTTCTGACTGTGACGCCTGGCCGTGGTTTCCCCTGGGATCACATCAGCATCCCGCGAGGTGAGCGGTGCCCGGAGCGGAACCGAGCGGTGCTTTGAGGCGGTATTCCGGTGGTGACCGATGTCCTGAGTGCCCGGCGGGGGAGGAAAGCAGCCTGCGGCTCGGAGGACTGCGCGAGTCCGCGGCTTCTGCGCCTACGCGGCCCCGATGTTACTGAGCAGAGGAGCAGAGGGGGAGAGGATCCGGGGCCCGATTTGCACAGCAGTAGTTACCGGAGGTGACGGCTGGAGGACACAGGGGCGGCCCGCCCCATACAAGGCCTGCCGCAGTTCGGAGCGGCCTGTCTGGACTTAGGCACTGCGTCCTTACTGTCACCGGGGGTTTGAGCCAACTCTGACCATTCTGGAGCGTGAAGGGACTCCCCGGCTTAGTGGACCTGTGCATGGTGGAGCTGGGTAACCCAGCAGGGGACCGGACCTTTGGGGCCTAGGGAGGCTTTCTCCACGAGTACTGGTGAGGCGCATTACACCTCCACCCTGCGCTGTATCGCCTTACGCCCCGGCCCTACCTACTGTCTGACCGGCTGGCAGCCGGCTCCGCGAGGTGCCCCCCTTTCTCTTTGCGAAAGACTGGCAGTAACGCCCCCCCTGCGCTGTGAGGCTGAGCTTGGAGGCCCTGAAGTGAAGTAAGGCACATGTGACTGGTCTGAGGCCTGGTGGGCCACGTGCGTGCCTGGGCACGGTTGCGAGAGCGGTGCAGTGGCCTTCCCTTGCCACGGGAGCGTCCTGCAGAAGAGGGGCCTACTCAGCTCGAGCATGGCGACGGCTAGGGTGAGGAAAGACAAGCCGGGCAAGGACGGAATACCGAAAAGCGCGACACAGACCGTGTCCCCGGTGGCTGACAAATCTCCGGGTCGTGGCCTGGCGGAAGAACCTGCGACCAAAGCCTTCATGTTGGAACTCTTTGCAGCCATCAAGGAGGACATTGCAGGACTGCGTACGCAGCTGGCCGCGGACCTGAGGGAGGTCCGAAGAGACGTGGACGACATGGGAGAGCGGGTTGTCACGTTGGAAGAGCACGACCTTGGGACAGGGGGGCGATATCCACCAGCTCCAGCAAGACGTTATTCGGCTCACCGAGCAGAACCTCGACCTTCAGGCACATGCGGAGGATTTGGAGAACCGGTCCCGTCGCAACAATATTCGGATCAGAGCAGTGCCGTGGAAGGGTGAGGGATCGGACCTACGGGAGTACGTCGAGGCCCTCTTTAAACAGGTCCTACAAGACGAGGAGATCTCTGACATTCGTATGGACAGAGTGCATCGGGTGGGGCTACCTAAGGGGGCGAAGGCACCGCCACCGGACATCCTTGTCTGCGTGCATGATTTTCAATTGAAGGAACGTATCCTCAAGATGGCACGAGACACCGTCCCTCTGCAGTTCCGTGGGCACAATCCAGTGCTATATCAGGACCTGGCGGCATCAACACTGCAGAAGCGCAGGGACTTCAAACCAGTCACGTCCTACCTGCGGGAGCACAGCATAGCGTACATGTGGGGTCATCCGTTCCGACTCATTTTCCGCTGGCAGAACAAACTGGTGCAGATGCGCTCACTCACGACTGCCATGGACCTCCTAGGTATAGAACGCACGGAGACGGAGACTGCGGGCAGGGGCGATGCCCCCAGGCGGCGAAGACGCTCGACGGATTGGCAGACAGTGGGACGCCATACACCCAAGAAAGGGCCTGATCCCTCAGTGTGCCTCCAGGAGAGGGGCGCAGCTGTGGCCTCCGTGGCCCTGGTCACGGAAGCGGCTCCGGATGATGTCTCGGAGGTGCCGTGAGGCCCGAGAGGGTACATTGCTGGCGTCGGAGGGGTGCATCACCTGAAGGTACTCTAGTATGTCCTGCTGGATGAGTGAGTCCCGTATTGGGAACTGGAAGACTGTGGACTGGTACCTATTCCCCTTGCCTTTGTGGCCTGTATTACGAACTTTCGTACCTCACTCTGTTCTTTTTCTACTCCTGTTTGGTTCTGTTGTAGGGGGGTTCAGTATGTGTGCTGGGGGTTCAGTATGTGTGCTGGGGGAAGGGGGGGGTGGAGGGGGGGGTCCGCATCAAACCTATGCCGCTTGTGTGTATATATGCATTTCCGCTCCTTTCCTTTATGCCGGGGGGTATGTGTGCTGATCATGTGGGAGGGGTTCGCTTCGCTATGGACTCGGCCTGGGGCACATTCGCTGCTGATCTTGTCGGACTGGGATGGCTAGGGAGCTGAAAGTGGTGAGCCTCAATGTTCGGGGGCTCAACAACCCAGTGAAACGCCCTGCGGTCCTATCGCTCCTTGAACAATCCGGGGGTGATGTATGTCTCCTGCAGGAAACGCATATCCTGCATAAGGATGAGCGTCGAATGCGGGATAAGAGATTCCCCCTTCAGCTATGGTCATCGGGCCCGGCTAAGAAGAATGGAGTTGCCCTCCTCTTCAGCGCCCCGCTGCGATGTAAGATCTTGGCCCACCTGGTAGACATACGGGGGAGATTTCTGGCGGTGCGGGTGCAGTGGGGGGATGCGACTTTTACCATTGGCTCCATGTACGCGCAGAACACACAGCAGGAGACTTTTCTGCGCGCAGCTCTGGCCCAGGTCCTTGCTTCCCCTGATGCTTTCCTTTTGGTGGGTGGGGACTTTAACCTTGTAATAGATGAGACCCTCGATAGATCGGCGAATAGACTGCACAGCACGGGGACCTGGTCGAAAGAAGGGAAGCAGTGGTTGGTATATGGCGGTTTGCACGATGTATGGCGGCTACAACGCCCACAGGAGCGCGACTACACATATTATTCGGCTGCACACCAGACAAATGCACGATTAGACCACTTTCTGGCTTCTTCTGCCCTGCTGCCCCACCTCCATGACGCGGATATTGCCCCCCGTTCCCTCTCAGACCATGCGCCCCTCACGGTCGCGTTTACCCTAAGCGGCACGCGCCCTCCCTCAGCTGGCTGGCGGCTATGCGACTCCATGCTCCGCGCTGACTCCGTAGTGGAAAAGATTAGGCACACTGTCACACATTACTTTGCCGAGAACCCCATTGGAGACACGGCGATAGCATCTATTTGGGAGGCACTGAAACTGGTGGTTAGGGGGGACTTCATCTCTTTAGCAGCCACGTACTCCAAGCTTCGGAGAGATAAGAGGGTGGAGCTGGAGGGGGAGTTGCGAGGCTTGGAGTCTATCCACAAACGTACCGGGGCTCACAGGGTTTGGAGAGAGCTTGAAACTAAGCGGCGCATGCTGAAACATTTGGATCTCGACAGGGCAGAATACGCGCTGCTGCGCTTGCGTAATAAGTTCTACTTGAGCGGGGACAAAGGGGGCAAAATGCTGGCACATCGCTTGCGGGCCAAGGCCCAATCTCAGGCCATCGCCGAAATCCGCGACCACCAATGTGTGTCACACACCACCGACTCTGAGATCGTGGCGGCCTTTCGCCGTTTTTACCAGACCTTGTACACGAAGGAGGGTACATCGCCCGTAGAGTGCGACCGATACATTGAGGCGGCTGGCATTACCCCCTTATTGGAGAATGCTGTCGAGGACCTGAACGCGGAGATCCGCGTGGAGGAGGTTATCTCCGCCATTGCCCGGCTTAAGTTAGCTAAATCCCCTGAGCCTGAAGGTTTCTCAGCACTTTTTTATAAAACCTTTTGTCGGGAACTGGCTCCGTTTCTGACCCGCCTGTTTAATTCATTCCTGGACTCGGGCTCAGTCACGCCCTCCTTGTCCGATGCCGCCATAACGGTCATACTTAAACCTGGCAAAGACCCCGCTGATTGTAGTTCCTATCGGCCAATCTCTCTCCTTAATATTGATGCCAAGCTCTTCGCGGGCATTCTTGCGGCGCAGCTCAGCCCCCTTATGGATGGCGTGGTTGAACCGGACCAATCGGGCTTTGTTCCTACCCGCCAAGGTGGTGACAACTCCAAGAGATTACTGCACCTGCTGGATGGGGTCCATCGCGCAAAGACTCAGGCCTTCCTCCTATCCATCGATGCGTAGAAGGCCTTTGACAGGGTCGAGTGGGGATTCCTTTTCCGAGTGCTAAAGGCATATGGCCTCAAAGGTAATTTCTTGCGCTGGATTCAGGCCCTGTATGCATCCCCGAAGGCGGTAGTGCGGGTCAATGGTTGTAGATCGGCTCCATTCTCCATCACCAGAGGGACGCGGCAGGGGTCCCCCCTCTCGCCGCTCCTATTTGCGTTTTATATGGAGCCCTTCGCCCAGCGTGTCAGATCCCACTCTGACATTGTGGGTATTAAATTTGGAGCCGACGTACACAAAATAAGTCTGTATGCCGATGATGTTATTCTGGCACTGCAGGACCCCGCTCCTTCTCTGCGCTGCCTCTCCGCGGAAATTCGAGCTTTCCATGACGCGGCTGGCTTTAAGGTTACCTTTACTAAATCTGAAATCCTAAACATTTCTGTCCCGCCGGAGGAGGTGGCTGATTTACAGCGGGACTTTGACTTCCGATGGGCGCCATCTGACATCACGTATCTGGGCATCCGCCTCGCGCCGACTGTGCCCCGGACGCTTTCCTTGAATTACACTAAGCTGATAGAGCAGACTACCACATCTATCTCAGCATGGTCGCGCCTTAACCTGTCGTGGTTTGGCAAGTTAGCGGCTATTAAAATGACTCTTCTGCCCAGAATACTGTACGTCTTTCAGATGCTCCCCCTTGCACCACTGAAAGGAGCTCTGATGAAACTCCAGGGCTTGTTGAACAGGTTTTTCTGGGACAACAAGCGTCCGCGAGCAGCGTTTGCGACAACCACACTCCCGAAAGCGGCTGGCGGTTTGGGCTTCCCTCATCTCATGGCCTATTTTCAAGCCACCTGCCTACGTTGTGTGGTTGAATGGAATAGTCCGGAATCGAGTAAACACTGGTTGTTCATGGACCAGACCGTGGCGGGTTGCAATATCTGGTGGGAACTCTGGTTGCCTCGCAAAGATAGGGCGTGGGGACTATACTCCTCGCCAGTGACGTCACCAACTCTTAAAGCCTGGGATCAACGCGGTTCGTAAGGGCTGGACGACCTTCCCCTCACCCATGACACCGATCGTGGACAATCACGCCTTCCCCCCTGGCCTTGCATCGCCAGTCTTCCACCGCTGGCGAGAGAAGGATTGTAAAAGAGTGGGTATGCTTTTTGATCTCGAGGGACTCGTCCCCTTCTCGGAGCTGCGATCTGAACATTCCCTACTGGATGTGTCGGATTGTTTTGCCTATGCACAGGTTGCACACTGGGTGACACAGCCGGCCAATGTGGCATTAATGTCACGCCCCCTTACGACTTTCGAGCAATGGCTCCTGCGTAAAAAGAATGATCGGAGCCTTATCTCTGAGCTATATGCCAAGATTTTGCGTGACCCACGGAGGCAGCGAACAAAAGCACAGGTGCGTTGGGAGGTGGAGCTGGGGCGACCGCTCTCGCAGAAGGAGTGGGAGCAGGTGTTCTATCGTGCACATCACACGACAGCTAACACAGCAGGTACGGAGTCGGCCTACAAGCTGGCGACGTACTGGTACTATACGCCACCGCGCGTTGCGTCCTGGGACAGGGCCAAATCTAGTCTCTGCTGGAGAGGGTGCGGTATGTCGGGCACTCTCTTGCATTTGTTATGGCACTGCCCCAGGCTGGAACGATATTGGAAAACGGTGCTCGATGAACTAGATGCTGCATTGCAAATCACGTTGGCCAGACTCCCTGAGCATACACTGCTAGGCCTCCCATCCCCTACTTGTTTCCCTCTGCGCACGCCACTAGGACGACAAATTGCAATGGGACTGCTGACTGCGCGACAGGTCCTGCTAGCGCGCTGGGGCTCCCCGGATATCCCGGATATGCGTGATTGGTTGATGTGCTTATGGCATACCCTGGCGATGGAACATCTTTCATTAGACATAGATGGCAGAGGGTCCGAATAGGCTGCCTTGTGGGCCCCATTTTTGCGAATTCTGTCCAAGGAGTTTAGAGAAGTTACAGGCCCAAAGTACCTTCAAGTCCTACAACTTATTCCCCTAGATCCGATGGGTGCTGTGCCAGGACCCTAGCTTTTAGGGAGGGATCTGCCTGGATCAGAGCGATGGGTGTGATGCACCCCCCTGGGCTGATGGTTGATGAGGAGGGGGGGGAGGGGGGTATGGGGGGGTTTTGACTAGGGGGGGTTGGGTGGAGGGGGGCGGGAGGTGTTTCTATCGTTTTTTTACTGTGTTCTTGCTGGTTTTCTCTTTTATGAAAATTGCGGACCCCGCTATGCCGGTGGGGAGTGCCTTGGGCTTTTGCTCCGCAGGACCGCCCTCCGGTTTGTAGGTCCGGATGCTGTGTTTAATCACTACTTGCTTATGCCCTGCCGGCGAGTCGATGTAGGCAGCAGGGCTGTGTATGATGCTAACTGGCCGCATAATAAAATGTTTGATTCTAAAGATGTGTTGTTTAGCATACCTCCTTTGTCTGATCAGTGTGTGATTGTGTGATTGTGTTTGTAATAGTGGGCCATCATTTACCTTGGCCGAGCCTTCCCATGCGGTCATTTTGGAAAGTCTGTATCCATCCATACCTCATATAGGCCTGCTTGAGTTCATTGTTTTCCATGCCTCCTGCTTGTTGTTGTTGTGTGACATGTGGCTGGCGGCCATTTTTTGGAGGCTGTTAGTGTGGCTTTGCCATATAGGCCTGCATGTCTGTCTTCCCTTAGTTCCCCTTGGCTTATTGCTTCCACTGTCATTTGTCAGCTGCAGCTCCCTGAGTGCTGCATCCCATGTGATGCACAATGCTAAACCGTCACATTCGCTTTTTTTTTGTGTTGTTCTTCTTCTTTCCTTTCTCTTCTGAGTGTACTACTGTTGTGTACACAGTAACACAGTACACAATGAAAGCCCTTGTTGTCGTCAAGGTCTCACTAATTGTTTAAGTAACTGAGGTAATAATAACACTAACAAGTGTGACCACTCAAACTAAATATATTATAGTTGTTTGTACCACTTAATTGAACCACAACAATGCCAAGTTTCACTGATGATCTTCTTGCTTCTTTGCTTTTAAGTGCACAAAAGAGGAGGAGACAACATCACCCATTGTACTGCCAGACAGAAGGCCTGCACAGGGCGCACAAAGTGATGTGACGTGACTTGTGACCACAGACAGGTATCTCATTAACTTTTGCCACTGCGTGCTAAATGGCATCTTCAAGATTGCCCCAAAGAAAGGTACCAGGTCGAGTACCAAGAATGTTGCCAGTGAGAAGAAGAAGGCACTGCCACTTACCACCACCGGTTTGTCGGCCAAGACCTTTTTTTGGGAAACCAAAAATTGTGCCTGCAGCAGCGGTGTCCAAGGAGCAAGCTGGGAGCAGCACCCCTGCAGTCCACACCACCAATGCAGCCAAGTAGTGATGTTGAAATTGACTTATTGTTATCACTAAATAGTACCCAATCAAATTTGCATGAAACTCAGATAAGTGGGCAACAACAGCCACAACGAACCCTAGTTGTTCCCCCCAAAGTAGGGGCAGTTCAGGAGATCGAGCTTCCTGCTGAGGAAGAAGAAGAGCAAGCCTTTCTTTCAGCAGATTCATTGTCTTCCTACTACCCAACAAGGAAAAGAATGGTTAGTCAATCACCTTCTTCTGTAATCCCCCCTTCTGATGATCTAGGTGTAGTTTGGATCCCACGTCATTCTGAGAGTGAGACATGCCACGAGACACGGCTAGGGAAACAGAAGGTTCCAGAAAGCCTTTTAGTTTTGGAGGTAGATGTAGAAGTGGAGGATGATGATGATGAGACGGTCATCATGGACATTATCCCCGCACCAGTGGAGACCGACATTACCCCATCCCAAATTTCTTTGAGGGATGTGACATGATACCTCCTATATAGATACCATCAACACCACCTACATCCACCACAACAACCACCCCTGTAGAAGTAGGTACTGCAGAGAGTCAAACATAATGCCCACCTAGCAGTTCATCTGACATTGCAAGTGGCACCAGCAGCATCAGAAAGTTGACCTCCCCAGTTTGGGACTTCTTTTTGCTTAGCAGGAAGGAGATGAACATTGCTATATGTTTCATTTGTGGAGCAAGTGTTAGTCAGGGTAAAGTTGGTACAAAATATGATACTGGAGGCCAAACAACCCATCTGAGAGAATACCACTTGATCCAGAGGGAGGCGCACCATAGCGGCCAAAAAACTGCAAGGATTGTTTTTGGAGGGGATGAAGAAAATCCAATCATAATGGAAGGTGAACAAGAGTGAGACAGTACACAAAGCAGCCCTGTCCCCAGCAACTCAGCGGTACCGTCCACATCATCATCAGCAACACTGCAATGGCACAAGAGTCAGGCTGAGACACCATTGGGTCCAAGGCAAGAGAGTACCACAATGAAAAATCACGCATTGAGCATAGCATCTGGTGTCAAGAAGTCACCTGTATCAGTGGCACCAGAAAAGAAAACAAATCCAGGCTCTTATTCTCAGCATGTTTAGGTCAGTCACACAACCACCCAACGGCACGTTTGTATAACTCGAAGCTGGCAAAAATGTTAGCTCTGGACCTCCTCCCTTTTTCTTTTGTGGAAGGGGTAAGTTTTCTTGAAATTTTGGCAGCCATCTGCCCGAAATGGAAGGTTCCCAGCCGGTCCTATTTCACCAGAGTTGCTTTTCTAGGACTGCATCATGACGTGCTGGAATTGCTTGGACAAGCTTTGCAGCAGAGTGCTGTTCACACTATCCACTTGACAACAGACATGTGGACCAGTTGCCAAGCCACTGATTACATATGCATCACTGCATCTCTTTTATGGAGGTTAGTGAAAAGATATCTGCAGGTGTTGACACTGCGGAGATTTTTAATGCCATTCAGAAACATGCTACAGTATCCATGTTCACCAAGGAGAAATCTCATACTGCTGCTCATTTTGGATGACTTTGACAACAAGGTCTTTGAATAGATGTGACCAAGAAGTCTCAACATTGTTTTCTTGCCGTGGACAATGGCAGTAATATAGTTAAGGCCATAGTCGAAGGTGGCTATTTCAGGGTCTTGTGTTTGGCGTACTGCATTCACATCATTGTTCAAGACTTTCTGAAAAAAGAAGACCAAGTCAGCAACTTACTGACCACCTGCAGAAGAATCTGCACCCATTTCAGTAATTCTTTTAAAGCCCGGAAGCAGCTGAGGATCCTTCAATGTGATAATAGAATGCCAGTTAAAGCACTCTTCTAGGAGGTGCCAACAGGTTGGAACTCAACCTATTACATGCTTGAACTTCTGTTTGAGCAGTACAGACCAATCAATGCGATGGATCAATGGGGCCTATTTAAATGCCTGACAGAGATGCTACTCCCTTTTGAGGTATTAGCACGTGAAGTCAGCAAGGAGGACAGTACTAGGGGCCAAGCTATCCTATTGTTGCACATGCTACATGAACAGCTGAAGGGATGTCTGCAATGTATGCAGGTGTGGAGGAAAAAAAGAAGCATATGAGTTGGTGGAGACCTTAACCCTTTGCTTATCTGAAAATACAAGGGTGCAAAGAGGCATTGCATCACCCCACCATTACATTTGTGGCACAATTCTTGATCCACGGAACAAACCATTACTGAACACTTTCATTCCTTTTTCAGGTGGGGATGTTGCCAGCTACAAAACCTGGATAGTTGTGCAACCCACTCAGCTATAAAAAGAATGACTGGGAATTAGAGGCCCACTCCTCCATGGCACAACAAGTACTGCAGAGCAGCATTCAAGTTCAACTTCAGAGCCTGAGGACAGTGCAGTTGGCTCACAGCAGTCAAAACCACCAACACCAAGAACAACACCAACACCAACAAGAAGAGGAGCATCAGCCCCAAAATCAGCACAGGAATGGTTTCTACAGCGGGGGTCAAGTACAGAACTGAGCTAAAAGCAAAAGAGGCAGAGCAAAGTGGAGCACCCATGATCATCGAGCGGATGGTCCAAGCCTTATTGGATGACCAACAGAGGTCTGTTTTGGTATGGGAAAAGGCACCAAAGGCCAGTGCTCAGCAGGCTGGTGATAAATTATCTGGCTTGCCCTGTTACAAGTGTTTCTGCTGAGTGTGTTTTTAGTGCTGCTGGTGCTGTTCTGACAGTGAGAAGGACCAGTATCTCACCCCAAAGTGTGGAGAAGTTAACCAAGATCATAATGAATCAGCACTTTATACCACTGGATTACACCATACCTGAAGTAGCACAGCAGGAAGATGATGATGGTGACACAAGTCATAGAAGTAGTGTGTTAGGTGACCTAATTCTGGGTATTCCGCCAGAGTTTGAGGACGAGCTCTACTTCCCTGACAACTAGGCTTTCAAGTTACTTTCTTTCTTCCTTTGATGCCCAAAAATCACCTAAAAAAGAATATTATTTACTTTATTATTTGTGTGTGTCACTGTCTTTCTGGTTTGAATCACAACAAATCCCTCACCACTGTCTTACTCTTTTATTGCCGGATTGGAGTTGCAACTGTGGGCATTCAGTGAAGAAGTAAATCCACTCCTCCTGGCTCGCCCTAAATCAATTTCCCTCAAGCAAGACATTGGATGGAGAATACATACAACAAATGTGAAATGTGTGCCTGCCTCAAGTCCAAACCTGACTATTTATCTATCCTTTGTGAGCCTAGAGGGACTGCCCCGGAACAACAGGTAAATGATGGCATGCATTGCACACTGAGTGATTGGTGTATGTTGTGCATGAAGTCTACTAGTATTCTACACACAAAAACAGTGACCCAAGTCAATCTTTCACTTCTTGCTGCTCAATAAAAAATTTGTACTATTGCAGGTCGATCTATTGCATTGTGAGTAGGGACGAGTTTGGACTCACTCAGAATACTTTTGGTACAGAGTTGGATGCCATGACCATACCATACTCGCAGTCAGAGTCTGTGGGATTGGAGAGGATTGATGGAATAACTCAGGTGTGTGGTGGCCTAAAGGGTAAAAACAACAGACCTACATGTCTGTTTAGTGGTGGAGGCGAGTGTGGTTTGACTGACAGCGGTGCATTGATTTTGATACTTAGGGGCAAGTTACGATTGCGGTTTTCCCGCATCCTCCGGGCCGGCGGAAGCCACCGCTGGCCCGGAGGATGCGGGAAAACCGCTGGGGATGCACAAAAGACCCACCGCCAAATTAGGATGGCGGTGGGTCTCAAAATTGGTCTGCAGCTTTTCCGCCGCGGTCGACTTCCGACCACAGCAGAAAAGCTCTAACATGGCTGGCAGTGTCTATCAGACACCGCCAGCCATATTAGGATGGCGGAAAACAGACGCCTTTCCGCGGCAGATTCTCCGCCGTGGAAAGGCATACGGTGATTTCTTTGGGGGCCTGTTGCAAACCCCCAGGGTGATTGGGGGGTGGGGGGTGCACATGGGGGGTACCTATGGTACCCCCCTGCATTTGCGTGCACGAAGCGGCAGGCACCGCGCGGTGCCTGCCGCTTTGTGCATGCAAATGCTAAGCATTTAACCTTGCGGATGTGTGCTGCTTCAAGCAGCACCCGCCGCAATGTTAAATATTGAGGATGTGACCGCCAGGCTGGCGGTCACATCCTAATTGCACTGGAGGGACCGCCGCTGCCCCTAAGGACGGTCCCTCCTCCTCTAGGGTGGCGGACGGACGCAGGTCCGTCCGCCATCCTAATGAGCCCCTTAATTTGGAAAATGGTATGTTGCTGTGTGTATATGTGTGTCAGTGCTGTTTGGCTCAAATTTGAATCTAAGTGGAGGTTGGGTGGGGGCTGCTTCTATTGTTGGACGTAACTGCTGGAAACAGACATGATTCAGCCATGCCACCTTTGAAAGTCTTCTTGTTGCACTCCTTTTTTATTATGCAGTTTAACTTTTCTCCTTGATTTTTCAAAATCCTTTTTGTTTTTCCATCTATGGGCCGGTCTTTACCCTGTGCTTTACTAGGAAAACAACTCAGACTTACCATACCAAACCGCATCTGCCAGGCACTCAAGATTGATGGACGGACAGTTCAAGGAAAGACCTAGAGGAATAAGGAGATGCAACTCCCAATTTGGCAATAATATAGTGTCATTTAATTTAATTCCTTTTTTCTTTTCAATCATTACGACTGTGTGTGTTGTTTATGTTTGCTTATATTTAACTCCTACAAATATTTGTTATTTTATTTGCTATCTTTCAAAGGAAGCCCCGAATAAAACAGAACATAAAATTAATAAATTTGAATATACTGCCCTGTTCTAGTTTAGTACTACTCATCAAGTCATCATCAGGCATACATTTCCTTTTTCTCCCTTAACAGATTTATGATGGTCTATTATGATGGAATTTTACAGATTCGGTATTTAGGAATCGGTAAATGTGATGTAGTTAATGATTCGGTAAATTTTACCGAAGTGGTAATATTCGGTATTCACCAATTTGGTATTTACCGATTCGGTATTTCCCATTCATTCCTAATGGCCTGGAGGCCCATAGGAATGAATGGGAAATACCGAATCGGTAATAGGGGGAAGACTTACAAGGGTGGCAAGGTGTCACATTGACACCGTGTTGCACCCCTGAATAGTGCAAGGGTACACATGTGGCACACATACATGTCCTAAGGGCATGTATGTCTGCCAAATGCACTGTTAAAAAACTCACAAAATTGCTTTTTTAAAGGTTTTTTATATTTACCACCAACTTGTAGTTTGTGGTAAATAACGAATCCTTAAATGACAAATGCACTCACTTTAGTGCTCCCTACATTAAGGATTCGGTAATTTGCCAAATCAGTATTTAAATTACCGTTCGGTAAATTACCGAATCCTTAAAACCTGCCTCCTACATCTCAAACCCTAAAGACCAGTCGTAACGGCCGAAATTTAGTAATTTCAGCCGTTACGACGGGTATTGGGCTACCTACATCTGGCCCCAAATGTCCATAAAAAAAAAGTTTCCCCAATGCCCAAATTCCGATCCACCAAAAAAGATTTAAAAAGGGGCAAGGGTCAAGACGGAGGTCTAGCAGCGGGCTCGCCGGATATTTGCTCTAGAGGATTAACCGCTCCTCAGTCCCGGCCTCTAGGTGCGCCATCCGTAGGAGCATGTGGCACTGAAATTATTTTCAGGAACAACAGGGGTGGGCAGCAGTGTTTGAATTGTGGCGAGCGACTGCCCAACCATGGGGCCGTACAACCGTAGGCACTGGAGGGGGCCTGGCTGGGACCGGGCATTGGAGGCTGCAGCTACTGCCTCCTCCTCTTCCTCCGCCAGAGCCACCAGCCACCTATATTCACCTCAGATGACCTCCAGCTACTGTTCCCGGGCCCTGACTGCTAACCCAGCTTGTTGAGTTTCTGTGATTGGGAAGGAGTAGCTATATCAAGAAATAAAAAGACAATTGTAACCAATACTCTTAGCAAAACAGTTTCTCAAAATTATATTCATAAAATTATAGTGGCACAGCAGCACTAGAACAGTACATAACATTGTGGTATCATCCCACTTCCTCTGCTCCTAATATTTGTGTGATTAGAGTTTCAGGCATTACTAGGCACTATGGAGTAGACAAGCCTTCTTCTGTTCTCTCTTGTTTGGATAAATTATCCGTGTAGGCATGCCAGCTCAGCCAGCTTGCGACCAAGACAGTCATACTCTTGTCACCATCACAGACTTGCATTATTTACTTTATTACTTTCTGCAGGTGGAGCAGCTATACTACACCATTATCTATTTTTCAATTGTGGTCATTTTCTGTTAAATCAATGGCAACTGCTCAATTTCACTTTCACCTTGACTACTACAACAAGACAGATAATATCTGATTACTAATATGAATGATGATATATGGCACGATGTGAGGTACTACTATTTTTGATTGTAACCATGCAGCCGATAGGCCAGCCGTGGCTAACATGGTCGAAATGACATGGGTAGGGAGCGGGAGTGGGCCTCGTAGTCAGAGGGAGGCGATTGATAATGGGTGGGTACATAAACAATATATATGTTGTGCTTGCAAATTACTGTGAGTCAACGGAGTATTCTGAAACACAACTCTGAATCAAAAACCTTAAAAAAAACAAGTCTTAATTTATTCTTCTTCACAGCGATATTTTCCATTTATCAGTGCATTGCTCTTCCAGCATTATTTTTTTAGTTGTAATGTTCCTCCTTGGCTTTGCTACTCTGGCATGGTTTATTTTTCTTTTACACTTTCTTCATGCTGTCTCAATCTATGCTATGATTGAATACCATCCAGGCATTCATCCATTCAATGTAAACATGGATACCATATCATTCTTAATCTCAAAAAACCTTTCACCAACAACATACATTTTTCATTTTATTTTTAACCACCACCCATGCGCCTTTGAGTTGGACCCGTCAAAACCCCCAGAGGATTCCTTTCTCCTTTCATCCATACAGTTTTACCCTCCCAGGCAGACATCCTTTATTTCACATTTCACCCTTCCTTCAACATCCCATGCATCCTATCAGCCGCCTATGCATCCCGGGCCTCCTTCATTTTCCCATGCATCCTTCTCTGCCAGTCATATATTACATGTCACCCGTCCTTCCTCCTTCCATCCTTCTTTTCCTTTTCCATCAACCCATTCATCAAGGTTTTCTGACTCTTAGTCTTCTTCATAAAACTTTCTCTGCTGAGTTGAAGTCAGATAGATGAGGCCACTGCTGCTGGCTCACCCCCTGCAGCTGCCGCATCTGGTGCTCCCTACTACTGACATCACCTTCGTCACTGTTTCCGGCTCTGGTGGATGGTACATCTAGAAAAAACATTTCACATTTTTTAGATGCCATGTATGCCTCACCCTATTTATGTTTTTTCACTAGCAAGATTGAAAATACAATAGTTCAGAAAAAAGGTTTTAGGAACAAAAGATTTGAAAGATTTAGAAACAATTGAAAACAGGCCCAGAACCATACCTAGACGAGACAAATAGGATGGCCGCGCTCAAGTTCGACTGTGTGATAAACTTTGCGCAATATTTCACCCCAAACATGCAATCCGCATTGCTGAACATCAGAAATGTCTCGCGAACATGGGGAACAAGCAATTTTGCATGTTCGCGGAAATCTACGTAGCTCTGCTGAGTTTTTTTGCAGCTTCGCAGAGTTCCACCTAGCGCTGCTACGCGAACTCAGCCCAGGTTTAGTATTTTACACACTAGGGTTTTATGACTGTATTGTCTAAAGTTATGTTTTCTATTGCGTTTATATAAAAAAACATCTCTAAAACCTATTTTCCGTGTTCGCGGCGATGTCGGAAATAGCAACGACATCAGTACCTGTGACGATTGCGCCTTTTTTACAAGACTGAAAAACACATACATGCAAACATATTATAGTATGTTTGATCTAGGGTTTTCTTACTGTACAGTCCAAACTCATGTTTTTCTAGTGCATTTCTATGAAACACAACTCTAAAACCTATTTTCTGTTTTCGCAGTGATGCCAGGTGTCGCAAGAAAGTCGGTACCCACGATCACACAAAGACATGGAAATGCAAAGCAAAGGCAGGAATTCAATAGCCACCAACACAATCAAAATGTATAACTACTTAATTGACTTTGTATTTGAGGTATCGAGCCTAATATCTTGTATGTAATTAAAATACCCTCCCAATATTATTGATCCCTCCGAAGAAATTAATATATTGTAGATTTTCTGTAGAGCCTCAGTATCATCAAATATGGGACTATTATAATTTAAGAGAGAATCCATTGTCCCCTCCGGCATTACTTTTAACCATATCCATCGGCCTTAGGGAGCTCGGCTAACTTGTTGCCCTTCGCAATTATGTATATAAACAAATAATATAGCAATGCCACAAAAAGACATATTAGTAGATGCGAAATAAGCTCCTGTATATCTTTTGGTAAGGATATTTTAGGAGTGTTTGACTCAAAATGTGTATCCTGGATAAACAGAATTTGAGGGGAAAAGGACGACAGCCAACTTAACATAGGGTCGACTTTTCTATGATTCAGTAATCCATTCTCATTGCACGAGATGATTTTAATAAAATACATTTCTCATAGCTTTTGACTCAAATCTTAACTTGTCTCTATATATTTACTTAACACCTGAGGACCAGAAACTAAAGCAGCTAGAATAAATAACTAAAACCAAAGAAAGAACCAACAAATTCTGTTTTTCACCTACTCATTTTTCTCTGCATCCCCATCCCAACCCACTCTCCCCTCCCATGCAGCGGGAACCCACTTCCATCTCACCCCGTGGAGAGCCCGTGTCAAAGGATGCCATGGAAACACATCTAATGCCCACCTAGACCAGCTCCTCTCAATTAGGGGTGGGCGTCAAATTCCGTTCCGCTCGCGGAAATTGCAATAATTTGACATTTTTGCGTTCCGGGGAGAGCGCTTAAATGTAAAAATTTCCGCAATCCGCATCTTAGCGGAAATTTTTGTCTCGCTCGCGCTGTAAAAAAATACATTCTTGCGCGCGCGATAGCCTTACCTGAGTCCCCGCGTTCGCCGACAAGTTTTCCCCATCCGGTCGCTATCTCCATGAGATGTTGGAATGTGGTAGCCATTTGCGCTATCTCGTGAGAGTTCGCACCCGCATTAACGTCATTCGTCGCGCGATCACGTCATTCGTTGCTCGATCACGTCTTTCTTCTCGCCATCATGTACCATGAGAGTATGAGATGATTGAGATCTCAAACACATCATTCTGCACGGCGAGCGAGAGCGTGAGGACGTGAGCACGTCATATCGAACACGACAAGGAGCGAGAGACCCCGAACAAGTCATATCCAACGCGACAGGAAGCGAGAGAACGCGATCACGTCATTTTGGACGCACCATCGACATCCTGCGAAATTAATGTGAAGCTCGATAACTCAAACATGTAAAATTTTCAATTTGGAGAAGAATTAGCAGCATGAAACCTTCTGCAAATGATGATTTGGATAAAAAAAAACTCCTCAGATTGACATTTGGCTGTCCTTTTTGTGCAATGAGTCCTTTTTTAAAAAGGTGGGGAGGGGGAGGAAGTGCCACAGAATCTCCAACTTCCTGTTCCTGTCCAGCAGGCTCCTCCCAGTGCTTTGTCCATCTCCTGCTCATTTTGCCTTTGGATTTTGAGCTGGAAAGATCATTCTTTTTGTCTGCTGCATCATTGCAATTGGATTTAAGGATTTTTTATTGGATATTTTGGTTGTTGTGTCTGTTTGATTGGGGGCATTGCAGTTGTTGCAACTACAATTTAATATTGGTAACTATCATTCCGTTAAAAAAAATTGTGTGTAGTAGTAGTCAGTAGTAGGCCAGAGCTAGTCATGGCCTCA
The DNA here is from genome assembly GCF_964261635.1 of Lissotriton helveticus. Taxonomy (NCBI): domain Eukaryota; kingdom Metazoa; phylum Chordata; class Amphibia; order Caudata; family Salamandridae; genus Lissotriton; species Lissotriton helveticus. The sequence continues at coordinate 762,488,451 of NC_136067.1, read as the reverse complement.
TGGGTGTGTGCATGATGAAGCAACTGTTCCTTTGGTGTTTTTTGAATGTATTTTATTTTCAAGCATATTTAGGGCCTGGATGACATTGGATTGAGTTGGGGAATGTGTTTTTTTGGGGTGCGCGTTCTGTTGTTGGGTCTGGCCTTGTGGCTGGTGGCCATTTTGAAGCCTAGGCCTGCAGGCTTGTCTGGCCTTGTCTGTCATCAGACCTGCTTTCATCCAGTAGGCTCATAGCAGGTAGCCACAGCTTTATTAACCAAGTGTTTCTGTGTGGTCTGTTGAATTTAGACATTCATTTAGGGCATGGATGGCATTGGATTGAGTCGGCAAGTGTGTTTTATGGTGGTGGGCTTTCTGATGTTGTTGGGCCTGGCCATGTGGCTGGTGGCCATTTTGAAGCCTAGGCCTGCAAGCTTGTCTGGCCTTGTCTGCCAACAGGCCTGCTTTCATCCAGTAGGCTCAGAGCAGGTAGCCACAGCTTTATTAATCAAGTGTTTCTGTGTGGTCTGTTGAATTTAGACATCATTTAAGGCATGGATAGCATTGGATTGAGTTGGGAGGTGTGTTTTTGGGGTGGGCTTTCTGATGTTGTTGGGCCTGGCCATGTGGCTGGTGGCCATTTTGAAACCTAGGCCTGCACGCTTGTCTGGCCTTGTCTGCCAATAGGCCTGCTTTCATCCAGTAGGCTCAGAGCAGGTGGCCACAGCTTTATTAATCAAGTGTTTCTGTGTGGTCTGTTGAATTTAGACATTCATTTAGGGCATGGATGGCAGTGGATTGAGTTGGCAAGTGTGTTGTTTATTGGTGATGGGCTTTCTGATGTTTTTGGGCCTGGCCATGATGCTGGTGGCCATTTTGAAGCCTAGGCCTGCAAGCTTGTCTGGCTTAGTCTGCCAACAGGCCTGCTTTCATCCAGTAGGCTCAGAGCAGGTAGCCACAGCTTTAATAATCAAGTTTGTCTGTGTGGTCTGTTGAATTTAGACATCATTTAAAACATGGATGACATTGGATTGAGTTGGCAAGTGTGTTTGTTTGGGGTGGGCTTTCTGATGTTGTTGGGCCTGGCCATGTGGCTGGTGGCCATTTTGAAGCCTAGGCCTGCAAGCTTGTCTGGCCTTGTCTTCCAACAGGCCTGCTTTCATCCAGTAGGCTCAGAGCAGGTAGCTACAGCTTTATTAGGCAAGTGTTTATGTGTGGTCTGTTGCATTTAGACATCATTTAGGGCATGGATGGCATTGGATTGAGTTGGTAAGTGTGTTTTTTTGGGGTGGGCTTTCTGATGTTGGGCGTCTTAAAGACATGCCTTTGTTGTGTGTGTCTGGTGTATGTTGTTATGGAATGCACCCTGCAGACCTTTTTGGGGCCTGTGAATTTTCGTATTTGCATTTTGTTGCATTAAAAAGGCAGAGCAGTGTGCTTTAGCATGCATCCTTTGCCTGCCTTTTATAGGCCTTTTGTCAGTGCCTGGTGTTCCCCAGGCCCCCTGCTTGTTGCTTGTGATTTTTTGAGTGTTCATGTGGCTGGTGGCCTTTTTTTCTGTTGGGAGTTATTAGTGTCCTGCTTTTGCCATATAAGCCTGCATGGTTTTCCTATTGGTTTACTGCATCCATCCACCCACACCCGTTGCAAGCAGCAGCTCCATGAATGATTTGATGCTCCTATAATTTAATGGCAAATAGGGTCCACCCCCACTTTCATAACATTTTTTATTGTGTGGTTCTTATTCTCTTTCCTATCCTTCCTTAGAGTGTAGTATAACAGTCCTTGTTGACAAAGTCTCCAAAATGGCTATACTATATCTTTTGTACAGTAGTAAGTAACAGAACCACAACAACAAATGCAACATTTCACTGATGTTCTTCTCCTGGCTTATTTGCTTTTAGGTGCACAAAAAGCCAGAGGAGGAGGTGTCATCATCATCACCCGTTGTACTGCCTGCCAGCCAGACAGAAGTCCTGCTGCACATCACATCCATGTGCGAACACAGCTTGTTGTGCATCTGTGTCCTGCCTGACATCTGAAAAAGATGGCCCCAAAGAAAGGTACCAGGTCCAGTACCAAGAAAGTTGCTGATGAGAAGAAAGAACAGGAGAAGTAAGTGCCATTAACCACGACTGGTGTGCCGGCCAATGTTTTTTTTGGGAGAAAAAAGTTACGCCTGAAGCAGCGTTGTCCGGGAACCAAGCTGGTAGCAGCACCTTCGCACCAGCGGTCCAACCTCACCAATCTAGGCCCAAGCCCTTCAGTGTCGCAGAGGTAGACAGTCTACTAACGAGCAGCGATGTTGAAATGTCATCATCGCAAGTAGTACACAATCAACGCAGGCAACTCAGCAGATAAGTGTGCATCAGCAACAACAACAGCAGCAGTCGCAACAACAACAGCAGCAGCAGCCGCAACAACAACAGCAGCAGCAGCAGCCACAAAAACAACAGCAGCAGCCGCAAGAACAACAGCAGCAGCCGCAAAGACAGCCCACAATAGTAGTTGTTGCTCCTGACACAGGGGCATTTCAGGAAATCGAGCTTCCTGCAGACAAAGTGGAGCAAACCATTGTTTCAGAAGATCTATTGTCTTCCAGACCACCAGAAAGGAAAAGGAGGCTTAGTCCATCATCTTCTTCTTTAAGCCCCGCTTCTGATGACCGTGATGCCACTTGGCAGCCACCAGCTCAGTCTGAGAGTGATGCACGCCACAAGACAATGCTTCTGAAAAGGAAGGTTCCCGAAAAACTTGCAGTTATGGAGGTAGATGTGGAAGAGGGGGATGATGTTGATGAGGATGACGACCCAGTCATCACACACATCACCCCCGCCCCAAAGGGGATGGAGACGAACATTCTCACCCTATCCAGAAAGGCTGCTACTGAGCCGGATGTAGCACAGATACCACCATCGCTGGTTACACCACCACGACCTCCAGCTGCCATATTTTCCAAGGCCCTGCATTGACCTACATCCAGCTCAGCCATCTCAGTAGGTAGTAGTAGTAAAAGTCACAGTGTAGCTGCACAGAGTCACATTCCAAGCACACCCTCCAGTTCATCTGGTATTGAAAGTGGCACATCCAGCAGTGCCAGAAAGTTCTCCCACCCAGTTTGGGACTTCTTTTCTGTTGGCACCAAGGAGGAGAACGTTGCAATATGCTCAATTTGTCGCACAGGTGTTCGGCACGGTAAGCTTGGTACAAACTGTGGTACCGGAGGCCAAGCAAGTCATCTCAGAATACACCACACTATTGTGTGGGAGAATCACCTACTTCAGTTAAAACAAAGTAGAAAAACTCAACCCATTGAGGTTGGTCAGGAAGAATCAGGGGATTATATTATTGCGATGGAAGGTGAAGGAGAGGGAGGCATTTCTAGCCCTGTCCCCAGCAGTATAGTGGTACCGCCCACATCCTCCTCAGTAACATCTGAGTGGCACCGCAGTAAGAGCCATACTCAGAGTCAGGCTGAGACACCAAGGCTTCCGAGTACCGCAATGAGACAAACTGCGTCATTGACCCTAAGTGGGTTAATGAAAACAACAGCACCACAAAGGAAAGTAATCCAGCCTACCATTGAGAGCATGCTAATGTTGTAGGGGCAGTTTCAACGCAACCACCCAACGGCACGGTTGTACAATGCAAAGCTCACTAAAATGTTAGCACTGGACCTTCTCCCTTTTTCATTTGTGGAAGGGGTGGGTTTCCTTGAATTTGTGTCAGCCATCGGCCCTAAATGGAAGGTTCCCAGCTATTCCAATTTGGCAAGAATTGCTGTTCCGGCACTACATCATGATGTGCTGGAATTGGTTGGACAAGCTTTGCAGCAGAGTGCTGTTCACAATATCCACCTGACAACAGACATGTGGACCAGTTGCCAAGCCACAGATTACATGTGCATCACTGCACATTGGGTCTCTTTTGTGTGGGTTAGAGATAAGCTACCTGAACGAGGTGCTGTTGACACAGCAGAGATTTTTAAAGCTACTCGGAAACATGCAACTGTAGCCATGTTCGCCATGGAGAAATCTCATACTGCTGTAAACATTTTGCAAGAGTTTCGCAACAAGGTTTTTGAATGGCTGCGCCCAAGAGGGCTGAGTATTGGTTTTGTTGCCACAGATAATGACAGTAATGTACTTAAGGCCATGGATCTTGGTTCCTATTTCAGGGTTCCGTGTTTGGCGCACTGCATAAACATTATAGTTCAAGACTTTCGGAAAAAAGAACCCATAGTCAGCAACTTACTGACCATCTGCCGAAGAATATGTACTCATTTCAGCTATTCTTTTAAAGCTCGGAAGCAGCTGAGGATAATTCAACGTGAATATAGGATGCCAGTCAAAGCACTCATCCAGGAGGTGGCAACACGTTGAAACTCAACCTATTACATGCTTGATCGTCTGTTTGAGCAGTACATACCACTCAATGAATATGTCATGCAAAGAGGGGATGCCACTGTGAAAGGCATGAACCTTCAGATGGAGCAATGGGGCCTAGTTAAATGCCTGACTGAAATGCTTCGCCCTTTTGAGGTCTTCATACGTGAAGTAAGCAAGGAGGACTGTACAATGGGTCAGGCTATCCTATTATTGCAAATGTTAGAGCATCAGCTGAAGAAGGTGTCCAAATCATACAAAGGTGTAGAGGACAAAAAGGAAGCCTATGACTTGGTGGAGAGCTTAGCCCGTCGCTTAGTTGAAAATACAAGGATTGAAAATAACATTTTGTCACAAGAACATTACATTTCTGCCACAATTCTGGATCTACGGGCAAAATTGGGACTGAAGACATTTTTTCCTTTTTCAGAGATTGATGTTGCCTGCTACAAAAGTTGGATAGCTGAGGCAGCGAGTAAGTTGAAAATGAACGGCTGTTAATTAAAAGCTCGCAAGATCAACCCAGAAGAAGTACTGCAGAAGGGCATGCAGCATCCATTGCAACTTCGGAAGCTGAGGGCAGTGCATTTGGATCACAACACTCACAATCACTATCGACAACAGCAACAATAACTGGATCATTAGGCCCAGTAGTATCGTTAGACGATTAGTATTTACAGTTAGGCATTAATAAGCGCAGTGCTGATGCAGGGAGAAAAGAGCCTAACAGGTTAGCAGCAGCACCCCTGAACATTGAGCGGATGGTCCAGGCCTATCTGGACGACCCAACAGAGGTGTACATTGATCAAAACCCATTGCAGTATTGGTATAGGAAAAGGGCTGAATGGCCACTGCTATCTGGCTTGCCCTGTTGCAAGTGTCTCTTTCGAATGCGTTTTCAGTGCTGCTGGTTCCATTGTAACAGTAAGAAGGACCAGTCTCTCGCCCAAAAACATGGAGAGGTTAAAAATGATCCAAATGAATCAGCACTTCATACCACCGAATTACACAATACATGAAGCAAGCAAGGAAAATGAGGACAGCGGCTCAGGTGATGGAAGTAGTGTGTCACATCATGATTACCTACTACTGGCTGAACCCCCAGAGTGTGAGGATGGGCTATACTTCCCTGACAATTAGGTTTGCACTTACTGTCTTCTTCCCTTTTTTCCTTTATTTGTGTGTCTGTCGTTCAGGTTACAAACTTTGAATCACAACAAATCCATTACCACCGTCTTCTACTCTTCTTATTTCAATATACAAGTTTCAGGTGTCTGCATTTGACAGTACAGTCCTCCTAATCCAGCTCCTCCCTTCCTTCATACTGAACCTTCCGACTAAATCCATTGCCCTCATGATGATTGGATGATGGAAAATAGAAGAAAAAATAAAAACTTTCCTAGTCCCGCCAAAAGAAGTGGAACATGATGACTACTATAGCTATGCTCCTTTAAGAGCCAAGAGAGACTGCCCATGAACTGAAAATGAGATGGAAAAGGTAATGATTTATTCCATGCATTGGACGCAGAGACGCAGACTGAGTGATTTTATTGTTGTTTGTTGTGCATGAAGTTATGTCATTGTGCACTAATCATCTTTCTACAGTACACACTGAACGTAACTCAAGGTGAATTTTCCCCTTCTTGCAAATAAGAAATTTGTACTTCTACTGCAGCTTGATACATTGCTTTTGATTGAATACAGGAAAGGGACTCAATCTGCACACTGAGTATGACAACAACCCCGTCCATGATGATGATGGTGAAAAAGACGGCCCGTTAACTTACGATGAGAAGGTACAGGTAATGAAAATGAATGGCATGCATTGGACACCTGACTCTGAGCGATTGGTGTTTGTGTTTTTGTTGTTTGTTGATCACCAAGTGAAGTCAAAGTATACTAGTATTCTTACTGTACATACTAAAGAGTGACTCAAGGCAATATTAGTTCTACTCTTGTTGTGTAATAACAACATTTTACTTCTACAGCAGGGTGACCTTCACAGTCAGTCAGTACAAGTATCGGAGAGGATTGATGGAATAATAACAAGTCAGTAGGACGTTCCATGAGTGGCATAAAAGCCTAAAGGTAAACACGTCAACAACAACCACAGCAGACCCAAATGTCTGTGTAGAAGGGGAGTCGAGTGAAGCGGTGGTATGACTGCGATGCTTTTAATTAACTAACTTAAATTGTAAAATGCTATGTTTGAAATGGATATGTGCTTTGCCTTTGTCCAACTCTTTAAAAAAAGTACTCTAAACGGAGGATGTGCTAAGCAATGTGCCGTCAGGCCTGTCACTGTGGGCCTGCTCTGTCCTGTTGTTGTTGAAGGTCAATGCTGGAAACAGACTAGAGTAGAGATGATGCATTCATGCCGCCTCGGAAAGTTTTCTTGTTGCACTTCACCATAACTTGTGAATTTGTTTCAACTTTGTTTCTCAATATCCCCTTTGTGTTTCCATCAACAATTACAGGCCGGGCCTTGCCCTATAATTGGGAAAACATTACAATGCACACTTACCTTATCAATAAATCGACATTTTTTTCTAGGCGGGCAGTGGCGACACCTAAGTTTGATGGACAAGAGGACCAAGAGGAATGCTGAGATGCAAATCCAGTCCACATTTTTGACCAGGATAACACAGTAACAGTATCAACTTTCTTCTTCTTTTAAATAATTTGATCCATTTTTTTGTCTACAATCTTTACAACAGTGTGTTCTTGTTGTTGTTATTATTAGTTTTGATTTCTGTTTATGGTTCATCCCTACCAATATTTAAAAATTCTATTTGCTATCTGTAAAAGAATTAAGCCCGGAACAACAGAACAAGAAGTGTATGTAATCCGGGTCTGCTTATTAATCATCATTATGCATGCATTTCCTTTTTCTCCCTTAACATATTGATATGGATCTGGTAGTCTTCAAAGATTGTCGTTTGTTTGTCCATGCGTACTGTTTTTCACTGTCAAACCTTTCCCCAAACCCCCTTCCCATCCATTCAACAAACCCTAACCCACTTCCCCGGGCTATGTGACTTATTGAGGTGAGACTAAATTAAATGTACACCAATAATTAATCACACGCTTGCTGGAGGGGATGTGGCGAAAGCAACAGTACTTCAATTTCAAGGCAGAGCGATGATCTTCTTCTGCTTGCCCACCCATGAGCAGTATATTTTAGAGGTGATTTTTAACAAAGGAAGGAACATATACCTCAGCTTTAATTGCCGGCATTGATTGGATTTGTTGTCATGATCATCCTCATACACAGCACTAACTGTTACGCTGTAGGCCTAGTCAAGTGACTCGACACAACTATAGTTTGTAACTCTGTCTAGTAGGCTATCCCCACCACCATTATGTTTTGTTGTAAAATATTTTAACATATTATTGTTGCTCAGTAAGTTCTGTACAGTGCTTCATTCTACTACTCCTCGAACAGTCTCTCAAAGGCGACTGACTGTCTCATTTTCTTTTTTTGCAAACGCTGCTGCCCGGCCAGTGTCTACTACTACTACTATACTACCACCACCACCCCAATCATGGCATGTTACAAAACGGAAACCATCTTCACCATGCAGCCATCGCTGTGCCTAAGTTAAACATCAGCAAAGGTAAGAGATGTTTGGGGGAGGCATAATTATTAATGTACATGTTTTCAATGAATTCACAGACCCCTTAGAGTCCAGATAAAGAATGCATAGACTAGAAGAGAGAGACTGAAAGTACTGGTAGGACAACTCAATCAGTGAGGGGTGTCACATCTATCTGTTTGTGTCTTATACAGTCAGCCAATTATTTAAATCAAACACTGGCTATGTGCGGATCTGCACGAGCAAGGAAACAGTGTGATGTAAAACAGTTACCCCACCTACAAAACATTAACAACAATGCATGTATAGTATAAATATAGATTCAATGTACCCTAACAAAAATAAACTATGTAAAACCCACAAAAGCTGACACACCCCCTCCCTAACCCCAACCAATGTCCGGAAGAAACTTAAGTCGAAATCCCCAAATCCCCAACGCCCAATTCCCACCCACCCAAACAAGAATTAAAACAGGGGTAGAAGACAGGGGCTGTAAGATGAGTGGTGGGATTGGAGGATGACATGCATTTGCTCCTCTAAACGGGCGACACAGCACTTGAGAGCATGGCAGCTGGAGCAACAGTGGGGGGGGCACCAGAGATGGTATTACAGCGGCAGGTGGCAGCCAGATGGTGGCGCCGTACCGCTGGAGGGCGGTGGCTGATGCCCGGGGCACTGAAGGAGGCTCCAAGTGCTGCAGCAGTCTCCTCCTCTTCCTCTGCCAAGACCACCAGCCACCGATATTTACGCTGGATTGCCTCCAGGTTCCAGCGCCGTGCCTTGGCGGCCAACTCCTTCCTATCAACTTTGGAAGGAGTAGCTGTATATCAAAAAGAAAAAAACAAGACAATTGTAAAATATACTCTTAGAAAAACAGTAAGACAAGTTATTTATACACATAGTGGCATGGCAGCACTATAAAGCACAGTACATAACATTTATTAAATCTCACCCGTTCTTCTTCCTTCCACCCGTCTTTCACTTTTTAGTTGAACACCAGGTGATCTGATCTGACTTTTAGTCTTCTCCATAAAATTTTCAAAGCGGAGTTGTAATCACAGATAGATGAGGCCATTGGTTACTCAACACTCCCTATGCCAATTAAATGGTGTCTTCACTCTTCAAACGTTCACAACATCTCTTACTTACTTAGGACATTGGATGGCGGGTGGACCTCACGCTAAAAAGGGACCACCCGCCATAAGGACGGGGGTCCCGTGGGGACAATTAGGATGCGCCCGCCACAGTGGTGGGCGCATCCCATATTCTTTAAATTATGGTGGGCGGTGCCGAAAGTACCCCCCGCCGCAATGCTAAAAATACATATTGTGCTTTTCCAAGTACAAAGAGACAGGCCCCCGCGCGGAGCCTGCCATGTTGTGCTTTGAAAGGCAGGGGGGTACCGTAGCATAGGTAACCTCCATGGGGGCCAGCAACGGGCACCCCAAGCATACTCCACATGCTTTTCCGTGGTGGCAATGCTGCCACAGAAAGGCATTCCAAAATGCAGAATATATGACTGGCAGTGTGTTCAGACACTGCCACCATATTGAAACCTTTTCCGCCCGGTCGACATGTCGACTGTGCAGAAAATTGGCAGGTGGTTTCTATCCCCCACCGGCCCCCCAGCCATTGTAATATGGCGGAGGTCTTTTCTTCAGGAATGGCGGGAGGTTTGCCCCTGCGGGATCAGCGGTCAATACCGCCGGCCCAGCGGGGGCAATCCGTCCACCATCCTAATGGGACCCTAAGTCTCAACAGTACAGTATACATACAGTAAACCCCTGCAGTGAGTGTAATGTCAACAACAGTTAAGGATTATGAATCTAATTTACCACCGCCCGCCACTGGTGATGGCACTCCCCCTACCGCTCATCAGTATCGTCGGGAACTGCCGCATCCTCTCCATCCTTGGCTGGCCCCGGCAATGGTGGTCGTGGTCGGTAGTGCGCCTAAAAACATTACACATTTTTTAGGCGACATATACACCTCCCCCTATTGGTCAGTAGCAAGATTGAAAAATGTGTTAATAGTATATAACATACATCATTAGTACAAATCAGATAGTAATAGATTAGACACTAGTAGTTATATATGGTCCCTAGGGTCATTCTAGCCTTTGCTTTGTTAGCCCGAGCCATGCAACCATTTTACCTTTGTGTCTTTTATTTTTGCACATGTGACGTTACCTTGCAGCTTCTGGTATAAGACACCTTTGAGCCCACATGACCTCACACTGCTACAGTCTAAGTACTGTGTACAAGCGGTCAACCAAAACATTAACAAGCCACATTTTTCAATGAAGTTCTGGTGTACTGTTAGTCCATATTGCTTATCCATAAATGCTACACTTTTTGGCACAGCTGAGAAATGCTTGCAATATACTAACGCGCACCATTTCATTTTTCGCATTACAGACGGAAGATTCCCTTCTACGAACCAGAGCCTTGCAGAGCTTATGATGCAGCAACTACTAGTACTAGGTTCTTCTAAGGTGAGGGGTCCCTTTACTCAGAGATCTTCATTTATAAATGTATATAAACTTGGGGCCAGATGTAGGTAGCCAAATACCGGACCAGTATTTGGCTTTTGACATGTAGGGGGCAGGAAACAGGCCATTTCGGTAATTTTACCGATTCGGTAAATATACCGGTCGGTAAATTTACCGACCGGTATTTTTACAGAATCGGTAAAATTGAGATGTATGTGGGACTCTTCTGAGTCCCACAAGCCCTACAAAGTCGGTATTTTACCATCAAATTCCATTTGATGGTAAAATACCGATTCAGGTGTGCATGCACATGTGTGCATGCACACCTGTGCCATATGACAGGCAGACCTGCCCTTAGGGCAGGTGTGCCTGCCACATGAACCCCGAACCTTTTTTGGGGGTGCTAGAGGGTGTCAAAGTGACACCCCCTGCACCCTTGTCAAATTCGGTATTTACCGATTCGGTAAATACCGACCGGTAATGCCCCATTCATTCCTATGGGCTTCAAAGCCCATAGGAATGAATGGGGCATTACCGGTCGGTATTTACCAAATCGGTAAATACCGACTTTTAAAGATTCGGTAAATCCACATCTGGATTTACCTACATCTCGGTACTTCTATTTTACCGATTCATAAATACCGAATCGGTAAAATTCGGTATTTATGAGTCGGTAAAATAGAATTACCTACATCTGGCCCCTAAATTCCTACCTAGGGGATGGTTGTGCTTCTACCACTGTTCAGTTATCATGATTTTATTCCCAACTGGAAGTAAGAGTAACAATGTTTATTGTTTTAATGTTATTGATTTACCTGTTGGTGCTGCACTATAATAGAACAACATTCAGAGCTTGTCAATAAACATTTTGAACTTACATAGACTTGGTGTTGGTGGTATTTGGTGTGGACTTACACGTGAGCAAATTAAAGGAAGGGTGTGCAATGCATGTGCATTACTTCCATGACTGAGAGGTTGGGTGTGCTATGTTATGTTCTGGGTTGTCTACTTGTTGGGTATCTTGGGGGGGAGGGTTCGAAGAGCTAATAGTTAAGACAAGACACTACTATAACTAGTCGGGCAGGGGATTGTGCTGGGTTCTGAACTTCTGATTGAGGTGTGTGAGGAAGGTCCAACCTACCATCACCAACATCCTATTTTCTTGCGCAAAGGTCTGTATGTGCAAAATCCCTACAATAGTAGTAGTATGTCCTATCATATCAAAATAGTAATAAATCTGGTTGGGCATTTGTTGGTGTGAATTGTCAAAGCCTCAAGATTAACCCGTTTGCTGCTTCGAACGTTCAGCGCCAGTGCTGAACGTTCGAAGAAATGGGTGCGGCCGCGTCGGCCGTTGGACGTGCGCAGCACCAGGGAGGTAGCTTGCGCGACGTCCAATGGCTGACTGCAGCAGCGAAGGTGTTAACAAAGACTCAAGATCAATAAGACTAGAAGTAGTAAAAGAGGACGACCCAAGGACTGGACTCAATGGCTAGAGATACTAGTGAATCTGAGTTTTATTTACAACCTTTTAAATAAAGAGTGGCCAACTGGGCAAGCTTAGCTACTACAGTACAGACAGACTAATAGTAGTAATAGTAGAGAGAGTCATCAGAGCAGAGGCAGGGATAACAAGATTTTCAAAACAGTATAGATCGAAGGATAGTTGTTGGTAAAAAATAGAATTAGGAAACTGAAACAATAGTTCAGGAAAAATATGGTGCAGTAAAAGTTCTGGAATAAGGATTATTATTAAAAACAAGAAGACTTACTATGGCCAGCAGAGGAGCCCTCGTTGGTGTCCTACTGGTGTTGTTCTCCCACCAACTGTGTCCCACTCCCTTACTGCCTGCCGCTGGGTGCTGAACAGGAAAGATATAAGAAAGAGACAAACATTGATGGATGGTGTCAAACAAATAAAATATTTTTAAAGAACGGTCAAAAAATACTTATGTAAACATCCATTGCAATAACTAAATTGACCGATCTCATCTGGTCAACAAGTAGTATTGGGGGATTCGCGGATCGACTACTTACGATTTATCAACACTAATCCAGTCATCCATTCTGATTTCAGAATACTAACTAAGCATATGTACGACGTACCACCCGACCTAGCCCAACTATTCCAGGCGTGCCAATTGTACATTAAGTATGCATTTCCACTTCTTTTAATCCTCAACAATGCATATGGTCAAATGGAGGACACATGACTAAATTTTTTGTATACACCAAATTTTGGGTTGATTGATTGATGCTGATGTTCTGCTTGTGCTAAGCCTATTACCACCACTCATTGACCAAAGTAGAAAAGGTTCTAATAAAGCCTGGGGTGCTAGCAGCACATGACGGAACTGAGGGGGCATCACGCTTACCACAAAAAAATTACAAACTCATACCAAGTAACTAAACCTAAGGATCAATCCGCCCCTATTGCTTAGTGACAGGACAAAGTAAGGACTAGAGTCACTATAGAATTACGTAACTTAATTTCTCTAAAATAAACTCTTACATAATCACGTTAGAGAGCACAAACGCAAAGTTGCAAACAAGTAAGATTAGTAGTAGCGCAGAGGAGCACCTGTGTCATAACAATCACAGAAGACTTTTAAACGCAATTAACCTGAATGTAAGCAGCAACATTCTAGCTGTTTGGAAGAAAAAAGATATTCGCAATATATAACACAGAGCAGAAGAACAGACACAAGGTAGTAATAATTAAATAGTTACTCACCAAGACCCGGGACCTCCACTCCTAGCAGGTCCAGCAGATCCTGCTCACGGTCCAGGATGTCGGACCACCGGTGCGTCAACTGCGCCTGGGTGCGCCGGACCCCAGAGCAGTGGAACTGCACTGTTCAAGTTGAGGGCTATGCAAGTCTCAGGTCCATTTCCCTAGGTCAAGAGAGTGCTTTCTATGCCTTAAAATGTTACTGCATCAAATAGACTAAGGCTCTGGCTCAGAGGTCCTTCAGGCACAGCCATCTGCCTCAGAAGCCTGGTGTGTGATGTTGGACGTCTGATGGCAGCGGGAGGGTGGAGTCAGGCGAGCTAGTGTGGCAAGCATCAGCAGCAGGGCATGAAGCAGCTGCTGCTTACCACCAGTTCTCACCTCACCACCAACTATATAATTGATTCTGATCAGATATGTGAGAGGGTGTGTGAGTGTATGAATGGGTACATAGCTCTGTGAGTGAACCTATGAATGGGTGCTTAACTGCCTGAGTGGGTCTGACTGTCAGTGACTGTGTGAATGGAAGCATAAGTGTCTCAGCGCATCTGTGAGTTGGTGTGTGAGGGTCTGTGACTGGGTGCATGAGTTTTGAGTGAGTCTGTGACTGGGTGTATAACTCTCTGACTATGTTTGTGAGTGGGAGTATGAGCCTATGAATGCTTATATGAGTACACACATGGGTTTCTGAGTGAGTCTGTAAGAGGGTGCATTAGTGTCTGAGTGGATATTCGCGCTGTGGCCCCAATAGTTGAGACGGTACACTCGGGGTCATGCTGGCAGTCAAGTCATCATCACGAATATCACACATTATTAAATAAATCAATTTTGGACATGTAACTTGGGTCACTAACACACCCATTTCTCAAATTTAGGATCAGAGTACTTCCACCCTGACCCCAATATTACCTTTCACAAAACTTTTCAGCCCTGTGAACTGTTCTCGATCAATAAAATGGTGGCTCCAATTTTCACTTCAGGTTGCGTCAAGCCAATCACAGCATTCCTGCTAGCGCCCACATTACCGATTTACAGCGAAATTGTCACAACATTTCCACGATCATCGCGAAATGGGCATGAAAGATTCGCTGCCAGAGATATCACTATACTGTCCATTTTAAAACTATTGAACTGATTTTCACCAAATAACAGAAAGCACAATCTGCATAACAACATATATATTTCTCCCACATCTGGTGTAATTCCATCTAGCGGTATGGGCTGTAGGTTCGACAACATGTTCCTATGGAAATTAACATTACAAATGCACCCTCATTTCACACCCCTATTTCTCTGTCACCACTGCAAGGATTACTCCCAAACTTTCCATGACACCTAGAACCTACTTTGACACTTTTTTGGAACATTTCATAAATATTGGTTAAAAACTACGCCAAAGTTAAAGGCAAGTCAAAAATGCTTTTCCTATGGAAACTAGGTCCTAACTATAACTACCTACTGGTATTTATATATATTATGCAAATTCTGTCAATTGAGCGCAAGGAGGCGAGGCGCTGACTCCAGTACTTTCCTCACTACATTTATTGTTATAGACACAAGTTAGTTCACCAAGATGTGTTTCGGCTGATAAAATCGGCCTTGTGTTATTTGATTCAATGAATTTAGAAAGTCACTCTTGAATTTTAAGATTGAGAATAACAAGTAGTAGTTAAATAAGATTTGTACTGACCAATAGGATTCTAAAAGTATAATTGCCAGACAATACTTTAAATTCTATATTTATATTAAAAAGAAAATTTGAATAAAAAATCATCTTTTGAATGAAACAGGTTGTATTAGACTGTATTGTATCGTGCTGGTTGTACAGGTTCGGAATTACTATTTTCAATTTCCTAAATGTGTTTTCTTCACACGTACAATTTAATGTGTACAATTAAGTATAACTGTAACAAGACATTTCATCACTTTTATTGATTGAGCAACACGCTTCTCTATGCTTTTATCCATTAATGAAAACTCAATGAAACTAATGGCACTAGAAGAGCTCAGTGGTGCCTCCTCCTGGGCCATAGACTACGTTCTGGTAACAATAAAGGCCTTAGAAATGTGTTTGCCACACCATTTTTCCACATTTTCCACATCATCCATAATCTGCTGCATAACATGCAGTGTTTAACAACAAAATTGTGCCTAGATCAAACATGTCAAGAGTTAGTAAAACCACAGCAACAATGCTGTGCAGTAGCTAGCCCTTCACTAAGCTAATTTCTTATTGCTCTATTTGGGTGTTAAACCGGTACTAATAAGTCACTTTCTAGACAGTTTTTTGGTCAGTCATCTATTTATTGAACACATTTTCCAGCTTCATACAAACAGGCAGTTGGCCTCACCTTTAATCCTGCTTGCATTGCCCCCCCACCCCGGCTAACAAATACACAGTTTCTGAAGGTGCGAGACAGACGGTATACACTCACTTTTCCCAGCCTTAGTGTGCCAAAAAATACATCCGATGAGGACTGTTAGCCCAAAACCGGTCCCAGGATGCTTGTTTCCAGTCCAGGGAAGACATGGCTTAGCAGTTTGGGCTGCACTGTTCCCATGGGGCACAGGGTCAAGACTGATTTGCATATAGCTGTGCATAAACTGGGGTTGCGAAGTGAGCTAAAAAATAATAAGGGATTCAACCCAGATCTTTGCTGGAGTGAGTGTCTGACAGGTTTTAGCGGCTGGGGTGAGTGTCTGACAGGTTTTAGTGCTCCGTCCATCATCTACGTGGGTTTGCCCAAAAATACATCAACATAACTATAAACCCCCATCCACTGTGGTGGAGAAGCAGTATTCTAACATGTCCTTGCTCGCTAAACGAGACCTCCCTCCGATTGCCTCCTCCAAGGAACCCCCCGTTGCCAATGTTGGCCTATAGCTCCATGGGGGAACCCCATGGGTGCCCTTAAACTGAAACTAGTGTAAACCTCTCAGCGTGAAAGGGCAGACCGCGATCGGGAGACCATTCATGAGGTATGTCATCAAAGGACACCATTTATACTCAAAATTTTTATAGTCATCCCTAAAGATGTCTGCCAAGCATTCCATCGTGATTATTCTCCACAGTTGTGTGTGCTATTCTGCCAGTATAGGCGCTTCCTTTCTCTTCCAATTAGCTGCAAGGGCCTTTTTAGCCACCCTTAACCCGGCCCACACGATTGCAGTATCTGCCTTTTTTTAGTTTTCCAAAGCATCCTCAAAGGGTTGTTTCTATTGTGTTCTGTAACGGATACCCCAGAACCTCTTTCATCTGTGCCAGGATCTCCTCCCAGATCAGAAAGGTTTAATGGACGGGCAGTCCAACCAGATGTGGTGAAAGTCTCCCAGTAGACCACAACATCTCCAAGAAAGGTCTGGGGTTAGGGGAAAGATCTTTTTGAGTTTAGTAGGATACAGATACCAGTTGCACATTGTCTTGCAGTGTGTCTCCCATAAGTCTATCAAATTATTGTGCTGAATGAGATCTGTCTATAAATGTTTCCAGTCCCCAGGTGTAACTTCTCTCCCCAGGGTCTGTTCCAGAAGTGTGTGTAATGCGGGCTCGATGTAATCGCTGTGGAGACCAGAAGGCCATATAGGTAATAAATGACCCCTTTTGTGGTGCCTGTCTTCCTCACAAAGGATTCTATTGGGAACTTCTCCTGGGGAGCCACCTCCCTTACAGGTGGATGAAGTACCCAGTGCTTCAGCTGCAGGTAGTGGATGCGTTCCATTGGTAAAACATTAAAGTCACACTGACAATTTTCAAAAGTGAGAATATCAAATTTATGAAACAGGTCTGAAATCACCAGGCACCCATCCTCCCTCCAAGCATCGAACGGGTCTTCCTTCAGTGCCGGTGGAAACTCTGGGTTGAAGTGTATGGGAGTGTATGGAGAAGGAAAAAATGAGACACATCCCTGGCTACGAGTCACCTCATCCCAGATCCTGAATGGGGTTCGAGTAGGGGTGCTTAAGTAGGCATTGAGAGGTCTGTCTTTTTGGACTTCCAGAGGACGTCCTAGATTGTTCTACCAACTATTGCTTGGTCCATGTGGAGCCAGTGTTTATCCAATTCCCTCCTTATCCAATTTCCTCATGGTCCATTCTGATATCACTCTTAGCTGTGCCGGCTTATTGTAAAGTCCAATGTCCGGGAAGTGCCATCCCTCACTCGGCTCTCGGTTTCCTCTGAACTCGGAAGGGAAGGCAGTGCCCTCCCCCTGCCAAATATACTGTAGGATCAAAAAGTGCTTTTTCAGTTCTATAGGGAGCACTTGAAACAGGTACAGCAGTTTGGGAAGTATGGTCTCCTTGACTGCGTTTATCCTCCCCAGCCAAGAAAAAAACAGCAGTTTCCACCTCTTCAGTTCCTGCAGTACCTGGGCCAGCAAAGACAAGAAATTCGCTTTGAACAGGCCTTCTACATGAGGAGTGATCAGGATCCCTAAATATGTTAGTGTATGTTTGGCCCATGCAAATGGGGACTCACCCTAAATCACTGCCATTTCCCCCCCCCCCAACAAGGTCAAATTCAGCATGGAAGATTTGGTCAAGTTAACCCCAAAGCCTGCGGCCTTCTCGAAATCCTTCAGTTCCCCCTGGAGGGCTCACAATGAGGAGCGGGAGGATATAAGTGTCAGGAGAATGTTGTAAGCAAACAACGCAACTTTATGCTCCTCTCCCTCAAACTTAATCTCCATGAGCCGTCCTGCCAGCGACTCAATGCTCAGGGGAAACACTAATGGGGAAGGGGCACTCCTGGCGCTTGCCAAGGCCCAGTCCAAAGGGGCTCAAGCTCACTCCATTCACCTGGACTCTAGAACATGGAGTCACATAGTTAGCTCTGATCATTTTAATGAACCTTTCCCCGAATCCAAAATGCTCCTGCTTGAGAAACAGGAAATGCCAATCAACCCTGTTGAAGGCTCTCTCTGCACTGAACCCTACCAGCACTGCTGGGATCCTAAATTTGGACACCTTTTCTATGAGGTGCAAAGTCCCCCGAATATTATCAAGTGTTTGTCTTCATTTTATGAATCCGGATTGGTCAAGATGGATAATGTCAGGCATTAGGTCTTCTAGTCGTGCCGCCAGGATTGGCGAATAAAGTTTAGTGTCCAAATTGAGTAACGCTATTGGTCTATAGGATGCACATTGCTGGGGGATCTTACCTGGTTTTGGTATAAGCATAATCAACGTATCTCCCATGGACGGAGTCACTCCCTGCCCATTCTCCATGTTGTTAAATAGAGTTGTGAGGTGTGGAGTCAGCTCAGTTACATATGTTTTATAGAAGTGGGGCGTTAGACCATCAGTCCCTGGTGACTTATGGGCTTTTGGGCCAGGATGGCTTGTCTCACCTCCTCCCCCTTTATTGGTTCCTATAACTGTTCTCTCCAGGCAGCTGAAATCTGGGGAAGTGCCAGAGGGGCCAAGTAATCTGACTGGACTTCCGTGTCTGGGGGGGAAGCTCTGTAGAGGGCTTTATAGAAATCACCAAAAGTATTAGCCTTAATCTAGTAGTCGTGGGCGAACTCCCCATCGCCCGTATCAGTGCCC
This sequence comes from Lissotriton helveticus, assembly GCF_964261635.1. Lineage (NCBI taxonomy): Eukaryota > Metazoa > Chordata > Amphibia > Caudata > Salamandridae > Lissotriton > Lissotriton helveticus. The sequence goes on along the minus strand of NC_136067.1, from coordinate 762,469,722 downwards.
CAAATATATTCCCATTTTTCCTGGACCTGTTGTGCCCACCTTGTTACCCTGAGCATATGCATAGCATCTAAGCTGCAGAAGGGTAAATTCAGCTCTGTTAGTGTATATTGTGCCTAGCTTCCCTTTAAGAGCACTCAAATGGCACTTCAGGACCCGGGTGGGTGTCCTTTTGAAATCGCTTTCTGTCCGGGCCAGGGATGCCTCTAGCTGTAACCACTCCTTTTTCCTCTGTTTGTTCAGGGCTAACATCATTGCAATACATTTGTCCCTTAGGACTACTTTGAAGGCGTGTCCTTTGATGTGGGGAGATGTCTCCTTTGGGTCGTTTATTAAAAAATATTCCCTAATTGCTACCCTCAACTCGTCCCTGAGCACTCTGTCTCGTGTCAGAGAGGCCGGAAAGTACCACCTAGAGGGACCCTGCCATCCCCCCGCCCCCATCGTAGGCTCACTGTGACAGGGCTATGATCTGACAGAGCAATGGGGAGAATCTGGCTACCTGGAGTAGGCCCCGCAACTCGTGGGACAGGAACATATAGTTCAGCTGGGAGTTGGATTGATAGGCGTGTGAGAAATATGTGTAATCTTTTGTGGCCAGATGGATAACTCTCCACGCGTTCTAAAGTCCCAAATCTTGGAATGTGTGTTTTAAAGTGTTAGGGAAGCTACCTATCATAATCAATCTCAAGAGCATAACTATCTGGACCTCTGCAAACCCTCCCACCATATCTAATAATGTATGAACAAACGCGGCTTGGCCGGTGTTTGGGACATAACCGAAATGAAGGTGACCTTCCTACCTCTGAGTGCCCCTTTTACCATGTCCACTTGACCCTCCCTGTCCGTCTTTATCCCCTCCTGTTGAAATTGGGTACTATTATGGAACATTAATGTCACTCCATTACGTTTTTTTTGGCAAATGACCAATATATCAGCGAGTAGCTTTTATGCCTGTGTCTCGTTTCTTGCGTCCTTTAAATGTGTGTCTCTTGAAGAGACACAACCTCAAATTGGTGGTCCACTAAGACAGTGAGTTCAGCCTCTTTATATTCCACGAAGTGATTGTGATCATAGCTCTGTGTTGCCCCACTCTCCTGCCCATTGTGTCCCCAGTCTTACCCCCCATCTCCCGCTCTCCCCGCCAGCACTGGCCTCGGATCCTCCCCTTTCCCTTCAAGCTCCTCACGGTGCAGAAAGGCATGTCCACCTGTATTATGCCCCTCTGTTTCTCCACCACTCCCCCTAAAAAAAAACCAACAGCAATTAGAACAGCTAACCAACAGTTTAGAAATACCTAGCCTGGAACATTGGGTCTCCTGGGACCCTGCGGTAACATTGTTCCAGGCTATGGCCGATCATCTCTGTCCTAGGCCTTAACCCATAGCCCCGCTGACATTGTGAATCATGTAATGTTGCTGTCCTTATGTCTAGTTCAGTGATGAATTGGCGCATGCTACGTGTCCATGTCGGTGTAGCTGGTCAACGCGCCTCCATCTCAGGTGGCCTGCACAGCTCTCACCTGTCGCCAGATACCTCTCACCTCCTTGCCCCTCTGAGTCCAGGGCTCTGACATCAAACCCAATTTATAGCTGTATAAGTAACTCTCTCCTTCGCAGATCAGGTCTTGGTTTGACGTCCTCTGGAGACCTCTCTCTAGGATGTCACTCCTAGTCGAATCACCTCTCCTGTTATTCCCGCTCTTTTTTCTAGTTCATATGAGTGCTCTTTTGTCTAAAGCAGCTATTTCCCAATAGCGACCCCATCTTGCTGTAGGGATGTCATCTTTTCCGACAGATCCAACTTCAATTGGTCCATTGAGGCCTGGAGAAATCCACTTTATCTCATTGCGCAGTTCCATCTTGAAGTCCTTCAAGGAAACGATAAGGATGCCAGCAGGTCTTCCTTGGTCAACGCCATATATGAATCAACGCTCCCCTGTTCGCCCGTCTATTTTTTCTCTGCCGGTGTAAAGTAATTAGACAACTTGGAAATGGCTTTTTTAGGTGGCATAGATGTGGTCAATGCCCACTACCAGGTGATCTTGGTCCCTGCCGATTGCCAGGGGATCCATTTTCGTGTTCATGGGGGGCAGACATGTTTGTAAAGATGTGGCCCCCGATATGCACCCCACACTTCCCGAGGCGAGAGCAGCTCATTGCGGCCATCTTAGGGTCAGGCACAGGCTGTGTGCTCTGATGATTCACTGAACTTGGAGTGTCCTCAAGTCCTACCAGGACCTTTCAGAGGGCCTCATTATTCTTCCCATGTCCCTTCAATAGCCTCAGGTAAGCCTCCTGCATTGTCTCTCATGTGGGGAGACACATCCTCCATCTTGGGGTCAGACAGGCCCATATGAGTGCTGTTTCTGCCTCCCTGTGACCAAATGTGTGGTCCCCCTGCACTCCAATGGCTAGTAAACCAGTACTGGTGAGTCCCCGGGCCCCCCTGCAGCTTACTCACCCTCACATGGTTGATGCATCACTCGGCCGGTGAGCCCACCAGAAATCGGGAATCCTGCAGTATTTCACTATATTTGCATTCACCGGGATGCCCAGAACTCTTCCACTGGCCGTCGCGGGCAGATCAGTGCCTTCCCTCTGCTTCCTCGCCCCCCGGCCTCCCGGCTCCTAGTTATTGACGGGGCACTCGGCGCGCCGGAGCATCTTGGATTACGTTGCGCAATTAGCCGACCGGTGATTGTAGCTGGATTGCGCGATCGTCGGAAGTCTGGTGTTATGCCTCCTCCTCTCCCGGTTCATGCGCCCTTGTTCGAGCGAAAAGCAGCTTCGTTGCTCCTTGTGAAGCGCTAGATATTAGCGGGTGGCCGATGGAGCCTGGACAGCTCACGTCCATTCGGCCATCTTGCTTGGCCACGCCCCCTGACAGTTTTAACATGTGTACAAATGAAAAATTAATGAAGGAATACTATAAGAATGTGCTACATTACACTGCACACGTTGCCTTTTCTTGCGTCAAAATTTAGTCAAACCTGCCACACATTTTGCTCCTCCGTTGCCCCACAATTCCATTGGCCCTGCTCCTAGATAACTCATGGATACCAGACAAGCTCTGATCTGCCTGTCCCAAAAGCCAATTATCTACGTTGCAATAGAACCAGCAGTTATGCATGACTGCTGTGCTTTAAGGCAGCTCAGCGTTGCCATTAGCGGCTTGGTCCCCACACACACTAGTGTTGGAAATGAAGCACAAAAGAGGCGGAGGTGGGCAGTGCTTGCTAAGAAAATATTTTATTTATTTATTTTTTACAAACGAAGCCATGTTGAGGGTTGTGGCACTCTCGGGGAGAGGATACCGGCTACAAAGATTCCAACTGTGCAAGGAGAACTCTACCAAAGTGATAGGCAAAGTCATTGCATCACTTTAATATCAACAATAATGCAAATGAGAGAGGCAGACACTGAAAGGGATATGCACAAGAAAATGTTGATGTGCTGCGCTACTCTAAAATTGGTAACACCGCACTCTGACATTTTTAAGATGCAGGGATACAGCGCACCCCTGCGTTTCCCGTAATGCTGGTTCTAAAAAAGCTGCCTAGAGCCTGCCCAGGCACCCTTGCCCCATGTTCCAAGGGTGCCTGCACTGCAGAGGCGATTGTTTAGGTGCAGGAAGGGACACCTTCCTGCACAAAAATAATCTTTAAAGGTGATTTGCTGTTTCTATTTTTGCTATGCAGCACACATAGAAAGAGCAAAAAACAATGAGAAAGTAATAATTTCTCCTCGGATTGCCATCCTTTGATCAGGTTTTACCCGGCCTTAATTTTGACGCTACTCCATCCTTGTAAATATGGGGGAGCGTCAAAAAAGCAATGGGTGTTGCGGTGGAATGACCACTGCAACACCCTTTGCCCGCCCCTTTGCCACAGCATACTGCTGTGGAAAGGGTTATATTTTTCAATTCAATTCAGTAATCTTTATTTCGGTCATAAAAGACCATAAAAGATATACAAGTATAGAAATAATTTCCATCATAAAAACATTTGGGCTTATACAGAAAGACTCATGATTAAAACTAATTACTAAAAAACATTTATAATACAAAAAGGGGAAAGAGAGGGAAAATAGAAATATTTCATACAGCTTTAGTATTCCTAATAATCAATGCACGTGTTCGCCACATTGCCGTCAAGAATTTTGCCATTACAAACACAGTAGGGGGTGCTAGATCTGTCTTAAGGACTCTATAGGCGGGGGCAAAAGTTCTAAAGCCCAAATTCCTTAGGTAAGGGACCAACCAGTACCTCCTAATTCTGTTGTAGGCTCTGCAGAACAAGGCCACATGAAGGTCACTTTCCAGTTTGTAATTGCACGCAGGACATGCCCCTGATTCCAAATTACCTTCCCAAGATTTAGTAGGGGATCTAAGTGGGAGACAACCGTACCTCCATTGCATATAAATCTTCTGGACAGACAAGGGTGTCATACTGTCCAGTACATATTCAGGGCTGTAAGAGTCTTTTATTTTAATAAATGAGTCAGATAATGATCCTTCCCGGAGTGAAGTCATGGTTTTCTGGAGCATAGCGCTGTAGAATAAATTTGAGAGTTCTTTCCTAGAAACCCTTACAGACGCTGCTTCCGGGTTGGACCATAGTTCTGGGACTCCAAGATGGAAGCACATATCCCTGATGTACTTTAGCCACGGAATTTTAGTGGCATAGGTTGATCTAAGGAGTTCCTGCAGTTCATTTTTATAGTGTACCAGGTCCTCACTGCTCCACAGACGCCTCCAATAGGCCAGAGGTTTTAAGCCCAATTCCTCCGAAATAGGTCGTAGAGCCAAATCCATTCTTAGGGGGAGTAGTGGGGTACTCGGTGGGAGAGCAGCCAATTGTCTGATAAAATTGTTTTCTGCAACCTGGACCGTGTGTAAAGATATATGTCCCCATAACTCACCCCCATAGATAATTCCCCCCCTGGCTTGTGTTTTATAGATATGGATGGCAGGTGTCAATGGACGTAAAGATGATTTTTTTGCAATTCTTGTAATGGCACCTGCCCGCTGGACCAGTTTAGTTGTTGCTTTAATTTTGTGTGGCAACCAGGTCATATCCTGGTTGAGTGTTATACCAAGATATTCTATTGATTGGACTCTCTCTAAAATTGTAGATCCCAGACGAGGGTTTGGGCAACTTTTGGGTTTGGGGCTGAGGATCATGAATTTGGTCTTAGTTGGGTTTATTTCTAGACCTCTCTCATTGCTAAACCCCAAGAACCCGTTCAGGACCCTTTGAAGCCCCATTGATGTTTTTGACAGCAGCAGGGTGTCATCTGCAAACATAATTGCTGGCACCCTGCTGCCATTCAATTTTGGAGCATCGGTGTTACGATCCTGTTCAGGTACTCTATCACCCCGTTCACAAATAAGCAAAACAGGGTCGGGGCCAGTACACAGCCCTGCCTCACCCCTATGAGAACTGGGAATCTATCAGTCAGCTTACCTCCCTTTCCATATCTGACTCGGGCATAGTTGTTTGAATGCAGCCTGACTAGGATGTGAAGGATATCTTTCGGGACGCCCAAGTCAGACAGCACCTCCCATAGTCTAGCCCTAGGGACTAAATCGAAAGCGGCGCGGAGGTCCACAAATACCGCGTACAGTGTCCCCGCTTCTAAGTACACTGTCTTCCAATATATGACGCTCAATCTAAGTATTTGGTCAACTCTTGAGACTCCCTTTCTAAATCCCGCCTGCAAGGGGCTTAAAATATGAGTCTCCTCCATCCAGCTCAATAACCTATTAAGAATTAGTCTTCCAAACAACTTTTGGGACACATCAATGAGGCTGATTGGGCGATAGTTGGCTGGGTGCAGGGGCGGCCCCTTTTTGTATATCGGGACCACCTCCGCACCCAGCCAAGTATCTGATATGTTCATTCCCCCCAGCACTGCATTGAATAAAATCATGAGATAGGGTGCCCAGATTCCCAGTTCGTGTCTGAAAAGGTCACCCGGCAACCCGTCCAGGCCCGGTGCCTTCCCGGAGGATAGCCCAGCAATCGCCATCCTAATATCTTTAATAGTAAAGGGTTCAGCAGTCTGCCCCGGCTGGATAGACGGCAGTACTGCTTCTACCCCCCCATTCTCTAGGGAGTATAGCTGCTCAAAATGTTTTTGCCAAGTATTTGCAGCAATATTGGGTTCAATAGCCGTGGGGAGATCCCCACTTCCATGATTAACTATTCTCCAGAATCTACGGGAGTCCCTTGCAGCTAAGGACTCTGATAGATTCTCCCAATGCTGTATATCCCACTCTATTTTGGCATTTGCTAACAGTAATTTGTAAGCCTTCCTCCTTACCGAAATCTCTTCCCTCGTGCCACCTACTTTTATAAAAGATAAGAGGTCATGTTTTACGGCTCGACAGGCCGTGTTGAACCAAGTGCCATTATTCTGTCTCTGAATTTTAGGTGATCTAGTGCTAAAAAGATGTACTTGAAGGTTCCTAATTAAGCGATCATGTACCTGTACAAGATCCTTAGTAGTTTCCCCAGTGGAATCCAGATTCCATAAATGGAAGGCCTCCTCAAGGGTTGGGATTATTCCGGCATATAGGGAGGCTACTTTATCTTCACTGCATACAAGTTTTCCCCATTTAATCCTCCTCCTATTGTTTTCCAAGAGGTGTCCCGATCTTGGCTCGTGCCTACATAACACACTTTCCTCCAAACAAGGGATGGCAAAATCTAGCATTAGTGCGTTATGGTCACTATCCTGTCTTGGGATAATTCTAAAATCCATCACCCTTTTCCAAGTATGCAATTGTACGAGGATGTAGTCCAATCTGGATTGTCTCCCAGCTTTGTTAAACGTGCATTGGCTCGGGATATCGGACCTTGTGCGGCCGTTACAAGCTCTCAGACCGTAGTTGAGATTTAATGTATTTATTTGAACGGCCAGGGGTGTCCAAGCTCTAGGAGGTGGGGCCTCCGTAGAGGGCACCTGCCAACTTGAATCCTCCTCTAGGGAGGGTCCATCAAGTAGTCCAGGTAGCGGTTCGAAGTGTGAATTAAATTCCCCTCCTATTAAGTATGGTATATCCTCTGGGATAGTTTCTAAAAGACAGGAGAGTGCCTCAATGGTTTTAGAAGAGGCAGCTTTTGGAACTGGTCTGGAGTAAATGTTTATAACAAACAATTTATAAAGTCCTGGCCATTCAAGTAGAACGGCCAATATATCCTCCGAATCCACAGTATGGCGTGAAGCTGAACAAGCCAGGTCAGAAGCTATCCAGGTTGCCAGCCCTCCTGATGGTCGACCTCTTCCACCCCAGCTAGCCTGTTTCGAAAATATCTGGAAGCCCCTATATGTAATCTCTTCCCTTGCCCATGTCTCTTGAAAGAGACAAATACTTTGCAGGTTTATTAGTTCAGCCCATGAGTCTGAATCTATTTTGTTGGCCATACCTGCCAGATTCCAAGAGAGTATTTTAATTATTTGGGGGGCATGGTTCTCAATCAACGCCATAGTTTGATTTGGCGTGTCTTTGTCATTAGCAGCATGTGCAGTTAGTAAAGGTAACTCCTCCTTTCCGTCATCAACCCTTGCTTCTCCAAGCCCTCCCCCTTCATTCTCGATGTTGTCGCCGTTGGTTGAATCGTTTAGCTCTATTCCAACATTTGAATCAGGTTCATTACAAACACCATGATAGTTTATGTTGTTTCCTCCCCCACCCATATTCCAATGCTCAAAGGGTGGTCAACATCCCCATACTGGATCTTGCCGTCCAACCAAAAGGTTAGAGGTCTGGCCAGTGAGGTGGATTTGGCGTGGTATCAGTGGAGCAGGTTGGGGGATCCTTGGCCAAGGTGGATTGGGAAGACGAAACTGCTCATTGTTCAATCCACGAGCTGAAGTCTACTTCTCTTCCTACAGGGTATCCCGTTGACGCAGGAACCCCTCTCCGGCTGGATCCAACAACCCAACAGGTTGTATACTACTGAAGCCTCAGCCTTATGCGGGGCTTCCAGTTAAATCACTAAGTTTATGAGCACCTTTGTCTGGTCCTGAAGAATTGCCACTATAGGCATGAAACATGTTGACCGCTTCACAGTTGAGGGTTGAACGGGACTGACTCCTCGTAGCTACTGCAGTCCCACTGCCCCTCACACGTTTTTACTTCAGGTGGTGTACTACATGAATAAAACCTAAGCCGTAGATTACACCAACCTGTTTTAATTCACCTCACTCACGCTCACTACTTCACCTACTAGGGCCCTCACACCCTTACACCTATCGGCACAGGAACAAAAGATCTCCACAAGAGTGTAGCACTCTGTGCTACCCGTCAGGCATTGCAGCGCCGGCTTGACGCTGGAGCAGGGAGCCGATGATGTTACAATACGACTAACTGGTGACATGACAACAGCCGTAAAACCAGTCTGTTGTGTGAGGCATCCCTAGTTCCGACAAGGGATACCCTTCCCTGCTGTATTGAGGCACGTTAACACCTCATACATGAGGCAGAGAGGAAGACAGCTCACCGCACTACGCCATCACTCATCCTCAGGGGAACCGTGTGCAATCTATTGTTGCTCAGCATGTGGGACATGCACACTGGACCCCTTTAAATATTGTCCCCTCACGTCCCTCCCTGTTGTTGACCCCATTGTTCAATCCAGTCATGATGCTAATGGGGCGTGGATAAAAGAAGGTAAGATCGACGATGTTGATCCCTCCATTGTTTATGTCCCAGCCCAATCTTGTTATCCATGCTGCCACCCTTGAATCTTAGAAATTGACCACAATGCAGTCCCCCCCCCCAAAGTTTTGGGAGTACAACCTATCCATTCTATTCTCCTCACCCCCAATATTAATCCATCCACCTCCCCTGGTAGAGGCCGGTTCACCCTTAGCCAATGCATAACCTTGTTTTTGAGTGTCTGAAAGGTTTCTCTCTGCCCCATTAAGAGTGGGGGGACATTAGTGAGAACGGCTACATAGGGGAAGGAATCCGGCGTAAGGTTCATTGGGGGTTTCTTTTGGGGTGGTTTTATCAGTGATGGAAAAGACATTTTTTGGACTATAGGAGCTGGACAGGGTACAGATTTACTTGCTATTGGCTGATTACTTGTGGAAGGGATGGTAGGTGGAATAGTGCCTGTATCGAGAAATGCATTACCCCCGGCTCCCTCTACGCACGGGGGATTGAGCCTAAGTGACCTAAGTTGCGCCGCTTTCTGGGAAGTTATTACACTATTGGGACAATTATCGATGATACCCGGTGGGACTAAATCGTGAGGCTTGGGTGTGCTCTTCCCAACCGCACTTCCCGCCTTAAAAATCAGTGGGGAGTTGGTTTGTATCCTTTGTCCCTTTTCCTGCATTATACATTGGGTGTTATTCTGGGGCTTATTATTTTCCACCAACCTTGCTTGGGTTTTTACAAGAGCCTTTGTTGAGAAGAAGTTATCTAATGTGACCTGCTCAAAGTGGTCTAGACGGTCAGATAACTTACTAAGTTGCTTCTCTATTGGGAGCAACATTGACCGTAACAACTTTTCTAGGTCAGGAAACCAGTTGGGAGGAGATGGTAGTTTGGCGGCCGTTGAAAGGTCAATTTTCGGGGGATTAATAACTGCACCGGAATCTGAACTGTCAAGTAAAACAACCTCTCCTTCTTGTGTGCCCTTCCCACTGTGATTGACTTCAATATCATCCTTACTAGAACGCGTGTTTCTACCTACTTTCCTGAGTTTATGTGGAGGTTTTGTTACATGACATTTTTTGGGTACTGTACACCTTTTTCTTTTTGAGCCTAGTTTATGTGGGGCAGGGAAACCGGGGCTCCTACCTCTGTAATACTTATTGGAAAGGGTTATATTTACAATATGGTGTTAAGCCACTTTAAGTGGCTTAATGCCACCATGTAAATATGAGGTAGGAAGCAATGCCACCCAAGCGTCAGAAAAAGTTGCGCTCCAGTGGCATTAGGGGCTTGTAAATATGCCCCAGAGTGTGGTAGCTACTGAGACACCATGGCTGGAAATCAGGTAGGTAACCCCGACTTACGGAATTTTTTTGTGTTACTCCTTGAATGGTAGCTATTCAGCAATGTTGAGCATATTTCATTACAAAAACAATAACACTATATAGTGCATTTTAATCGCATAATTAATTTTAACATTAGACGCTCTCTGCAGGATGTATGACTGAGTTTGAACTCGCGTTCACATATTCACACGCACCTGAAATACTAGTAACATGCTTACAAAGAGCATGTACCTTCTCAGTCCCTGTTGTAATGATTCATGGGAGAGGAAATTGATGAGAATCCCACAGAAAAAGAAGCACTGTCAACAAATGATAGCATTGATATTAGAAAGGTTTATTCAATACACACACGTTTAGCAGCGGTATGTCTCATTGACAATATCAATCCTGTGCTTTTCTAACAGGACCATGCAAAATGTGTTTTAAATACTTTACTGAGCTAATGCACTTCAATGGTGATCAATAAAGCCTTAGGTATTCCTTGGGTAATCTCTGTAATCCATCTTCTCTCTATGAGTGGGGGAGATAAAACAGATCTTTGAAGCAGAAATAACTGCAGGGTAACCTAACATGTGAATTACATCATTTTTTACCACAAGGAATAAATCTGTTTTTTACAATACAAAGGTTTAATATGTTTAAATGTGCTTTTTAAAGTGCTGTATCCCTCACTGGAAATATATTCCTGAGTCTGCCCCAAATGTTCAAAGACTTTTTCTATAGTGATAAATATAATGCTTCACTCTTTGAAATTATAAAGTCTGATATTTTAGATCATTAATTGATACATAAACGTGTATGAAGAAGGTCTTTAGTGCTTAACTTCATATATATACACTCACTGAAGATCAATACACTTGCAAGCAATAATGGTGCTGGAAATGTAATGATCATTGACAGGCTCTAACTTCTTAAACGCTTCCCTCTGCTGCTTTCATATACACAACCTGCCTGGAACTCTTTGGGCCACTGTGTTTACCCATTATGCACATGGTCTCAAGATGGTAATCCCGGTGCCGGGAGCGTCTACTTGAATCTTTGGAGACCAATTAAACCAGCAGATCTTTGTTTCCTGCCCTTAATTCCCAGTGGATCCATGGTTGTATTCTGACTCCTTGCTGAATTCAGCTTGGTATTCTGGAACGTGAAGCTTATACTATGATTAACTCCTAAAGACTTTTGCTGTTGTGGTGCTGAACCTTGGATCCTCCTTTGGTGATGCAGGAGCTGCTTCACGATGTGATGATAAGCCATTGGCAGTTTCTCCATGTCTGACACAAATTGTTTGAAGGCTGTGTCACCTAGTTCCGGATCATGATCACTATGATGGAGGCAGAGGAGAAGGCAGAGACGCTCTCCGGTATAGCCTGCAGCAATAATAACCTGCTTGATCTTAGAGGGGAGTGAAGAGTGGCAGAAGGGTTGAAATTCTCAGATGAGAGTACATCAGCCTACAATGGAGTCTATCTGTGGCAGATGCCCAGGGGCTCCCTAGTGAGAACTACGCGGTGGCCATCTTTAGATACATACAGGGCAGCCACAATGGCAAGAGAAATACTTCCAGCATGGTTTCCAGCAAATAGAGCACTTTATGCAATCCTATCATCTGTGGCGTTGGCCATGTTGGAAGAAAATTAACTAATCATCCATCGAATTCTATGACACTGACTTCTCATGGTCATCTTGTAAGGCAATTTGATGTAATTCCCAAATCGTTATCATCGTGGAGTCAGTCTGGAACTACTGAGCTGGTGCATATGAAGCCTCTAGACAGCAGATGGGAATACCTCATCTTAACATCTGTACAGCACAGGAGTGTAGACATGGCTGGCAGAAACCCTGTGCAAAGGGCGATTGCAGCTGAACAAAGGGGCGGTCTATATGTCTAAAACCCGCATCCTTTTACTTTTGTACTTACACATTGCCTGAGGAGTCACTACACAACATGCTTTTTGAACTTAGTGTAATTCCTATTCAGTAACCTGTCCTGTAAAAAAGTAAAAAGTAAATTATAAAACACTCAATTTTATTCACGGCAACCACACATTTATAAAACACTCTGTCATCTTCAGTTGTTGTTTACAGTTAATGAAAATAGTATGTTAGTAAATAAATAGGTAAATAACTTAATTTATTAATATTTTTCCTGCATTTTGCATAAAAGGTAAATTACAATTTATTATTGAATGTTACAAAGCAATTAAAAATGTTAAGGCACCACTTACCAAACGAGTCCCAAGCTAGTGGCTAACGTCATTCATTGCAAAGACAAGACAGACGAGGACGTCTCCCTCCAGATCCACTCTATACTTGGTGATTGCTATGGCGGCATTCAACCCCATTCCACCCTCTGATGATGACTTGAGAATTACATCTGCATAGAAAAGACGATCCTGAATGGTGTGGGCTGACATCTCTACGAGTAAGATACAAGGAAGCAAATCCCTACACTTCCTTGCCACTAGGCTGTCTTATCCTTACCCGCTAAAGATGCTCACGAATCTGCACCACATCTTAGGGTCGAAACGTCGACGTTGTTAGTTCAACTTGTCCACGCAACCCCACAATTAGAATAAGGAACACATTATCCTGCTGTGGTCTATGTATCTAATGTTGGACATCTGTGAAAAATTCTGTCCACTTGTGTAAATATGTGTTATATATGTTATTATTTTTGTATCGCACCTTGGGCCAGATGTAGGTAGGCTTTTACCGGTCGGTAACGGCCGATTTCGTCCGTTACCGACCGGTAAATGGATTTTGAGATGTAGGGGGCAGAATCGGTAAATTTACCGATCGGTAAATTTACCGATTCTGTAAATTACCGAATCGGTATTTTTACCGATTCGGTAAAATTGATATGTAGGTGGGACTCTTCTGAGTCCCACAAGCCTTACAGAATCGGTATTTTACCATCAAATGCAATTTGATGGTAAAATACCGATTCCGGTGTGCATGCACATGTGTGCATGCACACCTGTGCCATATGACAGGCAGACCTGCCCTTAGGGCAGGTATGCCTGCCACATGGCACCCGAACCTGTTTTGGGGGTGCTAGAGGGTGTCAAAGTGACACTCCCTGCACCCTTGTGACATTCGGTATTTACCGATTCGGTAAATACCAAATCGGTAATTTAATTTAATTTAATTGTGGGTTTATATAGCGCTAGGAATTGACTCCCGGAGGAGTATCTCCACGCTTCGACCGCTGGGGAACCCGTCCTGGCTCACCCTGAGAGATGGTCCCTGATGGGTATCGCTAAGGTGCGACCAAGCATCCCCGGCGGTCTGGGGGGGCCGTTGTGAAGATGAGGCAAGCTGATGCCCAGAGTTGCCGAGTGTGGTTTCTGACTAGAGTAGGCACCGAGACGAGAATTATCGAGTCCGCTGACCCTGGTCCACGACCCTGCCGCGTCGGGAATCGAACCCTGGTCCCAGGCCGTTCTCTGCTTACGGATCTGCCGCCTCTAACCAGTGAGCCACACTTCTCCACAATGCCCATAGGAATGAATGGGCTTTACCGGTCGGTATTTACCGAATCGGTAAATTCCGACTTTTACAGATTCGGTAAATCCACATCTGGATTTACCTACATCTCCCTCCTTATATTTTACCGATTCATAAATACCGAATCGGTAACATTCGGTATTTATGAGTCAGTAAAATACATTTACCTACATCTGGCCCCTTGTCACTAAACACAATCAGTCACTAATTGCATCACAGTCACACATGCTTTATTGTGTTGGACAGCCGTATATAATTTGACTGATTTATCTAAAGAGTAAAAAGGAACTCATTCCCTGAACTCAGTGTAACGTTATGTGTTTGTGTGTTTCCTTCATTAATGATTAATGGAATTTTCATGACATGTTTAAGTACATTAGAAGCTAAGTATACGTGACTCCCGACAGAACCACTGTTTTTGTTTTGTAGTGGCTAACTTAAGCTGCAATTCACAGATGAACTCAACATTGAAGGAAGCAGTCTGGGTTTGCTTGTCTTCCTGTTCAGATGGAACCTGGCCAAACCGTGTGAGGTGGGCTAGTCTTATTAGAGCATGACCTAGACTGATTTGCATTAGGCTGGTTCTATTTTGTAGCAGCACAGTGAGCAAAAATGACAGACTGGAATTAAGCCCAGAGCAATTACACTTGACTAATGTCTATTCGACCAATAACTTTTTAAAAAGAAATTCTCGTTGAGACACCCTTGCTGCAAAAGGTATGCCAGGCGTGGATTTCATGCTTGCTGTGCCAAAAGCCACTGATGAGGTCCAACAAGGCTGAAACCAGTCTAACGTTCTTTGGGTTCTAATTCAGAGAGGCCTAGTTTTGTAGTTGCGCTGAAATGTTCTGATTTGAGCAAGGCCAAGGCTCATTGGATTAACATGTGAACACATAAAGTTCCAGCTCAGCACCAACAACAAAACCACCATTAAAGTCACACTCGCATACTGACCGCAAGAACCATGTGATGCCATCGCTCAATTCATCACCCTGTTCGCCATTGTATCCACTACATCTTGGAAGACCTCAACTTCTACCTGGCCTCCACTGACAACACCTCCACTGATCTCATAGTAAGATTGGACAACCTCAACCTCAAGCAGATGGTCACTGACACCACGCATAAAGCAGGACACACGCTGGACCCGAGTGTTACATCTAGCAATGGAATCAGCTACAGCCACAGCTCAGAACTCACCTGGTTGGGCTACTAAATCATACACTTCACCTTTTGCCAGACCTCTCTACACCTGCCTCAACTGCCACAGTGCCCCCTACCATTGCTGGACCAAGGTCACTCAGCAACAATGGAACGAAGACCTCAGTACCACACAGCCCAACATCACCACCAACCTGGACAGAACACTCAATCCCCTCCTCACAAGAACTCTGCGACGACCTTGCCGACCACCTCCCAACAAGATAGCAACCAGATATAGAAACTTTGATCCCCAACCCTCCAACCCCCTCAGCAAAACATCAACCACCACTACGACCACCTCCTCATACATGGGAACAACTCAGCACACTGAACACAACCACTCTAATGAACTTAATCAACTCAGAAGCACTGGCCAACCCACCCCCTCCCAAGTTTCAACCTCGGAAGACACAAGATCAGCCACCAGCTCACCACCATTGTCAATGCCTCCATAAGCACAGCCACCTTTACCTATGCATGGGAACATTCTGAGCTCAGACCCCACTTCATGAAACCTTCGGCAGACCTCAATGAGCTCCAGCACTACTGTGCCATCACCCTGTTCCCGTTCACTGCCAAAGTCCTAGAGACGGCCTTCAACCCCCAACTCGCTGAACACCAGGAGTGAAACAACCTACTGGCCCCTTCCCAATCAGGCATTAGTATCGACCACAGCACTGAGACTGTCCTGATCACGGCAACAGACTGCAACTACACCCTCCTCGACAGAGGATAATCAGCAGCCCTTATCCTCCTGGGCCTCTCTGCAGCCTTCAACACCATCTCCCACCACACACTCATGAATCTACTAAACTAGAAAAGAATCATGGATGATGCGCTCCGATGGATGGTATCCTGTTCCTCAGCCTCTATGTCTACCAATCTAGCCGTAAGGCTTCAACCCAACTCCCTTCCCTTCACAACCCAAGCACACCATCTGCGGCATAATCCAAGGATCATCCCTCAGTCCAAACCTCTTCAACATGTACATGAAACCACTCACAGACGTCAGCAGATTGCATGACATCAACTTCATCTCCTACGCCGATAATACCCAGCTCATCGTTTCTCTCAGCAAACTCCACATTGACGAATACTAACTTCCACAACTGTATGATGAACATAGGTGCCTGGATGAAGGACAACATTGATAACTGCTCACATACCTCCTGAGGCGGAAGCCGGGAGCACCGATCATTTGCCTGTTTTTAAAATTACCTGTTTGTGTTTTTATATACCGCCTTTGTCTTGCACCTACTCAGCGTCTCTACCTTTCCCTCGCTGCTCGTTCCTCCACACAGCCGATTAGGCGCTGTAACGGGGACCGGCGAGTTCCGACGCCATCTTGAGGGTACTCTGGGGTTGCCGGTGCAGTTGCTCGGCCACTGCCCCTTCTGGCAAGTACTTCCGGCGTGATTATCGTGCTGCGCGCATTATTGACAACTGCTCACATACCTCCTGAGTCGGAAGCCGGGAGCACCGATCATTTGCCTGTTTTTAAAATTACCTGTTTGTGTTTTTATATACCGCCTTTGTCTTGCACCTACACAGCGTCTCTACCTTTCCGTCGCTGCTCGTTCCTCCGCACAGCCGATTAGGCGCTGTAACGGGGACCGGTGAGTTCCGACGCCATCTTGAGGGTGCCCTGGGGTTGCTGGTGCAGTTGCTCAGCCACTCCCCCCTCTGGCAAGTACTTCTGGCGTGATTATCGCGCTGCGCGCATTATTGACAACTGCTCACATACCTCCTGAGGCGGAAGCCGGGAGCACCGATCATTTGCCTGTTTTTAAAATTACCTGTTTGTGTTTTTATATACCGCCTTTGTCTTGCACCTACTCAGCGTCTCTAGCTTTCCCTCGCTGCTCGTACCTCCGCACAGCCGATTAGGTGCTGTAACGGGGACCGGCGAGTTCCGACGCCATCTTGAGGGTACTCTGGGGTTGTCGGTGCAGTTGCTCCGCCACTCCCACCTCTGGCCAGCATATCATGACACTTCTTTCCCGGCCGCAAAGCGGACGCGCCGACGGCGCGCTGAAAGCGTGCCAAAGGCAAGCCCGTCTGCCCCCGTCCACTACCGGTCGGGAGCCGGGGCCACAGACCCTGCTCCTTTTCTGACCTACTCCCCCGTGCAACTCCTCACTTACCAGGGCGATTGGCCCCTTAGCCCTCCTACACTCGAATGCATTCACGGCCTTGGCATTCCCGCCCCTAATCTCCCCCTCCCTGCGGTTATACCCCCCAACCCTCAGTTGTTTGCTTTTTCTGATCCCTCTTCCCTCTCCCTCTCCTGCCCGCCTGCTGTAGCCCCAGCCTACCTCCTCAATACCCGCTCGGCGGTTAAGCACCATCTGGAACTCTATAACCTTCTTGATACTGAGAAACCTGATTTTTTGTTTCTCACTACAACCTGGTTCTCTGCAGATTCACTGCCCGATGTCCTATTAGCACTCCCTGTCTCCTATTATGCCCTCCGTGCTGACCGCCCTGACGGGAAGGTCGGCGGAGGAGTGGCTATGATCATCCGGTCGAATCTCCAGTTCCAGCCCCTTTCTTATCCTTCTATTTTGAATGTGGACTTCATAGTTGCTCATTCGGTCAATCTTTTGGTTCCTCTTACTGTTGTCCTTCTTTACCGTCCCCCTAAAATTATGTCTTACTTCGTGCCAGCTCTACAGGAACTCTTGGCCATCCTTGTGGTTAACAACTCCTCAGTTCTTTTACTGGGTAACTTCAGTTATTGGCCTGAAGACTCCAGGGAAGAACAGACATCCAAAGACTTCTCTGACACTCTTCGTTGTCTTAATTTCATTTCCCATATTCATGCCCCCACCCACATGCATGGCCATACTCTCGACCAGATTTGGTCAGCCAGTCAGACCATTCTTTCTCCTATTATTCTCCCTTGCACCTGGTCGGACCATTCTCTAATCTCCTTTTCCATTGATTTGGGAGCTATTGACAAGCCCCCCCTGCCTAAGAACGTCTTGGCCCAGAACTGGAATCGGGTGGACCTTAATACCCTCTCCTCCTCTTTGGCGACCTCTTCTCCCGACCTATCTGACCTCTCCCTTGACCTCCAAGTTGGCGCCATTAACAGCTGGCTGTCCAACTCCTGCGACCTGGTCGCTCCCCTCAGGAGGGTCAGGTCTTGCCGCCTCCACAAAGCTAATAGATGGTTTACCAGTGATCTTAAAACTCTCAAACTGGCTCTTAGACAGTCAGAGCGTCAGTGGAGGCGCAATTACTGTCCCTCTCTGAGAGCTCGATACATGTCCCTTCTCTGCAACTATAAGAAAGCTATCCTCTTAGCTAAAACTGAATACTTTACTGGGAAGATCTTACTTGCGGCTAATAAACCTAAGGAGATTTTCTACATCGTTCACAACTTAGCTGCATCTAACAGAGCCAATCCTAATCCTGTCCCCGCCCAAGCTCTTTGCCATTCTCTCAACGATTTTTTCCATGAGAAAATTGTTAATATTAAGCGTAATATCCCTGTGTCACTTCCCTGCCTTCCCTTTCCCTCCTCTCCCCCGCAGTCTCCTTCCCTTGACCATTTTCCACCTATTTCCAAGGAGTCCTTCCTTGCTCTGCTCAGTAAGGTCAAGTCAGGCTCCCCCGCCGACTGTGGCCCGGCTCACATCTTGAGGAAGTTGTTTTCCGGTTGCCCTGACGATCCATTGTCCCTTCTCAACACTTCCATCGCTCAGGATACAGTTCCGGCCACTTTCGAATCGGCCACAGTCATCCCCATACTAAAAAAAATCTGGTGCTGATCCCTCTCTTCCCTCCAACTTTAGGCCCATCTCCTTGCTCCCTTATCTGGGCAAGATCCTAGAGAGGCTTATCACTTCCTGCCTCTCGGCTTACATTGAGGACAGCCATCTCCTTGCCTCCCATCAAGCGGGCTTTCGCCCGGTCCACTCGACGGAATCTGTGGTCCTTTCCGTCCTGCACGAGCTGAAGAGGAAGGCAGATTCGAACTCTCCCCAAGCCCTGATACTCCTTGATCTGTCTGCTGCTTTCGACACGGTTGACCATTCCATCCTTCTCGGCCGTGTCGGAGCAGCAGGCATCCGGGGGACCGCCCTCACTTGGCTCGCTTCATTTCTCCAAGGTAGGACGCAGGCGGTTCAACTTTCGGGCTTTACCGCCCCTACCCGCCATGTACCTTGTGGGGTTCCCCAAGGCTCTTCCCTTTCCCCCCTTCTTTTCAATCTTGATATCCATCCTCTCATTGTCTCGCTGCTCAACATGGAGGTCTCTGTATTTAATTATGCGGATGATTTCCAGCTTGTTTTTCATCTCTCTTCCTCCCAGGATTCCATCCTTAAATTCCAAACCACACTTATCTTTATTTCTGATTGGAGGAATCAAAATCATCTAAAACTTAATCCGGACAAAACGGAGTTGGTCTTGACCGGCGGCCCCACCAGCCCTTGGACCCCCGCTTTTTGGCCCTCCATTCTTGGCCCCCCACCGGTTCCTTCTGCTTCAGTTAAAACTCTGGGAATCAAAATCTGCTAGGATCTCTCCATGCGCCCTCAGATTAGCTCTGTTGTTTCGTCCTGCTTCCTGTCCCTCAGAATTATTCGCAAGATCTCCCGCTTTTTTTCCCTCGAAGCCCTCAAACTTATTGTTTTGGCCATGATTCTCTCCCGTTTGGACTACGGGAACTGCCTGTACGCGGGCATTCCTTCCTACGAACTGCCATTTTCTAAAATGGGGCAACCCAATAGGTCCAGGACCTTGGTAAATTGCGATATGAGAAACAAGTGGTCCTTACCATCAATAAAACATGGCATGAGTCAATACACAGTTACTGAGTCAAAATTATTTAGAGCATATCGTGATTCCGCAGCTCTATGAGATGAATCTTACATATGGTACAGCGAACAAGCAAAACAGCAACAGACTTATTTGTTACCAGGCAATTTAATTCATTGCTAGTTCAATCGATATTTTGAATTCATTAAAACAGTTTCCAAGTGTCACATTCAATACATCAATACAACAACTTGGCCAAAGGTGATTATGCCCCAAGGGAGGACGTGCAAAAGCAGGCGTGATAAGGAATGATATAAGTGTTTTTAGAAAAGTAAGAGAAAGAATCAGAAAAAATTGTGACAACAAATACAATAACAGTCTTTACAATGGAAAACGGACGGTTTCGAAAAATACCGTCTCAGTAAACACCCAGCCTTAATACTCTTCTTTATAATTTGATCAATGCAAAAATGGACATAGGTTCCAAAATAAGCACGTCAGGATTATGGGGGGAAATGGGGGTCAGGGTCCGGGTGAGATCATGGATAGAGTGTCGACGTTTCGACTCATCTGGTGGCCCGACGGGTATATTACACCTCGGCCGTGCAAGTCTTCATCAGGACAATAGAGAGAAGGGCAATATCATCAAGGCTTGGTAACACCTGGAACAATTAAGGACACAGTAAGTCTTTTGCATTAAATCCACTATTCCTTCATTACTTAAAATTAACCTCAAGGAAAGCTCACCCGCGACAGTCTAAGGCAGGAGGTCAATCGACCGTATGTGGACAATCTCACATCGCAAGGGGGGTTATAATTTCACCTAAAGAACAAATATATATAATAATGAAAACTAAGTAGAACAGCCTTACGAGTACTCCACTAATGCATAATGAAGAAGATTTAACATACCTTGCACTCTTCAATAGTGCTTAATGAATTTCAATAATTGTCATATATACTGGTGTCAAACCGATAATGGGTTACGTGCAAAATCTGGCATTAATCTCATCAGTGTCTCTGTAATGTAATATAGGAGGATTTTAAATTACCTAATCACTGGGAGCCAAATCTATTCCAAGAGGAACAATAAAAAGCACATACCTTTTAATTGGACAAGATTCCTAACATTCGATGTGGAGTTATAACCCTCACGGAAGATCTTATTCAAGGAGGGACTCAACCTGAAATTATTTAAAATATATATCGACCAACAGGCGCGATATAAAGGATCTCCAAGACAGTTTTAAATTTGAAATGGAGCCCTACCTTCCGTTCGCCAGTGCTCCACTCGAACAGCTCTTAGCATTCGTAGAAGCACTCCTTTAATCAATAGGAATTTTTAAAGAGGCAAGATGTTTCCATGTATATAAACATCAAAACCGGGCTGGAACCTGCAATGAGTTAAAGGTATTGTTGGACCAGAAGCGCAATATAAAAACGGCTCAAAACCTTTTAGGAGAATAGCTGGCAGGGAACACAGTCCTACCTGTCTCACAAGCGGCGCTACCTTCATTGGACTCCCAGTGTGTGTGGAGCAGAAAGCCCGCCACACCCGAAAGTAAACTCACCGATCGACCTCATCATGGAGGTAGAAGAAAGACTATGGACTTCGAGTAGTTCTTAGTGAAAGCCTTAATACAGAGTATAATATAATGCATTGGGTACTCAAAAGCAATGTCGTTAGTTGTGGTAAATATTAATCCTAAAAGTAGTAAAAATAGGGAGCCCAACACAGTTTAAGAAAAAAGGGTTGTAAAGAAATTGAAAGGCTGGTCACGAACCAATAAAGTGCCGTATGTACATCGGATAGCATTAACGCGCTATGCCACAGTATAACTATTGCATTGTTCGGAGAATATCAGTGTAAATACACACTTTAGATCATGGTATTATGCCATTCCCAGATAGCCCACGAATTTCATGGGGATATGCATAGCAAAGCAGGAAGGTCACATGCACAATTAGCAGCCAACAACAAAAACATTTAAAATTGTAAACAAACATCATAATTCAGACACAACAATTATATTTACACTGAACAATTCATTCGTTGTCAAACTAGACAGATGTGTACTATAAACATACTGAGAATGAAATGTATCTCTACAATTCCGTGATATTCGGTTTAAGATGTTAAGTCATATTTTCGGATATATCCAAACATGCTAGGCTGATACCCCGGGCGGTTAGAGAGAAGGAAGGGTTACAGATCTAACAGTGCTACCTGCTTCCTAATCTCCTCCTGTTCATTCAGCCCCTTATGTATGGTATCCAGGGAGTAGATCCATCTACATTCCCTGCGACTTAAGGTGCTAGAGAGATCGCCACCTCGAGGGTTCAATGACGCTTTTTCAATCACCCACCATCTTAGAGAGTCAGCCGCATGTTCAAACCTCACAAAGTGGTCTACCAGGGGGGCCCTCCGCACCTTGCAGCGAATGCGACTGCAATGTTGCAAAATGCAACATTTGATCTTTTGGATTGCCTGCCCGATGTACATAAAGCCATTGTCTGCCACATGGGCAGACAATGGCATACACTACATTGCAATTGCTAAAGTGCTTAAGGTTGTATGACTGGTTGTTGTGTGAAAACATAGTCAGTTCTATCGTCATTGAACATGTCTTACACGTCCCATATTTCTTATGGCCAAGTACCGGTGGGAGCCCCCACAATGTACTCTGTTTGGTACTGGCTGCCACAGGGAGTAGTGATTTTACCAACATGTCCCTGTTGTTTTTACCTTTGCGGAAAGTGTGTAAAGGGGGAGGGATATTTCCCAATTCGTCAGATACTAAGTGCCAGTGATGGTTGATGACCTTTTTTATGGCACTGCTTTTGGTTTTAAAGGTTGTTACGCATACTTGACGCTCCTCATTGGTGTTCTTTATGCCACACCCGTTTCCGGGCCTTTTTGAGGAGTCTAAGTGGATATCCCTGTTCACTCAACCTAGCCACCAAAAAGGCCGATTCGTCAAAGTAATCATCCTTCCTAGTACAGGTCCTCCGTAACCTCAGGAATTGGCCAAAGGGCAAATTATCTCTGAGGTTACGGGGATGGTGGCTCGTATATCGTAGCAGAGTGTTCGGCTCACTTGTCTTCCAGTAGAGGCTGGTATACAGCCTTCCAGATTCACTTTTGATGGCAATGTCCAGGAAGCTGATAGATTCATTGTCAGCTTCCAAAGTGAATTGGATGTCATTCGAACGATTGTTCAGCCATTTATGGAAAGAGAGGAGCAATTCCCTACTCCTTTCCCACACAAGCAAAACGTTGTCGATATAACGTGTCCACAATGATATATGGATCATTAAAGGATTATTCTCGCTGAATATGTGCTCTTGTTCATATTCGCTCATATATATAATAGCCAAATTGGGGGCAAAGCTAGCCCCCATCGCTACCCTTTTTGTTTGGACATAGTACGTATCGAGAAAAACAAAGAAGTTCTTAGTCATCGCGATAGTTAACAGTTGTATTATAAATTCCGTGGGTACTCTATGTGGAGCAGGTCTTCGATCCAGTACATTTCTAATGCAAACTAAGGCACATTCTTGGGGAATATTCATATACAATGACGTAATGTCCATTGTGGCCAACAGGCAGGTTGCAGGATCATGTACACGTCCATCAACTAATTGGAAAGCTTGCATTGTATCCTTAGGATACGTAGGTGTGTCCATGGCAATGGGCTTTAAAAATACGTCAATGTATTTACACAAGGGCTCTAACAAGGAGCCGCACCCTGTTGGCCTCCCTGGGGGATCCACCAACCTTTTATGAATCTTTGGGAGGGTGTAAATTGTAGGCATTCGTGGATATTGCTTATTCAGAAAATCATGCTCATGCTGGCTGATGTAGCCCATTGTCAGTGCCTCTGCTTTGACCTGTCTGATAGAGCCACTGATTTCTTTTGTGGGATCACCCTTAAGGAGTGCATAGTTGCCTTCTACAGCCAATTGAGATAAGATCTCTGATTTGTACTTGTCAGTGCTTTGTACCACTATAGCACCGCCTTTATCCGCGGGCTTAATAGTAAAACCCACGTTTTCTTTCAGTGACTTCAGGCCCAGTTTTTCTTCTTTGCTTATGTTGAACGGAATGTATTGCTTTTTGTTCAGAATGGTGTCTACGTCACGTAGCACCACTTTTTCGTAGGCTAGTAGTTTGTGAGCCATCATATGTGTCAGAGGATTAAATCTTGATGGTGGTCTAAGGCCACTCGCTGAGAAAGTAGGATTGTAAGGGTTGTTTCAGAAGTGATACTTTAGTCTAACGTTTTCGAAAAAATTGATGTAACTCAATTTTTAAGTTGAAATTGTTCGGGGGTGACGTAGGCACAAACGAGAGGCCCTTGGCCAAGACCTGTTGTTCATTAGGAGTCAAAATGTGGTCAGAGAGGTTGACTATAGGATTGTCTGGCTCACGTGCTACCATCTGTAGTGTTGGCGTCTTATTTGAATTTCGCCATGTGAGTCTGTCTGAAATTGGGTCTGTTTTTTGCCTCTCCCTCCCCGTTGGTTCCACATAAGGGCACGGGTACCCCTGGGTCTCCCCCAGGGGCGATCACGTCCTCATTGTCCCCACCATTGTTCCTCTGATAAAAAAGGGCGTTGATCTTGATTAGTTGGGCCCGTCACTCCAGACGGTGTGTTGGTACTAGTGCTAGGTCTGTCCGAATCGCTATTCGGACAGACCTAGCCCTGTGGCAGCCAGTACCAAGCAGAGTACATTGTGGGGGCTCCCACCGGTACTTGGCCATAAGAAATGTGGGACATGTAAGGCATGTTCAATGACGATAGAACTGACTATGTTTTCACACAACAACCAGTCATACAACCTTAAGCACTTTAGCAATTGCAATACATCTGGGGTAGTGTATGCTATTGTCTGCCCATGTGGCTTTATGTACATCGGGCAGACAATCCAAAAGATCAAATGTCGCATTTTGCAACATTGCAGTCGCATTCGCTGCAAGGTGCAGAGGGCCCCCCTGGTAGACCACTTTGTGAGGTTTGAACATGCGGCTGACTCTCTAAGATGGTGGGTGATTGAAAAAGCGTCATTGAACCCTCGAGGTGGCGATCTCTCTAGCACCTTAAGTCGCAGGGAATGTAGATGGATCTACTCCCTGGATACCATACATAAGGGGCTGAATGAACAGGAGGAGATTAGAAAGCAGGTAGCACTGTTAGATCTGTAACCCTTCCTTCTCTCTAACCGCTCGGGGTATCAGCCTAGCATGTTTGGATATATCCGAAAATATGACTTAACATCTTAAACCGAATATCACGGAATTGTAGAGATAAATTTAATTCTCACTATGTTTATAGTACACATCTGTCTAGTTTGACAACTAATGAATTGTTCATTGTAAATATAATTGTTGTGTCTGAATTATGATGTTTGTTTACAATTTTAAATGTTTTTGTTGTTGGCTGCTAATTGTGCATGTGACCTTCCTGCTTTGCTATGCATATCCCCATGAAATTCGTGGGCTATCTGGGAATGGCATAATACCATGATCTAAATTGTATATTTACACTGATATTCTCCTAACAATGCAATAGTTATACTGTGGCATAGCGTGTTAATGCTATCCGATATACATATGGCACTTTATTGGTTCGCGACCAGCCTTTCAATTTCTTTACAACCCTTTTTTCTTAAACTGTGTTGGGCTCCCTATTTTTACTACGTTTAGGATTAATATTTACCACAACTAACGACATTGCTTTTGAGTACCCAATGCATTATATTATACTCTGTATTCAGGCTTGCACTAAGAACTACTCGAAGTCCATAGTCTTTCTTCTACCTCCATGATGAGGTCGATCGGTGAGTTTACTTTCGGGTGTGGCGGGCTTTCTGCTCCACACACACTGGGAGTCCAATGAAGGTAGCGCCGCTTGTGAGACAGGTAGGACTGTGTTCCCAACCAGCTATTCTCCTAAAAGGTTTTGAGCCGTTTGTATATTGCGCTTCTGGTCAAACAATACCTTTAACTCATTGCAGGTTCCAGCCTGGTTTTGATGTTTATATACATGGAAACATCTTGCCTCTTTAAAAATTCCCATTGATTAAAGGAGTGCTTCTACGAATGCTAAGAGCTGTTCGAGTGGAGCACTGGCGAACGGAAGGTAGGGCTCCATTTCAAATTTAAAATTGTCTTGGAGGTCCTTTATATCGCGCCTGTTGGTCGATATATATTTTAATTCATTTCAGGATGAGTCCCTCCTTGAATAAGATCTTCCGTGAGGGTTATAACTCCACATTGAATGTGAGGAATCTTGTCCAATTAAAAGGTATGTGCTTTTTATTGTTCCCCTTGGAATAGATTTGGCTCCCAGTTATTAGGTAATTTACAATCCTCCTATATTACATTACAGAGACACTGATGAGATTTATGCCAGATTTTGCACGTTAACCCATTATCGGTTGGACACCAGTATATATGACAGTTATTGAAATTCATCAAGCACTATTGAAGAGTGCAAGGTATGTTAAATCTTCTTCATTATGCATTAGTGGAGTACTCGTAAGGCTGTCCTACTTAGTTTTCATTATGATATATATTTGTTGTTTAGGCAAAATAATAACCCCCTCCCGATGTGAGAGTGTCCACATACGGTCGATAGACCTCCTGCCTTAGACTGTCGCGGGTAAGCTTTCCTTGAGGTTAATTTTAAGTAATGAAGGAATAGTGGAATTAGTGCAACATACTTACTGTGTCCTTAATTGTTCCAGGTATTACCAAGCCTTGGTGATATTGCCCTTCTCTCTATTGTGGAGAAGTGTAGCTCAGGGGTTAGAGGCAGCAGACCCGGAAGCTGAGATCGGTCCTGGACCAGGGTTCAATTCCTCGCCTCGGTGGGTCTTGGGCTAAAAATTCCACGGACTCGATAATTCTCGCCCCGGTGCCTCCTCGACTCACGGGTTCACACTCTGCGACTCTGGGCAATAGCTTGCTTAATCTCCACAACGGCCCCTCGCGGCGGGATGCCTGACTTTCACCTTGTGGATACCCTGCTATCTCACAGGGGAATACCAGGAAGGGTTCCCTAAGCAAGCGCCGGGAAACCCACTGCGGGTAGCTGTGCGCTATATAAGCTCAACTACATTTACATTTACATATTGTCCTGATGAAGACTCGCACGGCCGAGGTGTAATCTACCCGTCGGGCCACCAGACGAGTCGAAACCTCGACACTCTATCCATGATCTCACCCGGACCTTGACCCCCCCTGTCCCCCCCATAATCCTGACGTGCCTATTTTGGAACCTATGTCCATTTTTGCATTGATCAAATTATAAAGAAGAGTATTAAGGCTGGGTGTTTACTGAGACGGTATTTTTCGAAACCGTCCGTTTTCCATTGTAAAGACTGTTATTGTATTTGTTCTCATAATTTTTTCTGATTCTTTCTCTTATTTTTCTAAAAACACTTATATCATTCCTTATCACGCCTGCTTTTGCACGTCCTCCCTTGGGTCATAATCACCTTTGGCCAAGTTGTTGTATTGATGTATTGAATGTGACACTTGGAAACTGTTTTTATGAATTCAAAATATCCATTGAATTAGCAATGAATTAAATTGCCTGGTAACAAATAAGTCTGTTGCTGTTTTGCTTGTTCGCTGTACCATATGTAAGATTCATCTCATAGAGCTGCGGAATCACAATATGCTCTAAATAATTTTGACTCAGTAACTGTGTATTGACTCATGCTATGCTTTATTGATGGTAAGGACCACTTGTTTCTCATATTGCCTACGAACTGCGGCGCCTACAATCCATCCAGAATCAGGCCGCCCGTCTTATTCACCGGCTCCCCAAGTTTCATCATACCACCCCCCTACTTAAGTCTCTTCATTGGCTCACCATCCTGCAGAGTATCCTCTTCAAGATGGGCTGTATGGTCTTCATGGCCCGCGCCGGCACAGCCCCAGTTTACATCAACTCTATGATCACCCCCTATCTTCCTTGTCGCAACCTCCGCTCGTCCACCCAGGTGCTCCTTAGTGTTCCTCGCTTTCGAAGGTCCAGAGTGGGCGGCACAAGGTTCTCTGTTCTGGCCCCCGTTTCTGGAATAGTCTCCCTCTGACCATCAGGTCCTTGACTGTATACCTCCATTTCCGTAAAGCACTCAAAACCCATCTGTTTACCCAAGCCTTCTCCCCATAGTACCTTCCTGGTGTTCCCCCCTCCCCCGCTTGTCAATCCCTTAGCACCAGGAAACCGCTTGGCAGCAGAGCGCTTTACAAATCTTTTTCAACTTCAACTTCAACTGCTTGAAGGTCAGCACGGACAAAACTGAAGTTCTTACACACTGCTCTCTGGAATGACTCCAGGTGGCCAGCAGAGATTGGACCCTCCCCCACCCCAACGCTAAAAGAATACACCCACAATCTCTGCATCATCTCAGACAGCAAACTCTCTATGAAACATCAGGACAATGCCGTTTCCTCAGCCTCCTCCCACTCACTCCACATGCTCCGCAAAGTCTGGTGGTGCTGCCTCAGCACCAGGAAAACAGTGACTCAGGCCCTCATCACCAGCTGACTAGACTACGGCAACACACTCTATGCAGGCACCAACACCAAGCTCATGCAAATACTCCAGACGATCCAGAATGAAGCTGCTAAACTAATCCTCAACCTGCCCAAGAGGACACACATCTCCCAGCACCTGAAGGACCTCCACTGGCTCCCCATTCAGAAGAGATGTCAGTTCAAGCTTTTGACCCACGCATACAAAGCCCTCCATGACCAAGGACCTTCATACATGAACCACTGCCTGACTTTTCACTGACCGACCAGGAAACTCTGTTCTGCACACTTCGTCCTTGCACAGATACCACATATCCGCCTCTGCCA
This sequence comes from Lissotriton helveticus, assembly GCF_964261635.1. Taxonomy (NCBI): domain Eukaryota; kingdom Metazoa; phylum Chordata; class Amphibia; order Caudata; family Salamandridae; genus Lissotriton; species Lissotriton helveticus. Next base: position 762,441,350 of record NC_136067.1, on the reverse strand, counting down.
CTCCAGAGGACAATTCTGCTCCCACCTCACCGTGAAAGCCTGGATCGCCCTCCTCCTTCACCTCCACACCGCACTCTTCCAGACCCACTTCAGGAAGGGACTCTAGACCTGACTCTTTGACTGAAACCTGCAGCACAGCCCCTGGATACACTATAGTGTGAAAAGTTGCTTGGTTCAAGTATACTTGAATAACCATTTGAGGTAGACATTTACTGCAAATGATGCAATTCACAGCAAACATTTACAGCAAATGCACCGGAATAACAGAATTTGAAGAGATGCTGTTCACTGTGATCTTATTTAAATGAATCTTCGCACCAAAAAATTACACAAGGATTAATTTTATTTTAACCTATTAGGATTTGCATTTTACACAATTACATGTAATTTTGCCATACATTTGTGTTATTAGGCAAATGTAAATTAAGCCTGAGCTTCTGGCATTATAACTCTGCTCTTTATTAGCTCACAAAAGCTGTTCACAAATTTGAGTCTAATTTAAAAAGCCATCTGTTTTATAAGACAAATCAATATAATCAACAGATGGAGCTTGCTAAGTAAAACTAGTATTAGGCTTTTTGTAAATCTAAGTTCTTCTTCATTGATTGACTAGTTTGTGTGTTTGCCTGTAAAAATCGTTTATTGGTTGATGTCAGACTGAGCCAAAAGTTGGATAAATGAGCAAGTTCTTTGATAAATGGACAAATGAATGAATGAATGGATATTTATGGTTGAGTGAGTGCATTGATGGATGGATTTTTGAGTGAATGGATGAATGGGTGTTACATTACATCAATCTCATAGTGTGAGGCAAAGACAGCAGTAGTGAAAACTCTGTAGAAATGCTAGGATTTATCAACAATATGCTATTGTTAGCATTACAACAGGATTGGGCACCACTGTGCTATGAATGTGCACATATTCAAACAATGATAACTATTTTTCCTATGCAGGCTGTGAATAATAAAAATATCAATTAAAAACATGGTATGACATGAATATTGTGTCAAAGAAATTGTGACTTCAAAAACAAAAAAAGAATAGCAAAATATAGAAGGTAAGAGTATTGTTTTTATGTAAAGCACATAATTCGTGAAAATATTGTTCAATTCAATTCAATAAATCTTTGTTCGATCTTAAAATGACCATAAAAGCATGAGTTAAAACAGTACACTCACTGTCACAAAATACCAGTCTTAGAGCAGTACAATAGATAAAACCATTAAAAGTTCAGCAGTTCCTCAAATATGATTCGGCTTTCCTGTTTTCAGTTTCTAATTTTGTTAAAATCTGGTGGGGTTTATTCAGTGTTTCAATACCTAAACAAAAGTGTTTATAAGTAGTTAAAAATGTTTGGGCCATTAAAAACAACAGAAACAGTGTTTTACCGATGTTTATGGAACGTTTTGCTTTTATTATTGCTTTCTGAACTGATAGTGCATGTGTATAGATAGTGTGCATACAGGGTGTATGAGGGTCATATACATTTAAAAAAATCAAACTTATTGTAGTGCATCATACAATCCTTCTTTATTGAGTCTTTACTCATGCACACTTGCTCTTTCCTTCCCATATAAACATTTATCTATGAAAAGGCCATCTCAACATTGGCACTTGAGACATGCAACGCCAAAACAGCCAGTACACAATTTGCTAATTCTGGCCTCTGACATAGCTTTCCATTCCAATACTGGTGCACCTGAAGATTTGCGATTCTCTGGGACAGGTTCTGCAAAATGTGCGTTGAACTGGGCGCATATGCCCTCAGTTATTAAAGCAGTCAAAAATTAAGCAGTTCTTTACAATGTCTAGAGAAAATTCCCATTTACGGAAAGGGTGTAGAACTTTTACAGAGTACCTCAGTGAGGCTTCATTGACTTCAAATGCCATAGTTGGTGAAGGGACATTTCTATTCATCATTGCCAGCCATTTCTCATGCACTGTAAAATAAATGTCCTGAATTTCTTCTCAACATTATCTTTGCTTACCATGTGGCAGGAATTCTAACATGGAACATGTTGCAGTGCCAAAGTAACTAAAAGTGTTGCCTAGCAACTCAAAAGGAGATGTTTCACATCTACCCTAATTACGCTGAACACTTGGTAGACAAGGGTGTTTTCAGATCCTAGTTTTTTATTATGTTCATTACAGCAATCATGTTTTCCTGTAAAATTCTAAGAATGCAGTAGATTATACTTCTTTTCACATTAGTATAAATATGCGACCAAAGATCCTCACTTTACTTTTGGCATCATCACTAAGCACAAAGGGGCAGATTTATGTTAACTGGCGCATCTCCAGGGATGCGCCAGTTAATGTGCGCCACAGTGCGCCACAGCTCCGCCACCCATGGTGCGCCGCATTTACAATGAGGCGCACCATGGTGCAAGGCAGGGAAGATGCGTGACGCATCTTTCGGCGTACGGGCGGCGCATTGCTGGAGTCATGTCGCAAGTGCGACATGACTCCTGCAATGCACAGGGGCCACCCCTACAATGCATGGTGCGTCACCCTTACGCCTGCTTCAAGCAGGCGTAAGGAATTGACGTAGAAAGTGACTAGGTGAAATCTCATAGATTTCACTCAGCCACTTTTAGGAGGCGTTCCTGCGCAGGAACGCCCCCCCCCCCTGCGCAGGAACACCTCCTTATGGCGCAGGGCTTTCCAACGTGACGCATCTCCTAGATGCGTCATGTTGTAAATAGGGCGCATTGTTTGCGCCGCCGTTGCGTCAAATTAAGTGATGCAATTGCGGCGCAAAGAGGCGCAAGGGCCTCATAAATCTGCCCCAAACTCTTTAAACAGTTGCCACATGGATAAGATAGCATTCACGGCCTCTAGGACTGAGAATCACCAGCTAAATGACACAGTTGGGATTGCTCTTTTATTGATGCCACACGAAGCACAAAATGAGAAATATTTGTGTTTTAGTTCCCACACATAATGAAACAGTGCACCAGAATGGACTACAAAATCAATAGCATTTTTCATTAACTCTGAAGATTGTAAAGATGCTTTCAGCATACCATCTTGCAAATTGGAAGGATCTCTTACAGGGAAGCACTTCAGCTCAGGTATTGCTTTTGACAGGTCATCACACAACTTTTTCATATATGTAACTGAATTACTACAAATACAAACAGTATCCTCAAATCTTTGTTGAACTTGGTAAGAACTTTTAGCAGCAGCATTCCAAGTGACACTGCATTTCATGTTTTCCAAACATCTGGTGTCCTGTTTTCTCAACTATCCCAGATGCTTGGTGACACTACTGCTTTCACAAATACCTGTCACTACACCTTTCATTGAATGTTTAAACCTAGGGTGTTTGACAATTCACCTACTATCAATAATGACTTGCTAGAAAAGAGGGCTGATGTATCAAAGGGTTTCACCCATTCTTTTTCTGTGGGTATATGTGAAGGTACATATCGGGAAAGATTTGTATGAAACCAGACATTTTACCAACTAGTGAAAGAATCAAATGTATTTCCTGATTCTCTACAGTTTATAAAATAATTAAATAAGTCCTAAAACATGCTTCTTACTGGTCACTGGTCCAAACCTCTCTAAGGTGGACCAACAAGTCAACTTGATCATTAATTAATTTCTTATATATTAGAGATATATTGCTGTCGGGAACATATCCTACAAGCACCCGATCTTCAAGTGGGGATGATTCCGGGATAACGATACCTGCAGGAAAGACCGAACTCAACGCGTGGCGAATCTGCGCATAACGAAAGAACTCCTTGTCACTCAGCTCATATTCTACTTTCAACTCTTCAAAGGTCTTAACCCTATGTTTGGCCCAGATGTCACTCACCCTGGAAATACCAATTATATCCCACTTCTCGAAACCTTTCGTCTTCCACAGGCTGCCCAGTCTTTCAGATGCATATAGCGGGGTCGCTCGAGTCAGTCGATCTCTCCATCCCATTGCCGCATTCGCACATTGCTACACTCGTACCGCTATCTTAGTGGGTCCCGAAAGTTTCTTCCCAGCAGATTTGGAATAAAGCGCCCTGTTATAGTCGCCACCCGGCAGCAGCCACCTATCCATCTCAAACGCAGGATTTGATGCAGGACCGTACATTCCATGATTAATTGCTCCCAGCTGGGAGGCCCAATAGTATCGCCTGATATCCGGAAGTGCAATACCACCGTCATACCAGGGAAGCGTAAGCTTGGCGAGCGCGATACGCGAACGCCCGCCCCAAATCAACTGTCTCTGCAAACTTTCCACCTCCCGAAAATAGCTCGTCGGAACGACATCAAATGTGTTCTGAAGCGCGTATAAAACCGCGGCAAAGACATCATTTTGAAAAGAGCTGCACGCCCAAGGGGCGACAATGGCAATCTGCGCCGGGCCACAACGTCGGATTTTAACCGTTGGAGCAGGGGGAGCAGATTGCAGTTATAACGGACCACGGGGTCTGACGTGATAAAGACCCCCAGATATTTAAATCCCGTCTGCGCCACTTGTATGGGACAACCGCGCGGCAAAGAAGGAGTGTCACACGAGAGTACATAGACACAGGACTTGGTCCAATTAATCACAAGGACGGAGTTCTTCCCGAACGAGGTCAACACATCAAACAACACAATCAGCGACTTTCGAGGCGACGTGAGATACAACAAAATATCGTCTGCATAGAGTGATATTCGGTCCTCAAAATCCGGGGTCCACCGAATACCCCTCATCGACGGCTCGCACCGCAGCCAAGCAGCCAGGGGTTCCAGGGCGAGGGCAAAAAGAAGCGGGGACAATGGACACCCCTGCCGCGTGACCCTCCCAAGGATAAAGGACTTAGAAACCCGACCATTTACCACAATCTGAGCCAGTGGTTCCTCATACAAAAGTTTCACCCAGCCGATGAAACCAGGACCAAAACCGAACTTTGCAAGAGCAGCCCAGAGATACGGCCATTCCAATGTATCAAAGGCCATCGTAGCATCCAGGGAAGCCAAGATGGCCGGTTCACGCAGTGACGCTGCTCTCGCAAGAACGCCATGCAGGCGCCGCAAGTTCAATGCTGTATTACGATGTGGATCAGGTCGCTGATCACTTTTATCAAACGGTTTGCCAGCAATTTTGCGAAGGATCTTGGGCTCCGCATTTAGAAGCGAAATAGGCCTATAAGATGTGCAGCGATCCCGCGTCTTCCCCTCCTTGTGAATCACCACAATGGTCGCAAGTCACTGATCACAAGGGAGGGAGCCGATGTCCCGTGATTCCAGGAACATAGAGCGGAGATACGGTGCCATTTTGTCAGGACGCAGCTTGTAAAGCCCATTAGGGCCCAGAGCTTACCCCAAGCGTACGGAACGAATAGCAATTGCCACCTCGTCAACAGAAAGTGCCGCATCCATCAGTTCCCTATCTGAATCCGACAGGCAAGGCAACGCAATGTCTCGTAACAGCAGATGTGAGTCTCCCTCTGGTCTATCGGACACTGGGGAATACACTGTTCGAAAATGTTCCGCAAAACACTCCACAATCTCGGCAGGATCAGTCACTCTCACTCCATCCACTCTCTCAACCACAGGGACCACACGACTCGCCCTCTCCCTTCTACCTAGCCAAGCAATCAATTTCCCAGCCTTATCTCCCACATCATATAAACGTCCCTGCTGCTCTCTACTCATGACTTTAGCAGCGTCCGTTACCAACGCCTTATAATCAAGTTGTCTGAGACTGAGGAGATGAATCTTGTCATGAGTGATACCCAACTCCAAATCCCTTTCCAGCTCAGCTATTTCGGTCTCGAGGCGGACAACCGCCTCGCTTTTGCTTTTCTTGGTGCCAGCAATTAACGACAGCGCCTGGCCACGGATAACCGTCTTGAAAGACTCCCACAGCGAAACAAAAGAGGACACAGACCCCACATTCTTGGCAAAATAATGATCCAGAGACTTGACCAACTCCGCCCGGGTTTTGGGGTCACGGAGATACCAAGGATTGATCAGGGCCACTCGACCCTATGCCCCCAACTTTGTGTCCACCAAAAGCCACAGTGGGGAGTGATCTGAAATACCCCTGGCCAGATGTCTGACTTCTCTGACTGAAGAGACCTGCGCTGCCGGCATCAGGACGTAATCAAGTCTAGAGAGACTACAATGAGCACCAGAGTGGATGGTGTATTGCGACTGTCCCGGATGCAGTAGCCTTCAACAATCTACCAGTCCCAGCGTCTCCAGAAAGCCACCCAACCAAGACTGTGATCTCGGGAGATCCCTGGGGGGTAACGGTCCTCCCTACCGGAGACGACAGAATTGAAATCTCCATCCATCACCAGGATACCTTCTGGAAGCCCCAAAATTACTCTCCCTAAATCTGCAAAGGTCGTAGTCTGCGGGCCAGGAGGAACATATGCAGAAAGCAGTGAGACAGTTTTCCCCTCCCATCTACCAGTGAGAGCAGCATAGCGCCCCCTGTCATCAAGGATTATGTCATCTACCTCCAGGGGGAGGGAACCCCTGACTAGGATACCCACCCCCTAAAGGAGAACTTTTTCAGGTACAACGACCAACTGTACCTCCAATGCCATGGTACCTCCATGGGCAGCGCCTTCGCGCCGTCGGTGGCAGGACTATATGTCAGCCATTTCGAAACTGAACTGGTATTCAATGTAACCAACACTTTCTCTTCCAGTATCATATACTGGAAGAGATACATCGATGATATTTTCCTAATATGGAATACCAATCAAGACCTGTCAGAATTTATGATATGGCTTAACTCTTTGGACCCCTGGTTGAAATTCACATACACGTCCAGCAATAGCCACCTTGATTTTTTGGATTTAACCATCTTTAATGACAACAGTATCCTGCAAACAAAAACTTTCACAAAGCCAACTGCGAAAAATAGCTTGCTGTCCCACAAGAGCCACCATCCAAAACCACTAAGAGACAATTTGCCTTTCAGCCAATTCCTCCGATTAAAAAGGAACTGCAGCAAAAATTGCGATTATCAAATTCAAGCAGCGGAATTGAGTAATAAATTGAAAATGAGAGATTACACTGAGAAAACCATCAAAAAATGCAAGAAGAGGGCTGATAACCAACCCCGAGAATGTCTCCTGCAAACTTACCCAAAAGAACCAGTGAAAGACTTAACCACGTGTGTGACTACCTACAATCCAGCAACATATGCTGTTCAAAAACTAATCAAGAAGAACTGGCACATAGTCAACACGGGCAAATTCGACTGGCCAAGACCGAGATTCGCGAATAAGAGGACTAAGAACCTAAAAGACACCCTTGTACATACGCGCCCCAGGCTGCGAATTGCGGCCCCGGTAACCATCAGCGTGAATATGACACCGCTCTCAGGACACTTCCCATGTGGAACATGCACAGCCTGCAAGACAACAACAGCAACAAAAAGTCTACAATTGGGAGAGGACTTCGTATGGACGCAAAAACAGTTCACAAACTGTAATTCCTCCCATGTCATTTACATGATCCAGTGCCCGTGTCTAAAGAAATACATCGGGATGACCTGCCGCAAGGTTAAACTCAGGATAGGAGAACACAGGAGCAACATTAAGCTGAAAAAGAATACCACCAAGCTATGTGCCCACTTCACTGAAAGTAACCACACGCATGAAGAAATGCAATGGACAGTAATAGAAATGCTGACCAATAGAGCTGGTAATGCAGAAAAAATCCTGTATGAGAAGGAGCAAAGATGGGTGGACCGTCTCCGTACATATGATTCCGGGTTGAATGACCATGTGGCCTGGCATCACTTTGCAAGGTGAAATTATGAATTTCCAAAACATTCTTCCTTGCCTCCAAAAAAAGTCAAGTCAATTCATGATTAAAACTATGATCTGAACAGTACACTGTATATTGTACACATTAATACAATGGTCCCCAACCGGCCTGTAACTATAGGGGTTTTGAATCACATCACGCTTTTATTATATTTCCTATAATTTAAGGCGCAATACCCTTCGAATAACAGAAACTGTAATCCCCTCGTCAATGCGCCAGTAACCATGACGACGTCGGGCTGCCTTCACTACGAGGGGCCGATTTCCTTTAAAAAGAAACTACAACCCGGCTCCCAGCACTCCGGGGGCAGAGTCAGCACAAGGCAGGAGGAAGGACTCCATGCGGGTAATGGCGATGTGATATTTCTCCGTCCTCTCTACCTGGGTAAGCATCATAATCTAATCTATCCTGACAGTGGTCCCTGTCTCCGCTTCAGCTCTGTGGCGACTGAAGGTACCCCTGTAGGAAGTAGAAGTTGTAACTACAACAGGTAAGAATCCACACAATCCCGCAATAGCCGGTTTGTTTGTTTTTTCAATCTTTCCGGAGCGCTGTGTCTGATCTAATAATGTAAATAATGGATATAGCGCAAGTTTAGCCCTAATGAGAACCAGAACAACATCTATTGGTTTCCAGAGAAAAGACTCAATTGAAAGTTTAATACTGTTGAATATGAACTGTTCGGCACTATAAATATAACAACGTTACGAGGCTGAGATAGCACTTTGATTACTAGTGATATTCCAGTTGAGCCACAAAATTGATCAGCGCCTGCACACAAAAACGTAATTGCATCTATAACGACAGCCACTTTTCCTTCATCAGTGTTCACGAGCGATTTACAGTGGGAAGTAATTATTTCCCGTAATTTTTAACGCTCTCCGCCATGAAAATAACTTTCATGTTCTGCACTAGTGTAATTATTATCACTTTATGTTGTTACTGCACCACACCCCCCCCTTTTAGGATCTACTATACCACAGCTAATCATAGCCTTTTATGTATATTCTTCCATAGATCGAGAAGAATACCATACTCATATCAATGTATAGAGTTGTGGGAATACCGCACAATTAGTGTGAGTAGCTTTATATGTGTTTGTTCGTACCTACCCTTTGTAAGTCCTGACGAAAGCTCTACAGACCGCCTGGCCCAATAGAGCTGAAACATGTCGACAATATTACCTGAGTAATACCATACAGTCCCGTAACTTGGCCTACTAATGAGTATTCGCAATTTTTAATTAATGAAAGCTTGCCCAAATATTAAATTTTTCGTGGGCAATCCTTTTCATTTTTATCCTATCCTTTTGGGAAAAATCCTTTTGTCTCTGGACACTGCACTCGAGACTGGAGGTGCCTCTGGATGAGGCTAGCAGTACACACCAAGAGGAAAAACCCGATGATAACTGCATGAATGACAGTGTGGGGCGGATGAAGCAAATATACCGCTAACCTAACTATACACTGACTTCTCTGAGGGTTTTCTTACTTTGCACTGAACCAAAAGTCAAACAGTGTAACAAGTGTCCAATTTTGTTGATTGCTACTGAATATTTTCGGGGAAAGAAACGGACACTGTTAATTCCTCATCCCTCCCAGTTGATTAATTGCATAGGATACCCACCCCCCTAGAACCAGTAGTGAATCCAGAGTGTGCCACAAGACGATAACCTCGCCGATTCATAGCATGGCATGTATTTCCGATCAAATGTGTCTCCTGCAGTAACACTACATCAGGGGAGAGGCGTCTTAGTAGCTGCAACACCACACCACGTTTTATCCTATCCCCCAACCCATTAACATTCCAGCACAATATCTTCAACCCCCTATCCCCCATCCCAGGAAATAAGTGCAGAATCCACCCCACAGCGAGCACAACACCCAGGTCCAAAAGTTAGGCAATGCGTTGCCTTGAAACAAAATGAAACGCACCCAAACCCCCTTCCCACCCCCCAACAAATACCCAAAACACCCCCCCACCCTGCACCCCTGCGTTAGACTCAAAAGCCACCCCAACTTGCAGTGTGCCTGTTGCCCTAACATTAAACTAGTCTACAAAAAGAAACCCGGAGGAGGAAGAGTCTCACCCCCCGCCACCTCTGGGTATCCCACCGCAAGTAGTGCAAGTGTAAAAGTCATCGAACCACAGCTGCCAGTTGTGCACAATGTCCAGAAATCAGAAACCACTGCTCATTCCTGCTCCAGCGGGCCACCTTCAGCTCCTTCGGAATGTTCTGAGCGATCATGCTGCATAGGCAATGTATCGAGCCAGTCACTCACTCTCTCAGGGCGGTCAAAGAAAAATGTCCGATCCTCGTACTCTACACGCAGCCGAGTTGGAAAAAGCATCGCATATTTCATGCCCATGTCTCTCAGTCGTCGCTTCACCCCCTTTAATCCCATCCTTTGTTTCTGAACGAACTGGGTGAAATCTGGGTAAAAGCTCACCGTAGTGTTTTCAAACGTCGTAGAGCCGCCCACCCGCGATGCCTGCAGGATAGCGTCTCTATCTCTAAAGTTAAAAATTCTGGCGATGATAGGACGCGGAGGGGCGCCTAGCTTTGGCTTCCCGCCCGGCACTCTGTGCGCGCGTTCCACCGCAAAGAAGTTGCTCAGGCCTTTGGGGGCAAGATAATTTAGGATGAGGTCTTCAACAAGGAGATCCACGGCTCGTTCTTCCGATTTTTCAGGGACCCCAATTATACGTACGTTGTTGCGTCTGGACCGACTTTCAAAATCCTCCAGCCGACGAGAAAAGAGATCATTGGAGGATCTTAGATTGCGAACCTCCGTCTGTAAATTGGACACATCAGTCGTAAGGCTGGAGGTCTTCAAATCTAAGGATTTTACTTTTTCGTTAGTCTTTGATAAGTCCGCCCTGATCAAGTTGACATTGATTGCCACAGTGTCAAGCTTTAGGGCCAGAGCCTCATATTGTTGGCCGATAGAGGTCTTCATACTAGCAATGGCGCCCATGACATCATACAGGGTCAAATCATCGGCAGCTGCTGAGTCGTCTCTTGCATCTCCCAGGGACCAACTCGTACCACCGGGGGACCCCTTGGGATGAGTGCAGCGATCCATGATATTCGATTAAACAGCACCCCCCTGTTAAACGGTCTTGGTCTTCCGTTTCTCGCTGTCAGGTTTGCCCACCATATTGGATGTTGCGCCCCTGAGGGGCCGTCGAGACCTGGTAAAAATGACTCCTCTCAATTCACCCACCGGGATCTCCAAAAACAAGTTCCAGCCAGATGTTACACAACCAGAGACACTCGGGGGCAATCATATAGTGGAGTTGCGGGGTCAGACTGCATCCCCGGCTGCCAGAGCGGTCTTGAGACAGGAGAAGGCCGAGGAGCCAAAAGCAAAACCGAACGTTAACTCCGGGGTTATGAGCAGGGCCCCGTAGGCCGTTAATGTTCAACTACTACCTGGGCACCACATTGACTCGAGCCCCGGGCAGTGCCATGGAGCAGGCCACAAAAATTCAAAGTGCCGTAGTTGCGATTTCCGGAGTCCAAATCGATTTCTGAAGCAGCTATTATATCAGCTGGGTTACGTCTTCAATAACCCGTCGTCGTTATCAGGATAAAGTTCAGGATAGATGCAGGAGGTGGCGAAGGTCTCGGGAGCCCTGTGCTCACGCGGCCATCTCGGTTGCACGCGAAGCTCCTCCTTCCGCAAATAGTGTTCTTATTAGCTACCTCCTGAATCTGCAGATACATTATATAATCTGTGAATCTCTCCTTAACCACTTTTTAAGTAGTCTAAATAATCAAACCAGGGGCACTGAACAGTTCTGAAAGGCCAATATTGTCCAATAAATTACAAACGTATTTCAATTATGGTATAGCAGGTTCCCCATCTGATATAAAACAATCAACAATAACAGTTCTAATAAAAATGGTCCCCCTCTTTCTCCACACACTAACCCAGTGCAGCAGGGGATGCAATTTAATACTATCAAGTATATACTCTAGGTTCAATTCAGACTGCAGAATAAAATTTGCAATTGAGAGCGGGAAGTTCAACAGTCTCTTACAGATTGTGTTTTCTTCCACCTGATCAGATGCAGCGTTATGAAAGCCCCAAACCACATCTCATTAGGTGTCAGTAGGAACACATTGCATCTTATACAGTTTAAGAAAAGGGGAGATTGTGGACCTACTATACCTTTTAACTAGATTAAAAAGAGAAACCGCTGCCTTCCCAAGTTTCCGACGAGCAGAATGTACTGCTAGGCCTAAATAACAAAAGTGGTGATGCAAAAAATTAACCAATGCAATATCTACCGCCAATTTGAATAACTCCAGCCATAGTTTTTTTCTATTTACCTAATACAAAAGGTGGTAGAAAGACCCATAAATATCGGGTACGTGGACAGTGCCTGGCGACAGTATACTTACTTACTATCAGATGTAAACTCAGGCACCTGTCCACCATACCTAGTCCAGGTTGGAAACCGATAGAATTTTGTTCTCTATGGCCCATGCCTGCAGCTGATTGAAAATGATCTTCCCCAGTATTTTTACTGGACTGTCCACTAACAAGATAGGCCTATAACATTTGTGTGACCCTCCCTATCATTTTACTTAAAATAGGTGCAATTGTGGAAATGGACCAGGACTCTGGGATCTTAGGGCAGAGAGAAAATATTTGTAAAAAGGGGTCCCCAGTGATGAGAGTTACATTTAAAAATATCCATGGCAATCCCATCAGGGATCTCTGCCTTCCTACCGGCACTTATTCATGTAGCAACTTTGGGTTCCTAAACTGTAAACTACAAGGGATGGAAGAAATAAAAAAACGCTTCACTACACCCTCACGCTCACTGTTACTCTCCAGATCATATATATACATATAGTAAAATGCTCCACCCAATCCTGTCCTGAAATATTACATACTAAAAGAGGGTGCAATGGGGTATCACGTCAGGAAAGACTATTTACTGTTTCCAAGAATATCTTTGAACGTAGCATCCAATTCTAGTGTCTCCCAAATCTTGAGAAACAGTCTAAGCTTCTTTCTTTGATGGAAGTTTTGTAGAACTTCCTAGCCTTCCGAATCACCCTTTTATCCCTGGGGGATCCAACTAGCACGTTTCTCAAATGTCGATTGGCAACAATACAGTTCCCATCAAACCACCAAGGGTGATCAGGCACAGGTTTTTGAGGTTTCAGTAGGGAGTTCCTAATGGTGGGACATAGTTGCTGGTAATAATAAAATAATGCATCACTATCTCCTGTGGACAAACAGCTCAGAAGATTAAAAGATTCTTCTTTAATAAATCAGTTAATACAGCTGATTGATCTCTAAGATGCCATACCACCTTTTATCCATCTTTAGTATGTTTACTAATACCATCAAATGATGCTGGACTTCCATCCCTGTCCATCGGGAGGACACCTTCAACAAGAAGAGCATTATGGTCACTCCACTGGGTTTAAACTACTATACCACACCAGCACCAATGAAGAAAATGTTTAGAGGCAAACACATAATCAATGACGGACGCTAGAGAGGGTTGTTTACTCTATAGGCCTTTCTCTCCCCTTTCTATTTTTATTCCCTCTCTGTTTTTATTGTCGTGTTATGTTATTCTCCTGTAGGTCTCGCTGTGAAAGCGCCGGGATACTCTTTTTGAGTCGCCGCGCGCTATACAAAAGAAACATAACATAACATAACATAACATAACATAACACCCGCTCTAAACATGGGCGTATTCTGGCTACCCTCCCGAATTTTTTTTTACCACATCTTCAAGGTCCATTTGGGCAATTAAATCCCTCAGTTCTGCACCCCTAGAATCCCCAGTTGCAATATCTATGCCAATACTTCCAGGTCCCAGGATGACAGAATCACTCCACATCTTAAGGGCTGATTACGATGTCGTAGGAAACTGCTCTGTCCCATGGTGGAGCCATTCCTACGGCATCCTAATCAGCAGTTTGGATTCATTTCCAACCAACTCATTTGGATGGAGTCCGTCGGGAATGAATCCAAACTGGATTTCTGAGTGGCTTCCGACACGCTTGGCGAGACCGTCTGCCAATCAGAATCCCTTGTCTAATCGAAAGTGCTGCTCTTTCCATCTGAGGGATTACAATGCTGGATTGAGACAGCCTTCCGGTGCCGGCCTTTCTTACGCAGAAAGGCTGTTGAAAGTCCACTTGGGGGGCACCCAGAAGGGCCCGGATTGGTGCAAGGTCTCCGGATGGCAGCCAAGGGGGGACCTATGGTGCTACTCTGCTCTGTTGGTCCCTGCACCCTGTGGCAGGCACCTGAGGTGCCTGCCATGAGGTGCAGGGAGGAACTGCTCCTCTATTCTTTGCAATGAGGGTATGCATTCCGGTCAGAATGAAAGTTCTAACAGTAACAATACATTCACTATCCCCTGTAGTTTTAGGGCCATTACAAAGTCAAATGGCTCATGAAATAAGCTAATGTTGGAATTCAAAAAGTCATTATTATACAGATTGACTAAATAAAAGCTAAACGGACTCTTACAATATTTGATTAACAGAGTCAGGAACTCATGGCTACCCGTATTTACTGTTGATACTTAATGTCTACGACTAAGTTTAACCCAGATGGCGAAGCTTCCTTTTGCTCTCCCAGTGGGGGAAGCGGTGGCCGGTCATGAGTAACATGAAAAACTGTTACACATAATGGGTGATATAGTCCATGTTTCCTGAAAAACAATCAAATCAAACTGATTTATAAAAAACAAGCCAGTCCGGTTTAGTAATCTTACTTTTGAGCTCAGCCATTTTCTAACTAAATACAGCAAAACAATTAAGACCACAAGAATTTACTCACTGTTGATCTCTAGCTGTAGAAAGAAAATTATATTTTGACAAGCTAGTAATATTTAAGTTTGACCATAATGTCTGGGACAAGGATAATTTTATCACTGCTTGTGGGCTGGCCTGCCATTTCTTGAGCTCCCCGAGGTGATTCATTAGCACTAAGACATGTGACCATAGCCTGGGACCCGATGGGTTGTCAATCCTGTTCATCCATGCTTGCTAATGGTGCAATTCGATTGGTGCATCCAAGATTAAAATTACAGGTAGTTGCACGCATTGGGGAGCCCTGAGGCAGCTCTGCAGGTGGTTCATAAGGGGATGGTCTAAAGAAAAACCCAAGAGGAAGAATCCAAATGTTGCAGATTTAATAAGAGGCTGAAAATGTTGGGACAAAATTCTGGCCGTAATCATTGGATGCCTAAAATTCGCAATAAAACAGTGTACGTGAATTGACTTGTGGGAAGGACCAACGCAAGCCACACGGTGCATCATTAAAATCTTATTGTGATCCTGCACATTACAATTCATATTGTTCGCCAACCAGTGACACACCTTATTTTGATGCTGCATGGGAGAGTCTTGAGAGGGATTAGGCACAGGAGGGACATCTGCTAAAACTATAACATAAGGATAACATGCAGGTGGCAAATTAATCACTGGTAACTGAGAAAGCTTTGATGCCTGCTGGGAATCACTCAATATAATAAATCAATCAATCATTTGTAAAGCAAACTACATACCAGCGAGGGTCTCAAGGCGCTGAGGGGGGTGCTGCTGATCAAACAGCCAGGTCTTGAGTATCCTCCTGAAGGTCATCAGGTCTTGGGTCTGTCGTAGGCTCAGTGGGAGGGTGTTCCATGTCTTGACGGCGAGGTGGGAGAAGGATCTCCCACCAGTGGTTGTTCTTCGGATGCGCGGGACGGTGGCGAGTGAGAGGTCGGCGGAGCATAGCTGGCGGTTGAGGATGTAGAAGGAGAGTAGTCTGTTGAGGTAAGTTGGACTGGTCTTGTGGAGTGCCTTGTGTGCATTGGTGAGGAGCTTGAAGGATATCCTCTTGTTGACAGGGAGCCCGTGCGGGTTTCTCAGGTGGGGGGTGATGTGAGCATGGCATGGTACGTCAAGGATCAGTCGTGCTGAGGTATTATGGATGCATTGTAGTTGTTTGATGAGCTTGGTCGGTGCTCCCGCATAGAGGGCGTTTCCGTAGTCGAGTCTGCTGCTATCGAGGGCCTGGGTGACTGTCTTTCTTGTATCTGTCGGGATCCATCTGTAGATCTTGCGGAGCATACGGAGGGTGTTGAAGCAGATTGAGGAGACAGTGTTGACTTGCTTGGTCATTGAGAGCGTTGAGTCGAGGATGATTCCCAGGTTGCGTGCGTGGTCGGTGGGTGTCGGGGCTGCCCCCAGTGCTGTCGGCCACCAGGAGTCGTCCCAGGCTGAAGGGTTGGAGCTGAGGATGAGGACCTCCGTCTTGTCGGAGTTCAGCTTCAGACAGCTGGTCTTCATCCAGTTGGCGACGGCCTTCATTCCTTCGTGGAGGTTGGCTTTGGCGGTGATGGGGTCCTTGGTGAGGGAGAGGATCAGCTGAGTGTTATGTTATGTTAATATATATTTTTAAAGCGCTCGTACGCCCGTGGGCTTCATGGCGCTATCGAAGAGGGTAGTATAAACACAACATAATACTCTAATGGTAGGCCTGTTTGAAAAGCCAGGTCTTTCGGGTCTGTCTGAATATCAGGAGATCCTGGCTCTGTCTGATCGACAGTGGTAGGGAGTTCCAGAGGGAAGCCGCTAGGTGGTGAAAGCAGCTGCCGTCCTGTCGTTTCCTTTTAAACCGAGGTACAATTACTAGTGCCTTGTGACGCAATGGAGGTTCCGTGCGGGGACATATTTTGACACTAGCTCCCTGATAAAATTGGGCCCTTTGGTCTGTAGGTGATGCATCCGGTTTTAAAGGCCACTCTTTGAGCTACCGGAAGCCAGTGTAGCTTTTCCAGGCCAGGTCTAATAGATTGCCATTTTGGTTGTTTCCAGATAAGTCTGGCCGCCTAGTTCTGGACCAGTTGTAGTCTTCTCAAAAGACCTGCTGGGAGTCCTAAGTAGAGGCTGTTTGAAAAGTCTAAGCGGGAGAGAACAAGTGTAATAGTCACCTGAATCAGTGCAGAATGTGACAACAAGTGTGCTATTTTTTTAATCTTTCTAAGCTGGAAGAAGCTGGCAGATACAGCAGCTCCCACCTGTGCTTTGAGAGAAAGATCTGCGAGGAGCGTGACCCCCAGTCTCTTGACCGACATAGATTTAGCAGGGGGGGGCCAGGTCAAGTGGCCAAAGGTGTGGACCCGAGCTTAGTTCGCTTTTCCCGGGCAAGATCAGTTCTGTCTAACTCGGGTTCAGATTAAGATGGTTGACATTCGTCCATCTCTGTATGTGTGTCATAGTCTTTTGGAACTCAGCCACAGAGTCTGGAGTATTTAAGGGAAAGACAAGCTGAAGGTCGCATAATTAAAAATTGTGACTTTATAATTCTTTAGGGAGTGTAGTAATTGGCGGAGGTATAGATTAAACAATAATGGGGAAAGTGAGGATCCCTGAGGGACCCCACAGGTGGAGAGAGATCTAGAGGCTGTGAAAGTCCCTAATCGCACTGATTGTGTGCGGCCCTCAATGAAGGAGGTTATCCAGCTCAGAGAAGGGCCCCTGAGGCCCGCCTGCTCGACACAGTTGATCAGAATGTCATAGTCAACCGTGTCAAACGCGGCCGACAAATTGAGGAGCACAAGGGCCTGATGGATATCCTTATCTGCATTGCACCTTAGAGTGTCTTGTACTGCTAGTATCACGGCTTCAGTAGAGTGGCATGGACGGAAGCCTGCCTGGTTCGGTTCCAGATACTCAGTACTCTCAATAAAGTTTGACAGGCAACTAGAGACATACGCCTCTAAAAGTTTAGACAGATAGGGCAGGAGAGAAATAGGCCTGTAGTTGGTTGAATCCAGCGGGAACGCTCCCGGTTTCTTTACTAGGGGAATAAGCAGAGCGTTCTTGAAGCTGCTGGGTACCTTACCCTGTGAGAGTGACTCATTTAGTATAGGAAGAATGCCTTGTGGAATAGCTAATCCTATCTCTTTAAAAATATGTGGTGGACAGATATCATTAGGAGAACCTGATTTGACGCGGGAAAGGAGTTCCGAGAAGGACTTTGTATCAATGGGAGGGAGGGATTCCAGTGTAACAGGGTTAAAGTAACTGTCATCCGTAGGAACCTGATTTAGGGGTATGGGTATGCTCTGTTTTATGGTGACGATCTTGTGTTGAAAAAAATTATTTAGAGAGTCACATAGTTCTTGCGTGGGGATTACAGGAGAGGCAGTTCTCTCATTGTTGCAGAGATCGTTAACTATGTTAAAAACATCTTTAGATTTATTCTGAGAATTAAAAATTTTTGCTGAGAAATAGTCTTTAAATGCTTTAGATCAGGAGTAGACCATTTATGGGCATCACTATTACGTGAACAAGAGAAGTTCACTAGAGGCGCGTGAGTGTCAGCCGCCTGCTGGAGCCATTGCAGAAGCGCCATCTCCATACTGTCTAGGTCGGTACTTGTCGAGGGCAGTGACGTGGCCAGTGTATCTAGAAAGGCCGGTAAGTTTGTGGCTTTCCATTTCCTGATTTCCCCACCCGCCCGAGGTGACGATCTCATGTACCTGCTGATTGTGAATGTGAAATGAATGAGAAAGTGGTCAGACCAGATGCAGGGCATTATGGAAATAACGGAAAATGGAAGGTTATGGGACCATATTCGGTCCAGGCTGTGACCTTTCTCGTGGGTAGGGGAGTGTATATATTGGGTCAGATTTATGTCTGTGAACAGGTCTAGAAGTTCTGATGCCTGGGCATCAACATCTGTGCTGTCAAACCAATAATTAAGATCCCCGATCAGGGCGATCCTAGGGTAGTTTGTTACCAGCGAGGCTAGTTGTTCTGTAGGTGATGTAGGGAACGTAGGCATGGAGTGTGGGGGTCGATAAAGCAAAACTAATACAAGGGCCCCACTGTCAGTGTCGGTTTTGATGACAATATTCTCAGTATCTGTTAAGACCAAGGAGGGGAGTGCAATGAAATTGTGATTTTTATGGATAATAGCGGCAACCCCCCCACCCGATTTACCAGAAGGACGGTTAGCTGTTATGATGTAGTAATCGGACGGGAGTGCAGCTAAAATGTCTGTTAGTAAGTCTTCGGTAAGCCAGGTTTCTGTAATCAGAAGAATATCAGGATTCTGAGAGGTCAGTAGTAAGAAAATGTCCATTTGGTGTTTCACCATCGATCGTGTATTATAATACATGCAGCGAAGTTTCAGCTGTGGCTTAGTGTTTACGTGAGTGCCGGTAAATTGGGAATTTTTGTATTTGTGATCGGGACCGGAAAGTGTGTCTTTAGCGATGCCGTAGTTAAAAGTGCACTTCAAAATATGCGGGGGTAAAGTTGGGCAGAGATGATCAGGAGGTTTTAAGGAGAGTAAATCATCCGATGAGTAAGAAAATATTTGGGCATGGTCTATGGCCCCTGGCCCCGGCCGGCCGCAGACGGGGGCAGACAGGCCATCTTCGCGCCTGCTGCGCTCGTCCGCTGCGCTCTCGAAGACACATTGCGTTTTATGCCATGCCTCCTCAGAAGAGCTAGACCGCTAGCTCTGGTCCAACCCAGTCCAAGATGGCGCCTCGCCCTCCACACAAACAGCACAGTCAGCCGCGGTGGAACGGGGCGAGGTACAACTCAAGTAGTGCTTTACAAATCAATACAGTGCGCAAAAAATGGTGAGTGACACTCTTAAAATAATTTTAAAATATCGGAACAGCACCAGCATCTAAATCATGCCCGCGCTGTCCTCAGGCTTTCTAAAAGTATTATGCGCGGTGTAGCAGTTCGTGTTGCTGTCAATTCCCCCAGCGAACCTCAGGAGCTGCCACCACCTGAGAGTCCCCGGAGGGCCTTGGGCTGTCAATCGTTTTATGCCCTGCCTCCCCAGAAGAGCTAGACCGCTAGCTCCGGTCCAACCCAGTCCAAGCATGTGTCATCGGCATGGGAGATTATGTTGAGATTGTGCTGTCGGGCTACGTGTATGAGTGGGGCCATGTAAATGTTGAACAGCGTCGGGCTGAGGGAGGATCCCTGGGGTATGCCGCAGATGATCTCGGAGGCTTTTAAATGGAATGGGGGAGGTGTACACTCTGGGTTCGGCCAGAGAGAAAGGAGGTGGTCCAATCCAGAGCCTTGTCTCGGATCCCTGCGGCGTGGAGGTGTGTGCGTAGTGTGCGGTGGCAGACGGTGTCGAAGGTGGCAGAGAGGTGTAGGAGGATGAGTGCTGCAGCCTCTCCGTTGTCCAGCAGGGTCCTGATGTTGTCGGTGGCAGCGATGAGGGCAGTATCGGTGCTGTGGTTGCTGCGGAACCCTGACTGGGAAGGGTCCAGGATTTTGTTTTCTTCGAGGTATCGGGTTAGCTGTCTGTTGATGGTTTTCTTGATGACCTTGATATCCCGAAGAGATGGTCCGGAAGTCCTGAGGTCTCTTGGGTCTGCCTTAGGTTTTTTGAGTAGGGCGTTGATCTCGGCGTGTTTCCAGATCTCTGGAAAGGTTGTGGTCTCGAGGGAGAGATTGATGATGTTGCGCAGGTGGGGTGCGATGCAGCTGCTTGCTCTGTTGAAGTCGTGGTGCAGGAATGGTTCTAACGGAAAGCCGGAGTGGATTGTGCGCATGGTCTTGATGGTGTCATCGATGCTCACGCTGGCCCAGGCTAGCAGGGGGTCGTGGTGTTTGGAGGGTCTGTTGTGTTGGTATCTCTTGGGGCTGTCTAGGTGTTGAAGCTGTCGTGGATGTCTGATCTCTTGCGGTGGAAGAAGGGGGCGAGGGAGTCACATAGGGCTTGCGACGGCGGGATGTCATTGGTGTTGGAGCTGGGGCTGGAGAGTTCCTTCACGATGTTGAAGAGCTCCTTGCTATTGTGTGCATCGTTGTCGAGGAGGTCTTTGTGAAGGAGGTCCTCTTGGCTGCCCTGATGAGGTGGTGGTGGTTGCGGATGGCATCCTTGTGTGCTGCGTGGCTGTCTGAAGTCTGTTCACTGTGCCATTTCTTCTCTAGTTTCCGGCAGGCTTGGTAGCCTGTATTTGATTGGGAGCATCGGTCCTAGAAACACTAAAAACACCAGGGGGCAGATTTACAAGGTACTGATGCATCTGCATAGATGCGTCAGTTTCCTTGCTCCAGCGCCAAATGTCCTTGCACCACCATGGATGTCCTGTATTTACAGTACAGTGCTCCATGGTGCAAGGATTAACAGATGCGTCAGAAATTCTGGTGCATCTCTTGGCCCAAAAGTGACGCAGTTCTGGAGTTGCTCATGAAAGTGACGCAACTCCAGCACTGCGCCACAACAGATAGGTGAGTCCCATTCGAAAAGCCCTGCCTCATTCCTTACGCCTGGTCTGAGCAGGCATAGGGATTTTGACGCAGTGAAGGCATAGAGTGACGCAAAGAAATGTTGTAAATTTCACTGCGTCAGTTCTACATGGCTTTTTGTGTGGGAACCCCACCCTGCATACATTATACCTGACGCAGGTATAATGTGATGCAGTGCTTTACAATGTGACGCATCTCCCTAGATGCGTCATGTTGTAAATTGGCTGCATTGTTTGCACCGCCGTTGCGTAAAAAAAAGTAACACAATGCACAAGGAGGCGCAAGGGACTTGTAAATCTGCCCCAGGTGTCTGAGCTGAGATGCCCGAGGACTGATCAGAATGAAAATACAATCCATATTTCTGACGGACATGTCCCTTGCTGTTTTACAAATACTGTCACACTTAGATGCTCTGAACCTCAGTATGAGATGTATTAACACTCTTAAGCATGAACTTACCCTCTTTTGGGGGGCTTACTGTTGCTCCTGGCACACGGACAGAAGTTTCCCAACTGCTATCTCCAGTTCATCTAGCTTCTCTCTTAAGGGGTCCAGACAGTCTTTCAGAATAGTAGTAAGTTTGCACAGTATTGCAACCCAAGCAGAGTCCTGTAAGGCTCCTGAATGGTTAATAACACCAGAACCAGGCTTCGAAGAAGAAAAAGGCGATTCTAGATCTGTCATTCACCTGGACTTCTGGTTACGTTTTGTGGCTGGAGGTTTTACAGATAGAAAAGTAACTAAAACATCCTCACTTGACTTCGGGATATCAGAGTCCTCTGAATTGAATGATCAGCTGGCTCTTCCCTATCCTGAGTGCCTTGGACTGGGAAAGAGGTCGCTCTAGTACACCCCAGTGGTAACCAGCTCTGGGTTAAATTAATTTCCCTAGAGACAACACTAAACGCTCTGGTCAAAAAGGAGTAAATTGTAGTGGAGTTTCCTCCTGCTTGGGCTGGTGACCTACTAATACGATTGCACTTTATTATCCTACAAGGATTCTATAGGAGCTACAAGTACCTTGTTTTCCTTGTCTGCATTTAAGGCACTGGATCTTACAGCCAATTTGTTAGCCACAATCGAAAATAAGATTATACAGTGCATGCGACAATCCCAATCTGTTTTTGATTATTTGGTCAACCCAATTGTTCCAAACTATTTTACAACCACTTTGTGGCTAGACAGCCTTCACTCATGCAGTGAGGGGGACGGGTTCAGTGGAGCACACAATATCCCTCTATATTTTTCCAGTTACCCCAAATCTTGGACCATTTCTGCGGACACCCTCTCCCTTTATGTATGACCCTCTCTGTCTGCATGCACCAGTCCATATCAGTCTGCCAGGTCCGGAGCTTGGGCACCATAAATCCCTTCCAAGGTCTTGCAATATTGTGTTTCGCAACCACATTGCCCAAGGTAACCCAGGTCCTTTCTCTTGCTGACAAGTCCGTCGCCTCCCAAATATTAAGAAGGCACAACCGGGGTGTGATATCCATAGATTTCCCACAGACATCCCACATGTTCCTTGTCACTTTACCCCAGTATGCTTGAACCACCAGACAGTCCCACCACTGATGGAGATACATCCCCTCTTGACCACAACCTCTGGAGCATAGTGGGGAGCTCAGCATATCCATCTTCACCAATAACACACTGGTATAGTATTCTCTACGCAAGAACATGAGCTGGATTAGCCTGAACCAGGAACGAATAGCCACCTCGCGGAGGAAAGCCAAAGCCTCCTGCCAGTCCTCATCATCTAAATCGCCCACCTCCACCATCAATTTGACTCTGGTCTTTTCTAGTTTCTATAGGTCAAGGAAATTGCTGTGTTTGTAAGTTAATCATCAAGGAGTCTGTCCTCCAGGGGCGAAGCAGCCGGCAGATCTGTGCCTCTGGGGATAGCCTTATGCAACGCGTTCCTGACCTGCAGGTATCAAAAGGTCTCCCCCTCACTCAACTCATAGTCATGCTGGAGGTCTGCAAAGGGAACTACCTTCCCTCTTACCCAGACATCCATGACCCTGGAGAACCCAATAAGCTCCCACTTATCGAATCCTGCATACGTTGCCAGGAGCCCCAATTGTTCAGTCTCAAGAAGGGGGGTGGCCTGAGTAATCTTGTTTTTCCATCCCAAGGTGGAACTGGCCGCCTGCCAGAGCTTTACTGTGGTTGCTGTTGGAGTATACAGTTGACTATTTGTCTTTCCCTCTTATATAGTCCTCTGATATGTCCCTGTGTCATATTATATTTGTCCATCTATAGGCAGGATCAGATATCGACCAGTGCACCCAGTGATTGGTGACCACCAACTGAGAGGCCCAATAGTAACTTTTTATCACTGGGAGAGCAATACCTCCGTCATACCAGCTTTTTGTCTATTTTGCCAATGAGATGCAAGGGGAGCCATTATTACAGAGCAGGGTCTGGACTTCTGATTCTACAGTCTGAAAATACTTCTCCGGGACAAGGTACGGCGTATTCTGTTGGGCATTAATAAAGCGGGCAGGGCTATCACCTTATAAAGCGCTTCTCTCCCCAGTAACGTGAGTGGCAAGGTCTTCCAGTGTTTTTCTACATCATCTTGTAAGCGACGCGGGGGGGCCAAGGTTTGATCGTAAAATGCTACTGGATCCGTAGTGGCATAAATTCCCAAATAACGAAAGCCGTCAGTGACTACTCTGGCCTCGCAATTTCTGGGCGGAACAAAACTCTCCCCAGCTAATAAATATCTGAGTGATTTGTCTCAATTAATGGTGTAACCAGAACATTTCTGAAAAGGGGGAATATATGCAGCATTCTACTACAGGTTTGGCCAAAGAAATATATATTCCGCATACAGGGAGATCCTATCCTCCCAGTCCGTCGTCCAATGTAGACCCCATATGAGGGGGTCACCTCTAATCCAAATCGCCAAGGGTTCTAAGACCAAGGCGAAAAGCAAGGGGGAAAGTGGGTAGCCCTGTCTCGTACCCTTGTGTAAGGTGAAAGTCGTCGAGTGGGCCCACTTTACCGTTATTCTAGCCATAGGTTCTGAGTAAAGGAGTTGTACCGATGCCAGAAACTTTGGTCCGAGGTGGTAGTGTTCCAAATGTCGCAAACAAATAGGGCCACTCAATCATGTCAAATGCCATTTTGGCATCTAGAGACGCGATGACTGCCTCCTCTCTTATTGTCCTGGCTCTGCCCAGCGCTCCGTTGAGACACCACAGATACAAAGCTGTATTCCAGCCAGGCATGAAACCGGACTGATCCAGATGAATCAATTTATGGAGCAACGGCGATAGCCTTGTGGCCAGGAGTTTTGCTAATATCTTAACTTCTGGATTTAACAACGAGATCGGACGGTAGGACTCACAATTCTACAGGGGTTTACCCGGTTTATGGATCAACACCACAATTGCCAATCTTTGTGTATTTAGGAGAAGCCCCTGAGACACACTTTCATCGTACATGTGTAAAGGTAGGGGGCAATTGTAGATGCATTTGTTTTGAATAACTCAATGAGGAGATGACTCGGACCCATTGTCTTCCCCAATTGTAAGGCCCCAATTGCTTTAACCACTTCGTCTTTAGTAAGGTCGGCCTCTAATTCCTTTACCACCGAGTCATCTAAGACCGGAAGATTAAAAGTGGCCAGCAACTCCTGTGGCTCCTCATAAGTACACATTCTGGATGGTTCACATACCGATTTCAGATCGTCAGAAAAGATGTTGGCTCTACTATGCCTATCTTTAAGTCTATCCTCTTCCTTTGTCACCAATTCAAATACCCATCTGGCAGCCTGCTCCCCTTGTCCAACCATGCAAGTAATTTACTCGCTTTATCTCCAATTTCATAAACTCTACACTGTGTCACCTAGTTGTGGGCCTTCGCCGCTTCCTCAGTGATATCTCTATACTCCTTTTGCTTTAGGAGCAATCTATGTTTGGTATTGTGAGTCGATCGGGTCTCCAACTCGTGTTCCAAGTGAGTTATTTCTTCCTCTATTTCATGGAGCTGTTTACGCTGTTCGTTCATGTGTCCCGCAATCGCTGCTAACCCCTGCCCTCTAATCAGTGTTTTGTACGCCTCCCATAATGTGGAGGCTGAGTCTACTGTACCTTTGTTCTTGCTAAAGTACTGGTCTGTTGCCTCAATGAGCCTTTCCCTTATTGCTAGTATCCACAAATACCAGGGATCAAGTGCCATCTCATGTCTCTTAGCCGAAGGGATACCACCATAAGTGACTGTGACTGGGGAATGGTCAGTAATGCCTCTAGGTAGATGTTCCACCTCTCTGAAAATTGTGTTTTGTTCAGCTCTACCAAATAAATAATCAATCCTAGACAGGCTCCTGTGCACTCCTGAGTGGAAGATGTATTCAAGAGATGAAGGGTTATACGCTCTCCAGATATCAACCATCCCAAATGCCTTAACAAACTCACCCAATGTCCTTCCATCCATTTCTCCCTGCTTCGGTTGTTGTCTGTCTAAGTCACCATTCAGGGCTGCATTACAGTCCCCCCAATTAGCTATTCTCCCTCAGGAAGGAGGAGCAAGTGTGATCCCAGATCTGCCAAGGCTGTGGAATGTAATCAAGGTGGTATGTAAAGGGAAGTGATGTTAAATAGTCTGCCCTCCCAGGTGCACGTTAAGGTTACGAATCTGCCCATTGTGTGATGTGTTACTTTGTGCACTGCAAAGGTGAAAGAATTGCGGAGGAGGATCCCCACCCCTCTCAAACCCCTTGTGTTTCCTGCGTGGGCCACCAATTTATACCCCACCTGTTCAAGGCACCATACGAGGTACCCTGTAAATGCGACTCCCGCAGGAGCACCACATCTGGGGCGTGTCTCTTTAAATACTGCAATACAATTCCCCTCTTTATTTTATCTCCTAATCCATTTACATTTCAGGAGAGTATTTTAATATACCCTGACTGCAGACTCTTCCCTATTAGTCTGCCATGTGAGTGATATAATTGCATCAAGGAATCATTAAAATAACATCGCCCGAACCCCTTGCCCTGATCATTCTGTATACCAATAACACCATGTTGGTCAGCTGTCTAGCCATTCACAAGATACTTCTTACTGTGATTAAGTCACAACGCTTCCATGCACTGTTTCCTGATAGCATTATAAAACACATTAAACAAAAAAAACTAAGTATAGGAGAAAAATTTGTTCCGCTTGCCCAATTTCCGAATTTTTGGCAATTTCGCGATCCGCGAATCGCGCGAAATTACCCAAAAACTGGCAATTCGCGAGTTGGCGGATTTTTATTTCTTGTTTGCGCTTCAAAAATACAATCTCGTGCATGTGCCATTGACTTACCATGATTCTGCGTTCGCTGATGAGTTTTCCTCCCTGTTCTCGTGTGCGCTGCGAGATTTTGGTAGCTGGCCAAGCCACGACGCGATCGCGAACATGTCATTGCGACCCGAAACAGGAAACTGCAAACGCGAACACGCCATTGCGACCTGAAACAGGAAATTGTAAACGCGAACACGTCATTGCGTCCCGAAACATTAAAAAGGCATCGCGAGTAGGCTGGTTAAGTGGAAACGTATGTATAAAGAACAACAAGGGCGCCCATACGAGTCAGCCCAGGACCTCGGGGAACATATTTTTTGCAGCAACAGTGGTCCCATGCAAAGGTAATATAAAGACAATGGGCCTCATTTATGAGCCCTTGCATCACTTTTACGCCGCCGGTGCGTCACTTTTTGTGATGCACCAGTGGCGTAAACAATGTGCCTTGTTGCGCCATATTTACAAAGTGACGCATCTAGGTAGATGCGTCACTTTGTAAACCCCTGCGCCACATTATACCTGCGCCAGGTATAATGTATGCAAAGGGGGCGTATTGACGCAAGAAAGGGTCGTAGAAGTGACGCAGTGAAATCTATGTGATTTCACTGCGTCACTTCTAGGACACCGTTGCGTCAAAATTTTGCGCCTGCCTCACAGCAGGCGTAAGACTGACGCAAGCCCTTTCACATGGGGCTTTCCCCATGTGAAAGGAAGCATTGCTGGAGTTGCGTCACTTTTGTGACACACTCCAGCAATGCGTCACTTTTGCGCTTACAGATACGTCAGAAATACTGACGTATCTGTAACTCCTTGCGACATGATGCGTCATACATTAAATATGACGCATCAGGTATGTCGCAAGGAGTGCGCACTGAGAAGTGACGCATAGCTGCTTTCACCCAGCGATGCGTCATTTCTCATAAATGAGGCCCAATGAATATAGACACAATGGAAACTTTATTTAGTTATAACTTGTCCAGCCGGACAGAGGTCCAAATTTGTTTACTTTTTTCAAAAATCACACAGATTAAACCTTCAACAATTCTTCGAAGTAGAGCACAAGCCTGTACCCTAACGTTTACAAATTGGCATGGTGAAGAATTAGTCAAGAGAAGAACAAAGTTTTTAGGCAGAAGCTACGGATTTCTGTAAATGAGACAGTGACAGAAATTCAGTACACACCATTACGAGCATATATCACAGTATACATTCACAGTATATGGTGTTTTAGAATAGTCGACGGCGTTTCGATCCCGTTAAAAAATCTAAGGGATCATCATCAGGACAAATTAATGCCTAAACCATAAAAGCCACAATAGCCTAAAGGGAGAGAAAAGGGAGACAAAGAATATAAAGAACAATTAAGAAAAAATCTTGCCATAGTGGTGAAAACATATATTGCCGGTGATCGTGACAATCGGAAAAGCGATGTACCAGTGAGGGTGAGGTACAGGAGTTGTAATACCAGTACGCGACCGCGAGATTATTCTATAGGATTAAGACCTCTAGAAAAACAATGTTAGAGTAGTAAGCGCATCCCAATTTGTAGAGTCTTTAGATAGTGGTAATGATTTAAGTGAGTCAAAAGTCGGTGTGCATGCCAAGTACCGACAGTGTTATGGACGAACAGCGAACGAACTGTGAAGTTATAAAGTGACTAGTTCGTATCCTGGGCGAACGATCAGGAGGCTTACCTATGAGGCCCGCATAAACAATGTGCCAGGGTGTGCATGGTAATTTGCGACAGTATTATAAACGAACAGCGAACGAATTGTGGAGATAAACAGTGACTAGTTCGTATCGTGGGCGCACGATCAGAAAGGTAGCAAACAGGCTTACCTATGAGGCCAGCATAAACAGTGTTTGCCAGGAGAAACTACGTTAAGGTAGGGTGACACGGCATCTGAAGTAAAAGATACGGTGTTTATTAAAAATTATATAGTAATAAAAATATGCCCACACCCAAGCTTCAGGGCGGTGGAACTGATAATACATCTTACCTGGAATGAGGGGACCTCACGGGTACAGCCGGCAGAGGCTCGGTTGTGCATAGACTAAGGCGGGGGATTATGTGGCCTTTGAACCGTCATCCTATGAAGGAAAACAGGGATTGTATAGACAGTTACACGGCATGCACGGCCAGTGACAAGTAAAACAAGGTGGTTCTTACCCGTGATAAGGGAGACTCGGAGTAGCGCACCAGCTGATAGCTCGGTCGCGTTTTAGGGAAATGAGCCTGTGTGAGACCGGAGGAAACGGAGAAACCGGTCAGAGTACCATTAAATTAGGAAGGACAGCATTCTAGCGGTGTGTAACCGTGGGAAAGGCTTACCGTGTCAATGGGCTGCAATGATTCCCTGGCAGTGGCGGTGGCGTACCGCGGAGGGGGAAGATATAGCAAAAGTGGCACGGGTAGTAAGAAGGCTCGCAATTGGTTAGAGGGGAACCATGTGAAAGTAAAAATAGGTGTAGGACAATGTGGCGGCCATTATGGGTGAGTGAAACCATGCACCACGATTAACCAAGTGAATAGAATAAAATAAGGTAGAAAGGGGAGGTATAGTTGAATCCAGCACAGAGCATGGAAAAACTGTAGAGAAAGAAAGAAATATTGACTCAAATTACATTAAGTTAGTCCAATCCTCCTGCAGATTGAGCCCTGAGTTCAAGCTGTCAGTTCTCAGGATCCATTTGAGCTCCTCTTTATTGAGCAGTTTGGACAAGTCTCTGCCTCTCGGGGGTAGGACCACCTGGCTGATCACAGTCCATCTTATATCATTCTCAGTGTGTCCTTTTTCAGAAAATGTTTCCACAAGAGGGGCATTGCTGGTTTTACATCTGATTCTGCTCCGATGCTGCGAGATCCTTAGTTTGATCTTTTGTTTGGTTTGTCCCACGTAGATCATATCGCATGGGCACAGAATAGCGTAGATCAAGTTGCAGCTATTACAGTTTGTAAAGGTTTTGAGTACATTTCTAGTGTCTTTGAAAACAAAATCCTTACTTTCAATGCAAAAATCACAAACCAAACAAAAACCACATTTAGAATGTCCCCTCAAGGGAGGGAGTAACCATAGGTCATTAAGGGTTGTGTTAGCTGTTTTAAGGAGGGGAAGAGCGGCTCTCACCTAATAGTCTCTTAGGTTTTTGCTTCTCTTAAAAGCAAACATGGGAGTTTCTAGGTCTAGGTTCCTTGAGTTAAGAATACGCCAGTTCTTTATGATACTCTTACGGATTCTGTTAGACACGGGGGAGAAGGTAGTGACACATACCAGTCTTTCAGATGACTTCCTAGCTCTAGGTTCCAGTAAGGTATCGCGTGGACAATACCAAGCCCTTTTCATGGTGTTCTTAACTAGGCGGCGTGGGTAGCCCCTAAATCTAAGTTTGCTTGCAAGTATGTTAGCCTCTGTAAAGTAGTCTGTTTTCAGAAAGCAGTTTCTCCTCAATCTCAAGAATTGGGAATAAGGTAGACTGTCCCTTACGGCTCTTGGATGGCAGCTGTTGTAACTTAATAATGTGTTTCTCTCGGTTGGTTTTCGAAATAGAGAGGTAAACAACAAACCATCTGTATGTTGGATACATAAATCCAAGAAGGGGATACTAGTTTTGCTGTGAGTCAACGTAAAACTTAGCCCATTGCAGTTATTATTCAACCAGTATAGGAATAGTGGAAGGACTTCAACAGGACCACTCCAGATCATAAAGACATCGTCTATATACCGCTTCCACATATGAACCCCCTGGTGGAATGGGCTGTACCCATGAGGTCGCCTTATTCCGGGTAAGATGTATTATCAGTTCCACCATCCTGAAGCTTGGGTGTGGGCATATTTGTATTACTATATAATTTTTAATAAACACCGTATCTTTTACTTCAGATGCCGTGTCACCCTACCTTAACGTAGTTTCTCCTGGCATACACTGTTTATGCTGGCCTCATAGGTAAGCCTGTTTGCTACCTTTCTGATTGTGCGCCCACGATACGAACTAGTCACTGTTTATCTCCACAGTTCGTTCGCTGTTCGTTTATAATAGTGTCGCAAATTACCTGGCACATTGTTTATGCGGGCCTCATAGGTAAGCCTCCTGATCGTTCGCCCAGGATACAAACTTGTCACTTTATAACTTCACAGTTCGTTCGCTGTTCGTCCATAACACTGTCGGTACTTGGCATGCACACCGACTTTTGACTCACTTAAATCATTACCACTATCTAAAGACTCTACAAATTGGGATGCGCTTACTACTCTAACAGTGTTTTCTAGCGGTCTTACATCTATAGAATAATCTCGCGGTCGCGTACTGTTATTACAACTCCTGTACCTCACCCTCACTGGTACATCGCTTTTCCGATTGTCACGATCACCGGCAATATATGTTTTCACCACTATGGCAAGATTTTCTAAATTGTTCCTTATATTTTTTGTCTCCCTTTTCTCTCCCTTTAGGCTATTGTGGCTTTTATGGTTTAGATATTATTTTGTCCTGATGATGATCCCTTAGATTTTTTAACGGGATCGAAACGCGGTCGAGTTTTCTAAAACACCATATACTGTGAATGTATACTGTGATATATGCTCGTAATGGTGTGTACTGAATTTCTCTCACTGTCTCATTTACAGAAATCCGTAGCTTCTGCCTAAAAACTTTGTTCTTCTCTTGACTAATTCTTCACTATGCCAATTTGTAAACGTTAGGGTACAGGCTTGTGCTCAACTTCCAAGAATTGTTGAAGGTTTAATCTGTGTGATTTTTGAAAAAAGTAAACACATTTGGAATTTTTTTTTGCAAGCTTGCAGAATTAGGCGGATTTGTGCAAATCGCGATTACGAATTCACGCAAATTCGCATTTCGCAAATTCGCATATTCCGCCCATGCTTGTAGAAAACCTAATAAACAATAAACTATATGATAACAATCCCAACGGGACCACCCTAAATCCTCCCCCTCCCCGCCCCCCTGCAACATGGACTCCAAACTGCCCACCGCCCAATTTTGCAGAGTACCTGTGTACACATTCCCTGAAAACCTTACTTAGGGGGAGCGGGCCTGACCGGCTCCATCATCTTATATACATAGGACATTGCATCCATGAATGATATACTCATCTACAGAGTCAGCACCAGGGGTCTTTCTCAGGTCCCTTTGTGACAAAAGCACCCTTAGTCCCGGTAGTGGAAAGGGGGAAGGAGGTAAGTTCTTGATTGCACTTATTGACCTTCTTCAGTTAAAACCCCTCTCATCCCCTTGTGCCAGTCACCGTTATACCATGTCAGCCTACGTGATCCAATTGTTAGCACACCATTGCCCTTGGTTTTTCATTGTAACCGTCTCATCATCTGCCTCCCGGCCAATCAGGATTCTCCGTCGACCCGTTTGATGTTCATCATGGGGGGAATCCGGGTCAGCAAAAAAACATATTTTTCCCTCAGCCTCCACCTGCAGTTTCACTGGGAAGAGCATGGCATATTTGACCCCCTGTGCCCTGAGAGCCTTTTTGACTTCCAAGAAGGAGCGTCTCTGTATCTGGACTTTAGTCGTGAAATCGGGAAAAAAAGGATATGGTGCTATTTTCATATTTTAGAGCGGGTGCATTCCGAGCCATTTGAAGAATGACGTCTCGATCGCGGAAGTCAAACACCCTTGCCAGGATGGGTCAGGGCAGGGCCCCTTGTTTGGGTCTGCTCCGGGTATGCGATGGGCAAGCTCAATAGAGTAATAATTGACACAACATAATGACCCCTGCACAATATGGATTCAGACCAGGACACGCAACAACCACACAGTGTCTGAATCTGTATCTAATTACTGGTAAATACACCCAAGCAAGAGAGGGAACTTTGTATATGGCCTTTATGGACCTTTCCTCTGCTTTTGACTGTGTCGATAGGAGCAAACTATGGGAAGTCCTGCAAAAAATGGGCGTAGAAAATAATTTGATCAATTTTCTGGCTGATCTACACAACGACACCCGTGCTAATGTGCGTTTTACAAGAGACATGAAAGTAACGAGAGATTTTAAAATCAACCGAGGAGTCAGGCAGGGCTGTATATTAGCACCTTTTCTTTTTAACTTATATATTAATGGACTTGAAGATCACCTGATAAAAACAGACACGGATTACCCTCGAATTGGCAAAACAGGCGTACCGGTCCTGTTGTATGCGGACGACGCTGTTCTTTTATCCAGAACCGCACTCGGACTCCAAAAATTACTGGATTCTTTTCTTCAATTCATGTCCTTACGTGGCCTAAATATTAACAATTCCAAATCTTTTGTCATGACGGTTGGTTTAACTCCCAAAAAACAATACCCCTTCTCAGTCAACGGGGAAAACATTCCACTTACAAAAACATTCTCGTATCTGGGTGTACTTTTCGATCATAAACTTAAATGGGGCCCTGCCATAACTAAAAAGAAAGGCGAAATACTGAGGACCAACTCTGGTATAATGGATTTCGCTCGCAAATTGGGTAACACTCCAGTGTCTGCCGTGTTGAAGCTTTATCAGGCAAAAAGTGTTGCGGTGGCATGTTACGGAAGTGAACTGTGGGGGTTTTTACCAGTAGATACCCTAGTAGCTCTCGAAAATAACTTTCTGAAACAGGTCATGAGCTTACCAAAGAGTACCGCAAACTTCTCTATACATGAGGAATTGGGCACCCCGTACCTAGCTGACAAAATTGCTGCAAACCCTCTGCTTTGCTGGTTAAGCTGTTGGCGCAATACAGCGATTCCATTAACTCATAACATCCTAGCTGAAGCCCTTACTTGGGAAGGACAACTTAAGTTACCCTGGATGAAATACATTCGTAATTGCTGTAATGATCTGGGCAGATTAGATCTTTACTTAACACCCCAGAATGCCACCAAGCAAGATGTCAACTTTGTAAAAAACACCTTTTACTTGAAGCGACAACTCTACAGGGAAGAAACTGAGCTCAAAAAGCCCAGCGTAAGGAGCCATGCACTAACAAAGACCTGTGTGTTCTCTGAACCTTATCTATCGTGGAATATATCCAGATACGAACGCTTCCTGCTGAGCAGATTTCGATTTGATCTCTATCATCTGCTTTTAGCTGTACGAAGTGGAGCCCATAGAGGTCAAGTGTTGCCAGCTTGCGGCTGCGACAACAAGTCTCCGCAAGACTTGGCTCACTTTTTATTCCTATGTCCTTATTACTCAAGTCCACGCAATATGTTTTTAAAACCGTTGCTTAAAAAGATGAATTTTACACAAATTAAGCCCGCACTTCTATACCTTCAAATGTTGCATGAAGACAGTACTTTTTTTATCTGCAAGTTTTTAAAAACAGCCTTAAAGTATAGATCAAGTATGGAAGGATGACTCCAAACTGAATTATAATACAGATACAATTCCGTCTTGATTAAGTATATGCACATAGGACCACTGTATCATGTCTTTTTAATAATCGCTTATTACTTTTTTCTTTTAAGACTATTGGATGATAAATTTTTCCTTCTATGAATGAACTGTATTTTATTGTATTGTGTGCTTTTATGACTGCTTTCCTGTCAGTCGAATAAAGAAACTTTGATTTTGATTTTGATTTTGAGTAATAATTGGAGAGGCGCTTGGGTTGCAGGTGGTACGAAATTAAATCTTCAGCAAACAAGTCCATGGATGGGCCTTCTGATCGGTCAAGCACTCCCAAGATGCAGATATTGTTCTGTCTTGAGCATCCCTCATAATCATCAAGTTGCAGTGAGGGTAGCTGAGTACATGTTTGTAAATCCGAGACATTTTTCTTCAGTTCAGACGTGCCAGCCACTAGGCCTTTGATGCAATCTTCCACCTCCAGCACTCTAGAGTCCATTTTGCGAAGGTCTGATCTGAGCAGGGAGATGTCAGAAGCGACTGAGTCTATACCCCCTTCTAACGAGGTGTGAACTCCATTAATCACCGCCATGATATATTGCAGCATAGGGGGCTCCTGGGCCTTCGAACCCATCCGGTCATCCTGGTCAGTGCCTGTGCCCAAGGATCCCCCCTCTTGTGACTTAGGGCAGGCGTACTTGTCATTCTTTGGCTGTTGTGAGCCACACCTCCCTTTATTGGATGCCATCATCAGGTGGGGTCGACTAAATCAATACAGAATGTTCCCTCATGGCCCCCTGCACTGTATGTTTCCCATGGTCCATCGGTTCTCACGCTCCGCCCCATTCCAGAGGTTGGTGTTCCAGGATCTGGTTTAATGGGACTGGCCTTGGGTGACCGCCTGCAAATAGCCTGCTATTTATTACCCCAACACTATGTAGGGCTATGGGTGCCCAGAACTGGCAACTCCAATTCAGATCTACTCCAAAAGGTTCCTCTACCCCCTCCGGGAGCCAAAGTTTATAACGTGTATGCAAGTGGGGCAGCAACACGATTAGAGTCCTTGTGGAGGTACTCGGAAGGGGAACGGCGGAGCGACGGGGAGTATACCACCCAGCGCCGCCCCTCCGTCTCTCGTATTGGCTGCAGAGTCACGAGGCCTGTGAGGTTACTGGTCATTGAAGACAATCACTGCCGTAGTACGCCGAGCCCTCCCAACAGAAAATTACTCAAGTCCCATGTAGCTGGCGTCCAGCCCACTGAGACTCAATAGCCATGTCCCCCTACAGTTCCGGAGCCCGGGGTAGCCAGGAGCCCCAGCACAGCCGTCTCCCCGTCTGTGTCCAATGTTCGAATTTCACGGTCCCAGCAACCCAAAGGCTCTGTTTAAGTTCAAATCACTGTTGATAACAACCCCCAGTACATTTTCGTAGTCCTCTAAAGACTGGATCCGAACAAGAGCCCCAGTTCCACATGTAGAGGCGTCTGGAGTGTCGGACTTTTGATGTGGCCGCCTTTAGGAAAGGTGCAATTTTCCTCCGAAGAGCCAACTTCTCCACTTGCCCAATTTTAATGGCTCCCCGACGTTTCTCAGGCCCAGCTTTGGCAGTGGAACCACACCTCCAGGCTCTCACTCGCTGCCACCCCTTCTCAGCCACATGTGTGTGCAGCAATCAGCTCATGTAACACTGCTCCTTTCCAGGCAGAGGAGGGCGCCAGCTCCACAGCCTACGATCGCCGGGCTGAGCTGAAGCAAAAACTTCAGGATCCGTTCTCTCGGTGCTCCCCCATGTTTTCTCACATTAGATCAGCCGTGGTCGGTAGGGGAGTACCTGCCGGGGCGGTGACGTGGGGAGGGGAAGGGGCAGGGTGGGGGTTAGTAATGTATGGATAATGGAGGTTTGCAGGTAAGTAAACATTTAAATAAATCAATCGAATTTTGTTGCGCGCACTGCATTGCATTTGGGGCTGCAGTGAGCGCAACAAAATTTGTTTGATTTATTTAAATGTTTACTTACCTGCAAACCTCCATTATCCATACATTACTAACCCCCACCCTGCCCCTCCCCCTCCCCATGTCCCCGCCCCGGCAGGTACACCCCTACCAACCGCGGCTGCATTAGATGGTGCGGTATGTCGGATATTGTGCAGGATTGATGGCAGATTTAGTCCGGTTGAAGCCGGAGCTGCACTAGTGTGCGGCCATTTCTCCCGGCAGTTGACCATGCCCCTACAGCCAATACCTTTTTGTCAATCTGGGAGAACATTTTCTCTTTGGTAAGTTAAGCAGTGTGCTAAGTCCAAGCATGGCCCACAGTGTAAGAGGGGTGCTGGTGGGGCCCCTCACAAATGCCCACTCAAAGCTGACCTATTGCCCCCAGCCATAACCGAGCAGCCGGGGCTTCTGACAGTGAGCTCGTCCCCTCACAAGCATGGTGCCTCTGGTATCTGAAGAGTTGGTGGGCCTACAGATGAAAAACACATCCTCCCTGGACCCACATGCACTCCGCTGTCTCCAAGGCAGCCACCAGATTGCCAGGAGTGGGCCGCACTGATCAATCACACTCTGGGCAGCATCACTTGATCTTGCACATTGTATGGACCGGGCCAGTCACTTACCCACCATCTGAGACCTGCTGGAAGATTTCCTGGCTCAGGACGAGCGATCCACATTGTTCAGGGTGCCCCAGGACGCAGCAGATTGGGTTCCTAGAGCCCAGTCCGTGTAGGTGATGTATTATGAATTTAAGAAGTCACAGGCCACAGAGGTTGTGTTTTTCACATTTAAAGGCTTACTTTCCTGCTGTTTTGGGAAGGCATTCCAGTTGTGCAGTATATAGCCACGCGGGCCCTATTCGGATGTCTTGCACTTACCGGAGTGGACCTGTTTGCGGATCTGTTGGCCACAGGGTCTTGGGAAATCTGCCGCGAACTGGCCACTGGCGGTGCATCTGTCAGCTCTGTACGGCTGGGTAATGCAGCTGCGGGTTTGGGGAAGATCAGACTTGGCAGTTCAGGCTAGACTGTTCCCATGAGGCACAGGGTCAAGACTGATTTGCATATAGCTTGGTATGAACTGAGGTGGCAAAGGGCCAGATGTAGGTAAATCTATTTTACAGACTCATAAATACCGAATTTTACCGATTCGGTATTTATGAATCGGTAAAATAGAAGTACTGAGATGTAGGTAAATCCAGATGTGCATTTACCGAATCGGTAATATTCGGTATTTACCGATTCGGTAAATACCGACCGGTAATCCCCATTCATTCCTATGGGCTTTGAAGCCCATAGGAATGAATGAGCATTACCGATTCGGTATTTACCGAATCGGTAAATACCGAAATTTAACAAGGGTGCAGGGGGTGTCACTTTGACACCCTCAAGCACCCCCAAAACAGGTTCGGGTGCCATGTGGCAGGCATACATACCCTAAGGGCAGGTCTGCCTGTCATATGGCACAGGTGTGCATGCACACATGTGCATGCACACCGGAATCGGTATTTTACCATCAAATTGAATTTGATGGTAAAATACCGATTCGGTAAGGCTTGTGGGACTCAGAAGAGTCCCACCTACATATCAAATTTACCGAATCGGTAAAAATACCGATTCGGTATTTTACAGAATCGGTAAATTTACCGATCGGTAAATTTACTGATTCTGTAAAAATATGCCCCCTACATCTCAAATTCCATTTACCTGTCGGTAACGGCTGAATTCGGCCGTTACCGACCGGTAAAAGCCTACCTACATCTGGCCCAAAGTGAGCTAAAGAATGATGATGGATTCAACCCACATATCTGACTGGGGAAGAGTATCTGAGGAGTTTCGGTGCTCGGTCCATCATTTCCTTGCATTTGCTTTGGATCAACAAGAGAGCACCATAGGTGCCCCCCCGGCCTCCAACCAGAGGCCACAAAGAGAAGGAGGCCCTGCGAAGGGTCCCCAAACATGCTTTCCGAAAGGCTCTCCATATAGGAAAGCCCGGCATGGAAAGCCTGTCAGAAACCACGCATCGTAGTCCGGACGGCATAAAACACCGTCCATATGGATTACGGGCCAGCTTCTGACTTGTTGGAATAAAGCCAGAATGACTGACCAGTTTCAATTCCGACCGGCTGTATTGTAATCAAATTCCTCCTAATTGCCCCACTCAATCATTCACCGGACATCACAGGTTGGACGGAAAAACTAACAGCTCTAAACTGCGTACCACACATGATAGAGTCAATGAGATATCTAGGAATAATGCAGGACAAGAACCTTAACATGCAGGAGCATATCAGCTCTGCCACCAAAAGAGTGAATTTCCACATGGACATCATAAGAAAAATAAAACCCTTTCTACTACCGGATGACTTAAAGTCAGCTGTTCAAGCCTTGTTGATTCTCAGATTGGACTATGGTAGAGCAACCCTATTCATCCTTCCAATAGCTAAGCTGACTCCATTTAGGGCCTCTCTTCA
The DNA here is from genome assembly GCF_964261635.1 of Lissotriton helveticus. Classification (NCBI taxonomy): domain Eukaryota; kingdom Metazoa; phylum Chordata; class Amphibia; order Caudata; family Salamandridae; genus Lissotriton; species Lissotriton helveticus. Next base: position 762,403,186 of record NC_136067.1, on the reverse strand, counting down.
CTACACTGTTAGGCCCATTACAGGATCAAAAAGAAACCATCACATCACTCCTGACCTGATATCTCTAAACTGGCTTCCATATGAGGCAAGGATTAATTTGAAAATTGCTTTCATGACCCGTACAGCCCTCTACTTCAACACTCCTACATACCTTGCCCAAAAACTAGAGCTAAACGGGGCTCTAGTGTTTCTAGAAGCTCCAGTTCCCTACTGCTGAAACAGCCAACATTTTATAAAAAGAAAACTTATACCCGAGCCTTCTCAGGTATTGCTCTGGGAATCTGGAATTCTAATCTAATCTGGAACTGTAATTAGAGTAAAGCCCTCAACTGTGTCATTCAAAAAAGAAATCAAAAGGATACTGATAAACACTTTTCTGCTGAAGAGCTCATGAACTATTCTCCTGGAAAAGTTCTATACCTTAGTCTGCTTGCATGCTTAATTCTGTCAGACTATGTGCTTATTTTGTAGGATGAGGTTTGCCTGCGACCTGAGGTGCTCTCTTTTCGAGATTCACAGATGTCCCTACTCTAACGATGATGTTATTTTTACAAGTAAAGATTTTACAAATATTTTATTATAAAGCACTCTGATACCCTCAAGGGTCTTCTGCGCACTATATAAAACTTTATAACATAAAAAATAAAAATAAAAAGATTAGAATTTGGAATGCTGTATGTAACTCTTCCCAAGTTGAACACCTTTACTGATTTTTCATACATTGGAAGTTTAACACTTTCTCTATTCTTGCTTAAATAAGAGTGGGAAGAGTAAATCTAACCCTTTCAAAGTGCAACACTTTCTCTGATATTGCTTATGTTGGAGTAGGAATAGTAAATCTAACCCCTTGTAGGTCCAACACTTTCTCTATTGTTGCAAAGGTTGGAGTGGGAATAGTAAATCTGACCCCTCCCAAAGTCCAACATTTCCCTATTGTTGTTTAAATAGGAGTGAGAATAGTGATGTAAACATCCGCGGTCTGCAGTAGGAGTTCCTGCAGGGTGGTGACGTGGGGAGGGGGAGGGGGAGGGGGAGGGGCAGGGTGGGGGGTAGTAATGTATGGATTACGGAGTTTAACAGGTAAGTAAACATATAAATAAATAAAATGAATTTTGTTGCGTGCACTGCATCACCAAATGCGACGCAGTGCGCGCAACGAAATTCGTTTTATTTATTTATATGGTTACTTACCTGTTAAACTCCATAATCCATACATTACTACCCCCCCCCCCACCCTGCCCCTCCACACGTCACCGCCCTACAGGAACTCCTTCTGCCGACCGCGGCTGGATGTAAATCCTCCATATTCCCAAACTTCCCTTCCTATTACTTAGATTAGGCCTGTGGAGAGGTCCTGCAGCCAAACCCACGCAGTCAGCCAACCAGCACCTTGCATGGCCTTTGGCTGTGCTAAGCGGGGATTAAGTCACAGAACCTGGCCTACAGGCCCCGCAAGCAGACAGCCCCATGCCATGGACAGGCTTTTGGCGATACAACTCAGGGTTGCCCTTTAGGCTTAGGGGAACCCAATCCCAGGGCTAAAACACATATATTAAGGAGAGATTTGTATGTCCCCCCCCCCCCTCCCCAAGTCTTGCTAGGCTCCTGGAACAGCAAAGCACACAAGATGATGTACGGTATGTTGCACAATGGCAAAACATTCACCCCCAGTCACAGATCTGGGTTTAATCCATTGTTATTTTGCTCACCAAGCCACCCCAGTTCAGACATGGCCATTTTCAAATCAATCTTGACCCTGTGCCTCAGGGGAACAGTCCAGACCGAACTGCCAAGCCATGACTTCCCTGGACCGGAATCAAGCATCTTAGGACCGGTTTCTGGCTATCAGCCATCTTCAGCCAGGATAGCTTGACTCCAGTGGCGTAGTGAGCACGGGACCCACATCTGGGCATATCTTTCCCACATAGGGTGAACAGCAAAACACACAAGATGATGGACGGAATGTTGCACAATGGCAAAACATTCACCCCCAGTACAGATCTGGGTTTAATCAATCGTTATTTTTCTCACCAAGCCACGCCAGTTCAGACATGGCCATATGCAAATCAGACTTGACCCTGTGTCTCATGGGAACAGTCCGGACCGAACTGCCCAGCCATGACTTCCCTGGACCGGAATCAAGCATCCTAGGACCGGTTTCTGGCTATCAGCCAGGATAGCTTGACTCCAGTGGCGTAGTGAGCACGCGACCCACGTCTGGGCATACCCTGTCCACATAGGGTGAACAGCAAAACACACAAGATGATGGACGGAATGCTTGGTGGCTTGGTGAGCAAAATAACGATGGATTAAAGAGTCAAGCTATCCTGGCTGAAGACGGCTGATAGCCAGAAACCAGTTTGGACCCTTGGGGGAAACCCATGAGTACTGGAGAGGGCTGGGAAAGGGAGTGGTTTGCCTTAACTCTTTGTGTTCTGTGGTGAAGGAAGGAGGAGAACCATTGTAGCACCAGACCTGAGAATCCAATCCTGTTCTTCAGAGTGGAAAGAAGTTTGTCATGATTAACCGTGTCGAATGCGGAGGAAAGATCAAGGAGGATCAGGAGGAAGGAGTCATTTTTATCGAGTATATATAATATGTCATCCATAATGTGCATGAGTGCCGAATCTGTGCTGTGCCCCTTCCGAAAGTCTGATTGATGTTGGTTAAGGAGTTGGAAATTCTCCATGTGAGCACAAAGTTGGCATTGTGCACATTTTTCGAGTAGTTTAGCAAGAGTGGGGATGTTAGATATGGGGCGGAAATTATTGAGGTCAGATTTATCTGTGGTTGTTTTTTTAATATGGGGTGATACTTGCACTGCTTTAAGACAGTCTGGGATTGTGCCTTGGGATAGAGAAGCGTTTACTATCCTTGTCCAAGTGGGGATGAGAGCATTCTTGATCTCTTTGAAATAACTGAGCCTAATTCCTCCACTTTACACTATTTTGACCCCGGAGACCCTATCCCTAGAGCACAAATCAGTTATAGATAGATGCCCCACCAAGCACAATGTTGGGGGTCAAAACATAGCCTTAAGGACCCCACAGCCCCTTCCGGCTCCCTACATGCTGCACGAGCCTGCATAGTTCCCACCCAGAGGAACCAGCTGCATTTATGTTTCTCCCTCCGGGCGCATACAATATGGGTTATGTTTCCCTGCCCGCATCAGTGCAGGCAGAGAAACAGATCACAAGTACGCTCCCAGGCTGCGCCAGCATTTTGAAAGTTCCTACTGGCTGGGAGCAGACTAGGTTTCACTAAGAGTATAACTTTACTACTTTTCAGTAAATGGGACTTACAATTAATATCTTTTCGACTGCAGAGATTCTGCATTTGGTGTGGGGGTTCTGTACTTGTGGTGGAATCTCCCCCCCAAGTGAAAACTCTCTCTAGTCGGAGCAGAATCCCCACATTAAGAATGGATCCTCCACAGCTGGGGCTGAGAAAGCATCATTGCAAACACCTGCAGACAATCTATGCCAACTGCAAGCTCATTTAATGCAAATCACATAAAAGCAGTCCAAATCTAAGGCTCTATTCTCCAACACACATATGTCGACTGCCTACTCTGCCCCGTGCCTCACCCTCTGCCAACCATCACCATGCTAATTGTCTTGAGGGTTAAGAACTCACGGAGGTTAAGATGTTAATTAGATTTGTAGGGTAGAACTACAAAAAAATACATGGTCTATGTAGGAAGGTGGCTACCTGACTATGGTTACCCCAGATTTTTTGCCTGTGTTTAGCTGGTTTTTTGACTTAGTTGACCTGGTTCCCTGCTAATCAGGGCCCCAGGCCATCTGCTCTCTCTGTAAAATGGATTCCATGTACCCTAGGTACATACCACAATTGGAAATGGACTCCTTGTCAGCCCCTGTATAATGCACTATAGGTGTCCAGGGCATAGGGGCCACCAAGGCCTACCAGGGGCTGCAGCATATCTTTTGCCACCCCTGGCTGGTTCTTAAATTGACACAACTGGCTGATCACTCAGCTGGGGTAAGGTGGTGTAATCACCCCTTGCTTAGATATAGTATACCTATATCTAAACCTATATCTGGACACATATTAACCTGTGAGCCACTCCTATGGAAGGCCTCATCAATCCTGGAGGCAGAGTGCGTGGTTTCATGTGAGATGGAGCTCTAGCATGAGCTGAGCCTGTCTGCAGCTGTCGGGAACAACTCCCTAAGCTGTTTCAGGATAATGCCATACCATATACTCTTAAGTGCCTTATAATCCTCGCGGTTATATAGCAACTCTGGTTTGGCTTTATCAAAACATGTCGTGTAAGGTGTCATACGATTTGGAATACCATCCCCTCGCCAGTTCTGGCGACGGGGATGGCATTCCACCCCTCTAGAGGGGTAAGACATGTTCCTTTACTGTAATGCGGTTAATTTCTCCAAAGACCTTAGATCCACAAAATGGATGCCTCTGCCACAGACAAATGTCTGGACCCCTGTAGCTGACCGAAACTCAGCAGATGGGGCCTGGACAAAGGGTTTCCTGTCACAGGAGGGTGTCACCGCCCTCCAGACAGGAGATAGTGGATTGTAGCAGGGAGGTTTGAAAGAAACCAGACAGTGCCTGGGGAGCACAAGGCTTCCCCTTGCATAATCCGGTCAAACCGGTTCTGGGGCAGCCCAGCCCCAGCTCCAGTGAGACCTGGACAAAGGAAAGGGGGTGTAACCACCCCCCTTCCTGGTCCCACCCATAGGGAGGGACCTAGCAGGAGATCCACCCCTCAGATTGGAATAAGAGTGGGAGCAGTGCCCTAGCACAGCAGATCATCCTGAAATCACCTTTAAACTAAGAAGACGACTGGACTTCGACATTCTGATGATAGAAGACTGAAGAGAATCTCCCTTGTGGCCTAGGAGGGGCCACCCTGTGAACACAGGCACCACCCAGCACCTCGACGTCTGCTTTGCCGCCGCCTCCCGCCGGAGCCCGAGTGCAGAGCCTGACAAGACCCAGCTTTCCAGACTTCTCCCAGCCCGATCCACAGTCCCTGCAAAGAAGGGACCCGTGGAGGCACCGAGAGACGTGGGAGCGGACATCTTGAAAGACCCCCGAGACGCTGACTGCGCAGCACCCGAGGCACCCTCGACTCTGTGCTTTGGGGTTTGAGAAGCCCACAATCGAGCAGCATTTGCACTAAAGATCAGCCCTCCAGCATCTCCACGATCTGCGTGGGGCCCTTTTGCTTTGTGCCACTCGACTCGCCATCCCGGCCGCTTGTCACGTGGTCAGCGGCCATCTTGGCGAAGAAACCTACAATTTACAATGTGGGTCTGGTTGCTCCAGACCTGCCCTTGCTCCTGTAGAAAGGAGTACCCGCTCTGACCTTGCTGGTCCGAGTAATAAGCCTTTTTCACTTTCCCCGTGGCTTGCATTAGCCAAGGCTTGTTTGCTTCAATCGAGTTACCGACACCGCCATCAGCTAGAGCCTTCGAGGGACAGCTCGTGATCGACTCCTGGACGTCCTTGACCTCTTCGTGTCCACGTGGCTGCAGAGAGAAGCAACACCTCATCACCTGTTTGCACCCGACTTTGCCTGGTTCCAATCTGGTTCCACGGTGGTCACTGGCCAGTGACTTTGAACACTGTCCCCTCTGCTTTCAGGTCTTCACCCCTTCAGATCCACCCTTGGATCCACCGGACACTTCTCCTTCACATCGCCTGCAGCGTCTTCAGCTTCAAGCGCCAAGAACCTGCGTGTCAAAACCCGACGCCTCTTCGACCCTGTGCACCCACTTCCTGTGGGTGAGGTAACTTTGCTCCGCCGGTGTTCCACACTGGTGCACATCTCTAGGGTCTGTGTGTTAAGTTTTGTTCCTCTAGGTCCAGCGGAAGTGTCCTTAAACTTTAACTCTATGACTTTTACGCACCATTGGTTAACATTGGTGCATGCGTGCGCTTTCCGCACATCTCCCGAATCCCGAGGGCCATTCCCGACTTCAGCATTGCTTGTCCTGACTGCTCCCAGCGATTCCCTAGGCCCTAGGCCTAACCACTGTTCGAGTGGCCTCTCTTATACCACTTGTTTAGTATATGGTTTGAGTGGCCACCCGCCCTCATCCATAATTGTGCAACTTGTATGTTTAAACAGTGCTTTTGATTTAACGCTTGTGCCCCTTTATTCATAAAGAATACTGGGGATTGTTTTTAGTAATAAACACATATATTTTTATAATATATACTTGTGTGGTGTCCTTTCATTTGGTATTACAGGATTGTATGTGGTAAAACAGCTCGCTTAACACGACCTCTTAAGTTAAGCCTTTAGGCTGCTTAGTCCATGCTACCCCTAGGATAGCTTGTCTAGTAAGGTTGACTTACAACCAGACACCATAAGGGATTGTTTGGTCAGGTAGTAGGTGGTTCCAGAATTGGAAACATCCCCTACCAGGCCAACTTCCCACATTGGTGAGCAGCGGTGCGGATTTGAGCTTGCTGTTGTTTTACCATTGCAATCTTTATATCAAATTGAAAGATCACATCAAGTACCTCTAGGTACATATAAATCAAAAGCTTAGCATATTAAGTTCTACTGAACTTAGTAGTTGTAGGTTGAAGGGATTAGCACACCCTGACTACAACTAACTAGCAAGGTACAGTAGGAAAACACTTAGTGTAGGTAAGTGCACCACTTACACCTCACTAGTAACCATGTCTGACACAGGAAAAGCCTCAGGGTCTGCTCCTGTGACAGTTGACCCTACCCAGGCAACTTTTGGATATGACAAACTAACCCGCAGAGACTTGATTGCCTTGTGCAAAGCAAGAGGGTTAAAAAGGGGCAGAAGCCCCACCTGCCTAATCCTGGTAGAAATCCTAGAACAGGATGACTTAGAGAAGGCAAAAGCAGCTTCCCTAGACACAGGAAATGGAGGGAACCCCCCTGTAGTTGATCCCCCTGAAGAGGAGGATGATGATGACTTGGATGAGGACTCAGATGTTGAGGACTTAGAAGTACAGGATCAGGGTAGCCAGGTTCCAGTTGGTAGGCTTAGCCAGGCCAACTTGGACCTACTGGGGAATGGAGAGGGCCAGCACCTCCCCAGAACCCAACATGTGATTCTCCCAGGCAACAGAAGAGTGAGATCTCCCTCAGGGGACTCTCATATTTCTAGTGCCTCCAGAGAATCAGAGAGAGGCATGACTGCTTCTCAGAAAGCTGAGCATAGGGCTAGGATGAGGGCTGTCAGACTCCAGATAGAGAGAGAGGAGGTAGCCCTGAGTCAAGCTAAGCTTACCTTAGCTCAAGCTAAACTTGCCTTGGCAAGAGAGCAGAAATTGTGTGGCTTAGATGCCACTGGTGGCAGCAATATTCCTAAAGAGAAACCCAGGTTCTATGATAGTAGAAACCTGACAAAGATTGTGCCCCCCTACAAGGAAGGGGATGACATCCACAAGTGGATAACTGCTCTTGAGAGAGCCTGCATGGTACAGCAGGTTCCTGAGGAACAGTGGGCAGCAATCTTATGGTACTCCTTTTCAGAGAAAGGGAGAGATAAGCTCCTCACTGTCAGACATGAGGATGCAAACAATTACAAAGTCCTGAAGAGTGTTCTGATAGATGGGTTTGGCTTAACCACTGAACAGTACAGGTTGAAGTTCAGAGACACCCAGAAGACACAGACTCAGGACTGGACTGATTTTGTTGATTGTGCAACTAAGGCTCTGGAGGGTTGGCTACATGGCAGCAAAGTACATGACTTTACAGGATTGTATAATTTGATTATGAGGGAGCAGATCCTAAGTAATTGTCAGAACCAGCTCTTACACCAGCACCTGGTGGACTCTGATCTGACCTCTCCCCAAGAATTGGGAAAGAAGGCAGACAAGTGGGTCAGAACCAGGATTAGGCCTAAGAATCAGGACAGTAACCAGAAGAAGGAGTCTACCAAGCCTCAAGATAAGGGTGGGGATACAAATAAAGAAAAGACTTCCCCAGGGCCCCAAAACTCCAAGAATGGGGGTGGGTCCCAAGACACTTCTTCAACTGAGAAAAAGCCTTATTGTTATCCCTGTAAACAGGTTGGGCATTACAAAACAGACAACTGTTGTCCCAAGAATAACAATAAAGAAAATATACCTCCAAAGCCAGCTTCAACACCTCCTGTTACTGTCAGCAGTAATCCCCCAGGAAGTGGAAGCACACCCAGGAATCTGGGTGGGTTTACTGTTGGAGCTCAGGTGGACCCTGGCCTATCCAGGTCCCCATCACCCAATGATCTTGTTTATGAGACTGGCATGGGGTTTGCCAACTTCTCTGCTTGCCCAAATACTCTGAGCAAGTATAGACAAGAACCCATCATCAATGGTTTGAAAGTTGAAGCTTTTAGAGACACAGGGGCTAGCATCACCATGGTGGCTGATGGCATAGTCCCCTCTAAGCAACTTTTACCTGGTGCCACATACCAGGTTACAAACATTGATGGAATCCAAACAAATCATCCCATGGCAGTAGTAAGTCTCAGCTGGGGAGGTGTCATTGGCCCAAAGAGAGTGGCAGTGTCACCAAACTTGCCTGTAGACTGCCTACTTGGTAATGATTTGGAGATCTCAGCCTGGGCTGAGGTTGAACAGGAAACCCATTCTAGAATGGTGAATTCCAATGGAAAGGTTAGTGGGGCTGTAATGGCTACAGCCCCAATTCAAGATGTCCTTCCTGAAAAGGTTGGTAGGGCTGAGAAACCCTCTGCCCCATCTTTGGCAAAAGCTCTTCCTGAACAGAATAGCAAAGCTGTTATGATAACAGCAGGAACCCAAACTGAGTCTCCTCCTGAAAAGGTTGGTGGGGCTGTGATGGCCACAGCCCAAACTCAAACTGATATGTGTGTTGTGAAACCTGAAAAGATGGATAACTCCACACAAACTGAGAGCATGGAGGAGGAAGAGAAATCTCCCCCTCACCAGACTTTAGGACAGGATCAGCCTCCTCAGGGAACTGATCTTACCCCTGATGAAGGAACTGCCCCAGAGGTTGTTAGGCCTGGCCTGACAGAGCCTCTGATGGCGGGGGACCCTTCTCAGGTGGAACCCAGTCTGGAGCAGGTAACCTGCCCCTCTCTCCCTTGCCTTAGCCAGCCCAGGGCTGCAGAGGACAAGAAGGACAGTGAGACCCAGAGGGCCCCCTGTCAAATAAAGCACCCCCATCAACAGATTAGGGGCACCAAAACTAGTAGCCCTAGTGAGGTGAAAACTTTAAAAACTCCTGAGGGAGCCCCCTTAAAAACAGTTAGGGACCTCCCACAGATGGATTCTGTTGGGCACAGCCAAACCTGGGACCCAAAGGGCCCAAACCTGAACTGTCCCTCCAGCAAGCCAAACAGAGGGACCCAGCCTCCAGCTTTAGGTAGCCAGAGGTTGACCCTGAGAGCACAGTGCAACTCAGTTAAAGAAAGAAAGGCACACATGGTGGAAGATAATTGGAGGAAGCCAAGCCCTAACTTAGTAGAGCCTCACTTCAAAACTCCATATCCAAACCAGCCTTTAACTTTGCATAAACACACCCAAGGTAGTGATTCCCTATGGTGGAGACCCTCTAATACCCAAAGGGTGAGGGACTGCTTAGTGGACCATGAGACAGGGGGTACCCATGCTAGTGCAGGTACTTCCTTATATGGCCACTCAGGCAATATAGGCTTACCTGGCCAAGGATAGCCTTATCTCCTTTCGTTTGGGGGGGGGGGTTATGTAGGAAGGTGGCTACCTGACTATGGTTACCCCAGATTTTTTGCCTGTGTTTAGCTGGTTTTTTGACTTAGTTGACCTGGTTCCCTGCTAATCAGGGCCCCAGGCCATCTGCTCTCTCTGTAAAATGGATTCCATGTACCCTAGGTACATACCACAATTGGAAATGGACTCCTTGTCAGCCCCTGTATAATGCACTATAGGTGTCCAGGGCATAGGGGCCACCAAGGCCTACCAGGGGCTGCAGCATATCTTTTGCCACCCCTGGCTGGTTCTTAAATTGACACAACTGGCTGATCACTCAGCTGGGGTAAGGTGGTGTAATCACCCCTTGCTTAGATATAGTATACCTATATCTAAACCTATATCTGGACACATATTAACCTGTGAGCCACTCCTATGGAAGGCCTCATCAATCCTGGAGGCAGAGTGCGCGGTTTCATGTGAGATGGAGCTCTAGCATGAGCTGAGCCTGTCTGCAGCTGTCGGGAACAACTCCCTAAGCTGTTTCAGGATAATGCCATACCATATACTCTTAAGTGCCTTATAATCCTCGCGGTTATATAGCAACTCTGGTTTGGCTTTATCAAAACATGTCGTGTAAGGTGTCATACGATTTGGAATACCATCCCCTCGCCAGTTCTGGCGACGGGGATGGCATTCCACCCCTCTAGAGGGGTAAGACATGTTCCTTTACTGTAATGCGGTTAATTTCTCCAAAGACCTTAGATCCACAAAATGGATGCCTCTGCCACAGACAAATGTCTGGACCCCTGTAGCTGACCGAAACTCAGCAGATGGGGCCTGGACAAAGGGTTTCCTGTCACAGGAGGGTGTCACCGCCCTCCAGACAGGAGATAGTGGATTGTAGCAGGGAGGTTTGAAAGAAACCAGACAGTGCCTGGGGAGCACAAGGCTTCCCCTTGCATAATCCGGTCAAACCGGTTCTGGGGCAGCCCAGCCCCAGCTCCAGTGAGACCTGGACAAAGGAAAGGGGGTGTAACCACCCCCCTTCCTGGTCCCACCCATAGGGAGGGACCTAGCAGGAGATCCACCCCTCAGATTGGAATAAGAGTGGGAGCAGTGCCCTAGCACAGCAGATCATCCTGAAATCACCTTTAAACTAAGAAGACGACTGGACTTCGACATTCTGATGATAGAAGACTGAAGAGAATCTCCCTTGTGGCCTAGGAGGGGCCACCCTGTGAACACAGGCACCACCCAGCACCTCAACATCTGCTTTGCCGCCGCCTCCCGCCGGAGCCCGAGTGCAGAGCCTGACAAGACCCAGCTTCCCAGACTTCTCCCAGCCCGATCCACAGTCCCTGCAAAGAAGGGACCCGTGGAGGCACCGAGAGACGTGGGAGCGGACATCTTGAAAGACCCCCGAGACGCTGACTGCGCAGCACCCGAGGCACCCTCGACTCTGTGCTTTGGGGTTTGAGAAGCCCCACAATCGAGCAGCATTTGCACTAAAGATCAGCCCTCCAGCATCTCCACGATCTGCGTGGGGCCCTTTTGCTTTGTGCCACTCGACTCGCCATCCCGGCCGCTTGTCACGTGGTCAGCGGCCATCATGGCAACGAAACCTACGATTTACACTATGGGTCTGGTTGCTCCAGACCTGCCCTCGCTCCTGTAGAAAGGAGTACCCGCTCTGACCTTGCTGGTCCGAGTAATAAGCCTTTTTCACTTTCCCCATGGCTTGCATTAGCCAAGGCTTGTTTGCTTCAATCGAGTTGCCGACACCGCCATCAGCTAGAGCCTTTGAGGGACAGCTCGTGATCGACTCCTGGACGTCCTTGACCTCTTCGTGTCCACGTGGCTGCAGAGAGAAGCAACACCTCATCACCTGTTTGCACCCGACTTTGCCTGGTTCCAATCTGGTTCCACGGTGGTCACTGGCCAGTGACTTTGAACACTGTCCCCTCTGCTTTCAGGTCTTCACCCCTTCAGATCCACCCTTGGATCCACCGGACACTTCTCCTTCACATCGCCTGCAGCGTCTTCAGCTTCAAGCGCCAAGAACCTGCGTGTCAAAATCCGACGCCTCTTCGACCCTGTGCACCCACTTCCTGTGGGTGAGGTAACTTTGCTCCGCCGGTGTTCCCACACTGGTGCACATCTCTAGGGTCTGTGTGTTAAGTTTTGTTCCTCTAGGTCCAGCGGAAGTGTCCTTAAACTTTAACTCTATGACTTTTACGCACCATTGGTTAACATTGGTGCATGCGTGCGCTTTCCGCACATCTCCCGAATCCCGAGGGCCATTCCCGACTTCAGCATTGCTTGTCCTGACTGCTCCCAGCGATTCCCTAGGCCCTAGGCCTAACCACTGTTCGAGTGGCCTCTCTTATACCACTTGTTTAGTATATGGTTTGAGTGGCCACCCGCCCTCATCCATAATTGTGCAACTTGTATGTTTAAACAGTGCTTTTGATTTAACGCTTGTGCCCCTTTATTCATAAAGAATACTGGGGATTGTTTTTAGTAATAAACACATATATTTTTATAATATATACTTGTGTGGTGTCCTTTCATTTGGTATTACAGGATTGTATGTGGTAAAACAGCTCGCTTAACACGACCTCTTAAGTTAAGCCTTTAGGCTGCTTAGTCCATGCTACCCCTAGGATAGCTTGTCTAGTAAGGTTGACTTACAACCAGACACCATAAGGGATTGTTTGGTCAGGTAGTAGGTGGTTCCAGAATTGGAAACATCCCCTACCAGGCCAACTTCTCACAGTCTGCCTCCATACCTCAGCAGTGCAACACAGATGACAGCACAAGGTCAGCAGTTGGCTAATGCTGTCAGTGCATTGAGGGAGGATGACCGGACCATCACTGAGAAGTTTAGCAGGTTAGAGGTAGCCAGATAACTCACTGTCGACATCTAGGACACCGTCTCCGTCTCACACTACTTGAGAAGGACGCCCTCTCTAGCATGTACCCTCACCAGCTGCATTGCCTGCCTGTGAATGACAACCATAATTTGGTGCCAAGTAATATGTGATGATTTAAACAATAATTTTATTTGATAAATGTGTATTATAACCTGTAAATGTTACAATGGAAGTCACTTCAATGTTGTGCAAATATTTATGGTAATTTAGACTCTCAATTCAATTAAATTAATTCTTTATTCGGATACAAAGAATATCCATAAAAGTGCAAGATTTAGACTCTCATTGTCTCATTTTGTATATAGCTCTACAAATCCCAGAATCCTATGTACTGGAAATGTTAACTTACAATTTCTTATGAATAAACATTGGCCAATCTCTTCTGGTGATTTTAATGTACTCTGGTACATGGCACATGAAAATTTGCATGAATTAGTAACCTCACAGTTGTCTTGTGAATACAATTGAGCAAATATGTGAAAAGTTGTAAATATTCATAATTTGTTGTTATTTTCTGATGACTTCTACATTTAATTTCCACAAACATCCAGAGTAGATACACCCATTGGAGTAGAGGTTCCTGTACTTGTAAGAAGGCAAAGTCATGGAACAGGTCAACAAATACCACTGGCACAAATTGGTACGTAAATAGGGCCAGAAGTAGGTCCCATGTACTACATTGTGATCAGACAACCCACAGATATTTTACATAGATTCTATCAATAGTCTCACACATGTGGACTGAACTAGGATATGTTGTTTATGACATGTGTCAAATAGAATATAAATTAAATTACACTCATATCGTTTTAGGCCCGTTGACGATGGCCAGGAAAACAATAACTACAACTCCACGTACAGGTGTGACATATGGTCAGGCACCACACACTGGGCTGATGGGAGACCCTGGTAAGTAAAATCACAATGACTTTATTGAAGGCATGTAGTCATTTATATTGGATGATATGTTAGTAGTATGTGGTGTGCGTCTAAGATGCCTTTTGACGCTCATCTCCATATGGTCAGACCTGCTGCGACCACTCGCATTAAGAAATGCGACCGACCGTGTTGTGATATCTCGCCAGGAGGTTGATTTTCCTCCTTTTCACTCCCCAACTAGACATGAGAAATCGTGGAAAAATCTCGCAGGAGGTGGATTTTCCTCGCTCGCACTTGCCAACTTGAGGTTGACGAGCGTGAGAGAGGAAAAAAATCTCTGCTCCGTGGAACAGAGTTTTTGGGAACTTTGCATGATTTGCAGGGCACGAAGTGCAGAAAACTCTGCAAACTCTACAAATGGAGTGGAGTTCACCTTTTAGGCCTAGTCTCGACAGTGTTGAAAGTGCATACCTATGACATGTACATGGAAAAAGATTCACATCATCCTTTGTATTGAAATATGGATATGCATGGTCATTACAGCTGCTGTCAAATGTACCTCAGTTATCCAAAGTACCTCATTCAGGGATTTGGGAGACATCCTGGTTTCAGCAGTCAGACCTACTACCATCAATCCATCAGGTAAGTGCGCCATACAGTGTTGTGAAATATTATTTCCAAAATAGTTAGCAATAACCAAATCACTGTGAAAGGCAACAAACAGATATTGCCTCTTTTTTTAACCATCTCATGTTGGCGTGTGATATGTTCCCAACACAATCAGTGATGTCTAAGTTTGTTTTGCTTGTTCAATTATAATTCATCCTGAACATTAAATGAGGTGCCACTTCCTTCTGAAGCTGCTGTATCGAGGATCATGCCTACTGCACCACAATCAAGGAGTCAGGTTCAGCAGCTGACATCATAGACGCTCTCAATACCACACAGAGCTGTGGCTGGAGCTGGTAAGTTTGATTTTGCATTGCACATCTGCATTGAACACCTCAATGCTACAGTATAAGCTGTCTCACATGTAGCTTTACTCAAAACGGATCACATGTGGAACATCAGATAGATGCAAAGAATATTTATCACAACCCTTGTTCTTTAGCAAAATACACTGTGGAAAATAAGTATTATATTGCATCCTCTGTCTTTCAGGCGCTGAGGATAATTAGCCACTTGATGAAACTGAACGATTCACCAGTGAAGGGCAGTGGACAATTCCAAGAAAGAAACAGACCCTCCTCCAAGCAGCAAGGTCAGAGGCCTGCACTTCTCAACAAGATGAGGAAGAGGAGGTTGAAGATGGGCAGGTGCTGGTTGTGGAAAAAGACCTGAATGATGTGGAGTGCATTGTTGGCCCACTGGCCAAAAGATAGAAGCCTACATCACGTCCCGCCAGCATTGTCACTCTCATTTCCCCCCGGTGGTTTCCCATTCCCAGCAGTCAGCCAACCAGTCATAGCATTCACCTACCCCAATACAACTATCACCTCCTCACAGCCCTCACGTCCACGGTAGATGGGTTGCTTCTTGTACAGGGGCAACCAACAACTGTACGAGCACCACTCTCCTCAGCTTTGCAAACTAACACAACTACATAGGCAGATGCACCACACCCACTCACACAATGGCATCAGCACAGAAAATGTACACAGAGATCCTCACCATGACAATTGTGAAGTTGCAAGGGAGATCCCCCATGATCACTATAAAATGTAAATGCTCAAATTGATTGTAAATAAAAATAATATTTCTCTGTTCAGTACTTCAATACTGAGTTAATTCATAGTTGATAATGGTCAAATGTTTACTCTGGTTGTAGGCCACACATGTGATAATAAAAGTGTGAGAGTAACATATAGATTTGTAGGGCAATCTGTGTAACTAGGTATCATGATTAAAACATGGCTACACACTTACCAATGTAAACTCCCATAATTAGAATCCAAAATATACAATGGAAAACACAAAACAGATAGTTGGTGCAGAAGAAAATATATCAAAGACATTTCATAAGAAGATACATTTATAGAAAATATTGTCCATTACAAAGGAAATGAAATAAAAACTTCTGGCAGATTGGGAAAAGGAACTTAAAGGGGGTTGGGCTAAATAAATAAAACACACCAAGGGCCTCATTATGCATAGGGCACACTTTCCCTGTTTGCGCCCGGGGCACCTTAAAATAGATGCGCCAGGCACAAACAGGGAAAGGGCAGCCTATTATATAGAATGTGCTGCCCACAGGGCAGCCACAAACTTGTGCTGCCTGAGGGCAGTGCATTCAGGTGAAAAACTGAGTGGCTTTGAGGCAGCCGCTCCATGTTACACTGTGCAGACTGCGACCCACCTGCACTTTTATAGGCAATTAGAGATCCCCTTGCAGACGGGTGCAGTAAGTGACTGTACCTCCCTGCAAGGGAATGTGTCGGGCCCTTTCCTCCGTCCAGAGGGCTGTAATCAGGGGGTACTCTGTGTGGTGCACTGTCAGTGCACCCGCTGACATCTTTTTTTATCCCTGCGCCTGCATCTATAGTACGTCACAGGCGCAGAGGCAAAGGAATTCCCTCATTTGCATGGGGCCACAATCCTTTGCAAATGAGGGAATGCCGTCCTGAGAAAGTGCTGCCATTGTTTATGCACCAGCACTTTCAGTATTAAGGAAGGGGTGCACAGGCATCTTTGGTACCTTCTGTAATACCAAAGTGCCCTGGGGGTGAGCGTAAAACCTGTAGCAGCCCTTGGGGCACTTTGTATAATGCAGCCACAGGATGCTTCAGGGGAATCAGTCTATGTATAAGGGGTAAAAGAAATGTACACAGTCAAAACATTTCCAGTCACTGGCCATCCTCACTGTTCTCCTTCACCACAATGTTCAGATCCTCCACACCTGTGGACTCACTCAGGCTGGCCGATGCAGGACCGCGCACCCCACGGGACCAGCAAACTTGAGGGGTATGAGGGGTTGCAGGGGAAACAGAGAGGGAAGACACACTTGGGGACACAACAACCATAGTGTGGGTGGGTTGTTGTAACAACACAGACAATATGGATGCACCCGAAGAAGTGATAGAGGCAGCAAAGTTATCAAAATGTCTGGACTGTGACTCTTGGAACACCCTTATCCCATCCTTCAGCTTCTAAAAACCCCAAGAGACCACAATTCCTACACCTTCAACTGGCACCATGTCTTCCTGGTATGTAGCCACAAGAGTAGCACCACATTGAGGGTTTTGGGTCAAATATGAGGGGTGTGTGGAGTTTGGGGTAGATATCTCCCTCAACTCTATTGGGCAGGCATTTGGAGGGGGATTAGTGGTAGTGAGTGCATCTGCAGAGGCTCCCATGAAATGGGGGCCTCAAGAGTGAGAGAGGAGTTGGTGGCAGGTCCAGATGGTGTTGCATCCAAAAAAATGGGAGTCAAGTGGGAAATACAGGGCTAGGTCGCCCTCCACTCAATTCAAGTACCACAACAAAAAGACCTAGTCCTATAGGCAATGTTTCTTCTAGACCAGTGAACACATCTGGATTGTCGGGGAAATCATTCCAGATACACTTCTAACTATAGAGATTGTTGCTGTGTCTCAGTCTATTGCCCTGATAAAAAAAATAGCCATACTCTGATTAATATATTACACAACAACACAGGACAAACATTCACTAGAGGGACGACAAAAAATTGTGAAATAGCTGGAAGTCACCTCACGGGCGCACCACCAATGGGACCCCTGGTTGGTACTCACCAGGATGGCCCTGTTCTCATCATTGGTGACAAACAGCTTAACGTAAACGTGTCCAACACCCAAAGAAACAGTGAATGGTGCAGTGTACATACAACTTATATGTGAACAGGACTGACAACATTCAACATATACCACGAAAAATACTGTGCATACAAGATACAAAAAACTTTTATTCGCACTTTTCTTGTTGCAAACAGTACACACATATACATAAAAAAGTGAGTAGCGAATACTACCTATCGACTCGCACTCTACTTACAGCCGACATGTTTCATTGCCTTGGTCTTTATCAGGCAATTTCTTCAGGGCAACCAATGTTAAACTGCCACTGCCAATGCCACTGTGTTTTTTTTATGCTGTAAATCAAGAGAGTAAACTGCGTTTCAGAGGCCATAACATATTGCCTACTGCTCACCCCCTGAGTATTATATGGTGATGGATAATAGTTACCTAGTTGGCCGGTCTGTCTTTCATACCTTGGAAGAGAAACCTCTTTCAAATATCAAACTGTGTTTTCTTAATTGGTTAAATACACAGGATAGGAGCCTACGTTTTACGTGGAAATATCATCACACAAATGCTGTCTATCTGGATCTAGATATTGAAGCTTGTGAAGGAAGGTTTGCCACGAGTGTACATCAGAAACCAACTGATAGAAACTCACTACTATCTTACCAATCATACCACCCTAGGGCCCTCAGGGACAACCTTCCAGTAGGACAATTTATGCGATATAGACGGAATTGTTCCTCAACTGAAGTCTACAGAGAACAAGCAGAAGTCTTGAGTGGAAGGTTAAAAGACCGTGAATATCCACGCAAAGTCATCCGACAGGCGAACAAAAGGGCCTTAAGTACTCCTCGTGCAGCCTTGTTGGAATCCCAGAGAAAAGAAAAAACAGAGTGTTTACCTGTGGTCATGACTTATGACCCCCTGGCAACAAGAATTCGCCAAGTGATTAGAAAGCATTGGTCCATCCTATCCACATCAGACTATAAAATGCCCCCACCCCGCTTTGCCTTCCGGAGGGCCAACAATCTCAAAGATAAATTGGTCCACACCAGAATGCTGGAGAAAACAGAAGCAGAAACCTCCACTGTACCAAACGGGCACTTCCCCTGTGGGAATTGTTCGGTCTGTCACCTTACAAACAAAAGCACTACAGTCGTGTTACAATCTGGAAAAGTATGGACACTGAATCATTTCAGTAATTGTAACACTACAAATGTAGTATATAGACTCAGATGTGAATGTGGCCTGGAGTACATCGGTCTCACAACGCGGAAGATTAAACTCCGCATTCAAGAACATCTGAGCACTATACGACAAGGGAAATTGACGACAAAGCTGGTACAACATTGCCACCGCAATAGACATTCGTTCACTTGGATGGTTTTAGAAAGAGTGGTAGGGGAGGCACAATCGATGGAAAGACGGCTGATGAACAAAGAAGCACGCTGGATTTTCCAGGAACGAAGCGAACAGAGAGGGTTAAATGAACTCCTTGAATGGAATAAGCTACGCTGAATAAACATGCATTGTGTTCCTTGGATTAGTTTGCCTAACTTACGGCCTCCTAATGAAGAATGGAGTGTATAAATTCGACTCTAGCAAGTGAAGCCTCTTATGCTAAAGTCCTGGGTTTGTACTTTGGATTAATATACATCTTACCTGAATAGATAACATTATATGAACATAGACTGAACATCTCTCAAGCTAACTGTAGGGGCTGAATTGTGAGTGAAAAGGCTAAATTCAAGCTAACTGGTGGGGTTGAATTTTGAGTGAAAAGGCTAAATTCATAAAAATGAATCAGAGACAACTCATCAAAATGAGTGATGAGATATTGTGAAGTGATGATTGAAATAGAAATTAGTTGAAAAAAAAGGGGGTGGCTTTGTAGACCGACCGGTCCCAGTAGCCACCGAGTGTGCATCCAGAATAACGTTAAATAAGTCACCGAAATAATAAGCAGAAGGTCCAATGGTCACATAATACTGAGTGTAACTGTTCGAATATGGCCGCTAAAAGTGACGTGCTCCGATGATACACTGGTGAGATTAGTAGAAATACTGTGAGTGGGTTCTGAGTCTACCTACCATTCATAGGGGCTAATGGTTGAACAATTAAGAAAATGAACGATGAAACATCTTTTAAGAAAATGAACGATGAAACTTCTGTAGGTACTGAGGTGACCAACACTAGCTTACACTATAGCTAACCCGTTCCAAGATGGCACCCGAAACTATCGTCCCCGACAAAAATATGCGAGTCTCACTTTCCAATATATAGTCGAGTAGTCGCAGTGTGGATAAGCACTTAGGTAAGAAATAGTTTTTTCAAATATGAAAAAGGAAGGGATAAACTATTGTAAAAACTTCTGCCCGAATTAATACAGGTCACGCGACTGGATCGACCAATCAGAGCAGACTAGCGTCGATGTCCGGGAAGTAAATAGAACGGAGAATCACTCGCTCGGCGTTCCGGTGCTGAGAAGACGCCGACCGAGTATTCTCCACTGGTAAAAGCGGCAAATTGTCCAGACACGGTGGGGTCTACAAGAGGAATGTGGTGAGATTAGACTAACCGCTTTTTAACCGCTGTCCCTGGGACGTTTCTCCTTTGCCCTAGATTTAAAGATTGAAGGGAGATACGAACATACTCACCTTTTGGGAGTTGTAGTTTGATATTTGAAAGAGGTTTCTCTTCCAAGGTATGAAAGACAGACCGGCCAACTAGGTAACTATTATCCATCACCATATAATACTCAGGGGGTGAGCAGTAGGCAATATATTATGGCCTCTGAAACGCAGTTTCCTCTCTTGATTTACAGCATAAAAAAAACACAGTGGCATTGGCAGTGGCAGTTTAACATTGGTTGCCCTGAAGAAATTGCATGATAAAGACCAAGGCAATGAAACATGTCGGCTGTAAGTAGAGTGCGAGTCGATAGGTAGTATTCGCTACTCACTTTTTTATGTATATGTGTGTACTGTTTGCAACAAGAAAAGTGCGAATAAAAGTTTTTTGTATCTTGTATGCACAGTATTTTTCGTGGTATATGTTGAATGTTGTCAGTCCTGTTCACATATAAGTTGTATGTACACTGCACCATTCACTGTTTCTTTGGGTGTCGGACACGTTTACGTTAAGCTGTTTGTCACCAATGATGAGAACAGGGCCATCCTGGTGAGTACCAACCAGGGGTCCCATTGGTGGTGCGCCCGTGAGGTGACTTCCAGCTATTTCACAATTTTTTGTCATCCCTCTAGTGAATGTTTGTCCTGTGTTGTTGTGTAATATATTAATCAGAGTATGGCTATTTTTTTATCAGGGCAATAGACTGAGACACAGCAACAATCTCTATAGTTAGAAGTGTATCTGGAATGATTTCCCCGACAATCCAGATGTGTTCACTGGTCTAGAAGAAACATTGCCTATAGGACTAGGCCAGATGGTGTTGCGCCTGCTCACGGGACACCATTCCCAAGCCAAGTTCTTGAGGCCAGGGGGACATACACATTCCCATTGCCCTGGATGGTACTGTCCCTCTCAATGTCCTCCCATTCAGTTTCCTCAGCCTACAACTGGGCAGCAGATGTAGCTGCTAGTGGGTAGGTCAAGGTGGGTGACCTACCCCTGCCTGTTGCTTGGTCTTCATCTTCCTTTTGTGTAATATCCAGAGGATGTGCCCGCTGAAGAGCCGAGGATCTCCTGCTCTGCACTTGGTCCTGTCCTGATGTTAGTTGGCCAGTCAGGTGCAATGAAACTGAAGACAAACGATATGTAGTTGGGGGACAATTTATAATAAAGCTTGCGAGAACATAAATCAAGTCCTGAATTTTACTTCTTCAATCCCACTAACCAATAATATGTTGCTTAGACCTAAAATTGATATACTGTCACTGTAATGTTCAGAAATTACTTACACATTTACATCTTTCTCAATTTAGGTCAGTATACTCTTCAGTATTTACTAATCCTCAGCATTAGTGCAATGTGAGGTTCTTGACATTTACAAATAGTTACCTTCCAATGTAATTTTACAAGTGGATATAGTACTCAGTCTGGAAAGATATCTCCACACCTAAAAGTGCATCCAGGTTTATCTCATAATGCTTAGTCGCAACAGTTTTACACTTACTATAACCTTTCGTCTGTTGTATAGCATAATGAAATACAACATACATGCTACATTGGGGTGCATATGCAAGCAAGTTCTTGGATATGATCTTTGCTAAGTTGTAATTCCAATGTTTGGCATATTCCTTGACAACATCACGCACTCTTCATGGAAAGTGCCACATTTTGCATGACAAGACTGCTTTGTTTGTGCTGTACACTGGCAATCACATGTGCTTTCTTAGCACCGTTACCTATATATTTGAAATCACATGTGTGCTACTGTTGAGATTTTGTGTGTATTTAGTACAACTTGGCTATGTTTGTATTAAGTTGCGTGAGACAAGTGATACAATGTCAGCCTTTACTTCATTTTACAAAAATATAATAGTCATCATGCAAAAAAACACTCAAAACGCATGCATGACACAGCATAGAACATATAAACACCTAACATACAGAGACTAAACATAGCCCAAGCCATTCATTTACCATAGCATACAACAATTATAAGGCCCTTAGTTCCTGAGTCATGATTATTTCAGTACATTTTTTCACATAAATGTAAATGTAAGGGAAATAAACCTAGTTGTGCTTAGAAGATTACAATGCCCAGAATGTCCTAAGAAAACAGCATTTCAATAGCTCCAATGATACATACACCATATACGTACTTCAGCCATTACTCTGATGAAGTAAAAAGTAACAAAAGACACATGATGGTACATCTCTCTCCCCATTCACATCATACCTGCAGTTTAAGCACTTACCAGGTCTCTGCTGCTCAAAGTCATTCAGCTGTCATGGAGGGTCAGCCAGGCTGTCTTCAGGACCCTCCTGTACAGTGGGCATATGCGGGCTATTCCGTATGTGGCTGGGAGGACAAGCCCGTCCTGCTTTTTATTTCCTATTTGTAATTCCTGTGTATTATCATTGGGTTCTGGCATCGACTGCAGAGTTCCCGCACCAAGTGAGGAGGTTCCACACTTGGGGTGGAGGTTCTGCACTTGGGCAGAAAAAGTTTAAATATCTCCTAGATGTGGCGGTGAGGTCCACCAGTGTATACATTTTTTTTTCAATTTCGCCGGATTTGTTGCAAAATAAAAAAGAAAACAACGGTGGTCTCCCATGCTTGTTTTGAAATGAACCACTGGATGGGCCAGGTCCTGGGGCCTTTTTATTAAAGAGGAAGGGCCCCCTCCTAAGGCTTTAAGAACCCTGGCACCTGCCACCTCCCTGTGTCTTTATCTTTAAAAATGGGGGGGGGGCCATGAGGACCCCCCTCCTGAGTTTCATTGAAGCCCTGGGGACCACCACATCCAAGGGTCTTTTGTTTTATAAAAGGTGGGAAGCTGTGCGGACCCTACTCCTGGGCTTTGAAGAAGCCCCAGGGACCACCATCTTCCAGGTGCCTATTAAATAAATACAACTGGGAGGGGCTGTGTGGCCCCCATCCCAGGCCACATAAGGCCCTGGGGACCACCACCTTCCAGGGGCCTGCCCATTAAGATCAAAGGAGAGATGCCACACAGCCCCCTCCTAGAGCCAATAATAGCCCTGGGGATCACCACCCCCCAGGGCCAGCTCCTGCTATGTCTTGAGGTGCCTATCCCTAGCTGTTTGCTCTGACTTGGCAGGAGCTTTGCCAGCTCCTGCCAGGTCAGTGCAAACATGAATGCTGCTCTCAGCAAGCGATAACAGTGAAAAAGCTCCCTCTTGCTAACAGTGGAGTTTTCGTCTGTCATATGGGCATGGAAACAGATGAAAGGATTACTCTCATAGACAGTGAAATGCATTTTGTATCAGTTCCTTTTTTCTGAGATCAATGTTGGTTTCTGCAGGAAGCTGGCTGGGACAGAGGGGGCCTTGAGGCTCATCCTGCGGTCAAGGGGGAAAAGAGCAGAAAGAGGTACAATAAACATTTAGAAGTGCGCAGAAAAAAGGCAGAAAATGGGCAGAACCCACTCAGGCACTCATGTACCCACTCGCATAACAACTCAGACACTCTCATAGCCAGTCACAGACCCAGTCACTCATGCACCCTCTCAAAGATGAACTCAGACATGTATACCCACTCATAGACACAGTCAGACACTCATGTGCCCACTTACAGAATCACTCTCACCCACTCACAGAGCTACTCAGAGACTTACATACCCACTCAGAGATGAACTCAGACACATACACCCTCTCTCAAACACACTCAGACACTCATGCACTCACTGAGACACTCATGCCCTCACTCAGATACTCAGTATCAAAGGTTAATAGTTACAATTAGGAAATAAAATGTTCAAAAACCTTAGAAATGTACTTAAAATAATACCAAAGGTTACAGGGACCTTATAGTTAAGAAATGGAATTGAAAAAGCCATAGAAATTCACTGAAAAAATAAAGGTTACAGGGATGTTATAGTTAGGAAATAAAATACAATAATCTTAGAAATTCACTCAAAAAAACAAATGTTACAAGGATGTTATAGTTAGGCTCAGAACACACTCATGCAAAACCAGTGAAATTAAGCAGTTATAGTTAACCACTTGACCGCGGAGCAAATTCCACCGCTGTGCTGGCTGAATAATGAGTGGGCGTGGAGAAAACCTTTCCAACATCAAGGAGCTGTTGTTGTCGTGGGATGTGATTCATTCCATATGATCTTGGAGGTATGGGGTCCCCGTCAAAGCCTAGAGGTCTTCTCATATTATAAATTAAAACTAGCTCCTAGCACTTGGAGGGTGGTTACTGCACTATAGTCCTGTTTTCACTGTCATTTAAATTTTGATTTCCTCTTTTGTGTTTTATGGAATTGTAACAATGCTGATTGTATTATTCTTATGCATCTGTTTGTTAGTACTGGCGAAAGTACTGCATCTTAGAGCTCATTAGTTAAAATAAACATGGTAAGCCATACTGTGTCTCTGATTACTCACATTGCGGACTGGTATGAGAGCTAGAACGAAAGAGTGTACTTGATTCCACCTATTCCTGAGAGTTTCCTAAGTTGCATGTTCTAGGTTTTCTAATCAGTGGTAGCTTCGCTGTAGCATGGAGAACGAATGCTAGTCGGATCAGGGTTCTGGGCACTGAGGTGGGTGTTTTGGTACACCACAATACACTGAGGTCCTGGTTTCCTGCGCATAGTTCTGTGCATGAGCAGAAACCCTGCAACACTCAACCAAGCCACTCAATCACCCATACAACCCCTCACACACTAACACACCAACTCAACCACTTACATTTCCATTCACACATCCATACAGCTACTCAAACACCAACTCACTTAACTAAACAGTCACTCAAACAGCGACTCACTCACCCATGCAGCTACTTACACAACCAGTCACTTACTCATACAGCCACTCAGATACCTACTCGCTTACCCATGTAGCCACTGACACACCCACTCTCTTACCAATACAGCCACTGACAGCCACTAAGTCACCCACACATTTACTCACACACCCACTTTATACCCATACAGCTACTCTCACATCCACTCACACACCTGTATAGTATCTCAGACAAATTTTAACAGGAGTGGATTCAGTCTCCCAGGTCATATAAATAAACAAAGTGGAATCCACTCAGGGTGATAGTGATCCCTAGAGTGATGGGGAACACACAGTGTTGTTTAAATGCCCCTCACACACCAACAGACCTCCGAAACATGTTGACTTTTTGAAACAGTGGTCTGGATACCCTAATACGTATCTATTTAAACCACGCCCTGCACTTTTATTTTAATAATACCAGCCGGGGATTTAATAAAGTATTTTTTTCCCACGTGCCAGGTATTTTTTAACCATTCACTTTTTTTCACCTCACCTCACTCACACCTTTGTATATAAAACACACACCCCCACACATAGTTCACTTCAAGTGCTCCTGCGTATTCGCGAGTCGTAGCACGCCGCATCCCGTAGAGGGGTGCGAAGGCCCCGATGATGAAGCATGACACCAAGGGTGGGTGAGGGGCATTTAAACAACACTGTGTGTTCCCCATCACTCTAGGGATCACTATCACCCTGAGTGGATTCCACTTTGTTTATTTATAGTATCTCAGACACCCACTCACACATAAATACACACAGTCATACAGCAACTCTCATAACCTATGTTAAAAATGCTGTCATTCCTTAGTAGTACACAAAGTAGACTAGTATAACTTTTGTGGTAACTTAGTATATACATTTAACACACAAAAACTCTTAGAAAACACTTAAAATCACTGGATGATGTTATCAGTGATGTCATTTGAGATGTCATCAATTATGTCACTGACCATCTTATGAGTGATGTAATATGTGAGGTCATAAGCAGCGCATAGCAGGGGGTTAAGTTATAGTTCGCTCAGATAACTATAACTGCAGTACTTCAATGGTTTTGCATCCCATGCGGGAGAGAGGAGAGAATAGACTACGGCAATAATGCAGATTTTAGTATAGACTCATTATTAGATACAGGACTGTGAACTCAGTAGGACTGAATAAAGATGAAGAACTGGAATTCTATTTAGGACTTTTTTATAGAACATAATTGAGATTTTAGCTTTATCCCTAGCTTTAGTGCCACCTAAAGATACTTTGTGAGTCTTGTAGGATTAGGTTTGAGGTTTTTAATGCACCAATAAAAGGTCTGTACTGATCTTGTATCATCTTTTTTTATTTTTGTAGGTTTCTGGAGGCTGAATGAGGATCAGAAGAATGCAAGAGGTTCAAATATATTGTGTCCTGATGTTACAGGTTTTTGTATAAAGGATGAATGTGAAGCATTATTTATTTATTCATTCCATTTTGTTGAGTTTTCTCAATTCAATTTGTATGAACTGTTGGTAATGAAGGGAGACCATTGAATTATGGTGTTAGGCCCACTGGGGCAGCATTTTATGGTTTAAAATATACTATTTTTTATTTTTGTATTTATTAAACATGTTTTATATATCACTTGCTGCACCCTGGGGTATCACAGCGCTTTACACGAGTATTCGTTGCAATATAGCAAAAATTTACAATGAGGTAGTATTCACAAACCAATACAAACAGTAGAAAGCAATTTAAATATTTCACAATCTAAACAAAAACAAATAGCCAAAAGGGTTACAGCAAATCAAGAGAGATTAGGCTAGTGAGAGAAGGAAAGGATGTAAAAGGAGGGGGTAGGGTATGAGAATGGGGGTAACGGGAGGGGGATAGTTAAGGCAATATCATACAGCTATACATAGATAGGATTAATTGAATGTAACAGGATAACAATGAGGTAGAATTCAAAACCCAACAAGAAGGTCAAAACAATTCTAAATTAACATTGTCATATTACATGAGTTGAAAAGGGTTGCATGCAAGTCCTGGGAGATTAGCCTAGCATGGGAGGGAAACATGAAGAAGAGGGGGGAAGGGGAAGTGAATGGGGGTAGGCTGAGGAGGGGGGAGTATTCAGTAATATCTGGTGGAACGGGGCAGGTCCTATAGGAAAGACTGGAAGGAGTAGTTAGTGGGTAAAGGAAGATGAGAGAGGGGGAGGAGAACAATAGGAGGTAGGGGTGGGATGAGCGCCCAGGGGCAGATTTAAGGACCCCAGGATTTGTTCAGCAGGAGAACTTTGAATTCTTTTTTGAAGCTGGCGTAAGAGGTGTTGCAACGATGATCTTTGGGGAGGGAGTTCCAGATGTTCAGTGCGCTCACGGAAAAGGAGCGAGATTGTGTGGTTTTCTTGTTTAGTAGAGGAGGGACAAGAGCACGGGTGTTGGAGTTCCTCAGTGATCTAGAGGAGCCGGCTATGTGACGATTATCTGTGAGGTACTGGAGGGAGCGTTGATGCAGGGCTTTGTGCGTAATGCACGCGGTCTTGTAGGAGGCTCTTCCTTCAATGAGCAGCCACTTGAGGGCTTTAGGGCGGGGGAGATATGATCAAACCATTTAAGGTCGCTAATGAGCCTAGCGACAAGGTTCAGAACCGATTTGATAGTGGCGAGGTGGGCTTTAGTAGTTCCACTGAGGATGGCGTTCCCATAGTCGATTTTTGACAGGACCGGCGATTGGACGACTAATTTAAAGTCGTCTGCTGGAATGAAGGGTTTTATTTTCTTTAAGTGATGGAGTGTGAAGAGAGCGCTTTTGGACGAATTTTGTATGTGGGGGATAAGAGTAAGGTTCAGATCAATGTTAAAACCGAGTGATTTAACAGAGGTCAGAGATCCAGGATAGAATGGGGAGCTAGTTGTTTTAATGTTCTTAGGGTCGAAAATAATGACTTCGGTCTTTTTTGTGTTGAGTTTGAGGTGGTTGAAGTGGAACTAGGACTGAATCTTACTCAAGGTATCATTGAGTTGAAGGACATTTGAGTGGGATTGAATTTTATAGTAAAGTTGGGTGTCATCGTCGTATAGGTGGTAATTGATTCCTGCTTGTTTAAGGATGAGGATAAGGGTGAGGGGTTCCATGAAGAGATTAAATAAAGAGGGGGTGAGGATAGAGCCTTGAGGGACCCTAGGGAGATGTTTTCAAAAGGAGGGAGAGCGTGATCCAAGTGGATCGGTTGGGGCGTGATTACCACTCAAAAGGAGTGGAAGGTCCAGCCTCAGTCTGTGCCCTCGGTCGTCATTTTATTCAAGAAAGTTGGACAAGGCTGTTCCTCGGGTGGAAAGGAGGGAGGGGAGTGGGGTGCACTGGTCAAGAGAGAAAGTGGTGGTTAAAGGGTGTTAACCTCCCACTGGGTATCCATTGTGTTGGATATGTTTGCCTCACACACCCTTGCAGGTGTCATGCTTCATCATAGGCGTTGCTCCTCGTCGGGTAGGCGGTGCAATTCCCAACGGGCTCACCTCAAAGAGGGGCTCTTTGGCGGAGATCTTTTGAATCCAACTGCCTATTGGTGAAGTGTGGGTATGGGGCCAGAGGGATTGTAGACTTGATTGTGAGTTAAAATGCAGCGTAGGGTACCTGAGACTACTTTATTCCGGTGGTCCCTCGTTACAATTAAAAGGTGCAACTAGACTAGACTATCTGGAAAATAATGTTTCCTTGTTCTAGACTAGACTAGGATATAAAAAGAGACGGTCGACATGTTTCTCGCTATGTGCATTGTCTTGCGATTCGTCAGGACCTATGTGGTGTTGTCTACAAAAAGAATATTATTTAAGTCAACTAAGAAGGCTCATACATTAAATTATGGGAAGAGCTTTTACCTCAATTGTGTTGTTCCTTGCCTAAAAGTCAAGAGTTATCCGCCCCATCAATACTCGGCGGGTTGTACAGCGTGAAAGGTGCCCCTAGATTTGAGGCTTGGGCTCTCCGCGTAGCAGGCTTTTGTCCTACCCTTCGTCCGCCGAGATCGGGCTGGTGTCGGTGGACGAAGGGTAGGACAAAATCCTGCTACGCGGAGGGGCACCTTTCACGTAGACAACACCACATAGGTCCTGACGAATCGCAAGTCAATGCACATAGCGAGAAACATGTCGACCGTCTCTTTTTATATCCTAGTCTAGTCTAGAACAAGGAAACATTATTTTCCAGATAGTCTAGTCTAGTTGCACCTTTTAATTGTAACGAGGGACCACCGGAATAAAGTAGTCTCAGGTACCCTACGCTGCATTTTAACTCACAATCAAGTCTACAATCCCTCTGGCCCCATACCCACACTTCACCAATAGGCAGTTGGATTCAAAAGATCTCCGCCAAAGAGCCCCTCTTTGAGGTGAGCCCGTTGGGAATTGCACCGCCTACCCGACGAGGAGCAACGCCTATGATGAAGCATGACACCTGCAAGGGTGTGTGAGGCAAACGTATCCAACACAATGGATACCCAGTGGGAGGTTAACACCCTTTAACCACCCCTTTCTCTCTTGACCAGTGCACCCCACTCCCCTCCCTCCTTTCCACCCGAGGAACAGCCTTGTCCAACTTTCTTGAATAAAAAAACCCTAGGGAGATGGGCAGAGGTTTAGAAAAGCAGTCATGGATTTTAATTTGCTGGGTTCTGTGTTGGACAAAGGAAGTGAACCACCTGAGGACTGAACCGTTGAGGCCAAAACTATCTTTAAGTGTGTTAAGTATCGTAGAGTGATTTGCAGCATCAAAAGCAGCGGAGAGATCAAGGAGAATGAGTAGGGAGGAATCGCCTTTGTCAAGGGCATGTTGGATGTCATCAATTATGTTTAGCATTGCTGTTTCTGTACTACAGCCCTTTTTGAAGCCAGATTGGAACAAGTCTAAAAGATTGAATGATCTATGACCCTGCTCGCAGGCAGGTCGCTCCCCATGCTGCTGCACGCATCTGCCTGCATTGTTTTTGCCTAATCTTGTATTTTTCCCCTGTGGCTGTACTTGCTTTCTTTCCCAGACTTGTTTTTATTCCTCTGTGCCTCTGCTAGCTTTCTTGCCCAGACTTGTTTTTATTCCCCTGTGCCTGTACTTGCTTTCTTGCCCAGACTTGTTTTTATTCCCCTGTGCCTGTACTTGCTTTCTTGCCCAGACTTGTTTTTATTCCCCTGTCCCTGTACTTGGTTTCTTGCCCAGACTTGTTTTTATTCCCCTGTGCCTAACTTGTTTTCTTGCCCAGACTTGTTTTTATTCCTCTGTGCCTGTACTTGTTTTCTTGCCTAAACTTGTTTTTCCTTTCAGTGCCCATTTCTCCTGCAGGCCCCACCTGTTTTTCCCACTGCTGCGTCCCTGCGGCCCTGCCCACCTGCAATCCCATTTGCCGCCCCACTCCCGCTTCCCAGCTGCTCCTCCCTCCCTAAGGCAAGCCTGTCTGTGCCCATCCGAGCCTGGACCGCGCCCAGCGCCAGGACCCCTGGACACCACGAACGCCACGACGCCCGACACTGCTACGATGCCACAACCCTCCATGCGCTCAACACTGGATGATCACACACCTGCTTCCTGGCCGCCCCGAAGCACGCCCACGGAGCTTTTACCTGCCGGAACTGTAGCTTCACAAGCATCCGCCCCACCATGCTGCCGACCAGGAAAGAACCCAACCACCACAGATGCATCCTTCTCAACACCCGCTCTGCCCAAAAACATGCCATTGAACTCTGGGACCTACTCGACTCAACCTCCCCAGACGTCGCCTTCCTGACGGAGACCTGGCTGAACCCCGCCTCGGCACCCGACATAGCCATAGCCATCCCGGATGGATACAAGATCACCCGCAAGGACCGCACCAACAGAGCGGGAGGAGGAATCACCATCGTCCACAGGAACACTCTCAGAGTCTCGACCAACACCGCCGACACCCTCAGCACCGCCGAACACCTGCACTTTCAGATCCACACTGACCCCAACACCACCCTCAGAGGAACCCTCATCTACAGACCGCCTGGATCCAGACCACAGTTCAACGACTCCATCGCCGACTTCGTCAGCACACACACCCTCGCCTCCATGGACTACATCCTCCTCGGGGACCTGAACTTCCACCTCGAGAACAATGACGACACCAACTCCACCACCCTGATCAACAACCTAGCCAACCTCGGGCTCAGACAACTCGTCACAACACCCACCCACTCCGCCGGTCACACGCTTGACCCCATCTTCTCCGCAAGCCCCCACGTATCCTTCAACCATACCACCGAACTCCACTGGACCGACCACCGCTGCATCCACTTCACCTTCAAGAAACCCACCACGCACCATCGCACCCAACAGATGCCTCACCGCTGCTGGAGCAAAGTCACCGAAGACCAGCTAACCACCACCCTCGCCCAGAGCCCACCAGCCAACCATACCGACCCCGACACTGCCGCCTGCAAACTCAGACAGTGGATCAACGACTGCGCCAACACCCTCGCCCCGATCAAGAAACCCTCCAACAATCATACCAATAAGAAAGCCAGCTGGTTCACTGAAGATCCCCGGGCCTCCAAGCAAACCTGCCGAAAGCTGGAGAAGATCTGGCTCCGTGAACGAACAGCGGACAGCAACGCCGCCAACAAGAATGCCACCCGCAGACACCATCACCTCATCAGATCCGCCAAAAGGGCCTCCTTCAAACACCACCTAGACAACAACATGCACAACAGCAAAGAGCTCTTCAACATTGTAAAGGAACTCTCCAACTCTCCAACTCTCCAACCTCCGCCCCCACGACCACCATCCGCACCAACCGCCTGCTCTACTGGACCAACATCAACGACGATGACACCATCAAGATCATGAACACCATCTACTCTGGATCTCCGTCAGATCCATACCCACACCACATCTTCAACAAAGCCAGCACATCCATCAACACCTCCTTCGAGACAGCAACCTTCCCGGAGAGCTGGAAGCACGCCGAGATCAATGCCTTACTCAAGAAACCCAAGGCGGACCCCAAGGACCTCAAGAACTTCCGGCCCATCTCCCTGCTCCCGTTCCCGGCAAAGGTCATTGAGAAGACCGTCAACGAACAACTGACCCGCTACCTCGAGGAGAACAACATCCTGGACCCTTCCCAGTCTTGGTTCTGCAGCAACCACAGCACCGAGACTACCCTCATCGCCGTCACCGATGACATCAAGTCCCTGCTGGACAACGGAGAAACAGCGACCCTCATCCTCCTGGACCTGTCAGCCGCCTTAGACACGGTCTGTCACCACACACTATGAACACGCCTCCAAAACGCTGGGATCCAAGAGAAGGCCCTGGACTGGACCACCTCCTTCCTTTCCGGCAGAACACAGAGCGTCTGCCTTCCCCCCTTCCGCTCTGAAGCCACCGAGATCATTTGCGGCGTACCTCAGGGCTCATCCGTCAGCCCAACCCTGTGTAACACCTACATGGCACCGCTCACCCACGTAGCCCGTCGGCATAACCTCAACATACTCTCTTACGCCGATGACACCCAGCTGATACTCTCCCTCACCAAGGACCGACACACCGCCAAAACTAACCTTCACGAAGAAATGAAGGCCGTTGCTGAATGGATGAGGAACAGCCGGCTGAAGCTGAACTCGGACAAGACGAAGGTCCTCATCCTCAGATCCAACCCTTTGGCCTTGGACGACTCCCAGTGGCCGACCACACTGGGAACCGCTCCAACACCCACTGACCACGCACGCAACCTAGGGGTCATCCTCGACTCCACCCTCTCCATGACTAAACAGGTCAACGCCGTCTCCTCCTCCTGTTTCAACACCCTCTGCATGCTCCGTAGGACCTACAAGTTGATTCCCACTAAAACGAGAAGAACAGTCACCCAGGTCCTTGTCAGCAGCAGGTTGGACTTTGGAAACGCCCTCTACGCAGGAGCCTCGGCCAAACTCCTGAGACGGCTCCAACGCATCCAGAAAGCCTCTGCACGCCTGATCCTCGACATCTCTCGCCGCAGCCACATCACACCCCACCTGAGAGACCTGCACTGGCTCCCGGTCAACAAGAGGATAACCTTCAAGCTCCTCACCCACGCACACAAGGCACTCCACAACACTGGACCAACGTACCTCAACAGACAACTCAGCTTCTACACCCCCACCCGCTAGCTCCGCTCCGCTCCGCTACGCTCTGCCGACCTCGTCCTCGCTACAGTCCCCCGCTTCCGAAGAGCGACCTCAGGCGGCAGATCGTTCTCCCACCTCGCCGGCAAGACCTGGAACACCCTTCCCATCCACCTACGGCAGTCCCAAGACCTGCTGACCTTCAGAAAACTCATCAAGACCTGGCTTTTCGAGCAGTAGCAGCATTCCCCACCCCAGCGCCTTGAGACCCTAACGGGTGAGTAGTGCGCTTTACAAATGATATGATTGATTGATTGATTGATTGATTGAATGTGCTTATCCCATTATAACAGGGCGCATTTTTCAAGGGCTTTTGAGAGAATAGGAAGGTTAGAGATAGGACGAAGGTTATTTAGGTTATTAGGGTCACCAGTGGGATTTTTGAGGATGGGAGTGATTTGTCCCAATTGGAGGGAAGCAGGGACACAACCAGAAGTAAAGGAGGAGTTGATGATGGAGGTCCAGTAGGGGGTAATGATATGTTTAAGATCTTGGACAAAGTTGGATGGGTGAGGATCATTAGTGTGAGAAGATGGTTTCAGTCTGGAAATGACGTTAAGGACATCAAGTTCAGTGACAGGATGGAAGTCGTGCCAAGAAGCATTATTTTTTAGTTCAAGTATGATGGGGTCGGGTTCAAGAATAGGGACGATAAGAGGGAGCGATAAAGAATCGTGAGGAAGCATAGTGAGTGAAGGAGAATTAGAGGAAATGTCCAGTGAGGGTAGTGGGTTAAGGAGATGAGTTAGGGCGAAGGATTGATCTATTTAGGAGATTTTTTCTAAGAAGTAGTTGGCAATATCCTTGCATCTCTCAGTGATGGACATCACCTTTGGGGGTGCAGAGGAAGTTTGGTTTTTCACAATGCTCAAGAGTTCCCTAGGTCTGTTTTTGGCCCGATCGAGTTGTGAGCGGAAGAATGATGTCTTAGCATTGAGGATGTGTTTTTTATTGTTGGATCTAGCGGATCTAAGGATAGAGAGGTTAAAAGGGGAAGGGTTTTGCCTCCATACGCGTTCAGTAGATCTAAGTGTGCGCCGCTCATTGTTGAGGTCTGGATTGAACCAGGAATTGGAGGAGTTTTTCTGTCGTTTTAGTTTGGTCGGGGCAAATTGGTCAAGGACCTCAACGATGGATTTGTTAAAGTGTTCGGTGAGGTTATTGGCATTTTGTGAGGGAAGAGAGAGTTGAAGTTGAGCTTTGACTTTAGCCTAAAGTTTGCCTGGGGGGATAAGGTGAAGATTCCTCTGTTTGATGGTTTTGGGTGGAGGGGGTAGAACAGTGTTAGAGATCGTGAAAAAGATGAGGTGGTGGTCTGACCAATCGATGGGAACTATAGAGGAAAGGGAGGCCTACTTATTGTTAGTAATGATAGCGTCGAGTGTGGCTCCTTTGGAGTGAGTGGGAAAGTGTCATAGTTGTTTTAGGTTATTGATTTCAAGTAGATCAGTGAGGAGGTTAACCATAGGATCGTCCTTTTTGTTCCAATGGAGGTTAAAATCTCTGAGGAAGAGGTTTTTAGAGTTGGAAAGTGAGAATTGGGTGAGAAAGTCAGACAATTCTTCTACAAAAGAAAGAGGGTCGCCGGGAGGGTGATAGATTTTGTGTAATCTAAATGGAGGGGAGCCCTGTACTTTAAGTTCTGCTCCGAGATATCCAAAAGTAGAAAGATTATGAATAAGTACAAGGGAGAGTTGGAGTTCATTTTTATAGATTATTGCTAGACCGCCACCAGTTTTGACCGGTCTATCTTTTCTGAGGATGTAGTCGCCGGGGGGGAAGAGTATGTCAAGAATGGAATAGGAGTGATCTTTAAGCCAAGTTTCAGTAAGAAAGGCAATGTCAATGGATTCACTAAGGATGGTTTCCGAAATTTCAATAGCGTGTTGGACCACCGAACGGCAGTTAACCAGCATGCAAGACAGGGGTATAGGGTTGGTTGCAGGGGGAGGGCAGGGACGGATTGTGGTAAATTGCGGGCGAAGTCTAGGTGAGGCTGGAGAAGTTGGAATTCTGTTTGTCCCAAGGATCACAGGGATAGGAGCTTGTGGGATCAAAGTGTCAGTGGTTAAAGAGCATGGGGTGTAAGGATTACATGGGTCAAGGAGGTCAGAGGTGGGGAGGAGGTTTGGGGCATGGAAGGTTCTAAGTGTATCTTTACCGAGGGGGGTAGTATCCTATAGCTGGGTGACTGAAGAGTTGTTTTGATCAGTGCACAGGGAACAAGAAGGATTGGGGAGGTTAAGTGAGGAGAGGAAATTGACATCTTTTCTGAGAGATGTGAATTCAAACAATAGATGGGCGAGAATGAGTTCTATATTAAGAAGCATCTGGGGGGTGAGGGAGAAGGGGAAGGAGGATGGGAGTTCAGGGGGACTAGGAAGAAGTTCTGTGTTAGTCAAGACAAAAGGCCTGGAGAGAGGGAGGGGAGGGAGCCCGGAAGGGGCGTGTAGAAGGGAGTTCCAATTAGTGGCTGAAGATAGGGAAGAGAAGTGGGGTGAGGCAGTCACTGGGGAGAGAGGAGAGTCAGGGGAAGGAAAGGGAGCTCGAAGAGAGTGAGGAGGGTAGAATCCTATATCTTATGATTTAACAGGTTGAGGTTCATTGTTTATCAACTGAGTTTAAAAGCTTACCTTCATGATAAAGAAATTAGTTATTTGTCCCAATGAGTGAAAATGTACTTAATTTTAAGGAGTAACCTATGTGATTGAGTATTGACTAAATACAAACACTGCATTTGAAAGATTTATTGAATAATTGGTGAATTCTTGTAGAAAACAATACTATATGGTATAGTAATGCAACTGCATGTAAGTTAATTGTGTCATTATAAAATGGCTGCCATATTCACTATGACTGAAAGGTTCCCGGGAGTCCTGTTTTTCTGTACACTTGGGAAATGTATGCATGTTTAAGTAAACAAGAGCTGACCTGTGACAAAGGAGCAACAAGCTCCGAAACACGTCTGATTGTTATTGATGGCAAAAAATTATACACTCCTTGCCTTGCTAGATATCGAAGGCAAAGCTTTTGCCAGCACTTTGTTGCACGAATTAACAGCTTGGAAAGAGGATAATGAAATACTACCTTTTAACCAGACCGGATTCCGAAAAGGCTGCTCCACTATAGATAACATTATAGCCCTTTCGTTCCTGGCATATCAGGTAAACTCAGGTAATAACCTGCCAGTATTTGCATGTTTCATAGCTTACTCTGCCGCCTTCGACTGGGTTAATCGAAGTAAGCTGTGGTATAAATTGTCAATCAGGGAAGATCCCCGGAAAACTATTGAAGGCATTGATGTCACTGTATATCAACATGTGGGTGAGGATCAAACTGGTGGGGGATACAGTCACACATAAGATTTCAACTGACCGTGGGCTAAAGAAGGGCTGCACTTTAGCACCCACACTCTTTAATCTTTACACGGCAGACCTGGGAAAAGCTATACAAGGAGCAAGTTTGGTACTCCCAAAAATCAGACAGCAACGACTAAATATACTTCAGTATGCAGACAATCTAGTGATTCTTGATCACACCAGAGTAGGTTTACAAAGAGGGTTTAATGCACTAAACAACTACAACCTGGAAAACGAACTTGTGGCAAACCGCAGTAAAACAAAAGTTGTGGTGTTTGGTAAACACCTGAAGAAAACAGGTTTAAAGTGGAGACTAGGCAACAACAGCATAGCCACAGAAAGAGCATATCAATATTTAGGAGCATGGCTGAAAGACAAAGGCAAGGAAACCTTGCACCAGGCCAAGACATAAGCCAAAATACAAGCCACCATGTACGCCCTCTGCAAACTCCAAGGCAAACTATATAGTCCTACCAAAAAACCCATCACGAGAGTCCAAAATCTAAACTCCTTGCGGTTGCTGGGTAGGCATCACAGGCTTTCAGAGGTAAGATGGAAAAGATGATAGAAAAAACCCAGTGCCAGTGTTATAAAAGACTTTTTAGGCTCCCCAAGTACACAAGAAACGCCCTGATTCGGCTTGAGTTTGGCCTTGTACAACAAAAATATGAATACAGGAGCACATTTTGGTTCAAGACAACAAAAGCTCAGAAGGGATCCCGTAAGGATGCACTAAGTACATTATTTGAGTTGCCCATTGGAGGTCTCATATTTTTATGGCATGAATCGACAGGCATGCTGTGAACTGGATCCACCCGACGATCCGCCTTTTACGTCTTGAAGGTTGCTGCAGTGGATATCAGAGTGCTTCTCCAACAGGTGGGAACCTTGGAGCTTTGATTTATAAGCAGCATCCCAGCTGCGGGAGATGCACCACCCGGAAATCTGAGGCCACGGAGCTCCGAATCACTGAGTCTCAATGTGGAGGCATCCATGGAGGATTGACAAGCCGGATGTGTAAGCGGAGGCCCATTGGTGGGCTTGAACCATCTCAGACAGCGGCATATAACTGAAGCACACACTATAAGACCCACAAACCAATGCGGACTCATTTGAGTTGCCCATTGGAGGACTCATATTTTTAAGTGGGAGGTGTGGCATCTATGCCAAAATGACTGTCACGCCGCTGAAGAGTGCAATGAGCACGAAATGCGTCCGGCATGAATCGACAGGCATGCTGTAAACTGGATCCACCTGCTAATCCGGCTTTTACCTCATGAAGGTTGCTGCAGTGGATGTCAGAGTTCGTCCCCAACAGGTGGGAACCTTGGAGCTTTGATTTATACACAGCCTCCCACACGCGGGAGATGCACCACCCGGAAATTTGTGGCCACGCAGCTCCGAATCACGGAGTCTCAATGTGGAGGCATCCATGGAGGATTGACAAGCCGGATGTGCGAGTGGAGGCCCCTTGGTTGGCTTGAAACATCTCAGACAGCGGCACATAACTGAAGCACACACTATAAGACCCACAAACCAATGCGGACTCATTTGAGTTGCCCATTGGAGGACTCATATTTTTAAGTGGGAGGTGTGGCATCTATGCCAAAATTACTGTCACGCCGCTGAAGAGTGCAATGAGCACGAAACGCGTCCGGCATGAATCGACAGGCATGCTGTAAACTGGATCCGCCTGCTATTCCGGCTTTTACCTCATGAAGGTTGCTGCAGTGGATGTCAGAGTTCGTCTCCAACAGGTGGGAACCTTGGAGCTTTGATATATATATTTATTTCAAAGCGAACAAACGCGTTTCGGCTTCAAGCCTTCGTCGGTGTTCATGACACTGCTGTCGTCACAGACTAATAAAGTTTTTTAGTCCAATGGCAATCGAAAAGGGACCATAACCCTATTGCAAACATTGGGCGCCATCTTAGAGTCTGCAATGTAAGTTACACGTAACACACTTTCTTAAAAATATGCAGTGATGTTATTAAACCGCAGCACTATTAAGCCTTAGATCAGCATATTTTAGGCCCCATAAAATCACATATTTACATAGGGTGTTCCAAATTATGCATGTGAACCATGTGGTAATCCTACAATTCCAGCCTTCTATCATCTTCCAAAACTTCATAAGAAGCATTAACATCCACCTGGCAGATCGATTGTCTCCTCAGTGAACAGTCTGACCGAACATATGTCTAGGTTTGTTGACAATTTTTTGTTCCCTTTTGTTGTGCAACTTGAATCATACACGAAAGACACTAAGGACTTTTTGAAAAAAATTACTGATATCACCTGGAACAACGAGTATTTGCTAATAGTGTTGGACATCACAAGCCTTTGTACAAGTATAGAACATAAGCATGGTTTGTTTGCAGTCCGGCATTATTTAGAACAACGCCAATTGAGGTATGCACAACACAATATGATGCTATTGGAATTTGTGGAATTTTGTCTCACGAACAATATATTCCTGTTTGAGAATCAATTTTTCAGACAGATATCTGGGACTGCAATGGGCACCTGCTTTGCCCCTAGCTATGCGAACTTGTTCGTTGGCTGGTGGAAGGAGCAGGTGCCCAGATGCTGTAAAGTGAGTCAAGATAACAATAGGGTCGTACAGTGGCATCGTTACATTGACAATTTATTCATTTTATGGCAGGGGTCAACTGAGACAGCTCACAAGTATATTGATGACTTGAATACCAACAACTACAACCTACACTTCTCGGGTACCATTATCCACGACTGCTAACCGCACCCGCCTGTGAGTGCACCGGATAGGAGGTGGAAAGTGAGCGTTTATATATATATATATATATTTATATATATATATATTCACTGAAAAAAACATAGGTTTCGGGGGCTTTATAGTTAGCTGGCCATTTCACTCGTACAATACCAGTGAAATTCCCCCGTTATAGTTAGTTCAGCTGACTATAACTCGCGCGCCTGCAATGCACTGCTGATGATGTCACATATTACATCACTCATGACATGGTCAGTGACATCACTCATGACATGTGTGCAAACACGACCTGTGGGCGTTTTAAGTTGGGAGATTAAGTCCCCTTGAATCCTGAGGGTACCTAGGGTCCATCATGCCCACTAAGTACCTCCAGTAAGCCCCACAGAGCTGCTTTGAAGAGAAGTGTAAAAAGGGACACGGCCTAAACCACCTCTCTGAAAGGCAGCACAGTGGCACTTACTGGAAGCACCTGGTAGGCTTGTTGGCCACCAGGGGCCCTCAGGATTGAAGGGGAATTATTTCACCAACTTTAAATGCACCACAGGGCGTGTTTGCACATATCACCTCAGGACCTTCCCCTCCCTTCACCACTGTGTAAACACGCCCTGTCGCCATTTTAGGTTGGGAGATTAAGTGCTCTTGAATCCTAAGGGTCCCTGGGGTCCAACTAGCCCACTAGGTACCTCCAGTAAGCCCCACAGAGCTGCGTTGCAGAGGTGTAAAAAGGGGCACAGCCTAGTCCACCTCTCTGCAATGCAGTGCAGTGGCACTTACTGGAAGCACCTGGTCGTCTAGTTGGCCCCCAGGGCCCCTCAGGATTGAAGGGTAATTATTTTGCCAACTTAAAGCGTGCCACAGGGCGTGTTTGCACACGTCACCTGAGGCCCCTTCCCCTCCCTTTACCACTGTATAAACATGCCCTGTGGCCGTTTTAATATGGGTGATTAAGTCTCCTTGAATCCTGAGTGTCCCTAGCGTCCAACTAGCCCACCACTTACCGCCAGTAAGCGCCACAGAGTTGTGTTGCAGAAAGGTGTAAAAAGGGACATGGCCTAGACCATCTCTCTGCAATGCAGCGGAGTGGCGCATACTGGAAGCACCTGGTGGGCTAGTTGGCCCCCAGGGGCCCTCAGGATTGAAGCGGAATTATTTCCCCAACTTAAAATGCGCCACAGGACATGTTTGCAGACATATGACATCAGGCGACGACCCCCCCTGCACCATTGCGCAAACGTGCACCGCTAAGCATTTTAAGTTTGGGACGCAGTCCCCTTGAATCCTAAGGGTCCCTTGAGTCAGAGTAGCCCACTAGGTACCTCCAGTAAGCACCACAGAGTGGCGTTGCAGAGAGGTGTTAAAAGGGGCATGGCCTCTGAACACCTCTCTGCCGCGCAGCTCCCTGGCGCATACTGGAGGTACCTGGTGGGCTAGTTGGCCCTCAGGGATCCTCAGTATTGAAGGGGGATTAATTCCCCAACTTACACCTCACCAGGAGGTGCGTTTGCACAATAGTGAAGGAAAGCGGCGGGGTCTGAGATGACACCTCAGGCTCCATCCCCTCCCTTCCCCGCTGTGTAAACAAGCCCTGTGGCCTTTTTAATTTGGGAGAATACATTTCCATGAATCCTGAAGATCCCTAGGGTTCAACTAGCCCACTATGTACCTCCAGTACGAGCCACATAGCTGCGTTGCATAGAGGTGTAAAAAGTGTCATGGACTGGACCACCTCTCTGCAACGCACCGCAGTGGCGCTTACTGGAAGCACTTGGTGTGCTAGTTCAAGGGTAATTATTTCCCCAACTTAAAACGTGCCACAGGGCGTGTTTGCACACCCCACATCAGGCCCCGTCCCCTCCTTCCCCAGTGGTAAACACGCCCTGTGGCCATTTTAAGTTGGGAGAATAACTCCCCTTGAATCCTGAGGGTACCTAGGGGCAAATGACCCACTAGGTACCGCCAGTAAGCGCCATTTCAGAGAGGTGTAAAAAGGGGCACGTCCTGCACCACCTCTCTGCAACACAGTGCAGTGGCACTTACTGGAATCACCTGGTGGGTTAGCTAGCCCCCAGAGTCCCTCAGGATTGAAGGGGAATTATTTCCCCAACTTAAAATGCGCCACACCTTCACCACTGTGCAAACGCGCCCTGTGGTGCATTTTAAGTTGGGGTATTAATTCCCCTTGAATACTGAGGGTCGCTAGGGTGCAACTATCCCACCAGCTACCTCCAGTAAGCGCTACAGAGCTGCATTGCAGAGAGATTGTAAAAAGGGGCGTGGCACCAGAACACCTCTCTGCAACGCAGCCCTCTGGCGCACACTGGAGGTTCCTGGTGGGTTTGTTTGCCCCCAGGAACCTCCAGTATTCTAGGGGAATTCGTCCCCCATCTGCAAACATGCCAGGGGGCGCATTTGCAAGAAGGGGGAGTGGCCACCAGCGTGATGCCGGTCTTTTCTTTTCTTTTTTTTAAGAGGGGGGCTGTGTAGCTCCCCTTCATTTCTCATTTTTTGGCCCTGGGGACCCCATCCCCAAGGGTCTGCCCTCTAATTTATTTCTTTAAATGAAAAATTTGGGAAGGGGGCTACGTGGCCGACTCCCGAAGCCATAATTGCCCTGGGGACCCCATCCCCAAGGGGCATGGACACTTTTTTTGTAAATTTTTGGCTGGGGGCTGCATGGCCCCCCTCCTCTGGCCATTCATGGCCCTGGGGACCCCATCCCCCAGGGCCGGCCATTCGCTTTTAAAAAAAATTAAATAAATTGCATGTATAATTTGGGAGGGGCCACTTCTGGCCTAGCCATTGTTTAAAAAAAAAAATATTTGGAGGGGGCCTCGTGGCCCCCCTCCTCAGGCCTGTTATGGCCCCTGGGACCCCATCCCCCAGGGCCGGCCTGCCTCATTTTTTAAAATTATTGTTAGGGGAGGGGGAACACGTTGCCCCCCTCCCGGGCCACTTGTAGTCTTGGGGACCCCATCCCCCGGGGTTGGCCCTCTTCTTTGGAGACTATGGGGGTCCTCAATCCCCCCATGGTCCCAGCTGGCTCCCCGCCTCCTGCGGGAGCCGGCATTGCTTTTCCCCATGTGGAGAAGCAATCTGCTTTGCTTCATTAAAGTGAGAGCAGGTTTCACTGCTCTCGCTTCAATGAAGCAAAGCAGTTTGCAATGACAGGGTGGGAGCCGCGAGGCTCCTGCCCTGCCATTGCAAACATCAGTGTCCTGGGGGTGGGCAGCCCGGGACTCTGCAGGAGCTGGCCCTGGGGGGGTGGCGGTCCCAAGGGCCATCAATAGCTCCAGGAGGGGGGCTGCGTGGCCCCCCTCCTCACATTTTCAAAGCCAGAGGGGGTGATGGTCCCTGGGGCTGGGGCTCCGGACCTACCGGGTCCTATCCAATCTAAATATTTAGAGCCCCGGGGAGGTGGCGGTCCTTGGGGCATGTGGGGGGCTTGAGCCCCCCACACTGGGTATTTTCTTTTTAAAGCCCTGGGGGTTGGTGGTCCCCAGGACTGCGGGGGTGCTGCGATCCCCCACCATTCTTTTCTGAAAGCCCCGGGGGTGCCGGTCCCTGGGGCTGAGGGGGCCTGAGAGCCCCCTGCAACTAATTTAAAGAAACCCCAGGGGTGGTGGCCCCGGGGCTGAGGGGCCTGAGAGCCCCGCCACCTAATGTAAAAAAGCCCCAGGGGTGGCAGTTCACGGGCTGGGGGGGCCTGCGAGCCCCCCACCTAATGTGTATAGGCCCCAGGGGTGTTGGTCCCCGGGGCTGGGGGGGCTGAGAGCCCCCCACCTAATTCAAAGAAGAAGGGGGGTGGTCCCCGGGGCCTTTACATATTAAGTATTACCCCTGGGATTTGGCCTCCTGGGGGCTAATTAACAACGAAGTGCGGGAGCCCGCACTTCATTTTCTAAAAAATGTCAGCCGAAATTCACGCTGAGTGCGCGAATCTCAACGTTTTTTTTTTTTAAATGCCTTTTTTGGCCCTGGGGTTCCTTGTGGAATCCCCTGAGCAGGCCTAGGGGGTCAGGGTGGGCAAGTTGGACCCTAAAGATTGAAGAGGAATTAATTCCCCAACTTAAAATGCGCCACAGGGTGTTTTTGCAGTCACCTCAGACCCCGCCCCCTTCCTTCACTATTGTGCAAATGCGCCCCTTGGCGAGTTGTAAGTTAGGGAATTAATGTCCTTAAGGGACAACTAGCCCACCAGGTACCTCCAGTATGTGCCATGGAGCTGTGTTGCAGAGAGGTGTTCAGAGGCCACACCCCTTTTTACACCTCTCTGCAACGCAGCTCTGTGGCGCTTACTGGCAGTACCTAGTGGGCTAGTTTGACCCTAGGAACCCTCAGGATTCAAGGGGACTTAATCTCCCAACTGAAAACAGCCACAGGGCGCGTTTACACAGTGGCAAAGGGAGTGGCTGGGCCTGAGGTGACATCTGCAAACACGCCCTGTGGCGTGTTTTAAGTTGAGAAAGAATTTTCCTTTAATTCTGAGAGCCCCTGGAAGCCAACTAGACCACCAGGTGCTTCCAGTAAGCGCCATTGCATTGCGTTGCAGAGAGGTGGTCCAGGCCGTACCCCTTTTTACACCTCTTTGCAACAGTGCTTACTGGAGGTACCTAGTAGTCTACGGTGACCCTGGGGACCATCAGGATTCAAGGGGACTTAATCTCCCAACTTAAAATGGCCACAAGGCATGTTTACACAGTGGGGAAGGGAGGAGACGGGGCCTGAGGTGACGTGTGCAAACACGCCCTGTGGCGCGTTTTAAGTTGATTAAAAAATTCTCCTTCAATCCTGAGGGCCCCTGGGGCTAACTAGCCCACCAGGTGCTTCCAGTAAACGCCACTGCGCTGAGTCGCAGAGAGGTGGTGCACGCCGTGCCCCTTTTTATACCTCTCTGCAACACTGCTCTGTGGTGCTTACTGGAGGTACCTAGTGGGATAGTTGGACCCTAGGTACCCTCAGGATTCAAGGGGACTTAATTTCCTAAGTTAAAACGGCCACAGGGCGCGTTTACACAGTGGTGAAATGAGGGGATGGGACCTGAGGTGACATGTGCAAACATGCCCTGGAAACCAACTAGCCCACCAAGTGCTTCCAGTAAGTGCCA
The DNA here is from genome assembly GCF_964261635.1 of Lissotriton helveticus. Classification (NCBI taxonomy): domain Eukaryota; kingdom Metazoa; phylum Chordata; class Amphibia; order Caudata; family Salamandridae; genus Lissotriton; species Lissotriton helveticus. The sequence goes on along the minus strand of NC_136067.1, from coordinate 762,359,132 downwards.
TTGCACTGTGTTGCAGAGAGGTGGTCCAGGCCATACCCCTTTTTACACCTCTTTGCAACAGAGCTTACTGGAGGTACCTAGTGGGCTAGGTTGACCCTGGGGACCTTCAGGATTCAAGGGGACTTAATCTCCCAACTTAAAATGGCTACAAGGCATGTTTACACATTGGGGAAGGGAGGGGACGGGGCCTGAGGTGATGTGTGAAAACACGCCCTGTGGCGCGTTTTAAGTTGGGGACATTATTCCCCTTTAAATCCTCAGGGCCACTGGGGGCCCAGTAGCCCACCAGGTGCTTCCAGTAAGCGCTACTGTGCTGCATTTCAGAGAGGTGGTCCAGGCCAATGCCCCTTTTTACACCTCTTCAACACAGCTCTGTGGCGCTAACTGGAGATACATGGTGGGCTAGTTGGACCCAAGGGATACTCAGGATTGAAGGGGACATTATCCCCCAAATTAAAATGGCCACAGGGTGTGTTTGCACACAGTCACCTCAGGGCCCCCCTCCTTTCACCAGTGTGTAAACACTCCCTGTGGCGCGTTTTAAGAGGTAGTTTTAATCCCCCTGCCCTATTATGTACAGTGGGCTTATAGAGGAGGTCATGGTAGTCACAGGAGCACCCCAACGCATAGTGTTCCCTAGTGTATGTAGGTGTTTTCACTGTATTCTAAGTGTCTTTTAGCATAGCACTGGCTCTAGGACTGGTTACCACCAGTACCTATCTGGAAAAGTTGAGGGTACAGGATGATTTTGCAACAAGGCCACTTTCTGCTCCTCTGTTTGTTCTTTCTGCACGTCATCCTTCTTCCTGCACTTTTCTTCAGTTGCTTCTTTCTGCATTTCTTTTGAATCTTTCTGTGTGTTTTTACTTCTTTCTTCACATGTCCTACCTCTGTAGGCATAGTTAGAAACTAGCATTTAAAAAAACTTTGAAATTCACTGACAAAACCATAGGTTTCAGTCACGTTAAATTTAGAAATTAGCATCTAAAAAACCTTTGAAATTCACAGAAAAAACATAGGTTTCAGGCACGTTATAGTTAGGAATTCGCATTTAAAATACCTTAGAAATTCACTGAAAAAAACTTGTGGTTCTCTAAGGTCAGCTTCTGTCTGGAAAGTTTCGAGGTGATTCGTCAAGTGGTGTCCAAGAACAAAATGGATTTCCAAAACACGTTTTCTCCATGTTAATTTCCATTAGAAACATTTGTTGCGGCTACAGCCCAAACTACTGAACGGAATTACACCAAATTTGGCAGAGAGGTAGCTCTTGCTTGGGAGTGCACTCTTTGCTTTAAATTGTGTAAATCTGTTTGGTAGTTCCTGAGAAATAAAACAAATTAAAAATGTGATATGTGGTCACCACGGTGGATCCACGAACCCTCCCACAAGCTTCATTCTGATTGGCTGCCAACACTTCAAACCAAGAAGTGTTGGCAGCCATCTTGTGACTCCGTAAAAATAAGTCACAAGCAAAAAGGGACCAAATAATAAAACAAAAAAGAAAATGGGGTAGGGTAGAAACACCCAGACCCCTAGGCCAGGTCATGGGGTCCCACAGGGACCCCCAGGGCGGCAAAAAAGCATTTCCATTAAAAAAAAGAAAATTGGCAAGATTCGCGTACGGTACGCGATTCCCGCAGAGAAAATTTAAAAAAATGAAGCGCTGTCTCCCACACTTTGTTTTAATGGGTCAGGTCCCGGAGGTATTCCTGTATATTTATGTGTGGGCCCTGTGGGAGCTCCTCAGCCCCAGGGACTGCCATCTCCCCGGGGTGATACTTATTGAAATGCATGGGGGCTTGTGGCCCCTGCAGCCCCGGGAACTGCCACCTCCACAGGGCTTTATTTTTTTTTAAAGCATGGGGGGCTCCTGCTTAAAATAAAGGAGTGTCGGGGGCTCGAACCCCCACACATGCCTCTGGGACAACCACCCCAGGGCACTAATTAAAAGAAGCTGAGGGTCCATTGCGGACCCCCGGTGACCACCACCTCCATGGGGATTTTCATACGATGGGCTCCTGGAGCCCTCTATGGCCCTGGGGACCATCACCCCCAGGGGTGGTTCCAGCAATATCCCGGGGTGCCCACCCCCGGGACATTGCAGGTCGTTATGACAGGGCGGGAGTACTGCTCCCACCCTTTCATAGCAAACTTTTGCTTTGCTTCGTGGAAGCAAGAGCTACTCTCGCTTCCATGAAGCAAAGCAGAACTGCTTTTGCCCAAAGGGAGCTGCATGTTTGCAGCTCCTTGTGTCGAATAGTAATGCTGGCTCCCGCAAGAGGCGAGGAGCCGGCAGGGACCACAAGGGCATTTGGGCTCCCCTCTGTGGTCCCCAATGTGGGGGCCAGCCCCGGGGGATAGGTACCTGGGGCCAAATGGGGCACAGGGAAGGGGGGCCAAGCGGCCTCTGATCCAAAAGTAAAGAGGGCCCGGTGCATGGGGGCCCTGCCCATAATTAAGGGAAGGGGAGCCACACAGCCCCTCTTCCAAAAAAAAAGAAAAAAAGAAGCTGACATCTTCCCGGAGGCCCGCCCCCTCCCTGAATCACTCTGCAAATGAGACTCCTGGCCCGGTTCTGGGTTGGAGGATTAAGTTCCCTAGAGTCTTAAGGGTCCTAAGGGGCCAACTAGCCCACCATGTACCTCCAGTAAGCCCCACACAGTGGGATTGCTGAGAGGTTGTCCGAGGCCACTCCCCTTTTTACACCACTCTGCAAAAGTGCCTCTTGGCACTCTGCTGGTGGGATGATGAAGTCCTCATGTGTCTTGAGGACCTGAGGACTAAAGTGGGCTTCATCCCCCTAGCAGCAGTGCACCAGGAGGCGTATTTGCATAGTGTGTAAAAAGGGTGTGTGGCCTCAGGCCACTCTCGGCAATACAGCTGTGTGGGTCTTACTAGAGATACCAGGAGGGCTAGTTGGCCCTCAGGAATACTCTGGAGGCAAGGGGGCTTCATCCGCCAACCAAGAGTGCACCAGGAGGTGTGTTTGCTGACTGGTACAGAAAGGGGGTGTGGCCTGTGTCCACTTCTCAGCAATCCCACCATTTGGGGCTTACTGGAGGTGTCAGGTAGGCTAGTTAGCCCCTAAGGACCACAGGCATCGAAGGGGACTTTAAATCCCCATCTAAGAGTGCACCTGGGAGCACTTTTGCAGAATGGTCGGCAAAGGGAGCATGGAAGGCTATGAGATCTTAGCAATCCTGCTCTGTGCGACTATCTGGAGGTAATACGAGAGGTAGTTGGCCCCCAAGATTGTCCTTGGGGGCCATCTACTCCTCCTGTTAACTCCAGTAATTCCCACACAGTGGGATTGCTGACAGGTCTTCGGAGGCCACGCCCCCCTTTCTCCACCACTCTGCAAACTCACCTCCTGGCACACTAGGGGTTGGGGAATGAAGTCCATTTTACTCCTGAGGGACTTTGGGGGCCAAGAAGCCCTCCTCGTACCTCCTGTAAGTCCTACGCAGATGTATTTCAGAGTGCTGGTCAGAAGCCCAGCCCTCTTTCTGCACCACTCTGCGTACGCTGCTACTACATTATAGTTAGTTATTACTATATAAAAAACCTTAGAAATTCACTGAAAAAACCATAGGTTTCATGGACATTATAGTAAGTAACTAGCATTTAAAAAACCTTAGAAATTCACAGGAAAAACCATAGGTTTCAAGGACGTTATAGTGACAAATTTGAATTTAAAAAACCTTTGAAATTCACTGAATTTCAGGGACATTATAGTTAGAATGTAGCATTTAAAAAACCTTTTGAAATTCACTGAAAAAACAATAGGTTTCAGGAACGTTATAATTAGAAATTAGCATTTAAAAAACCTTACAAATTCACTGATAAAACCCACAGGTTTCAGGGACGTTATAGTGAGTTGGAGATTTCACTCATACAAAACCAGAGAAATTCAGCCGTTATAGTTAGTTGAGCTAACTATAACTCGCGCTCCCGCAATGCTCTGCTGATGATGTCGCATATTACATCACTCATGAGTCAAGATGGTGGGAGCCTGTTATGTCCCTGTGGCTCTGAAAAGAAGTCCCACAAACAAGCCCTTGAAGTCACTCTGGCAGTCTTGGGTTCAAGAGATAAAGCAGGGCTGAAGCAGCAGGACAGGTCCCTGAGGGTTCAATGCAGGCTCCAGGCAGCAAAGCAGTCTTTACAGGTACATAAAAGCAGCCTTGTGGAGTACAAAGCCGGCCACAGCAGAAAGTAGACATCTGAGAGTCCTTCCACAGGTCCAGAATGTGAACTCAAGAGTAAGTCTGAGGGTTTCTTTTTTATCCTTAGGGCCTGGTGGTAGGATACGTTTTTAGAGGTTTCTCCTTGAAGTACCTGGAATTTCCTGACCCCCCCTACCCTGGTTCCAAGCTGGCTGCAGGGACAGTTTAGGGGTGGCATGTCCTCTGTGTGAAGGCAGAGCACAGCCTATTCAGTTGAACCTACACCTGGCCCATCATGAGTGAGTCCTGAACCTCCAAGAGGTGTCCTTCCAATCCCGGACCTTTGGTTGTGGTGTTAAAGGTGCCCAGATAGCCAAACTCCAAAGCTTGGGACTTGTTTGGCTAAAAGCTGCTCTGTAACCTGAAGGAAGACTGGGGCTAACCTGCTTGTCTTTCTCCCCAAGATGTATCACTAGTCGGCTTGACTTCATGGTAGCTCCCGCTGCACCCACACAACATATTCTGTCCAGTGGTCCTTCTCTAAAGGGGTATCTGGCTTCCTGGAACTTTCAACGGCTACAGCCTCCTGCCTTATCCTGCTGGAGATTTTTTACTTCAAAAAAGACACTGAGTCGAAACATAGAAATCTTCACAGTGACTTCGTGGAGAGGCTCCTCAAATACTATTCTCCCTCCTCAGACACCACCTGCAGCCTTGCCCTGCTCAACTTTAGGTGAGAATCAACCGGGCCTAATTCACTTCTTGTATAAGACCCACACTCCATCACAGTTATCCATATTTTTTAACTTTGACCCGGTCTCATGTGAGTAGATGTCTTCGGTTAGTACTGTCATCTTTTAAGGGGTAGTTTTTACAAAAAACTCTAAAAATGTATAACTCCAGTTCTACTGATTGTATTCTTGTCATTTCGGTGTCAAATAGTTCATTACAAGTCTTCCTATTTTTCTAAAGTGGCGAAGGTTTTTTCTGTGCTGTGTTTCTACTTTATTACTGTTTGTGGCTGAATAAATACTTTACACTTTGCCTCTAGGTTAAACCTGAATGCTTTTTGTACGAAGCTTACCAGAGCCAAGCACAGGTAATTTAATGATTTTTGTGGTTCATTCTGACACCAACCATTTTTGTTTTTCAGAAACAAATTCTCAATGTAAAAGGTAATTGCAAAACAGTGTCCCTAACGTGCTTTCAGGCCATCCCTTTCTGTCTTTGGGTATTTTTATGGTTTACTGTTTGGGAGCACAATCTACCTTGTAAAGGATATTCACTGATGGCCCAGTGGTGGACATGCTGTCGGTCAAAGGCTCCTGAAGGTGGAGCCAGCTGAGGCTCCACTTCTGGAAATCTTTTCTTTGGTCAACGCTATAAGAGGTAGGTGAAATAATAGTTTTGCAGGATAGAGAATATTACAATTTACAATAAGGGTACCCGCACTACCAAACCGTAAATAATATCCCGAAGGAGAATATTATTGTGTGTGTCAATGTTATACCTGATATCCTTGACGAGGTTTTCCTCCACACTTTTCAACTTCACTCTCCCTGTTTTGCTGAATTCAGTTTGATTGGTTCTAGGAACGTGCACACTTTACTACTGCTAACCAGTAGTAAAGTTCTTGTGCTCACTCCTGTAAACATGGTAACATTGCATTCCACCCATTTAGCATATTTAGTTTATTTGTAAGTCCCTATTAAGGTGGTATACCATGTATCCAGGGCTAGTAAATTAGACACTACTAGTGGGCCAGTAGCACTTATTTTGCCACCCACTTAGTTAGCCCTTTAAAACCAGTCTCAGGTCTGCCATTGCAGCCCATGTGTGCAGTTTTAAACTGCCATTTTGACCTGGCAAAATATTCTATGTGCCAGGCCTAAGCCATCCCTTTTAATACATATAAGTCATCCCTTGGGTAGGCACTTTTGGAATTTTGGACTTGGCCCTTTTTGGCAGATTCACCCCGGAACGTGTTGCCTTGTCTGTGACCTGGTGTTGGTGGTATCAGGCCCCTGGGCACTTTAGCACTGTAGTCCAGTGTAAAGTGTGTGCGCTCTCTGTGAATGTGTGGTGAGATTGTCCTACCCTCCCATAGGAATGCATTGGGGATTGCCTGATCAGTGTGTGTCAGTGGTAATTCATGGTATGGGAGGAGCAAAGTGGTTGAGTTTAGTATGTATGAAATGGTGAGAATAAATGTTGCGCAATGGTGTGCGCAGATTTATTATGACTATGGGAGAAATGCCACTTTTAGAAGTTGGCATTTCTGTGTGCTATGTGTCTGCCTGCCTGATGTGAACTGCATGTGTGGCTTGTGAGTGACAGGACCTGGGAGGTGTGTGTGGCTCCAGGAGGGGCAGGATGAGTCAGCGCTGGGCTGAATAGGACATCTGGGCTGAGAGTAGTGGGAGGGGTAATACCCTGACACTGAATAGGATGGTGCCTGCCCTAGTGAATGCTGGCTCCGCCCCCTGTGGTGTGTCTGATCACCTAGCCCCACCTGACAAAGAGGAAGAGGAGCTTGAAAAACAAAGTGCTCCAAATCCCCCCTGAACCAGTTGCATCTGGTTCCCCCATGCTCTGCACATTAGACAAAGAAATTCTGGGTATAAGTATAGGGACTGTGACCCCATGATGTTGCTCATTTCCTGTTCTTGAATCCTGCTGGGGCGTGCTGCTGCTGGGTGCCAGGGGACCTGCAATGAGGGCTTGACTCCCTGGGCCCTGCATTGCCCCTTCATCTCAAAAGACTTTTTGGCTGATTCTACTGCCTGTGAGCGCTTTTCTTTCATAGTCCAGGACCTCCAGGACTTTTGCTGCCTTTTGTGCCCTGAGCGTGCTAGAATTTAGCTCCTGGAGGAGCCCTGGATCTTCGCAGTGCCAAGCTGCATATTGCCCTGAGGGAATCCCCAGCGTAGGGATTCCCCCGAAATTGCTGAGATTGAGCGGGTGCCCACATTGCATTCACCTTCTGCTTTGCGGGTGCCCACCCCGCTTTTATGCTGCAAATCATCTTTATAGGAATGGCGGGTGCCCACCCCACCCCCCTTCTGCTTTCTGCTTAACTGAAGCGGGAGCCCACCCCGCGTTTCACCACCACAGGCTGAGCTGTTGCGGAAGTCCTCTCCAGACCGCTCTCAGCATGACCCGGAAGTCAGGCAACCGTGCCTGGGACATGGGTGGGGCGTGGTGTGCAAGGCCAGAAGTGACCGGGGCTCCCATGAGCTGAGGGAGCCCCGCGTGTTGCTGCGCCACTGAGAAGGGAGGAGAAGGCGACTCAAGAAATGCTGTAGGCGGGAGCCTACCCCGTAGTGTGTTGCCTGATGCCCATGGTGATGGAGGCGGAGGGGCCGGAGGCACATTGTTGGTGCCTGCCCCCGCTGCCGAAGCCTTCCCAGCAAGGGGGGAAGAACAAAGGGTGGGCCCAACGCGGCACTTTGTGGTACCGGTCCCACAGCACGAGGAGAACCCGCAGAGTTAAGTCGCAGGGGAGCCTCCCCAGACCAGTCCGGTGAGTGGGGGCTCCAGGGCCACCACATTGGTGCCGGTCGAAGCACCGGGACGGTGTCTTATACTGAGTGGTCCCTCAAGAGAGTGGGCCACTGCAACAGGAGGGCACAGAGGTGCCGGGCCCCTTCACAAGTGATGTCACAGCTGCGTGCGCAGTAGCGGGCTGCTGCTACATGGGCGCAGTGGTTCATAGGTCCCAGAGAGGGGTCCAGAGGGCCCTGAGGGGCCCATGCCCATTTGGCCACATTTTTGCGAGAGAGTCCCTGAGTGGGACAGGAGGCACAGTGGTGCCAGGGCCTTCACTGAATTTACATCAGCGTAGCACCTAGTGCCAGCTGCTACGGGCGCATTTATTTGGGGGGCATTTTTTTGTCTGAGATAGGAGTGAGATGCTCTCCTCAGCCCCAGCGCAATTGCACACATGCGAACTATGCTGCATTGGCAGCAGCCCTGACATTCTGGACCCAGGACATTTGAGCCCCCTTGATAAGGCCAGTTGACCAAGAGGGTCAGTGGTTTATGTGATATTAGGAAATATGATTCTCTACAGTGATTCATGACTTTAAATGTGTTTAGGGATGAGATTATGTGCATAATGTGTTATGCTGGTGAGGTTATTTCCTACTGCGAATGTACCCCTAATATGAGTGATGCTCAGGAGGTTAGGTTCTAAAATGTTAGACTAATGAGGTTGGCGCGTAATGTAATTTACACCTAATGTGATACTGTGCATAATATGGTTTATGTTACAGGATGATGTTGAGTGCAGTGGTTACCAGGGATTACTGGTTGTACATTTATGATATGTCTTACCTGTACTAAGTTCACTTTGTGATGGTCCTGGCAGTGTTCCAGTGGGCCCTGTTAGGTGTAAATAGTCCCTTGTAGATATTACCTAGTGCCAGGTGGCACAATGTATATTATGTAAGTACCATTCTAATGTGTTATGAGAATACAAAGGCTATTTTTGATATAACATTGTGTGGAGTTCCTTTAGTGGTGTGCCTTGTGTGGTGCTGCTGTGTGTGTTGGGCAAACGCTTTACACATTGCCTCTGGGATAAGCCTGACTGCTCTAGACAAGCTACCAAGGGGGTGAGGGGGTTATCATCAGTGTGTAACTCCCTTGCCCTGACTAGAGTGGTGGTTTCTACCTGGCTTTGGCAAAAGTCTTAGCCAACCAGATATCCCATTTCTAACATGGAAGATGGTTTATTAGTAGGTGCAGGTAGGTACCTACAGCTAGTAATAACACCCCAATTACAAATAAAGTCCAGTCAAGTCTCAATAAATTAAGCCTTGCTCAACCCTTGGTAGCTTCCCTCATGAGCAGTCAGGCTTAACTTAGGAGACAGGTGTGTAAACCCTTCAATGTCACCCAAAAGAGTAAATAAATAGGAAATGAAACACAATAAAAACCTACACCAATTTATAAAAATAGGAAATAGTTTTATGATTAAAAAGACACATAAAACCACACAAATCCAATGTAGGTTTCTGGAGATATGAATTTTTAAAGATGAAATGTAAAAATATGCTTTCTAGTCGTGCTTGAATGGTGCCAATTCAAAGTTTCAGGCTTATCTATGTGGAGGGTGTGTCAAATACACTTAGTCACTTTTTTGTATTTTTCCCCTCAACATCGAGAGAGTCTCCTTGGCAAACCAGGTTGCAGTTTGAAACAGGCGGCCTGCTTCAGTGCGATGCCTCAGTGCTTCCTGGAGGTCTTGGTTGTAGTCGTTGACGGTAAAGAGCTGTGGAGCTTTCAGCTGGGCTAACCTGGATTTCAGGCCTAGAAATGATTTACGTCACCGGCTTGACTCTCGGCAATGAGATGGCCACATTATGGAGCTTTTTACAGAAATTCTCCAAATGTTCTCAAACTTCTAGATCTTCCTCCAGAAGGTCCATTGGGGTCTTGAATAGTTCTCAACACCAGCCGAGTGGCCAGACGCTCTAATTTGCCTCTTGGAAATTTAGGACTACAATTCCCACAATACACTTGGACAAATCCTGAAAAGTCTACTGGACGCTGGTCAGCTGTCCCCCTCTTGGTGGAGTTGATTCAGGTGACTTCTTAAAGATCTTTTGTACCTGTTGCTTTCAGGGAGTCCACTCCTTAATCCTTTGAAGCAAGGCAAATCCCTCTTTTATGAAGCCTGGAGTGTGCAGCAGGAGCAGTCCTTCAGAGTGAAGTCCTCTCTTTGTGCAGCCCAGGTGTTTAGCTAGGCAGTCCTTCTTCTCTTGTTATTTCCAGGCAGGGATTTGAGTTGTTCAGCAGCTCTCCCGTATTGTTGCATATTTCTGGGCTGGCAAGAAAGGGGGTATCCCTGACCACGGGGATGCAGGGTCCCGCCCTCTGTGATGACCACTTCCTTAGAAGTGTAGTATATTTATGCCCCAGAAAGCTCTGATCCACAAAATCAAACTGGAGAACATATCTCCTGAAGGTTCAGGTCTGGCTAACCCAACCCACAGGTATGGCTAACTTTTCCCTACACTCCCCATCTGGCCCCTCTCCTATTTCCATTGCAGGGACTCCCATTTGGCTAGGGGTGAAGAAAGTGTGGGTAGGCTTGGCTGCTGTCGTTACTGCATTTCTCCCTTTAAAGACCAGATGGATACCTAGCCGCCTTCCTGTTCTGGCATATGTTGCTGCTGATCTCCTCCCACCAGCTGTCTCCTTTGTCTTAACTTATGGGTGATTTATATAGAAAAATAAGGTAGTTTAAAACTTCATAAGTATTTTTAAGTCCAAAGTTTAACTTGCACTCAGTTTTACTTTAAAAGCAGCCGCAAAGCTGGGCTGACTTTAAAATTACAGTAGGCTCTACAGCAGTGCATACTTAAGTGCAATAAATCTTTTAAACCTGCATACCCTACAATATACTCAGGACCTACAGGTATGTTGTCAGTACTAATTGTAATTACACCTATTTGCCATATATCTTTTAAACAGAGCCCTGGCCCTGTGCCTGGATAGCAGTGCCCAGAGCAAAATCATAGTCAGTAACCACCAGTATCAGTCAAAAATGGGGGTGATCAGGGCACAAAGTATGGCTTTTTCACTGGCAGGGTGCATTATATTTAAAAAGTTGGGCATGTATTTTTAAGTAGCACATGTCCTGGCATGGAAAAATTCTCAAATTAGTTTTTCACCATTGCAAGGTTTGCCTCTCCCGTAGGATTACATTGGGTTACCTTATTACATTTAATAAGTGATAACATTTAATTGGGAGCCTGTAGAAATATCTCATTTGTAAGCCCAGGCGGTGAATTCTGCTCTGTTCATGGAGTTTGCGGATTTTTCCTCACTCCGCACTCTGCAGAGCACAAAGAGTTCTGAAGGAAAGAGTTTTTTTCCTCGTTCGTGCTCCCCAACATCAAGTTGGCGAGTGAGGAAAATCTACCCGCCGTTGAGATTACTCAACTCGGGTGGTCAGATTTCTCAATGGGGGCGGTTGTGGGTGGTCGGGCTTGCTCATATTGAGAATCCTTCTATTCGCTTTGAGAAAGTTGCCGCTCGATTAGAAGATTTACTCGAGTGGCAGAAAAGAACTAGCACCCTCTTGCGCTGCACATGGTGCCATTTGCATTGATTTTCCAGCGCAGGACAAACACCCGACACTGAAAATCAACACGAACGTGCATGACCATTCGCTCTCCGCTGCTTGCGGACCTCCATGTAGCACAGCAGTTTTTTGGTCACTCCTGCAACTGCCCAGCTGAACTGCCATACTGGAGCTGCCTGGACCTGCAACTGGATCTTCCGGAACCCTGGTGGTCTCTACTGAATTGAGTGCTGTTGCCGAAGAGGTGCACCTCAGGTCTGGTACCCTCGGTGTGGCATCAGCTGAACTCCTCCAACAAGAAAAGCTGAAGTTTTGGGCTCTTCAAACCAAGATCTTGCCTCCTGCACTGACTGTTAACATAAAATTATTCTGAATCTGGCCCTTCATACTACAATGACTGTCAGTGATGACCAGCAGCGTGAGATCTGCATTTCATGCTATAGCATCGACAGCCCATGGTGACCGGCAATGTGAAGCTCCAGCAACGACTGCCTGTCATGCCCAACAGGATTCTTGCACTACAGCGATGAACATCCGTGATGCTGGCCTACTCTTCTCAGCGACCCCCATTCATTATGCTCTCCCCCTCTCCTCGCAGCCTCCTCTACCACAAACCGAACACTTTGCGCTGAACTTTAGAAGGTAACTTTTTCAGCACGGTAATCTAGTCCATGTATCCAGCCTGTGCTCCATCTTAGTCAGCCTGAACTTGGGACTTTCACCTCACATGACCCCATAACTGCGAGTGGCACTTTGTGGTTTTAGGCGCTATACTTAGCTGACAACTTTGTAATTGCATATCTCGAGTTGTACTGATTGGATTTTTATCATTTTGTTGTTTAATAGTTTATCAAAATGGACTCTTATTTCTGTAAATTGATGAGGGATTTTTCTTGTGTTGTGTTTTCACTTTTGTGTTTGTGTGCTGCATATCTAACACATTACCTCTAAGTTAAGTCTAACTGATTTTGTGCCAAGCTACCAGAGGGATAAGCATATGTTAATATAGTGACTGTTGTGGTTCACCCCTTCAACGATTGTGACTGATGCTTGAGAAGGGCTCACACACCCCTCAACCGACAATCCAATTTCTCACAGTAAATTTATGAACGATTTAAATACAAAGTAATGATTAATTAAAATTGGCTACAACTCTTTGTTTAAACTGCTTGTGTTTTCAAACAACTCTGCATACATGAATTTCTATTTATATGTTGCAAAATAATTCTTTTTAAATAGAAACCAAGCGTTTCAGTCCAAATGTTGTTTTCCCGAATATCGATTAGAATCTTTCATACGTAATACAGTGCAGAAACTTCTCAGAAAATAAGCGCCAAAGAGTTATAGAAAGTTAAGTATCTAATGTGGGAATAAACGACGAGTAAATGATATTCAGGAAAATACAGTGTAACACAATGCAAGCTGTCTTGGTTCATCAAGCATCAACTCCCATGAGAATCGTTAAAAGTGTATTTTACTCAGTAAAAGGCGTTTTGTCATGCCAAGGTAGATTTAACGGTATGAACAGATGAGCATGTATCACCTGGGTGAAAAGGCAATTACTGGGCTCCCGCCTTCAGCACTCCTTCACTGTTTAATAGATGTTATACTACTTGTATTTTTATATTGCTTTCTGTTTTTCCATCCACCTCACTTACGATCTCAGATAAAAAAGAGCACGTTAGACATTGGTATCATTTTTTAAGACTCTCTAATTCGATGCAGTTTCCCCTTTATTTGTAAATAATATATGAGCTACGGTTGCAAATATCCCCCATGTCTTTCTTTTGTCAATCAGCCCTAGTCCCAATTGGCTGATATGTCTCATTGCACTTGAGCATCCCCCAATTAATTTTTGACATCCTCATTCACTACCTGAGAGAATGAAAATATGTTATGGCAGCACCAAAAAGCACACATACTTTATTATCCATTAACAGACAAGGGAATTAAATAGAACATTAATTGTCTATTTCCTCCTGGGATACTTATCCACCAGTGCATGCAGACCAAGGACTTTCAAAGGGCATTATTAGTTAAGAGAAGATGGCTGTCGGGAGAGAAAACTATTGAAGACAAAGTACGATTATTTTTTGCATTGTTCTATCATGCACTCTACATCTGACAATCTGGGTAGACATGCAAGATGATCCCCGTCAGAACGACAGCTTAAACAAACTATGAATGATTAATTATTTTATTTCTTTTTTCCCCCTCCATTTACTCTTCTTTAAGTTGTAATATAAAAGTAACATCTTAAATTAACATGTTGTATGTGAAAATTTGAAAATAAAAAGGGTAAACATATCGTGTAGGCAAGGGGGAAGCTACCATTGATGCAGTCAGTGCAATGCACTGGAGATCATAGATAGGAGCAGACTGTACAACCACAACCCCTCCCCCCCCCCCTTTGAGCCCTGGGAGGACACCTAAATAACCATGCTGGAAGTCCCAAGGTAAAGCAGCATTAAAGATGACTTTCCATATTATTTTTGTCTTGTGGCGTTTGCTGTGCGTTCAAAGACAAAGGACACATGCCATTATAGTCTTCTGACAAATTGCTTCTCATTTTTTTTAAACTGGAAACTGATGTTTACTTTTCTTTTGCTTACTGCAGTGTGAGGATTTTATAAAGTGAACTATGTGAAAAACTTGCTGGTATGAAAACAAAGACAGTTTGATATTGTTTTCTTCTAACACACAACATTTAAATATCTATAATATTTAAATATCTGTAAATGAACTGCACACATATTTAATAATAAATAAACACGAAAGCACATATGAAGCACTTTTATTCTTATTCTGTTGATGGAAACAAAGATTTTAATAGGATCAAAACATATCAAGAATCTTTACTTGGTGATGTGAAAATCACAAATATTGTTTGAAACCCAGTTTGCATATATTATTATTCGTGCTGTATAATATCAATAAAATGATATGTCTGCCGAGATTTAGTGCCCATTTTAATGGAAAATGCTATAATGACAAAATAGGAGGCAAGATAAAATTAAATAATTGCCTAGGATCACACAATTTGGTCAAGTGGCCAAGCCAGGATTTCACACTGTGTAATACAGCCACTAGATTGGTATCCCTTTCTCGCTCCCATTTGAAATCAAAGTTTAATGCTTTGAATGTCATGCTTGGTGCATGAGTTTGGTGGAGGGGGTAGGGTCAGCAGGGAGAAGCCACAAGAAAGCTCGGCTCATTTTGGCCTCGAAGACTCATGAGGGATTTGAGCTGCACCAGAGCCTAGCATCTGACTCAAGCCTTCAGTTTCTCAACCACGTCTATAATTTACTCTGGGTGTTCTATGCCTGAAATAAGATCAAATGCTGTTGCCAGTGTGATACCTGTTTTGTTGTGAGAATATCTTATCTTGCACTGCTGATTGTTATCTTATTCCTGTGCTACATGTAAGGTGAACTTACACTGCTGCCAAATGCTGCACATTTTGTGTGTGTGTTTACACATAGGCTTGACTTGCTGCTGCAGATGTTTTCCATGTTCAGCGCATGTGAGTGAAGCTTCTGTTGTTTCTGACAAGATCGTTATGTGTTCTATGGTTGTGAGGGAAGTATGTACTCCTGTCTGGTACTGTATTGCTTTTGTGTGAGAAATTTTGCTATGCATGTGTCTCAAGCCTCCACTCACACACCCCAGTGCTGTTCCTTACACATGTGCCAAGTCTGAAATGCTGCTTGTTCGTTGTATCTAAGATAGGCGGTAAATGGTGCTGTCCGGTGCCAGAGTTGTTCTATATCTTTGACGGAAGCTTGCTGGCCTTGCAATACCACACTTGTTACATGTCTTTGAAGAAAACTTGCAATGGCTGGCCCTGCAGTAGCACACTTGGATCATGTTTTTGAAGGTAGCTTGCACTGCCCCTGCAGTGCTACACTAATTCCGTGTCTCAATGAAGCTTGCACTGGCCCAGCAGTACCACCTTTTTTTCTGTCTTTGAGGGAAGCTTGCACTGACTGGTCCTGCAGTAGTATACTTGTTCCATGTGTTTGAAGGAAGCTTTCACTGTCTGGCACTGCAGTACTATAGTTGTTCCGTGTTTGTAAGGAAACTTGCACTGGTCCTGCAGTTCCACACCTGTACCATGTCTTTCAGGAAAGATTGTGATGCTCTTGACCAGTGCAGTATGTTGTATGCGTGTGGGCCAAGAACTCCCTGTGCTCTATCTATTTCTGTGTGTTTTAGGTCTGACCACAATTACTGTTTTAGCTGTCTCACCTGGCTTACGTTTTCACAAAAATATTACAGAATCTTGCTTAGAGAAAAAGGGCTTTAGGTAGCTTTGGGAATCCCACTTCAGTTATTCATTAGACAGGAGTGAGAGTCACATATTAGCTCAGCCCTTCAAAACAACATACATACGATTAGATAGTAGTTCTGCCCTCTTCAGCAATTTGCTTGGTTGCCAATGTTTCACTCTGCATAGTAGACAACTGCTTGTCTTTAGGATGGTAAGTAGTCTGAATAACAGTACGTTGCTTGCTTACTCTTTGTTATTCTGCATCCAGTGAAGTGCGGCCTCAGGAGATCTTTCCTTTAGTTCACCCACCAGCAATTCACCAGCAAATGTAGACTAGTGCTAAATGAGCAATGAAAGTATCAGCAGGTCAGCTGCCATTGCTATTAGTAAGTAAGTAAGGAATACTTTTTTGTACAGTTAATAAAAACCATTACAAAAATGATCAGCAGTAAAAAAGAAAGGGTTATAAATGTTTTTAGCAGCGTAGATGGTGGTGTTGTTCGGTTAAAACTATGTTACAAAATACAGTTTAAAAATATGTTAAAAGGAGGTTAATGTCCGCCCGCTATTAGGTGCTCGTGTCTTTATTCGGAGTATGTCAATGTTTTGATTCCATTTAAGACTCCGAGCAGTCTTGGCACTCTCAGTATTAAGGGTGTGCTGTCCATGTCCGTTTGTTCTTTCCTTATATTGGTTCTGATTTCTACAGCTCCAAGGTATTTTACCAGTCGGCAAGCCATTTGAACTTCGTCGCTTCTAAAGCAAGCCAGCGTTGCTTGTCTGCACGTCCTGATTCCTTTTTTTATAAATAGGGGTCTCAGTGGATTCCTGCGGTCTTGCTGCAGTTCTTTACAAATGGTAATAAGATGTACAATGTTTTCCTCGTGTGTTCCACACAGGTGGCAATTTGCTGGTTTTGGGGGCCGCAGCCAAGGGGCCATATGGTCCGCTGAGGGTAGTACTCCTAATCGTAATTTTAGGAATGATTCTTTTGTTTTCTTGGTGAAGCTGGTCAAAAGGTAGGCCTGTGGTGTGAGTTTATTGTAAGTCTGTACTGTCAGCCAACCATGTGCTCGCTCCTTTAGTAAGGCTTTGTCTTGTGGGAGGGATTCTTTCCTAACAGTGTTGTTTACAGCTTTTTTGAAACCTGCCAGGCTCCCTTGCAGATCCCATAGTTGGCTCATCCCCAGTTGTTTTATTGCATCCTCCAGAAAGAGTCTTGCTGGGCAGTTATCTTTGCTTTGTAGATCTTTCCAGAGGAGTGCGTTAAGGGTGTTTGCTTCCCCTCTGCTTATTTTGTACCAGGTCTTAAGGTATGCTCTCTTGCAAGCAAGCTCTTCCTTAACCTGCCCAAATTCGAGTCGGATCTGCGCCGGAGAAGTGAATCTCGGGAGGCCAAACATCATCCGCATTGCTCTTGTAACTACTCCTTCTAAGGTTCCGGCATCCCTGCCTCTCAATGCTTCACTACCGTATGTGATGGATGGTATCAGTTTGGCTTGGATCAGTTTTAGGAGTGGGGTGAAGCTTGGGCCGATGATCTTGTTTTTCAGGTTCCTTAGAGATACGGCTGTCATTAAGCCTCTCTTTTTTTTATCTCCTCACATTGTGGTTTGAAGCTCCCCCTGTGGTCAATAGTCACTCCCAAGTAGCGATATTTATTTGTGACTTCCAATTTGTTTTTATCCAAGTTCCAACTGAATGTTGGTTTCTTCTTGCGATAGTTGAGGCGCATGACTTTTGTTTTACAGTAATTAATGCTGAGTTTGTTTGTTTTGGAGTATTGCGCGGTGATATCGAGGAGCCGCTGTAGGCCAATCGGAGTCCGGCTGATTAGCACCAAGTCGTCAGCATAAAATAGGTTAGACAGCTGAGTGCCCCCTACTTTTGGCACGTGTGAATTGTTTTCATTTAGTGTTATAGATAGTTCGGCCATAAAAAGATTAAATAAAGTTGGCGCTAACACGCAGCCTTGCTTTACTTCTTTGCTAGTTGGAATTTTCTTGGTTAAAAAGTCTCCGGTACTTAGTTTAACCTGGGCCCACGTGTCGCTGTGCAGGAGAATTAGTTGGTTCAATAGTGTTGCTGGAATTTTCATTCTTTTCAGTTTTTGCCACAGCAGATTTCTGTTTACGAGGTCAAAGGCGGAGCTGTAATCAATAAAACACAGGTATAAGGGTTGTTTTGCCTTCTAGAGCTGAATCGATCAGGAGTGACAAGGCTAGGATGTTTGTAGTCGTCCCCATATTTTTCCTAAAACCTGTTTGATTAAGTGGGATTGCTGATGTTTCTTCTGCCCACAATGTCAATTCCTGAAGTAAGAGGCCCGCGTAGTATTTTGCTTCATTGTCTAATAAGGCGATTAACCGATAGCTTCTTGGATCTTTTCTATCGCTTTTTTTGTATATCGGTGAAATTATTGCCCCCCTCCATGATCGTGGAATTGTCGCAGTCTGCCATATTTTTTCAAACATTGGTTTTAGAGTATTTGCCCAGTAATCTGGTTCCTGCTTGAATATTATTGAAGGTATGCCATTGGGGCCAGGAGCTCCCTCTATTCTCCCTTTGGTGATCCTATTAGTTATTTGTAAGGTCGTGATTAATAGTGCTTCATTGGTTGTCAAGGATTCTTTGTATGGAGACAGGTTTTCTTTGCTCCTGGTATTGGCATTGCCAGTTTCTTTCCATGTTTCGTCATTGTCGCTGAAGTGTGTGCTAATATGAGTTGTCCAGGCGTCTTCCGTCACGTGGGATTCAATCAACTGGCTTTGCTCGTTGATCAGGCCGTTGATCTTTTGCCAGAACTGTTTGCTGTTGTTTGTCCTGGCATCGTATAGGAGTTTTCCCCAAAAGTCCTGGTCTGCGTCCTTTTTTAGTTGCCATATTAATTTCCTTCGTTCGCCTTTTAACTGTCTCAGCGCCTGATGGGCGGAGGGGTCTATTTTTGCTCTTCGCAGAATGTGGTTAATCTGCGTCTTCAGTCTTCTTAGCCTGGTGTCATTTCCAAAATTGTGATGGCTCTTATATATTGCGTTGTCGATCTTTCTTGCTCGCTTTATATGCACTTCTCTTTCAGCTGTGTCTCTAACTTTTTTTGTGAATGCTTCCCAACGTGTTATCAGGTTTGATGATCCGTACTGCGCTTCAACAAGAGCGTGTTTCATTTGCTCTAAAAGGTATTGTGGATTGGTGACTTTGCATTTTACCTGTCTTTCATTTGTGGTGAAGTCCGTACCTAGGTTGTTAGCGCCTGGCAGGTTTGGTATTGGCGGTATGTTTATCGTTGTTTCCTGGGGCAGGTGGTCGCTGTAAGCCATTGGGCGAATGTGAAAATCTCTTACCCTGTAATACAGGCTACGGGAGAAGAATGTAAAGTCGATTGTGGAGCTTGCCATTGTACTGTGGAATGTTGCGGACTGCGGTCGGTTACCTGGGAATCTGCCGTTGAGTGTCCTGAGGCCCAGCTCTTCTAATTTGGCCAACAAGCTCCTTGATGTTTTTGTGCTTCTGCCTCCCGAGGTACAGTCTTGATGGTTCTACTCCCAGGCAAACGGGTCCTCATCATCTTTGATTTCAGGGTCCAAGGTGCTGAGCATATTTAGATTGAAGTCCCCTGTAATTATTAGGCTATTCGTGTTCTCGATTTTCACTAGTTTTACGAGTTCTTCCTTCAGTTGTTGTGCTCCCTTCTTTTTCTCCCTGGGATGCAAGTAGAGGTTTATTAGAATTATATCCTCTTTTGTGTCTTGCGCGCGGAATGACAGTCGTAATGCGTGCATTGCATTTGGGGCGGCCATGTTGTAATCTAATGGGGCTGCCTCCGTTATCACTGAGAGCGCGCTGTATATGGCAAGACCACCTTTATTGTGACCGAACGGTGAACTCTGCGTGGGCGGTTGAAAGTTCAAATTGAATCCTGACAGTGCTGGTGGAGAGTCGGACCAGGTTTCTTGCAGGGAGATGATGGCAAATTTTTTCAAATAGGAATTTAAGTCCGTGTCTGAAAGCTTATCGCTTAGGCCATTGATATTCCATGAGCATAAGCTTAAGGTGCTGATGGTGTTTGTTGATTTTGTGTTGTTTTGTCATTGATTTGTTTCTTTCACGTTTATGGTCCTTGCGAGCCAACACCATTTAGGTGAGGGCCGGCTGTCATTGGCCCATGTTCTGATGTCGAACTGGTCTAAATGCACTTGGTTCTCTGGCGTTTTGCTTCGGGCTCCTCTTAGGACTGTTTTTTTGATAGATAACTCTTTTGTTTTATTTTGTTGACAGTCATATAGTAAAGGGTCTGGATATCTCGGTTGAGGGGGAAGTTGTAGTTTTATTCCCCAAGAGTCAAACTTTACTTTTTCTTTTAGTATTCACTTTGGGAATTCTCCTGTGGCCCATACTGTTTTTGTTGATTCTACTCCGGGATACCTCAAGGGTTACATGAATTCTACTGGTTCCTGGTCAGCTGAGGATATAGTTTTGAGGCTGCCTATGGTTTTCAGTAGCCGCAGTATATTTCCCCTGTTTAGGATGTCCATTGGGCCTCTTGATTGGTACTCAGGGTGGAATATTACTGTGGTGGTGCCGCCTTGTCCTCTATCGTGTGGCTGAGTGTTTTCAGTGCTGTTGATTGGGGTTTCTCCTTGGTTGGAAGGTTCCTTGGGTCCTGCTGCATTACATTGATCGTT
This sequence comes from Lissotriton helveticus, assembly GCF_964261635.1. Taxonomy (NCBI): domain Eukaryota; kingdom Metazoa; phylum Chordata; class Amphibia; order Caudata; family Salamandridae; genus Lissotriton; species Lissotriton helveticus. The sequence continues at coordinate 762,338,921 of NC_136067.1, read as the reverse complement.
CATTTTGTTGGTTTCCTGCGGTTCTTGTTTAGGAGTGTTTTCCCTCGTTGTTGCAGTCTGCTCGGGAATTGCTTGAGATTGTTTTTCGTTCCTTGTCATCAGGAGATTTTTGGTATGGTTTTGAATGCTCTGTTGGATTCTTTCTTGATATTCTTTGTCAGGTGAATCTGTGGCTGTTTGTAAATCGTGCCTCTTGTCAGTCTTGTCTTTGCCAGTCGTCTTGGCTGCTTGTAGCGGGTTCGAAGTGTCTTTCATGCTTTTGGTCGAGGTGCTGTTGATGGGACTTCTCTGCAGTGCCGAGTCTGTTCCAAGTTTTGTCCCTGGTCCTTTCTTTTCCGTGGTGGTGTGGTCACGAATTGGTGAGTCACCCTTCTCTGTCAGCCTGGCTTGTGGTAAGTTTGCTGCTGGTTGGTCGCTGCTCTGGCCCTTGCACCATGCTACAACCCCTGTCAGTTTCCTTTGATTTCTTCCCTTCCTTTTTTGTTTTCTTCCCACTTTTCCTTGTTGGGGAGGGGTTTGTGCTCCGTCTTTTTGGTTAGTTTTGTCGGGGTACGCTGTACTCTCTATGGCGGAAATTTGAGCTTCTTCAAGTTGCTGTTTATTAGTGCCCGGTATATTCTTATTGTTTAATTGTTCCCTGAGCAGGAATGAGTCTATAGTTATCTTTGAATTCTCCTGCTTAATAGACTGAGTTTCTTCTTGCTCGGATGGTATGATTTCTTGCCTTCTCTCCGTGTGATTGCATGGATAGTTGTTTCTAACTGCCATCCTTATGTCATAAAGGAGATTGTCCAGTGCTGTTGGTAGCGTTACCAGTTTGTCCACTATGGTAATACAAGAGCAGTTGGATGCTATTAATTGAGTCTCAGCTTGCGCCCTTTTTATCATGCCGTTCAGCTCTGCTAGCTTGCCGTCAATATCAGAAACAAATATTGCCAGGGAGTTGAGGACAGAGAGCTGCAAGTCCATCTTGTCAGATTGGTATTGAATGGCATTTACTGATAGTTGCATTGTCTGCAGGAGGGATGCCCAAATATCTACCTTGGGTTTCGATCTTTCTTTTCCTGGATTTTCACTAATACTCTCTCCTGGCAGTTCTCGCTTCAATTCCACTGGGTAGGATGCAACCAGTTCTTCCCACTCTTCCGGAGTGAGGTACGAGGTTTCAAGGTCGTTTAGCCTAGGTATTATGAGCCCTATGCTGGATTGTGTGTTATAAGTGGCTGGTTGGCTCTGGACGTTTGTACCGGTTAGTATTGGGGCGAGACTTTGTTCGACTCCGTCCTTTTGTGGGTCAGTTTTATCGCATTTCTCGTGTGCTTGGTCGTTGGATTGAAGTGAGCGTTGGTCGTGTTCCCTTGTATCCTGTTTTTTTGTGTTGGTTGATTGCCCAGTCTCGTCAAGGTCCGCCCAGGCGGTGGGTTCATTCATGTCCATAGAGGCAAGCATTACTTGTCTGTCCACTGTTGTTTTCCTTATGTGTTTGCAGGGTGTTGTTTCCTTTTGCGTTGTTCGATATATATTCGGTGAGGGTTTGCTCGCGTCAACCTGGGGGGGATGATCCTGGGGCCCCCATTTTGTTACCGTATCTAGTCCGCCGTGGCCCTCAGTAGTTCCTGGTGGACCTTGGGTTCTCTTCTGGGGTGCTCAGTGTTCGTGGCTATCCTCTTCTTTGCCATTGTATGTTTCGCTTTGTCTTGTTAGGTTTGTAGGTGTTGTATGATGCATCCCCATAATCGCTTTTGATACGTGTTTTGTGGTTGGCTTCACCCTTAGGTCCAGTGTTGTTGTTTCATTTAAGTGATCTTGTGCGATGCCCTTTGCTATTGTTCCTGCGTTTGAGTCGGCCCCCTCTTGTCTTTGTCCGTCAGCCAATGCTGGTCACTCCCCCGGGGGTCCTATGCTCGTTAATCGCTTTTTGCAGGTGGGGCCTTGTGCTCAGTGGTAAGGTCCCTCTTTTGGGAATTAGCTAGATTCCTTTCCTCCATCCCCACTCGTTCTGTCTCCTGCTCTGCTGAGGTTATTCCGTGTGCTTTGATTGGGTTGAGTGGTGTTGGTAGGTCGATTGTGTTGGCATTGTTTAGGTAGAGGACTGTGCTAGGGTCTTTGATGAAAGCGAATTTTGTGTAGATTTTTGGTTGAAAAGGATGTTTGTTTCTGATGGAACTGCATGGGTTTTTATAAGCTTTGGAACCTCCTGGACTGGTGTGCAAAGGGGAGACCAAGGGGGATCATTCCTCTACTTCGTTCTCTCCCCGGTCCCTTCTACTTCCATCACCTTCATCGCTCACGTCAATTAAGTCCTTCTTGAGCTTCTTCTTTGTTTTCCTTAACCTTTTCGGGGGATTTGTGGACGCTGTGTTTTCCCTTTGCCTCCCGGACCTCATTTCTAGTATTTCTGGTGTTTCCCTTTGTCGAGTCCTTTTGCCCTTTCAGTCCTGAGGTCTCCTTGTGTCTCCTTGTGTCTTCTTATGCCTCTCTGCCACTTTGTGTCTCCCTTTTTCTCCCTTTTTCTCTGCCACTGTGGATTTGTGTGGAGTTAGTAGCGGTTTGCCCCTTTGGTGCCCCCTATATCGCCCATGCCTTTACCGCCTTTGGTACATGCAGTAACAGTACCTGACAGCAAGGGGACTGTGGAGTTGGGGTTGCCAGGGGGTTGCGCTCAAGCTCACGCTCACCTCTTGCTGCCTGGCTCAGCTCAGCACTGTCCGAGAAGGCGGAGGGGGAGGGAAGCAGAAGCAGATGGGTCCTCTGGGCTGCCTGACCCCTGGCTGCAGGTGGCAGACTGCGAACTGCCTCTCTGTCCCCCCAGCTCGTACAGCTCCCGCCGCCGCCGCTTCTGTGGGCAGAAGCCTCCAGACGCCTCTGGGCGCTCTAGGTGCACCGGGAGTAATGGTGCACGGTAGTTTCACTGGGGGTGCCGAGGTCGTAAACTTAGCCCCTGTGCCGTCAGCGCGTCAGGCTTGGGCACGGAAATCTGGCATCTGGTGTGGGCTCAGATTTGTGCTCAGATTTTCGCGGCCGCCTCTGTTTTGTTCCGTCACCCCCACCACTCTGGTGCCACTTTAACGCCACTTTAACGCCACCCGGCCGGTCTCTCCTATCCTCTTCCTCACCTCGAAGGGTGCTCTGCTCTGCTCGTTGCTCATTGCTCATCACTCTGCTCAGCTCAATAGCGCCACCTAGTGACCCTCACAAAAGGAGCTGCCATTGCTATTGAACCACAACTTTCTTATGTAGAGTGACAAACATCAATGTGGCAAGCTTCAAAATTATGCAACCAACTTGAAATCGTATTCTGCAAACTATCTTTTTTTACTGTTTCAAGATGGTAGACCAGTGCAAAGCCTTACTTTTTTCTTTTTTTTATTGAAGCACAAGCCCTCCACATGTATTTGGTATATTTTTTCTTCTACTTTTGTTTCTATATGTCTTTCTTTATTTTATAATATGTTTGCACTAACATGAAAACCACCACCGTGCTTTTTAAAAGGCAAATTTGTCTTTTTATTTTTGATGCCAAGACTCTTCCCCAAAAAAGTCCACAAATATCAGACTCACATAGTCTGCTGTGCTGGTTCAAGATTGGTAATGGGATATTGGATAACCTCAGTGGAAGTTCAGGTTTCGGTGTAGCTTACTTCAAAAGCTTTGAATTACACTAGGGGATCAATGCACCACATACTCCAACTATGTCTCCTATGCCATCATCTGTCCAAACTTGACTTCTTCCTAGTGGGCGGTGTACATGTGTGCCAGCAGTGTGCTTGTGTGAGGGAAGGATAGCCACCATGTGTTGTAACTGCATTGTGAGGAATGTATCTGCGTGAATGCAGGGTTAGCGTTGTCTTTTGTGAGTGCAGGGTTAGTTGTCTACAAGTTAAAAGTTGTGCCTGTGAAAGTGCAGAGTGAGGCATATCCATATGTAAGTACAGCATGAGGACTCTGCCAATGTGAGGATAGCACTGTGAGTATGGGTAGCTGATTGTTATGTATTTGTCTGCATGCACTTTACAAGGGCCAAACCTATTGTCTTTGGGAATGCCTATTTCGGAGTGAAAATACAATAGTGAGTGCATGTGATTTTTGATATGGAAAAAACAGACTCTGTCAAAGGAGTTTGAGGAGTGTTGGGGGCTGTTTACAGACTGTAATGCCAGCCTAGTGAAGGAGCCTATGTACTTTGCTTGCACTAGGGCCCATGGCAACCCAGCTACGCCACTGTGTGGAGGCTGTTGAAAGTGGTATGGTTATAATCACATGAGAGTTCATTAAAGGTTAGACAGAGGCAAAAGTGAATGTTCCTCGATTATTAATTCGTAGGGTCACTGAGACTGTTTTAAAAAAGGCAGAGAGGTAACACATTGCAGCTAAAAATGTATTTTGCATGGCCCTACATTGTGATAGGTTTAAGGCAAGAACATTTTGTAAAATGTTGTTCTCCCTTCTTTCATTCATTTAAACTGAACAACAGCAAAGTTCTATTGTTTCAACATTTGGGCTTCTCATCATTCGTTATCCCTAAAGCTCTACTATGATAGTGAGCTATAGCGATTAGGCAAAAGTGTTTTCATGGTGCCAAGACACTAGGTGCTATATAAAGTTATATGAAAGGAGTGCACTCATTGAATAGTGTTGTGTGACATTATATATACTTTACAATGTGTTTTTTTCTGATATCTTAGCATTTCTTCCACAATTAAGCAGTGACATTATAAAGGTCCTAATACTATACAGAGGTAAAAGGTGTCCAATTAAGGTCCACATGTTTGCTGTGTTCTCTATATTGTGACTAATATCCGCCCATTCTCTTCTATACACGGTGATGATTTCCCCTTTCCTCTGTTTTCCTCATTTCTTCTTTCCATTTCTTTTTCAAATCACTTTTCTTTACAGTCTACTAATGTATCTATCCTTGTTGAGCTGTACTATTGTGCGCTCTCTTCACTTCACCCTTTTTTCATAATTTCTTAGAAAAGTAACTATGAAGAAGTCGCCACTGAGCACTGTGAATAATTAAGATGGGAAAACGTGGGTTTATTTCTACAGATTCAATAGGTATATAATATTGCCACGCAAACCATTAAACCCAAGGTAATGTGTTGTGCTGAAATTTTAGGCATAGCTCCTGTTTAAAAAGTCTATAGTGCCATTGTATATTATAGCCTTATAACTCACCATAACAGCCTATTTTGGTCACTAAAGGAGTATTATAGGCCCAAGTAGAAGGTGATTACCTACAACAAGGAAGTTTAACTCTAGTGGTTGGTGCCGCCTGCAACAGTGGCCTACTAGGCTATTAGAACAATCCTGATAAGGATGAAAAACACATTCTAGTAAAAAAAAATTCTTAAATGAGAGAACAGGTCATCGGCTGAATTCCTACATACTTCTAATGGTTGGAGCAACCACTAGAAGTATGTATGAATTCAGCTGATGACCTGTCCCCTCATTTATGATTAATCATTTTTCATGTTATATGATGTTTTTAATAGACATTGACAAAGGCCGTTATGGCTGAAAGGCGTTTGTCAGCCACAGCGAAATATTTGAAATAAACAACCATTGATTTGAATCAACTCGCGTGTGAGCTTCATACTTTGTGGGAGCAGAGTAATTCGCATAAATATATCTATCTATATATATATATATTACTTACTAGCGGTCAACAGTAGGTAGTTATAGTTAGGACCTAGTTTCCAAAGGAAATCCGCAACATTCTGTTTGGAATAACTTTGGCGCCGGTGGACGAACCTTCGCGAATTTCTCCAAGAAAATGGCCTGCTCCGCTCCGCTCCTTCCCTGAAAGTTTGGGGGTGATTCATGAAGCACGGGCCGAGAAAAAAAGGGGGTCCCAAAACATGTTTTCCGCATGCAATTTTCCATAGGACCTTTAGCCAGGGCTGAACGAAATTACACCAAATTTGGCAAAAGGTAGACTTTGTTTCGCAGATCACTCTTTTTGTTAAATGGGGTAAATCCGTTCAGAAGTTCCTGAGAAAATCATAAGTAAAATCATAAGTATATCTATAGGAGCTTACCGTACGCGTATGGTAAGTGTACGGTGAAGAGTACCATTACGAGCACGAGGTGCATGCTCATTGGCTGTCAACTGTCTGTCAACACTCCAAATCAGGAAGTGTTGGCAGCCATCTTGTGCCTCGGTAGAACCGAGGCACAAGAAAGCAGTGAAACAAAGGTGGAAAACACACAAAGGTGGCAGGGTAGAAACACCCTGACCCCCTAGGCCTGCTCAGGGGTCCCACAGGGACCTCCTGGTCTGTTTTTTTTTTAATTATCCCCCGGAGGGACCAAATCCCGGGGGTATTATGGAAAATGTGTGGGGGGGTCCAATCCCCCCCACACTGCCCTGGGGACCGCCACCACCCAAGGCAAAGTAATTATGCTTGCGGGGGGCACACGGCACCCCGGCAGCCCCAGGGACCGCCACCCCCTGGGGCTTTGTAATTAATTATGCGGGGGGCTTACGGCCACCCCCGGGCTTCATTAAAAAAAATCCTGTGTGGGGGGCTCTTTGCCCCCCCACTCGCCCCGGGGACCGCCATCTCCCTGGCTGTAATATTGAATATAGGGGGTCCATGACAGATGCCCCAGCATCGGGAACCACCACCCCTGGGGCTTTTCAATGTTGGGAGGGGGCCACGCCTTGTGGTGGCCCTGGGGACCGTCTCCTCCCCAGGGACGGCTCCTGCAGTGTCCCGGGGTCCCTACCCCCGGGACACTACTGTTTGCTATGGTAGGGCGGGAGCGTACCTAAGCTAGAAAAAGTAAAATATTTTTAGATATTTATGAAGTGTATGTGTTTACATGTTGGGTGGCTCTAAAAAGAGCCCTTGTGTTTATTGGGAGATTTTAGTACCTAGTCAAGTAAATACCGATGCAGAGTCTAAAGTTCATCTGTAAAATGTACACCATCTCTCCTATACATGCCTTGCAATTGCTGTTGTAAATGGACCCCATTCTATAGTCTCGGAGAAATGCAGAAACAAATTTATTCACATTTTTCCAAGCTTTCTCAATTTGTGGACAAAATTGATTGGACCATATCCATATCTGCCTTTGACATATATTAGATAGACAAAGGCAGTTTGGGGAAAAAGTGACATCAGTTCTGTAAAGGTGTCCTTCATAAACATTTCCAGTCCTACCCCAGTCCAAGTGCCTAGGTCATTGCCACCGCAGTGCACAATTATGAGGTTAGGGTATTGGAGATGCATAAAGGATTTCACCAATGGCATCAATTGGTAGCACTTTAACCCTCTCTGTCCAATCCATTTAATGTCTACATTTAGTAAACCTAGGTCTTTGTGAATTTATTTCTGTTGTGCGTACCTTTCACTCCAGAAAATATAGCTGTGTCCCACAATCCATACTGTAAGCATCTTGAAGAGATGTCTTGATGTACTCAGATGTTCTCTGTAAATGAAAGGGCCTTTTGAAGATTTATTTTTTCTAAAATGGTGGATAAGTGGAGTTTTGAAAAAAAGCAAAGAAGTGATTGGTTGTTTGAAATGTTACTAGCTATAAAAGTAGGGTGCAATTTTCTGTTTTTTAAAAGCCTGTCATTTAATGGTTAAGAAATAGTGACAGAGAAGAACATTACTTAAGATAAGCTGGTATATTGACAAGTCAAGCACACTTGCTGTTTTGATTTGCAACAATGTATGATGAACGTTTTACCTGTGTTGTCAGTTAGGTGTTCCCTGAAGTGTTTCTATGGTAACTGGCAGAATGTGGTTGGGGGAAGAGTTGAAAGTTTTGTCAGTTGGGAAGGGTTCAAAAGTTCAAGCAATAGAAAAGTGTGTTTCATTTTGATTTAATGTGGGAATAAATGTGATTTGGTATTTATTTGTATATATGTGTGGATTGAATGTGTAGATTGACCGGAAATGTTTGCTGTTTGCTATAGGACTTCCTGACTCCCATGGGTTAGTTAGGGGGTTTTACAATGATCCCCAATGTCCATTTTTTTTCTTGGTTTTGTACGCTTACGGAACAACTTACAGACTTCGCACCGTACGTCGTACATACGAGCATGGTACACGCATGGTAAATCTATTGTAAAAAAAAGAATCGCCGGTATTACAAATTTTTCATAATCCCCGAGGACCCCAACCCCGGGGCTTAAGGTATATGTTTGCGGGGGGGGGCTCTTTGCCCCCCGCAGCCCCGGGGACCACCACCCCCGGGGCTTTGTTTAAAAAAAAATCCTGTGTGGGGGGCTCTTTGCCACCCCCCACTCACCCATGGGACCGCCACCTCCCCGGGGCTGTAATATTGAATATAGGGGGGTCCGTGACGGACCCCCCAGCCCCGGGGCCACCACCCTCCAGGAGCCTTGTGGTGGCCCCGGGGACCGCCACCTCCCAGGGCTGGCTCCTGCAGTGTACCGGGGTGCCTACCCCCGGGACACTGTTGTTTGCTATGGTAGGGTGGGACCCTCGCGGCTCCCGCCCTACCATAACAAACTGCTTTTCGTCAGAGAGAGCAGCATGTTAGCTGCTCTCTCTGACGAAAAGCAATGCCGGTTCCCAAAGGACGTGGGGAGCCGGCTGGGACCAGGGGGGCATTGGGGCTCCCCCCACAGTCCCCAACGTTGTATTTTATCCCCGGGGGATGGGGTCCCCGGGGATTATAAAAAATTAGTAATAGGCGCTATTTTTTTTTACGATTTACCATGTGCGCACCATGCTCGAGCGTACGACGTACGGTGCAAAGTCTGTGAGGTCGTCCCATGAGCGTACTTCAGCAAGAAATCTCAATAATAAAGATATATTTTACAAATATCTATCAAGTTTATGTGTTGGTTGGTTCTAATTATACCTTTTCTATTTATTGGTACTTATATGTAAGTACTTATGCATAGTCTAAACTTGTTGAGCAGCAGTGTTTTATAGAGTGCTGAACTTTGACCTCTGTTGCCAGTTAACTTTGATCTGCTGGGGGTAGGGTGGAAAGTTATATCAGTTGGAAAGGTTTGAAATGTTGAACCAATGGAAATGTGTCTTTGGTTTTGAATTATTGTGTGAAGGAATTTGATTTGTTATTAATGTGTATATATGTGTAAATTGAGAGGGAAAATGTGCCATTTGTTTGGTTCTGCTGCACGCACTGAAGCAGAGAGATTCTGTGTAAGGCTATCTGCTGTGTGAGTGGCATTCTTCTTAATCTTCCAATCAGTTTGAAAGGTGAGTTGATTACTTGTAAGGGACTGTATATGTTACCTTTCATTTTTAGTAAGAGTAATGTGTTTATTCCTGTAAAGTTTGTAGAACCATATTCTGAGTTTCTTTGCATTTGGATAACTATTGTGATAAAATCATTTGGTAAGTTAATGTGTTTAGTTAGTCACCTTTGTGCAATAAAGTGCAGTACTAAAAAATTTAGAATGTGTGCAGTCACTTTTTTAGTTGTAGAATATTTAATAGTGTTGCTTCTGTAGAATTAGGCTTGTGTTCTAAATCTAAAATTGTGTAGTCAGTATACATAGACTGCTGCATACACTCTTGGGCAGATTTACAAGCCCCTTGGGCCTCTTTCTTGTTCTATTGTGTCTCATTTTTGGAAGTAATGTCGGCAAAAAAATAATGGTGCAAATTGGAAATGTATTTGCAAAATGAGTTAGTATTGTCTATTGAAATGTAGTGTTCATATACATGAAATGTGTTTAGTCACTAAAATGTTTTAGTGTGGTAAATGTGTTTTGGTGAAATGTATGGTTTATTTATTTTTGTCTAGAATCACACTGAGTGTCTGTGTAAATTAAAGAATTTCACTTGCACCTTTTTCCATAATCTCTGCTGCCTCTCTCACAGTCTACCTCTCTCGGCTTATAGTGTCCCCTCTGTTCTGATATTTTCCTTTATTTCCTTATTTTAATTTGTCTTTCTTCACAGTGCCCCTTCTTCTCATACTCCCTCCTGTCCTTTTAGTCCCCCTCTGTCCTTATTGTCTCCTTATGTCACCTAATAGTCCCCTTTCTTTTTATAGTCTCCCCTCTGACCTCTTATTACTCTCTCTCTCATCATATGTCTCTCTTAATAATTCTCCAGTCAGTATACATAGACTGCTACTTACATTCTTGGGCAGATTTACAAGCCCCTTGGGCCTCTTTCTTGTTCTATTGTGTCTCATTTTTGGATGTAATGTTGGCAAAAATATAATGCAGCAAATTGGAAATGTATTTGCAAAATAAGTCAGGATTGTCTACTGAAATGTAGTGGTTATATATATAGAATGTTTTCAGTCGCTTAAACGTTTTAGTGGGGTAAATGTGTTTTGGTAAAATGTATGGTTTTAAATATTTTGTCTAGAATCACACTGAGCATCTGTGTAAATTAAGGAATGATACTTGTACCATTTTCCTTAATCTCCGCAGTCTTTCCCCATAGTCTACCTCTCTCTGCTTATACTGCCTCCTCTCTTGTGATATTTTCCCTCTTTCTTTATTTTCACTTGTACTTCTGCTTGTTGTCATAGTCCCTTCATTAGGATGGTGGGCAAGCTTAGTTCGCCCGCCATCCTCACGGTAGTTGGGACTGTCTGCCATAAGGGTGGGGGTCCCGTGGGGGGTATTAGGATGTTCCCGCCACAGTGCCCACCACAGTTTAACATTGTGGCGGGCGGTGCTCTCAGGACCGCCCGCCACAATGCTGAAAATGCATGTATGCTTTTGCATACACAAAGCGGCAGGCACCGCGCGGTGCCTGCCGCTTTGTGTATGCAAATGCTGGGGGATACCACAGGTACCCCCGTGTGTACCCTCAATCACACCTTCACTCCGGGGGCCCGCAGGGGACCCTCACAGTAAAGACCGCCTACCTTTCTGTGGCGGCATGGCTGCTTCGGAAAGGCCCATCATGATATGGCTGGCGGTGTGTATTAGACACCGCCACCATGTTAAACCCTTCCCGCCCGGTTTCAAGGCGACCGGGGCGGAACAGCGGTGGACATTCTTTCCAACTGCTGCGGACCCCCCAGCCATGCTAATATGGCGGGGGTCATTCTGGTGGGTTGGCGGATGGATTGCCCCCGCCAGGCTGGTGGTGGCTACCGCCAGCCTGGCGGGGGCAATCTGCCCGCCATCCTAATGGGCCCCTTAGTGTCTGTCTGTCCTCAGTGTCTCGTCTGTTTCCTAATAGTCCCACTTTTTTTATACTCCCTTGTCTAACCTCTTTTTATACTGCCCCCTGTCTCCTCATATTCTGTGTCTTTCTTCTTATACTCTCCCTTCTCTCCTCATACTGCCACCTTTCTCCTCATACTGCTCATTATCTCTTCATATTTTCCAGTCTTTTCATACTCTAATTATCCCCTTATACTGCAGTGTCTGTTTATATCCTCTTTTCTATTTATTTTTCCTATTGTCTCATAGTCCTCTTTCTCTTGTTATAAGTCCTTCTATTTTCATACTCTTATGTTTGTTGTCAGAATATCTCCTCTCTTCTTATAAGTAATATAATAGTGCATATATTTATTTTTCTAAAATGATATATATTTTTTATAATAGATTCTTTAGATCATCACTGAAAAAAATCGTCATGCCTTCTAAAATAGAAAAGAAGAAAGGACAAAAGAAAGCAGTTTATTTAGAGAGAACTCATCTACAACATTTACCTGAAGAACAATGTGTTAACAAAAAGGAAAAAAGTCCTGGTAAGAAAACTAAGACTTTTCTGCGAAGATTGTTAACCAGTAACAGTAGTGTGCGCAAAGTAAAAAATACTGTGACTGTTTCTGCACCTAAGAGAAGAGACAAGAACCATGGAAAAACTTGTGAAATAAATGTATATAGTAAAAGGAGGAAAAACCAATATCAGGAAATAAGGAAGAAGATGTTTTATAATAGAAGTTTGTTGAATTTAACTAAGTTAATAAAGAATTGTAAGAAGAAAACCGCATTTTATAAGAAGAAGAAATGTATTGAAAATGTAGTTGAGAAAGCTTTTGAATTAAAAAAAACTTTTTGTTTTAGTAATCAATAGAATTCAATCACTAGATAAGCCAATCCATTTAATGAAGAGCAAAAGTAAGTGGAGAAGAGTAATTAATAGAAGTAATTTTTCTGAAGTTTTTTTGGGTGAATGGAAACCTAGTTCAAGTTCTGAGCCTTTTTTCAATGAGGAGAGTTATCTCCAGAGTAATGAGTTGTTGCATGCAGTTGACACTACAGGTCATGCTTATGAGATTAAAAATGGTTGTCCTGTTGAGAAAGAGAAAATTGTTCCTAGAAATGTAGAAGAGGCGTTAGCTGATGAAGTATTAGGGAGAAGGCCTAAAGCTCCAGTGTACACTTGGAATTGCAGTAGTATTTGTAGAGTACGGCAGGAATCTATTGCTTTTTTATGCAATTTCTCACGTAACTATACTAAGAAAAGTGTTAAACAAAAGATTAAGATGTTGCAAGGATTTGACGCTTTCAGAGTGAGAGAAAATACTGTTTTGCAAGGACATTCTTTGGCTTGTCTTTCTAAATAAGTATGTAGAAGTGTTTTTCACCATTTGAGGATGTTGGCAGTTCATCATACTGAAATGAGGAAATTAGTCAGAATGTTTTATTATGCAAAAAGTACAGCTCTAATGTAAAAGAAGTTGAACAGTGCTCTTTTGCATGGATCTGTGTAAGGTGTAAAGAACGTTTGTGATGAAATTCAGGTTAGTTACTTTGGTGCAGAAGAAGATAGTGCAGAAATTGATACGTTAGTAGAAGGAAATGTAGAAGAGAATGTACAATATTGCAGTACAGAAAAATTTGAGCAAGAAATTACAAAGTTGAAGGTGATTTCAGGTGAAACACCAAATTATTCTTGTATTTGTTGTCAACGTACTCATTATAAAAATCAGACTAGGACTGTTGATCTGTATTTAAAATGTGAAAAGGAAAATAATAAGGAGTGGATGGAATTTGTAACGTATTTGTTGGTGGAGAATACTTTTGATTTGGGTTGTGATCAGCGTATTTGTAAATATTGTTATAACAAATTAGACAAGAATACAATGCCTGCTAGAGCTGTGCATAATAATTTAGAGTTGGTAAATATTCCTTCTGAACTGGTGGATTTAAATACTTATGCGTCTATTCTTATTCAATGTGTGCATCCTTTTCTGGCTATTGTTCGTATGGAGCCTAAGACAGGGAAATTGCCTCCTTCAGATTTACAGAGAGGATTAAAGGGAAGAGTTGTGTATTTGCCATTAGATTTAAAGAAAAATATTGAAACAGTTGGTGTAGAAAATGTAGAAGATGAACCTTTAGTTAGTCTTGCTAATGGCGTTCCTACTAAGAGTAAGAAAATCTGGCAGGAATTAGTGGATGTTAGGAAAGTGAAAAAGGCAAAGTTGTATCTGATAAAAAATAATCAATATTATAAAGACGTGTTTATGAGTGAAGAATAAATAACTGTAGAAGAAGATAATGACTTGCCATCTGGACAAATTGAAAAAGTGGATGTGTCCAGAACTGAAGAAATCTACGAACATTACAGTGTTCATCCACTGCATTCCAAAGAAGTGATGGGGAATACTATAGAGTTATTACAAATGAAAGAAGCAAAGGGAAGCCCCATTAGTCTATGGGAAAAAACATTGGAAGCTCGTTGTTTCCCTCATTTGTTTCCTACAGGAAAAGGAGGACGATATGATGACCGACCTGTGCAGATTCCTGCATCTGAATACCGGACATTAAGATTGTATGCAGAAGATCCAAGATTTCGACACTGTATCCCGTATTTGTTTCATCTTTTGTTTGAGAGTGATTTGTCTGGACTTTCTTATGCAGTAAACCATATATTGAAAACAGGTGTACATCTGCAAAATGTTTCGGCAAAGGAATTTATGGATAAAGTACAGCAGAAAGATAATGTTTTGAAAACTCAGCTGATTAATCTGATGGCATGTCAGCGTGGTACTAATGAGTACTGGTACCGTCGTCATGGAGAACTTAAATGTATGCTAAGGAACTTAGGAACTCCTACATGGTTCCTTACTCTAAGCTGTGCTGAATATGCTTGGGATGATTTACTTCAATTTCTTCGAGAGGCAAATCCAAATATAATAAATATTGAATACAAGACACCTGGAGAATTGTGCTCTTTGGATCCACTTAATGTATGCAGTTATTTCAATCATATATTTGAAGCTATGATGTCTTTTATCACCAATAAAGAAAATCCTCCTCTTGGAGAGGTTGTGGACTTCTTTTGGAGAAAGGAGTATCACACAAGAGGTGTTCCTCACATACACATGCTAATATGGATCAAAGATTGATTCTGAAGGATGTGTGGTGAAACAAAGAAAAGGTCATTTGATTAATTACCGTAAACTGAGTTGCGAAACACCTGACAAAAGGGAATTTTACTATTTAGCTCTTTTGCAACTTTTCAAGCCATGGCGTTCAGAATTAGAATTAATTGGAGATTTCGAGAGCTATGAAGATTTTTTCAATGCAACTAAAGATAGAATAGAATGTCCTGTTTTTGCTAATTATGTGAAAATGTTGAATGATGAAATTGAACAAGAAGCTACAATTGCAGCTGAGATTGCTAGAGACAGTTCTCAAGACAGTCAAACTTCTGCTCCGTTAAGTCCGGATCCATTAGGAGAACCAATTATTCAAAATGAAGCAGAAACTGCTATGGAAGAGGTGGAAACAGCAATGTATCAAGCTCAAGAAGATGTTAGAAATGTGAAAGAACAATTAAATGTTGAGCAGAAACAAATATATAAGCAAGTGAGAGACAGTGACAAGGTCGCCCCCCTCAAGCTAATTAGAACCAAGCGCCCTCACGACGCACATCGCTGGTTCTCTGACAACCTTAAATCTTTAAAACTCGGTCTCCGCCAAGCCGAGCGTCGCTGGCGTAGAAGTTATGATCCCTTAGAAAAAACACCTTTTCTAAAATTACTGGGAGAATATAAACGAGCAATCTCTGCCACCAAAACCACCTATTTTTCCACCAAAATCCTCAACTCTGCGCAAAAATCAAAAGACATCTTCACCATTGTAGAAGAACTCTCACATCCAGATAGGGTGACCATCAAACCCCTTCCATCTCAGGCACTCTGCGATTCCCTCAACTGCTTCTTCATAGAAAAAATTAGCAAAATCAAAAATAGTATCTCTTCCATACCCCTGACTATACCCCTCACTGAGGCTGCTCCCTCCACCAACTCTCACTCTCTGACTCAGTTCCCCCCTATCAGAAGACGTTTTCATTGCCCTGCTTAACAAAGTTTCCTCTGGCTCCCCCACAGACTGCTGCCCCCCCACAATTCTCCAGGCCGCTTTCTCAGCCTGCCCCACTTCTCCTCTGGCCCTCCTGAACAGTTCTCTCCTGGTCGGAGAGGTCCCCAGCCAATTTAAGAACGCAGAGGTAGTTCCCATTCTAAAGAAACCCACTGCCGACCCTACGGTCATGGGCAACTTCCGCCGCATCTCCCTTCTACCCTACCTAAGCAAGGCACTCGAGACGTACGTAACTAGTATCCTCAGTTCTTTTATTGAGGACTCCAACTTCTTGGACCCCCAGCAGGCCGGGTTCAGACCCGCCCATTCAACAGAGGCGGTCATTCTCTCTGTAATGGAGGAACTCCGCAGAGGCGCTGACTCTAACACCCACCAAGCCCTGATTCTTCTGGACCTGTCGGCGGCCTTTAACACGGTCGACCACACCATCTTGGTCGACCGTGTCAAAGAGGCTGGTATCGGAGGGACGGCCCTTGACTGGGTTCGCTCATTCCTGACGAACCGCCACCAATCTGTCCGACTCTCCCATTTTTCGGCTGACAGGATGAAACTCACCTGCGGTGTGCCACAGGGTTCGTCTCTGTCCCCACTTCTTTTTAATTTGTACCTTACCCCCCTGATCCGCTCCCTCCGGGGAAGGAATGTCACTGCATTTAACTATGCAGATGACATTCAGCTCATCTTCAATCTTGACTCCTCGCAGGATGCGGCTCAGGACTTCCAGTCTACCCTCTGTCATATCAGCAATTGGATGGGCACTCACCATCTCAAACTTAATCCCGACAAGACGGAGCTTGTTCTTGTCGGAGGCCCATCCAACCCCTGGAACTCCACTTTCTGGCCCCCTGCCCTTGGCCCCTCCCCCGCCCTGCTGACAAGGTCAAAAGCTTGGGGGTCTACATTTCTCATGATCTCTCCATGCAACATCAGGTCAGTGCTACAGTGTCTTCCTGCTTCCACCAGCTCAGAAAAATTCACAAAATTGCCCATTTTCTGACCACCGAAGCCCTTACCCTGACGTTGCTGGCATTAGTCATCTCTCGGGTTGACTATGCCAATGCCTTGTACGCAGGTATCCCGCAATACCAAATCAAAAGACTTCAGATGATACAGAATCAGGCAGCACGCCTCATCTACCACCAACCCAAACATCACCACGTCCGTCCTTTACTTAGTGCCCTGCACTGGCTTCCTGTATCAGAGCGTTGTCAATTCAAACTAGGCTGCTTGACTCACAAATCCCTGGCCGGCATCGGCCCCTCTTTCATCTCGTCGCTTCTGCACCCGTACGTCCCTTCCAGACTCCTTCGATCCTCCCACCATGCTCTCCTTCAGACGCCCAGGTTCAGACGCAAAAAGCACGGAGGCCTCAGATTTTCTTTTCTGGCCCCCTCATTCTGGAACTCTCTCCCCCTGGAACTTAGACTTTCCCCCTCTTACCCTCACTTCAGGTCTCTCCTAAAGACTCACCTCTTCCGCGGTGCTTACACATAAGCTCCCTTGCTCCCTTGCCCTTCTTTCTATGTCTTCCTTCTGATTTAATGAACAGCGCCAAGAAACCGACCGGTGTATGTTGCGCTTTATAAATTGTTTTTATATTACATTACATTACATTACAACAGAATAACCATGGATTACTTCATGAAAAGAAAGAGTGCTCTTGCTCATCATTTCAACCTATCCGATTGTATGTAAGTGGACAAGCTGGAACAGGAAAAAGTTTTTAAATTAAAGTAATTCAAGTTATTTACACAAAACAACTGACTCGTATTTGTCTTGTGTTGTCACTGCTCCAACTGGGTTGGCGGCAGACAATATTAAAGGAATTACTTTACATCGTTTATTAATGCTACCAGTAGAGCATGAAAACAAATTAGAATACTACAAGCTATCTGGAGAAGCTTGTTTTGAAGTTTCAAGAGTCTTGAAGAAAATGAAAGTTCTCATTATTGATGAGGTAAGCATGGTATCAAACTTAATGCTTGCCTTTGTGCATTTAAGAATGCAGCAAATTCTTAAAACAGACTTTGACGTATTATTTGTAGGAAAACACATCACAGTTTTTGGAGCTCTACTACAACTTACTCCTGTAAAAGGACAACCAGTGTTTAAAACACTGGGACATGAAGATACCAGAAAGTCTTTGGGAGCATTGGAAATGTTAATATTTGGTCATATTTTGAGTATAAGGAACTTATTACAACTATGCATCAGGCAAATGATGCAGATTATGGAAAAAAATTTCAAGATGTAAGAATTGGAAAAGTGATAGAACATGGCAAACAAGCTTTACTGAGACGATTACTTCCCAATTTGTTTCCAAATGAAAATATTGTTCCAGAGATAATATATATGAAAATTGCAAAAAACAAGTCTGTAATCTGCTTAATGCCAACACTGCGTGAATGTTCTGTATTCAATGAAGAAATGTTAAAGTTGGAAAATGAAGAAAATATTAAATTGGAAGCCATTGATAAAATAGAGCATGAAGGAATCACTATTATTTTGACTGAATAGTTGAAGAGGAAATTGGATTTTTTAGAGAAGTCAATAAGTAAAACTGCTGGTTTAGAAAATAATTTGTATGCATGTGTAAACTGTAGGGTAATTTTATGCCGTAATTTGAATGTGGAAAAAGATTTAGTAAATGGAGCAATGGGTAAAATTGTTGATTTTGTTAATTATGTAAATAGAGGTGGATTGAATTTTTGAAGATCAAATTTGATGAAATTGCTGAAATACAACAATTTAGTCATTGTTCATCTCGGTTCTTGCTTGTAAAAGATTTGTATGTATGCAGAAAACAGTTTCCTATTTGTTTGGCATGTGCGGTAACCAATTATAAATCTCAAGGTTTAAGTGTAGATAGTGCTTTAGTGAATATTGGAAGTACTGTATTTAAAGAGGGTATGGCATATGTTGCTTTGTCCCGAACCAGAACTTTATCTGGATTGTACTTGATTGATTTTGATGAGACAAGGGTTAGTCGAGATGCAAATTGCGTGAAAGATTATAATATGTTAAGAAGAGAATATGCTCCCAATTTAGGTCAATATCCAGTATTTGAAAAGCGTGTGGTAGGTAGAAAAAGAAGATTTGAGAATATCTGTAGTGAAACTGTAGAGAAAGAAATAAAACAAGATGAAGTTGCGCCTGCAAGCAAAAAGAAAAAAGGACAGTGTTGAAGAGAATGTTGGTTATCGGTTTGAAAATAGTTGTGCTGTGCTATGTGCTATGCTAATGTAGTAGTTAATGTTGTTTTATTTCTTGAAAGTTTGAAACAGCAAATTGTTGAAAATCGGGACAAAAGATTCTGTTCATTGTTGTATTCTGTTTATTATAAATGTAGTAGTGATAAAAGTAAAATACAAAGTGTTTCTGATATTCGAAATGTTTTGGACATATGTTCTGGTTCTACTCAATTTACACAGAATACTCAGCAAGATTGTCAGGAATTTTTAATGTTTATGCTGAGTGTACTGGAAGATGAAGGTATAGATATTGAACATATTTTTGGCCTTTTTTATAAATGGCAACATGAATGTCAAAATTGTTTGTTTACATGTAGCACTAACATAGACACTGAAAGATTCATATATTTGACTTTACCAGACTGTGAATCAGTGTCTTTTAACAATCCAGTTAGAAGAGGTAGTCAAAACATGGAGTGTAGCCAATGTAAATCAGAAATGTCATCAACATTATTTATACAAAGATATGGACAGTATGTTATTTTAATGCTGCAACGTTGTAGAGCTGATAAAAGAAAATTGGAAACTTTAATAAAAAATGTTGTAGCTGGTCAAGTTTCAATATCAGGAAGAACTTTTGTAGCTGTTGCAATTATTTTTCATGATGGACCTTCTACAACATCTGGACATTACACTGTTTATTTAAAATGTTTGAAAGGTTGGATACATTGTAATGATACTCAATTTGTTTTTAAGCAACGTTTGCCTAAAGAGTTACCAAATTCTTATCTAATATTTTTAAAGCCAACATTTTAAGATCAAAATTTGGCCTTTCAGGATTACTGCTGTTAAGGTAGATTTGTCTGGTGTTGTAGAGTATTTTGTAACTGAGGGTGAGGAGCTTGAAGGTAATCCTCTTGTTGATGTTGAGGCAGAATAGGTGTATCATGTCGTGGGTGATGTGGCTGTAGATGGGGACATTGAAGATCAATCAGGTGGAGGTGCTTTGAATTGTTTGTAGTCGTTATAGGTGTTTGGCTGGAATTCTTGTGTAGAGTGTGTTGCCACAGTGTAGTCTGTTTCTTCTTGTTTTCTTTAGGATGTACTTGTAAATGTTGTGTAGAATGTGGAGGGTAGTATAGCAGTATGAGGAAATGCTGTAGACTTGTTTACACTTGTGGAGGGAAGAGTTCAATATGAATCATAGGTTGTGTACATGGTCAGCAGGAGTTATCTGAAGTTAAGGGGGTGAGTTTGAGGATCAGTATCTTCATGTTGTGTGAATTCATGTTGAAAGAGCTACTCCTTATCCACTTGGTGACATCCTTAGTTGTTATTTGTGATATGTGGCTCCTTGGTGAGGAAGAGGATGAGCTGGGTGTCGTCGATGTAGGAGATAATGTTGTGGTTGAGTTGGTGGGCCATTTGTATAAGGGTGGCCATGGAGATGTTGAATAGCGTTGGACTGAAGAATGAGCAGTGGAAGACAGTGCAAATGATGTCAGAGGTTTTGGATCTGAAGGCTGGGAGGCAGACGCTCAGTGTTTCTATTGAACAACTTTTAAACTAAGAATTTCACACATACTATTTGGCCATGGGGAAAAGTAAGTGAAACTATTAATTACTTTTTGTTGTAAATTTTGACTGCATATATTTGTAAGTAATATCATTTATAATGGAAGAAAATTAATGATGGTGTTTTGTTTTTTCGAGATTGTTTGCCATACCTCATCATTACATAAGAAATTGGTCTTAGAAAAAAACATTTAAGATTGTTATTAAGATTATTGTTTTTTTAGATAATCTTCTTGATTGTCTTTTTTTTGCCCGCTGTTATGTGATGAGTACTATTGAACTTACTGTTTCTAGTGAATTTCAATATATTATGAGAACAGCAAAAAAGGCATCTGAAATGCTTTACAAATGATTTTGTGTCGTAAAAGATAAATTGTAACTGTATTTTTTTTGTCTTCTACAGATGCTAAATTACTACTAATAATTTTTTTTAATTTATTATTTTGAAGGTAAGTATAACTAACTGTTAAAAATGATCGATGGGATGCACTTCTACAGAGCTGAAGTAAAAGAACGTCCATGGTGTACATAAGTTTGTAAAGACGGTTTGTATCTTTTAAACATGTTTTAATACATTTAATAAAATATATACTAAGTGTACCTGTATTCTTTGCATTTAACTACAACACATCAACTACTTTGGAACTGGTAAGGTGAATAGATATTTTTTTACTTTTTTTAGTTTTGCATTTTATTATAATAGCCTTAGTTTTTTCTTATAGTGATTAGGAGTGACTGGTTTGAAAATGTAATAACATTTTATAACTAAAAAAATTATATAAGCAATTTTATTAATATGGTCTTTTAAAGTAGTTGACAATGGTATTTGTAAAATATTGTTTAAAGGGAAAATTAGTTGATAAAGTTAGTTGTGTATTAAGTATTAGGAAAAACGATAAAATAAAGTGTTTATGTTTTTCTACAAGGAACAACAACCTTTAAAAAAATCACTATGGAAGAAGAGCAGAACTATGTAGAAGAAAGTATTTAAATTGCTAACACTTTGATAGAGGAGTTAAATGTACCTTTTATTGATTGTGAAAATGAAGATGGAACTATTGCTGGAGATATAAGCTGCGATTTCTTCGATAAAACAATGGATGAGGACGTTATTGAAACTTTAGAGGACATTGAGTTACATGAAAAGACTTTTGAAAGTTATAATGAAGAAAATTAAATTTCAGACGAAATGATGTTAGAAGCTCTATTAAATTATGAAATGTTACAGGAATACATTTATGATTTAAAATTAAAAATGGTTTGAGAGACTCTACTTGTAGAATTGTAAATGTTCAGATAGTATCCAAGTACTCATAGTGCAAAGTAGGCCTTAGGCCATGGACTGCTTCAAAGCTCTATAGATTATGTATGCACTCTTCTATGCACTAGCAAAGTTGTGTTTTATAGCTTTTATTTTCAGGTCTATATTCCTTTGTCACGCTCCCTCTGTCTCCCTCACTCTCACTTTCTGTTTGTCTCCCACAGTTTCCCTCTTTCTCTGTCTCCCTCTCTCTGTCTGTTTCCCTTCCTTTGTCTGTCACCATCTATCTTCATCTCTGTCTGTCCCTGTCTTGCTCCCTCTGTCTCCCTCTCTGTCTCTCTGTCTCTGTCTGTCTCTGCCTCTATCTCTCTGCCCCTGTCCTTCTCTCTGTCTCTATCTGTCTGTCTCTGTCTTTATCTATGTCTCCCTCCCTCTCTCTGTCTCTCTCTCTCTCCCTCCCTCTCTCTCTTTCTCTTTCTGTCTCCCTTCGTCTCTCTCTCTCTGTTTACCTTCCTCTCGCTTGGTCTCTACCTCTCTTGCTCTCCCTCCGTCTGTATCACTCACTCTCTCTGTCTCCCTCTCCCTCTGTTGCTACAAGGTGGCAGAGGGGGAAGCCAGCATGTTTTGCAATTTTCTTCCAGCAAGAAACCCTCCCTTAAACCCACGTGAAGTTGAGTTCTATACTGGTTTCTACCCTGAAAGGGGTTTACTAGAGCCCTTTGCAAGAGCAGATGTCTGCCGTGTAGAGACCAATAGCACAAGGAAAGCCAAGCCTTGATCCATACGTAGAGTACTTCTTCAATAGGATTTACTCTTGCTAAATTGTGCACCGTTTTAACTTACAACACATCATGAATATTCTACCATCAATAAATAAGAGAGCAAGCAGAGAGAACGTGCCTTGAATTTTCAGAGAGCAGCCAAGGAACGTCTCTCTAATGGTTCTATGCAGAATAGCTCTGGCGTAATTATAGGGCAAAGTAGGTCTTAGGCCATGGAGTGCTTTAAAACTCCTATAGACTATGCATGCAGTCTTCTATGCACCTGCACACTTGTTTTTTATACTTTCAATTCCACACTCAATATCATTATACTTATAGCAAACACTCTGGCATTGCTGTACTTATCTATACAGTATTGTAAAAGTGAAGCAGTTACACATTCAGGTTGACACTGTTTGCAGAAGTCGTATCATCCAGTCAGTACCAAAATATTTGTCTAGTAAAGTAAGCTTTAGTATATGGACTGATTCGAACTCTGGTTTACTATGCATGTACTCTTCTATGCATATGAAAAATTGTCTTTTAAATTTTTAATTACCCAGTCTCTATCCTTATACTGTTTCCAAACATTTTGCTACTACTGTTTCAGTATTGTACTGAGACATATAGCAATATATGCTTGTCTGTCGTTAAGCAGTTATACATTCAGCTCTACAGTCTCCTTCGAGAAGTAGTCATGCAGCAAAGTAGGCCTAAGGGTATGAACTGCTTCAAACTAACGGTGGGCGTAGTGGGCGTAGTGGGGCTTCGCGAAGCTACGCGAAGTGGGCGAGACACTACGTCCACCTATGCACTTCGCGTAGCCCCACTACGCGCCACCCGCCTCCCTCCTGCCCTCCCTAAATTCTTAAATTAAATTTTAGAAATGATTAAAAACCACTTACCTTGTCCGCTGCGTCCCCGTGGCTTCCTCTCGTCATCGTGCAATTCGCGCCGCCGTCTTGGATAGTAATGTGCATGCGCGGCCACCCGCGCATGCCCATTACTATCCAAGACGGCAGCGCGAATCGCGCGATGACGAGAGGGAGCCCCGGGGATGCAGCGGACAAGGTAAGTGGTTTTTAATCATTTCTAAAATGTAATTTAAGTATTTAGGGAGGGCGGGAGGGAGGCGGGTGGCGGGCAACTGGCGGGCAACTTCGCTACGCCCGTTGGGTGGGCGTAGTGTTGCCTGCTATGCCTACTTCGCAAATGGCGAAGTAGGCAACACTACGCCAACTCCGTAGGCGTAGCGAAGTGCTACGCCCAGTGTTACTTCAAACACCAATATATAACAAATGCACTTTTCTAAACATCTACAAACTTGGCTTTTAAAGTTTGAATTGCCTAGTTTGTATCGTGACACTTCCTGCAAACATCCTGCTACTGCTATTTTAGTATTGTAATTAGTCATACAGCAGTATGTGCTGATGTATGAACTGTTCTAAAAGTGAAGGTGCTATATATCTAGCTAGACAATTTCCTTGTAGAGGTGTAATCATTCAGTCGGTTCCCAAGTAGTTATGCACCAAAGTAGGCCTTAGGGCATGGACTGCTTCAAATCCACATAGACTATGTATCCTCTGTTCTATACACCGGCTGACTTGCCTTTTATACCTTCAATTCCTTAGACTTTCACCAAACAGTCTCATACTAGTGTTTCAGTATTATCGTGAACCATACATCACTATGTGCTTATCTATACACTGTTCTAAAAGTAAAGCTGCTATACATTCATCTAGACACTCTCCTTGCAGAATTGTAATAATTCACGGCCTCATTTATGAGACTTCTTGCGCCATTGGAACGTTACTTTTTGAGATGTTCCGTGGCACAGCTGTCAGAGTGATATTTATCAGGCAGCACTAAGGCACTTTTTATGGTGTACTGTTGCCTGATAAATATCAGCCCCTTTAATGCAGTGTTCTGCGTTAAAGGGGTGTGCAATGGGTGTTGCTGGGGGTGTTCCCAGCAACACCCATGGCCTTTTGACACTAAGTGTGGCAGGGTATGCTCAGACGTGAGTCCCTTGCTCACTTTGCCACTGGATTCAAGCAAGCCGGCTGAAGACGGCTGTAATGCCAGAAACCGGTCCTCGGAAGCTTGTTTCCGGTCCAGGGAAGGCATGGCTTGGCAGTTCGGGCTGGACTGTTCCCATGAGGCACAGGGTCAGACTGATTTGCATATAGCCATGTCTGAACTGGGGTGGCAGAGTGGGCTAAAGAACGGTGATGGATTAAACCCAGATCTTTTGACTGGGTGTGAGTGTTTGATTTGTTCAGATGCTCCGTCCATTACCACCCCCTTTTGTACCGCTTTTGGCCGCCATAAGTGTGGCAGGGTATGCTCAGACGTGAGTTAATTGCTCACTTTGCCACTGGATTCAAGCAAGCCGGGCTGAAGACGGCTGTAATGCCAGAAACCGGTCCTCGGAAGCTTGTTTCCGGTCCAGGGAAGGCATGGCTTGGCAGTTCGGGCTGGACTGTTCCCATGAGGCACAGGGTCAGACTGATTTGCATATAGCCATGTCTGAACTGGGGTGGCAGAGTGGGCTAAAGAACGGTGATGGATTAAACCCAGATCTTTTGACTGGGTGTGAGTGTTTGATTTGTTCTGATGCGCCGTCCATTACCACCCCCTTTTGTACCGCTTTTGGCCGCCATATGTGTGGCAGGGTATGCGCAGACGTCAGTCCCTTGCTCACTTTGCCACTGGATTCAAGCAAGGTGGGCTGAAGACGGCTGTAAGCCAGAAACCGGTCCTCGGAAGCTTGTTTCCGGCCCAGGTTAGGCATTGCTTGGCAGATCGGGCTGGACTGTTCCCATTAGGCACAGGGTCAGACTGATTTGCATATAGCCATGTCTGAACTGGGCGTGGCAGAGTGGGCTAAAGAATGGTGATGGATTAAACCCAGATCTTTTGACTGGGTGTGAGTGTTTGATTTGTTCAGATGGTCCGTCCATTACCACCCCCTTTTGTACCGCTTTTAGCCGCCATAAGTGTGGCAGGGTATGCTCAGACGTGAGTCCCTTGCTCACTTTGCCACCGGATTCAAGCAAGCCGGGCTGAAGTCGGCTGTAATACCAGAAACCGGTCCTCAGAAGCTTGTTTCCGGTCCAGGGAAGGCATGGCTTGGCAGTTCGAGCTGGACTGTTCCCATGAGGCACAGGGTCAGACTGATTTGCATATAGCCATGTCGGAACTGGGGTGGCAGAGTGGGCTAAAGAACGGCGATGGATTAAACCTAGATCTTTTGACTGGGTGATTGGTTCAGATGCTCCGTCCATTACCACCCCCTTTTGTACTGGTCCATACTTGAAGTACCGAAAGAGTACTTTTTTGATGCGTCACCACTGGATAATGTCACGTCACAGATTTTGCATGTGACCTTAGGTGCATCCACCTATTTTTGTCCCTCTGGAAAAGTAAAAAATGTCCATATAAAGGCCTCTTTCCTCTTTTTCTGAGGAGGGTCATTCAAAAATTCATTATCATCAGACGAATGGTCAGAAGGTGTTTGAGGAAGACCAGCCATATTGATGATAATTGTACTAAAGGACTTCAGCTCCCAAGAAAAGATCCTGCTCCTAAGAAAGTCCAAGTAGAATGATCAAACCGGGAGGGGTCTTTCAACAGTTGGAGTAGGAAGTGTTTTGAACCAATGAAATCTCTTCTTTTAAAGTCACATGGCTGTGCGTACTCTTACGGTGCGCTTACGGAGCCTTTCGGCTGCGCTTACTTTGCTCTTACAGTGCGATATGACGTACCGCCGCGATTTGCGTAATTGCTTTGAAAAGTAATATACGCTTATTAAAAGTAAAAAAAAACAATTTTCATGATTATCCCAGATAATGTTTACCTTTAAAATGTACAATCATTACATAGATATATTGTTTTAAACATTATAAAACTTTTGTGGGGTATGCGCACGGTGCGTCGTAGATGACGTCACGCGGAAGCGATGATGAGCCGCGTAACGTTAAAACGTATTCGTGACGTATGCGCGCGTACGCGCTGAGTACGACTTACCATACAAAGGACGGTACGATTACAGTACGCTTACGGTGCGATTATCCAAAAAAAAGGAATTATATAGAATGTATTTTTAAGTTTAAAAAAAAAATGTAATTAATAAAAAAATGTTTGTATTAAGTTTTGTTACTATTTAACATTAAAATATGAAATATAATAAAATAAATAAAATATGTAAATATTTATTATAAAAATGAAGAAAAAAAGTATGAAAAGAAAGAAATTTAACAATAAATACATTTAACAATTATCATTTACAAAACCTTTGAAATTCACTGAAAAAACCATAGGTTTCACACACGTTATAGTTAGGAATTAGCATTTAAGAAAACCTTAGAAATTCACTGAAAAAACCATAGGTTTCACCCATGTTATAGTTAGCGTGACATTTCACTCATACAAAACCATTGCAATTCCCCCGTTATAGTTAGTTCAGCTAACTATAACTTGCGCACCCGCAATGCACTGCTGATGATGTCACATATTACATCACTCATGACATGGTCAGTGACCTCACTCTTGACATCACTGATGACATCTCAAATGACATCCCTGATGACATCACTGATGACACCATCCTTGTGGCAGACCTCCTCTCACCGTAATATGACCTTTGATACACACGAGCAAAAATAGAAAATACAAATTTAAAAAAAATGGAGATACCAATTCCAGTTAGAACAACCTATTCAGTAATTCCAAAATCTACATACACATCCAGTCATTCACTAACAGTTCTATATAGGCACTCATACATGTACTCACTCATCATATGTACTCATACACCTATACATCTTATTGCACACCGACACTCATCTATAAAGTTACTCACACACATACTCACACATGCAAATAAACTATCAAACATCCATTTACTTGCATATACAGCTATACACCCACCACTACACTAACTTCTACAGAATCGTACACATACTTACTCTCTTAAAACACTCACTTATAGAAACACATACTTATTTATACAGGAACTTTTACAATCTCTCGCTCTCACATATACTCTCTTATATACATCAATACTCACATATACTGGTTTAAAACATATGTTGTTACTCATAAATATACTATTGAGATAGTCATTCACTTACTAACACACCCATACACACACTCATCCACCCATAGAGTCCTGCACACATGCTGTCTTCAAAACACATACAAACAGTGTAAGTCAGTCATTCATGCATCTGTGTGCTAAGTAATACTCCCCACCGTACCATACAGACACTCATTCTGATACTCAAAAAACCAGCAAATAACCCATATACACACTCATGTAGCTACTCACCAACCCATGCAGCCACTAATATACAAAGTGAGACCCTGATACAGATATTTAAATATTTAAAGATTACTCGCTAATACACCTATTCACTAAGATATACTTTATAAGTCAGTTATACAATCAATTTTACAAAATAAAAACATCAATTTAGACCCTAATTTACACATTTATTCTTCCATCGACCTTTAGATATTCATATATACAAAATATTTATTTTACAGAAAGACACACATTCACTGGATGATGTCATCAGTGATGTCATCTCATCAGGGATGTCATTTGAGATGTCATCAGTGATGTCACATGTCATGAGTGATGTAATATGTGACGTCATCAGCAGTGCATTGCGGGCGCGCGAGCTATAGTTAGCTGAACTAACTATAACGGGGGAATTTCAAAGGTTTTGTATGAGTGAAATATCACGCTAACTATAACATGTGTGAACCCTATGCTTTTTTCAGTGAATTTCTAAGGTTTTTAAAATGCTAATTACTAACTATAACGTGTGTGAAACCTACGTTTTTTTCAGTGAATATATATATATAAATATATATATATTTTCACTGAAAAAAACATTGGCTACTGGGACATTATAGTTAGCGATTAGCATTAAAAATACTTTCAAATTCCCTGAAACATCAGAGACGTTATGGTTAGATATTTGCATTTAAAAAACCTTTAAAATTAACTGAAAAAAACACAGGTTTCAGGGACGTTATAGTTAGTTGGACATTTCACTCATACAAAACCAGAGAAATGTGCCCATTATAGTTAGTTCAGCTAACTATAACTCGCGCCCCGCAATGCACTGCTGATGGCGTCACATATTACATCATTCATGACATGGTCAGTGACAACACTGATGACATCTCAAATACATCACTGATGACATATATTTATATACCACGTTGTATTGAAAAATGAGTGGGTGTACAAGTGCCTGAATAGATGATTTAGTAGGTGTATGACTGACTGTATAAGTGAGTGATTAGACGTGTCTTACTGAATGCATGGGTTAGTGACTAAACTGTGTAAATGTCAGTATCAGTCAGTCAGTTGGTGTGTAAATGGTTGCATCGGTTGGTGAGTAGCAACATGAGTATGTATATGGGTTATTGATTGGTTATCTGAGTATCTGTATGGGTGCCTGAGTGTCTGAGTGGATGGGTGGGAGGTGTGTGACTCTGTGCATAGATATGTGATTGGTTGATTCACTGGATGTATGGGTTCGAGAGAGCATGTGGAAACAGCTGTATGGGTGGGTGAGTGTGTGTATGAGTGTGTTGGCGAGTAAATGGATGTCTCAGTGGTACATGTCCGAGTAACTACATATGTAAAAGGAAGTGTATGTGAGAGTTGGACGGTATAAATGACTATACGTGAGAATGAGTGATTGTGAGAGTGGCTGTATAGATGAGTGTGTACTTGTATAAGAGAGTAAGAATGTGTTAGTATCTGTATGAATAAGTAAGGTAGTTTATGTATAACTGTATAGGAGAGTAAATGGAAGTGTGATTGATTCTTTGCATGACTGACTACATGTGTGTGTAAGTATATGGGTGAGTGGCATTGTGTGAGTGTCTGTATAGGTAAATGAGTGCATATGATAGTGCTGTATTGATGAGTGACTGCATGTTTGAGTGTCTGTATGAGTGAATACCTGGATGTGTCCAGAACTAGGAATCAGTGAGTGGGTATGTAGTAACTGGTATTGGTGTGTCTATGGTTTCGAAAATGATAGTCTGCAATTTAGAGTGGGTTTATCAAAGGTTACATTAGGGTGTGAGGAGTTGCATCATATCATCACGTGGATGATGTCATCAGTGATGTCATTTGAGATGCCATCAGTGATGTCATCAGCGATGTCACTGACCATGTTCTTATTTATGTAATATGTGACGACTTCAGCAGTGCATTGCGGGGGTTCGAGTTATACTTCGCTGAGCTAACTATAACAGCTGAATTTCTCTGGTTTTGTACAAGTGAAATGTCCAAATAACTATACCATCCCTGAAATCTGTATTTTTTTCAATTAATTTCAAAGGTTTTTTAAATGCACATTTCTAACTATAACATCCCTGAAACCTATGTTTTTTCTGTGAATTTGAAAGGTTTTTTTAATGCTAATTTCTAACTATAATGTACCTGTAACCTATGTTTTTTTCCATGAATTTCGAAGGTTTTTTAACGCTAATTTCTAACTATAACTTCCCTGAAGCCTATGTTTTTTCAGCGAATTTCAAAGGTTTTTTAAATGCTATGTTCTATTTATAATGTGCATCATTCCTATGGTTTTTTAATTGACGATATATATATATATATATATATATATATATATATATATATATATATATATATATATATATATATAAAAACACAGTAACACCTGCAAAAATAAAAAAAGACGCGAAAGGAGAAGGAAATACAAACAAAGGAGGCAAGAGCAAGAAGAAGAACCAATCATGGAAAAAGAAAAAGTAGAGATGGGGAGATCCATCGTAAATCTATCAGATGTAGTTCTTACAAAAGCAGAACAGCAACTTCTGGAGTTGGGTTTGAACTTTTGCCCTGAACAAAATTTCAGATACGCCTCCACTAGAGTCGATGTGTACCGATATATTCGCAAATTAAAGCTGAAAAAATTCTTTGCGCTGCAGAAACTAAAATCTACTAATGGTACTGATATCAACAATAGTACAAATGACACTGACAATGAACCCCATATATCAGCATGTGATGTACCAGTTTTCCTTGACATGTGTGACCTCAATCTTGCAACAAATTCTCAAAGGATGAGTGGGGATGTTGATACTAGCACACAAAAAAGATTAGAAAAAATCAATATGATTCAAAAAGGTGCAGGTATCACGCCATTCAAAGGAAAATCGGATTTTGTGCCTATCATGACCAAAGACGCGGTGGATGTTTTCCAAGATTGCATTATCGCAGATATCAAAGAACTGTACAAAAAAATCAACAATCAAAAGAATAAGAAATATAATGTGCAAAAAGCCAAATACTTTGAACTAATGAAAAAACTAAAAGATAACCCCAATATAATAGTAAAAACCGCTGATAAAGGGGGCAACATTGTTATTTGGCCAAAATCAGACTATTCTACAGAGGCACAAAGGCAGCTACAAGACCCTGCTTGCTATATCAAATCAACCAACAAAGACTATTTGAAGGCAAATGAAAGCTTGCACAAATTACTTTTGAAATATCGCAGGGAAGGTCGTATTTCAGTGGATGAATACAAATTTATGTATAATGAGCATCCAGTCTTGCCAGTCCTCTACCTTATCCCAAAAATTCACAAAGGGATATCACCCGTTCCCGGCAGACCCATTATCTCCGCCATCAACAGCTGTGGAGAAAATGTGGGTCAATATATTGATTTCTTTCTACAAAATTGGGTTAACAACCTTCCCAGCTTTGTCCGGGACACCAGTGACTTCTTGGCCAAAATATGGCAGGAAGACATGCTGCTAATCACTCTTGATGTTGAACAATTGTACACGAGCATCGCTCATTCTTGTGGTCTTAATGCAGTCACCCACTTTCTTGGTCAACGGCCTGCTGAATTTTATGAACATAATAAGGTGATCTTAGGCTTGATTGAATGGTGTTTGGGTAATAACTACTTTTCATTTGGTAAGGAGATTTGGAGACAGTTGAGAGGTGTGGCTATGGGGGCCTGCTTCTCCCCCAGCTATGCGTGTTTACACGTTGGCTGGTGGGAGGAGCGGGTCCTCAATGTCACACATCAAGCATGGGTACGGGAGAAAATTGTAAAATATCTCCGTTATATTGACGATATTTTTATTGTTTGGCAAGGGGATGAAAATGAAGCACGCACATTTATTGATGAGATCAATCATAACCCCCTCAATTTGAAATTTACTTCCAACATAAGTGCCAAACAAGCAGAATTCCTAGATGTCAAAATCTATGTAGATGGTAACAAGCGGATACAAACTACCCTACATAGAAAAGCCACAGCAGGCAATACCACGCTCCATGCCTCCAGTCTTCATCCCAGGCATACCATCCATAGCATACCTTATGGAGAAATCCTAAGGCTAAAAAGAATATGTAGGTCCACTGAGGATTTTGACAAATGTGTCATTGAATTAAAACATCGAATGAAGGCCCGTGGATACTCGGAACGGATATTTAATCAAGCCTTAATTAAAGCACAAAATCGCTCTAGAGCCAGTCTATTTCTAGATAACACAAGTAAGAATGTTATGGTCTCTGATGATACCATTGTAAATAGTGTAGACTGTCCTAGGTTCATAACTGGCTACAGCAGTCAGGAAACCAAAATCAGACAAATAATCAATTGGAACTGGTCCACTGTCCTTACAGACACTGTTTTGGGATGCATGTTGCCAAACAAACCTTTGGTTACTTTCAGGTGAGCACAGAGTATGGGTGCAGTTCTGGACCAAGGCAGTCCAGAACTACAACAAAAACCTAATTGGTTATTACCAGCAGGGTTCCGTAAATGCACTACTTGCAGAGCATGCAAGTTTGGGACTAATAAAACCCATTATAGAACCCCATTTTCTACCTCTGAAATTCCAATTCAAGGCAGCCATACTTGCAAGACGGAATATGCGGTATATGTCCTGACTTGCACTTGCGGCCTTAATTATATAGGCAGCACAAAACAGCAAGTGCACGTCAGGATTCTCCAGCATATTCGCGCCATTTTACATTCTGATCAGGCATACCCAGTGGCTCGCCACTTTGAGAGCATACACAATAAAGATATCAATTGTCTCTCATATTATGTGGTGGCATCTGTCCCTAAACTCAGAAGAGGAGGGAACCGTGAGCTCAAACTGAGGCGATTGGAATCTAGTTTGATTCTTGAGTGCGATAGCAAGTGGCCAAATGGGCTAAATAACACTGAGGATTTGCGCCACTTTCTTTAATGTTTCGCTTCTGTAAATAAGCCCAATTGTTTGAGACAGTTCGTCCAGTATCTCATCTGCTCCCTAGATATGTCAGGTTCCCTGTGATCTAGGGAGATGATCATTGCTTCAGCATCAGTTTTTCATACTATTGGGTTCCTGTACAACAGCAGGTGTGGTTAGTCAAGTTCCTTGTTGCCACTCCAATAACAATTCCAACAGCTCCGCTTCCTCATGTATATAGTAATTAACTAATGTATAGATGTAATTTTATCAGTCTAGATGTGTGATGTCTTAGCACTTTTTTTACACAGGGTGTTTTTATTATATATAAAGAAATCAGTTTTTTGTATATGATTAAATATTTTAACCTGTATTAATGTTTTAATGTATGCTTTTACGCAACACATATAAGGTTAATATTGTCCTTCAATGTCGTAATAAGCATTTATGCATTACAAACACAGGTTACCATCACTATGCACCTTTAGCACTTTTCTTCCCCCTCCCTCTTACCGCATTTTTTGCACATAATAAATTTACTCCACGTATTACAGATTATGATTCAATGATTATTG
This sequence comes from Lissotriton helveticus, assembly GCF_964261635.1. Classification (NCBI taxonomy): domain Eukaryota; kingdom Metazoa; phylum Chordata; class Amphibia; order Caudata; family Salamandridae; genus Lissotriton; species Lissotriton helveticus. The sequence goes on along the minus strand of NC_136067.1, from coordinate 762,306,039 downwards.
AAAATTGCACTTTAAATTGTACCCGTTTCCCCATTTTGGCACAGGTCGCTATTTTGTACATTGCATATCGTTTCTAAAAAATAAGGGATTTATCCCGTAATATTCTGAGAAACGTCACGAAATGGATGGTTTCTAATTGTTAATAGTTTTAATTATTGCCATCATGTTAAGTTATCTTTTATTGTAGAGTAACTTATTTAGAGTATTTGCATATGTCTTTAGCGATATTACAGAGTATCTTCTCTATTACCATGATCATGTGACCTGTTTGAAAATTGGCGGGGAGGCGGGCTCCACTGCATTATAAAAACAAATGAATACCGTTGAGTCATTGCATGTGATCAAGGGCTCGTGGAGCCCGAAACGCGTCTTGCCCTTTTGCCAACAACCTTTCCTGCAATAAAGACCAACCTGTGATTTGTAAGCTGTGGTCCGTCTCCTGTTTGCTTCGCCGGTCCTGGGTTGCGCTGGGATTGGAAGTGGCGTTTCTTGGAGTCTGCGCACATATATATATATATATATATTACTGCTCCCCAATTCTTTCACCGTCCATTCATCGAACAAGAAAACAGCACTCGCAGGGGGGGGGGGGTTGTGCCGATAATGCTTTATTGGCAACCCTAGCACAGACAAGACGCGTTTCGGCGCTTAGCCTTCGTCAATTGTGGTTCAGAACGCGCCGCCATTGCTGTTCAGTGCATTTCATTAGGTCATAGCATGTAAATCATAGGCATAGAAAGAAGACTTAAAGGTTCCATAACCATTGCCATTTTGTAAAGTGCAATGCACTATAAACGCGAAAAAGAAGGTAAATACATTCTTAAATTATAGTCTTCCATCAAAATGTGGTAATTAGTTGATATCAACCTGTTGACTACACATTTGATCATCACTTAATCTCACCCTGGATGGGCAATGCAATAAGCACAATTAATACAGCCCCTAGATGGACAAACTCCCATTTATATACATGCTCGACCAAAAAAGATTAGTTTATCAGTTCAAAAAACTCTTAATTAAATAGGTTACTCAAACATTTTCAAGAACAATCTAGTCAACAGTCAATTAATCAAATATCAATAAATATTGTACCAGTTGTCTATTAACCCAAATGAACTGCTTATTCTTCATGTGCATTTAAACCTGTAGGGCTCTTGCTTTGTAAGTCTATTATATAGCGTGATTCTAGATGCCTTAATTTCTGCAGACGATCTCCCCCTCTGGGGTGTGCAGGCACGCTATCCAGACAAAAGTAGGCCAATAGGTCCCTATTGTGCCCATGCATTTTGTTAAAATGCCTGGCTACAGGATAAGATTCATCGATGTTGTTAATCGCACGCATTTGTTCTAATATGCGTAGCTTCACAGGGTTAATCGTGCTACCGATATAACGTAGCCCACAAGGACACACCAGACAATATATGACATATGGAGTAGTGCAGGTCAAAAATGTATTGATTTTTTTGGGATATTTTAGACCCGGTATTTTTTATGTTAGAGTCCTTTTGCTTATTTTACAAGCCTTACATCGGCCACAGGGATAGAAACCATTCAGTGGTATTTGACATGGGGCACTGGGTTTTATCGAATGGTGGCTATGGACCAAATGATCTTTCAAAGCCCTAGCTTTGCGAAATGTCACCATGGGATTAGATGGTAAATCATCTTTAATTATGTTATCCGTAAGCAAGATATTCCAGTTCTTACGTAGTATCTTTCTCACTTGTCCTTCATTATCTGAGAAAGTTGTAATTAGTCTAAAGGTTCCCTTGTCCGTATTCACTTTCTGCTTTGATTTTAATAGTTCTGATCCGGGCCGGTTGTTCACTCTTGTTAAGGCCTGTGTTAGTACTCCCTCATTGTATCCACGCACTCTGAAGCGATCCATGCAAAGTTTGGCAGATTTCTGAAATTCCTTTTCAGTAAAATTATTTCTTTTTAGTCTCAAGAGTTCCCCATAAGGGATACTCTTTATCAGTTGTTTCAGATGGCTACTAGTAGCATACAGAGTGGAATTACCTGCCGTGGTTTTACGGAACAATTTGTGTATAATTGTCCTTCCTCAATGTACACAGTTAGATCCAGGTAATTAACACTAGAATTACTGATCTCTCCACTGAATTTCAAGTTTACAGTATTATCATTAAGCACATTGACATATGCAGTTGCTTCTGCTATGGATCCCTCAAATATAATAAAGAGGTCATCGATGTACTGATGCCAAGCTTTAATTCTGTGATTCCACATAGAATTGGCGTTGGCCTCGGCTACCTGCTCCTCCCACCAGCCAACGAAAAGGTTCACATAGCTGGGGGCGGAGCAGGAACCCATAGCCACGCCCAACATTTGCCTGTATAGCTGACCATTGAACACAAAGATTTTATTATTCAAACTAAATGCTAGAAACTCTATTAACATTTTGTTGTGTTCATAAAACCTGATTTGTCTAGTTTGTAAGAAACTATGGACAGCTCTCAGTCCGTCTGTATGTGCAATGCTGGTGTATAAGCTGGTAATATCCAGCACCATCATACAATACCCATTTTGCCAAACAAAACTTCCCATCAGATTTAGAAAGTGAGTAGTGTCTTTAAGATACGATTTTAAAGAAATCACATGTGGAGACAGAAAGGAATCAATGTACATGGAAAGATGTTCAGTCAATCCCCCTTGTGATGCCACGATGGGTCGTGCTGGAGGATTTACTTTATCTTTGTGCACCTTGGGGAGGTGATAAAATGTCGGAGTAACTGGATTTAAGCAGCGCAGAAATAGAAATTCGTCCGTATTTAGCATGTCCTTATCGTACCATTTGGAGAGCATATTGTGAAATTCTGTAATACTTTGTTGATAAATAGAATTAGTGATCTTATGGTAACAATTTGTATCGTTCAGCTGGCGACATGCTTCCATCTCATACTGTGTTTTAGTCATCAATACAATATTCCCTCCCTTGTCCGAAGGTTTACAGACTAGGGAGGAATCATCGCAGAGTTTGTTGAACGCTATTTGTTGTTTCTTAGTATATATGCAGCATTATATATATTCTTAGTATATATATATTGTTTTATATATATATATATATTCACAGAAAAAACCATAGGTTATAGACCATATATAGTTAGGAATTAGCATTTACAAAACCTTGAAAATTCACTGAAAAAACCATAGGTTATAGACCATATATAGTTAGGAATTAGCATTTAGAAAACCTTATTTTACTCACACAAAACCATTGAAATTCCATATATAGTTAGTTGCACTAACTATATATCGCGCACCCGCAATCCACTGCTGATGATGTCACATATTACATCATTCATGACATGGTCAGTGACATCACTGATGACATCACTGATGACATCTCAAATGACATCACTGATGACAACATCCAGTGACTGTATGTTTCTGTAAAGTTAAAATATGTCTTAGATATTGAAGAATGAGTGGATGTATAAGTGTCTGGATGAAGGATTTAGTAGGTGCGTGACTGACTGTATGAGTGAGTGATTAAATGTGTCTCACTGAATGCATGGGTTAGTGACTAAACTGTCTTAATTTGTGCATCATTATGTCTGTTGTGATGTAAACTGCTGCATGTGTTGATCATTAGCTATACGAGAGGCTATATGTGTTATTAATTGGTTGCCCAAGTATTTCTATGGGAGATTGAGTTTGTGTGGGGGTGGCTGGAAGGTGTGTGACTCTGTGCATAGATGTGTGAGCAGTTTATTCACTAGGTGTATGAGTTCAAGAGTGCATGTGGAAACAGCTACATGGGCAGTTGACTGTGTGCATGAGTGTATTGATGAGTGAATGGATATCTCAATGCTACATGTCATAGTAAGTACATATGTAAAACACAGTACATGTGAGAGTTGGCATATATAAATAACTGTGCATGAGAGCCACTGAGTGAGTGGTTGTATCGATCATTGTGAACTTGTATCAGGGATTGTATAAGAGAGTAAATATGTGTTAGTATATGTTTCAATAAGTAAGGTGTGTATAACTGTATAGTTGAAGAAATGGAGGTGAGATTGTTTCTTTGCATGACTGACTGGGTGTGTGAGTAACTCCATGGATGAGTGGCAGTGTGTGAGTGTCTGTATACACTGAGTGTATCTAAGGTTATATTAGAGTCTGAAGAGGTTTATCGTATTAGCACAAGAATGATGCCAAATGAGACGTCATCAGTGATGTCATCAGTGATGTCATTTGAGATGTCATCAGTGATGTCATCAGTGATGTCACTGACCATGTCATGAATGATGTAATATGTGACATCATCAGCAGTGGATTGCGGGTGCGCGATATATAGTTAGTGCAACTAACTATATATGGAATTTCAATGGTTTTGTGTGAGTAAAATAAGGTTTTCTAAATGCTAATTCCTAACTATATATGGTCTATAACCTATGGTTTTTTCAGTGAATTTTCAAGGTTTTGTAAATGCTAATTCCTAACTATATATGGTCTATAACCTATGGTTTTTTCTGTGAATTTCATTGGTTTTTTAACAGCTAATATCTGTAGCTGTAAAATGTATTCTTCTTTAAATCCAAAAATATATTTTATATGTTTATGAATAATTTTTTTTTAAAATATTTTTTTTTCTTCGTTCCCGCTTCGCGAATCGGGAAGCTTCCCGTTAGCTGACCTTGATGCCGCGAAATAGACCGCGAGCCGGTAAACGTTTCTTTACCGCAAGTGCCGCGTTAGAAAACAACATCGTGACGCCTCCCGTCCGCATGACGTTTCACGTTGTCGCGTGATACGTCATATGACGTGCTACGTTAGCGAACTGGTACGCGAAGCGAGTCGCAAAGCGCAGGTTTCTGGAAGCAAACCGGGAGGCCCTGCAAAGCGCTTAACGTAAACACAGCAAGTCATGTGACTTGGTAATAACACTTTTCATTGGTTCATTTCACTTTTGGTTTCCTAATGATGTAAGACTAGGTCATATAATCTAAAATGAACACTTTTGATTGGTTGAGAACTCTTGTTTTTCCCAAATGATGAAAATCCCTCCTTCTTTCCTCACTCTGACTTTCATCATTGTGAGAGAAAGACCCTTTGTGATCACTGAGCAATGGCTTCTTTAGTAGCTTCAGCTGGTGCTTCCCCACCACCTCCACCACATCCAAGGAAGAGTGGACCACCTGCTCAAGTTGTAATTCAACAAGAAGAAGAAGAAGAGGAACAGGAGGACGAGCACGAAGAGAGGCAGTTTTTGCCTGAGCAGCCCAGGACGTCTCACCGGAAAGAAAACTTCATTTGGCAATTTTTTAAAATTCCCAAAGGTCAGAAAAAAGTAAATGCAAGATACGTAACTTGCCTTATATGTCAAGATAGACTGTCCAGAGGGACCGACAAAAAATACAGTTTCGGAAACTACACAATGCATCGCCATATGACTAGGTGGCATCCTAACAACTACAGTGCTGCACAGTTTCGGAACGACCTAGATAATCTCCCTATTATGGCCAGAAGATCTGTTGTACCGGAAGTAACGGGACCAGAGGGCAGGGAGATGGTGCCAAATATACAAATGAGATTTGGTGATGTAAAACACATCTGCGCATTTTGCGATGGATTCATTTCCTACGGAGAAAAAAGCATCACTCTGATCAACAGAGCTATTGACTATCATATGCAAGTTTGTCCGAAACGCCCAAAATAATAAATACTTCTTTTTTTTGTTTTGTTGCTCCTGTTGAGCCCTTTACAATGAATCGTTTTCATTGCCCCCTCCAAGAAAACCCCAAAAAAATATAAAACTGTTCCGAAAAATTCAAAAACAGTAAAAAAATGTTCAGAAAAATAAAAAAAAAAGTTCTTTTCAGAACTACCTCCCCGTTATTAAAAAATTGGTACAATATTTGGAACTGTGCCAACCTCTATTTCTCTTAGTTCGCTTCCTAGTTCGCTCGCTGGTACGCGAACCGGAAGCGAACCAAAAACAGTAAGTATAAGGGAAGGAAACAGACACTTATGTTAAAAGAAACACAGCTATAAGGGAGTAAACTAGAGATACCATTACCCGTAATCCACTGCTGATGATGTCACATATTACATCATTCATGACATGCTCAGTGACATCATCAGCAGAGGATTGCGGGTTTTTTGGCAACATGCCTTATCCACGGTTTAATAACGCTGCCTTTTGCTTTATATAAGTTTTCAAATTGTATGAAATATATACCAATAGGTCGTTATGAACCTTTAGGTAGTGCTTTTCTTCATGAGGTCTGGTCGCTTCCATACACATACAGATGTTTCAAAGATGATCAAGAAGTTTATCTGAATGGAGAGGAATGCACTGAGACGCCAGATCATTCACTAATGTGTAGGCACATACAGTTACACGGTTCATGCAACAAACACCGACCAAATATGGCTTGCGTGTTGCAAGGCACGCCACTTCCTGCTATCATCCCCACGTTCAAGTTGTTGGAAAATGGTAGTTATTTGATGCTCAATAATGAAGATTGTTCTGAGTTAATTAAAAGTATTCCTTTTATCGTAACAGTAAGTGAACGGGTTATTTGCTGCAGAAATGTTCTATTTCCTCCCACACATGAACATAGGGAGTTTTCAATCTGGCCACAAATACCAACCTTGGGACACGTTTCAACGGCATGGCAAGAATAAGAGCTCTTTTGTCTCAGAGAGAGGTGGCCTTGAGTTCGGCCCGTGAAACTTTCATACTTCACATAGCGAACACCCATACAGAGGTGCACACCCTTTTCAATTAAGATTTGCCTTTCAATTTCAGCAACATGTTTCCGACTATCTTTAACGCATCCTCCACAAAGTCCCTGGCACACTTTTTTAAAGTTGTTACCAGTGGTCTCGTGACTTCATTTGAGAAAATCTTTGGAGTCATCCCTGCTTCCTTTCATTGTATTTTCTGCACTCTGGTTCGTAGATTGGCATTTTTACTTGCATTACCAGCGGACGCTCTTGTGCTTTTTTACATTTTTAAATATGGATGTCCCTCCTATGCAACCTCCGACCCTGCAGCTGCTGACACTGTTCCGCAATCGCATGCTAGAATATTATGGCACAATGCCGTTGGCGATATTAAGCACGGCATATGGATTATCTTTTCGGTTCTCCTACTTCACCTGTGTCCAGCCTGTATTTCACTGCCTGACCTGTGATTTCGATTGGGCCATTGATTTGTGTCTCTGCGGACCGGTTTCTCCTGACGTCGACTTTAATCAGCTGATGACTCCTATCATTACTCACGAGTTGGTTTGTCCTGGCGAAAGGATTATGGCTGTGGCATTGATGCATGGACTACTTGGTCCCTGGAATTTACTGGCGGCAGCACAGTCTTTCTTGGAACAGAGCTTTCTTGAAAACCCACCGAGCTGTCCTCTGATGGTGATAGAGGATCCGGTGCTGGGAGAGCACGTATGTTCTTTTCCGCTTTTAAATTGGATGGCTGAACTGTTTTCGGATGAAGACGGTGACTTCCTATTGGAGGCTGTTGCAGCTTATTTTGCATACACAGTTATGTCATAGACCTTTTTCATGTTTGATATGCTGAGTACTAGCATTTCATTGACAATTCATTGACTTATTTGTCAAGTTTTTATTATTTACCTTGCCTATTGGCTTAAGACTCGATAAAGTACTTGGCTGTTTTATTTTTCTTTAGCATTAAATTTTCCTAGTTTTTAATGCTTTACCTTGCGGACCGTCCACATATAAACTTGCAATCTGCTCTCATGAGATGGCACTTCTATTATCTTATTCAGTTCGTTTCCGGATCATGAGGAGGTGTCATCTAGGTCCTGGATATCTTTACACCGTGTTAAGTTAGCATGGGCTCATTACCGGTTTAAACGCCATTTTTCCTTTTTTGCAACTTCTGCACACGACACTTAGTTGTTGCTTTAGCTTTCCACCTAGTAGTTCATTGTGGTTTACATGAGAATAATATGTTATTGGTCTACTATCTGCTTTACTTGTTAAACTATATCTGTACAGCGAGTGCTAAAGTTTCAAGAACAACACGATACAGAATTGTTATGAGGTCTGATCTCCACGACTTCATACTCATAACATAAGTGCAACTTCTGCCAATTCTGGGCATGAGGCGGGTTTTATATTGCTTTGCCAAACACACATACACAACAGTTGATGCGGTTCACATGAAGAGAGAGCTGGTGTATGCTGATGTGATTCCTTCAAATCTAAGACACTAAAGTATGGGCACACCCTAAACCAACACAAAGAGACCTTCTTAGCAAATAATATAATATGTGTATTAGGGAGGGTGAGATATAAGCAGCCGCGGGCCGTGGAGGGAGTTACGATGGGGCAGGGAGGCGGGGAGGGGGAGAAGCAGGGTGGAGCCCTCTCTACCTTGCCCCTCCCCCTCCCCGCCTCCCTGCCCCACCGTAACTCCCTCCACGGCCCGCGGCTGCTTATAAGTGTTGCTAACTCCTATTCATTTACAGCATGTTAACATACTGTCACCATTCGCTTTTTATGTACTAGTAACTATGCTGGTAATTTTGCTACTGATAATATGTGTACTTGTATTCTCCACCCTGCTTCTCCCCCTCCCCGCCTCCCTGCCTCACCGTAACTCCCTCCACGGCCCGCGGCTGCTTATAAGTGTTGCTAACTCTTATTCATTTACAGCATGTTAACATACTATCACCATTCACTTTTTATGTACTAGTAACTATGCTGGTAATTTTGCTACTGATAATATGTGTACTTTTATTATCTAAGGTACTACGCCTGAGAAGACGGCATTAGTAAATAAACATTTCAAATACACATCTGTTCTTCTTAACTCCATGTTCTGGTTTCTAAGAAATCTATAACGACCGACTGTTCATGAGTTCCACGTATCCTGAGGTACTATAAGTTCATATTCTGGATTGTCTAAACATTGAGAGTTTGTTATATCCAATGTGACACTGTACCTAGCTTGCTAAGGAGTTTTTGATTACTAACGTGCGTTTTGGGACACCCTAATTCGCCGAGGTTCCAATCCTCTGTCCACAGTTCTGTGTGAGAACAGAAACCCTGCGACAGGGGCACCCCCGACCCTTGCTGGAGCTTCATCACACTTGCGATACAACTCCAGCAATGCGCCACCTTTACGGCACAGATACATCACGCATCTGTGCTGTTTTTGCCCCATGATGCGCCGCATTGTAAATGCAGCACACCATAGGTGACGGAACAGCGGCACAAAATGACTAACACATCCCTGGTGATGCGCCAGTCATCATAAATGTATCCCTATGCTTCTTATCTTGTTAGAGATGAACCGCCATATGTATCATCAAAGTTATTTGCATTTCCTAAATAGCGAACTTTAAGGAATAAATAGCGATTCTTTACCATTCCTAATTTGCGATGAGCTATTTGCTAATTAGCCGAATGTAGCCCAATGAAGCCCAATGTAGCCCAATGTAGCCCAAAGATGGCCGCCAGACACACAAAAAAACAAATGTAGCCCAAATATCAGCCAGATGTAGCCCAACTATAGCCCAGTGACAGAATGACCAATCAGCTTCGCAAACCTCCGTTACGCGAAGCGGAGCGCTGTTACAGATATATATCTTTTTTTGAACGTTAATTTCTCAAAATCCACTGGAGCACATATATTGAGACCTAGCAAAGGCACATCGGGCTACCAGTCCCTAATATTTTGCCAAGTTTCGTGCAAATCCATTCAGCCGTTCAATTATTATTATTATTTTTTTTTTTTGCCCCGCGGGGCCCTTTTAAAACCTCCACATCAAACCTAGCGGGTCAGCGAGGATCTACTATGCCCCCTTATAGTTATTTCCCCCTTTGTTTTGACCTCCTCTTGTCTCTCGATCCTACCGAGAGACAAGATGGCGGCCGCTACGGACTGTTTGGAATGTTGACAGACGCCGGAGAACCAATCAGCTTCGCTTCACAAAGCTCCGTTGCGCGAAAAGTCCACGAACCAGTGCGCTGCCCGGTCCGCTGTTACAGATATATATCTTTTTTTAAACGTTAATTTCTCAAAATCCACTGGAGCACATATATTGAGACCTACAAAAGGCACATCGGGCTACCAGTCCCTACAATTTTGCCAAGTTTCGTGCAAATCCATTCAGCCGTTCGGGCTAAAAGTGAGGCCAACCGCCCTATGGAAAACTCAATGTTAAAAACACGTTTTGGGACCCCCCTTTTTTCTCGGCCCCCACTGGACGAACCCCCCCCAAATTTTCAAGGGCTGCTCAGAAACAAAATGTGCCATTTTCCTGAAAATTTCAGCCAATTCCGTCCACAAACGCCAAAGTTATTAGACATAGAATTTTCAAAAAACCCATAGAGAAAAAATCCTAACTATATATACCTACTGGCGACCGCCAGTAGGTAATAATTATTACAAAGATGTTGCACACCCTACGCACACCATACCCGATCGCTGTGCACATCCTGCTATAGCGCATTTTATAAGTCGCTCTGGGGTCGCGACTTTGGCGTAATTTGAAAAGTATGAAATATCTTAAAAAAATATCAATAAAAGTTTTGCTTTAAGTGTTTGTATAATTTTATTTACAAAAGTATTTATTAACAATTTTTTTCAGTATACTCTGAACGACACAACATTTTTCGTCTGCACGACATATGCGCTTACCGTGCGCGACCCCTCCCCCACTTATTTCCGGGGTCGTGCCGTGATCGTGCCGGGGTCGCGGCTTTGGCGTATTCTCAAACTTTGAAAAATTACTTTTGAAAGTTAGAATATGATATTAGAGTATACAGTTTTGCTAATATACTTATTAAAATATTATAGACATTTTTATTTATAGTGTATAATCATGTACACAATAATTTACTGGTGTGCGATGGGTGCGTGACGGTTGCGCGTACCCTACGCGACTTCATGTCAGCAGAAATAAAAAGAATATGAATGGTTTAAATCACTTTCATTCTGGAAGAGGGAGGATCCACCCTTCTGATATTCCCCTTACTATTTTACTTTGATAGAGAGAAGACCTGTTTGCTGCTTCTCTTTGCCTTTAAACATTTTTTATGTGCTTCCTTATTTTTTGTGAAGAGCAATGGCTTCCAGTCTAGTTCCCATTGATCCCTTGGCCATTGAAGAGGAAGAAAAAAATTGTGTAGCACAGCAGAAAAAGGAAGGAGAACATTGTCTGGACCTTCTTTCTTCCGGAGGGCGAGAAGAAGGTTAACGCTCAGAAAGTGACATATACCATTTGCCAAAGGATATTGTCTAGAGGATCGGACAAGAAGTATTCATGCAGTACCTGCAGCATGAAGACACATCTAGAGACTCTGCACCAAGTACACCTGCCAAGAGAGGAGAGGAGGAGAGAATTGAATGCTGCTGCAGAACAAGACCCTAATGCTCCTTCCACTTCAACACAGCAACTTCCACCTGCTCCAAGGCCCCACATTCTGCCATACCTTTTAGATGCTGCAATAACTTGCAAAAAGTGAAAAACCAAACGTTGCATTAAAGGGCAACGTGTGGATGTCAGCACTGTTGCTCTAAAAGCACATACATGCCAATTTGTATAATGTCCTTATGATTTTGTTAAAGAGATCGTTTGTTGTTCTTCATTTTTGACTGTTATTTTAAAAATCTAAAACACATAAAAAGAGGTAAAAAGGTTTCAAAAATAAAAAAAATGTAAATTGTCCTGAAAAAAACAGTTCTTACGGAACCACATCTACTGGTTAAAAAAAGAAAAGTTATCTGAGTGATTGCATGAGAGTATAGACATTGTGTGGGTGATTGTAGAAATGCAAGTCTAGTGCATGGTTCTTTTATGAAGGGTAGTGGCAACATGATTGAATGAGTTCATGGATATTAGCTGGGTAATTGGAGGACAGCATGGGTAGCGACAGGGTGATTGCTGGAGTGCATCAGTAGTACTTGGGTAATTGAAGGAGTGAATGAGTAGTATCTAGGTGATTAGAGGACTGTATGGGTAGTGCACAGGTGATTGTAGCAATGCATTGTTAGTGCCTGAGTAATTGCATTTATATATAGGTACTGCCTGTTTGATTAGAGTACTGCAAGCATAGTGCATGGTGAATTTATAAGTGCTTGGGTATTGGCGGAGTGATTGGATAAGTACATGGTACTGGCTGGGTGATTGGAGGGGTGCATGGGTAGTGACAGGGTGATTACTGGAGTGCATGGTTACTACCTGGGTAATCGAAGGAGTGAATGAGTAGTGACTAGATGATTAGAGGACTGCATGGGTAGTGCACAGGTGATTATAGTAGTGCATTGTTAGTGCCTGGGTATTTGCATGAGTACATGGGTACTGATTGGATGATAAGAGTACTGCAAGGATACTGCATGGTGAATTTATACATGTTTGGATATTGGCGGAATGATCGGATAAGTACATGGTACTGGCTGGGTGATTGGAGGACTGCATGGGTAGTGACAGAGTGATTGCTGCAGTGTATGGGGACTACCTGGGTAATTGAAGGAGTTAACGAGTAGTGTCTACGTGATTAGAGAACTGCATGGGTAGTGCACAGGTGTTTGTAGCAATGCATTGTAAGTGCCTGGGTCATTGTATGAGTACATGGGTACTGACTGGATGATAAGAGTACTGCAAGGATACTGCATGGTGAATTTATAAATGCTTGGATATTGGCGGAATGATTGGATAAGTACATGGTACTGGTTGGGTGATTGGAGGAGTGCATGGGTAGTGACAGGGTGATTGCTGGAGTGCATGGGTAGTACCTGGGTAATTGACAGAGTGAATCTGCATGGTTAGTGCCTGGGTCATTGCATGAGTACATGGGTACTGACTGGATGATTAAAGTACTGCAAGGATAGTGCCTGGTCAATTTATAAATGCTTGGGTATTGGTGGAGTAATTGGTTAAGTACATGGTACTGGCTGGGTTATTGGAGGAGTGTATGGGTAGTGACAGGGTGATTGCTGGAGTGTATGGGTAGTACCTGGGTAATTGAAGGCGTGAATGAGTAGTGTCTAGGTGATTAGAGGACTGCATGGGTAGTGCACAGGTGATTGTAGCAATGCAGGGTCAGTGCCTGGGTCATTGCATGAGTACATGGGGACTGACTCGATGATTAGATTACTGCAAGGATAGTGCATGGTGAATTTATAAGTGCTTGGTATTGGCGGAGTGATTGGATAAGAACATGGTACTGGCTGGGTTATTGGAGGAGTGTATGGGTAGTGACAGGATGATTGCTGGAGTGCATGGGTAGTACCTGGGTAATTGACAGAGTGAATCAGTAGTGTCTAGGTGATTAGAGGACTGCATGGGGAGTGCACAGTTGATTGTAGCAATGCATGGTTAGTGCCTGGGTCATTGCATGAGTACATGGGTACTGACTGGATGATTAGAGTACTGCAAGGATAGTGCCTGGTCAATTTATAAATGCTTGGGTATTGGTGGAGTAATTGGTTAAGTATATGGTACTGGCTGGGTTATTGGAGGAGTGTATGGGTAGTGACAGGGTGATTGCTGGAGTGCATGGGTAGTACCTGGGTAATTGATGGCGTGAATGAGTAGTGTCTAGGTGATTAGAGGACTGCATGGGTAGTGCACAGGTGGTTGTAGCAATGCAGGGTCAGTGCCTGGGTCATTGCATGAGTACATGGGGACTGACTCGATGATTAGATTACTGCAAGGATAGTGCATGGTGAAATTATAAGTGCTTGGTATTGGTGGAGTGATTGGATAAGTACATGGTACTGGCTGGGTTATTGGAGGAGTGTATGGGTAGTGACAGGATGATTGCTGGAGTGCATGGGTAGTACCTGGGTAATTGACGGAGTGAATGAGTAGTGTCTAGGTGATTAGAGGACTGCATGGGTAGTACACAAGTGATTGTAGCAATGCAGGGTCAGTGCCTGGGTCATTGCATGAGTACATGGGTACTGCCTGGATGATTAGAGTACTGTAAGGATAGTGCATGGTAAATTTATAAGTGCTTGTGTATTGGTGGAGTGATTAGATAAGTACATGGTACTGGCTGGGTTATTGGAGGAGTGTATGGGTAGTGACAGGGTGATTGCTGGAGTGCATGGGTAGTACCTGGGTAATTGACGGAGTGAATGAGTAGCGTCTACTGTCTAGGTGATTAGAGGACTGTATGGGTAGTGCACAGGTGATTGTAGCAGTGCATGGTTAGTTCCTTGGTCATTGCATGAGTACATGGGTACTGATTGGATGATTAGATTACTGCAAGGATAGTACATGGTGAATTGGTGAATTTATAAGTGCTTGGGTATTGGTGGAGTGATTGGATAAGTGCATGGTTGTGGCTGGGTGATTTGAGGAGTGCATGGGTAGTGACAGGGTGGTTCCCGGAGTGCATGGCTATTGCCTGGGTAATTGAAGGAGTGAATGAGTAGTGCCTAGGTGATTAGAGGACTGCATGGGCAGTGCACAGGTGATTGTAGCAATGCATGGTTATTTTATGAATGCTTGGGTTGTGGCAACATGATTGAATGAGTTCATGGATAATAGCTGGGTAATGGGAGCAGTGCATGGGTAGTGATTGTGTGATTGCTAGAGTGCATCGGTAGTACTTGGGTAATTGAAAGAGTGAATGATTAGTGTCTAGGTGAGTACTGAATGGGTAGTGCACAGGTGATTGTAGCAATGCTTGGTTAGTGCCTGGGGCATTGCATGAGTATATGGGTACTGGCTGGATGATTAGAGTACTGCAAGGACAGTGCATGGTGAATTTTTAAGTGCTTGGGTATTGGCGGAGTGATTGGATTAGTACATGGTGTGATAAGTTGGCCTGGCATATGCTGTCCACTATTCTAGTGGGCACCTTGCACCAGTCCAAACGACCCTTACTGATGGTAGGTTAAAGACAACCTTTATAGAAATCTATCCTAATGGTAGCTGTGGAGACGTGATGCGGTTCGCAAGCAAGCGGTGCGACGAGCTCACCCAGGGACGACAGGCTCTGCGACAACACTCGCAGCGATGGTAATCTTCCCGCACCGGTCTGGAGCATCCCGCAAAGGAAGGATGCGATGACTCTGGCAGCGGCAACAGGTGCTGCGACGTTCTAGGCCTTCGTAGTGGCAGGAATTTCCTCACACTGTGGGGGAAGCGCTCCGCAAGCGAGTGATGCGACAAAACTTGCAGAAAGTCTTTAAAAGCTTGGTCTCCAGCTTCCCAACACAGGTACAACTTCCAGAGGCACCACAACTGGCCCAAGCACTCTAGGAAGGACAAAACTCTCCCAGCAGAGTTCAGGGAAGTTGGGGGTAAAGTCCTTTTATTCCTGAGCCTTCTTAACAGGGAGCCAGCTCTTCTCAGGACCTTGGAGATTCCTTCAAGTTAGGGGACACAGCACCAAAAACAAAGTGCTTCCCCTCTTCTTGGCAGCAAAGCAACAGCAGGTCAGTCCAGCAGAACAACAGCAGAACAGTCTTCCTTCTTCAGTTTCAGCTTTCTCCTGGGCAGAGGTTCCTTCTTGATTCCAGGATGATCTCATTTTCTGTAGTCAAGGGTCCTGTACTTATACCCCTAAAAGTCTTTGATCCCTTTGTGTAGGAGGGCTCTGAGCCCGGTCTGAACCAATTCTGGGTGTTCCTTGAGCACTTTGTTTTCCTGGCCTCTCCTTTCCTTTCAGAGAGAGGGGCAGGGCCGTCAGCCGCCCAGCAGGAGGTGGAGCCAGCATGTGGAAGGCAGGCAAATCCCTATTCAGGCCCAGGTGCTACCCCCTCCCACTACTCTAGATGTAGAGGGAGCTATTCAGCCCAGGGATGGCCCACTCAGACTCTGGGAGCCACCCAGTCCCTGTCACTCACAAATGAGACAGTCAATTCACAAACATGCCAAGGCACTCAGAAAGGTATACCAAACTTTTATGTCCTATTTTGCTCCTATGGGGAGGCATGCTGGTAGCCACTGTAGCCAGCATCCCCCATGAAATCCTATGGGGCAAGATATCCTTACAATAGTGAAAAACTAAAATGGCTGTAATTCACTACCAGAGCATGTCACCTGCACAAGTACATGCTCTACCTTTCACATACACTGCACCCTGCCCAAGGGAGTACCTTGGGCCTTCCATAGGGGTGACCAATGTGTACAGAAAGGGAAGGGTCAGGCCTGGCCAGTGGGGCCACTGACCAGTAGGACATGGCAGTTCACAGAATGCACACAGGCACTGCGGTGGCAGGCCTGAGACACCATATTAGGGCTACTCATGTGGGTGGCACAATCAGTGCTGCAGGCCCACTAGTAGCATTTGTTATACCCAGCCCTGGCACACTCAGTGCACTTTACTAGGGACTTCTTGGTGAGACTAATATGCCAATCATGGATAACCAATCTTAATAATAATGTACACAGGGAGCACTTGCACTTTGACACTGAACAGCAGTGGCAAGGTGCCCAAAGCATCTAAACCAGTAAAAAAGAAATCCAGCACAGCATCAAAAATACAGGAGGTAGAGGCAAAAAGATAGGGGGAAACCACGCCAAAGATGCCAGGTCTAACACAAAAGAATCCACTCCTTATAAAGAGATAGAAATACCTTTAACTTACCAAGACATATCAATTGGTTTAAAGGTGCCCTTCCCATAGTATACAAGACATAAGACCCAGCCCACTCAGCAATGAGGGGGCAACATGGCCAGTCCTAGCCAGTTACATACAACATCCTGATGTTGATTATTTGATCGCAGGCTAGTTGTGGGGATTATAAAATAATCTAGTAACAATATATATCAGTCTTACACAATTAGTGATGTGAACATTAATACTCACTCCTGTGCATACTGTTCAAGTGGTAGCACAACAATTAGCTACACGAGGCATTGGCCCTCCAAATGGAGTGATGGGGAAAATTTCCACCAAAAGGGAAGAAATTCCGTTTGGGATCGCACAAAATACAGACTGTAAGAACTGGGACCACCAGTTCTCCGTGGGGTAGCTTGGCTCGAGCAGGAAGGCGGCCAGGGGCTTATGTGTAAAGCAGCTACTTAACACGCACATCCAATGAGACACGGAGCGGGACGCAATAATGGAGACCACACCAGTAGTTGTGTTTGAAAATCAAGATCTTTTATATAGGCTTTAGGTCAGAGCAGATAAAGCATTAGCAAATCATTAGCATTGCATCAAAGTATCTCATTAAGACATTCCATGAATCACATTCAATATGCATTTCCTGTAAAAGGGGTAAACATTTCATTAAGTATTCTTACTGCAGCAGAAAACTCCAATGAACACAGCCTGTCGCATTAAACTATTTAGCAGGCTAAGAGGGTACTTTCATAAACCTGGAGGATCCTACAAAAAGCGACCATAGCATTACATTAAAGTAACACATTAAACCTGTAGTAACCAACCACAAGCCTTTCTCCTTGTGAATACAGATCGTTTTGCGACCCAGAATCATATCATCAGAATACCATTAGAATGAATCAATAGATGTCGCAGTTTGATCCCTACAGGAACTGTAGATGCCCGCCCCTGCAAGAAATTCAGTACAGTGCAAAGGATCCCCCTTTACATTAGCAGGCTTGTAAATAGGGCATCAACATAAACAATTTACCCTGGAAACTGGCAGATAGAACAATGCAGGAGGGCAAGAGTCTGTCCTCCTAGCCTCCCAAACACTCGAGGCACAATAGGTGGGGGCCAACGGGGCCCAGTCTTAGTTCACCCCGGGGGAGGGGCGACCTCGGGCCTTACCCGGCCTACCGCTCTCCTCCCCGGGGGTTACCTTATATTTTTGGCCCTCCGGGGCCCTTGCGTAGTCGCTGGCAGAGGGGAGGGGTGTTCGTCCCTCCCAGGGCCTCCCTCGGCCCGGCGCGGTGCAGTTGTGGCTTCTGGGCACCAGTGCCGGGGCTGGGGCGAGGCCAACATGCAGGGCAGAAAGGAGGGGGCCCTTTGGCTCCACGACCCCCTCCGTGATCTTTACAGGCCGTCTCAGGCCCACCGGCAAGGCTTCTGGGCCGGGGCCGCTCCAGCCACTCACGTCGCCCGCCTCAAGGGCGCGCCTGCTTTGGCCAATGGCAGCGCGGCGCCCGGGGGCGGGGCGGAGGAGCTCCCCGATCACGTGGGGCAGGACAGCTTGGCTTCGGGCCTACCGCGGCCTGACGTGCAGGATTCGGCGGCCCTCTCCTCACACACGGGGGCCGCCGAGGGGGCAGTAGAAGCCGGTGACGGTCGCCACGCAACGGCTGGGCTGCCGCGCTTCAGGAGAGTCGCGTGGGCGGCGTGAACGCCGCGAGGGGCGCCAGGCCTTGTCAGGTGCCTCAGGCGGCACACACAGCCCTGGGCTGCGGCGGTGAGTGGGTGCAATAACAGCGCCTTGCGGAGGTTGTGTCCAGGCGCCGCAGCGCTTCACAGGGGGAGCCAAATCTGTCGGCTCAGGTGAGCGCTTGGGGGCACTGCAGGCCGGATGGTTTCTGATGAGAAAAGCGCCTCAGGAGTACAGCGCCTCACCGGGGTCTTTAGCGCTTGAGCCACGGGAGTACAGTTAGCTCAGGGCAGGCAGGAGGATGTGCAGCGCTGGTAAGGGGGGAGCAGATTATAGCGCTTTTCACACAGTTCAGTCAGGGGGAGACAGGTAGGCCCAGTTGAAGGCAGGGGATGCGCAGGGCAGCACAGTCCAGTACCTGGTTGCTCCCCCAGCAGTCTCTGGTCACAGGAAAGCAGTTTTCTTGGCGCTTGGATGGTTCTGCGCCCTTAGTTGCTTGTTTCTTGAAGTGGAAGAGGGGGGGGTTTAGTTGAAGGCTTGAAGAGTTTCTCCTCAGTCACTGCAGATGGACCCTGGGGTTCCCTAACACTGGGCCAGATCAGGGGGCTAGCTTAGGACACCTCACCCAGCTTAAGAGGCAGCACCTGATTCCTGTCACTCCCAGTAGCATAGGTTCCTAACAAGGCCCTCCCATCTAAAACTCCTGCGTGGGTTCCCCAGGTCAGTGATGCCCCAACTGACTAGAAAAAGTTCCCTCCCGTGCTTAAGTATGCCCAGGTCAGGTGACCACTCTCTAAGGCGGCAAAAATCAGGTCCGCCTTCCTTCTGGAAGGTTCCAGGAGCTTCCCTTCTCTACCTATGGACAGGGGAGGGGTGGCTGGCATTGCAACATTGTATGGGGATCCAGCCTGCTCCTGGCAGCTAGGGTGCTACACTAAAAAGACCACGCTGCTGTAGCAGGGGCCAGTGGCAGCCATGTTGGAAGTAGAGAGCACCTGCACCCTAACACAGATTAGCTATGAAAAGGTGCCCGAAGACCTAAGGACCAACAAAAAGTAGGTGGGAAAAATGAGGCAAGGGCAAAAAATCACAGGGAAAGACCACCCTAGGGCTGACAGGTCTAACACAGACCAGCTTGAATCAGTATTACCCCTTACAATCCTGCAGTAAAAACACAGTATACTAACAATTTGCTTGCAAATGGGGATGGCTCCCCCTCTAGAAGATTGTGCCACTTGGGGTATAGTCTTTGCTGCAGTATAAACCAGAACACATGGTATCCCTTCCTTGGCGGTTTTACCTGAGGTTTTAAAATAGGTACAAAATGAGAATGGGACAGCACCTGCCCTGGACTTAGAGATAAAATTAATAAGCAACTTTGCTGCTGTATCTGCCATAATGTTGAGTAACATCAAAGACGAAACAGCGGCATTAGCCATACACCTACATCTAAGGGATTTGCCTCCTGGGCAACAGGAACGTGAACTGTCCAAAAATATCAAAGAAACGTATGCTTCCCTGGGTACTGATATTTTGAGAGCCAGTCCAGTAAAACCACAGGTTAAGAGTAGTTCTGAAAAGAATAACTTTAAGTAATCACCAGACTCTTCCACAAAGAAGAAGGGGGACCGAAAGAAAAATAAATCAAAAACTAAATCACAGGGTGGGTCTCCTACACAGGAATCTACCGAAACACATTACAATATATGTAACCGTGATAATGTTAAACCGCCTGATAGGTATCAGGATAGAGATACACGTTCCTCTTGTTCCTTTCAGGTTACATCCGATAGGCGTCCGGAGAAAGGAGTACAGTCAGAACGGAGAACAATTGTCATGTGAATACATAATTAAACAGGAAGACAAGCCTAAAATATCGAAACCTGAATTTAAAAAGAAGAAGATAGCTGGACTAAAACTCAGGCATGCCCCGGATTTTGAGGACTCTACTACTGAACGGGGAGTGGCCATTGACAATGCTGGACAGTGCGGCAGAAGTCACAATAGTTTGGCAGAACCTGATGGATTGTTTAGCGGGAGTTGCACTGAGTGAGTATATCAGAGTAAGGATTTCACAACATTTATACAAAGTTCGTCTAAGATTGGAAAGGGACATGTCTAGATTTATTAATGTCCTCTTCTGGGAGGAACTCACTCATGGTTATGACATTCTACCGGCCGAAAAAGATTGGCCACCTGACTTCATAATGCATTGCCCAAAGGGGGAGGCAGTACTTTTACCAGCCTTCTCTGACCTCACTCTAGAATAAGTTAAACACTCATACTATAGGGAGTGGGCTTCAGTGCCAGCTCCTGCATTTTACCGCAACCATGTGAGGTGAAATGATGGTTCACCTTATCATGATTTACTAGTGAAGACAACCCCACAACGTCAAAGGCAAAACCCAATACAAATGCATCAAAACAACAAGTTATGGAAATCCTAAAGCAACCTGCATATCAAGGTTTGATTGAAAGTGGCACCTCTTCATGAATAATCATTTGTTTCCAGTAATGAAACTAGATCAATCATACTATCTGGTATAAGATTACAGGAATTTGAACACAGCTGCTCGCACATTTGCAGTGCAAAATGCAAACAGTGCCGCATTAATGAATAACAAAGTGCAGAAAAAATACAAAACAATACTTAATATCTCAAATAGATTCTTCTGCCAAAATATAGTGCCTGGACACAGATATTTGGCCACCTTCAAGACGCTAGGCTCCTAGAAACAGTTTTGCCATTTGCTTGGACAGAGATGGACCTAAATGTCCTGGTACAACTACTGTCAAACGGAAGTGTTCAACCATTTCACGTCTTCCAAATGGAATAGTCTAACAAGAATATACTGGAATCATACAATGGCATGCCCCTGTCCCCTGGAGTATACAGTCTGAATAATGACCAACTATGGAAATATATTCAATGGGCCACTGCATAATGTGTTGTTTAAGGAAGTCTGCATTGGAACTGAGGACCTTCCCAAATCTTAAGTACCTGCAGAAATTGGGACCTTTAATTAGCTTGCTCTCTAGTCTTTACAAGGCCCTTATAGCATGTGTTCTCTAAGACACTGAAGGCACCTCTAGGCCAGACATGGCAGAATGCATTGAACAACATATTTATGATGGAAGATTAGCCTCCACTGGTGAAATTGCATAGCTGTCTACTTAGGAGAGCTATGCTGAACCTCAGCTACTTTAAGATTCTCTATAATTGGTAATGGGCTCCTACAAATCTCAAACAGGTGACTCTGTATCCCTATCTCTTAATTGTCACAATGCACACTTCTTCTCCCTAAATCCTGCTTCTCTTGCCAGGTTTAAAAACTAGATTACGCTTACTGGAAAATATGCAATGTAGAACATGGAGCATTGGGCAGCTCCTGGGAAATCTAAGGCCCTGAAAGGTTTGCAGGGAATACAATGCCATGGGTAGCTTCAAGCAAATTGAGTCAAATGTATCAACAATAAAAATATTTGTGATTACATATATGGTAAGTTACTAGCATTTGTTTTCATGAGTGTATTTGAACATAATACAACACAACTTGAGTATGTTTTCATGCTTCCTACAGTGCATGATGTCTTTAATATCCCGAACGTCAACTCTCACCTAAGGAGATGGATCTCAGTTCGAGTAATGGCCACCAAAGTCTGTATAATCAGGCACCAGAGATTGCCCAACATATCATCAAAAAATGAATGGATGTCTGAGATTTTTTTTAATGTCTTCCTGCAAAAGCATGATGTATAGGATGCAAGGTCAAATGGACATTTTACCAAAAATCTGGTCTCCCTTCCCAGAAAAGGGAAAGATCACATAACTCACTAATTGCTTCCTGGATATTACAAACTAATGTTATGTCCATGGGCATGATGGAGAAATGAACGGCCTTTTAGTAGGGTTTATAGACGTGCTCTGGGAAGGACCATGGAATAACAAAGGCCCCCGCAGTCCCCATGGTTCCGAGCTCCCGGGCCCCCCTCTGGCAGGTCCCTGGCCTGAGAGCTCCGGACTGGGTCCAGAGTGTAGGGGGCCCCCTGCATGCACTTCGCAGGGGGGGCATCACGTTTTTTTACGTCACTGGGACAGGAGTCTGCGGTTTCCAATGGTGGTCCGTGATTTAATATGATTTATAATGCTGTGATGTTTATACAACTGCTGTTCGCCATGGAACAAGGGGCACAATATGGTATTTTACCATACTGGGTGTCAGAATATGCTTTGAAATACATATTGATCCATTGGCTTCAATTAAAAATCCACACCCAACAATATTTTTATAAGGAATATTTAGGACACGATAAATATGTCAGATGACTAATCTGTATTCAACATCCTGACATGCAGCCTGTGTGATGAGGTTAAGAATAAGTAGCTGGCATCAACATGGACCGGGGTTTAGTACTAAATTATGCAGAATTGGCCCATCATTAATCACTTGCTGATCGAGCCTAATCGTTCCATATTTGAGCCAATGCCTGTTGCATAATACCACTTGTCATGTCGGCACTTTCTTAGATGTCATTTTCGTCATTCGGTAGCAATACCAAGCAGGTCAAAGACTGCTCCATCCAGGCTGCCAGAAACGGTCATTGCAGGTTTCGCATGATGGTCAAGCAAAGGCCTTGTCAAAATGAAAAAGCTTCTCAATTTCGGGCTATTATGAAAAAAATATGTAACTTGAAAACAGTCACTACGAAAAAAAAGTCACTGCTGCAATCATCCAATGCTGTGAAATTGCTTTAAATTATTATTCGGTAGGCCCCACTGAAGTACAACAATTAAAGTATGTTTTGTAAAATAGTACTCAAAACTAATTGTAAAGAAATTGAGGAAATATGTGGAAAAGATTACTTTTCTCAAGGAAAATTGTGGATCTTCTCTTTTGGACCATTTGAAAAAATCGATGGAGTTCTCAGAATTAATTTCCCCAAAACAAGGGCTATAAAAAAATGTAATGCCAGAAATTAGTGAAACAATAGACTGTCGAGCAGTCTGCCAAAGTTTTGAAAGATATGCTTTGATGGAGAACGTTTCATTGACCTCTAATATGTTAACTTCAAAGATCATTACCTCTGGCAACAGCCTTTCAATCTGTAGTCATTTGTTCGCCAAATCACGTTAGAGAATTTCTTCGAAATCATTTAAATACTATTTAAAAGCCCATTAGGTATATTCATTGCTTAAATATAAATAGCACTTTCTGAGTTCTTTTTCATTGCTTAAAAGTGAAACTTTTAAATGACTAGTATACGGTTAATAAAATCACCTGTTCCCTTTATCTTTAGTCTGGAGCTAAACACTAGTTTGGGTTACTGCGACAGTATGTTTCAAAAAGTTGCCACTACTGTTGCTGGAACTAAAAGAGAAAGGAAGCAATGCCACATGACCGCAATGTAGCACAAAAACACAGAGCTATGGGGCATATTCTCAAGCCCCTATCGCCACGGGAATGTCACTTTTTTTTACGTTCCCATGGCGATAGGGCCAGAGCCCTGTTCTCAAGGCAGGGTTAACACACTTAACGTGGCTTAAAGCCAGGTTAAATGGCTTAATGCGGCTTAAAGCCACATTAAGTGGCTTAATGCTGCCTTGAGGATAGAGCTCTTTTAACACTAAACTTAGCGAGAAAGGGTGCGTACAGTGGGTGTTGCGGTGTGCGTAACACCACAACACCCATTGAGTTTGAAGCTACCGCCTATTATCAAGGGCAGCGATAATAGGTGGCCATGCCAAACTTAAGACCTAGAAAAATCAGGTTTTAATGTGGCTAAGCAAGGAGAAAACCTTTATTTCTCCTAGTTTTTGCTTTTGCCATGTGTGCTGCATGTAGCACACATGGTAAAAGCAAACTGGCATTTTCGGTTTATTAATGTACAGGAAGGGACACCTTCCTGTGCATTAACAAACCTCCCTGCTCGCAGACACCCTTGCGCTCTGGTGCACGGGTGCCTGTTCTGGCTTTAAAACGCGAGATTTAGCTCCATTGATGGGGGAAACGTCAAGCTGTACCACATTCCTATGAATAGGGTGCAGCCTGGTGTTTCCGAAGTTGCGTGAGAGGCGTTAAGCCAAGGAGGCTATCGCCTCTCACCGTCACTTCTTTGTGAACGTATTTTTGTGAAAGATAAAGGGATGCAATATTTGAAATTCTTAGTGGTATTATCAATACTGACAATTGGTGAGTTATGCCTTCAAATCAGTATCCTCAATTTCCTGTTGGAAAGTATGTTGGTATTCCTTCCTGAAATAGTCTCATTAAGATCACATGATTGATGTATAAAACCTGCATTATCTTTAATTTATTCGGGTATTTATGAGATGTAGTATATCACGCCTGTTGGTATTGGGTTAATATTTGACAAATTGTCCAAAACATCCAAATAATAATTTTTGTATGTTATGTTAGTAACTAACGTTATGGAGTTTTGTGCAACACAATTATTGGCCCTGGGTGCTATTTGGTGTTAGTGTGCTAGTGATGAGTTAACCTCGAAGGCAGAATGTTCTACTGAGGATACAATTATGTGCCACTCAGGCTTCGCCTGTATCCCTGTTTTCATAACCCCAATTAAACGTTGTTGCCTGAGATTGCGTATGTAAGTACTGATATTTATATAGTTTGAGCCTAGCTCAAAAGCAACAGGGAACTGAACAGTGTCACAGGCAGAGACAAAGTGAACATGTGCTAGGACTAGCAAGTTAATGGGCGATTACAACATAATGATGCAGAGTTATTTAAAGAGGTGAGAAGTCAGCTCCTTGATCAACTATAACTTGGTTGTGTAGTCCTAATGGATATTTGAATATCATTTCAGATGATAGGTGTAAAGATGCATAAGCAGGTGTGGCCGGCACAGGTAAGAGCAGTGGAGTGGGGGCGGGGCGGTAAGCGGGAAGTCAACATACGAAAAGGATAGGTAAAATTACATAAAAAATTAATAAAACCACTTACCCTGCGCTCACCGCATTGCCGAGTCGACAATGTCACGAGCGCAAGATAAGTGGTTTTAATTACTTTTTAAATTTAATTTTAACTATCCTTTTTCTGTCAACTTTCCCCCCACTCTGCCCCTCCCACCGCTCTTACCTGTGCCGGCAACGCATGTGTAGAAGTCCTTTAACTTTTTTTCTCTTTTTAACTTTTTCGGTACTAGTCTTTTTTTTTTTTCCTACATGTGGTTGTGTTCAGAGTTAGCAGAGATAGTGAGCTTTCCAGAGGTATCAGTTGCAATGACTTTGTAGATGATGCACCTAGTGTGGATCTTCTGGAACTTCAGTTTTTCTGAAAAACACATCAGGGCGTGGCTGAGGGTTGGGTGTTCAATGGTGATAAAGGCTGCTGAGAGATTCAGTAATACAAGAGTAATAATGTCATGTTGGCATGGTACTTTGCTGATATGACAAGCTGTCTTACTCTTGTACGCAGGGACTTTAGTAGTGTAAGGATCTGTTTTTTACATCATTCTCTTTCTATTGTATGAAAGGAACATTGGTTCATGTTGAGGTCTTTGTAGTAGCTGGGCAATGAGAGCTTAGCTTCAGTGTTCATGTTGTAATTGGAACATGAGTGTTCACATGGTTTTTCAGAAATGTGTTAAAGTTTGTTTAGAAAAATATTGCCAACAGGCATGGCAGGTTTAGACATGTGTTTGAGATTTGGGATGTCTATGGAGATCGGAAAGATTGTTTTTTTCCTTAGATTGATCTATGTGTGTTAGTTGGATGATGAGTTGGCCTGCGCATAGCTCAAAAAGGGGTAATTTATCACACTTACATGGGTAGTGCAAAATGTGCCATGCCAACATGACTGGTCATTAAAAAATAAAGAAACATGCCATTTCTTTACATGACTCAGTGTTCAGATTTATGAGCTCCCCGGGAATCCCCAATGAGGACTTATTTGTATGGGTAGGTGATAAATTCTACTCAGCCGACAGAGTTGACAGAGTTTTGGTTGCTGCGTGTTGGGCACCTCCAGCCATTCTCACTGATTTTCTAGAGAACAAGCTTCTGGCACTATAAATCAAGGCAACAGAGCAACTTAGAAATGTCCACCTGTTTGCTGAACTATGAGGAATCTCGAAGAGTTTTCATGTAACCCTCCAGAATTCCACAGAGTGAAACTCTGCAAGTTCCACCCACACCTACTTATTAGAAACTTCAAACCCCGTTGAATCTCCAGGAGGCTGGATACATTCTCTTGAATGCCCTCTCTATTACTCCATGTGCATGTATTACAAGACTGGGTAGCGCACTGAGGTGCAAGTGTGAAGACCCCAGGCACCTGATGCCATGTGCAAAATGTCTGGGAGGGGGACCCACAGGCCCAGGAAGGGCTCCCCTGCTTGTAACGGAGATGTGACTGTGTCCTGGGTAAGAGTACCCAGTGGGCCCTGGTTTGGAAACCCCCTTCCTGGACTCCATTCATCAGCCCACAGGTTCTCAAAGTGCCAGGGACGGGGGCCCAGAAGCACGGAATAGCATCCCCTGGTTGTCCGAGATAAGAAGCTCTTACCGGGCCGTGGGTGAGAGCACCAGTCGTCCCTGGGGTGGAAGCTCCCAGAGCTGGACTCTGTTCTGTGGCCATCTGTGGCACTTGGAGCCCAGGACGGGGACCCACAGGCCCGGGGAGGTCTCCCCTACTTCCATAGAATAAGAAGCTCTGACTGGGCCCTGTGTCGGAAACCCAGGCCCTGTGCTCCATTTGACCCTCCACAGTGCCGCAATGTTTTCAGGACGGGGTCCAGTGGGCACTAGGAGGTCTCCCATTTCCACTGGACCCCGTCCAGTGGGCATGGGAGACCAGTGTCAAACACCTACATTTGTGTTTTACTACTGTGAGTCCTACTTCTCTCATAGGTTAACAATGGGAATTACTTAATACAATTTTAAGCTGTAATTCCTGATTAGAAATGAGAAGCTCATCATGTTTTATATCTTTGGAATGGTAATGTTAAATGCTCTTTAATTGTAAAGTTGGATTTAACATTACTATTTTAGACATGCCACTTTTAGAAAGTGGCCATCTCACTGTTCTTATTGCTCTGTGTGCCTGCAGCCTGTTTCGAATACACGTCTGAGGTGGGTGACAGCTACACTTTGTGTATTCCCTCTAGACAGCCACAAACGCAGGAATGGAAGGTGTTACAGAGAACTCTTCTGCATTTATCTGTATTCTGCTTTTCCTGGGCAGCAAGAGAGGAGGGAGCTGACACATACGCTTGAAAATGCAGTGTCCTGGTTCTGAAACAAAAGGGCTGATTACCCCCTACTGATAATCTGGAGCCAGGACTGGGAAGAAAGGTCCTGTGCACTTCAAAGACCCTTCTTTGAAGTCACCCTCTCTTCAAAGGCACAACTGGGTATAAGTATTGGCCCTCTGATCCTACCAAGAGAGTACATTACTTGACCTATGAAGAACTCTGTCAGGAGTAAAGACTACTGTGCTACAAGGATTGCCGCTCTGCTTGACTGCTGCTTGGGAAAAAAAATACTTTTTTACTCTGCTGTGCTACCTGCTGATCTCTGCAATGACTGGAATCATCTCAGTTGAATCCAAAGTGACTCCAAGGGCTTGCTGGCTTTCCTCCTGTTCGGAAGGCTCAGGGCCATCAAAGACTTCTTTCAACTCTTCAACAGCACCTGGACTATGACATCTGTGATTCCTGCCCTGCCAAGTGGTGCCAATCAAGTCCTGGGCACTTAACAGGTGATTTATCCTGTGTTGATCCATCAAAACCGATGCAATGATGACTCAGAGCCGATCGGAACCAATGCATCACCCTTCGACGTCGATGTGCCTGCCACTCTATTACATTGATTTGACGTACTATGCGGCTCGATGACAGCACATCGCCTGCATCGTAAAGGGATTCATTGACGAAGCCTTCATAGACTGTGCATATCGGAACCAACACATCACCAGCATCCATGGAATAGGTGATGACGATTTGCCTCCTCTGCTCCTCGCATCAAGTCTTCGATGTTGACGCTTCCGCCATCCAAGGTACTTTTTTAGTGGGACCTGCGTGAGTCCTTTCGCCAGCCTGCCTTTTGTGGAGAATTTTTGTGGTGTGTTAGTTGTGTTACTGTGTGTGTGTGTGTGTTACATAAATACTTTACACATTGTCTCTTTAGATAAGCCTACCTGCTCTGAGCCAAACTAATAGAAGGAAAGCACAGGTTATCTTTTAGTGTGTATCTAGCTTACCCTGGCTAGAGTGGTGGTTCTGCTTGCACAGGTTGCATACTTTGACAACCAGAAACACCATTTATAACAGTCTGGAATGAGTGCTATTAATATCCTTTAATGTGTATCTATTGGAGGGCATGATGGAGACAACAGTGATGATAATTCCACCTCCAATAGTGTACCGTTAAGTTTCTGCAGTTAAAATGGCTGTAGTTGGATTATGGAAGACAGCTGGTGCACCACCTGTCCCAACCCCTGCCTCTTAGTGCCCCTTTGATGCTCTTGACTCAGTGTCCTGGGGGCCTGAAGCATTTCATTAAGAGTGTAGAAAGCAGGTGGGCCACATGAATTCAGCAGCTAAGAAGAATGGAATAGGACTCTGGTTAGATTTTGTTGGTATTCAGAACTGGGACAAGTATTAAGAGGGACTGCTTGTACCACTAGAGGTGACATTCATAAACCAGCACAAGATAGGCTAATGTGAAAAGCAGTTGTCAAGAATGTTTTCATTATTCATAAATGAAGGTTGGAGGTTCAAAGACATGGTGCAGCTGCTTCTGGCTCCAAGTGCCTGGTGCCTGCTGGGTGTGACCTGCTCTTGGGACAGTGGCAAGTGGGGAGTTTGACTTGGGTGGTGTACCTGTGAAACAATAATAAAAGTGTCCTAAGGTGAGCTGAGGAAGGACAAGAGTATCCCATGGAGAAGAAGGGCAAAAGCTTGCTTGATCTCTATTTTCAGTATGAATACAGACTGTGAAAGCAGGGCATAACAATCCATTTGACTATTGGGGTTTCAAGAGGGAGGTATCTGAAAAGTTAACACAGTGAGAAATGGCTTGTGGCTTCCAAGTTTTGATAGCAACATTGCTTTTTAATCCTTCAATTTCGGCTCTTCCTATCATTGTGAAACAGAATTCACAAAATGTTGAATTTCGCACCCACTAATAGGGAACGTGAGTCGGTTCAGACCGTCCACACATTTGGTGCATGTGCTTGGCCGAGGAGTCAATAGGGCGAAGCTACCATATATGGCATTATTACTGAATGCCTCCAAGTCAGAATCCCCCCTAAACCATAGTGATACCACAGTGCAATAGAGCATCGATTGACCTGGGATAGCAAGCCCCTGGACAGAAGCGTGGAGTAAAGAACACAAACTCACACCCACCCCAGTGATTTCACTTATATACCTGTCTAAATGACTGACCCAGGCCAGGAATATTGACACTAAGGCCTACTCCCTACCTCATGCAATAGAAATCAATGTGTGTCACAGAAACAACATTATGGGCTAGTTTAACTAAGATTTTGTGTTGGTGCTGCTTTCCTTTTGTGACGCAGCCCTGATGTAAAGTCGATTTGCATTGCTTTACGTGGCATAGTAAATACAAATTAACGCAAGGCACAGCATAGTGCTGTTTTCTTTACTGTGCGTCATGTAAATATTACATAAATGGAGCGTGGGCATTCCAAACCATCTCCCTATCTCGAGACCAAAGGTCCCGACCCCCACGCACTATAGCTCTAGGTTATGTCTTTTTAATCAACACAAATGAATGTTTATCCAAATTTTGTCTTTGTTGCTACTCACATTCAAAATGTTTTAATTTCGACACGGGAATACAGAATCAAAATAATCCCAAAAAATGAAAACATATATTTTTACATTGCATTTCTCATAATTTGTACATAAAGAAATTAATTTCCACAATTTCTTCTGTAATTCCTTTTTAGGTGCTCAATGCATTTCGGGCCATGCTTGACCCTTCATCAGGAGCCCGTTATATCTAAAAAAAACAATGCAACATTTCCATCAGCAACCTCTCCAGATTGGAGAATTCATAACACACTTATTAGAAGTAATAAACATGAAGTGTATGTTACAGTACTCATAGTACCAAGTGAGAAGTGTGAGTTTTAGGAAACTCAAAAGACCCTTTACCACACCGTAGTGCTCAAAACAAACGATTAAAAAGTAGCCAAGTTGATGCTTACGTAATCCTGCCACTGAGTGAACCTTTGTAATCTGTGGATCAAATCATGACTATCAGCACTAACTTATTCTAAACACAAACATAAGCTCTCAACTTAATAAATCAACTGTGCCCTTACCCGTGCTAAAGACTCCACTGTTCAACGAATTAATATCCAAAACGCCGGTCTCTCCCAGGACTCTGAGTGACTTTGTCAGATACCTATAGCAAGCACAAAAGTGACCGAAAATCAAACTGCGGTTCTCGTTATATCAACTGCCTAATCTGATTTCCACTCGAGTGTATGCTCACCTTCTTCAAAGATTAATGCTCAAAACCGTCACACTCCACTATGGTTTTTCAGCGAACCTTCGCATTTCTCTGTTGATTGCTGTTCTACCTGGCGTCTATTTACCGCCATAGAAACAAACTACGGACTAAGAATGGCCGCCATATTGGAAGGGTAACCGATGCCGAACACCTAATACTTGGAACCCTTTAAGTTCCGATTAAAGTGCCTACTCTCCGAACATAGTGAACACTACAGACAACTGGCCTTCTCTTAAAAAAATACCGGGGCAAATTAGCGAACTGAGCTGTTTACTGCCGCTATGTTGGAAGGGTTGAAATGATGGAGAACTTTATTGAAAAACCATGTGCTCCCCTACTCTGCTGTGAGAAGTTCAACCAAGAATGTAGACACAAAATATAAATGAAAGTTTGGAAAGTGGTAAATAAAAATGAAAAATGAAAATGAAAAGAAATAGTTTTTGTATGTGAAAATTGTGGGTGGTGTTCAATGTACTCCCCTCATGATCCATGAATAACTCATAACATTTACAA
Organism: Lissotriton helveticus; assembly: GCF_964261635.1. NCBI lineage: Eukaryota > Metazoa > Chordata > Amphibia > Caudata > Salamandridae > Lissotriton > Lissotriton helveticus. The sequence continues at coordinate 762,274,798 of NC_136067.1, read as the reverse complement.
GCTGGTAAACATTTGTACTTCATGATTATGTGAATGCTCAAGCATGGGCATATTTCAACAGTAACCACAAATGCCTAATTACAGAAAACATGCAAAATCTATTCGTTCATTTAACCCTTTCGGAACCTGGGTACCCAGTTTTTTTATCTAAAATATTTCTCTCTGGAGAAGGGATCGAGTCCGATCCGTGCCCTCAGAATGAGAAACTTGTTCAACAACTGAGAATTGTAATTGCGATATACTGTGCCTTTCCTGTGTCCAGTGTAATGCTTAGCTGCTCTTCATGTTTTTGTTCCTAATCGTGCTTTTATGTTCTGAAATTCGCACTTTGAGTTTTCATTCAGTTTTACCTACGTATAATTTCTCGCAGGGACATTTAATGTAGTAAATCAGGTTCATGGAGTTGCAATCAGAATTATGATATAGCTTAATCTCTTTGCCTGACGAGGGATGGTGTAACAAAAACATGAAGAGCAGTTTAGCATTACACTTGTAAATGTTATGAGTTATTCATGGATCATGAGGGGAGTATATTGAACACCACCCACAATTTTCACATACAAAAACTATTTATTTTCATTTTCATTTTTCATTTTTACGTACAACTTTCCAAACTTTCATTTATTTTTTGTGTCTACATTCTTGGTTGAACTTCTCACAGCAGAGTAGGGGAGCACATGGTTTTTCAATAAAGTTCTCCATCATTTCAACCCATCCAACATGGCGTCAGTAAACAGCTCAGTTCACTGATTTGCCCCGGTATTTTTTTAAGAGAAGGCCCGTTGTCTGTAGTGTTCACTATGTTCGGAGAGCAGGCACTTTAATCGGAACTTAAAGGGTTCCAAGTATTAGGTGTTCGGCATCGGTTACCCTTTCAATATGGCAGCCATTCTTAGTCCGTAGTTTGTTTCTATGGCGGTAAATAGACGCCAGGTAGAACAGCAATCAACAGAGAAACGCGAAGGTTCGCTGAAAAACCATAGTGGAGTGTGACGGTTTCGAGCATTAATCTTTGAAGAAGGTGAGCTTACGCTCGAGTGGAAATCAGATTAGGCAGTTGATATAACGAGAACCGCAGTTTGATTTTCGGTCACTTTTGTGCTTGCTATAGGTATCTGACAAAGTCACTCAGAGTCCTGGGAGAGACCGGCGTTTTGGATATTAATTCATTGAACAGTGGAGTCTTTAGCACGGGTAAGGGCAGAGTTGATTTATTAAGTTGAGAGCTTATGTTTGTGTTTAGAATAAGTTAGTGCTGATAGTCGTGATTTGTTCCACAGATTACAAAGGTTCACTCAGTGGCAGGATTACGTAAGCATCAACTTGGCTACTTTTTTCTCGTTTGTTTTGAGCACTACGGTGTGGTAAAGGGTCTTTTGAGTTTCCTAAAACACACACTTCTCACTTGGTACTATGAGTACTGTAACATACACTTCACGTTTATTACTTCTAATAAGTGTGTTATGAATTCTCCAATCTGGAGAGATTGCTGATGGAAATGTTGCATTGTTTTTTTAGATATAACGGGCTCCTGATGAAGGGTCAAGCATGGCCCGAAATGCATTGAGCACCTAAAAAGGAATTACAGAAGAAATTGTGGAAATTAATTTCTTTATGTACAAATTATGAGAAATGCAATGTAAAAATATATGTTTTCATTTTTTGTGATCATTTTGAATCTGTATTCTGGTGTCGAAATTAAAACATTTTGAATGTGAGTAGCAACAAAGACAAAATTTGGATAAACATTCATTTGTGTTGATTAAAAAGACATAACCTAGAGCTATAGTGCGTGGGGGTCTGGACCTTTGGTCTCTAGATAGGGAGGTTCACAGTAGAGGCACGGGAAAGACAACCGTGCTACCCTCGGAGCACGCCCAGAAGAGTATTTTAGACATTTGAGAAAGTGGATAATCATTGTAGAATTTTTAAAAAGAAGGAGTGCATCACCGTTTATTTAAAATTTTTCATTCCAAACCATCTACTAATATATTTTAACGCAAACCCAGATTTACAAAGACTTTTAAATCTGGGTTTGTCCCAAAATGGTACGCCTACTGAGCAGAGGCGTAACAATGAGAAATATCTTCATTTCTCCTCTTTTCTTCCTCTTTCCATTTTTTCTGCATTCTGCAGCACACTTAGAATTAGGGCAATCCCTCTGATGATTGTTTTTGTGCAGGGAGATACCTGACCTACACAAGAACAATTCTGTCCAGAATGCATTCACCTTTGCACCATAGCGCAAAGGTGCATGAGATAGCGCTAGGCAGCCACAAGTGCGCTATATATATCCATAATTTGGGAAATAAGACACAGCTCTCTCCTGTACACGAAGCGCAGCAACTTGCCTTGCTTCGCTGTTTTGCTTCAACTATTTGTAAAATATACCATTACCTGTTTATTAAGTAAATAAAAATGGTAGGTGTACTATGGATCAAGACATATTTCACTTGCTCAGCTCCATATTGGCTCAAGCTAAGGAGTGATTGCTTGCAGAACTCCGACGAATTTCCGGGGAATCTAGAAACAACACAACAAAAGTCAGGGCTGGGGGCATGGAAACAGTCTCTAAAAATGTACTTTGTGGTAAAGAAACTTTAATTGAAATACTTTACAGAACGAGCACTGAGAGGACGAGCCACAAAGTATGTATGGAACATGCAAGATTTTGACACTCCATTAATGACCTGTGGAGCATATTATCAAGGACTGGTGATAAAATTATCGCCGTTTTATCGGCAGGAAACTGCCAATAAAACAGCGATAATTAGCTTGATTATACGCCCTTGTTAATTCCCCTAGAAGCCCATGTTAACATCAGAATATGGGCTTCTATGGGAACTAACAAGGGCGTATTATCAAGCCCATTATCACCGTTTTATTGGCAGTAAAACGGCGATAATTTTAACACCGGTCCTTGATAATATGCCCCCTGTGTTGGGTGTGCCTTTCTGAAATGAAGTTGCATTGTGCAGCCAGTTAGAAGGGACGCCGCGAGGGGAAGAAAGGAGATCACAGTCAAAGTTTGTATTATTACAGAACTGAAACTGGAGTTACAACAAGCTGAGGACACAGATTGTGTGTAATGGCGTGGAACCAGGTTATATCAGCAGCGAGTTGCAGACTGCTCACATGCCATTTTACCTAGCACCGGGGAAAGGTGAGCCAGTGTCAGTTTCCACTCGCTCTGTTGTTCATCACAGTGCGACACAAAGTCAAACTGACAGTCGCAGGGAAGCGAAAGGTTCCGGGTCATTCCGCGGTCCGGTTTTAATTAATTCTCATTAAGCACGCATAACATTGAAAACGGAATTAGATTTTCAGGCTGAAAGGGCATGAATATGGATGAGCTGTAGTTAAACCTGCGCGTTTCAGAAATAGGGCGAAAAAGTTACAGCAATGGATTTGACACCTGGACCTAAGCCAATGTAATAAAGGGGTGCAAGAGAGAATTACAATTAAACATAACTTTCATGCACGGTATAAAAGATTTTTTTTTAAAAGGAATTCATTTTCCAGTTTAGCAAAATTAGAATGTTTTCTTGTAATGGCTGTTACCATTAGCTTTGGTGCTAAAATCCTTGTCCATACATTTCCAATTTTGCATCTCGCCTTTCTATTAAAATCTCGTTTTCTGATGTGAATAGAACGCTTGCTAAAGTACTGACGCCACGTCATCAGAGGTCCGTTGCGGCCTAACTGCTGCCGGGACGCATGTGCTTTGGATTGTGAGGCTGAGCATATCCAATTACTCACTTTATGAGCTCTATGTTTAGACCTAGAGACATTTAATCTGAAAAATAATTTACTCAATGACAGAGAGAGATTTGTGTAATGCCCACCATATTTAACAAGCATTAGCTTATTTCTTTGGCTATATATTTTTTGATATTTCCTAAAGAAAGGGAAAAACTATAGAAGTCCAGGTTTTAGATTTTCCTTCTCAGCGTGATTTATGATGAAAAATATTAAAAAATACCAATTGGCACTTAGTGTTAGTGAACCACATGTTGCCTCAAATAATGATATGCTGGTAAACTTGAAGCAGCATGTGCTGCTCAAATGATAAAAATATCAAACAAATACAATTGAAGTTTAACAGTGTTTACACACCACATCAAGGGGCCTGAGTTTTCAGCTGTGGTTAGTAGCAATATGATCAGGAGCTGGATACTACACTTCATAACACAGGAAGATACAGGGAATGATTTACTGCAGCACTCCAAAAATTACGAGTCAAAATCTACTTTCATCAATACACTAGGCTTCAAGGATAAAGTACAAAGTGCAATAGCATATTCAGCAAAGTATTCATACAGTACACAATTAATAGAATAAAGTGCTCTAGTACAAGTGAATAGTTAAAACTTGAATCCTTTCTTCATTCTCATAAAATTAGTAGCCAATAAATATCTACTAATGCTAAATACAATAAGCTGTGTGTTATCAGTTTTTAGGGTAGTAGCATGTCATTATACTTCCTAAAGCCCAATTTCCTGCCAAGCTGTTTTATCCACTTGCTTCTGGCAATGAGATAACGGAGCAGAAAAATAGGATGTGTGCTACATCCTCTTGTTTGCCTAGATGGCACATTGTACACTTGCAGCCCCCCCCCGTTCTGTAGCTTTTCCCATTTAGATGTAAAAGCTTTACCTCGGAGAATACGTACCTGAACTTCAGATAGAGTATCTTCTCGAGTTGGGGGTTCTATTTGGTCTAAAAATAGTTCAAAACGGGTAATTGACTTAAACATAAAAAATTGGGTTGTGCGTGAACCAGATCCACAATTTAGAGTGACTTTGTGCATGATAAAATTCCAGTAGACATTTTAGATTTCCCTTTTTGATTCGGCAGTCAACATATTAGGGTAATCCCAAAATCTACTTCGGCCCGGATCCAAAAGCCATTTACGAATGTTAGCCAGCCAGGGGAAGGTGGCATGGGTATCTAATGCAAGTAGTTCACCCAATGCCTGCCTGTAGGTGGAAAGCTCATCTGTAATCAATATCCTTATCCAGTATGACGACGTCATCCAAACTGCCCTGTGCTCAATACGTTTTATTCCCAGATCGTACATAAAGGGGATCACTGGTGTATTTTGGGGGAGGGGGACCATCCCCCTTAAAGCCCTGTTTTCTCCCACAATCAGGGCAGAAAGTTGTTCCACCCCCACAACTCTGAGCCATATAAAACGGCAGTTTGGGCCCTGGATTTGTACACCTCCAGTGCAGGTGTAGTAGCCTTTGTTCCGGTTACGTGGAGTTTTTTCAAAATAGGTGCTGAATTTTGCATTAAGATGGTTCTGGATTTTTTTATGTGTGGGCACCATGAAAGTTTAGAATCAATAGTTACCCCCAAATAAACAAAGCTGTGGACCCTCTCTAAAATTGCAATGTTCAACGGTATGTTATTCTTGAATATTTTGTGGGGCCTAATAGACATATATTTTGTTTTCACAGGATTAATTTCCAAGCCTTTTAGTTTACATTACTCATCAAGTTTGTTCAGTACATTTTACAGTCCCCTTGGTGTCTGTGACAACAAAATAGTATCATCTGCGAATGTCAAAGCGCAGATATGGGTCCCTCCTAACTTTGGGGAATCGTGATTTGTCTTTTGTAGGAACTCAACCATGTCAATAACATACAGGAGGAACAAAGTGGGCGCCAGGACGCACCCCTGGCGCACTCCTCTCTTGACTGGTATTTCTTCTGTGAGCTTCCCTCCTTTTCCCCAGCGCACTTTTGCGAAGTTATCTTTGTGGAGCCTAATGAGTTGGACCCATATATTTTTTGGGACCCCTTGATTCAAAAGATTTACCCATAACAGATCTCCGGGGATTGAATCAAATTTGGCCTTTAAATCAATAAAGGCCACATACAAATTGCCAGATCTTAGTCTGGTATATTTCCAGGCAACGGTTAGCAGCCTAAATACTTGGTCTATAGTGCTGGTTCTCTTTCTGAACCCTGCCTGGCACGGGGTAAGTGTTTCATTTTTGATTAGTCATTCATTTAGCTTATCCAGTATCTGTTTGAAATAAACCTTTTGAGTGATATCTATCAAGCTGATAGGCCTGTAATTAGCGGGATCAACCCTGTTGCCCTTTTTGTATATCGGGGCGCTCTCCGTGCCCTTCCATGACGGAGGGTTGGGCTGCCCTCTGCTTATTGCATTACATAATAGGTTGATATATGGGGCCCATAGCTCAGGGGCATGTTTGAAAAGGTCTCCAGGAATATTATCTGGGCCAGACACTTTAGACGACTTGATAGCAGCTATGGCCTGCTCAGTGTCTGCTATACTGAAGTGTAGTGGTTCAGTCTCACTCGACATTGTCAACTCTTTAATGGTACATATGTGATCGCTTGATGGAGATCCCGGGCATTCATATAAATGTGCAAAATGTTTAAACCATGTGTTAGGATCTAAATTATAATCCTGGGCCAGCTTGGTTAGCTTGTTACCATTTGCAATAATCCGCCAGAATAAGGTTTGGTCTCCTGCCTTCGCAGCAGCTATCAGATCTTCCCAACTTGAATCCTCCCAGTTTCTGCATGCTACTTTTATACATGGTTATACAGTTTCCTTTCCTACCTGATTATCTCAGGCTCTTTCAACCTTAAAGCCTTAATTAAACGTTTTTTTGCATCTGCCCAGTCTTCATTAAACCAGGGATTAGACAGTAGCGTATTATTATCGTGGGAACCTGTCCCTCTCCTGGCTTTAGTGAGATGGGGTTTCATGTTTGCTACTAACATTGAATGGATCTGGGTAATTGGTATGGGGTTCGAGTTCTCATTTAAAAAGAAGAAAGATAAAAGGTCACTAAAAATATTATAAATAGAAGTAAGGGGTTCAAATGTACCTAATATAGATGGCCATTTAATTGCCCTTCTATTATTGCTCATTATGGGCTGTAAAGCCTCAATGTCTAATCTGGATTGGTTCTGGAAGTATTTCTCTTTGAGAACTAAACATAGAGGGAAATGATCACTTTCTCTCCTAGTCTCATCTCTAAAATCGTTCTTATAAGCCTAGTATGCGGCGCTTATCATAATGTAATCTATACAAGATGACGATTGGCCCCTTAAAAAGGTATTTGAACATGCAAGATCAGAAGAGCATCTTCCATTACAAGACCGTAATCCTTTCTCAATAGTAAAATCAAGGATCTGTAGTGCAGAAATAGAACACCTAATGGATCTTTCTGTTCTAAGTAACGGTATGCCCAATGCCAGATCTTCCTCTTCAAATATAGTTTCCAGGCCCATTAGTGGTTCGTAGCAACAAATAAAGTCGCCACCAATTATAATGGGCCATTCAGTGCATTTAAATCAATAATTCCTTCAAGGTGCTTAATTAATGGCGATTCTTTAGAGCAATCTCTTGGTCTTATATATATGTTGAATAGATACATCCTGGATTTATTAGGGGATTTTAGACTTAATCCCTGAATGTCATCTGTATTAGTAGATACAATTTCAATCGAAACATTTACATGATTTTTAACCCATATTAGGTGACCACCTGAGGGTCTACCTCTCTTTGGTTGTTGGGCCTCTATGCTAAATGTTGTATAACCCACCTTATATAGTGGTTCCAACGCCCAGGTCTCTTGGAAGAGGCAGAGATCATAATTATCTATGTAATCCTGCCAATCAGGTTCCTGGAGTTTTTATGTTAGCCCAGCTATGTTCCAGGACAACAGTTTAACAACGTTTATTTGTGAATCACTATTCTCTATGGTATCAGCCCCACCTGCCTGGGAATAGTTATTTGCTTGGTTTGCATTGGGGCTAAACCCTACAATAGGAACCTCGTTGCTGTTTTGACTAACCAGTGCAGCTAAATCCTGTTCTCCAGGCAAATGATACTGTATCCATGTTCTTGTTGAAGGCAGATCATTCCACATATTCAGTCAATCCGCAGCTTCAACATTGTTTTGGACCACCAGAGAATTCGGGGGAGCACCACCATTAAATACACCAGTTTTGTTTTGTCTAATACTGATTTTTGAATCAAATAAAGAATGGGTTCTTAAATTCAGGGTTATTAAGTTATCAGCAATAGTTTTTGAGAAGAGCGTTAGCCAGACATCATCCAGATCCCCTTCCTCTTGCTGCAACAGTAAAGCACTCTTTATGTCAGTTCTAATTACAGAGAGACATTGTCGTTTAGTTCTTATCCAATGTATAACCTTGTTGACCAGGGAGTCCTCATCCTCCCTAGTGCCTGGTTTTAATCTCGGAACATTGGTAAGGAAGACATTATAAGATGTAGTACTCCCATATACCCGCTGGTGGGGTTCCCTGCATGGTTCTTGTTGCCACACTTCATCCCTCTGTCCATTCCAATGCCCCAATCTCCCTGATGTGGTCTAATTGAGGGTAATCTATCTGGGTACCTTTTTGTGTTAGGCAGCATTTGCTGCGGCCTGTGAACTCTCTGATGTTCCCTCAGGTTAGTCACAGGGTGCCCTAAGTTTGGTCAAAGTCCATGTGCATGGTCTGTATGTATTATTACGCTGGTGTACTGTGTGGGTTTGGGGACGATTCAGTGTTCCTTCAATCTGTTTACTAGGCATATCAGTTCTGGTGTTAGTATCGCCGGACCTATTCTCTATGGATTCTTTAGCTCCAGATGGAGTAACTGCCCCCCTTTGACGTGTATACAGATTGCTAGTTAGAGCTTCTATCATCTTTTTGATTGCTCTGACCTCTTCCTCGACATTTTTTAATTTTATAGACAAGTCTAACATGAGTCTATGTGTATCAGTGGTGTCTACCTGTACGTGGGCATCTAGTGAATGTGTATTAGACGAACTTTGGCTAGCTGTGTCTTCCCCCATGAAGTGTATCACTGGTGTTGCTTCTGGGTTTTCTGCTAGGACCGAATACTTATTAGAACGCGCAATAGTTATAATCTCTTCCTGCAGATCGCTCTCATGATCGATGTCTGCGTTATCTGTGCCCTCATTTCTAGGGGGGTTATTTCACTTGTGCTCATTCCCGCTTTTGGGATAGGGGCAGCTGTTTCAAGCAACAAGGCCTTTTCATGGGTTTGATGGACTACGATTATGGGAATAATAAGCTCTTCAGTAATCGTTTTGTCCTTTTTCCTATGATATGATGACATTTTAGTTCTCCCCTTTGGGTTAATCTCTTTGCCTTAAGACAGCATATTTCTACCTCTTCAATAATGTTGTCAATGGCAGCTAGTGTACAATTCTCGGCAGCTGATTTCAGCTGTTTCTGGGTCCTTGGCATCGTTTTCCTGCCTGTAATTGTTTCCGCTGCTTTTCTTTCCCCCAATATTGCCTTCAAAACAGCCCATAAAAAAGACTAGAAAAATGCTATATGGGCAGCCTTGGTTTTCAGATGTAAAAAAACAGGCAGTTTTTATCATGTGCTGATGAAAATTTCTGTGCACCAAAAAGGAATAAAACACTATGTACCATTAATAGCAGCAACAAATAATAGGGAAGAAGAGCTTATGGTCGATAGTTCGGCCACAATGCATAAGTATTACAGAAATGGTCCAAGGCGAGATGAAATCCAAAATGTCCATATATTGTATCTCTTTTCAAAAGACAAAATGTTCCTTTGATCATAAGTCTATAAGAGTCACAATATCTTACCAGTACAAGAGGATCACAGGCTACTTTAAAAGTTGAAATATTAAGGGGGTGGCCCAGCCCAGCCTTATCCGGGCAAGGACGGGCCCGCCCTTGGCCCGGGATTTGCCCAGGCGTCAGCGAGCGTCCCATGCGTGTCTTAAATAGCGCCTGCGGTCGCGGGTGCCACGTCACTGCTGCGGGACTATCTCCTGAGGGTTGCTGGGATGTGTAGTCTTTGCTGTTCCCCTCACAGCACGGTGTACCTGGAGAATGGTGTTTCCCTTATGGCGGGGACAGCAGCAGAAGACTTGCTGTTCCTCTCATGGCCCAGGAATGCGAAACTGGAAGCAAGGTAAGCCGTTCCCTCACGGCGTTTTTGGGACCCGCACTGCAGGGGGCGCTTATGTCTTAAGTAGTGCCTGCGGTCACGGTGCCCGTGTCACTGCTGCGAGACTATCTCCTGAGGGCTGCTGGGAGGTGTAGTCTTTGCCGTTCCCCTCACGGCGCGGTGTACCTGGACAATGCCGTTTCCCTCACGGCGTGGGACAGCAGCAGGAGACTTGCCATTCCCCTCACGGCCCAGGAATGCACTGCTGGAAGCAAGGTAGATGTTTTCTTGCGGTGTTTTTGGGACCCGCGCTGTGGGGGGCGCTTGTGTCTTAAGTAGCACTTACGCTCGCGGGAGCCCGCGTCACTGCTGTCGGACTATCTCCTGAGGGTTGCTGGGAGGTGTAGTCCTGTCCGTTTCCCTCACCATGCAGTGTACCTGGACAATGCCGTTTCCCTCACGGTGCGGGATAGCAGCAAGAGACTTTCCGTTCCCCTCACGGCCCAGGAATGCACTGCAGGAGGCAAGGTAAGCCGTTCCCTCCCAGCATTTTTGGGACCAGACTTTACATCCTCGTCCATCTTCCTTGTAACAGTAATTCACACATGAACTTTAGGCTCCTACAGAAACTCCAAGTAAAAAGTTAGCTTACTAGTCTTCCATCCCTTCAATATGGCCACTGCCTCTATCAACCAATGGGATGAAAGGAGGCACCACCCACCAAAAATGCCTGTTTTTTTAGTTTTTGCACTACTCCGAGCGCTGTTTTCTGATTTGTACGGTAAGTGAGGATTGTTGTCCTACTTTAGCGGACTTTAATTTCCCAGGGATAGAGTGTGCTGGGCATGCCGGGGCAGTCTCTTGTTTCTGTTTATTTGAGGATTGTGCTCCCTGTAATTAGTGGTCCTGCTATTGCGGACTCACAGGGAGCACGGTTGTGGCCTCGTACATGATATTTGTGAACCGGCCGTGGTAGGGGACTGTCTCTTTTCTGGCTTTACCTAGTGTCCTGCTCATGTCCTTAGGGACGATCGGGGTTCTTCTTAATCTCTCTATCTGTTAGTCTCACTCGCTTGGGAGTGTCGGTGTAGCGGTTGTACGGGCGGCCTGAGAGATTGAATAAAGTATTTCAGGTGGCATGCATGCTTGCTGGATGTACCTGCAGCTGTCACTCGGCATTGTGGGCATGTTTCCATGGCAACCTGGGTGTTTTCAGCGTTATGGGGTTGCTGGTTCCTTTTCATATATATAGGTGTGTTGGGCAGTGTTGGTGCTGTGCTACATGATGGAGTCAGAAGGCAAGGCACTTGAGAAGTCCCATGGGGCATATGAGCCTCTTCCTTCTTTGGCTGATATTCAGTAGATGATACAGGCTGCAGTGGCGGCGGCATTCCAGGATAGGGAGCCTATTCCACCTACTAAGAAGTTGAGGGTGGATCCTGGTCCCTTGCATGAGTCTTATGTGGATGAGGACGTGGAACTTAAAGGTTGCTATGTGCAGTGTCCTAAATTGAAGGAGGTTCTTCAGCACATTCGGTGTAATTTGTTGTTTCCTGAGGCGGAGGTGGGTGTCTGAGGAACACACAGATTTTTTACCCATATCAGAAGAAAGAACCTGAGTACTTGCCTATTCATTCTTTGGTTCTGAGTGTTTTGGAGTCTGAATGGAAGGATGTTTATAAGCATGGGTTTCCCCATTTATTGGCAAATTGATATCTTTGGCAGGACTTTGCGGACAAATTCCCTGATTCTGTGAAAGTGAATTCCTTGATGACTGGGCTAGCTTCACAGGGTGCAATATTTCGGAGGATTCTTCTCCAGTGGACCCTGTTGATAAAAAGGTGGATGCGTCTATGCAGCTGTAAAACGGACTTTTGCGGCTTCCAATTTGCTATTAGGGCTGCGGCCTACTCGTCACATGCAATTGAGTCTTTACTGAAGGATTTCTAGTCATTGCTGAGTTGATGGACAAGACTGAAGACATTTCACCCACCCTCGCTCTGATGGAGCAGCAGGTGCGTCTCTTATCTGACATTTCTTTTAATTCCTTGGGGCGGCTGGCTCTTCTATCACTGCTCGCTGCCAGATGTGGTTTCTCTCTCCCCCCGCAGCTCCGCTATTGTGCTGCTGCCACTGCACCATCCAGTGCCCTGTGCAGGTAGGTGTTCAAGGCCCTCCTCCACCCGCAGGCTCCTGCCTGCACCTCATCCCTGGTGGTCCAGTGGGAGAACCTTGCTCTTCTTCTGATCCGCTGCTGTCTGTCTTGTGCTGTCACTTGTAGAACAATACCACAGTAATTTGAAGAAATATTGGATGATATAATGATCTGGGTACATTCGTGACCACTTTTAGATTGGAGTAATTTGACTACTGCCCTGAGGAAGCCCTATTCAGGGCGAAACACATTGGCTGCACTTTGGCTGCATTATTCCATCACCTTACGTCATGTGTGATCAGATATAACATCACTGAAGAGTCAGGATTGATTTGCTTGTCTGCTTTTTTTTGTTTACTATAGTGGTGTGGTCTGTCGGCAGTTGACCAGGGAGGTGGGCAACATTGACCAATATATAAAATTGTGTTTGTAAACTGTGTATAGCTAGGAAGTTTGGCTTTAATTATCCCTGAGTGCCTTTTTCATATCTTTGGGAATGAAAGATGTCACAGCTTGGATGAGTTGCCTGAAGCTCAACTCGGTGAAGACATAAGTCCTCATCCTTGGACCCACCCCCTCAGCTTGGGACAGCACCTGGTGGCCCACTGCCCTTGGCAACCCCCCAACCTCACTCACCACACCCAGAACCTCGGTATCATACCCAACTCCTCTCTCACCATGACTCGCCAGGTCAACGACTTTGCCTTCACCTGCTTCAACACCCTCTGTACCCTCCACAAGACCTTCAAGTGGATCTCCCCCAAAGCCAGAAAGACTTTTACCCACACACTCATAACAGGTAGACTGGACTACGGAAACACCCTCTACACTGGAATCAACAAATCCCTGCTACGCAAACTTCAGACCATCCAGAACACCACAACCAGACTTGTCCTCAGCATCCCACAACATGAGCACATCACCCAACATCGGCGAGACCTCCACTGTCTCCCTATCAAGATGGAAGTAACCTTCAAGCTACTCACCCATGCCTATAAATCCCTCCACAACACCGGGCCCAAATTCCTCAACGAAAGAGTCTTTTTCCATGTACCCAAAAGAAACCTCGACTCTGCCAACCTCATCCTAGCTGAAGCCCCGCCATCCACAGAACCAGAGCAAGTGGAAGAGCCTTCTCCTACATTGCTGCCAAGGCCTGGAAGGAGCTCCCAGTTAACACCAGATGCTCCCCTACTCTGCACACCTTCAAGAAGAGCCTCTAAACATGGCTTTTCCGCTGACCAAGAGCTGCTACCCCTTCCAGCATCTTGAGACCCTCTCGGATGAGTAGCGTGCTTTAAAATTCCCTGATGGATTGATTGATTGATTGATGTGAATCAGAAGGGGTTGTTGATGAAAATTCCTTTCTTGGGGGTGAAGCTCTTTGGCCTGCCTTTGGACTATATAGTTAAGAAGTCTGTTGAGGATCTCATACTTCTGGCCCCAAAGCAGTCAGCCTGTCTGCAGTTCTGGTGCCTGCAGTGCCTTTTGACCAGCTCAGCATGGAAAGGTTAACCTGGCAGGGGTCCTCCTTCCACTGACAAATCCTGGTTCCCTGCCTCTTCTTCAGCATCCATCGCTGCCTCCAAACCATGACCTTATGACTGTGAGCAAGGCCCAAGTGGGGGGATGCCTGTCTCTCCTTTCCGACATTTCAAATCAGTGGGTCCTTCTGAGGGTAACAGAGGGGTTTTGCATTGGTTTCTCAGTGAAACCCTGACAGTTTTCATATCACACCTTGTCTCTATGGACGGGTTGAGTTGGAGTGCACTCCTGGCTGGTGTCGCTGTCTCATGACAAAAGGGGCCGTGGTTCTGGTGCCCCCTGGACAAGTGGATATCAGGGTTTATTCCATTCTTTTCTGGTCGAAAAACATACCAGCGACCTCATGACTGTGTTGGAGCTGAAGTCGCTGAATATGTTTATTCCCATGTCAAGTTCAAGATGGTATCTCTACAGCTTATTCTTCCCTTGATCAACCAGGGGGCTTTTCTGGCATCCCTCGACCTGCAGGATGCTTATCTCCATGTCTCGGTCCATCTGGAGCCCCAAAGGTTTCTGCGCTTCTGTGTACTGGGTCAACATTACCAGTTCAAGGTATCACCTTTTGGTCATTGTTCCTCTCCCTGGGTCTTTACTAAAGTGCTGACTCTGCTGATTGGGGTGTTGCATGGTAGAGGGATTAGGATTTTGCCTTATCGGAATGATTTTTTGATTTCTGTCACTTCTTTCCCTGAGGTGGAGTGTTATGTCCTGGAGGTTTGCCGGGTGCTGGGAGACCATGGCTTTTTGGTGAATCTGGACAAATCCTGCCTCCTCCCAACTAAGGATCTGGACTTACATTGGAGTTCATTTCATGACTCTGTTGGGGAAGGTTTCCCTGCCCAGGCCTGGAAACTGATGCTAGTGTCCTAGATTTGTACCTTGTTTTCTCTGAACTGTCCACCTGTGAGCCTTTAGTTGAGGGTGCAGGGGCTTATTTCCACTTCACTGATGGTGCTTCCTTGGAGCCCGCTTGCATATGTACCCAGTGGTGAACCATATTTTGCCTCACTGGCTACCGTGTGGCCAAGATTTCAATCAAGGAATGCCTGTGACAGCCCAAGTCAGTGTGGATCTGGGGTAGTGGTTTGACAAGGTGAATCTCTCCCAGGGTCATCAGTTTCAGGTGGTTCCTTCTCCATTGGTGATCATTGATGCCAGTCTGTTGGGCTGGGGTGCAACTCTGAGGGAGTCTTCCATCCAGGGCAAGTGGACCAGTGTTCTGAAGGTCTGTTCTGTAAATTACAGGGAGCTGAAAGCAGTTCACTTAGGTCTCTTGTCATTTGCAGATCTGCTGGTGGGTCACCATGTGCAAATCCAGATGGACAACCAGGATGTCATAAGTTATTTCAATCATGAGGGGGTTGCATGGTGCATTCCATCAGTTGTCTCAGCAGGGGCATTTTCTCTTTGGTGGAAATGGTGTTTGGATCCCTGTCTGCAATTTACCTGCCGGGCAGGGAGAATGTGGTGGTGGACTGTCTCTGCAAGGTGTTTCCCTCCATGGATTCACCTTCGCTGACCCCCGGAGGCATCCAAATGTTGCATGATGAGGTTTGGGACACCGACGGTGGACTTGTTTGCCTCTCTGGACAATGCCAAGCTCCCTTGTTTTTGCACGATTATGCCTTGCCTCGGGGCTTGGAAGGTGGATGCAATGACCTTCCCGTGGCCTTGGGGTCTGCTTATGCATTTTCCTTGGTTCCCAGCGGTTTTGCAGAAAATCAGGAGGGTGCTCTGGTGCTTCTGGTGGGTCCGGGATGGTGGCACCCTTCTTGGTTCCCCTCTTTTTGGAGTTGGCGGGGCACCAGAGCCGGGTGATTCGTTTGATCCAGATCCATTGTTGGGTCCCATGGTTCCTTTCCCTGTGTTCCAGTCAATGCATCGTCAGGCTCTCATGCAGAGGGGTTGTTCTTTAGTGGTGGCTGGCCTCATTCAACAGTCTTGGCGTCCTTCTACCTTGGAGGCTTATGCTAAGCACGGGGCCAATTTTTCTGGTTGGTGTCTCCGACGTGGGGTGGATCCGGTCTTTATTCTGGATTTTTTTACGCAGGTTTTTGATCTGGGGTTGGCCCATTATACTCTCTGGGTGCAATGGGCTGCTGTTCAGGCATTCCAGTATCCTCTTTTTGATGGTGTTAAGCCTTTAGTGTCTCACTTGTTGAGGTCTTTGGCTTTACAGCACCCTCGGCCGATGTTGTCGCTCCCTCTGTGGGATCTTCCATTGATGTTGAGGACGTGTTGGGGAGTAGGGGTCTTTCCTGAAATATGCCCCAAATTTGAGGTTTCTAAAGGATAGGGTGGTGTTGAAGACTCACACTACTTTTGTGCTTAAAGTCTTCATTTTTTCACAGGTCTGCAGAGGTGGTCCTTCCTATTTTCTTTCCTGATCCCCGGTCTGAGATGGAGTCTTAGTTGCATCTTTTGGATATGAAGCATATTTTGTCAGTGTACTTGTTCCGGACTGCTCCTTTCTGTAAAGTGGACAGTCTGTTTGTCATTTTCGGCCTGGCAAGAAAGGGCTTGAAGCCCTCGCCTTCTACCCTTAGGCATTAGCCTAAGGAAGCCATTCTGGTGGCCTATTGTTCCCTGGATGGGGTCTTCACTGTTCCTGTCCAGGGGCGCTCTACACGTTCAGTGGCTGTATCTTGGGCTGTGTTCAAAGGGGTGTCCACAGAGGATATTTGCAGGATGGCCACTTGGTCTTCTCCTTCTACCTTTATGGAGCATTACCAGTTAGAGGTTGGGGGTAGTGCTTCATTTGCTTTTGCTACTTCTGTTCTTGGTTCTGTTACTTCCTAAGTTGCTGTTTCAGTTCCTGTTGTGTTATTAGACATGATGTTGCTATCTATTCTAAGTGTAGGCTGTCTTCTCTTCTCCATGAAGCCGATAGAGCTTTGGTATCCTGTATGAATAAAAGTGGCGAGGAAGATGGAAAAGGAGGTAATACCCCAGTTACTTTCCGGTAATCTTCATTACTCCGAGTCCTAGTCTTCCTTGCCCCAGTATAGTTTCCGATCTCCCCCGGCTCTTGTTTGGGGTCTTCATGTTATCTGTGACTTTGCTTGCAGGTCTTTTTGGTGGGTGGTGCCTTCTTTTATCCTATTGGTTGATAGAGGTGGTGGCCATATTGGAGGTATGGGAGACTAGTAAGCTAATGTTTTGCTTGGAGTTTCTGTAGGAACCTAAAGCTCATGTGTAAATTACTGTGGCGAGGAAGACTAGGACTAGAAGTAATGAAGATTACAGGTAAGTAACCAGGGTATTAACCTCTCAGCCTTTTCCACCATATTTGCCCACAAAGATCATACAGGGCCTTGGAGATTTGGTGTGAAAGATAAGGCATGATGGGCAGAAACAAAGTTACAAAGCACGTTTTGGCAGGTTAGTCAGTTTTATCTCCTCAAGGTTGTGGTCAAATCAACCAACAAAGCCTACATTTTTAATGAACTTCAAATTAGTGCAGTGGTTACAAGCATGAAAACTGGGTTTCCTTGCTTAATTAGCTTTTATGGCCACCTGTAATGATGCCTGGAGCCTGCAATGTTTACCACAAATGTGAGAATTGAGTAAGGGTTCTCCAATTTTAGGGAAGTTTAGTCCAAAAACAACGCTAACACATGTGCATGGTTTTCTCTTCTTGCTTCATGAATCAGGAACACTTTACCAATGAGGTCTGCTACAAACCCAGTGGGCTTTATTCAGCAAACTACAAGTCAGAAAAGAAACACTGTGTTTCTATTGGTTGAAATTCAACGTCTAAATTACCCTTTGTAAACGTTTCTAAGTTAAATAGGGTCCACTGTTAAATGAAGGTGACCTCATTAAATCCTAAGAGAGATATGGTTTTAGACCCCGAAAATTCACAGGCTTCTTCATCTTGCGATAAAGATTGTAGACTGCTTTGCATGGGAGCAAAAGCTATACCTCTCCTTATTGTCCTTCAGTGGTGGCAAGTGAGGATTGTGAGAAGTGGGGCTGGGCTTGTTCGCCAGAGGGTCAGGTTGTACAGCATTTTTTGGGGCAACGGTTTAGTCGCCATTACCTGTGCAAATATTATTTACCAAAAATGCATTAAAAAGATGCATATTCTGCTGCATTTTTAAAAAACAAAAATCAAAAAGCAATAGCTTTCATAGGCCTGGCTTAGTAGGCAGGCCTGACTTCCTTCTTCCAAATTTGAGCTCCATCCCTGGCCAGGCTCAAAGCACAGGTGCTTCATCGGAACAACCAGCTAGACAACCTACCAGCGAGGTGCATGGCCAAGCCTCCTGCTTCTTGTGGGATAAACCTCCTCCTAAAGTTCTCACTTAGCACCTCTTGAAATGAGGAATCCTCAAATTTCTATTTCCTCCTACTCCTTTTTCAGCTTTGGAAACAGATAAACGTATCTAGTTCAGAGAGGCTGCAAAAAATGTTTCACTGCATAGATATCCTGGAGAGTGAAGAGGGAGAAGTTTCATGACTCCCAGAAGATCTTCCTGGCCTGCACTAGTATTGTTATATTCCATTTAGGTACCCTATATAGGTGTAGGTAAAACTGCAACCTTTCACCGATATCCTTCCCTACATTTCAAACATAACGGTTCATAGGGACTGACCTTTTACCTAGATATGACACTGCATTCAGAACGTGGGTTTTTTCGCTGGTTCGATACTCATAGATTATGCATGAGGCTACTTGGAAGCACAGCAGGGATCACAGCAGGATGAACATCTCCTATATAATATCTATGTTAAAGTTCAAGCCCAAAGTTATCCTTTAGGCCGACACAGTAACACAGCAAGGTAGGACCCCTGGGGAGACCTGTGGGTATATATACATCATGTCTTGCTTAAACAGACAGAGGAGACCGTGACTTCCCGGCTGACTCACTGACCCAAGACTCTGAGGTTCCTGCATGCAGACACTCCAGCTCACAGTGGTCTAACATCCCTCGCAGGGTGTCCAACTCGAGATCATGACGGGGTCCCATATTCTCTCCTTACTCAGTTAATGGGGATGACTAGACCTTAGAGGGATTCTTGACATAACGCATAACACCTACACTGATGCTAGGTACATTTAGGTACATCTAGAATTTCATTGCGCGCACTGCATTGCATTTGGTGATGCAGTGCGCGCAACGAAATTCTTTTTATTTATTTTTATGTTTACTTACCTGTTAAGGTCCAGATTCCATACATTACTACCTCCCACCCTGCCCCTCCCCCTCCCCACGTCACCGCCCGGGTGGTACTCCTACTACCGGCCGCGGCTGAACTATTCTGCTTCTGGAGTGTCCCAAGCAAATTATTTGTGTAAAGGAAGGAATTGTGATATTTTTCCTTGTCGTCTCAGTCTCACTGAAATTGCTCCCCCGCTAGTACTGTCGCCACCTTAGCTGGCCAGTAGTAAATAAATCAAGTGCCCAAACAGACACACACATGCCGGTGCTACAATGGAGTCCAGGATTAATACAGGTGGAAAGTAGTAACAGACACCTCAAGTCGAGACTGCGCAGTGTGTCTTACCCCACCCTTTCCCAACTCATCACAGGGTGAGTACCTGTGACGAGTTGGGAAGGGTGGGGTGACAATGCTCTCCACTCCCTGATTGACATGGAGGCTTAGAGCTACAGGGCTTGTGTCTGAAAGCCTGGAGCTAACTGTACCTCCATGTCATAAGGGGGTGGAAACTGTGCCTTGATGCTAGGTGTTTGCCGAGCTGATGACCTCATAGACCTTAGGGCTGAGAGGTTGTCAGCCAGGAAAATACTCTCTAGACTTTGGGCCCTTCCACCAGGGGAGCAACTTCCAAGTTTAGGAAAAGTGGTGCACCGTGACCCATCAGGGTCATAACATAACAGTGAGTGGCAAGTTTTTGTTTGTGTGTGCAAATACAAGGTTTTTAAAAAAAATATGTAGATTTAGCATTGCAAATTTCTTTCTTTTTCACTGTGAAAGTAAAGGGGGAGTAGCCCTATACCGTCACATAGGAACTGGCGCTGCTGTCCTTCTCCTTTACCTAAAAGTAGAGTGAGGATCAGCAGCAAGGCTGATAGCTCAGTGGACTAATGAAGCCATTCCAGGAAACAGTTTTTGACCTGTTGAACACAGGTTTGTGTCTCGGCTGGTCCAATCAACTATTCATCATTTGAAGGTCATTAAAATGAATGCAATTGAGCTGGGTAAGAATAAACATCTGTTATTTCAGTGCCAAGAGAACAAAGGGGGTGGCATGTGCTTTTTATACATGTGGAGCATGGACAAAGACATGCATTAAGTCAATGAGTGGAAAGGGAGGTAGCTGGTTTGTGGACTTTCAATGCATTGTGATGGAGTGTTTTTTAAAGACATGGCTTTTCAACTATTTCCTAAATTAGAGCAGCATTTGGGTGAGCCTGATGGGTACAGGAATGTTGTTAAAATAGGGTGGATAGACTGAATATGCCTGCTGCCTTTTTCTTTTTTCTGCTTCGTAGTCTATAGTCTGATGTTATCCTAGCAGTGAGTGTGCAGAGAAATACCAAGATGGTGAGTTTGTCTGCAAGATAAGTGGGGGTGCTGGTTGTGACAGCTTTGAAAATGTTGCAACTGCTTTTGAAGATGGAGTGGGCTAGCATGGGGAGTCAATTGAGTTCCATGATGATGGGGGTGACGTGATATTTCTTCGGGCCCTGGAAGACAAGTTCTTCAGTGTGTGGAAAGC
The DNA here is from genome assembly GCF_964261635.1 of Lissotriton helveticus. NCBI lineage: Eukaryota > Metazoa > Chordata > Amphibia > Caudata > Salamandridae > Lissotriton > Lissotriton helveticus. Next base: position 762,254,460 of record NC_136067.1, on the reverse strand, counting down.
CCTTGAGGGGTGCCAGTGTTGATTTTGGGCGTTAATAGAACAGGATTTTACTACCATCCAGGTGTGCAAGTCCAAGGGCTTAGAAAGCATTTCTAAAGTTTCATTCTGAAAAAGATTGTCTCACTTTCTCTGGAAAAGAAAGGCTGTTACTGGGTTGTCTTCGTTATGTTGGCAGTGTGTTCCTTGATGGCCAGAGTGAATAACAGGAATTCTGTCTTGAGTTGAGGTTCAGGTTGGCACTGGACATCTAGCTCTTGATGATGTGGAGGCGGTGTTTGAGGCACTTGATATCTGAAGCAGAGGAGCGTTTCAAGCAGAGTTTTTTTTATCATGTGATGATGTGGTGATGCCTAATTGAAGGCTAAAAGGTAAGGTTGTGCAGGGTCGACTTGAGCAGTTTCACAGATAACCCAATGGATACTTCATACGGATCAAACCAAACATGGCAATCATTATCAAAGCTGCCTTAAAGGTTATTTTTATTCCCTGTTAAAAAATATGGCTCTGGTGGCAGAAATTACCATACTAATTCAAAATTTAGAAATTTCCAAGAAAACTGGAAAGGCCTTTTACACATTAAGTAGGGCTGTCACTATGAAATACTGCTTGAATGTATATACCCAGAGGCTTGTTGGCATGGCTTTTAGACCACTCTGCCTGGACATATACTGGAAAAGCACAGAATGGAGCCAAATGTAAACCAACCATGTACATTTAAAATCAACAATGGCTGGCAGAGTCAATAACTCTGCATAATGTAAATGTAAATGTATTTCGATTTATATAGCGCACTAATCACCCAGGGGTCTCAAGGCGCTTGCTTAGGGAACCTGTCCTGGTATTCCCCTGTGAGATACCCCGGCAGGGTATTCACAAGGTGAAAGCCAGGCGTCCTGCTGCGAGGGGCCGTAGTGGAGATTAAGCAAGCTATTGCCCAGAGTCGCAGAGTGTGACCCCATGAGTCAAGTAGGCACCGGAGCGAGAATTGTCGAGTCCGTGGAATTTTTGAGCCCAAGACCCGCCGAGGCGGGGAATCGAACCCTGGTCCACGGCTGATCTCAGCTTCCGGGTCTGCCGCCTCTAACCACTGAGCCACGCTTCTCCACATACACATACCAGTATATCAACAGAAAGATTCACTTTTAATAAGCACAGGGACTGATTTACAATTATGAGCATGGGCATTAGTACTTCGGCATTTTCTTTGACATACTCATAAATGCCATTGTGAATCAGCCTGAATCATCTGACTCCTTATTAGTAAAAGTGCAAAGAGGGCACAGTCCTTCCAGATTGTACTAAATGTTTATGAATGTTCCCTAAATATTCTTATTTTATTCCCATTTTAGAGGTTTTGTGGCCAATTCACAAAGGCATGTATCAGAACTTTAATGAGTTCCACAGTTGTACTTTTTATTTACTAATACATGCCTTTGATTCACCCTCATATTTACCTTGTGCAGATCAAGTGGACTGACTGGTGTCTGATCATACTCATTTAACTAGAGCTTCTGCACAAGGACTAAATGTTCTCTCCATATACAGTTAAACATGAAGGGTGAGGATTGTACATATGGTTCAGTCAATAGCAAAGATCCACATTGAGGTACAGGTTGGGTAGAGGGAATGTCCTTCACATGCCATATCCACAATTCTACATCCCTCTTCTAACTCTTCTTTCTAGGAAGTAGGATGTTTACATCATAATATTTTGAGGCTCACACACAAATCACTCTTCTCCTAGTGGTTATTTACTCCGAGGGGGCTTTCCCCCCTAAACTGGGATGCATTTTTGCAGACACTAGCTCTCACATGTTAATATATCCTAGTGAACACACTTTGGCTCCAGCGAGGCATCACCCCTATCCTAGGGAAGTAAATTTGAGGTGGCCAAACAGTTCATGTCCAGACATAGACACCATGTCTCTGAGCAGCCACACCAATCCTTCAATACGGGGAGGAAAATTTATGTGCTCCCTACTTAAAGGGTACATATCACCACCCCTGCAATTGCTGTCGTTATTGTGACTTAGTACTGAAATAGGGACATTATTCAGGGATTTTATAATTTAAAGTGAGATAGTTGGCAACATATGAAACTGTTGAAAGAGTACTACAAAGTCCCTTAGTACATTATCAATGTTGCCATTGAGGAACCTCTATGACGGGTTCATATTGCTCCATGCTCACACATTCCTTGATTACACTTTGGATCTTGTACTAATTTATCCCCATTGGCAACCCAGTAGACATATCCTGAGCAGGTGATGTGTCTCTATAGTATTGAGAATCCTGCTGTTCCTTAAAATCAATGGGTAGTAGGAGGAACCAGGGTCTCAGGCACATGAGTGCATGACCAGCAGGTCTGCATTGCACTTAAGTTTTAGTCTTAAGTTAAACTTAAGACAAACTTAAGTTTAACAGAGACAAAATCCTAATTTTACTACTCCTAAATGCCCTTTGTGAATACCAAAAGTTTTAAAGTTAGGATTTTGTCTCAGAATACTTTTGTGAATCGGGCCCTTGGCTTTTTACCAACTAAGAATACATCTCTTTTTGATCACAGCTAGCGTCAAGATTTCTCTGGGTATATATTGCGCTGTACAAATATATTCAATATCAATATCAAGGAGGTGAAGTGTTCTGTAGATTTTCCAGCCAGTATGTTGTTGATGAGGAAGAAGGGACAGGGCCTTCAATAAGGGGCACACTGATTGAGAGAACAAAATAGGAATTAAATTGAATGTAGTGTGAACGTTTCATTTTTTGTAAGAGATCAGTAATATTAACAGTAAATCACTGTAGCCCATAAATGAGAATATTTTTAAAGTGTATATAATTTACTTTAATCGTCTGTCCTCTTGCAGAGGAGTGATAGTAAAGTCAAATAAATGTGGCAGTAACTTAGAAATACACTAAGGGCCTTATTATGACTACTTATTATGAGTACAGTGGCGGTTCGGGCACCGCCGCACCGGCGTTCCGACCGCCCCATTACAACTTGGGCAGTCAGACAGCATTGGCACCACTGCAACCGCCAGGGTTCAGAGATCCCTGGTGGTGTTACCATGGTCTTGAGACCCTGCCCACCATATTACTGGTTTCCTCTTTGCCATGATTTTCATGGCAGGCCAGTGTGGGGGAGAGGGAACAAAACGGGACCCACAGGGCCCCCTGTTGCCTCTGCACCGGGGGGTGCATGCAAGGAGGCACACCATGCATGCGCTCCCAGTACTTACAGGGCATGGACTTGAGAGTCTAAGCCCTGCAGGAACCTACAATGGAACTCCCATTGCCTTGCCTGTTATAGCTCTCATATGAGTCTTTAAACAGGCACCACCATGGGTCAGCCCCTGCAGGACCACCCGGCCTGGATTCCAGTCACAATCCGGCAGGCAGTCTAATTACGGCTTACGGGCAAGGGCGCTAACATGGCGGCCAGCTCCCGCACCGCCAAAGTCAGAATAAGGCCCTAAGCTAAAGATATTTTCAGTTAATAATTAGTACAGGACTACACTGTCCTCTTTAATCAAATCAAGTGGAGGCACTATGTCTGATTCTTGATAAGCAACAATGACCTAGGCAAACATAAGTCTACCACCATCACAGCCATGGAGAGGGCAATATACCAGCAACTCCTACTGGCCAAGTAACCACATTTTTGGTTGACATTAGAGAGATTCTCAGTGAAAGGGAGAACCAACTATGAATTCTCATCAATGTAAAATCTTTGTAAAAAAGAAATACGACATAAGTACCTGATTTAGAAAAGCATTTTGCAAGGACATCTTAAATAGACATTCTAAAATGTGATTATCTTTTGCTGTACATTGACACCAGAGAGCAGGTTTATCAAGAGATATAAAGAAAGAAAATAAAGTGCAATGTGTAACTCTTTCCTGACAGGGTTCTGTGTTTATAATGTTTATTTTCACAAAATGGACAGAATGCATTGCTAGGTGCGTGCATCAAGGCTGTGTCTGCAACCGTGAGCTTTTCAAGTGTGCTCATTATTGGTCTAATAGCAGCACTATCATTGTGAAAGATTTTAAGTTTTTATCAACTCTGAATGAATGATTCAATTTTGTGTTGACATTTTTTATTTCGTTAGACAAGCTAAATATCCAGCAAATGAACTCACTACTTTAAATTGTGGTAAATAATTCACATTCAGAAACCTTTTCTGTAAAATACAAGATTTGAAACCACTGGCAAAAATTTAATCGGAAGGCTTACCTACATAACATATAGGAAGTTTTCTTAAAAGTGCAGATATGGTACCGGATTTAAGTTATAATTGTTAGATTTTGCTTGTTTTTCTTGAATAAATAGTTGGTAAAATAATGGACATATAGTTTGGGTCAGTAGATGTAGGCGATTCTGTGCCAGCAATGTTAACCACATCATTAAGGATGTATTGCCTTTGCCACATAACTTGCCACATAATTAGCAAAATGTGTAAATTTCACAACAAATATTGGGGCAGATTTACAAGCCCCTTGCGGCTCATTTACACCGCCGTTGTGTCACTTCTGTGCCGCAATAGCAACGTAAACCATGTGCCACGTTGCAACTTATTTATAAGGAGATGCGTCATGTTGTAAAGCCCTGTGCCACAATAAACCTGCGTCAGGTTTTATGTATGCAGGGTGGGTGTTCCTTCGGAAAAAGCCTCGTAACAGTGACGCAGTGAAATCTACAAGATTTCACTGAGTCACTTTTCAGAGGTCGCTGCAACGAAACCTTAAGCCTGCTTGAAGCAGGTGTAAGGAGTGGTGCAGAATGTTAGGTATGGGTGGTCCCTGAACATTGCTGGGGTTGCGTCGCACCTGCGACATGACCCCAGCAATGCTCCGCCCTTACGCCATCATATTCGACATGCATCTGTCTATCCCTGCGCCACGGTGCGCCGCATTGTAAATGCGATACCAAAGGGAATGATGCAAATCAAACACTCACCCCCAGTCAACTGATCTGGGATTAATCCATCACCATTCTTTAGCTCACTCCACACCCCAGTTCAGACATGGCCATATGCAAATCAGTCTGACCCTGTGCCTCATGGGAACAGTCCAGCCCGAACTGCCAAGCCATGTCTTCCTTGGACCTGAACTGGGGTGGTGGAGTGAGCTAAACAATGATGACGTATTAAACCCAGATCAGTTGACTGGGGGTGAGTGTTTGATTTGCTCAAATGCTATGCCCATCATCCCCTTTGGTATCGCATTGTAAATGCGGCGCATCTGTGGTGGTGCCAGTGTAGAATTTTGTGTTGCATCGGTACTGGCGCAACTCTGCTAATATGCAGGGATGCGCCAGTCCTTGTAAATCTGACCCATTGTTTCTAGCTCCTATGGATGAAAATAAAACTGCTATAGAATGGGCCACATATTTTGCATGTCACATGACTCTAGTAGCACTGACAATTGTAAACTTCTCCAGAGAGATTTGGGTACTGTTTGGGATGATGAATCGTATTTCACAGGAAATCGTGGAATATTTTCATATTTAAAGGATCTCTCTAATATTGTTGATATACCACTGTATTTTGTGCATTAAGCACACCAACACATGTAGCTTTCAGCAAAAAGATTAAATAACCAAAAACTATTCTAAAGTTAAACGGGAGAAAAATATGAACTACTTATTGAAATTTCACTTTGCACCAATCTACTCCATAAATATGTTTTTTGAAAGACCGAATACAGCCACCTGCATGTTTATCAGCTACAAATAACCATATATTATAAAGAGTGATTCTTTTTGCCGAATTCTTACACTAAGTGCACGTTTTTAGTTGCTCCTCTGTCTGGATTTCTAACAAAAACTTTATTGTGAATGATATAAACATGTCAAAAGTACTGTTGCAAATTTTATATCGAGGATATTATTTTTCAATGATTCCAAAGACAGATGTCTACACGCAATTAAGCAAATCTCAAGTCACACCGCAGTCCATCTGGCATTGCAGGAATAAAGACAATGAGAATTCATGTTTCAGTTACTGCAGGGGAGACCAGTGCTCACTAATCTGCCCAACAATATATTGGAATTTATTTAGGTTCCTTGAAAACATGTTTTGACCGTTTCATGAACTTCTTAAGTTAGCTCTTTAAAATTAAATTGGGCGTTCTTTTCAGACAATTATTCATAGGCTTAGCAACAGACTTCAAAAAATCCTATTAGATGGACATTATGTGATCTAAGGTTTACTAAACCAGAAGTCAAGTCCCAGGGAGTTTAGCTATAAAATACAGCACTGACACATCTTAGAGTTACACGAAATATAAGTTTTAACCAACTGAAACAGGAAGCTCTAAAATCGTCTAGTTAACACTTTCATTCTCTTTTTGCAACCCCAAAGGCCCAGACACAGAAAACCGCCTCCAGAAAGCTTGTTTTGAACTGAGTAGTTTTGTGTTGCTCCTTCCTGTCTTACATGTGAATTACTGCTGAATATCCAGTGCGATTAACAAAGCATTTTCTGTGAGTAGTTTACAGGAGTTAGACATCCTTATTCACCTTTACCATTTGTAAGCAAATCTTGCTCCTAGAAATTAATGAGGAGGTATCATTTATGCTGATGGTAAGACACTCCTACTCACATGAAAGGGGTAATCGGTTCTTGATAATAGGTGTAACAGATTCACACCTGTAAAAGACACACCTACATAGAAAAAGCATTGCCAATCTGCCCCAGACACAGACACATGAACACACACAAAACACACACATTCATGCAGCTGCAGGCATGAACGTGCGCAAACAAACATGGCCAGACACACACATGCAAAGGCACACCTGTACATAAACACACACATACACAAGGAGAAATGCACATAGAACTGACACCAACACAAAGAAAAGAAACACACAAAGACACAGAAAGCCAACGAAAGCTGCACAGTGTCAGCAATTACTATGTAAAGAAACCTCCATGACATCAATGACATCGAACATTTCTCCATGAAAAGTAAATACAATCTGCTTCCCAGACTACAGCATTATAAGCAATGTGAATTATGTGGATTTCCTAGAGTGTTTTCTGCCAATAATACCTGAAATAAATTGAATGTTGACTCATTCTGGTTAGAAATTGGGTTGTTGGTTAACTGGGGTGTCAGCCCTGGTCAAGCAGATAACCACAGCCAACTAGCCTTTGAAATCACTCTGGGTTCTGGGGTCAAATGATGCAGATAGAGTCCTTCTCCCCCAGATAAGAGGGCAGCGGACAGCAGATCAGCACAGCAAACCTGGAGTCCAACTGATTAGCAGCCCTTCCATAGCACAGCAGTCCTTCTTTCTGACAGAATATTCACTGGTCCAGAAGTGTCTAAAGGGGTGGTTTTTAAGGTCCAGTACATACACCAGTTGGTGTCTTTGAAGTGCGGGAGACTTAAAAGACATGCCTTTGAAGTGAACAGAGGGAAGTTCTTCCTTCCTACTTTGGGTCTAGACTCGTGTGTGGACAGGACACAGCCCATTCACATGACAGTGAGGCTATGCCCTGCTCCTTCATCAGATACTGTCATAGATGACTCATTGAGACATACCTGAGCTCCCATTGTGAGTGTACACAAAGTCAACTGACAACTGCACCCAGTCATGTGATCAGAGGCAGGCTACAGGCACCAAATGGCTCAAGCAAGAAAATGCCAGCTTTCTAAAAGTGACGTTTTCACAATTGTAACATAAAATCCAACTTCACCATAAGTTAGGGTTTTAGATTCGCATTCCAGAGACACCAAACTTGAATGAGTCATATCTTTTCCTTTGGAAATTACACTTATAAAATGTAATAAGGTAATCCCAATGTTATACTATGGGAGATATAAGCCTTGCAGTAGTAAAAAACACAATTTAAAAGATTTTCACTTCCAGGACATGCAAAACTTAAAAGTCATTTCCTATTTTTGAAATACATTTCACCCTGTCCTGAGGGCTGTCCAGTGCTTACCCTAGGGGTGTCTTATATGTATTAAAAAAGCAGGTTTGGCCTTGCAAAATGTTTATTTTAACCGTTTGAAGTGTGGAGAAGTGTGACTCACTGGTTAGAGGAGGCAGACCCTGAAGCAGAGGTCAGACCCGGGACCAGGGTTCAATTCCCGATGCGGCAGGGTCTTGAGCCCAAATGTCCACGGACTCGATAATTCTCGCGTCGGTGCCCACTCGAATCACGGGTTCACACTCTGCAACTCTGGGCAATAGCTTGCTTAATCTCCACTACGGCCCCCCATGGTGGGATGCCTGGCTTTCACCTTGGGGATGGCCAGTAGGGGTTATCTCACAGGGAAAAGTCAGGACAGGTTCCCAAAGCAAGCGCCTTGAGACATTGCGGTGATAAGGCGCTATATAAGAACCTTTGACATTGAAGTTGTAGTGTAAACTGCACACACAGGCTCTGCAATGACAGGCCTGAAGCATGGTTGGAGGGCTACTTAATTAGTTGGCACACTCAGTACTGCAGGCCCATAACTAGCATTTAATTTACAGGCTCTGGGCAAATGTAGTGTACTTTAATAGGGGCTTATAAGTAAATTAAATATGCCAATTGGGTATGAGCCAATATTACCATTTTTAGGGAAGAGCACAGGCACTTTAGCACTGGTTAAACGTGGTAAAGTGTACAGAGTCCTAATACCAGCATAAACAAGGCCCAAAACATAGGTGAGGAAGGCAAACATTTAGGGGAAAAAAACACCCTAAGACTGTAAGGTCTAACAATGAATCTGTCACAAAATACACATATGAACATCTAGGAGAAGAAAGTATTGCTTCCTTGATTACCATGAGAATTACACATGTATTTTTAAGCAAAAATGGTGCATAAGATGACACCTCTTTACCTGTGCCCAGTCCTGCACGAATGGATAGTACCATTCTGTGAGATGAGATTTTGAGGCTGCGTGTAGGCATTGAGAGATTTAGTAGAGGGCAAATAAGGAGGGGGAAAAGTAAACTACAAAGTGTTTGAGAAGGTAATCAAAAGAGGACTTTTAACTTATCTGCTGGGTAGTCTTTTGGGCTCTCCAACTTCACATCAATATTTAAGACATTTAGGGAAGGGCAAGCCTTGCAGGCTTTTCGACAGAGATTGTTAGAGGAAAGAAGGCAGTGATGGAAATCGTATTAAGAGATGTTTAGCACAAGTACATAAAGAAATAAGGGGACTCATAGATGAGCCAGACCTTGCTGGGCTGTTTTCTAATACCATGTGCAGTGTAACATAAAGTGAGAACTGCATGAGTCGCAAATAGGAAACACTGAAATCACATTGACATAAAGGTTCTCTTAGTATATCATCTCAATCCTTCATGGAGGTTATTTTACCAAATATGGTGGCGAACCAGCCTCTCTAGATCAATCAGTGGATCCGCTATTTTACCTTCTAGCATAGTTACATTGGCCCCTTGGCAGACCTTATGGTGAGTTGGAGCGTTTTATCTTATCAGAAAGTCTGCCAAGTTAAAGCCTATAAATAGGGTGTTTGTGCCACTGAAGTTATGGAAGTAAAATTCGGGACAAATGTACCTTTTCTTCCCCTCCTTTAAATCAGACTATTCACACGTCTTGTTCATATGCCTTTGAATGTGGTTGTTTTAAAGTATTCACTCATGGTTTGTTCATATCCTGTAAACTGTACTCAATCCATGTATGCATGCCAACCGATTGTTTTTGTACTACATTCTTCAATAAAAACGTTTGAAATTAAAAAAAAGTATTCAAAAACAGTTTAAAAGCAGCGTGTTGTAGATAGATGTTATAAAGAAGAACGTACCTGAAAAGGCTTTGCAGCTGTGCTATGCTCATATATGTTCCTTTGTTCTTTAAAGTGGTACTTTCTTGTTAGCTTTTAGTCAACAGTTTTAAGGCGGCTCATCCTGAGAAACAGCCATTAACTGAAAATTGGCGCCTCTTGGGATGACCCTTTTTTGTACCTGGGATGGGGTTACCTAAATTGTTTCAGCTATATTGCTATATACCCGCATGACCACCTCTTCAGATTTCCTGGCGGATGGCAGCTTTAGTGTACATTTTAGAGTTCATATTTTTACTCATTGAAACCTTTCTCTGGTGTAATTTACACCCAGAGAACTTTGGCAAAAGAGGCTACTTTTCTGGCAGCAGAGGCTACTTTTTGTTTATGATTTTTGCATATTTTAGATATATTATATGATACAAATATTATTAAAATAACTTTTGCACAACCTATTGTCACCATTTGAAGATGCAAGGCATGGTACTGCATTCACGAACACAAGCGGTATTAATGAACGCTTTTCCATCTTTTGATTATTAACATTATGTGGCCTAATCACAAAAAACATTTTGTAGTATGTTAGTAGTACAGGAATAGTGCTATTGACAATTTCTATTGACAAATAATAAAATGATATTCACAAACCTACATGCAGAGGCCTCATATGCCCACATTTTAGTAGTAAATGCTGGAGGGATGCCGGAGAGGTTGGGAAAAGGGAAATACCTCTACAGGGGTGGGTTTTGGGGAAAATAAGGCGTGGTTAAGTGAGGGCTGCACACAGGTTTAGAGAAGGACACAGCCGCGGTCGGTAGTAGGATGACCTGCGGGGCGGTGACGTGGGAGGGGGAGGGGCATGATGCAGGGGTAGTAATGTATGGATTACGAAGTATTACAGGTAAATAAACATATAAATAAATAAAATGAATTTTGTTGCATGCACTGCATCACCAAATGCGATGCAGTGTGCGCAATGACATTCGTTTTATTTATTTCTATGTTTACTTACCTGTAAAACTCCGTAATCCAAACATTACTACCCCCCACCCTGCCCCTCCCCACGTCACCGCCCTGCAGGTCATCCCACTACCGACCGCGGCTGGAAGGACATGCACCCACACACAAAAGAGTAAGTCCACTCCAATTCGCTAACTGCATTTCCTTAGTTACTACAGTTAAAAAGGATCTAAAACGTTCATAAATGTACTTCAGCTCAGAGCTGGAGTAAGTCAGTCACAATTACTTAAACAACCTGCCATATAAAATTATAGAGATAGGGGCCTAAAATAAACTCCAATAGAAATAATAATAAAATTATTTAATTGTTTTAAGCATGTTAAAAATGTATATCATTTACTAATCTAAAAAAATGTATTTCGTTTTTGAATATACATTATTTTAAGTAATATTATTTAATGTTAAAAACAATATTTTAATAACTTTTTCTCAAATTAATATAAATGAAACTTCAAAAGAACAATTTACATTAGTTCTCTTAATAATGTATTTTTAGTAACTTTTATTAGATTAATACATAAATATAAACATTTAACTTCAGGTAGATATTTATTTTGAATAAATCTTTTTAAAATAATTTCAATTTAATATAGTATTGTTCCAATAATTGTTAATTTAGTCTATAAAGTAAATAACATTGATAGACTATTTTAAAACCCATTCTGCATTTAAAATACATATAAACTTGAAGGCTCAACATTTTAAAACATTATTTAATCTGTATTATACTCCCTCTAAACTCCATGACTGGGGTATGAGGAGCGATAACAACTGTCCCAGGTGCCAGAAAGGCCCTGGAGATCTCTTACACATGTTTTCTAATTGCGAAAAGCATACAACATTTTGATCCTTCTAAATCCCTATATAAAAAAAAAAAAAAAGAAAAAAGAATACTAGCAACCTAGGCAAATTTAAGCAAACAAAAGAGGAACAATTACATTATGCATTTTCCTTTTCCCCCTTTTTTTTTTCTTTTTTTTTTCCTTTCCCATTTTTTTCCCTCTCTCTTCTCTTTCCCCCCTTCCCCCCTCTCTTTAAATCCCTCAGCGAACTAAACCCTCTGGTATACAAGCTAATTTATTTGAGTTACAAAGAATCCAAAAACTCCCTTGCTTTTACTTCTGACGAGAAGTAGAGAGTCCTTCCATCCTTAATTATCTTTAACTGCGCTGGATTCACTAAATAAACTTGGAGATGTTTGTCCTGGAGGGGCTTGATCATCTGGCGGAGTCTCCACCGCCTCTCGACCGTTGCATGACAGAAATCCGGTCTCACAAAAAAGGTCACACCCTCGCTAGATTTTTTTGCATCAGGGCGAGCCTTTTCGGAGACAAGCTGTCGAAGGACAAAGTTTCCAAAAAAGATCAGGACTGCCCTCGGTTTGTCGCTGTTTCCCGCTCCCTGGCGAGGTCTAAACGGTGTGCGGTGTATTCTCTGCATTTCTGCCTCCCAGTTCCACACCGACAATTCGGGGAATGCTGACTTAAAAAGATTGATCATAAAGACCCTGATGTCCGAGCCCTCTGCCCCTTCCGGAACTCCCAGAACGCGCAGGTTATTGCGCCTTAACCGATTTTCCATATCCTCCAGTTTCCACTGGATGTCAATAACCTGAGCGCTCTGGGAGTCAACCTTAGACGATGCTGCAGCGGCTTCTGCTTCAGTTGCCACAATCCGTTCCTCCAGGTTAGTGACCCTATCCCCCACATTAGTGTATGCTTTATACAGTTTTCTGACGACACCCTGCATCTTGCGCATAGCTGTCTGTGCTTTCCGGGTATCCTGTCTAGCTTCTTCCCTGTGCGTAAGGATGGTCTGGTAGATAAAATCTAATAATGGAGGATAGGATGCTGGGGCCTCGGTATTAGAACTTCCCTGAAGGGGTGTAGCGGAAGAGTGATCCCAGGCCAGATCGCACATAGGTTGTGTATAGGCGCTTCCATGGGCAGCAAGTCTTTTAGCCGTGCTGGGGGGGTTCTGCTCCAAATCACTATCGGAACCCGAGATACTTTCCCCCTCAGAGGATCTCGCCTCATCGGACCATTCTGCATCTTCTGATACTGAGAAGAAACATTCGCTACTATCTTTATCCTTCTCTTGTTCTATATACCTTTCACCAGTGAGAGTCATCTGAGCTAGAGGAGGGCAAAGTTGTGTAATCTCATTCTCCTTTACTCTTTCTGCGTCCTCATTAATCGTTATAGCTTGACCCAAAGTCATCACTGGCTGGTTGCTTGACCGCGGGGGCTGCACAGGCACTGATTGTATGATACACGATACAAGTTCAACTGGCCCCCCGCTTTCAGGTATAGTCCCACCAGGTTGTTTATCTGTACCTGCAAGCACCAAGAGTGCGTCAGCTACCACTTGTCCCTCGGTTTCGACTGTTTCTTCTGCCTGCTCAGCAGCACGCATCGTCTCGTCCGACGGCTCCTCTACTTCATCCGGAAGGGGGGTAAGTGCAGGATCCATACCTGCTTCTTTAAACTCCTTGGATTTTTGTGTCATTGACTCCTGGGCTAAGGGCTGCGGCACCGTAGCATCAGCGTTCTTTTGGTTCTTACCACCATGGATCAGCAGTTCCGAAAAATAAAAGCCTCTATTTCCCTGCCGACAAGAGCCGTATCCCTGTCACTCCCAAAAATCATCACCGTCGGGGATAGGCTGATCTTTATGCCTAGCAGCCCCTCCAAAAATTTCTCAATCTCGGTTTTTATCAAACTGAGCTTCTTTTTCTGGCCGTGGCGGTATTACGCATTTTACTCGCAGCCGCCTGGAAAGATTCTAATGTCCCAACATTCCAAATGTGGCTGTCCAGACTTCTTGGTATACACAATATTGAATCCACCTTATATCTTTATAAGGGCAAGAAAACACGGGTCTTCGGCAATAGGATGTGGGATCCCCTAAAAGTTTGGAGGGATGGACAGTTATAATTAAATGAGGCTGGGCACACTATTATCTATATTTATTTATAATGTATGTGTAAATAGGTATTTATTGTATATATATTGTATTAATAAATTTTAGCCTGTATCTCTGTTTTGCAAAACTATTTTTATTGAGCAATACATCTTCGCTAGAACTATGTGTATGTATTGAAAAGAAAACGTGTTCTTTCTTTTGCTGCATCTGTTTTGTATCAATGAATTCTCAAAAAAAAAAAATACATATATAAAATGTATTTGAATTAAAAAGGAACGTAACATATTGAAAAAAAAAGTTGTAAAATGTTTTAACTAACTTTTCCAAATTTCCCTGTACTTCACAAAAGGGATTCTTCCGCCCCGGTTGTGGAGGTCTCTGCAAGTTTGTGGAATGCCAGATATGTCTCTGAAGTTACTACACGTAGTAATTTTTACAGTTGTATGTGATATTTTACTGACTCCTCCCCTATTGCTTGCATTGGCAACATGTAAGTCTACACATTTGAGTTAATTTACACTTCAAAATGGTGAGGAGACAAAAGCAGTAAAGGTACTCATAAGTGTAAGAGTAAACATAAATGCTCTATCACCTACTGGTAATCTTCATTACTCCGGGTCTCGTTGTCCTCGTCCCATCCATTTACAAAGTGAAGATAACCATCTCCTGACAGAAAAAAAAGAGGAATGTTGGGACCCTAATACTGCCCCTCCCACTGGGAGTACATAAGCAGTACTTACTCAGCATCCCACCTGTACAACCAAGCCCAAACAGGAAGGCCTGCCGCCCGGGCGGGAAGGAGGGGCATATAAATGGGACGAGGACAACGGGACCTGGAGTAATGAAGATTACCAGTAAGTAATAGAGCATTACCCCCAGGTCACATATGTCCTTGTCCCATTCATTTACAAAGTTGTGAATACTAAAGCAGAAAACTGGCCTTCCAAACCCTCAAGAGCACCCAGGAAATCACATCAAATGCAGCAACCTAAGGAAGCACTGAGAAGGAGGGAAGGGGGGACCGTAGGAAGCAACCGGCCCGCTACCCAGAACAGGACAGCAGGGACCAAACAAGGACCGGAGACAACCAATCAAAAACAGAAGGCCAGGGCTACAACAAGGAGACGCCAACCAGAGAAACCAGAGATAGGGCAACCAGGTCAAAGACTCAAAAGACAGGGCCAAGGGACCCTCCAGACAAGGCCACGCAGGCCAGAACCACCAGGAAGACACACAGGACCTGGCAGCCGCACAGATACCGAGCAAACCTCAACCGCCCCGACGAAAGCCAAAGAAAAGAAGCCAAGACCGGCCAACAGGGTTCAGGCACAAGCACCCAGACCAACAAGGAAGGAGGGAAGCACAGGACAGAAACCGGCCAACCCAACCAAACCAAACGACCCTGCACACAGAGTGGCCAGAGGAGAAAGCCAATCAAACCCCACAAAGGAGGCTCAAGACCCAGGAAAGAAAAGCCAGCACCACCATGGCCACCAAACTACACCAACAAGCACCCAGTCCAGAGGGAGGAGCCACAGCAAGTGCCCAGGAGCAGAACAAGAGCCAGAACCCAACCAAACCGAAAAGGACAGGGAAGGAGACAGAGACCCAAAACCCCAGGAGGCCAAAAGCCCCACAGGGAAGGAGGCCACCAACCAAATCAGGACGGCCACAAAACCCAGAACAGCAAGGGCAGAGGAAGCCAAACCAAAAGACCACAGGCCAGAGAAGCCCGCAGAAAGAACCAGCCGACAGCTGACCAAACAACAGAGAGGCCAACAAAGACCAAAAACCAGAAAGCCGGAACCGAACAGGCCCAGCAAGGGCAGGGACAGGGCCACCGGCCACAACCCCAAAACCACCAGACCAAGTACGGCGGCCACGCAGGTCCAGGAGGACCATGGACCCAACCACACCACCCAGGGAGGCCATCAACAGGCAAGTGCAGGGAACCTCGGGAGGACACAAGCACCGCAACCCAGCGCCAAAAGGAAGGCATGAACACAGCACCACTCAGCATGCCAGCGGAGCACTCCAGACCACCCCCAAGGGCCGGCAAAACAAGAAAGAACTGCCACCTTGACAGGGGCGGCAGGGCCAGTGCCAGGATGCACCACAAAGCAAAGAGGCGCCATGCTGCCAGGAACCCGGACCGGACAAAACACTCCACCAGGCACCCAGCATAGCGAAAGAGGGAACGAGGCCGGGAAGTAAGCAAGACAGGCTCAGGGGACCACGAGGACCCTGACTGACGCCTGAGCGCGGCACCGCCCACACCAGCCCCAATCCAGCAAAGGCGCAACCACCCAGGGATGGTGCACCAGCACCAGGCAGGAAACAGCCAGCGAACAGCAGTGGAGGCACAGAAAACAAAACTCACCCACACCCAACCAGACCACCGCCAGGGCACTACCCGGGCACAGCAGGCACAGGGAGGCGCACGAGCCGGACCCTGTAAAGGAAAAATAGAGCCATAGCAGGGATGCCCGCAACACAAAGTCAAGACCCCATCAATCTTAGAAAGGTAACAGGTGCCATAAAAGCCCAATTTGATGGTAGTCATGTCAGCGACCGTCAAAGGCTGAATGATGAGCGAGGGTCTTCCGAGATGCAGCCACCAGCAAGAGGAGACATAAGGCATGGAGCTACCAAACCTGCTTTCGCAAGATAAGACAGCCAGAAACAGCAACGTCCCGCACCCCCACAACGGCGGAACCAACGCTGGCTCAACTGCTGAGGAGCAGGCAGAGACAAAGGGCAGCAAGCAAACCCACAGGCAGCAGAACGTGTGACACATTAGTGCCAGCAGAAAGAAGAAAAAGCTACCAAGTGGAACTCACTCGGGGTGGGGGCCAACACCAGCATCAAGGCCCCGCCCCTGCAACTGCCAGCACGAATTCAGGGGAAACACCAGCCGGGAAGATGCGCCCGCGACCCCGAAGGAAACGGGAGCCCACGCCCCAGCCGCAAAGGGCCAGGCGGCCAGGCAGGATTCTGGCAGACTGACTCCCAGCAAGCCTGGCAGGCTGAGAGACAGCCCAGGAAACCCTGCACCCGAACTGCCAGGCAGTCGGGCAGGGGAGGAGAGAAGACCGCCACTCAAGTCCAGCAGGAGCGGCACCAGCACACCACATCCATTCTGTCAATAGACAGAAAAAAGAACAGGTGGTTTGCTGGGTAAGTACTGCTTATGTACTCCTGGTGGGAGGGGCAGTATTAGGGTCCCAGCATTCCTCTTGTCATTTTTACTGTCCGGAGATGGTTATCTCCACTTTGTAAATGAATGGGACGAGGACATAAGGGACCTGGGGGTAATGTGTAGATTTATGTATGTAGAAGTTTACCTTTTGTGAATAGGGCTCTATTTTTGTACGAGGGTTATGGTACTGCACACAAAGGTCAACACCACTCTTTTCAGCTAATTTTCTTAATTTCCTCAGGATTTCATTTGGAAATACAAAAAGTTTTCCCCTCAGAGCGGCCTAACTAAAAGTGTGCCTGCTCTTCGCATAGAAGAAGTGCCCCCTGTGCTTGATTCTGGTGACACGACAAGACTATCGGCCAGATTCATCAATGTCCCGTTTTGCGAGTCCTTAATAGCGATTATTAAGGAATCGCTATTAAAGACTCGCAAAACAGGATTCATGTAGAAATCGCCAAAAAATTGCGATTCCTACAGCTTCCTTATTTGCGATTAGCAAATTGCTAATCGCAAATAAGGAATGACTCCCCATTCATTCCTATGGGCCTATAGGCATTTGGGATGATGAATCCCTATAGGCCCAAAGGAATGAATGGGGAGTCATTCCTTATTTGCGATTAGCAATTTGCTAATCGCAAATAAGGATGCGATTTCAAGGGTGCCAGGGGTGTCCAAAGGACACCCTGTAGCACCCCTGAAATGAAAATGTAGACTGATGTTGCGCACACACATGTCCAAAGGACATGTGTGTGTGTAACATACAACTTAGAAAAATGCACTAAAGTGCATTTTTCTGAGTTTTCGCTATTTACCACGAAGTCAGACTTCGCGGTAAATAGCGGCCAATAATTGCGAATTCGCAATTCTGAAATGGTTCATGAATTGCATTTAAGGAATCTCAAATAGAGATTCCTTAAATGCAATTCCTCGCAATATAGTCATTTCGCATTTTGCGATTTGGGATGATGAATCCCAAATGCAAAAATTGCGCTCGCAAACCTTTGCGAGCCGGATTTCCTTTCATGAATCTGGCTGTATGTTCTGAGTTTGGAAATTTAGATCTATTCTGGCTGAAAGAGCCACAACACCCTCATGCTGTCTCTGTGTAGTGGGCCTACCGCGCAGGGTTCATGTTGATTTATCCCTGTGGCACTTTATGGTGCCCTATGATACCATGACTGATGTTCCCCTAAACCTGTGATTTTCATTGAGCTTGAATATTTGCAAGCATCCCCTAGAACCTGTCATTCCATTGTGCTTGAATCCCTGCCAGTGTCGCCCAGAACCTGTGAACCAATCTGCACCCACTGTTACTTGGGCCTTGTTATGGTTTTCTATTGAAGCCCTGGAAGATTCTCTCTGAATTACGTGAGCCAATGACAAGTCTTGCTCCCGCTTTTACTGATGTCTTGGTGTTGTTTTCTATTGTGGACGTTCAAGTGAAACAATAATTCTGTTTCCTGTTATTTGGTTTCGATCAACAAGTTGCACCTTCTTATTCTTTAAGGTCAAAGCAAGTGTACTAACACATGTTTTCTCCAATGTGAGAGAACTTTCCAGACAGGCATGTGCCCCACATGATCTAGATACATCGGTTGAGGCTTCAAGAGGGTATATAAACCCCACCCAACCCCGTGGGTTGGCCTCGCTCCCTGTCGAACAACTGTCATCCATTCCCACTCACTTCAAGGATCCTGCCAGATCCGAGAAGCACCTCAGTCTCCTTCAAGTCCATCTGAACCTGTGGTTCACGTAGCTCCAGCTCCCTTGACATCTTCCACCTCTCCCTCCGGCACAACTACTCTGGACACCCCCATGACTCCCTGCGTCAAAGCCTTGGGAACTTCTTCGAACTTCAGTCAAATGGAAGAACTCGGCTAAGTACTTGATATCAGGTTAGTGCACACTATTCTTCCTATAGTAGTAAGGAGGACCATGTCTCTGAACCTTTCCTGCAACCTTGGTGCTAGAACTGTCACAGCACAAGAATTAAAGACATTAGCTCTGTGTTTCCTTGATGAACAGTAGTGCCAAGAGAAAAAACTTCAGAGTCTTTGACATATGCATCAACCTTGTACCTCACCTTTTGTTCCGTGTCCTTGGGAGTGCAAATAAATCCAACCTTTGTTTCGAGTGTGTCCTTTGGAATGCAAGTAACTCCAGCCTGTGTCCCAAGTTTACCCTTGGGAGTGCAAGTAACTCCAGGTGGTGTACCGTGTTTATTGGGAGTGACACACTCCAATCTGTGATTTTGGTTATTCTACTCTTATGCCATGCTGCTGACAAAACATGTAACTGTATGTCAGTGAAGTTAATGCATGTTCATTGTACATACAGACCTGCTAGTGTACTGATGGTAACTGCCTCCTCTTGTTATTTCCAGTGCATTGCGTCATCTCAAAACCAGAGTTTCAAGTCCAGTGCACATCATCCTGGCAAACGTAGTAGGTCTCAGAAGTGACAGATCCTTTACCACAGTGTCTCACAGCTGCTAAGCAGATTCACTACCATAAGTTTCTCTTTTCTTATGTTTTCCCAACCAACCTCCCTCCCATCCTGTGGTCGAGGGTAATCTAAGGAGTTTGGTACCTTGATCTTGTGTGGCTTGAGTGGGTTAGGAGATCCAGCATCAGCTACAGTGTCATCTTGGCGGGTGGGACCAGGTGAGTGCATAACAGAAGGCCAAGCCTTGCATATTTCCACCACTCAGATTAAATGGATGACCAGATACATGTTCAGGACCTGGATCAAGCCCTGCCTGTGAACACCCCAATTGTTTTAGAATTGGCAAGGGATTTTTGGGATGTAGGGCATTAAGTTCAGTCCTTGCGACAGGAAAATCAGTCGCTTAAGGACAAACTGGTCCGATATCACCCTCGCCCCTTTCCATGGTTATTTGAGGTGGGTACTGGGGTGGTTGCCAAGAGCACACATCACATTCTACAAACCCCACACTTAAGTGATTGGAGGAAATCTAACAAGCACCTCCACTACCAGAAAAGCTAATCCTGTCCATTTCATGGCTACCACTCCAGTCTCAATGCCCTTGGCCATGCTTAAATGATTTTTTGTATATATTTACAACAAGGGGTGGTGAGGGACAGAGTCTCTGAATTAAGCAGAATACTCTCACCCAGTCAAGAGATCAGGGCTAGATCCAACACCGTTTTTTAGCTCACTGCACCATCCCAGTTTCAGAACCTGGCTGTATGCAAATTAGTCTGTTCCTGTCCCAGTGCATGATGGGAACAGGGCAAACCAAACTACAAAAGCCAATTCTTACACTGGGAAGGAAACAAGCTTCCGGGGACCGGTTTCTGGCATTACAGCCGTCTTCGGCCCGGCTTGCTTGAATCCTGATGGTGCAATGAGCAAGGGACTCATGTCTGAGTATACCCTTCCACGCTTAGGGTGGACAAAAATATTTACAACAAGGGGTGGTGAGGGACAGAGTCTCTGAATTAAGCAGAATACTCTCACCCAGTCAAGAGATCAGGGCTAGATCCAACACCGTTTTTTAGCTCACTGCACCATCCAAGTTTCAGAACCTGGCTGTATGCAAATTAGTCTGTTCCTGTCCCAGTGCATGATGGGAACAGGGCAAACCAAACTACAAAAGCCAATTCTTACACTGGGAAGGAAACAAGCTTCCGGGGACCGGTTTCTGGCATTACAGCCGTCTTCGGCCCGGCTTGCTTGAATCCTGATGGTGCAATGAGCAAGGGACTCATGTCTGAGTATACCCTTCCACGCTTAGGGTGGACAAAAATATTTACAACAAGGGGTGGTGAGGGACAGAGTCTCTGAATTAAGCAGAATACTCTCACCCAGTCAAGAGATCAGGGCTAGATCCAACACCGTTTTTTAGCTCACTGCACCATCCCAGTTTCAGAACCTGGCTGTATGCAAATTAGTCTGTTCCTGTCCCAGTGCATGATGGGAACAGGGCAAACCAAACTACAAAAGCCAATTCTTACACTGGGAAGGAAACAAGCTTCCGGGGACCGGTTTCTGGCATTACAGCCGTCTTCGGCCCGGCTTGCTTGAATCCTGATGGTGCAATGAGCAAGGGACTCATGTCTGAGTATACCCTTCCACGCTTAGGGTGGACAAAAATATTTACAACAAGGGGTGGTGAGGGACAGAGTCTCTGAATTAAGCAGAATACTCTCACCCAGTCAAGAGATCAGGGCTAGATCCAACACCGTTTTTTAGCTCACTGCACCATCCCAGTTTCAGAACCTGGCTGTATGCAAATTAGTCTGTTCCTGTCCCAGTGCATGATGGGAACAGGGCAAACCAAACTACAAAAGCCAATTCTTACACTGGGAAGGAAACAAGCTTCCGGGGACCGGTTTCTGGCATTACAGCCGTCTTCGGCCCAGCTTGCTTGAATCCTGATGGTGCAATGAGCAAGGGACTCATGTCTGAGTATACCCTTCCACGCTTAGGGTGGACAAAAATATTTACAACAAGGGGTGGTGAGGGACAGAGTCTCTGAATTAAGCAGAATACTCTCACCCAGTCAAGAGATCAGGGCTAGATCCAACACCGTTTTTTAGCTCACTGCACCATCCCAGTTTCAGAACCTGGCTGTATGCAAATTAGTCTGTTCCTGTCCCAGTGCATGATGGGAACAGGGCAAACCAAACTACAAAAGCCAATTCTTACACTGGGAAGGAAACAAGCTTCCGGGGACCGGTTTCTGGCATTACAGCCGTCTTCGGCCCGGCTTGCTTGAATCCTGATGGTGCAATGAGCAAGGGACTCATGTCTGAGTATACCCTTCCATGCTTAGGGTGGACAAAAATATTTACAACAAGGGGTGGTGAGGGACAGAGTCTCTGAATTAAGCAGAATACTCTCACCCAGTCAAGAGATCAGGGCTAGATCCAACACCGTTTTTAGCTCACTGCACCATCCCAGTTTCAGAACCTGGCTGTATGCAAATTAGTCTGTTCCTGTCCCAGTGCATGATGGGAATAGGGCAAACCAAACTACAAAAGCCAATTCTTACACTGGGAAGGAAACAAGCTTCCGGGGACCGGTTTCTGGCATTACAGCCGTCTTCGGCCCGGCTTGCTTGAATCCTGATGGTGCAATGAGCAAGGGACTCATGTCTGAGTATACCCTTCCACGCTTAGGGTGGACAAAAATATTTACAACAAGGGGTGGTGAGGGACAGAGTCTCTGAATTAAGCAGAATACTCTCACCCAGTCAAGAGATCAGGGCTAGATCCAACACTGTTTTTTAGCTCACTGCACCATCCCAGTTTCAGAACCTGGCTGTATGCAAATTAGTCTGTTCCTGTCCCAGTGCATGATGGGAACAGGGCAAACCAAACTACAAAAGCCAATTCTTACACTGGGAAGGAAACAAGCTTCCGGGGACCGGTTTCTGGCATTACAGCCGTCTTCGGCCCGGCTTGCTTGAATCCTGATGGTGCAATGAGCAAGGGACTCATGTCTGAGTATACCCTTCCACGCTTAGGGTGGACAAAAATATTTACAACAAGGGGTGGTGAGGGACAGAGTCTCTGAATTAAGCAGAATACTCTCACCCAGTCAAGAGATCAGGGCTAGATCCAACACCGTTTTTTAGCTCACTGCACCATCCCAGTTTCAGAACCTGGCTGTATGCAAATTAGTCTGTTCCTGTCCCAGTGCATGATGGGAACAGGGCAAACCAAACTACAAAAGCCAATTCTTACACTGGGAAGGAAACAAGCTTCCGGGGACCGGTTTCTGGCATTACAGCCGTCTTCGGCCCGGCTTGCTTGAATCCTGATGGTGCAATGAGCAAGGGACTCATGTCTGAGTATACCCTTCCATGCTTAGGGTGGACAAAAATATTTACAACAAGGGGTGGTGAGGGACAGAGTCTCTGAATTAAGCAGAATACTCTCACCCAGTCAAGAGATCAGGGCTAGATCCAACACCGTTTTTAGCTCACTGCACCATCCCAGTTTCAGAACCTGGCTGTATGCAAATTAGTCTGTTCCTGTCCCAGTGCATGATGGGAATAGGGCAAACCAAACTACAAAAGCCAATTCTTACACTGGGAAGGAAACAAGCTTCCGGGGACCGGTTTCTGGCATTACAGCCGTCTTCGGCCCGGCTTGCTTGAATCCTGATGGTGCAATGAGCAAGGGACTCATGTCTGAGTATACCCTTCCACGCTTAGGGTGGACAAAAATATTTACAACAAGGGGTGGTGAGGGACAGAGTCTCTGAATTAAGCAGAATACTCTCACCCAGTCAAGAGATCAGGGCTAGATCCAACACTGTTTTTTAGCTCACTGCACCATCCCAGTTTCAGAACCTGGCTGTATGCAAATTAGTCTGTTCCTGTCCCAGTGCATGATGGGAACAGGGCAAACCAAACTACAAAAGCCAATTCTTACACTGGGAAGGAAACAAGCTTCCGGGGACCGGTTTCTGGCATTACAGCCGTCTTCGGCCCGGCTTGCTTGAATCCTGATGGTGCAATGAGCAAGGGACTCATGTCTGAGTATACCCTTCCACGCTTAGGGTGGACAAAAATATTTACAACAAGGGGTGGTGAGGGACAGAGTCTCTGAATTAAGCAGAATACTCTCACCCAGTCAAGAGATCAGGGCTAGATCCAACACCGTTTTTAGCTCACTGCACCATCCCAGTTTCAGAACCTGGCTGTATGCAAATTAGTCTGTTCCTGTCCCAGTGCATGATGGGAACAGGGCAAACCAAACTACAAAAGCCAATTCTTACACTGGGAAGGAAACAAGCTTCCGGGGACCGGTTTCTGGCATTACAGCCGTCTTCGGCCCGGCTTGCTTGAATCCTGATGGTGCAATGAGCAAGGGACTCATGTCTGAGTATACCCTTCCACGCTTAGGGTGGACAAAAATATTTACAACAAGGGGTGGTGAGGGACAGAGTCTCTGAATTAAGCAGAATACTCTCACCCAGTCAAGAGATCAGGGCTAGATCCAACACCGTTTTTTAGCTCACTGCACCATCCCAGTTTCAGAACCTGGCTGTATGCAAATTAGTCTGTTCCTGTCCCAGTGCATGATGGGAACAGGGCAAACCAAACTACAAAAGCCAATTCTTACACTGGGAAGGAAACAAGCTTCCGGGGACCGGTTTCTGGCATTACAGCCGTCTTCGGCCCGGCTTGCTTGAATCCTGATGGTGCAATGAAAAAGGGACTCATGTCTGAGTATACCCTTCCACGCTTAGGGTGGACAAAAATATTTACAACAAGGGGTGGTGAGGGACAGAGTCTCTGAATTAAGCAGAATACTCTCACCCAGTCAAGAGATCAGGGCTAGATCCAACACCGTTTTTTAGCTCACTGCACCATCCCAGTTTCAGAACCTGGCTGTATGCAAATTAGTCTGTTCCTGTCCCAGTGCATGATGGGAACATGGCAAACCAAACTACAAAAGCCAATTCTTACACTGGGAAGGAAACAAGCTTCCGGGGACCGGTTTCTGGCATTACAGCCGTCTTCGGCCCGGCTTGCTTGAATCCTGATGGTGCAATGAGCAAGGGACTCATGTCTGAGTATACCCTTCCACGCTTAGGGTGGACAAAAATATTTACAACAAGGGGTGGTGAGGGACAGAGTCTCTGAATTAAGCAGAAGACTCTCACCCAGTCAAGAGATCAGGGCTAGATCCAACACCGTTTTTTCACCACCCCCTTTATGGTATCTAAATGATTTTTTGGACATAGTCACAATTTTGATACATTCTGGAGTCAGTGCCAGTTGCAATTATTTTGTAAACCAGGAGGCATTCCCTCAGATATTGCTAGTTTGGCTATTTCACTCACTGAAAATAATTACCCGGTTTTACATTGTCGTGGAAGGTTTAATTGACGAGTTGTTGCCATACACACTTTTGTCCAGGACAGTAAGGACCTCCTTACCTACATTGCTGACTTCTGTGAGCTAGTTACGGACACCCAGTGGTCAGAAGAAAATATGACTTCCCTCTTTTACAGAAGGTTACATGATGACTTGAAGGATTCACTGCCGCAAATTGTAGATTTAATTTTAGATTGTTTAAAGCTCACTGACTTAGTTAGGCTTGACTATAGTTTCATGGAACCGAGACTACTAGTTTTGCAGTCTGAGTGAAGATAGACAGAGTTAAAAATTAGGACAACACAGTACACATGTAGATTGGGTGCTTATATGATCCTCTGACTGCTGATGAAAAATAACTAAACCTGTTCTTGTAATGCAGTAAAGCAGGGCATTTTGTACAAAAATGCTCTGCAAGCCAAAGTGATTTCAGAATGCTAGAGTCTTGACCTGTGACACAGTGTGGAAAATGTTAGAGTCCCCAGCTGACATAGGGGTCACTCTGTTGTGTGTGGTTCTTGAACTGACCCCCATTTACCAGGTCAATACCTCACATGAGGTTCCACGACATTTAACAATACCAGTTACCCTTTTCATTAGCAACCAAACAGAGACAGGTTTTACCCATGTCCCTATAATCCGGGGCCACAGGAAACTTCTTAGATCTAGCCTTGGCCAGTTCCTTACATATCCCACAGGTTAGAACAAGTGAATTAGAGCATGTTAGATCCAAAGATGGTTCCAAGCTCTATTCTGGGATGATTGTATACCAAACTACTCTGCTATCATTAACATGTGAGAAAGGGCATACCAAGACCTTGACCGTTGATCTAATTGACGCACCTACCTCTGGCGCTATTTTAGGCTTCCTTGGCTTCAGCTGGACAATACTGCTATAGACTGGTCTCTCTATCTTGCCACCTTGGGATCCTGTTACTGTCAAACTCATTGTTATTATAACGCTCCGAAAGTTCTATCTCTCTTGACTTGTGCACCACTAAACCAAACCCTTTGACCCTGCTTTCAATAGAATACCAGAACTTTCAAGACATCTTTGATAAATTAAAAACTACACAGCTACCTCCTCATAGGGAAAGTGGTTTCTGCATAGACTTGATTTCGGCGCAGCACTTCCTCGTCATCATGATTATGTTCCCTCGGAGTCTGAGACAGAAGAATCTCTTTTTGCCAAATTGGATAGAAAGAAGGTACCCCTTGAGTAGTCCAGGAGGCCATGGATGGCTTTCCCATAGTCAAGAAGAGATGCACTACGACCCCAGAATTCAGACATCCAGGACTCATACAGCCTTCCCTTGTGGAGGTGGCTGCCTCCGAGGTAGCTGTAGTAGGTTTATTATCACAATGTGACAGCACAGCAGAGTACATGCACCCAGTTGCCCTTTCTATTAAAGATTATTGCCAGAAGAGACGAATTACCTAGCTACTGAACAAGAATTATTGGCCATCAAATTATACTTTAAAGGATGGTAATACTACTTTTGGCCAGGCACACAACAGATTACGGCCCATCTCCTAGCCAGATGGGGTTACACAGATCAGGACACTCTAGGACAAACACCACTGAACACTGTGAACTAAAAGCACACTGTAGGTCGCTGCAACCCAGAGTACTTCTTGGATAAAGTTAGGCAAAGTGTGAGTCAAGAAGAAATGGACTCGGGTGTCTGGAAAGGATATTCATGTGCACAATGAGCTTTGTTACCATGGTACCGCATTATATATCACCTCAAAAGAATTAAGACAGGAAGTCTTAACCTGGTGTCATGCTACTCCATTGGCAGGTCATCCAGAAATCCAAAATACTTCAACAACCTGTTACCAATGGGTTTGTTGGCCACATTGTCCAAGGAAGTGCATAACTATGTTCAGACCTGCCCCATATGTTCTCAAACCAGGGCTTCCCATTCCGCCACATCAGGCTATTTCCGAAACGTGTGTTTGCTTTGTTTGCCCTATGTTGGCAGGGATGCCCAGATGTCGGTCACTTGCTCATTTGCCACTGGATTCAAGCTAGCCTGGCTGACGGGGGGTGTTACCCTGAAACCAGTCACAGGATGCTTGTTTCCGGTCCAGGGAAGACCTGGCTTGGCAGTTAAGGCTGCACTGTTCCCATACGGAACAGGGCTAGATTGATTTGCTTATGGCTGGGTCTGAACTGGGGTGATAAAGTGAGCTAAAGAACGATGATAGATTCAACTCAGATCTGTGACTGGGGTTGAGTGTCTGTGAAGTTTCAGTGTTTCGTTCATCATCTCCCTGTGCTTGCTATATAAAACAATTTGCCAGTGCGCCCACATCCTTGGCATACCAGAAGCGTGAAGTGTATTACTGACCTCCCCAACTCCAATGGCTATACTACCATTTGAATGGTAGTTGATTGTTTTTCCAAGACCATGTCTTTTATTGCCCTAAAAGAAAAACTCACTGCCAAGATCATCACAATGCTGTTTATTCAACAAGTCATGCAGTTGCACGGCTCCCCCTGGTCATCATTTCCGATAGTGGCCCACAATTAATTTCACAATTTTGGAGTGGTCTTTGCACATCATTGGACATTGATGCACAACTCTTATCTGCCTATCACACACAAACTGATGGGCTGATGTAGTGGGTAAACCAGGTTTTTGAACAAGCACTGCAATGTTATTGACCTTTACTCCTAATGGTTGGGACTCTTTGTTACTGTTCACTGAATTTGTTTACAATAACTCACAGCATGCAGCCACTGGGATTTCCCCCTAGTATTGTTTAACTGGTACACATCCACGTATGTTACCCAAAAATGTTGCAATGCACTCTGAAAATTTACCTTTCATACAAGACTTTGTAAAACATCTGGCTGATTCACAAGAGCAAGTTCTATCACATTTACATCAGGCTACGTTAAGTATGGTAAAACATGTTTAGCAAACCTCAACAACTGCCATACTACAAAGTTGGAGAACAACTTTGGCTGTCCACTAAACCCTATGATAAAGGGGCCATCTAAGCTACAACCCAGATATGTGGGTCCTTTTATATTGAACAAGTCATTTATCCAGCAGCTGTGAAATTATAGTTGCAGGAAGATTTACCCATTCATCCAGTGTTTCATGTGTTCCTATTGAAGCCTATTGTGTCTAGATCCATCCTGTTCCCCCTTTCTCACCCATAACACTGTATTTGCAATTTGAAATTCGAGATATATAGACTCCTTGATACCAAACATGAGAAAAGATACTTGTTTTACTTAATTGCTGGGAAAGGGCATGGTTCTTAAGAACAGCCTTGAGATCCAACCAGCAATGTTCATGTCCTTCACCTGGTTTGTTTCTTCCTTGCCCATTCCAAGACCAATCATGCCCTGTAGGTCGTTCTGTGCTGGGGAAACTGTCATGACCCCCTCATGCCCCCTCTTTGTAGTAGACCTAGTGTGTGGGGCTTATTTTAATTTACCCCTGTGACACTTTATGGTGCACTATGATAGCATGAGTGATGTCCCCCAAAATCGATATTCCATTTCGCTTGAGCATTTGCAAGCGTCCCCCGAACTCGAAATTCCGTAGCGCCTTTAGACTTGTCCATAACCAAGAGAAAGTAAGTAGTGCTCATGTAAAGATTTTGGAAGACTTCTAGATGCACTATCCACATGTGCCTAGTTGTAAAGGTGTTGCACAAGCTTGAGGGATGGTCTTACTTATATTTCCACATTTGTGCAGTTAGGAATGTCCTCCTTCCAGTCCCATTCAATGCATCCTGCAAATTAAAAGAGTCCTTTCTGTCATACACTCACTTGGTCCCATCCACTGAGAAGACTTTGAAGCTGATGCTGGACCTCCTATTCCTCTCAGCTCACTTGATCTAGGGTTTGATTGCTTGTTCCAGTCAACTCGAGGAATGAAGAGTGATTAGTGAGGCTAATTTTTCATTGCAAAGCTACTACCTATGATTCATGGGTACTAGACTTCCTTAAACCTGAGGGCCTGAGTAAAGCCTGACAGATGTTATGTTAAAGAATATTAAAATACAATGTCCTTTTTTCAGTAAACACTTAGGGGCTCATCGTGATGGCGGGCGGACATCAGTCCGCCCGCAACCATACCGATCGATGGAACCGACCGCCAGATGTGCGGCGGTCCCACCAGCCCAATTAGGATGCGCCCGCTATACTGGCGGGAGCATCCTGCCCTTTTACCATTGCAGATGGTGCTGCTGGCTGCAGCAATGTCCGCAATGGTAATAGGGCATGCAGAACATTTCCCTGCACCACGTGGGAGGCACCACACAGTGCTGCCACTTGGTGCAGGGAACTGCAGGGGGTACCATGGATACCCCCCAAGTGCACCCCCCCACCCACCCGGTAGCCCAAAAAAAAACCACCGCCAGACCTTTCACCACACACATCCTAATATGGCTGGCGTTGCCTGCTAGGGACCGTCACCATATTAGTGGCCCAAATCCGCCCGGCCGGCAATCGTAACGATTGCCGACTGCCAAAAAAGCGGAGGACGGACTTAGCGTCTGCCGCGATACCCACCGCCATCGTAATATGGCGGGGTATTTCACATTACGATGAAGTAACAGCCGCCACAGCCAGCTCGGCAGTGGCGAACCATATGCCATCGTAATGGTCCCCTTAGATTCTGAACATCATATGAGTCCAATCTGAAATATTAGTCTCTATATGGTCAGTGCAATATACGCAGTGAGAGCCAGTTGCAAGAAAGTGGCTGTTTATAATCAATCTTTGCCTGAAAACAGTACTACTCAACCAGGGCCAGCTTTAGCGCTGTTAGCACCCGGTGTGACGATCATTTTGGGTGCGACCTCCTCCTCGGATTCCCTCACTACCACTGGGCAAAAGTGACCCTCATCTCTCCATAGCCCTTCTCTCACATACATTTCATTTGTTTCAAAGCCCCAAACAAACCCTTTTTAGCAGATAATGAAAAATGAGGGGGCGGATAAAGTTCTAAGCTATTTTATGCAGTTTGTATGCAGCTGTTTGATGACAGTTCGAAACAGTCACTGTTCTATATTAGAGTGGTATCAAAGGGATCTCTGTGTCAAAAGCAGTAATCCGCAAAAACTACAGATCTGTGATCTGCACAATATGCATTTTTCGCAGCATGCATTTTAACCGCCTGCGCTACTTTATGGCATTGCAAAAATGGCACTAGACAAAACGCCAGTCACTCTCTCTAGCAGGAACACTAATCACAAGAGTTATCGTTACATATTTATTGCTACCTGAAAGCTGGACTCACAAGGAACTCTGCGTAGTTGTTTTTAAATTGTACGTTATTCCTAAACCGAACGCCCCCACACACACACCATTCCCCTCCCCCCTCCCCCACACCGAAGTCAGCACTTTCCTCCCCAGGTCACTGCCATCCTTAAGCCGGCCCTGTACTCAACTTTGCTTCAGAGGCATCATACCAGTGAGAGGCAAACCACGCATTCGCCATGATTCTAGTCATATCAGCTTGCTTTTATTTCAATTACTAGATATTTCCATCATCGCATTTTTATTTCCATCACATCTTTACCAGTTATGATTCTGCTAAAAGAAAGCAATTGTACAATTAGTATTTTAGCTGATAATGCCCTTCGCAGGTATTCCAAACATACTCACGATATTTTTGTCCTCCAGCTTTCAAAAATTGTTCCTTCCTTGAAAATGATCGGAAGCCAATACTTACCTCTTCATTCCTAAAAATAAAAACGCAATTATCAAATCGTTAATGGATACATGTGTATAATTATGCCTTCTCTTCCATTTCCTGCCCCCTCAACGGTATTCTCCGAGTAAACACATGCACAATACGTATATTGCAATATAACCTGTGCCTGCAATATTATCTGGTGTGTTCATTTAAAAATGCAGCAGGTGTTTGCCCTCTAAATTACATTTTAATTCCTAGGTCCCCAGATATGCTTTCGGTCGGGCTTCCAGTCATGCAACTAAAAACGGATAAGAAACTCTGCAGACATTATAATTGTGACCGTGCAGCAAACAAAACACTTGCAGCTCAGTTGATTGCCTTTCTTCGGAAATTCGCCCTGTGGGAAGAAGATGACACACTCACGGAATTTTATTCAGAGGCAATGAGAACTAACGTAGGTCACTGTCTTTGGTGTCGCATTAAAAGAAAGATAGGATTTCGACACCACTAGATTTCAAGGCAAGATGTTGATGGTATTCTCGTGACCTTGGTTTTACAATACTGATAATATGATTTTGTTCACTGTAGCCCAGAATTCCTTTTAGCGTGCAAAGTAATAAGCTGTCAGCTTACATTTCTGTTGCACTGTCTTATGTGACAGTTATTACAAGTTACCAACATGTACTGCAAAAAAAAGAGGTATTTTAAATTGCGTGCAGGGTTTCAAAAGCGCTGCATAGCATAAAAGTAAACTTTAGACGTTAGCAAAACTTCGCCTGCCCTTTTGCCAACTCTTTCATAACGCCCAGCCAGCTCCCTATTGCAATAACCTGCCATCTACAGTGCTCAGGTGACAATTTTGACTAAATATCTGACAGAACAAGGCAGGTTGATTACTTCTCTCAGGTTTCCAGATGGTTCTGTTTTGCTATGTATTTTAAAAAAATTGTGCATCATGTTGCATATCACTTTGACTTTGAGGACAACGTGTTTATTTGCCTGACAGTTGAGATAGCTGGCAGTTTTCATAATGTACTTTTGAAAGCACGTGTCTTACGGCTGACTTGTTTCTAAAGGTGTTGACGTAATCGGTAGAATAATGCATGCATTCAATGCACAGAGACTCAAGTATTTAGACATGAGACAAAAATAATCTGAGATGAGGAATATAAGGGACCATCTGTTCGTAAAAGAAGAACATAAAATTGGACTCAAATCCAAATACATATCTGTAATTATAGGGGTATGGTCATAAGAACTTCAACGAATCTACGTAGGAAGATAAAGGAAATGCAAAATAGTCACTAGGTCACACAATATGTCACAAAGGTATGCAGGATGCAATTGCGCCAGATCTGATGTTGCATTGTAAAGCTAAATCCTATGGAGCTGAGTCTGAGAATGTTGGTGCTGTAAACTTTAACAAAGAAGAAAAACAAGTGATTCATATATGTTATGTTATCTTGTGAAGAGAATATTTAAAAAGTACATTATCGCCCCAAAGTAGCCACTTTGTACTGGCTGCATTAGAGAGAAATTCAGGAGAAAGAAGAATTCACATTGTTAGACAGTCAAACTTGTGGATCACGTGTTCACCCACGAGGACAGATGACTGCAGCTACCCAACTGAATAGTAACCATTTTATTAACCAGAGAAGAATCAATGGCTTGGTGACCGCCAAATGGTTAGACCTGGTGATCAAGTTATCAATACACATCCCTAGAGTGGATACGTTAGTCGAATAAACCACATGCTTCGGGTAGTCAAGCTAAGCTAAATGGTAAACATCATGGGTGGATAACAAAACATTTTTTACGGACACACAAAATTTGTTGTGTTGTTTTTGTTGTGAGGTGAACTGTTGTGTTTTCTTGTGCAGTTGTGTTTCTTTTGTGCTACATTACCTGATTGTGTTATTATTGTGTTGTTCTGAACCTGCTATGTTGTGTTCTGCTGTGGCTCTTTTGTCAATTCCCTGTCATGTTTTCGTGGTGTTGTTAGCGTTGTTATTTTGTGTTGTGTTTTGTTATTGTGTTGTGTTCTGCTTGTATGTATATTTAATTTAACAAAGCAAAAAAATGTTGCTAAATTTCGGAGAACAGCCATTACAGCGCAGGGATTACCCCGCACTACCATTACAATGCGGGGATTACAACGAAAGTCGTTACAACGACTTTCACTGGAGGGCGCTGTTGGATAGGGAATAGTTTAATTTTCTTTCCAACACCTTCCCTACTGTCAACGTGGGTTGGAGTTGGAATAGAAAGTTAAACTATTCCACTATCCAGCACCATCCAGCGAAAGTCGTTGTAACGACTTTCGTTGTAACGACTTTCGTTGTAATCCCCGTGTTGTAATGGCTTGCGAGGTAAATGTAAGCGTTGTAATGACATACAACCTTAAATTTCTGAGCACATTTAGAACAATCCTTAAATGTTCCAGTGACAAATAGCCACTTGCCACTGTCTACAGTAGTAGATATTGCAGCAATTAAGCCACTAGTCGACCCAAGATTGTTATTCTTTATCTGTCACCCTTACCTCAACCCAGCATATTTTTTAAAAATGCATGTAACTAATTTACTGATGAAGTACTGATTATGAGCGGTATTATGAAGCGGTGGCTTATTATCTCCACAAATAAGAGTACCGTTTGGTTGTTCCTTACTGCCTCAGTTCAAATGATTATCAAATGTATCCATGACATCCTTTGGGTAACCAATATAGCCTTGGAGTACGATGTAACTGACTCTACCGGGCATTAAAGGGCCACTCCAGCGTCTAAGACCTGAGCCGAAGGGAGCGGGCCTTTACTGGCCGGTAGAGCCCACTACAGAGGGCCTAAAGGCTATTAGAACATTTTGCCCCTAGAGAGCAGAATGTCTTAATTTGTAAAACAAAGATCTCATGGAGCCAGAGGGGGTTGAAATCCCTTTGGGTTCTGTGAGACATTTGTTCACAGCAACAATTGTGAACAGACATTGGAATGTTGATGTTCCGGACATCTACCAGCCATTAGAAGCCCTGACTGAGCACTTCATTGTCTTCAATGGAGTGCTCAACATTCCAATGTTCTAAATCACAATGGGACCTATTCCACAGAAAAATGTAATAGTACAAGTGGGGATGTACACCATTCCCTAATGAACACTTGTGGTGCGTTTACGAGTTTGACGGTCTTGGAGCGGGCCGCCACGCCACCGCCCAGCTCCAGGACCAACAAACCTGTGTGTGTATCACCCACGATAATGTGACTTGTTGAGTGACTGGCGGGTGGCTCTTTGTCATTCCCATGGTGGTAAAAAACACAAAAACTTAAGATAGGGACAGAGGCAATATTTAGAGACCTGCCTGGATACCTTGTCCCAAACAACAATGTTCACATACCTGACATATCCAAGGGTCTAAAACCATATTCTGGACACTATAAAGTCTGAAGGGAAAACAACAATGAGACATTCGCCGCAAAAAGAGGAAAATATACAATTCATTTCCGGATTCCCATCACTCACCACAGTGGTGACATGCTTCATCATCTGGGTCTCCTCTTAAAGTCACACTGGTGACACTAAGGGCTACAACCCTATCATAGTGATGGGGAGCCCGAGGATGTTTTATATAGAAGTCCTAACTCCTTATTCGTCCAGATGAGAGTAGTTGAGTGTATGGGAACTGAGTGCAGTGCATAGGTGAAAAGTGAGGTTAAAATTGAGTGCGATTGACCCCAACTTTATTAATGTCTCTCGCAATTCAAATTAAAAACAGTGCAGAAAGACAGTTTTACCAGATAGCTGTCTAAAATTTATGAAGTGGTCAACATGTTTTGTATACACACACAATGTTCTGTCTTGTGCCTTCGTCAGTATCCACCTACTACTTGCTACTGCAATTGTGTAAGAACAAAATTATTTGTAAAAAAAGAATTATTCAATCCTCATGCAATGGAAATCATCTCTGATGTAGAGTAAACAATCCTTACTGTGCAAGCACCATGTATCCGAAGGTGTCTGCGAAAATAAACAACAACGCGCATCTCAATGAGGTTATTCAACAAACAATACAGACTCACCACAAATAATCAGATAGTGACATCTATATTGCCAGCTATCATAATCGAAAAGATGGATCAAAAAAGCTTTTATTTCTTACCTTGACTTGCAAGGAAACTACCTCACACAACCTGGCAACAGCTCAGGGAAAAGGGAGGCACCGCTCTAGAAAGAAAAAAGAAAGAACAAGACCGCCATTGAATTGATCTTTTCCTTTCCAAATCTATATCCCTTGCTCACATTCACATACATCCATACAAAGTCACACACAATTAAAAACAATAGTCATGCGATTTATGATGTTCGTCGCTACCTTTTCTCCGTAGGTTCGTCGCTACCTTTTCTTTTCCACATGGAGGGGCTGCTAACATGGAGCTCCCCGTGTGGAAAAGCAATTCTGCTTTGGATTTTAGAAGAGAGAGCAGGCATTCAAAAAAGAAAAATGCTTAACTTAGCCCTGAAGGTCCTTGTAGGACCCCCTAAGCAGACCTAGGGGTCAGGGTGTTTCAACCCTGCCCCTATTCTTGTTTTCTGCCTTCATTTTACTGTTTTCTTGTGTCTCACTTCTACCGAGGCACAAGATGGCTGCCAACAGTTCCTGGTTTAGAGTGTTGACAGCCAATTAGAATGCGGCTCATGATCGGAAGGGTGCGTGGATCCTAATCTGTAGGATGCGCAGATCCTGCACACCTCTAGATATTGAAACTTTTTAAATTTTGATTATCTCAGCAAGTACTGAACGGATTTATACCATTTAACAAAAAGGTCTCTTTTTGAACTAAGGGCTACCTTTTTACCAAATTTGGTGTAATTCCGTTCAGCAGTCCAGGCTGGAGCCGTGTCTAAAGTTTCCTATGGAAAATTGCATTGGGAAAATACGTTTTGGGACCCCCCCTTTTTTCTTGGCTCCCGCTTGCCAAATCACACTGAAACTTTCAAGATAGGAGCATACAGGAGCGCCCCACGAGTTTTTAAAATTTGTCGAAGATTTGTCAATTGGCGACAAATTTATTGGGAATAGAATGTTACAATTTTCCTATGGTAACTAGGTCCTAACTATAACTACCTACTGGCGACCACCAGTAGGTAATATTTTATATGTATACATATATTCATATATTACCTACTGTGGGTCACCAGTAGGTAGTTATAGTTAGGACCTAGTTTCCATAGGGAAAGCATTTTTTCACTTGGCTATAACTTTGGGGTCATTTAACCAATCTACATGAAATTTTCCAGAAAAGTGTCACGGTGGGTACTATTGTTATGGAAAGTTTGGGGATGATCCATGCAGTGGTGACCAAGAATTTGGGGCACAAAATAAATGTGTGTTTGCAATTTCAATTCCCATAGGAACATTTAGCCACACTACCCCCGAACCACTGAACGGATTTACACCACATTTAAGGGAGGTAGATGTCAGTTCATGAAATTGCCATTTGCTTATTTGTTGTAAATCCGTTCAGTAGTTGTTGAGAAATGTAAGTTAAAAATTATAGTGATATCTCATACCGCAGATATTCCACGGTGGTTCGGTCATTAATCGCAATTGCACGCGCCAAAGGGAATACTCTGATTGGTAGGACACAACCTGAACAGAAAGTTTTGGCTGCCATTTGTTTGCTCAGGAACAGTTTCCGGGGCTGAAAATTTGTGTGAAATGCCAAATAAGCGGTCAAAGTGGAGATAATCTGACCCCATGGTTAAGAAATGGGGGTGTTAGCGATACAAGTTATATGTCCAAAATAAAAATTTTTAATCGCACAGGATATTCATAATGAGGATGTGACTGTCAGTGTGGCCCCCCGTGTATCATCGCGGGGATATCACAATTACCGACGTCATTGTGAAGATTGGTGCAAATTAAAAAAAATATAAAAGTGAATCATTAATACACATTGTATTATTTTGAGATTCTGATAAATGTTTTTATAGAGTCATTTATATAGTGAGTTATCTACTGTGATGGTTAGAATTAAATATATAGGTATAATTTTTGTATGTGATGGTGGCTATTGAATTCCTCCTTTTGCTTTTGCGTTGTGTTTGGAGGATCACAATCACCGATATCATCGCAATCCCTGGCCTGAGCGCAACAACGTAATATAAGTTTGAAGTGTATAGTAACAAACTCCTAGTTTGCAAAATGCTGTAATATGTGTGGAAATATGTGTTTTAGACTTTATGGAAAAGGTGCGAAAGCCGTGGTTAATGGTGTCATCGCGACGTCCCATATAACCGTTAAAATGAAAAATAGGTTTGAAAATGGTATTAAAAGAAACTTAGTAGAAAAAATGTGAGTTTAAACATGCTTTGAAAGAAGTCCATATATAGGAATATATGTAGTGCAATGTTCAGAATTTATGTTTTTACATATTATTTTTGGATGTGTTGGTGACCATTGAATGGCTGCCTTTGTTTTCCGTTCTTGTGACGTATTCGTGGGGATCGCACGCCATCGCGAAGATCTCAACAACTGATAAAAAAGATCTTTTTAAAGAAAATGAACAATATTTCAGGTACAAGAGTGGCTCTGAATAGAACCTTGATGTTGCTTGTGTGTCTATGGCTGCTACACATTAGACCAGATGCAGACTTTCCCATTACTTAGAAACAACCTGTTGCCTTCGTCTGTAAAGTGCACTCCATCATTTCTATAAATTACATGCATGTTAAAACGCAGATTTTTGTTAGAGATACAGCCCATACGATGGTCTCTAAGGAATGCAGAAACGTTTTTTTAACATATGTCCTGGCTTTGTCAATCTGTGAGCAATAGTCACACAGATGATGGACAGAATGCAGAGCAAATCAAATATTCACCCCCAGTCAATAGATCTGTATTAAAGCTATAATTCTTTTGCTCACCATGCCACCCCAGTTTACACCCAGCTATATGCAAATCAGTCTTGACCCTGTGCCTCATGGGAACAATGCAGCCCGAACTGCCAAGCTAGTTCCTCCCTGGACCGGAAACAAGCATTCTGGGACCGGTTTCGGGGCATCACCCCTTATCAACCAGGCTAGTTGGAATCCAGTGACACAATGAGCCCGAAACCCAAGTCTGGGCATACCTGGCACACTTAGGCTGACAAAGCAAAACACACACAGATGATGGATGGAATGCAGAGCAAATCAAACATTCAACCCCAGTCAATAGATCTGGGTTAAATCCATCGTTCTTTGGCTCACCTTGTCACCCCAGTTTACACCCAGCCATATGCAAATCAATCTTGACCCTGGGCCTCATGTGAAGAGTCCACCCCGAACTACCCTGCCAGGTCCTCGCAGGACCAGAAACAAGCCTCCTGGGACCAGTTTCAGGGCATCACCCCTCATTAGTCAGGCTAGCTTGAATCCAGTGACATAGTGCGCCCGGACCCACGTCTGGGCATACCCAGCACATCAGGGCGAGAAAGCAGAATTCACACAGATGGTGGATGAAATGCGAAGCAAATCAAACATTCACCCCAGTCCTTAGATCTTTGCATTTGTCACCCTGAGTGGGACGGGTATGCCCAGACGTGGGTCCCGTGCTCTCCATGCCACTAGAGTCAAGCTATCCTGGCTGATGAGGCTTTTGCATTTGTCAATCTGTAGACAGAATTGATTTGACCACTTTCATGTCTGTCTTTGGCCTATATTAGAGTCCACCAAGACAGTGTGAGGGAAAAGTAACATGAGTTCTGCAAAGGTTTCTTTCATTAGGATTTCCAGCACTACCCCAGTCAATGTGCCTAGGTCATTGCCACCACAGTGCACAATCATGAGGTGAGGAGCATGGGAGCAGTTAAAATGGAGGTGTTTAAAAAAAAGAGATATTTCATTGGATGATGTTAGCATGAAAGTGAAACAAAATTGGTAGTATGTTGGATGCCTTAGCAAGAAGTCCTAATATTTGCCGTTGTTTAAGAAAAAAATGTAATACAGACATGGATATGATTTTGAATTTGTGGAATGAAGCACACCTGCTGTATCCTATTGGAATAAGCATGTTCTTTCTAGAATGTGCTGTGAACTTGTGATCTATTGGTTCCACTAGGTTGCTATGTACACTGAGCTAAGAGTGAACTGGGGGGAGGGTGTAAAAGAGACCGAACATTTTTTTAAAAGTTGAGGAGTGATGACAAAATGTAAGTAATGGCAAGTTTTAGTTTCCAACTCAGGACTATATAATAAACTGTTGTGTAGTATTTACATTTCAGATAAAATTAAGCTAGATATAGGTTTGAACTCCTGTTTTTTTCGCAATGATTCGGTAATCATCGGAAATATATC
Source organism: Lissotriton helveticus (assembly GCF_964261635.1). Classification (NCBI taxonomy): domain Eukaryota; kingdom Metazoa; phylum Chordata; class Amphibia; order Caudata; family Salamandridae; genus Lissotriton; species Lissotriton helveticus. The sequence goes on along the minus strand of NC_136067.1, from coordinate 762,215,708 downwards.
GTGAAAACGCACCAATAGGAACCTCGTTTTAAAAGAGAGGGAAAGGGTTAGCAGATGCTGACAGAAGGAGATTACCAATGAGTCAGACATATAATGACAGGTGTTGTGTGTCTAACAGCAATGAAGGTACTTTCACAGCCAGTCAGGCAGTATACAGGCACTCATGCAGTCACCCAGCCACTACTCAGGCAGTCATCAAATCAGTGATTCACTATCCATAGAGTTATTTAATTACCCAGACACTGCACATGAACTCTTGCAATCAGGCACTACACATACATTCATCTAATCACCTAGGTACTAACTATTGACTTATGCAATTAAAAAGGCTGTAATTTTGCAATCATTAAAACATTTGTGCAGAACCTATGCATCCATCAAAAACACCCACGTATAACCCATGCAGTCATTAAAATACTGAGGCACACGCGTACCCTAATGAAACACTGAGGCTTTAATCATGCACTCATCAAATTACGTGGAGAGTACTATAGTAGTAAACATATCACCCATCCAGTACCTATGCAGTCATTTAATTACTGAGCAATAGGCGTGCACTTATACAAGCACCCTAGTAGTACACTTAATGTTATCCAATCTCTTCAGCTTTAACAATGGAATCATGCAATTACTCAGACGCTAGTCATGCACTTGTCTAATTAGCCAGGCACTATTGATGCACTTATTCAATTCTCCTGGCGCTACCCATGTTGTTATCAAAGCATCCAGGGACTATCAAAATCAAAAAGAAATGGGAAGCATCAAATTGCTGAAACCCTATTCATCCAATAGACTAGGTATTATGCATGGGCTTAAACAATCATGTATACACTGTCCAAGCACTGCATAACTCACCTATATACTATGTATGCACTAATGCAATCATCCATGCACTAGAATTGCACTCTTTTAATCATCCCAGCCACATCTAAGCATGTATTGAATTATTGAAGCATTAGTCACACACTTGTCTAATCATTCAGACTCTACTCATGCAATCACCCAAACACCCAGATACTAGTGGTATACTCAGGCAAACACGCAGGCAGTAAGTATGCAGATATGGAATGACCCATGGTGTTATGACACAATCAGGGAATCATCGGCACTACTTGTAGCCTCAGGGAATCACCTAGGCACTACCTATGCACTCATTCAATCATCCAGGGAGTATTGATGTATTCAACCACAAACCCATGTATTTACAAGTTTTACTGAGGAATTTGTAGTCTTTAGACAACATGGGTGATAGGTTTACTACAATGGTACTCTCTACGTATTTAGATGAGTGCACGAGTAGAGCCTGGGTGTTTTATCAGTACACTTGTGTGCCTCAGAATTTCAATGACTGCATGGGTTGTTTGTGGGTGTTTAGATGGCTGCAAAGGTTCTGCACAGATGTTATAATGATTGTATAGTTACAGCCTTGTAACTTTAGTGATACATTTAAAAAAGTGTAGAAGAAGGAGAGATGCAGTGAAACTGAAATAACGAGTTGAGAGAGTAGTTGATAATGCCTTTGCTTTGAAGAGAAAGCTTTCCATTTTGATTCTAAATAGAATGAAGACTCTTGACAAAATAGTGTTGTGCATGAGGACGTAAAACCAGAAGAAATGGTTAGTTAATAGAAGTAACTATTGTACAGTTTCTAGTGGAGAATGGATACATACTTCTTCTACAGAGGCTTTCTTTAATGAAGAAAGGTATATCCGGGATAATAGATTAGTTCATGCTATTGATTAAAGAGGACAATGTTATGACATGAAGCATGGTAGTTCTATAGCAAAAGAGGTGATGGTAACTAGAAATGTAGAAGAAGTTACTACAGAAGAGGTACGAGGAAGGCGTAGTCAGGGTACTGTATAGAAATGGAATTGTAGTATTGTTTCTAGTATTAGACAGCAATCCATTTATATATTAAGAACATTTCTTTGTATCTTTCCAAGGAGAAGTTTAGAACACAAAATGAGTTATACCACTCAACAATGTGAACCTAAGGTTGGAGGCTCTATTATATGAAAACTCCTGTTTTATGCTTAGAAGAAAGAAATAGAGCACTTTTGCATGGTAGTGTGGCAGATGTAGAAATGTTTTGTGGTGATGTGCAGTTTCGTTTCCATGGTACTGAGTAAGATTCTAGGGAAAATGAAGAATTGCAAAGAGGAGGGGTTGCAGAACAAGGCCCATATATTACAGTTGATAATTTTAAAGAAGAGATTACTAAATTTAACATAGTGTCTAAAAAAATAGAGTATGTTTGTAAATGTTGTCGGCGCACTTACTAGAAGATTTAAACACAGACTGTTGACTTATATTTAAAAAGTGAAAAAAATATATAATGATAACTGGCGAAAGTTACCTGTGTATTTATTAAAATGGTTTAACTTGTCTATACGGCAAGTTATATGTAAGTAGTGTTACAATAAATTAGAAGATAATAAAATGAACAACACATATATATTAGATACCCATTTTGTAAGATAATAAAATGCCTGCTAATGTAGAGAAACTATGAAGGTCCAAAAATAAAAAAAACATCAACATTTATTATTCTTTGCATCATTGCAAAAGGCCTTTATGGACGTCTCTCCAGCACTCACTACAACTCCAAAATTCATGCAGTATGATGCCATCCTGGAAAACTGTCCAAAAAACAAAACAAGAAAGGCCAATACTGATACTCTATTTAATGCCTTATTCTAACAACCAAAAGAAGTCGCCTGATCAAAAAATGGGAAAAGCTTTTTAATCGCTATTTTATTTTACAAAATGAATTTTGAAAGTGCATATATTTAAACTTTCAACATATATTTGTCAAAAAGCAGAACATTTTATATACAAAGAGAAGAATTAAATAGAGGACACACAACAGGGCAAAAGAGTCAACCATACAGTTCCAAACTCAATCGTATCACAGTCGTAATACATACATTCATGCATTCATTCAACAATACTTAACCTGAGTAAGAAATAAACAAATGGGTTGAGTATTCGGTCTGCTGCATACATAAAAGAAATTTCGCAATAATTTGTAGAATACACTCATTAATTTTGATGTAAGTCTAATGAATTACACAAATTGGACAAACAATAAGTGTGTAAATAATAACAACTAGTGCGGCAACAGATCAGCACTAGAGCAATACACAAAGAGCAGACGCTGGACGTAAGGAGGCCTACGCATTTCGAATCCCTACGAGTTGGGAGGGATTCTCATCAGGGCGAGATCGCTCTAGAAAAAACAAGAAGGGGAAACCTCTGTATTCAGTTTGTCTTTGAGAAAACAAGAAACACTACCAAGCACTACAACACCCAGAGTCCTGTGCTTACCAAAACAGTAGTTATCCAGTAAGAGAGGTTGAAGAACAGTTGTCACCTGTTGGACACAAATCAAAAAAGAAAAGAAAAGAAGAAAAAATGGAAAAGATTGTGTAAGCTTCTGTTTGTTTGGGATGCCATACCGAAGAATGGGTGATATAAAGTGAAGGGCTATTACCTTTAAGTTGCATGATGAAGTGTCCTGTTGAGCGGTTTTTTTTGCAGGAAAAGGCGGTTAGCCTACAAAAGAATGCTCTTAATTAGTGCAGGACCTATGTTTGAAGCAAACAACTGTTTCAAAGGAGGGGACGGCTTCTTACCGGAAAATCGGTCGACCGCGTTGAAAACGTTCGGTTCAGCTTCGTTTAAACATTTTTGGGGCAGTTTTCTAATCGCCTGGCTGGAAGAAGAGGGGGGCAGCGGATTAATGCTTGCATTACCGCGAAAGCTAAAAGGACAGGCATCAGAAACTGAATTCGCCGAGGCTTACCGGCAAGGGAAGTCCTAATCTTCTCTATCTGGTCCTGCAGGCGTTCCGCTCGGCACTGCTTCCTCGCGCATGCGTGGAGCATGTCCATTGGGACACCATTTCAATATTTAAGCAGAACACTGCTATTCTGCGCGTGCGCAGTGATTGCTAGTAGTTACGAGGTAGCATAGTTTATTCGAAAATATTTTTTCACGCATGCATCCTGGGGGCCACCTATTGTATATATTACGTGGTCTATTCTAGGGGAGAACAATTAGGGAAAGTGATTTTGGAATGTGGATGGAAAAAATGTGCAAATCGGCAAACTAGGAAAATGTAGAATTGCACCGGTCAGCTCACAAGAAGAACTATCACTGGGGTTCTACAGCTTATAAATTTCAGACAATTCATTAAGTCCTCTAACTGCTGTATCGAACTTAACGATTAGGTATGCTTCCCGTTTGGAAAGTTTTTGATCTAGAACCCCACCACGTGGGTCCTTTTCCACACGGGAGATGACGGTCCATTTAAGATCATTTAGGCGATGTTTACACCGTATCCAGTGGTTGACCAAGGGGGCAGTTTCAACTTTGTTTTTTATTCTGGATTTGTGTTGGGCGATTCTCTGGCGGATTTCTTGGTTGGTCTTTCCTATGTATAGGAGTCCACAAGGGCATACAATACCATATACCACGAACTTTGATTTCCAATTACTAAAAGTTTCATGTTTCCATGAGATGCCACGATGTTGGAATAATGATCCTTCTATGGTTAGATCGCAACACAAGCACGTGCCACATTTATGATGGCCAACTATGGGAGCCAATCCCATCTTTTGTCTTAAAGATGGTTGCTCATCTTCTTTCATCACGGCTCTTACTACATGATTGGCTACACTGTTCTCCTTTTTGAATGCGAACAAGGGAAGCTCCTGTAATCTCTCGTCCAAGGTTTTTATTAGATGCCAATTTTGTCCGATGATTTTTTTAAGGTTATTGGCATTAGGACAATAGGTGGTTACACAGACCTGCCGATTGAGTTTGGTCTTAGTTTTTCGTTTCAGGAGACTGTCTCTTGGTATCCATCTTGCCCGCTTCATTGCGTTGCGGACCAGTTTTTTTGGGTAACCGCGATCACACAATTTAGATGCCAGGTTTTCTGCGTGAAATTTGTAGTCCTCATTGGAAGAGCAGTTTCTACGAATACGTAGAAATTGGCCAAATGGCAAGTTTTCCTTCAGGCTCCTCGGGTGATTACTTGAGAAAAGTAGTGCCTTATTGCGATCTGTGGGCTTGGTAAATAATGATGTTGCCAATTTACCCTCTGATGGAAATACTTCCACGTCCAGAAACGAGATTTGGGTTGCTGAATGTGATATACTGAATTGTATGTCTATTGTTCTTGTCTTAAGCCAGTTGAAGAAAGATGTTAAATTTTCTTCACCGCCAGTCCAAATCATGAAGATGTCGTCTATGAAGCGCCACCAAGTGGCTACGTGGTCACTAAAGGGGTTGTTGTTGTGGACATAAGTGTCTTCATAGAGTGACATGAAGAGTACCGCCAGCTCCGGGGCAAAAGGGCACCCCATCGCGACCCCTTTTACTTGGAGGTAGAATTTGTTTCTGAAGCTAAAGTAGTTCTTTTTTAAAGCAAAGGTTGCTAGATCTACTAGGAATTTTGTTGGTACCTGGACTGGTCTAGGTCTTAGATCCAAGAAGTGTTCCAGTACTGCCAAAGCTTCGTCTTGAGGAATTTGCGTATAAAGTTGGATGACATCTAGGGTTACTAACAAGTCATTGTCACTGTTGAATTGAACGTCTTCCAACTTATTAATAAAATCGGTCGTGTCTTGTAGATATGAAGAAACAAAATCCATGAATTGTTTTAAGAAACAGTCAACATACTTGGCTATTGGCTCTAGTAATGAATCACATCCTGCCACAATTGGCCTGCCAGGTGGCTTAGTTTGGTGTTTATGGACCTTGGGTAGGACGTAGAACATTGGTGTCTTGGGGTGTTTATTTTGTAGATATTCCAGTTCTTTTGGGCCTAGAAAACCTTCGTCAAATCCTTCTTTCAGAATGGAAAATAGAAGGTTTTGGAATTCAGATGTAGGATCCTTAACAATTTTGCGATAACACGTTTGGTCTTCTAGCTGTCTCATGACTTCGGTGGTGTAATCATTAGTGTCCCAGATCACGATTGAGCCGCCTTTGTCAGCTTGTTTAATTGTTATAGTGTTGTCATTTCTCAAAGTTGTTGGGGCGTTTGTTTCTTCTTTCGAGATGTTAAATTTTACAAACTTTTTTTGTTTCTCCATCTCGGAGATGGCCGACAGGACCGTCCTTTCGAAAGTTACAATTTCTTTTGGCACTTTATTACTCGGAGGGCAAAAAGTAGATTTTTTACGAAGTCCTGTAACCTCAGATGATGTTGGGGTAGGATTACCTGAGAAGAACACGGTGAGGCGCAATTTACGGAAAAACTCTATAAATTCAGTCTTCATTTTTACAAAATCGGTTCTTTTTGATGGTACGAAGGAAAGTCCTTTGGACAAGATACACTCTTCTGATGCTGTTAGGACTCTATTTGGAAGGTTGAAAATAGGTGATACCGCTAGTTTTTGTAATGTTGGCGGCGAGTGGTCATCTCCCATGGCTGATTGTATCTTTGTTTGCCCCTTGAACTCGCTTGGCCTCTTCCTAAAAAAGAATTTGAAGATTGTCCCTGAGGCTGTTGTGTCTGGTTCCATTTCCGATTCCTATTAGGTCTGGTGGTACTGTTGTCGCTGTCTTCACCAGAGGATGATGTATCCGAAAATGTAATAAACTTATTACGAGATCTGCCTCGGTTGTCAGCTAGATATCGTCTAGAATCCGTTTTTGTGTAAAAGTCCGGTTGGAGGAAAGGGTAAACGTTTTCAATGGAAAAGTTTTTTTTTGTCCTTCTCGAATTGATTTGATTTTTGTGTAATGGTGAAGTCCTTGAATTCCTGAATTTCTTTCTCGACTTTGTCGAGTAGGGCCTTTGAGTCCGTAATCGTTTGATTGTTACTAATTTCTTCTTCTAGCTTAGCGATTTCCTCTAGTTCATTCTTAGAAATCCTGACCGCTGTTTCAATCGTAAGGACCATCAGGTCCCTACTACACTTCGTCTCAATGAAACTAAATCCCTTCTTAAATAAGGGATCCTCAGTGAATATTACAGGGATTTTTTTTATCTGCAGCCCTCCTGGGATGGTCCCCTCGCGAAGATGCTTTAGCAAAAAATGTCCGTGTAGATCGGTTCTTATCTGTTTCTTTTTTAACCTCAGGAGTCTATCTGATTCGTTCTGTGAACTTGCCGATGTGCTAAGGGAAAAAGAGGAAAATACGGGTGGAGCGCTCAAAAGGTTCTTGATATGATCTTCGCTATAGGCAAAGGTGTCCTTCTCTGCCATATCGTGTGTTTATTCAATGTGAGGTGAAAAATGAAACCAAAACAAAGAAAAAGGATTAAGAAATATAAACAGCAATAAATGATAAAAAGTGGAGGGATACAGCTGAAGCCACCACCAATCGAGAGATAAGAGTGTGAGTCCTCTTATGCCTACTTCAGTAGGGTTATTATGCAAAAGCCTCGCGGGACAGCTCCCGCTATCATAATCCAAAACAACCAGGGTTGGCTCTAATCAGTAAGGCTGAGCCCACATAATCCAAAAAAAAAACAAGAAAGGCCAATACTGATACTCTATTTAATGCCTTATTCTAACAACCAAAAGAAGTCGCCTGATCAAAAAATGGGAAAAGCTTTTTAATCGCTATTTTATTTTACAAAATGAATTTTGAAAGTGCATATATTTAAACTTTCAACATATATTTGTCAAAAAGCAGAACATTTTATATAAAAAGAGAAGAATTAAATAGAGGACACAGAACAGGGAAAAAGAGTCAACCATACAGTTCCAAACTCAATCGTATCACAGTCATACTACATACATTCATGCATTCATTCAACAATACTTAACCTAAATAGAGTAAGAAATAAACAAATGGGTTAAGTATTCGGTCTGCTGCATACATAAAAGAAATTTCGCAATAATTTGTAGAATACACTCATTAATTTTGATGTAAGTCTAATGAATTACACAAATTGGACAAACAATAAGCGTGTAAATAATAACAACTAGTGCGGCAACAGAACAGCACTAGAGCAATACACAAAGAGCAGACGCTGGACGTAAGGAGGCCTACGCGTTTCGAATCCCTACGAGTTGGGAGGGATTCTCATCAGGGCCAGATCGCTCTAGAAAAAAGAAGAAGGGGAAACCTCTGTATTCAGTTTGTCTTTGAGAAAACAAGAAACACTACCAAGCACTACAACACCCAGAGTCCTGTGCTTACCAAAACAGTAGTTATCCAGTAAGAGAGGTTGAAGAACAGTTGTCACCTGTTGACACAAATCAAAAAAGAAAAGAAAAGAAAAAAAATCGAAAAGATTGTGTAAGCTTCTGTTTGTTTGGGATGCCATACCGAAGAATGGGTGATATAAAGTGAAGGGCTATTACCTTTAAGTTGCATGATGAAGTGTCCTGTTGAGCGGGTTTTTTTGCAGGAAAAGGCGGTTAGCCTACAAAAAAATGCTCTTAATTAGTGCAGGACCTATGTTTGAAGCAAACAACTGTTTCAAAGGAGGGGAAGGCTTCTTACCGGAAAATCGGCCGACCGCGTTGAAAACTTTCGGTTCAGCTTCGTTTGAACATTTTTGGGGCAGTTTTCTAATCGCCTGGCTGGAAGAAGTGGGGGGCAGCGGATTAATGCTTGCATTACCGCGAAAGCTAAAAGGACAGGCACCAGAAACTGAATTCGCTGAGGCTTACCGGCAAGGGAAGTCCTAATCTTCTCTATCAGGTCCTGCAGGCGTTCCGCTCGGCACTGCTTCTTCGCGCATGCGTGGAGCATGTCCATTGGGACACCATTTCAATATTTAAGCAGAACACTGCTATTCTGCGCGTGCGCAGTGATTGCTAGTAGTTACGAGGTAGCATAGTTTATTCGAAAATATTTTTTCACGCATGCATCCTGGGGGCCACCTATTGTATATATTACATGGTCTATTCTAGGGGAGAACAATTAGGGAAAGTGATTTTGGAATGTGGATGGAAAAAATGTGCAAATCGGCAAACTGGGAAAATGTAGATTTGCACCGGTCAGCTCACAAAAAGAACTATCACTGGGGTTCTACAGCTTATACATTTCAGACAATTCATTAAGTCCTCTAACTGCTGTATCGAACTTAACGATTAGGTATGCTTCCCGTTTGGAAAGTTTTTGATCTAGATCCCCACCACGTGGGTCCTTTTCCACACGGGAGATGACGGTCCATTTAAGATCATTTAGGCGATGTTTACACCGTATCCAGTGGTTGACCAAGGGGGCAGTTTCAACTTCGTTTTTTATTCTGGATTTGTTTTGGGCGATTCTCTGGCGGATTTCTTGGTTGGTCTTTCCTATGTATAGGAGTCCACAAGAGCATACAATACCATATACCACGAACTTTGATTTACAATTACTAAAAGTTTCATGTTTCCATGAGATGCCACGATGTAGGAATAATGATCCTTCTATGGTTAGATCGCAACACAAGCACGTGCCACATTTATGATGGCCAACTATGGGTGCCAATCCCATCATTTGTCTTAAAGATGGTTGCTCATCTTTTTTCATCACTGGTCTTACTACATGATTGGCTACACTGTTCTCCTTTTTGAATGCGAACAAGGGAAGCTCCTGTAAACTCTTGTCCAAGTTTTTTTAGATGCCAATTTTGTCCGATGATTTTTTTAAGGTTATTGGCATTAGGACAATAGGTGGTTACACAGACCTGCCGATTGAGTTTGGTCTTAGTTTTTCGCTCCAGGATACTGTCTCTTGGTATCCATCTTGCCCGCTTCATTGCGTTGCGGACCAGTTTTTTGGGGTAACCGCGATTACACAATTTAGATGCCAGGTTTTCTGCGTGAAATTTGTAGTCCTCATTGGAAGAGCAGTTTCTACGAATACGTAGAAATTGGCCAAATGGCAAGTTTTCCTTCAGGCTCCTCGGGTGATTACTTGAGAAAAGTAGTGCCTTATTGCGATCTACATTACATTACATTACATTTGAATGAGTACATAAGTCAGGGTATATGGGTTAGTGAGTATAAGAAAAGGGTTGTATAAGTGACTGAATTTGTCTATGGCTATGTTGGCGAGTGAATGGATATATCAGTGGTATATGGGTGAGTGAGTGGATATGTAAAAGGCAGTAAAGGTGAGTGCTGGAGTATATCAGTGACTGTGTGCGTGAAGGATTATGATAGTGTCCGTATGAGTTAGTGAGTACGTGTGTGAGGGACTGTATGGGTGAGTGATTATATGTTAGTATCTGTATGAATAAGTGAGTGGGTGTTTGTATAACTTTATAGGCGAGTAAATGGCAGTCTGATTAACTATAGGTGAGTAAGTAGGTATATGAGTAGCTCCATGAGTGACACACAGTGTGTGAGGGGCTATATTGCTGTATGGGTAGATATATCAGTGGCTGTATTAGCGAGTGAGTTGGTGTATGAGTGTCTGTATGGGTGACTGAGCGGATGTGTGTGTAGACCCATGAATCAGAGAGTGGGTATGCTACTATTGGTATGGGTGTGTCAATGGTTTAGAGAATGGTAGTGTGGGAAGTGCAGTGGGTGTATGAAAGGGTACACCCACTCACTATGTGAGTGGTTGTGTCAGAAATTCTGTGGATTATGTCATTAGTGATGTAAATGATGTTTTCAGTGATGCTCCTCACCATGTCATGAATGATATAATATGTGAGGTCATATTCAGGGTATTGCGGGGTTTGAGTTATAGTTAGCTCAGCTAACTATAACTGCTGAAGGTCTGGTTTTGTACGAGTGAAATATCAGCCTAACTATAACGTCCTCAAACCTATACGGCAAACATTATAAATTAAACCTAATATTAGTGTTCATCATAGAAGGACGTAACTGATAAAATAAAATTCAAACTAAAACTAAACCAACAAAATCAAAATGTAAGCAACCTTATCCAATACAATCATATGAACAAATAAATCAAAAATATTAAGGGCACACTAATTGTATCAACAACAAATGCTACAAGGCAAGGAAACTCTGCCAGACCGGCAGTCAGGCCACCCCATTACAAGTTGGGCAGCCAGTCCGCCATTTCATTATTGGAAGAAGTAGAAAATGTACTAGATACAATACTATCTAAATATGATTTACATTTTTTATGCAATAATGAAAATGTATTAAAAAGAGTTTCATTATTTTTCTACATATACATTTGTTTTTAAAGTAGAAATATATGTTTATACATGTAAAAATATACATAAAATAAACTTTGAAAACATAAATAAAATTAGTATAAAAATATATGATTAATAATATTATTTATTACAAACATATACCTAACTTTTTAAAATTATATTTCTGAACACCAACAATACTAATTAAATAACACAAATTGTTTCTACTACCTACAAATACAATTTACACAAAAGATTTCACACAAAAATTAAATAATCACACTCCAATTTAAACCATTTCTTTGAAAGTGTTGGACTCTAAAGTGATAACATTTACTTTTCTCACACTAATTTACACCAATCTGGGAATGGTATTGGACTCTAAAAGGGTGATATTTACTATTCCCACTCCAATCCCCACCAATTTGGGGAATGTATTGGACACAGAATGAATGACATTTACTATTCCCACTCTGATCTATACCAATTTGGGGAAGGTGTTAGACAATGAAAGGGTAAACAGAAGGAGATGATGGACGAAGTGCTGAAACTTTTCAGACACTCTCCCCCCCCCAGAGACAGATCTGGGTTGAGTCCATCATCATTCTTTAGCTCACTTCGCAACCCCAGTTCAGACATAGATCTAGGCAAATCAGTCTTGAACCTGTGCCTCATGGGAACAGTCCAGCTCAAAATGCCAAGCCATGTCTTCCCTGGACCGGAAACGAGCATCTTGGGACCGGTTTCAGGCTAACAGCCCTCATTAGCCATGCTAGCTTGAATCCAGTGACAAAGTGAGCAAGGGACCCACGTCTGGGCATACCCTGCCTACTTAGGGCGAACAAAGCAAACACAAGGAGATGATGGACGGAGTGCTGAAACTTTTCAGACACTCACCCCCAGTCGCAGATCTGCGTTGAATCCTTCATCATTCTTTAGCTCCCTTCGCCACCCCAGTTCAGACATAGCTATATGCAAATCAGTCTTGACCCTGTGCTTCTTGGGAACAGTCCAGCCCGAACGGCCAAGCCATGTCTTTCCTGGACCAGAAACAAGCATCCTGGGACTGGCTTTGGGCTAACAGCCCTCATTAGCCAGGCTAGCTTGAATCCAGTGGCAAAGTGAGAAAGGGACTCAAGTCTAGGCATACCCTGCCAACTTAAGGTGATCAAAGCAAACACAAGGAGATGATGGACGGAGTGCTGAAACTTTTCAGACACTCACCCCAGTCACAGATCTGTGTTGAATCCATCATCATTCTTCAGCTCACTTCCCTGGACAGGGCAATGAAAGGGTGACATTTACTATTACCACTCCAATCCATACCTGTTTGTAGAAGGTGTTGGACACTAAAGGGGTGACATGTACTATTTTGACTCCAATCTATACAAATTTGGGCAATGTGCTGGATACTTAAGGTGTGACATTTATTACTTGCACTCCAATCTACACCAAATTGGGGAAGATGTTTGACTATAAAAGGGTGACAATTACTATACCCACTCTAACCTATACCAATTTGGGGCAGGTATTTGACACAGAAGGGATGACATTTACTATTCCCACTCCGATTTATACCAATTTGGGGAAGGTGTTGGACAATAAAATGGTGATATTTACTATTCCTACTCCAGTCAATACCAGTTTGTAGAAGGTATTGGACACTAAAGGGATGACATTTACTATTCCCACTCCGATCTATACTAATTTGGGGAAGGTGTTGGACAATAAAATGGTGATATTTACTATTCCCACTCCAGTCGATACGAGTTTGTAGAAGGTATTGGACACTAAAGGGGTGACATATACTATTCCCATTCTAATCCTTATCAATTTAGGGAAGGTATTGGACAGAGAAGGGATACATTTTGCTATTCCCACTTTGATCTATTCCAATTTGGGCAAGGTGTTGGACATCAAAGGTGTGGAACGGTCTATTTCCACTACAATCTAAAACATTTTATGCAAGGTGCTATAGATTAATTATTTTATGTACACGATGATGATTTTATTCTCCCATATTATATTTTGTCTATGAACTAAACTATTATTTACATAAAAATGACACTGAATCAAACTACATATATATTCAGATTTGAACATTAGCATATACAATAATATTTTATCAATATTAATGATTAATACATTTTTCAAAATATTGACTAACCTCCCTCAACATTGAACCATAAAATACAACATGCAATCATACTCCATCATTTACAATAGTGAAATAAAAAATAATATTTTTATATTAAGAATAATAAATATATTTTTAATGACATTTTAATGTTCTCATGAAAATAACAAAAATATGTTAATGATGGCAAACAAAACATGTTCCCAAAATGTACACAATTTATAATTTTTAATTTAATTAAATGTAATTGTATTTATTTTTAATTGTAATAATTTTTTATATAAACATTTATTTGAATATTTAAAATAAAATAATTTGTTTTTAATTTATTGTTATTAATATATGATATTTTATTTAATTATAGTATCATACCTTAAAGCATTTATTTATAAATTATTATTTATAAAAATCATTCATATAACAAAATACATTTAAAAATGTTGCAATATTATGTTGCATATTATTAAAATGATTAGCATTATATATACATAAAAAAAATATATATATATATCATCCTGACCCCCAACCCTAGCAGCCTCTAACTAAGACTGTTGTCCTTGCCTTTTTTGCACTTTATCTCCGCTCCTTGGGGTCTCTAACACTCAGGGGACATCACAAACGTATGGGGCTCCATACCGTTTCCCCCCAGAAATATACCCAGGGATGTAAATACGATGCTGCTATTATTATTATTGGTTACAAATTACCCAATACAAACATCAGGATCTATGTTGCACACCTATTCAATAATAATGAACTTAGAATTTTAATTACACGTTTAATGTTATTCCTCACCGTCACAAGATTTAGGCAATGTATATAATTTATTTTACTGATGTACAGGAATGTATTGATTTATTGGCCGACATTTTATTCTTTGTATAAATCATGCTATAAGCACAATGAATTGAAAAAGAAAAAAATATACTGTATTGTAGTTTGCACATAAAGAGTTCTTCTGTCTATGCAGTGTGTAGGCCAAATCTCGTAATGTCGTCAGGATATATAAACCAATGCCGTAATCTTATCTGTGTCATGTGATCAAGCGCTCTGTGTAGCGCGAAACGCGTCATGATGGCTGGGAGCACCAACTCTGAATAAATCACCTTGCACTGAATTTGGGTCCGTGTCCGTGTATTCCAGACAAGTGAAGTCTGCTTTGTTGCTGGATTATCCTTGGAATATATATATATATATATATGTATATATATATATATATATATATATATATACATATATATATATATATATTACCTACTGGCGGTCGCCAGTAGGTATATATAGTTAGGATTTCTTCTCTATGGGATTTTTGAAAATTCTATGTCTAATAACTTTGGCGTTTGTGGACGGAATTGGCTGAAATTTTCAGGAAAATGGCACATTTTGTTTCTGAGCAGCCCTTGAAAATTTGGGGGGGGTTCGTCAAGGGGGGCCGAGAAAAAAGGGGGGTCCCAAAACGTGTTTTTAAGATTGAGTTTTCCATAGGGCGGTTGGCCTCACTTTTAGCCCGAACGGCTGAATGGATTTGCACGAAACTTGGCAAAATTGTAGGGACTGGTAGCCCGATGTGCCTTTGCTAGGTCTCAATATATGTGCTCCAGTGGATTTTGAGAAATTAACGTTCAAAAAAAGATATATATCTGTAACAGCGGACCGGGCAGCGCTCCGGTTCGCGGACTTTTCGCGGTACGGAGCTTTGTGAAGCGAAGCTGATTGGTTCTCCGGCGTCTGTGAATATTCCAAACAGTCCGTAGCGGCCGCCATCTTGTCTCTCGGTAGGATCGAGAGACAAGAGGAGGCCAAATCGAAGGGGCAAATGACCATAAGGGGGCATAGTAGATCCTCGCTGACCCCCTAGGTTTGATGTGGAGGTTTTAAAAGGGTCCCGCGGGGCAAAAAAAAAAAATAATAATAATAATCGAACGGCTGAATGGATTTGCACGAAACTTGGTAAAATATTAGGGACTGGTAGCCCGATGTGCCTTTGCTAGGTCTCAATATATGTGCTCCAGTGGATTTTGAGAAATTAACGTTCAAAAAAAGATATATATCTGTAACAGCGCTCCGCTTCGCGTAACGGAGGTTTGCGAAGCTGATTGGTTCTCCGGCGTCTGTAAACATTGCAAACAGTCCGTAGCGGCCGCCATCTTGTCTCTCGGTAGGATCGAGAGACAAGAGGAGGCCAAAGCGAAGGGGCAAATGACCATAAGGGGGCATAGTAGATCCTCCTTGACCTCTTAGGTTTGATGTGGAGGTTTTAAAAGGGCCCCGCGGGGCAAAAAAAAAAATAATAATAATAATCGAACGGCTGAATGGATTTGCACGAAACTTGGCAAAATTGTAGGGACTGGTAGCTCGATGTGCCTTTGCTAGGTCTCAATATATGTGCTTCAGTGGATTTTGAGAAATTAACGTTCAAAAACAAGATATATATCTGTAACAGCGCTCCGCTTCGCGGAGATAAAATTATATCTGTATTACCTAGCTGTTGCTAACACCAGTTAGCGACGGCTAGTAGGAGATAGCGACCATCTTGGGCCCCACTTTGCATGTGAGTGATATTTATCACTAATGACATGCAAAGTGGGCATGCCAAGATGTTAGCGACTGGAAACAGTCGCTAACATCGCTATCTCCTATTATCAACTTTTGGAAATATTCGCGATAAGCGCGAATATCTCCAAAAGCTAGCACCTGCCCTGAGCAGTTCTTAGCCATGTTATCCAATGGGAGGTGGATAACATGGCTAAGAGCATTAGCTCGGTAATGCATGAATATCGCTGAGTTTTCAGCGATATTAATGCATTGCGGTCGTTTTTTATCGTATTTGCGATAAACCTTGATAATAGCAAGGTTTATCTGCGATAATTTCTGACGATGCTTAGCGGTAAAAAAATCGTTGCTAAGCATCGTTAGGGATAAATATCGCTTAACTTTGGTAATATGCCCCAACGTCTGTTAACGTTCGATTCGAAGGAAATCAGGAAGTGTTGAAAAACATTGTCTGCGCCATCTTGTCTTTTTTCAAATGCCACACTTTTGTCGTGCACGGCAGTCATTTTAGATGCCTTGACCAGACCCACTCTGTGCACGCTGTCGATCCTTAGCATGGCTCCCCACCCTCGCAAGCATCTCCCCCAGGCAGTGGTCACCCCCGCTCTCTGTCTTATGCATGGGTAATAAACCTCCCCCCATCTGCGCTGCTCTTCCCTGAGAATCACACCCTGTGCCCGCCCGACACCTCCCTTTCGCCCTATTCACTACCGCACCCTCTGACACTCCTTTTCCTCTGTGTCCGATTGTCCAGGCCGGTCCTAGGGTATCAGCTAGCCCTGCAGATGTAGTTTATGGCCCCAGCTGTAAAGAATCACCCCTCTTCAAAGGAGTTATAGTAGATCAAGGCCCACACTCGATGAGATCCGTCACAGCAGACGCGTTCCTATTATCTGAAAACCATCCTTTATTGTGATTGGGGAGGGGACCGAGCCTGAAGCGGAAGATTCCAGGGATGACTCTTTGTACATCAAAGTTTTTACAATTATGTGTCACATTAAAAATATATAGCACTCCGACAAAGTAGTAAGATTATAAAACTTTAATAACTTCTAAATATATACAAGAAAACAAAAACAGTAATAACATATAAACATTTTTAGGGAAAAACAACGAAGTAGCGGTCGGCTGTGCGAATAGTCCCAACGCAGCACAACGTCCAGATTTCTGGCGTGGGGCGTCGCGGGGGGTGGGTCATCAGTAGCAAACTGTTGTGCGAATAGTTCCAAGGCAGCAGAACGATGGCACCAAGGTGATGTCCAGTAAGTTGCCGCACTGGTTTTGGTATCCTACAATGCTGCTCCGAATAACGGCGTGGGGCGCCCCGGGGGAGGCGGCGTGAACAGGCCTCTCCAGGTGGAGTCTCATCTGTTGTAGTGGGGCGCCCCTTTACCGTTTCAGTTGCCATTCCGTCCGTTTTTGGTCCACTGAGTCAAAAGCCGCAATTCAGCTGAGTTGCGCTCACTCTTGCGGTGCAGCGATAGGCGGCTGTCACAGGACTCTCAAAATGGCGGCAGGCTGTTTCCTTTTTGGGCCTGGTCCACTGAAATGGCCCTGGGACACCTTGGAAATCGGACGCTTGTCTGCTAGGTCTTGGACCCCATTCTCGAAAGCGTCCCCTCCGCCTTGAGGATTCATCAAAAGTTTTGGGGGCCCCCGACTCCTGTAGGCTTCTGGTGGGGAGCGGCTGCCATGATTGCTCGCGGAATGACCACGACGGAGCTACGAGATGGTGGTGCTCTCATGCTGACGCCAGCTTCAGTCTGAAACATCCAGAAACAAGGTGGGGCTTTCATCGTTTGGGGAAAAAAAAAAGTTTTCATCCAATGAAAAGTGTTTTTTTTAGGTCATATGATCAAGCCTTCCATCATTAGGAAACCAAAAGTAAAATGAACCAATGAAAAGTTTTATAAACAAGTCACATGACCTGTTATGCGGCATAGGGTATAAAATGCGGAGAAAATACGTTGGCACGTGAGGCGGCGTCAGTAGCGGACCGATGTGCGAATAGGCCGAAGGCAACACAACGCGCCAAGATCCGGATGGCACCGAGGTGGTGTCCAGCAAGTTGCAGCACTGGTGTGGCCATCCTACAATGCTGAAAGTCGGCGTGGGGCGCCCCGTTGGCCTGGGAGTTTGCGTCAGTAGCGGACCGATGTGCGAATAGGCCGAAGGCAGCACAACGCGCCAAGATCCGGATGGCACCGAGGTGGTGTCTAGTAAGTTGCCGTACTGGTGTGGCCATCCTACAATGTTGAAAGTCGGCGTGGGGCGCCCCGTTGGCCTGTGAGATGGCGTCAGTAGCGGACCGATGTGCGAATGGGGCCAAAGGCAGCGCAACAATATTTTCGGAATAGAAGACACCACAAGGCGCTGAGATGCCAAGATCCGGATGGCACCGAGGTGGTGTCTAGCAAGTTGTGGCACTGGTGTGGCCATCCTACAATGGTAAAAGTCGGCGTGGGGCGCCCTGTTGGCCTGTGAGATGGTGTCAGTAGCGGACTGATGTGCGAATGGGGCCAAAGGCAGCGCAACAATATTTTCTGACTGACACCACAAGGCGCTGAGATGCCAAGATCCGGATGGCACCGAGGTGATGTCTAGGAAGTTGCTGTACTGGTGTGGCCATCCTACAATGGTAAAAGTCGGCGTGGGGCGCCCTGTTGGCCTGTGAGATGGTGTCAGTTGCGGACCGATGTGCGAATGGGGCCAAAGGCAGCGCAACAATATTTTCTGTATGGAAGATACCACTAGGCGTTGAGATGCCAAGATC
Source organism: Lissotriton helveticus (assembly GCF_964261635.1). Taxonomy (NCBI): domain Eukaryota; kingdom Metazoa; phylum Chordata; class Amphibia; order Caudata; family Salamandridae; genus Lissotriton; species Lissotriton helveticus. The sequence continues at coordinate 762,197,162 of NC_136067.1, read as the reverse complement.
CGGATGGCACCGAGGTGATGTCTAGCAAGTTGCTGTACTGGTGTGGTCATCCTACAATGCTGAAACTCGGCGTGGGGCGCCCCATTAGCCTGTGAGATGGCGTCAGTAGCGGACCGATGTGTGAATAGGCCGGAACCAGCACAAGGCGCCAAGATCCGGATGTCACCGTGGTGGTTTCATAGTTGAGAGGCACTTCATCTGCAGTGGGGCGCCGAGATCCGGATGGCACCGAGGTGATGTCTAGCAAGTTGCTGTACTGGTGTGGTCATCCTACAATGCTGAAACTCGGCGTGGGGCGCCCCATTAGTCTGTGAGATGGCGTCAGTAGCGGACCGATCTGCGAATAGGCCGAAGGCAGCACAACACGCCAAGATCCGGATGTCACCGTGGTGGTTTCATAGTTGAGAGGCACTTCATCTGCAGTGGGGCGCCGAGATCCGGATGGCACCGAGGTGATGTCTAGCAAGTTGCTGTACTGGTGTGGTCATCCTACAATGCTGAAACTCGGCGTGGGGCGCCCCATTAGCCTGTGAGATGGCGTCAGTAGCGGACCGATGTGCGAATAGGCCGAAGGCAGCACAACGCGCCAAGATCCGGATGTCACCGTGGTGGTTTCATAGTTGAGAGGCACTTCATCTGCAGTGGGGCGCCGAGATCCGGATGGCACCGAGGTGATGTCTAGCAAGTTGCTGTACTGGTGTGGTCATCCTACAATGCTGAAACTCGGCGTGGGGCGCCCCATTAGCCTGTGAGATGGCGTCAGTAGCGGACCGATGTACGAATGGGGCCAAAGGCAGCGCAACAATGTTTTCTGAATAGAAGACACCACAAGGCGCTGAGATTCGGTTACCACCGAGGTGATGTGTAGCAAGTTGCCGCACTGGTGTGGCCATCCTACAATACTGCTCCGAATAACGGCGTGGGGTGCCCGAAGGGGGGGGGGGCGGCGTGAATGGGCCTTCCTAGGTGGAGGCTCGTCTGCTGTAGTTGGGCGCCCCTTTACCGTTTCAGTTGCCATTCAGCTGAGTTTCGGCTGCTCTTGATGCTACAGCGACAGGCGGCTGCAACAGGACTCTCAAAATGGCGGCCTGTTCTTTGGATTTGGGCCTGGTCCACTAAAATGGCCCTGGGACACCTTAGAACTCGGACGCTCGATTTTTTTTTCCTTTCCTGTACATGCAAAAAAAGGTAAATGCCCGGTACGTTACACGCTTCATCTGCCACGATGAACTCTCCAGAGGAACCGAAAAAAAATATAGTTATGGTAACTATACCATGCATCGTCATATGGAGAGGTGGCACCAATTAATTATAGTGCTGCATAAAAGAGAGATTTGGAGGAGAACCCCTGACCTGCTAGTACATTCATCAAAGAAGTGGCACTGACAGCATCAGAGGCAAGGGAAACGGTCCCAAATATTTAGAAGAACTTTGGAAAGATTAAAATGACATGTTTAGATTGTGGCAAATTAATTTCATGTGGACAGATGAGTGTTACTCTAATAAATACAGCATATGAACATCATCATAGTCGATGGTTGGTAGAGACATTTTGACTATATCCTGGACCTGCCCGTCCTCGCCCAAAATGGCGCCGGAATAAATGGGACTCGTAACTCCTTGTTGTGTACTGGTTGCAGAACCTTGAAATCACGAGATACGTATGCAGTTTTGAAGCACATGGCGGGCGGGGACGAGAATTGATTGAATATTTCGACATCCCTATTGATATTAAGTTCTGATGTGTTATTGATTACTGTACTATTGAAAGTTCGAATTAACGTCACCCATGGTACTTGTCCGCAAATGTATATCTAGATAATTTTATTGTAACTGGCCCTGTCGTATTTTAATTATAAAATGTACGTCCACCGATTCCGTAACTGTTAGACACCTTAGTTCTTGCAACCTAATGGCCCGCCCGTTACGTTCCTCTACAGTGTAAATGTCTACTCATCATATACGATTACAGTTTGCTCCGTGGCCGGCCCACGTGGTTATAGGCTCGTATTTGTATAATGAAATTTTCACAATAAAGGTTTTTAAAAGAAAACATGGTAGTAGTATATACATTGGTAAAGTTTTTAATAATAGTCACTGTTTTAGAATCAATAAAAGGCAAGTGAAATAAAGCAGACCAATTACATGAAGGGTAAAAGGTATAATACGAAGGAACGCAGTAAAGATAAATGGTCAAGGGCTGTTGTGTTTTCTATTCCTGCAACATAAAGTGATCGATAAGAATCTCATATTCGGGCGTATCGGCGACTAAGACAGCAGGTCGACCCTCTTTTGCTCAACGGCTCCGTCATGGGACGAAGAAACGCTCTTTTTCTCGAAAAAAGAATATATTTTACTTGCAGGACAGTTGTAAATTTTCCGGGAAAGTACATTAGCCTGGAACATTATAACATATATTTAAGAAAAAAAATGTTCGGAAGTAATAAAAAGCGTAATTTTTAGGTCATATGACCAAGCCTTTCATCATTAGAATAAGAAAAGTAAAATGAACCAATGAAAAGTTTTATTAACAAGTCACATGACTTGTTATGCTTACGTTACGCGCTGCGCGCCCCGGATGACTTCCGGATGCGCTAACGCGGCGCGTCATATGACGCATTACGCGACAACGCAGGTCCAGAATATAGTCAAAATGTCTCCACCAACCAGCGGTCGGAACACAACCCCTTTCAGCAAGCTAAATAGTTCTGTTAAATGACAACAGAAGGGACAGGCAACAAGAACCATTAGTCAAAGAGGGGAGGTCTAGTTCTTCTCTACCGGGTTACATTGGGGCACTACCGGAACTGATCGAATTGGTAGTCTACAGTGTTTCTGGATGTTTCAGACTGAAGCTGGGGTTAGCATGAGAGCAGCACCATTTCGTAGCTCCGTCGTGGCCATTCCGCAACCAATCATGGCAGCCGCTCTTTATCGTTATTTTGGGCGGGGTGGGTGGCGGAGCCGAGCTGTTTTGCAGCCATCATTGTGTGGAGTTCAGTTCATTTCACTAGTTTTGTATTTGTCATGAGGGGTTGTTCCTAATGTTTCTATTTTAGCTAGGTCAAAAAGAGATCCCATTAGTGGCCTACTGATTTTGCTTGATTCCTTTTCTTTTTTTTTTACACGATTTTTCGTTATCTGCAAAGACTAAACAGAGTATTGCGACTCTGTGTTTGTTTGTAAATAGAGAATGAACCAAAGAGAACCAATTCTAAAACAGTAAATACTTGGATAACAATCAATCAAATGGAGAGAGAAGCAGGCACGACGTATTACAACGGGGACAAAGGCCTGCGTTAACTACCCTTCACTATGTGCAAAGAGAGAGTACTCCTAATAGAAATGAGGGGGGGGGGCACCATTCAAAGCAGATCAGTGTGCATAAACACGAAAATGTTTTCACTTACCACGTACTTGACATTCGACAGCTTATGATATTTGCTATTAAAAAACCATTGAAATTCACTGAAAAAACCATAGGTTATAGACCATATATAGTTAGGAATTAGCATTTACAAAACCTTGAAAATTCACTGAAAAAACCATAGGTTATAGACCATATATAGTTAGGAATTAGCATTTAGAAAACCTTATTTTACTCACACAAAACCATTGAAATTCCATATATAGTTAGTTGCACTAACTATATATCGCACACCCGCAATCCACTGCTGATGATGTCACATATTACATCATTCATGACATGGTCAGTGACATCACTGATGACATCACTGATGACATCTCAAATGACATCACTGATGACATCACTGATGACATCTCATTTGACATCAATGACCACATCACTGATGATATCATTCATGTGACAATACAATGCATCTCCTCACTTTTTAATATAACCTCTGTTTCACCCAGTGTTAAATACAGAGTATAATTTTTGAAACCATTGACACACCAATACTAGTTACTACATATGTACTCACTGATTCCTACGTCTACACACACATTCACTCATTCACCCATACAATCATTCATACATACAATCACTCATCTTTACAACACTATCATATGCACTCATACACCTATACAGACACTCACACTCTGCCACTCATCCATGGAGTTACTCACACACCTAGTCAGTCCTGTAAAGAATCAATCACACTTCCATTTTCTTGTCTATACAGTTAAACATAGAGCACCTTACATTTTCAAACATATACTAACACATACTTACCTTGTTATACAATCATTGATATAAGTACACATTGATCTGCACAGAGTCACACACCTCCCAGCCAGCCACACACACACTCAGTCTCCCATACAAATACTTGGACAATCAATCAGTAACCCATATAGTTAATCATATAGCTACTGATCAACACATGCAGCAGTTTACAGACCAACAGACATAATGATGCACAAATTAAGACACTTTAGTCACTAACCCATGCACTCAGTGAGACACATTTAATCACTCACTCATACATTCAGTCATGCACCTACTAAATCCTTTGTCCAGACACTTATACTTCCACTCATTCTTCAATATGTAAGACACATTTTAACTTTACAGAAACATACAGTCACTGGATGTTGTCATCAGTGATGTCATCAGTGATGTCATTTGAGATGTCATCAGTGATGTCATCAGTGATGTCACTGACCATGTCATGAATGATGTAATATGTGACATCATCAGCAGTGGATTGCGGGTGCGCGATATATAGTTAGTGCAACTAACTATATATGGAATTTCAATGGTTTTGTGTGAGTAAAATAAGGTTTTTTAAATGCTAATTCCTAACTATATATGGTCTATAACCTATGGTTTTTTCAGTGAATATATATATATATATATATATATATTTCTGCTGCCACAATCTTCTCACATGTTACTGCGAATCAGACAATTGACAAAGGCTCATCGCCGAAACGCGTCTTGTCCGTGCAGGTTTGCCAAATAAAGGATTGTTGGCTTTATACCCCCCTGTGAGTGCTGTTCTGATTCACAGTAACATGTGAGAAGATTGTGGCAGCAGGAATTTGTTCGGCGGGTACGCCCCCGCCCCGGAGAGCACCCGCTCGTGAGTGCAGCAGGCTGGTGTATGTTCGGAGCAATGATATATATATATATATATATATATATATATATATATATATATATCTATATATATATATATATATATATATATATATATATATATATATATATATATATATATATGTTCCAGGATGGCTCCTAGTTCGCAAGACCCCTGGCGCTTCTGGTATCCGGTGCCGTACTCCTCGGCTGAGCCCAGCCTTAATTTATCTCGCACACCCCCTCAGAATTGAAGGATTGAGTACGCACTCACAAAGGTTTAAAGTTTTCCCAATTTTCTATTTATTTCCAAAATCCAGCAAATCAGTCACAAGAACCGACGCGTTTCGCTGCTCGCACACGCAGCTTGCTCACGGTTAAACATTTGATTATTACAAACCCCTCCTATTTCTACCGGGTAAACGCCAAACAAGTCCATTTTTTAGAGCATCACTTCCTGTCTCTTAGCCGGAAGTGACTTGGGGATTGTAGTTTTTTACTTACTTAAAAACTACCAATTCACGTTATTGTGGTATGCATATAGTTAAATTACATTCATTGCGCATAATCAGAATTCGCATAATTCATGATTATTGTACTACTCATTTTGAGGCTCACTTCTCATATGTGTACATCCTATCATGGTCATTTTGCGTGCTATTGGTCATTTTATCATTTTAACGCTGTTATGCCCTCCAGTGGGCCTAGCATCACAGGGTTTCACAATCCAATTTGCATATTAATCAATACATTTTTCTATGTGCTACGCACTATTTCATCATTTATTTAAACAATCCTGTTAGCCCTCTAGTGGGCTGTTACCATGTGTATTTTAAATGAAGGTCACGCATATGTACCACATTACTAATCTCTAACTTATACATATGATTTATGTCATTTCAAACGTGTGTTTAACCACAATTCATTTCAAAACCCCTTTTAATTACATAATGTAGTCCTTCTTGAATAATGTTCTCTGTTATTCGAACCATATTTCTGATAAGTCATGCTGACCCACAGTCTTATTCACACGCGTCACAGGTGTACATATAGTTCTTCACTCTGATTAAGCCCCATCGGGGTCATCGTCCTGAAATTTAAAATTTGACGCGATTCTCTACATCTCAAAGTTTTTTCTCTATCCCCCCCCTCTCATGTGGGAGGATTTGTTCCAAAGCATAGAATTTCAACAATGTCCAATCACTGTTGTGGGCGGTCTCCATATGCTTTGCCACAGCATTGTTTCTGTCCTTATTCACTGTCGCCCTTACATGCTCTAAAATTCTTTTTTTCAGTTCATTTTTCGTGCTACCAATGTATTTCAGTGCACATGGACATTCAATTACGTATACCACATGTGTACTCAGACAGTTGATTAGTTCTTTGATTTGCCACATTTTGTTATTCGGCATTGCCACTTCCTTTTTATTTACAGCGATTTGGCACACCTTACAGTGTTGACATTTTATGAACCCTTTGGTTTTCATCCATTGTATTCCTTTTGGTTTCTTAGTCCGGTCCTTGTAATGGCTTTGAATGAGTCTATCTTTCAGATTTCTCGCCCTTCTATATGTTATCTCAGGATGTTTGCCCATAATTTTGTTTATTGTTGGGTCCAATTGTAGCAGTTTCCAGTTTTTTCTGATGATGCTCACGATGTGTTTGGATTCTCGTGTATAATCCAAAATCAATCTTATTTTCTTATCTTCTGATTTTTTAGTGGATTCTGTGTTTTTTCGTTTGGAAGTCAGTGCATCCTTTCTTTCTTTAGCGTTTGCTCTATTCCACCCTCTTTTGATGACTTCTTTGTTGTAGCCCCGATTTTTGAACCTTTGTGTCATGGCATAGCTCGTGGTTTTCCATTGCCTCTCCTCTGAGCAAATCCTACGCACTCTTAAAAATTCTCCATACGGAATATTTTCCTTCACTGAAGCTTTATGGAAACTGCTTGCGTGTAAAGTTGAGTTTGTTGCGGTTTCCTTCCTGTGTAAAGTTGTTTCCACACGATCATTTCGAATATATATTTCTGTGTCAAGAAATATAGCTTTAGTTTGGCTGATGTTGTATGTGAATTTGAGATTGGTACTGGACGAGTTTAGGATTTGAAAATATGCCTCAAATTCTTGTTTGGTTCCTTCCCATACAATTAAAAGGTCATCGATGTATCTGACCCATTTTGCAATTTTGTTAACATAGAAGTCATTATCCGGGTGCCACGCAATTTGTTGCTCGAACCAGCCCATAGTAAGGCATGCATACGCTGGGCTGAATGAGAAGCCCATCGCACATCCTTTGACTTGTTGGAAGATCTCTTCTCCAAACAGAAAGACATTTTGAGTTAAGCACAAATCCACCATATCAATAAGCATTTGATTATGTTTTTTAAACTGGATATCTCTGTCTTTAAGGAAATGTGCGCACGCATTTAATCCAACGTCATTTTCAATATTAGTATACAAAGATACTACGTCCATTGTGATGAGCATATAGTTTGTTTGCCATGGTAAATCTTCGAGATGTTTTAACAAATCTGTAGTGTCACGTAAGTAGGAACTCAAATTGATCACAAATGGCATTAAGAAAAAGTCAATGTAATTGGCTATTGGTTCCATAAGTGACCCTTTTGAAGAGACAATTTGCCTCCCTGGTGGTCTGAGTGGGTTCTTATGCACTTTGGGCAGGAAATATATTGTGGCCACCACTGGGTGATCTGTTGTGAGAAATTTCTTTTCATCTAGATCTATTAGATTTTGGTCATTCCATATGTCAAGTTTCTTATCCAATTTCTCTTTAAAGTGATTTGTTGGATTTTTTTCCAATTTTCTGTAGAATTTTTGTCTCCCAATTGTAGATGTGCCTCTGCCACATAATCTTCAGTATTTAAAATAACAATATTTCCTCTCTTGTCGGCCATTTTTATTGTTATTGTCATATCTTCTGTTAGGTCCTTCAATGCCAGTCTTTCTTTTTCTTTTAGATTATCTTGGTATTTTACTTCTTTGATTTTATGAATTTCCTTGATAATGGCTTCCTGGAAAATATCGATGTTATTGCCTTGTGGTAATTGTGGATAACATTTTGATGGTTTTTTCATGCCACTCAAGCCTGCACCTTTTTGTGGACATATTGCTGATTCTGGGATTGTTTCATCCTCATTCATTATATCCAGATTTACCAATAGCACGCAAAATGACCATGATAGGATGTACACATATGAGAAGTGAGCCTCAAAATGAGTAGTACAATAATCATGAATTATGCGAATTCTGATTATGCGCAATGAATGTAATTTAACTATATGCATACCACAATAACGTGAATTGGTAGTTTTTAAGTAAGTAAAAAAATACAATCCCCAAGTCACTTCCGGCTAAGAGACAGGAAGTGATGCTCTAAAAAATGGGCTTGTTTGGCGTTTACCCGGTAGAAATAGGAGGGGTTTGTAATAATCAAATGTTTAACCGTGAGCAAGCTGCGTGTGCGAGCAGCGAAACGCGTCGGTTCTTGTGACTGATTTGCTGGATTTTGGAAATAAATTGAAAATTGGGAAAACTTTAAACCTTTGTGAGTGCGTACTCAATCCTTCAATTCTGAGGGGGTGTGCGAGATATATATATATATATATATATATATATATATTCACTGAAAAACCATAGGTTATAGACCATATATAGTTAGGAATTAGCATTTACAAAACCTTATTTTACTCACACAAAACCATTGAAATTCCATATATAGTTAGTTGCACTAACTATATATCGCACACCCGCAATCCACTGCTGATCATGTCACATATTACATCATTCATGACATGGTCAGTGACATCACTGATGACATCACTGATGTCATCTCAAATGACATCACTGATGACATCACTGATGACATCTCAAATGACATCACTGATGACATCACATTTGACATCACTGATCACATCACTGATGACATCATTCATGTGATAATACGATGAATCTCTTCAGACTCTAATATAACCTTAGATACACTCAGTGTAAACAGACACTCACAGACTGTCACTCATCCATGGAGTTACTCACACACCTAGTCAGTCATGCAAAGAATCAATCACACCTCCATTTCCTCAACTATACAGTTATACACACCTTACTTATTCAAACATATACTAACACATATTTACTCTCTTATACAATCCCTGATACAAGTTCACAATGATCCATACAGCCACTTACACATTCACTGGCTCTTATGCACAGTTATATGGTTTTTTCAGTGAATTTTCAAGGTTTTGTAAATGCTAATTCCTAACTATATATGGTCTATAACCTATGGTTTTTTCAGTGAATTTTCAAGGTTTTGTAAATGCTAATTCCTAAGTATATATGGTCTATAACCTATGGTTTTTTCAGTGAATTTCAATGGTTTTTTAATAGCAAATATCAAAAGCTTTAAAATGTATTCTTCTTTAAATCGAAAAATGTATTTTATATGTTTTTAATATAATTTTTTATGTATATATATATATAATTTATTTTGAATTTTTTTTGTTTCGCTACCGGTCCGCACACCGGGTAGCTTCCCGTTAGCTCAATTTGGTGCCGCGACCTGGTCCGCGAACCGGTAAACGTTCCGTTAGCGCAACTGCCGCGTTAGAAAACAACATCGTGATGCGTCGCGTAAGCGCGACGTATCGCGTTGCCGCGTAATGCGTCTTATGACGAGCCGCGTTAGCGCACCCGGAAGTGTTCCGGAGCGCGAACCGAGGCGCGAAGCGCAGCTCCCCGGAAGCGATCCGGGGCGCGTCGCGTAAGCACGACGTATCGCGTTGCCGCGTAATGCGTCTTATGACGCGCCGCGTTAGCGCACCCGGAAGTGCTCCGGAGCGCGAACCGAGGCGCGAAGCGCAGCTCCCCGGAAGCGATCCGGGGCGCGGCGCGGAGCGCGTACGTAAGCGTAACAGGTCATATGACTTGTTAATAAAACTTTCTATTGGTTCATTTCACTTTTGGTTTCCTAATGATGTAAGGCTAGGTCATGTGACCTAAAAATAACACTTTTCATTGGTTTAGAACATTTTTTTTTCCCAAATGATGAAAGCCCCCACCTTCTTTCCTCACTCTGACTTTCATCTTTGTGAGAGGAAGACCTGTTTTTGCTTTTTAAAATAATGGCATCTGTAGTAACTGCAGCTGGTGGACCCCCACCACCACCACAACCACCTAGGAAGGAAGGACCACCTCCACAGTTCCTTCCCAACCCAGAGGAGGAAGAGGACGAAGAAGAGGAAGAGGAAGTACAGCCAAGACAGTTTTTACGTGAGGAGCCCCGGATATCTCACCACAAAGATAGTTTTATTTGGCAGTTTTTTTCTTTTCCTCGAGGCCAAAAAAAAGTGAATGCTCACCACGTGACATGCCTCATATGTAAAGATGTTTTATCTAGAGGCACAGATAAAAAGTATAGTTACGGCAACTATACTATGCACCGTCATATGCAGAGGTGGCATCCACTGAATTACAACGTTGCAGAGATGCGTCACCTCCAAGACAACCCACCAACTCCTGTGGCCAGTACATCGGCACAGGTAACCCTGTCGGGGCCAGAGGCACGGGAAACGGTGCCAAACATTCAACAGAATTTTGTGCACATGAAGATAGTGTGCCTTTATTGTGGTGGCCTACTCTCATGTGCAAATATGAGTATCAATTTGATAAACAGAGCATTTGAAAACCACAAGTGCTCAAAACGCCCCAAAAAATAAAAAAAAATGTTGCTCCTGTTGAGCCCTTTGTAATGCCTGTTTTTCGTTGTTCCCCCTCAAAAAAAACAAAAAAAATATAAAACCGTTCAAAAAATACAAAAAAAGTAAAAAATTGTTCAGAAAAAAAATAAAAAAAATATAAAACAACAAAAATAATAAAAAAAAGTTCTTTTCAGAACTACCTCCCCTTTATAAAAAAATTGCTAGAATGTTTAGCACTCTGGCAACCTCTATTTGTTTTGGTTCGCTTCCCGGTTCGCTCGCCGGTACGCGAACCGGGAGCGAACCAAAAAAAACAATAAAAAAAAAAGAAGAGTAAGTATAAGGGAAGGAAACAGAGAGTAATGTTAAAAGAAAGACAGCTATAGGGAGTAACACAGAGATGCTGTTTAATAGATCTATTTACCAAAGAAAAGATGGAAGAGGGTATAATTGTGAAAAACAAAATAGATAAGGAAGTGGAAGAAAAAATGTAGAGTAGAAGAATAATAAACAAGAGTTTCTTAGAGAATGTGAGTGAATGTTCAAAATAGGATTAAAACATGTGGAATAACAGAGAGAAAAAACAGAAAGCAGAAAAGAAGAAGTAACAGAAAAGGAATGATTGAAACAGCAAAGAAATGTAAATAACATAGGGGCATATTATCAACATAGGTGATAAAATTATTGCTGCTTTTGCGGAAGAAATCCGCCGCTAAAGCCGCTTTTGCGGCAGTTTTCTGCCGATAAAAGCAGCAATAATTTTATTGCCTGTGTTGATAATATGCCCCTTAGTGTGCTTGAACTACAGAGAGAAAGCAAAATGAACAAGTAGTGAAAGAGTGATCAGTCAGAGACAGTGAGAGTAATAGAGACGGAGTGAGTGAACAAGAGTGAGGAAGTATAAGAAGAGAGGGACTGAGAAAAAGAGTGGAAGGAGTAGAGTAAGTAAGTAATAGAGAAAGGAATGAGGGAAGTAGCAAAGGCAGGAAAGTGAGGGTTAAAGAAATGAAGCAGTGGAACTAATAGAAGTTAAATGTGATAGAAATGTAACGAAAAGAGTACAAAACATTTACCTTATAATTGTCGTTAACTTAGTCACTTGTTATTTTTATACTTTCAATCTGTGAAAGAGAGAACAAACATTTGAAAAATATTAAAACATGTATTTAAAAATTAGAAAAGACAAGGGAAAAGATTGAAGGACAAACAGTTTTTCAACAACTTGGACACTTACAGAAGCCTCTGCTTCTCCATGCCCCCTACACAGTCCTAAAAATATACATTTTAGACTAACAGTATCTTGATGCAGATGAAGTTAAGCCTATCTTGCAACATGGTGCATCTTTTGTACTGCTGCTGTCCCACAAAAGTGACGCAACGGCAGCGCAAAAGAGGTGCACAGCCATCATAAAACTGTCCCTAACATTTTAAATGATTGTTTCAGGATGCCAATAAGGTGTGTCCTATCCAGAGGTTTGTTTGAGGTGAGGCCTACTCAGGGTTGCAGATGAAATTTAGAGTTGTTGAAGAGTACAGAGGAGATAATACATGTCCATGCCTACCAATGAAGTGAGTCATGTCCACTTCACTCTTGAACAAAGGCCAGACCTCCTCTGTTTCCCTGGACAGGCCTAAACTTGATCTGCACAATGTGATTCGTAATATTAGGAAACACAGGTGATGTAATTGAAAAACGTGCAATTTCTTTTGCTCATTTCACAATCACATCACTTGTGTTTCCTTTGCTTAGGTATCTCATTGTGCAGATGTAGTCCAGCATATTAAAGAGTACGCAGAAGTGCAGCACTGAATGCAACAACTTTGACACTTACTGAAGCTTCAGGTTCTGCATGCCCCCTACACAGTCCTAATTATATACATTTTAAACTGACGGTATCTTGCTGGAGATGAACTGAGGCCTATCTTGCAACATGGTGCATCTTTTACACTGCTGCTGCGTCACAAAAGTGACGGAACAGCGGCGCAAAAGAGGCGCACGGCCATCATAAATCTGCCCTTAACATTTTAAATGATTGTTTCTAGATGCTGATAAGGTGTGGCCTATCCACAGATTTGTTTCAGGTGAGTCCTACTCAGGGTTGCAGATGAAATTTAGGCTTGTTAAAGAGTACAGAGGAGATAATACATGTGCAGGCCTACCAACGAAGTGAGACATGTCCACTGCACTCTTGAACAAATGTCAGACCTCCTCTGTCTCCTGGAACAGGCCTAAACCTCATCTACACAATGTGATGTGTAATGTTAGGAAACACAGGTAATGTAATTGAAAAACGTGCAATTTTTTTTGCTCATTCCACAATCACATCACCTGTGTTTCCTTTGCTTAGGTATCTCATTGTGCAGATGTAGTCTATCATATGAAAGACTACGTAGAATGTGAGCACTGTATGCAACAACTTTGACACTTACAGAAGCCTCAGCCTCTCCATGCCTACTACACAGTTCTAAATGTATATCATAAATACAAAAAGTACAGAATTAATTATACATGTTAAATGGTTTATTTTTGCTGTTCTCAGAATTTATCAAATTTCACTAAAACAGTGACTTGAAGGTATTCATCATATAACAGCGGGGGAAAAAAAACACAATCAAAATGATTGTGTTTAAAAAACCCATATAACATAACCCATCAAAAATCAGAACTCCTGAAAAGTAACTTACTTTCCATGACGTCGAAGGATATCCTATGAACAGCTTACACTCTGTTGTGCTGTTATTATTTTCAGCCCGCCACTTTCTGAAAGAAAAGCTCCATCGTTTTGACAAATATGTTACATACAATAAATGACTTCTCGCTCTCTACCGCACTTTTCCACAAGGCCAAATCGTGTAAGAGCCATTTATAACTCTTGGAATTCTTCCAAGCAAATCCCGTCATTTTGTATTTCCGCAACTTTCAGAAAGAAAACGTTCAAGATCACTTTCACAATCCTGTACTAGTAATATCTCACCCTTCTTGCTCACTCATGTTCCACATTTCCTATGACACTGATACTGCTTACTATGAGGCACATTACACTACCTCTATGACTACTACAATTATTTAATTCTCTTGATCACAGTGGATGTTGTCAAAGGACCATCATGTCATATAATGGCTGCAGTTAGAAATGTTCTTCCTAAAATCAACAACTGTGTAGCCACAACATTTGTAATTAAAGTTGAAAACTTATTTTCATCAGGTTTATATAGTTGGAATTTTTAAATGACATTATAACCAAAAGTTTGTTCAAAATATGTCGACAGCATTGCAGACTTACATTACCTCTACTCCATGTTTTGATTGGCTGCTTGAATTAGCTTATTAAAAGAAACAGTTTTTCTGAACTCATTCAAAGTGCATTTATTTTTCCATGACATCAAGTGTTATGGTAAGAACACCGTTTGCTTTGGGAAATACTCTGTTGTCCTTTAACTAATCCGTGCCCACCACTTTCTGTAAGAAAACCTTTTTTTTTCAGTAACTACTTTAAACTCAAAAATAAATTTTGACTCTGTACTACACTTATCCTCAAGGCCAAATAGTGTAGGAGCCATTAGAACCTCTTGAAATTCCTCAGAGCAAATCCCGAGATTCTTTCCCTAAAATTTTGGTTGTAAAAACACCAGGTAAGAATTTTTAAGGTCAAAAGGCAATTTTTTTTTTTTAAGTTAAAACAGAATCATTGCAGAATGACCAGCCGTTTCTAGACTTCAAATAATCTGTTTAATGTCCTGATGTTGTTGAAGGACCGTCATGATATATAATTGCTGCAGTTACAAAAGTCCTTCCTGATATTGACAACTGCGAAGCCACAAAATTTTTAATTAAAGTTGTCAATTTTGTTCCATCAGGCCTACATCGTTGGAACATTAAAATGACATACTGGCCATATGTTCGTATAAATAATGTGGACAACATGTCAGACTTACATTGGCTACACTCCATGTTGTGATCAGCTGCTATTACTAGCTTATTAAAGGACACTGATTTACTGTCTGGCAAAGTTAAATATATAAATTTTTCTGAGTCTACACTAGTAGTACTTGATACCCTACAGTTCTCGCAGTCATGCTGCCATTGATAAGAAAGCCCAAACAGGTGATCTACATCTACACCTTCATCTTGCAATACATCAAGCATATACATTAAAAACTCCTGACAATCTTGCTGAATATTTTGAGATAATTGCGTTTGACCTGAACATTTGTCTAACAGATTTCGAATTTCAGACACACTTTCTATTTTTGTTCTATCAGTGCTACATTTCTCTAACACAGAATTCAACAAACTGCAAAATCTTTGATCCGAATTAACCACAATCTCTTCTTTTAAATTTTCTAGAGAAAATAAAACATTAACCACTACATTAGCATAGCAGTTGACACCAGAACTGTTTTCAAATTGAAAACCAACAACATCTTCAACAAAATCCTTTTTCTTTCTGCTTATAATTTCTGGTTCATCGACTTTTCGTCTTTTTGCTACAACCTCTCTACTATTGGTCACATTTCTTCGTTTCCGGCCTACCACACGTTTCTCAAACAAAGGATATTGAGGCAAATGTGGCGCATACTCTCTTCTTAACCTATTGTATTCCTTAACACAATCTAGATCCGCACAAATGTTTGTGACATCACACTCAATCAAGTACAATCCCGATAAAGTTCTGACTCGTGACAATGCCACATATGCCATACCTTCCTTGAACACAGAACTGCCAATATTCACCAATGCACTGTCTACACTTAAACCTTGCGATTTATGGATTGTCACCGCATATGCCAAGCAAACAGGAAACTGCTTACGGCGAACATATAAGTCTTTTACAAGCAAAAACCTAGCAGAGCAACGACCAATTAGCTGTACTTCCTCAATGCCATCAAATTTAATTTGTAAAAATTCAATTCCATCTCTATTTCTGTATTTCTCAAAATCAACAACATTACCCATTGATCCATTTACCAGACCTCTTTCAACATGTAAATTCCTTCTTAAAATTATACGGCAATTTAAGCACACATTCAGAGTCTTTTCAAAACCAGCAGTTTTAGATATAGTCTTCTCTAATGAATCCAATTTTGATTTCAAATTCTCAGACAAAATAATTGTTGCTCCCATATGCTCTACTCTGTCAATAGCTTCCAGTTTCACAATCTCTTGGTTTTCTAAATGCAACATTTTGTTGTTGAAGATGGCACATTCTGCAAGAGTTGGCATCAAACATATTCCAGATTTCTTCTCAGTAATTTTCTGAAAAATATTCTCAGGCACAACGTCTTCTTCTGGATACAAATTTGACAGTAATCGTGCATGTAAAGCTTCTTTCCCATGCTCGGTCACTTTTCCGATTCTAACATCTTGTAGAATATTCTTATAATCTTCATCCTTCGCTTGACGCATATTTTCACGCAGTTCAGCATAATTGAAGTTTAACCATATATTGACGTTGCCAATACACCCTAGGCACTTCCTGGTATCTTCATGCGTGAGCATTTTGAACACAGGTTGTCCTTTCACTGGTGTCAGCTGCAGAAGATCACCGAAAACAATGATGTGTTTGCCACCAAATAACACATCATACTCTGTTTTGAGAACTTCTTGCATTCTCAAATGCACAAAGGCAAGCATGACATTGGAAACCATGCTTACTTCTTCAATGATAAGAAGTTTCATTTTCCTCAAGACTCTTGAAACTTCACAACAAGCATCTCCAGATAACTTGTGGTATTGTAATTTGTTATCATGCTCCACTGGCAGCATCAGTAGACGATGCAAAGTAATACCTTTAATGTTATGTGCTGCCAGTCCAGTTGGAGCGGTGACAACACAAGACAGCGATGACTCAGTCCTTTTCTGCAAATAACATGAAATTGCTTTAATGATGAAACTTCTTCCAGTTCCCGCTTCTCCACTCACGTACAGTCGGACAGGCTTCAACGACGTACATGAGCACTCTTTCTTCTCATGACTTAATCCATGATCTATTTGGTTGGTAACTTCGTCATATATTTTCCTCTGCTCAACGTTGAGTTGTCTTTCCAAGTCTTCTAAGTTAACCGCATCCTCCTGAGCATGTGCCATGGCTCTTTCCACTTCAATCATGGCAGTGGCAGCTTCATTTTCGATAACTGGTCCTCCTAGTGGATCCTGACTCAATGAAACAGAACTCTGACTGTCTGAGAACTGTCTCTAGCAATCTCGGCTGCAATCGTTGCTTCCTGCTCGATTTCCGCATTCAACATTTCTAGATATTTGGGAAAAACAGGACATTCTATGGTCTCCTTGGCGGCATTGAAAGAGTCTTCGTAACAGAGGAAATCTCCAAGCAGTTCCTCTTCTGCACGCCAAGGCTTGAAAAGTTGCAAAAGTGCAAAAGTTGCAAAAGTGCTAAATAGAAAAACTCTTTTCTTTCAGGAGATTCGCCACTCAATTTTCGATGGTTTACCAAGTGGCATTTTCTTTGCTTGACCAGACATCCCTCACTTCCAATTACAGCATACACTCCTTTATCAATATCTTCTTTGATATTCCTCTTGAATATGTAATTTTGTAGAACCTCATACAGACAAACATTCTCGAGGTGACTGCTTCTATTTGGATAATATGTATCCAACATGTTGGTCTTCAAAATATCTGTACTGTTTGGCTCCTTTTCCGCCAAATACTCAATTTCCCTCACAGGTTTCAGAACTCGATTACGCGTTGCAGCAAGACCAAGACTCGCCCAAATGATACTCCTGGATTTGGCATAGAGACTTGCTGAAGACAACCGGTCAGAACATTCGTAAGCTCCGATTTCTCGATGCGACAACATCTTCAGACTGAAACTGTACAACTTCTTACTGAGGCTCTTTTCATGGGAAATGTCCTCCCACATATCCTTCAATTCTGTCTTTTCTTTTTTGGTGATGTAAGATGTCACATACCGAGCCACAGCCATACAGTTATCAGCCACAAACTGTATATCCATGTTAGCATTCCACATGGACAAAATCACTGGGTTGTAGTCGTTGATGTACTTGGACTCTTCGTTCCTTTTCAAATTGTATGTGTTTTTAGGTGATTTCTTCATCACATTATGTCGCAGCGAAGACATCAAACTGTTCACTCTTCCTTTAGAAATCACCGGTCGTGGAAAGGCGAAACGACATTTGGTGTAGAACTTGTCCTTGTTTCTGAATTTACGACGACAGTACTTTCCACAACGATGGCTTTGGAAGCGTAAAACTTGTTCTCTTAGGCTTTTGTCTTCCTTTGCGTTTGGATCAGCACATGTAGAATACTGTTCTATGAAACTCATCACTAAGTCTTCTGGATCTGTTCCAAATTTAGGTGCATCCTTGATCCACAGCAGCATATGTATATGAGGAGCACCTCTTGCTTGGTACTCCTTTCTCCAGAAGAAATCCAACACCTCTCCAAGAGGTGGATTTTTCTTGTTCATGATGAAAGACATCATAGCTTCAAATCTATGATTGAAGTACCTGCATACATTCACTGGATCCAAAGAGCACAGTTCTCCGGGTGTCTTGAATTCGATATTTTCAATGTTTCCATTTGCCTCTCGTAGAAATTCAAGTAAGTCTTCCCAGCCATACTCGGCACAGCTGAGAGTGAGGAACCATGTGGGAGTTCCTAAGTTCCTCAGCATACATTTTAAATCACCATGACGACGGTACCAGTACTCATTAGTACCACGCTGTCACGCCATGAGATTAATCAGGTGAGAATCCAAAATACTGTCTTGCACATTGACTTTATCCATAAAGTCACTTGCCGAGATGTTTTGCATCTGTACACCACTTTTCAAGATGTGGTTCACTGCATATGACAGTCCAGACAGATCGCTTTCAAAATAGGAGATGAAACAAATAGGGAATGCATTGACGAAACCTAGGATCTTCTGCATACAATCGTAAAGTCCGGTATTCAGAAGCAGGAATTTGATGAGGTCGCTCATCATATCTTCCTCCTTGACCTGTTGGAAATAGCTGTGGGAAACACCGAGCTTCCAAACTTTCCTCCCAAACACTAATGGGACTCCCTTTGGCTTGTTTCATTTGAAACAACTCAATAGCATTCCCCATGACTTCCTTGGAATGCAAAGGATGAACACTATAATGTTCATATATTTCTTCATTTTTAGAGGGTTCTACTTTCTCAATTTGACCAGCACACAAATCGCTATCCTCTTCTTCACTTACTTCCTCTTCTGCAACATATACATTCTTGTAGTACTTATTGTTTTTCTTCAAATACAATGTTGCCTTTTTGACTTTCCTAAGATCCACTAAATCTTGCCATATTTTCTTACTCTTTGTCGGAACCCCATTAACTAAGATAACCAGAGGTTCCTCTTCCACTTTTTCTACTCCAATTGTATTAATGTTTTTCTTCAAATCTAGAGGCAAATAAACAACTCTTCCCTTTAATCCTCTCTGTAAATCTGATGGAGGCAATTTCCCTGTCTTTGGCTCCATTCTTACAATAGCCTGAAAGGGATGGATACTTTGAATCAAAATAGATTCATAAGTATTTAAATCCTTCAATTCAGAAGGAATCTCAACCAATTCCAGAATATTATGAACCGCTCTAGCAGGCATCCGGTTTTGATTTAATTTGTTACAACATTAAGTACACACACGTTGATCCAATCCCAAATCAAAACAATTTTCTACCATCAAGTATGTTGCAAAATCCTTCCATTCTCTATTATTTTCCCTTTCACTTTTCGCATATAAATCCACTAACTTAGTCTGATTCTTATAATAAGTGCGTCGACAACACACACAAGTGAAATTAGGCCTCTCACTTGATTTCACCTGAAATGTGGCAATTTTCTTCTGAAAATTATCCGTACTGGAAACCTGTACACTATCTTCCACATTACCTTCTTCTTCTGGGTAAATTTCAACATTCTCCTCTTTACTTGCAAAGTAACAAAACTCAATTTCTTCACAAATATTCTTCACATCTACTTCAGAACCATGCAAAAGAGCAGTGCATAATTGTTTAAGCATAATCGCTGGACTCTTAGCATAATACAACATTCTAACTAATTTCCTCACTTTATTATGATGCACTGCTAGCATCCTGAAATGATGAAAAACACTCTGGCATACTCTCCTGGAAAGACAGGCCAGTGAATGACCATGCAAACCTGTCACTTCTCTCACTCTGCAAGGATCTAATTCTTGCAACAACTTCATTTTCTGTTTTAAAGTTTTCTTATTAAATGTCCGTACAAAATCACAAAGCAAATTGATGGAATCCTGTCGCACACTGCAAATACTACTACACTTCCAGATATACACTGGTCCCTTAGGACGTCTTCCTAAAACCTCATTACCTAACACCTCTTCTGCCTCTGTTGCCACAAGTTTTTCTTTTTCAACTGGATAACCATCTTTCACCTCATAAGCTCGACCACTGGTGTCAACTGCATGCACCAAATCATTATCCTGGAAATAACTCTCCTCATTAAAAAATGCCTCACAACTTGAACTATGCATCCATTCTCCTGAAAAAACTTCACAAAAATTACTACGATTAACTGTTCTCTTCCATCTACTATTTCTTTTGAAATCATAAATTGCCTTGTTTAGCTTCCTAATTCTATTGATTATCAAAATAAATAACTTTCGCTTAATTTCAAATGCCTGATCAATAATTTTCTCAACTTTTTTTTTCTCTTATAAAAAACCACTTTCTGTTGACCTTTCTTAATATTTTTTAACAAATTGCCAATTATCCTGTTGCGGAACATTCGTCTACGAATGTCCCTAAACTGATTTTTCCTTCTACTACCATGCACAGAGTTATCTCATGCTCTAGCAGTAACATTTTTGATTGGCCTTTCCTTTCCGTTTAAATTGGTTCTCTTTTTCTGGACTAAAACATTTTCTGTAGTACTACTTTTTTTCTACAAATGTTTCTTAGGAATGATTTAGTTGTCTTACCCGGAGCTTTCTTGGTGACTTGACGAGTTTTTATTGTAGAGGACTGCTGCAAGCATATAGTAAGCTGCTGTCTTTGACATTTTGTAGCCTTTCGGTTTCATTGTTTAGATGGCATTATATCCTTTTGAAATGATCTGCAGTTGAATCTGTGGTAAAATATGATTAAAAATGTTATTAACCACTATTACCAAACAGTAAATCAATAACAGTCGTCAAAAAAATTAAACACACTACTTGTCATTTTTACATAAAATAATTTTTTGTGCATTGGCAAATTTATATAGCCCTGTTGAACTGCCGGTCCCTACCAAGTCACGCCACTGAAATCAACTCCCTCATTTTGGACCATGAGCTAGATGTGCTGTTTTTAACTGAGACCTGGATTTCCTCCTGCTCGGGACCTGATATGGTTAGAGCTCTCCCCCCAGGTTTTCTCATGTTTCATCTGGACAGATCTGTGGGGCGGGGTGGCGGAATTGGCATCCTTTATAGGGACTCGCTAGTCTGTAAAGCTCAGGATGGAGGAGTAAGCGACTGTGAGAGTTGTCAGTTCTCTCTTCGTGTGTCACCTACGGAGTCCATGGCGGGACTTTTGATCTATCGTCCACCTGGAACGTTGGGGAACTTTCTTAATTCCTTTGTAGAAACTGTCGCACTTCTCGCCTCCTCTACTGGGAATTTCTTAGCTTTAGGGGATCTCAATATTCATCTCGATGACCCCTCTAACTCCCTGGGTGTAGAGTTGCAAGGCAATCTCAAAGCTTTGGGGATCAACCTGGCTAATTCGGGTGCAACTCATGAGAAGGGCCACCTGCTGGACCCCTTATTTTCTAATTCGGACTGCCTTAAAGCCTTACCAGCGTTGGCGCTACCGTGGACAGACCATTTTATGGTGCCTGCCCAGTGGCAGTTCGATGCCCCAGTCGCTCCAGCCCCGAGGGTATATACCGTTGAAAGACACCTGGGTGGTACATCTGGAGGCGTCCCGGCCTCCCCTTGGTTCCAACCCGCTAGTTGCGGATGAGAATTTAAACATCTGGCTCACCAATTCACTGGACACCCTCCTCCCCAAAAAGAAACAACTTACCAGGGGTAAGAGAGTGGGATCTGCGCCCTGGTATACTACTGAGCTGAGGATACTGAGGAAGGGCTGCAAGAGGCTGGAGCGGACCTGGAGGAAAGACTGGAGCGAAACGAGCCGGAAAGAATATCGAGCGGCTCTTAGTACCTATAAAGTCGCTATTCGGGTAGCTAAATCAGGGTTCTTTGAGGAGAGAATAGGCTCTGCGGCCAACTCCTCGAAAGAATCGTTTAGGGTCATTAAAGAACTTCTGAAAACCCCCGAACCTCAGGTCATTCACGAGGACCCACGTGAGAAATGCTCAGAACTCGCCTCCTTCTTTAAAACCAAAATAGATAACATCTTGGCATCTCTTCCTAGGCTATACGAGGAGGTACCCTTGGAGGGTAACTCGGGACTTCAGCCCAGGGTGCAATCAGCGGAGCTGGCTTCTCTCGGTCCTGTCACTGTGGAAGAAGTTCTCACAGTTCTGACGGCCATGAAAAGTGGCTCTCCGAAAGACCCTGCACCCATGAAGTACCTGTAGCAGGTAGCCCCCATTATCGGCGGCCCAGTGACGGACCTCATAAACCTGTCTCTCACCCAAGGAGTGGTGCCCCCTAGTTGGAAAGGAGCGGTTGTTAAGGCCCTCCTGAAGAAGCCTAACCTGGACCCAGCCGATCTTGCCAACTTTAGACCCATTTCCCTACTCCCCGGCTTTAGCAAGGTGGCGGAGAAGCTGGTGAATGGGTGCCTATCGGGCTTTCTGGAGTCCAATTCTCTTTTGGGCGATTCCCAAACAGGCTTTCGCCCCGGTCAGGGGACCGATACTGCCCTGCTGGCAGTCGTGGAGAATGCCAGGAGCATTTTGGATTCAGGGGGATCGGTGGCAGTGATCCTCCTGGACCTCAGTGCGGCATTCGACACCGTAGACCATCAGGTGCTTCTCCAACGGCTGTCGGGGGTGGGGGTCTCTGGGATGGCCCTCAAGTGGTTTGCTTCTTTTTTGGAGGGTCGGACATTTGAGGTGTGGGAAGGCCCTGAGAAATCATCTTCGGTACCTCTCCAGTGTGGTGTGCCACAGGGCTCATCGTTGAGCCCTACTTTATTTAACATTTACATGGCCCCTCTGAAAAGCGTGGCACTGCCTCTGGGTATTAAGATCATCAGCTATGCTGATGATACTCAGTTGGTGGTAGGGCTTTCCCAGTCGGCTTACCATCCCGACCAGCTGCACACGTGTCTGGATAAGATCTTCACATGGATGTGCAGCTCAGCACTCAAGCTTAACGGCTCCAAGACTGAGCTGATGTTACTGGGGAACTACCCTCCCTCCTTACCACCTGGCAGTTGGCCTAGCTGCCTGGGAGTTGCACCCACCCCCAAGCAGGAGATCAAGAGCCTGGGGGTGTGGTTGGAGCAGGACCTCTCCTTTAAGACGCACGCCAAGAAGACCGCAGGCGTGTGCTTTGGTCTGCTCCGATCAGCTCGGAAGATCTTACCTCTCCTCCCAGTCGCCTCTAGGAGGTTACTTATCCAGGGGCTTATCATCTCGCGGCTGGACTTCAGCAACGCGTTGTTTTTGGGTGCCCCAGAGTCCACCCTAAACAAACTGCAGTATGTGCAGAATGCGGCCGCTAGGCTCTTGACAGGCCTTTCCAGGCGGCAGTCAGCACGCCCTGCGCTGAAGGCGCTGCATTGGCTTCCTGTTAGGGAGAGGGTGAGATTCAAGGCACTTTGTATGGCCCACAAAAGTTTGCAGGGGAAAGGCCCTCCGATCCTTCGGGATATGGTTCAACCTTATAAGGCCTTCCGCTCTCTCCGTTCTGATCATCAACACCTATTGCAGGTTATGAGGGTAAGGAAGGTAAGAACTGGTGGTAGAAGGTTTTCTATAAATGTGGCCACTCTGTGGAACTCTCTCCCTTTGTACTTGCGTTCGGAACCGAGTTTTTTGCGTTTCCGTAAACTTTTAAAAACGTATCTGTTTCCTGCCTAAATTCTGTGTCTAGTAGGGTGGCGTTATTTCTCTGGATGAGCGCGGGGATAACCAGGCGCTATATAAAATTCATTAATAATAATAATAATAATAATAATAATAATAATAATAATAATAAGTAGTCACAAATAGTAGCAAAGAAATGGAATGCTTCTACATTTGACCTGTGCTGTTTTATATGTGAATCTGAACTAATTTTATGAGCATATTTGACTATGTTATTAAAGACACTACACACAAGCTGTTTTTGAAGTTGTGTTTAATTTTAAATGAAACAGTTTATATGTTTACTTTTCATTTCCAGTAACTTTTAAAAATAAATGTTTATAGTTCCATAGGCTCAAGCAGGTCAGCTTCCCACCCTATGTCATACAATTCTGACAAATTGGCATCCTCATCATGTTCTTCATCATCCTCAGGATTTAAATCATCCAAGGGATCTACTTCCACTGATGTTTCAATCACAATTTCAATGATAATATCGAGATCAACAGATTGCTCATTATCACTCATGCTGATGTTGTCATCATCTTTAAAGAAAGAGAACAACAATGAGATGTTGCAGAGTAAGAGACAAATCTCAGAGACTATAATAGTAAAATTGTTTACCAAGAGTAACATTTTGCATATATTATTTAACCATGTCCAGCGATGCTGAGGAGGTGAGGCCTATGTCCAATTTTTCAGTGAACAGGACTCATCTCTTCTTAACCTTGGATAAGCCTCACCAACACTGTGTCCCCTGCTAATACTTAAATTTAAAGGAGCAGATTTATGTTAACTGGCGCATCCCCAGGGATGCACCAGTTAACGTGCGCCACTGCTCTGCCACCCATGATGTGCCGCATTTACAATGCAGAGCACCATTGAGCAAAAACAGCACAGATGTGTCACGCATCTGTTCCACAAAAATGGCGCATTGCACGAATCACGTCGTAAGCGCGACATGTCTACTGCAATGCACAGGGGCAAGCCACACATTGCATGGTGCATCACTCCTTATGCCTGTTTCAAACAGGCGTAAGGATTTATTTCAGCAATGCCATAAATGTGACTCAGTGAAATCTTCTTAATTTTACTGTGTTAGTTTTACAGGGCTTTCATGCAAATGACTGGCCACCCTACAACAAAACGCTCACATGAAATCTGACGCAGGTTTCATGTGGCACAGGACTTTACAGCATGACACATCTGCATCAAGTTGTAAATATGTCGCAACATAGCAAATCTTTTGCACCGCCGCTGCGTCACAAAAGTGATGCACAGCGGCGCAAAAGAGGCACACGGCTATCATAAATCTGTCCCTAACATTTTAAATGATTGATTCAGGATGACGATAAGGTGTGGCCTATCCAGAGGTTTGTTTGAGGTGAGGCCTACTCAGGGTTGCAGATGAAATTTAGGCTTGTTGAAGAGTACAGAGGAGATAATACATGTGCAGGCCTACCAATGAAGTGAGTCATGTCCACTTCACTCTTGAACAAAGGCCAGGCCTCTTCTGTGTCCATGGGCAGGCCTAAACCTCATCTGCACAATGTGATTCGTAATGTTAGGAAACACAGGTGATGTAATTGAAAAATGTGGAATTTCTTTTCCTCATTTCACAATCACATCACCTGTGTTTCCTTTGCTTAGGTATCTCATAGTGCAGATGGAGTCTAGCATATCAAAGAGTACACAGAAGTTGAGCACTGTATACAACAATTTTGACATTTACAGAAGATTCAGCTTCTCCATGCCTCCTACACAGTTCTAAATGTTTACAGTTTAAACTGACGGTATCTTGTTGGAGATGAAGTGAGGCCTATCTTGCAACATGGTGCATCTTTTGCATCACTGCTGCATCACAAAAGTGACGCAAAAGCGGCGCAAAAGAGGCGCACGGCCATCATAAATCTGCCCCTAACATTTTAAATGATTGATTCAGGATGACGATAAGCTGAGGCCTATCCAGAGATTTGTTTGAGGTGAGGCCTACTCAGGGTTGCAGATGAAATTTAGGCTTATTGAAGAGTACAGAGGAGATAATACATGTGCAGGCCTACCAATGAAGTGAGTCATGTCCACTGCACTCTTGAACAAAGGCCAGACCTCTTCTGTGTCCGTGGACAGGCCTAAACCTCATCTGCACAATGTGATTCGTAATGTTAGGAAACACAGGTGATGTAATTGAAAAATGTGGAATTTCTTTTGCTCATTTCACAATCAAATCACCTGTGTTTCCTTTGCTTAGATATCTCATTGTGCAGATGGAGTCTAGCATATCAAAGACTACGCAGAAGGTGAGCACTGTATGGAACATGGCTATGTAACTCAAAGAATCAAAATCTAAATTTGCCAAGCACACATGGGGGCGTATTTACAAGGACCTTGCACCACGGGGAAATGTCTTAAATTAAAATGGGAAAAATAACATCAAAGGGACTCAAAGGACTTGTAAATATGCCCCAAGCAACCTATGAAACTCTAGCAGTACATATCAAGAAACCTAATTGATTTCAAAAAACGTTTTTAAACAAATCATGTAAAGCAATTATATACCTACATTCATGGGGAAGTGACTTAAAATGCTCTAAGACACATGAAATCGTTTTTTTAAGGCCCTTGCACCATTTTTGCGTCACTTTTAACATGGCTATGTAACTCAAAGAATCAAAATCTAAATTTCCCAAGCACACATGGGGGTGTATTTACAAGGACCTTCCACCACGGGGAAATGTCTTAAATTAAAATGGGAAAAATAACATCACAGGGACTCAAATGCCTTTTAAATATACCCCAAGCAACCTATGAAACTCTAGCAGTACATATCAAGAAACCTAATTGATTTCAAAAAACGTTTTTAAACACATCATGTAAATCAATTATATACCTACATTCTAGGGGAAGTGACTTAAAATGCCCTAAGACACATGAAAGCGTTTTTTTAAGGCCCTTGCACCATTTTTGCGTCACTTTTAACATGGCTATGTAACTCAAAGAATCAAAATCTAAATTTGCCAAGCACACATGGGGGCGTATTTACAAGGACCTTGCACCACAAGGAAATGTCTTAAATTAAAATGGGAAAAATAACATCAGAGAGACTCAAAGGCCTTGTAAATATACCCCAAGCAACCTATGAAACTCTAGCAGTACATATCAAGAAACCTAATTGATTTCAAAAAACGTTTTTAAACACATCATGTAAATCAATTATATACCTACATTCAAGGGGAAGTGACTTAAAATGCCCTAAGACACATGAAAGCGTATTTTTAAGGCCCTTGCACCATTTTTGCGTCACTTTTAACATGGCTATGTAACTCAAAGAATCAAAATCTAAATTTGCCAAGCACACATGGGGGCGTATTTACAAGTGCACCACAAGGAAATGTCTTAAATTAAAATGGGAGAAATAACATCAAAGGAACTCAAAGGCCTTGTAAATATGCCCCAAGCAACCTATGAAACTCTAGCAGTACATATCAAGAAACCTAATTGATTTCAAAAAACGTTTTTAAACACATCATGTAAAGTAATTATATACCTACATTCATGGGGAAGTGACTTAAAATGCCCTAAGACACATGAAAGCATTTTTTAAGGCCCTTGCACCATTTTTGCATCACTTTTAACATGCCTATGTAACATGGCTATGTAACTCAAAGAAACAAAATCTATTTGTAAAACACTTGACACAAAGCAACATTTTAAATACACAACTTTCTTCATAATTTTCTCCTTAAAGCATACTATTCTCTATTTAAATTAAATGAATCTTTTCTCACCTTAGCAAATACTTTTTGAGTTTCAAAACAGTCTCAGACACACACCAATTTGTCTTCAGCAGAGCAAAAGGTATGCACTCCAGAGCCTGCAACCATCAATGGCACAGAAATGCTGTAATTCATCACACATATCTCTCATGTCACCCAATCAAAACTCTTCCCTCACTTTTTTCAAATCAACACCCTTCCCCCCTCTGCCCTTTCTGCCTTTTTTCCACAGCAACCACCTCCTGAAAGACCTCTCATGTTTGCAAGTTCACACAACAATGTTTCAATTGAACTCTGAACTCTCAGTACACCTGCGTATCCAGTGCAATCTTTCATAAAATGATTTTTTCTTGACCATTCAAATGACATCTTTCAAAGAACTCATCCTTGCACCCTAACTTTCTGTTTTCAGCAATCAAAATCCACCAATCACTGCTACTGAATCATTAGCACAGAAACTCCACAGTTTTTTTCATTACATACTCCTACTATTTCAACTGCCATTTCATTCTCATACTTCATCTGACTGCAGCAGAACCTCCTCTCACCATGTTTTCTGTCTGGATTGTTGAACATAGTTACATCCACTGGGTTCAAAGGTTTGCTGATAACAGAAATTTACACAATTTACAAAATGTGGAAATCAACTGGATTGGTCACAGAGGATTAAGATGTCACCAATTGATACCATTGGTGAAAACCTTTTTGCATTTGCCAAAACCTGACCTGTTAATTGTGCACTGTGGAGGAAATGACTTGGGCACTTTGACTGGGGTAGGTCTGGAAATGCTTTTAAAGGACACCTTTGAGCAATTGATGGCACTATTTCCTTAAACTGCCTTGGTATATTCAAATATATGCCAAAGACAGAAATGGAAGTGGTCCAACCAATTTTGTCCACAAATTGAGAAATCGAGGAAGCATGTAAATAAGTCTGTTTCAGCTTACATGAGAGACCATGGAATGGGCTCCATCTACAACAATAACTTGCGTTACTACATGCAAGATATCTACAGAGCAGATGGAGTACACTTCTCAGATGAGGGGAACAGAATTTTCATCCTCAATTTAAGACTGTGCATTGGTACCTACTTGTAGGTACCTACATCAGCCACAGGACCCAAAAGCTCTTTTCAGAGCTACGCTACATCTGATGACTCACAATTATTATTTTACTCTAACTTTTTTCACTAATTTTCACCAAAGTACGCTCCCCGGAGCGCTACCCGGTACGCGCACCGGACGCTAACCGCGCGAAAATTTGAAAAAAAATGGGGTTTTTTCGCACATATGGCCCTCCTCAGCTACCCTCAGAAAACCTAGGGGGTCAGGATACGTCTACCGTGCCCCCTTCTACCCATTCTGAACATTATTTGCCCTCCATCTTGTATCTCAATTCTACCGAAACACAAAATGGAGGACTCCGGTAACGCTGCCGGTTCGCGTACCGGGGCGCGCACCGGGAAGCGCTCGCTCAAAAAGGTGGGAAAGTAATTCACAGAAAAACCACTGGAGACACTTTCACCAAATATAGATTAGCTCATACTACTTACCAATCCCCACCATTTTCACAAATTTGATTGGAATTCCATTTAGCCATTTAGCCTGTAGACCTCTCTAAATACCCTGAGGTAAATTACTTCACAAAACACATCTGAAGTGTTGGAATTGACAACCAATTAAAATGTTACTTTCATTTTCTACTTTTTTTACCTGACATTTGATTGGTTATGTACCTGAATATATATAAAGAAAGAGAGAGAAACACAGCCATTTTGACTACTACTTCCTGAACCACATTGCAAAATCATTTTCACTGACAACTTAAACTTGTTTTTAAAAGGTAAGATGTTATTTTATAAACTTGAAAACATTTTCAGATAGTTATATACTATCCCTCTGTAAGAGTTAGACATTGAGAAAGGCTTGTTTATTATAATTATGGATTGATTTAGGTTTCTGTGGTATAATTATGAATTTACTTATGCTTTTTCACAGGCACTTTTTAATAGTACTACTTCACGCCTGAAAAGTACCTGTCTGAACTTAAACCCCAACAGTGCCCTATCTCTACTGATATATTTATTTTTTATGCAAATTTCAGCACAAAAATGGAAGGAGAACAGAACGTTTCCTTTGAAATTGTCCTAGAGATTAACAATGAGGAAATCATTGAACCCATTGACTTGGAATTCATGGATGAATCACGGGACCATGAACTTCTACAATGTGTAGAATCTGTGGATTTCTTACTTCATTATCAGGATGGTCAAATGTGGGAAGTTATGTTCAGTCAAAAAGAAGACATATCAGACAGTCAAATGTTAGACGTTCTATTAAATTTTGAAAAAGAATCAGAAAAATAAAATTATATTTAATAATCAAAAATTGTTTGAGTCTTTAATCATTTTTATATGTAATTCATAAACTAGTACCAAATTGATTATAATGTAAAGTCAGACTTATAGTATACTGTGCACAATCACAAAAATAAATTTATATTTAATAATCATAAATACTGCTACTTAAATAAAAAAAAACAAAAAAACAACAAAAAGAACAATCAATAAACATACAATATTTCAAAATATCATAGTCTATCATTCTTTTTTCCTTATAGTACGCTCCCCAGACCGCTTCCCGGTGCGCGTACCGGGCGCTCCCCACGCAAAAAAAACAAAACAAAAAATTATTTTTTTTGCCCCGCGGGGCCCTTTTAAAGCCTCCACATCAAACCTAGGGTGTCAGGGAGGATCTACTATGCCCCCTTATGGTCATTTCCCCCATTGTTTTGGCCTCCTCTTGTCTCTCGATCCTACCGAGAGACAAGATGGCTGCCGCTCCGGACTGTTTAGAATGTTGACAGACACCGGAGAGCCAATCAGCTTCGCGAAGTTCCGTTACGCGTCAGGTACGCGAACCGGGGCGCTGCCCGGAGCGCGCTAACAGATATATATATTTTTTTGAACGTTACTTTCTCAAAATCCACTGGAGCACATATATTGAGACCTAGCAAAGGCACATCGGGCTACCAGTCCCTCCAATTTTGCCAAGTTTCGTGAAAATCCATTCAGCCGTTCGAGCTAAAAGTGAGGCCAACCGCCCTATGGAAAATTGCATGGGAAAAACACGTTTTGGGACCCCCTTTTCTCTCGCCCCCCCTTGACGAAACCCCCCAAATTTTCAGGGGCTGCTCCGAAACAAAATGTGCCATTTTCCTGAAAATTCCAGCCAATTCCATCCTCAAACGCCAAAGTTATTCGACATAGAATTTTCAAAAATCCCATAGAGAAAAAATCCTAACTATATATACCTACTGGCGACTGCCAGTAGGTAATATCTATATATATATATATATATATATATATATATATATATATATATATATATATATATATATATATATATATATATATATATATATATATATATATATATATATATATATATTCAAACACACAGAGTTTCCCATTTAGGAGAGCCACATCAGCAGGTAGGTTCAATTCTGTTTTATTCAAGAAGCTGCAGCAGAGCGGGTGAACAAACGCCATAGTTCATAGCGGCCTGACGCGTTTCATGCTATCAAAGCATTTCTTCAGAGGCACAAAGTCCATTACCAGCGTGCAGCGTCAGCACTCATTTGTATTCCTACCACCTGCCCTAGTGGGCGTCGGCTCTCGCTGAGCCCGATGGTCCTTGTAGTGCTGTTGGTATTGCTCCAGTGAGTTGCTGGCATGCTGTAACAATTGAGACAAAAAAATAAATCCACAGTGGGTCTGGAGAGAGTTCATAGCACGCTGTGTTGCACCATACTACTGCCAGACAACAACCTCGCTGCCAAATGTGCCGTCAGTTGGGTGACTGCAGCACTTACCACAGACTGTATGGCAGGGCTTCTCCCACGACCGGGACCGGCCGTTTTAAATTTCAAACACACAGAGTTTCCCATTTAGGAGAGCCACATCAGCAGGTAGGTTCAATTCTGTTTTATTCAAGAAGCTGCAGCAGAGCGGGTGAACAAACGCCATAGTTCATAGCGGCCTGACGTGTTTCATGCTATCAAAGCATTTCTTCAGAGGCACAAAGTCCATTACCAGCGTGCAGCGTCAGCACTCATTTGTATTCCTACCACCTGCCCCAGTGGGCGTCGGCTCTCGCTGAGCCCGATGGTCCTTGTAGTGCTGTTGGTATTGCTCCAGTGAGTTGCTGGCATGCTGTAACAATTGAGACAAAAAAATAAATCCACAGTGGGTCTGGAGAGAGTTCATAGCACGCTGTGTTGCACCATACTACTTCCAGACAACAACCTCGCTGCCAAATGTGCCGCCAGTCGGGTGACTGCAGCACTTACCACAGACTGTATGGCAGGGCTTCTCCCACGACCGGGACCGGCCGTTTTAAATTTCAAACACACAGAGTTTCCCATTTAGGAGAGCCACATCAGCAGGTAGGTTCAATTCTGTTTTATTCAAGAAGCTGCAGCAGAGCGGGTGAACAAACGCCATAGTTCATAGCGGCCTGACGCGTTTCATGCTATCAAAGCATTTCTTCAGAGGCACAAAGTCCATTACCAGCGTGCAGCGTCAGCACTCATTTGTATTCCTGCCACCTGCCCCAGTGGGCGTCGGCTCTCGCTGAGCCCGATGGTCCTTGTAGTGCTGTTAGTATTGCTCCAGTGAGTTGCTGGCATGCTGTAACAATTGAGACAAAAAAATAAATCCACAGTGGGTCTGGAGAGAGTTCATAGCACGCTGTGTTGCACCATACTACTTCCAGACAACAACCTCGCTGCCAAATGTGCCGTCAGTCGGGTGACTGCAGCACTTACCACAGACTGTATGGCAGGGCTTCTCCCACGACCGGGACCGGCCGTTTTAAATTTCAAACACACAGAGTTTCCCATTTAGGAGAGCCACATCAGCAGGTAGGTTCAATTCTGTTTTATTCAAGAAGCTGCAGCAGAGCGGGTGAACAAACGCCATAGTTCATAGCGGCCTGACGCGTTTCATGCTATCAAAGCATTTCTTCAGAGGCACAAAGTCCATTACCAGCGTGCAGCGTCAGCACTCATTTGTATTCCTACCACCTGCCCCAGTGGGCGTCGGCTCTCGCTGAGCCCGATGGTCCTTGTAGTGCTGTTGGTATTGCTCCAGTGAGTTGCTGGCATGCTGTAACAATTGAGACAAAAAAATAAATCCACAGTGGGTCTGGAGAGAGTTCATAGCACGCTGTGTTGCACCATACTACTTCCAGACAACAACCTCGCTGCCAAATGTGCCGTCAGTCGGGTGACTGCAGCACTTACCACAGACTGTATGGCAGGGCTTCTCCCGCTCTGCTGCAGCTTCTTGAGTAAAACAGAATTGAACCTACCTGCTGATGTGGCTCTCCTAAATGGGAAACTCTGTGTGTTTGAAATTTAAAACGGCCGGTCCCGGTCGTGGGAGAAGCCCTGCCATACAGTCTGTGGTAAGTGCTGCAGTCACCCGACTGACGGCACATTCGGCAGCGAGGTTGTTGTCTGGAAGTAGTATGGTGCAACATAGCGTGCTATGAACTCTCTCCAGACCCACTGTGGATTTATTTTTTTGTCTCAATTGTTACAGCATGCCAGCAACTCACTGGAGCAATACCAACAGCACTACAAGGACCATCGGGCTCAGCGAGAGCCGACGCCCACTGGGGCAGGTGGTAGGATTACAAATGAGTGCTGACGCTGCACGCTGGTAATGGACTTTGTGCCTCTGAAGAAATGCTTTGATAGCATGAAACGCGTCAGGCCGCTATGAACTATGGCGTTTGTTCACCCGCTCTGCTGCAGCTTCTTGAATAAAACAGAATTGAACCTACCTGCTGATGTGGCTCTCCTAAATGGGAAACTCTGTGTGTTTGAAATTTAAAACGGCTGGTCCCGGTCGTGGGAGAAGCCCTGCCATACAGTCTGTGGTAAGTGCTGCAGTCACCCGACTGACGGCACATTTGGCAGCGAGGTTGTTGTCTGGAAGTAGTATGGTGCAACACAGCGTGCTATGAACTCTCTCCAGACCCACTGTGGATTTATTTTTTTGTCTCAATTGTTACAGCATGCCAGCAACTCACTGGAGCAATACCAACAGCAATACAAGGACCATCGGGCTCAGCGAGAGCCGACGCCCACTGGGGCAGGTGGTAGGAATACAAATGAGTGCTGACGCTGCACGCTGGTAATGGACTTTGTGCCTCTGAAGAAATGCTTTGATAGCATGAAACGCGTCAGGCCGCTATGAACTATGGCGTTTGTTCACCCGCTCTGCTGCAGCTTCTTGAATAAAACAGAATTGAACCTACCTGCTGATGTGGCTCTCCTAAATGGGAAACTCTGTGTGTTTGAAATATATATATATATATATATATATATATATATATATATATATATATATATATATATATATATATATTCCTTAAAAAAAAAAATATATATATATATATATATATATATTTAAATCTCTCTACCCAATATCAGGCTGCTAGTAAAGTTATAAATCCATAATTTTTATATAAGAATACAATCAAAAATAGCAATTTCATCATTATTAAAGTATATTACTAAAAACACTAATATAAAAAAATAAATACACATATAAATTAAACACAGTAAAATATATTACATCGAAAATAACACAATATTACATTAAAAATGTCAATCGATATTTTTTACAACGATATTGAAAACAACTCTTAAACTGATATTTTTGTCTTTCGACAAAGGTTTTGACATGCCAATATTCTTTACACAATATTTTTATATCACAATATTTTTTATTTGATATATTGGCCAAACACCTTCAGGGATAGCTGCTTTCGGCTCTCCAGTACTCTGATGAATGTCTGCAACTGAGGAATGTGAGCTTCAACATGGTTGTTCAGGAAAGGTCCAGGCAAACGAGATCCATGCTTGGTTTTCAGGTTATCGATATAAGCTACATTTACGATTACATGCAATTAATCAAAAGAGTATCTAAATGTACATTGTCAAACGTTAGTTTGAAAATCTGTTATGGATCTTGCCCTGATGGAAAGCACTATATTAGGTTGTACAGTTACTTGAAGTACACTTACTTGACAACAAACAGATACTGCTGAAGAAGAAAATTGTACATTATCCATTGAAATGGCTCAGATATACAGACGAAAGGAGAGGAGTGTCCATGGGAACTACATCAATTTACTGATTATGGATCATTTATATTTGATATCTCCTTGCTGGTGATCCAGCGGGCTATAGAAAATATATCATAAACTACGCTACCCAACTTCATAACCTATAAACAAAATTCTAAACTAAATATGGACCCATTTATAAACCTGATATATTTTGGGCCTACTGAATCAGGTGGTCAGAATAAATCTATATACACATTATCTACAAACTATATACATATTTATACATTTGCAGAAAGAATATTGTCATTAAAATAAAACCCAACCATTTAAATGACCACCATAGGCGACGTGATCTAGCTAATAGTAACCTACACTTCTGAATAACCAAGACCAGCTTGTTTGTCAAAAGTAAGATTTTATTTACTAAATTATGGTATATAAGTTGAAAGTTTTATAAATGAAATTTATTAGCAATAATGCAAGCATGATTATAATGAAATATGAGAAAATTACTATTTAAGCAAATGAAACAATTTTAAAGAAAATATATAAAGTTTAGCATTTCTAAAACCTAATTCCCTAACTGAGCTAAATAGATAGAAATTAAAGTAAAGTTCTTTGAGGATTCTTACGTGCTCCACGCAAAGTCCAACAGCACATCACCCTCATCGGAAAGTCAGAAAGCAGCAGCCAGCTCAACCCTAAGGGCATGACTTTTTATACCTTTCTACGCTAACTAAACTAGCAAAGGAAAGTTTTCAGAAATCCTCGACGTCCCATTGGCTGAGAGTGACAAGTGACATGTCACCAAATTCTCAAAAAGTTCCATAAAATCATGTCTCATAAGGACCATTGTCTCTTCCACGTGAAGCCAGAAGCTTCCTGAGATTGCAACAAATGTATTAAGTCATTCTCGCAGCGTCCATAGACTTTCAATACAACTTCCGCGGATGCCAAGTTAAGGACTGACAAAATGTTCACTTTCGACCTTGGCCATGTCCGACAGAATGATGTCAGCTCATCAGTTTTTGCTTTGTGAATGCAGCTTCAATAAACGCTTTAATTCAGAATGGGCGTCTCGTGACTTTCTGCAGAATTATATGTCAGCTCTTTTTCTGCAGTTCAAATGACTAGGCCCAAAAGCAGGCAACTTATGTTTTCTAGTATAAAACAAACACAAGAAAAGTATTAATGTAAGAAATAAAGTAGATTCTGTATCCACCCCATGGTTTACTAATTAATTAACCCACCCGATTAATCAAAATGTTACCTAGCCATTGCAAACAAATAAAGCAGCGTTTATATCTACCAGTCTCCGTTTTTCCAAGAGACCCATATGCACCTAGAATAGTAGAAATGACATCACACAGACAAGGAAAAGCAAAACAAGCACATGCTTATTTTAAGTTTGCAGCAGTTAGTAATGACAAAAACGAAAACAATAAATTATTTTATTATTTTGCACGAACAAAAAGATGCAACATTTATGCACGTTTATGAGCACACATGTTAGTCCCCCCACGTGT
The DNA here is from genome assembly GCF_964261635.1 of Lissotriton helveticus. NCBI lineage: Eukaryota > Metazoa > Chordata > Amphibia > Caudata > Salamandridae > Lissotriton > Lissotriton helveticus. Next base: position 762,160,950 of record NC_136067.1, on the reverse strand, counting down.
AAAGTTTAATCTAAGTTGTATTAGCACGACATATCACAAATCATTAATATTTTTATTCATGTTATGGAAATGTGACTTCGCGAGTTTAAACAAAAGTTTGTTTTCTATCTCGCTCCATCAACTCCCTCATCTGGTGATTAACAAATCACCACACCAGCACTCAAAATTTTGGTAAATTGAATTTTTAAGAAATCGATTCAAATTCATTTGTATCAGTAAACCTAAAAGTCTGTTTCTGCATAATCTTTGCAATTAACATGACGCTCTCTATGTAACTCCTGTAATTCGATCTCTCTTTCTTCTTCTTTTCTGAGTTTATAGATTCTTTTCTTTTCTTTCAACTGTTTCTTTCTTTTATGTAACAAACAACCTAATTTGGTCAAAATAAAAATGAATACTATTATAATCAAAGGTGCCAGAATCTTGCCAAGAATTGAACTTCCGATATTATGAAACCAGTTTTTAATTGCTTGAAACCTTTTTGAAAGTTTCCCTGTAAAATCTTCTTCTTCTAAAGGAATTATCTCTGAATGCATTTGAGTAATATTCTTAATATACATTTCAATATTCTTACTTTCATCAGGTATATATGTACAGCAATGTTGGACATGTAAAATGCCACAGACTCCTCCCTCTTTTGCTAGGAGTATGTCTAAAGCAAGTCGGTCTTGAATTACCATAGATCTAATTGCAATAACTTCAACATTCACTAATTGAAATCCATCAGCAGTGTCAGTTGATAATCTATCAACTATAGTGGACAATTTTCTAATTCTCCCAGCATTTAGGGTTATACCAACAAAAGGTATTACAGCTTGAAAAATATCTCCCAGAACTTCAGTAAAAGTTTCTCTTTTAGCTCTATTTACATAATTATGAATTTTAAACAATCCTTCTGAATCTCTGTCAACATGAAACACTTTAGGAAAAACAATTCCCACATAACAAGTTCCATACCAATGGTCTGGAAGGTTGTAGTAGGCTTTGTCACCACAAACAAAATAAATTCCAGGAAAGATAGGATCTTTCCCACCTTTAAATCCCCAACCTCCCATAATCTGATAAGTATCTTCACAGTTACTTGCACCTACAAAATAATTATCAAAAAGTGTATTATCTCTTCTAATGCAAAGCTTTCCACTAACTGGTTTGTCTATGTGAATTGCAATATTTTCAAGCATTTTGCCATTTAATTTCTCATCCTCTTTTTGCCAGAAGGCTGACTTAGTCTGCTTGACTAATTCATTTCTCTTATAAATTGCTCTTCTCTCCTCAACCATATTCAAAAATTTCTTTCCTTCAGCACTTAATTTACATGTTAGATTATTCTTGTAAGCATACTCGTAAGTGAGTTCGTTAGTAACAAGGAAATATTCTCTCATTTGTTTTGCTTTCTTATGCTTATTTAAAGCATTATCAATCTTAACATTAGCAAAAATTTCATCATAATTTGAATAGTAATATTCTAAACGACCAGTTTGATAAAATAAACTAGTTAATACACTACATGTTACAGCATAAGTGAGAGGAAGCATATTATATGTTACTCCCTCAGAAACAGAAGCAGGTAATTTAACACAGACATAGCAGTCTTTTGCATTCATTACCTTAACATATTCACTCAATAGTTTTGTGAATGTATTACTTGAAAAATCACCTATTGATTTATCTTGATGAAAGTTAGGCTGATGATCAATAACTTTTGCAGATGTACTATGTTTAGTTTGACTAACCAGAGCTTTACTTGTTAAATTTACTTTGTGTAATTCTCTATTCATCTCTAAAGGGATAATCACAGCTAGTACCAACCAGAGCAGAACTAAAATGAGCAGACATACCAGAGTCATCTTACAGCATCTTTTAAAAACAGAACACTTTGAAGTGCTCTCCTTAACATAAGGCATTTTTAGGTTAGTTTTAGCCTCAAAAATAAAAATAAATTTTTAAATTTATATACACCCCCCTTTTAAAATATATTTTTCTTTTATAACCCTAAACAAGATTTCTTCGACCTTATGTCATACATAAGTTTTCTTCAACTAAACAGTTTTTCTTCGACCTTGTGTCAACTAACAAATTTTCTTCAGCCTTTTGCCAATTTAATAATTCTGTACTTCAATCATTGTCACTAATTTCTTGTATTTCGTTTTCTTCTTCACTACTATCATATATGTCAATAACAGGTGGAATTACTAAGTAAGTCCACTCAGGAGACTTGTATTTCTGGTTTGGTCTTATTATTCTCTTCCCTTTTCTCGATATCACTTCAATTTTTCTTCCAACTCCAACTTCTTTTCCTGGACTCTTTTGACTACTTATTTCCTCTACTTGTTCTATTGGCTTTTTGATCAATCTGACTCTCAATCTTCCACCTGGCCAGTAGTCTGCTTTTCTCACGTACTTCTTTTTTGGTTCAGAATTATTTGATTCTGACTTCCAAGTCCTTTTCTTTCTCTTTTCACTTTCACCTTCCACGTCACTTTCTTCAGTTTCGTAGTCTGAAATTTCAATTGACTCAGGAACTTCTCTATTCGGCAATTTCACTCCTTCAGGAACTTCACTTTGTCTTCCATCACTGGCACTTGGTAATTCGTTCTCCTCCTCTTCCTCAATTACCTCCAACTTCCCAGATTTCGGATTTTTGTTCCTTACTTCAGAGTTTGTTCTCTGCCTTTCGATACTCTCCTGGTCTGAAACTTCTTTTTGTTCAGCTTCTTTGTCTTCAAAAGAGACAACCGAATCCTCAGTTATCTTTCCTTTTAACAGATTCTCTTCACCTTCAGAATCTATTTCAATGATTTCTAAGTCTTTTCTTGTTACATTTCCATTCACAGGCACAGTTTCCAGATGTCGACTTTCTTGTCGATCTTCAGAATCTGGAATTATTTCACCTTCTGTTCTGTCTTCTGCCTCAGAATCAGAATCATCTGTGGTTTCACTTTCAACATCAGAACTCTCAGGAGTTGGTACTGGAATAGTATGACTAGGATGTATCCAACGTTTCAATCCTCTGCACTTTACAGCATTAGTAGTGATCAAGATTATTTGCCTAGGTTTCTGCCATCTAGGAGCTAGACAATTCCTTCTCCGATGTACTTTCGTTCTGACCCAATCGCCAGGTCTCAGATCATGAGTCAAAACTTTTTCATTTGATTGAGCTTCAGTTCCCACCTGATTAGACACAGAAGTTACCATATCAGATAACCTTTTACAGTAATCCAAAATTGCACTGTCATTTATGCTCAACAGTTTACCTACAGGTACAAAAGCTTGCCTCATAACTCTTCCCATTAAAATTTCATGAGGACTCAAACCTGTCTTTTTATCTGGTGTACTTCTTAATGACATCAAAACAAGTGGAAGAGCATCTGTCCACTTAATACCTGTCTCAAGACACATTTTTCCAATTCTGTTTTTGATTGTTCCATTTATTTGTTCAACTACACCTGATGCCTCTGGTCTGTATGCACAGTGTATTTTCTGCTCAATGCTCAAAGCTTCACAAATTAACTTCATCAGTTTGTTATCAAAATGGCTTCCTCCATCACTCTCAATAGTGACTGGAAAACCGTACCTTGGGATGATTTCTCTGAGCAATAGTTTTGCTACTGTAATTGAATCACAATGTCGTGTAGGGAAAGCCTCTACCCATCTTGAGAATAAGCATACAATTACAAGCACATATTTCAAACAGTTGTGTAAAGGCATTTCAATGAAATCCATTTGTAACCTGGTAAAGGGACCACCTTCTCGACCAATTATTCCTGTCCCCACCACTGATTTTCTGTTTGGATTCATTTGTTGGCATGACAAACACCTTTGACAAAAAGATTCAGCAATGGTTCTAAATTTGGTATTGAACCATGTTTCTCTAAAAAGTCTGACCATAGAATCTCTTCCTAGATGTGCAGGACCATGATATAATCTGGCCATGTCAGCAATCAAGCAATTTGGTAAGACTACTCTGCCATCTTTGTAAACCCACACTCCATCTTCTTCACGTGGTCTACAATCTGATCTTAACCATAGGTCTTTTTCATCATCTTCTGCTTCGTTTTGTAAATCTCTAATCTCATGCCATGTTTCTACAACAGTTGTTAGCATTAATGAATTTGAATCAGTTTCTTTACTCCTCTCCCGATTGTATGAATAATTTTTCCTTGCGCAGTACTTTGCTGTTTCATCTGCGAAGGCATTTCCCTTGGAAATATAATCAGTTCCTCTAGTGTGCGCTGCACATTTGACAATGGCGATTTCTTTTGGCAATTGTATTGCTTCAATTAATCTCCTAATGAAAACTGCATTTTTAATTGGAGATCCTGTTGATGTCATGTATCCTCTCTGTGACCAGAGTTGTCCATAATCATGCACAACTCCGTACCCATACTGACTATCAGTAATGATGGTAACTCTTATATCCTTTGATATTTCACATGTACGAATTAAAGCAATCAATTCAGCCACTTGTGCTGAACGAACTCCTTCAAGACATGATGCTTCTTCAACGTCTACAACTGTACAAACTGAGTATGAAGCTTTCAAGACACCTCCTTCGGATCTTAAGCATGAGCCATCTACAAAGTAGACAAAATCCGATTCAGACAAAGGTCTGTCTTTGATGTCTTTTCTTGGTTTAGTGCAGAATTCCATGACATCTAAACATTCATGTTCAGTTTCAATGTCATCAACAATTTCAGAATCAGGCAGTAATGTAGAAGGATTCAGATTCAAACATCTTGAAATCGAAACATTATCTGCTCCCAGTATGATTTTTTCATACTTTGTCAATCTGCTACTTGTTAAATGTTGAGTCTTACCTCTTGTCAGTAATATTTCAACTGAATGAGGCACAAAAACTTTTACAGGAAATCCCATAATGATTCCTTCACTTTGTTCGAGGCTGATACTTGTAGCTGCAACTGCTTTCAAACAACCTGGTAATGCTTTTGCAATTGGATCAAGAACTGCAGAGAAGTATGCAATAGGTTTCTTTAAATTTCCATGTCTCTGTATTAATACAGATAATGCACATCCTTCTCTCTCACTGCAATACAGTTCAAAATCTTTCTCATAATTTGGCATACCTAAAGCAGGAGCTTGACATAAGCTCTTTTTCAGGTTCTCAAAAGATTCCATCTCAGCATCATTGAGAATAATTGGATCTTTTACATCTGACTTTGTCAATCTTTGTAGTGGTTTTGCAATTACTGAAAATCCACTTATCCATTGTCGACAGTAACCTACCATTCCCAAGAACATTCTGACCTGTCTTTGTGTTCTTGGTGGTAACATTGCTTGAATCATTTTTATTCTCTCTATTGTTACTTGTCTTTTTCCTTTTGCAATTCTGTGACCAAGATATTTTACTTCTTGTTTGCAAAACTGTAGTTTTGCTGGGGACACTTTATGTCCTTCTTCTGCAAGGCGATTTAACAGAATTATTGTGTCTGTTACACAATTTTCTCTTGTCTTTGCAGCTATTAACAAATCATCAATATACTGCACCAACGTAGACCTACCTGGTAAGTCTAAATCTTCTAATGATCTTTTTAACAGTTCGTTAAAGATTGAAGGACTTTCTGTATAGCCCTGAGGGATTCTTGTCCATCCAAGGGTCTTACCTTGGAATCTGAAAGCAAAGATTTCATAACTGTCTGGATGTAAGGGAACAGTAAAGAATGCATTGCAAAGGTCGATGACTGTATACCATTCAGCATCATGTGGAATCTGAAATAGAATTACTGCTGGATTTGGAACCACTGGACAACATGGAACGACAATTTGATTAACCTTTCTCAAATCTTGTACGATTCTAAATGTTCCGTTAGACTTTTTAACTCCCATAATTGGTGAATTACAAGAGCTACTCTTCATTTCCTTTAATACACCTTGCTTGATTAATTTTTCAATTATAGGTGTAATACCTTCAATTGTTTCTGTTTTCATTTTATACTGTGGAGTATTAGGAAAATCTATTCCCTGTTTCAATGTAATTTTTACAGGATCTACGTTTTTCATCAGACCCATCTCATTTCCAGTAAAATCCCATATTTCAGATTTCACTGTTTCCTTTAGCTCTTCAGGTAAATCCTTTTCTTCAAATGCAGGAAACAATTTTGTTTCTTCTGCTTCCATCATCATCATTGTCATTCTGTATAAACCATCTTCCTCCATTGTTTGTAACTCAACTCCATCAGGAGAACAATATATTCTGCAATTCATTTTACATAGGATGTCTCTGCCTAATAGATTTACTGGACTACTATTACAAACCACAAATCTGTGTTTATCTCTGTAGTTTCCAATTTCAACTGGTACTGGATCAGTTAAGTCTGTTTTAATTTGCTGATTACTTACTCCGACAACTTGGATGGTATCCCCAGAGAGAGGTAGGTTTTCAATTTCCACTGATCTAACAGTAGAACGGGTAGCACCAGTGTCCACTAGAAAAGTGATGTCTACATCATTAACTTTCCCGTTTACATAAGGACCAGACTGGTCAACCTCAAGAGTGGCTCCAACAACACACTCTTCCTCCTCTCTCGGGCACCGTCAGCAATAATCATCAGAATCACTGTCTTGACTTTCTGCTAATAAAAATTGTTGTGAAGCATTTTGCATTTGAACCCTTTGCTGCTTTTGCTGTTTTTGTGGTTTTATTACCTGTTCACTTCCCTGAAATCCCACGTTTGGATTATATTTTTGAACTCCCCCACAATTCGGAAAAGGTGGTTGTGGCAATTGGTCTTGACGATTATTCACCTGTTGTTGTTGCTGTTGCTGTAACTGTCGCTGAATATTAAATTCGTTTAACCCCTGTTGCATCTGTAGCTGTTGCTGCAGGTCAACACCATTCTGCATCTGTGGATTCAATAAGGGATTCTTTAAGTTTTTAGGAGGATGAGGACACTCGTCCCTCCAATGTCCAATTTCGCCACAATTAAAACAAGGTAATCTTTGTTTCAGCTCTTCTATCTTTGGGCTAAATTTCTTTGGGAAATTATTACCTTTAAACTTTCCTTGTATCTGGTTTGTATTTCCAGTTTGAACAAAATTAGTGTTCTTATTTCCCAAGCTGGCAATTTGATGCTCAGCCACTTTTACCTGAGCCCACATGGCTTTCTCCTTCAGCTTCTTCTGTTTTACTTCTATTTCATCGCTGCAATACTTTGCTTTTCTTAGAATATCATCTACAGATAGTGATTGCCATCCTACAATACTAGTTCTGATCATTTCTCCAATTTCAGGTTTTAGTCCATAAACAAATCTATAGACAAAATGGCTCATGTCTTTTTCATCTAATTTTTCATAACCACTGTATTGTTTAAAGATTAACAGTAGTCTTTCATAAAAAGAATGAACTGATTCTTTTGTTTCCTGTTCTGTTCTTTCTATTTTAACCCAATCGACTTCTTTGGGTGGAATTTTGTTTTTCATCCAAACAATTACTTTCTCATAGAAATCCATTACAAGTGGATTTGGGGCACCTGTTTCTTTAATTCGCTCAGGTTCTGTTTTTGGCCAACTAATCGATATTTTGCATTCTGTCCAAAGATCAGATGGAACAACAATGTCAAAAAATCCATCTAAATCAATCCACAGAACTTTTGACACTTTGATAAATCTATCAACTTGCCTGTACCACTCAACTGGTTTTTCCCTCAATTTTGGAAAATCATTTGTAAATAACAGAATGTCCTGTCTCGACCAAGGGATATGAACATATCCTCCACCTGCAACTTCTCTCATTGGAAATTGTTTTGACAATTTATCCAATCTTTCATCTTCCTTCTTTTTCGTCCATTTTACTCTCCATTTATTCAGTTCTCCTAGCTTTTTGATATAGACAATCAAATCTTTAATGTGAACTATTCTTCCCATTGAGTTCAAACTCTCAATGTCACTTTCAGAAAAGTCTAATCTGTAATGTTTTGCAAAATTCTTTTGTTTACTCACATCGATTTCAAGTTCTGCTGCTAGATCCTCTAGTTGATCATATTTGTTTTTCGTTTTCCACTGAATGCTTTTGCAAATGAATAGTAGTTCATCATCCTGATAGTAATTTAAACTATCTGGGCCAATTGTTCCAATTATTAATTCTTCGATATTCGCTTTTAATTTGGCCACATCAAGTTTTGGTGTGGTTACCCTGATTTCAGGACTCCCTATATCTGACATAGCACCCATTGGTGTTTTTGGAGATAAATCCTCATTAAAAGTTAAATCAGGCATTCTTGATTTAGAAGTGTTTAATTCTGAATAAAATTTTTCAGCAGCCTTTTGAATTTCTGTATTTAAAGGAATATTTAATCCATTTTTGTTTGTATCCTTTTGATCAAATACAGGCTGAACAGGACCAATTGTTACTGGAACTGTGACAGCTTCCATGCCTTTTGTCATTCTTTTAATTAATTCTTCTTTAGATCTTAAATATTCATTATAATCAACATCTTCAACATTTCTTGCCTCTCTTGCATAATCTTTTGGAGGTTCCCTTGCTCTTGGAGTCATCGTAAAATGTCTACCTTCATTTCGAGCATTCTCGAATTCTGATCTTCTAGGAGTTTCAGTGATTTCACAATTATTTGGATAAAGTTTAGGAGCTTCACTAATTGGAGGTGCACTCGGTGAAGTTTCAGTAGAAACCACCGGAGTAGACCATGATCTAGGAGGTCTCAAAGGCTGATTAGGCTGATTCTTTCTAGTAGTTGTATATATTTCTTCCATAACTGCATCCTCAGATTCACTTTCCATAGATTTCCCTGTAGGAGAACCCATTACCATTTCATGAATTAAATACAATCCTTCACTCATGTTTCCCTGTCTCCACATTCGCAATCTATCTTCATGAGTTTCTCTTTTCCAAGATGGATTTTTAGAAGGTCTTTTAATTCCACTAGCTTCTCTTTGTAACTGATACATCTCGTCTTCCCACTCAACTAAAGCTTCAAATTGAGTTGGTCTCGGTTTTGGAACAAGAGCATTCATTTTCTCTCGTAAGTTTCTTAAAACTCTTACATTAAATGAACCATCATCAGGCCAAGCTAAAACACCGTCGTTTTTAGTATAGCGTTTCCAACTGTCGAACCATAAGACAGTATGATATCCGTATTCACCTTCCATATACGCTGCAGGTGTTTTATACTTATGAAGTAGTTTACCACCTCGCGTTTCGATTTTCTTGTCAGGTGAAAATAAATTCTTAAATTTCTGAAATAATGTTGTCTTTTTCTCAACATGTTTAAAATGATAACTCATTTTTAAAAGTTAAATTTAATTCACAAAATCGTTCGTAAAATATTTCCGGGATGTTCCGTAAAACAACCAATCCGTGCGCGAAACACACCAACAAGCCAATGACAGTTGAGCCACGTCACTTTTCTGCTCAACCAATGAATTTAGAGTTTTTCCCAAGGACCAATCAGCTCACAGGCCGTCAGAGACTCAAGAGCCAATCAGAATACAGCTTGTGACGTAGGTCACCCAATCCCAGCGCGGCTCTGTGACGTACACAGCAGCTGCGGTTTCTCGCTTCTCACTCCTGGCGCTTACCCCTCCTTCACAAAATCTTTTCACAGCGCCATTTTAAGAACACTTTTCAGTGTAAATTAATTTTTAACGATGACTATAAAGACAACATCTGTTCGTTTCACTATTTAGGATAGTTTACATACATTCAAGTATCCACACTTCGGAATAGACGGCGCTATTCACACTAAGGATAATATTCAATTGTCAGTAGAGTAACCTTACCCCACCCTTCTAACACGTATAATTATGAACTCGCTTTGCTCTGAACCCACCGCGAAGTGAAAGTTCTAAGAGTTCCACTTGAACATAAAATACAATTCAAACTCGCACTTTTACACGGAAAATTCCCTAATTTCAAACACACATGAAATCCGTACAGGACTCTCACCTGTTTATAGATATCATGCACCGTTAGCAAAATAACGACGTTATCCGTACAGGGCTCTCACCTGTTTATAGATATGAAACATGTACCCGTACAGGACTCTAACCTGTTTATAGATAATCATGTACCGACGCTAATTTACCCTTCACTTAAGCTCGGATATAACTAATACTTTTATCACAGTGAGTTTTATGGAAGGCGCTTTGTCCCTATTCTCATGCTGCTCTAATTTCTTAGAAAACCCTCACTATACAAGATTCAGACCTAGCCCTAAAACTGTGCTGCTCGGCGACAACACTATGGTACTCGGCGATACCTCTTGTGATACTCGGCGATATCACTACAAACAGAACAGATGGCTTGCGTGACTAATTTCTCGCCACACAATCTATACCGGTATAGCTTACAGATAGCACGAAAAACAAACTTAACATGTGTTAAAACATCGATCCTATTTCCATACCATAATGTAACCCCTAGCAACCAACATATTACCTTGGTTACCTCTTAGCAACCATCAATTTCTGCTACCAGAGAATTGATCCAGCGGGCTATAGAAAATATATCATAAACTACGCTGCCCAACTTCATAACCTATAAACAAAATTCTAAACTAAATATGGACCCATTTATAAACCTGATATATTTTGGGCCTACTGAATCAGGTGGTCAGAATAAATCTATATACACATTATCTACAAACTATATACATATTTATACATTTGCAGAAAGAATATTGTCATTAAAATAAAACCCAACCATTTAAATGACCACCATAGGCGACGTGATCTAGCTAATAGTAACCTACACTTCTGAATAACCAAGACCAGCTTGTTTGTCAAAAGTAAGATTTTATTTACTAAATTATGGTATATAAGTTGAAAGTTTTATAAATGAAATTTATTAGCAATAATGCAAGCATGATTATAATGAAATATGAGAAAAATACTATTTAAGCAAATGAAACAATTTTAAAGAAAATATATAAAGTTTAGCATTTCTAAAACCTAATTCCCTAACTGAGCTAAATAGATAGAAATTAAAGTAAAGTTCTTTGAGGATTCTTACGTGCTCCACGCAAAGTCCAACAGCACATCACCCTCATCGGAAAGTCAGAAAGCAGCAGCCAGCTCAACCCTAAGGGCATGACTTTTTATACCTTTCTACGCTAACTAAACTAGCAAAGGAAAGTTTTCAGAAATCCTCGACGTCCCATTGGCTGAGAGTGACAAGTGACATGTCACCAAATTCTCAAAAAGTTCCATAAAATCATGTCTCATAAGGACCATTGTCTCTTCCACGTGAAGCCAGAAGCTTCCTGAGATTGCAACAAATGTATTAAGTCATTCTCGCAGCGTCCATAGACTTTCAATACAACTTCCGCGGATGCCAAGTTAAGGACTGACAAAATGTTCACTTTCGACCTTGGCCATGTCCGACAGAATGATGTCAGCTCATCAGTTTTTGCTTTGTGAATGCAGCTTCAATAAACGCTTTAATTCAGAATGGGCGTCTCGTGACTTTCTGCAGAATTATATGTCAGCTCTTTTTCTGCGGTTCAAATGACTAGGCCCAAAAGCAGGCAACTTATGTTTTCTAGTATAAAACAAACACAAGAAAAGTATTAATGTAAGAAATAAAGTAGATTCTGTATCCACCCCATGGTTTACTAATTAATTAACCCACCCGATTAATCAAAATGTTACCTAGCCATTGCAAACAAATAAAGCAGCGTTTATATCTACCAGTCTCCGTTTTTCCAAGAGACCCATATGCACCTAGAATAGTAGAAATGACATCACACAGACAAGGAAAAGCAAAACAAGCACATGCTTATTTTAAGTTTGCAGCAGTTAGTAATGACAAAAACTAAAACAATAAATTATTTTATTATTTTGCACGAACAAAAAGATGCAACATTTATGCACGTTTATGAGCACACATGTTAGTCCCCCCACGTGTAAAGTTTAATCTAAGTTGTATTAGCACGACATATCACAAATCATTAATATTTTTATTCATGTTATGGAAATGTGACTTCGCGAGTTTAAACAAAATTTTGTTTTCTATCTCGCTCCATCACTGGCAGCCTAATGACTTCAAAAATTCCAATACAAATCCATGTTAACAGGGAAACGTTAATTGAGACATTGACATTATTTTAGAGAGTCTGTATGTACAAAGGACTGGTTGACAGGTCCTAAAACAAATATGCAAATCCTCATAGCTATAGATAGGCCACAATAAAAGGCTATAAACGTCAAATTTTATGTTTAATGTTTGATGTTTGATTTCACTTTAAAGAGAAAATTCTGTCCTATGAATTGTTAGCATGAAACATACCTTTTTCAATGCCATTCTGATTGCATTAAATACATATATTCTCAATAACCTCTGATAAAGGTAGATCCTTTTTAAGCTCTTCGTTGCCACTTGACTAAATCTGCTATTCCTCCATCCAAATATTTCCCACTGTCCTCCCTCGCTCCCATCTCATCTAGAAATCCAAAATGACCTTATTGTGGATGACAGCAGTAAAGTAGTGGGCGAGACAAATTACAGGGCAACAGCAGAGTGGGAAGAATGCAGTCCTGCTGTAGGCTGGCCCAAAGAAATAAACAGTGTGCAATCGTGCATGTCTCTTTTTATCCTTAGATGGAAACGAAAATGTGTTCTACTACATCTTGCTGAAGATTTGCAATTCATATCGTTGTACACCGTCAATTTAGCTGGTTTATGCTGATGGAGAGCTCTTCGAGATGTATATATTACATTGTTTTTGTGTTTGCATTGGCAGGTGGAACCACTAAAGTAAAATACGGTTTGTTTTGTCAAAATAGAAATATAATTTAGAGTTACAGTATCAAAGGTGCAGGTTTACCATATTAATCTAGATAGGTATCATTTAAAACAGCCTGGTTTTGAATTGGTAAATGCATTTTGATGTGCCTTAAATGTATTAGAGTTTGGCTGCTTCCATTAACTGTTATCAGGATGCAGAATACTATTTCTTTATCACATAGTTAATAAGGGGTCATGTATACTTTAACACTCTTGTCTGTAAGCCTTGGGATTTACATTACATTTTTAATCTGTTGCCCAGTCTTGCGTCCTCCGCCACGTCTTATTTGCAACTGATGGGTCAGTGGAAAAGAAAGGCGTGGAGAAAAGTAAGATTTCTGTTTAATTGTGCCTATTTACTTTCTGTTTCCGATGATCCGTCAAGACCCATGAGACCAGGGTAGTTTGTGCACTGCCAACCATTTCAAAGAGAATGGCTGAGGCACGAACTGTTAACCATGGTTACTCTTAAGTGAGGTGCCTGACAGTTGAGAAGAAGAATAAAAATGCTACAATAATAGAGTATATGAAATTTGCTGAATTATTTCGAAACAGCTTCAAACACATTTTGCACACATATAAAAACCTGCTCTTTTGTAGTGAGGAACCCAATCTTATGTGCTCTGCTGTTACAGTTTCTTCACGTCTTGTAAACTGGCTTTAAGTGTAATCAAAATGCAAATGACGCACGCAGTTTGCATACTTATTTATTTACTGTGCATGTTACACCATAAGGAAACGTCATTCCATATGTATTATACGTATCTGATGAAAGTAGTCTAGCAAGAGTTGCAAACGGAAGGCTTGGTTCAGATTGCAATGAAACGCTTAGGTCTCTTTTCACCCTCTTCTCTGACCATCACAAGTTTATATCTATTGTATGTGGTCATGGAGGGAAAGCGTTGTCTATGTTTCTCAAGTGTTTTGCTGCATTATCAGATTCAGAGACATTTTCTTATTTACAGTGTGCGTGGATGAAAATCATGAGATGTATCGTGCCTAGCAGGTTGGGGTCGACTGCCCCACGAGAATTAGGGCAAGAACTGAATTGGTTAAGGCGGGCCTCTGTTTAGGGTTGCACAGTGGGCAAAGAAGATAAGTTGGTATGTTATCTAGAGCATTTGCCTGTAGTGTGGACCACTTGCAGGTGATAATCCCGCAACCTTTAACGCATAGGATGTTATACCCGAAGGGCTTAATTACGAGTCTGGCGGTCCACGGACCACCGGACTCATGGGGCTGCCGCGGTCTCCTGACCATCCTGTTATGATGGGGGCAGTCGGACCACCATTGCCCTGTTGCAGCTGCCACGGAACTGCCGTTCATTGGTGGTGTTGCGGTGATCAGGAGGCTGTAATATACTTGGCATGTTACAAGCTTCCTCTCTGCCGGTGGTGTCATGGAAGTTTCTACTCCATGAACACCGTGGCGGAGAGGCAACACAGGGGGCCCACAAAGGCCCCCTGTGCCTCTGCTGCTTGGCGATGCATGCAGGGGGGGCACAACATGTGCCCCCTATGTGCATATACTCCAGTTCCTGCATTGCATGGACTTTACTGTTTTTGGCATTCCCATTTCGTGCCCATTGTCAGGGCACAGCTGTAGGAAAGTCAAAAACAAAGCCTGTCAGACAGGAGGAAACACCTAATCTGGCAGGCAACCGGACCACGGCTTCGGCCAAAGCCATAATCAAGCCCCAAGTGACCAAGAGAATGCCATACATGGATCCCTTGTTTGCAGTGGGACATGAACCAAGCTATACTGCACTGATGAGGCCTAAGAATGCAAAACCAGCCTGGGTTGCTTGTCTTCCCTTCTGGCATTGCCTATCAGTTTGGGCGGGACAGTTTCCATGAATAAAGGCTCAGTGCCGATTTGCATAAGGCAGACCACTAGCTAAAGTAACACTGTGGATGAAAAACGATGGGCTGAAATGCTACCCAGAACAATTGCCATCGTTTTACACTATTTGCAATTATTCCTTCCATCACCTTTCTGTGGTGGAGGAAACTCAGCCTGAGCAGCTGGCTTCACCACCATTTTTGCAGTCTTGCAATAGACAGTTCTATCTGTTTGCAGCAGAAAGCATGTTAACCAGTGTACCATGATGTACTTAGATTGAGTTTGAATCTGACCCCAGCTCATGATAAGATAGTTTTCCTGTCTCTTTTAATACCCTGCTCATGATTTGATGGCTTTCATCCCTGTTCTTTTATTTGCCTTCCAGTGTTCACACTTACTTTTCATTGGCTCAGTGCATCCGTACCCTGCTGACATCAGATCATTATTTCTGTCTGTTTTTTCTATTTTATGTATGATTTAGCACTTGGAGGGAGTGCATTAGCTGCTCTTTCTACTCCCTCTCTTACTCACAATGTCTCCACAGACACGTGTAGGAAGTTTTGGAAGTATAGAATAACATGCCATGATGGTTAAACTTAATTTTCGATATTCCCAAGCTGGATCCGAGTTTGCTTTTACACACAACTTGAAGGCCATCTTGGAAATAAAGATAATACCATTCCAAGATGGCCAGCTGCCACCATTGCAGCTACCACCATAGACTTTGCCAACTCTTATTCCACATAAGAAAATCCAATACAGGGAATCAACAAGCACTGGAAAAATGAAACTAATTGGCTTTGCATTGCTTTTTGATTTTGTGCCTGAAATGTCCCTTGCAATTTTACCTTTTTGGCCTCTTACTCTGGCGTATCCTTCAAGCTAAAATTGGAGCCCTCAGGGCACCCTTTGCATTAGCTGAGTGAGAAGAGATCCCTATTGATATACCAAAATCTATTTCCATCGGAAAGTCCCCCTGCCATCACAAGTGAAAACCTGGCTTGTGATAATTGATTGTATACTTCTGATGCTTGGGTGATCCGGTGAAGACACTTACCGGCATCTACCATAAAAGGAGGCCCAGTGGCCTAGGACTGACAAGGGCCTGTTTATATATATACCTTTGTGTGCATTTATTTATTGAATGTCATGTTTCCATACATTACTTGCAGGTACTGTTGCCGTCAACCTGTGCAAACATTAACATGGTTCAATTATGACAAGGTCTCACAACATTTCTGGTGTGTCTAAGTTAGAGTCACCCATAATGTTTACAAACATCTGTTGTTATGTGAAAATGGCAATTTGGCTGCTGTTAATGTCCCAGATATATTAAGGGTTTGCATTGTCCTTGCATGACGCATGCCGTTGTAAAACAAGGCAAGTTCTTAAATGATGTTTACAAAGCCATGCAAGGTACTACATGCACCGCCTTTTGTGACTTTGTAAAAAAATATAACGCTGCCTATTACAGAACTAACTATTAACCATGAAAATCTACAAGGGGGGAGAGAATGTGGCAAAACGTCCAGATGTACCGACTTTGGAGCTGGGGACAAAAAATGAATGTATCCTTAACTGGTGCTTATGGACCTTTGGGTTGAGCTTGCGCTATAAGCGCCAGTGTTGACGATTAAATGCCGACCGCTGGAAAATACCGGCTCAAATTAAGCGCTGAATGTAACACAAACCAGTGATAGGTGATCCATGAGTGGGGCGTGGGTATTCCCGTGCATTCAACCATGGAATTTGACGCAATCCAATATTTAGTAAAGATAGTACAACCAGGTTTGCGCTAGAATTGTGCGCCAACCATAGAGAGGTGTAACAAGGAGAAACATCTTTATTTCTCCTCATCATTTCCTCTATCCACATACTGTATTCACATACAAAAAGGAAATTTACTTCAAAGATTGTTTTTGTGCAGGAACATAATAATGTCTGCAAAAAAACAATCCTGCCTGTAACATAGGCACCATTGCAGCATGGTGCAAGGCTGTCTGTATTGGCGCTAGGCACCACCCAATGCACCAGCACTAGAAGCTAGCAGAAGTGCTCCATATCATAGTAGATATGGCTCATTTATGCTCTCTCCATGCTTGCTGTTTTCTGTTGTGTGAGTATTCGTAAATATTGCCCTATGTGTATATAAACAGTAGCTGCCCCACATCTACGTGATAATGTTCTGAACTTTGAACTAGATGGAACCCTTGTTGCTATACTGTACATAAAGTATGGAGAACACATTTTGCCCACTTTCTCTTAGAAAGAACTAAACCTGTGACACTGATCAAGCTCTGCTATTTTTACCGTGATGTAGACTTTGCTCTGTTTGGAATATGTCAGCAAGCCCAAGGACAGACGTTCACCAAAATCCAGTAAGCCCCTCATAACCTTTACCAGTGATGGAGATGGACTGCAAAAAGATAGATCTTTGCAGATGTATTCAAGATGGTGATGAGCTAGCCTGACAAGAATGTCCTTATTTATAGCAATATTTATTATTTTTGTCCATTGCATTTTGTTTTCTTTAACCTGCTGTGTCCAACACCCAGTTGACTAGCCAGACAGATGATCCAGGCATATTTGTGGTCTGCCTAGACCCACGTATGCTCCAAGGCAGTTGACCATTGTGCAAGGCAGCATCCCCAAGGCTGGCATACCTCCATTGTATCCCAGCATATGTGCACAATCTCTGAGAAACTGTCACCTTGACACTGTCAATATTGTTGTGCTATTTAGATGTCCACAAACATTTAAGGTATCAAAGATTGCAGAGATACAAAGAAAACTGTTTTGATGATACATTATGGTTAATCATTTTTGGCAACATTGTACCCGTTGAGCCTCACGAACAAGCTGTTTGCCAACTCCGTGTATTAATATTGCAGTGCATTTCTGCTTTGTCTTTTCTACTTGCAGGACATTCTAGATCTGTTCTGAGGCTTGTGATCATCAGAGGTGGTTTTATCATTGGACTTTTCTTAAATCTGCTTGGATTGTGCCTGGAGGCACCACTTGATATTGCCATTCTCCTGGAGAAAACATTAGTGCAGTTAAATTCAGTGCAAAAGTAAATCCTTCTGGTGCATGAACCAGAAGGATTTTCTTTTAAGTTGTTTTTTTGTTACTCTCACAAACAGTGTTCACCATTAGGCACATTCTGCGTTTACTTAAATTGGTGCTCGGGATTATAATTCCCCCCCGCCCAAGCACTGATCTATGTCATAGGGGGACCTCTGGAAAGACAAAATGGTCCCCCCTTGGCGACCACAACAATGGTGATCCCCAAGCTAAGAACCTCTCACTAAACACCAGGAATACATTTAGGGGTTTTGTGCACCTCCCCCCCATAGCAAGGGCAAGTTCTCCCCTACAAAAAATGAGATGTCGTTTGCCCCCCCCCCACCGGGGGCTAATTTTGAGGGTTACTCTTAATCAGTTCCCAAGGGGGGCAGGAAGTGCAGTAGACCACCAGAGATCCATTTATAAAAATGAGGTGTTGGAGTGGTTTCACTCAATTATTGGACCATGCACCCACCGCATAACAATTCTAACATTTTTTCTGCAACATTAGGGGGGTTACATCAATCTGCCTCCCCAGGAGGGCAGGTATCCCACTAGACAAAGGACTTTTATTTTTTTGAACAGAGAAGGATGGGCTGTGCCAACCAGGGACTTGGCCATGCCACCACCCCATAAAAGGCCTAGCAGTTTTGACTTCCTGGGTATAGATTGAGGTGGTATAACCCCATCTCCACCCAGGAGGAAAGAAAGCCCACTGAATGCCAGGGTACTTAAAATAAATTATGGTGGGGGCTGGCCTATCCTGACATCTGGCCACGACCCTAAACCTAAAGACCCAACTGCTTTTCTGCCACCATGGAGTCAAGAGCGTCCTCTTCCCCATGACACGCTGAAACTTAGAGACCCAGGCAAATCCAACATGATTTGTGTTGAGTAAATAACACTATATTTTCTTTCTCTGAATGCCTTGCAAACATCAAACTTTGGCTACAATCATCCATTTTCCTCTCATTTACAAATCGATGTGACCATGCCTTACCCTCAATCAGAATGTTTTTCAGAGACAGAAAATCTGACTATTAATTGTAAATTTGATAATGAAAATGCAATCTATTTTTTTTTCTTCTTAGCAGGTACAGAATTTCCCTCCCCGACACACTTTTTGAATATGGGAGTGTCAGGTCTTTCTCATGTCAAAGTGAAATGCGTGTAACATTTCTTTTCAACTTAAATGGAAGGCCCCAATTCACAAAGTCATTTCCGGCTTTAAATGTATGTTTGCATAAGCAAGTGCCGTAAATTATGCCTGTCAGTCATTCAAAGGATTCCTGGGGGGTTGTAAACTGCAGTTTTCCCTTGCACAAGTGAAGAGAAATCTGGCGTAGTAAATTCAGAGCAAAGGGTGTGTAAATTAGTAATCTGCTCCAATTCATAGGAGTACTATAAAATAAAATGCAGTTTTTTTCTGGAATATTGACTACAAACATATTGTGATGCAATAATATCCTGGATTTTTTTTATTTTGGACCATATTATCAATTTTCAATACAGGAGATGTGGAAATACAGTTTACAGCCAAAGGATCAACATCTTTGGCCTGTCCAGGGCAGCAGTTATTGCTAGATGCAGCTTCTCATCTGAAGTGATTCTCGAAATGGTTGCAACCTGTGAGCAGGAGCAGACGTCACCTACAGCTCACTCACAGACCTTACATGCTCATGTCAAAATACTGTGGAAACTCCATTTCATGGCTACATGGTCTTTCCAAATACTCACTGTAGACACTATGCACATCTCATGAGCAAGGCAATCTCATTGCTTGCAACAGGTACTGAGATGCCTCACCTGAAGAGTGCACCAATATATCATCATTGTTCAGTCACTGGCAGAATGGCAGCAGGTGACATGAGAATGCTATGCTGTTACCCTCTTCCCTAAGGTATTAGGTGGCATTGATTTAAATCAACCCACCACAGGGAACACAATTTCTGCAACAACACTGGTGACACTCCATCAACTTGGGAACTGTCTGTGATGCCAGGGGCTGGTTCACTGTTGTTTACAATTATATTCCTGGTGCAGACATGAAAGCTATAGCTGCTAACATTCACGTCTTGCAAATCAGATGTAACTGGAAATTTCATTGACGTGGCCAATTGGTAAGTTATAATACCTCACTGTGGGTTTCCATTTGCATTTCGGGGATGGCATCTCAACCATAGCAAATTATTACCTGACTATGGGCTTGATAGCCAGACGTGAATGGCCCATCAAAAACATCTATTTACCTGTCCGCCATCAGTGTGGTCCATTCACCAGATTATAGAACATGGCAGCTTTGTTGGATAAAAGTCTAACAATTGTCCACAATTTCAGCTGCGTTTCTAACTCCAGCTACAGCAGTATGCCCTCAAAACAACAGAAACAGCAATGGAATGCCACTGCTCCATCTGTCGTATTTAGAGTATGTAGGAAATAACAATTTTTCATGGGATATCCCCTGATTTTTTACCTATCTCTTTATGCAGGCCTTATAACTGTGCATGTTTGGCCTCCTAACCTGTAGGTAAGTGCAAGTGTTCCCCCTTTTAACATGATTAAACTAGAATTACCCTTTTGGCTTATTTAACTTACCTATAAATCCCCTTATGTGATACAAGATGTACCTATGGCCTGTAAGGAAAATGCCTCTAGTGGATTGCATCATGTGTTACAGAGGCAGCGCAAACCTGTCTTCCGATCAACCATTGTAGCCTGACTGAGGAAGTTTAAGGACTGCAATTCAACCTGTCAAACAAACCCTTGTGAAAAGACTCAAGCTTCCTTTTTTTTAAATATATTTTTTATTTTTTGCAAAGGAGATAAGAACAACAAAGAAATATACATCAGCATATTGTGTTTTCAATATGCATACATTCTATTTACAGGGGAATAAAACGAGCATAGAAGAATGGAAAATATTACAAACTAAAATGCCATAAAGTTTTCCAAAACCAATCTTAGCTCATACCGAGCCAAATAGCATTAAAATCCCCGGATCGACTTTAGGCCCCTAGCCCTAGCCAAGGCCTTTTTCCATTCAAAAACCTCCATAACAATAACCTACTATTCTACTGCGTTACAAGGTCTTGGAGAGATCCATGCTAGATCTAGCAGTAACTATAATTATAGCTATTAGTGCAGAGCGTCCCCGATTAAGATCCCTCTTATAGCCCAGCATAATCTCTTCATTAGAAATAGTCATGTCTAGTCTAAGACGGTTTTTGGAGAAGAACATAACCTCACGCCAAAAAGCGATTAACTGTGGGCAACTGGCGAACATATGAATAATGTTAGCTCGATGTTCTCCACATTTGGACCAATTGGCCCTGTTATTTAAGTGATTAATTGTTATTAGCCCCCACCTTACTATCTTGTCAGGCGTATAGTACAGCATGCATACTGTCTTAAATTGCTGAAGTCTCAAATTATTAGACCAGACAACATCTTTTAAAGTAAAAAATGCGTAATTCAGTATTATAGGGGTTACTTCCTCCACAACAATTAAGCTCCATTTTGCAGCTAAGTGTATAGAAGGATCAAATTTATCCTGGCTGAAAAGCCGATATGCCGCACATATTGACTTCTTCTGAGGAGGTTCATGTAAAAATATCAATAATTGATCAGTCTATACCGATTTAAGACATTGTGATCTCACAAAGTAATCCCTAAATTGCAGGTATTTATAATAATGTTATCATGGTGTCGAAAAAATATCCTGCAAATTCTGAAAAGTACGAAAACCATGAAAGTCATAAAAGTCTTCCAATTTGTCCACCCCAAAGCTAGCCAATTGTTTCACTACCCCGTCATGCAAAATGCCTGGAAGAAGTGGATTATCCCACAGTGGAAACGTGGTAAAGTAAATCGGTAGAGAATACCTAGTAGCAATTTCACACCAAATTGTAGCTAACCCCCTAAGGGTCTTAAAACACACCCTCTTAAAGTAGTTAGGATCATGGATCTGATAAAGAAATCTGCAGCTATCTTGGTGCAACAAAACTTTATGATTTAAATCCTGATCCCTGTTGGAGAGAAGACTACGTAATCTACCCGTGAAAGAGGCCCAATAATAAAATTTGAAATCATGAAGTGAAAGGACACCTTGATTGAATGGATACTTTAAACATTTAATTGCATGGTGGGCACACTTAGAAACTCATATGAAACTGCTCACTGCCGCATCAAGTTTCTTAAAAAACAAATTGGAAACTCTCAAAAGAATAGATCAAAATAAATATAGAAACTTCGGGAGAATTGTCATCTTTACAATATTGCATCAACCTATTATACTAATAGGTAGTTTATGCCAGTTCCTACATTTTTTCATGACCTCAACCAATATAACATCATAATTTAGTTGAATTATGTTTTCGATCTGAGGGGTAACATAAAAACCTAAATAAGTGGCATCAAGACATGTTCTCATAGTAGGACTATCCGGATAAAATTCAGTGAGACCTGGGTTTAGTATTCAATTTGTATCCAGAGAAAGAGCCAAATTTTCCTGATTCTTTCATAATTGGCTCTAAAGATTGGCCTGCATCGGTGGCAGAAATGGCAATGTCATCTGCATAAGCATTAACTTTTAATTCATTGGGTCCTGGAGATAGCGGCAGATTATTTTGATTCGCCAATAAAACCCTAATAAAAGGTTCAAGATATAAACCGAACATTAATGGGGAAAGGGGACACCCCTGGCGTGTACCCCTATTTACCCGGAAAGACCTAGACTGTAAGCCAGCATAATTTAGTTTAGCCTGTGATAAGCAATACAGTGCCTTTACCCAGACCAAAAATAGACCTCAAATTCCAAATGCGCTAAGAGTAGACCAGAGACAGTCCCATGCAACCTGGTCGAAAGCTTTCTCGGCATCTAATAATATCATACCGAAGTTAACACCAGTTTGTTTAGCTAGATCGAATGCCATTACTGCAGTGTTAATATGAGTCAACGTATCTCGACCTGTTATAAAGCCGTGATGTTGACTAGAGACAAGTTTAGGATTCAAAGGAGCAAGACGGTTAGCCAAAATGTTTGCGTATAATATTGCTTCAGCATTAATAAGCGATATCGGGCAATAAGACCCGCAATCTTCTGGTGGCTTTTCTTCTTTAAGAAAAAAACAATATTAGTAATATCCCAAGAAGATAGTACAGTACCCGATTTGCCTATTTCTATAAAAACCTTAATAAAAAGTAGAGTTAAAATGTTTTTAAAGATTTTGTAGAATTCGCCAGGTATCTGATCTTCACCCAAAGCTTTACCAGAGGAAGTGATGACAGGCCATTCAAATGTCTTCTGTCAATATCTATAAATCAAGCTGAGTAGTATCCTCAGCTAATAGTGTTGGAAGCTGTGCATTAGATAAATAGCTGAAAACCTCATTGATTACTATTGGATCTGATGGGGCATAAAGTTCTTCATCTAAAGATGCAAATTGTTCCAATATCGTGTGAGTTTCCATGTACAGCACACTGTCCACACCTTTAATTGTAGTAATTCTCTTCTTAGCCTTATTACCAGTGATTGTATAAGCTAATACCCTGCCTACCAGTTCTCTATATTCATATTGCACTGTGCAAAATGTATTATTGGCAATAGCCACTCTCTCCTTAAATGCCCCTAATACTGATTCTCTTGCTTCTATTCATTCGATGTAAGCCTGGGATTGATCTCCATCATGTCTCCTAAAAGACAGCATGGGAGAAAGTTCCAAGTTAGTTAATGCCATACAAGCTGCATTAATAGAAGCCTCCTTGGCTTTGTTTTTTTGCCAGTATAAATTGCTATGTAATGCCCTTTCTAAATGCCTTCATAGAACCCCAAACCATATGAGGTGAAGCAGTATGGACATTAAAATGTATAAATTCCGCCAACAGATTCCCTATGTGTACAATGTAGTCATTGTCTGTCAGTAGATAGCATGAAGAAGAGCACCTTGACTTAGTAGCTGGTAACAATTGAATCGTCAGCATTATGGGGTTGTGATCTGAAGTAATCTTTGGACATACCTCCATCTTGGCTGTACACAGTCCTACCTCACTAACCCAGGCCATGTCTATCCTTGAATATTAACTATGTTGGCAAGAATAATATGAAAACCCCGGGAGATTTGGATATAAAAACCTCCATGCATCCTGGATATTATATAGGAGCTCAAACTCCAAAATTACAGCGCGTACTTTCGCCATTCTTAAAGTTGGGCGCTGGGTTGATGAATCTAAAGTCTGATTCATAATACAATTAATATCACCCATAACTATCAGAACCCCTTGAAGTTCCACTAGACTTAACATAAGTTTATTATAGACCTCCGGATCATCTTTATTGGGCCCATACAAAGCAACTAAAACATATTTGGTTCCATAGATCTCAAGTTGGGTGATGGCCCATCTCCCCCTAGAGTCAGCTAAAACTTGACAGATTTTATATACCAGGATATTACTAGCTAAGATAGCAACTCCCCTAAAGTATCAACGAGTAACAACATTCTCCCAAACGTAGAAAACATCAAATCCTTGCCCCCTTTGCGTTTACCTTGTACCAACACCCGCCCACCACCTCCTTCTCTAGGTCCCCCCTCCCAGGCACCCACGCTGTATCTACAGAAAGGAATCACCCCCTCGTTGTGATCAAAGAGGCAGCTTTGGAGGAGGGTCGCACACAGAGTGTCACTGATCTGTTTATCAAGCTTGATTAGCAATAAGGTCAAAAGAAAGTATATACCATCTGGAAAGAAGAAAAAAGAGCAAAAAAAGGGAAAATAAGAGAGAAAAAAGGAGAAAAAAGAGAAAGCCGATTAATTATCAATTATTATTTATAGTTTCAGATTATTTGGGAGTCCCTTGTCGGCAACAGTCCAGAACTTCTTGAACCTCATGTACTGTGAATATCAATCGTGAATGGCCATCCTTGATAACCTTTAGACGTCCAGGTTCCTGCAAGTACACCTGTGCCCCTCCGGCCTTCACAGGATCAATAAACTAGCATAGTTTCCATCGCCTGTCCATTGTGGACTTGCAAAAATCCGATCAAACAAAAACTGAAAGAGAATCCAATTGTGTAGGGGAAGTAGGCCGAGCCTTAATAGGATCCGCTTGCCTTAATAAAAAGTTTCCAAAGTAAATTAGTAGTGGCCTAAGAAAATGACCTGGAGCTCTGTTAGAGATTCGTGGCAGCCTATGTGCACATTGAATTTGGCTGTCCCAGTCCTAATCAGCCAAGTCTGGGAATTTTTTTGTAAAAGGTTAACAGTGTATGCACGACAGTCCGCACCGTCCAGTCCTTCTGGGACACCAAACAATCGGAGAATATTTCGCCACTGGCGATTCTCTAAATCTTCAAATTTCTGTTGCATATACCTAAGACGGATGTCATGTGTCTCTACGGTTTTAGCTGCTCTATTCACATGATCTTCTGTGTCAGCTATCTTCTGCTGTTTCTCAACGATATCAGATGTAAGGGAAGCGACTTGAGTTTTTACCTAAGAAAGAGATTGTTTAATTGCAGAGCTATCAGCCCTGGCTTGAGCATAATAATCTTGAGTCTCCATCCTCTGCACTTGTAGTACATGAAGAATTGCTGTCAGTGATGCCTCACCAAGTGTTGTCTGTACATTGGTTCGATCATGACCTTCTGTAACCAAGGTGGCAGCTGAGGGGGCCGAAAGAGAAGAAAGCGGAGCGTGTATCAAACTACTAGCACCTCTACCACTAGTGATGTAGTCCCCTTGTTCCGAAGTTGTCTTTTCTTGTGCTTTTTACTGGGCATCAGCCAAAGGGCCTTGAAGTGCTAGTTTAGGTTGAAAATCCATAACTGGAACCGATCCGCAGAGCCGTGAAATTAAATTCTTCACTTCCCCTTTCTTCATAGCCCACTTCCGAAGAGGGCTACTAGTTGTTGCTAATTTTCCAGAGCTAGTGTCACACTGTTTATCAGTTCCCTTTTTTTAATGCAATTTCTGAGCCTTAGGTTTAGCTCCGCCTTTGTTATGTCTAAGAGATAAATCCATAGCTTCAATAGGCCCTGTCTGTCCCCCCTCATGATTGATAGTAATCCAGCCATTGTTAGCCATATTAGCAATATGTGGGCCCTCCTCACCCCTAGGACTGCTTTCTGTCAGATCAGCATCAATAGGAGGAGAGGGGCTGTTAGGGTATTCTAGTTGTTGTAATACTGTGGCTACTTCCCTATCAGTACCAGCTGGTAAAGATAGAAAATCTGAATCCGCGCTCAGTTCTACCAAGTCACCTGAGCACATGGAAATATCATGTTCCAGAGGAGGCGCATACGCTAGTTGATCCTGTGAGGCCAAGCTAGTATTTAGCTGTATGACTGTTTGACTGACAGATTGTGTGTTAAAAGAGTCTCTAATTGATCTATTGCAACCAGCAGTTACATCTCCTTCCCCAGTCCAGAGCCTGTACTAAATTTGCGTTATCAGCCCTGCACTGAGGGGGTAGCAGCAGTCCCAAATCGGCGATGGTTTTTACCCTCAGTTGCTCATTATCCCCGCCAGATGGCAGTACTGCCCCCATCAGAGCATTAACCATCTCTGTCTCTGGTGGGAAAGCGGCTGCCCCCTGGATTAATCACCCCAACAGCGTTTACAGACTGGAATCTCTTCATAATTGCCTGACCAACTCGAGAAGCAGGTCAAGCTGGATTACCTTTAGCAGAAGAGAGATGTGGATTGACTTTGTCTCCAGAAGTACTAGTCGTTTCTCAAGCCACTCCTCCAGCCCGCTGCTGCAGCAGAGAAGGACCCAGCACGTCCACCTTTCTGGATATTCACCTTCAGCTCCCCCATTGCACCCAGCTGTGCTGAATAGAATGAGTCAGTAAGCAAGCCCCAGGGGAACCAATGGAGCGATGAGCGGCGTGAGTCTGCCAAGCGTCTCCGAGCTGAGAGCATGCTTGGGGCGAAATTGAGGTGAGAGTCAAGATCATGTGAGTGGGCTCGGATTAACTGTTCCTCCTACAAATATTTTGTAAATCTTGTTTCTCTTCTCTCTAGCACGTAATTTCCATATATCCATAGGACCAAAGTGCGAGACCGGAGCAGCTCTGTGTGCGACCTTCCCAGAGTCAGCATCAATCCACCATCTTCCTTCTCTGTTCACAAGCGACAAGTCTGAAGATTCCTATTAATAGGTTGCCCCTAAGTTGGCCTTATAGCCCATAAAGCAGAATTCCTGGTATTTAATAGTAGAACATGTAGAAAGTACATTTTAAACATGTCCTTACAGTGACTAGCAACTAAAAACCATTTTCACTGTAGCAAGGCAGGCTGTTCCAAAGGGAAACACTGGGATGCACTATTACATTTGATAATGCTCTCCTTGGCTAGGAAACAATTAGAAATATCAGTAGAGGGCTCATTGTGAAATTTTGTAAAAGAATAACTCAGTGTTGAAGTTGGATTTTTAATAACTTTAAAGCAAAAAATATTTTAAAAAATTAGCATTCGCCTCCAGCTGCAGCCCCCTGAGAGAGCAAGCCCTGAATGAGGTGTGAAAACTGCTCCCAGAGCAGAGACTAAGGCCTTGATGTGGTTAGGTGTTTTCTGTTCCTCAACACATTGACTCTTTGGGCAGGGACCAGCAACTTAAATGACTTCAAATGGGCCTCCCCTGTCACAGGCAGATGTCAGATGACACCTGGACATGGCCTTTTTTTGTTCCCTCAAGGGCCAAATCCAGGGGGGTGCTGCCCCCATAATTGGTTTGAAGTGACCACAGCAGAGGGTTAGCTCATTTCCGGGCCACACCTCTGGGGTTGGAACACAGGCTCTGTACAAGAGAATAAGCTTTCATTATCTTGATTTGCCTATACAGAGAGGGGTACTGTGGGATTGTCTGCAGTAGAGCATGTAGGAAATACTGAAATAGTAGATAATATAACCTCTAGGAACTATTACCCCATTGTTTAGGGAGGAGTCAGGGGTCCTCTACGCTCATAAGTTAATTCCAGGCAGAAATGTGACATCCCTTGTACCCTGAGGAACATCAGCAGAGGACTGAACCTGCTGTCTGAGACCTGAGAAGAGCCCCAAAGGACAGGGCCTGTTGTCTCATGTACCCAGGACAAGGAAATGGACTGCACGGGTCATAAGGTTGACCTCATGTTGCTGTTATTCAAGTGACATGGACACAACAAGGTACAAAAGGCCTTTTCAGAGGAATCCCAGCGGACTAGTTCCAACTAGACCTGGCCTGGACACCATTGTTGCCCTCTGCTTTTGTGAGTCCTGACCCCCTTTTTGTAGTTCCTGTAGCACTAGAGTGTTTGGTTGTATCTGTCTGGACTTCTCCTACCACCCCTGAAACATTTGGCATAAAAACATTTTGGCTACAAAGACCTCTGGGGGGCCAGCACAAACCTTCCAAGTCAATCCATCCATGGTGCCTTGCTGCTGAGCTGCAAGTTCAGGTTTCTCCTAGTCTGAGTTTTCTTCCTATGGCAAATCCTGTGCAACAGGACCCCACAGATAAGGTATCCAATCATGTGGAACCCTCTCTGACTATAGCCTAAAGCATTGCCCTGCTGAAGGAATCTGAGCTCCAAAAAAGTGCAAATGACAAAATCTTGACTGGACGAATTTGACAAAAGTATCTGACCTGTGAGGGATCTTTCCTGGGCAAGAAATTGTGTGGGGGCAGATCCAGGGGGATCTGGGTGGAATAGCAATGGAAATTGTGAGGTTTTGGTATAGGGAGCGGTTTGAATATGGGAATGTTTTCGGGTCTGGGAAATTTTCATGACAGGTGGAATAGTGGAGGGAGGTGGAGGGGTTTGGTCTGCGGGAGAAATTGAAGCGGCCTTTAGAACAGAGTTTCAGCTTTTATTGGGGGTAGGTGCTGGAATGGTATCAGTGGTTGGAATGGGGTCAAAAGGAGGAATAGGGATTGGTATGCCAGAAGCACTGGTGTCAGTGGAGGCACTAACAGTTGATGGTGCAAGGATTCGAGGAAAAGAAACTTGCTCGGATGCAATCCGCTCCTTTAACTTACTAATAAGTTATTTAAATTGTTTTATGTAAATTTAATGCGCACCACATGAATATATGGGTTAATGAAGCGTGCTTATGTGTTTACTAATGCGAATAACATGAACGAAGGACTAAATCCGCTTTAAACGGGAAATCTTTAATGCGCATGCGCCAACTGCATCTACGCAGTATGACGAGCTATCGCTTGGAGGGAAATTCTTGCGCATGAGCAGAAGGCACTAAAATGGAATCTTCAAGAACCCCGTGCATGGCATCTGCTTGCTTGAAACGATAACACGCTATTTTACTAATGCTAATGGGGAAAGTATTAATAAGTAAAGGGGAATAGCGTAGAGATAGGTGAGATACCGTGTGACCACTTTATTTGTGAATCTAGTATCTGTCTTTCTGACTTCCTCACTAGTGCACATTTGGGCCTCTGATGTATAACTGAAGTAAGCTGAGTCACATGAAGACTGCGCATTTCCACTGAAAGTTAACCCGGAATGATGACTTGGATGTTGAACGGGAGCCAAGGTCGCAAAGTGTTCTACCCTGGGAACGGATGGTGAAAAGTTCAACGATGTGGACTCATATTCAGACTGTTAATAAAAATGTTGCGAATAAAACGTGAATGCGTGTGTGAAATAAAATTATGAATGCAAATTAAGGGGATGGGTTTGTGAACAATGGTCGGACTGATTTAGATGACATGTAAGCATGGTGTAATGATCTTCCCCCTTGCCTGACCAATTAGTTCTTGTATTTTTACAATATTGAAACATTAATGGGTGGAAGATGCAGCACAAAAAGTGTAATTGAGATAGCTTTAGTTAATTAAGTCAGATGGGGTCTTGCCGAATGCTGCAGAACAAGAGATGCAGAAGACGAATGCTGGGAGAGATGCTATGAGGTGCTGAATCGAATGCAGAGCCTGAAGCAGAACCTTCTATCCTTATTTAATTGGGTTAGATCAGAAGATCGCGGAAGAATCTTGAGGAGGAAGAGAGTGTCAGAGAGGGGTGCGACACAGTTGTCCGTATCTTAGAGAGGGTAACTATCCTGTCCTGAATCCTGTCCTGAAGCTTTTGTCTCCTGCGTATCCCGGGGAACCCTCATCAGCCCTTTGGCCAGGGGGTTGGTCTTTCACACCATCCTTGGTAATTATAAATTTCTCGTTAATTTATTGATGTACTTTTCTCTCTTTCATCTCCCTTTCCAAAGCATTGATCATTATATGAGTCCGAAGTATATGCTTGTGTCTAATGATTTGAATTTTCTCTCCTATGAATGAAGGTAACTGCGCTGTATTTTTGAAGTGGTTCACATCCTTTAATTTAGATAAAGATTTAAAACTTTCTTGAGTCTGTGGTTATTTACATTGAATAAAGTATAGTAAATGTATGTCATTTTCACCATCAACTAGTTCAACTAATGGTCCATTGACCAGAGGAAAGAACTTTTTGATCAGTGAAAGATTAATTTGGAGTATTAAATAACTAAACTTGAACATTGTGGAAAATTATAAACTTGACCTCAGCGGTTTTACACACTGTGAGTTTATGGGCCCAGGTGAGTATATGGTAGTGGAGTATCTGTTGTTGTTAAACCGCTGGATCACAGTCAAGTCCTCTCTGTGAGACAGACATGGCATAGAGCATGTGTTCCAGGATGTAAATAACTTGTGAGAGCTGCTGACTGACACCCTAGAAAGCAAGCAAAAATGGCATCTGCCCCACGGTGAGATTATTTAGACTGCTAGTGCCGATTCTACCACATGGGCTGGTGAAAAGGTGCAATGGGAAGAGGTTCCTGGGACAAATGAGAACCCAGCCCATTTACAGACTGGTTGCTGCTTTGTATTGGGAAGACAGATGTGACATTGATGCTGGTGATAGTGATGGTACAGCAAAAGCAACAGATGTGATGCGATTTATGTTGTGTGTGAAGACTAAATGAATAGCAAATATATTAAACTGAAAGTGAAGTCTATATTGTTTTATAACACAATAATATTAATTTTAAATTATGTTTGGAAGAAAAAGTGCTTTAGTCATTATTTTTATTCATTTATAATGTAAAACAAAGCCTGTATGTTGAATGAGGCATTAAGGCTGAGTCAACAGTTGGTTTGAATCATTTTCCAAACAACAGTCAATGAGCGGATTGGAAATGTTTGGACATAAGTTGAACAAGCAGAATCACTCAAACCCACACATTAGGACATCACATTTTGAATCTCTAGGTGGTTGCTTGTTGGGTGTTTTCTCAACTAGGCCTGATGAACAATCCCTTCTAGGAAGCACTCTAAGTGTCAACAGGGAGGGGGTGGTGACTGGTGGTTCAATGTGCAACAGTGAACTGCTTTCCATGGAGCTGCCAGCTATAGATGCTTCTTGGACTGAACTAGCAGCAGATGGTGCTTGGCATTTGAAGGTGGCAGGTAAATTAGACACTGCTGCAAAAACTGGTCTGAGGCTCTACAGCACCAAATAAGACTTTAAAGTGTAGGCACTCAAGTGACACTCTGGGGGGGGGCGGGGTCATTGTAGGCCCTCTGGATCGCAGAGCTTCAGAAGTTCAGTATTCTGGCCAAGCTGATCCTCTAGTACCCATAAAGTCTCTTTTTATGGTGTTGACATTGTTGATTGCACACTGAATGTCCCTCCTTGCAGCAGTACCTACCGCAGCTCTTCCCAAACTGCTGTGTGACCTGAAGTGGATGTCCCCTGGTGTAATGTGTTCTGGCTGCATAGAGGATAACATGGCTATGGTTGTTATAGAAGCCACAGCAGGTGTGGCAACATTTGTTGGGGGATTGGATTCACAGTGGGCTGTGGGGGCACGAGTGTGTGTAAAAGGGACACAGATGCGCTGGATGTTATTGGTCTTTTGTCCACAAGTAAAGGGAGAGGCATAGGACACTAGCCACAACAACCTGATGGGCCATGCCGGTCATAAAAATTATTCTCATCAGCAGGAGTGCCACTCCAACTCCAGGCTTGTGATCTTCCTTCTTCAGTCAGAGTGGTCATTGTAGTTGACACTGATGACTGAGGTAGTGCTACGTCATCTGGAGAAAATGTAAAAGAAATCTTTACTACAACACTCCTTGATACCAATTTTCAAAAATGATTTTCTATAGAAGATTTGCCCTTCATTTAACTTTTGCATGTCAAACTGGTCATCAATTTATTTTTAACACTATAAATAGAATTGAGGGTCCAGAAATGTTTTTATTTTTCATATTATTTTTTTAGGAAGGTTGATACAGAGTGAAGTAAAGTTCTGTGGGGTTTCACAGTTCAGGGCTGCCTAGTGTGTGTGGGCTTTGAAACCTAGAGTTGTTTCACTGTCCTCTGCCAAGGTCCATCATATATGACTTAGCAACACTATGTGAAACAAAGTCTCTCAAATATGTCATTATTAGTAATGATGTACACTCCTAATGTGCTTGTTGAGGGTTGTGAGGTCATGCAGCATACTGTGATTGCAATATTGAAGGTGCAGGCCATTTAAGAAATGGAGATTCACAATGCTATATTTTGATTTTTATGGAAAAATAACATTTCAATAATGTAAAATGTAATAACTCAAAAATGTTTATACATAGCAGATAGGCAATATGCAGGTACGATTCAAATATATCTTGGTTAGCTGATTCTCTGTTACTGCACCAGCCCGACTTAGTATAGTTGGGTATGTTATTTACATATATAATGTGAATACAAAATTATCGCTCATTTCTCAAATATTATTTATGACCCTAATTTTCCCATTTGCTGACAATCTCTGGGTATCAGGTGACCACGGTGTCCTGTTGTGTAGTTCCTAAAACTACATAGGATCTGCACGTTTGTTGGACAATATAAACTAAGGGATTGGTGTCCAGACTGATTCCGGGTACCCCCACAGGATATGTCAGCCCATAGACCAGCTAGCTCACAGTGCCACTACAAGCCCCCAAACCCAACCAAGGATACATAGTTTCTGGCAACCATTGAACATGACAATCCTTCAGGGATTGTGGAAACAGTACCTTACTTTTCGATCAGTCAATCGTGCTCACTTAGTCTCAGAGAGATACACAGAAAAACTTTGGGGACATTTTCAATAAGTATTTATTGAACCAGCATCCTTCTAGTATAAAACATATTTGCTGCAACAATCAATAGACAGAAGCAAATGTAAGAGATTACAAGCACCGACAGAGTAAACAGTAGATACATTTCTTGCATGGTGCTAATCAACGAATATATGCAGGCATTTATAAAAACAGTAATCTTAGCGTACTCCTACCAATCATACCCTACCTAAGTGTACCTCAATGTACCTAGCATGATTGTGGGTGTAAAGCCAAAAATCCCCTAGGAAAGAGCCAACCTTATCAGCTGATGGAAGAGAATGAACGACCCCATCTTGGTCACAAGCTAAACACCCCACAAGGGATGGCTGACCGCTGTGTGTTGAAGCCTCAACATGCAGGTACCTCTGTGTCAGTGTCAGGGTTTAAGAGTCTCCTCTAGTTACCTAGTGAAGGTGCGGTTCTTTTAGACCAAAAAGGTACCCTTGGAGATTCTACCACAAATAATATGTTGTGAGTACGATTATGTAGATTAGCCAAAATCAATCATTTTAATCATGCAAAGTAGCCCTATCGCCCTAGGATGAAGATAGTGATGTCTTTTTTACAGAGTATGTTAATCCTGTTCTGTACGTCATGTGCAGGGGATTAAGATATGATGCTTAGAATCATCATGCTTAATAAATGAGGATAGTTTCAAGGAAACCAATTGACATTTGTTCTTCACATAACTGGGTAAAAGTTCAGTGCTTGAACCATTATCCTGAGCACGCTAGGACAAATCTAGGTAAAAGGTTGCTTTGCTACTGAGGCCTAGGTTAGGAAACATAACAGTCCCATACATTGACAATCTGTTGTTAGGAGAGGTACGTTGTGCCACAGTTGAATGAGACAACTGCACCACTCTGGTCAACAGACACAGGCCACTTTGCAGTGCTGCTTAATAGGGACATATATACATCACTGTATTTCTACTAGAAAGTATATGAGGCCATGGATGTGTGTTTTTTTTTTTTTTTTTTTAAATGAGTAGCCCTTGTACTTTTCAAGGACCAACATATTAAATGTTAAGTGGGATGCTAATGTGTGTTAAAGTAGATTATTACTTATTAGACAAAATGGGTCAAGTTCACTGTGACTCAACTACTTCATTCCTTACCTTTTACATCTCATTTGAATCGTGTGTGTTTGTTCAAAGGTCCAAATAAATAAAAATGGACACACATAATGCAGTGACGTTAATTTCAAAACTAGTACTGGAACATTTTGTTCTGTGACATTGAATCAGCTGTTCCATCTTATACTGCCACAAATCTTTCATTTTATATTGCATCAGATTTCCAAATATAATCTGCATTAAGTGAATAAGGTAAGAGCGGGTAGAGCTCACATACTTTTGAGTAACTCGGTAGATGTTGTAGATAAATGCCTAGGGTTGTATTTGTTGTCCAACTATACGATAAAACCTTATTGATGTGTTTTCTGTATGATTTGGGTTAAGGAAAATGTTGTAATGGAGTGAGAAAAGACTAGATTATGAGAATGTATTGAGTTGTGTGTGACATCAGGTGAAATATGTGTGCATATATGTTGTCCTTAATGTAGATATTTGCATTTGGGTTTAGGTGTGAGAGAGTTTGGAGAGGGTTTATTAATTCTCTTGTGAGAGGTAGTGTTTATAATTAACAGTCTCTACTCCACCTGCCATTCCAGTGATACCTTCAGTGTCGAGTAGGGACAACTACTTCTCCATCCCAAGAAATGAGGTTGAGGGGGAAAAAAGTTACACCACCAGTTTCTAGGGCTTCTTGGTGTGCCCTGGAAGTGAGGGAATGTGCTCTCCCCTGCAGGCCATTCACTGCTTGCAGATGACCTCCCATGAGTACCTGGTGTTGGAGACAGCATTCACCTTATCATGTCCCACTTTTGCCTTCTTACTAATGGTTATTGTCTGGACCAATGGTCCAAACAACAGAGGCCCAACCCTAATTATATCATCTACCATCATAGTTAACTCATTTTCAGGGACTGTAGGTCGCCTTCTTTTAGATTTTTTTTATCAAATAATGAAGACATAAGTCTGCCACAGGTGAACTGTGGTGTGAGAGTTAAATGGTTTGATTGGTTAGAGGGGTGCTTTGGGTATTGAAAGGTACAGGGTTTGTTTTTTAGTAGATTCAGATCATGTGTGAGTACGGATGCATATATCAACTTTGATGGATGTGTCTGCCATCAAAAACACTGTTTCCTATTGATGTACCCCATCATGATGTTTTCTCTGCCTCACTCTGACAGTGGACAACTCCTAATATGGCAGGCGTATGTCCGCCATACCAATACTAATGGATTTGTATCTGTCAGTGGTGGATGGGTGGACAGATGAGAGAGGACTGTAGTACAGCTGACAAACCTTTGACCCACCATAAATGATGGCAGTTTATAAGGCCAAACCCTAAATTATGGGACAGATAACCATCGGCTTAACATATGGATCAGATCTGCCATGACAGAGGGATAACTGTCCATCCTCCAAATTCTAGATCACGCCATATGTAATGAGTAAGCAGGTATGACCATACGTATACGAGCCATCATTGAACGCAATTTTGGAGTACTTAAGTTGCATTTCAGATATCTTGAACATTTATTTATTTAAGTTTGATACAGTTCTCTTTCCATGTGATTCATTTTAAGGCAATTTACAGAGAACAATGTGAGGTTGACAAATAAGTATAATAGTACCACTGGCCATAACTCGCTTTACCAGGTGCTATGAATTGAAAGAGAAAATACCTGCACATTGATGCAACTAGAGGTCTGGAGAGGGAAAATGAGAGGAAGAGGAGAAATCAGGCAGAGGGCAGGAGGGAGAGAAATTGGGGAGGGCAGGAGGAAGAAGGTAAAGAAAAAGGTGAAACATACAAGTAAGTATAATAAACATAAAAGGAGCTTGCATGTAGCCATATATCTGCAAATTAATAACCTTTAAAATATTTCATGGGTCAGATTAAGGATTATGACTGTTCCTATAATTTAGGAAGTGAGGGGTAGCCATGCAAGCAACATTTAGGTTGGTTATAGGTCTTCAGTCTTCAATGTACCATCTAAGGGTCTGATTCTGATGTGGTGTGAAAATCTTCCCGACCGAATCGGTCTGGAAATGGTTTCTGACCCACTCAGATCGGGAGAGTCCGACCGACCAAGTATGATGCATCCGGAGGCTTCCAGGTGCGATCTGGTTGGACTCCTATTGACTTCAATGGGAGCCTATGTTCCTGACTGCATCATGGTCGGGAAGACATGTTCCTGATCTGATTCGGAAGGAGCAAATGCCATTAGGAGGCCTTCCTAACCACATAGTAATCAGGCCCTAGGTGGGAATGCTTTCCTAACCACATCAGAATAAGGCTCTAAATAGGGTAGGTTTTTGGGCCTTGTGTATCAACATTTGTAATAGTGATTACTTAATTGAAATTTTCGGAGAATCGCAATCAGATAATTGCTTTTACAAATGTATGAAACTCCAAGAGTTTCATACAGTGATTCGTAGGTTGTCGCAAATCAACCTACCATGTTAATATTAATAAGGTAGATCGCAATTTGCGGCAACCTAGGATTCACTAAAATCATTGGGGTGGTGACCTGCTGGGGTCAGCAGACCACAATATCTGTGACTTGCTTTAAATAATGCAATCTTTTTTATTAAATGCAGCCCATTTTTCTTAAAGGAAAAAGGGTTGCGTTGAAAAAAATGAATTGCTCACTTTTCATTTTTTAGGAGCAGGCAGTGGTCCGTGGGATCACTGCCTGCTCTGGGATCACTGCCTGCTCTTTAAAAAATGTTTTGCATTCAATCTAAAAGGGGAAGTGGTGCTGTTTGGTGCTATTTTCTCTAAAAACTTTAAAAGTCAATATCTCCGGTTCTACTAATTGGTTTTTGTTTGTCATTTTGGCTTGTTTCATTTATTAACCTCTTCCATGCTCATGACGAGCTCAGCTCGTCATGAGGCATGGTTGAGCTGCACTCATGACGAGCTGAGCTCGTCATGACCGTTGGAACGTTCACACGCGGGGATAATTTCCCAGCAGTGCTGAACGTTCCAAAACGGGTGTGGCTGTGATGAGCTCCGCTCGTCATGAATGCAGCTGCACTTTGCCTCATGACGAGCCGATCTCGTCACAAGCACAGTGGCGCCACGCGCGGCCCCCTCCCCCTTGCACAGCGGGGAGGAAACACCCCACAGTGAAGGGGTTAAAAAACACACATTTTTCCAATACTGTTGGGTGCTCATTTTGTAGTGTTTTTTCACTTTGTTACTGTCTGAAGTGTTGCACAAATACTTTACACATCGCCTCTAAGTTAAGCTTGACTCCTCTGTACCAAGCTACCAGGGGTTGAGCACAGATTAGCTTGGGGTTTGCTTGTGATTTACCCTGACAAGGATTGTGGTTGCTGCTTGACCAGGGCTCACATCTCAGTCAACCAACAACCCAATTTCTAACACTGGTGTTCAGTGGTGAGGATTTGGACTTGTGTTTGGGCATTGCTGTACAGTAAGTTTGTGTTACCCTATCACCACACATAAATAATTTAAGAGCAATTCATTTTTAATTCTCCTTGATTGGCTTATTGGCCTTGAAACCTCACGGTGAAAAGTTGCGCTATATAAGAAACTCTGACATTGACATTGACATTGACATTATTTTGATTTTTTCAAAGTTACCCTCATTTCTATGACTGTACTGTCTGAAATCATACCTGTAGCAATGGAGTTTCAGCTGGCCAACTTGGAAAGCTAAGATTAACAAAAAAATGCTTAGGGGTTCTGCCCACTTAACCCTCCCGTACCTGAGCAGGAGACATCCAAGGATGGAAAAGTAGCAACAAAGGGTACTGAAGGGATCAATCCTTTTTTAATTTTCAAACAAGAAACAACTAATTATCTTGTGAATCACAAATTAAACATTGGAAACATATATAGGTTAATTCATACACACACATATGAGCGGACATCTAGGGAGGCACAACAACCAACAATCTATATACAAAATATCACATATACATCATATACAAATATACAAATCATTTACAATATCAACAAACATTTATCTGTACCCTAAATTCAAAAGATATATAAGAATATATATACACCAATTTGAGTAAATGCCTCCTCTTAATTTACAATGGAGTGCACAACTAAGTGGAAGTCCCAAAAGCAAGGCACCAGGTGGTTAGAACATCAACCCAATCTCTATTTGTATAGGTGCAAATCAGACAAAAATCAAAACTTTCTTAAGTTGTAACAGGGGACTCCATTCAAAACAAAAGGTGTCGACGCAGTCGCGGTCGCGTTTCAGCCAGATGATGTAGGCTTCATCAGGACATGGGTACTCTAATCTTGAGGGCCCCGGCCAGGCCTAGGGCCGGTATCGCCGGCTAGTCCACAGGACCACCCACAAGGGTGGGGTGGGAATCACTTTCTTAGCCCAGGTACTGGAAGTAATACCTTATATATACAATGTGTCCTCTCGGATAAGGGTAGTCTTCAAAAACGCGTGGCTTGAATCACACGATCTTTCTAAACTCTCTGGGTGACACGAACAAACAGTGTTCACCTCAGCGATAATCACTCCACCGGGAAGCTCTTGGAAAGCTACACAACAGATGTGCCACAATCTTGTGTTCATGACGAGCTCCTCATGATCAGTATGATGTCCATTTATGGTCCACCCCTCAATATCCTCAATTCTGCAAACCACAAAGGTACAGAGGTTTGAAGCACACAAGTGAGGGAAAGGGTAGTGGGAAAGGAACAGCAAGGAAGGAGACCTGTAAGAAAAAAAGAATCAAAGACAATTATTGTCTCCTATCTTCTCTGTCTGAAAACTTTTAATGTTCTATTGGTAAGGTTAGGTGCCCATATGCACGTTGTGACTACTTTGAAGTCTTTGGCAAATCATCTATGTAGCGCGTAATCTCACACCTTCATCCTTGTCAAAAGCAGGGATTGTGAAATCATTCTGCAATGAAACAAACACCTACTAAGTGCTGTTATTGTCATACAATATTCTCATAACATTTCTCAAAATAAAGTTGATGGTAATTTGCCAAAACCTTGAAAAATGCACTAAAGTGCATTTCTCAAAGTTCCATGTTACACACACGCATGTGTGTGTAACATGCCTTTAGGCCCATAGGAATGAATGGGAAGCTCTTCCTTAATTGCAAATCACAATTTGCAATTTGCAAGTACGGAATATGTAGGAATCACAATTTTTATTGCGATTCCTACATGCATTAGGAATTGAGGTTCCTAAATAGCGATTTCTAAAAAATCGCTATTAAGGAATCGCAATTCCTTATGTTGATGCATGTGCCCCTATAACTCCGACTCAGTATGAATTTTAGAAAGTCATGCCACGATGAATTGCAGCACTCAAATGAAGGTCTGTAGCCGGACACAGCTTCACATTAAATCCAGAACCACAGGAAAAAAAAAAGTTAATTAGCACTTGGAAATCATTGCCAGTAAACCTCCCTCTCAAAAGCGCAACACTCACATACCGAGACACACACCACTCTGGTGTGTCACGAGAGTCACGGCAAGTCAGAAAGGTGTTTCCTATCTGAAAACACCAAAAGTCATCCTTTAGTGAAATAGCCCTGCTGCTGGCTTGCTGTAGCCTAATTCACAGATTTTAGTTGGTTCAAGCCTCGACTGGAAACCAGGGAAATAGCCATGCCACAAAAACGTGAGTAGTGCCACGCTTCTTTGCATAAGGAAAAATGGTAATTGCGTACATCAGCCGACATGCGAATTCACTTTTTATAGTCCCCGCCATTTCTATCAGCTGGGTCTTGTTAGTCCTATGGCATCATGAGATTTGTAGTCCCAAATTCGCGTCTCTAACAAATGCAAAAGGTCCATATATAAATCATTGTCCAAGATTCTAATGTCACTTTTTCCCTTTGTCTTGATAACACTCAACGCCTGTATTGGAAACCGAAAGTGCTTAGATATGTTGTTTCCTGACAGTCTGAGCTTAAGCAGTTCTGCCAGGAAAGGGGACAACAAATGAAGATGTGCACCAAAAAGTTGGAGCTACATAAAGCTCTGAGGACCTGGACAGAGGTCCACTTGTCTCCAGCAGCCACAGAGAAGCAGGAGAATGAGGATGATCTGCAGGATCAGGCTCAAGACCAGGACACAGCCCTGGAATGCAGTCTTCATGGGAGGGGATAATCCATCCTCTAAATTGGATTCCATTTCCAGAAAGTAGGAAGCAGTATTTTAACGCATGGCCTGTCCCCTTTAGGAACTGTCAGACAGGAAGGCAGAGAGGGAGTTTCAACTGCAAATGGCCAAATTAAAAATGAAGGAGAAGAGGGATGAATAGGCATTGGAGGAGAAAAGGTTGGTGCTGGTCCATGAACGGAGTCTTAAGGAGCTGGACATCAAGGCCAGACAGGCAGAGTCCAACAGTGATGGTGGCAGCATACCTGCAGTGTCAGAAGGAGACAAATAGCTCCACATCCACAAGGATCTGGTACCCAGTTACATGGTGGGGTATGGCATTGATACATGGCTGCCTACGAAGCAGTCCTGATGGATCACCAAATCTCAGAAGCGGGCGTGGTTTTTGGAAACACATGGCTACAGTGCGGTGGGACACACTTCTTAGTTTGAGGGTATGCAAACCAGGACTCCCCCATGAAAGCCATCTTGATATTTAAGTTTGTGCTGAACCCTAACAAGTATTGCCAAATGTTCAGAGACAGCAAGAAACTTTTCAAACAGTCCTGGGTAGATTTTGTGGACTACTGTAGCAACACACTGAAGGGTTGGGTGCGTGGCAGTGAAGGTTATGATTGGAATGGATTGTACAATCTGATTTTGAGGGAGCACATGCTTAGTATGTGTTTTCCCAGAAATGTGCCAGCACCCATTTGACAGCAAGATGACTGCTAACAGGAAGCTTGCTGAAGAGGCGGATCTCTGGACCAGCATCAGAATGTCCAAAAATGTATCTGGGTAGACACCCACAAGGGATTTGTGCCCACTACAACACCTCCCAACCCAGATGTGACATCTCATCAACCCGAAGACTCTGCTTCCCGTGTGCCTCCCACTGGGACACCGATCTTGTGACCCCCCTAGTCCCGGGTGATGTTGAGACCACACCACCACCAGCTCTAGGTCACTGAGTAACCAGTCGGATGGGGCACACTGGGACAAGGGCACAGGGAAGTGGGGTTAGGGTTCAAGGAAGAATGTTTGTGGGCCAGCATACTGAGTCCACTGGAGTGATTCACACCCATACCACCATCAACCAAGTCTTGGGAGCATACCATCAGTCCAAATACATGCTGAGCCAGGTACTTACCGAGCTCGTGGAGATGAAGAGGGAGCACAACCGCCAACTGGAGGCCCATAACTCAACTATGGACTTCCTTATTGGGGTGCTGCAGGACATTTACACCCACATGTGCTGGGCTTTCCCAGCACCATCTTCCCCTTTCTGTGATCCTACAACATCTGAGCCATCTACATCAGCCACAGCAACACTAATGGAGGAACTGACACCGAAAGAACCACCTGCATCCCCCTTAGCCCCTGCAGCTGTGGAACCCTCCACGGCAGAGGATGTACACACAGATCACCAGAAGGTGAGGTTGACAAGACCTTTGCCACCACATTTACACCAAGAATCTAGCGAGAGAGACTCTACCAAATACGTACTACTCCCTGTCTGTCATTAAATTCACAAAAAAAGTATGTCTGGTCAATAAGAAGAGACAGCACAATACACACCTTTATAGCCCTATGTGTGTGAGTGTGTATGTGTGTCGTATATTATATAGCTGTCAGAAGAGAGCTTATTTAAGGATGAAAAACCTCACTCACCGAGGATGAATTGCTGCATCATTGGGTTCCCTCCTAACGCCCGCACTGCAAGGTTCTTGATGTGTCGACAAATCCCCAATGGGGAGGAGCATAGATATTTTCAATCCTGTGATGATAGTGTAAGTGAGGGGCAGAGTGCAATGAAAATAGTGAATATAACTGTCTCCAGAGGGCCGAATCAGCTTTATACAATGGTCTTCTGGGGCAGGGTTAAAATGAGAGGACTCTGGATTTAATCAAATCTACCCTGTAAATGGTCAACATGTTTCTGCCCATGTTGACCCCAAACGGGGTTCAGGGGCATTCATCAGGACCTGGAAAATTAGTCACTCTGCTCAAAAGAAGGTGTTAATAAATCAAGATAGATTCGCCACAAAAAGGTCAGCCTGGTCAAGATGGCTATGGCCAGTATGTATTTATTTTCTACCCATAAAATCGGGACTAGGATAGTTAAACATAGTTCAGTGAGATGCATGAAGTTGAACACCAAACTCACTAGACACTACATTGACTCTGGCACAACGGAGAGTGATATCAAATGTGTGGTGATATATAAACCCCGCTTTTTACCAGCTATGGGTACCCTTAAATCAATCTTTTTTATAGAGAGCAACGTTGGATTTTTAGACTTCTTATTGACACAGGAGATGTGAATGATGAGATCCCTTGGACCAGTTTAGGTAAATGAGTGGCTAGCATGTAATTTGCCCCTTGCCTCCCCTTTCCTGTCTTTGGCATATAATCTGCCCTTGGTGTTCCATTGGGAGCTAACCCCATGTTGGTTGTGGCTAGATCCAGGGGACACGCAGTATAGAAGTCTTTTGTTCTAGGGGTGAATGTTTGATTTGCTCTGCATTCCGTCCATCATCTGTGTGTCTTTTGCAATGCCTGAGGGCACCACCAAGCATATTGAAACCCTCAGACCGCTGCGGGTGAGGTGGCGCAATGGCATTCCAATTGCCCTAGTCTCAATAGGGCGGTCGGACCACCTGTGGGTGGTGGCCAGATGGCCACGTTGTACCACCGTGAGCCTGGTGGTCTGTGGACTGCCAGACTCATAATCAGGCCCTTTGCAATTAGTGATCACCAGCACTTTCAGCCCACCATCACTGGTAGGGCCACATTTCAGCATGGTCTGTGGAATTCATGTTGATTTTATGCGATCCCGCTTGTGGGACTATGAGCTGTCAGGCTAGCCAGCAGCTTCAACCCAGGCATGCCTTCGGATTGCGGTCCCCATCATGGACCCCATTTACACTCAGGCTCCACTTTAAATATTCATTTAAATATTATTTGATCTCGCCATTTCTCAATTGGGGACCATGGTCATGATCAAAGACCCTGTCCCATGCTGTGATATATAGCACTGTCACTATGCTTGCATGACTCCCACCTCGGGGCTTCATTCCTTTCGTGTTTACATAGCTGGCTGTTTCTGTGTGCCCTCTGGGGATGGTCTGCTTGAACGTGGGGCCAGCCCAATATCTTTCAGGGAAAAACTGTGTACACTTTCCTACATAGGATACACTGTACCCATAGGATATAGCTCAAAATCAGATTATTTGCAAAATTCCCCATCAGAGGGAACTGTACCTGCGAGTGTGAATGCAAACTCTCACAGGCCTTGATTCAGTTGATGTGCTGGTTCTCTGTTGTTCCATTTTTAGGCTTGATTTTATTCTAGCTTTGTGGTAGAGATGCACCCACTGGCTTCAAAGCGGATGTTGTTCTTCTCACTGTAGGTAATGCGAATCAGGTAGTGGACTCAGTGGGTGTCACCTTCATCTGTGATACATGCTAGATAATCACATTGATTAACAGCATGAGTTGAAACCACGTACAATTGTCTAATATAGTATGTCATGTGAGAGCTTGTCCTTTTTTAATGTTTGTATTGTTTATTATTATATATTTAGAGAGAAGGTTGACCCAGAATACACACAGGCCATCATCATCTTGACCAGGCTTACCTTTCTGTGGACAGTATATCTTGATTTATTATCACCTTCTTTTTGAGCAGAGTAACTAATTATCCAGGTCCTCATGAATGCCCCTGGACCCCGTGTGGGTTAATCCATGGGCAGAAACATGTTGACTATCTACAGGGGTATATTTGATTAAATTCAGAGTCCTCTCATTTTAACCCTCTCCTGGAAGACCATTGAATAAAGCTGATTCAGCCCTCTGAAGATAGTTTTATTCACAAGTTTGATTGTGCTCTGCCCAAACTGACCCTCTAACATCGCTCATTTTAAAAAAACCTCAAACTCTTCCCTGTTGGGGAGTTGTAGTCCACACCAAGGACCCTGCA
This sequence comes from Lissotriton helveticus, assembly GCF_964261635.1. NCBI lineage: Eukaryota > Metazoa > Chordata > Amphibia > Caudata > Salamandridae > Lissotriton > Lissotriton helveticus. The sequence continues at coordinate 762,116,990 of NC_136067.1, read as the reverse complement.
ATCCAGGTGTGAAGAGGGAACCCAATGATGAAGCATGTTATACTCGGTGAGTGAGGCTTCTCATCCTTAGGAAGTTCTCCTATGACAGGTATATAACATAATACACATACACAAACACACACACACACACACATCCAGGACTATATAGGTGTGTACTGAGCTGTCTCTTCTTATTGACCAGATGTAGTTTTTTGTGAGTTTGAGGACCTCTGCCACAGCCAGAAAGAAACCTCATTGCTAATTTCCTTCAGTGTGTGCCTACCATTTCACTCTGTGGACTATTTCTGGACACATTTGCCTTTCTGATGCCAGTAGTATTTTGTACTTCAAACAATTTATGATCTCCAACTATTGTTTCATTCACCATGACTGACTTCTTCACTTTTTGCTTTGCTGTTGTTATGTTCACCCCCTTTAATCTCATCATGTTTAGTACAATGAATTTACATGTCAAAAAAGTCATAGACTGGTGTTGTATCTCAACTCTATCAATGCATTTGTTTTATTCCATCATAACTTGACAATGACAAAACATCAAAAGATTGTGTCAACATAAATGATTTGCAAGTAGGTAATGTTTTTTTGAAGTTTCCAAACATGACTCTCAAAATATATCATACCATTCAATCATGAACTACTATGTTTATCCAATTGGACCAATACTTGTCTGTCAAAATTTGAACCAACATAATAATCTATACATTACACTAATACTCAGTGCCAGTTTGTACATTTTGAATTCAAGACCTTAACAACATGGATAAGGGGGATATGTTCAAAACAATATGATAGCATAGGCAAATTATCAGTGATTCATGTTATCAGTGGTAGTCAGATCTTCAGGCTCACATACGGACTTCAACACCAATATCACCAAGAGACAACACCATGACAGCACTACATTTGTAGACACAGGATCACTACAAACCACTGTCCAGTATCTGATGGAATCTCACAACCAAGTTTCAGAAGTGTACCACAAAAAGTTGTCATATAGATATGTTTTGCCTACTCACTGTGCTAAGTTAGCATGAGCTTATCAGGAGTTTAAACGCCATTTTACCTTTCTGCTGCTTCTGCACACGACACATAATTGTTACTTTAGCTTTGAGCCTAGTAGAATGTTTTTGCTCCACACGAGAATAATATGTTATTCCTCTGAGATCAGCTTTGCTTGGTGAGCTGTCTCTGTACAGTGAGTGCTGAAGCCTTCAAGGATATCTCAACACAGTGGTTGTTATGAGGTCTGATCTTCGCACGTTCCTAGACATAACATACATGCAGCTGCGGCCAAAATTCTGACTTTAGGCGCGTTTTATATTGCATTGCACAGAGCATACACACACACTTGATGGTGCTTCGCATGCAGAGAGCTGGTGGAAGATGATGTGATCCCTTACCACTAGGATCTGAGGTATGGGGCCGCCTGCTAAGACCCAAAGAGACCTTCTTAGATATAATATAATATACTAGCAAGGGAGGGTGAGAATTAGGTGTGTTGTAGCCTTCTTCCCTCTAGCATTTTAATATGCTTTCACCCTTTGTATTCCATGGACTAGTAACTATGCTGATTACTTTGTTTCTTTAATATGTTTGCTTGTATTAGCTAAGATACTGCGCTTGAGAACACTGCATTAGAAAATAAACATTTCAAATGTGCACACGACCTCATTTACTCCTTGTTCTGGATTGAAATGATGGTATAACGAAAGAGTGTTCATGTGTTCCACGTTACCTGAGGTGTTCTAAGTCCATGTTCTGGTTTGTCTAAACATTGGGGGTTTGTAATAACCAATGAGACACTGTAGCTAGTCTGGTAGGGGATTTTGGGTACTAAGGTGTTTTGGCACACCCCAATTCACTGAGGTTCCAAGTCTCTATGCACAGTTCTGTATGAGAACGGAATTCCTGCAACAAAGTGTGTTCCACAATGTTGTGAAACATTAACACCCACATACATGTTACACTAAATGTAGATTTTACCAATGTGAAGGGAAATTATCATGATTTGGCTCCACTGCCACATGTGTTTTGACCAAATGATGCCACACATTTACTTTAGTGCCAATACACAACTGAGAACACGTCCAATGTAATTTTCAAGTCTCCCATTCAATCACAGTGAAAGCTGCTTGGTACAAGATTTGCACATCCAAAGTCTGTGTCTGTCTTTCTCAGGATCAATAAACAACACAAATATCCACGGGTCTGCTAAGCAATGAAACTGCAAAGGAACTAGCTTTGCTAGTTCCTTTGCAGTTTCATTGCTTAGCAGACCTATGGATATTTGTGTTGTTTATTCATATGTACTTGGGGAATATATCCATGCTAGTTCTATACATTTCTCCCTTAGACCCTTTTTCATTCAGTAGTGTTTCTCTTTTTCAGGATCATCATAGGTTCCCTTTCTACTTGGAAACAGCACCTTATACCTGCAGATATCACAACTTTGAAATGTCCAAATGAGGATGACATGGTAAAGGAATCAAAGAAAGATACAAATAAACATTATCAATCCCACAGAACATGATGGCCACATTGCAAAGTCAACTTTTGGAGGGTACAGTTTCGCAAAACAATCAGGAATAACCAATTGTCTATGTGTCCACATTTTGATCTATATACACCTTTGGCCTGATTTTCCATGAACTTGCCATTCCCAACAAAGTACCACCACATACTTCTCTCATCACCACATCAATCGTTGGTGTAACAGTGTAAAACATGGCATGTAAAGATCTACTTACAACCATAAGAAGCCATCAATGACATCTAGATGTAAGTCAACGCCTTCCTCTTCACCACTATCATCTTCATGTGGCATATCAGGATCCTCAGCCGGTGCGTCTTTATTGTCTCCACCCTTTGCCATGTAAGGGATGTTCCGTTGCAGAGCGATATTCTGGAGCATGCAGCAGGCCACAGTGATTTGGCATATCTTAGCAGGTGTGTAGAGGAGGGCTCCAGCAGTTTTTGTCCAGACAACGAAACCTGGCCTTAGGAGCCCAAAGGCCCACTCCTCTGGATGCTCTGTTCATCCATGGTCCTCATTGAAGCGGACTTCCCCTGAGGTTGTTGGATTCTTCAGAAGTGCCAAAAACTATGATCGGTTGTGCTAAGCTGAGACTCCTAGATGGAAGACATAAAAAGGGCCAAAATAATGTAACACAATTCCTGATTATGCAACTAGAAATACCCCCAACAATATAATGAAAGATTGTACTGACCAACAAACCAGGCCCCCACAGGTACCAGTTGAGACATTTGCAGGGGTATAGGGCTGTTCCGTAGTACAAAGGAATCATGGGCAGAGATGAAGAAATGGGCACAGATGTTCCTGATGTGCAAATCTAGCAAGAAGAAAACTTGGAACTTTGATTCAATGTAAGTTCTTTTGATTTGGGTAGACCTGTTCTCTGGTGTGTGGTGGCATTAAGGCTATATGTATGTCATCAATTGCTTAAACCTTGTGGTAGACGTCACCCTTCACATTGGTTAAATCCTGCTGCTGGGGATACTGGATGAAGCTGTTGATGTATCTCATTATTGAAGATAGATCTTGTAGTAGCAAACCACTGAACGTTGAGTGTGATATACCACCAGATACTGCCACAGTGTGTTGGAAGGATGCTGTGGCCACAACATCAAGTACAGACATGATTCTATTGTGAGGCTGAAGATCTGGCTCCAGCTAATGACATAAATTGAGTATAGTCTGCCTATTCAACCTGAACTTCTACATTATATCCCTTTCTTCCACAGCGTCAAGGTCTGGAAATGGTCGGTACACCAGAGGTTGTCATCTCCTCATTCTCCCAGGGTTCATATATCTGCATTGGAAAAACATGTGAACATTTTTACATCTTCCACAGCAACATATTTGATGAGTAACACAAAAGCCATGTATTTTGACAAATTGTATTTGGTTTAATGCATATTTGAAAACAGCATTTGTTTTTGTCTTTTATCCATCACAAATTAAATAACATTTATTGTCTTAATATGAATCTGAAAAAAACAAATGTATAAATAATCCATTTTAAATGTATTATTAACACATTTAAAAATATATATTTCCTCAAAAAATACCGATAACGGAGGTATACACAACACAGCACTAAGGTTTCATTTCAGCTCAGTAACACATTACACATAAATGTTTGTTTTAAAAAAAAGTGTCCATCAAAGTGTGATTATATGAACAAACTACTAGTCCCCATTTGGAGTGATGGTGATGCACTTAACAGTCACTAACACACTAGTATGAACTCAAAAAATGGCTGCGGCCTGACCTCCCCGATAAGACATTTTGAACCAGACAGCGGCAGCGGAAGTCCACCAAGCAGGTAACTGCACAAAGGACAGAGCCATTGGCTAACATTGGTGACCATAATGGTGGAAGGACAATGGCTGTGTTCATCTACACTGAAGCTCACGTATGTCTTGTACATGTATGAGGCGGTTGGAAAAAAAAGCTCACTTGCCTCCTAGCACTGCTGCTTTCAAGACCTCTTACACTTTTGCTGCTGTTTCTCACCTCAGGTCCAACAGGTGGAAGGACCCCTGCCTTCATGCCAGTGGAGCTAGAGTTGCTTTCAAAGGAGTTCCTTTCCCTGTATGGCCAGATCTATGGCTCACCAGAGAAACAGATAAATGTCTGGCATACATATGTAAAGCTTCTAACTGGCTCTTTTCAATTTACACAGGCTGCAATGCCCCTTTGAGTTTCAGGGTGAAGTATAGTTATTGATGTTAAGTGTCACATAATGTGGTCTTTACATAGGGCAATGATGATTTGTGTGCACTCTCCAATATCAAATAAACAACACCATCAATATGCGTTTTGTGTTTAAAGCCCTATATTCAAATTGGTGTATATGTAGAGATCTATGAATGTATATGTTTGATGTACTTGTGATAGGTTGCCAAATAATATCATTTTAAATGGCAAATATTTACTCATTACACTTGGAGATATGTGTGTACAGTGTACAAAACTATTGATATGATGTTTTCTATGTGTATAGTGCCACACATCACTAAGCCTAGATCAGCCTTATCACAATGTAGTTTGGGAACCACCAGTAGCTCCCAGACCCTTTCAGAATAGAACATAGCGTTCAAGTCAGTCATCAGATGGGCACAAGGTGACCAATGTAAGGTAAAAGTTGAGGAAAGGCAATGTTCATGTGACATCATGATCATCAGGCTGCAGACAGCAGGGCATGCCATTGAGCAGTGCTCATTCAGAATCATGGGCCAGTTTGGGCCTTAGTCACAAGGTCATACAACTGAAGCACTGAGGTACAGCTGTCAAAAGGTGTGCTTAAAATATGAAGTTGAATGCTTTTAAATTGACAACAGTTAAAAAAGAAAGTTCCCCGACTTCTTGAGCTAAAGCTTCTTTTCAATTGACTTACATTTCAAAGAATGTCATGTCCAAACTTCTGGCCTCCTATTAACAGTGGCCACTATTCACTGTGCCATAATTATTAATATTTAGCCTTCAGTAGTTCACAGTCTTTTGCACTGATCAGAAGTAGGCCACATCGCAGATTATGTAGGGGTCCCTGAGCTAGATGATGTCACAGGTTTGGATTTGTGTCTTTAGACCATGGGTGAGGATGGGCAACAGGTCACTATTAAAGTGTGGATGAGGATATTGGTTTAGGTCAGCATGTGAGAATACACATGTTGCATGCTAACATATGAGTTATGCTACTGACAGATGTAGACAATTCTTGTGCCAGCAATACAGACAAACAAAGGTTTACAATACCATTGTTTGGTCTTTGCTTTCATGTATCCATACAGGTCAATGGCCATCAGAAGCATGATATATGGATTGCCAATGCAAGGAAGATGCGAACCCTGAGGGTCTAGAAACAGTGCAGCTTCCATTGCCACAAGAGGTGGGAGAACCAAAGATGCTGGACCTGTAAGATCACTTAAGTCCCACTTGGGAAGTCCTCCCAATGTGTAAGGAGACACACACAGCACCCTGACCCCCTCCATTGGCCCACATTCTTGCGCTAGCCTATCTGGAGAATCATGGGCAATTCAGGGCCCACCAGAAGCAACAAGGGGGTCAGCTACATATACTTCAAGACCCATTTTTTGGGGTGGCATGGTGAGCAAAAGAGTGATGGATTTAACCTAGAACTCTTGACTGGGGGTGAATGTTTTGATTTGTTCTGCATTCCGTCCATAATTTTGTGTCTTTTGCTTTCTCGCCCCAAGTGCGCCAGGTATGCCCAGATGTAGGCATTGGGCTCACTGTGTCACTGGAATCAAGCTATCCTGCCTGAAGAGGGGTGAAACCCTGAAACCGGTCCTAGGATGCTCATTTCCAGTCCAGGGAGGACCTGGCTTAGCAGTTCAGGCTGGACTGTTTCCATGAGGCACAGGGTTAAAACTGATTTGCATATGGCCAGGTCTAAACTGGGGTGGCATGGTGAGCAAAATAATGATGGATTTAACCCAGATCTCTTGACTGGGAGTGAATGTTTGATTTGTTCTGCATTCCGTCCATCAATTGTGTGTCTATTGCTTTCTCGCCCTAAGTGAGACAGGTATGCCCAGACGTGGGTCGTGGGCTCACTGTGCCCCTGGAATCAAGCTATCCTGGCTGAAGAGGGATGAAACCCCAAAACCGGTCCTAGGATGGTTGTTTCCAGTCCAGGGAAGACCTGGCTTGGCAGTTTGGGCTGTACTGTTCCCGTGAGGCACAGGGTCAAGACTGATTTGCATATGGCCAGGTCTAAACTGGGGTGGCATGGTGAGAAAAAGATTGATAGATTTAACCCAGATCTCTTGACCGGGGGTGAATCTTTTGATTTGTTCTGCATTCCGTTCATCAATTGTGTGTCTTTTGCTTTCTCACCCTAAGTGTGCAAGGTATGCCCAGACGTGGGTCCTGGGTTCACTGTGCCACTGTAATCAAGCTATCCTGGCTGAAGAGGGGTGAAACCCCAAAACCGTCCTAGGATGCTTGTTTCCGGTCCAGGGAGGACCTGGCTTGGCAGTTCGGGCTGGACTGTTCCCGTGAGGCACAGGGTCAAGACTGATTTGCATATGGCCAGGTCTAAACTGGGGTAGCATGGTGAGCAAAAGAATGATGGATTTAACACAGATCTCTTGACTGGGGGTGAATGTTTTGATTTGTTCTGCATTCCGTCCATCAATTGTGTGTCTTTTGCTTTCTCGCCCTAAGTGCACCAGGTATGCCCAGACATGGGTCCTGGGCTCACTGTGCCACCGGAATCAAGCTATCCTGGCTGAAGAGGGGTGAAACCCCGAATCCGGTCCTAGGATGCTTGTTTCCTGGATTTAACCCAGATCACTTGACTGGGGATGAATGTTTTGATTTGTTCTGCATTCCGTCCATCAGCTGTGTGTCTTTTTATTTTTGTTACAGCCAAGATTTTTCCCATCAACATTCAGGGTGACCCATGTACAATGCTCAAGAAGAGTTCTTGAAGGCGTAGGTTTTGTACAAGGTGTATGATAATGTGCTTTGTCTATTGTTTTTGGATAATGATCCCACCTGATTTCTGTCCGCAACCAATGAACTGTTCTGAGCAGACACTACCTAAACTCCACACATACATCATGTGGTTTGATTTCATGAGGGACAGTTGGCCTGAACAGGCAAATAATTTTTTTGTGCCAGTTGTGATGCTCTTTCACTGATGTGGATGATCTCATGTTAGCCCTATTACAGGTGACATAGCATATTAGGCACTTATGATACAATGGATGTACTAACCCGTCACATATGTAAGTTGTGGTTCTACAATAACCAGAGTGAGCATGTGATCAAAAAGGACTAGTGGCTGCAGAATTGATGGCTACATTTTAGTTTCAAGATATATTCAAATTGTATTCGGCATTAGAAATACTGTTTATTACATGTTAAACAGTGACAGATTTGCATGATGTCTCACTGCATCACAAATGTGTGTGTAAGACAGTCTGCTTACACAATGAAGACAGAGTAACAAATACCCCAAACCATTCCTCAATGGCCTTTTTCATGCCCAGATGAACTATCAATGATGGAGTAAAATGGGAAACTTGAAGGTATTTTGGAAGATGGAATGTTCCATCACATTTGTGCATGAGTAACCCGTCAGGAGCACTCAGATTCAGGCCAAACTCATTACTCATTAGGAAAATATTGAAATGCATAAAGGTGTAATTTGTTGCATATTGTGATTCACATTGTAATCTTTGAAGTAAGTATCATATATCAATCATTGTATGTAGTGATTAGTGTGATGTTCTGCAACATTTGTAGTACAGTGAAAGCCAGCATATTGAGCAAAGCCATTTCAGAAAGTTGCAACACAGTTCTTATAACTAGAGACATTTAGGAGTCAAATGTGAAGATGATTTTGTTCTGTACTGTAGTGTATTAGAAATATTTCAAGGAGTATGTATTTACTTATGTTGTAGAAGTCTTTTGTCAATACCCCAAATGTTAGTTTCATACTGTCTTCAACAGTATGAGTATGTAGATAGTATGTGATACATAGGTAAGCTAATTCACTACAGAATTCATGTCTAATTTTTGATACTTGACATATGCTTTACTGACTTGAAGTGAGTATTAGCATTGAGAAATGTCCAAACAAAGCTAACCTGTTTTCAGTTGTTGCTAATATTGGTAAAACATTGCAGTATATGTTGAAAGACATTGATTCCGATTTTACTTATTGGACTGGTATTTGCCTATTTTCCTAGTATGAGGTGAGGGTTGCAGCTTGTCTAGTGCAATTTCTACATGAGGTGACATTGCATTTATCCCAATAATGTGTGATGCATATGTTTTTATTGTGACAGTTTTTATACTTTATTTCCACATACCTGTATGGTTAGTTTCTGATTTTTGACTTGATATCCTTTTTTTGTGCAAGTGAACTTTTTGTAAGGCGGCTGACACCTGATTTATGAACACAATTTGGTTATACTGGTGTTTTACTTTAAATTTCTTAAACGTCAACATTAGAGATTTAGCATTGCACATTGTTTTGCTATGGCTTGCGTGAGTAAAGTAATAATTCATGAGACCTGAGCATATGTGATCAGCCAAGTGAAAAGAGGTAACAGGTAATGAGGGAGGTTACCTTTAGTTCCCGTGACGACGGTGTTGATTTTCATCATGATCAGCCAGCAGCAGCACAGGCAGGATGTGTAGGATGGAGTCCATAGCAGAACAGGAAGTGGAAATGTGAGTAAAGGAGAATTTGTGTCTTATATGCGTTCCTTTCCGCCAATTCAGGTGTAGAGGTTTCCCCCCACAGTTGCGTTGTGGGAAGGCACATGATGATTGACACTGTAGAGAAACTAGCGGTCCTCCCTCCAACATCCATTTTTACCTATCCGGCCATCAATGCAGTTGGGATTTCCTGGCGGTGATGGCAGGACCGCCGACAAGATCGATATCGGGCCTTTCGTTCTTTTATGAGGACATTGAACTCTAAGACGACTTAAAATATCCTTATTCCTTATAATGCATGGTCTCACCATCAGCCTTCTACAAACTGCTTCAATTGTAGGTATGCAGTTCTTCTGTATGAAAGAGATAGTATGTGTAAAGTCAAGATTCTTTATTCAGCTCTACTGAGCCATAGATGTCACACTTAAAAGAAAAATACAGTATAATTCACCATCAAATAAAATAGAACTTTGTTAAAATCACTAAAAACTAGTATTAAGAATATCAATATGAAGGGGGAAAACATTCAATAGATAGATCGTACCTTTGCCACACTTAAGATGTCATTTGAAACAGCATAAATAACAGTTTCATTTCTTAAACTGTGCAAATAACCAAAGGCTGCAACATGAAATCTGGTTTCTAGTACTCATAATTTGAACAAAGGATCTGCCTTCTTTGTGCAGTATAAAATGTGCAACAAAAGCATAAAGGGCATGTCGCTTTGTTCTGCTGGGACTTCACAATGAAAGCGGGGTTGAGACGAAAATCATGTGCCTTTTACTGGGAAGGCTAGCAGGAAGGGTATGGTTTGTGACAAAACCTTGTCAGGAGGAAATGTTATCTCTCATTTGCAATTACCTGTAAGTATAGAGCAGGGCATGCAGGCAAGACCCTAAAGGTGTTTTCTATACCGACACCTCTAGTCTCTGTCCATGACCTTTGTGCTTTTTGAATAACAAGTGATTATGTTTGATTTAGGGGAATGCTCGATAAGCTGTCTGAATTAGAATAAAATGTTGGGTCACCAAGCCAGGGGATGTCTAGACAATTGTTCAGATTCAGACAATCCAGCTGTATTGTTCTGGGTTTTTCCAAATTCTGAGCCATTATAGAAGAATGTTGTAGCTTAACAGGATCTTCTATATAGTCACGTCCAACCTCTTCATGACAGAAGGCCGTTGGAGTAGAGTGTTGCCTTATCATGAACTTATTCTCCACAATTTGTAGAGATTTGCAATTATTATACCCCCATATGCCCGCACCAAATGTGGTGCGAGACACGCCTCTACTGTTAAAATTAAAAAGCATTTCTCTAGTTGGCTTGCTCCCCAATCTTTTGGAAAAGCTGCATTAATTGCTCTCTGGAATGGCATAGCTCTTACATTCAGGAAACATTTCCAGTTAAAATCTAGATCGATCGAAATTTCCAGATACGTGAAATGCAAAGTTTTCATCAAATATTCACCACTACGTAGGAACTTTTTAGGCTTAGCTAGTTTGGGGTCACATTTTGTTGCAAAGGAATTAGTGCAATTTGTATTTAGTTCAAGCTACTCATAAGACTGTTAAAAGAATCTAGTAAAGTCTGGAAACCATTAGCAGTTCGGGCAATTAGAATGGCATCATCTAGATAAAGCAGCACAGGAATCTCTCTCTAGTTGATCTTAGGGATGTCTTTCCCCACTGTTATCAGTTGGTTTTCCAGAGAGCTATCAAAAATAAAAAAAAGAGAAAGGGTGCCAGGACGCAGCCCTTTCTGACCCCAGTGATTGATGGAAAATCCTCATATAGATCTCCACTCCTATTATACTGGACTAACTGTAGTCTTAACTTCTTTGATCTAAATTAGACTGTAAAGGTTGCGCCAATTATCACTGTGATTGTTTTAAGGTCACAACACCTTTACCCAGTCCCCACCTGTATCCCATCACACCTATCCCATCTAACTACCTCCTTTCTCATTATCACCATGAGCGCGTTGATACTTTACCATGTAAATACTATGTGATGATTCTTGACAATTACAAGCTATCCACATGAGGAAATTACCAATGAACTGATTTATATCCTGGTTCTCTAAATTTATTTGATTCAATGAATTAATTGATATGCTTGTCTATACGGCTGTTTGATTCTATCATTTTCCTGATACTATTTAATACTAAGGTACCCTATTGAACTATGTGCCTAAATAAAATACGCACTATAACCATGGACTGATTATAATTTGTGATAAAAAATTTATATTTGGGACATTTGATGTTTTCTAAAAACAATAGACTCTGACCACTGTTTTTGTACCTGTTTGGCTGTTGAATTGAAACATCATTTAGGCCACGGATGGATTTGGATTAAAAACCATTTTTCCTGCAAACAGTGTATAGGGTCGGTCAGTGTCTTTGGAGGATGTGTATTGTAACTTGTGAACATTTTTTGCCCTATCAATTTTAATTTTTGGCATAGCTGAATTAATGCTGTGTAATCTTTACCATGCCTCCTTTGTCTGGCCAGTGTGTGAGTGTGTTATCTGTAGGCCATCATTTGTTTTTGTTCCCTATGTGGCCAGGGGCCATTTTGTGTAGTCAGTGTCCATAGGCCTGCATGTGTTCCTCATTTTCCAAGCCTCCTGCTTGTTGTTGTGACCATGTGGCTGGTGACCATTTTGTGTAGGCAGCCAGTGTGCTTTTGCCATAGGCATGCAAGTCTTCTCTTTGCTCCCCATGTCTTCTTGCTTGTTGTTCTGACCATGTGGCTGACGGCCATTTTGTCTAGTCAGCCAGTGTGCTTTTGCCATAGGCTTGCATGTCTTCTCTTTGCTCCCATGCCTCCTTGCTTGTTGTTGAGACCTTGTGGCTGGCGGCCATTTTGTGTAGCCAACCAGTGTGTTTTTGTCATAGGCCGGCATGTGTTTTTTGTTGTAGCCATGCCTCCTTGCTTGCTGTTTGACTGTGTGGTCGGTGGCCATTTTGTGTAGCTAGCCAGTGTGCTTTTGCTATCAGCCTGCATGTGTTCTTTGTTTTCCAAGCCTCCTGCTTATTGTTGTGACCATATGGCAGGTGGCCATTTCGTGTAGCTAGCCAGTGTGCTTTTTCCATAGGCCTGCATGTTTTCTCTTTGTTCCCCATGCCTTCTTGCTTACTGGTTTACCATGTGGCTGTGGGGCCATTTTGTGTAGGCATCCACTGTGCTTTTGCAATAGGCCTGCAATTGTTGTTCTTCTATCATTATGTTGTGGCCATGACTCTTTGATTGCAGGCTCACCATGTGGTCCGTTGGTGGCCATTTTGTATAGGCAGCCATTGTACTTTTGCCATAGGCCTGCATGTCTTTGTTTGTTCCCAATGTCTTTTTTCAGTGTTGATGTTTTTGATGACCAGGTAACTATGGTAGGCAGCTATTTTGTGCATTCAGCCAGTGTGGCCCTTTGCCATATGCTTGCATGGATGGTTGAGCAATAAGATAGCAGTTTAATAAATTAAAATTATATGCTTGAGAATAATTGTCATTATTTATTATTATTATTAATTAATTGTTTTACATTTATTAATTTTTGTGTTATAATTTTAGTATTTTTTATTTGTATTTTTTTATTTTATAGAAATTCTTTTTTCAGCCATTTTCATAACATCTGACATCAATGAATCACCCCCATGTCTTCTATGGTGCACACCATAATTCATTGTCTAAGGATTATTTCATTGTCATTTGTCAGCAGCACCTCCCTGAGTGCCACATCCCACGTGATGCATGTAATGCAAAAGGTTACATCTGTATGTTTTGTTGTTGCTCTTTCTTATCCTTCCTGAATGTACACCATGAACGTTTATGGTGGTGTGTTTTGTAACCAGTAACCAGAATAAATGGTATTGTTTGTTTATACTTCTAATTGAGCAGCAACAATGCCGTGTTTCACTGATGTTCTTCTTGCTTCTTTGCTTTTATCTGTACAAGAGACAAAACCCACAGTACTGCCAACCAGAAGGCCTGTGCACAACATGACACGTGACCACACATCACAGAAATCTCTTCAACATGTGAGGCTAAGTGCCACTGCTAACTGACTGCTTCAAGATGGCCCTAAAGATAGGTGCTACCAAGAAATTGGCCAGTGAGAAGAAGAAGGATCTTACCACCACTGGTATGGTGACCCAGAACTTATTCGGGGAAAAAAACCTATGCCTGCCGCACTGAGCTCCAGGGAGCAAGCTGGGAGCGGCACACCCGCAGCAGCGGACACACCCCAACCTATGCCTAAGCCCATGTCTGTCACACAGGCAGCCAGTCTAATCACGGCAATGCCACGAGCAGTGACGCTGAAATTGACATCTATATTACAAAGTAGTACCCAACCCTTGCAGGAAACTCAAAGAAATGACAACAGCCACAACTACCAATTGTAGTTTCTCCCGAAGTAGGGGCAGTTCAGGAGACTGAGCTTCATGCTGAGGTGGTAGAGGAAGCCACTTTTTCAGAAGATCCATTGTCTTCAGATCTCCAGCAAGAAAATGTAGAGTTAGTGCACCATCTTTTTCTCCAAGCCTCCTTCTGATGATTTTGACACCACTTGGATCCCACCTCAGTCTAAGAGTGAGGCACACCATGAGAGGCTAGGGAAAAGGACATTTCCTAAAAGCCTTAGAATTATGGATGCAGATGTAGAAGAGGACGATGACGACAAGCCAGTCATCATGGATGTTAGCCCAGCCCCAGTGGAGATTGAGGCTATCCCATTCCAACTTGCTGTGAGGGATGTGGAACTACAGATACCACCACCACTAGCTGCCATATTTGGAAATTCCTGCCAGCAACCTCCATCCACAACTACCTCAGTAGAAGCGGGTACTTCAGAGAATCAAACGCCAAAATGCCCACTTACCGCCAGTTCATCCGACATTGACAGTAGCACCAGTATCAGAAGGTTGACCTCCACAGTTTGGGACTTTTTCGACGTTAGCAAGAAAGAGGTGAACATTGCCATATGCTCCATTTATGAAGCAAGTGTTAGTCGGGGTAAGCATGGTACAAACTATAGTATTGGAGGACAAACACTCATTTGAGAAAACACCACAAGATCCAGTGGGATGTGCACCTTTAAGGCCAAAAAAATGCAAGTGTTAGGCTATTTCAGGGTCCTGTGTTTGATGCACTGCATCAACATCATCGTACGGGCTTTCTCAAAAAAGAAAAACAACTAAGCAACTTACTGTCTACCTGCAGAGGAATTTGTACTCATTTCAGTCATTCATTTAAAGCACAGAAAGAGCTGAGGGTCATTAAACGTTACAATAGAATGACAGTTAAAGCACTCACACAAGAGGTGCCAACATGTTGCAACTCGACTTATTGCATGCTTGAACGTATGTTTGAGCAGTACAGACCGATCAATGAATGTGTCATGCAAAGAGGGGATGCAACTGTGAAATGCATGATCATTGAGATGGACCAATGGGGACTAGTCAAATGCCTGAGAGAGATGCTGATTCCTTTTGAGGTGTTCACACAGGAAGTCAGAGAGGATGTAAGTACTATGGGCCAAGATATCCCGATGTTGCACATGCTACAGGAAAGTTAAAGGAGGCATCTGCAATGTACGCAAATGTGGAGGGAAAAAAGATGCACATGAGTTGGTGGAGAGCTTAGTCCATCGCTTATCTGTTAATGCAAGTGTGCAAAGAGACATTGTGTCTTCCGAACATTACATCTATGCCACAATTCTTGATCCACGGTACAAACAATTACTGTCCACGTTCAGTTTCTTTCCTTTTTCAGACGGGGATGTTGCAAAATACAAAACAGGCCCTGTCAATGCCTAACTGGAACTAAATGGACCATAGCACTGAGCGGTCCACAGTATGTTAAGTCCATGAATGAGAGATGGACACAACCATTTTTATCCTTAGTATATTCTTGAATGACCAGGGAAAGATTTAAAGATTGTTCAACAGTTCCCAGGCCTGGGCGAAAAGCAAACTGTCAGTCTCAGAGCCCACATGACTCTGTAGCACAGCTTTCTAGTTTGGCCAATAGTACCCTTCCTAGGATCTAAACTGTACTATCTAGGTGGGCTATTGGGTGATGGCAGTGAGTCTGGCTCTTGTTTCCTTCTTTCAAAATAGGGACAATATTAGCCATCAGCCAAATCTTTACCAAAGGGCCTATACTTGCACTTTTTATAACACTTGTTTTTAAGGGTGCCCAGAACTGTGGAAGAGATTTGAAAAGGTCTGAGGGAATTCTGTCATGGCCCGGGGCTTTTCCAGAAGGGCTACTCTTGATGACTATGGTTACATCACACACTTTTATTGAGCTGCTTAATTGCAAGGTAGCAGTTGGATCACAGTTGACTACTATGTTAGGGTCTGCATTAAGAGTCTGTTCTTTTTGCCCAAAAACTTTAGAAATAGAGCCGCTGAATCTTTACTTGGAACAACACATTCAACTTTCGGGAGAACCTCGCTCAAGGGGTTCAAGGAATTTACTACCTTCTAGAAAGCTCAAGAGTCTTTCTTCTCACTTGCAGTCCTAAGATCCTCCCAGACCTTTTCCTTGATTTCTTTCTTTCTTTTTTGGGTTCTTTGTTGATTTTCCTGGCCTGAGTTACTCCTAAGTGATCTCTTGGGTGTTTATTCAGCGCAAGCATTAAACGTCTATGGGCTTTAAAGCAGATATTGTTAAACCACCTTGAATTCTGACTGGATTTTACCGCACCTTTAGTTAATCTATCTGCGATATAATTATTCATATGGCATATGCGGTTATTATCATATTTGCGTCCTTTTGCAGGACCTTGTCTATTTCTGATTGGTTATCTGCAAGGAGATTTCTATGGAAAGCTTCCTTGTCAATAATCTCCAATTTAATATGCACTCCTTTGTTCCCAATATATTCTGTCTTGGGCTTAGAGATTTTCCTTGTGCCCGTGGCTGAGGGTATCTTAAACTCCAGTATAAGCAGATTATGGCTGCTTAAGCAGGAGGCTACAACTTTACATGTCACAAACAATGATATCAGGTCCTTAGAGATTAGCACATGATTAATTATGGAATTTGAACTTGGCCCCATGTATGTTGGAAGCTTTGGCAAGCTCGGCATGCAGTAATCTAGTGCAAATATTAAGCTGTTTAGATTGTTTGCGTTAATCACTCTTTAGTGAGTCGTGAAAGGAATTATGTTTGAAGCGTGTGAGGGGTTGATTAAAATCATCAGCGATTCTGCATATTGGGGATACTCCATAGGCACATATTTTAATATTAAAATCTTCCAAACAGATGATTGACACAGCCTTTGTATAGTCACTTAAAACGTTATGCAAGGCATCCTCTATACCATACACAGTTTTAGTTTCTGACTGGTCAAATATATTATAGTAACATTTCACAAGTGGCAGATCAAATGGTTTCTGCAAAGTAATCATAAGTACATGGTAAAAGGGTGTAATAGTATTTTCTGACACTGTACAGTCGACAGAGGAGACAGATATGAAAGTAACCAAACCCCTTCAAGCCGGACGAGACTTTAAGGGGGAGGCTGGAACATGGTGTAGTGTAGTCCCTATATTCCCGATAGGCTCTGCGCATTGGAATATTATATCCTAGAGTTTGACGTAATACTTAGGGCGACTAGGTCTCTATCGAATATATTAGACTTAATTGTGAGTGCCAGCTAGCTCAGAGGTCACTAGAAACTTTCTTGAATAAATAAGAAGGGATTCGTTTCTGACAACCGCATAAACATGCCAAATTTGTTTCCCCAAGAATAAACGTATCTTCAGAGTCGTGGAAACAATGGATAGATATTTTACTCAGCCAATTGTGCATGCTTCGTTTCATCAGAGGTGCAGAGAAATAGAGAGACGGGCTTTTTCAATAAAAGGGTTTATTGAACAGTCTTGTTTCTCATGCAAATAAGGTGAACTGCTACAATCATAATACTGGTTGCAAAGTATAATGCATACAGTAAGAAGAGTATTGTAAAATAATACTGTAAAAGCACTGAATGGTTTCTAAACCATAGATAAATACATACATAAATAACAAAGGCTAAAAGTACTCAACTGGTGCTTCTAAAATACGCCGACCCCAATGTTCCTAACCTAAGTCTAGTACGAGGGAAGAAGTGAGATGTAGCATAGGATTAGTTTTTCTTTGCCAAGAATCTATCCAAGATTTCTCTTAGGGTCTAATCAGCTCCGTACCTTGGTTTTAGAATGAAGGAGGTCTGGTATCTCTGTCTCGGGACTCGATTTCCCAACAACCCGCAAGGGGAGCTTGGAAACACTGGAGCTGGATTCTCAGCGAGAGAAAGGACAGCTTCTCGAGCAGTACGTCAGCTGGAGGGTCGGCTTCCTTCGGCACTTGCTGTAGCGAGCTGCGTCGGGCAAGTAGATAGTCGAGCTGCTCCGAACCACTGTGTGTTTGCTAGGGCAAGTGTAGGCATATTTATACCTTGAAGGTGCCTAGTTTGACGTAAAGTCAGACATAATAACATCATCAAAGAACCCCAAGGGAATGGCAGTTCTTTGAATTCTTGGACAAATCAATATTCAAGCAAGGGCATGTCCCTGACTGCTGAAGCCGAGTTTTCCAAGAAATCGTTGTGGCTTTTTGGAACGAGTGGAAGTTGCCATGCCTGTATTTGGACTGCATGGGTTATGTCTAAATATGGTTATGATTTCTATGCCTATATAAGGGCAATGTGAATTGGACCTATATATGGGCATGAATTGGTAAATTACGCTTGGATCCTAAAATGCTACACAACAATGGTAGGTGACAAACCCATTTATGAGAGATGGGTCCAATAAAAATGTCTCTTGGCAACAATTATTTTATGGTGGTCCACTATATTCAGCCATTCTGGAGCCTCCTGCTTATTGCACAGACCAGCCACATTCCGAGAGATTAAGCCAGATACCAAGCCTCCATAGGTGAGTCAATAATGACCCATTGGTTAGATACTGTTGATGTTGAACAATTAAGTGTGTTCTGTTTTGGGGTTACCCTGTTGGGTAGTCAGTCCAGTTGCTCCAAAGGGGACAAATCATCAAATCTGTTAGATGAAGATAAAGAGGGGTTAAAGGGGAGGGTGATGAGATGCCAATTTGCTGCTTAAAATATCTGATTTAGAATTATTATAAGCATTTACCAGGAGCCTGTGAGGGGGGAGAAGAAGCCCAGCTGGAGGTCTCTGATGCCCTCCAGGGAAGAAGCAGTGTGGCAGAGGGAGTGTAGTAAAGCCAGTCTACCCTTGGTCTTCTGAAATTGATTATCACATTGTCACCTTGTGAGATTTTGAGCAATGGCCCAACATAAGAAACCCTCCTCATTGTGATAATGTCATTTGAAAAATCACATTACCATCCGGAATGTTTCGGCATCCAGTATGAGACCTTATTTGTTAGGGAAGCACAATGCTTAATTTGGGGCCACGTTTTCCAGCACAATAATGTTTGGGGTGCCCTCCGGTGGAATGTGAGGTCCAGTATTATCTCATTCATTCCTGCGTTCCTCAGTCAAAGGTCTTTTCTCCCTGCATATGTGCCTCTCAGAGAAGCAGGTGGTCCTCTTGACTTCAGTAGCCCAGGGGGTCAAAGGATTAGAGTTGTCACTACTGCCAAGATTCATGCATTCATTATTAGTACCAGTATCTCCCACTGCTTTGTACGGCTTCTCAAGGTGGTATTGGCTAGAATGGGTAAAGGTCCTTCTTGGGCACACAACATCTTCCCAACTATTGCTCCTGATGCAGACACTGGTGTGGGGAGTCAGTGCTGTTATGTTTTTTTGGCCCGCCTTGGGTTAGCTTCTTAAACTCCTGCTCTATTTCAGCAAGACAGCCCAAGATAGGTTTCAGCTTTGTTTTCAAAGTGACAGTGACTGTTTCATAAAGAGAATCCAGTGTAAAGCCCAGCTCTTCATTTACCCTCCGCAGGGAGTCATTCTTTTAGGCGACTGAATAATTGTTTACCCTTGGGTGTTTAGATTTGGATGCAACCTCCTTGTCGCTTTATTTTCCCAGTCGCACCTTGTGTTATAGGAGTAACTAGGTTGTGCCAGGACCAGGGCGATTTTGAAATCTCTAATATGGGCTGGCTCTGCTCACAGTTCTCCCATCCTTCTGTACATTCAGTTGGAGCTCTTGATCGTATGTCTGTGTGCCTTTCTGAAGAGTTTCATTGGTGTAAGGTTTGGGAAGAAAGGGAGAGGAGACGTACTACGACCCAATTTCTTTACTTTTAATGTCCACTGTGCGTGTGAAAAAATATGGCCATAATTGTAATGGTAGTGGCGATGGGTCTGGGAGCACATTTTTGTGTTTTACGTTTTCCCATTATGGTCTAACCATGGCAGCAAACCGAATTTTTAGCCCCGGTACCAAGTCAGGGGTGGACTGGATGGTCAGCAATTACACAGTGGCACAATACAAACAGAAAAGAAATGAAGAAGAATTAGACCAGATTCCTCTCCCATAGCCAACTTTGACAGACAGCTTCCTTCTGTAGCATATATCTTGGCTCCACCTTAAAACAATAAGGATATTAGGGTGCAGATTACAGATAACAGCCAGCTCAAGTAAGCCAAGGTCCCTGGGCTAGGAGGGAGGGCCCCAGCCCAACCTCGCCCGGCTCTTGGCCTGAGCCTTGCGCTGCTGAATAAGTGGCAGCACTATATACGAGATGTCAGCACCCCCCTCTCCAGTCGCCATGGGCAACGAACTGGACCCTGAGACAAAGAATCCCACCAGGTTCAGGGCAAGGTCAGCACAGTGCAAGAACCTGGACCCAGAGCAACAAAAGCGTCCAGGTTGTTGTACACGTATCTAGGACCCTATTTAAATATTCCCGATTTATGCCCTTATGTGGTTATAACAAATCATATCCTTATAAAGTCATAAGAATCATTTCCATATTAAGTCATAGCCAATGCAGTACAAATACGGCAAGGCTACTCCCATAGACTCCTAGAAAGCACAGCGTGTTCTTAAACAAACCAAGCCTCCAGCAGCCCAGGAATTTCCCCTGCTTCTGTATTGATTTGTCCTAGAACTCCTGGAGTCCTGAAAGAACTGCGAGTTCTTAGTGACGTCTTATGTCCAACCTTACGTCAAACTCGGCACCTTCCAGGTATAAATATACCAGCATCTGCCCTAGCAAAACACATGGTGGTTTGGAGCAGATCAGCTATCTACTTGCCCGATGCCCTGCTGTGGCAAGAGCCGAAGGAAGCCGACCCTCCCATTGACGCACTGAGAGAGACGCTGTCTTTTCTCCTGCCGAGAAATCCAGCTCCAGTATATCCTGGTCACCCTTGCGGGTTGCTGGGAGATCGAGTCCTGAGAGAGAGATACAAGACCTCCCTCATTCTATAAACAAGGTACGGTATTAGACCCTTAGAGAATTCTTGATTGAGATTCTTGGCAGAAATGATCTTAACTTCAACTGCAGCTCACTTACTCCTTCCCACGTACTAGGCTTAGGTTAGGTACAACGGGGTAGGCGTATTTTAGAAGCACCAGTTGAGTACGTTTAGTCATGGTTTTATCTATGTATATATTTTATCTATTTTAAACACCGTATGGCTTAGAAACCATACCATGCTTTTACAGTATTATTTCATAATACTCCTTTTACTGTACGCACTTTACTTTATAACAAGTATTGCAATTGTGACAACTCACTTCTCTTGCATGAGAAAGAAGACTGTTCAATAAATAACCTCTTTTATTGAAAACGCCTGTCTCTCTATTTCTCTGCGCTTCTGGTGAAACTAAGCATGCATGACTGACTGAGTAAAATAGTTATCTATTGTTTCTGCGACTCTGGAGGTATACTCCTTATTCTGGTAGGAGCAAAGTTGGCATGTTTATGCGGTTGTCAGAAACTAATCCCTTCTTGTCTATTCAGGAAAGGTAACACCTTCTTGTTTACTCGAGAAAGTTTCTAGTGACCTCTGAGCTAACTGGCATTCATAATTAAGTCTAACATATTCAATAGAGACCTAGTCGACCTAAGTCCTACGTCTAAGCTATCGTTTATGTTATTCCAATGCGCAGAGCCTATTGGGAATATAGGAACTACATGGTGCCCAACATTTGGTAATATAACAATTAGGAGGTTTTTACCCAAGTATGGTCACTGGGACCTGGGTGGACTAAGTATTAAGAGGAAGGGGTCCCAGTAAAGACGGACAGGACTTAGGAACAGTAAAAGTATAAATCACACAGACAATCAATCAATCCACATTGTTTTAATCATAATGGGGATAAACAATGAATATATAAGAATTGGTACATCGAATACGTAGTTACAGGTAGTGCCCCAAAAGAAAGGGAGATGGGGGTGAGGGTTGCGGTTGTGTGAGGACGTAGTGCAGGAGAGCAGGAATGGTTTAAAGGTGACAACCAATCAACAAATAGAAATCCTTAAATTGATAAAGTTACACATCATGTACAAAACACAAGACTTGTTAGTCAGTTTTCAAGTAAGACATACTACACATTGTTAAATTTATGAACCATTGGGACGTGAAGTTGACATACAAAAACAAGTGGTTGTCGACGTTTCGACCCTTAAGAATTACGTAGGATTTAGTTGTATCCTTGCAGTAGGGTCTTCATCAGGACAGAAGGACGGGGCGGACGACCGTTCTTTTAGGCGTAAAATATTCACCACTGTCAATGACGCTCGGGTTCGCAATGAGCGTCATTGACAGCGAGATTCATTCCGCTTTGGATATTGTGAGATTCCATCTCCCTTCAACACCGTGACGCTGAGATTTCCGTCCGGTCACCGCGTTTTGAATACAATTCACTGATTCTACTCTACCGTCGGTTCGCCTGATTGCCTATGACTACTTCATGTTCTAAATCCCCATGATGGGTTCACCGTAAGCTGTATGCGCTTTAGAACGCTACTAACGGATTCAACTCAATCGCCGGTCTCTCTGACCCCTGAACTCCAAGTGGTAATATTGGTAATACCCCAATAGACGTCTGGAGTGGGTGAAAGGTTAATATCTGCCAAACTTAGTATGAAGAGATTCCTATGTATTAGTTTTTGGTTTAGTCAACGTTGAAGGATACAGGGTTCCAAAATATTGTGCACCTAATCTTTGTTTCCTTGAAAATTGCTCTGCAAACTTACAGTCAGTAAAAAATTACAGGAAGTGAAGACGAAAGAGATGCTTTGGCAGCTCAACTTTTAGCGGATGACACAACTCTCCAACAAAATGAACCGGGTGCAATAATCATCCCAGTAAATGTAAAGAAAATCATAGCTATAAAACTTATAGAAAATGGATTATCACCAAGAGGTGGTAGAGTCATATTTGTGGTAGAGGCCCATGAATATCGGCAGACAGAGGTGTTCTATTCCTGGATACATATTCCAGCAGCAAATGCTGTGACACACGAGTTCCAATAATACAAAATAGAGGAATCTCCAACGGAATACGTTCCTTTCGAGGACGTTGAAATTCCACTAACGTACCAAGAGCACCAGCTCTGGTTCAATGGCGCCCTAAAACATCAAAATCACTTTACCAGGCTCGGTCCACTAGGTAGACCAGGAGCCACATGGCCGGTTCTAGCCGGCTATACATCACATCCTGACATTGAAAAAATGTCAAGCTGAGAACTTTTAGTTCAGCTAAAACAACTAATTAAAACACAAAGACAAAAGGTCCAATATGTCATGCGGACTTTAACAGTCCAACCAACAATAAGAATTCCACAGCACACCCCTCACCAGGGGAACACAAATAAAATTACACCACAGACTATACAATCAGTCATTGGCAAATTACCCGCAAAACGGGAACAAATTCCGTTCTGGTTAGCTCAAAAAATTACTCAGATAGAGGCAGTATTTCCTGATACTATACCTAATGAAAAACACAGAATTCTGACAAGCTGTCTACCAATGAGGATTGCACCACATGTGGAAGACTGTGAAACTTGGGGAACAGTCTTTGCTTCAATATACACAAAAACACATGGCGTTCCGTCTATGGCGGTTATACCAGACGTATTAGGACAGATTAAAAATGAATACGGTCCAGAGCCTGCTTTAAATCTAGGTATGAAATTACTGAAAGACTTTAAGCAAGTCTCGGCTATACTATTAGCCAACATAAGAGGAGAAGCAGCATCTGTGGCGATCCGCCAAAAATGAAAAGAAACAGATATAGCAGAACAACCTTTTGAACTTGCCAGAAGAATTGAAAAATCCTATCAAGAATTAGGTAGAGATAGTTTGGGTGGGAAACCACTAAAAAAAACCACAACTAACTGAAAATCCTGAAAAGAGCTATATTAAAAATAATCTTATTACTCCAAAAAAGAAGTGGGAAGGTAATAAACAAACAACTCCCAGAGAGAAACAGTTTGAGTCCAGAGGAAAGTCTCCACAACGGAGAAATAGATCTCCAGAATGGGGGGCCAGGTCTCCACAACGGGAGCCGTCTGAAAAAAGATACAACTTTAGAAAATAGGGATAATTTAAGAAAACCTGACAGATATCAAGATAATGATATACGTCCCTCTCGATCTTTTCTGACTTCCTTACCGAAATCGGAAAGAAGAGGACGGTCAAAACACAAAGAAGAGCGTGTCAAGTCCAAAGACAAGGAACCTGCTCATCAAAGTAAAAAAATACAATTTCCCAAAATGAAGGTAGCCAGTATTAAAATAAAATATGCCAAGGATTCTGAGGACACAACTCAAGAATGGAGAATGGGCCCAGACACTGCTAGACAGAGCAGCAGAAGTGACCATAGCTCGCAAGATCCTGATGAATCTTCTGGAGACAGGGGACATGAATGAATACATTCAAGTGGAAACTGCAGACACCAGAGTTAGTGTGCCCCATAAATTATATGAAATAACATTACGTATAGAGGGGGACAAAACTAGGAAAATAAGAGGTCTCTTTTGGGAGAACCTATCTAAAGGCTATGATATCCTTCTAGCAGAGAAAGACTGGCCACCAGAGTTTGTCAGGGAGTGCCCACATGGCGAAGAAATGATTATGCCTGCCTTCTCAAATCACATTCCAATTCATAAAAAATACACATATGCTAGAGAATGGGCAGTGGCCCAAGCCCCTGCATTATATAAATCATGTAGGATGTGATGAGGATTCTCCTCACCATAAAATTCAGATAAAAAAACTCAACCTACTGCACAGAGGCAGTATCCTGTTAAGCAAGAAGCTAAAAAACAAGTCAGGGAGATCTTAGATCAACTTGAATATCAGGGGGTGATTGAAACATGCACCTCACAAATGAACAATCCTTTGTTTCCTGTCTCCAAGCCAGACGATTCATATCATCTAGTTTTGGACTACAGACACCTAAACTCCTGTTGCAAAAGATTTGCAGTACAAAACTCACACAGTGCAGCACTAATGAATAACATGGTGCGCAAAAAATATAAAACGACATTAGATATTTCAAATGGTTTCTTCTGTCAAAACATAGCACCAGAAAGCAGGTATTTGACTGCTTTCTCAAGTTAGGGGGCCCAAAGGCAATTTTGTCGTCTCCCCCAGGGATTCAAGAACAGCCCAGGATTATTTTCAGCCAGGGTAACAGAATTACTGCAAATGTATGATGATGAGGCATTATATTATGTCGATGATATCTATCTTACAGACGATGATCTGGAGACACACTTGAAAAGAGTGAACACCATTATACTTGGGTTCGCATCTGAAGGGTACAAATTCAACTTCAAAAAGTCACGAATTGCCCACCTCACTGTCCTATTTTTAGGATATGAATTATCAAGTGAAGGCAAAAGCCTAGCAGACAACTTCTTAGAGAAGTGTCCAGTACTCCAAGCTCCAAAAACGCTTATAAACTTACAATCAATTCTAGGTTTCCTGAATTTCAGAAGAACTTACATTCTAAACTATGCAGAGAGGGTTAAACCCCTCTACGAATTAATAAAACCTGATTTCAAACCAATTAATTGTACACAGAAACAAACAAAAATTTTACGATCAATACAAACCGACATGTTAACTAAAACAAAACTGCAAACACGCGCAAACGAACGCAACCTTGTAATCCGAGTCATCCCAGGAAGATGCGGATTTACGTACCTAACCTCTAATAAGGGAGAAACTGTACCAATAGCTTATAAATCACACTTGTACACACAAGCTGAAATGAAATTCAGTTCTACTGAAAAAATTCTGACTGCGGTTCAAACTGCTGTAGCAAAAGAAAGAGCCCTAGCCCAAGGGAAGAGCATATCTGTTTTAACAGCAGTATCAGCCCTTGAGGCAGTAACAAGACCAAGCATTCCAAATGCTAAAGCTTTAGATCCAAAATGGATACAATGGGAAAATTCTCTTGCTGCAACAGACATGATACACGCATTTGATCCCAAAATGAAAAAACTAGAACATCTAGAATACGAACATGAATGTCCTCTGTCAATCGAAATTCTGCCTCTTGAACAGTACACCTGTGTAATCTACACAGACAGATTTGCACAACACTATGTTGTGGATAAACAAGTTTACAATGCAGCATGCACGATTGTTAAAGGTTTGCTGGCGCTTAGGTAAATTCAGACCGATGGTCACTAAAACTGAATCACTCAGAAACTGTACAGCTCAGCGAGCTGAACTGCGAGCTTTAACCCCTTCCATGCTCATGACAAGGTCAGCTCGTCATGCAGTGCACTGATCCTGTGCTAAAGACGAGCTGATCTTGTCATGAACAATGGGAATTCAAGGAAGTCACCACCCAGCGGGAATTGCCTTAGCACCAATGTGGTTAAAGATGGCGCTTGAGAATGCCGATCGCGAATTCCCCACACTAATAGTGTGCGATTCGTATTATTGCGTCCACTCTTACAATAATTTCATGCAGACCTGGATTGAAAACAGTTACAAAGATGAGACAGGTGTCACGATAAAGCATAAATAACTATGGGAACAAGTAGTTCTTTTACAGAAAGAACTACGAAAGACTCATGTGATACATACGCAGAGTCTTCGACGTGATGGCGTTCACGTTGCAGGGAATTCATTGGCTAACCGAACCAGAACGGCAGCTGTTCAACCGGCTTCCATAGCTACAAAAAAGCGTTCTAAAAAACAAATAGTTGGAGAAACCGTGCTGGCAGTAAAAGCCTCATTAAAAGGTGAATATGCGGCATTACCTCTCAATTATCCACTCAACAATACATACATAATTGATGCGAACTCCGTTCCTTTTGCTCAAATCCCTGGAGTGGGGGACAGAGTAATTCCAAACACGAACCGGAGGGCTTACTTGATTCAAGAAGCACACATGGGAATGGGTCTGAGGCACCAAGAGATCTTGAAATCTCTAATAGAATTACAATCATAATACTGGTGGCCAGGGATGAGCGTGCAAATGTATAATTTTGCAATGGATTGTCAGGACTGCAACAGAGATCGCAGTTGTGAACCGGACCAGATACCAGCTGAGACACCTCTATTAGACAGCATTAGGCTATCTACACGCAGAAATCCACACGAAAAAATGCGATCCCATAAATATTAAGACGAGATTCCTTCAGATGTGACCCCAGCTCTCGGCTGACGGCAGAACTGTTATAAAAGATTTGCGAGTCTTTATCAGCACATACGCAATTGGCATGCTACATTCTGACCAGGGTCCTGCGTTTAGCTCTCGGGCTTACAAGGAGGCCATGGCCAGCATGGGCATTGCATTGCGGTACTCTAGTCCATTCCATCCCGAGGGAAATGCGGTAGTAGAGAAAAACAAAACGTGACATAAAGCAATCTATAACAGCGAGGGTATTATGTTCGGGTGATGGGTGGGTCAAACATCTAATAGGTGTCTAACATAGTCTTAATAATCTGCCAAGACATTCTTTGGGTGGAATCATTCCGTATGAACTTTTGGTTGGTACTAGAATGATAATCGAAGATCTCGATAGTCAGACTTCAGTGGTGGAACAAAAAACCTTTGATATCAAAGATCGTTTGGCTGTTTTACAGAACTTAAATGAAACAAGAAGAAGTCTAAGTAACACAAAGCTAAAGCCAACGGCCACTGAAGAAAAACCACCTGTCCCAGCAAGACCTGTCTGGATTCCAAAGATTGGGGATCTGGTCAGAGAAAAGATCACGGTGAAGAAGGAATTTGGGCCTTCTTACAGAAAAGCAGTACCTGTCTTAGCTATTAGCGGAACAAGATCAGTAGTACTACCGCCCCTTGCTGGTAAAAAGGAGAACAGAGTTGTATCAATCGACTTGGTAAAACCACAATCATGTGGCCAATAATAAGTAGTAGGGCCAGTGGACTCCCAAGAAGCAACAGAAGACCAAACCTTGCTACAATTCAAGAGGTTCAAACTGAGAGACTAATCACATTTGATAAACCTGCAGTGAATAAAAAAGGACTATGCAACAAAGCCATGGAACTTGTGCCTCTTGAAACCCAAATTGCAACAGTTCGTCAAGAAACACCAATCTACAATGATGTAGCCTCTGACTATACAAATCCAAAGATTAATGAAAATCCGGAAGCAATTCCAACAATTGACAGAACTGCATCTGGCTACTTCATCAATGTCGATGACTTTTCTGAAGATCCAAATGAACATGAAGAAACGCCAGCAAATAAAACTTTCAAAAGAAAAATAACTGAACTCTTTCATCAACTTAAAGAAACATATCTGATTTCACCATGGATTGAATTGTGGATTGTGTTAGGTGTACTTTTCCTCCTACTCTGGCTCATTTTGGTTTTAAGCTTGGGAACAATGATTGATGGAAAATACAGTACAATGGACACAGCAAGTCAGAACATCAACTTGGTTCTGAAACCTCACAGATCTTCTCACATTGAAAAAAGAGAACTATCATCAGTAAACATCACAGCCATTCCTATACCTTCTGGTGTAGCATGGGACGCTACTGATTACGAAATCTATGGCCCGGTTGAACTCTTGAGATATCCACATCAGTTCAAGGTTTCATTAAGTGACTTTGTATCACCTAGTACTTTCTCTGATGATTGGGACTTTTACAATATTAATAATATGATGTCAGATTTTGAAATGTCAGCAAAATGTACAGAACATGATTATTTAGAAGGTTCATCAACTATGAAGAAATGTATTGCTTTAATCATTATGGGCATCACTATTTGCATAAATCTGCTAATCCTAGAAATATTTTTACTTATAATCAATGGGAACATTGTCCAACACCGTCAAAAGGCAGCTCAAAAACATTTTATGAGAAATTCCCATACGTCTCAGGGTTTAACATCACTGATCCAGAAACGTTTTATTTGAAAATTTTAAATAAGACAGAAATGACAAACATGTTGACAAACACTAAATTGATATATTCGACAAAGTTTAATGAAAAAATGTCCACATTTGGTTTTGAATTTTGGAAAAACAACATTGAGACAAAAAACATCTGGGGTACAAAGGATTGGCAGGTACAAGGTCTAGAATCATTATTCAGAGCCTGCATGATCCCAGAACAAATAATGTTCCTGAATGACACTATTCAACAAACAACCTGTCTTGGCCTAGCCAAGATAAAGGACTTAAATAAACCGTCTATACCTAAGCCCATACCTGATAGTAATAGTTCTACAGAAGCGGAAATAGAAGTATCCCATATTTTACACCAAAACAGAAATATTCCTGATTGGAAAAAATGGTTGATCTGGTCCACAGACACTAATAACTGTCAAGATAGATTCCTGAATAAAACACAGGGGTTCAAACAAAACAGGCCAGACCCAAGATATTCCCAGAGACAACATCCAGGGATAATTACAATGGGGAACATCGTTTACAACGCGGTGAAAACACTGCGATGCCTTTACAACGATGCCATTACAACGCAAGTCGTTACTACGACTTGCGCTGGATGGCGCTGTTGTATAAGGAATATTGCAATTTTATATTCCAACACCTTCCCTACTGTTACGTGGACTGGTGTTGGAATATAAAATTATAATATTCCACAATCCATGCCCTACAACGCAAGACGTTGTAACGACTTGCGTTGTAATGGCAGCGTTGTCATGTACCGCGATCTAAAAGATCGCGTTGTACTGACATACATCCATTACAACATACAGTGTAGGGAAACTATGCCTCGAATGGCTACAGAAATCAACACTGCCTGAAATTAAGCAACACTTGACTTTACTTAAAGAAGGTGCTGACTTGCGAGATTTCATATTGGGACCTCGCAAACAGCATCAAAAACGTTTCATATACGCCGGTATATACGCTGCTTACAACGAAGCTTGGCAAGTAACACAAATTGAAACTGCTGAAAAAATACGAGAAATTGATCGTATTAATTTGGAAAAAACACTGTCTTTAGTGGACAATGGGTTAACGACTCTGTCCTCCAGAATTTAATCACTGGACAGCATTGTATCATCTGCTATTGATATAATAGAACAGGATATGCTAATGTTACAACATGGCCAGTCCCAATTACGTCCTATTGAACAGTTAGGCTGGACGTTACAAAACCTCCGTTCAGGCTACGTGCCATGGCGTCTAATCAACACAACGTCATTATTTTCTATCTTTAACCTTACAGATCAACAAATCTCCTTGGCACAAAAAGGAGCAGACTATACGGTGCTGAGCATTGAAAAACTAGTAAGATTGCCATTGACAGTCTCCGAAAGACCTGTCATTGAATGGATAATACATGGCACAATTCCAATTCTGATAACGACTTTTCAGTTTCAATATTGCCAAAACCGCATACCAGCAGGCCTGTATGAAAGGTTGGGTAAAGGTTACATCAAGTCAACCTGGAATCTACCTTACACACATAGATGTTACAGTGGGGGGAAGAAAGAGGTATTTCTTAGTGGTAACAACTGTAAAAACTCACTGAGCGGTACACGTCTGTGTCAAGGAATTAACTTGCATGGAGCCTGCGAAAGTTCATCAAATAACCTTTCATGCCACCTGCACGGCACCCCTGCTACACAAATAGAGCCTTTTTTCAGACAACTTTCCAACAGCAGTTACGTTATGTTAAGTGACCGCAGCTGTTGTGGCATGGTGCCAGGAAGGGCCTATCTTGTCAGTGTAACTTCCATGGTCACTTGCTGTATGCAAGTATTGTATCCAAACAGCAAACCAGACAAGGAGGCAACGATATGGCCTTCTCTGAATATCTCTTCTATTCGAATTGATACTTTAAGCAGAATGAAATCCATTCTTTTACAAACAACTGTGCCTTTAACCTCATCTAGAGAAATGTATGATCTGCAAGTTGCAAGGACAGCGGCAGAGATACAAGCATTATTATCAACAAATTGCCCCCTGCATTTCGTAGAAAGGTTAAGTCAAATCTTAAACATGTCTGATACCAGTGGCATTGCATATGTATTTAAGACAATTTTTCGGGACTGTTAGCACCCTTTGACGCAGTCCTGAGCATCTTCCTGAATTTCGTGCACTCTGTGTTTGGCAGCCTGCCTCTCATCTTGGGACTTGTAGCAGGAATTTTATTTTTGTTCCTTCTGCACCGATATGGCCATTGGCAAATCCAGCCACAACCAAAACTCAGGCTACCATGGAAGAAATGATCCTAGCGATGAGATACCGAGACCTGATAACTAAAGTACTGGCTTGGCTCAGCTAAGAGATATGAATACTACCTGGTTTCTTTCATTCAGACCAATCTGGCAAGATTGCATCCTACCTGTTCTACGATGCCTGCTCTGTAGAGAAGAATGCGTGTTGGACGTCTGTCTCACACTACCATCAGCAGTACCTTTGGATATCGATACTTTGCTTGGTTCGGTAACGGCTCATGCAACGTGTTGTCCCCAGCGGCTACCTATTCTGATGACGGCATTCGTTGAGACCTCAACATTACGATTAGGTGACGGTGAGGTACGAGATGAAAGCGGCACACAGGTACAACCTTCTGTGACCATTGCTGATCTAAACACCGATGATGGCAATGCTTCTCATATATGCACTATTTCTACTTTTTCGGACATGGTCCAACTTTCACCTACTGTTGTAGACAAATTCTTTGCCAGCCTATCTGAGTTAATGTTCTCTCCTAACAACGAGAATAACTTTTGAGCACATAGCGTTCCCTGAACTCTGAATTCGACCTTCAATTTTGAAAAACAGAACTTCTAAAAAACTGTGGAACTATTTTTGCCCTGAAAGCGAAATTATTTTTCCCCGTTCCCAAAACATTTACCGTTTTTTTTGGCACATGATACTCTGCTTAAAGTAGAACTATTCTTAGAGAACAAGATTTCTATTTTTGAAACTCTAGAGACAATATTTTGATTTAGCATCTAGCACATGTACAATCTTGTATAAATATGTGATGAAATGGTCTCGACCTTCTCTTCTGTATTAAGAGCCATTTCATAAATGTAATTTTCGTGATTCATTCAGCCAATATTTCAACTTACTATATATGCATTAACTGAATGATACCACTGCTTGAAAACGTACAGTATATTACTCATTTTTCATGTATATGCCATTTCAAATGCATTTTATGTATTTTGGGGTGGGATGGAAAACACACGTATAGTCATATATTTAAAATTGCTTAGTATTTTAGTAATGATGGACATTATACGTGGAGTGGGTGTTGTAAACGTATCTAGGACCCTATTTAAATATTCCTGATTTATGCCCTTATGTGGTTATAACAAATCATATCCTTATAAAGGCATAAGAATCATATCCATATTAAGTCATAGCCAATGCAGTTCAAATACGGCAAGGCTCCTCCCATAGACTCCTAGAAAGCACAACGTGTTCTTAAACAAACCAAGCCTCCCCCTGCTTCTGTATTGATTTGTCCTAGAACTCCTGGAGTCCTGAAAGAACTGCGAGTTCTTAGTGACATCTTATGTCCAACCTTACGTCAAACTTGGCACCTTCCAGGTATAAATATACCAGCATCGGCCCTAGCAAAACACACAGTGGTTTGGAGCAGATCAGCTATCTACTTGCCTGACACCCTGCTGTGGCAAGTGCCGAAGGAAGCCAACCCTCCCATTGACGTACTGAGAGAGACGCTGTCTTTTCTCCTGCCGAGAAATCCAGCTCCAGTGTTTCCTGGTCACCCTTGCGGGTTGCTGGGAGATCGAGTCCTGAGAGAGAGATACAAGACCTCCTTCATTCTATAAACAAGGTACGGAGCTGATTAGACCGATAGAGAATTCTTGATTCAGATTCTTGTCAGAAACGATCTTAACTTCAACTGCAGCTCACTTACTCCTTCCCACGTACTAGGCTTAGGTTAGGTACCCCGGGGTAGGCGTATGTTAGAAGCACCAGATGAGTACATTTAGTCATGGTTTTATCTATGTATATATTTTATCTATTTTAAACACCGTATGACTTAGAAACCATATCATGCTTTTACAGTATTATTTCATAATACTCCTTTTACTGTACGCACTTTACTTTATAACAAATATTGCAATTGTGGCAACTCACTTCTCTTGCATGAGAAAGAAGACTGTTCAATAAATAACCTCTTTTATTGAAAACGCCGGTCTCTCTATTTCTCTGCGCTTCTGGTGAAACTAAGCATGCACGATTGACTGAGTAAAATAGTTATCTATTGTTTCCGCGACTCTGGAGGTATACTCCTTATTCTAGAGGGAGCAAAGTTTTCATATTCATGCGGTTGTCAGAAACGAATCCCTTCTTGTCTATTCAGGAAAGTTAACACCTTCTTGTTTACTCGAGAAAGTTTCTAGTGACCTCTGAGCTAGCTGGCATTCATAATTAAATCTAACATATTCAATAGAGACCTAGTCGACCTAAGTCCCTACGTCTAAGCTATCGTTTATGTTATTCCAATGCACAGAGCCTATTGGGAATATAGGAACTACACTACAAGGTATTCACACAATGGAAGCAACAGAGGGAGTTGAGCTATACAGTCAGTGTGGTGTAGTAATAAGTGTAGTAATAAGCAGTCCACTTACCTCCTTCCCATACCCCCTAAGTCTTCAGGCTACTGCCTTCACCACACGCTCCAGTCCATGAGCTACCCCCAAACAGCCTGCTTCCCCCTACTGCCTTCAATTGAGTTCCGGGAGTTTGAAGTTTTGAAGTTTTATATTGGAGTTGGGGGTTAGGGGTGGAGGAGGGGAGTGAGTCTGAGGCCTAGGGGTTTCCTGCTCAGCTCAACTCTGCTCTGTTCACAATTGATACCTCCAGCACCACTCCGTCAGCAGGGCTCCCTCTCTGGAACGACTTGCAGATGACCAAAGGGAGGCTGCAAGGGAGACTGTGGTAAGCCCAATGGTATGGGGCACAACACCACAACATGTGCATGTGTCGCACCAGGCTACAGCTGCTTCTCACCACCAGACCCGCCCTGCCGTATGCCCTCAGAGCTTTCCAAAGTGTGTGTCGCGACACAGTACTGTGTCGCATCCCTTGCGTGTGTGTGTCGCAAGACGATGACCTCCGCGGGCACATTAGCGCAAATGCTCTTGAGACTCTTGGGCATTTGCATTCAGTGACGCAGAAGTACAGTGACATACGCAGAGGAAGGCCTTGTTCCATTTGAGATGCAGAGACCACGGAGCCTCCTCTGCTCCCCAGGCGCTCGGTAAAGCTAAATCTTTAAAAGTGTAAAACTGTTTGGGCATGCCCATCGGTCACTCATTGGAAAGCGTAGGGCAGAGTCCGGGCTCTTTAAAGGGTGTTTTGGATGAACAGGACGTAGCGATGGCGTAGAGCTCACAGAACTCGTGAGTACAACGTCAGAGCTCCTTCGGCTTGTTCTGGTGAGATCGATCCCCGTGTCCTCAATGTCCCTCCCGCTTAAAGGCTCAGCTGCAGGGCAATAAAGGGTCGGTAAAAAAATGAATTTCTTAATTATTTTAAATTTGATGCTGTCACCCTCAAATTGTGATTTAAATACAAATAGGTGAGCTGTGTGAGACTATTCCGGCTTTAATTTGTCCCCACGTCTAGAGCCGGCAACATTGTCATTGAATCTCGTCAGTAACATGGAATACCGACAAGAGGAAAAAACTGTCTTGAAACTGTAAAAGGTGCTTGTGTTTTTTACAATTCACTTGTGACAGTAAGCGCTATATAAATGCAATTCAAACAAATTTAAACAATGCAGATTGTTAAAAACTGAATTTTCATAGTATATGAAAACTATTTAAGTTTCGCTGTGCAGAAAGATTACACGTTTCACCATAAGGCTGGCATAAACGATAAAAAAGGAGTTTTTCAAAACTGAGATGACACAAGATGTGACTAAATCTGAAATGGAAGTCACAACCTTTTAAAAACTTTCACTGTATTCCAATACGATGCTGCAAAACTGAATATTGTTAAATCATTTCCCAAATGGTGGGTAGTACATCGAATCAGAACTTTCAGCAACCTCCTTATGTAAATATTTCCAATTAAATTCATTCCCGTAATCTGATGAACGGTCTTGCATAGTTCTTTAAATGTAATTTGTAGGCAGGAACATAGCATGACAGGAAATGATCCTTTGATTGCACATCTGTAATGCAGTTGTTATGTTTCTAGTCTGAAGCAACTGTGACAGCAAAGAGGGTGGTGTTTTTTTAAATCTTATATGTTTCCAGGTAGCCCTAACTCTGACAAGGGAAATGAAACTTCATCTCTTAAGAACCCTGTGGGGTGTGTGCTTCCCCACCTTTACCCAGAAGTGGGGTGCAGAAATTTATTTATGAGGGCTGGGATGTATGAGGGGAGTGGGATCACACAAAACCACTTGAACTAAGGGCTACTTAAATATAGTTGGATGTGTGCACATGCAAGCATATTCCACATATTACTGAATGATTTGTCACTGAGACAATCAACACACATAACCATTGGTGATATGCACAGTGACATAACTACTGCTAACAGATGTTTCTAAACAAGGTTAGAAGACATAACTTTCCCCAAGCACTATGCTACATGAATAAATGAGTACAAACAGCCTAACCACACGTTCATTAAAACAGCTGTAGTTGTAACATGAGACCGTCACCCCCTCACATTTTACCGTATGAAGGTATTTATTTTTATTCCTATAAAAGCAATCTACCTGATTGAGAGATAATTAAAAAATAAAGTAAGAAATACCTTCAAAAAATACTTTATTAACCCACAAAGGTAGGGAGTGAGAAATAACATCTCAACAGCACATAGCAAAGACGAGAGCACTCTTGACTGAGCATTTCGATCAGTTAACTGGTGTGTTGCTCAAATTAACTTTTGTACTCTCGCTAGCAGTGTTACACGGATTGTCAAATGTAATTAGTAGTGTCACTAACCTGGCTTCATATGCAGTAAAGATAAAGCAAATAAAAAGCATGTAAAACGTAGCTTTCTCCAGTTTGCTCAAAGTATTCAGGACTGTGCCTTCTAATTTTAGAAAAAGGATGAGAAAGGCCCCCAATGAAGTCAGCCCAATGGTTTCTATCCACAGACAGGTGCTGTTCCATGCACACACAACAGCCGGGTCCGACTGGGACAGAAAATAGTCCTGGAATCAAAAAAAAGTGGCCTCCCATCAGTGAATTATACAGCTAGTAAAGTGGCAATGTTTGAAAATGAGGGCAGTTTCGACACACCGAATGAGTGGTTCGTAAGGTATTCGCTTCTTTGGGTCATCTCTGTGTGTGTGAGTGTGTGTATGTGTGTGAGCGAGCATGTGTTTGTGTCTGGAAATGTCACATATTTTTATGCATGTGATTGTATGTTAGTTTTTGAACATGTGTCAGTCATCCTTTGTCTGTATATTTATGCATGTTTGTGGCACAGTATGAAAGGTAGGTATGGGAGACATTTACATACTCCACCACTGTAAGCAGAGTATGAGGTGGGTATGAGAGATGTTTACATACCCCAGGTACCTGCTTCTGCGGTACGGTATGCATGAAAATATTCCAAATGGGCTACAGGTGAAACATGTTACCTAAGATTGACTTTTTCATGTTAAAGGTTTTTTTATTATGGCAATTTGAACGGGTACAGATAGCAAGAGGCCACCAGTTCCGAAATAGATCAGCAGCATGCACGTTATTATGCATGAACAATGGTTGTGGGTATGACCACGGTCCTTTTATTCTTGTCAGAGTTGTGGCACAGGCTAAGATGAAGGGTCTTGGGAAGCCAAAGGATGTGGATTCTCGAATGGCAGGGGTTAGTTGTAAGTATGGGTGAAATTTGCGAATTCGCGGTATGCGAATTCACGCGAAAGTGAATCCGCGGTCCGCAAAACCCGGTAATTTGTGCGAATTTGCAGGGTTTATTTTTTGCGTATTCGCGGGGCGCTTTGAGTGTTCGCGGTTTTTTTTTCAGCACAACTACCGCGAAGTTACCAATGCGGTCATACATGGGCGTGGCCATTGTATTGTATTTATTGCTTATTAAGCGTGGCCATCTTGTTTTCAGTGTTCGTGTTGAGTGTTTACATTTCCGGGCACTAGTTGCATGCTTGCGTTGGGCATTTCCTACGCGCGGGGCGCAATTACATGTTCGCGTGCGTTTTTGCGTGCTTGCGGGGGAAATATCGCGCAAACTTACCCACGTGGTCGCAATGGGCGCGGCCATCTTGTTTTTCATTCATTGCTATGGTTCTGGGCATGCTTTTTCAATCCTCCCTTAATCTTTGCAATCCTTTGTTTCTTTGAATATTTTTTTACTTTTTTTACTCATTACTTATCTCTTTATTTTTGTACATCTATATTTTGTGTTTTTTCTACTTTTGGTTACTTAAAACTACTTTTTTCAACTCTTTTCTTTTATTTACTTTTTTCCTATTCTTTCTTTCCTACTTTATTTTCCTTTCCTGCCCAGGACCATAGCAAAGGGAGCCGGGGAGAATATCAAAGGGAAGGGTCCCGCACCCCGTACCCGGCTCCCTTGCGGGCGCTTAAGGGGGAGGCAGTAGTAGCTGGGAGATCTTCAGCGCGGTGGAGGTGGCCGCACTGGTTTACTTCGTCCAGCGCCACCACCCCAAGAACGTCACGGCAGGTGGCAGGCCCGGTGCCGGGTACGGGCTCCGGGATCGTCGCCAGCTATGGTGGAAGGTGTGCCGGGCCATGTATCAGGAGTCTGGGGTCCGGCGCACCTACAACCAGGCGACACACCGGTGGTCCGACATCCTGGACCGGGAGCAAGACCTGCTCAACCTGCTTGGAGTCGAGATCCCGAGCCTTGGTGAGTAGTAGTAGCTAGTATTTAATCACTACTTTGTTTTCTCCTGCTCTGTGTGATATTGCAATTTGTTTTTTCCGAAGAGCAAGAATGCTGCAGATTGCATTGCAGGTAAATTATGTTTCAAAAGCCTCTGTGATTGCAGGTGCTCCCCTGCTTACTTGCGGTGCTACTATGCTTACTTGTTTTCAATTTTGTGCTCATTTGGCCTGAGTGATTATGTATGAGTGAGTACTTTACAGAACTGCGTAATGCTAGACACTAGAGACTCAAGTCCAGTCTTTCCTTTGTATTCCTGCCAAGAGATAGTGGTGGTGGATTGATAGTTTGAGTATATTATGAGTGGTTATTTAGTAGGAAACTTTTTAGTGGTCTGCAATTATGACGGACTGTGTCTGTCACTTCGAGTGCTGCAGAGTGCTGCCTGCCAGTCCTAGTAGAACCTTTTTGTAGTTGTTTAGTGAGTTACATAACTTTTCAAGTAGACGGTCCGCGAATCCAGCAGTACTAATATCCTAGTAGACCACATCAGATAGGTCAATACATTTAGTGCAAGAGGACAGAGGAGTAGATAGCGGCGCCGGTGGAGCAGGAACAACAACAGGAAGGCCACGATAGGTCCGCTGAGGGCTCCTCTGCTGGCCCC
This sequence comes from Lissotriton helveticus, assembly GCF_964261635.1. Taxonomy (NCBI): domain Eukaryota; kingdom Metazoa; phylum Chordata; class Amphibia; order Caudata; family Salamandridae; genus Lissotriton; species Lissotriton helveticus. Next base: position 762,078,915 of record NC_136067.1, on the reverse strand, counting down.
AGTACATTTTCCTGTTAATGTTATTAATTATACTTCCCTATCTTTTACAGCACCTATTTATTCCAAACGTTCCTCATAATTCAATTTTTTCCTAAATCGTCTTTGATCTTCTTGTAGACTGTTTCTAAATTCTTATCCTGCCTCTACTATGATTCTCTGTGCTACTACTAGATTATTATTAGTCTGTCTGTGTAGCTAGCTAAGCTTGCACAGTTGGCAAAAGGTGTACTGTTAAACAAAACTTCTATTCAGCAATAGCTCTAGGCACTGTGTGCAGTCGTCTGGGTTGTCCATAATATCTATTGAAGGCTTCTAAATGTTTATGCTTTGACAATTCCCAACAATAAAATGTCAATGGCCACCAAGAATAAGATACTAGTTTACTTTTTGATTGGATAGGAGGACATAGCACTACTGTTGCAGGGACTATTCTGCACGTACAGAACTATGCACAAGAAATAGGGCATTGGTTATAAATTAGAATAGGTGCAGTTAGACTTTCCACATACCTCAGTCATACCAGAAGTTGAACGCCCAATCTCCTTTGCTCCTGAATGCAGCGATGATCCCCAATGATTATACAACCCAGAGAACATAAGACTATGGAGTCAGAGTCCCGACCTCTCAGAGTCATGGACTCATGCTTGCAAATTGCAAACCCTTTCGCTCACTCACTCATGACCAAAAACCACAGAGTCTATGTAAGTTTAAAAGCTTTATTAAAAGTAAAACAAGTAGCTCTGTGTGTACTCTGTAAAAATGTAAACTTTGCATTATATAAAAATATTTATTAAAATCAATGTCATATAACAAACGGAGAACGACTGAAAAGTGGCTGATTTCACACATTAATTGTGGGAGAGCCCTCACCTGGTTGGAACTTAAAGTCTTGGTGGGGATGAATCGTTGACGACTCCGACTAAGGAATTATGATGATCTTGCTCTTGTTCGTAGAAGGGAAGCTTCTGTCTGTTATGAGAAAAATGGTGCGTGTTAAAAAGCCAGCATTCATCAGTTGTGTCAAAAAGTGTAGCTTCACATGTTATGGCTAAGCATAAATAAAAAACACCCTTCCCTGAAGAAAGGGACATTTTTATAGTTTAGACTAGAGAGTCACAAATTATTAAATTTGTTTATGTAGTACTAGTACAAAATAGGGAGTGGTGTATATGGCATCTAAAAATATTAAATGTTTTTCTAGGCGTAACACCATCGGCACAGCCAACCACCAGTGCCGGGGCCAGTGCGGAGGTGGGCACTCCAGGGTCTGATGCGGTGCCACAGCCAGCAGGAACTGCTGTGGGGGATGCCACGGTAGTGGCGGGCATTGGTAAGCTATTATATTCCTTACTTATTGAGATTGCCGAGTGGGCTCTCTGCAGGGGTGTATATGTTGTACAGTACAAATACACTTTACTGTTAAGAAGACTTACAAATTTAGAACTAAGTTTTTGTCAACCAGGTAGAAGACAGTCACCCTTGACTTCTCATTAGCAATAGCAGCGGGAGTTGACGAGTAACCAATGGCCTCCTCTAAATTTGACTTCAACTCAGCTGTGAAAGTTTTATTGAGAATCCAAGTCAGATCAGAGATGGACTTGATGGGTGGGGTGAATGAAAAGGGAAAGAAGGGTGTAAGGAAGGACGAGCGAGTGAAAATTAATGACTGGCAAAGAATGATACTTGTTTTTAAATGCTGCCCGAGGTGGCTGGGAATTTGATGCATGGTCTGATGCATGGCCGATTGAAGGCTGAAGCAAGGATGGGTGGAAGGAGAAAGAAAAGAGGACTCCCTGGGTGGGTGAAGCAGAAACTGTATGTGTGCACAATATATCCTTTGGTTCAAATTCAAATCCAATTCAAGCACGGATGCATGGCTGGCGTTTTACAAAAAAAAGCAAAAGGTTGTTTTTCGGTGAGAAAAAGTAAGGTTTGTCAAGTTGAGAGTCAATCATTAAGAAGAATGATTGACATTTGCTTTGAATGGATGGATACCTGCCTGCCTGGATGGTATCTTCCTCATAGTTAGCATAGGTGTATGTAGACAGAGTAGACCGTCACTGGATGAAGAGTGTTACTTTGAAGAGCATGTAACACCGCACGTCCATGCCAGAGTAGCAAAACCGAGGAAAGTAGAAGTTGTAATTTTTCAGAATACTACCATGACTAGTAACAGTAGTTTGCAAGCACAACATATATCCGGCGATTACAGTGACCACTCACTCACTATCTCTGTTAATAATTTTTTTACAACTCTGTCATTCATTGTGGCCTATCGGTGTTCACTCAATCAAAAAGAGAGGGGCATATGTAGAAAGGCGTTTGCGATTCGCAAACGCCGGTTTTGGTATGTAGGTACCACTTAGCAAAATAAGGAATCGCAAAAATTGCGATTCCTTATTTTGCTCAAGCATATAAGGAATCACAATTTTGCGATTCCTTAAAGGCTATGTAGGGGTGCCTTTACAATTGCGATTTTGGCATAAGGAATCACAAAATACCACCTACTTCAAGTAGATGGTATTTTGCGATTTCCTGTCAAAATGCATTTTTTTTTAATTCAAAGTGCCATGTGGCGCACAGACATGCTCTTAGAGCATGTATGTGCGCCACATGTACTTACAGGCACATTCCAGGGGTGAAACAGGTGTCCTTTGGACACCCTGGCACCCTTGGAATTGCAATTCTCAAATTGCGATTTTCTCATAGAAAATCACAATTTGAGAATGTATCCCTATTCATTCCTATGGGCCTCTTGGCCCATAGGAATGAATGGGACAATCATTCCTTAATTGTGATTCTCAATTTGCTAATCGCAATTAAGGAATGTTAGAGATTCGCTAAAAAAGTGCGAATTATTACCTACATTCCATTTTGCAATTCTCAAATAGCGATTCCTTAAAAATCGCTATTTGAGAATCACAAAATGGAAATTACCTACATATGCCCCAAAGCACCTAAATGGCATCCCATATGTAAGCAAATATCCTGTGAAGGGATAGATGATCATATTATCTTCTTCATTTTCCTTTTGTAGTAGTCAGGGGCAGGGCACGGTGAAAGTTAAATTATTAAGCAGTAGCCCTTGTAACAGAGTATGGCCAGTGACACCCGTAACAGAAAAGTAAGAGCTTCACCACCTGCATGTAGTGGACTGGTAACAGGATAGCAAGTCTGTGTCATCATGGCTTGCGTCTGTTTTTTTCGGGTGCAAGTTGACTGCGCTGGCATTATGCCGGCTTCCACAAGTTTACGTACCAATTTCGCTAAGCAAGAGAGAAGAAGAAGACTGGTATACTGTCTGAGTATAATGTAGTGAGTCCATATGGTGCTAGTAGAATTCCTGAAACTCCAACTAATGTTAGAGCAGTGGGCGACAAAGTGGGAGGTTAGAAAGATATGTGCCACAAATGTTATGTACTGTGCTTGCAAGTTGCTAGTGCTACTGTGACACAACTTTCTGCTGAATTATTTTGTGTTATTCTTAAAGAGCATTGGTTACAGTATATTTTTCTTTCTTCATATAGATGCTCCTTCCAAACTAACACGAAAGGAGTTGGCTAGACGGGCCCGGCAACGGAAACTGGAGGCAATTGTCGCCGAATATCGGCGGCTGGTGGCCCAGGAGGAGGAGGATACGCAGTCGCAGTCGACATCAACATCCACGACAGCTGCATCCTCCTCCGCCCACCCTGGGTCATCCAGTCAGCGCAAGCCTTCAGCGGTATGGAGCCGTGGTCCCTCAGCCACCCGCCACCGCCAAGCAGCAAAAAAATCAGCTCTCCCCACAGCAGGTGAAAGGTCGTCTGCACCGCTTGACCCTCAGGGTGTCCAACCTTGAGCAGGAGGTGGTGAGGGTGAAAACCCTGCTCAAGGACCTCCGCAGAAAGCATCGTGACCACCTGGCCAAAGGACACTGCCGGCGGAAGTAGAGGAGAGGCTGTCCCTTGCCCCTTTTTTAAAGACTTTTGGGGGGGTGGGAATTGGGCGCTGGGGTTTTGGAACTTTTCTTCGTGACATTTCATGGACATTGGTTGGGGTTAGGGAGGCGGGGGAGTAGGGTCTTGTGGGACAGTTTATTTTTGTTAGGGTGTAAATAATTATTTATTTTCAACTTAAAAATAGGATACACGTTTTTACTGTTTTGTGGGGGAGGCAGGGGGGGTTAACTCAACTGTACGTTTGTTTTCCTGAAACTTAACTGGCTGGTTGATTCAAATTGTCTAATCGCACAAATTTGTAGAAAAGTGCCACTGACAGAGTTAGTGAATTCAATTGTCCTACTACTTTACTAGTACAACTGTCAGTTTCTCCTCTCCTCCTACTCCATTATTCCCCCTCCCCCAAAATGCTTATCTTACCTGTGATTCGTGTTTGAGAATAGGGCTAGGCACAGAGCTGGGTGCATGGCAAATGGCGATTAAGGTTGGCTCTGGAATCCTGGACAAATGAAATGTCATTGTTGTGATGGTGGTAGTAGTAGTGGTACACACTGGCAGTAGCAGCATATGAAAACAGCATTTACAATGCAATGGTCTCGGCATCATTAAAGGTAGAGCTATTGGCATTGCTCATGACATTTCTTTTTTTTTCTTTAAATCATAAATAAATGGCATTGTCATTTACATTGCCAATACACAGCACTCTGCACTCAACAGCACACAGCACTCTGCACTCAACAGCACTCAGCACTCTGCACTCAACAGCACTCACTACTCTGCACTCTGTACTCACTACTCACTACTCTGCGCTCACTACTCTGCACTCACCACTCACTACTCTGCACTCACTACTCACTACTCTGCACTCACTACTCTGCACTCTGTACTCACTACTCACTACTCTGCGCTCACTACTCTGCACTCTGTACTCACTACTCACTACTCTGCGCTCACTACTCTGCAGTCACCACTCACTACTCTGCACTCACTACTCACTACTCTGCACTCACTACTCACTACTCTGCACTCACTACTCACTACTCACTACTCTGCACTCACTACTCACTACTCTGCACTCACTACTTTTAACTCACTACTCACTACTCTGCACTCACTACTCTGCACTCACTACTCACTACTCTGCACTCACTACTCAATACTCTGCACTCACTACTCACTACTCTGCACTCACTACTCACTACTCTGCACTCACTACTCTGCACTCACTACTCTGCACTCACTACTCTGCACTCACTACTCTGCACTCACTACTCACTACTCTGCACTCACTACTCTGCACTCACTACTCTGCACTCACTACTCTGCACTCACTACTCACTACTCTACTCTGCACTCACTACACACTACTCTGCACTCACTACTCTGCACTCACTACTCTGCACTCACTACTCTGCACTCACTACTCACTACTCTGCACTCACTACTCACTACTCTGCACTCACTACTCACTACTCACTACTCTGCACTCACTACTCTGAACTCACTACTCACTACTCTGCACTCACTACTCACTACTCTGCACTCACTACTCTGCACTCACTACTCTGCACTCACTACTCTAAACTCACTACTCTGCACTCACTACTCACTACTTTGCACTCACTACTCACTACTCTGCACTCACTACTCTGCACTCACTACTCTGCACTCACTACTCTGCACTCTGCACTCACTACTCTGCACTCACTACTCTGCACTCACTACTCTGCACTCACTACTCTGCACTCACTACTCTGCACTCACTACTCTCTACTCTGCACTCACTACTCTGCACTCACTACTCACTACTCTGCACTCACTACTCTGCACTCACTACTCTGCACTCACTACTCTGCACTCACTACTCACTACTCTACTCTGCACTCACTACTCTGCACTCACTACTCAATACTCTGCACTCACTACTCTGCACTCACTACTCACTACTCACAACTCTGCACTCACTACTCACTACTCTGCACTCACTACTCACTACTCTGCACTCACTACTCTGCACTCACTACTCTGCACTCTGCACTCACTACTCTGCACTCACTACTCACTACTCTGCACTCACTACTCTGCACTCTGCACTCACTACTCTGCACTCACTACTCTGCACTCACTACTCACTACTCTGCACTCACTAGTCTGCACTCACTACTCTGCACTCACTACTCACTACTCTGCACTCACTACTCTGCACTCACTACTCACTACTCTGCACTCACTACTCTGCACTCACTACTCTGCACTCACTACTCTGCACTCACTACTCACTACTCTGCACTTACTACTCACTACTCTGCACTCACTACTCACTACTCTGCACTCACTACTCACTACTCTGCACTCACTACTCTGCACTCACTACTCACTACTCTGCACTCACTACTCTGCACTCACTACTGTGCACTCACTACTGTGCACTCACTACTCTGCACTCACTACTCACTACTCTGTACTCACTACTCACTACTCTGCACTCACTACTCACTACTCTGCACTCACTACTCTGCACTCACTACTCTGCACTCACTACTCACTACTCTGCACTCACTACCCTGCACTCACTACTCTGCACTCACTACTCTGCACTCACTACTCACTACTCTGCACTCACTACTCACTACTCTGCACTCACTACTCTGCACTCTGCACTCACTACTCTGCACTCACTACTCACTACTCTGCAATCACTACTCTGCACTCACTACTCTGCACTCACTACTCACTACTCTGCACTCACTACTCACTACTCTGCACTCACTACTCTGCACTCACTACTCACTACTCTGCACTCACTACTCACTACTCTCCACTCACTACTCACTACTCTGCACTCCCTACTCTGCACTCACTACTCTGCACTCACTACTCACTACTCTGCACTCACTACTCTGCACTCACTACTCACTACTCACTACTCACTACTCACTACTCACTACTCTGCACTCACTACTCTGCACTCACTACTCACTACTCTGCACTCACTACTCTGCACTCACTACTCTGCACTCACTACTCTGCACTCACTACTACTCTGCACTCACTACTCTGCACTCAGTACTCTGCACTCACTACTCTGCACTCACTACTCTGCACTCTGCACTCACTACTCTGCACTCTGCACTCACTACTCTGCACTCTGCACTCACTACTCTGCACTCACTACTCACTACTCTGCACTCAATACTCTACTCACTACTCTACTCACTACTCTACTCACTACTCTACTCACTACTTACTACTCTACTCACTACTCACTACTCACTACTCTACTCTCTACTCACTATTCTACTCACTACTCACTACTCACTACTCTGCACTCACTACTCACTACTCTCTAATCTGCACTCACTACTCTGCACTCACTACTCTGCACTCACTACTCACTACTCTGCACTCACTACTCACTACTCTGCACTCACTACTCACTACTCTGCACTCACTACTCACTGCTCTGCACTCACTACTCTGCACTCACTGCTCTGCACTCACTGCTCTGCACTCACTACTCTGCAGTCACTACTCACTACTCTGCACTCACTACTCACTACTCTGCACTCACTACTCACTACTCTGCACTCACTACTCTGCACTCACTACTCACTACTCTGCACTCACTGCTCTGCACTCACTGCTCTGCACTCACTACTTACTACTCTGCACTCACTACTCTGTACTCACTACTCTGCACTCACTACTTACTACTCTGCACTCACTACTCTGCACTCACTACTCACTACTCTGCACTCACTACTCACTGCTCTGCACTCACTACTCACTACTTTGCACTCACTACTCACTGCTCTGCACTCACTACTCTGCACTCACTGCTCTGCACTCACTGCTCTGCACTCACTACTCTGCAGTCACTACTCACTACTCTGCACTCACTACTCACTACTCTGCACTCACTACTCACTACTCTGCACTCACTACTCTGCACTCACTACTCTGCACTCACTACTCACTACTCTGCACTCACTGCTCTGCACTCACTGCTCTGCAATCACTACTTACTACTCTGCACTCACTACTCTGCACTCACTACTCTGCACTCACTACTTACTACTCTGCACTCACTACTCTGCACTCACTACTCTGCACTCACTACTCACTACTCTGCACTCACTACTCTGCACTCACTACTCACTACTCACTACTCACTACTCACTACTCACTACTCACTACTCTGCACTCACTACTCTGCACTCACTACTCACTACTCTGCACTCACTACTCTGCACTCACTACTCTGCACTCACTACTCTGCACTCACTACTACTCTGCACTCACTACTCTGCACTCACTACTCTGCACTCACTACTCTGCACTCACTACTCTGCACTCTGCACTCACTACTCTGCACTCTGCACTCACTACTCTGCACTCTGCACTCACTACTCTGCACTCACTACTCACTACTCTGCACTCAATACTCTACTCACTACTCTACTCACTACTCTACTCACTACTCTACTCACTACTTACTACTCTACTCACTACTCACTACTCACTACTCTACTCTCTACTCACTATTCTACTCACTACTCACTACTCACTACTCTGCACTCACTACTCACTACTCTCTAATCTGCACTCACTACTCTGCACTCACTACTCTGCACTCACTACTCTGCACTCACTACTCACTACTCTGCACTCACTACTCACTACTCTGCACTCACTACTCACTGCTCTGCACTCACTACTCTGCACTCACTGCTCTGCACTCACTGCTCTGCACTCACTACTCTGCAGTCACTACTCACTACTCTGCACTCACTACTCACTACTCTGCACTCACTACTCACTACTCTGCACTCACTACTCTGCACTCACTACTCACTACTCTGCACTCACTGCTCTGCACTCACTGCTCTGCACTCACTACTTACTACTCTGCACTCACTACTCTGTACTCACTACTCTGCACTCACTACTTACTACTCTGCACTCACTACTCTGCACTCACTACTCACTACTCTGCACTCACTACTCACTACTCACTGCTCTGCACTCACTACTCACTACTTTGCACTCACTACTCACTGCTCTGCACTCACTACTCTGCACTCACTGCTCTGCACTCACTGCTCTGCACTCACTACTCTGCAGTCACTACTCACTACTCTGCACTCACTACTCACTACTCTGCACTCACTACTCACTACTCTGCACTCACTACTCTGCACTCACTACTCTGCACTCACTACTCACTACTCTGCACTCACTGCTCTGCACTCACTGCTCTGCAATCACTACTTACTACTCTGCACTCACTACTCTGCACTCACTACTCTGCACTCACTACTTACTACTCTGCACTCACTACTCTGCACTCACTACTCTGCACTCACTACTCACTACTCTGCACTCACTACTCACTACTCACTACTCTGCACTCACTACTCACTACTCTACACTCACTACTCTACACTCACTACTCTACACTCACTACTCACTACTCTACACTCACTACTCTACACTCACTACTCTACACTCACTACTCTACACTCACTACTCACTACTCTGCACTCACTACTCACTACTCTGCACTCACTACTCACTACTCTGCACTCACTACTCTGCACTCACTACTCTGCACTCACTACTCTGCACTCCCAACTCACTACTCACTAATCTGCACTCACTACTCTGCACTCACTACTCTGCACTCACTACTCTCTACTCTGCACTCACTACTCTGCACTCACTACTCTGCACTCACTGCTCTGCACTCACTGCTCTGCACTCACTACTCACTACTCTGCACTCACTACTCACTACTCACTACTCTGCACTCACTACTCACTACTCACTACTCTGCACTTACTACTCTGCACTCTGCACTCACTACTCTGCACACACTACTCTGCACTCACTACTCTGCACTCACTACTCTGCACTCACTACTCAGCACTCACTACTCTCTACTCTGCACTCTCTACTCTGCACTCTGTACTCTGCACTCTCTACTCTGCACTCACTACTCACTACTCTGCACTCACTACTCACTACTCACTACTCTGCACTCACTACTCACTACTCTGCACTCACTACTCACTGCTCTGCACTCACTACTCTGCACTCACTGCTCTGCACTCACTGCTCTGCACTCACTACTCGGCAGTCACTACTCACTACTCCGCACTCACTACTCACTACTCTCCACTCACTACTCACTACTCTGCACTCACTACTCACTACTGTACACTCACTACTCTACACCTACTACTCTACACTCACTACTCTACACTCACTACTCTACACTCACTACTCACTACTCTGCACTCACTACTCACTACTCTGCACTCACTACTCACTACTCTGCACTCACTACTCTGCACTCACTACTCTGCACTCACTACTCTGCACTCACTACTCTGCACTCACAACTCACTACTCACTAATCTGCACTCACTACTCTGCACTCACTACTCTGCACTCACTACTCTCTACTCTGCACTCACTACTCTGCACTCACTACTCTGCACTCACTACTTTGCACTCACTACTCTGCACTCACTGCTCTGCACTCACTGCTCTGCACTCACTACTCTGCACTCACTACTCACTACTCTGCACTCACTACTCACTACTCACTACTCACTACTCTGCACTCACTACTTTGCACTCACTACTCTGCACTCACAACTCACTACTCACTAATCTGCTCTCACTACTCTGCACTCACTACTCTGCACTCACTACTCTCTACTCTGCACTCTCTACTCTGCACTCACTACTCTGCACTCACTACTCTGCACTCACTACTCTGCACTCACTACTCTGCACTCACTGCTCTGCACTCACTGCTCTGCACTCACTACTCTGCACTCACTACTCACTACTCTGCACTCACTACTCACTACTCTGCACTCACTACTCTGCACTCTGCACTCACTACTCTGCACTCACTACTCTGCACTCACTACTCTGCACTCACTGCTCTGCACTCACTGCTCTGCACTCACTACTCTGCACTCACTACTCACTACTCTGCACTCACTACTCACTACTCTGCACTCACTACTCTGCACTCTGCACTCACTACTCTGCACTCACTACTCTGCACTCACTACTCTGCACTCACTACTCTGCACTCACTACTCTGCACTCACTACTCACTACTCTGTACTCACTACTCTGCACTCACTACTCTGCACTCACTACTCAGCACTCACTACTCTGCACTCACTACTCTCTACTCTGCACTCTCTACTCTGCACTCTCTACTCTGCACTCACTACTCTGCACTCACTACTCTGAACTCTGCACTCACTACTCTGCACTCACTACTCTGCACTCACTACTCTGCACTCACTACTCAGCACTCACTACTCTGCACTCACTACTCTCTACTCTGCACTCTCTACTCTGCACTCTCTACTCTGCACTCACTACTCTGCACTCACTACTCTGCACTCTGCACTCACTACTCTGCACTCACTACTCTGCACTCACTACTCTGCACTCACTACTCTGAACTCACTACTCTATGTCTAGGTGCACAGGTTTAAAATAAAATAATGTGTTCTGTTGGGTAACAGCTTTTAATTAAGCACGAATAAGCAGTTCAGTTTGTGGAGTTTGATATATACATGGTTAATATATTTAATGTATATCAGAGGAAGCCATTATAGATCAGTTTGGAGTCGGATACACGTCACATTTTGATGACATCCATATAAAATAAATATACATGTAACTGATCGAAATGCAAACGATTTACTTAGTAAGTTCTTATCCTAAAAATATGGCATGGATCTAAACTTCCTGAATCTACGTTGAATTTTCCTGCTTTATAAAAGAAAAAATGTATACATGAATTAATGACTGAGGTAAATCTGCTCTTACAGGCGTCGAGGTTTCCTTTGTACGCAATATGCTACGATGGGAGGAGGGCAAAGGACTTTAAATTATGCGTAAACTTAGGGGAAGATTTATGGAGGCCTTGCGCCGCCGGTGCGTCATTTTTAACATGGGAAAAAGTGACGCACCGGCGGCGCAAGGCCTTCATAAATGTGCCCCTTAATGTCTGCATGCTGGTGCCCACCTTTATGCCTGGAGTTGGGTTAGTGCAGCCTGTGTGCAGAATGGATCTGAAAAGGCTAGCCACCACAAGTGTTCTACCATAGGTTAGCCACTAATTGATTACTGTGCTCATATCAGATGACACTGTGCATACGGAATATGCCTGCCCTGCCAATTTATTGTTCTGTGTTAGCATGTGGATGCTGAGTGGGACACATTGCCCAAGGCTACTCAAATAACTTTGCAAAATGCGAAAGATTCTTAATAAAAAATAGTGAAAGACATGTATAAAGTTTCAAGCCAGCTATTAAGTTTATGTTAACGGCAGGATAGGCAATGTAATGTTTCTTTAACATTTTAGATAAGTCATAACACAACAAAAGTGTACTTTTTAAAGAATGTGAAATTAGTAACGTAAATGAAGAGAGGAAAGTATGTTGACAGAAACAAAAGGCCTCCTGACCTCATAATACATGCAATGCAATGCTGAATAGTGAACGTGCTCCCACTATCTGAATTGCATTTGGAGGAGCACCCTGACAGCTCCTAATTAAAATTAATGGACTGCCGTGCGCGAAAGGTACATGTTACACGCGCGCCTGATACATGCAATTCAATGCTGAATGGTGAACGCGCTCCCACCATCTGGATTGCATTACACGGGCACTCTGACAGCTCCTAATTAAGATTAATAGTCTGCCGTGCGCGTAACCACACAGAAAATGCCATGAAAATGCCAACAATGGCGGACGGAAATTAAATATAGCCTATGGCGTCAAGGCTACTAAAAAGACAGCACTGCGAAGACGAATCACTAAGCAGATGCCATAAAAAAAGCTCGCGCACTAAGGAATGTGGCTGCCCAGACCCCTAAAGACACTTTTTTTTTTCTTTTACAATAGGAGCTCTGAGCTCTGCCCCACTTCGTGGTGACGTAGGCCGAGCCCTAAAAAAGGAAATAAAACATTGAGTGGCCTAAGCGTAGCATTAGAACAGTACGATAGATAGTACAGTACACAGTAAGAACATATCCTCGGATTCCTTCACCATCCTTGAAATTTATTTTTTGTTGCTTTGACCTTATCCTCCCCAGCAAGTGTGTGGAATTATTGTTGTCATTTAGTCACACCTCAATGAAAACCACACAGCCTGGGGGAAGAGGGTTAGGGTTTGAAAACTGGATGGGAATGGGGTTTTTGTGGAAAGTATTGTGGAGAGATGAAAAAAACACAGCATGGACAAACAACAAATGAAGAAAATCAAATCTTTGGATACGAAGATATCCATAAATCTTTTAAGGGACATATAGGAAGTGCATGCACTACTGCATGCATGAAGTTGTTTGCTAAATGGATGGTTAGGTTACTGAAAAGTAGTACTTACTACAACTTACTAACTACGAAGAAACAATGTGACAGTACAGTACAGGGCTGCAGTAATTACGCAATTTCACTTGCCTATCTGCCCTCAGAGAGAATAAACACTTATTAGTACATTAAATTAGTTTTAAAAATAGCAAAGAAACTTATCAAATGGCTGGAGGTATGAATTTGAAGCAGAGAGCAAACAAACACACAGAGTCACACTCATAGAAGTTCACAACAATAACATTATTTAAAAGATAAGGAGAAGTGAAGAGGATATTGTAACTGTATGTTGTAGTTGTCCTGTTCAATTTGGGAAGTTGCATGCATCCAGCCATACCTCTTATTCGCGGTACTCCTCCATTCCATCTTGGTGACCATACACACTGTCCACTGCCTGCCTGGCGGATGCGGAATTGCGGATCGCTAATGGTAAGCCTGAGTTAATCGTTTTTCCCACCGCACAGGGTAAAAGGCGGCCTGTAATTGTTGATGGAAAAACTGGAAGTGATAATAAAAACCACAGAGAAAAAAATATAAGGTACGGTGTGTAGTGCAAAAATAACACTTTCAGTTTCAGAGGCGACAGTATTACATACAAGCATCATTTCTAAAGTGCGTACTCTGAGTCTCCTTTTCAAGGATAGTAATTAGCACACAGCAGGCCAGGGCCATGCAGACGGTCAAGGCAGGCACCACTGAGTGAAGCAACCTGATGTAGCATACCTCTTTGACACAGAAAGACAAAGCATATCTAATTGTATGCAGCAAGCCACATAGCCGCAATGTTACATGAACTGCTGTCTGGACCCTGGCATAACAAAACTACACTGACTCGACCACTCCATACCACGACTAGACAGACATGTAGTTCTGCTGTAGTTGTTGTCGACTGGTTTACCTGTTTGCCACTCACGAAATGGCCATAGTTCTTGCGTAAACCGATGAAGATGATCCATCCATCCCTGTGAGTGACTGTAAAGAAAAAAGATATTATGTAACTTTGATCATCCAGACTCATCATCATCATGGTATATTGGCAAACTCAATGTTGTTCATGCAGTCGCAGTCTACACACACAGTGAGTCCAAGGACATTTTGCATATTAAAAAATGCAACGTAGTGGCCCCTGCAGTAGAAGTAGAATTCGAATTAAACAAGGTATAAAAAAGTAGATTTGAGTTACATTTAGTGTGTAAAAGATTAAATAATAACAGACATATGATGATTCATTTCATGCACAACAAACAAACAGCAATTGCTTTTATCAGAGCCAGACAGCCAGTGCTGTCCACTGCATGCCATCTCATTATTCATTACCTGTTCCACTTTTTGTCCGCATCTTGATCTTAAAGTGGAGGCCCACAAGGCAGCCTCTCGTGTCAATTTCAGAAGTAACTGTCAGCAATCAGCATATAGTCAGTAATTCCAGTCCCACTTCTTTTGAGGGGACTCGTCTACAAAGCGACAGTTTCTTCATTCTGCATAATCCAGTCATCTGCCTTTAGGGAAATGGATAGGAGGAGTCCGGAGGAGGAGGATAGAGGAGCATGACTGAGTTGTGAACTTGGGAACTTCATGATTGCAGACAGCGGCACCTTCAATAAGGAAATAAGACGAAGGACAGTGCTGCTGATGGATTTGTTGTGATTAGAGTTTTGTTGTGGTAAAAGTTGCAAAACAAAGAAAGACACACAGGAATAAAAGTGAATAAGGAGTCAGGACGAAAAAAAGGAAGTCAGTTTCAGGCCTAGGTGTCAGGGAAGTAGAGCTCGTCCTCAAACTCTGTGAATTGAGACGGGAGTAGGTCAGCTAACAGAGAAGAACTTCCGTCACCTAAGTCGGTGTCTTCTTCTTCCTGTGTGGATTCACGTATTTTATAATCTGGCGGTATGAAGTGCTGATTCATCTTGATTATTGTTAACCTCTCCACATTTTTGGGCGAGAGGCTGGTCCTTTTTGAAGTTACAATGGCACCAGCAGCACTGAAAACAAGTTCAGAAGACACGCTTGCGAGTGGGCAAGACCAATAATTTAGAGCCAGGTTGGCGATCAGTGGCTATTGACCCCTTTTCCCATACCAATACAGCAATGGTTTCTGATTAAAGAAGACCTCTGTTGGGTCATCCAGATAGGCCTGCACCATCCACTCAAGGTTCTCCAGGGGTGCTCCACTTTGCGTACCATCTGTGGCCTTTGCATCAACACTGGAATGAGCAAACCCTTGATGAGTTAGCCAATCCGCTTCCGACAATATTATGGCTGGGCCTGTTGAGGATGATGATACGGTTGCTGGTGTCGGTAACAGCTGTGAGGGAAAGTGACTGCCTTCGGCCACAGAAGTGGACCTTGACGCCAGATGGCCTGCTGATTCAGTATTACTTCTGCCGGTTCCTTCAATTTCCTGCCGCTCTTTTTCGAACCGAGTGGCTGAAAGAGCTAGCCAATGTTTGTACTTTGAAACATCTGCTTCATTAAAAGGAATGAATGCTTTGCTGGCCACTGCCTTTTTGTACCGTGGATCCAGAATAGTGGCACAAATGTAATGTTGTTCTGTATGTATTTTTTTAAGCCTTTCATTGTCAACTGATATGCGTCTTGCTTGTCAGTATCACCTTTTAACGTTGAAGACACCGCCTTCAGTTGGTGCTCTAGCATGCGCAACAATGGGATAGCTTTGCCCAAAGTACAGTCCTCCCTGCTGACTTCACGCGTGAAAACCTCAAAAGGACGAAGCATGTCTGTCAGGCTTTTAACTAGGTCTGATTCCTCTAACTCTAGCCTCATGTCTTTCATAGTAGAACCCAGTGCAAAGACATACTCATTGATTACCAAGCACTGCTCAGACAGATGCTCAAGTATGTAGAAGGTTGAGTTCCAACGTGTTTCCACCTCCTGGATGAGTCCTCTGACTGGCACTCTACGGTCACGTTGCATGTTCCTCAGCTGCTTCCGGGCCTTAAAAGAATGGCTGAAATGTGTGCAGATTCTTCGGCAGGTGGTCAGTAACTTGCTGACTTTGTTTTCTTTTTTCAAGAAATCTTGAACGACAATGTTAATACTGTGCGCCAAACACGGCACTCTGAAATAGCCACAATCATTCATGGCCCTAACTATATTACTGCCATTATCCGTGGAAACATAACCAATCATGCGCTTTCTTGGATGCAGCCATTCAAAGACCTTACTGTTAAACTCCTCCAAAATGTTTACTGCAGTATGAGATTTCTCCATGGCAAACATGGCTACTGTTGCATGTTTCCGACTAGCTTGAAAAACTGTGTCACTGTCAACACCTGCATATAACTTGTCTCTAACTCCTGCAAAAGAGACCCAGTGTGCAGTGATGCACATGTAATTAAGGGCTTGGCAACTGGTCCACATGTCTGTTGTCAGGTGGATAGTGTGAACAGCACTCTTCTGCAAAGCTGCCCCAATCACCTCCAGCACATCTTGATGTAGTGCTGGAACCGCAACTCTGGCAAAATAGGACCGGCTATGAACCTTCCATTTAAGGGCAGACTGTTGCCACAAATTCTAGAACACCCACCCCTTCCACGAAAGAAAAAGGGAGAAGGTCCAGCGCTAACATTTTAGCCAGCATTGCATTATAAAGACGTGCCGTTGGGTGGTTGCGTTCAAATGGCGCCTCCGACCAAGACATGTTTTTAATGGTGGTCTGGACCATTTTCATATGTGATGATGATGATGATCCAGACTTCTTCAACCAAGTTAGGCTCATTGATGTACTTTTTCACATTGGTGTCTCTCGAAGATTCTTAGTGTTCCTCATAGATGTTGCTGGGCTAGAGGGTGTGAGCGCTACCACTGCAGTGCTGCTTTCAGGGGTACTGTGTGTACCAGAAAAAATGTCTGTTGCTTCTTCGCCTCCCCCCACTGCACGATCAGCCCCTCGTCATCATCAGATGCAATATCAATGTCTACATTTGGATTTGTTGTACTTTTCGCTTCCCGGATCTTACTTAGGTGCGCCTCCCACTGGATAGTGTTGTGTTTTTGGAGATTACCTCTCTGTCCTCCGGTACCATAGTTGGTACCAAGCTTACCCCGACTAACTACAGTTATACAAATTGAACAAACAACTAGGTTTTCCGCCTTTTTGCTAATACTAAAGAAGTCCCAAACTGGGGAGTTGAGATTTCTGGAGGTGGAGGTGCTACTTTCAATGCCAGATGAAGTGGAGGATGGGCGTGGCCGAATTTGACCCTGTTGTGCAATTACAGTAACAGCACCACTACTTGAGGTAACGGAGGTCGAGCTGGATGGAGGTTCCTGCTGGCCCTTCTGAAGAGAAAATATGGCAGCTGCAGGTCGTGTTGGTGTAGTGGTTACCTGTCTTGGTGGTGGTACCAGTGCCATGCCGCCCACATACCGCTCAGCAGCAATTTGGGATAGGGTAAACATGTCTGTCTGCTGCATGCCCGGTGGGGCTGCAGTGACGACTGTGATGACTGGGTCATCATCGTCAGACTGTTCATCAGCAGCAGAATACACCACTTCTACTTTTAGGCTTAGCTACCTTTGTGGGCTCATGGCGTGCCTCCCTCTCAGATGGTGGGTTCCAATCTTGATCTAGATCATCAGAAGGAAGGGGGCTTGAAGAACTTGTACTAGCCCTCTTTGACCATTTTCTTGCTGGGGATCTGGAAGACAATAGTTTATCAGGAGGAGTGGTTTGCTCGGATGATACCTCCGCTTGAATCTCGCTTTCCTGATGTGCCCCTACTTCTAGAGGAACAAGCATTGTTGGCAGTTGTGCCTCTCCATGCGCTTCTACTTGCGCCTCTCCATGTGCCTCTCCTTGCGCCACTCCTTGCTCCTCTCCTTGCACCACTCCTTGCACCTCTACTTGCGCCTCTCCTAGGCGCCTCTCCTTGCACCTCTCCTTGTTGCACCTGTGGTTGTCGTTGCCGCTGCGGTTGAACACTCGTCAGAGGAGTTACACTCTGCATTGATTGGATGCTACTTTCTTGCGATGAGTCAACGCCAACATCACTGGTCGATGGTGACTGAGATATTAAAGTGGGACGCGATCCAAAGCACGGAGGCACTTTGTTTGTTTTACCTTGGACTGTAGCGGCATTTCCTGGACCATCCTTCACTACTCGCCGCACCCGCTCCGCCACATCTGACACCGGGGTTACAGTTGACGGGCTGCAAGCAGGGCACCGGGTGAGTGTGGTCAGCGGGGCTGCGAGCGTGCAGGGGACTCCAGTACCCAGGAGTCCCTGCAAGACCATCTTCGACCTTCCGGTCCGCTCTCCCTGCTGCCCCTCCCCCCGCCCTCTGTGGTCTTAAAAACTCCTTCCTTCTCTGCACTTGTGGGACGCGATCCAAAGCACGGAGGCACTTTGTTTGTTCTACCTTGGACTGTAGCGGCATTTCCTGGACCATCCTTCACTACTCGCCGCACCCGCTCCGCGGGTGCCGCTTCGCCACATCTGACACCGGGGTTACAGTTGACGGGCTGCAAGCAGGGCACCGGGTGAGTGTGGTCAGCGGGGCTGCGAGCGTGCAGGGGACTCCAGTACCCAGGAGTTCCTGCAAGACCATCTTCGACCTTCCGGTCCGCTCTCCCTGCTGCCCCGCCCCACCGCCTCATACGACCTCCTATTTATTGTCCCAGCACTCCCGCAGCGCGGGACGCAGCCCGGGGCGAAGACCGGGCAAAGAGCGGGCCGTTTGAGGCCGTTCGAGGACTTAGAGGGCTGGGCTGGGCCACCCCCCCTTGTTGGTACATTTCACAGTTTTATTGTTGTATTTATTGTTATCTATTTATTTGTATCCTGTATAATGTGCTCACGGGGTAGTCGGAGTAAATCCCTTATGGCTGCGAGTAACTCCAACAGAACCCTGGATGATTTCCTAGTCAAAACCAATCTGGCTATTGACGAGGAAATCAGTAAAATGCAGCACAGGGTTTCCTTGGACCTTGAAGCTGCAAGAAGGTTATCTGAGCATTTAGCCAGTACAAAAAAATCCTCCCTCGGGAATATTGCCTCTGCCCGTACCCCCGAGCGTACAGCCGCTCCGCAGCCTCTGTTAGTAACGGCAGCTGTCCATCCTGCCCCTTCCACTACCCTTCCTATTTTCCCCCCTAACCCCCAACCCATTCCAGTGCAACAAAATAAGGATCATGTCTCACTTACTAGTGTTACAGGCTCCTCTCTTTCCTCTAAAACTAATCCTACTACGAGATCGTGTAGTGCCAAGAAAGCAGCAATCTATAAAAATAAATGCCTTGCGAGATCTATTCATGCACGGAAAAAAGCTAGAATTGCTAGATCACAGTTCTTCAATAGCAGACGGGCTCTGGGTTCTCTTGGGGCGAAAGACGATAACTCTAAAACCAATCCCAGCATTTTGGGCGGGGAAGTCGCTCCTGGCTCACTTAGCCCGGTGGACGATAACATCCTGATCACCTCCCCAGGGAAGAATAGAGCGAACTATCCGGAAGGTCGGCTGAGTAGACCTACGAATGACAGGGAGGGTGACGAAGAATTCCTTAAAATAGTTTGGGGCACGCTAAAGCAACTACTTTCCCCCTTGGAATTAAGGCTTTCCCGTATAGAGAACAATCTGCTGGAAATGGATAGGACTATAGTCACCCTGGCTAGCCTGAGCTTAAAGGATATGGAAGCCAACCTTCCACGTGAAACCGAATCTGCCCCTCAGCTTAAGGCACCTGAATCCACACTACCTCCCCCGCAATTACCCCAAAGTATTCCCGCGACCCTACCAACACCCAAACCCATACCAAAGCCCCGTACCACTGTAGCTAATCCTACTGTACCTACTCCTACCTCAGTTGCACCAAAACCTCTTCCCTCGCAAAAACCAGTTTATTGGCAGAATTCCAACCCAAGAGCAGTAGCCCACCACGCCTCAAGGCCTGAACTTGCTAACAATCCACAACGGCAGGCCAGCCGTTCTAACTTTCAGGGAGGGTTTATTGACCTCCCACCGGAAGCTGGGCCCTATGTTATTATACTAGCCGGTGTCCCAGAATTAGACCAGCATTCCCAGGAGAACGATCTTTCCTTGAAAAATAAAGTCATTCATTGGCTTAATTCCAACAAACAGCTCCCCGACCACCATAGAAGCAGTGTATTAATGGTACGGAGAGTGCCGTGGATAGGCCCCACGCACAAGTCTGTAGCTGGTGACTGGGTCGTGGTATCCTTTGCAGACCCCCACACAGCCCAGCTTCTTTGTGCACGGCCAGCTTATGAAGCTAATTCCACTATAGTAGTGAGACCTCTCACTTTTTTCTATCCTCCTAGATACCAACCTGCGAAGGAGGGCTTATGGTCAATCGTCCGGAATGCCCGACGGCCAACTCATATGTTTGATGGACATAGCCAGCATAATTGGTGGCAGGGGGCACCCACCTCCAATATGTTTGGCTGCCTAGAGGAGGTCGATTGACTTGAGGGGTCTGGTGAAACACTGCCTATAATGAACCCACCTCATTCACGGGGGATTGCTCTTTCCACTACTTTAACACCACCTTGTAATGGCCTAACTCCCCCTAAAATAATTTTAGGTATAATTCCAGATCCTATTGATATCTTAGTTAAGACTGGACCAGAAGAAATGGGCCTGGTACTGACACCCCGTGCCAATGGCACAGATTATCCACTAAGAGTGGCCTCCTGGAACATTGCAGGGCTACGGGGACGCTTGCACAACGACGATTGGGCCAACTTTATTGACTCTTATGATATCGTTGTTTTCCAGGAAACATGGTCAACAGTCCCCTTATATAGGCTTGGTTATCTTAACTTTTCAAAACCCGCTATCCAGAGCTCCAAGGGAAGGGCCTCTGGTGGCCTTACTATTTGGATTAAAAACAACGTGGGCTTTCATGGTAAGGAAATCCTGGTAGAGAGTGCGGATCTCTTATGTATTATCTTGAGCAAAGCCAATACCACAGACTTCCTCTTGGTTGATGTCTATGCCCGTGGCTGTCAGGGTGGGAGAAAACAAACCGTCCTGAATGACCTCGATCGACTTTTTAAGAATTCTAAAGCCGATCAGATTGTCATTGTTGCAGGAGACATGAATACATCCTTTGAGCCCATACTCACCTTGGCAGAGGATGTGGGTTCTGAGGAGGATATAGCCTGGAACATTCCCCCGTTAACCATCACCAAGGGAGTTAGGGGCACTGAGGCAGCTTTACATTGGCTCGGTCTTTGTTTGGAATGGGGTCTTCGGGCCGTTAATGGGCGCACACGTTCCGATAGTTTAGGGACAAATACCTTTGATAATGGTCTGAGCTCCAGCCGCATCGACTACATATTGATCAATATTGAATGTTGGTCTATTGTACGAGATATGGTGGTAGAGTCCCGACCAGAGAGTGATCATAATCCTCTTTCACTCGAGATCTTGGTCCCTGGCTTGGGTGCCCCAGCCAGGGGAACTAATTGCCTAACGTCAGATGTAGTTCTGTGTGACAACAGACGCCGAGTAAAATGGTCCAGGGTTTTAGATGACCCAGCACTTATTTTTAAGATTGAGGAGAAGGTCCGGAGTGTGTGGAGTAGGATGTCACCGTTATCCCCCTCTGGTGACGTTGATCCCACAATTACCAATCTCCACGTGGAGTGTTTTTTAGGTCTTAAAAACCTCCTTACCAAACCCTCAAAGTCTATTATAGCTAAGGCGCACAAAAAATGGTACAATAAGAGCTGCAGAGACGCACACAGCAGCTTAATAGCTGCTGTTAAGGCCAGGAACATAGTAGATATTAGGACAGCTAGTCAGTGCTACAAGCGTACCCTTTGGGCTGCCAAGCGGGATTGGGATGATTCTTATTGGCTCGACCTCCTTAGAGCCTGTGAATCTTCTAACCTAACTGAATTTTGGCTGATTGTCAGGAGGGGAAGGACCTCAGTCGCCCAAACTCCCGACAATCATGTCTCAGCCCAATCTTGGGTGGAATACTTTTCGGCACAATTTAACGACCCTAGTATAGTACAGGACAGACCTACAGGTATCACGCAACCGTGTTCCGTCCCACAAATAGGAGATAGACTCATTTTCCTTGAATCTGATACTATACATGCCCTTGAGTCTGTACAGTCTGGTAAAGCCCCTGGCCTTGATGCTATTCCTGCTGACCTTTTCAAGCTTAATCCTGACCTATGGATTCCCTACATCACGTTACTGGCAAACAATATAGCTGCAGGGGCTGAGATCCCCTATTCTTGGAAAGGGGCGGAAATCTTGCCAGTTTATAAGAAAGGCGACCGCTCCATCCCAAATAATTATCGGCCCATTAGTTTGATCGATTCAATCCAGAAAATAGTGTCAAGGATGATTTTAGTAAGAATTCAGGGTTGGATCGATTCAAACAATATACTTTCTCCCATGCAGGCAGGGTTTAGGTTTGGCACTAGCACCATTGATCAGGTCTTCCGGTTCTCTCTACTTTTTTGGAAGGTGGTCCTTTTGGGTGGCGGTGTAATATACGCTGCTTTTGTCGACCTTAAGTCGGCCTTTGACTTAGTCCCAAGGAAGAAGCTATGGGAGGCTCTTAGATTAATGGGCCTTCCATTAGAGCTTTTGAGCCTAGTTCAGCGTTTGCATGAGGACAATTTCGCCCAGGTAAGGTGGGGTAGCCAGGGGCAGGTGACCGAAAGCTTCCCTGTACAACGTGGGGTACGCCAAGGCTGTGTCCTGGCACCCACTCTGTTCCTTTTGTTTATTAATCAGGTGGCCCAATATTTTAATAATTTACAGTCCGATGCACCAACTTTGGGTGGTCGTAAGTACCCCATGCTTATCTTCGCAGATGACACCCTCCTCCTTTCAAAAACAAGAGGTGGGCTTCAGGTTGCCCTGAATAGATTCTCAGAGTTTTGTAAAATAAACGACTTGCAAATAAATGTTGATAAAACCAAATTTATGGTTTTTTGCAAGAAAACCCCCCCCATTTGCTCTGTCACCCTAAACGGTGTTCTAATTGAGCAGGTCAAGGTCATGACATACTTAGGGGTGACTCTTGATCACCAACTCAATTGGAACCCCCAATTGGAAACGTCTAAACTTACATTTAATAGGTTGGCTGGATGTCTGGTTCATGAACAAAAGAACTCTTTTACTAAGCGCATTACTCCGTCCCTAAAGATCTACGAGGCTAAGGTCATTTCTGCAACCCTATATGGAGCTGAAGTCTGGGGCCACAAAGACCTTTCATGCTTGGCCACGGCGCAGAATAGGTTCCTACGGAACCTGGTAGGTCTCCCGCAGTCTGCACTTATAAAACCCTTGTTGTTAGATCTTGGCTGTAGACCTATCAACGAGTTGGCCCAATATCGCCTAGTGGCTTTCTGGCGCCGCCTTTGGACCACCCATGAGCTTAGCCTGTTCTCCCAGGAATTAGACGAGATCATATCTCTGTGGGGTGCGCATAAAATACCTTGGCTTAGGGAAGTTAAAAACATCCTACACATGATGGCCCTTCCTGAGCTTTGGTCCAACCCTGGGGGGTCAATCTTTCCGTCAAAACCTGAGTTTAAGGCGCTTTTTTGGGCCTGGAAAAAATCTATTTTAGTAACACAATCCCTGGATACAAATCTAACTGGATTATTCTTATTGCATAAGGTTGCTCCTTCCCTCGAGCAGTATTGGGATTTGATTTCCAAGGTGTTAGATCGCAAACTATACCATCAGTTCCGCACTGGCACCTTGCCTGTCAATTCCTTTACTGCTAAATGGGATACGAAGACAGTAAACAAGTGCTTCTGGTGTCCGGATCAGGAAGAAAGCGTTGGTCACCTTTTCTTTGGCTGTCCTGTTTATCGAGCGCCTAGAAGCAAATGGCTAAAACCCATATGTTCATCCCTGAATTGTAGTGGTTATCAAGATGCACTCACAAAACTACAAGTTCTAAGATCAGAAATAGTGGTGGTTTGTGTTGCTAAATTTTTGGGATGGGCCTGGCTGATCCGAACCAAGAGATTGAGTACACCTTTGCATTGACTGTTCTATCCAGATGTATATATTTTTATACTTGTATGTTGTATTGTATTTCTTCTGTTCCAGGGAATAACCAGTGGATTTTTATATTGTGTACGATTGCATATTGTCTTTTATGAATGTTTGTATTCGAAATAAAGACCAATTGACTTGACTTATTAAAGTGGCTGCCTCTGCGGCACTCATGGGCCTAACTTGGCGTGGTGGCACTGAGACCAATAAAGCTGAGGTGCTGCTCCCAGCTTGGTCCCCGGTGGACACCGCTGCTGCAGGCGTAGTTTTTTTTTTCCCCAAAAAAGTGTCTGTGGGCACACCAGTCTCTTTTGGTAAGTGGTGCCACTTGCCTCTTCTGGTCCTTCTTACTAGCAGTGGCACTGGCAACTTTCTTGGTAGAGGAGCTATGGCCACCTTTCTTTGGGCCCATCTTCTTGAGATGTCAGAACAGCAGGCCGCAGTTGCACGAGTTGCAGAGTTGTCTGTGGCCACATGTGACGTCACATGACGTTGTGCTGCACACACCACAGCAGGACTTCTTCCAGGCACTGATGATGAACGATGAGGATGATTCGTGGTTCTCTTCTTTGTGCACCTAAAAGCAAAGGAAGCCCGAGGTACATCAGTTAAATAAATGTTGCATATGTCGTGCTTCAATTAATATTTGCAACTAGGTATTTATTATTATTACAACACTCCCAAAAACAGAAAGACCAAAAATAAAAATTGCAATTATTTCTAATCAAAAATGGATGTTTACATTAATATAAGAGAGACCACACAGAGAGAGTTGCTTGTTTCATGCACCACTGAGTACCCCTGGGCATAAAGGATGTAAGGAGGCAGACTGGGTGCAGGCCTATGGCACAAAGCACACTGCCTGGCTTCAAAATGGCCCCTTGACCCCCACCCACATGGCCAGGCCCTGCCTGGACCAGGCCTCAAAATGGCCCCCACCCACATGGCCAGGCCCCAACAACACCCCACAAAATCGAAAAACACACAAAAATCACAACAATCCAATGCAATCCATGCCCTAAAAAAGATGTTTAGATTCAAGACACCACCACAGAAAGACTTGGTCCATGCACCACTGACTACCCCTTGGCATATAATGTGTGAAAGCAAGGCAGACTGGGTGCAGGCCTATGTCACAAAGCACACTGCCTGGCTTCAAAATGGGCCCTTGACCCCCACCCACATGGCCAGACCCTGCCTGGACCAGGCCTCAAAATGGCCCCCACCCACATTGCCAGGCCCCCCAAACAACACCCCAAAAAATCGAAAAACACACAAAAAACACCACAATCCAATGCAATCCATGTCCTAAATGATGTTTAAATTCAAGACACCACCACAGAAAGACTTGGTCCCTGCACCACTGACTACCCCTGGGCATATAATGGGTGAAAGCAAGGCAGACTGGGTGCAGGCCTATGGCACAAAGCACACTGCCTGGCTTCAAAATGGCCCCTTGACCCCCACCCACATGGCCAGGCCCTGCCTGGACCAGACCTCAAAATGGCCCCCACCCACATGGCCAGGCCCCAACAACACCCCAAAACATCGAAAAACACACAAAAAAACACCACAATCCAAGGCAATCCATGCCCTAAATGATGTATAAATTCAAGACACCACCACAGAAAGACTTGGTCCATGCACCACTGACTGCCCCTGGGCATAATGGGTGAAAAGAAGGCAGACTGGGTGCACACCTATGGCACAAAGCACACTGCCTGGCTTCAAAATGGCTCCTTGACCCTCAACCACATGACCAGGCCCTGCCTGTACCAGGCCGCAAAATGACCCCACCCACATGGCCAGGCCCCAACACCCCAAAAAAACGAAAAACACTAAAAAATCACCACAATCCAATGCCATCCATGCTCTAAATGATGTTAAAATTCCAGAGACCCCACAGAAAGACTTGGTCCATGCACCACTGAGTGACTACCCATGTGCCTACTGGCCAGTGTGGCTTTACACGCACCCCAAAATTAAAAACAAAAATCCACTTTTAACAATGAGCTATTCATCAATTTCATGACATAAATGATATTTAAGTTCAACAAAACTCACAGAAACAGTTGTATCATGCACCCATGACTAACCCTGGGCCTACTGGATACTGTGCCTATCCACAGTATATTTTTTTTAAAGTTGTGAAAAAGTTAAAAAAAATTGTAGTTGCAGCAACTGCAATGCCCCAAACAAACAACACCAACTTACTGATAAAAGCTCAAATCCAAAAGTATTCCAAAAGTGATCAAAACAAAAAGTTCTCAATTACAAATATCCAGCAGCAGCCACAAAGAGTAATCCTTCCAGCTCCAGATCCAAATGAAAAGTGACCAGGGCATGGGCAAAGCACTGGGAGGAGTCTGCTGGACAGGAACAGGAAGTTGGAGACTCTGGGGTACTTCCTTCCTCCCCCCCCACAAATGGACTCATTGCACAAAAAAGTGCAGCGAAATGTCAATCGGAGTTATTCTGATCCAAATCATCTTTTTCAGAAGGTTTATGCTGCCTGCGGTGGATTTCTTGTGCAGAATTTCATTTTTTGCAAGTTCGGGAAAGCGAGCTGTTCAAATCTCCTGCCGGAAGTCAGCTGCGCGTCGCATCTACTTGTTCGCAATTGTTTACTCTTGCGATGCGTGATCGCGGGCCTTTATGACGTGGTCACATTCTCAAACTCTCGCAGTGCAAGATGGCGGGCCGCGATGAAGTACTCGCGGTCGAAAACTCTTGCGCGATCACGCAGCCAGATCCAAAAATGGCGCAGCACACGCAAACCGGGAGGAAAACAACTTGGCAAACTCAAAATCACGTTAAGTCAATGCCGCGAACGCAAGATTGTATTTTTGAAGGGCGACCAAGCAAAAAAAACGCCAGCTTGCGAATTGCGGATTTTTTGACAAATTCCGCGATTCGCAGACCACGAAATTGCCAAAAATTCACAAATTACACGAACGGAACGGATTTTCAGCCCACGCTTAGTTAGTAGGCTCTTCTGGTGGTTGCTCTGATATTTGTTTAGTTGGCATTACAGCAGATAACCTAGTATGTTTTTATATAGCACAAACTTTACCCGAATCGGGTATCAGAGTGCTTTGCATAGCACCAGTTGCGTTACATGAGGACACACATTCATTTGTTTGTTAGGCATGGGGAGATTAAGTGATTTGCCCAGAATCACAGGATGTTTTTGGCATCGTTACTGAGACTCGAACCCAGATCCCCAGGTCCGAGGTCGAGCGCCCTAGCCATTAACACTTGTTCTGAGATCCCATTTGGTAATAAAAGAAAGGGGTCATAGCCCCAGGGCTGATAATATGTTGCGTAATGTACTTCTACCTCCGTTATTACAATGCTTGTGTACCAAGTTCTAAGCCTGATAAGTTGCATGATTGTTTTACCACTTACAATTCCCCCTTCCTGAATGGTTTTTTGTATAACTCATATTCAGCAAGGCAGCATGCATGGTTGAAAGGGTTGGCAGTGCGTGCACCCCCCCTTTTTGTGCCATAAATCACTGGGGCATGTGTCAATGTGTGCATGATTATATTATTGTTTCAGGCACACACCTAACCTTGCTTACACCCAGTTTTGCAAGTCACTGTCTATGATAGAACCGATTCACAATTGCTTTATTAGCCTTCCTGCTTTCTCAAATTTGCTTGAAAATGCACCATTTGCCCACTTTTTTTTCAAAATTTGCTCGGGGAGAACCCCCCTGAATCCCCCTTGGGTGGTTTGGACTCACTCGCACCGCTGGCTCGCATTACCATGTCTCAAGATGAAAATTGTTGAAAAGGTGTGTCACCAACATGAAAAGTTTGAAAAGTTGTGCCTTACCTACATGCCTCCAAGAGCTGGTTGGGCACAGTGATGCGGTGGGAGCGCAAAACAGCAGCAGTAATGCAGGTGACGTTTGCAGTATCACTTGCAATATTGCGGTCCTATCTCGCATATATGGCAACAGCAAACAACAAGCAGTTCCTGGGTGTTTAGGCATAAATAAGAGAAAGGAACATCCCCACATTGAAGTCCAGCCTCTCTCCTGCTCCCCATATGATGATGTGTGGTGGACATGAGCACGGTGTTGGGGGAGGGGCTGATGTGCCGTCATAACGAATACAAGTAGAATCTGTAGTGCAAAATAACATATACCAAAAAGAAATGTGTATTTTGTTGCAAAAATATATTAGAATTAGTTTAAAGTAAGTGAGATTTTTAAAAAATTGTAGCTCAGAATGTGCACAAACGTCCAGAGAATACTGTAAATACCTGTAGCACGGAAAAATTAACATGTTGGCATACGTTCCTCATTTTTGCTGGTCAGTGTTCATTTTAGAAGACAAAGATTAGATGAAAAAAATAATCTTCTTGTTTTCTTTGTTCAAATGTCACATTCCTCTTCTAATACTAAATTAACGAAATTATGCTATTATGCCACGTCATGCAATTAGTCGCAGTTCATGGTAAACATTTTCTGTGAATGCACTATTTATGGCAAAAACGTACTGCAACAACACAAGAACAAACAAAGCAGAGAGTGTGAGCAGCTCTTCTTCGCGGAGCTTTTGGGTTATTTTTGCACGAAATTCATCCCTGCATCTAAAGTGGTCACGAAGAAGCATTTAATGATAAAATACAGTGCCTACTTTCATCTTTACATTTCATGTATTTGTACATAGCTTTGCTGGAGTTTTGGGTAATTAAACAA
Organism: Lissotriton helveticus; assembly: GCF_964261635.1. NCBI lineage: Eukaryota > Metazoa > Chordata > Amphibia > Caudata > Salamandridae > Lissotriton > Lissotriton helveticus. The sequence continues at coordinate 762,049,834 of NC_136067.1, read as the reverse complement.
AAGCAAATTATGCAAATTTTGAACAACCTACAAAATTAGATACATGTTTTAATACAAGGATTCTAAATTCCTATGTATTATCGAAGTCATCACAGCACTTAGGTGTGGCTTGCTTAAAAGTCCATGGGTCTTATTTAAGAAGGCCTGTGTCACATTTATGCCGTCATTGCGTCACTTTTTGTGACACTGTGGCGGCGTAAATAATGCGCCATGTTGCATCATAGTTACGAATGACGCATCTAGGTAGATGCATCACTACATAATCCCTGCACTACGTTATACCTGCACCAGATATAATGTATGCAGGGTGGGCGTTCCCCACAAGAATGGGTCGTAGGAGTAGCAAAGTGAAATCTGTAAGATTTCACTGTGCCACTTCTAGGACGCCAATGCGTCAAAACCTTAAGGGACACAGGCCCTTTCACTTGGGGCTTGCCTAATCTGAAAGGACACATTGATGGAGTTGCATCTGTTTTCAGACACACGCCGGCAATGCACCACTTTCGCGCGGCCAGATACATCAGTAATACTGACGTATCTGTCATTCATGACATGATGCGTCATTCAGTAAATATGGCACATCCATCATGTCGCAAGGAGGCCGCACTAAGAAGTGTTGCATTGCTGTTTTCACTCAGCAATGCAACACTTCTCATGAATGAGGCCCCATATCTTCAGAGCTGCCCAAATAAAGAAAGCTATTGAATGCAAAACCATTAAAAATCTGGTTTGCAATTGGAGGGTTATGACTTCATTGTTAGTTAATTCTATATTTATCAATTAAATGTTATATTATGTAATCTGTATTTTCATAGCATGCTAATCACTCATGAGGATATTCCCGTCCTTGTAGCAGGTGTGTGGGTCCAGCCTGGTATGCTTACTTGCAAAGCCACGTCTTCAGAAGTCAAGAAGAGAGGACGGGGCTCTAATGTGTTGTGTGAGGTTGTTCCAGGCTTTATAAGCCATGCATAAGAAGACAAGACTCACTGCTGTTGTGTATGTGTGGTATGTGTGCTTGTGTGAGTCCAGCATGACGGAGGTGTCTAGAATGTTGCTGAAAATTATTGTAGCTTCTAAGGTAATCAGGGGCAGTGTCCTGGAATGTTTTTTTAGGTGTGGTTGAGAGGTTTGAAGTGTGCGCACTTGTGTATCGGGAGCCAGTGGAGTTTCTTGAGGTGTGATGTTAAGTGGGCTTGATGTAGGAGGTTGCGGAGTAGTCTGGCTGCTGTGTTCTGGATGGTCTGAAATCTTCTTGTGAATGGTCAGCTATTCCTGCATACAGGGTGTTAACATAGTCCAGTCTGCTAATGATCAGGGTGGGTGTGATCATTTTTCTGGTGCTGTCTGGTGGTCACATGAAGATTTTCTTCTGCATTCTCAGGGTGTTGGAGCAGGAGAAGGCAACTGGGTTGACTTGGACGGCCATCTCCAATTTGTTGTTTATAATGATTCTGAGATTTCGTGCGCGTGAGTAGAGTGTGGGGGCAGGTCCTAGGTCTGTGGGACACCAGGTGTTGTCCCATGGTGAGATGTCTTTCCCGAAGACCACCACTTTGGTCTTGTCTGTGTTCAGCTTGATGGAGTTGGACTTCATCAAGGTGGTCACTTTTGTCTTGTATGTGGTGAACTTGTTCCTGGTGTTTGGTATTTTGTCCCAGAGGGACAGTATCAGTTGTGTACCGTCGGCATATTAGCGGACGTTTATACTGGGAGTCCTAACTAAGTCTGCCAGTGGGGTCATGTATAAGTGGAAGAGCTTTGGATTCTGAGAGGAGCCATGCAGAACTTCTCAAATGAGTTCCAGTGCTTCTGAGGTGTGGGGGGCATGAAGAAGGTTTAGGTTCTTCTCTTGAGGAAGGTGCAGATCCAATTGAGGGTGCGTCCCTGAATGTCTACTTCATGGAGTCTTTGGATCACAAAGGGATGGGAGTCAGTCTTGAAGGCTGCTGATAGGTCTAGGAGGAAGAGGGATGCAGTTTCCCTTCTGTTGAGGAACTTTCAGATATCATCTCTTGCTTTTATGATGGCAGTTTCCATGCTGTGATTGGGTCAGAGTACTGATTGTGCGGTGTCAAGAAGCCGATTTTTGGTGAGATAGTCAGAGAGGCACTGATGGCTTTTTCTAGGACCAAGGCAGGGAAGGGAAGGAGGGATATTGGTCAGTAGTGGACAAATTTGCAATAGGCCAGAGAGCCTATTGAAAAGGGTGTTGACCCCTGCATGTTTCCATGGCTCCAGAAAGATGGCTGTACTGATGGTGGTGTTGAGGATTGGGATGAAGGCTAGGGCCTTTCTCTTGGTTTCTATTGTTTGCAGTGTTGGTTGATCATTCTTAGGTCTTCCATGTACTAACTGGCTTATGTCCCTGATTTGAATGTAAGGATAAGATTGTGGAGGGCCAGGTTGTCAGCACAGTCCGATCTGTCCCCAATTTGGCACGGATCCTCGGGATGATGTGTTCCATGTAGTTAGTTCAAGTTTCTGTGGCAGTGGTGCAGTTGAGAGTGTCCTTGAAAACAATGGCGATTCTTCCTCTGGGCCTTTGTTGGTGGTCTTGTCTGGTGATCTTTTATCCAGCAGAGACGGCAGCAGTGATGTATGCTGTTGATGCTGTGGTCAGCCATGTTCCCGTGAGGAAAAGGAAGACCGGGTGGCGTCGTCTAGAAGGTCTCAGATCTCTGTGTGTTGGTTGATAGGTCCTCGAGTGAGTGTGGTGCTGGGTATAGTAGGAAAATATGATAGCCATTTTCCTGCAGGCTTGTAAAGAGGACAAACTTCAGGGCATGTGATGAGCATATTTGTCAAATTTGACTCAAAATATGTATATGACTAGCAGCTAGTATCTAGGCTACTATTAGATTTAGACAATGTAGAAAGAATAAGTAACATTTTATGATATATATGAAGAATAAAGTCTGAATGGCATTAGCAACTAAAGACGTTTAAAATATTTTTAATCAAATGGCATTCCAAAATTGAAAAGGATATGAAGTATTACCTCTTTCTGATAATAATTCAGTATTAGATTTTTATCATTAGCCTGTAGTATTGTTAAGACAGATATAAATATAAGTGGCTTTTGGCATACAACGTACAACATGTATTAAGTCAAACACTGTCACACAACTAAGGCACTTGTCCCCATTTACCTACACAGCACCCTGCCCATAGGGCTACCTAGGGCCTACTTTAGGGGTGACCTATATGTAGTAAAAGGGGAGTTTCAAATGTGGCAAACACTTTAAGTGCCGCGTCCCTGCTGCAGTAAACTGCGCAGGCAGGCCCTGCAGAGGAAGAGACTTGAGATAGGTTTGAAAGGCTACTTTGGTGGGTGGCACAAGCAGTGCTGCAGGTCCACTAGTAGTATTTAACTTGCAGGCCTTGGGTATATCAGATACCACTGTAAAACAGACTCACAGGTGAATTAAATATGCAAAACAGATGTAGACCCCTCTTACCATGTTTTCATGAGAGAGCACATGCACTTTAGCACTGATCAGCAGTTGTAATGTGCCCAGAGCCATAAAACCAACAAAAACAGGTCAGAAAAGAGGAAGGCCAAACATTTGGGCATTACCCTGCAAAAAGGGCCCGTTCCAACAATATGTATGATCAAATGATTTTCCAAACACAAAATTATGCAAAATGCAAACCTGACATTTTGCATTATATCTAAGCATTTAATGAGTCCTTGCATCAATTTTTTTTATTCGAGGACACATTTCACACTGAAAAATAGTGCAAAAAAACAAAAGCACTGCGAACAACAGCTGCTGGCGTTTGCTCCCAGAAGGTTGCGGTAAATTCTTACCACAAATGGTGTGTTCACTGTACGCTTTTACCACAAAGTCCACCTAATTACATGAAGCATTGGAATGGTGTCATTTCAGGAATTTTTAACAAACGTAATATGAATTTCTGGAAATTACGTGCACTACGTCTCCGTAATTTAAATTTAACCCAGGTCTAATTCTGAACTGGGGAACATAAATATACAACCTCTTGATCAATAAGTTGGTGTACCTCTTTTAGACCTGGGTGTCTCCAAGAGGAAAAAAAACTGACCACATTCATTTGTATCCTTTTCTTAAAACAGGTTGTTGAGTTCAAACAAATTTCCCATTCAAAAATATTGCCTGAATTTAAAAGACATTAGAAGTGTGCATGTATTCTTGAGAATAGATGAGAACATTCTTAAAGGTTTACGTGATATCAATAGACATTAACTAAAAGAGAAAGGCATAATGATAAATGTTTCAATGCACAATCAGATAGAGCAGTATGTGTTGTGAGACTCTGTTAACCGATAATGATTGTTGCACGTCTTAACCAGATACAGAATACAATTGAAAATCAGGAAAAATAACTCCACCATTTCAATTTGCATTATTTCAATCTGAGTAAAGATATCCTTGCGTTTTTGTTGTTCCACAATTTAATCATAAATAACGTACTTGTTTATAGAAAGATTTTCAAATGTTAATTAGTAACATGGGTGAGAAATGAAGTATAAAGAAATCATTTTTGTCACCACCGGGAAAAAAATACTAGGTTCTTGGTTTTAGCACTTCTATATTTGTAAATTAGCCATACTATTCTGTTTCATTGTGTCATTTATGAATGTTCAATACCATATGGCCAAATATTTTATTTTGTAGGATTACAAGCCCCATCACACTGATCAAGAGAAGATGTCGAACCAAATATATTACGTGGGAGAATTTACGATGTATATCAATTTACAATATAGGCTTAGATGTTAGGACATGAGTCCATCTGCTTGAAAAAAGTAAACCTTTATGCAATCACAAAATGGGGATTAGTGAATATAAAAAGGCCATTTTGTGGTTATAAACCCATTAATTTTGCGAAGGGTTTGAGACCGCAACATGGCTTAGTGCATCTGGCATTAATAAAACAGGGGTTTTTTTTGGGTCTCAGGGATTATTTTTTATGACCACTCAGCACTATACTCCCCGGGGGTAACTGAACAAAATACAAATAATAGTGGAGGGTCAGGAACGAATTTCTGGATAATCGACTATGTGTGAGAACAAGTGGCAATAGTCCACTAGTCAGGATACATCATTCGTGGTTGATGAAAATACCCATCAGTAGCTCTTCCTTGGCGCCCTTTTCATCATGTGGGTTCCTTCTAACCATGAAGGATGGTTTTTTTCTCCAGTATGATCAATTTCGACTGGACAAGGAACAGTGATAGTCTATCTGGGTCACAGGGAGCTACTGAAAAGCAGTGCGTGGGGGTGTGGTAAAGTGCAAAAAGTGCAGGACAGTGGTGTATAAAATTAGATAACCATGAGGAAAAATTATTTATTACAGACCTCAGTGTTTCTAAGAATTAAAAGAGTAGTGCGAGATTTGTAGTTTCACCTAATAGCTACCAACAGGTTGGTCGACATGTTTCAGCAGATTTGAGGATCACAGAGGTATCCACTGCATTCCTCAGGACCTGTATCGCTACTGCTTGTGATGTGTGGAAAAATAAAAAGGAAATATTTCACCTGGGTTCTATTGAAGATTCATTCTCCCAGCTGAAAAGTCCAATATAAACAAACATAGTCGAAAACAAAGAAAAACATACAATTAGTATATGTCCAATATCCAAAACACTTTCATGGTATATCTTATCTATGTAGAGAACCTATAATGCAATTCTCTCTTCAGTACTATTATTCCTACATATAACCACAATATCTCTAGATGATATTTAGTTAGACTCTCACTTACCATTTAATGCAGGAGAGTACCGCCTCACCTCACCTGGCTCACGGCACAGGTAATTGAAGCACCGCTCTATTGTAAAAGGGAAGACATACAAAGACACGTCAGCTACAGCTGACTTCACACTTAATCACAACTTTTTCTGGCGTGTTTGCGGATCAATTGGCCATTAAGCCCTATCTAGGGCCCCAGCAGAATTATTCAGCATGGCAAGAGCGAGACCTCTGTTTGAAGAAAAGGCCGTCTTTTATCGATTGTTCTTAAAAGAAGAACAATTATAGTCACTGATAAATCGAAGCGTGAGGGGCATATGTGCTAGCCCACATCTCCGCATTGCAGTGACAAATGGTTGTTGGATATCAATGTCATAATTTTAGTACACATGCGTCCCTGATTCTGTATCTCACACAGTACCCCGAACCATCTGAGTGGGCCACAGATAAGCTCCTGGCGCCTAGTATTGTATTTCAATAAAGGTTCGGTCGCGTTTAAACTGACACGCGATTGAACAATGCCCCAGATAGACAGCGCGTCTTAGCTGTTGTAACAGCGTATATTTCGCCGCAGTGGGCGGGTAGAAACATGTATATTCTCCAACCTCTCAAGCGCTCGCGGATTAAGCTTAAAGGGAATGCAGCGCAGACAGTTTCAAGCACCAGCACGGTCGAGCTTTACCTTACTCTGGGCGATAGTGAAGAATATCCCGCATTCGGTAGCAGCAGATATTAGCGATCGCTGACAGACAGGCATAGAGAAGTGGTCTCTTACCTGTCCGTCGGTACTTCCAGCGTCCCTCTGGCTGTAAGGGGAGGTGACGCGCGCATCTAGCACCAACAGTTTTACTTCCTTGAACGGGCGTGTCCCATAACATCACCTGACTACAGGGATTCTGGGACGTGTAGTCCGTACTCGGGCGGTCTAAAAATATATACCTACTCCCTGATTATTCACGCTATATTTACATGATCAACTGCGCATAAATTGGCTCAAGTCTAATTAGACATCAAATTTAGAATGCCAGCAACCCTCACCGGCAGGTCGATTTTTGATATGCACAGCAGGGGTACTGTGGGATATGTAGTGCCATAATGATCAATTGCGCATCAAATGACAACATGTTCATAATAGGATCAACAGTACTTAGTGTGATTCATATTAATTTTTATTCTAAGTCATCGATGTTAGATGGTCTATAGGTGATACAGTTGATTAATGTTTATATTTACAGATACCTTCACAGTGAGGGAGCAAATGCAGCCCTTTTTCCTGGTCAGAACTACTGCCAAACCCCCAAGGGGTGTGTAAAGCCGATCCTCAGACTGCTGAAGGGGAGTTTCTATCAGAGTGACATCCACGGGATGTCATCGTTCAACCCGTCCTTATCTGAGTTGAGGGTATACACCCATTTTTGTTCTTTCTTAAACAAAAACTTGTTTATATCTGTCACGTGGTTTGGTATCAGTGGTTGTTCTATCACAGTCCAACGAAAATCATTTGGGCCGTGTCCCACCTCCAGAAAATGATTGGTCATTTTGGTGGACTGTTTCCGACATCTGATGGTACTTTTATGTTCGGAAATGCGTGTCTTCACTTTTCTGGTTGTCATTCCCACATATTTAGAATCACAGGGACAAACTATTAGGTAGATGACATTTTGACTGTTGCAATTGGTGAAGCGCCTTTGTTCCCACGGACGCCCACCCCCAATGTCAATAGTTCTTGATTTGGCGGTCTGCGGGCATGCAGCACAGTTCCCACAGGGATGATGACCTGTCACGGCTGGCATGTCCCAGAGAGTTCCTACTGCTCTAGGGGTCACTGATCTTGGTCTAGTATGGACCAGTTGGTCTTTTAAGTTTTTGCCCCTTTTGAATGCGAACAGCGGCGGGGGCAAATTGTCATTACCCGTGTTGAGGATACCCCAGTGTCTTTTTATGATCTTCTGAATTTGATTGGAGCGAGTGCCAAACGTGTTGACACAGGTAATCCGAGTTTCTTGTGTTTTGGGTACCGATGGCTCCAAAAGGCTTTCACGATTGTTATTAAAAGCCCTCTTTTTCGATCTTCGTATCAAGTGCTTGGGGTACTTTTTTTCAAGCAAATTGCTCTCCAGTATTTTGGCATGATTGAAGAAACTCTCCCTAGTCGAGCAATTCCTCTGTATTCTCAGGAATTGCCCGTAGGGCAAGTTGTCTCTCAGAGCTTTTGGGTGACAGCTCTCATAGCTCAACAGAGAGTTTCTTGCCATCGGTTTCCGATAGAGTTCGGATTGAAGACCAGTCGGGGTGACATTGATCTTGAGGTCCAGAAAAGCCAGATGTGTTTTGCTTTGTTCTACTGTGAACCGGAGGAATTCATTTCTGCTGTTTAGCCAAGCGTGGAAGGTTTGTAGCTCATCCACAGTCCCTCGCCAGATCACAAGGACGTCATCGATGTAACGTTTCCATAGGCGTAGGGAGGCGAAAAAGGGGTTTGTTTCAGTGAGGATGACTTCTTCTTCGAACCGATGGACGTAGAGATTCGCCAGGCTAGGGGCAAAAACGCTGCCCATGCTGGTCCCAGAGACCTGTAGAAACATGGAATCCTCAAATTGAAAGTAATTTTCGGTCATCGCTAGATTGGCCAGAGTCATAATGAAAGAGACCGGAGTGATTGAGTCTAAATCACGCGCTCGTAGCAAGGTCTCAATCACATCAAGAGTCTCCCTTTGGGGAATTGACGTGTAGAGAGATTCTACATCGAAGGATACCAGGAGATCCAGGTTGGCATCAAACTCAAAGTCTGGTAGAATCTTCAAAACATCCTTCGTGTCTTGTAGGTATGTTGGCATATCGTGGACCATGGGTCTTAAAAAATGATCCACGAAGGTGGAAAGGGGTTCGAGCAGAGACCCAATGCCAGATATTATAGGGCGTCCTGGCGGTGGCCTTTGAGGTTTATGCACTTTAGGTAGCACGTAAAAGTATGGAATGACAGGGTGTGCCATTTGGAGGTATGATGCCTCTTTTGATGTTATCCATCCCTCGAAAAGTGCTTCTTCCACATATTGCTTGATGGCCAATGACAATCTTTCGGTGGGATCCTCATTGAGTTTCCGATATGATCTCGCATCGTTGAGTTGTCGAATGCATTCCTCACGGTATGTGGTGGTGTCAAGGACAACTATAGCTCCGCCCTTGTCGGCAGGTTTAATCACTACCGAAGAGTCCTGGGTTAGGTTTTTCAGAGCTTCCTGTTCTTTCTTAGGGAAATTGACAAAGGGCTTGATGTTCTGTTGAAGCAAATTCTTTATATCGCTATCCACCGCTTCTTCGAAGGCCATTACCTTAGCTGGAAGGCCTGTAGTGGGTGGATTGAAGGTGGAGGGTCTTTTCAAACCCGTGTTCTGGTCCGTCAGGGCTGGGTCTCTTCCGCCTTCGTTGTCTTTGGCGAAAAGGAAATGTAGACGAATTTTCCTAAAGAATTTCCCCATCTCAATATGAGTCTGGAAAGGGTCGCCGATATTGGTGGCTACAAAGCCCAAACCTCTGTTGAGCATTTTCAATTCCGTCTCAGAAAGTGTTCGTGAACTGAGATTTATCACGAGGTCGTTCCTGATGTTGTCGCTGTCGTTTGATCCTGAGGTATTTGTTTCCCATTCCGTAGGCCCATCATCTGAGGTGCAAGGTTCCACTGCACTTGGTTCTGCTGTTGTCCTCTCCTCCTCCCCCTCTGTCTCCCCCTGCCATGTCCTAAAAAAGACTGGGAATTGAAATCAGGGAAGAACTGCTGGGGACCGAAGGGCATCATCTGTTGTGGGAAGGGGGCTCCTTGAGACCACGGGTTCGGTTGCCACCATGGTGGAAACTGGGGTTGGCTATAGTTCTGACCAGGTCCTCTCCAGTTTCTTCGGTTGCCTCTCCCTCGGCCCTTGTTGTTGGTGTTGCTACCTAGGCTTGATGAGTCTGAATCACTAGACCCATCGCCAGAGCTGGAAGTACCGTAAGTGGACCCTCCTTTATGACCCTTTGTGTTGTAAACCGGAGGGACAAAGGAGTCACTTGTATAGGGATAGATTTTCTCGGTGGCAAATTTCTCTATATCTTTTTTGCACTTCTCTAGTTTCTTAAATAGAATTGAGTCTCTGAATTCTTTGTTGGCTTTATTATTTTCATCTAGATTTTTTGTGAAAATTTTGCTCGAGAGTGTAGTTCTAATCTGCCCCTCTAGCAATTGAATCTCGACCAAGATTTTATCGGCCGCCTTCTTCGCTGTTTTAATTATAAGCACCAACCAATCGCGGGTACATTTCCACGCGATTAGGTACCAATTATTCAAGAATTCTTTGTCATCTAAGAAGAGTCTAGGAGCATTAGTCACAATTAGTCCACTAGGCGCGCAGTTGCCGCGTAGGTACTCAGCCATTACCAAGCCATGGACACAAATACGTGATTGACTCTTTTTGATAGTTAAAATTTTAGCCCAACCTTCATCGGTGCTTACTTGAGGAATGGGTATGTTGTCCAGAATACTAGGATTCTCGTCTAAGATGGACTGAATCTCTGCTTCGTCAAAGAATAGGCCAAGATTTGTTGCCATGGTGATATTGTAACCGCACAAATTACACACACAGGGAAAAGTAGTGAAGGTACGTATAGTCAATGTCTATCAAGCTCTCACAAAGGGGGTGAAAAAGCAACAGACCCGCGGCCTTGGCCGCACAAAAGCATTAATAAAACAGGGGGTTTTTTTGGGTCTCAGGGATTCTTTTTTATGACCACTCAGCACTATACTCCCCGGGGGTAACTGAACAAAATACAAATAATAGTGGAGGGTCAGGAACGAATTTCTGGATAATCGACTATGTGTGAGAACAAGTGGCAATAGTCCACTAGTCAGGATACATCATTCGTGGTTGATGAAAATACCCATCAGTAGCTCTTCCTTGGCGCCCTTTTCATCATGTGGGTTCCTTCTAACCATGAAGGATGGTTTTTTTCTCCAGTATGATCAATTTCGACTGGACAAGGAACAGTGATAGTCTATCTGGGTCACAGGGAGCTACTGAAAAGCAGTGCGTGGGGGTGTGGTAAAGTGCAAAAAGTGCAGGACAGTGGTGTATAAAATTAGATAACCATGAGGAAAAATTATTTATTACAGACCTCAGTGTTTCTAAGAATTAAAAGAGTAGTGCGAGATTGGTAGTTTCACCTAATAGCTACCAACAGGTTGGTCGACATGTTTCAGCAGATTTGAGGATCACAGAGGTATCCACTGCATTCCTCAGGACCTGTATCGCTACTGCTTGTGATGTGTGGAAAAATAAAAAGGAAATATTTCACCTGGGTTCTATTGAAGATTCATTCTCCCAGCTGAAAAGTCCAATATAAACAAACATAGTTGAAAACAAAGAAAAACATACAATTAGTATATGTCCGATATCCAAAACACTTTCATGGTATATCATATCTATGTAGAGAACCTATAATGCAATTCTCTCTTCAGTACTATTATTCCTACATATAACCACAATATCTCTAGATGATATTTAGTTAGACTCTCACTTACCATTTAATGCAGGAGAGTACCGCCTCACCTCACCTGGCTCACGGCACAGGTAATTGAAGCACCGCTCTATTGTAAAAGGGAAGACATACAAAGACACGTCAGCTACAGCTGACTTCACACTTAATCACAACTTTTTCTGGCGTGTTTGCGGATCAATTGGCCATTAAGCCCTATCTAGGGCCCCAGCAGAATTATTCAGCATGGCAAGAGCGAGACCTCTGTTTGAAGAAAAGGCCGTCTTTTATCGATTGTTCTTAAAAGAAGAACAATTATAGTCACTGATAAATCGAAGCGTGAGGGGCATATGTGCTAGCCCACATCTCCGCATTGCAGTGACAAATGGTTGTTGGATATCAATGTCATAATTTTAGTACACATGCGTCCCTGATTCTGTATCTCACACAGTACCCCGAACCATCTGAGTGGGCCACAGATAAGCTCCTGGCGCCTAGTATTGTATTTCAATAAAGGTTCGGTCGCGTTTAAACTGACACGCGATTGAACAATGCCCCAGATAGACAGCGCGTCTTAGCTGTTGTAACAGCGTATATTTCGCCGCAGTGGGCGGGTAGAAACATGTATATTCTCCAACCTCTCAAGCGCTCGCGGATTAAGCTTAAAGGGAATGCAGCGCAGACAGTTTCAAGCACCAGCACGGTCGAGCTTTACCTTACTCTGGGCGATAGTGAAGAATATCCCGCATTCGGTAGCAGCAGATATTAGCGATCGCTGACAGACAGGCATAGAGAAGTGGTCTCTTACCTGTCCGTCGGTACTTCCAGCGTCCCTCTGGCTGTAAGGGGAGGTGACGCGCGCATCTAGCACCAACAGTTTTACTTCCTTGAACGGGCGTGTCCCATAACATCACCTGACTACAGGGATTCTGGGACGTGTAGTCCGTACTCGGGCGGTCTAAAAATATATACCTACTCCCTGATTATTCACGCTATATTTACATGATCAACTGCGCATAAATTGGCTCAAGTCTAATTAGACATCAAATTTAGAATGCCAGCAACCCTCACCGGCAGGTCGATTTTTGATATGCACAGCAGGGGTACTGTGGGATATGTAGTGCCATAATGATCAATTGCGCATCAAATGACAACATGTTCATAATAGGATCAACAGTACTTAGTGTGATTCATATTAATTTTTATTCTAAGTCATCGATGTTAGATGGTCTATAGGTGATACAGTTGATTAATGTTTATATTTACAGATACCTTCACAGTGAGGGAGCAAATGCAGCCCTTTTTCCTGGTCAGAACTACTGCCAAACCCCCAAGGGGTGTGTAAAGCCGATCCTCAGACTGCTGAAGGGGAGTTTCTATCAGAGTGACATCCACGGGATGTCATCGTTCAACCCGTCCTTATCTGAGTTGAGGGTATACACCCATTTTTGTTCTTTCTTAAACAAAAACTTGTTTATATCTGTCATGTGGTTTGGTATCAGTGGTTGTTCTATCACAGTCCAACGAAAATCATTTGGGCCGTGTCCCACCTCCAGAAAATGATTGGTCATTTTGGTGGACTGTTTCCGACATCTGATGGTACTTTTATGTTCGGAAATGCGTGTCTTCACTTTTCTGGTTGTCATTCCCACATATTTAGAATCACAGGGACAAACTATTAGGTAGATGACATTTTGACTGTTGCAATTGGTGAAGCGCCTTTGTTCCCACGGACGCCCACCCCCAATGTCAATAGTTCTTGATTTGGCGGTCTGCGGGCATGCAGCACAGTTCCCACAGGGATGATGACCTGTCACGGCTGGCATGTCCCAGAGAGTTCCTACTGCTCTAGGGGTCACTGATCTTGGTCTAGTATGGACCAGTTGGTCTTTTAAGTTTTTGCCCCTTTTGAATGCGAACAGCGGCGGGGGCAAATTGTCATTACCCGTGTTGAGGATACCCCAGTGTCTTTTTATGATCTTCTGAATTTGATTGGAGCGAGTGCCAAACGTGTTGACACAGGTAATCCGAGTTTCTTGTGTTTTGGGTACCGATGGCTCCAAAAGGCTTTCACGATTGTTATTAAAAGCCCTCTTTTTCGATCTTCGTATCAAGTGCTTGGGGTACTTTTTTTCAAGCAAATTGCTCTCCAGTATTTTGGCATGATTGAAGAAACTCTCCCTAGTCGAGCAATTCCTCTGTATTCTCAGGAATTGCCCGTAGGGCAAGTTGTCTCTCAGAGCTTTTGGGTGACAGCTCTCATAGCTCAACAGAGAGTTTCTTGCCATCGGTTTCCGATAGAGTTCGGATTGAAGACCAGTCGGGGTGACATTGATCTTGAGGTCCAGAAAAGCCAGATGTGTTTTGCTTTGTTCTACTGTGAACCGGAGGAATTCATTTCTGCTGTTTAGCCAAGCGTGGAAGGTTTGTAGCTCATCCACAGTCCCTCGCCAGATCACAAGGACGTCATCGATGTAACGTTTCCATAGGCGTAGGGAGGCGAAAAAGGGGTTTGTTTCAGTGAGGATGACTTCTTCTTCGAACCGATGGACGTAGAGATTCGCCAGGCTAGGGGCAAAAACGCTGCCCATGCTGGTCCCAGAGACCTGTAGAAACATGGAATCCTCAAATTGAAAGTAATTTTCGGTCATCGCTAGATTGGCCAGAGTCATAATGAAAGAGACCGGAGTGATTGAGTCTAAATCACGCGCTCGTAGCAAGGTCTCAATCACATCAAGAGTCTCCCTTTGGGGAATTGACGTGTAGAGAGATTCTACATCGAAGGATACCAGGAGATCCAGGTTGGCATCAAACTCAAAGTCTGGTAGAATCTTCAAAACATCCTTCGTGTCTTGTAGGTATGTTGGCATATCGTGGACCATGGGTCTTAAAAAATGATCCACGAAGGTGGAAAGGGGTTCGAGCAGAGACCCAATGCCAGATATTATAGGGCGTCCTGGCGGTGGCCTTTGAGGTTTATGCACTTTAGGTAGCACGTAAAAGTATGGAATGACAGGGTGTGCCATTTGGAGGTATGATGCCTCTTTTGATGTTATCCATCCCTCGAAAAGTGCTTCTTCCACATATTGCTTGATGGCCAATGACAATCTTTCGGTGGGATCCTCATTGAGTTTCCGATATGATCTCGCATCGTTGAGTTGTCGAATGCATTCCTCACGGTATGTGGTGGTGTCAAGGACAACTATAGCTCCGCCCTTGTCGGCAGGTTTAATCACTACCGAAGAGTCCTGGGTTAGGTTTTTCAGAGCTTCCTGTTCTTTCTTAGGGAAATTGACAAAGGGCTTGCTGTTCTGTTGAAGCAAATTCTTTATATCGCTATCCACCGCTTCTTCGAAGGCCATTACCTTAGCTGGAAGGCCTGTAGTGGGTGGATTGAAGGTGGAGGGTCTTTTCAAACCCGTGTTCTGGTCCGTCAGGGCTGGGTCTCTTCCGCCTTCGTTGTCTTTGGCGAAAAGGAAATGTAGACGAATTTTCCTAAAGAATTTCCCCATCTCAATATGAGTCTGGAAAGGGTCGCCGATATTGGTGGCTACAAAGCCCAAACCTCTGTTGAGCATTTTCAATTCCGTCTCAGAAAGTGTTCGTGAACTGAGATTTATCACGAGGTCGTTCCTGATGTTGTCGCTGTCGTTTGATCCTGAGGTATTTGTTTCCCATTCCGTAGGCCCATCATCTGAGGTGCAAGGTTCCACTGCACTTGGTTCTGCTGTTGTCCTCTCCTCCTCCCCCTCTGTCTCCCCCTGCCATGTCCTAAAAAAGACTGGGAATTGAAATCAGGGAAGAACTGCTGGGGACCGAAGGGCATCATCTGTTGTGGGAAGGGGGCTCCTTGAGACCACGGGTTCGGTTGCCACCATGGTGGAAACTGGGGTTGGCTATAGTTCTGACCAGGTCCTCTCCAGTTTCTTCGGTTGCCTCTCCCTCGGCCCTTGTTGTTGGTGTTGCTACCTAGGCTTGATGAGTCTGAATCACTAGACCCATCGCCAGAGCTGGAAGTACCGTAAGTGGACCCTCCTTTATGACCCTTTGTGTTGTAAACCGGAGGGACAAAGGAGTCACTTGTATAGGGATAGATTTTCTCGGTGGCAAATTTCTCTATATCTTTTTTGCACTTCTCTAGTTTCTTAAATAGAATTGAGTCTCTGAATTCTTTGTTGGCTTTATTATTTTCATCTAGATTTTTTGTGAAAATTTTGCTCGAGAGTGTAGTTCTAATCTGCCCCTCTAGCAATTGAATCTCGACCAAGATTTTATCGGCCGCCTTCTTCGCTGTTTTAATTATAAGCACCAACCAATCGCGGGTACATTTCCACGCGATTAGGTACCAATTATTCAAGAATTCTTTGTCATCTAAGAAGAGTCTAGGAGCATTAGTCACAATTAGTCCACTAGGCGCGCAGTTGCCGCGTAGGTACTCAGCCATTACCAAGCCATGGACACAAATACGTGATTGACTCTTTTTGATAGTTAAAATTTTAGCCCAACCTTCATCGGTGCTTACTTGAGGAATGGGTATGTTGTCCAGAATACTAGGATTCTCGTCTAAGATGGACTGAATCTCTGCTTCGTCAAAGAATAGGCCAAGATTTGTTGCCATGGTGATATTGTAACCGCACAAATTACACACACAGGGAAAAGTAGTGAAGGTACGTATAGTCAATGTCTATCAAGCTCTCACAAAGGGGGTGAAAAAGCAACAGACCCGCGGCCTTGGCCGCACAAAAGCATTAATAAAACAGGGGTTTTTTTTGGGTCTCAGGGATTCTTTTTTATGACCACTCAGCACTATACTCCCCGGGGGTAACTGAACAAAATACAAATAATAGTGGAGGGTCAGGAACGAATTTCTGGATAATCGACTATGTGTGAGAACAAGTGGCAATAGTCCACTAGTCAGGATACATCATTCGTGGTTGATGAAAATACCCATCAGTAGCTCTTCCTTGGCGCCCTTTTCATCATGTGGGTTCCTTCTAACCATGAAGGATGTTTTTTTTCTCCAGTATGATCAATTTCGACTGGACAAGGAACAGTGATAGTCTATCTGGGTCACAGGGAGCTACTGAAAAGCAGTGCGTGGGGGTGTGGTAAAGTGCAAAAAGTGCAGGACAGTGGTGTATAAAATTAGATAACCATGAGGAAAAATTATTTATTACAGACCTCAGTGTTTCTAAGAATTAAAAGAGTAGTGCGAGATTGGTAGTTTCACCTAATAGCTACCAACAGGTTGGTCGACATGTTTCAGCAGATTTGAGGATCACAGAGGTATCCACTGCATTCCTCAGGACCTGTATCGCTACTGCTTGTGATGTGTGGAAAAATAAAAAGGAAATATTTCACCTGGGTTCTATTGAAGATTCATTCTCCCAGCTGAAAAGTCCAATATAAACAAACATAGTTGAAAACAAAGAAAAACATACAATTAGTATATGTCCGATATCCAAAACACTTTCATGGTATATCATATCTATGTAGAGAACCTATAATGCAATTCTCTCTTCAGTACTATTATTCCTACATATAAC
Organism: Lissotriton helveticus; assembly: GCF_964261635.1. Classification (NCBI taxonomy): domain Eukaryota; kingdom Metazoa; phylum Chordata; class Amphibia; order Caudata; family Salamandridae; genus Lissotriton; species Lissotriton helveticus. Next base: position 762,033,042 of record NC_136067.1, on the reverse strand, counting down.
CACAATATCTCTAGATGATATTTAGTTAGACTCTCACTTACCATTTAATGCAGGAGAGTACCGCCTCACCTCACCTGGCTCACGGCGCAGGTAATTGAAGCACCGCTCTATTGTAAAAGGGAAGACATACAAAGACACGTCAGCTACAGCTGACTTCACACTTAATCACAACTTTTTCTGGCGTGTTTGCGGATCAATTGGCCATTAAGCCCTATCTAGGGCCCCAGCAGAATTATTCAGCATGGCAAGAGCGAGACCTCTGTTTGAAGAAAAGGCCGTCTTTTATCGATTGTTCTTAAAAGAAGAACAATTATAGTCACTGATAAATCGAAGCGTGAGGGGCATATGTGCTAGCCCACATCTCCGCATTGCAGTGACAAATGGTTGTTGGATATCAATGTTATAATTTTAGTACACATGCGTCCCTGATTCTGTATCTCACACAGTACCCCGAACCATCTGAGTGGGCCACAGATAAGCTCCTGGCGCCTAGTATTGTATTTCAATAAAGGTTCGGTCGCGTTTAAACTGACACGCGATTGAACAATGCCCCAGATAGACAGCGCGTCTTAGCTGTTGTAACAGCGTATATTTCGCCGCAGTGGGCGGGTAGAAAGATGTATATTCTCCAACCTCTCAAGCGCTCGCGGATTAAGCTTAAAGGGAATGCAGCGCAGACAGTTTCAAGCACCAGCGCGGTCGAGCTTTACCTTACTTTGGGCGATAGTGAAGAATATCCCGCATTCGGTAGCAGCAGATATTAGCGATCGCTGACAGACAGGCATAGAGAAGTGGTCTCTTACCTGTCCGTCGGTACTTCCAGCGTCCCTCTGGCTGTAAGGGGAGGTGACGCGCGCATCTAGCACCAACAGTTTTACTTCCTTGAATGGGCGTGTCCCATAACATCACCTGACTACAGGGATTCTGGGACGTGTAGTCCGTACTCGGGCGGTCTAAAAATATATACCTACTCCCTGATTATTCACGCTATATTTACATGATCAACTGCGCATAAATTGGCTCAAGTCTAATTAGACATCAAATTTAGAATGCCAGCAACCCTCACCGGCAGGTCGATTTTTGATATGCACAGCAGGGGTACTGTGGGATATGTAGTGTCATAATGATCAATTGCGCATCAAATGACAACATGTTCATAATAGGATCAACAGTACTTAGTGTGATTCATATTAATTTTTATTCTAAGTCATCGATGTTAGATGGTCTATAGGTGATACAGTTGATTAATGTTTATATTTACAGATACCTTCACAGTGAGGGAGCAAATGCAGCCCTTTTTCCTGGTCAGAACTACTGCCAAACCCCCAAGGGGTGTGTAAAGCCGATCCTCAGACTGCTGAAGGGGAGTTTCTATCAGAGTGACATCCACGGGATGTCATCGTTCAACCCGTCCTTATCTGAGTTGAGGGTATACACCCATTTTTGTTCTTTCTTAAACAAAAACTTGTTTATATCTGTCATGTGGTTTGGTATCAGTGGTTGTTCTATCACAGTCCAACGAAAATCATTTGGGCCGTGTCCCACCTCCAGAAAATGATTGGTCATTTTGGTGGACTGTTTCCGACATCTGATGGTACTTTTATGTTCGGAAATGCGTGTCTTCACTTTTCTGGTTGTCATTCCCACATATTTAGAATCACAGGGACAAACTATCAGGTAGATGACATTTTGACTGTTGCAATTGGTGAAGCGCCTTTGTTCCCACGGACGCCCACCCCCAATGTCAATAGTTCTTGATTTGGCGGTCTGCGGGCATGCAGCACAGTTCCCACAGGGATGATGACCTGTCACGGCTGGCATGTCCCAGAGAGTTCCTACTGCTCTAGGGGTCACTGATCTTGGTCTAGTATGGACCAGTTGGTCTTTTAAGTTTTTGCCCCTTTTGAATGCGAACAGCGGCGGGGGCAAATTGTCATTACCCGTGTTGAGGATACCCCAGTGTCTTTTTATGATCTTCTGAATTTGATTGGAGCGAGTGCCAAACGTGTTGACACAGGTAATCCGAGTTTCTTGTGTTTTGGGTACCGATGGCTCCAAAAGGCTTTCACGATTGTTATTAAAAGCCCTCTTTTTCGATCTTCGTATCAAGTGCTTGGGGTACTTTTTTTCAAGCAAATTGCTCTCCAGTATTTTGGCATGATTGAAGAAACTCTCCCTAGTCGAGCAATTCCTCTGTATTCTCAGGAATTGCCCGTAGGGCAAGTTGTCTCTCAGAGCTTTTGGGTGACAGCTCTCGTAGCTCAACAGAGAGTTTCTTGCCATCGGTTTCCGATAGAGTTCGGATTGAAGACCAGTCGGGGTGACATTGATCTTGAGGTCCAGAAAAGCCAGATGTGTTTTGCTTTGTTCTACTGTGAACCGGAGGAATTCATTTCTGCTGTTTAGCCAAGCGTGGAAGGTTTGTAGCTCATCCACAGTCCCTCGCCAGATCACAAGGACGTCATCGATGTAACGTTTCCATAGGCGTAGGGAGGCGAAAAAGGGGTTCGTTTCAGTGAGGATGACTTCTTCTTCGAACCGATGGACGTAGAGATTCGCCAGGCTAGGGGCAAAAACGCTGCCCATGCTGGTCCCAGAGACCTGTAGAAACATGGAATCCTCAAATTGAAAGTAATTTTCGGTCATCGCTAGATTGGCCAGAGTCATAATGAAAGAGACCGGAGTGATTGAGTCTAAATCACGCGCTCGTAGCAAGGTCTCAATCACATCAAGAGTCTCCCTTTGGGGAATTGACGTGTAGAGAGATTCTACATCGAAGGATACCAGGAGATCCAGGTTGGCATCAAACTCAATGTCTGGTAGAATCTTCAAAACATCCTTCGTGTCTTGTAGGTATGTTGGCATATCGTGGACCATGGGTCTTAAAAAATGATCCACGAAGGTGGAAAGGGGTTCGAGCAGAGACCCAATGCCAGATATTATAGGGCGTCCTGGCGGTGGCCTTTGAGGTTTATGCACTTTAGGTAGCACGTAAAAGTATGGAATGACAGGGTGTGCCATTTGGAGGTATGATGCCTCTTTTGATGTTATCCATCCCTCGGAAAGTGCTTCTTCCACATATTGCTTGATGGCCAATGACAATCTTTCGGTGGGATCCTCATCGAGTTTCCGATATGATCTCGCATCGTTGAGTTGTCGAATGCATTCCTCACGGTATGTGGTGGTGTCAAGGACAACTATAGCTCCGCCCTTGTCGGCAGGTTTAATCACTACCGAAGAGTCCTGGGTTAGGTTTTTCAGAGCTTCCTGTTCTTTCTTAGGGAAATTGACAAAGGGCTTGCTGTTCTGTTGAAGCAAATTCTTTATATCGCTATCCACCGCTTCTTCGAAGGCCATTACCTTAGCTGGAAGGCCTGTAGTGGGTGGATTGAAGGTGGAGGGTCTTTTCAAACCCGTGTTCTGGTCCGTCAGGGCTGGGTCTCTTCCGCCTTCGTTGTCTTTGGCGAAAAGGAAATGTAGACGAATTTTCCTAAAGAATTTCCCCATCTCAATATGAGTCTGGAAAGGGTCGCCGATATTGGTGGCTACAAAGCCCAAACCTCTGTTGAGCATTTTCAATTCCGTCTCAGAAAGTGTTCGTGAACTGAGATTTATCACGAGGTCGTTCCTGATGTTGTCGCTGTCGTTTGATCCTGAGGTATTTGTTTCCCATTCCGTAGGCCCATCATAATGTGGAAAAGTAAATTTTGCCATGTTCTGTGTCCCTACGCCTCATCCATCATATGTTATGTGTGCATGACCAATATGCATATGTTATTCCCCATTTCTGATTAAAGACGCAATTACAGTTGTGTCCACCTCTAGTATGTCATTTTCCAGTCCTCGTGAATACTACGAATATCAGGCCTATGTAAGTAATGTTGCCACGTTTCCCAGTGTGCACGTTATTCAATTATAAAGTCCCCGTTTCCAGGCCTCAAAAGGGCCCGGACCACAGATTCAGCTCCTGTCTCCTGAAAGCCTCGCTGAGGAGCGATACAGCCCCCACCTGTAACCTCGACCCTTCACTCACTTCCTGCCTTGCAGTGCCCGGTGCACCCCGGCTCTGCCTCTGAGTCTGCCAAAAGTATGTTATAGTTCCAGCTATCAGCTCAGTCCTCCTCCTCTGCATTCCTAAGCTACTGAACTGCATCAATAGTTTCCGTCATTGTCTAGCCTTCTCGTCTCCACGTTAGAGAAATACTGTATTTAATGGTCATTTAGTATTCTTCATCACGCACTACATGTAGAATAATGCATGGTCCAGTCTTAGAATCAAGTTAGCTTTTCCCCTCATGACTTCTAGTTTATATCAACATGTTCCCTAAACATCAGATACCAGATAGGGTTTAGGTACATGTCGCTCCGACCCTTCAGACTCTAGTCTCTGCTCCTAGCACAGAGTTCATAGCCCCCAGCTTCTCCTAGTAACACGTCATTGCCAGTTTTCGCGCACCATTAGGTTAGAGGTCCCGGCTCCTTAGGTAGCCCCCTCCAAAGTTTCCGCCCATTCATGACATATTCTGTTACGTTTGCACCACATGTCTATGTATACGCCCAGTTACACCTCTTTTTACTGTTATCTCTCGCGACTGTTACGCGTCACGCCTTCTACTCCACCTACTGTTACGCCCACTGCAATGTAATGCTATGTGTTTGCGCTATGTATATAAATCAATGTTTTGTTATTGAATGTTAGCGCGCTCATCCCAGACCCAGCCCCGGCAGCTGCTGGGCCCCAGTTGTCCTGCCGGGCCTTATTGTCCTATTCCTATGCAGGTTGTCCTGATCCTGTCCTTATGCTGTAATAAACCTGCAGAAACTCCTACTACCTCGAATCTTGACTCTTATTTTATTGAGCTATCTGTTATGCTATAAGTCTAGTCAAAAATAGGGTATTATTTATTTATTTACCACATAATGGCGCCCGAACAGGGACTTGCCCTTTCCCCACGCGTCGGTGAAGCCACGCCGACCCCCTGACCCTCTGCAGTCGTGACGGAACTCTTCTGCGCAGTGGCAGAATTTTCTGCTCAAGTATCCCTCAGGCCCACGGAGGAGACGGAGGAGGCGGTCCAGCATCCAAACGAGACGGTGGAGGAACGCGGCGAGTCCCGACCAGAGCCCAAGCCGAGAGTCCAAGGTCCGAGGTATCCGGAGGCCCACCCGTAACTAAAGTCCGAAGTCCGAAGTCCGTCGTAGTCCAGTCCCGTTCGAGGCCTTCCGTTCCGTGCTGCCCGGTGAGTACCATTGCTGGGGTAGTGTCTAGACAGGGTCAGTCTAAATTGACTCCTGGTCCGTGGGTTGGTGGTACCCAAGCCCACAAACGAAGTGTTCACCTAGGTGGATACGGGTCTTGATGCGTTCCTTTATGGGACCGGTATGTTCCGTACTGTTACAGCAGTGCATCCAGAACTCTAGTCTGTTCCGTTCTCGAGAATTCTGTTCTGTTTCTGTTTTCAGTATTTTCAGGTAGTATTCTGTTCGAACTGTTATGTTATGATATTGTTTAATGTATTTCCAATGTCGTGGTATGCCTGAATTGTTTTCCCAATTGTTATTGTCTTTCGTGTATTGTATTGTGTTCCGATTCAAGTTCAGAATGCCGCTCTTTTCCAAGTTACGTCAGTTAAAAACTAGAAAGGGTCTGCTGGAAGCAGCAGTTCCTGTTCCGCCTAGGGACAGTCCAGGTCATTTTATGTATCAGAAACATGGCATAAGCGCCATATTGTATCTAGATTTATGGGTAGAGTATACCAAACAGTTAGAAGAAAAGTATAGATGGCCCGTATCGGGTACATGGGATGCCGAATGTATCATGCGAGTAGAGGAAGCATTATGGAAAAAGAAAGCCAGACAGTCACAGAAAGATGCCATCGAGTTATGGCGTAAGGAAGCGCATAGAAGAACGGAAAAGGAAGTCAGAAAGTCAGAGTTAAGTAGAGAATCCCAAGAACGAGCCCAAGAAAGAGAATTAATCGAGATAGGTGAACAAGTCAAAGCCGAACAGTCAGACAGACAGAGGCATGCCCTTATTAAGGGTATGTATCCTCTCCTTGCCGAAGGTTTGCCAAAAGCGACCCCAGAGGCACCCAGTAATTTCCCTCCACCATTAGTTCCGACCAAGCTACGTCACAAACCGACCGCAGCTGATATTTTTATTTCGTCCTATCTGGACGACACAGTCCCCGAATATGCAAATCCTGTTCGCGCTCCGCCAGTCCCTGTAAATCAGGCACTTCATGCTCCTCCAGACACCGGAGTACCTGTTACGGTACCCCCGGTCCAGCCTACAGTTCCATTTCCCACTCTGCCAGGACGTAGAGCCTCAGTAGACGATTCTAGTCTAGGGGCCGCAGGAGGAGGTCCTCCTCAAACCCCGCCGCCACACAAACGTTTATCAGCACTCGAATTACATGCTCAAGCATCACAGCGTACTCCTAAAAGTAATAAGTCTGTTACAGAAATCAGACAAGCCCTTAACGAATGTGTCTATGATCCAGTCCCAGGCGAATATACTATGGTTTTATATTCCTTACGTGTAAGGAGAGTGACCGAGTATCTAGTCACCTTGCCGAATATGAAAGAAGATCTAGACAGAATATATCGTTTCATCCGTACAGGGGATGATCCAGAAAGTATTGGCGAGATTATGTCTCAAAGGAAAGCCGAGATTCAGCTCATGATATTAAAGTTCCTGATTAATTGTTTAATAAGAGAACAAGACTACCCGTCTAAAGATCCCGCCGAAATGAGAATCCTGACAAGGTGGAGTGATAATATAGCCGAGGGTAAGCACAAGACCGTCAGTGCCATGGAGAGTATGTACAAGAAAATTCGTAAAGAAATAATAAGGTTACACGAACAACGTAAAGCAGCACAAGTAAGCGAGAAAGAAAGTATCTCTGATCCTGAAGAGGAAGAGAACGAGAATCCCGCCAGAATAGCGTATGTAGGAAAATCTAGATTTCCAGATCGCCATTTACGTCTAGAACCCAAGTCTATTTTTCAACATCTAGCACCAGAACAAGGTTCTCTAGAACAAGTATTTCAAGCTACCGATCACATTCTGAAATCACGAATCGGTTACAGTGAATTAAGTACCATGCATGAACAAGAACTAGCCCGATCAGCAGTCCGATGGATTACTGATTCTACCACTTTTCCAGACGAAATAGTGGCACAAATGTTTCTGAAATTGCCCCCAGCCGAGCAACGACTGGTGGGTATGTATATGATCCAGCACCTCATTACTCTGTATGAGGGTCAACATTCTGATCCAGGCCCGTTGCACGATATCCTGAACGAGTTACTCCAGTATAGATGGAGAGGTCTAGGTACCGATTTAATTAGTGTCATTCTAGAACAGCGTCACAAGTATAGAACGTTCCTGAACCCGCATTTTGTTCATGTCTCACCCCCAGAAAGTAAATCATTCTACATAGACAGACAGAATCCGTTACGAGAAGTCCACCCAGTCCAAGGGGCGGGTGGCGTAATGCAACGAGTGTTTGTATACACTCCGATTTCAAAGATGGAACTTCTTGAAATGAAGAAATTAATCCCCTGTCATGACAAAGATCCAGCGGGGTTCCATAGAGAATTAAAAGACATGCTCCGTATGGGAGAATACACTTACCCAGATATCATTAAAATGTTAAAGGTCCTGCTACCCGCAGGGGTGTATGAAAAGTTAAAGGAAAAAGAATGGGAGGTGGGAGAGAAAAAGATCGATTGGACAGCTCTAGAAGCTGAAGACAAGGCACGAGTACCAGGTACCGGTCTCGGAGATAAATGTAAAGAATTACCAGAATTATTGATTCAAGTTTTACCCAGATTATTGACAACAAGGAAAGAAGACTGGGATGCAATCTCAGCCTGTAAACAGAAGCAAGATGAGGATATTAGTGATTTTTATTCTAGATTTGAGAAATGTTTCAGTATTAACAGTGGTCTCAAGACAAGTAGTGAGTCATACCCTCATCTTTTCGTCACCAAATTAGTCGAGAATTCAAGTCCACAAATTAAAAACCGAGTTTTGAAAGTCGAAAGCACCTGGCAAGCAAATACTCCGTCCCAGATGCTCCAGATGCTCCAATACCACCAGAATAGAATCAGAGAAGAGCAAGAACACGAAAGAAAACGTATGAAAGACACGAAAATGAAAGTGCTAGTTGCACAATCTATTCCTCAAGACAGTCAGAAGAGGGGTCCGAATCAAGCCAGTCATCCTGCAGCTCCCGTTAAAGGGAACTGCAATTATTGTAAACAGCCAGGTCATTTTATAAACGAGTGTGCCGTTCTGAAACACAACATAGCTACTGGTAAGACTAAAGAAAGACCACGTCCGCCGAGACAAGAACAAGTTTCACAGACTCCTCAACTACAGAATGCACAACAGACAGTTACAGTTCCGCAGCCTATTGCTGCAACACAGCACGTTACATCACAGATGTACCAGTATGCACAGTCCGAGTATCCAGAGTACCAGTCATATTCATGAAACAGCCTAGAGAGGGAGGTAGGCTTGCCTCTCATCGAGATACCTGTAGATCAAGAAGGTCCCTATGTTCACAGTCAAGTATTAGGGAAAGACAGAAAGTTTTTGATCGATACAGGGGCAAGTAGGACCACAATTAGTCATGCCGAAGTTCCAGGGGCTCCGCTCTCAGGCTCAAGAAATGTTTCCCTTGGATTTTCAGGAAAACCCATAGTTAATGAAATATCTAAGCCAGTTACTCTAGAAGTAGGTCCATTGTCCCGTACTACTGATCTGTTACTTACTAAGTCATGTCCAGAAAATCTATTAGGCATTAAGACATTGAAAGAATTAGGTGCAGTTATTTGCTGTTCCCCAGAGGGAATACGTCTGTTCCTACGTGACTTTAAGGGTCACTATGTGTTACGAGATTTTGATTCAAGATTGTCTAAAGTTCCGCAGCATTTATGGGCGCAAGGTCCAACTGATGTAGGTTACATGCAAATCACACCCTATCGTGTGACTCTCAAGCCAGGTGTAGTGTTACCACGAATCAGGCAGTACAGATTGCCACCTGAGGCTGTAGCAGCCTTATCCAAAATTATTGACGAGCTCATGGCTCAAGGAGTAGTTGTAGAAACTGACTCCAATGTATGCAATTCTCCGATCATTCCAGTCATGAAACGTACTGATCCGAATGCACCCCCAGTATATCGATTAGTGATTGATTTACGAGAGCTTAATAAATGTATCATTCCTCAGTACCCAGTTGTTCCAGACATTTCTTCCCTGTTAACAGCCATTGATTCCGAAGCCATGTTTTTCACTGTCATTGACCTCAAGAATGCATTTTTTAGTGTTCCAATTCACCCAGATAGCCAGTTTCTTTTCGGATTCTGTTTAAATGGAAGGAGCTATATGTTTACACGCGCTCCTCAAGGTTTCACAGAAAGCCCTAGTATTTACAGTCAAGCACTCAAGAGACAACTAGACAACATTCACATGCCAACTGACACTGCCCTGCTCCAGTATGTCGATGATCTACTGATCACAGCCCGTTCTGAACGTGCTTGCGAGCGAGCATCACTTACAGTTCTGTATTTTCTAGCCGAGATGGGGCACAAAGTGTCACCTTCGAAGCTTCAATTCTGTGTCCAGCAAGTGGTATACTTAGGACACTTGCTGTCCAAGAGGGGTAGGCAGTTGACACCCGACCGTATCCAGTTAATAGCGAGTCTTCCCCAGCCCAGAACCCAGAAGGAGGTACGTGCCTTTATCGGCCTTACTTCTTATTGTAGACAATGGATTCCCCAGTATGCATTTCTAGCCAAGCCACTGATACAGTTAACGACACAGGAGGCAGCCGTATCGACTGTCCTCCCTTGGACATCTGGACATACACTTAGTTTTAACGAGTTAAAGAAAGCCCTATGTCAAGCTCCAGTTCTAGCTACACCGAACTACAGTAAGCCTTTTACACTTTTCGTTACTGAACGCGAAGGTACAGCATTATCTGTCCTCACACAAGATCAAGCAGGTCAATACAAGCCCTGTGCTTATTTTTCGAGCACATTAGATCCAGTCGCCCAGGCGTTGCCTGCGTGCCTCAAGTCAGTTGCAGCCACAGCACTAGCTATCAGACAAAGTGATTCCATAGTTTTAGGACATTCCCTGACAGTACAAGTTCCACATTCAGTAGAAGTTCTTTTAAACCGAACACAAACTCAGCACTTGACAATTGCACGTTTAACAGGTTATGAATTGACACTGTTCCAGCCACACATAGAAATTAGACGCTGCAACGTCCTGAATCCCGCTACACTGTTACCATCAGTTAATTCAAATCTAGACCCACATGATTGTGTGGAAGTAGTTAACATTACGACAAAGCCAAGACAAGACCTGACAGACATTCCGTTACCAGATCCTGACCTGACACTTTATGTGGATGGTTCATGTATGAGAACTAGTACAGGAGAACTAGTCGCCGCGTATGCAGTGACTACTGACACTGAAGTTATCAAGACACACCGTATTGACACCCTGTCCGCTCAAGCAGCAGAGCTAGTCGCTCTGACACAAGCCTGTATACATGCCAAGAACCTGAAAGTTAATGTTTACACAGATTCACGTTACGCATTCGGAGTTGTACACGACTTCGGAGTGCTCTGGCAGGAGAGAGGTTTCATGACTTCTCATGGAACCAAGATTCAGCATGGTCTCCTTATTCAAGCCCTGTTAGATGCCATACATTTACCGACATCTGTTGCTATCATGAAATGCAAAGCACATACGAAAGTCACTGACATTATTTCCAAAGGTAATGATCTAGCAGACCGCACAGCCAAGCTTACAGCACAGACTCCAGACATTCCAGTTAATATGACACATACTCCAGATCCGATTACATGCATGACAGTTAAGGACCCTACACAAGATGTCATAGATATACAGTTACATGCTACTCCCGATGAAATCAAGAAATGGTCTGAACAAGGAGGGGTCCAGACAGATCAAGGATGGTTAACGAAGGGTAGGACCACATGGTTTCTCCCCGATTCTATGGTTCAAGTCATTATCAATACCGCACATAGTCCAGCACATTTAGGAGAAAAAGCTATGTTAGACAGTATCCAGAACATTTGGTTCAACAAGCATTTACGAGCTGCAGCCAAGCAGAAAGTCCGTACCTGTATGATATGTTGTCAGTTTAATCCAGGTAAAAGTGTCCCGGTGGAACAAGGTGGTTTCCAGCCCCCTGACCACCCTTTTGAGGTCCTCCAGATGGATTATATTCAGATGGAGCGATGTCGAGGTTTCAAGTATGTCCTTGTAGTAGTATGCGCCTTGTCCAGATGGACAGAAGCATATCCAGTCCCAGATTACACAGCCGCGACCACTGCCAAGCAGTTGGTTCGTGAATTCTTCCCTAGATATGGACTCCCTAGAGTCGTATATTCTGATAACGGTCAGCCATTCTCCTCAGAGTTAATGAAGCACGTTTCCCTGTTGTTAGGGTACCAGTGGAAGTTTCATTGTGTACGCCATCCAGAAGCAGCTGGACTAGTCGAAAGGCATAATCAGACTCTGAAAATCCGCATTGCAAAAGTCTGTAAGGACAAGGGTGTGGACTGGCTAGTAGCTCTGCCAGTCGCTTTATTTTATATGCGCATGGTCGCACATTCCAGATCAGGTCTGTCCCCGTATGAGGTCGTATTCGGCCGCCCCCCTAACATGTGGGGTACTCCTAGACCCCGAAGTATTACCGATGTTTCATGTAATATGCTGACAGATTACCTAGCTTCCTTGATGTCTGCCCTCAACTCATGTCGTTCACAGGTTGCCGCCGCATTTCCAGACAATACCGAGGTGGCACCGCACGAGATCGTTCCAGGCTCCCTTGTGATGATCAGAAATTACGACAGATCAAGTCCGCTGGAACCACGTTGGAAGGAGCCACGTCAGGTCCTCTTGACCACCCGAACTGCCGTCAAGTTGGAAGGCAGGAAGGGGTGGGTCCACCTTTCTCATGTAAAACTTTTCAATCCATTGAAATCAGTCTCCAAAAGCATTTCCAAGAACATTTCCCAGGATTCAAAGGACTGCCAGAACATTGTTTTAAAGGACTGTCCCGCACAAGACATTATTACAAACCCTCCCTTGTTAGAGAAAACTCCGCAACAGGAGTATACGTTGAAGCTAAGGTCTAGTAAAATAAGTCAGTCAGTTTGATTGTATAAGTCCTCCCCTAGGTGAAACGGTTAAATTGTTTCCGACATGTATAAAATAGACCCCCATAGTGAGAGAGTCAGTCAAAGTTCAATCAAATGTATCGTTTTTCTGAGTTTCGTATTATTTCTCAGCATAATGATTTCCTGCACCAGCTATGCTTTCTATCTGTGTTTTCCAGTTCCTCATGTAAATATGTCTGCTAATGCTACAGTAGAGCACACGTTTAGTGATCTGCCTCCTCACGAATATTCTTACCGCCTCGCTATGCGCAACAACACATTTATCCGTATGTTACATTATTCACACCAGACCAGCAATGCCACTAATTGTTGGGTGTGTGGTCGACTCCCCCCTTTCCAGACACCGAAGGGAGTTCTGCCACTTTTTCCTTATCCATTCTCACACAATGGTTCGTGTGGAGCATGGTCCACGTTAACGTCATCCTCAACAGATGTGTCTTTTCTTAACAGTACATGTTTTCCAGACAAGCAAGGTCTCCCCCACAGAACAGGTTTAGATCTAGAAAATGAAGTATATAATTTAGGTAATTATTCGTCGAATTTCATGGTCCTGAATGTTCAGTCTGATACTACTCCAGACTTACCTGCTATTTCAGTACTACCAGTTAAAGGCGAATTATGTGTCCGTAGTTATGGTTCTGTACACATAGGTCATAGTGAATGTACTACTGTTATCCAGTATAGTGACAGTGGGAAATCTATTTTCAAAGCTTCACATCATTCTTATTTTATTTGTGGTCAAACTGCATATGTCCGTCTGCCCCTCGATTGGGAGGGAACCTGTTACATTGCTTTCCTACTGCCACCTGTTTTTCTAGCCCCACCTGACTATCATAGGAATTCTTTCTTAGTACACACTAGACACAAGAGAAATCTCCCGATTATCGATTATACTGAAACCGCCGCAGAGCAATTCATTGATATTGATAAAGGTGTTTTCCCTTATTTAGGCACAGTTGTAAATAGTAAGCTAATCCGTAGGTTAACAAGAACCCTTGAAGCAGTAGTAGATGAGACTGCCTCCGCTCTAGGTAACTTAACCGAAGAACAATCTGCTATGAGATTTGTCGTTTTGCAAAATCGTCTCGTCCTTGACGTCATACTGGCCGATAGGGGCGGGGCCTGTAGAGTTCTCGGATCCAGTTGTTGTATTTTCATTCCAAATAACGCGCCGTCTGTTTATTCAGCTATAACCAGACTCCATAAGATTGCCCATCTGTTACACCAAGATCCAGGCACCTGGACATGGTCCGGTTGGTTCTGGAATATAATTTCCGCATGGGGATGGAAAGTCCTGTCCTTTCTAGGTATTGCAGTAGCGATCATATTTAGCTGCTGCCTCTGTATACAATGTGGCCCTGCGATTTGCAGCATGTGTGCTACCTCTTGTATTCCTAGTCCCAAGCCCCGTTCTAAATCCCGCTCCAAGACAATTCGAGACGAGCAAATGGTACTGTATGAAATGATAGATGGTATCATGAATATTGATGTTTCCTGATGAAAACGTAGTGACAAGGAGGGAATGTGGAAAAGTAAATTTTGCCATGTTCTGTGTCCCTACGCCTCATCCATCATATGTTATGTGTGCATGACCAATATGCATATGTTATTCCCCATTTCTGATTAAAGACGCAATTACAGTTGTGTCCACCTCTAGTATGTCATTTTCCAGTCCTCGTGAATACTACGAATATCAGGCCTATGTAAGTAATGTTGCCACGTTTCCCAGTGTGCACGTTATTCAATTATAAAGTCCCCGTTTCCAGGCCTCAAAAGGGCCCGGACCACAGATTCAGCTCCTGTCTCCTGAAAGCCTCGCTGAGGAGCGATACAGCCCCCACCTGTAACCTCGACCCTTCACTCACTTCCTGCCTTGCAGTGCCCGGTGCACCCCGGCTCTGCCTCTGAGTCTGCCAAAAGTATGTTATAGTTCCAGCTATCAGCTCAGTCCTCCTCCTCTGCATTCCTAAGCTACTGAACTGCATCAATAGTTTCCGTCATTGTCTAGCCTTCTCGTCTCCACGTTAGAGAAATACTGTATTTAATGGTCATTTAGTATTCTTCATCACGCACTACATGTAGAATAATGCATGGTCCAGTCTTAGAATCAAGTTAGCTTTTCCCCTCATGACTTCTAGTTTATATCAACATGTTCCCTAAACATCAGATACCAGATAGGGTTTAGGTACATGTCGCTCCGACCCTTCAGACTCTAGTCTCTGCTCCTAGCACAGAGTTCATAGCCCCCAGCTTCTCCTAGTAACACGTCATTGCCAGTTTTCGCGCACCATTAGGTTAGAGGTCCCGGCTCCTTAGGTAGCCCCCTCCAAAGTTTCCGCCCATTCATGACATATTCTGTTACGTTTGCACCACATGTCTATGTATACGCCCAGTTACACCTCTTTTTACTGTTATCTCTCGCGACTGTTACGCGTCACGCCTTCTACTCCACCTACTGTTACGCCCACTGCAATGTAATGCTATGTGTTTGCGCTATGTATATAAATCAATGTTTTGTTATTGAATGTTAGCGCGCTCATCCCAGACCCAGCCCCGGCAGCTGCTGGGCCCCAGTTGTCCTGCCGGGCCTTATTGTCCTATTCCTATGCAGGTTGTCCTGATCCTGTCCTTATGCTGTAATAAACCTGCAGAAACTCCTACTACCTCGAATCTTGACTCTTATTTTATTGAGCTATCTGTTATGCTATAAGTCTAGTCAAAAATAGGGTATTATTTATTTATTTACCACAATCTGAGGTGCAAGGTTCCACTGCACTTGGTTCTGCTGTTGTCCTCTCCTCCTCCCCCTCTGTCTCCCCCTGCCATGTCCTAAAAAAGACTGGGAATTGAAATCAGGGAAGAACTGCTGGGGACCGAAGGGCATCATCTGTTGTGGGAAGGGGGCTCCTTGAGACCACGGGTTCGGTTGCCACCATGGTGGAAACTGGGGTTGGCTATAGTTCTGACCAGGTCCTCTCCAGTTTCTTCGGTTGCCTCTCCCTCGGCCCTTGTTGTTGGTGTTGCTACCTAGGCTTGATGAGTCTGAATCACTAGACCCATCGCCAGAGCTGGAAGTACCGTACACGCCCTCGCCGCCCTCGCCGCCGTCCCCCGCATCCGAAGAGCGACTACAGGAGGAAGGTCCTTCTCCTACCTGGCCGCCAAGACCTGGAACTCCCTCCCGACCGACCTGCGCCTGACCCAAGACCACCTCTCCTTCAGGAAGAAGCTGAAGACCTGGCTGTTCGAGCAGTAGCGGCCCCCCCCCCCCCCCCCAGCGCCTTGAGACCCTACGGGTATGTAGCGCGCTTTATAAATGTCAATGAAGTGGACCCTCCTTTATGACCCTTTGTGTTGTAAACCGGAGGGAAAAAGGAGTCACTTGTATAGGGATAGATTTTCTCGGTGGCAAATTTCTCTATATCTTTTTTGCACTTCTCTAGTTTCTTAAATAGAATTGAGTCTCTGAATTCTTTGTTGGCTTTATTATTTTCATCTAGATTTTTTGTGAAAATTTTGCTCGAGAGTGTAGTTCTAATCTGCCCCTCTAGCAATTGAATCTCGACCAAGATTTAGTGCATCTGGCCCCTCTTTTCCTAGAAATTGTAAAGAGAGCTGAATGTATCTGAAGGCAGACAACTGGTGTGAGCTTCAAAAACGATAGCTTTTAATTGAGTACACGTACTTAGGGCCAGATTTACAAGGAACTGACACATCTGCATAGATGCATCTTGTGCCAGAGCCAAACGTCCTTGTGCCATCATGGATGTGCTTTATTTACAATACAGTGCTCCATGGCACAAGGATTAACAGATGCTTCAGAAATACTGACGCATCTTTTGGCACAGAAGTGGCGCATTGCTGGAGTTGCTCATGAAAGTGACGCAACTCCAGTAATGTGCCACAACAGGTGAATCCCATACAAAAAGCCATAATTCATTCCTTACGCCTGGTCTGAGCAGGCATAAGGATTTTGATGCTGTGAAGGCGTTGAGTGACGGAGTGAAATGTTGTAAATTTTCCTGCGTCAGTTCTACATGGCTTTTTGCGGGGATCGTCTAGCCTGCATACATTATACCTGGCACGAGTATAATGTGATACAGGCCAGGGCTTTACAACATGACGCATCTCCCTAGATGTGCCACATTGTAAATTGCCCGCATTGTTTGCACCGCCGTTGCGTCAAAAAATATGACACAATGGTGGCAAAAGGGGCTTGTAAATCTCCCCCTTACTGTTGTTCTACTTCTCTTTATTTTCCTTAGCAATAGAATGCAGACTCCTGTCCTAGAAGGTACATGCCTCTGTTGCACCTGTCCCACCGTATAGCCCAAGAAAGGTGGCCACGGGTGCCGGATAGGCTGTAAGAGATGGTGGGATGTTGCAAATACTACCCTATTGTTGGCCCAGTGCTGTTGCGAGGCCCAAATCAATAAAGGCTCAGACTCTACATCACTCAATAATGCCACTTTTTTTGCTGATTGTTCCGATAGTGTCGGATGCCGCCCCTCCGAGCTCATTTCGTTTGCCCTTTAACATCGGACTCTCACATCTCCCTTCCTTTCCGCTCATCAAGCTATCCCTCCTTTTCCTGCACCGCCCGATGATCGATAGAGATGAGATTCGGCGTCCCCATGGTTAACATTAATCATAAAACCAATGAGAGTGCAGCAACATTGTTTATTCCACTTCCTCAATTTTATATAAGTTGTTTAATGTAACTAGGAAACTCAGTAATTCTACCATACCTAATAGAGATGTGGCATCGAGAAAACACGCGAGAACTTACATTTGTTTACATACCTTTTTCAATAAATAATGACTTAGCGACATATTTTTGCGTATGCGTGAACCACACACAAACCAAAAATTGCGAGATCGACAGCACATTATTTGATCATTTCTTCTTTTTTAAAATAAACGTCACAATTGCAGGCACCGTTAATGCAATTTTAACTCATATTTAGCTAGGCATTGCACTAATAATTTTTTCTCATGCCGTAGCCTTTAAAAAACAGTTCACATTTTATTATTTTGCCTCCTATCAGAAGGGAGTTGGTTTCTGCACAATGCTCTTGTAAAAACCCTTGCTACTGTTTTCAGGCCGCCTTATCCTTATTTGACATGCACCATGTCACCTGCTACTTCAGGTAATTGCATAGCCGAGCTCCTGAAATCCCATGACCCCTTATTAAAACCTACATTACCTTCCACTCATCAGTCACTAAAGTGCACGCTACCTGTGGAGCCCTGATGACAGATCTCAGCTCTGCATGCCAAATACTCACTTTTGTCCAATTAAATCCTCATAGCGTGACATTTTGGAAGGCAGAGGCAGGTGGGGAGAAATGGCACTTCCATTAGGCTGCTAAAAGGTATGAGATTCTGACACGCGTATACGATTACAGGCAAGCAAGTCGAAACTGAACAGCGATGGCTTTGCTCTTCAAAATGCCATCAGGCAACATGTAGTCGCCCGATCTAGTACGTAACAGCGGATACCAATATACAGATTAATGCGCCGACCTCTTCAGCTGAAATGCTACGTTGAACTTTATTGACTGCTCAACAGGAGCTATGATTTGCTCAGTACCTCATTGACTGTAACATGATTGATGGCATTCAGGGCTGTCAGATCAGTCTCAGTGTGACACAGCGAATCGCTGATGAACAGAAAAATTAGCAATCACTCTAATAAGTCGTGAATTAATAACAGTGTTGAAGCTTTCTTTAAAATTCGGCATTCATGGCTTGAGTGAGTCTAAGAAATGGTGCAGAGTTCGATAGAGAGAAAATAGACTGAGAAAAGAAATTGAAAATTAGGCCCGATTCCCAATCGTTTCTGTGCAATTACTTGCCGCACAAGTGCACAACAAGATATTTCGTTTGCTTCAAAATTCGGCATCCGGATTCACCGAATCGGGGATAGTAGATATGTTAATGCTTAGAAGGCCCGACTCCCAAACACAGAGCAGATTGATATTCAAGTGAAGTGTGCAAAGTAACCACCTGAGGACATAGAATACCTTCTCATATTCACAGACTCAAGATTGATGATATGTTAGGCATGAAATGTACAATTGCAATGTGCTGATGTTGCGGAATTCCTGCATTTGTAAGTTTAGGATGGTGGGAGTTTCTGAGTGAGGAAACATTTCATAGGCAAGTACCCATCCACGTGTACATTTGTGTGTATTCATTCCAACTAATACAGCTATCTTTCTATCTTGGTAATGTATATTAACGAGCTCATGTCAAAGGGAGAATTTAGGGCCTTTTCTGGTGACAACGACAAGACAATACTGTAGTCTATGGGGACAGGAGTGTAACGCAAGCACCTGCAGTGCAGGGTAGCCCACAATCCCGTAATGAGAGGCCTATTCTACTTCAAGGTCATGGAATATCTGTGAGCTATGGGGGACTAAGGGGGTCCTCTTTTTAATATGCAACAGGGCACAGATATTTTACTTCATGCTGCAGATTGGAGAATGGCTTTCCCACATGCTGCACATGGTCCTTTTTTCAGGTTCTCCTTAAGCTTTGTTCTCCTCCAGCTTTTTTCCTTCCGTTCCTGAACCCGTTTTTGTTTGCTTTAGGACTCTGTGCAGGTGCGGCTCCATCATTAGGGAGGAGGAGCCCCACCTTACTGCTTTCTCGCAGTGTGAGTAGCAGAAACATAAAATAGTTTTTAAATACAATTTTATGTTTCTGCTTCTCACGCTGTGAGAAAGCAGAAGGCATGGTATGCCTGTTTGGTTTTGGGTCAGGGAGGAGCGGCTTGCCCACTGTTGTGGGCCCTGACTATTTGGTCGGCCCTCTGGGGCCACACAGCCTACATAAATGGCCTCCCTACAGGTGCCCGGCTGAGCACTGTCCGCACCAATCACAATGCTGCCATTGCAGTGTTGTGATTGGCTTACGGGAGACCTGACCCAGGAGCAGAGGCCGCGTGGGACCCAGTCAGGTAAGTTTTCTTTTTCTATTTTTTTTAACCCCGCCGCGCAAACTTCCCCCACCCTCCCAATCGCGAGTATTGCGAGCCGTAACTGAGTCTCTGTTCTTTTCCCGGCTATCCAGTAGTAAAGTGCTTGTCCTCTCTCCCTAAAACATGATACAATTGACATAAACCTGATTGGTACATTTAATTTACTTGAAAGTCCCCACTCTACGGCACTACATGTTCCCAGGACTTTTAAATTAAGTGCTACTAATGCCATGCAGCACTCATTGTGTCACCCACAAAAGTAGACTTTTTAACCATATCTCTGGCCTGTCATTGTAGGAGAGTAGGATCTGCTTACTTTGGTTACCCCCACTTTTTGCTCGTGTTTCACTGTTTTTCGACCTTAGTCTGGCTGGGGCCCTGCTAACCAGGACCCCAGCCTAGCTGCTTCCTCTCTAAATTGATTGCATGTACATTACGTACACTCCAGATTGGTTACTGGGTTACCCTTGTGAGTCCCTAGTATTTGGTACCTTAGGTACTAAGGACATAGGTACCCCAGAGGCCTACCAGGGGCTGAAGCATGTATTATGCCACCCCTCGGAAGCCTTCCAAATGGCACCACAGGTCTGCTACTGCAGCTTGGATAAGGTGGTGCATGCACCTCTTACTGAGATATAGGATACCTATATCTACTTTATATCACTGACAAATATATAAACCTATAAGTCACTCCAATGGCAGGCCTTAACACTTCTGAAGGCAGAGTGCTTGGTTTTTTGTGAGCTGGTGTCAATGCATGAGCAGGACCCCTCTGCAGCTTTCGGAATCACTTCTGTGATTCTGTGTTCTGTGATGCAACCAGACCATATACTCTTAAGTGCATTATAACCTTGTGGTTAATGCTAATTTTGGAATTGCTGCATGGAAACATGTCGTGTTTGGTGTCAAACACTTTGGAATCCTACCCCCCGCCAGTTCCAGCGGCGGGGGTAGAATTCCACCCTTCTAGAGGGAGAAGACATGTACACACTTACCTGACCGGTAATAGTTTAAAAGAGCCCCAGCATCACAAAATGGATGCTGCAGCCACAGACACGAGTCTGACCTCCTGCTGCTGGACGAAACTCCGGCAGGGGAGGCCTGGACAATAGGTTTCCTGTCACAGGGAGGTGTAACCACCTCCCCAGACAGGCTTTAGTGTATTGGGGCTGGGTTTGTGCATTCAGCGAATGCTTTTCAGACAGTGCTGGGGGTACACTTGGTGTCCCTGTGCGTACCCCAGTTTAAACCGGTTGCAGGGGCACTCGGCCCCTGCTCTGGCGCAAAACTGGTATAACCACCCCACCCTGGGTCCTCCCATAGGTGGGACCCTAGAGTAAGTCCAACCCCTAAACTTAGTATAAGTATAGGAACCCAGTCCTTAGGACTTTAGATTACCCTGGACGAAACTCTGCGACAAATATCCTGGACCTTCGACATTCTATTTCGACTAGAAGACGGAAGAATCTCCCTTGGGGTCAAGGAGTGACTCCCCTGTTCAAACAGGCACCAAAGAAGCATCTTGCCAGTCTGCATTTCCAAGGCTCCTGCCTGAAGCTGAAGTTTTTGTGACACAGGACACAGCCTTCCAGACATCTCCGAGACCGACACGAGATCACAGCAAAGCTGAGACCTGTAGCCATCACGAGAGATGTGGGACCGGAACTCCTGGACAAGTTGTACATTTGCAAGTGCATCAACTCCCGGAGCTTTCCCGAAGTTGGGCATTAGGCTACTTGTAGTCCAAGCCCCGAGCACCATTTGCACTGAAGATTGTGGGCCTCCACTTCACCAGTGTTCCGTGGACACGCTTCTAGTATTTCCGCTTGAGGCTCCTTTGCGATCCCTGGTCCGTTGACTGGTGGGTCCCCACAAAGGTAACTCTTCTGTTTCTTGGGCTTTCCTGGTTGCTCCAGACATGCCCTGACCTCCCTCCAAAGGGTGAGTCTTTCAGAGCCAATCTTTGCTTTCTGCGTGGGTTGCTATTACCAAGGCTTGTTGGGTCCAATCCGGAAACCAACACCGCAGCACTCTTCATCTTTTGTGGGAAAGCTCAAATCCAACTCCTGGTTGTCCTTGATGCCTCCTAGTCTTCGTGGCTGAAGAGTAATGCTTCACCTTCTTCACCTGAAATCACCCGACATTGGTTGGCATCTTCTCATCGCCTTCCTGGTCACTGGCTATTGATGCAGACTCTGTCCCCTCTACTTTCAGGTTCTTCAGATCTTTGATCCACCCTTGGATCCATCCGGACACTTTCGACTTGGTCGCCAGCAGCACTTTGCAGCAGATCGCCATTGAAAACGACGACGAAACCCGACACCAAAAGACACCTATGCACCCGGCTTCCCTGGGTGAGGTAACTCGAGTACTCCGGTGCTCCCATGGGTATTGACTCTAGAACTGCCTAGTTCTAAAGGGGTTTGCTCCAAGTCCTCTTCTAAGTGTCCTTTATCTGTAATTTTCCAACCGCGACTTTCCCCATAGAAGTTAATAGTGATTTGTGGCTGTGTTTAGATACTGCACGCGTCCCCGTGTGTCCCCTGTGTCACTACCGTGGGTGGTTCCTGGTGGCCCCAACGGTTCTAAAGGCTCTAGGCCTTGTATATATGTCAGTCGTGGTTTTTATACCACTTTCTTAGTATATGGTTTGTGACGCCCCTAGGGCTTATCATATATTGTGCTAGTTTACTGTGTGCTCAATAAGCTTACTTGTGTACTTTTCCCTCTAACCTCACATATAGACTAGAGGGATGTGTTTAGAATAAGTACATATATTTTATGTATATTCCTGGTGTGGTTCTACTTTTATTTGGTCGTTTATGAGATTATAGACTGGTAAAGAAGCTGCTTTACATTCCTTCAAGACTTAGCCTGAAGATTGCTCTCCACAGCTACCACTAGGATAGCTTTCTATATAGGTCTTTAACCCCTTGCATGCTGAGGATGGCCCCCATCCGTCAGGCACTACGGTGCTCGTGTGCTGATGACGGCTGGGGGCCGTCATGAACCCGCCCACTCAATAAAACTGCCGCACAGGTGCAGAATCGCGGCAGCATGCAAGGGGTTAAACCTACCATCAATAAGGGTCGTTCGGACTGGTGCAAAGTGCCCACTAGAATAGGGACAGCATATGCCAGACCAACTTCTCACAGTCATTGCAGCCTGTAGTGCAGTTTTAACTGCATGTCGACCTGGCAAAACAAGCCTGCACTTTCTTTTACTTATGAGTCATCCCTAAGGTAGGCCCTAAAGACTCATTGAGCAGGGTGCATGCTATTTATAAAGTGCAACATGGATACTTAGGTTTTACATGTCCTGGCAGTGAAAAACTCCTAAAGTCATTTTTTCACTGTTGTAAGCCTATCTCTCCCCCTGACTAATGCTGGGTTACCTTATTACACCAAATTGGCGCTAACCTTAGATTGGGAGCAGATAGAGATATGGTGTTTGCACTCAAATATATTGTAATTTAAAGTCCTCTGTAATGGTGAAGTGGGATTTTAAGTTAAAATTCTGAAAATGCCACTTTTAGAAAGTTGACGCATTCTTGTCCCAACCATTTGTGCCTTCTGCTAGAGTACTAGGGCACATGACTTTGAATGACTCTGCTGTTGAGGTTTGTGCATTCCTTTCAGACAGAGACATAAAGGGGGCTTGGGTGTGGACAGGATGGCCCATCCTGACAGGATGGCTGAAGAGGAGCTGTGCCCAGCCTCACTAACACTTCAAAAGGCTTTGTCTTGTTCACCCACAAATGAATCTGACACCAGACACACAAAGGAATCTGATACTAGACCTGTCCTGCCTTTTGTCACCCCAGACAGCTTGGCTCCATGACAGAGAAAGGGAAAGAGCTTCCCAAACCAGATATGCGGGTAGAACTCGGATTGCCCCCTCAGTGACTATTGCCAGATATAGTTAGAACCACTCTTAAAAACACTCGTAGACTTGTGGAAGATACAAAAATCACAGAAGAATGGCAGCCTTACTGCCAGTGAACTGCCCTGCTGATTGAAGGGCTGCTGTGTTGTTTGAGAAGGAAGATTGGACCTGCTTGCCTTCTACCTAGTCTACCCGGAGGGACTCCAAGGATCAGTCAGAGAACCTCCTGTTTGAGTTACAGGGATATCACAAGCTTCAGAGAACTTCCTGCTACTGCCCAGCTGACCTCCTGCAACTAGGCTTGCCAGGAATTGCAGCTGAGCTATTTTCAATAAAAATGTATAGTTGAATATCTCTGATTCTACTTATAATGTTTTTCCAAAGGATAAAACTAAGATTACACATGCAAAGGCACACCTGTCTCATTCATGAAGGCAAAGTTCTCTATTTCATGGAAAATATTCCTTAGCAAAATGTAATCCTAGGGGTATCCTTTGTGAATTTCTCAAAAGACAAGGGTTCATTTATAAGTTAACAAACATAGTACGGTCTATCAGGGAGGCAGAAGACATTTCCTCCACCATCCCGACATGACTGCACCCATCAAATCAAAGATTTTCCTTTACGTTAAAACATAAAAACAGTCATTCACATTAAAAAAGAAATAAGCTAATGTGATGTTTTAATAAGGTATGGTAATAAAATTTTACCTTAAGTTAAAACAAACAGAGAAATTCATTGAAAGTTGTTGAAATGACATAATAGCTAATGTTTGAAAACAAAAAAAACTGTAGTTGACAATGTATAGATTACTGAGCTAATTGTAACTTGTGGCCCTACAATGCACTGCTTATGACTTCACATATTCCATATAAATATATATGTGTAGCTGTAGCTATATACATACATTGAAAGGGTAAGATAAAGAGAGGTGGAAATATATATATTACCTACTGGCGTTGCCAGTAGGGAGTTATAGTTAGGACCATGTGTCCATAGGAAAAGTGTTTTTTTACTTGCTTATAACTTTGGTGCAGTTTGACGAATCGCCACAAATTTTTCCCCAAAAAGTGCACTGGTGAATCTTGTTGTGCATGGAATGCTTGAGGGTGATCTATCAATCGGGGGCCGAGGAAAAGGGGAGGGGTCAAAAAAGTGTGTTTCCCATGTTAATTCCCATAGGGGCTTTGAACATGACTACAGCCCGAACAATTGGACGGAATTACACCAAATTTGCAGGAAGGTAAATTTTCGTTTGCAGATCAAATTTTAAGTTATCCGTTGTAAATCCGTTCAGTAGTTGTTAAGAAATTAAAGGAAATCCAAATTTGTATATAGCTGCTACTTCGCAAATAGTAACAAGCTCGTGCAGGGAAATGCAGACCTCTGATTGGCTGCTAACACTTCAACCAGGAAGTGTTGGCAGTCATTTTGTGACTCTGCTTCAGCCATGACCCTACCATGGCATAAAATAATATTTTTTAATTCACGGCTATTTTTGCAGAATATTCATGAATATCACTGTGAATAAAGAAAAAGTATGAGACCCGGTGCTTGCTTTATTTGTAGCCCCCAGGTGGGCCAGGTCCTGGGGGCATGCAAAAAAAATGGAGGGGGTGCACAGGGACCTCATTGAATAGCTTAAAATTGCCCCGGGTCCACCACCATCCTGGGGCAAATTTTAATAGTAAGTGGGGGTCCTCGTGAACCCACCCGTGCCCCGGGGGCCATCACCTCCATGGGGCTACAAATTGAAAAGGACATGGGGGGCTGCGTGCCCCCCAATCCCTAGGATTCGCAACCTCCTCGGGACTGCAAATAAAATGTTTATGGGGGACACACAGACCCCCACAAGCCCCGTGGACAAACACTTTGTTGGGGCTAACTTAAATATGGAGTAGGGGCTTCACGGATCCCCGCACCCTGGGCACCAGAACATCCCATCTCGGAGGCTTTTTTTTTTTTTAAGAAGGAGGCCCCCCTCCCTGGCTATTTTTCATCCCAGAAACCACTGTCTGCACAGGGCGGCCCATGCAAACAGAAGGAGGGGGCCATCAAGGCTCCCCTCTTGGAGCCATATATGGTCCCGGGCACCGCACCCTATAGGGCCGGCTCCTGCTATGTTCCAGGGTGTCCACCCTGGGACATAGCTGTTTGCTTTTGCTTGGTGAGAGCTTGGACAGCTCCTGCCTAGCAAAAGCAAACACTCCAGTTCCAGCGGTCACGATCTGTCAAAGTGTTTTTGCCTGCTGGAAGCGGAGGTTTAATCTCTTTCTCTGTCTGCACACATGCAGACAGGGAAAGAGACGAAATGATTGCACTTGCATGGAGGGAGCTGCTTTTCCAGGTAAGGACACAATGTCATGATCCGATCGTTAATGTTAAATAATACAAACACTTGCCAGCTACCACTCTACCCTGAGCTGGCAGACAGCATCACTGGCAATTGATGTACTATCCTTCTACTTAACGTTAATAATGAGCTGATTATGAACCTGTGTCTTAAATATGTATGTATAGTGCTATGATATGCTAGCATCTTGTTCACGCTAAATAAGAACTTCAAAATAAACAAATAAACAGTTAGATGGATGGATATATATATATATATATATATATATATATATATATATATAAATAGATAGACAGACGGATAGATAGATAGATAGATAGATAGATAGATAGATAGATAGATAGATAGATAGATAGATAGATAGATAGATAGATAGATAGATAGATAGATAGATAGATAGATAGATAGATAGATAGATAGATAGATAGATAGATAGAAAGATAGATATTGATTAGTGGGTACTAAAGCAGTATGTTTACTTGCCCACTATTGTTTACATGGAATTACTATGATAGATACTACTTATCAGTGTTTTATTTTTGTTTCCTTCATTCAGAGAAAACCAGTGACAAAGACAAGGGAATAAAGGAGAGTGAGGTCACAGTCCCCACTTTCCCCATGCCTGTATGAGGGGCTGCTTTCAGTTCTCATAACTGGTCATTTTAAGGGAAGTCTTTGCATAACAAATATATATATATATATATATTCACTGAAAAAATGTAGGTTTTACACACGTTATAGTTAGGAAGTAGCATTTACAAAACCTTTGAAATTCACTGAAAAAAACATAGGTTGGACACATGTTATAGTTAGCTGGACATTTCCCTCATATAAAACCATTGAAATTCCCCCGTTATAGTTAGTTCAGCTAACTATAACTCGCGCGCCCGCAATGCACTGCTGATGACGTCACATATCACATCACTCATGACATGGTCAGTGACATCACTCATGACATCACTGATGACATCTCAAATGACATCACTGATGACATCACTGATGAAATCATTCAGTGAATGGGTGTTTTTCTGAAAATTAAATGTTTTATATATGTATATCTGAAGGTTGATGGAAGAAGAAATGGGTATATAAGTGTATAAATGGCTGCTTTTTTGGTGAAAAATAGATTGTATAACTGACTGATTAAGTGTATCTTAATGAATACATGGGTTAGTGAGTAATGTTTAAATATATACATTTCTGTATCAGTCTCTCACTTTCTGTATAAGTGGCTGCATGTGTTGGTGAGTAGCTATATGAGTGATACATGAGTGTCTATATAGGTTATTGTTTGTTTGATTATCAGTAGGAGTGTCTGAGTGTTTGAGTGTCTGTATGCTTCGTTGGGAGGTCTTACGTAGTGCATAGATGCATGAATGAGTGACTTACTGCTTGTATGTGTTGAAGGCAGCATAAGTGCAGGACTGTATGGGTGGATGAGTGTGTGTGGTGAGTAGCTATATAGGTAATTTTTTTTTTCTGTATGGGTGGATGAGTGTATATATGGGTGTGTTAGTGAATGAATGACTGTTTTAATAGTGTATTTGTGAGTAAGTACATATGTTTTAAACTAGTACATATGAGTTATGTGTGAGTAACTCTATGGATGAGTGTCGGTGTGTAACAGGATGATCAGGATGTATCAGTGTATGAGTACATATGATGAGTGAGTACATGTATGAGTGACTGTATATGTCTGTTGATGAATGAGTGGATGAGTGTATAGATCTTAGAATTACTAAATAGGTGTGTTGTAAGTGGCATTGGTATGTCTATTGTATTGAAAATGTTATTTTCTATTTTTGAATGTGTGTAATAAAATTTATATTAGGGTGAGAGAAGATCTGCCACTATTCCACAAGGATGATGTCATCAGTGATGTCATCAGTGATGTCATTTGAGATGTCATCAGTGATGCCATGAGTGATGGCACTGACCATGTCATGAGTGATGTAATATGTGACGTCATCAGCAGTGCATTGCGGGCGCGTGAGTTATAGTTATCTGAACTAACTATAATGGGGCAATTTCAATGGTTTTATATGAGTGAAATGTCCAGCTAACTATAACATGTGTCCAACCTACGGTTTTTTCAGTGAATTTCAAAGGTTTTGTAAATGCTACTTCCTAACTATAACATGTGTAAAACCCACAGTTTTTTCAGTGAATTTCAAAGGTTTTTTAAATGCTAATTCCTAACTATAACGTGTGTAAAACCCATTTGCAAGGGGCACGCCCCCAAGCAAATGAGGGAACACCCTCTTGAGAAAGCACAGGCGCTGTTTGTACACCAGCGCTTTCAGTATTACAGAAGGGGCCACAAAAGCATCTGCAACCCCTTCTGTAATACCAAAGTGCCCCAGAACCATGCTAAGCATGTGCCAACACCCGTTGCACCCCCGGGGCACTTTGTGTAATACCGCCCCAGGTCTTCTTTGCTGTTGAAGTTGCAGTCTTTCATCTGCCAGTCACTTGTTTTTTGATCACCATATTCTTATAAACAATGAAATTCAGTGATGAAAAAGGAATAAAGTGGGTAGCCTTTTTTGTACCATGGATCCAATATAATGGCACAGATGTATCTTATATAAAGAATGAAATGGGTATTCACATGAAGGATTGAAGGATTAAGCAGCAGCTTTTTCATTGACATTGGTATATGATTCTTGAACCTTTTGCAAAGGGCCCTGTGGCATATGTAACATTGGGATGGCTTGGTTCATGGCATAATCCTCCTTGCTCACTTATTTTGTCAAAATTGTAAGAAGAAATACCATGCCATCTTTCAGCCCAATTTTTCCACCTCAACCATCATGGACTTGGCCGTACTTCCCCTTTCCATTGTAAAACATAATCATTGATATCCCTCCACAGCTCAAAGAGGCATTGCAGCATGAAGAAGCTGGAGTTCCAGTGGGTTTTTCGACCTTCTGTATTAGGGCTTTTGGGGGGAGACATTTAGCATGCTAAATGATCGTGAACTGCTTCTTGGCTTCGGAAAGAATGCTGAAATGTGTGCAAATAGTGCAAAAGATGACAGTGTGGAGTGACTACTTTTTCATGAAAACCTACATAAATAAGTTGATTTAATGAGTTAAATATAACACATCGGACTACCCTTCTTCAGCCAAGGCGTTGACAATACTGCTACTATTGTCAGTGGCAACTAATTAAATGGTGGAGCTCTGGGTTGAAGCAATTCATAGACTTTTCTATTGAACTGTTTCAGGATATTGGCTGTTCTGTTTGCTTTCTTTATAGATAACATTTAAATTGTTGCATGCAGAGGAATGGTTTGAAAAACATCAGTAATAGTGACACTAAGGACTATACTTTGCTTAACCCCATTGAAGAAGACACAGTCTGCAGTGAACAACATGTAGCCTGCAGCTTGACAACAAGTTCCAATGTCTGTAATAAAATGCTTGACTGTGCAGTGCTCTACTATGTTGTCTCACCAACCAATATGAGCACTTGACGGTGCAGCTGTGGCACAGCTGCAGTAAAAAGTTAGCTCTGGCTTGGAACCTTTCATTTTCAATAAAGTGTATCAACATCCTGCAGACACCCCTCTCTTTCCACCCAAAAATAACAGAGGAGGTCAAGCACTAACATTTTGGACAGTTTTCTATTGTGTAATTTAACCTGCTTATGCATTTGGTCGTACTACCACTCCTTGCTAAGCATAGACTTGATAGTGGGTTGTTGTGTTTATTTTTTTGTGATGATCCCACCATAAGTGGCCTCAGCGGAAAACATAGCCTACTACACCACTTTGGGGTGAACATGGCAACTTTCTTTCACTTGTGTAAAGTTGAGGTTGCTCTAGGTATTTCCTGAACGCAATGAGCAGCAGGGCTGATTTGATGCCACCCACATCTTCAACATAACCAGCTCCTTCTATCTGTTCAGGTTCTTCTCGCTCAGCAATAGCTATCTTTTTAGATTTTGTTCCCACAGGCTTGAATGATAGTATTTCATATGGGCAAACTATGCAGTCTGTAGTGTGGTACACATGCAGCCTAAGTGCAAAGAAATCATAAATCAGGGAGTTGAGCTTCCTTATATATCCGAAGTCAGAAGGTATTGTGGCAAAGGTATGTGACTGTGTTTGCTTTTACATAGGGCAGGCTGCAACTTTGTTAGATGTAGTGATTAGTGATGGTTTTTCAGGTTTAGAAAAGATGAAACAGTTGTAGACCTGTTAAAAGCCCCTGTTGTCCCTGAATTCCTATTCCATGACTAAAGAGGGACTTGCCACTACATATAGGGATCAAGCGAGGAACAGGGAAGAAAGTGAGAGAAAAATCTGATGTTGATTGCTTGTTCCTTTGTCTCTTCAATCGGGTGCAGGACTGTGCCCCTTTGTATCTTCACTCCTTTGATTGTTATAAAAGTACTCTAGTCTAAATATTAAAAATCTTTGCCCGGCTGGGCATCGACACTTTATAGTACCCATTATGGTCTACATTGCATTTGTTTGTTCTTTAAACTTGTTTCCTAAGGACCATTGTTCTATATAATAATTGATACCCAGGGTCCTTAGTTACTCTTCGGGTTCCCCTGTTTGTTCAAAATAGCAAGCCCACTGGTAGCATTTAAGGTATAGGCCCTGGGTAAGTATAGTAAAACTTTATTAAGCATGTACAAGTAATTTAAATAAGCAAATTGGATGTGAGCCACATTTACCATGTTTAAAGGAGAGAGCACTTTAGCACTCATTAACATTGGTAAATTGTACAGGCTCCTTAAGCTGACAAAGACAAGTTCAGAATACAGGACGGGTGAAGGCTAAATAAAGATTTGGGGTTGATCCTGCAGAGAGGGCCATGTTCAACAGCTTCAGCAAAAGACACACTATCACCTAAACAAACTACACCACAGAAGCACACAACCATAGCCGCTGCAAACACAAAATGTACACCTTCACCCAAATCCAAACTCTCACCCACAATACAGCTCACACCTAAACACATATCCATACCAAAGCCTTCAGACACATAATCAACCTCACAACATCACACACACACTTCCACAACTGCAGGAACCATTACAACATCTTCTATCTCTCAAACACCCAGTGGACCCAACCCATCCTCCCTTTCTTCTCCCTCCCAAACCACACTCTTCCTCATAATTCCCTTAAAAACAATCCATCCTCCCTCCCCAAAGATTATTTAAGGTGTCTGGCTTCCACCTGCTCGGGGATTGACATAAGGAGGCTTGGGTGAAATTTTAATTATGCTGGAGTAATTGGCAATTTTGAATAACAAAATCTATGTGAAATAACAGAGATTATGACATTCTTTCATATCGTGTACTTTTGGTTAGAAATTTTAACAGAAGATGTACTGAACTGGTAAGTTTTGAATGTAAGCGGCATTTTAGGTAGACTCTTTGACTGAGCAGAATGTTCAGGCAATTTTCGAGTGTGAAACTATACATTTGAACTCGATCGTCAATGGTTTGAACATGAGTGTCACTTCCTGTAATCGGGGCTACACCGACAGTAAGCAACATCATGATTCGGTGGCCTCTGTCAGCTGTTATTTGGCTCTTACTCTGTCCACGGAGGAGTCTACATGCAACTGAAATAGCGAAGGTTTGACGGACCTTTGTCCATCAAACCACCAAAATATAAATTAGGCTGGTGAAAAGTTCTAAAGGCAGATGGATGGAATTTTGATTTTTGATGGTCCATAAGCATACGCCAAAAGATAAATAGAGACCTATGTCAGAAGGTAAAAACGTGTTTGGAGCTCAGATTAAACTATTGATATCTTTACCTGAACAGGTTAGTGACTTTATTAGTTGAGGCAAAGTACATTTACCCAAATTTTTAATCCACTTTCATGCAGGGGTCCACTTCATGTCTACCTCATCAGAAGTGGGGCTTGGAGAAGATGAGGAAGTGGTCTTTCTTTTTCATAGTTAAGACAGTGAAAACAATGTGTCCTATTGAAGAGCAGCCACAAAGGTCAGCTGTGCAGCAACCTCAACTTCCTACTCCTCTCCTATCTGTGAAAGACCAGGTTTAGTAGTAACAGATTTTTGTTACTGTAGAATTTCCTGGGAATATTTGGTTTGTTGGGAAAATTCCATTCTGGTCTTGTTGATCTTAGCCATATTTGTAGTCAGTGCATCGCTTAGAGACATCTGCTTTGGTTTTGGTAATGGTGAATTGGTTGCTGTTCTGGGGGTGGTCCTCCTCTCTCTGTCTTTCTGTCTAGAACAGGTTGCAGCAGGAATGCTACATTGCACACCTTGCCGGAAAAAAGGATGAGGGCTGGTTGCCAATGATGGCAACAGGTATCTTCTTCTCACTAGTTGCTTTCTTAGCAGGAGGCTCTTTCTTAGCTGGCGTCTTTATTACTTTCCCTTGGTCCGCACTTTTTGGTCATCAATAGCACAAGTAGTGCCACTCAAAGCAATCTCTGGACTCCGATTTCACCTAATTCACGAATGTAGCTTCATCTAAATTCTATGTCTTGAACAACTGCAAAAATAAGAAGGAAGGCTGTAAAACTTGATGTTAGTCATCCTTGGGGTGGTCCTCCCCCAATCGTTTTGCCTTGTCCCCTCCTGTTTTCCTAAATGTATTGGCCTTAGGACTCTGTGCAGCTTATTTCTGCTAATTAGTGCTAATATACTTATGCTCACTCCCTAAAACATAGTACAATTGGCTTACACCTGATTGGCATATTTAAGTTACATATATGTTCTTAATAAAATGGTATCCAATATACCCTGGGCTTGTAAAATTACATGCTATTATAGGGCTGCAGCACTTACTGTGCCACCCACACAAGCAGACCCTAACAACTTGCTTCAGGTCTTTATTTCAGTTTGTGAGCAGTTTTAAGTTTGCCAGTTTGATTTGCCCAAATAAACCCCTTACTGTGCTTAAAATTCCCTTTTTATTACATATAAGCCACCCATGAGGTAGGCCCTAAACACCCCTTAGGGCTAGGTGCATTGAATTTAAAAGGTTGGCCATGTACATTTAAGTTTTACAAGTCCTGGTAGTGAAAAACTCACAATTTCATTTCTCACTACTGTGAGACCTGCCTCTCCCATAGGATAAAATTGGGTTACCTGTGATAAGCTATGGTTTAGAGCAGGTAGAAATGTCATGTTTGGTGTCTAACAAACTGAAATGTAAAATTCTCAGTAATGGTGAAGTCAAATTTGAAGTCACAATTTTGAAATGACCACTTTTAGTAGGTTAAAGACACACAGATGATGGACGGAATTCAGTTCAAATCAAACATTCACCACCACTCAATAGAACTGGGTTAATTTCATTGTTCTTTTGCTCACCATGCCACCCCAGTTTAGACCCAGCCATATGCTAATCAGTCTTGACTCTGTGCTTAATGGGAACAGCCCAGACCAAACTGCCAGGCCAGGTCCTTCCTAGCCCGGAAACAAGCATCCTGGGACCAGTTTCTGGGCATCACCCCTTCTCAACCAGACTAGCTTGAATCCAGTGGCACAGTGAGCCTGGGACCCACATCTGGGCATACACGGCACACTAAGGGCAAGAAAGCAAAAGACACACAGATGATGGCTGGAAATCAAACATTCACCCCCACTCAATAGATCTGGGTTAAATTCATTGGGGCAGATTTACAAGCCACTTGCGCCACATTTCGGTCACTTTTAACATGGAAAACGTGATGCAAATTGGTGCAAGGGGCTTGTAAATCTGCCATATTGTTCTTTTGCTCACCATGCCACCCCAGGTTAGGCCAAGCCTTTGCACATCAGTCTTGACCCTGTGCCTCATGGGAGCAGTCCAGACCGAACTGGCAAGCCAGGTCCTCCCTAAAAACCGGTTCTAGGATGCTTGTTTCCAGTCCAGGGAGGTCCTGGCCTGGCAGTTGCATATATATTCATAAAGTAATAAGGCTCGGCAGCTGTGATGTAGAACTACTCTGCCTTCCCCGCTGCAATCTTTCCCTCTATTCCTGCCGTGTATCACGATCTCAGAAAGCTCTGTAGCTAAATTTGCATTCCATAAGTCTCATTCATAAATAAATATATAATATTAGAAAAAGAATGCCACGTCTCTTTTTCCTTCTAAACAGCTACAAACATGTGTGCTATATCATCAACCATTAATGGTTCCCCTGAGATATTATATTGTTATTTTATAGTTTAAATATTTAATTGTTTCCACAGCAATGAAAAGGCTTACCTGCAATTTGTTCTCTCATGACGATCAGCACTGAAATTCCGGCTCCGGTCGTTTCATATTAATAGAATTTATGCACTCTTTCCGGGAGCCTTTGCAGTTCTAAAAATGCCTTCAAAATCCATCGACTTTGAAAAGGAGACAAAGTATTCTTGTCTCGACGGGAGCGCAGTGATTCGCAGTGAAAAAACAATAACTTTAAAATGGGACACAACATGGTAGCGTTGCAGTCAATTGACTGGAAAGAAAGCAGCGTTCACTGTCTTTCACCGCCACTTTTGCACTTGACTAGAGATAGTTTTAAACTGCCCGCCAGAAATCGTGTGATTAGAAGCAAAGAAGATACAGAGAGGGGTTTATGGTCCAACCTTTTTTGAAGAGCATCTTTATGACAGTGCAGCAGTGGAGTGGAGTTCAGTTATTAGTCTACCTAAGGAGCATCTCATCCCAAATCAGTTGCGGTTGGTACTGAAAGTGGGTGGCGGGTGGTTAAAAAAAAATATCACCTCCCTGTCTCCTGTCCGCTTCTCTCTTCCGGTCCGGAATCAGGAAGCACACAGGCTGCCCTAAGCTAATCACAAACCTGCTTCTAGCAGCGTTGTGATTGGTCTGAGCGTCTTGGTTCACGCTCAGACAGACAGTGGGAGCCTGTGCATGTTCCCCACCAGGCTCGTTATAGCCTGGTTGGGAACATGCAAAGTGCGCATGACTGTTTGACCGGACCAAGACGGATGCCCAAACCATCATGCGCACTTAAATACACATATTTCCTCCTCCCTCTGCTCGCTGTGACCATAGCCAAGCCCCACTCTCCCCAAAACCTGCTACAACATGGAAAAATAAAATGATAACAGCTTCTGCTGAAAAGCAGTGGGGCGACGCTCCTCCACCTTAGTGGAGGAGATGTCACTGTCCCAAAACAACATGACTTATTGGTACTTTGAGGCCACAGTAAATGGTGACCCTCCAAGCTTTTCCTCTCCGAAAGACCAGGTTTAAAAATGTCATACGAGAATGGCAAAGAATTCAGCCTTTCCCACAAGCCAGCTTGTTCACAGAGTTCTTCCAGCATTCCAGCCAACAGGAATAGTTTAAAAAAAGGCCAACTGGCAGGCTCAGGGCCAAAGTCTCACCACATAAGCAGGAATGCTGACAGAAGTCACACGATTATGTGTCTACGCCACACCCCGAGCTTTTTGTGCACGCACACACATTCTACCAGAAGGAATAGGTTCAAGAAGGCCAACCAGGGTGTCCAAAGCCTTCCTCACTCTTCAAACCAGCGCTGTCACCGCAGTCAGTCACTTGGCCTACACCAACTACGTCCTTCCAAGCTTTCCCACCACCATAAACAAGCTCATGGGGCCTTCAGGATACATTAAGCATCTGTCTCACTACACAGACCAGCATACTCAGGAGGATCCCCTAATCGACTACTAATCCATTGTTAAAGCCAATTACGGCCTGCTCAGCTTTCCCACCAACAAGAAAAAGTCAGGAGAGTCAAAGGTCCAATGCCTTCCTCATCCCACGAGTCAGCATTTTTACGGGGCTCGCCTGCCTTGCCACTACTTAATTGTCACAGTCTATTACATCCAACCCCTCTTTCTCACGAACAGGAACAAGTTCAAGAAAGGCAACCTCTGTACGTAAAGCCAGTTTTGTCTCAGATATGTACATGCTCATAGAAGAAATGTGACCAACAACTAAACCATAACAGTAACAAATTGAGGCCCATCCAACTTTACTATCACCAGGAACAGATTCAAGAAAACCAACCAGTGTGTCCAAGACCTCAGCTGAGCACCACAAGCCTGTGCAATCACAGAGGTCACCTGATTTACTACTGGTCTGCACCCAAAGCTAATTGCTGAGTGCCCTGCTGTCCTCCCACCAGGTGCAAGTTCAAAAGGGACAACAAGAATGCCCAAAGTTTTTACCTTTCCCCAAGACCTAGCATGCTTCCTGTGATCATGTGATCTATCACTACTCCATAGCCTCAACCTACTGTGCCTCACTTTGGCATCACCAGTGACAGGTTCTAAAAGGTCCAGAAGCATGCTCAAAGACTTCTTTTTTCCCACAAGCCAGCATGCTCACAGAAGTTACATTACCTACTAAAACGTCTAAGCCCCCAGTGATTTGTGAAACATTTTCTGCACACATATGTGTGAAATTATTTTGCAGCATGCACATGTGTGATGCCTACATGCCTTATGCACAAAAGTAACAGTGACACGTTTCGTGCGATTAGCCTTATTAAGTGATGTTGCGGCTATGAACATTCAGTGGTGGAGAATATCTAAAGATACATAACTCACCACATTGTATGCTTTCTTAGCATGATGTTGTTACAGCCCTTGTGTAATACTTAAACTGACATAATAGGTAATACCTGTCATTTCTATAATATTAGCATTACTGTTAGCTGAGGCTTCAGTCTGGGAGATTAATGTAACTTGTCTGCATCCATCTGTTCACCCATCGATTCATATAATCACTTATAAATCCAGACATTCATTCTTTTAATTGCTTTTTCAACCTACCAATCATTAATGTACTCTCACTTTCACCCACTCAGACAACCAGAGCTTTATCACACTTAAATTAGTTGCACAATATTGAATACGAATCTATCATCAAGGTAGGAAGATGTGGAGTTAAGCGTAGTACATCTATACTTCTCTATGTATGTTTATCGTGAATTGTTCTCAGTTAATGTTCCAGAGTTGTCTACGTCCAAGCCGATATTTACCTCAGTATTTTCATATACAACCCTTAGCAACATAACTACAGTCACAGACACACGTCTATCAATGTAGAAGTATTTTCATTCATAAACTAGCCGTACCATTTGGCTTTATCAATGCTTGTTTGTTCTTGTTGAAAGGCTACTTCAGGGATTCTCAAAGTACGGCCCAGGGGCTGCAGTCCTCCTGACCTTTACATGTGGTGCCATGGGCTGCTTTTTATTTGACTTAGCGGTGACATTCAGAAAGCTTTAAACCAGTACACATTAATTGAAATCAAAGGAAAAGAAGCAAAGAAGGTGGCCTGCACCACTCATCTTTAGGAACACCTTCCTTTTAAAGACTTTGTGTAACAAACATGTAAAAATATGATAAAGGGTCTTTAAAATTCAGAAAGTGCATAGCGCTATATGTAATGGCATTTTTTTTAAAGAGATAATTTTCAAACATGAACTTGGAAACATTCAGGCCTTTCCCGCCCTGGCAAAAATGTTTTCAGTGAGCCAAGAGGCAAGTCAGTGGTCATGTGCGACCTGGATGCGGAATAGGTTATTATTATATATTCAATATAAAGTAATAATTTATTAAATTAAAGATAAGAGGTTTTGTACAGCACACATCCTGAACTCACATTTCAGGCTGTTCTCATATGAGATAATGAAGAAAAATTAAGCTAAGTTAATCAATTGCGTAGGATCACACAATTTGGACAAGTGGAGAACCATGACACGAGCAGGGGTGCATACCATTCTAAATCTCGTTGGAGACCTTATAACCCCACATCTAAATCCAGTAACATGGCCAAGGATGACCTGTCATCTAACCTATCAAATAACATCAAGACCCCGCACATGACAGGCGGTACGAGTACTAGGCCAGCTCAAAATGTTCACGTTTCAAACAGGGCCCTCCATGTTAGGGAATGTCATATTCAATTCGAGAGACCCCAGACAACAAGCATTGTAGGGGACAGACTTCTGACTAAAGGGTTCCTTCCAGTTCAATGACCGATTTACATCCACCCCCAGAAGTAACTCCGTATACTGTGGTGTTGGCTAATGTACCTACCATGTTGCCTAGTGACAAAGAGCACTGGTCAACTTTGAGGAATAAATCCCTACATTTTCTGAATGCAAGGACGGGGCTATCTAATATCCTTTGTTCAGAATTTAGGATGACCCGTCGGATTGACTGTGTAGGAAAATCCAATAAGTCATTACCTGGAGATTGCGTCGTACTCACATTCAGGTCCCCTGGCCTAGAACAGACAATAGTAAAAAGGGCTGGTAATTGGCCCGAAAGGTTGAATGGGTAAATTATTCTACCCCTGGGTTTTGTCTATAAACCATCTAGACACCTATGGCATATTGCAGAGGAGAAGAGATTCACTGGGGCAAACCAGCTAAATTACGCAGTCTCAGTCAGTAACCATTTTGACACTCTGACTACTTTAGAAGACATTGACTGGCTGACCACTCAGAGTCGAAGAGCTGCTGATGGTCAACTTGGGTACTCTGGGGATAAGGTCTTAAGGCAGGATAACACAGTTCAAACTAATACTGAGCAAGACGTCTTTATGCCATCCCCAGCCTTTACTGACGAGGAACCCTAAGTTATCGGCTTCACTCCCTGGAACGAGGCTTCTCTCCCTGAAATGCATGATCCTCAGCTACAGGTCCAAGTACACACTGGCGTTGGTGACCCTAACTAGCACAAACTGGTAACTGCCAGTCCCCCAACTACATTTGATAGTCCTGGCTGTAGTCTAATCTCCTGGAATTTATCAGGCCTACGTTCAAAGTAATCCATTATGAAGTGATTTTATAATAAACTTTGACATTTTGTTTTTCCAGTAAAAGTGGTCAAAAGAATCAATACATATTAGTGGATATAAAACCTTTAACACGCAAGCAGTTGGGGGCATACATGGCAGAGCTAAAGGTGGGCTCTGGACTTATATATCTAACAATTAACAATAAACTAGATTGATGCTCACCTAGGGGAAATGTATTATCAAATAATTATACCATATCTGAGGGTAACCCACTGTATTGTATTGGCTAATCTGTACAATAATATTCCATGTGTTTAAAAATCTGGGTAATGGTTGCCAGATTTTCTGAAATTTCCGCCGGCATCCCCTTGCTTTATAGACCGTTTTTT
Organism: Lissotriton helveticus; assembly: GCF_964261635.1. Classification (NCBI taxonomy): domain Eukaryota; kingdom Metazoa; phylum Chordata; class Amphibia; order Caudata; family Salamandridae; genus Lissotriton; species Lissotriton helveticus. Next base: position 761,994,478 of record NC_136067.1, on the reverse strand, counting down.
CAGCTCCCATATACATGTACATACTCGACCTCCACTCCTTCAGTGTGGGAGGGTCGGGTCTCCCCCAGTATCTGGCAATGTCTTGTTTGGCCACCGTATATGATTCTTGAACCTTTTGCAAAGGGCCCTGTGGCATATGTAACATTGGGATGGCTTGGTTCATGGCATAATCCTCCTTGCTCACTTATTTTGTCAAAATTGTAAGAAAAAAAACCATGCCCTCTTTCAGACCAATTTTTCCACCTCAACCATCATGGACTTGGCTGTACTTCCCCTTTCCATTGCAGAACATAATCATTGATATCCCTCCACTGCTCAAACAGGCATTGCAGCATGAAGAAGCTGGAATTCCAGTGGGTTTTGGACCTTCTGTATGAGGGCTTTTAGGGGGCGACATTTAGCATGCTAAATGATCGTGAACTGCTTCTTGGCTTCGGAAAGAATGCTGAAATGTGTGCAAATATTGCAAAAGATGACAGTATGGAGTGACTACTTTTTCATGAAAACCTACATAAATAAGTTGATTTAATGAGTTAAATATAACACATCGGACTACCCTTCTTCAGCCAAGGCGTTGACAATACTGCTACTATTGTCAGTGGCAACTAATTAAATGGTGGAGCTCTGGGTTGAAGCAATTCATAGACTTTTCTATTGAACTGTTTCAGGATATTGGCTGTTCTGTTTGCTTTCTTTATAGATAACATTTAAATTGTTGCATGCAGAGGAATGGTTTGAAAAACATCAGTAATAGTGACACTAAGGACTATACTTTGCTTAACCCCATTGAAGAAGACACAGTCTGCAGTGAACAACATGTAGCCTGCAGCTTGACAACAAGTTCCAATGTCTATAATAAAATGCTTGACTGTGCAGTGCTCCACTATGTTGTCTCACCAACCAATATGAGCACTTGACGGTGCAGCTGTGGCACAGCTGCAGTAAAAAATTAGCTCTGGCTTGGAACCTTTCATTTTCAATAAAGTGTATCAACATCCTGCAGACACCCCTCTCTTTCCACCCAAAAATAACAGAGGAGGTCAAGCACTAATATTTTGGACAGTTTTCTATTGTGTAATTTAACCTGCTTATGCATTTGGTCGTACTACCACTCCTTGCTAAGCATAGACTTGATAGTGGGTTGTTGTGTTTATTTTTTTGTGATGATCCCACCACAAGTGGCCTCAGCGGAAAACATAGCCTACTTCACCACTTTGGGGTGGACATGGCACCTTTCTTTTACTTGTGCAAAGTTGAGGTTGCTCTTGGTATTTCCTGAACACAATGAGCAGCAGGGCTGATTTGATGCCACCCACATCTTCAACATAACCAGCTCCTTCTATCTGTTCAGGTTCTTCTCGCTCAGCAATAGCTATCTTTTTAGATTTTGTTCCCACAGGCTTGAATGATAGTATTTCAAATGGGCAAACTATGCAGTCTGTAGTGTGGTACTCATGCAGCCTAAGTGCAAAGAAATCATAAATCAGGGAGTTGAGCTTCCTTATATATCCGAAGTCAGAAGGTATTGTGGCAAAGGTATGTGACTGTGTTTGCTTTTACGTAGGGCAGGCTGCAACTTTGTTAGATGTAGTGATTAGTGATGGTTTTTCAGGTTTAGAAAAGATGAAACAGTTGTAGACCTGTTAAAAGCCCCTGTTGTCCCTGAATTCCTATTCCATGACTAAAGAGGGACTTGCCACTACATATAGGGATCAAGCGAGGAACAGGGAAGAAAGTGAGAGAAAAATCTGATGTTGGTTGCTTGTTCCTTTGTCTCTTCAATCGGGTGCAGGACTGAGCCCCTTTGTATCTTCCCTCCTTTGATTGTTATAAAAGTACTCTAGTCTAAATATTAAAAATCTTTGCCCGGCTGGGCATCGACACTTTATAGTACCCATTATGGTCTACATTGCATTTGTTTGTTCTTTAAACTTGTTTCCTAAGGACCATTGTTCTATATAATAATTGATACCCAGGGTCCTTAGTTACTCTTCGGGTTCCCATGTTTGTTCAAAATAGCAAGCCCACTGGTAGCATTTAAGGTATAGGCCCTGGGTAAGTGTAGTAAAACTTTACTAGGCATGTACAAGTAAATTAAATAGGCAAATTGGATGTGAGCCACATTTACCATGTTTAAAGGAGAGAGCACTTTAGCACTCATTAACATTGGTAAATTGTACAGGCTCCTCAAGCTGACAAAGACAAGTTCAGAATACAGGACGGGTGAAGGCTAAATAAAGATTTGGGGTTGATCCTGCAGAGAGGGACAGGTCCAACAGCTTCAGCAAAAGACACACTATCGCCTAAACAAACTATAATAATAATAATCCACATTTGTATAGCGCACAATCACCCGTTAGGGTCTCTAGGCGCTGGGGGCCGTCGGGAAGATTAAGCAAGCTATTGCCCAGAGTCGCATGGTGCTGGGCTAACCTGCCGCCGGAGCCGGGGATCGAACCCTGATCCCCAGATTCCAGCGTCAGTCGCCCTGGCCGCGGCGCCACACCTCTCCCACAGAACACCACAGAAGCACACAACCATAGCCGCTGCAGACACAAAATGTACACCTTCACCCAAATCCAAACTCTCACCCACAATACAGCTCACACCTAAACACATATCCATACCAAAGGCTTCAGACACATAATCAACCTCACAACATCACACACACACTTCTACAACTGCAGGAACCATTCCAACATCTTCTATCTCTCAAACACCCAGTGGACCCAACCCATCCTCCCTTACTTCTCCCTCCCAAACCACACTCTTCCTCATAATTCCCTTAAAAACAATCCATCCTCCCTCCCCAAAGATTATTTAAGGTGTCTGGCTTCCACCTGCTCGGGGATTGACATAAGGAGGCCTGGGTGAAATTTTAATTATGCTGGAGTAATTGGCAATTTTGAATAACAAAATCTATGTGAAATAACCGAGATTATGACATTCTTTCATATCGTGTACTTTTGGTTAGAAATTTTAACAGAAGATGTACTGAACTGGTAAGTTTTGAATGTAAGCGGCATTTTAGGTAGACTCTTTGAATGAGCAGAATGTTAAGGCAATTTTCGAGTATGAAACTATACATTTGAACTCGATCGTCAGTGGTTTGAACATGAGTGTCACTTCCTGTAATCGGGGCTACACCGACAGTAAGCAACATCATGATTCAGTGGCCTCTGTCAGCTGTTATTTGGCTCTTACTCTGTCCACGGAGGAGTCTACATGCAACTGAACTAGCGAGGGTTTGACGGACCTTTGTCCATCAAACCACCAAAATATAAATTAGGCTATTGAAAAGTTCTAAAGGCGGATGGATGGAATTTTGATTTTTGATGGTCCATAAGCATACGCCAAAAGATAAATAGAGACCTATGTCAGAAGGTTAAAACGTGTTTGGAGCTCAGATTAAACTATTGATATCTTTACCTGAACAGGTTAGTGACTTTATTAGTTGAGGCAAAGTACATTTACCCAAATTTTTAATCCACTTTCATGCAGGGGTCCACTTCATGTCTACCTCATCAGAAGTGGGGCTTGGAGAAGATGAGGAAGTGGTCTTTCTTTTTCATAGTTAAGACAGTGAAAACAATGTGTCCTATTGAAGAGCAGCCACAAAGGTCAGCTGTGCAGCAACCTCAACTTCCTACTCCGCTCCTATCTGTGAAAGACCAGGTTTAGTAGTAACAGATTTTTGTTACTGTAGAATTTCCTGGGAATATTTGGTTTGTTGGGAAAATTCCATTCTGGACTTGTTGATCTCATCCATATTTATAGTCAGTGCATCGCTTAGAGACATCTGCTTTGGTTTTGGTAATGGTGAATTGGTTGCTGTCCTGGGGTGGTCCTCCTCTCTCTGTCTTTCTGTCTAGAACAGGTTGCAGCAGGAATGCTACATTGCACACCTTGCCGGAAAAAAGGATGAGGGCTGGTTGCCAATGATGGCAACAGGTATCATCTTCTCACTAGTTGCTTTCTTAGCAGGAGGCTTTTTCTTAGCTGGCGTCTTTATCACTTTCCCTTGGTCAGCACTTTTTGGTCATCAATAGCACAAGTAGTGCCACCCAAAGCAATCTCTGGACTCCGATTTCATCTAATTGACGAATGTAGCTTCATCTAAATTCTATGTCTCGAACACCTGCAAAAATAAGAAGGAAGGCTGTACAACTTGATGTTAGTCATCCTTGGGGTGGTCCTCCCCAAATCGTTTTGCCTTGTCCTCTCCTGTTTTCCTAAATGTATTGGCCTTAGGACTCTGTGCAGCTTATTTCTGCTAATTAGTGCTAACATACTTATGCTCACTCCCTAAAACATGGTAAAATTGGCTTACACCTGATTGGCATATTTAATTTACATATATGTCCTTAGTAAAATGGTATACAATATACCCCGGGCTTGTAAAATGAAATGCTATTATAGGGCTGCAGCACTTACTGTGCCACCCACATAAGCAGACCCTAACAACTTGCTTCAGGTCTTTATTTCAGTTTGTGAGCAGTTTTAAATTTGCCAGTTTGACTTGCCCAAATAAACCCCTTACTGTGCTTGAAATTCCCTTTTTATTACATATAAGCCACCCATGAGGTAGGCCCTAAACACCCCTTAGGGCTAGGTGCATTGAATTTAAAAGGTTGGCCATGTACATTTATGTTTTACAAGTCCTGGTAGTGAAAAACTCACAATTTCATTTCTCACTACTGTGAGACCTGCCTCTCCCATAGGATAATATTGGGTTACCTGTGATAAGCTACGGTTTAGAGCAGGTAGAAATGTCATGTTTGGTGTCTAACAAACGGAAATTTAAAATTCTCATTAATGGTAAAGTCAAATTTGAAGTCACAAATCTGAAATGACCACTTTTAGTAGGTTAAAGACACACAGATGATGGACGGAATTCAGATCAAATCAAACATTCACCCCCACTCAATAGAACTGGGTTAATTTCATTGTTCTTTTGCTCACCATGCCACCCCAGTTTAGACGCAGCCATATGCAAATCAGTCTTGACTCTGTGCCTAATGGGAACAGTCCAGACCAAACTGCCAGGCCAGGTCCTTCCTAGCCCGGAAACAAGCATCCTGGGACCAGTTTCTGGGCATCACCCCTTCTCAATTAGTCCACCTAAGGAGCATCTCATTCCAAACCAGTTGTGGTTGGTACTGAACGAGGGTGGTGGGTGGTTATATAAAAATATATCACCTCCCTGTCTCTCGTCTGCTTCTCTCTTCTGGTCCCGAATCAGGAAGCACACAGGCTACCCTAAGCCAATCACAAACCTGCTTCTAGCAGCGTAGTATTTGGTCTAAGCGTCTTGGTTCGTGCTCAGACAGACAGTGGGAGCCTGTGTATGTTCCCCACCAGGAGCTGTTATAGCTAGTTCACAGAGTTCTTCCAGTATTCCAGCCAAAGGGAATAGCTTAAAAAAGGCCAATTGGCATGCTCAGGCCCAAAGTCTCACTACATAAGCAGGAATGCTGATAGAAGTCATATGATTATGTGGCTACGCCATACCCTGAGCTTGTTGTGCACACGCACACATTCTACCAGAAGGAATAGGTTCAAGAAGGCCAACCAGGGTGTCCAAGGCCTTCCTCTCTCTGCAAACCAGCACTGTCACCATAGTCAGTCACATGGCCTACACCAACTGCGTCCTTCCAAGCTTTCCCACCACCAGAAACAAGCTACTGGGTGCCATCCAGGATATATTAAGCATCTGTCTCACTTCTCAAACCAGCATACTCGGAAGGAGCCCCTTATCGACTACTAATCCATTGTCAAAGCCAATTACGGCCTGCTCAGCTTTCCCACCAACAAGAAAAAGTCAGGAGAGTCAAAGGTCCAAGGCCTTCCTCATCCCACAAGTCAGCATTTTTACAGGGCTCGCCTGCCTTGCTACTACTTAATTGTGACAGTCTATTACATCCAACCCCTCTTTCTCACGAAAAGGAACAAGTTCAAGAAAGCCAACCTCTGTACGTAAAGCCAGTTTTGTCTCAGAAATGTACATGCTCATAGAAGAAATGTGACCAACAACTGAACCATAACAGTAACAAATTGAGGCCCCCCCAACTTTAAAATCACCAGGAATAGATTCAAGAAAACCAACCAGTGTGTCCAAGACCCCAGCTGAGCACCACAAGCCTGTGCAATCACAGAGGTCACCTGATTTACTACTGGTCTGCACCCATAACTAATTGCTGAGTGCCCTTCTGTCCTCCCACCAGGTGCAAGTTCAAAATGGACAACAAGAATGCCCAAAGTGTCTACCTTTCCCTAGACCTAGCATGCTTTCTGAGATCATGTGACCTATCACTACTCCACAGCCTCAACCTACTGTGCCTCACTTTGGCATCACCAGTGACAGGTTCTAAAAGGTCCAGAAGCATGCTCAAAGACTTCTTTTTTCCCACAAGCCAGCATGCTCACAGAAGTTACATTACCTACTAAAACGTCTAAGCCCCCAGTGATTTGTGAAACATTTTCTGCACGCATATGTGTGAAATTATTTTGCAGCATGCACATGTGTGATGCCTACATGCCTTATGCACAAAAGTAACAGTGACACGTTTCGTGCGATTAGCCTTATTAAGTGATGTTGTGGCTATGAACATTCAGTGATAGAGAAAATGTAAAGATACATAACTCACCACATTGTATGCTTTCTTAGCATGATGTTGTTACAGCCCTTGTGTAATACTTAAACTGACATAATAGGTAATACCTGTCATTTCTATAATATTAGCATTACTGTTAGCTGAGGCTTCAGTCTGGGAGATTAATGTAACTTGTCTGCATCCATCTGTTCACCCATCGATTCATATAATCACTTATAAATCCAGACATTCATTCTTTTAATTGCTTTTTCAACCTACCAATCATTAATGTACTCTCACTTTCACCCACTCAGACAACCAGAGCTTTATCACACTTAAATTAGTTGCACAATATTGAATATGAATCTATCATCAAGGTAGGAAGATGTGGAGTTAAGCGTAGTACATCTATACTTCTCTATGTATGTTTATCGTGAATTGTTCTCAGTTAATGTTCCAGAGTTGTCTACGTCCAAGCCGATATTTACCTCAGTATTTTCATATACAACCCTTAGCAACATAACTACAGTCACAGACACACGTCTATCAATGTAGAAGTATTTTCATTCATAAACTAGCCGTACCATTTGGCTTTATCAATGCTTGTTTGTTCTTGTTGAAAGGCTACTTCAGGGATTCTCAAAGTACGGCCCAGGGGCTGCAGTCCTCCTGACCTTTACATGTGGTGCCATGGGCTGCTTTTTATTTGACTTAGCGGTGACATTCAGAAAGCTTTAAACCAGTACACATTAATTGAAATCAAAGGAAAAGAAGCAAAGAAGGTGGCCTGCACCACTCATCTTTAGGAACACCTTCCTTTTAAAGACTTTGTGTAACAAACATGTAAAAATATGATAAAGGGTCTTTAAAATTCAGAAAGTGCATAGCGCTATATGTAATGGCATTTTTTTTAAAGAGATAATTTTCAAACATGAACTTGGAAACATTCAGGCTTTCCCGCCCTGGCAAAAATGCTTTCAGTGAGCCAAGAGGCAAGTCAGTGGTCATGTGCGACCTGGATGCGGAATAGGTTATTATTATATATGCAATATAAAGTAATAATTTATTAAATTAAAGATAAGAGGTTTTGTACAGCACACATCCTGAACTCACATTTCAGGCTGTTCTCGTATGAGATAATGAAGAAAAATTAAGCTAAGTTAATCAATTGCGTAGGATCACACAATTTGGACAAGTGGAGAACCATGACACGAGCAGGGGTGCATACCATTCTAAATCTCGTTGGAGACCTTATAACCCCACATCTAAATCCTGTAACATGGCCAAGGATGACCTGTCATCTAACCTATCAAATAACATCAAGACCCCGCACATGACAGGCGGTACTAGTACTAGGCCAGCTCAAAATGTTCACGTTTCAAAAGGGCCCTCCATGTTAGGGAATGTCATATTCAATTCGAGAGACCCCAGACAACAAGCATTGTAGGGGACAGACCTCTGACTAAAGGGTTCCTCCCAGTTCAATGACCGATTTACATCCACCCCCAGAAGTAACTCCGTATACTGTGGTGTTGGCTAATGTACCTACCATGTTGCCTAGTGACAAAGAGCACTGGTCAACGTTGAGGAATAAATCCCTACATTTTCTGAATGCAAGGACGGGGCTATCTAATATCCTGTTTTCAGAATTTAGGATGACCTGTCGGATTGACTGTGTAGGAAAATCCAATAAGTCATTACCTGGAGATTGCGTCGTACTCACATTCAGGTCCCCTGGCCTAGAACAGACAATAGTAAAAAGGGCTGGTAATTGGCCCGAAAGGTTGAATGGGAAAATTATTCTACCCCTGGGTTTTGTCTATAAACCATCTAGACACCTATGGCATATTGCAGAGGAGAAGAGATTCACTGGGGCAAACCAGCTAAATTACGCAGTCTCAGTCAGTAACCATTTTGACACTCTGACTACTTTAGAAGACATTGACTGGCTGACCACTCAGAGTCGAAGAGCTGCTGATGGTCAACTTGGGTACTCTGGGGATAAGGTCTTAAGGCAGGATAACACAGTTCAAACTAATACTGAGCAAGACGTCTTTATGCCATCCCCAGCCTTTACTGACGAGGAACCCTAAGTTATCGGCTTCACTCCCTGGAACGAGGCTTCTCTCCCTGAAATGCATGATCCTCAGCTACAGGTCCAAGTACACACTGGCGTTGGTGACCCTAACTAGCACAAACTGGTAACTGCCAGTCCCCCAACTACATTTGATAGTCCTGGCTGTAGTCTAATCTCCTGGAATTTATCAGGCCTACGTTCAAAGTAATCCATTATGAAGTGATTTTATAATAAACTTTGACATTTTGTTTTCCAGTAAAAGTGGTCAAAAGAATCAATACATATTAGTGGATATAAAACCTTTAACACGCAAGCAGTTGGGGGCATACATGGCAGAGCTAAAGGTGGGCTCTGGACTTATATATCTAACAATTAACAATAAACAAGATTGATGCTCACCTAGGGGAAATGTATTTTCAAATAATTATACCATATCTGAGGGTAACCCACTGTATTGTATTGGCTAATCTGTACAATAATATTCCATGGGCCTTATTTATGAAGGCCTTGCGCCGCCGGTGCGTCACTTTTTCCCATTCTAAAAGTGGCGCACCGGCGGCGCAAGGCCTTCATAAATAAGGTCCCATGTGTTTAAAAATCTGGGTAATGGTTGCCAGATTTTCTGAAATTTCCGCCGCCGGCATCCCCTTGCTTTATAGACCGTTTTTTCAGCTCCCATATACATGTACATACTCGACCTCCACTCCTTCAGTGTGGGAGGGTCGGGTCTCCCCCAGTATCTGGCAATGTCTTGTTTGGCCACTGTAAGACCCAAATTACTAAGTAAAAGTTGATATCTAGAAATGTCAAAATCTGTATTTATGCCTAGCAATACATATCTGGGGTTCATCGGGATTTGTATGTGCAGTATTTTATTTATCTCTCGCACTATCTGCATCCAGTAGCGATGTATCGGCTGACAATCCCATAATGTACGAATGAAGGAGCCTCTTTCTGTGTGACATCGCAGGCAAAGACCTATGAGCCCCAGAAAAGAACGAATAACTACGTTCAGAAGGATTACATGTCTTTACCACATGTAATCCTTGTCACCTGTAACAGATGAACGCTGATTGAGATATATCTACTGTATTGTTTTGATGATTTGGTTAAAAATAAAAATATTTCAACAAAAAAAATCTGGGTAATGACAATGTTAAAGATAGGATGTTAATACTGGTTGGTGATTTTAATTGTGATTTGTGCTCTTATGAGGATGGTAAAATATGTGGTCTCCTCGCTGAAGAAGGTATAAGTAACACTCATTTTTGTCTCTCCGGTACAGGGGAGTTGTTTATTGAATTGGTCTTCACCTTGGACCTGGGTTTTGCAAATCATTTATGTGCTATACCCATCTCCATGCCTCAGACTTTCAACAGTAGAGGCCTATGTTCAACAATAGACTACATATTACTGTCAAACATCCACACACCCAGGCTGCACTCATTTGTAGTTGATGACAATTTATTAAGTGACCATTTTCCCCTGTGCATATCATTTTTTCTTCCCACTAGTAATCCAGGAATGGTCAATCAGCTCGACCAGGCTCTAGCAAATGTTAAAATTGATAACATTAATGGTTACACTCTATGCTAGTCCATGGTGGACCCCGTAGTGGTGACTAAACACCTGATAACCAAATGTAGACAGGCCTTTGAGACATGGTATGCATGGTAAGGCAAGTATTACATGCACAAAACCGAAAAAAAACTGGTCCCCAAAGTTTGTTTGACATGAAGTGTACACAAGTTTACACTAACCTAAAGCGTGAGCTACACAGCTTACCACGAAACATTATTAATATTAGGCAGGCGTGAAGGAACTATAAGTTGGCTCACGTAGAAAGAAAGAACGCCCTGAAGAATGAAGAATGGGAATCGCTCCACACAGCATCACAACTAAAAAATAGTGCTGCTTCCTGGAAAGCAGTAAAAGCTCCTTTTTCATCGCCGAGAAGGGGTCCTTCATTAGAACTTGCTATATCTGAGGATCTTTGGATTGAACATTTCTCTGTGATGTATAATGGGCAGGGAAATTCTAATATCCAACATAGCAATATTCAAGTAGATACCTCCCGTAACTTGGATGCCCATTTTACCTTGGAGGAAGTAAACAAAGGTCTTTCAGCAAGTTTAGGCGGCAAGGCCCCTGGGCCAGATGAGGTTCCAGTGGACCTTTTTAAGTAATTTATTAGTCTTTGGGGTCCAATCTTAACACAAGTAATAAATGCCAGTTGCCAGGCTTATTTCCGTTGACATGGTGGAATCCATAATTGTCCCTATCTTCAAAAAAGGGGACCGTCAGGATCCTGCCTGTTATAGGCCCATTTCTTTACTAGATTCCTTGGCCAAAATTTTGGGGTCAATTTTTTTGGAACGCCTGCATGACTGGGCTGAGGATAACCAGATCCTATCTGATATTCAATACGGTTTCCGTGAGGGGCTAGGGGCAATACAGCAGAGCTTAAATTTGGCCATCTTCGTGCGCAAGTGTATCAGGGTAAAGAAGAGAAAATTGTTTTTAGATTTTGTGGACCTCACTTCAGCCTTCGACTCTATGAGGCATGGTAAACTTTGGGAGGTCCTTGAGACTATGGGGGTTGATCCTAACATCATCCTCTTTCTTATGCCCCTCTACAGTGGAGTGAAGACACAAGTGCGTTTTGGTTTGGGTGGCGAGTGTACTGCCTCATTCACCATCAGGAGGGGTGGTAGGCAAGGTTATTTATTTTATTTATTTATTTATTTAAAGAGTTTTATATAGCGCTGGCTAGACCCGAAGGTATTAGAGCGCTTTACATGAGAATCAACAATGTAACAGAAAAAGTTCAACAATTACACAATACATCAAAAATAGGTAGTACAAATAGGAGAGGAGAGAAAGGAGAGAGAAAATTAGTGGAGGGGGCAGTGGAGGTGAAAAAGTTAGGATAAGGGACGAGACAAACAAGGGGAGACGAAGGAAGTCTGTCTAAAGAGCGACTGGGTAGGTGACAACCAAGGAGGGAATCCACGGCCCATCTCCCCTATAGCTAAACCAGGTAGCTCCATCGGGCATCAGACAAAATAGTTCAGTCTCAATACATTAGGAGAGGAGAGACGGAGAGACATAAATAGAGGGAGGATGAGGAAGGAGACGACAGGAGAGACGAAAGGAAGTGCAACAATGTGGTTCAACAATATAACAGAAAAAGATCAACAATTACACATTACATCAAACAATCAGCAATACATTAGGAGAGGAGAGAAAGGAGAGAGAAAAGCAGTGGGGGGTAGGGGAGGTGAGAAAGTGAGGATAAGGGAAGAGAAAACAGTAGAGACAAAAGGAAGTTTTTCTAAAGACCGACTGGGTAGGTGACGACCAAGGAGGGAATCCACGGCCCATCTCCCCTATAGCTAAACCAGGTAGCTCCATCGGGCATCAGACAAAATAGTTCAGTCTCAAGTGGCGAGGGGAGAGGTTCACAGAAACACAGGGTGGGGACAAAGGGCAAGGGCAGGTGAGGGCAGAGGACAGTAGCTGGAAAGAGTAGTACCGGAGAGGGTTGGGGGAAAGGAGAGGGGGAAGATAAGGTCAGGAGAGACGCGGGAGCGTTTGCCCGAAGTCCAGCTGGGTAGGTGATAGTCAAAGGAGGGAGTCCAAAGTCCTTCTCCCCTATAGCTCGCGAGGTAGCTCCACCGGGCACTCCTTAAGAATGGTTGAGATTTTTCCCAAATAGGTGGCTGCCCAATACCTGCTCTCCTTTACATGGACGACACTGTACTGATGCCCCACACACAGAATGAATGGGGAGTTATTCCTTATTTGCGATTAGCAATTATCTAATCGCAAATAAGGATGCGATTTCAAGGGTGCAGGGGTGTCCAAACGACACCCTGTAGCACCCCTGAAATGTAATCTACATTGGTGTTGCGCACACACATGTCACATGAGAAAAATCCTAATTTTAAGACTTTCGGTATCCACAGAAGGCATTTAGGAGTCCGAAAGTTAGGAGTCCTAACTTTACTACTACTAAATTGAGAAAAATCCTAATTTTAAGAATACCGTTATTCCCAGCAGGCATTTAGGAGTTCTAAAGTAAGGAGTCCTAACTTTACTACTACTAAACTAAGCTGGCTGTGGACTGTCCTATAAAATATAACTGTAATCAAGGGGTAAGGTTGAAATTGGATACTTTGGATCATGTAAAATTTGAGGAGAATATAATTAGGTCTAACTTAACTGATGTGATGCTCTGTTTAACTTATTTAGCCCCCCCCGGTATCGATTATAGGGAGTTTTGAAATTATATGTGAAGATGTGGCAAAAAATCTGCTGAGACCAGTAAAAAACATGTATCGCCCCGAACATAAATGGGTTGATTTGGAGTGCTCAGCGGCAAATAGAGCTTTAAAAACAGCTTTAAGCGTAGTACCACGGGATAGGGCCTTGATTAAGGAAGTTAGACGGTCTTACAAAAACACAATAGAGCGTAGAAAATAATATTTGAGACGCCATGCCTGAGAAGATTTAGAGAAGGCAGGAATGCTAAGAGACTCCAGGTCCTTTTGGGAGGTGATTAATCGTCCACTCTTTACAGATGTAAGCAGGAACGTGGAATTAAACATAATGGGTTTAGCTTGGGAGTTGCATTTTACGAAGATTTTTAACCCAAATGATATTAGTCCACAGGTCAGCCAGCCAGATATAATTTTTAATCCTGAATCCGCCCGGCAATTAAGTGAATCCCTAACTTTAGGTTAAGTAGAGGAGGCTCTCAGAATGGGCATTGCCTCTAAAGCCCCAGGCCCAGATGGGGTACCTTTGGACCTCTTTAAAAGAAACCCGGCATTTTGGGGCCCTGTACTATTAAATGTCTTTAGAGCCGTTATAACTGGCCAGACCCCACAATCTTAGAAAAAAGCTGTGGTAGTGCCAATATTCAAAGAGGGAAATAGAAACGATCCGACCTGTTACTGGCCGATTTCCCTTATAGATGCCACATGTAAGGTGATGGGGAGTGTGATTCTGGCACACTTGGAGTTATGGGCTCATAATGCTGAACTAATAACACATACTCAATATGGGTTTAGGAAAGGAATGGGAACTGTCGAACAGTGCCTCAACTTGTCAATGATCATGGGCAAGTACAGGAAGGCTAGGGGAGCGTCGATCCACCTGGCTTTCATGGGCTTGTCCAGTGCCTTCGACTCGGTGTGCAGGAGCAAGTTGTGGGCACTGATGGAAGATATGGGCTTTGAGGAACCACTTGTCACTCTCCTCCGCAGACTACATGCTTCCACTTCTGTAGTCATCCGGTATGGCCCAGGGGGAGAGAAGACAAAGCCCATTGTGTCAACAGAGGGGGTCCGGCAAGGCTGCATCCTAGCCCCGTTTTTATTTTTGGTTTATACAAATGGGCTGGAGCAGTTTCTGTTAAACAGAGATTTGGACTTCCCGAGAATAGTAGGTGCCCAAGTACCTTTATTGTCGTATGCTGATGATACGGTCCTGATGGCCTTGACTGCCAACAGCCTCCAGGGATGTTTGGATGCTTTCACCGAATATATGACGTCACTAGATTTGAAGGTGAATTATAAGAAATCCTTTGTCATGGTATGCGGGCCCAAATCAACGAAAACACGAAAACACACAGTGAATGGGATAGCTATTGAGAAGGTAAACAACCTTAGTTATCTGGGGAATGTGTTTAATTCTAACCTAAATTGGGACCAACTTTTAGTATCTCGGGTGCAACAAGCTTCAAGGGTTATTGAGGGGTTGTTTCGATTTGCGGCCAAACTTGGTCATAAGCCTGTTGCAGAGCTGATAACCCTATACAAATCAAAATGTCTGTCAGGAGCAACTTATGGTGCAGGAGTGTGCGGATATCAAAAGAGTACACAGATCCAAAAAATTGAGAACAAATTTTTGAAGAGACTCTTATTTATCCCGTCTAGTTCGCCTACCTCATTTTGTCACTCGGAGGTGGGCATGGATTATATTACAGATAGAATACACATGGCACCCCTGTTTTTATGGGGGAAAATCTGGTCTTCAGAGGAACTTAATTTCTCCCGACTTGTCTTAAAAGATTGCATGAATCTAGAAAAGTCAATGGCGGTACCCTGGTTACGCTATGTTAAACAAACTTTTCATAAAATAGGGTTAGAAGATTTTTATGATAAACCTGAGTGTATACCGCCAAACATGAAAATGTCCATAAAAGAAGCTTTTGGATCTGAGCTGAGTGTATCTTCTAGGTCCACAGATAGATCGGACCCCCCTTTTTTAAAACAGCAACAATTTTATTTGTCTTTTAGCTTACAGGGAAATGCACGTTTTTTAATGACTAGATTTCGTTTAGGCACACTGCACTTTCTTGTTGCTTTTCCAAAATAGGTGGGGTGGTGTGAGAAGCTACCCCCTGTCCTTGTAACAACACAGCCCAACAAAATACTATGCACCTTATGTTATTTTGCACATTATATAAAGTCCCTAGGGTGCGTTTTCTTAAACCAATTTTAAACGAAAATTGTTTCCGATCCCACAGAGAGGGTTTTAATTATTTACATTCCCTAACAAATGCTTCCATTTGTAGCTCTGTGCTTAGTTTTATAAAAATTGTTTTTATAATAAGGAAACGATATGCAATGTAAAAGTACGTAATTGGGTGTTTTATTGTCTGCGAAAGATATTATTTATGTTATTTTTCGTAAATATTGTCTTATTTTATGATTGTATGTTTTCCTTGTGAACTTTTATGATTCATCTGGAATTGAATAAAGGCTTCCGACTGACTGACTGAGTCTTTGTTCACGAACGCTCACTCTTTCCTTCTCATATAAACTTTTATCTGTGAAAAGGCCCTCTCAATATTGGCATTTGAGACAGGCAACGCCAAAATAGCCAGTACACAATTTGCTAACTCTGGCCACTGGTATAGCTTTCCATGTCAATACTGGTGCACATGAAGATTGTGATTCTCTGTGACATGTTCTGCGACATATGCGTTGAACTGGGCGCATATGCCCTCAAGAGTTCTTGAAGTGGTCAAAAATGAGGCAGCACTTCTGAAACTCGGGAGAAAATTTCCGTTTACGGAAGGGATCTATAACTTGTGCAGAGTACCACAGTGAGGCTTCATTGACTTCAAATGCTATTGTTGGTGAGGGGCTATTTCTCATACATTGTAAATTAAAAGTTCCTGAATTGCTCCTCAACATTTCTTTGCTTACCAAGTGGCAAGCACTCTAACATAGAACATGTTGCAGTGCATAAGTAACTAAACGTGTCACCCAGCTTACTCTCAAGGAGATGATTCACATCTACACGAATTATGCTGAACAATTGGCAGACAAGGGTGTTTTCAGACCTTAGTTTATTTATTATGTCCACTACAGCAGTCATGCTTTCCTGTAAAAATCTAAGAATGCAGTAAAGTGTATTTTTTTCAAATCACAATCCATATGTGACCAAAGATCCTCATATTTCTTGCCTTGCATCATCACTCAGCAAAAGTTCTGTAAACGGTTGCCACATGTATAATATAGCATTCATGGCCTCTAGGTTTGAGAACCACCAGCTAAGTGACACATTCTGGATGAGTCTTTCTTTGATGCCACACACAGCACAAAATGAGAAATATTTGTGCTTTAGTTCCCACGCATAACAAAACAGTGCACCAGAATGGACTAAAAAGTAAATAGCATTCTTCATTAACTGTGAAGCTTGTAAATATGCTTTCAGATTGCCATCTAACAAGTGGCAAGGTTCTCTTACAGGGAGGCACTTCAGCTCAGGTATCAATTTTGTCAGATCATCACACAACATTTTCATATACGTACCTGAATCACTGTAAATACAAACAATACCACACCAATCTTTGTTGAACTTGGTAACAGCTTTTTTTCAGCAGCATTCCAAGTGACACTGCATTCAATGTTTTCCAAAAGTCTGTTGTCATATTTCCATCAGTATCATAGATGCTTTGTGACTGCACTCTTTTCCTATATACCTATCAGTATACCTTGCTTTGAATGTTTAAAGCCTGGGGTGTTTGGCAATTCACAACACTATCAATACTGACTCACTAGAAAAGAGGGTTGATGTATCAAGGGTTTTTACCCATTCTCTGTGAGTAATTGTGATGACAACAAAGGAGTAACTAAAAAGCTACTAAATTACACTATTTCAAATTGCACGAAAAGAGAAAAACCCAAAAGTCTCACTCTCAGTGCGGAAAGAAATATCTGTACATACACCCAAAAACTCGCAATATGGACACAGGAAAAAACGTTTATAGTTGGAATATCGTAAGATTTTTTGTAAAACCCTCACTCATCAACATGGTTGATGACATGCTTCATCATTGGGATTGTTTGCCCAGGAGACAGAATGTCTCCCCGGACTGCTACTACAACTGTATTACAGTGGAGCAAATTCCAACTAAACAAACAGTGAGAAGTGCAAACTTTAAAAAATGGCAAGCTATCCTCCGCAATAAATTTAATATGGAGTCAGATTGTCATTATTAAAAACAGTGAGTCGGACATTAATTGACATTTTTGAGTCAAGTATGTCCAAAGTGCTTCTAAAAGGTCAACATGTTTCTGCTTTCGAGGTGCTATATTTCCTGATTATTTTCAGTTTATAAAATAAACAAACAACACCTAAAACATGCTTCTAAACCCTGTATCTTTAGCCCAACGACCACAAAACTGAAAAAAGAATGAAGAAACAATATTTTAGTGACATCCCTAAACAACAAAACTCAAGCAGAATAATGTTAGCTCAGTCTTTCTTACTGCTACCTTATATAACAAAGTTACATTGTATTGGCCCATTCAGGAAGAAATCAAAATTACACTTTCACGCTCCTTTTCCTTTCTTTGAATGGCATTTAGTTTGTGGTTGTGCAGGTTTTTTTCCAGTGTTTATATGTTTACACTGGTGAGGGCTAATTCCCTTCCGGTGGGGTTTTATCAGTTAATATAGTTTTAAACCTAAAACCGGACATCCTACTTATAATCGAGCTGATGCCGCTTATTCCAGATGCCAACAGCATGATGTTGACATACTTCATATGCTATGGGCTTGTCCGTGCTTAATCAGTTATTGGCTGGATGTTAGATCCCATTTTTCCTCCTGCACTGGGCGCTGGTATCTGCACACATGAGAGATATGTATTTTGGCTCTTACCTTAGACATAAAAAACACAAAGCTACTTCTTGTTTCCTGGACCTGGGTTTCTTAATGGCCAAATGCCTCATCACTCGGCGCTGGAAGTCCCCTGACCCCCTATCACTGATAGCTTGGTCACACTCACTGCTCACATGGGCCCAAGCTGAAAGTGTCACCCTGCACAGAGAAGACAATCTTGGCCTACTTAAATATCCTATCACCACCTATTGGGATACCATTCTGACCGCACTCCAGACGGATATACACATTGCTACAACCAATCTTACAACACTGTGTTAGGAGGGCACAAGTTGCTTATTCTCCATCCCTGTGGTACTTTATCAGCTGCTGCCGTCTGTAAGAATTTCCTTGCAGACACATCATGAGAGGCTAATATATTTGTGCATGCAGTGATAGGGTCCGGAATACTAAGTTTTTGCTGTGTTCGGGGTGGGAGAGGGCTGGGTCTCCATATGTGTAGTCCACATAGTTGTTGTTTTTACATTGTTAAATATTGTTTTCTATAAATTATTCTGTACTGATTTTTCCTGTTGGCAGTCGTACCACCTTACGGTGTTGGTCACCAATCAGTCTCCTTTTATTGTTCCCTTAACTGTTTCTAAGTTGGAACTGTTGGTGTCTTCTGAGAACTGATATATAAACTGACTCTGTGACCTAGGCCTTCTACCTCTTGTTGGTACATGCTGCCCAATGTGCATCACACAGATAAGTATTATATCTTGCTTTGCTTATTGTATGCACTTTCAATTGTAATGCATAGTGAAAAGAAAAAAATATATCTACTAAACAGATTCAACAAAAAAAACGGAGAAAAAAAAGGAAGAAAACATTGTGCGTGTGCACATTTTTAGCATGAGCACATATTTGTTTTTCTGTGCGGAAAAATAACTGGAATATGCATGTAAGAACTAGTGTAACACCCAAATATGATGTTCATAAATTTTAGTGTGTACTATTATGATGTTCATAAATTCAGGGTGTGCTATTAGCACCAAAAATGCGTAAATCTGCACAAATTGTTGGTATTATGCCGGAGGATCCGCAATACTGATCCTCTTGGATCTCTCTGCAGCTTTTGATACAATTTCTCATCAACTGCTTGTGGCAAGACTATATGAGTGCGGTATTAGGGGTCTTGCCTTGGAATGGCTTCAGAACTTCCTATCAGATAGATGGCAAACCATAACTCTGGGTCCGTTTACGTCCCAAAAATTCTTGCTGGATAAGGGTGTACCTCAGGGCTCGTGTCTTAGCCCCACACTTTTCAACATGTATATGGCTCCCCTGGCCAAGACTGTCCAACCATACGGGTTCAAGATAGTATCGTATGCTGATGATACTCAGCTAATATTTCCAACTGGCTCCAACTCCACCGACGAGAAACTCAGTTTCTCGGCAGGAATGCTTGCCATCTCAAAGTGGATGACCCAATGCTGCCTCCAACTCAATCCCGGAAAAAACGAGTACATGCTCCTTGGCAAAACCTCTAACATTTGGATGGCTGACTGGTGGCCATCTCAGCTGAGAGAGCGCCCCAGTTCCACCAACTCAGTAAAAAGCCTGGGAATACAATTGGATCACAAGCTCACTATGAGGGACAATATCAAGAACATTACAGCTTCTTGTTATTTTAGCCTTCGCCTTCTCCATAGGATACTCCCCTACCTGGCGTTAGAACATCACAGAACAGTGGTCGTGCGATTGTTATGAGTCACCTTCGACTACGGAAACGCGCTACTGGCAGAAGTGGGTGAGACACTACTAGCTAGACTCCATGTGATCCAAAACACCGCAGTGAGGATGGTCTTAAACCGCCCTCCGGGGTCTCCATCTGCTCCCTTGCTCAGAGAGCTTCACTGGCTTCCAGTGAAAAAAAGATCTTTTTCAAGATCTGTTGCCTCACTTTTAAAGCAATGAATGGAACGGTGTCCCTGTTACCTGCAAAAAAAGCTTTGTAAGCTGGTATCTGGTTTCAATCTAATATCAAATTCATTAGCCCTTCTAAAGACCCCCCCGTATCCATCTCACCCGTACGGGGGGGCAGGGCTTTTTCATACATTGCTCCCAAGTATTGGAACTTGTTACCAGCGGGCTTACGTAAATCCTCTTATCTGATCTTTAGAAAACAACTCAAAGCATTTTTGTTTTAACTCTGCCTCCTCTTCACGTCAGTTCCTTCCGGTCCTCTTTGGTATCTTCTAGGTAAGCGCCGAGATGCCCCCGGGTGAGTCAAGCGCTATACAAGAGCTCCTTAATATAACATAACATACCATATTAGTCTATGATGCAAAGTTGTATTTTTTACAGGATCCACAGTGGTGGTTGTTTGTTTGTTAAACACAACCTGTTGATCTATCTTACAAACAAAGTAGCTAAAAAGATAAATAGATGCCTTAAGTCAGTAACAACTCATCAGCTTTAAAGGGCCCGTGTATGACCATTTTTAGCAGTCACAAACAGAGATTTGGGACATTTGCGACCGATAAAAAGGGTGGTAGCAGGTACCAACCCTATTTTGTGAGTCAGTAACCTGTTACCAACTCCAGACAAAATAGGGTTTGGCAGTCGCTATTAGTGAGCGGTGTGCCAAGGGCGTCTCTTCCTAATAGCGAGTCGCAACAGGCATGCACGATTGTTTTGCGACCTGAATGCAGCTGCAAAACAATCACAGTTTACTGCCTGTTTCAAGTAGGTGGTAAGACACTTGCAAACAGGAAGGAGCCCCCAAGGCACTCCTTCCCCTTTTTGATTGGCAGCAAAAACGTTTTATAGAAGCAGACACTGGTCCCAGGGACCTCTGCCTATCTTAAAAAATAAAATTGAAATGTTTCATTTTTGTTTTTGAAATGCATCCAGTTTTCCTTTAAGGAAAACAGGCTGCATTTAAAAAAAATGCTTCATTTAAAACGCAAACACAGACATGGGGGTCTGCGGTCCCCAACAGGCCCCCATTCCTGTGTTAATGTCCATTCCCAATGGGCTGCAAATTGTGACCTGCCTCATGAATATTGATGGGGTAGGTCCTTTGTGACCCCATTGCGAATCGCAAAATGTGTCTAAAACACATTAGTACATTTTCTTTTGCGACTCACAAATTGCAGGTCGCTAAAATTCGCAAATTGGGAGTCACATAAGGAAGTGGTCATACATGCGGTTCTATCCTAGATCTGTTAACAGTAAGAACTGCACTCAAAATGTCAATAGGTAATGAATATGTTGTGCCAGAATTCAAAATTATGACCAGCAGCACACAGATCTCTACACTGGCCATGCTACTCATGTAATCGGGTCCATGTTAGAAATCTGTTTTCTGTTTGGCAGAGGTATGGACCCTGTTCAAGAAGGAACCATAATCCTAGTCAGGGTAAGTCAGATACACACTACAAGAAAACTTATGCTCACCCTCTGGTAGCTTGGCACAAAGCAGTCAGGCTTATCTAAAGAGGCAATGTGTAAAGTGTACACCAAAAACACCACAAATAGATTCTACACTGATTTAGAAAAATAGACAATAATTGTATGAATAAATCAAGACCAAAACGACAAACAAACATTCAAAAAGAAGAAGTAGAGATATGAATTTTTAAAGAATAAGAATAGTTCTAATGCCTCCATGTAATAGACACCAATGGTGGTTATCTGGTTGCGCTGTACTGGGGCAAATTCAACAGTCCAGGCTCACTGCAATGGAGCGCAGGCTGGGGACAAGATCCATGCAGGCCACTTAATCCTGGTTTCAACAGCTAGATGCAGGGTGCAGACAAGCAATGCATCGATGTCAAGTTTGCAGTCAAAGTAATGCATCGATCTTCTCCACGTAGTATTGAGAAAGCATTGGTTCAGATGTAGGAGAGCCGAGCCGAGATGCCTTGGTTCTGAAGTGCAATGCACCTGGTTGCTCCATGCATTTGAGGGAATGAGTAACTCTCAATATACTGGCGCAGCAGCGATGCGCGGTTCAAATACTTCTGCGCTGGTTCTGAAAGTGATGCGTCAATTCAACTCCCTCAACAGGGTTGATGGGCCAGTTCTGGTACATGCAGAATGGAGATGCGTTGATTTCTTATTTATTTTTATTTTCTCCATTTGTAAAGCGCGGCTGACACCTTGCAGGTTTCCTGGCGCTGGCGAATACTCGTACCTCAGGGGAACAACAGCAGGGAGCAAGGGGGGGGTGGAAATTCTAAGGGAATAACCACGTCTTGATGCGTTTCCTGAAGGGGAGGAGCTGTGAGATTTGCCGGATATCAGGAGGAAGACTGTTCCACAATTTAGCCGCAGCGACTCTGAACGATCTGCCCCCCGTCCTGACTTTGTTGTATTTAGGAACAAACACCAGGCGAGCCGAGGCAGAACGTAGAGATCTGGAAGGGATGTACCATGTGAACATAGCCTGCAGAGGTTTAGGTCCAGCTCCGTGGAGCGCTTTAAATACCAGGCAGAGGGACTTGAAGGCCACACGTTGCCTAAGCGGAAGCCAGTGTAGTTCAGCTAGGGCCGCTGTGGCGGAAGCTCTCCTAGTCCAGCCTAGAACTAGTTTGGCTGCGGCCGACTGAACTCGTTGAAGTCGGTCAAGCAGGGCAGCTGGGGACTCAAGAAGCAGCGCGTTGCAGTAGTCCAGGCGACTGAGGATGGTACACCTGACTATCTGCTCCCGAGCTTGAGCGGGTAACAATGGCATAATTTTGCGTAGGGAACGTATGAGAGCTGTGCAAGTTCCCACCGTTTTAGCAACTTGGGTTTCAGTGTTCATTTTCTCATTCAGCGTGGCTCCTAGATTACGGACCGATGTAACTGGCCGAGGTTTATCTGTCGATTCCGGGGGCCAGAAATCGCAGGGGAATTGCCGGGGAATGCGGCTTCCCGCACAGTACAGAACCTCCGTTTTGGAGGAATTAAATTGCAGCGAGTTAGTGAGTAGCCACCCAGCCGTCTCCCTTAAGCAGTCGTGAAAGGCTGCCAGGGGGGTAGAGTCTTCTCCCTCCCAAGAGAGAATGAGCTGGGTGTCGTCTGCATAATTAATTGTTTTTAACCCGTGTGCCTTTATTAACGTGATCAGAGGTCTAAGATACACATTAAAAAGAATGGGGCTGATGGAGGAGCCCTGGGGCACCCCGTGGGAAACAGGGGAGAACGTGGATTGATAAGGGGGAAGAGATACCGCCTGTCTCCTGTCCCGAAGGAAGGAGTGAAACCAGAGAAGGGCAGTGCCGTCAATCCCCGCTGCCTGGAGTCGTTCCAGCAGGACCCCATGGTTGACCGTATCGAAGGCGGCAGACAGGTCCAACAGGATCAAGGCTACTGCCTGGCCCCTGTCTGCACGCATACGAAGGTCTTCCATGGCTGTCAGGACAGCTGTTTCGGTCCCGTGGGCAGGGCGGAAGCCGAACTGAAAGTCGTCCAGGATCTGATTATCCTCCAAATAGGTGGAGAGACAGGTGCTTACCCAGCGCTCCACAATTTTAGCAGGAAAAGGCAGAAGGGAAATAGGCCGGTAATTGGACAGACAGTCAGGGTTCAGGGAAGGTTTTTTTAACAATGGGGTGATAAGGGCCTCCTTCCAGGTGGAAGGCACAAGTCCGCAGTATAAAGATTGATTACAGATCCTACGTAGTGTGTCAAAGAGGTCGGTACCAAAACTCTTCCAAATTTTAGGAGGTACTGGGTCCAGGGGGGAACCGGAGGTGATCCCAAGAGCCAGCCGTTCAAATTCTGGAGCTTGGATAGGGGGAAACTCCCGCAGTTTTTTCCTAAAAGGAAAATCTGAGTGCGCCGGAGTGGGATCGCTAGTACCGGATCTAGATGTAATGGGGCCCCCTAGGGGGGGGGAGGAGTTCAGATTAGAGATAATGGTGTCAATTTTGTTTTTGAAGAACAACGCAAGGTTGTCACAGAGGGCTTGGGTAGGAAGGGTAGTTGTAGAGACACAATCAGGGTGGGTAAGGTTTCTGAGGATCTGAAATATGCTTTTGGAGCTGTTGGGGGCATTACTAATCATTGAGCAAAAATAGTTGGCTTTGCTCTGAGTAATGGCAGTTTTGTATGCAAGGAGATGGCTTTTCCAGATGGCTTTGTTAAACTCCGAGTACCCTTGTCTCCATTTCCTCTCAGATTGTCTGCAAGCTAGTTTAAGAGATTTTAGAGAGTCGTTGAACCAAGGAGCAGGAACTCTGCCTTTGACCTTTCCTTTCTTCAAAGGGGCAAGAGAGTCAACGATGGATGTGAGTGCTAAGGAGAAGGCTTTGAAGTTGTTCTCAACAGAATTGTTGGAGGAAAAACTATTTTCCACATTGAATACAGAGCCCGCCGCTCTGAGAGTGTCAAGGGCTTTCCAGTTTCTATACAGAAACTCTGGAGTAGAGCCACGTAGGGGCCTAGAGGATTTATCACAAGAGATGTGAAATTTAACAAGTGCGTGGTCGGTCCAACACAAGGGCAGGATGTCGCCTAGGTGAACCCACTGGGAAGAGGCAAAAATTAAATCCAATTGGTGCCCGGCAATGTGGGTGGGTTTATTAACCAGTTGTGAGAGGCCAAGACCCTCGCAGGAGAGCAGTAGATTGTGCAGAGCATTATCCAGGTTGCCGTTGGGCCAGAGATTAAAATCTCCGAGAATGATCAGTTTGCGGTGGGAGGATGCCAGGTTAGAAAAAGTAGTAAGTAACGATTGTTGCTGCTGGGCGTTGAAAACCCCCGGGGGGCGGTAGCAGATAATGGCCGTTACTGTGTCCCCGTAGTGACAGTTAATAGTAACGCCAAGAAGTTCCGTTCCGGCAACCGGGTCGATATCCAGAGTAGTAGTCGACCAGGATGCTCGATATATGACGCCCACTCCCCCACCACGGCCCTTTGGCCTGGGGAGATGCAGTATTTTAAAATCTGGAGGGCAGGCCAGACCGAGGTCAATGTTACAGTCTGCATGCGTCCAGGTCTCAGTTAGGAATAGTGCGTCAAGATGGTGGACGTCGAAAAGCAGTTGGATTTCGCTGGCATGTTTTGGTAGTGACCTAACGTTGAGGAGGCCACATGTGAGAAGGCCCCTGCTGGTGAACTCTTGCAGGGGGAAGGCGGTGTCCAGAAAAGACAACTGACCCTGGTGTGCGAAGTCTCGAAGACGGAGAAGGGACTCGCGCGCCAGATGTGGGAGGGGGGGGGCGACCGACGGGGAAATCAAGGCTGGGAGGGTTGCCCCGGTTGCGTCCGAGGCGCGGACGAGCGCAGACGAGCTTGCCTTATGCGCGCCTTCGGCGCGCATTCGTCGCGCCCGCTGCGCTCGTCCGCTGCGCTTCCGGTGGGGACACATGCTTTATGGCACGGAGGAGGTTCCAGAGGGGACGTGAGGGGGCGTGGCTACGGAGGTGGGCGTGGCCTAGCAACCGGCCAATCCCACCGCTTCAGCAGGGAAGATTGAGCCTGCGTCAGCAAGCACTCTGCTGAGTAGGAAGGGTTCAAACACGGCGCAAATTAAAGAAATTATGTGCAATTTGAACTCAAAATAGTTTTAAAAAGAGCTGTTAGTGCCCTGCTCCCGGCTGTGCCTCAAGAGCTATGAATGCTGCAATTAGACGCGGCGCTCGTGATCAGCTCGCGTTTATGTCCGAGGGGGGCGTGGCTACGGAGGTGGGCGTGGCCTAGCAACCGGCCAATCCCACCGCTTCAGCAGGGAAGATTGAGCCTACGTCAGCAAGCACTCTGCTGAGTAGGAAGGGTTCAAACACGGCGCAAATTAAAGAAATTATGTGCAATTTGAACTCAAAATAGTTTTAAAAATTTAAAATTTAAAAATTTCTCTGGTGCAAGTATCTGGTTTTTTTTCCAGTGAACCAGGCACAGGAGCAGGTGAAAAGACTTTGATAGCCATGAGTCTCAAGCAACAGGAGGCAAGCCTGCAAACACTTGGAGATCACTTCAGTTAAAATAGTTGCAAAGCAGACTCCAAATCTCCCTCAGCATGGCCAGAGAGCAGCAAGCAGCAGGGCACCACAGCAGAAAAACAGGTCTTCCAGATCAGCAGTCTAAAAGAGTGTCAGTCCTCGATACAGCACAGCAGTCCTTCTGACAGAGTTCAATTACAGGTCCAGAAGTTTCTGATTTGTTGGGGTCAGAGCCCCAGTACTTATACCCAGTTGTGCCTTCGAAGTGGTGGTGACTTCAAAGAAGGGTCTTTGAAGTGCACAGAAGCATTTCTTTACAGCCCTGGCTCCAGACTAACTGTTATGGATTATGAGCCCTTTGTGTAGGAACAGGACCCTGCCAATTCAGGTGTAAGTGTCAGCTCCTCCCATCCTTCCTGCCCAGGAAGAGCCATCAGAATGCAGATGAGTACTCAGACATACCTAACCTTCCTGTGTTTGTGGCTGTATAGAGGGAAAACACAAAATGTAGCTGTCACCCAGCCCAGGCGTGTATTGGAGACAGGATGCAGGCACACAGTAATATAAGAGTAGAAAAATGTCCACTTTTTTACAAGTGGCATTTCTAAAATAGTAATGTTAAATCCAACTTTACCAGTAAAGAGGATTCGTCATTACCATTCCAAAGATATAAAACATCACCCAGCTATTCCTTTGTAATCATGAATTACAGCTTACAACTGCATTAAATAATTTCCAATTTTAACCTATGAGAGGAGCAGGTCTCACAATAGTGAAAATGATTTTATGTGTTTTTCACTACAAGGACATCCACAACTTAAAAGTACATGGCTTATCTTTTATTTACACAACACTCTGCCATATGGGCTATGTAAGGGGTTACTTAAGTTTAATAAAATGGGAGTTTGTGGCTTGGCAAAGGATTTTAAATCTCAAGTCAAAGTGGCAGTAAAACTGCACACACAGGCTCTGCAGTGGCAGGCCTGAGACATGTGTAAAGGTAATCTTGTGTGGGTGGCGCAATCAGTGCTACAGGCCCACTAGTCACATTTAATTTACAGGCCCTGGGTATATGGTATACCACTTTACAATGGACTTAAAGTAAACTAAATATGGCAGTTGGGTTTACACTAATGTTGCCATGCTTACGGGAGAAGCACATGCACTTTAGCACTGGTCAGCAGTAGTAAAGTGCTCAGAGTCCAAAGGCCAACAAAATGATTCAGCAAAAAAAGGAGGTAAGCAGGAAAAAGTTTTGGGGGAAGACCACCCTAAGGCTGACAGTTCTAACAGTCCACATTCACACTTCCTGTGAAAATGGTAATATGGTATCTTCTAGAACCTATTCAGAGGAGATATGTGGACGGCCTTTGGCACTCCTTTGTTGATGATTAGTGCTTTCTAATGATCGTGGCTTAAGGTGCTTAATCCAACTATTGCGTGCTATCAGGACCATGGGGCTGCCTTTCCCCCTGTCTCTCTGATACTTCAAAAATCTTAGGGTAGTGACTCACAGTCACTACCTCACCTGATGCACAGCTTGACTCTGTTTGACTCCTATTCAAAAATATTCTCAAACTTATTCCTTACATGAAATGAATTTTAAACATGGTTTTATTCACCAAATTGTTCATCAAATTATTTTTCTTTGATTATCACACATTTTTTCAGGTCATAATTATTTTCAACATTCAATATTAACAGTTAATCTTTGGTGTGAATTTCATCACACTTTAACACAGCCCATAATAATATACATTTTCAACTGAGAACAAAAGCTATTATCACAAGTTCAAATCGGCCCGATGCATTTCGGGACCCTGTCCCTTCTTCGGGGGCCTTCCTGTGGACAAAAAATTTAAATTAAATAATGTATATTACTCTCTTCGCTTTTAAAAAATAGTTTTAACTCATGGGCACGTTCCGGCCTCAAATCTACCACCAAGTTTCCGTACTCATATAACAATATATGTAAAAGACTAAACGATACTTTCAATTTTCTGGTTTACTGCCTGTGAAACATTAATATGAATTGTATGATTAGCACTGTATTGAATAAGTAGTAGCGAATTCCTAATTGTTAGTGTCTTAAGGCTCATTTCGATATATCAATGCTTATTTGATTCATGGGTGCCTGCCTGGCTCTTAACGTTATTTAAAAGTTAAGCGTTGCCTCTCTGTGAATTATGACATTGTACCCGATAGATCAGTGGTTTGATGGGGTTAAAGCGTTCTACAATTACCAACCTAGCTATTCTGGTTCTGTGTTATTCATACAATGTGCATAAACGTGTCGTTCTGATTACCTTGTGTAGCGCAATGGTGTGCTGCCTGCTTCTCAAGTGACATATAAACTGCTTGTAGCGTGCTGAAAATAAAATGTGAGTGTTGTTCAATGTTCACTCTCACTTGCGATTGACAAAATAACATGTGCCAATTTATCATTGCTGGTGATTTGTACCTTAAAGCGGACTGGGGAGTCACCGACTTCTAATCGAGATGTAGGATTTTCGGTGCGTTGTTTTCTTCGTGTTCAAAGTGTCTACCATGAAACGAAATGTGTGTTAAACAAAACCGTTCAATTACGCGCGTGCATTTGCTCGGTAATGTTTTAAAAAAGTTTCTGCCTAATGCCTTCCGGGAAACTCACCGGCTACTCTGGATTCTTGTTGCTCTTCGCGGCGGACGTTCGGTGCAAGTAATCTCACGGTCATAAAAACGCGACCTTATCTAACCCTGAACGACCTAGTTTCTTAAGGAACTAGGAAGGCGCCATATTGAAGTGATGTAAACTACACGGATAACGGAACTAAATCTGTGTTATGTGCTCATATGACGTCCATATTTACTGTTAGTCACTGAATATGTTTAATTTCCATCATCTAAAAATAAAAATGAAAATGAAAAATAATAAATAAAAACGGCGCAATCCTCAGTTTCCGTCGCTGAAAGTTACTAGTGTTCATGCTAATTAATGTGTGCAACTGCTAAACAACGTGCCTGCGGTGACTGGGTTCTACATGAATGACATTATTGCCAATTGATGAGAATGTTTTACATACAAATATCAATCTGCATTATATATTGTGCATAATGAATGTCTAGGTTAAATATTATAAAACATTTGTGTGGTAGTTGATGATCTTATCCACATAATTAAACAGATAAATTCCCCATAATTTTCTATAAAAAGCAAACCATATCTAATTTGTCATTTAATCCACGTGGCTCCATGGTTTCAAATTTTTTAATCAGCATTGTTTCCCTTTGGGATAAGAATTTTTGATTGTCCCTCCCTGGTATCACTTCAATTTTTTCTATCACTAAAAATCTTAGTTGAGAGATATTGTGCTTTTTTTCCAACCAGTGTGCTGCTAAGTTAGAATTGGTGTTTTTAGTTCTTATCATACTTTTGTGTTCTCCTATTCTTGTCTTGACTTTCCTTTCTGTTTTCCCTATATACATCAGCCCACATGGGCATTTGATGCCGTAGATCACGAAGTTGGAATTGCAATCTGCTGATAATTTGAGTGGTATTTGTTTACCAGTTCTTGGATGTGATACAAAAGTTTGTTGCATAACATTATTGCAATTAATGCAATTGTTGCATTTCTTCATTCCCTTGTAGTCTGTAGGTTTTGTGTTCCTTTTCGATTTTAATTCCTCCTTTAAGTTTTTGCTCCTTTTGTAGGCAAAGATCGGTCTTTCTGCGAAAATCTTGTTGAAATCTTCATCTTGTTGTAACAATTCCCAGCGGTTTACGATTATCTTTTTTATGTTCCGGGATTTGGTGGAATATTTTGAGACGAAGACGCTCCTTTGCTTAGTTTTAGGTGTTTTCACTTTTTTGAGAAGACTTTCACGGCTCAAGTTTTTAATCTTTTCTTCAGCTTTGGTAATGCACGTTGCTGGATATCCCCTTTCTTGAAACTTATTTCTGATTCTCTGCATGTCTGCTTCTTGTGCTTCAGGGGATGAACATATTCTTTTGCTTCTTAGCATTTGTGAAAATGGTAAGTTTTCAATTAGTTGTGGGGTGTGAAAGCTACTAAATAGCAAAGTGTTGTTGCGGTCAGTAGGTTTGATGTAAGTTTGAGTGTTTAACTTCATCTGACTCCTGGTGATTTGTACGTCCAAGAATGATATTTCTTTCTCATTGATCGAATGCGTAAATGTAATCC
Source organism: Lissotriton helveticus (assembly GCF_964261635.1). Classification (NCBI taxonomy): domain Eukaryota; kingdom Metazoa; phylum Chordata; class Amphibia; order Caudata; family Salamandridae; genus Lissotriton; species Lissotriton helveticus. The sequence goes on along the minus strand of NC_136067.1, from coordinate 761,964,567 downwards.
TTGGGTTTTTTTGATTCAAATCTTGAATGTTTTTCACTAAAATTTCAGATGAACCTTTCCAAATCAGAAATATATCGTCTATAAAACGACGATACATTAATAATGAGGTTGTCCATGCGTCATTGGTCAAAATGTGCTGTTCCTCAAATTGCGCCATGAAGATATTAGCGTAGGTCGGTGCTCCTCCAAAACCCATGCTGGTCCCGCTGATCTGTAAGAAGAACTTGTTGTCAAATTGAAAGTAACTGTGTTGTAAGCAAAACAGTAATAGTTCAAGCAAGAATATTTTGTTAGCTCCAATGTCCTCTAATTGCAGTAATGCCCACTCTGTCGCTTCGATTCCTTCCTTCAGTGGTATTGATGTATAGAGTGAGTTCACGTCTATCGTACAGAATGTCCATTGGTCATTTTCATCCAATTTTACTGTTTCCAGTAAGTTTAAGAATTCCGTGGTGTCTTTAATGTTTGTTTTCCAGTTAGTTACAAATTTTTGGAGGAAAGTATCGATGTACTTTCCTAATGGTTCAAATATTGATCCCACTCCCGACACGATAGGTCTGAACGGTGGATTTTTCAAATTCTTGTGCACCTTGGGGAGCATATAAATATGGGGTCTTTTTAGGTCAGTGTCTACCAAGAATTGTAATGTTTTCGTTGTGATCCATCCCATACTTAAGGCATTTTGCAAAATGATATCCAGTGCTTTCCGTATATCGCTGGTGGGGTCTCTTTCCAAGGGTAAATAGGTGGTCTCATCCATCAGGTGTTCCTCAATTTTTCTTTGATAGAATACTGCATCCATAATTATTAGAGCTCCTCCTTTGTCTGCTCTTTGGAACTCTAATGTTTTTAATCCTGCTAATTCTTGTAGTATCCTTCTTATCCAAGTCAATCAAAGAATTAGAAGAAGAAATATTCAATTTGCAAAGAGACACATCTAAAAGATTTGAGCAAGAAGATTGGAACAGCCGCTTGGAGGAAATCAATAAAAGACTTGACCAGTATGAAAAAGAACTCCAAGAAAGAAAATTAAGAAAATTCAAAAGGGACACAATAGATTATCGTTTAAACGAAGTTTATACCTGGGCAGAAATGTATGCACAGAGGAGACCACAGAAACAACAACACACATCATCTAATGAAAGCGTGGTTTCGGATAGCGATATAGCAGCCACAAGAGCACCAATTCAAAGAAACATACCAACAACGTCAGCAGGAACAACTGCAATAGCGCAAAAGAGTACAACAGTGGATCCGTCTTTTTTGGCTCAGGTACAGGAGACAACTCAACCGCCAGACAAAACCAGCACAAACCTACCAAGATCAGAAGAGGAAAAGCAAAAAGAAACAGCGACAAAAAAAACATTTTTGAGGAGCGGAAAGACATAGTCATCAATATTTCTTCAATTGAATTAAGTAGGAAACAAATAGACGTGTTAAACAAAGGAACATCATTCGTACCCACGTATAATTCGAACTTAACTGAAACCGAAATAGCGTTCTATAAATTTATGAGAACCATTTGATTACGCCATTTTTTCAATAATGTAGTCCCTGAACCAACACAAATAGCTACTAAGGAATACTTAGAATTTAAGCCGAAGAGCACATTCATAGCACCTACTTCACATAAGACCATTGACATGTTCGAAAAATTGGTGCTCCAAGACATCGCAAAACTTAATTTTCAAGCCAACAAAAGAACGAACTTTTCCAAAAATGAAAGAAGGATACTACAAGAATTAGCAGGATTAAAAACATTAGAGTTCCAAAGAGCAGACAAAGGAGGAGCTCTAATAATTATGGATGCAGTATTCTATCAAAGAAAAATTGAGGAACACCTGATGGATGAGACCACCTATTTACCCTTGGAAAGAGACCCCACCAGCGATATACGGAAAGCACTGGATATCATTTTGCAAAATGCCTTAAGTATGGGATGGATCACAACGAAAACATTACAATTCTTGGTAGACACTGACCTAAAAAGACCCCATATTTATATGCTCCCCAAGGTGCACAAGAATTTGAAAAATCCACCGTTCAGACCTATCGTGTCGGGAGTGGGATCAATATTTGAACCATTAGGAAAGTACATCGATACTTTCCTCCAAAAATTTGTAACTAACTGGAAAACAAACATTAAAGACACCACGGAATTCTTAAACTTACTGGAAACAGTAAAATTGGATGAAAATGACCAATGGACATTCTGTACGATAGACGTGAACTCACTCTATACATCAATACCACTGAAGGAAGGAATCGAAGCGACAGAGTGGGCATTACTGCAATTAGAGGACATTGGAGCTAACAAAATATTCTTGCTTGAACTATTACTGTTTTGCTTACAACACAGTTACTTTCAATTTGACAACAAGTTCTTCTTACAGATCAGCGGGACCAGCATGGGTTTTGGAGGAGCACCGACCTACGCTAATATCTTCATGGCGCAATTTGAGGAACAGCACATTTTGACCAATGACGCATGGACAACCTCATTATTAATGTATCGTCGTTTTATAGACGATATATTTCTGATTTGGAAAGGTTCATCTGAAATTTTAGTGAAAAACATTCAAGATTTGAATCAAAAAAACCCAAGGATTACATTTACGCATTCGATCAATGAGAAAGAAATATCATTCTTGGACGTACAAATCACCAGGAGTCAGATGAAGTTATACACTCAAACTTACGTCAAACCTACTGACCGCAACAACACTTTGCTATTTAGTAGCTTTCACACCCCACAACTAATTGAAAACTTACCATTTTCACAAATGCTAAGAAGCAAAAGAATATGTTCATCCCCTGAAGCACAAGAAGCAGACATGCAGAGGATCAGAAATAAGTTTCAAGAAAGGGGATATCCAGCAACGTGCATTACCAAAGCTGAAGAAAAGATTAAAAACTTGAGCCGTGAAAGTCTTCTCAAAAAAGTGAAAACACCTAAAACTAAGCAAAGGAGCGTCTTCGTCTCAAAATATTCCACCAAATCCCGGAACATAAAAAAGATAATCGTAAACCGCTGGGAATTGTTACAACAAGATGAAGATTTCAACAAGATTTTCGCAGAAAGACCGATCTTTGCCTACAAAAGGAGCAAAAACTTAAAGGAGGAATTAAAATCGAAAAGGAACACAAAACCTACAGACTACAAGGGAATGAAGAAATGCAACAATTGCATTAATTGCAATAATGTTATGCAACAAACTTTTGTATCACATCCAAGAACTGGTAAACAAATACCACTCAAATTATCAGCAGATTGCAATTCCAACTTCGTGATCTACGGCATCAAATGCCCATGTGGGCTGATGTATATAGGGAAAACAGAAAGGAAAGTCAAGACAAGAATAGGAGAACACAAAAGTATGATAAGAACTAAAAACACCAATTCTAACTTAGCAGCACACTGGTTGGAAAAAAAGCACAATATCTCTCAACTAAGATTTTTAGTGATAGAAAAAATTGAAGTGATACCAGGGAGGGACAATCAAAAATTCTTATCCCAAAGGGAAACAATGCTGATTAAAAAATTTGAAACCATGGAGCCACGTGGATTAAATGACAAATTAGATATGGTTTGCTTTTTATAGAAAATTATGGGGAATTTATCTGTTTAATTATGTGGATAAGATCATCAACTACCACACAAATGTTTTATAATATTTAACCTAGACATTCATTATGCACAATATATAATGCAGATTGATATTTGTATGTAAAACATTCTCATCAATTGGCAATAATGTCATTCATGTAGAACCCAGTCACCGCAGGCACGTTGTTTAGCAGTTGCACACATTAATTAGCATGAACACTAGTAACTTTCAGCGACGGAAACTGAGGATTGCGCCGTTTTTATTTATTATTTTTCATTTTCATTTTTATTTTTAGATGATGGAAATTAAACATATTCAGTGACTAACAGTAAATATGGACGTCATATGAGCACATAACACAGATTTAGTTCCGTTATCCGTGTAGTTTACATCACTTCAATATGGCGCCTTCCTAGTTCCTTAAGAAACTAGGTCGTTCAGGGTTAGATAAGGTCGCGTTTTTATGACCGTGAGATTACTTGCACCGAACGTCCGCCGCGAAGAGCAACAAGAATCCAGAGTAGCCGGTGAGTTTCCCGGAAGGCATTAGGCAGAAACTTTTTTAAAACATTACCGAGCAAATGCACGCGCGTAATTGAACGGTTTTGTTTAACCCACATTTCGTTTCATGGTAGACACTTTGAACACGAAGAAAACAACGCACCGAAAATCCTACATCTCGATTAGAAGTCGGTGACTCCCCAGTCCGCTTTAAGGTACAAATCACCAGCAATGATAAATTGGCACATGTTATTTTGTCAATCGCAAGTGAGAGTGAACATTGAACAACACTCACATTTTATTTTCAGCACGCTACGAGCAGTTTATATGTCACTTGAGAAGCAGGCAGCACACCATTGCGCTACACAAGGTAATCAGAACGACACGTTTATGCACATTGTATGAATAACACAGAACCAGAATAGCTAGGTTGGTAATTGTAGAACGCTTTAACCCCATCAAACCACTGATCTATCGGGTACAATGTCATAATTCACAGAGAGGCAACGCTTAACTTTTAAATAACGTTAAGAGCCAGGCAGGCACCCATGAATCAAATAAGCATTGATATATCGAAATGAGCCTTAAGACACTAACAATTAGGAATTCGCTACTACTTATTCAATACAGTGCTAATCATACAATTCATATTAATGTTTCACAGGCAGTAAACCAGAAAATTGAAAGTATCGTTTTGTCTTTTACATATATTGTTATATGAGTACGGAAACTTGGTGGTAGATTTGAGGCCGGAACGTGCCCATGAGTTAAAACTATTTTTTAAAAGCGAAGAGAGTAATATACATGATTTAATTTAAATTTTTTGTCCACAGGAAGGCCCCCGAAGAAGGGACAGGGTCCCGAAATGCATCGGGCCGATTTGAACTTGTGATAATAGCTTTTGTTCTCAGTTGAAAATGTATATTATTATGGGCTGTGTTAAAGTGTGATGAAATTCACACCAAAGATTAACTGTTAATATTGAATTTTGAAAATAATTACGACCTGAAAAAATGTGTGATAATCAAAGAAAAATAATTTGATGAACAATTTGGTGAATAAAACCATGTTTAAAATTCATTTCATGTAAGGAATAAGTTTGAGAATATTTTTGAATAGGAGTCAAACAGAGTCAAGCTGTGCATCAGGTGAGGTAGTGACTGTGAGTCACTACCCTAAGATTTTTGAAGTATCTTCTAGAACCTGCCTGTGAAGGAAGGGGGCATTAATCAGAACAAGACTGTGAAAGTAATATATAGTACATCCTGCCACAAAGAAGGATTTTCTTGAAGTATGATGTAAGTGCAACTTTTTTTTTTTTTGCTGACCAGAGCAGAAAACAAAAATATCATAATGTAGGTCATTAGGAGAGAGAAAAAGACAGCAACCAGAATACATCCATATTTGACACGAATACATAGTATATACATTTAGCAACTGAAACCCTTAAAGCAGGGATGAACAACAAAACAAAAAAACACAAAAAAAGAAAGAAAAAGAAAATTCGGAACACCATATATTCCCAGATATCAAGAAGCAATTGCTCCTTCCACTTCCTAAACTACCCTAAAGTGCCTTGTGCCTAATTAACATCAAAATGGCAACTAAAATCAATTGGGGTATCTACAACCTTCATAATGTGCAAGATCTTTGCCTTTTTACAGTACAGTACTTATTCCCCCTGTTATATAGGGGCTAAAAGTGCAATGTGCTAAAGTGCTACATTTTATCAATATATCACTGAGGCAAAAAAAGAGGAAAATAATCAAAACCTTTCAACAGTAGGAGCCTAAAGTGCAATGTGCTAAAGTGCTAAGCTTCCAAAGATACATCCAAATTATCAAGGAACTTCCAAACTACTGTAAATTTTTGTGTTGCCCCAACCCGTTTAGCATATACTTCCTCGAATCTCCTTATACCTAACATTTTATTTATCCATTTGGGATAAGATGGAATCTCTTCTGACCTCCAATTTTTGAGAATTAATGATCGTGCTACTGTGGAGCAGATTGAAATGCACGCCTCTTCGGCTTTTGTCAAATCTGACCTAACGTTAGAGAGCCCGAAGAGAGCCACTTCTCTCTTGGGGTTGATCTCTTTATTATTAGCCTGGCTTATAGCTGGGAAAATGTTACTCCAAAAGGCTTCAAGCTCCGGGCATGTAAAAAATAAGTGAAGCCAGTCTCCCTCGCCATGGGACAGACATCGAAAGCATTTATTATCCACTTCCGCATGGCATTTGTTTAACTTTTTCGGGGTGTAATAAGCCAGCCACCGTGACAGAAAGGCCATCCTTTAAAAATTAGCTGCTCTCAAGGCCTTACTTCCTGACCAGGCTATGGCCTGCCATTCCTGATGAGAGAGTGAGCAGTTAGTCTCCAAAGTTATTTTTCCCAAAAATTCATCAACCAGGGGGAGTGCCTTGTTTTTCATCAGCAAAGAGTACCGAATTCCTACTCCCTTTAATTTTACTTTATATAGAGCATTAACTAGGGTGATTGGAACCCCGCTTGGCAGGAGATTGTATTTTTTGATAAAATGTACGATCTGCATATATTCCAAAAACCCTGGCTTAATTCGGTTCCCAGTTCTGCCTAGGAACTTTTCCCAAGAAATCACTATATTTCCAATGAAAAAATGGCCCAGATTCTCAAAGCCACTATCCTTTCATCTCCTAAGACCACTGGAATGAATTTGCAGGCCAAACCCCCTTTTAGAAAAACAAACCCAGAAGAGATCGCTTGTTTAAAAAAGGACTGGAGTCGATCGGAATAGTCGCAAATAGTCTTGTAGCACGACTTTTTAGGTAGTTGAGATGTTTTTAAAATGATTGGAATTTGTGTGCCAGACTTCCAGATAATTCTTTCAAAATAATATGTGTCCATCCACTCGTTAGATTCCAGTAGACGTGCTGTAGGTCTAATAACGCTGCCTCATAGTAGGTACGGATATTTGGTAAGGCTAATCCCCTTTGATTTATCTCCAGTTGTAATATATATGGACAATTTAACCCTTGACGCCTTTTTATTCCAAATTCCCTAAACATACAGTCAATTTCTTTGAAATACTTAGCATTGATTTTTATGGGTACATTAGGTCCTAAAAGAGGAAGAATTGACATTTTTAAGAGTGCTACACGGCCGATCGAAGTCAATGGTAGCAGGGACCACTTGTCCAATAGTGTTTTAATTTTATTTTGCATGGCTAGGTAGTTCAAGCTGAATAATTGTTCTATATGGCTCGAGGCATAAATACCCAGATATCTAATCGGCTCTTCCTTCACAGCCTGGATTCTTAAAATCGTCGGTAGGCAGTTACAATCCGTGTTAAGCATTAAAATCTCTGTTTTATTTTGAATTATTTAATAACCTCCTATTTGTTCAAATTTACTAAATTCTAAAAGAGCTTCTTCCACGAATTGTTTATCCAGGCAAAGGTACATTATTATATTATCTGCAAATAGTTTCAGCTTGGACATCCCTTCGCATGGAGCTCTGATCAGGGGATTTCCTTGGATTCTTAGAGCTAGGGGTTCAATGAAAAAAGTAAAAGGTAAGGGTGACATTGGGCACCCTTGTCTAGTACCGCAGTTTATTTCCACAATCCCTATTGAGTCTCTATTGACTATCACCCGGGCTTGAGCACCTTAATAAACATTTTTTCAGCATATTTAGTACTTGAGCCGGGATGCCAAATTTACCTAAGCCTAAAAAAGAGTGCGTCCCACTTTACCAAGTCAAATGCTTTTTCAGCATCGGCCATAGTAATAAGAGTAGGTATTTTATTGTTAGTCACATAGTCAAGAGCTTGAATTAAAAACCCAGTATTAGTGGACATGGACCTTCCAGCTACAAACCTGGTTTGATCACAATGAATTAACTCCTGAGCGATTGGGGTAAAGCGCTGTGTCCAAATTTTCATTAATGGTTTAAAATCTGTGTTAAGAAGACTAATTGGCCTATACGAATTAACATCCTATCCGTTTTCCCCTTTTTAACAAAACTAACCAGTATAGATTCCTTAAAACTTAGGGGAACACAGCCTCCCTGAATGATATTATTAAAAAGGTTTACCAGGAAAGGGGTCAGCTCTTTAAAAAAGGTTTTATAAAATTCAATTGGAAGTCCATCGGCTCCACAGGCTATCGCTCCTGACTTTATTACATTCATAATTTCTTCTTCAGAAATGTCTAGCAGGAGCTGTTCTACCATTTGCCCTGAAAGAGTGGGTAGATCGACCCCTCAAAATAATTGTTACTTTGATTCGCTCCAGCTTCATATCTAGTACTGTATAGCTGAGAGTAATGCTCTAAAAAAACTTGAGCTAGTTCTTCTTTATCTGTTAAAGACATTCTGGTTTAGGGGTCAATGATTTCCGTGATGGTGGTTGCCTCCTGTTTAGTTTTAGTATTTCTGGCAAGCATCTGTTCTGTGCTGGCAATCTCTTCCAAGATAAAAAAAATCCTTTAACTCGTATTTGGCCCTGTCTAACTTTGCTTTAGCATCCCCCATCCCAGCAGGTTGTGCATATTTTAATTTTGTTGCCTCTACTAGTGCCTGCTATAGTTTAAAAATGTTTTCTTTCCTCTGTTTAACTTCAGAGGCGGCTAGTGCAATCATGTGCCCACAAAGGGCTGCCTTAAACCCCCCACAAACTGAAAAGATTTCTGCCTTGTTCTCATTAATCTTAAAAAATTCAACAATCCATGCCTTTGTGTCGACCACCCATTAGGGGTCCTGCAGGTGGAAACGATCCATCTGCCACCTGGATCGTGGCCTCCTGCTTACCCCTATTGGTACATTGAGTTTAATAAGCGAATGGTCGGAGAAAGGATTAATATCCATGTCTGAGGTTGTATAGCCCAGGGATTGTGATATTAAAAAAAAATCAATTTGAGAAGTCGTATGAAATTGATTTGAATAACAGGAAAATTCCATTTTCGATGGATTGGCAACGTACCAGGCATCTATCAAAATATGCTCCTGTCTTAAAACCTCGATCACCTTTTTAGTTTTGGGTTTGAGCTCTTTTTTATTTTTATTCGAGGTATCTTAATCCTGTATAAAGTTAAAATCGCATCCCAAAATTATTTTCCCAGGTTCCCCCCTAAGTATCTCGCTGATTCTACGTAGGGCTGTGGTGTCATCCACGATGGGGCCGTAATAGTTGATAAAATGCACTATCGTGCCATTTAATTTGGCCTCAACCCATATCCATCTCCCCCGGGATCTCTCCTAACTTGGCCGAATTACCAGGGGAGACCCTTGCAGAAATATATTGCTACTCCTCTCTTAGCCAGTCCTGCAGAAGCAAAAAAGGCATGCAAATACTATCTAGGGAGGAATGTTCATAGAGAATTGTTTTTTAAATGTGTCTCCTGTAGAAATAATTGGTGAAAAGAAGCTAGCCATCTAATTAGAGCTCCATATTTTTGTTTGTTCAAGATCCCATTTACATTAAGCGAAAGAATACAGCACTTACTCATCGTTTTTAACCCTGTATCTGTAAGCCCTACCGATTACATCAATACTTCTCCTACTCCTGACCCCTTTTCCAATCAAAGCCCTGCTACTGCTCATTTTACAACTTCTTTTGCCCCCCTCAAACTTTCCCCTCCACCATAATGTGGTCTCTGCTAGTCCTGCAAGCCACATTTTCCCCTTTCTCTTGATGGGGTGCCTTCACCCTGCACCCTCAGTGACCGGCCCCACCCGAACAAACAGAAAACTTTTCACAATGGGCAAACATTGAAAGAAATGTCATCTTATCACAGAGATTTCTTTCAGAATTTCTGGGCTTCTTCTACCCGTGTAAACAAGTGAAACTTCCCTTTAACCAGCACCTTAAGTTTCGAGTGCTGTGCAATGGATGCCTGGGCCCCCTGAGATTTAAATAACAATAGCAGTTTTACAAATTCTTTTCGCCTTTGTGCCGCCTCCACTGACATGTCAAAAAAAATACGACATTTCGTACGCTCATCAATAGCAAATTGTCTTATTTTGATGGCTTCATAAGAACATTTTCTTTCATCCTGTAATCAGAAAAATTAACAAGAATTGTCCGCAGGTACTTAGAGTTTGGGAAGGGGTGGGCTGGAACCCGGTGGGCTCTTGTTAACGTGAGATCCCCGCATAGTCAGGGAGCACTTTTTGTTTAATAAAGGTTTCCACCCATCGGAGGGTATTAGTCCCTTCACTCCCCTCAGGGACTCCAACTATACGAAGATTTGAACGGCGCAAATAATTCTCCAAGTCCTCTATTTTCGACTCAAGAGTAGTCACCTCATGCTCCTCCAGGTGAGCAATCCTTGATTCTGCTTCATCGAGCCTGACTGGGAATCCAGCAATAGATGCCTCGATTTTCTCCAGCCTTAAATGTATAGTAGCAGTCTCTAGTGCCTGGGATTTTTTAATTTCGCTAATTTCCTCCAGTATTAGGTTCAGGTGATCTTTCACTTCCATTTGTTGCGAGCTGACATCGGAGGAAGGAACCTTGGACTTCTCTGGGAAGTTCTATTTTCTGTGTCTTACTGGTTTCCCACCATTCTCTACTACAGCTCTCGGCATATCTTGATGAATCTGCACTGACTCCTGCGCCTGCTGTCTTGTGACATTGTCCATACTTAGATCTAATTCGGAAAAAGGCTGCTGAGCAGGTATGGTGTTTGTGGCAGCTTGATTTAAGGGTGAAAGAACTGAATCTCCTTCCACTACTGGAGCTGTAGATGTGGCTAAAGAAATTGCTGAGGGTTTCACGAAGGGAGTCGTAACCTCATGAGGTGGAGTGATATGCAATCCTTTGGAGAGATTAAGAGTTATCTCGTCCTGAGGGGCTACCGGAGAGGCCAAGCTGGTTAACAATGGGCCCTGAGTCGCTGGAAGCTGATTACTTTTTTTAGTAAACAGGGGAAACGTTGCATTCCCAGTTACACCCTTGGTCGGACCCTTAGGGACCTCCACACAGACTTTAAATACAGAGGTGGATTTTACCTCTTGTGGTAGCAATGGCGGTGGCGACAGAATTTGCGAGGGATGTGTCGCTGGTAGCAACCCCGTATGATAATCAGTGGAGCTCTCTGAACTAGAGCTTACTTCGGATTGGTTCGCATATACAGGGGTTTTTACTACGGAGGAAGCTCCCTTTGCTAGAACTAGGCGCTTTCTGGCTTTCATTCCGGTGGCCGCCTCTACCCTGGCCACCGCTCAGCCTGCTTTTGATGACTTCCCATTTTAATATCCGTTTATAGAGTTCTCCACCCCTTTTCCTGCAGAAGACTTGTGACGTGCCAACAGATTCACCTCCCTCTGCTAGCTTCCTCAAAACAATCTCAACACTTCTTGTCCTGCTCACACCCTTTCAGCTCCACTCCCCTAGTCACAAACAGTTCCAAAGGCTCTCTTACCTGGCGCAGCCGCCTCCTGATACTCCCACTGCTGTTAGGCTGAAAATCCTTGCAGCTAAGTATTCAGGTTGTGCATCAGTTCAATACAATTATGTATGGTGCTGGGCATCGCCAGGCTGAAGATGAGTATTGCTGCTTCAAGGGATCATGTCCATCAGGGCAGTCGGGGTGGAGGTAGATCGCTCCTCAGACCCCTCCTCATACAAATATTGATTGCATATGCTGCTCCGCTGCCTCGGTTCTTAATTTTAATGCCTTTTTCCACAGCGTCTTGCTGTCTTGATGCCTCGGTACCATTCTCGATGCATCACTGCTTCACGCTGACTCCCCTCCGCATTTCCGTCTTTAAACACCACCCTCGTCTATGCACGTTTGCTCTCCATCACGCCCGGTTCAGGAGAGTTTCCATTTGGTGTTTCGCGTTCTGCAGAGTTTACTCTAGTGGGTGGGGCCTGGGTCACTCGGCTACAGAGAGGCGGGAATCTCCATCGCAACTTTCCTTATACTTTTCCTTTAAGTGGTTGTGTAACCTGGTTGGCTGTTCACTTTCCAACATGGCCGACAAAGATGACCCGGGAAAGCCGTGCAGAGTGCTCTAGATGTTCTGACACCATCATCTCTGACATCAGAGCCAGGAACTAGAAATGGAGGTGGCCTAAGGATGTGAGGAGAGGACATCCAGAAGTAAGCCAGTTGGAGGAGTGTGAGGAAGATGATCATTGGATGACAAGAAGCCGTATAGGAGACGCATCACAAAGGAGGGAGGGATCAGGATTCCGAGAAGAAGAAGATCAGGACGCGAGTTGGGGAAGGATTGAGCAGAACTCTAGTCACCACCAGTGCAGGGCAGAGGGGAAGTATGGAAGACTGGCGGGATTGCATGGAGATTTAAGGCGAGCAGCTCCAGAACATCACAGCTCCAAATCCAAGCCGTAGCCACAAGCAAGTCCCACGTTGGGGTCTCTTGGGTCGGTGGTGGGAACACAGAAACCGAAAGGAGTGAATGAATGCCAGAAGGAGGGAGGGGTGGGAGGAAAAAAACATTATTGCATAATATGCCACTACTGCAACTCCAGGTCCCCCAAATCAAATTAATGTCAGAAAAAACAAAAAGGTAAACAAATACATTGTCTTTTCACAAAAAACGTAATATACAATGGTGAATATATATAGCAGAGAGGATTGCAGACAAAGAGATTATTTCCCTTCAAATGCAAATGAAAAGTGAGCAAGGAATGGATAAAGCATTGGGAGGAGCCCTCTGGACAGGAAACAGAAGTTGGAGTCCCTGTTGCACTTCCTTCCTGTTAAAAAATGTTTTTAAAGTGTTTTCAGCTAACAAAACTACTGGAACCATCCATTCGGGTAGAATACCTACATGAAAATTCCTTTTCAGTTGATTTTGCTGCCTCTTGAGTAGAAAATCTACTCTGGAAGCAGCCCTTTGTTTGTAAAATCTTGCTGGAATTCCTCCTAGCAACTAGTAATTGTGCTAGGGGGTGCCAAATCTCGCTCACCAGCTAGCATTCTGAAGCCTTGCGTTGTTCCCGTTGTCATCACATTGTTCATACAGGATAAAAATTCTGCCACGCTGCGGTTGGAGGGTTTTGGCAGGAACTCATTGCTATGAGTAACATGGAGTCGTCAAAAATCTTCAATTCCGTTCGGGAATTAAAATTCTCACCAGTGTTACATTTAGCCTACATCACCTTCTTGAGTAAGCCCTTGATTGCTCTGATTAACTACCCTGAAAGCCAAGTGTTAAAAGTGGCAATTGGTTACAAGTTTGAAGGCCCATAGCAGGGGGTCGCCAGGAAACCACAAATAGCACTGTAACCCTCCAGCACAGATTCTCATAATAGGCATCTATAAACATGATGTACCCCCATTACTAGACAAATGTGTCACTGTGTCAATATTAGAGTGTATACAAACAGAAACGATTTCCATTACACTAACAACAGTATAACGCCCTATGTTCAAATGCGCTATTGTTTTGATGAACAATGGACCCATTGATATTGCTTCGTATTGTTTAGTATTCGTTTTGTTTAGCAAACTACACATGCCATATTACAAAAATGGCATCACCTTACTTTGATTAAAAATCTAATTAGAATCTTCTAGTCAAATATCCCTTAGATGACAATCATCCAATTGGTTTGGGTATTAGCAAATTTTTGAAAAACATGTTCGATTACATATCTGGTGATATGTTTAGAAATGCATGTGTACATGTATGAAGAAAACATTTTTTTTTAATATGAGTGGCTCACCATATAAAATAGACTACAGTATTTTCAGCCTGATTCATCAAGCTAAATTGCGCCCGCAATCGCTGCGAAAAAGCAATTGCGTGCGCAATGTCGGTAATCGGCATTCATCATTAAATCGCAAACACATAATAGCGAATACGCAATAATATTCGCAGAAACCCGGTAGGAGAGCATTAGCGAATCGGAAATTGCGACAATCCACAGAATTTGCGAAATAAATTGCGGTTTCGCTATACAATCGCAATCGGTATTCATGAAATACCGCAAATAGCGAAAAACCCAAAAATCGCTGTTTGCGCGGCGCAAATTAAGGACAACTCAAAGCAGGTGGTAACCATAAAAGCCATGTAAAAAAAAATTCAAATAACAGTTGGCCAATCAGTAACAGGTTCAGGGCTGCCCAATCACACATAAGGACATTCAGCAGCTGCATTAGGAGTTCCACAATGCCAGGAATGTACATGGTCATGAGGCGCCGAAGGCTACAGCGAGCAGCACGGAGGAGAGGCCAGATCCAGGAGAGGATATTCCGCCAGCGGGTGACCTTGCTGGGGCAAACAAGAGAGCAGATATATGCTAAATACAGGCTAAATGGGGAAATGATAATCCAGCTCATACACGACCTTGACCCCCTGATGCAGCACCCAACAAGGCGTACCAATGCGGTGCCTACACATGTGCAGGTATTGTGTAGCCTGCACCTCCTGGCCTCTGGGAGCTTCCAGGGGATAGTAGCGGCTGCTGGGGGGATATCCCAGCCCACCATGTCACGCTGCCTCAAGACTTTTGTTGATGCAATGCTGACCCAGCTACACCGATACATAAAATTTCCCACCAGTCAACAGGAATTGCACTTGACCAAGCTACAATTCTACAATGTAGCACATTTTCCTCATGTACTCGGATGCATAGACTGCACCCACGTCGCCATCTGCCCACCAGCTGCCACGGAGTATATGTTCCGCAATCGGAAGTCCTACCACTCCCTCAACATACAGATGGTCTGCAATGCTAAGACTTACATCACTGACATTGTGGCCCAGTACCCAGGGAGTACCCATGACTCCTATATATTCCGGCACAGCGGCCTCCACACACGACTGGCCAGGGGAGACTTTGGGGAAGGACACCTACTTGGTAAGTACACTTTGTCGACAATGTCACATTGCTATGAAGTAGCAGCGCAGCACAGGCACTCACCCTCTGCTCCTCTCATTCAGGTGACAGTGGCTACGCCCTCCGTGATTACCTCCTCACCCCATACCTCAACCCTGCTACACCCCAGCAACGGCGCTACAATGTTGCGCACATTCGGACAAGGAACTGCATGGAAAGGACATTTGGGTTGCTCAAAAGCAGGTTCCGCATACTGCACAAGACAGGTGGGGCCATGTATTACAGTCCTGCAATGTGCTGCCGCATTGTGGCTGTCTGCGCAATACTGCATAACATTGCAACCAAGCGCCGGATAACAGTCGACATATCTGGCAGTGAATCTGAAGGGGACGACCGGCCACCTGCTCATGCGCGCCTTGCACACGGGGAGAATCCTGCTGAAGGCCACAGACGTCGCAACCACATCACACTGAACAGTTTCTGATGCACCCTCCACCCTCACCCCACAAATCACAAATGCATGCAAAAATCAATAATGACACTACGCCAATGTGTGCTGTTAAAATAAATATATTTGTTTCATTCACAATAATGGTAAAACTATTAATGTTGACTTTGCTAACAGTATTTCAGCATACTGCTGTGCGAAAGGACAGGGCAGGCTTATACTCAGCCTGTGCCTGTAAGAGTCATAGAAAGTCATGTGCGCCTCCTGCGCGTACCACCCAAACGCCTCTGTGGCTCATCCTCATCCATGGCACGTGCAGCTGCTGTGGGCCTGGTGCTGCGCCTGAGTGTCCCTACGTGTGAGGCAGAGTGGCTGCTCAAACTAGATGTCCCCTCACTGGCATCATCACCCCCAACAGTGGCAGGTAGATCAGGATGGTGTAGTGCTGTCACGGCACTGGTCAGGTGCTCAAGGACCCTGGCCACATCCTCGCAGCACTGGATGAGCTGCTGCTGCTGCGCAAGGGACCGCCGCGACAACTGTGATGTGGCATTGCTAATTATAAAATTGGACCTGGTGTAGGCGGTCAGCCTGGTCAATAGCTGCCGGTGGCGGCGGCGTGCTGCGTTGCGCTGCGATGTATTTGTAGCAGTGCTGGCCTCCATGGCTGTAGTCATGCGGGCCATACCCTCACCCACACCTGCTATGGCTGCAGTCATGCTGGCCATTCCCTCACCCACACCTTCCATGGCTGCCGTCATGCGGTCCATCCGGTCCCCCACTCCGGCAACATTGCGCCCAATGTTGTAGAGCTGTAGCTGTATGGCACCTTGCTGCCGTGCTTGCAGCTGATGGATACGGAGCATGCGTCTTTCCACGCTCACTCTCAGCAGCGCCGGTCCAATCCCCCTCCTGCAGCTAGGTGCATTGGTCTGCAGGCGAGGTGTGCCACGCCTGCTCTGCTGGCCTGACACAGTGGGTGGCCGCTGTGTTGGCGCTGTCGCAGGCCCTGATGGAGTAGCACCAGGTGCTGGTGGTGTCACGGCAGGCGTTGTTGGTGCGCCAGACGCAGGAGGCACCCTGGTGGTGGATCTGGCTGCGGTAGTATTTGCTGGGGCAGGGGCTGGTGGCACCCTGGTGGTGGATCTGGCTGCGGTAGTATTTGCTGGGGCAGGGGCTGGTGGCACACTGGTGGTGGATCTGGCTGCCGTAGTATTTGCTGGGGCAGGGGCTGGTGGCACACTGGTATTGGATCTGGCTGCCGTAGTATTTGCTGCGCCAGACGCAGGAGGCACACTGGTGGTGGATCTGGCTGCAGGAGTAGTTGCTGGGGCAGGGGCTGGTGGCTGTGTATGTGGTGGCACCTCCTCCTCCTCATCCGGTGCCTCCTTATCTATTTGCAGCCTCTCGCTGTCGCTGCTGTCTGCACCACCTGTGAGGGGAAGTGGACGTTCATTAGTTGCATGTATCTGTCACACGTGCAGTTGCTACATGCATGCTGGGTGACATTCCCTGACTGGCTATGGCTTTGCGTACTTTGGAACCTGTCTGGCTGCATTGTGGTAAATCTACATTGTGGCCACACTACATGTCCCACAATGCTTCAGGGCATTACCTGATGTGGAATGATGGCATGACTATGGAACAATATGGGAGGCTAATTGGTCATGGACATTCATAGGGGACAGGGTCGCAGTCGCATGCCACTTACCTCGGGTGTCTTGGGTGGTGCGGGATGAGTCCATACGAGTCACTCCGATGACCGCCTCTGTCTCCAGGGTGTTCTCTACCTGGTCCTCCATGGGGGTGTTTGGAGGGACTGTAGGTTCTCCCCCTCCTGTGCCCGATGATTCTCCAAGGCGCTCTGCCACCCTCTCTTTGGCACGACCTCGGAGGTCGTACCAGCGTTTTTTAAGTTCGTCCAGTGACCTGTCGGCCACACCCACGGAGTTCACCGTCGACGCTATACCCTGCCAGATCCTGCGTTTTTCCTGTTCTGCCACCCTCCTGGAGTCCTTCCCAAACAGTTTGGAGTGGTTGGCCACCACCCCTTCAATTAAATTCTCCAGCTCCTGCTCGGAGAATTTCAGCTTTCTCTTCCGCCCTGTGGTGTTGCTGGGCCCAGGAACTGGCTCCTCTGACATTGCTGCACTGTAATTGCTCAGTACTTTCCTGACAGATTTGCTGGAGCTCTTCCAGTTGCTGACTCGAGGTCTGCCTCACTGTGGTGTATGGGGGTGGGCCCTGGCTGCTTCCTGGTTGTGATGTCATCGCTGTGCTCAACATGCGACTTCCCGTTTTCCCGATCTCGCGTTATTTTAGGTCCTGCTATTGACGATCTCGCTATTAGAGAATTCGCAATTCCGACACGGATGTGGCCGGAAATAGCGATTTATATGCGATTTTCGGAAGTCGCAACCGGTATTTGCGGCCGCGTGCGATTCGCTTTATTTTCTCTAAATTATTCATGAATACCGTTTTGCGTGTCCTTTATAGCGAGTCGCTATAATTCGCTATTAGGGCCACGCAAACCGTCCCGTTGATGAATCAGGCTGTTTATTTTCTATATCAAAAGAAATGAAGATCATTCAAAGATACCAAACAAGGGAAAGAGTAACATATTTCTGACAATGACTGCAATGGAGGATTACAGACGATATGAGAGATGTACTGGGTTGGAGGTAGAATTAGGGACATGTTGCAAACATTAGAGAAAAAAAACACAAAGAAAGGAGAGGAGGAGGTCAGGAGGG
This sequence comes from Lissotriton helveticus, assembly GCF_964261635.1. Classification (NCBI taxonomy): domain Eukaryota; kingdom Metazoa; phylum Chordata; class Amphibia; order Caudata; family Salamandridae; genus Lissotriton; species Lissotriton helveticus. Next base: position 761,946,463 of record NC_136067.1, on the reverse strand, counting down.
TGTGAATTGAGAAGAAAAAAGGGGACTAAAGAGCAAAGCAATGGAATACTGTGGACCAGTTCAAAAGCAACTGAAAGTCAGAATAACAAGGGGGTGGGAGACTAAGAAAGAAAGAAAAAAGACAGCCAAAGAGAGATAGAAAGTAAGTGAGAGACAGAGAATAAAGTGCTGAGGCTTAGGGTCTCCTCTCTCTTGTAAAAGGTAAGAAGCACGCATGTCATTCATGCAAATGAAGGACGGTATTTTGTTTTTCAGATGAACAACATTCTCCTGACTGAGTTCAATCAGTATTTTGTTAAAAGTCATTAACTTGGAGAAACTCATGGAAACTGGTCCATATAAAACTTGCCTACAGTACAGGTTTCCACACATCAGTTTTTTCCCGGCATCACACACATGGCAGAAAAGAAGGCATAATCCCCCAAACCCAGACATATAACACAGCAGAAATTAAACTTGGGGTACTGTCTGCATAGCATTGATGGCCCTTTGATACATGTTCCAATAAATGTATGCAGAAATCTGGGAATATTTGTTGTGCCACAGCACTGCATTTTCCACTCTTTTATATATAGGAATGCATATGCTTTATTAGTATATCGCATAGCTAGCCAAAAAGGCCTCAGGATTAGGGGCGTAACACAGGCCCCCGCAGCCCCCCTTTGCGGGGGGCCCCGCGCTCCAGGGGCCCCTCAGCCCGGAGCAGCTAGAAGGCACTACACAGACATCTGTGACGTATTGGAATTTCTGATAGGAAATTAAATACTATGTAGGTTACGTAACTTATGCTACGAGATGCTTGCTCTATTAGACTTCATAAACAAACGGGGGTGAGGGGCGCGCTCCAGGGGGCCCCTTAGCGGAGCCAACAAGCACCACTACACATCTGTGACCGTCTGGGAATGGGATAGGTAATTCATTAATAGGTAGGAAAGGTTACATAATTTACACTCACTCTAGACTACTTCATAAATTAGATGGTAAAAAATGGTAATGGTGCACAGATGCCTCCTTGCCGCGTCTGCGCAGTATCACTCTTCACCGTTGGGCTGATGACCAATTGTCATGCGCAATTAAAAGTGCATGTGACTGTGGAGAAGAGGAGACTTCCCAAAGGCCAGAGACGACTGAGAGGTACCGTGCGACCTCCGGCGGCCTTAATTTAATTATTCTATCCCCTGGCTAGTGACTAGCCTTGCCCTGTCTCCTCCTCTGCTGCCCGCAGGTGAGTCTGTCTGTTTCAGGCCCAGCAGTTGGGGGTGAAATGGAATAGGATGCATGTATCATTATGGGCTGGGCAGTGGGCCCCGCGGGAGGGCGGACAGGCCGGGTGGGATTTTTAGCAAAATGTAATATGGGCCTGCCCAGTTCTGCTCAGTGGACGGGGTCTGGAGACTGTGGAGGTACATATCGCCCGATTGTGAGAGCAGAGCGAGGTGGCTGCGGCTTGCGCACCCTCGAAGGCCATAACCAGCTGCTATAAATCAAAAATTCTAATCATGATCATTATCACTGTGACCGTGACAATCATCATGCTTAAAATGTTTGATTCATTGCAGCCAGTGCAGCCAGATATATAGCTGCAGGCCAGGACTGGAATGGCAGGCAACCGGGCCCGATCAGCCCGCCCACGGTAATGTAAGGACATTCACTGACCGACTCACACAGCAGGTCATGACTTGTGTGTGAACCTTTCATGCTCTTAGGAGAGGACCTACGCTCCGCTCTTGCAGTGAAAGGCCTGGTATCTCCGCCATGGCTTGGACATGAATAGAAGTGGCTTACATGCATCTCTACCTAGAAATGAAAGGCTATACATCCCCGAGACAATTGAGACCTAGTGATAAAAGATCATGAATGAATGAACACCTTTACTAATCTAGCTCTCCATTTGAAAGGCATCACAACTAGGTAGTAATCCAGCACTACTAGTCCAATGTTCTTCTTCACTAATAAACCACCCTTGGAGGTGATTTACCATCTATCCATATGATAAGTTAGCCTTACAAGTGAAAGGTCCTGTATTCATGTGAATTTAGTTGTAATTTCAAAGGTTATTTATTCATCCAATGGCTCCATATTGCCACATTAACCCATTAAGAGGATAAAAAGTTAATATTCTCCACTATTTTCGAAGTTGTTAGAGACACACAAGGGCAGCCTCACCACCAGGACACACTGTTACCCGGTAATAGTGCACTTTAGAAATATAAAAATCGCGCAAATTATCCAGTCATGAAGACTACCAATATGCTTGTGTGGATTCATGAGATAGCCATCCTTGGAGGTAAAAGTATCTGCATTTTCGGCAGATAAAATGTGCATGTGGGCTAATACATTCACTGACAGTGTAGAACCTTCAAATCAAAAATTGTAATCCTGGCGAGTCTGCCCAGTCGCCAATATTCTGATTCCAATAAAAGTATTAATCACGGAGCTCGACAATAATAATCCACCATGTTGTAAGAGTTTAGAGATGATTTAATTCATTGTGTGTGCCATAGGTGAAAGGTACTGCATCCCTATGTCAGCCCACAACCAGATGTGAAAGTTACTGTTCCCCTGGATAACCCATCCCTATGATAGTTCAGTAACAGAAGCAAACAGGTCCTAATACCCACTGTTTTTTGCTTTAGTAGTGAAAAGTTCTTAATCCTATGAACTACCCATGGGCGTCAGAAGCACTGTATCTCTAGCGATAATCCAGACCGAGGCGTGAAAGGCCTGTATCCTTGTTCTAATTCTGTCACAACTGCAAAGATCATAGATTAAGAGACGTAAAGGATGTTCACCCAAGGGTATCCATACCGTCATGGTGCAAGGCTCTATCTCCTTACGGTAAACTAGCCTCAGGTGAAAGACCTTGTATGCTGGTCATAACTGAGCTGTAGGAGGTGAAGTCTCTGTAGTTCTATGAAAATGAAAAATCTACATTACAGGATGTAACACATTATATCCCGATTCAACAAACGTCCTATGAGAGAAATATTGCATCCTGGTTTGGTTTTCATGGGCTATGCAGCGCTAGAGGTGAAGGGCTCTATCTCACTGGCCAGGGAAAGGGTTACACTCCTGGCATGTCTGCACATTCGCTTATTTTCTGACACACATACAATGAACAACAACCTCTTGGGTAACAGCCTGAATCCAGTCCCTAGAGATAATCCAGATCGCAGGCTGTGCTTTAGGTGAAGATATGTCAAGCTGTGAGTCAATCCAGCCATATAACAAAAAGCACTACAATCGTAAATCGGTGCAGAGATAGGGGTCAAGAGACTCTCTGCACCAGCCATATGGTGATTCCCAGGAGGAACTCTGGCCTAGTGGTCGGTACATTGGTGATTACACAATACTTTACAGCTTAGAGCTTTTAAGAATGTTTGTAAAGTTTAGTCACTGTTTCCTAATGAGGCCACAGAGACTGGGGTCAGGATTAGCTTCTTATGGTGGGCCCGAGGAACACTTATATTTAACAAGATGTTGAATCAATATAGTCTGCTGTGGCTAAGACAAACTCAGCTCTTTAATCTTCTTGAAAAAGTGACAAGCAGTAAAACAGTAGTGAGGCTGGTCTGGATAGGACTTTCTCAGGCTAAGTTACACTGATGTAGGCCACTCGGTGGTTTTCCTTACTTTTATTTATTTCCGTTACATGTTTTAATTATACAGCCCCCTCGCCCTAATAAAAACTTTAGTTTGAATAACTTGTGCGTGACTCATTTCTTCCTTACTGAAGTGAGCAACTCAAGATGAATAATTTCAGTCTGAATATTGTCAGACTGAAAAGGAAAGACCGTATTTAGAGTTCGCAATCAATGTTACAATAGCTTAAATACGCCTATCACACGTTCAAGCACAGTAACCCCACTGAGCCATAAGCAAGATGTAATAAGTTGATCCAACCCTGAGGCAATGCCCAAGTAACATTAGTACTGTAATGAGCCTCAAGCTAAGAATACCTTTAAGCCACAGCGAGACTAGACCTACTAACTTTATACTTCCCTGAGCATGGGTTCAGCAATCTCAGGCTCTGAGGAGAGTCTACACATTGCAGAATAATGGAATCCCACAAACAATGCCCCGAATGGGTCCAAGTCTGATAAATATATATATTTTTTAAAGAACACTAAATTTGTCTATCTCCTTCTTAAAAAGATGATACTGCAGACAATGTGTGTTTGGAAGGCAGTTTTCATGTTCATGTCCTTCATAAAATACTGTAGGTGTTTTGGTGAAGTCAGCAACACAAGACAATTATGGACACTGGATCATATTGACTACGGGTACCAATATTAACCTGTTCCATGCTCGCATCGGCCATCACTACCTCCCGGGTGCTGCGCACGACCAACGGCCGATGCAGCCCTGCCCACTGCTTAGAACACCCTCACCGCGGCGGAATGTCCGCCGCAGTAAAGGGGTTAAAAAGGGCTTATCCACTGGAAATGTGGCAATGGGATCTACAAATGAGCTCAAAGGAGAAAAGGTTGAGGTATGGTAGAGTCTGAGTAGTACACTCATAGTCGTTGAAATGTCACTCATAATTACACTGAAATTATGAAAATGTCACACATGGCAATCAAACCTTGGTAGCTATGCCCGCAGCAGTCCCCGTGTTCCAGCCTCCAGGTGCCCCATCAGCGCTGTAGCGCACACAGTCATCACTGCACTCTCTTGCCGGCGTTGGTTGTACCAGTGAGTTGCCTCATAACAGTCCTGCCTCATAAATTAAATGGTTAGTGCGGTGGGTGCAGGTGACCTGAGCTTCCAGGCCCAGTAGCAAGGGGGTTGAAGGCAATTAGGCCAGAGACCATTTGCATATTTACATATCTTGGTAAACTGGTTACTGAGGCTCAGTTTTTTTCTGGTTCCCGGACCCAATAACTGAACTGCTGGTTCCGGTTCCGGGTGAGCGACGCGGATGAGACGTGGTGAGAAACGCGGCGAGAGACGCGAGACAAACAAGCAATCGAGGCCGTAGCTGAGCCGCGAGCAAGACAGCGAACATTGAAAACGGCGAAAAGTGCACCCTGTACTCTGAGCAGCCTTAAAGCTCTGTGTTGAGGGGGTGCAAGGAAAAGCACCCGAGGGGACGCACCCGACGCCACCACCGTTGGAGCTAGAGCTGGAGGTGGTAACGCGGAGGCGGAGGCAGAGTAGCAGAGAAGCGGAAGCACTGGTGCACTGAAGCACTGAGCCGTTAACCGCCAGCGAAGTGTCAGACCTAAAGGCTGAGGGTGATAGCAGGGTAGCAGCAGAATATCGAAACAGGTCTGCCTCCTGCCTTTTGCTCCTGTCTCCCGCACTTAGACCATCACAGCTACAAGCAGCGGTAGGAAGCAGGAAACAGAAGACGTTGGCATAGGGAGAAGGACAGTAAAACAATACAAAAACAAGCATTAGAAATGCAATCGGGCTCGGATTTATTTGAGTTTGAGCTAATGGCATTGTAAATGCCAATGTATTGTTGCTATGTGTTATGGAGTGTGTTCATGTGGTGTGTACTGCCAGTGATCTCCTTGTGAGTGTGAGAATATTGCACCGTTACTGCCTGTGTTGTCCTTCTTGTGAGTGTGAGAAGCTTGCACCTCTGCTGCCTGTGGTCTCCTTGTGAGTGTAAGAAGCTTGCACTGCTGCTGCCTGTGATGTCCTTCTTGTGAGTGTAAGAAGCTTGCACTGCTGCTGCCTGTGATGTCGTTCTTGTGAGTGTGAGAAGCTTGCACAGCTGCTGCCTGTGAGTATGAGAAGATTGCATTGTGCATCTCTGTGCTGTGCCTGTTCTTTATAAGGGACTCTTGCTCTGTTGCTGCTGCTGCCTTGGCACAGTACCTGCTGTGAGTGTGTGAGGGAAGCTTGCACCGCTGCTGCTTGTGATGTCCTTCTTGTGAGTGGGAGAAGCTTGCACCTCAGCTGCCTGTGGTATCCTTGTGAGTGTAACAAGCTTGCACAGCTGCTGCCTGTGATGTCCTTCGTGTGAGTGTGAGAAGCTTGCACCGCTGCTGCCTGTGAGTATGAGAAGATTGCATTGTGCATCTCTGTGCTGTGCCTGTTCTTTGTAAGGGACTCTTGCTCTGTTGCTGCTGCTGCCTTGGCACAGTACCTGCTGTGAGTGTGTAAGGGAAGCTTGCACCACTGCTGCTTGTGATGTCGTTCTTGCGAGTGTGAGAAGCTTGCACCTCTGCTGCCTGTCGTCTACTTGTGAGTGTAAGTAGCTTGCACTGCTGCCTGTGATGTCGTTCTTGTGAGTGTGAGAAGCTTGCACCGCTGCTGCTTGTGATGTCCTTCTTGTGAGTGGGAGAAGCTTGCACCTCAGCTGCCTGTGGTCTCCTTGTGAGTGTGAGAAGCTTGCACCGCTGCTGTTTGTGATGTCCTTCTTGTGAGTGTGAGAAGCTTGCACCGCTGCTGTTTGTGATGTCCTTCTTGTGAGTGGGAGAAGCTTGCAACTCAGCTGCCTGTGGTCTCCTTGTGAGTGTAAGAAGCTTGCACAGCTGCTGCCTGTGATGTCCTACTCACTACTCTACTCTACTCACTACTCACTACTCTGCACTCACTACTCACTACTCACTACTCTACTCACTACTCTACTCACTACTCTACTCACTACTCTACTCACTACTCTGCACTCACTACTCACTACTCTACTCACTACTCTGCACTCACTACTTTACTCTCTACTCACTACTCACTACTCTACTCACTACTCACTACTCTACTCACTACTCACTACTCTACTCACTACTCTACTCACTACTCACTTCTCTACTCACTACTCTGCACTCACTACTTTACTCACTACTCTACTCACCTCACTACTCTACTCACTACTGACTACTATACTCACTACTCTGCACTCACTACTCACTACTCACCTCACTACTCTACTCACTACTCACTACTCTACTCACTACTGACTACTATACTCACTACTCTGCACTCACTACTCACTACTCACCTCATTACTCTACTCACTACTCACTACTCTACTCACTACTCACTTCTCTACTCACTACTCACTTCTCTGCACTCACTTCTTTACTCACTACTCTACTCTACTCACCTCACTACTCTACTCACTACTCTACTCATTACTCACTATTCTACTCACTACTCACCTCACTACTCTACTCACTACTCACTACTCTACTCTACTCACTACTCTACTCACTACTCTACCCACTACTCTACCCACTACTCTACCCACTACTCTACTCACTACTCACTACTCTACTCACTACTCTGCTCACTACTTTCTACTCACTACTCACTACTCTACTCACTACTCACTACTCTGCACTCACTACTCACTACTCTGCTCACTACTCTACTCACTACTCTACTCACTACTCTACTCACTACTCTACTCACTACTCACTACTCTACTCACTACTCTACTAACTACTCTACTCACTACTCACTACTCTACTCACTACTCACTACTCTGCACTCACTACTCACTACTCTGCTCACTACTCACTACTCTGCTCACTACTCACTACTCTGCTCACTACTCTCCACTCACTACTCTACTCATTACTCACTACTCTACTCACTACTTTCTACTCACTACTCACTACTCACTACTCTACTCATTACTCACTACTCTGCACTCACTACTCTACTCACTACTCACTACTCTACTCACTATTCTACTCACTACTCTGCACTCACTACTCACTACTCTACTCACTACTCTGCTCACTACTCACTACTCTACTCACTACTCACTACTCTACTCACTACTCACTACTCTACTCACTACTCTACTCACTACTCACTACTCTACTCACTACTCTACTAACTACTCTACTCACTACTCACTACTCTACTCACTACTCACTACTCTGCACTCACTACTCACTACTCTGCTCACTACTCACTACTCTGCTCACTACTCACTACTCTGCTCACTACTCTCCACTCACTACTCTACTCATTACTCACTACTCTACTCACTACTTTCTACTCACTACTCACTACTCTACTCACTACTCACTACTCTACTCATTACTCACTACTCTGCACTCACTACTCTACTCACTACTCACTACTCTACTCACTATTCTACTCACTACTCTGCACTCACTACTCACTACTCTACTCACTACTCTACTCACTACTCTGCTCACTACTCACTACTCTACTCACTACTCACTACTCTACTCACTACTCACTACTCTACTCACTACTCTACTCACTACTCACTACTCTACTCTCACTACTCACTACTCTGCACTCACTACTCACTACTCTGCACTCACTACTCTACTCACTACTCTACTCACTACTCACTACTCTACTCACTACTCACTACTCTGCACTCACTGCTCACTACTCTGCACTCACTGCTCACTACTCTGCACTCACTGCTCACTACTCTACTCACTACTCTACTCACTACTCTACTAACTACTCTACTCACTACTCACTACTCTACTCACTACTCACTACTCTGCACTCACTACTCACTACTCTGCACACTACTCTACTCACTACTCTACTCACTACTCTACTCACTACTCTACTCACTACTCTACTCACTACTCACTACTCTGCACTCACTACTCACTACTCTACTCACTACTCACTACTCTGCACTCACTACTCACTACTCTACTCACTACTCTACTCACTACTCTACTCACTACTCTACTCACTACTCTACTCACTACTCTACTCACTACTCACTACTCTACTCACTACTCACCTCACTACTCTACTCACTACTCACTACCCTACTCTACTCATTACTCTACTCACTACTCACTACTCTACTCACTACTCACTTCTCTACTCACTACTCTGCACTCACTACTTTACTCACTACTCTACTCACCTCACTACTCTACTCACTACTCTACTCACTACTGACTACTATACTCACTACTCTGCACTCACTACTCACTACTCACCTCACTACTCTACTCACTACTCACTTCTCTACTCACTACTCACTTCTCTGCACTCACTACTTTACTCACTACTCTACTCTACTCACCTCACTACTCTACTCACTACTCTACTCACTACTCACTACTCTACTCACTACTCTGCACTCACTACTCACTACTCTACTCACTACTCTACTCACTACTCACTACTCTACTCACTACTCTACTCACTACTCTACTCACTACTCTACTCACTACTCTACCCACTACTCTACCCACTACTCTACCCACTACTCTACTCACTACTCACTACTCTACTCACTACTCTGCTCACTACTTTCTACTCACTACTCTACTCACTACTCACTACTCTGCACTCACTACTCACTACTCTGCTCACTACTCACTACTCTACTCACTACTCTACTCACTACTCTACTCACTACTCTACTCACTACTCACTACTCTGCACTCACTACTCACTACTCTGCTCACTACTCACTACTCTGCTCACTACTCACTACTCTGCTCACTACTCTCCACTCACTACTCTACTCACTACTCACTACTCTACTCACTACTTTCTACTCACTACTCACTACTCTACTCACTACTCACTACTCTACTCACTACTCACTACTCTACTCACTATTCTACTCACTACTCTGCACTCACTACTCACTACTCTACTCACTACTCTACTCACTACTCTACTCACTACTCACTACTCTACTCACTACTCACTACTCTACTCACTACTCACTACTCTACTCACTACTCTACTCACTACTCACTACTCTACTCACTACTCTGCACTCACTACTCACTACTCTGCACTCACTACTCACTACTCTGCACTCACTACTCTACTCACTAATCTACTCACTACTCACTACTCTACTCACTACTCTGCACTCACTACTCACTACTCTGCACTCACTACTCACTACTCGGCACTCACTACTCTACTCACTACTCTACTCACTACTCACTACTCTACTCACTACTCACTACTCTGCACTCACTGCTCACTACTCTGCACTCACTGCTCACTACTCTGCACTCACTGCTCACTACTCTACTCACTACTCTACTCACTACTCTACTCACTACTCTACTCACTACTCTACTCATTACTCACTACTCTACTCACTACTCACTACTCTGCACTCACTACTCACTACTCTGCACACTACTCTACTCACTACTCTACTCACTACTCTACTCACTACTCTACTCACTACTCTACTCACTACTCTACGCACTACTCACTACTCTGCACTCACTACTCACTACTCTACTCACTACTCACTACTCTGCACTCACTACTCACTACTCTACTCACTACTCTACTCACTACTCTACTCATTACTCACTACTCTACTCACTACTCACCTCACTACTCTACTCACTACTCACTACTCTACTCTACTCACTACTCTACTCACTACTCACCTCACTACTCTTCTCACTACTCACTACTCTACTCTACTCACTATTCTACTCACTACTCTGCACTCACTACTCACTACTCTACACACTATTCTACTCACTACTCTGCACTCACTACTCACTACTCTACTCACTACTCTACTCACTACTCTGCTCACTACTCACTACTCTACTCACTACTCACTACTCTACTCACTACTCACTACTCTACTCACTACTCTACTCACTACTCACTACTCTACTCTCACTACTCACTACTCTGCACTCACTACTCACTACTCTGCACTCACTACTCTACTCACTACTCTACTCACTACTCACTACTCTACTCACTACTCACTACTCTGCACTCACTGCTCACTACTCTGCACTCACTGCTCACTACTCTGCACTCACTGCTCACTACTCTACTCACTACTCTACTCACTACTCTACTAACTACTCTACTCACTACTCACTACTCTACTCACTACTCACTACTCTGCACTCACTACTCACTACTCTGCACACTACTCTACTCACTACTTTACTTACTACTCTACTCACTACTCTACTCACTACTCTACTCACTACTCACTACTCTGCACTCACTACTCACTACTCTACTCACTACTCACTACTCTGCACTCACTACTCACTACTCTACTCACTACTCTACTCACTACTCTACTCACTACTCTACTCACTACTCTACTCACTACTCACCTCACTACTCTACTCACTACTCACTACTCTACTCTACTCACTACTCTACTCACTACTCACTACTCTACTCACGTCTCTACTCACTACTCTGCACTCACTACTTTACTCACTACTCTACTCACCTCACTACTCTACTCACTACTCTACTCACTACTGACTACTATACTCACTACTCTGCACTCACTACTCACTACTCACCTCACTACTCTACTCACTACTCACTTCTCTACTCACTACTCACTTCTCTGCACTCACTACTTTACTCACTACTCTACTCTACTCACCTCACTACTCTACTCACTACTCTACTCACTACTCACTACTCTACTCACTACTCTGCACTCACTACTCACTACTCTACTCACTACTCTACTCACTACTCACTACTCTACTCACTACTCTACTCACTACTCTACTCACTACTCTACTCACTACTCTACTCACTACTCTACCCACTACTCTACCCACTACTCTACTCACTACTCACTACTCTACTCACTACTCTGCTCACTACTTTCTACTCACTACTCACTACTCTACTCACTACTCACTACACTGCACTCACTACTCACTACTCTGCTCACTACTCACTACTCTACTCACTACTCTACTCACTACTCTACTCACTACTCTACTCACTACTCTACTCACTACTCACTACTCTGCACTCACTACTCACTACTCTGCTCACTACTCACTACTCTGCTCACTACTCACTACTCTGCTCACTACTCTCCACTCACTACTCTACTCACTACTCACTACTCTACTCACTACTTTCTACTCACTACTCACTACTCTACTCACTACTCACTACTCTACTCACTACTCACTACTCTACTCACTATTCTACTCACTACTCTGCACTCACTACTCACTACTCTACTCACTACTCTACTCACTACTCTACTCACTACTCACTACTCACTACTCTACTCACTACTCTACTCACTACTCACTACTCTACTCACTACTCTGCACTCACTACTCACTACTCTGCACTCACTACTCTACTCACTACTCTACTCACTACTCACTACTCTACTCACTACTCACTACTCTGCACTCACTGCTCACTTCTCTGCACTCACTGCTCACTACTCTGCACTCACTGCTCACTACTCTACTCACTACTCTACTCACTACTCTACTCACTACTCTACTCACTACTCTACTCACTACTCACTACTCTGCACTCACTACTCACTACTCTGCACACTACTCTACTCACTACTCTACTCACTACTCTACTCACTACTCTACTCACTACTCTACTCACTACTCACTACTCTGCACTCACTACTCACTACTCTACTCACTACTCACTACTCTGCACTCACTACTCACTACTCTACTCACTACTCTACTCACTACTCTACTCACTACTCTACTCACTACTCTACTCATTACTCACTACTCTACTCACTACTCACCTCACTACTCTACTCACTACTCACTACTCTACTCTACTCACTACTCTACTCACTACTCACCTCACTACTCTACTCACTACTCACTACTCTACTCTACTCACTACTCTACTCACTACTCTGCACTCACTACTCACTACTCTACACACTACTCTACTCACTACTCTACTCACTACTCTACTCACTACTCTACTCACTACTCACCTCACTACTCTACTCACTACTCACTACTTCACTCACTACTCTACTCACTACTCACTACTCTGCACTCACTACTCACTACTCTACTCACTACTCTACTCACTACTCACTACTCTGCACTCACTACTCACTACTCTACTCACTACTCTACTCACTACTCACTACTCTGCACTCACTACTCACTACTCTACTCACTTCTCTACTCACTACTCACTACTCTGCACTCACTACTCACTACTCTACTCACTACTCACTACTCTACTCACTACTCACTACTCTACTCACTACTCTACTCACTACTCACTACTCTACTCACTACTCTGCACTAACTACTCACTACTCTGCACTCACTACTCACTACTCTACTCACTACTCTACTCACTACTCTACTCACTACTCTACTCACTACTCTGCACTCACTACTCACTACTCTGCACTCACTACTCACTACTCTACTCACTACTCTACTCACTACTCACTACTCTACTCACTACTCTACTCACTACTCTACTCACTACTCTACTCACTACTCTATCCACTACTCTACCCACTACTCTACCCACTACTCTACCCACTACTCTACTCACTACTCACTACTCTACTCACTACTCTGCTCACTACTTTCTACTCACTACTCACTACTCTACTCACTACTCACTACTCTGCTCACTACTCACTACTCTGCTCACTACTCACTACTCTGCTCACTACTCTCCACTCACTACTCTACTCACTACTCACTACTCTACTCACTACTTTCTACTCACTACTCACTACTCTACTCACTACTCACTACTCTACTCACTACTCACTACTCTACTCACTATTCTACTCACTACTCTGCACTCACTACTCACTACTCTACTCACTACTCTACTCACTACTCTACTCACTACTCACTACTCTACTCACTACTCACTACTCTACTCACTACTCACTACTCTACTCACTACTCTACTCACTACTCACTACTCTACTCACTACTCTGCACTCACTACTCACTACTCTGCACTCACTACTCACTACTCTGCACTCACTACTCTACTCACTACTCTACTCACTACTCACTACTCTACTCACTACTCACTACTCTGCACTCACTGCTCACTACTCTGCACTCACTACTCACTACTCTGCACTCACTGCTCACTACTCTACTCACTACTTTACTCACTACTCTACTCACTACTCTACTCACTACTCTACTCATTACTCACTACTCTACTCACTACTCACTACTCTGCACTCACTACTCACTACTCTGCACACTACTCTACTCACTACTCTACTCACTACTCTATTCACTACTCTACTCACTACTCTACTCACTACTCACTACTCTGCACTCACTACTCACTACTCTACTCACTACTCACTACTCTGCACTCACTACTCACTACTCTACTCACTACTCTACTCACTACTCTACTCACTACTCTACTCACTACTCTACTCACTACTCTACTCATTACTCACTACTCTACTTACTACTCACCTCACTACTCTACTCACTACTCACTACTCTACTCTACTCACTACTCTACTCACTACTCACCTCACTACTCTACTCACTACTCACTACTCTACTCTAATCACTACTCTACTCACTACTCTGCACTCACTACTCACTACTCTACACACTACTCTACTCACTACTCTACTCACTACTCTACTCACTACTCTACTCACTACCCACCTCACTACTCTACTCACTACTCACTACTTCACTCACTACTCTACTCACTACTCACTACTCACTACTCTGCACTCACTACTCACTACTCTACTCACTACTCACTACTCTGCACTCACTACTCACTACTCTACTCACTACTCACTACTCTACTCACTACTCTACTCACTACTCACTACTCTACTCACTACTCTGCACTAACTACTCACTACTCTGCACTCACTACTCACTACTCTACTCACTACTCACTACTCACTACTCTACTCACTACTCTACTCACTACTCTACTCACTACTCTACTCACTACTCTGCACTCACTACTCACTACTCTGCACTCACTACTCACTACTCTACTCACTACTCTACTCACTACTCTACTCACTACTCTACTCACTACTCACTACTGCACTCACTACTCAGCACTCACTACTCACTACTCTACTCACTACTCTGCACTCACTACTCACTACTCTACTCACTACTCACTACTCTGCACTCACTACTCACTACTCTACACACTACTCTACTCACTACTCTACTCACTACTCTACTCACTACTGCACTCACTACTCACTACTCTGCACTCACTACTCACTACTCTACCCACTACTCTACTCACTACTCTACTCACTACTCTACTCACTACTCACTACTCTGCACTCACTACTCACTACTCTGCACTCACTACTCACTACTCTACTCACTACTCTGCACTCACTACTCACTACTCTACACACTACTCTACACACTACTCTACACACTACTCTACTCACTACTCTACTCACTACTCACTACTCTACTCACTACTCTACTCACTACTCACTACTCTGCACTCACTACTCACTACTCTACTCACTACTCTACTCACTACTCACTACTCTGCACTCACTACTCACTACTCTACTCACTACTCTACTCACTACTCACTACTCTGCACTCACTACTCACTACTCTACTCACTACTCTACTCACTACTCTACTCACTACACTACTCTACTCACTACTCTGCACTATCTACTCACTACTCTACTCACTACTCTACTCACTACTCTACTCACTACTCTACTCACTACTGCACTCACTACTCACTACTCTGCACTCACTACTCACTACTCTACTCACTACTCTACTCACTACTCTACTCACTACTCTACTCACTACTCACTACTCTGCACTCACTACTCACTACTCTGCACTCACTACTCACTACTCTACTCACTACTCACTACTCTACTCACTACTCTACTCACTACTCACTACTCTACTCACTACTCTGCACTAACTACTCACTACTCTACTCACTACTCTACTCACTATTCTGCACTCACTACTCTGCACTCACTACTCACTACTCTACTCACTACTCACTACTCACTACTCACTACTCTACTCACTACTCTACTCACTACTCACTACTCTGCACTCACTACTCACTACTCTGCACTCACTACTCACTACTCTACTCACTACTCACTACTCTACTCACTACTCTACTCACTACTCACTACTCTACTCACTACTCTGCACTAACTACTCACTACTCTACTCACTACTCTACTCACTACTCTGCACTCACTACTCACTACTCTGCACTCACTACTCACTACTCTACTCACTACTCACTACTCACTACTCACTACTCACTACTCTACTCACTACTCTACTCACTACTCTACTCACTACTCTACTCACCACTCTACTCACTACTCACTACTGCACTCACTACTCACTACTCTGCACTCACTACTCACTACTCTACTCACTACTCTGCACTCACTACTCACTACTCTACTCACTACTCACTACTCTGCACTCACTACTCACTACTCTACACACTACTCTACTCACTACTCACTACTGCACTCACTACTCACTACTCTGCACTCACTACTCACTACTCTACTCACTACTCTACTCACTACTCTACTCACTACTCTACTCACTACCCACTACTCTGCACTCACTACTCACTACTCTGCACTCACTACTCACTACTCACTACTCACTACTCTGCACTCACTACTCACTACTCTACTCACTACTCACTACTCTGCACTCACTACTCACTACTCTACACACTACTCTACTCACTACTCTACTCACTACTCTACTCACTACTCTACTCACTACTCACTACTGCACTCACTACTCACTACTCTGCACTCACTACTCACTACTCTACTCACTACTCTACTCACTACTCTACTCACTACTCTACTCACTACTCACTACTCTGCACTCACTACTCACTACTCTGCACTCACTACTCACTACTCTACTCACTACTCACTACTCTGCACTCACTACTCACTACTCTACTCACTACTCACTACTCTACTCACTACTCTACTCACTACTCACCTCACTACTCTACTCACTACTCACCTCACTACTCTACTCACTACTCACTACTCTACTCTACTCACTACTCTACTCACTACCCACTACTCTGCACTCACTACTCACTACTCACTACTCTACTCACTACTCTACTCACTACTCACTACTCTGCACTCACTACTCACTACTCTACTCACTACTCTACTCACTACTCTACTCACTACTCTACTCACTACTCACTACTGCACTCACTACTCACTACTCTGCACTCACTACTCACTACTCTACTCACTACTCACTACTTTGCACTCACTACTCTACTCACTACTCACTACTCTGCACTCACTACTCACTACTCTACACACTACTCTACTCACTACTCTACACACTACTCTACTCACTACTCTACTCACTACTCTACTCACTACTCACTACTGCACTCACTACTCACTACTCTGCACTCACTACTCACTACTCTACTCACTACTCTACTCACTACTCACTACTCACTACTCTGCACTCACTACTCACTACTCTGCACTCACTACTCACTACTCTACTCACTACTCACTACTCTGCACTCACTACTCACTACTCTACACACTACTCTACTCACTACTCTACTCACTACTCTACTCACTACTCACCTCACTACTCTACCTCACTACTCTACTCACTACTCACTACTCTACTCACTACTCTACTCACTACTCACCTCACTACTCTACTCACTACTCACCTCACTACTCTACTCACTACTCACTACTCTACTCTACTCACTACTCTACTCACTACTCACTACTCTGCACTCACTACTCACTACTCTACTCACTACTCTACTCACTACTCACTACTCTGCACTCACTACTCTACTCACTACTCTACTCACTACTCACTACTCTGCACTCACTACTCACTACTCTACTCACTACTCTACTCACTACTCTACTCACTACTCACTACTCACTACTCTGCACTCACTACTCACTACTCTACTCACTACTCTACTCACTACTCACTACTCACTACTCTACTCACTACTCTACTCACTACTCACTACTCTGCACTCACTACTCACTACTCTACTCACTACTCTACTCACTACTCTACTCACTACTCTACTCACTACTGCACTCACTACTCACTACTCTGCACTCACTACTCACTACTCTACTCACTACTCTACTCACTACTCTACTCCCTACTCTACTCACTACTCTACTCACTACTCACTACTCTGCACTCACTACTCACTACTCTACTCACTGCTCTACTCACTACTCACTGCTCTACTCACTACTCACTACTCTGCACTCACTACTCACTACTCTGCACTCACTACTCACTACTCTACTCACTACTCTACTCACTACTCACTACTCTACTCACTACTCTGCACTCACTACTCACTACTCTGCACTCACTACTCTACTCACTACTCTACTCACTACTCACTACTCTACTCACTACTCACTACTCTGCACTCACTGCTCACTTCTCTGCACTCACTGCTCACTACTCTGCACTCACTGCTCACTACTCTACTCACTACTCTACTCACTACTCTACTCACTACTCTACTCACTACTCTACTCACTACTCACTACTCTGCACTCACTACTCACTACTCTGCACACTACTCTACTCACTACTCTACTCACTACTCTACTCACTACTCTACTCACTACTCTACTCACTACTCACTACTCTGCACTCACTACTCACTACTCTACTCACTACTCACTACTCTGCACTCACTACTCACTACTCTACTCACTACTCTACTCACTACTCTACTCACTACTCTACTCACTACTCTACTCATTACTCACTACTCTACTCACTACTCACCTCACTACTCTACTCACAACTCACTACTCTACTCTACTCACTACTCTACTCACTACTCACCTCACTACTCTACTCACTACTCACTACTCTACTCTACTCACTACTCTACTCACTACTCTGCACTCACTACTCACTACTCTACACACTACTCTACTCACTACTCTACTCACTACTCTACTCACTACTCTACTCACTACTCACCTCACTACTCTACTCACTACTCACTACTTCACTCACTACTCTACTCACTACTCACTACTCTGCACTCACTACTCACTACTCTACTCACTACTCTACTCACTACTCACTACTCTGCACTCACTACTCACTACTCTACTCACTACTCTACTCACTACTCACTACTCTGCACTCACTACTCACTACTCTACTCACTTCTCTACTCACTACTCACTACTCTGCACTCACTACTCACTACTCTACTCACTACTCACTACTCTACTCACTACTCACTACTCTACTCACTACTCTACTCACTACTCACTACTCTACTCACTACTCTGCACTAACTACTCACTACTCTGCACTCACTACTCACTACTCTACTCACTACTCTACTCACTACTCTACTCACTACTCTACTCACTACTCTGCACTCACTACTCACTACTCTGCACTCACTACTCACTACTCTACTCACTACTCTACTCACTACTCACTACTCACTACTCTACTCACTACTCTACTCACTACTCTACTCACTACTCTACTCACTACTCTATCCACTACTCTACCCACTACTCTACCCACTACTCTACCCACTACTCTACTCACTACTCACTACTCTACTCACTACTCTGCTCACTACTTTCTACTCACTACTCACTACTCTACTCACTACTCACTACTCTGCTCACTACTCACTACTCTGCTCACTACTCACTACTCTGCTCACTACTCTCCACTCACTACTCTACTCACTACTCACTACTCTACTCACTACTTTCTACTCACTACTCACTACTCTACTCACTACTCACTACTCTACTCACTACTCACTACTCTACTCACTATTCTACTCACTACTCTGCACTCACTACTCACTACTCTACTCACTACTCTACTCACTACTCACTACTCTACTCACTACTCACTACTCTACTCACTACTCTACTCACTACTCACTACTCTACTCACTACTCTGCACTCACTACTCACTACTCTGCACTCACTACTCACTACTCTGCACTCACTACTCTACTCACTACTCTACTCACTACTCACTACTCTACTCACTACTCACTACTCTGCACTCACTGCTCACTACTCTGCACTCACTGCTCACTACTCTACTCACTACTTTACTCACTACTCTACTCACTACTCTACTCACTACTCTACTCATTACTCACTACTCTACTCACTACTCACTACTCTGCACTCACTACTCACTACTCTGCACACTACTCTACTCACTACTCTACTCACTACTCTATTCACTACTCTACTCACTACTCTACTCACTACTCACTACTCTGCACTCACTACTCACTACTCTACTCACTACTCACTACTCTGCACTCACTACTCACTACTCTACTCACTACTCTACTCACTACTCTACTCACTACTCTACTCACTACTCTACTCACTACTCTACTCATTACTCACTACTCTACTTACTACTCACCTCACTACTCTACTCACTACTCACTACTCTACTCTACTCACTACTCTACTCACTACTCACCTCACTACTCTACTCACTACTCACTACTCTACTCTACTCACTACTCTACTCACTACTCTGCACTCACTACTCACTACTCTACACACTACTCTACTCACTACTCTACTCACTACTCTACTCACTACTCTACTCACTACTCTACTCACTACCCACCTCACTACTCTACTCACTACTCACTACTTCACTCACTACTCTACTCACTACTCACTACTCACTACTCTGCACTCACTACTCACTACTCTACTCACTACTCACTACTCTGCACTCACTACTCACTACTCTACTCACTACTCACTACTCACTACTCACTACTCTACTCACTACTCTACTCACTACTCTACTCACTACTCTACTCACCACTCTACTCACTACTCACTACTGCACTCACTACTCACTACTCTGCACTCACTACTCACTACTCTACTCACTACTCTGCACTCACTACTCACTACTCTACTCACTACTCACTACTCTGCACTCACTACTCACTACTCTACACACTACTCTACTCACTACTCACTACTGCACTCACTACTCACTACTCTGCACTCACTACTCACTACTCTACTCACTACTCTACTCACTACTCTACTCACTACTCTACTCACTACCCACTACTCTGCACTCACTACTCACTACTCTGCACTCACTACTCACTACTCACTACTCACTACTCTGCACTCACTACTCACTACTCTACTCACTACTCACTACTCTGCACTCACTACTCACTACTCTACACACTACTCTACTCACTACTCTACTCACTACTCTACTCACTACTCTACTCACTACTCACTACTGCACTCACTACTCACTACTCTGCACTCACTACTCACTACTCTACTCACTACTCTACTCACTACTCTACTCACTACTCTACTCACTACTCACTACTCTGCACTCACTACTCACTACTCTGCACTCACTACTCACTACTCTACTCACTACTCACTACTCTGCACTCACTACTCACTACTCTACTCACTACTCACTACTCTACTCACTACTCTACTCACTACTCACCTCACTACTCTACTCACTACTCACCTCACTACTCTACTCACTACTCACTACTCTACTCTACTCACTACTCTACTCACTACCCACTACTCTGCACTCACTACTCACTACTCACTACTCTACTCACTACTCTACTCACTACTCACTACTCTGCACTCACTACTCACTACTCTACTCACTACTCTACTCACTACTCTACTCACTACTCTACTCACTACTCACTACTGCACTCACTACTCACTACTCTGCACTCACTACTCACTACTCTACTCACTACTCCACTACTTTCACTCACTACTCCTACTCACTACTCACTACTCTGCACTCACTACTCACTACTCTACACACTACTCTACTCACTACTCTACACACTACTCTACTCACTACTCTACTCACTACTCTACTCACTACTCACTACTGCACTCACTACTCACTACTCTGCACTCACTACTCACTACTCTACTCACTACTCTACTCACTACTCACTACTCACTACTCTGCACTCACTACTCACTACTCTGCACTCACTACTCACTACTCTACTCACTACTCACTACTCTGCACTCACTACTCACTACTCTACACACTACTCTACTCACTACTCTACTCACTACTCTACTCACTACTCACCTCACTACTCTACTCACTACTCTACTCACTACTCACTACTCTACTCACTACTCTACTCACACTCACCTCACTACTCTACTCACTACTCACCTCACTACTCTACTCACTACTCACTACTCTACTCTACTCACTACTCTACTCACTACTCACTACTCTGCACTCACTACTCACTACTCTACTCACTACTCTACTCACTACTCACTACTCTGCACTCACTACTCTACTCACTACTCTACTCACTACTCACTACTCTGCACTCACTACTCACTACTCTACTCACTACTCTACTCACTACTCTACTCACTACTCACTACTCACTACTCTGCACTCACTACTCACTACTCTACTCACTACTCTACTCACTACTCACTACTCACTACTCTACTCACTACTCTACTCACTACTCACTACTCTGCACTCACTACTCACTACTCTACTCACTACTCTACTCACTACTCTACTCACTACTCTACTCACTACTGCACTCACTACTCACTACTCTGCACTCACTACTCACTACTCTACTCACTACTCTACTCACTACTCTACTCCCTACTCTACTCACTACTCTACTCACTACTCACTACTCTGCACTCACTACTCACTACTCTACTCACTGCTCTACTCACTACTCACTGCTCTACTCACTACTCACTACTCTGCACTCACTACTCACTACTCTGCACTCACTACTCACTACTCTACTCACTACTCTACTCACTACTCACTACTCTACTCACTACTCTGCACTCACTACTCACTACTCTGCACTCACTACTCTACTCACTACTCTACTCACTACTCACTACTCTACTCACTACTCACTACTCTGCACTCACTGCTCACTTCTCTGCACTCACTGCTCACTACTCTGCACTCACTGCTCACTACTCTACTCACTACTCTACTCACTACTCTACTCACTACTCTACTCACTACTCTACTCACTACTCACTACTCTGCACTCACTACTCACTACTCTGCACACTACTCTACTCACTACTCTACTCACTACTCTACTCACTACTCTACTCACTACTCTACTCACTACTCACTACTCTGCACTCACTACTCACTACTCTACTCACTACTCACTACTCTGCACTCACTACTCACTACTCTACTCACTACTCTACTCACTACTCTACTCACTACTCTACTCACTACTCTACTCATTACTCACTACTCTACTCACTACTCACCTCACTACTCTACTCACAACTCACTACTCTACTCTACTCACTACTCTACTCACTACTCACCTCACTACTCTACTCACTACTCACTACTCTACTCTACTCACTACTCTACTCACTACTCTGCACTCACTACTCACTACTCTACACACTACTCTACTCACTACTCTACTCACTACTCTACTCACTACTCTACTCACTACTCACCTCACTACTCTACTCACTACTCACTACTTCACTCACTACTCTACTCACTACTCACTACTCTGCACTCACTACTCACTACTCTACTCACTACTCTACTCACTACTCACTACTCTGCACTCACTACTCACTACTCTACTCACTACTCTACTCACTACTCACTACTCTGCACTCACTACTCACTACTCTACTCACTTCTCTACTCACTACTCACTACTCTGCACTCACTACTCACTACTCTACTCACTACTCACTACTCTACTCACTACTCACTACTCTACTCACTACTCTACTCACTACTCACTACTCTACTCACTACTCTGCACTAACTACTCACTACTCTGCACTCACTACTCACTACTCTACTCACTACTCTACTCACTACTCTACTCACTACTCTACTCACTACTCTGCACTCACTACTCACTACTCTGCACTCACTACTCACTACTCTACTCACTACTCTACTCACTACTCACTACTCACTACTCTACTCACTACTCTACTCACTACTCTACTCACTACTCTACTCACTACTCTATCCACTACTCTACCCACTTACTCTACCCACTACTCTACCCACTACTCTACTCACTACTCACTACTCTACTCACTACTCTGCTCACTACTTTCTACTCACTACTCACTACTCTACTCACTACTCACTACTCTGCTCACTACTCACTACTCTGCTCACTACTCACTACTCTGCTCACTACTCTCCACTCACTACTCTACTCACTACTCACTACTCTACTCACTACTTTCTACTCACTACTCACTACTCTACTCACTACTCACTACTCTACTCACTACTCACTACTCTACTCACTATTCTACTCACTACTCTGCACTCACTACTCACTACTCTACTCACTACTCTACTCACTACTCACTACTCTACTCACTACTCACTACTCTACTCACTACTCTACTCACTACTCACTACTCTACTCACTACTCTGCACTCACTACTCACTACTCTGCACTCACTACTCACTACTCTGCACTCACTACTCTACTCACTACTCTACTCACTACTCACTACTCTACTCACTACTCACTACTCTGCACTCACTGCTCACTACTCTGCACTCACTGCTCACTACTCTACTCACTACTTTACTCACTACTCTACTCACTACTCTACTCACTACTCTACTCATTACTCACTACTCTACTCACTACTCACTACTCTGCACTCACTACTCACTACTCTGCACACTACTCTACTCACTACTCTACTCACTACTCTATTCACTACTCTACTCACTACTCTACTCACTACTCACTACTCTGCACTCACTACTCACTACTCTACTCACTACTCACTACTCTGCACTCACTACTCACTACTCTACTCACTACTCTACTCACTACTCTACTCACTACTCTACTCACTACTCTACTCACTACTCTACTCATTACTCACTACTCTACTTACTACTCACCTCACTACTCTACTCACTACTCACTACTCTACTCTACTCACTACTCTAC